>NC_087362.1:65346178-67827845 GCF_030014295.1 Loxodonta africana
AGCGAGACCTAAGGACATGGAAAGGATGTGTCTTTATGCGTTCGCCAATGGAGACTGTTATGAGTTGTTCCTGTCCCATCAGCCTTTGAGTGCTTAATGTTGGAAACGATGATAACAACAGGGAAAACATAAGCACTTGTACATATAGAAGGAATATGTGATTATGATTTATAGAACCGAGCTAAAGAGTAGTTAGTTGTTCGTCTGTGAAAGATTTTATAAACATCAAATGGAAAAGTGTGTCCAGCTTCCCTATAGATGGTGTGTGTTTAATAAATGGGTAAATACGCTTTTTTTTCCCCTGGCATGTGTGTGTCTTTAACAAATATTGACCTGTCCTTTACTGTTATATTTCAAAATGTGAGTAAATCAAAATAAGGTGTGTTTTATGAGACTCTCTTGTTTTATTATCTGTCATTTAATTTTTAATACCTAAGTGACACCTGATATATTACCTAATCAAAAGAAGAGAATTATACCTTTGCACATGATCAGTTATCTTTGCCATATCACCAAAATTAGACTAACAGATGAGGAAAATAAATAAGATGAACTTTAAAAATGAAAATGCTTAGCCTTTGGAATTTTAGTTGACAGCTTTTGAAAATTAAATTATAAGTCAAGTCCTGATAGGTTTGATATCTTCTTTGCAGCTTTGCTGATGATGTATTGCCGCTTTAATGGAATATCATTTATCATCTGATAATAACAAATGTAGTATTTCTGAGCTTGTCATCTCTTCCGTGATGACAAATAGTCCAACTTGTAGCGGTGATAATGGAATTTTATAATGATCTGTCCTCAACTGACTCAACTGCAGCCTGAGCTATTTTTCTTAAATCTCGTAAGGCCTATTACATGTAGATTACAACAGTCAGCGCCTCTGATCTAAGCACGGAGCTGATCAATGAATCCAGATTCTAGGCAAACAGTCCAAAAGGATTCAACAATATTTAGTTGTTTATCAAAATTAACCCTCTTAGGCTAATAAGAGTACTCATTAGAGGCCATTGGAAGTGGCAAACCATAAAACTTAGAGGATGAAATAAGTAGGGAAAACTCTGTTTATCTCTTAAACAGTAGGCAGTGTATTCAATTTGCAATTGTACTCGTCCGACCCATCGCTTCATAAAGATTTATTTAATGAAAGCCTTGTGCAGAGAAAAACAAGTTAGAGAGCCCAGCCACCCTTTCACTTGATCTTGAAACAGGATTTGTTTTATGTCTTAGCTCTTGGCTTGTCTGATATCATCGCCTTGTTGCACCTGTACACCCTAAGTCCAAATCACTCACCCTCTTAACTCTTTTCTTAAACTTCCAAACAGGCTCGGGCATCATCAAAAGCCCTCATTTGGAGATATGGGCTTCTTGAAATATTCTATCAGACGTATTACAGCCATGATCCTCTGAAGGTTGTGTCCCTGGGAGGGATACTGTCAATATAATCAGGGGCAGGTATCCACGTGGATGCTGAAGGGCATCATATTTCACATCAAAGATGTGTTTTTTACCCTCATCTGAGCAGATTTGATTCTCTGACCTGGTTACAGCAGGCCAGTATGTGACAAAGGGGCAGAGCCAGTGGGAAGGTCCCAGTTTAGATGCTGAAGGAGTAGGATGTAATGGAATAAAGGACTGAGGGTACTGTTAGTGGCATGGACTGCTATGCAGATTGACGCTTGACGGGCGTGATGCTTTCACCTGGTGGGGAAAGAAGAGGTGTGTGTTTCAGACCGGCTCTGATAACAGCCTGCTGGGGACATTTCATAGCTACTCAGTCTCTGACCATGTTGTTCAATGACATTTGGGATCCGATCTTGCTTTTTCTCTTTCAATGAAGCTTGACTCCAAGCCCAACTAAAGGATCCGACTCCTTCCTTCACAGTTGCAGCTTTTTGTTGCCTTTCCTCAGGGTGTAAAAGGACTTACGACAGGACTGTCATTCATGTGAAGTCCCTGGGTGGTGCAAATGGTTAATGAGCTTGGTTGGTAACTAGAAGATTGGAGGTTCGAGTCTACCCAGAGGTGCTGTGGAAGAAACATCTGGCGACCTACTTCTGAAAAATCAGCCATTGAGAAGCCTATGGAGCACAGTTCTACCCTGACACATAAGGGGTTGCCCTGAGTCAGAACTGACTCATCGGCAACTGGTTGCAGCTGCCGAGGGAGAGGCTCATGTGCTACAGTGAAGTTTGTGCTCCCCACTTTTCAGGGGCCTCCTCTTCACTTCTTTCTCCTGCTTTCTCATTTGCTCCTTTCATCTCCCTTCCTATCCCTTTTTGTTTTCCTTCTTTCCCACCATTTCTCCTCCTTCCATTTTCTTTACACAAAGGGGCACAAATTAAGAAGCCTATAGGGCCAAGTAGATAAGATAAGGGAATAAAGCAGGCCTTCACTTAAAGAGCTACCCAAGTCCAGCTAATTGTTGCCAGGTGTGGAGACAGGCCATAGGTGGCCAGATCTTCAACCTTTCAAGAGTAGCTAAAAATCTGACTTTTACATGAAATACCATATTCTAAAATATTGAAAACTACTGCATTGAAAAATTATTGTAGGAGTCTAATACAAACTAATAATCACAAAAAATAATAATCACAACAGAATATTGTCCAATATAATGCTGGAGGAAGGACCCTCTGGGGGGAAGGCATCGAAATACATAGTGTCCGTGACAACGGACTCAAGAATACCAATGATTGATTGTAAAGATGATGCAAAACCAGGTAATGTTTTCTTCTGTTGGATATGGGGCCTCCAAGAGTTGGAGCTGACTCAGTGGCAGCTAACTACAATAATAAAAACCAAATTCTAGTCGAGGACCACCTCTGGGTAAACAGTGCTTTCGACTCTACTTGAATGACCTCTTCCATTCCAATGACTTCAAATACCCAGCTCTCAGAAAACAGTGTTGCTGAGTACGTAAGAACTGATGGACATTCAGCCATTTCAGGAGGTAGCATGAGCTCAAGAACCAAGTATGTCAAGTCAGCTTCATATTCTCTCTTACCTTATATCTATATTTTCAAATATCCACCAGATACTTCACAGACATTGCAAGCTCAGAGGCAGTATGTTGTTATTGTTGATAGGTGCCATCAAGTTAGTTCTGACTCATAGCAACCTTATGTACAATAGAACGACCACCGCCTGGTCCTGCACCATCCTCACAATCATTGCTATGTTTCAGCCCGTTGTTGCAGCCACTGTATCAATCCATCTCATCAAGGGTCTTCCTCTTTTTTGTTGACCTTCTACCTTACCAAGCATGATGTCCTTCTCCAGGGACTGGTCAAGAGTGTTGAAAGTGAGTCTTGGCTTAAACAGAGGATTTACTTCAGGAAGAGTGGGAAGTAATATCAAGTAGGTTTAAAAAGGTTTAGGGGGAAGAATTTCAGAAAATTTGGGGAACAAGAAAGGAAGTAAGGAATTGGGAACCATTTAAGTTCTTGAGTAGAGAAGTGACATAATGAGGGGGGAATTTTAGGAAGATAGTCTGAGGTTGTGTGTGGAACAGAGAAGAAATGAAGGTGGGGAGAAATGGGTGAGGCAATGAGGACTTGGGCCATCAATGTGGGGACAGATATGGGGGTGAACCAGGAGAAATTCTGAAGACGTGGATAGGTTGGTATGACATATTTAGCAAGGAGATTTTAACACACAAAATCTGAAAGAGGTTGATGATAACTCTGGTGGAAATGGAGCAGCTGAGCAGTGGAGCCCTTGGGTAGGAGAGATGAGATGATACAATCACTGAGTTGACATTTTCACTACATCCAGATTTTTCGTGGTGTGATTTGACATTGATCTGAGTAAGTTGTGCTGCAGGCCTTAGGGAGTTGGAAAAAGCTATTATTCCCAATATTTTGGTTCTGTTCCACACATTTGTGGGGAGCCTCTTCAGAGCCCAGAGCTACCTCAGAGGCAGGAGTACAGAGATGAGTAAAATGAAACCACTGCCCAGGAGAAGCTCTGAGTCCATAAGGAAGATTAACATGGTAGCTTTCAGTGGAGAGAGAACTGAACCAGAGAAAGGAGTCATACTCTGTGACCTTGGGGAAGTTATACAACCTTACCTCACCTCATTTTCTTAATCTGTAAAATGGGCATCACATCTTTGCTCCCTAACTGTTTGGGTTTCTGTGCTAAGTGACCAACTGTTCCAGTGTGTTTAGGACTGAAAGGTGTCCTGGGAAGAAAGACTTTCAGTGCTAAAACAAGAACAGCCCTGAGCAAACAGGGACATGGTCACCCTATGTGAGGTATAAATAAGATAATACATATCAAAGTCTTTTTGAAAAGTATACAGACCCACAAAAATGTGAGACAGGGCAGCTTGCTAGAGATACCTTCTAGGTATGTTGGGCCAGGATAGGAAAGTTGGTGGCTTTTCCAGTGATACTTCTCATAGAGTTAAGTAATTTTATTTTATTTTTCTCCAAATGATGTCAGTTAATAGGGTGTTTGATATTTAATTAGTACTCCTGACTTTTGACTGAAAGTTATTTCTGAAGAATTAGGCCAATTATAAAACTTGGCAACTTTTCCCATAAAGGTGAGTAAAGGAAGTGTCCTAACTCGAAGGTGATGAATTTTTTTTTTTTTCCCCAATTGCCTGAAAAACAATCTTTATCCAGGTAAGTCAGAGTAAGATAAAAGCTTTCTGTATGTGTGGGTTTTTAATTTCTCTTTATAATGAGTTTGAAGTACTATTTCTACAGCATTTGTGCTTTAGAAATTGCAACCTCGTGAACAAAATTTCCAGATGCAACAAAAGGAAAGAGAAAACTTAAAAGCCTTGAGCAGTAATATCATAGTTACATTTTAAAGACAGTTGTGGTTGTAAGAATGAATGAGTGAACCATCTCTGTATTATTTGATGATGAAATCCAGATGTCATCGTCAAGGGGGAGGTTGGAGCTAATAGCATAGCCCATCACATCCAGCAGTGGTGACACAGGTTAGAAGCAACATGGCATCCCTGGACAACATGACATGTTTGGGGAGCTTCCTAATTCAGCCCACAGCCATGATCACTCTTGGTGCCTTATCAGAGAAGAGACAGCACTACAAGAATTAGCTGGAAAGAAAAGGAGGATGTTTTAAGGTCTGTCACTATTGAGATCTCTCCAAAGAGCCCCACAGTGAGCCCTGGATTTCCCATGGTTGGCTTAAATATGGCAGATCCTACATGTTCAGTGGCTTTTAGACTGGTATTTAAAGCAGAACCCCAGAAGGCATACAACCCAACCTCCATTTTACAGGCCCTCAAAACTTATTCAATCAACAAATATTTACAGAGAACCTGTAGTAGAATAGGTGCAGTGGAAGATGCCATGAAGTATAAGGCCCAGACTCTGCCCCCAGGATCTTGCCATCTAAGTGGTAAAGTAGACCTGTACCTGTGGGAATGAAAGAATTTAAGGCTAAGATGACACATTCAAGCAAAAACGTGCTGTGGGAGTTCAGAGGAGGGGACCCTGAAGGCTACAATGTGGTGAGGCTTATTGTTGTTATTTGTCATCAAGTCAGCCCCAACTTATGGTGATCTCATGCACAACTGGATGAAATGCTGCCTGGTCCTGTGCCATCCCCATGATCTGTTGCCGGTTGGACTGTTGTGATCTGTAGCGTTTCCACTGGCTGATTTTCAGAAGTAGATCACCAGGAATTCCCTCTAGTTCATCTTGGCCTGGAAGTTCCACTGAAACCTGTTCAGCATCATAGCAACACGCAAACCCCCACTGACAGGCAGGTGGTGACTGTACCTGAGGTGCATTGGCCAGGAATTAAACTCAGGTCTCCTGCATGGAAGGCAAGAATTCTACCTTCTACTTGCAAGATAGCTCATGGGGTTGACCCCTGGAACATATCTCTAGTCCAGGTTGATCTTGGTTCCAAAGAAGATGACCTGGTGAGCCAATCACTCCTGTGGCTGGCACAGCATTATTTTCCCAGGATCACATGA
Source organism: Loxodonta africana (assembly GCF_030014295.1). Classification (NCBI taxonomy): domain Eukaryota; kingdom Metazoa; phylum Chordata; class Mammalia; order Proboscidea; family Elephantidae; genus Loxodonta; species Loxodonta africana. The sequence continues at coordinate 65,352,144 of NC_087362.1, forward strand.
GATCCTGCAGCCAGAATGGTGCTGACATGCTGATTTTGATGACTCTCACATTAGGCATAGAAAAATATGTTCAGAGCTCTGGGCTATTACAGTGCGCAGTCCACCACAGACCCTTGGACGTGAGCCACATGTGTAGGCTATGCATGCATGGATACTCTACCACTGGTGTTCCCACTGCAGTGCTCCCTCAGGTCCACAACACCTGAAGGTGGCAGCCTCCCAACCTTGAAACCAAGGTTGGTCACTCCATTCCCCTCTAGAAGCTCCTGATCAGGTGTCAGGGGCTATCACAGGTCTCCTCCAAGAGCTCTTAAGACTGTTGCTTGGCAATGCAATGGGCTTCTTTCTAGATGTTCTCTGTTACCTCAGAAGGGTGGCCAGGTCATGCTTTCCCAGGTCAGTCTTAAGCTGAATGAGACAAAAGATGGACATTCCTTGCAATGATGGGACCCCTCTTCTTGCTCTGGCCATGGGCCTCACCTGTTTCAGTGGGAAAGATCCCACTGGTGGTGATGTGGAAAGCAGGGGTGCGGCCAACATTGAAAACAATCACATTCTAGAAATGCGATGATTATAATCTAGAGTTCAAGAGAAGGCGTGGTTGGAATATGTGTTGTTCTATGTTTTATACCCACAAAATTCTTTAAAAGTAAATTTAACCGTGGTCAGAACACTAGTTATTGTACACATTTTTCCTGCATATTCTGGGTTAGACTTCCATTTGAAGTGATCATTAATGAAGTTTAGTAACAACCTTTGAAAGAGTCATCGGAAGGCAGGGGTTACGGTCGGCACTCTATGGGATGCAGCGTCGTGAGCAATGTTGTAAGCAAAATTAAATAGGTGGCATTAGGAAACAGCAGCAATAGGCAGATACATATCGTTTCAATCCAAACAGGTTTGGAAGAGCAATGGCGGTGTGAGGAATAAGTGTTGCTACCTTATTCCTTGGATTGAGAGATTTAGAATTAACCAGGAATGGCGAATTCAGGAATAATAAGCATGGAAAATGTTTCTGGATCTGAACAGGAAGAGATGGTGCCTGGACACTAGGAAGACTTCACCTGCATGGATTTGATAATAAGCAAATATCTAAATAATTCTTTTCCACTCGTTATTCTGAATCTTCATAGATACATCACTATATCTCAAATGGGCTCATAAATTTTTTAATGCACTTTTTAAAAAATCAAATTGATTGTGTGGACAAGGGCTCTGCAAAAAATATTTGCCCATTGCTGTGCACACCTTAGACGCATAACTACCTGGGAAAGCTCATTTCCAAGTATGAGCATGCTTCATCTCTTTCAACTCTTCTACCGTCTCTTCCAGCTAGTGTTAATGTTTTCTCCACTTTTCAAAGAATCTCTTTGAGCCTCAAAACGAAAACAAAGCCCATTGCCGTCCAGTGGATTCTGACTCATAGAGGGTAAATAACTTAACCAAAGTCATGCAATTAGAAAATTGCAATGCTGTAATTTGAACCTGGAATCAGCTAGCCCTAAAGCCATATTCTTTCCATTATAATGTTCTCTGTTTCTGAAGGTAGACATCTTAAAGGTTTGGACCCCTAAGGATCCAGTGGTTGTGGCCAAGGACCTATCTTCAAGAAGATCAAGAGTCAAACTTAATATATATATTCTTTAGGGCCCAGTGGCTGTAAGACATGAGATCATTGGGTACATTGAAAATAGCATGGCCTAGTCTAAAGCTTACTACCAAATGGAGTTCTTAGACTAGCAGCATCAGCAGCACCTGGGAGCTTTTTGAGAAATGCAGAATCTCAGCCATCACCTTAGACCTGCCGGATCTGTGTCTGCATTTTATCGAGACGCACAGGTGTTTCCTAAGCAAGAGGCAAAGAGCACTGGTTTTGAAAGAAAAGGATCTGGAGTTGCACGATCACCCTGAGACACAGACATACCACTTGCAAGCTGAGCAGCCTGCAACAAGATGTCTTGATTTCTCTAACTTCAGAATTATCCATGTCTATAATGGCACCTTCTGTTATACTTGCTTTATAGGTGTAAGTCCCATAAGATAATCCACGGAACCATGCTTGAGAGACAGTAAAGTACTATGAAATCGTCAATGAACCCAAAAGGCAGAGACTGAGGGTCTTTATTGTTTTTAATCCAATCCTAGATTGACTCAGGCAGGCACTTAATAGCTGTGGATGGAATGAGTGGACCCGACCTAACCCTCGAGAGGAGGTTTAATTAATTAATTAAAGAAAGCATTGGCAAGCAGTCAACATTCCTTCTTTCCTTTAACAAGTGTAACCAACTTCTATTGAAGTCCCTCTTGTGCTCCCAGGCTGGGTGTAGAATGGGGAATTAAGTAGATGATGTCCCTTGCCTCATGGAGCACACAGGTGTGGGTGTTCTGCTCATATGCCCCAGAGGCAGGCTCTGTACCCACTTTTGAAAGAAGGTATTGCTGTGGCAGGGGAGGGTTGAGTGACATTGAGATCATCGGTTACTGTAGTGAGTTGCTACAAAGAACTAAGTTCTCTCTCTCTCTCTCTGTCTTTTTTTTTTTTTTTTTTGGTCTCGAGGTCTCTACGGAGAAAATATTAGGATTCTGAAGCTGTCTTTATCAGTACTACCCACCTGACCAAAACGTAAGACCCAGAGATTGTGTTGTGAGGCCTTATGTTAACTGGCCTGACAGAGAGGAAACGTAGGCAGGTATTGAAGGAATGAGCACATGAGCTCCATCTTCCCTGGGCATTTTAGGGACTCTAAGAAGCCTACTGGATCCTCAAATTCCCTTTCCCATTCCTAGATGATGCCTGTAGTTTCTACCATTAGCGCTCCGTTTTATTGGCTCAAGTAAAACAGGCTTGTTGCCTTTCTAGTGCGAATGCATTTGTTTCGTGAATGGTGAGTACATTGAGCCAGGGAAGTTTCAATGCCTTGGTTTGAATTTCCTAAGATTAAGTAGGGGTCCTGGGTGGTGCAAATGATTAATGAACTTACCTGCTAACTAAAAGTTTGGAGGTTCGAGTTCATCCAGAGGCACCTTAGAGGAAAGGCCTGGTGATCTACTGAAAATTCAGCCATTGAAAACCCTGTGGAGCAGTTCTACTCTGACACACGAGGGGCTGCCGTGAGTTAGAATTTACTGGAAGGCAGCTGAGCTCTGTCATAGGCCATGGGTGAGAGGATATGTAGGCACTGGTTCTCAGAAGCGGGCAATTAAATCAGAGGGTGAGGCACTGAAGCCAAACATTGACTATTTTAACAGTTTATATTCTATAGCTTTCTTTCTCGGCTTCAACAATGGGCTCAAATATAGCAAGGATTGTGATGATGGCACAGGTCCAGGCAACATTCCATTCTACTGTACATAAAGTAGCTATGAATTGGGATCAATTCAACTGCACCTAACAACAACAACAACAATATTTTGCTTCAAACAAAACCAAACCAGTTGCCATCGAGTTGATTCTGACTCATAGTGACCCTATAGTTCAGAGTAGAACTGCCCATAGGGTTTCTGAGGAGTGGCTAGTGGGTTCAAACTGCTGACCTTTTGGTTAGCAGCCAAGCTCTTAACCACTACGCCACTAGGACTCCTTGGCAGTCCTAAAAAACTAATAAGAAGGCATTTTGGCTTCTTCTATTTTGCTTAGGTTTGTATTATAACTTAGAGTTCCCCCAAATTTTGATCCTTCAAATATTACCTTCCTTATTCTTGCTATGTCTGTGTTATCATGAGTTGTGTTTTAATTTTTGTTTCTGAATGTTAATTCCCATTTGAAAGTACCAAAGTTAATTATGAAAACTAATGAATTATAATAAGATAAAAATATGTACACATGAAAGCATGAGCTGTGTGATAACTATATTTAAATTGATTTTAAATTAAGTCTGTATTTATGACTTAGCTTTGTCCTAAGCAATACTATTAAAAATTCATAGGTTTGACCTAAGCAATAATATTTATAAATATATGTGGTTGATGCATATTCTCCTGAAATTATATCTTCAGTGTATATTTGTAATGCATTAAAATAGACATATCACTTACTGTATTTTTACATAAATAACAAGGTGCCTTCTATGTTTGTTTGCCAACCTCGCCCTCCCCCTCTCCCCGAGTTATTTTGGTAAGTGCTGCTGTGGCAATTTAAAAAAATTACCATAGCATGCTTACAAAAATACCTCACGGGTGCCTCAGAGTGGGAGGGCACGGTTGGCAAACAAGCATAAAAGGCGCATGTTATTTGCATAAAAATACAGTAGTTCTAAAAATTTATTTATATGGCATCTTAAAACATCTTGAGTAGCCTTAGCGGTACCTGTATCATACTTTGAAAACACTGTTTTAATCGACCTTATAGATGATCCCACTATTCAAATTGATAATATCTGGAAAATTGTGCACGTAGAAAAATGCAACAGTGGCAGGAGGGAGTGGACCGAGATCTGAGAAATTTGGGTTCTGTTTCCAGCTCTTCCACAAACCTGCATGACCTTGGGAAGTCCCTTGTCTCCCCAGACCTCAGTTTCTCCATCTGCCCTGTGAGTGGGGGGATAGGGACCCTCCAAGTCTTTCAATCTGTGACCGCCTAGATGGCTTGATTCCCCTGCAGTTGAGTCAAGTGTGTTTAAGTAAGCAAGCCACCTCCGGCTCGCCTCATCTGGCCTCTTATCTTAATAAGTAATGAATGTGCCAACGGCTGACAATGACATATTTTGAGAATAGTTTTAATGCATAGCTGGCAGAGGACCTGTTGGGCGTTGACAAATTACACAAACAGAGATGATGAGGAGTGCGTCAAATATTAACAGCCCAGGGCCCAGACGGTAATGGAGAACTTCCCTGTGTCTTACATAAGCCTGCTCATGTTCAGCTGAAAGAAACATTTCTTTTCAGCCTCTCCAGGCAAGTGCAGGGCTGGCTCTGGGTGAAATGAGGAGGAAGACAAAGTTAGTTTTTGCAGGTGACCCTTGCCTTTGGTTTAATTTATTTCTAGAGGGTAGCTGACAGTCTAGCTCTTGACGGTGGGGCCCGTTTTTCCTTGCGTAAATGTTACACATTGAGTTTCTGTTTCTGGATGCTGATTCCTATATTAAAAGTATCAAAACTGATTATGAAAAGTATTACAAACTTACAGTAAGACACAAATATGTGTACTCGAAAAACATTTATTTAGAATGTAAAGCTATTTTCAAGAGCCAGAGTGTCTTTATGGGAGATTTTTAACATTGGCTGGATTGCTTGAACTTTCTTATACACGAGGGTACAATGAAGTTTAGACAGTTTACCCAGTAACTGCCTAAGCAGTCTTTGACATTTCAAGTGTCTTTGAATTCAGTTCAGAATTAAAGTGATCTGTGTCCAAAACGTTCCCTGCTGTTTTGATGAGCCTGGAAGTCTCTGGGGCGGATATTTCATCAATATCTCTTCTTCCATGTCAGTGAGCTCTTAACGGGTCTTTACTGTGAGTATATCACCATATTCTAACACAGGTAAAGTGGCTAGATTTGCAAATAAAAATACAGGATGCCCAGTTAACTTTTTGACTTTCAGATAATAAATATGTTTTTATCATAAATATGTTTCATGCAGTATTACCCACCAGTTGCTGTTGAATTGGCTCAGACTCATGGTGACCCCATGTGTGTCACAGTAGATCTGTGCTCCAGAGGGTTTCTTTCCTTTTTTTCTTTCCCTCCCTCCCTCTTTCCCTTCCTTCCTTCTTTCTATTGTGGTGAAATATGCATAACAAAACATTTGCCAATGCAATTTTTACATGTATAATTCTGTGACATGGATTACATTCTTCATGTTTGCAACCACTCTCTTTTCTAAATGATTCCACCACCATTAACAGAAGCTCAGTGCCCCTCACCATCTCTCTCCCATCCCTGCCAACCACTAATAAGCTTTGATTTCTGTATATTTGCCTAGTTCATGTAAGTGAGATCATCCAGTACTTGGTGACTGACTTATTTTACTCAGCATAACGTTTTCAAGGCCTCTGTGTATTGTGGCATGTATCAGGACTTCATTTATCTTTACGGCTGAGTAATATTCCATTGTATGTATATACACCACACATGTCTGTCAGTTTGTCATACTGTGGGGGCTTGCATGTTGCTGTGATGCTGGAAGCTATGCCACCGGTATTCAGATACCAGCAGGATCATCCATAGAAGACAGGTTTCAGCTGAGCTTCCAGACTAAAACAGACTAGGAGGAAGGACCCAGCATTCTACTTCTGAAAAGCATTAGCCAGTGAAAACCTTATGAATAGCAGCGGAGCATTGTCTGATACAGTGTTGGAAGATGAGCCCCCCAGGTTGGAAGGCACTCAAAAGATGACTGGGGAAGAGCTGCCTCCTCAAAGTAGAGTTAACCTTAATGATGTGGATGGGGTAAAGCTTTCAGGACCTTAATTCCCTGATGTGGCATGACTCAAAATGAGAAGAGATAGCTGCAAACATCCATTAATAACTGGAACCTGGAATGTACAAAGTATGAATCTAGGAAAGTTGGAAGTCATCCAAGATGAAATGGAACACATAAACATCGATAACCTAGGCATTAGTGAGCTGAAATGGACTGGTACTGGCCATTTTGAATTGGACAATCATATAGTCTACTATGCTGGGAATGACAACTTGAAGAGGAATGGTGTTGTTCATTGTTGGAAAGAATATTTCAAGATCTATCCTGAAGTACAATGCTGTCAGTGATAGGATAATAGCCATACGCCTACAAGGAAGACCAGTTAATATGACTATTTTTCCAATTTACACACCAACCACTAGGGCCAAAGATGAAGAAATTGAAGATATTTATCAGCTGCTGCAGTCTGAAACTGATCAAACATGCAATCAAGATGCATTGATAATTACTGGTGATTGGAACGCGAAAGTTGGAAACAAAGGAGAAGGATCAGTAGTTGGAAAATATGGCCTTGGTGATAGAAACAATGCCGGAGATTGAGTGGTAGAATTTTGCAAGACCAACGATTTCTTCATTGCAAACACCTTCTTTCACCAACATAAACTGCGACTATACACATGGACCTCACCAGATGGAACACACAGAAATCAAATTGACTACATCTGTGGAAAGAGATAATGGAAAAGCTCAATATCATCAGTGAGAACAAGGCCAGGGGCTGACTGTGGAACAGACCATCAATTGCTCATGTGCAAGTTTAAGCTGAAACTGAAGAAAAACAGAACAAGTCCTTGAGAGCCAAAATATGACCTTGAGTACATCCCACCTGAATTTAGAGACTATCTGAAGAATATATTTGACCCATTGAACATTAGTGACTGAAGACCAGATGAGTTGTGGAATGACATCAAGGACTTCATACATGAAGAAAGCAAGAAGTCATTGAAAAGACAGGAAGGAAAGAAAAGACCAAGATGGATGTCAGAGGAGACTCTGAAACTTGCTTTCGGACATCGAGCAGCTAAAGCAAAAGGAAGAATTGATGAAGTAAAAGAAGTGAACAGAAGATTTCAAAGGGCGTCTCGAGAAGACAAAGTAAAGCATTATAATGACATGTGCAAAGAGCTGGAGATGGAAAACCAAAAGGGAAGAACACGCTCAGCATTTCTCAAGCTGAAAGAACTGAAGAAAAAATTCAAGCCTCGAGTTGCAATAGTGAAGGATTCTAAGGGGAAAATATGAAATGACTCAGGAAGCATCAAAAGAAGATGGAAGGAATACACAGAGTCAATATACTAAAAAGAATTAGTTGATGTTCAACCATTTCAAAAGGTGGCATATGATCAGGAACCAATGGTACTGAAGGAAGAAGTCCAAGCTGCTCTGAAGGCATTGGCAAAAAACAAGGCTCCAGGAATTGATGGAATATCAGTTGAGATGTTTCAACAAACAGATGCAGTGCTGGAGGTGCTCACTGATCTATGCCAAGAAATATGGAAGATAGCTTCCTGGTCAACTGACTAAAAGAGATCCATATTTGTGCCTATTCTCAAGAAAGGTGATCCAACCGAATGTGGAAATTATAGAACAAGATCATTAATATCACACACAAGCAAAATTTTGCTAAAGATCATTCAAAAACGGCTGCAGCAGTATATCGACAGGGAACTGCCAGAAATTCAGGCCAGTTTCAGAAGAGGACATGGAACCAGGGATATCACTGCTGATGTCAGATGGATCCTGGCTGAAAGCAGAGAATACCAGAAGGATGTTTACCTGTGTTTTATTGACTATGCAAAGGCATTCGACTGTGTGGATCCTAACAAATTATGGATAACTTTGCAAAGAATGGGAATTCCAGAACACTTAATTGTGCTCATGAGGAACCTTTACATAGATCAAGAGGCAGCTGTTCGGACAGAACAAGGGGATACTGATTGGTTTAAAGTCAGGAAAGGTGTGCATCAGCATTGTATTCTTTCATCATACCTATTCAATCTGTATGCTGAGCAAATAATCCGAGAAGCTGGAGTATATGAAGAAGAACAGGGCATCAGGATTGGAGGAAGATTCATTAACAACCTGCGTTATGCAGATGACACAACCTTGCTTGCTGCAAGTGAAGAGGACTTGAAGCACTGACTAATGAAGATCAAAGACCGCAGCCTTCAGTATGGATTACACCTCAACATAAAGAAAATAAAAATCCTCACAGCTGGACCAATGAGCAACATCATGATAAACGGAGAAAAGATTGAAGTCGTCAAGGATTTCATTTTACTTGGATCCACCATCAACAGCCATGGAAGCAGCAGTCAAGAAATCAAAAGACGCATTGCATTGGGTAAATCTGCTGCAAAGGACCTCTTCAAAGTGTTGAAGAGCAAAGATGTCACCTTGAAGACTAAGGTGTGCCTGGCCCAAGCCATGGTATTTTCAATCACCTCACATGCATGTGAAAGCTGGACAATGAATAAGGAAGACCAAAGAAGAATTGACGCCTTTGAATTGTGGTGTTGGTGAAGAATATTGAATATACCATGGACTGCCAGAAGAACGAACAAATCTGTCTTGGAAGAAGTGTGGCCAGAATGCTCCTTAGAGGCAAGGATGGCGAGACTGCGTCTTAGATACTTTGGACATGTTGTCAGGAGGGGTCAGTCCCTGGAGAAGGACATCATGCTTGGCAGAGGACAGGGTCAGCGGAAAAGAGGAAGACCCTCAACGAGGTGGATTGACACAGTGGCTGCAACAATGAGCTCAAGCACAACAACGATTGTGAGGACGGCTCAGGACCAGGCAGTGTTCGTTCTGTCGTGCACAGGGCTGCTGTGAGCCAGACTGACTTGACGGCATGTAACAGCAGCAACAACAATGTACATATAGGGCTTTCAGTGACTGATTTTTCAGAAGTAGATTGCCAGGCCTTTCTTCTGAGCCCCTTCTGGGTCGACTCCAACCTCCAGTCCTTCAGTTAGCAGCCAAGCACATGAACAGTTTGCATCACCCAGGGACTCCCATGTAATATTAGGGACAATAAAAATTATTTATTGTTTATCTGATATGTAACTGGGTATCCTGCCTTTTATGTCATAAGTATAAACCCAAGGATTGGGAAACTTTTTCTGTGAAGGGCCAAATAGTAAATATTTTAGATTTCATGGGCTGTATGGTTTCTGTCACAAGCATTTAACTCTGCCGTGGCAGGGCAAAGCAACCTCAGAGAATAGGAAAACAAATGAGTGTGGCTGTGTCCCGTGGAAATTTTATTTATGGACACAAATTTGAATTTCACATAATTTTCCCTTGCCATGAAATATCATTCCTCTTTTGATTTTTTTCACCAAAACATTTAAAAATGTAAAAGCCATTTCAACCTTTTCGGCTCTACAAAACCAGTTGGTAAGCCAGATTTGGCCCGTGGGCTTTAGCTGCCTTGCTTTGTAAAATCCCCGAAGAGTGCAATCACAATCTAAGAGTTTGGAATCACCACTGACTTCATAGTAAAGCGCCCCATCAGTTCAGAGCTTCCCCGTCCTATGCAGTAGCCACAGTGGTGACTATTGGGCGTCTGAAATGTGGTCAGTCAGAATTGAGAAGCACTGTCGAGTGTAAAATACATACCAGATTTTAAGGCTCTAGTATGAAAAAGGAGCCCTGATGGCATAGTGGTTAAGAGCTTGGATGCTAACCAAAAGGTCAGCAGTTTGAATCCACCAGCCACTCCTTGGAAACCCCATGGGCCAGTTCTATCCTGTCCTATAGGGTCACTATGAGTAGGAATCGGTTCAACAGCAATGGGTTTTGGTTTAGTATGGAAAAAACCACCACCCATCTGTCAGTTTATAATACTGTGGTGGCTGGTGTATTGCTGTGATGCTGGAAGCTATGCCGCAAGTATTTCAAATACCAGCAAGGTCACCCATGGTGGTCAGGTTTCAGTGGAGCGTCCAGACTAAGACAGACTAGCAAGAAAGGTCTGGTGAACTACTTCTGAAAATTAGCCAGTGAAAACCCAATGGATCACAACCAAATATGATCTGATATAGTGCTGGAGGATGAGCCCCCTAGGTTGGAAGGCACTCAGTGTACATAGTGGCCACAGTATTGGACTCGAGCATACTAATGATCGCGAAGATAACATAGGACCAGGCAACGCTTCATTATGCTGCACACTGGTGGAGTAGTGGTTAAGTGCTACAGCTGCTAACCAAGAGGTCGGCAGTTCAGATCTACCAGGCACTCCTTGGAAACTCTATGGGGCAGTTCTGCTCTGTCCTATAGGGTCACTGTGAGTCGGAATCGACTCGACGGCAGTGGGTTTGGTTTTGGTTTTGGTTTATTTTGACTAGATGTTGAAATGATAATATTTTGGATATGCATACATGCCTACATCTATATAAATATATTATTAAAATTAATTTCACCTGTTTCTTTTTACTTTTTTCAGTGTGTCTATTAGAACAGTCCCTGGAGAAGGACATCATGCTTGGTAAAAAGGGTCAGGGAAAAAGAGGAAGACCCTCAATGAGATGGACTGACACAGTGGTTGCAACAATGGTCTGAGGCATAATAACAGTCATGAGGATGGCGCAGGCCGGGCAGTATTTCTTTTTGTTGTACATAGGGTGGCTGTGAGTCAGAGCCTACTCAACAGCACCTAAGGACAACAACAATGTAGCCCTCATTTGTGCCTCATGTTTTGTTTCTATCGGGCAGCACTGATGTAGAGTTTGTCAGTGCCGTGTCTGTAAAAGTTAACATTCTATCATTCCTCCCCTTACGTATCCCATTCACCCAGAAAATATTTGCCGAGTGCCTACCATGTACCAGGCACAGTAATTGACACTGGGGATGGTGGTGAACAAGAAAGACATGGTTTATATCCTCAAGTAACTTACTCTCTAGTCTATTGCAATCACAGAAATGGATCCAAAATTCCAACTGTGAGAAGATGGAAAGGAAACTTGCGTTCTGCAAACTTAAAAGGTGGCATTGACCCCATCAGAAGCCAGGGAAGACTTCGGTGAGGAAGTAAGAGTTGAGCTGAAATCTGAAAGAGAGGTAGGTGAGAACTGAAGGATGGAAGGGAAGAGAAGGGGCATTCCATACAGAAGGGACAGTAGAGAGAAAGAAAGTCTGATGGTCACAGGAGACAGTATGGTGGCTGTGTGAATTGGAAGAGGTCATGAGGCTGGGGGATGAGGGATGGGGCTAAAAGGTAGCTATGGATCAGATCACCCACAGTCTTTATCCTGGAGGAGCAATGGGAAGCCAGGGAAGGGTGTTTGGTACTGAATGGCATTTGGGGTTTGGGCACCATGGCATTTACTTGCATTTCAAAAACCTCTCTCCAGCTTTGTCTTTGGAAAGCTGGGCTGCTGAGAGGCTGCTGCGTGAATCACAACTCAAGCCAATAAAATCACCTGATGGCTTTCCATGTCCCTGTTCTTGGGGAATCCCTGGGATAACACGATTGCCAAGGTATTGCATCAACACTTCCCAGAGCTCCCTGAAATCTCAACCCTGACTGTGCCTTCTGTGGATATCTCCCAGAGGGTGGCTTTGGAGTCGCTTTTGAAATTATCACCAGCCCAAAAGAAAAAGAAAATAGAATGTTGACACAGGAATATAGAATGTTAGCACCAGAATAGCGAACATTACAACTGAAAGAGACCTTAGCAATCACCTACTCTTGAAATAGGTCTTGACAAAGCACCGGTTGCACACGTAAGAGCTGCCATCTTTCTCTCACTGTTTTAGCCTAGAGGAGGGCATGTGGTGGAATTGTAGGCAGTAGCTTGGCCACATCACAGTTTCGCCCTCTTCCTTCTCTCACATACGCACACACCAGGTGATGTCCCACTCTTTTCTATGGGGGATGCATACAGTGCTGTGATTGAGGGAGATCATTCCATGAGCTGTTTGCTTTCAATTTCCATTTTGTTATGAAAATTTCAGTATTGACATTGTCACAGAGCAAATACAACTATGACTCAAGTCCCATGTCTATCACAGTTCAGACATTTATGTCCTCCTCCACCCCCTTGGGCTGCTTGGACATTGCCTCTGATGTGCAGCTGAAAAGCAGGGCTGTGACATATTGGCAAGGCCAGCAGGGAGGGGAAGGGGAAGGGGGTTCCTTCAGCTTTGCTAAGCTTGTACTGGGTATGCAGCTGCCTACTCCAGCAAAGCCTGAGGAAAGCCTGGGCCAAGCGAAGCAAGACTTCTAAGATGTCAAATCCTCTGACATGTGAATGACCTTCTAAACAGGTAGAGAAGGAAGTAAGGAGCCTCAGGAAGCCTCCAGTGGTCGCCCCTCACTCCTGCTTGAACCTCCTCTCTGCTTAGCACCAGCTTGAAGGTTTGCGGATGGGCCTCACACACAAGCACCCTCTACCGCTACCTGGTGCTTCTTTTTATTGAGCTGACATCTACCTTCTGTAGTTTTCTCTGCTCTTCCTGCCCTTGGAATTTGAGTTAGTTCATCCTAAGGAACTTTGCCTCCCAGTATTGAGAATGATGGAAGACGTTTCCTATACAAGAGTCCATCTGCTAGCCTATAGGTAGAGAACTGCTGAAGCTTGTTGCCCCCAAACACATGTCTGGTTCTTGTGCTTGAATGCTGTACTCTAGCCCCAATATTGTGAGACAGGAAGGACCAGGGACAAGGATTCGGGGTGCTGTGATACCATTGCTGTCTTCAGAATGCTTCTAATAGCCCTGACTGAAGGCTTGGGCCTGAGCCACTATATTTGTTTTCGGTTGACCCTACCTGTCTTAGTCATCTAGGGCTGCCTTAACAGAAACAACACAAGTGGACGGTTTTAACAAAGAGAAATTTGTGTTCTCACAGTCTGGTAGGTTACAAGTCCAAATTTAGGGCATTGGCTCCAGGGGAAGGCTTTCTCTTTCTGTGGGCTTTGGAAGAAGGTCTTTGTCCTCAATCTTCCCCTGGTCAAGGAGCTTCTCAGGCACAGGGACTGTGTGTCCAAAGGACACTCTCTGCTTCTGGTGCTGCTTTCGTGGTGGTATGAGGTCCCCAACTCTACCCTTGCTTCCCTGTCCTTTTATCTCTTGAGAGAGAAAAGGTTGTGCAGGCCACACTCCAGGGAAACTCCCTTTACCTTGGATCAAGGAGGTGACCTGAGTAAAGGTGGTGTTACAATCCCGCCCTAATCCTCTCAACATAAAATTACAAGCAGAAAATGGAGGACAACCATACAATACTGGGAATCATGGCCTAACCAAGTCGATACACACATTTTTGGTGGGACATAATTCAATCCATGACACTGTCCTATTACCAAAGCTGACTGGTCTGAGGTTGTCACCTGATCCAAGCTGAGCCAACCAGTTGCTCTATCTGCCTTTCTCTCAAAAATATGAACTACATAGAAAAAGGTGGCTGGGCGGTATTGGGTCTGGAGCTGTAAGGTCATGTAGAATTGGGATCAGAAGTAGCAACATCTAAATAAAACCTGCAAAGATTTGGAAGCACCAAAAAAAAAAAATTCAAAAAGGGAGACAGTCCATAGAGAGGAGAATAAAACAGACTCACAAAGGGAAACAGAAATGGAAGGTTATTGGTCCCCAAAATAAGAAGACAAAGAGAAGAGCTGACTGGTGACTTTCTAGTTCCCGTGACGACCAGATGTGTTTCCTCAATAGGTTTCATGGGATTTTCCTGCATCCCACCAATAAATTCCTTATTACCAAAGCCAGCTTGAGTGAGTATCTGTTTCTTGAAATAAGTGATACTTCAGATTGGGCTGTAAAATTTGATATCAGAGGGGAAAGACCACTGGTTTGTGTTCCAGAGTCAATGCCAGCCTGAGGCATATGGTTTCAGGAGTAGGGGCTCAGGCTCACACTCTCTCCCCCTCTCACATGCCGACCTGCCACACATGGCAACATCAGGGGTCCATTCCTTAAGGTGCAGGCGTTGTCTCCCAGGGAGCTTAGTTAGCTAAATGAAACTCAGAAAGTTAGGATCAGTCACTCAGGGATAATTGTCTGGGAGTGTGCTTCAGGGGGACAGATAGGTGAGTGCCCACCCTTTAAGAATGAGACTCTAGATGGAAGAGCTCTGAGAGACCCTGATCACCTTCCTCCTGCAGCCAGAACAGCCCCCTGGTAGCTGAAATTATTCCAACAATTGCTCCATGGGAGAAAGATGTGGCAGTTTGCTTCTGTAAAGACTGAAAACCAAACCCATTGCTGTGAAGTTGATTCCAACTCATAGTGACCCTACACGACAGAGTAGAACTGCCTCACAGGGTTTCTAAGGAGCAGCTGGTGGATTCAAACTGCTGACCTTTTAGTTAGTAGCTGAGCGTTTAACCACCGAGCCACCAGGGCTCCCCATAAAGATTACAGCCTTGGAAACCCTGTGGGGCAGTTCTACTGTATCCTATACGGTCGGTATCAGTTGGAATCAACTCAACGGCAACGGGTTTGGATGGTTGAGCAAGGCAACCTTCTGCCCTCTTGTTTCAGCTCACATACTTTAAATCCTATTTACAGTCTATTAGTGCTACAATTTTTTTTTTCTTTTGCATTTTGCTGCTTTTTGTTGGTGATTTCACTTTTAAAATGGCCCCCAAGTGCTGTCTAGTATCCCTAAGTGCAAGAAGGCTGATGTATCTTATGGAAAAAAGTATGTTATATAAGCTTCATTCAGGCATGAGTTATACTACCTAGTACCGTTGGCCATGAGTTCATTGTTAATGAATCAACGGTATATATTATATAAAGTGTCTCTAAATGGATACACACATAAAACAGTTACATATTGATTAGTTGGTGAAAATGTTGTGACCAGAGGCTTGCAAGAACTTAAATCTATATTTCTCCTGAAACAATGGTTTAGTATTCAATAATTCAGTGTTCACACTGACTTTACAGAACCTGACTACCGTGCATAATTAGAATCAACTGTGTATCTGTGTATATGTTGTTGTTGTTAGTTGCTGTTCAGTTGATTCTGACCCATGACAACCCCATGTATACACAGTAACACTGCTCTATAGCATTTTCGAAGCTGTGACCTTTGGGAAGCAATTTGCCGGGCCTTTAAAAAAAAAAAAAAATTTTTTTTTTTTTTTTATTCCAAGGCACCTCTGAGTGGGTCCAAACTGCTGACCTTTTGGCTAGTAGTTGAGCACTTAACTATCTGCACTACCCAGAGGCTCCTTATGTATATTTACAAATACATACGTGCACGCACGCCACACACACACATATATACATTGTATACTTTGGGAATTTTCCTGAAGGGCCGTGGGGACCTATAGCCTCTTTTTCAACAAGCCAAACCAGGCACCACCTCTCTCTAGACGGAGATTTCCAGGGATGTACTCTGTGATTCTTCCTTCCTTAATAGTTTGGTTTCCGCATCTGTGAAATAAAGACGGTGAAAGAAGAACGGTTTGGTTAGCTCCCTCTAAGCCGGGGTGGCATATTCATATGCTTTTGGGTGAGTAATGTAAATGAGCAGAGAAGGCCAGCTGGGAACTGGGGCAAAATGGAGGTAGCATGAAATACAGAGTCCCAAATTAGGCTGATAAAAAAAGGAAATCCAGACCAAGTGACCACTTCTGAAGGACTGGATTTGTCTGGGAGGGTGGCCGTTTTCAATCTTTGCCCTATGGTTTCTTTGAATTCTGAACATTTAATCCTTCTGTGTTTGTTTTGGGCTATGAGCAGAGCTATGATGAACCAATTGAGTAAATACCAAAAATTCCTACTGAGAATTGAGAATTATTCAGGATTCCTACTGGGGATTGACCATGACAATGATCGCGGGGGAGACGTCTGGGTATAGATGTAGGTTTTCCCTCTCCCTTCCCATCTAATGCCCCTTTTTCTTCTCCTACCTGCCCCATGGGACCTTCCCTGGCTTAACACGGGCAGGGCTGATAATTCGTGTTCAGTGATTCCTGCATCATACGGGGTCTTGGCAGAAGCCCAGAGCAATGGCATGTGAGTAACGCCATGGCTTGGTTCCAAGTGCACTTGAACTTGTCATGGAGGATTTCCCCATGGCCTGGACCACATGTTCCCTGTGGCACTCGGAGATCCTCTGTAATGAATCCCCAGATGCTGGTGCTGATGGCCTTGTTAGTGGTCCTCCTCATTTGCTCAATGTGAGAATCTCTCTGAATTCTCACATCACTGGGCCAGGCATGCTTCCAGAGCCCCCAGGTAAGTGTGAGAGCCTGACACAGTCCAGGACCCCAGGGGTACCCGACTTAACACTCTTCCTTGCTGCTTTCCCCTCTGAATGTCACCCAAAAACTTTCCCCAGGATGATGATGTTAGACATCTGGGTAAACCCTAGAATTTCTATTGTTTTTCTTTTTAAATAATGGAATTCTGGCACTTGCTGAGTTTGCATTTTTTGTATAAATTGTGCCCAAAGAAGGTTTTAAATTATGCTCTTCTGTAGTCTTTCTATTTCACTTCCTGTAGTGGCTCTCACCTGGGGATGGTTTGGCCTCCCGGGGGACATTTGGCAATGTTGTGGACATTTTTGATTGTGACAACTGGTGGATTGCTACAGGCATCTAGAGCGTAGAGGCCAGAGAGGCTGCTAAACACCCTACGAGGACGGCCCAGCACACAGAAGGGTTACCTGGTTAAGAAGCCCTGCGTTATACATAAGCTCCCTGAGGGCGAGGACTTTGCCTTAGCCACCCCAGTACCCATGACAGTCCACTCTAAAGCTCACTGCCTTTCTGTATCTTCCCTGAAAAGCTAGGTTCAAGTCCTCTCTGCCTGCAAATCTCATATATCTAGGAAGGTTCTGGGCAGGGCATGGGGAACAGAGAACAGGGCTGCCCTCTGTCAGGAGCCCATGATGCCTTCTCAATCCTTTCTTCGTCATCAACTCTCCTGCTTCCCACCCAGGTCAGAGTACCTTTAGCTAGTTGGCAGGGACTGGACGCAGAAAGGGTACTTGATTCTTAGCCTAGGTTATGCCCTGAGATTCTTGTATTCCATTCGCAACCCTGCTCTGGCCATGAAGGTTAGGGCTTTTGAAACTCAAAAGCTAAGCATGATCTCTGGTTTTATCTCTGCTGTGAACTCCTCCCTTGAAGCAATGCATGCTACACAATCTAGCTTGCTTTAGTTATTTATTTTTCTGATGGGGAATTTGTGGAAAGGTCCTGAGTTTATCCAAACAAACAAAAGTGTCATTCAGTGTTTTAAAAATAGTCCCCCGCCTTCTTAGGATCCTCTAGCATTGAAGGACACAGCCTCCATTCACACGGGGCTTCATGCTCCCAGGTAGAAGAGGAGCATTTTCCAGTGAGGGACATGGCTGGGGCCACAGGGGACCATCCCTTAGAAATTGGTTGTGGTCATCTCCAAAAGGAGAAGCCAAGGAAGAGCATGGATGGAGGAGCCAAGGAAGAGCATGGGTGGAGGAGCCAAGGAGAGAATGGATGACTCAGGGCAAGTACCTCGCAACCATCAAGAAAGGGAAGAAAATGCACGTGTATTGCTGTATATCAGCTATGTAACAGACAGTATAGATGTACTGTTCTATTCTGAGAAAGAGAGAGAATCACTTCTATATGACTGATGAGGAAATGGAGGCTCAGGTAAGGGACACAGCTGGTAGCTGGCAGATTCAGAATTCAAGCTGTGCTTGCACTGGCTGAGCCATCTCTTTGCTGGTGGCCACTAGCATCTCTTTCTCATAGAAGGCTAAAGAAAACTGCATGTTGCCAGCCTGCAAGGTTAGTTTGATATATACAAATCAGATCTGCCGCATACCTCAATTATTATGAAAACCGCATCAGCCCATGGGATACTGAGGGTTGAGCCTTGGAAACTTTTCCTGATCCCCCTGGTGTGTCCTGCCAGGGGAATTGAAGCATATTCTAGTACTGAGTTTTGAGTTTTGAGTGTTCGCAGCCCAGAAGGCACTTTACCCCTTGACTCCAGTGAAAGAACAGCTAGGCCCATGCCTGTACAAACCGATTTCAGCCTGACCTTGATTAAAATTTCCTTCCCAGCAAGCCTGAGAAACAGCTGTTTCTCAGCTAATGGCCCCCAGCACACCCCAGCCACCCTGTCATCCCTGGAGGCCATTCCTCAGAAACCAGCTGTTGTGAGTGAGGAGATGAAAGGTGTCAGTCCTATTTGTAGTGCTTGTAACTTGGGGGCGGGGGGGGGGGTGGCTACGAGGTTCTTTCTTTGTTTTATCCTTTCAAGTTCAGCAGTTAGTTATCAGGATAACGGGAAAGAGTCCTCCTCTCCAGTTCCTTTGGGGTGAGGTGAAGGGATTCATTCTTCTTAGTTAGAAGAGAAAACATTTCCTCTTGACTTACTGGTTTATTCTGGAACACCAGCTTTTCTCTGTTCCAGTCTGTTTTTGTTGTTGTAGCATTCCAAGCATTGTCATTAAGCCAGTTAAGTTCAGGAGGGGACAGTCATTTCAGGTATCAGCCTAAGGGCTGAGTTTCACCTCATCTCTAAGTTAAAGGTGGTAGAGCTGACTGAAAAGAAGGTGAGAGTTCTGTTCTAGTTATGGAAGAAAGGGTGGCTTTAATGTTTTCATGGGAGTTCTAGAAGTTTCCATTACCTCAGTTTCTGACATACCTCTTAGGGTATTTCCTTTAATTCACCGTAGCTCTTAACCACTGTGCCACCAGGGCTCCTTAGTTCACTCAGAGAAGTGTAATTTAAGGAGAAGGCTTTGGGCAGTGTATTCTTCCATCCATGTTCTGGATCCATGTCCCTCCTCAGTAATACGTGGACTGAGTCATCATTTACACATATCTGTGATCTCATCTGGAGGAAATGGGGGTTAAGGGAGTTTAACTGACCTGCCCAACTTCACCTACTGATAGACGGTGGAGCCAGACCCTAACCCCACAGCACAGCTATCTACGTGGCATCCAAAGTCCAAAGCTAAACACAGTCCTAGGGGAAAGTTCACGGGAACACACGTTGTTTCAAAAAAGGCAAATGTTTTAGAAAATGGAGATTAAGATAAATAAATAGATAGGAAATTAATCGAAACTGCCTCATGGCAACTGGTGTGTGTGCGTATGCGTGTGTGTGTGTGTGTATGAAGCTCTGGAGGCACAGTGGTTAAGAGCTACAGCTGCTAATCTAAAGGTCAGCAGTTCGAATCCACGAGCTGCTCCTTGGGAGCAGTTCTACTCTGTCCTATAGGGTCGCTATGAGTCATAATCAACTCGACAGCAATGGGTTTTGGTTTGGTATACATATATGTATGTGTATGTGATATATATTATATATATATAAAATTTGCAACAAACAGTTCTAGGTGGGAATAAAAAAAGATGTTTTGATTTTACAATGCATGAAAGTATCTCAAAATTCCCCCTTCTCACTCTCTTATGCATACAGTGGCTGTCCCCCAAAGTTAGACTTTAGTACAATGATTCTGCCTGCCTAGTCCCTTCTTCACTTTCAAAAATTCATTTCTCTACTTTTGTCCAGAGTTTCTTTGGTCAGTGAGGGAAGCAAACTCCTGAATTTATTATCTACTTTATACTAAAGTGTAAATGACTTCATATACTTTTTTCCCAGAAAGAAAAAGTGATTTAAACACATTATTTAAAGATGACTGGGAAGACGGTGTTTAGCCAGAGAAAATGCATTACAAATGTTATTATTTTAGGTACACTATAACTTAGTGTTATTGAGAAAGATAATTTTCCTCTGGCAAAAAGTGTTACCTTTCACATACTACCAGTTGCTGTCATGTTGATTCAAACTCATGACGAACCCATGTATGAAACCCTGTGTTCCATAGGGTTTTCAATGACTGATTTTTTGGGAACTAGGTGACCAGGCCTTTCTTCCTTTCTGCCTCTGGGTGGACTCGAACCTCTAACCTTTGGGTTAGCAGCCAAGCAGGTCAACTGTTTGCACCACCCAGGGACTGAACATACTACAGTCTTCAAATCACATGAGGGTTACATTTTAAGATACACATCTGACAGTATGCAAATTCTTGTTTTCATATCGATTAATTTGGAAACATGGCATTCATTCATTCATTTAATAAGTATGTAACGAGCACTTACCATGAGGCAGGTGATATTCTAGCAACTCCGAGGGTATGAAGATGGTGAAACAAATATTGTTTTTGACATGAAAGGGCTTATGTGTGGGAGATTTCCAAGAGCTGTTGGAATCCAGAGATGGGATACACTTACTCTGGCTCAGGCATGAAGTTGTCATGAGCTGGCTTTTGAAACATGGAGTTCACCAGGTGGAGGAGGAAGGAATATTAATTAGCTGGTGTTTCTCTCCTGTACTTCCCTGAGCCCCTGTGCCCCATCAGCTGAGAATCCCACTTTCATGTCTTCTAGAAAGAGTAACCCACAAAGAGACAGTATTATAAGTTGAATTGTATCTCCCCCACAAGATATGTTGAAGTCCTAATCAGTGTACCTGTGAGTGTCGTGTTTGAAAATAGGGCCTTTGAAGAAGTTATCAGTTAACGTAAGGGAGGTCACACTGCAGTAGTAGTAGTTGTTGTTAGTTGCCAGTGAGCCGATTCTGACTCACGATGACCCCATGAGCAGTAGAACTGCTCCATAGGATTTTCTTGGCTGTAATCTTACTGGCACTGGGTTTTTTAATCTTACTGGAAGCAGATTGCCAGGCCTTTTTTCCTGCAGTACCACTGGGTGGGTTTGAACTGCCAACCTTTAGGTTAGCAGTCTAATGGAAACCATTTGTGCCACCCAGGGACCTTGCTGAAGTAGAGTGAGTCCTACTCCAGTCTGAGTGGTGTCCTCATAAAAAAAGAAACGAGACACAGAGACAGGGACGCAGAGGGAAGATGGCCATGTGAAGATGGAGACAGAGACTGGAGAGACCTACGAGTCAGGGAATGCCGAGAGGCGTGGAACAGATTCTCTCTCAGGGCCCTCAGAAGGAATCAGCACGGCCGGTACCCTGGTCTTGGACTCCCAGCCCCAATAACTGGGAGCCAATAAGTTTCCCCTTTTATAAGCCACTCAGTTTGTGATACTTTGTTATGGCAGTCCTAAACCTGTTGCTGTTGAGTTGATTCCGACTCATAGCGACCCTATAGGACAGAGTAGAACTGCCCCGTAGGGTTTCCTAGGAGTGGCTGGTGGATTCGAACTGCTGACCTTTTGGTTAGCAGCCAAACACTTAACCAGCACGTTACCAGGGCTCCTCAGCAGCCCTAGGACACTAATAAGAGGACATTTTGGCTTTTTCTGTTTGGAAGAATGTTCTATCAAATAATAGTTCCAGCCAAGATTCCAGGCTCCAGAACTAGGAAATACATTCTTGGTTGAACACATATGCAAACCTCTGCTCTAATGCCCTCTCTTCCTGCTCGCCACTCAGTTTAAATCATGTCGCTCCAGCCATCACTCATCCCTCTCCCACTCAAGGTATCATAGCATGTGTTACTACCTGGGGTTACTTCTGGGCTTTTTTTTTTTTTTTTTTTTGCTTGTATAATGTCATCATCACTAGGCTGTGAGCTCCACAAGGGCAGGCACCTAGCGGCCCTGTCCACAGCTGCGCCCTAGGTGCCTAGAGCAGACCTGACCCAGAGCAGCAGCTCAATAAATATGGATTGAATTAATGAATGAAGCGAGTGAAAGGTAGGTGGGATGTAGGGTGGGGTGATGGCAATGGCAACCCCACAGAGATCTGAGAGCAAAAGAGAACTGTGCTCCTTCCCAAGTCTAGGTTGCAGAGGTTGAAGTTTCCAGAATGGACATGGCTGCATGCATGTCCAGACAGATCAGCCAGACTGCGATGGGAAGCGGTGGAGGGCTTTCCAGGAACTCAGGTCACCGTGGGTGAAGCTCAGAGAGCTGTTGGAAGTGGCAGGCCTGGGGCTGTGAGTGGAACACCAGGCAGGGGCACAATCTTGACTAAATGATGACACTGAGGAGCAGGGGTATACCGCAACACTCCCTAAACCTTCCCACTACCTAGGCCTTCTCCATGGGTTCAGGTTAGTTGGGAGGGCAGAGCAGCTCTGAGTCAACTGAAATTTTCATCACTCATTGAAATGGGGGTCTACGTAAAAACCAAGTTTAAAAAAGTCAGTTTTCTTGCACATCTGCTTATGGCTGTAATTTGTATTTGTAACATGGACAGTTCCTCACAGATGGATCTCCACCACTTTTTCTGCCACCCATGGATTGCAAGTGAGTAAGGATGATGCCATTAGAGGAATAAACTTGGATCCATTCTAATTTATTTCTAAAAAGTAATTAATTCACCAGCTGAGCTGACTCCAACTCAGGGTGACTCCACGTGTGTCAGAGTAGAACTGTGCTCCATGGGGTTTTCAATGGCTGATTTTTGAGAAGTAGATTGCCAGGCCTTTCTTCCAAGGTACCTGTGGGTGAATTCCAACTGCCAACCTTCCCTTAGCAGCTGAGTATGTTAACCATTTGCACCACCCAGGGACTCCATTAATGAATTAATTCACAAATTTCCATAATTTGGCTGTCATTTGTCAGGGTACCCCTTATGCCCACTGTAACTGATTATGAAAATTATTGGAAACTGTTGCTATGGTAAAAAAAAAAAAAAAAAAAAACAAAAAACCCATTGCCATCCAGTCGATTCCGACTCATAGTGACCCTGTAGGACAGAGTAGAACTGCCTCATAGAGTTTCCAAGGAGCACCTAGTGGATTTGAACTGCTGACTTCTTGGTTAGCAGCTGTAGCTCGTAACCACTACGGGCACCAGGGTTTCCGTTGCTATGGTGGAAGTTGGGGGGAGGGGGTGGGGGGAGGAGGGGAAGTGCCTGTGTTTGGGGGAAAGTACTAAGGGAGTGTGAATCCTGGGACCTGGGTTCAAGTTACACCTTTGCCAGGTCTGAGCTTCAGGGTCCAAAATTGCATGTGATTATCCTATCTGCCTGCCAGTATGCAGTTATTTATCTAATGGTTTTTCTTTAATTCAACTAAGAATTGAAATATTTCTGTTACGTTGCTTGAAACCACCCAAGTCTGAGAAGCATGAGGAGAGGTGAACTGTAAATGCACCTTCTTTCTCTGACATTCTGCTCGGTGCCCTGTGTTCCAGGAGGGAGAGACTGAGCCAGGTCCGAGCGGACGGGCTTCCCGTGGGCGGACAGACTATTCGGCTGCGCCACCTGTACACTGGGGAGCCTTCATCTTTTGTTCCTGAGGTATGATGGCTGCAGCCACAGGTGATTCCTCTATAAATTGATAAGTTCTTAGAAAATATTTGACCACCTCACCTCTGTTAAGGGTTCCCCCAAGGGATTCCAGTCGGGTCCCTGTTTTCTTGTTGTTTCTATTTTACCACTTCTTAAAGTGCCACTTACCTTCATGGTGTAAACGGAAACGCCTGACGTTGCAGGCTTCGGTTGAGCAAATCCGTCAGCATGAAGGCGAGCATCTGCCAGCTTTCCACTAGAGGGCAGCAGAGTCGTGAAAATCGGGGTTCTCAGTGGCTTTGTACGTTGAAGTGTTGACATGGGACTTGGCAATTGAATAATTTTTGATACTGTCCTGACACATAAACACCTAGAAGCAGGTTTTCAAAGGTTATTTGCGCACTAAAAGAGGAATTAACAAAACGAACTTGCATGCCAAAAGTAATTTTCAATAGTCTACAAAGAACCGTGGCCTCATGAGATTGCTTTTAGAGAATATCGGGCTATCCTTAACTGGATATGTTAAACTGAAGTGGCAAACACATATTCAAAATAAATCAGGCTGAATGGGACTAAGAAAGTAGACCAAGTGACTAATAAAAATGTGCGCTGGGGCTTTCGGGCAGGCCAACTTATCTGTTATCTCCTAGCCCTTGGCATTTCCAGGCTTGTGGTGCTAACACGGTTAAACAATTGTACACATACCACACGGTTGTGTGTGTTATTGTGGTAATTTCTTTTTAACCTATTACTCCACCCTCAGCATAAAAGTCTGTGAATTATCAGAGTTTATTCCATTGACATTCTCAGGCCTTGAGAAATTGCCCGTTTGTATTATCGCAGTTTGATGTATTTCCCATTTACTGAGCTTCTTTGGCAAGTTGGCATTTTAATTTAATTATACTTTTTGCTAATGGTCTTTATTTTTCAGTGTCTGTGTGTAAAATGCCCGTAGGTTTGATTATCCGCCCACCTTTTTTCCCCTCCCCTTCCCAGTGCCAAGCTGTAGTGCAAATTTATAAACTGACAAAATTCAGTGTCAAATTCAGGGAGGTGAAATTAAGGAATTTGTAAAGAAATCCAGTTTGAACGATGAAGCCTTTTCCTGACTCGCAGAGTGTGGCCTCCTCTTGCATATGTTGAGCCCCTGGAGGACAAAGGAAGTGGGACGAGGCCTTTCAGGGGCAGAAGCAGGCCAGGGCTCGCTCTCTGCCTTCACCCAATGGGGTCCCCTTTGAGTCTCCAATAGTAGGAAGAATAGCCTTCTCCTTATTTCCTGGAGGTGCTTGGAGCTTGTGGAATCTTCTCGCTTTAGAATTGTCATTGATCTTGTCAGAATGCAGCTCCCTTGAAGCCTGCAGGCTGGCTAGTGGAGTGGGGGCAGGGTTCTCCCAGGACTTCAGGGCTGTGCTCCTGTGCATTTAATAGCTTGTAGATGGCACTGGGTGGGTTAGATGCTAATAAATGGATATACCCAGCGACGGGGGTCTATACATCCATACTCACATTACACAAGTGCCTGCACTCTATTTCTTTGATTTTAAGACACCTCTGACGGTAAGACACACCACTGATTCAATAAGAGCCTTTCACAAAAAAAAAAAGAAAGAAGGGCACTGGCAGCTTACAAGTACACGTCGATGGTAGGGTGCATTCCAATTTTAGAAACGCTAAAAGGTGGACAACAAAGGCTGATTTTCAAATCTAGGAAATTTAGTAGGTACAATTTTGATAGGCTGATTTAAGGTGAAGTCAGCTTTCAGAATACATCCCAGAGTAGAGGTTAGCATCTGAAAACCTATGTAACCCTGGTCAGATTTACAGTTCCTCACCCACTAATGGGGTATCGGTTCTGATTCACAGGGTGCATGAATCAAAATAATGCCTGTCTGCAAAAGTGCTCTGTAAACTGGAAGGGGGTGGATGTTGCCTTTTATTATTGTCTTTCACTGGGTAAGTGTTGTCTGTTTGGCTTTTTAATTCAGTTTCCTTTTCACCCAGAAGCCTCACACCCCACCCTACTTGTCCCCATTACCCCTGCGCTTTCACCCATTCCACTCAGCTGAGATGGTTTCCCTTCTATAAGTGTGTAGTCAACAGCTAATTCCATTCATCAGTTTACTAAAGCCTGTTGTTAGTTACCATCAAGTCGATTCCAACTTTCGGTGACTTCATGTCTTCAGAGTAGAACTGCTCCATAGAGTTTTCAAGGCTGTGACTCTCAGGAGCAGATCGCCAGGCTTTACCTCTGAGGTGCCTCGGGATCAGTTTGAACTGCCAGCCTTTCAGTTACTAGTCCAGCGTTTAACCATTTTTTGCCACCCACGGGCTCCTTTGTAAAGCCTGGGATGATTTATTTGCCTGTGCTTAAAAAGACATCCCTCCACCCTGCTGGGAGTGCTAAGGAAAGGAGGGCAGTTTTAATGGTGGGTAGTTTTACATTAAAAGAAAAAGTGAGGGTACAAGAGTGTGTGTGGATGTGTGTGCTTGTATGTGTGTGGGTGTATGTGTGTGCATGTGTGCGTGTGTATACATCAGACAAACGCCCTATGAACCCACCCATGACATGCCTCAGAGTAAGTGGAAGCAGGATCCCAGCCACAGGCAAGATACTGGTTCCAGTGGCAGCAGGAAGGGAAGAAAGGGACGCTTAATGGAGGAAGACAGTGTGTTAATTACCTTACTCGAGGGATCTTATAAAACACGATGTACATGTAAATTGGTACAATGAATATGATTACTGCTGGATTTAATTTTCATACAGAGGAGCAAGGGAAAGGAGACAGGGCTTCATGCCACTCTGTTTGATCCTTTCTCTTCTACAAACGGAAGTCCTGCTCTTACGAAGCTGTCAGCCTCCCCCTGGCCAGCCTCCTGGGTGACAACTAGGGTGCGGTCCCTCCCTTGCCTTTCCAGGTGCTTCTCAACTGCTTGTTTGAATGAAAGATATCTTTTTGCACCAAGAGAGGTAGGATATGAAGTCAGAGTGGTAACTAGAGCCAGATGTAGGGTCTGAGGACCGACAATATGGGGCCACAGGGAAGCAGGGAGGCCAGCTGGCACCAGACGGGGAGTGGTGGAGGCTGGCAGCAGAGAGGACTAGGGGAGGACAGAAGTCCTCAGACTCTGATACAGGTTTAAAGTATGGGGTTGAATATAGGATGTGGCAAAAGCACACAGAGGAGACAAAGCTGACTCCAAAGTTTTGACCTGAGCTGATGGAAGAACTGCGTTGACATTTTTTGATATGGGGAATGTATTTATTTAAGAAAAAATGCAGAATGTAAAATTTGTACCTAGTGGAAAGAGGAACCAAGAAGTGATGGGGACAGAGTGTGGCTGACTGACAGAGGACAGAAAAAATCAAAGCGTGAGAGAGAAAGAGACACAGGAAATAAATAAAAGGGCAGGAACAAACCCCTTGACAAATACTTACTGGATTCTGTGAGGCTCGGGAGGATATTTGCATTTAATTAGGATCTAATTATTTTTGTCTGTGCCTCTTCATTCATGAAACATCAGCTCTTCGATGAAAGGACTCCATCTCTAATTTTTTTACACACAGTAGTCATTCAGTTGGGACCCCTGGTGGTATAGTGGTTAAGCGCTCGGCTGCTAACTGAGAGGTCAGTGCTAGGAACCCACTCAGTGGCAGCACATTAGAAAGATCTAGAAATCTGCTTCTGTAAAGATTACAGGCAAGAAAGCCCTGTGGGGTAGTTCCATTCTGCCTCATGGGGTTGCTATGAGCTGGAATCGACTCGGCAGCACTTAACGATAGTTAACACGTCCCGACTAGCTGGCTGTGGCGCCATGATCGCCCGGCCCTAGCTCATCTCCCTGTACTAACTTGGCCAAGCTAGTCAGCAGGGTGGCCCAGCATGGGCGGAAGCATCTTGTTGTATTTGCTAGGTCAGACCTTCAGCTCTTACTGTGCTCCCTCATACCCTTTCACCCTTCAAAGCAGCCTCCCTTTCTCACTCTGACACTCAGATACTGTGAGGCACCCCAAGTGTCCTTCTGGCCTCGTCTGTCTAGATGGGGAGATTTCCTCGCGATGGGTTTAGCCTCGGAGTAGTAGAGCCTGAAAAGAAACAACAAAGCTCTAATTCAGTGCACTTGACCCTTTTGCTGTTTACATCTGGGGGCCCCATATTCAGTGACTGATGGGTGACAGATGTGATCATTAGAAGTTTGATGTTGTGGGATACCCTCAAATATTTTATAAACCAAAGAAAAGCCCGTATCACCTCCCCAGTTGACTTTTATCAGGAAGGAGATGGGAGGAAGAGCTGAGGTAGTTGAACGGATGTGAGGATGGGTCTGGGGGTAGCTACTCTGGTTCCCTTGTAGGACATAATTTATTGTTCGATCATGTTTGTATGGCTGGGTCTTTGGCCATAGTGTGCTTTTCTCACTTTAAGGCACTTTAATGGAGAAAACAAACAAACAAGACTCTCCTGGTGTTCCACTTCCCCGTTTCTCCAAAGTGGCCTCTCATCATTGGCCGCCATGCTAGGGAGCCCTATTCACTCAGCTTTTATCCTAAATGGTGTTTTGTGCGTGAGGGAGTGAACGGCCTAAGCAGCCACATAAGCAAAGGCCTCAGCAGGGCCCTCCCTGGCTGAGAACATCGGGAACTCAGGGGTCAGTTTTCCTGGAAAGGTGGGGACTGTCTGGTCCGGAGGTTCCGAAACTGCGGTCGTGGATGCCTGGGTTGGGTTAAGGCCAGCCAACTGTGAGGCTGTCGGGATGTTGCTTCTCTGCCATCCTAATGTGTTCATTTAGAGTCTTGAAGGAAAAAAAAAAAAAAAGATGGATATATTGGAAAACTATGGAAACCATGAGCTGTTTTTGCCTTCTGGATCTTTTTTTCCCCTCCTCCAAAAGGGACATCTGGTGGTGAGAAAAAGCACATGGGGTATGGGGAGAAAAATGGGTATTCCATTGCAAGGGGAGAGAGGTTTTTGATATTAACTTTTCCTCCCTTCCCTTTTGAAGTGACGTGGTGGTTCAGATTGTGGGTTGGACTTAAATCCCAGCTCTTTGACTTAATAGCCATGTGATCCTTGGGCAAATCACGTAAATACTTTTGATTCAGTTTTTTTTTCCATTCTCCATAGTGGGAACGAAAATAGTGCCTGTTTCATAGTATTGTAGTGAAGATCAGAAAATGTAATACATTGAGAGTGCTCAGGGCTGCACCTGATGGGCCTTCAGGAAGTACTCCTGCTACGTTAGTATTGCTCAAAGTGCCCATACTCATCAAGTCAGCTGAGTCCTTGCCTTGGAGCAAGACCTGAAGGGGAATTAAAATAAAAGCCATGGGTGCCAAGGCTGAGGGAAAACTCAGGAATGGATGGAATGGTGATTGAGAGAAGTCATTGAAAGCCTTCCCAGGAGGTAGGTTTTGTCAGAACGCTGTGGGGAAAGGAGACAGGAGGAGTGGATTCACATCTCCATTTAATTGATGGCGAGTCGGAGTTGGTGGGGAAGAAACCACTGGGAGCCTGAGCATGAGATGCTCTTGACCATGTGTCCTTTCTGTGGGAAAATGAGGCGCCATAGGGTCTTAGCCATTCGTGCCTGTGACTCTTGGCTGCAAGGGGGAGATCCAAAAAGCCAGGCTCCCTCCCCTCTGGAGAAATCTGGCTCTGAAATTGTGATGCGTGAGCACCAAGTGCCCAGTTTTTTCTGGAACAGAAACAAAGACTCAAGCAGAAGAGACAGACATTCCATTTTCTGTGGACCCTTAGTCTTTCCACCTTTGCTCCTAAAAGATACGCAGCATACAAATGCCTTTCTGGTTTCCTATGGTTGTCTATGGCGTTTGCTACATCTTGGGCTATCTCACTGCAATCTTCCAATGTGTATCCATTGGTTGGTTAACAGGATCTTTAGCTATGTAGGCAACAGGGTCTGTGATATCAGAGCCACCTCCAAATCAAATGAAATAAATTTCATAGCATGATTTTCTACCATGATTCTGTGAGTTGGCAGCTTGGGCTGGGCTCAGTCGACAATTCTTCTGCTGGTCCTACCTGGGGTCATCATGCAACTTCAATCATCTGATGGCTCAACTGTGGCAGGAAAGTCTAGATGGCCTCATTCACAAGTCTGGTGGTTGGTGCTGGCTGGGACAACAAAGATGGCTGAGACAGCTGGATGACCAAATGGCCTTTCATCCTCAAGAAGGCTAGACTGGACTTCTTTGCATGGCAGCTGTAGAGCTTTACCCACATTCTTAACAATTTCCTTAGGCTGGTTTTCTAGAATTGAAACTGCCAGGTTGTAGAGCACACTTAGTTTTAAGGCTTTGTCTGGATCATACAGAAATGCATGTTCTTATAATAGATATTGTGACCAGGTATCTGTATAGTAATTTTCTCTTTCTGAGGTTTTGTATCACTCACATTAGCTTTTAGAAGGAAAAAAAAAAAAAAAAAAAAAAAACCACTCTCTACCTGACTGCATTCAATCAATTCCTAAATTAAGTAGCGCAGGTGGAAATGTAATTCAGTATGTATGTCCCTGAGGAGCCAGTGGGCTACAACTTTGTTAAGTAGGTTTCATCCCCCATTATTAAACATATCCCAGTTTTCCTAGGTGGAGAAAGGAAAGGAACCAGCATTTATACTTTAATTAAATCATTATGGTATTAAAACCAAACGACTTGTCTACGGTTTCCTTCATTCAGGAAAACCATGCATTTTTGTAATTTCTTTGTATGTCCCAAATATGGTTCGACTGGCAGCCGATCATGGGGATGGTGCAGGACTTGGCAGTGTTTCATTCCACTGAGCATAGGGTTGCTATGAGTTGGTGGCCCAACTTGATGACAGCTTAACAACAAAAAATTATTTAAAAATGGAAGATGCACTTATTTTCATATGACTGCCATTTTGTTTTAAGGGCTCTGACAGAACATCATTCAACCCTAACATCCACTAGATAATGTCCTCCAGCGAACCAGATTGGATCAAACAAACGCAGCATGGTGCTGGAGTAGCAAGTTTCAGAGACAACGCTTTTTCACCTCTAAGAACTGCACAAATAACCATGTCGTCCTTATGTAGCACAGACACTTAAAAGGGGATGGCCAAACACAAAGCTGATGGAAGAGTTACTGGTAAAACCTGGCATCTTCCCCAGACGGTCAACTTTTCCCAAAGTTATCTTTTGAGAGATACAGAGAGACGTAAGCTAAATACTAAGTAGTTACACAGAGATATAGAAAAAAGTCAAACCTGAAAAAGGAATTCTGAAACACAAACCTTTTGAAAAACGTTTCCAAGAAGTGTCCTCAGCAATCTTTGCCACCTGCTGGCAGGAATGATAATGAAGGTTAGGGGAAAACAAGGATGTGTTTTCTTGCCTTCTGGTATGATTTCTTTTCAAGGGCCTAGAGTCCTGGTTCTATGTTGTGCTCAACTGACTTTATGTTTCTCATAGAACTGAGTACATTTTTTTTTCCTCACTGGGAGGCAAAAGGTAGTCCCTGGGTGATGCAAATGGCTATCAGACTCAGCTGCTAAATGAAAGGTTGGAGGTTTGAGTCCACCCAGAGGCACCTTGGAAGAAGGAGCTGACGATCTACTGAAAAGTCAGACATTGAAAACCCTGTGGAGCACAGTTCTACTCTGACACACATGGAGTTGCCATGAGTTGGAACTGACCGGATGGTAACTGGTTTTTAGGCAAAAACAAACAAGCAAACAACAGAAAATCCAGACCCTCAAATCATCCTTAAGATCACACTGGCACCTTTCGTTGGTGTAAGTCTTTGGAATGGTCTAGGCATTGTAGACACAGAGACTTGAGCTCCTGTCCAGGCTGGGCCACCTACCAGCAAGTCAGTCACCCTGTCTGAACCTCAGTTTTACTCATATGTAGGAATGGGAATATACTTTCTATTTTTAAGGCTATTATAGTGTGGAGCCCTGGTGGTGCAGTGGTTAAGAGCTCAGCTGCTAACCAAAAGGTTGGCAGTTCGAATCCACCAGCCACTCCTTGGAAACCCTATGGGGGCAGTTCTACTCTGTCCTATAGGAACATTATGAGTCTGAACTGACTCGATAGCAACGAGTTTGGTTTTGGTATACCATGGATTAAATGCAATTGTATATAAAGCAAGTAACCCCAAGCCAAATACAGAGTAAGCCTTGAATTAATAATTATACTTACTAGTACATAATTTCATTATACAGTAAAACCTGCAAAAGATAGAGCCTGTGGGAGGCTAAGACCTGTCAGAGAAGGAAAACGCAAATATTTTCCACTAAAACAAGCGATAGAAAAGTGGTAAGACCGTATCCTGTCAAAGGTGGAAAATTTGGAGGGATATGGAGAGTTTCAGCTGTCACAGGTTTCACTGTACTGTGTGTTTTATATAATTAAGTAAACTATTATTATTCCCATTTTAGAGATTATAAAAGAAAAAGGAACTAAGAGGAGGAGAAATCTGCCAGGTCACCCTGTAAGTCCCAGAAAGTCAGATGAGACTGAAACCTACACAACAGCATTAGCCATGTGCTTCATGTAGTTGATTGGGCTACTGAGGCCATAGTGATCAACGGTTCTTTAGATAGAAGCACAGCACAGTATTTATTTTTGGATTCATATTGTAAATAAGCAAGACACTGAGCATCTGAGTCCTAAAAAGACTCCCTTTTTATCATGCCTATTAATAGCTGGCTATACATTTTGAAACCAGTTTCAAGACATTGATCTCCACCATACCACAAGGTCACCATCATCTACGTTGCTTCTATTTGAAAAATTACTGTAACATGCAGCCCCCAAAAGACCAGATGCAACATTTTTGCCCATTCCGTGTTACGTTAGCCTGGTGCAGATTGTTCATCTCAGTTCAAGTGACTTACCTGCCAAATCTCTCTACTAGAGTCCAGGGAGAACAATTTCAGATGCTAAGTAGAAGCAGTGAAATATTGGCTTAGGTTGGTGGCTATTCTTAGGAATATATCTTCCTGATTCAAGCAAAGATACTTACTTCTCTTCTTTAAGAACAGAATGAGCAATGTGTAAAACCAAACCATAGTTCTATCTCAAAGTGCACCTCACACCTAATAGTGTGGTATGTTTTGTCCTCTTGTTGGGTGGGTCTAGTTCACACGTGGCCATTCTTCAAGTGTTGACGACCATTCTTGGTAAGTGCCCCTACAACTCTTCATTAGTGACTGTCAAAACCGCTCTCCTGGGAGACTCAAATCCTGTCCTTTTGTTTACGGAGTAAAACACTTAAGAACTGAGGCCAGTGATGGAGACATGGAGGTGCTAAGTTGGTGGTCGGTGGTAGGAAAACAGAGTGACAAGAGGACCAAGTCAAATTTGGCTTTGTGAGATGACCTTTTATCCCTGGAGATATGCTTTCCAGCTTTATGTCAAGGACAAACATTTAATAGCACCCTTATCTAATTCATTCCAAGTTTGAAGTTAGATTTTTAAAAGTGCGTGTGCCGTAGGGACATCCTTATTGGAGGGGACATGGTATTCAGACAGGAGAAAAGTGAAGTGGTTGATCAAAACATGTATGTTGGGACAGAGGAAGTATGGGGCTTTTAGACAAACCGATGGCTAGGCAAAGGGCTCTTAGGAATTTTTTCCTTACCAAAATCCTGTATACGAGCTCTGTAGATTACTGAAAAGCAGCCCTGGTTGCACTCAACTGCTAACCGAAAGGTTGACAGTTCAAACCCAGCTAGTGGATCTGTGGGAAAAAGACCTGGCAATCTGCTTCCATAAAGATTTCAGCCTAGGAAACCTTATGGGGCAGTTCTCCTCTGTCACATTGGATGGCTACAAGTTGGAATTGACTTGACAGCACCTTACAACAACTACATGTTACTGAAATAATCTCTGCTAGGTATCTAGCCCTCTTCTTTCTTATTAAAAATACCATGAAATTATTTTCAGGACTTCAGTGTGCTATGCTATAATTATTCACTACCTCAGAACCCTGGCCACTGAAGGTAAGCACGTGACTCACTATGGCCAATGAGACATAGCCAAGAAGTCTGGGAAAAGCTTTTCCTTTCCTGATGTCAGTAGCTTCCCTTCCAGCTTCTCCTTTCTTCTTCCTGCCTTGAATAGTGAAGAGGTGGAGGTGGCAGTATGGCACTACAGCAGCCACCTTGTGGCTCTGAGGTGATATGCACGTAGACAGAGGCCTACCAACAGGGTGCAGAACGGCTTAAAGGAAAGATCCCGGGTCCCTGATGCATCCTGAGCCGCCATCCCAGCCCTGGGCTGAGATGATTGCATGCTCCTAGATATGAAGAGTAGGATTTCGTTATTTGAACTCAATGCATTCCTTTCTGAGACGATCGATAATACCAAGCAATGGCTGTGTTACTTAGGTCAGGAATCACTGCTGTAAACAGCAACCACCAAACATCAGTGGCGTTGCACATTATTTCTTACTCACATGAAGTGCCAAGCTGATATACTTGATCAGGAGACAACTCTTCTCTAAACAGTGACACAGGAGTCCTGTCTCCTCCTGTCTGGTGGCTCTGCCATCTTCAACACATGGCTTTCAAAGTCACCCTCTGTGTGAACTTCCAGCCTGAAGACTGGGAGGAGAGAGAGTGTCAGGTAGAGTGGGCTCAGTTACCAAGCCTGCAAGTAGCACCTGTCACTTGTACCATCTGTCCACTGGCCACAGCTAATAGCATGTGAGGCTGCTGATGCAGTCTAGCTGTGTGGCTAAGAGCAAGAGAAGATGGGTTTGGTGAAAAAGTTGCTGGCATTGGTGGCAATCGCCAAAGCCATACATAGCCTGTCCATTGCGTCATCCTTGGGGTGTGGCCTCAGAGTACTGAGGGACGAGTTGATGGCTCCTTTTTCGTAGTGGTGATTTACGGTCGAGTCAGGCTCTTTTGGCATTTGGATGATGGAATGTGAACCCTGATAGGCAGCAGCACATTAATGAGGAGGAAGGGGGCATGGGTGGCAGGGTCTGCACGCAAGTATCCATTTCCCTGCTTGACTTGAGGGTGAGCAGGATGTGAGGGGAAGAGAGGAATAAATATTATTTAAACTGCCTAACCTTCAAAACCACAAACTTTCTCATAAAATTACAAATAGGGTATAAACAACAACTACTTGTTTGGCCATGGTTCTTTAATAATTTTGCTGTTGATTGGGGTGTAGCGGTTGGGAACTCTGGCTTTGGCTTTGAATGTTGGCCCATGGCTTAGTGGTTCTGTGCCCTTCAGCAATTACTTCATCGCTTTGAGCCTCAGTTTCTTTATCTGTGAAAAGGGGTAAATAAAAGCAGATACCTTATAGGGCTGTTGAAAGCATTAAATGAGATGAAATACATAAAGCTCTCACTCAGCATAGAGCCTGGCTTAGTATGAGTACTCAATAGATGTTAGCTATTATGTTATCATTATTAAATAATTACTGTTCGTCAATTTGTAATACTCATAACAACCCTATAGACAGAGTAGAACTGCCCCATTGGGTTTCCTAGGCTGTGGTCTTTATGGGGATCCTTGGTGGTGTAATGGTTAGGAGCTCAGCTGCTAATCAAAAGGTCAGCAGTTCAAATCCACCAGTCGCTCCTTGGAAGCCCTATGGGGCAGCTCTACTCTGTCCTATAGGGTCACGATGAGTTGGAATGGACTTGATGGCAACAGGTTTGGTTCCGGTTTTTTAATCTTTATGGGAGCAGATCACCAGGTATTTCCTCTCGCAGAACTGTTGATGAGTTCCTAACACTGACCTTCGGCTAGCACTGCCCGGGCAGGCCACTATGAGTTGGAATTGACTGGATGGCACACAAGAAGTTGGGAATGTTCAGAGAGGGCCTCCAGATGGCGCTAAAGCAGAGAACCAGCATGGCACCCAATCTGAGAAGCTCAAACGGGATTGCTTATCATTGCTCCCAAACTAGGAGGCTCACAAGTCAAACTGTAGCCCTGTTAGACCGCAGTAGTTTGGAAAAGGTCTCCCCTCTCCTTTACATCGGCAAGTCAGTGTGTCTTTGAACTGGGCGTTGTGGGCGATTCTCAGGTTGCTCCCTAAAACAGTATCAAGCCCCAATTTAAAAATCCATGGAGACAGCATGCACTAAGTCTATGTGGAACACTCAATAAATCATATCAAATGCTCAGGAAATGCTATTTAACATTTCTTCCCCTCTAACAGGCAGAGTATTTCCCTCCATTTCTTTCCTACTGATCATGGTCAGTGAGCAGCAAATTTAACAAAATCTATAAAAGTTTGAGGTAAGCAAAGTTTATTCAATCTATTTGACTTCTTTTTTTTTTTTTTTTTAAGTATCTGTCTCATGTAGAGGTTTCAATCTGGGTTCTGGACTCAAGCTTGGGTTTAATACCTAGCTCAGCCAGTAGCCGTGTGTCCTTGAGCGTGCTGTTTAATACCATTTGTAAAATAGAAATGACTATACATTGCTTATTTGAGGCAATGTGTACAAACTACATCCCCGGATGATGCAAATGGTTAACGCACTTGGCTGCTAGCCAAAGGTTGGAGGTTCCAGTCCACCCAGAGGCACCTCCGAAGAAAGGCCTGGTGATCTACTTCTGAAAGAGCAGCCATTGGAAACCCAGTGGAGCACAGTTCTACTCTGACACACACGGGGTCGCCATGAGTTGGAGTCTACTCAACAGCAGCTGGAAAAATATGTAGGCAGCCAGTACATGTTACTTCCCTTCCCCCTTCCCCCTTATCCTGAATGCACATCTTTTAACCCCCTAATTGTCCCTGGATTACGCACCTCCAAAGCCCTGGCTACCCAGGGCCGTCCACAACACACTTTGCCTTCCAACAAAACTAACTTCCGTGGTCCTATTTTTCTCAGGACCCTCTCTTCTCTTCTACTGGTGATGAGTTAATCAAATGAACTGAACACAGCCAGGGTGAGCTAGCCAACTAGGCTCCCTGGGAAGGTGCATGGTGGAAGGGGAATAAGCCGGATGTGGGTCCCCTTGGACCAGCTGGGCTCTC
Organism: Loxodonta africana; assembly: GCF_030014295.1. NCBI lineage: Eukaryota > Metazoa > Chordata > Mammalia > Proboscidea > Elephantidae > Loxodonta > Loxodonta africana. The sequence continues at coordinate 65,388,744 of NC_087362.1, forward strand.
TGGGGTAAACCATTTACCACATCTCAGCCCTGGCTTCCTGTCCACCATGTAAGGGGGTGCATGAAATCATCTCCACTGTCCCTTCTTGCTCTTTATTCTGTGTTCTCTGCGAATGGAAAGGTGACTACAGTAAGAGCAAGAGACACCAGAGGACCATGCGTCTTTCCTAGACATGAAGACCAGGTCTGTGTCTCCTCCTGCTTATGTATTTGACTACTTCCTCATCCTCCATCAGGAGCTGGCCCAGACCAAAGGATAAAGACAAGAACCCTCTAAACTGCAAACACAGCCTTCAAATCAGGGCTGGACTGGGAAACATGGGTGCCCCGGGGGAAGCTCGTGGTTTGGTGCCTCTTTACGCATGTTCCTGGCATACTGTGTGTGCAGTGGACATGCAAGTCTTGATTGATCTAAGAATGGAAATGAACTCTAAGTAGAAAATCCATATACCTTGAGCTTCACAATCAAGTGAGCGACATATGAAGGCACTGAACATGATATGTCTTTAAAATATGTATTCATTAAAAAGACAAAAAAGCATAAAGACACCAAACTTATCCAGAATTTCACCACCCACATAAACTCTGATGATCCAAACTATAGAAGTTATATGCATACAGTTAGAATACGTAAGCATGTCAAAATGTACAAAATGGAAAGAGAAATTGAATCTCTAATCATTTTCCACTAATGGCTGGCATTTTCTGCAGTTCCTTCCAGAAATGGTTTACTATTTACACACACACACACACATTAATTACAGAAAAGGAATTTGGCAGATCTATTACTTCCACTGAACGTAATCTTATATTTTATCTTTTCATTTCACAGTTTTTCTATCACTCGTAACAGTGTAACGTTGGGTCCTTCGAGTCACTGACACAGAGGTAATTCATATGGATATACTTACTAAGTCTTGTTCAAACTGTCTCGAAAGTTTCTTTATTTGGCTTTTATGGTGGAGAAATTCTTTAGTACCCCTTGTCCTTCCCAAAATTCCCCTTTGCAATTTTCTCAATCAGACATCTTCTTGGGAGGCATATTAAAAAGGTTTAAAATTTGGATAATAAAATAAATTGCTCATTTCCTGTAAACAGCGTTCCAGCAGGCATTATTCAGTTTCAGAATTATTCTGATTGCAACTGCTGACTTCAGGAGGCTCTGGGCACTCTCTCCTTGGGATGGATGACATTATCGTAATATTTTGCAAAAAAATCGATAGAACTTTCAGAGAGGATTTTTGTTGATTTTGTTTTCTTGTGTGCTTTGTCTTCATTTCCAGTTATGGGAACTGTCAACTTTCGTGGGACTGATTTGTATTTTGGCAATAATGTGAGTTGTCACACGTGAAACCCTGAGTTCACTGCAACGTGTTTCTGGTCAGAAATGGCGATGTTTTCCTGCCCTTTCCACGCGGCTCGCTGTGGCAACTTTCTCACTAACCTGAGCCTTAATCAGGTTCTTCCTAAGAGCTGAGGCCACTGAAGCAGTTTCCTTCCATTCTGTAAGGAGGGGAAGAGAAAGATTTAGAAGTCCGGAGAAGCATCCAGATTGCTCTGGAGAGTCAGTGTAGAACACGACAGAAGGAGGGGACAGGTAGGCTTCCCGACGTGGGAAGCAGTGTGGGCAGAGGCTCCATCGTGGTCATCTCAGACGATGACACAAACGATACTCAGACTTGAAGTTTCACAATCAAGATGCTTCGGGGGTACGTTTCTCCCTGCCTTCCCCGTTACCTCTGAACCACCTCCATGATAATCTGGAGAGGAGAATCAACCTATGTGTCCTCTTAGGAATGGGACGGGGGACAAAAACAGTCACTTAACCTCCAGGAACACCAAAAACACAAACTGTGGCATGTAAAATGAGACATCAGTTCATAAAATCATAATAACTGACCTGCACAATATGAAATCCTGAAATGGGGACTCAGCTTGGGACAAGTGACAGGCAATGAAGGGACTTTACAGAGATGATTAACACGGGGCCTCCACTTTTTATTAGCCCCATTCTGCTAATCCCTAAAATTAAGGAATTCCAGGTGTATGGAGCCAAGTATGCAAATGATTTCCTTCCGCCTAGCTGCTGATTTCATAAAAGGTCCTCAAACAGAGAAATAAAACACACGGAATGAGAAAGCTTTATGGCACAGCCGAGAATATTGTGCCTTTAAATAGTTGAGACAAGCAGTGCGTGCTGTAAATTTGCCACAGAGACAAATTTGTGCAAAGCTATAAAAAGACCAAAAGTGAAGTTGAAAAGTGAAGGCTGGGGCAGGGAGCAGGGAGGAAAAACTCCAAACACCAGTGACCAGTGCGTTGTTGATTCAGCTGGGGCACACCCTGGTGGAGGGCGGTAGGGAGCGAGTTTCATGGAGCGGGCTCACTGGACAGGAAGAGACGAAGAAACAAAACGGAGCCGTTTTCATTGAAAGGGGTTGGAAGCATTGTGTTCTCCTAGTAGCGTTGTTGTTGTTGTAGGTCCCATCAAGTCGGCTCCAACCCACACGAACCTAACCTAAGAGCAGATTTTTGCCCCGTCCTGTACCATCTTACAACCTCAGAGGCTCATCTTCTAGCACTATGTCAGACAATGTTCTTTTGTGATCAATAGGTTTTTCATTGACAAAATTTTGGAAGTAAATCACCAGCCCTTTCTTCCTAGTCTGTTTTAGAGTGGAAGTTCCATTGAAACCTGTCTACCTTTGGCGACGCTGCTGGTATTTGAAATACCAGTGACATAGCTTCCAGCATCATAGCAACATGCAAGCTACCACAGTATGACAAACTGATACACGGGTAGTGGGTTCTAGTATAGGGGTCTGCAATCTATAGCCCAAGGGCAAAATCCAACCCACTTCGTTTTCGTTTGGCCCACAAACTAAGAATAGCTTCTACATTGTTAAATGGTTGGAAAAAATCAAAAGAGTAAGACTACTTCTTGAAATGTGAACATTCTATGAAATCCAAACTTCAGTGTCCATAAATAAAGTTTTATTGGAACACAGCCACACTCACTCATTTACATAACGTCTCTGGCCGTTTTGCACAACAACGGGAGAGTTGAGTAGCTACAGCAATGACCCTATAATCTGTAAAGCCTAACATATTTACCATCTAGCCTTTTATAGAAAAAGTTTGCAGACTCATGTTCTGGAGAAGTAGTCATCAAGTGTGGGCCCCAGACCAACAGCATCAGCATCGCCTGGGAACTTGTAGGAAACGTAAGCCCTCAGACCCCACCCCAGACCTCCTGAATCAGAAACTTGGAAGTGGGGACTGAAATCTATATTTTAATGAGGCTGCCAGGTGATTCTGATGCACACTCAAGTCTGAGAATCGTTTCTGCAGAGGAATTTTGCTGCGAGAACGTTATGGAACACTGACGGCTCAGTCTTCACAAGAATGAAGATAGAGTTTTTACAAAGGTGGGGATGCCTCCGAGGTGGGTCACCTGGCCTACCTGTCAATAACAAACTCTGCTTAAGCAAAGCAGGAGGACGAAGTGGTGTTGGCAGTTCGCAAGAGTACACGCACAGGCACCAGGTACTACTATTCCTTCCCTGTAGAGATGGGACATTACATTCCATGCTCAATGCATACAAGTGGAAGGAATAGCCTACAAACTCAAGTCTGTCTGACCACGAGGTTTGTCTTCCCTCCCCTATCCCATGCTACCCTTGAATGAAACATACTTACAAATTCCATAGGCACCCACTTGGTTTCAGGATCCAAGGATTGCGGTGGACTTACTGGGAGCTACTGACATGGCTTGGCGTCTACTCACAGAGCTAGCATTATGGAGACCATCAGTTTGTAAAATGCAGGGCAAGCATCGGTCTCTTCGGGAAAATGTCTGGTTATTCCCAGTATTTATGTGTGTAGAGCACAGAATATTCTATTGTGAAAATATTGAGATAACAACTGCTTGGGGAGCATTTCCAGTGAAATATTTACTTGGGAGAACGGGAAACATGTCTAGCGATAAAAAAAATTGCAGATGCATCTGGGTGAACATTATTTAGCTGCAAGTGTTTGCTTAGATATTTTTAATATACATTTATGCACTTTAAATTTATTTTATTGGGTAGAGTAAGGACTTTGGGGAGAAGAGCTGGGGCATAGATTTTTAAATGTTCTGGGCAAACGAATACAGCCTCTGGTACACGATGGTGCTCCCAGCTGCTTTTGTTTGACGGATTATCCTGATGTCCTTCGTTTTATTGTGGTGCTAAAGTAATGGGTCTGCCTGGAACAGTTTGCTGACAGATGAGAGCCTTGCTCTGTCACTAAGATCCCAAGAATTTAAAGGGAAATACATAGCAATTCACCCAGGCTCACATGTATTACCTGCAGCAGAGGGGGCAAACGTGGGGATTGACTGGCTTTTATTGTAACTTTCAAAGAAGAAATTTCATCTGTTTCTGTAGAGACAGAAAGAGCAGACAGGCAGGTGAGTGTCTGTAGCCGTCTCCCAGGCCCATTAATCAGGGCCTCCCAAGATTTCCTGCTTTTCAGGCAAAAGGTCACTTTACTCAGATGACTTCTCATGCAGCTCATGTGTGGAATATTTGCAGAGAAGATGTAGGGGAAAGGACTGGGATGGAGAATATTCCCCTGCTATATATATTTTTATATTATATATATATTCTTTTAATATTTTATTTGGAAATGATTATAGGCTCACTATAGATACTACAGGAATTCCTGGGTGGCTCCAATGGTTAAGTGCCTAGCAACTAACTGAAAGGTTCATGGTTCGAATCCACCCAGAGGCACCTAGGAAGAAAGGCCTGGCAATCTGCTTCCAAACGGTCACCTACGGAGCATAGTTCTACTCTGACAGACATGGAACTGCCATGAGTTGGAATTGACTAGATGGGAATATTTTTGTTTGTTCTTTATGGAAGCCCTGGTGGCGTAGTGGTTAAGTGCTACAGCTGCTAACCAAGAGGTCGGCAGTTCAAGTCTGCCAGGTGCTCCGTGGAAACTCTATAGGGTAGTCCTATTCTGTCCTACAGGGTTGCTATGAGTCGGAATCGACTCGATGGCAGTGGGGCAGTGGGTTCTTCTTTACAGACACTACAGATTATAGAGGAGCCCTGGTGTTGAAATGGTTAAGTACTAGGCTGCTAACCAAAAGGTTGGCAGTTCAAACCCACCCAGCAGCTCCACAAGAAAAAGTTCTGGCGATCTGCTCTTGTAAAGATCACAGCCTAGAAAACCCCACGGGTCAGTTCTACTCTGTCCCATGGGGTTGCTATGAGTCATAATTGACTCGACAGCATCTAATGCCAATAGCAAAGATTATGGATTTGTAGTTTTGAAAAATAGTATACAGTAGGCCCATGTACCATTCACCCACCTTCCCGCAATGTTCTCTTACGTAACATAATATCCTACATAACTACAGTACATTATCAAAACCTGGAAGCTGACAATGGTGCGGTACTATTAGCTAGACCGCGAACCTTATCCACACAATCACCAATTTTTACACATTTGCATTGTGTGTGTGTGTGTGCAGAGTTCTATGGCATTATTATATGTGTAGACTACCTGCTGTGTTTCCAATGACTGAATAACAGCTCACAGTACTGCTTGTAGCTTTTTAACAACTGAAATAATACAATCTGAGATATTTTGCATCTTTTATACTGTCTTCACAGCTACTCTGGCGTTGATTGGGGTGGGATGTACTCTGATATCTTAAGTGCTCATGACCTCTAGTCCTTTTCTTACTAGGAGAAGATGAAATGTGATCAAGAAGAAAGATACAGTCACTATGGTAGACATTACAGAGCTTAGCCGATGAATCTTATTCTCCATATTTCGTTACGTGGAAGGCTACAACTGTCCTTTCCTCAGAGTTGGGCATGGCTGTGGGATTTGCTTTGTCCTGTGGCGTGAGGGCAGAAACAAAGATCAACATGGAGGTGATGTGAGGTCAAAGCAACCTGGAATACCGAACCATCACGTGGAGAACAGCCAACTGGGCATATAGCCTGGCCTTGCGTGAGACATGAACATGGTTGTGTTAGCCCCTGAAATTTTGGTGTTGATTGTCATCTAACCTAGCCTCTCCTGACTGGTACAGTGCTAGGGCATGGTGCCATTTTGGAAGAAGCAAAGAGGTTACTGGCTACTCTTCCTCATGGTGTGGCTTTTCTAGGATTGTTTGTTCCTCTCTTAGAGAAACTATTCCTCCACAGCTGATGGGGTGAAAGGGGACTGGGGCTCCTTCCTGCTTAGAAAGTGTCTTCTTTCATCTCCATTGGCCCTACCTTAGAAGGCCAACCAGAACCAAACTGAGGCTCTGCCCTACTCCTGCTGAATCAGACATTCTGCAAGTGGGACCTGCTTTACTGTAACACCAACTGTGCTATTGGCGAATAGCATTAAATGTACCATGGACCGCCAAACAGTGAACAAATCAGTCTTAGAAATAATACAACTAGAATGTTCCTTATAAGTGAGGATGGCGACACTTTGACTTTAGTACTTTGGAACAATCAATAGACATGGATATCATGCTTGGTTGAGGGTCAGCAAAAATGAGGGAAACCCTCAAAGAGATGGATTAACATGATAGCTACTACAATGGACTCCAACGTAACAATGATCATGAAATGGGCACAGGACCATTTAGTTTTATTATACATAGGATTATACATGTTATATGTGGGGTTACACACGGGTTATACATGTTATACACGGGGTTATACCTGTTATACATGAGGTCATACATGTTATACATGGGGTTATACATATTATGTGTGGGGTTATACATGGGTTATACATGTTATACATGGGGTTATACATGGTACACATGGGGTTATATACATGGTACAAACGGGGCCATACATGGTACACATGGGGTCATAGATGTTACACATGGGGTCATACATGTTACACGTGGGGCTATACGTGTTATACATGGGGTCACCTTGAGTTGGAGCTGACTCAATGGCAACTAACAACAACAACAGGAAGGAAGAATTCCAAATGAGTGGTAGTGGCATTGTCCTGCCATTTGGGCTCCGGCTTTTCCTCGTTGAATATCCCTCATGCGTGGGAACGTTGCATGTCGAGGATTATACTGACCGATCTGAGCACTCTCTGTGTGTGAACCAACCAACCACCACGGGGAACAGCAAAAGACAGTGCTATGCCTTATTGTTTAGGTTTTGATTTTTTACTTATTATAAAAATAATAAACATAACACAGAAAAATTGAAAGATAAAAATACACATGAAAAATAGAAATTGCCCATAATGCAAAAATGAGGTAACTTTTATTAACATGCTGGTGTATATACTATCAAAGTCATACATAGATATAACAAAACTGGGATCACACCGAATATATGTTATCATTTTTTTCTTCACTAAGCAGTACAGAGTGAGCATTTACCTATATCATTATACACCCATTGCCGGTGAGTCGATTCCGACTCATAGGGACCCTATAGGACAGGGTAGAATTGCCCCATAGAGTTTCCAAGGAGCATCTGGTGGATTCAAACTGCCGAGCTTTTGGTTTGCAGCCATAGCTCTTCACCAGTATGCCACAGAGTTTCTACATCATTACATAGTCTCCAAAATTAATTAAATCCCTGCATGATATTTCATTTGGTTGCTTTATTTATTCATTTGTTTGATATTTATTGGTCCCTGGTGGTACAAGGAGCTTGCTATCAGCTGTTAACCTAAAAGGTTGGCAGTTCAAATCCACCCAACAGTTCTGTGGAAGAAACGCAGGGTGATCTGCTTACGAAAAGATTACAGCCAGGAAAACCCTATGAAGGAGTTCTACTCTGTAACACGTGGGGTTGCCATGAGTTGAAGTCGACTTGACAGCAACATTTTTTTTTTTTTCTGTCTGTGTTTTTTTGGTTTGGATGAGCACTAGGAAGACAGCAGTCACAAGACATCCCCCATGGTGTACTCATTTCTCTATAGTTGAGTATTCAAGTTTGGGAATCACACTGACACCTAGGCGTCTCCTTCCGACCTCCTACCCAAGGTGCTGTGCAGAAGGATGGCTCAGGACCCCTTCCTTTCCCTACCAGGAGAGTACAGTTTGTGCTTTGGAGTTTCCAGGATTCAATGTGCTGTGGGTAAATTGTAAACTGCTGCCTTTGCTGCCTCTAGGGCGAGGCCTGATGTCCGTATGGTTCCGATCGATGACAAGGTGAGTGTAATAAGCAGGCCATCTCTCCTCCTGCGGGAACGTCGCTAATCCCTGGCGTTGCAACCTGGGTTTCCTTCCAGCTCAGTGCTGCTCGCTGGGCCTGGCCATTTACCTTTGACAAAATCTCCACCTGAAAACCATTCCCCAAACTCCAGTGCAGCCCACGGCTTCCAGATATGGGGTTGGGCAGGGACGCATAGGAATAAACCCAGGAGTCCAAGCTTAGAAAGTGCCAGCCATTAAAAACATCAAAACAGGATGTGCCATGGGGTGTGTTTGGTACCAAAACAAAGAGTTCCACACTTCAGAATGGTGGCTTTATTTTTCTGCCCATTTGAGAGTCTAAATTCTAGCATCAGGCCCCCAAACTTCTCAGCAACATAACTGATCTCATCTAAGTTTCTGCCATCTCCAGTGTAAATAAAACCAATTGCCCTAGAGTTGATTCCAACTCCTGGTGATCCCGGGTGTGCGGAGTAGAACTCCGCTCCATAGGACCTCCCATGGCTGTGACCTTTCAGGAGCAGTTCACCAGGCCTTTCTTCTAAGGTGCCTCTGGGTGGATTCGAACCATTGACCTTTTGATTAATAGCCAAGAACTTAACCATTTGTGCTATCCAGGGACCCCTTACGCAGAGAGCGATTGACTTATCATGGGCCCTTATTAAAAATCAAGAAGGAAGGAGAAAACCCACGAGTCCCCCAAGAGGCATTCCAGCACATCTCATTGCATTTCTTGTTATGTCAAAGGGTATTGTGATGACCTCAAAAATTCCCCTCCCAAATTAATTTAAATTTATAAATAAGTACATCCCACGCAGAGATTTTAAAAACCACTTTTTTAAAGTACAGTTTACATACCATAAAATTCATCCATTGTAAACATAGAATTCAATAATTTTTGGAAAATTTACGGAGTTGCACAATTCTCACCACAATTCATTTGTAGAACATTCCCAACTTCTCAGAAAGACCCTCATGCCTGTTTGCAGACACTGCCTGGTCTGCCCCCTAGCCCTAGACAACCTCTGATCTGCTTCCTGTCTCTCTGAATTTGTCTTTTCTGGACATTTTCGTATGGTTAGAATCATACAACAGGTAGTCTTTTGTATCTGGCTTCTCTCACTGAGCATAATAGTTTTGAAGTTTATTGTTTTGTCGAATTTTTCAGTAGTTCATTTCTTTTGATAGCTGATAACCCAGGTGAGGTTGTCCATTACCTTTGCTCTTTATCCTACCCAGTTGCTGTCAAGTCCATTCCAACTCAAAGTGACCCCATGTGTGTCAGAGTAGAACTCTGCACCGTAGGGTTTTCAGTGGCTGATTTTTTGGAAATAGAATGCCAGACTTTTCTTCCAAGGCACTTCTGGGTGGACTTGAACCTCCAACCTTTTGGTTAGCAGCCGAGTTCATTAATTGTTTGCACCAGCCAGGGACTCTTCTTTAACCTAGAGGTGGCTTAAAAACTATGATATGGAAGACAACTCAAAAGGCTTATCAATTAGAAAGCGAAATAATAAACTGCAGCAATTCATACAAGGAATATTGCACATGAACAAAAATTAGTGAAATTATAGCTACACAACATAGATGAGTCTCAAAAATACCATGTTCAATGAAAGAAACCAAAGAGAATTGTATTAGTTCATTAATTAAAAAAAAATTTAAAACACGAAAAATTAAACCTTGGTGTTTAGTTGTGTATGCTTAGGAAATAAAACCAAAAAAGAAAGTGAAAGAGTGAACCCATAAAAGCTAGGAATGTGGTTAACTTGGTAGAAAGAAACAGGTGATTGGGGAGGGATGGAGTGAGGCTATTCTGGGTATTGGAGACATAAGTGCTCAAGTTGGGAAAATACATTGAGCTGAACACTTTTTGTTTACTTTTCAAGGTGCCTGTTATATTTCACAATAAAAAAAGGTTGGAACAAATAAAAACAGTAATACTAAGAAAAGAGGGAGGCACTAAAATGTTAAAACCAACCGAAACAAAAAAGCTAAGCAAGCATCCTGAAATCTTAAATGCTATAGAATTGTTGGGATCCACATCCATGAATCAAGTATAATGTTGTTTTTCTGTAAATTTCACTATTGATCCTCTGTATTCTCTTTTGGCTTGGGACCATTCTCTGCCATTTGGGCTTTGGAGCATTCTCTGCTGTTTGGCTGGTACAATTAATTGCGAAGTACCCTGCATTTTATTCCAGAAGGTAATTTCTTGGAAATTCAGAATGCGTTTTTTGTTTTGGTTCATAAGTATCACGTGAAAAATGGTGGGTAGGTTCTCTTGGAGATCTCCCTAAAGCAGTGTACTTCATCATGCACAAGCTGACATTGTACAAATCTGATATTTCTAGTCTGGGAGCAAAGACTACAAGGAGACAGGAGGGAGAGTCTTTGCTCTCCATCCTAGTTACAAGACTGGCCCCCAAGTGAACTTTGGAAACAAGCTAAGTTTGCCTGGGACTTCTTTCTGCCTTCCTTACTGTGCCCTTCTCCCACTTTCGAGGACCCACTGGCTGTCAGAATCTCTCTTCTCAGGACCTCAGCCATACCTCCCTGCCCCACAATAAAGCCTCTTATTTCCTTGGTACCCCTGTCTCCTCCAGGTCCTGGAAGCGCTAATGTGCATATGACTGACGTGTTTTGGTCCTCCCAGAGATATTTTACAGGGGTGCCTAAGTGATGTAATCAGTTAACACACTCGACTCCTAACCAAAAGTTTGGACGTTGGAGTCTACCCATTGGCACCTTGGAAGAGAGGCCTGGTGGATCTACTTCTGAAAAGTCACGGCCATTGAAAACCTTATGGAGCACAGCTCTGCTCTGACACACATAGGGTTACCATGAGCCAGAATGGACTGGACAGCCTCTGGTATGATATGCTATATTTAAGGATGCTATTTGGTGGATTTCCGTGTGGGCCAGCATAGCAACATGACACAATTCAAGTAGGAATTGTAGAGGAAGAAAGCGTTGACTGGTGGGGCCTTGGTGCAGGCCAGGCTAGCCAGCCAACACTTCTCCTGCTTCTTGTCTCCTTCCCTTCCTGCACTTCGAACCAACAGCCTCCCTGAGCCCTTGAGTTAGAATTGGGGTCTGCATGGTGAGGGTGTTGGCGTAGAGCAAAGACGCGGTAACATTTCTGCTTGCACCTCATTAACTAGCACTTGGTCACACAGCCACACCTATCTGCAAGGGAGGTTAGGAAGCGCAGGCCCTAGCTAGGTAAAAAGAACAAAATCAGGGTTCTGTTACTACCCAAGTACCGAAAAATGAGTGTTGGAGAGGAACTAAGAATCTCTGCCTCCAGCTGCTGTATCTCTGCTCACATGTTGGCCGAATCTGCTTGTTCTTATCACTAATTAGCCTGAAGGCTCCCTGAGAGCAGTGGTGATTGCTTTAATCTTCATTTCCCTCCATACCATTTGGAGGCCAAGATGGTGGCTGTTGTTGCTAGCTGCTGTCAACGAGATCCAACAATTGTAACCCATAGGGTTTTTACTGGCTGATTTTTGGAAGTAGATTACCAGACCTTTCTTCCCAGTCCTAGTCTGGAAGCTCTCTGGAAACCCATTCAGCATCATAGCAACACCCAAGCCTCCAATGACAGACAAGTGGTGGCCGCACATGAGGCGCATGGGTCGAGAATCAAACCCAGGTCTCAGTTTGGATTTTACTCTAAGGAAATTGAGAGTAGGAAGAGATTCCATCTGATTAAAAACACAAAAAGAGGTGGTGACATTATGACTGATCATAACTTTTTATTTTGTGGTATGCTAAGTGCTCTCAAATGTATCGTTATCATCAGTGATTCTACTGGATTGACCAGTTTGATTCTGTGACTTCTGGCAAGAACATAGATAGCCAGCAAGTTTCAGAAAACATTTGACTACAACAGACTGTCTTCAGTGCAAGAACTAGGCTGAGCGTGCTTCAGTGTCTGATGATGTGAGGGCCCTTTGGGATCTGTCTGGGGGCTCATAACTGATCATTTACAGGCATCATCTGTCATCATGCAGGAAAGAGACTGAATTGAATGTATGTACAGAGCTGGAGACAGATCTTAGAAGCTACTTTCAGAAAATATACAAATTACTATAATTTCCAATGTTTATTATTTTATATATTCCTATATAATTATAAGAGAGCCCTGGTGGTGCAGTGGTTAAGCGTTTGGCTACTAACCAAAAGGTTGGTGGTTCAAACCAGCCAGCCTCTCCAGAGAGGAAAGATTACAGCCTTGGAAACCCTACGGGGCAGCTCTGCTCTGTCCTCTAGGGTCATTACGACAACTTGACAGCAATGGGATTTATATAATTGTAAAATTATTTTAAAAATGAATTCCTGACGTGACTTTCTTTCCTTTTCCTCAAGGAAGTGTTGAAAAGAGTTGCGGTAAGCTGAATGCTCTAAACGTTTGGCTGCCGGTGTTTGGTGGCTAGGAATTCACTGTGGCTGTAATTAGAGAACTGGTCACCTTGATTGGCTCAGAGAATTAGAGGAACACAAAGTAATGTTGCAACAATTATGCCCCAGCAATTAGCAACCAATAAAGCGGCAGGCCTCATTGATACAGCTGTCCTACTTAGTAAAAATATTGGAAAACAAACGCCCTGCAAAACAAATAACACGTAACTAGCTCTGGCAGATAGGCGAAAGTAAACTTGGCCACAGCAGAGAAGCTAAGAATGCCTAGGCCCGGGGTGAGAGGGAGATGGCCATTTTACCAGTCAGGAGAGCTAACAAGGTTTTGAGTGTTTCATCTGTGTGAAGTACCTTAAGTGTTTAATGGGCACATGGTCTCATTTAATCCTCATAGCAATCCACTGAGAAAGAGCTATTATTATCTCCATTTTACAGATGAGGAAACAGACCCAAAGACGTTTTGCTCTAGTAAATGGTGGAGCCTTGACTGAAACCAGAGCTTGATTTAGCTGCTTATCACTAAGTTATTCAGCTTTCCTGACCTAGCCAGGCCTTGATCAAGCCTCAGCGATGTTTCCTAAGTGATTTCCCCACAATCGATTACTCTTCAAAATGTGGGTGATAGAGGCCCTATGGCAAAACCAAGTCCTCTTTGACAGGCATAAGCTATTTCAAGCCTGTTTCGAAGTGTTTTCTTACCACTTGTATTCTGCAGTTTAATTTTACAACAATCTGTACTGGTGGCATTACTTCATGGTACAGGTAGGGAAACTGAGGCACGTGAAGGCCATCAGACATGGCCAGGATTTCTGTGAATTGGGGGCCTTTCATTCTGCCCTACACCCTTTAAATGGACTCACTGCCCACTCAGCACTGGGTGGCTTCCATCCATTCCCCCACTCTGAATACATTCGGATCTCTCCCTCTTCAGCCCCCCACTGGTCATATTCACCCCACCTCGGGTCCCTGGCTCCTCAGTACCCTGCTCTCCACCCCAGTGTGCCTGTGTCCATCTCCTGAGGGCCCCCAGATTGGAGGAACTGCTTTATTCTCTTCACTCTGGCCGAACCTCAGCTTTCCCTCCCAGGCACACCCCACATCCACGCAGGAAGCAGAGCCGTGTGGGTTGGGGTTGGGTTTGCATTGACGCATGTGATCTTGGGTGAAATACTTAACCTCACGGAAACTCAGAGTCCTCATCTACAAAATGTCAATGTCAATACCATCACCCCCTGTTGGGTAGAGGAGAGCCTGTGACGAACTCCCACTCAGCACCGTTGTCCTCCCTCAGGTGTCCCCTGTATGTTTGGGATGTGGTTAAACTGTGCCTGGCACACTGGAGTGCTCAGTGTATAATTGTTATTACTATTCAAAGAAGCCTTTCTTCATTCCGCCCTGACCAATCAATGATTCAGGGCCATCCCCCAGTGTGGGTGTGAGCGGAAAGAGAGATTCTCAGCATCTAACATAGCTCCTGGCAAATAATGACAATAATAACCAGAAGAGAAATGGCACACATTTATTTAGCATAAACTATAGCATATTTTTTTTTATATGCTAGGTAAGGAGCCCTGGTGGTGCAGTGGTTAAAGCACTCAGTTGCCAACTGAAAGGTCAGTGGTTTGAACCCACCAGCCACTCGGAGGGAGAAAGATGCTATGTCTGCTTAAGTGAAGATTGTTGTTGTCATTGTTAGGTGCCGTCGAGTTGGTTCTGATTCATAACAACCCTGTGTACAACAGAACAAAACACTGCTGGGTCCTGCGACATCCTCGTAGTCTTTGTCATGCTCGAGTCCATTGTTGCAGCCACTGTGTCAGTCCCTCTTATTGAGGGCCTTTCCCGTTTTCGCTGACCCTCTATTTTACCAAGCATGATGTCCTTGTCTGTAAAAATTACAGCCTTGGAAACTCTATGGGGCGGTTCTTCTCTGTCCTATAGGTTCGCTATGAGTCGGAATCAACTCGAGGGCAACGGATTTTAGTGTTCGGATATGCTACGTAGGAGTCCCTGGTGCAAACTGTTAGTGTTCAGCTACTAACTGAATAGTTAGTGGTTTGGACTTACTCAGAGGTGCCTGGGAAGACAGGCCTGGTGATCTACTTCCAAAAGTTCGCAGCCTTGAAAACTCTATGGATCATAATCCTACTCTGAACCACATGGGGTCACCATGAGTTAGAATTGACTCAATGGCGACTGTTTTTTGTTGTTGCTGCTGTGAAGGAATTTATATGATATTTAATCCTACCAAGGATCCTCTGGGGTAAGAACTTTGATTTCTCCATTTCACAGAGTGAAAAGCTAAGATTCAGAGAGGTGAAGTAGCTTGCCCTGGGTTACACAATTAGGGGCAGCAAAGCCAGAGTTCAAAAGCAAAGATGTGGTCTGACCGGACTTTAACCACGGAATATACTGTTTCAGCAAATAGTGAGAAGGAAGAGAGGGAGGAAGAAAGAGAAACAGAGAGGAATAGAAGAAAGAGGGAGGAAGTAAGCTAGGGAGGGAGGAAGGGAGACAGAAAAGAAACTCCCTGGAGGCTTATCTTTGTATTCCTTTCCTAGTTCTTAAACTTGGCTGCACCTTGGACTCATCTGGCCCCCTTTTCAAATAAATACTGATGCCTGGGTCCCACCCCCAGAGAGTCTAGTTAAATTGGTCTGGGCTGCAGCCTGGTCATCAGGGTTGGGAAAGCTCCCAGCGGACCCCAGCATCAGGCAAGGTTGAGACCCACTGCCTCAGCCGGAGCACAATGCCCTTGCCCCCCGAGGTGGCCAGAGAGCACTTTTCATTAGCACACGTGAGCGGCACCTGAGACCTCCACAGCTCCACCAAATGGGTCTGCAGGTGCAGGGGGCACCAACCAGGACAGGGGGATGAATATGCAGGGTGGTTGATGCAGAACCTGGAGGGGCGTGGAGTTCAGGAAGTGGAGTTTATTACGTCCCAAATGACAAAACCTTCTGTGCCGAGTTGCACACCCACAGGACTCAGGCTGCTGCAGGGGGGTTGGTGCAATCCCTTCTGGTGAGTGTCCCCCTCACTATGGTGACAGGATGCCTGTGTCTGGGATTTCCCCCACAATGGCTTTTCCAGCTTGCCCCAGGCTGGTGCTCAAATCGGACCCAGAGGCCTGGCTCCTTGGGCCGAGCAGCTTTTCCTGGGCTGGGCTTGGAGAGTCCCGGCCAGGTTGGACAAACGCTGGAGCTTGGCACTAGGGGGTGAAGGGAGGAAAGGCACCTTCCAGTTGGGCAGGGTGTCTGAACCACCTCGGAAGTTGCTGAAGTTATTTGGCATGCATCACCAAAGGATATATCGTTTCCTTTGATTCAGGAAGGAGACTGAAGTTTTTCACTGAGGTAGGGAATATTCCTCAGGTTCGTTGCCAAATCTGGAGCTAGAGGCTGGTCTGCACGATTCTCCAACTTCTTCACACACCCTGGAGAACCATGCAGGCGGTCTGTTTTCAGTCTCTTGGCTGCCACAAGATTCTTCGGCACATGGGAGATCCTGCTGCCTGCAAAAAAGAAAAAATAACTAAACAAAAAGAGCTATCCACCATGCTTGGTCCAGACAACAACTCAAAATGTTCCTGGGCACTGTGTTATCCGTTGCTTGTGTCCCAGACCTTGAGTTAAGTGCTTTACATTAGTAGCAACTTTATAGGACAGAGTAGAACTGCCGCATAGAGTTTCCAAGGAGTGCCTGGTGGATTCGAACTGCCGACCTTTTGGTTAGCAGCAGTAGCTCTTTACCCACAATGCCACCAGGGTTTCCTTTACATTAGTAGCTCATTTAATTCTCACTTATTCCCCGTCTGGTAGATATTATTATCCGCACTTGATAGGTAAGTAACCTGAGGTTCAGAGAGGTTAAATATATTGTCCAAGGCGAGACAGAGTATCTGAACCCAGACCTACTGGACCTCAAAATGTATGTGCTCAACGACCTCGATATACTATCTCCTTCTGGGTATAGACTATATCCTTTATTTCTGAAATTCTGGCCCTCTCACAGAGCCTGATGCAGGGAAGACATACAGGAATGTTTGCCAAATGAATGAATGAATGAACAAATGAAGACACGCAATCATTCTAATCTCAATTTCTTCTTTTGTCAAATGGAGGTTGTTAGGACAAGAAAATCGATGCATCTGATAAAGATTTAAGGAATATGGGAACATTCTACATAGGTAGATAGTCCCTAGGGAGCCGTGGTGGCCCAGTGGTTAAGTGTTTGGCTGCTAACCGAAAGGTTAGAGGTGCGAAACTACCAGTGGCTCCTCGGGAGAAAGATGTGGCTGCCTGCTTCCATAAAGATTAAACAAACGAACAAACAAACAAAAAAGCCGTTGCTGTCGAGTTGATTCCGGCTCATAGCAGCCCTATAGGACAGAGTAGAACTGCCCCATAGGGTTTCCAAGGAGGGGCTGGTAGACTCGAACTGCTCATCTTTTGGTTAGCAGCTGAGCTCTTAAACACTGCACCACACAGCCTTGGAAACCCTAAAGGGCAGTTCTATTCTGTCCTGTAAGGTTACAATGAGTCAAAATTATCTCAATGGCAGTGGGTTTGGTTTTTTTTTTTTTTGGTAAAGAGTCCCTGGTCGCACAAACAGTTAAGCCCTTGGCAACTAACTGAAGGATGGGTGGTGTGAACCCACACAAAGATGCCTCGGAATATAGGCCTGGCAGTCTACTTCAGAAAGATCACAGCCTTGAAACCCCTGTGGAGTGCAGCTATACTCTGCCATACATGGGCTTACCATGAGTTGGAATTGACTCACAGGCAACTGGTTTGGCTACATAGGTAAGGCTTTCCAATGTTAACCAAAATCCTCAGAAAATTATGTTGAAATCATAAAAAATTTCTCATTCCGGCCTTTTAAAATTGTTTTTTTTTTGTTTAATTTATTTTTAAATGTATTTTTGCTGATCAACCACACATACACACACACAAATAACAGTGGCAGGATATCAGCTATGAAGGTTTCCCGGACAATAGAAGGATGAAATGAGAGGAGATGCATTTCAGAAAATGCTTTTTGCTCATGCAATTTAGTGTTTCTGGGAATTGTAGAATTTGGAGCTGGCGAAGAATTCCGAGTCTCGCTGTGAAATGGCTTGTGTTAGAGATTAGGAAACTCGGGGGGTTTAGCCACTTCACCAAAGTCACAGAGAAAGTCAGTGGCAGAGCTGCGAGGAGGCTCTGCAACTCCGGTTTTCAGCCAAGCTCACACCTATCTCTTGCCTGGAGCTGGGCTGAGCCAGCCTCTTGGAGCCAGAGGGTGACTGTAGGTTGCACGTCTGCAGCCTGTGCTGGCAGGCCGACGGCGTGATTGATGGTTCTTCTGCTTTTGTCATTTATTTGCCTTGTTTTGTTCCTTCCCCCAACAGAGCTGATAAGGAAGGTTTTGCTAGAGAATCATGTATCTCTTAATTTTTTTTTTTTTTTTTTTTTTGACCAGTGAAATGCAGTCTTCATTACTCCAGCCTTTTTTCAAAGGTAAGCAGTTCTGCATTATTTAGGACCTAAACTGGGCCTTGAAAGAGACTCAGCAGAGGCCTCTTATGTTGGGTGCTGTTCTCTGTTCTCTTGGTTCCAGGAAATGAACTGTCTGTTGAGGTGACGTTCCCATCTGATGTAGTCGTTTCTGCTCATGACTCTGACACCGAGGACCACAGTTTGGGAATGGACAGTTCACTTCTGGAAACCTCACTTTTCAGGCAGTGTGATGTGGTGGAAAGACCAAATGTAGTGGGTCAGGCTTTGAATCTAAGTTCTGCGTGAACTGGGAGGCTGCCAGCAAGTTACTTAACTCCTTGGAGCTTCCATTTCTGCATCTGTAAAGTTGAGATCAGGGCAGAGACTAGGGGGAGGTAAGCAAGGTGCCTGGGGCACAACATTAACAGAGGCACGCGTGCACGACCCTGAGGGTAAGTACGTCCTTAAGCACTACATCTGGATGCCTCACTTGCCGGACCTTAGTCCCAGCCCAGGTTGAGATGGATAAGACAACGACCACTAAAGTTTATTAAGCATTAGTTATGACAGTTACTCTCCAAAGACCCTTGTCTACATAAGCCTACAAGGAAAGTATTATTATTATTATTCCCATTTTGATAGATTTAAGAAAACTGAGGCAAAGGTTGAGTTCTCTGCCAAGGTCACAGAGTTTGGAAGGAGAGAGCCACGCTTTCTATTCAGCAGTCTGATGGGGAGATGGCTGCTTCATACTAGTTGCCATGGAGTTAACTCTGACTCATGGCAACCCCATGTGTGTCAGGGTAGAGCTGTGCTCCATAGGGCTTTCAATGACTGATTTTTGGAAGTAGATTGCCAGGCCTTTCTTCTGAGGTGCCTCTGGGTAGACTCAATTCTCCAACCTTTTGATTAGCAGCCAAGCAGGCTGACTGTTTGAACCACCCAGGGGCTCTGTCTGGCTCATAAAACCATAAAACCCGTTGCTGTCGAGTCAATTCTGACTCATAGCAACCCTAGAGGACACAGTAGTACTGCCGCATAAGGTTTCCAAGAAGTGGCTGGTGGATTTGAACTGCCGATCTTTTGGTTAACAACCAGACTCTTAACCACTGAGCCATCAGGGCTCTGTCTGGCTCATAGAGCTGCTTAAATAAATGTGTGGGTGGTTATTCATACCATGGCTGTTTTTCAGGTGTGAATTCACCAGCCACACTCCTTCCTTGAAGCAGACGGGAATTCTGCTCAGGATCTCAAGTGGCGTCTGACCACCTCAACCAGTCTTGGAGATGACAGACACATTTACAGCACTGCAGATGGAGTCATATGAAGTTATCCATCTCTGCCAAACGCTATTCGTTGTGAGATCTGCCCCGTAATGAAGCATGATGGATTGCTTCTTTTGGCCAGAGAATAACTTAACCTCTGACTTGAGATGGAGGTATGTTTTCCATGAGAAGGTGGTTAACAACCTCCTGCACTCAGCAGAAAAATCAGCCAAGGGTGTGTGAAGTGCCAAAAAGCCTTATTCCAGCCCCAACGTCTGTGAAAATGAATTTCCCCCCAATATCTTATGTATTTAGTTCCTCGCCTACGTTTCCAGGAATTAGCGCTGTTATTGCACAGTCTCATTTTAAATCTGGCACTTTATTATTCAAAAGCCATGTCCTTTTTTTTTGTTTTCGTGTTCTTTGCTCTCCTTCTTGTTCTATGTGCATCCATATCGGGCTTAATTGAGTTTTCCCCACAAGGTTTCCATTGCGCACCCAGGGCTTGCATGTCTTGATAGTCAATGGAGCTTAAAAAAGAGCTTTTGCAAACGGAATCTCTCCATTACCAGGAGAAGTACAATGTCACCAAGTGAGGTGGTTTTATATTAACTTTTGGGGGATGTGGAATCTGAAAATGTGAGTGTGTGCTGTCTGATGGCTGTCCTCACAGGGCACTCTGAGGCCGTGAGGTGCTTGTCAGGTGTGGGGCCTGAACAGAGACCTGCTTGAGAAACCCCTCCCCTCTAACCCCTTTCTCTCCCTCCTCATTCTCTGCCTTTTCTCCAGCCCAGCAGTGAAGTCCCTCTTTTTCAGGTGGGCATTACCCTGAGGCAGCCTAAGCCAAACCTGTTGCCATTGAGTTAATTCCTACTCACAGAGACCCTACAGGACAGAGCAGAACTGGGTTTCCAAGGAGCGGCTGGTAGATTCAAACCGCTGACCTTTTAGTTAGCAACTGAGCTCTTAACCACTGCGTCATGAGGGCTCCCGAGGCACCCTAGGCACTAGCTGTTACAACTAGCCTTCACACACCAACCCCTTCTTTCATGCCTCTCTGGGTGGGCGTGGGTGGGCATGTTTTGGGAAGCTGAGTAGCAGGGGACCTGGAGCTGAGCGTACGTACTTCTCTGCTCCCCCTGACTCATTTGGGGAGGGTTCTTCTATGAACTGATCTGACCCGTCTTTATTTCCCCCCATCTTTGACATGGGAATGCTAACATCTAAAAGTGCTCTGGACCCTATAAAGCACATGTAAAAATAATAAAAATCAAATTAAATATAAAATTAAAATAACAAAAAACATGCACACAAAAAAACCCAAACCCAAACCCATTGCTGTCAAGTCAATTCATACTCCTAGCGACCCTCTAGGACAGAGTAGAACTGCCCCATAGGGTTTCCAGGGCTGTAATCTTTATGGAAGCAGACTGCCACGTCTTTCTACCATGGAGCAGCTGGTGGGTTTGTAACGGCCGATCTTTTGGTTAGCAGCTGAGCACTTTACCCCCTGCGCCATCAGGGGCCCTTAAACATTCACAAGGAGTACTGGCAGAGTGCGTGGTGGTGATTTGGTGATTTGAGGCTCAGGCAACACAGTCATACTCAGGTGGGCAGACCAGCTCTGCCTCCCCTTACCTGAGTGATCTCAGGTTTCAGACTTAGACTCCTTGAATCCAAAGGTTGGAGGATTAAGTTCACCCAGAGGCACCTCAGAAGAAAGGCTTGTCTATCTACTTCTAAAAATATCAGCCCCTGCAAACTCTACGGAGTCCAGATCTACTCTGACACACATGGGGTCTCCATGAACAGGAATTGACTCCACGGCAACTTTTTTTTTTTTTAAAGGAGAATAACTATTGCATTTATTTTGTAAGGTAGTGGTGAATGTGTGATGAGGTCATATACTCAAAGCTCTTTATGCAGGGTTGGTACAGGTCACCCTCAATGCCTGTTAGCAATGCTGATGAGATGGGAGATGGATATTATTGCTTATTGCTGTTATTATTATCATGGCTCTTGAAGCCGTGTTCCCTCCTGCACTCCGGAGAACTCCATTGAAATCGTGCCACTTTTAGAGTGGAAGGTGACTGCAGTTATTTCTCCAGCTTTTCATCATTCCTGGGAACCAGTTACTTGAGCTGCGGGCTAATGCACATATGGTCTCTAGCGAACACCAGGCAAAGAGCGAGAGTGGAAAATTCCAGGTCTGCCTGCCGCTTGGGTGGTTGACCCTATTAACCATTAACAGTTTATCTTGAATCTGATTCTGATTACTTCCAATTTGTTCTCTCTCCCTTTCTTCCCTGGGTCCCTTCTAGAATTTACATTAGAAAATGAACAGCCGGTGTGTCTCATGTGTTAGCGTTGGGGCCACTGGCTGTTTCCTGATGTTGGCTCACCTAGGCGTTCCCTTGGTTTTTACTAACTCCCTGCATCAGCCTGAATCAGGGATAGAGATGGGGGCTTCTCTCTGGGCCTTAGATATCTCATCTGTAAAACAAGATGACTAACCCTCAACCATCCCTGCATCGTGTTGGCCTTGTCAGGAAATCGCAGGCAATGGATTTGAGATCCCAAAGGGGAAGATACTTTAAAAACAGGAGTATGCAGAGTTGAGCATACATAGAAAAACCCTGTTGCCATCAAGTCAGTTGTGACTCATAGCCACCCTATAGGACAGAGTGGAACTGCCCCATAGGGCTTTCAAGGCTGTAATCTTTACAGAAGCAGGCTCCTACATCTTCCTCCATGGAGCAGTTGGTGGGTTAAAACCAGGAACTGGCTTGAACCCCTGCTGAGAAGTTGCATTTTTTGTAAGTTCTCAGGGGATGCTAATGCCGCTGGTTAAGGACCAGCTCTGAGAGCCACTGGTAGAACAGTGGTTCTCAAAATCTATTATACATAAGAATCACCTGGGGATCTTGTTAAAATGTAGATTCTGATTCAGTATATCTGGGGTAGAAATGCAAATTCTCACCATGGTTTCGAACCGGAACAAACTGGTTTGAAGCTCTGGTTAGAAGCTCTGACCATTAGATTAGCAGCTGAGCTCTTAACCACTGTGCCTCCAGGGCTCTTCTGCTTTTGTAGGAGTTAGGTGCTTATGTCTGGTGAAAATTGTGAATGGTCACAATTACCATGAGAATTGCTGTAAATTATTCAACAATGAAGCAAAGAAATGAAGGTGTTATGGATACAACTCTAGCAGTGAAGTGGATGAGCTGAGGTGAATATATATATACACACACATACAGAATATAACAGAGTATACATGCAAAATGCTGTTTTGAGGTAGATAAAGAGAGGACACCGGTAGTTGGATTCTCGTGTTAAATGTATGCTTGACTCTTTAACAGAAGTGTTGTTGTTGTTGTTGTTAGCTGCTGTCCAGTCAGCCCCTAACTCATCGGGACCCCAAGTACAACAGAGTGAAACGCTGCTGGGCCCTGTACCATCCCCATGATTGGTTGTGGATTGAAGCATTGAGGTCCATAGGGTTTACATCAGCTGATTTTCAGAAGAAGATCACTAGGCCTTTCTTCCTAATCTGTCTTAGTCTGGAAGCTCCACTGAAACTTGTTCAGCATCATAGCTACAAGCCTCCACTGACAGACAGGTGGTAGCTAGGTTTGAGGTGCCTTGGCTGGGAGTCGAACCCTGGTCTCCCTTATGGAAGGCAAGAATCCTACCACT
Organism: Loxodonta africana; assembly: GCF_030014295.1. Classification (NCBI taxonomy): domain Eukaryota; kingdom Metazoa; phylum Chordata; class Mammalia; order Proboscidea; family Elephantidae; genus Loxodonta; species Loxodonta africana. The sequence goes on from NC_087362.1 coordinate 65,411,806, forward strand.
GAGCCATCATTGCCCTAAACAGAAGTGTAGTGTTTTGCTTTTTTTCCTGTGAAAAGGAATTCTACTTTAAGATTTAGAAAGTTTAGTTTCTTAGCAAGGAAGCTCACCTACAAGGTTACCCTGCAGCAGTAATGGAGAAAGCCTCATTTTATCATAAATAGGATAAAAATAAAAATGCTCTTAAGAAGCTCACAGCCATAGATCCTCAGGTGAGTGATTTATCTCATAGGGACTTGTGGAGACTCTTAACTCTACAATCATATTTACTCAGGGCCAGTTATCCAGAGAGGATAGTACCGATGATAACAGCAGTAAAAGCCAATATTGACTAACTGCTTTCTGTCTGCACTCAGGTACTACATCCAACCCTTTATATATACTATTTGTATTTGAGCTAGCTACTATTACCATTCCCATTTTACTGATGAGAAAACTGAGGTATAGGGATGATCAGTACCAAAGACTAGCTCAAGGTCACACAGCTAGCAAGCATAAGACCCAGGATACAAATCCGGTTCCAGAGCCCATGCCCTCAGAAGGGCCTATGAAACCAAGGCTTTCCTCTTGATTTTTGGGTGACTTCAGCATCTCCTACACAAGTCGTTTTACCTCCACAAATCTCAGTTTCCCCATTTATGAACTGAAGATAATATCTAAATGGGAATGTTGAGCAATGACCATGAAATGAGCCATGGGGAAAAGCGATGGAAGTTTTAGGTCGGACTTGACTTAAAAACTAAGATAGGACTACGTCATAAACAGGCAAATATCGTATGATCCCACTTCTATGGAATATCTAGAATAGGCAAGTACACAGAGATCAAAACCTTACAGTAGTTACCAGGGCAGCAGGAGGCAGGGGGAAGGAAGACGCAGCCCTGAGGGACACAGAGCTTCTGTGAAGGATGAACGAAAAACTTGGACACAGAGAGTGGTGATGGCTGAACAGCACAATGAGTGTAATTAATGTCATCGAATTGTATGTATTAAAAATGTTGAAACAGCCAACAACAAAACAAAGATGGGTGTGGGTCTTGGGAGCACAGCCTTCCAGTACTGCCCAGTGACACAGCTGGTCAGGGAGACAGTCCAGGCCTGACCCAGGGTGACCCCCTGTTCCCCGTCACCTGTCACAGAGGCTGGAGGACCCCAAGGAGGCAGGCAAGGGCTAGAACCGGGTCTGTAAACTGGAAAGATTGATGTATCCCTCCAGTCACAGAATTTCTTTTTCATCAGGGGTGGTTCTGACTCTTCTGATCTAATAAGGTTTCAAGCAGCACCCAACCTCCTATTCAGGAAGGATGGAATCAGTACCCATTAAAGAAATGACCACTGAATCTATTGACTTAAAAAAAAAAAAAAATGGGTCCCTCCCTTCCTATTAGACTCACTGCTTAGATACGTATTCATCGGCGTTAAATTGCCTTAATAAATCCCATTGAGCCCGGGAACAACAAGAACGAGGCAGAGTTGAGAATAGAGGGCATTCTTCTCCGGGGAGAAGAGACAATACAGGACTTCTGCAGTGTCCTGGAACTGTCATAATGCACTTATTGAAATGAGGCTAACACTGAAAAGCTTATAAGAGAAGGCAGGACACTTTTCAGTGTGGAGGGGAAACAGAAAACCAGCTGAGCTCACTCCTGTTTCAAAGGCCCATTATGACACTCGTAAAGGGAGAAGGAAGAGGTGCCCTGGAGTCCAGCTGTGATCAGCACTCACCTAGTTAGGCAGAGACCCTGGGTGGTACAAATGCTAAACGTGCTTGGCTGTTAACTGGAAGGCTGGAGGTTCGAGTTCACCCACAGGCACTGAAAGAAGGGCCTGGCAACCTACTTCTGGGGAAAAAAAAAAAAAAATCCTATGAAGCACAGTTCTACTTCGACACTCATGGGATTGTCCACATTTGGAATCGACTAGGTGGCAACTGGTTAGTTAGGTGCCTGGCGTGTGTGTGTTGTGGGGGGAATTGGAAGTTGGGTGAGACGTACTTGTGTTGGTCTTACATGATGGTTTTTGAGGAGAGCTGCCAGCATTATGGGGTCAAGTCCAGGTTTCTCATTTCTGGCTGTGTGACTTTGACCTGATCTCTCCATGCCCTGGTGTCTCACAGGGCTGCTGGCAGGATGCAGATGGGATCTGTGATAGCACCTTGTCAACAACTGTAATGAACTGCTCATAGGAGAAATATAGTCATGTACTAGATCAATGTTTATCGAACATCCATTCTGGGCCACATGCTGTCCTCGGCCCTGGGGAGATGGCACTGAACAAAGCCACACAGTCCCAATTCTCATAGAATTTGCACTCTGGTTGTAGAGACAGACAATAAGCAAATAAATATAAAACATGGGCAGGGAGGGGGGATTTGAGCATGGAAGTGACTGTATCTGATCTGAGTTTCAAACGGATAACACTTAAAGGAAAAAAAAATTGAAGAATAAACAAAGTTGCTTCCTACTTTGTATTTGAAGGAGGTTGGCGGTTGGAACCCACCAGCCGCTCCCGTGGGAGAAAGATGCAGCAGTCTGTTTCCATAAAGATTACATTCTTGGAAACTCGATGGGGCAGTTCTACTCTGTCCTACAGGGACCTTATGAGTTGGAATCAACTCGATGGCAATGGGCTTGGTTGGCTGTTTGGTCCCAAGAAGCCGTTGTTGATACTTGTCTTAGTTTCCATAATAAAGTCACGAAGTAGGTGGCTTTAAAGAAGAAAAACTTATTTCCTCACAGTTCTGGAAGCTAGAAGTCCCAGTCAGGCTATCAGCCATGTCAACTCCTTCTGCCAGCTTTGAGACAAGAACTCTCCCATGCTTTTCTCAAACATCTGTTAAAGTCAGGTAAATTTAATTCATCATTTAAAAGACATAGTTGAATTGGAAGGAGTCTGGTACAGAGTGGGTATTCCACACATGCGATGCCTTAATGGATGAATGGATACATTTCGTGACTGAAGGAGGTGAATGGAATGCTTGGTGCATACTACAGGCTGGTTGAATTGGCTCAGGCCCTGTCCCATTTTCGAACAATTGTGGAAAATGGGTACTCAAAGGTGAAGGGTCATACCCAAGATCACAGTGTCACCACCATGTCAAAGGAACATGGAATGAGTTAGTACCAAGACATACACATAGAATTGAACTTTTGTTTATTTCAAAAGACTATAAGAAAAAAAAATTAAAGCTTTGAAAAAGGATTTGAGAGGAAGACTTGGGAATTTTAACTATGAATGTTAATGGCGCTCACTGATGTCCAGATTATTCCAAGGAGGTTGCTTTCTTCATGTCATTTCTTAGTGCTAGCATTCTGGGAGACACAGCACATACTCCTGACTGAGAACAATCACGGCTCAAGCTTGTTTAGTGACAAACCATGAACTATTTTATACTTTATACTTTCACCCAAAACTTAGCAAATGAGGTAATGAACACGAACATTGTGTCTAACTTATGATTACTATATAATTAATTCATGTTCGTAGGAAGTTAAAAAAAACACTTTTAAGGGCTGCCATATGTGGCTTTGTTTTCTTTTCTTTTTTGTTTGCTTGCAGGAAGAATGATATTTGTATTATTTACCATCTGAAGGCAGATTAAAAAGTACTTGCCCTGTGAGATGAAAGCTGTCTTGTTTTTCAGGAAGTTATAGTTCCACCTGGAAAGAAGGGAGGTGTGAGAGTCGTTTTTTCTGCTCCCCAAGTTGGTGCTTTCAGATCACGTCCAAGCGGCCATGCCTGCAGTGAGGGAGATGGGCATTGGTGGTACCCGGCTCCTAGTGATGGTGGCCACGTGATGATGATGGAGGCCAGGGCAGCCACATCTTCTGAATTTTTTTTTTTTGAGAAGCTATGAGTCTGGCTGTAGAGGAAGTATCTCAAAAATTAAAAAATTTCTTCAGCCATTGCTGTTTATTATTATTTTGAATCGTGAGATCCAAACAAACTACGGGTGTAGGCTGGCTTCTGGATTCTGGGTGAAGAAAGGCATTAGCATAACCTCAGATCAGAGAGCTCCCCTTATTCTGTTGCTCCCCTCTCTCAGAGTCACCCTGAAGGGTAGATTTAAAGGGAGCCATGGTACAAGCCCACAGCTCTTCTTTAGAAATTCACTGTGTTGTAATCTGGGGGTAAGGAAGCTTTTAGAGGCAGTAGGAGAAAAATGAGACATATGTAACTAGTTGTAATACCCAAAGGCAGGGACTAAAAACTCGGGGCCCCCACTATCCCTGGCCAGTAGAAGGGTTTCTTTTGGTCTACACAGCATGCCTCTAGAGTTCACTGACCCTACTAAAAAAAATCCCTTTTATCATACAGCTATCCAGCTGTACCACGATCCTCTAAGCATTTGAGTTGTAACTCCTTCTTTAAGCCATTAGTCACTAGCATCTCGGGAGAAATAATGCACACGCAACTGGCCGTAAGACACCATGGGAGTGGAGTAAAAGAGAGCAAGGTAGGCTCCAAAGTCGAGAGTGGGGGAGCGTAATCCTTTCACTTCCCAGCTCAAGATTCTCGCAGGTTATCCATCCCACAGTTTAAAAGCCTACAGGGCCCCAACATTTTCTGCACGTTTTGTCACCTGGCAAAGTTCTGCTCACTGGTTAGGTCACAAATTTTAGGTCCCTGAACGGGATTTGTGTCCCACTTTCTGCTCCTTGGAAACCCTATGGGACAGTTCTTCTCTATCCTATGGGGTCACTATGAGTTGGAATTGGTTTGAAGGCAACAGGTTTGTTTTTTTTTTTTTTTTTTTGGTAATTGTGTTCCTATTGCAGTGTGGGACAAGCTTAACTACCTTTTTCTCTGTTTGGAATTGATTTATGCCTCCCCAAAATATATGTTGAAGTCCTAACTCCTGTATCTGTGAATAGGGCCGTATTTGGAAATAAGGGTTTTCTTTTGTTATGTTAACGAGGGCATACCAGAGTAGAGTGGACCCTAAACTTAATCTCTTCTGAGTGGTGTCTTATAAAAAGAGCGGAATAGGCACAGTGACAGACACACAGAGGGAAGACAGACAATGTGTGAAGATCCTTCTGTAAGCCACGGAATGCTAAGCAACACCCAGGCTACCAACTAGGAAGGACCCTCCTCTAGAACCCATGTCCTTTTAGCCTCCAAAACTGTGAGACAATAAATTATTTTTCCTTAAAGCCATCCATTTGTGGCATTTTTGTTAGGCCGCTCTAGGTAACTAAGACAATGACATTCTATGTGGTTAACATGTATATGGTCACCCCTAGTAGAGTTCGAGTCACTGGTATTCCTCTTGATCTTCACTGTACCAGAATATTTTCTGGTATATGCCAGGGGTCAAAATATTTGCTAATTTAGAAATGAGAAGGTCTCTTCAAAGGGGATGGGTATGTACCCTTGAACAATTTCTGATTCTGTAATTTTGCTATGGACCCCTCCCCACAGATAGCTTTGACTGGGCAAGTTGGGCTCCAGTACCCTATTTCTCTGGTCTCCTTTTTCCTCAGGAGGTTGGGGGCAAGAGATGGTCTGAAAAAAATGAACTGGAGACTTTTCTTCTTCACATTATCCATGCCATCCATGGGGATTCTAACCCAACCTCCCATACAATAGCGTGTTCAGCAAACTTCTGACTGCTGGAATCCAACCTGTCAATTAAATATCGGGGCAGCAGGACTCGGTGACCTATTCCTTTCAGCTGACCACCGCTGGCTGCAAAGGAGGCAAGGCTGGGGGAAGGGCTAGAGAACACCCCAGTGGGGGAGGGGAGAGCGTTCCCTGAATGTCTGCCTCCGCCCCCCACCCAGTCCAAATCGTAAATTAGCAACAGTGGACCTTGTTAAGTGCAGCTTCACAAATTAATATGAAATATAGTGCTTTTTCATAAGCTGGAGAACCAGATTTAAAAGCATATTGGTGTTTGTACACAGCAGGCCGTAATGATCCATTATCCCTCAGACAGAGGAGCTTGCAGCAACACATAAAGAAGATGCGATGGGGCCATCTGCTTTGATTTCTGCAGCGTCCCCAGAGATGCGAGGGAGGAGCCAACAGCCCCCTCCATCTGCCTTTACATTATCAATTACAGTTGAGTTATGCCGCGTGCAGCAGGCCTGGCAGATACGGATGGGAGACGGTGGCACCTGAAAAATATAGAAGAAAATCCATATGTTGGGAGCCAGCTGTTTATTTACAGGTCCTTGACATATTTCCTCACTTTCTCGGCTGTTGCCTTTTTTAAGGTTCCTAGAGACATTTCAGTTTAGTGTGAACTTGAGAAGAAATTAGGTGTAACAGCATAGCGCCACATGAATAATATTTCAGTTTCGGTTTTTTTTTTTTTTTTACAGTTGAAATGCACACGGAGCAAAAAAACATCGGGTCGAACAGATTTTAAATTATGAAAAAGAAAAAAATAAGTTGTGAAAACATCTGGGGTGGCTGCTACAGCTTGTTATGTTTATAAAACATGTTGAAGCAGGCGGGGCCGTGCGTCTTGTACATTTTTGGCAGCTTAGAAATCACGTGTAAAACTGTAACTTTTATGAAATGGTAAGTGTTTATGAAAGCTTAGGGAGTGGTGAGGTAGAATGCCAAGTGGGGGGCATTTTCAGGAAGTATATCAGGCCACAACTTCCGGGAATGCTGCTTTAAGAACAAAACGTTTTGATTTTATTTATTTTTTTCTTTCTTTTTCAACGAAGGACTTAACTCGTTCCGAGTTCAATTGGTTCTAGACTGGGGAGGTGGAGAGCTACCACACTGATTTGGTTGTGTTTGGGTTTCATGGTATGGAATTCCTTCCAACCGTGGGGAGTTTACGCTTCCTTCCCGTTTCACGCCATGTCCTCTCCCCACATCTACTCAACCACGGAGAGCCCGTGTACCTTTGTTTGTTCAGCTAAGTTTGTCAGAGGTTTGGGGAAGAGGTGTTTCGACCCAGAACTTGTAGGCAGCGGGGGGGGGGGGGGGTGCGGGCGGTGGCAAGAAAACTCACACTGGTTCTGAATCAAACCAAAACCAAAGCCAGTATAGGGACCCTATAGGACAGAGTAGAACTGCCCCACAGGCCTTCCAACGCCGTAATCTTCACAGAAGTAGACTGGCACATGGTTCTCCCCCAGACCCACTGGTGAGTTGGAATTGTTAACCTTTTGGTTAGGAGTCAAGCGCTTAACAACTGTGCCACCAGGGCTCCTTCTGGCTCTGAAGGGAGGCTATTTTATAAGATTTTCTAGAAGTAGAAGTGCTTGCAGGATAAATGAAGAGATGGAGGTTAGAAGTCATTCCCCAATTTTCTACTATTCACTTGTCATTCTGAGTCAATACTATTGGCCTCTTGGTTTTTATGGTAACTCCAGGCCCCAGCACTTAATGCTTTCTGTCTTGCACTTTACTTTTGATAGACGTTATACTTTTGAGATCATTATCTGAAAGCTTCCAAAAGGAAAGGATCAACTTTTTCATTTTGCTCTTTCTTCACACCAGCATGATGCCTGGCATTTCCTGAGAGCTCATGAAAAGTTGGGTGAATGAATGAATGGGTGAATGAATTATGCCTCAAGGCTTTTCTATATATCAAATAACAGACTTAGCAGTGGCAAGTGCAAAGCCTAGAAACTGGGAGACAGCTGTCTGCTGCTAAGGACGCTTCCTCTAACCTGACGTACATTGCTCTTGTGACCAGTGGACAGCTCCCTAGAGAGAAGGGGACCACCATGGATGTTGTGTTAAGAGGTTCTGCTTGTTATTCCTGTTCTTCCCCTTCTTTGTCCCCACAGCCTCTGAGCTACTGAGTTCTACTGATTCTTTCTCCCCAACCCCTCCTGGGTCCTTCCTGCCTGTGTTCACAGCACTGGTGCTCATTCATAGTCTCAGGGAAATGAGGTCCTGTGTCCCCAGTGATCTCCATGGTGCTTCAGAGTAAAAGCTCAACACATGCATACTGTAATACTCAGGACGGTATGTAATAATTTGTGGTACACGTGAAAAATTAAAACATGGGAGCCCCTTGTTATAAAAATGTGAAGAATTTGAAACAGTGACAACAGATCATTAAATCAAGCACAGGGCTCCTCCAAGAGCAGGGCCCTTCTAAGCATAGTGCTCTGTGTGATTGCCAAGGTCACACACCCATGATGCTGGCTCTGACCGTGCTGCTGCTACTGCAGGTCCTACCTCCACCACTGCTACTTATGTTATTTCTCCTTTCCCTTCACTTCCCTTTCCCTTTTTCTGTCTCTCTATTTCTCTTTTTCTCCTGCTCTTACCTCCTCCTTGTCTCCACTCTTAATCGTGAATGCTTCACCAGCTGCTGGCCCAGATAACCTCTTCCTTTGCCCAGACTTTTTTTTCATTCAGATGCAGAATGGGACCTTATATAAAGATGGTCTCATCACTTTCCTCTCCTACCTCTGATTCCTCTGCTGATTGACTTAAAATTTCTCAGTCAGGTTTGCATGCCCTCTAACATGAAATCTGACCTAAATGTGCCTACTTCAGAAGGTTGCTGTGTTGCTTCAATAAAAATAGTATGTTTTAAGTATGTACACCATTTTGCATGTCCTTGGAACATGGTAATTACTCACAGAATATTAACCGTCTTCATCGTCTGCTTCAACTTTCTCCTGATCATTTTTATAATTGTCTTCATCATCTACCTAGCAGAAACCCATGGCTCTAGCCCAGATTTTCTTATTTTGTTCTTGCATGTACCATCATGATCATTTTTCTCTTACAGGTCATGTCTCATGCTACTTCCTCCATTCATTTGTTTTGTTTGTTTATTTGTTCATTCATTTGTTTAGACCAAATCAAACCCTCTGCCGTGGAATTGATTCCCACTCATAGAGACACTATAGGACAGAGTATAACTACCGCACAGGGTTTCCAAGGAGCTGCTCGTGAATTCAAACTACCAACCTTTTGGTTAGCAGCAAAGCTCTTCACTACTGCTCCACTAGGGGTTTATTCAACATTATTTATAGAATCCTAGGATATACAAAGATGGCGGGGGGGGGGGGGAACTCAAAGGCATCCTCTATAATTTTTGAACATCTTTGATTATTTTCTCTGTCATTTCTGTTATATCTATGAAATACCTTAATCTTCATAGCATGCTTATGACAGAAGGTATAGCAATAAAATTGCTTAGAGAGGTGAATTAAGATTACACTGCAAGATAGTAGCAAAACCAGGGTTGGAACCCAGCATCTATGTGAACCTGAACTAATACTTTTTTACCACAATGCAGTGTCCCTGGAACTAGACTATAAGGTTTTTAGAGATGGTGACCATGACTTGTACTTCTTTTGCCTCTGGCTTTGACTCCAACTGAGCACATGGGAGAGACAAAATGGCAGTGAATGAAGGCTTAAGGAAGAGAAGAAAGTGATTAATGCTCCACAGGCTGGTATTCTAGATAACATCTGTTTTGGTTATCTATTGCTACTTAAAGGAGCCCTGGTGGTGCAGTAGTTAAGAGCTCAGTTGCTAATCAAAAAGCCAGTGGTTCAAACCCACCAACCACTCTGCTGGAAAAAGATGTGGCAGCCTGCTTCCATAAAGATTATAGCCTTGGAAACCCTATGGGGCAGTTCCACTCTGTCCTATAGGGTGGCTATGAGTTGGAATCAACTCAACAGCAATGGGTATAGCTACTTAACCACCATGTATCTTAATGGCTTAAAACAGCAACAACCATTCACTCACTCAAGAGTCTGCAGCTTAGGCAGGGCTTAAAGGTAGAGCTCACCTCTGTTCCATGTGACATCAGCTGGGGCCACTTCAGTGGGGCCAGAGGATCCACTTCCAAGATGGCTTATTCATATGGATGGCATGTTTGGGTGCTGGCTGTTGGTTAGGAGCTCAGCTCAGGCTGTGGGCTGGCATCTTGTTTCAACTCCATAGGGGCTCTTCACATAGCTAGACTGGCTTCTCAGCATGACACCAAGGTTCCAAGAGGGAGCATACTAAGAGCAAGCTTCCAAAAGGATAAATTCCAATGCTTGAGCTTGTATTGCCCAATACAGTAGCAATTAACCACATGTGACTATTGAACATTCAAAATGTGGTTAGTCTGCATTACCTTGTGATGAAAGTCTAAAATACACAATGGATTTTGAAGACTTAATCTGGAAAATAAAAGATAAAATATCTCATTGTTCTTGTTGTTGTTGTTAGGTGCCGTCAAGTTGGTTCCAACTCATAGCGACCCTATGCACAACAGAACGAAACACTGCCCGGTCCTGTGCCATCCTTACACTCCTTGTTATGCTTGAGCTCACTGTTGCAGCCACTGTGTCAATCCACCTTGTTGAGGGTCTTCCTCTTTTCCGCTGACCCTGTACTCTGCCAAGCATGATGTCCTTCTCCAGGGACTGATCCCTCCTGACAACATGTCCAAAGTACGTAAGATGCAGTCTCGCCATCCTTGCTTCTAAGGAGCATTCTGGTTGTACCTCTCCTAAGATAGATTTGTTCATTCTTTTGGCAGTCCGTGGTATATTCAATATTCTTCACCAACACCACAATTCAAAGGCACCAATTTTTCTTTGGTCTTCCTTATTCATTGTCCAGCTTTCACATGCATATGATGCGATTGAAAATACCATGGCTTGGGTCAGGCGTACCTAAGTCTTCAGGGTGACATCTTTGCTCTTCAACACTTTGAAGAGGTCCTTTGCAGCAGCTTTGCCCACTGAAACGTGTCTTTTGATTTCTTGACTGCTGCTTCCATGGCTGTTGATTGTGAATCCAAGTGAAATGAAATCCTTCACAACTTCAGTCTTCTCTCCATTTATCATGATGTTGCTCATTGGTCAACTTGTGAGGATTTTTGTTTTCTTTATGTTGAGGTGTAATCCATACTGAAGGCTGTGGTCTTTGATCTTCATTAGTAAGTGCTTCAAGTCCTCTTCACTTTCAGCAAGCAAGGTTGTGTCATCTGCATAACACAGGTTGTTAATGAGTCTTCCTCCAATCTTGATGCCCCGTTCTTCTTCATGTAGTCCAGCTTCTCGTATTATTTGTTCAGCATACAGATTGAATAGGTATGGTGAAAGAATACAACCCTGATGCACGTGTTTCCTGACTTTAAACCAATCGGTATCCCCTTGTTCTGTCTGAAAAACTGCCTCTTGATCTATGTAAAGGTTCCTCATGAGCACAATTAAGTGTTCTGGAATTCCCATTCTTCGCAGTGTTATCCATAGTTTGTTACGGTCCACACAGTTGAATGCCTTTGCAGAGTTAATAAAACACAGGTAAACATCCTTCTGATAATCTCTGCTTTCAGCCAGGATCCATCTGACATCAGCAATGATATCCCTGGTTCCACGTCCTCTTCTGAAAGGAATTTCTGGCAGTTCCCTGTCGATATGCTGCAGCAGCTGTTTTTGAACGATCTTCAGCAGAATTTTGCTTGAGTGTGATATTAATGATATTGTTCTATAATTTCCACATTCGGTTGGATCACCTTTCTTGGGAATAGGCATAAATATGGATCTCTTCCTGTCAGTTGACCAGGAAGCTGGCTTCCATATTTCTTGGCATAGACGAGTGAGCACCTCCAGCGCTGCATCTGTTCGTGGAAACATCTCAATTGATATTCCATTGAGCCTTTTTTTTCGCCAATGCCTTCAGAGCAGCTTGGACTTCTTCCTTCAGTACCAGCGGTTCCTGATCATATGCCACCTCTTGAAATGGTGGCGTATCGACTAATTCTTTTTGGTATATTGACTCTGTGCATTCTTTCCATCTCCTTTTGGTGCTTCCTGCAACATTTAATATTTTCCACTTAGAATCCTTCACTATTTCAACTCAAGGCTTGAATTTTTTCTTCAGTTCTTTCAGCTTGAGAAATGCCAAGCATGCTCTTCCCTTTTGGTTTTATATCTCCAGCTCTTTGCACTTGTCATTATAATACTTTATTTGTCTTCTCGAGATGCCCTTTGAAATCTTCTGTTCACTTCTTTTACTTCATGAATTCTTCCTTTTGCTTTAGCTGCTCGACGCTCAAGCGGAAGTTTCAGACTCTCCTCTGACATCCATCCTGGTCTTTTCTTTCTTTCCTGTCTTTTCAGTGACCTCTTGCTTTCTTCATGGATGATGTCCTTCCACAACTCATCTGGTCTTTGGTCACTAGTGTTCAATGTGTCAAATCTATTCTTCAGATGGTCTCTAAATTCAGGTGGAATATACTCAAGGTCATATTTTGACTCTCGTGGACTTGCTCTGATTTTCTTCAGTTTCAGCTTGAACTTGCATATGAACAATTGATGGTCTGTTCCACAGTCGGCCCCTGGCCTTGTTCTGACTGATGATATTGAGCTTTTCCATCGTCTCTTTCCACAGATGTAGTCAATTTGATTTCTGTGTGTTCCATCTGGTGAGGCCCATGTGTATAGCCGCCGTTTATGTTGGTGAAAGAAGGTATTTGCAATGAAGAAGTCGTTGGTCTTGCGAAATTCTGTCATTCAATCTCTGGCATTGTTTCTATCACCAAGGCCATATTTTCCAAGTACTGATCCTTCTTCTTTGTTTCCAACTTTCACATTCCAATCGCCAGTAATTATCAATGCATCTTGATTGCATGTTCGATCAATTTCAGACTGGAGCACCTGATAAAAATCTTCTATTTCTTCATCTTTGGCCCTAGTGGTTGGTGCATATATTTGAATAGTAGCCGTATTAACTGGTCTTCCTTGTAGGCGTATGGATATTATCCTATCACTGACAGCATTGTGCTTCAGGATAGATCTTGAAACGTTCTTTTTGTCAATGAATGCAACACCACTCCTCTTCTAGTTGTCTATCGTTCCCAGCGTAGTAGACTATATGATTGTCCGATTCAAAATGGCCAATACCAGTCCATTGCAGCTCACTAATGCCTAGGATATCAATGTTTATGCATTCCATTTCATTTTTGATGATTTCCAATTTTCCTAGATTCATACTTTGTACATTCCAGGTTCCAATTATTAATGGATGTTTGCAGCTGTTTCTTCTCATTTTGAGTTGTGCCACATCAGCAAATGAAGGTCCTGAAAGCTTTATTCCATCCATGTCATTAAGGTTGACTCTACTTTGAGGAGGCAGCTCTTCCCCAGTCATCTTTTGAGTGCCTTCCAACCTGGGGGGCTCATCTTCCAGCACTATATCAGACAATGTTCTGCTGGTATTTATAAGGTTTCCACTGGGTAATGCTTTTCAGAAGTAGACTGCCGGGTCCTTCTTCCTAGTCTGTCTTAGTCTGGAAGCTCAGGTGAAACCTGTCCTCCATGGGTGACCCTGCTGGTATCTGAATACCGGTGGCATAGCTTCCAGCATCACAGCAACATACAAGCCCCCACAGTATGACAAACTTTGTCGTTAAAATATCTCATTAGTACTTTTTAAAATATTGATTATATTTTAAAATGATAATACTTGAATACCTACAGGGTCAGTGGAAAAGGGGAAGACCCTCAATGAGGTGGACTGACACAGTGGCTACAACAATGAGCTCAAGCATAATAACGATTGTAAGGATGGCTCAGGACCGGGCAGTGTTTTGTTCTGTTTTGCATAGGGTCGCTATGAGTTGGAACTGGCTCGACGGCACCTAACAACAACAACTTGAATACATTGACTTAAAAGTATATTATTAAAATTGATTTATCTGTAATTTTTTTAAACATGGTCACTAGAAACCCCTCCTGAATTTAGAAACCATCTCAAGAATAGATTTGACACATTGAACACTAATGACCAAAGACCAGGTGAGATGTGGGAGGACATCAAGGACATGAAGAAAGCAAAATGTCATTAAAAAGGCAGGAAAGAAAGAAAAGACCAAAATGGATGTCAGAAGATATTCTGAAACTTGCTCTTGAGCATAGAGTAGCTAAAGCGAATAGAAAGAAATGATGAATAGAGCTGAACAGAAGATTTCAAAGGGCAGCTTGAGAAGACAAAGTAAAGTGGTACAATGAAATGTGCAGAGACCTGGAGTTAGAAAACCAAAAGGGAAGAATATGCTCAGCATTTCTCAAGCTGAATGAACTGAAGAAAAAATTCAAGCCTCCAGTTGCAGTATTGAAGGATTCTGTGGGCAGAATATTGAATGACACCAGAAGCATCAAAAGAAAATGGAAGGAATATACAGAGTCACTGTACAAAAAAGAATTGGTCAGCGTTCAACCATTTCAGGAAGCAGCATATGGTCAGGAACTGATGGTACTGAAGGAAGAAATCCAAGCTTCCCTGAAGGCGCTGGTGAAAAATAAGGCTCCAGGACTGAGGGAATACCAACTGAGATGTTTCAACAAATGGATGCAACTCTGGAAGCACTCACTCACGTATGCCAAGAAATTTGGAAGACAAGCTAACGGGCTAAATGGAAGAGATCTATATTTGTCCCCATTCCAAAGAAAGATGATTCAACAGAATGTGAAAATTATCAAACAATATCATTAATATCGCACACAAGTAAAATTTTGCGAAGATAACTCAAAAGCAGTTGCAGCAGTACATCAACAGGGAACTGCCAGAAATTCAAACCGGATTCAGAAGCGGCCGTGCAACAAAGGATGTCATTGCTGATTTCAGATGACTCCTGGCTGAAAGCAGAGAGTACAGGAAAGATATTTACTTGCATTTCATTGACTACGCAAAGGCGTTTGACTTTGTGGATCATAACAAATTATGGATAACATTGCAAAGAATGGGAATTCCAGAACATTTAAATGTGTTCATGCAGAACCTGTACATAGACCAAGAGACAGCCATTCGAACAGAATGAGGGGACGCTGTGTGGTTTCAAATCAGGAAAGGTGTGTGTCAGGGTTGTATTTTTTCATCATACTTATTCAATCTGTATGCTGAACAAATAACTCGAGAAGCTGGACGATATGAAGAAGAGCTTGGCATCAGAATTAGAAGACTCTTTAATAGCTTGTGATGTGCAGATGACACAACCTTGCTTGCTGAAAGCAAAGAAGACTTGAAGCACTTACTGATGAAGATCAAAGACCACAGCCTTCAGTAAGTATTGCACCTCCATATAAATAAAACAAAAATCCTCACAACTGGACCAATAAGCAACATGATGATAAATGAAGAAATGATTGAAGTTGTCAAGGATTTCATTTTAGTTTTATCCACAATCATTGCCCATGGAAGGAACAGTCAAGAAATCAAATGATGGATTGCATTGGGCAAATGTGCTGCCAAAGATCTCTTTAAAGTGTTAAAAAGCAAAGATGTCACTTTGAGTACTAAGGTGCACCTGACTCAAGCCTTGGTATTTTTAGTCTCCTCATATGCATGGAAAAGCTGGACAAGGAATAAGGAAGACTGAAGAAGAATCGATGCCTTTAAATTATAGTGTTGGCAAAGAATATTGGATATACCATGGACTACCAGAAGAACAAACACATCTGTCTTGGAAGAAGTACAGACGGAATGCTCCTTGGAAGCGAGGGTGGAGAGATTTCATCTCACTTAACCTTGGACATGTTATCAGGAGGGACCAGTCCCTGAAGAAGGATATCATGCTCGGTAGGGTAGAGAGGGTCAACGAAAAAGAGGAAGACCCTCAAGAAGATGGATTGGCACAGTGGCTGCAACAATGGTCTCAAACAGCAACGATTGTGAGGATGGCACAGAACCGGGCAGTGTTTCCTTTTGTTATATGTATGGTCTGTATGCGTTGGAGCTATCAAGTGTCAGAGAGAACCTACAAGTCTTTTTTTCCATGGACCGGCTGGTGGGTTTGAACCGCAAACCTTTGCATTAGCAGTTGAGTTCTTAATGATTGACCACCAGGACTCCTTTCTGCTTGCTTAGCACTTGTTGTTGTTGCACTAACCAAAATTAGTCACATTACCACGCCAGCGGCATTGTGGGAAGGGACTACACATAAGCGTCAATACCAGGAAGTGAATTCCATAGGGAGCCACCTATGTGCCGATCTACCACAACTTCCAGTGTTTCCATTTTGTTCAATTTAAAAAACTATGTGCTCTTGGGTGGCTTAAAACTTTAAAAATTCACAGGGAATTTCTGGAATGGAAGGGTGAACAATATAAAACTGTGACCTATTACAACCTAGTCTTATGTTACAAAATAAGTTACTTGTGAGCTACCTGGCCCTTCCAGTTATGTCTTTTTCCTGTAAGCATTTTTCCATATCTAGGGCTCTTGAAATTCTAATTCAGTAGCTCTGAGGTAGAACCAGCACAGGTATGTTAGATGAATATTCAAGGTGAATTTTTTGCGCATCTCTAGTTGAGAACTATGGCACTGAATTTGTTTCTTGAGTGTTCAAAGGAAATATAGAAAAAAGAGGAATGAGATCTGAGAGTCTTCCTGGATGAAGTGGGTCTTAGCAGTTGGTGAGTTTCCGTACCCGGTAAGAGTTCAGACTATATGAAGGCTTTCGCAACATTACATAAAAAAAGCAAAAAAAAATCTTTCTGAGATTATCTTACTCTTGGGTTGTTGTGAGGTGCCGTCAAGTCGGTTCCAACTCATAGCGGCCCTATGCACGACAGAACGAAACACTGTCCGATCCTGCGCCACCCTTACAATCGTTGTTATGTTTGAGCTCATTTTTGCATCCACTGTGTCAATCCACCTCGTTGAGGGTCTTCCTCTTTTTCGCTGACCCTCTACCTTTTTTTTTCTTTTTTCTACCTTACCAAGCATGATGTCCTTCTCCAGGGATTGATCCCTCCTGACAACATGTCCAAAGTATGTGAGACGCAGTCTCGCCATCCTTGCTTCTGAGGAGCATTCTGGCTGTACTTCTTCCAAGACAGATTTGTTCATTCTTTTGACAGTCCATGGTATAGTCAATATTCTTCACCAACACCACAATTCAAAGGCGTCAACTCTTCTTCAGTCTTCCTTATTCATTGTCCAGCTTTCACATGCATATGATGCAATTGAAAATACCACAGATTCATTAGTAAGTGCTTCAAGTCCTCTTCACTTTCAGCAAGCAAGGTTGTGTCATCAGCATAACGCAAGTTGTTCATGAGTTTTCCTCCAACCCTGATGCCTCGTTCTTCTTCATATAGTCCAGCTTCTTGGATTATTTGCTCAGCATACAGGTTGAATAGGTATGGTGAAAGGATACAACCCTGACACACATCTTTCCTGAATTTAAACCAATCAGTATCCCCTTGTTCTGTCCGAACAACTGCCTCTTGATCTATGCAAGGGTTCCTCATGAGCACAATTCCAGTGTTCTGGAATTCCCATTCTTCATGATGTTATCCATAATTTGTTATGGTCCACACAGTCAAATGCCTTTGCAAAGTCAATAAAACACAGATAAACATCCTTCTGGTATTCTCTGCTTTCAGCCAGGATCATCTGACATCAGCAACGATATCCCTGGTTCTACGTCCTCTTCTGAAACCAGCCTGAATTTCTGGCAGTCCCCTGTGGATATACTGCTGCAGTCATTTTCTAATGATCTTCAGCAAAATTTTGCTTGCTTGTGATATTAATGATATCATTCTATAATTTCTGCATTCAGTTTGATCTTGGGGGTGGGGTAAATTCTAAATCATTGAGAAGAATGATTTCTAAGATGGGCTGTTTCTCTGAGAGAATGATTTCTGTATTCGAAAGCACCAAAATTTGTTTTTAGAGTAGAGATATATGTAATATTCCAGATATATTAAAAAGTTGCCTATTTCTTGCTTTCTGAGACCACCTTTTTTTTTGTGGTGAAATAAGACCAAAAGACATAGCTGTTAAATTAAAAGGAAAACTAGAAGTTTCAGATACCTGTTGTCACTCGTATACACACATGCATTAGGAAGGCCTTTTCTCAGGCTACCCTTTCTCTTTGCTCCAGTCAGAAAACCAAAGCCATTTGCTGTGCTGTCAGTTCTAGTTCATGGAGACCTCATCTGTGTCAGAGTAGAACTGTGCTCCACAGGGTTTTTAAAGGCTGGTTTTCTGGAAGTAGATAGTCAAGACTTTCTTCAGAGGCACTTCTGGGTGGATTCGAGCCTCCAAACTTTCAGATAAACCCATTGCCGTCGAGTCGATTCCAACTTATAGCGACCCTATACGACAGAGTAGAACTGCCCTATAGAGTTTCCAAGGAGCACCTGGTGGACTTGAGCCGCTGGCCTTTTTGTTAGTAGCTGTAGCACTTAACCACTACACCACCACGGTTTCCACCTTTCAGATAAACCAAAAAACCAAACCCACTGCCATTGAGTCAATTCCAACTCATAATGACCCTATAGGACAGAGTAGAACTGCCCCATAGAGTTTCCAAGGAGCACCTGGAAGATTCAAACTGCCAACTTCTTGGTTAGCAGCCATAGCACTTAACCACTACGCCACCAGGGTTTCCACCTTTCAGATAAATCAGGTAGCAGCCTTTAATTCTTTAATTAAAGCAAAGACGGCACTAGGCTTAGAATAGAGTAGCTGTCTCTCAGAAGTCAGGACAGCATCAGGATGAAGAGCCAGGAATCCCAAGTCCTATAGCCAGCCAAGTCTGGGTCCCAGTCACAGTGTGGTTTGGGGTTGTAAGGTGTGTTGTTTGAGGAAGAGTAAGGACACAAAACCCTCCATCTTCTTGGAGGGCTGTCAAATTGGACCGTAATGTTTTCATTCACAGGGTTGTTTCACGTGCCCACCATTCTGCGTCAGAACTGTTCAAGAAGAACTCAGGTTGAGTGAATGGCACTTCCAAGTCTCAGAAGTCATCCAGGGCCACGTCTTTTCTTGTTTGTAGGAAGAAATAATATAAGCATGCCCTCTCCCCTCCATGTCACCATTTGTCCCTTGATTACCATGGCTCTACCCTCAACCTCCTAGTTCCACAGGTCCCGTGGCCCCCACTCCTCTGGGGGAATGCCTTCCACGTTCTCCGCCGACACCTAGTCTGTCAGCTACAGTCACCTTGATTTTTGCCATTTCTCTCTCTCCCTGGCTCCTTTTTCCAGAGTTCTCTGTGAGGCTTCTTGAAGATGCCCTGTTGTATCTGTGCTAGGAGTCTCAACCTCAGGGGATGGCTGTCCTATCTTTCCAAGTCTTCTGACAATAAAAAATAGTAGTCAGCAGTGACTCACTTGTGAATTCTAGCAATTCATTGTCACTTTTGTACTTGCTGCTTCATCTGTCTCTGATGCGTTTTCCCCATCTTATGGTTCGTTCCCTCAGGGTCCTTCAGGTCTCTACTCCAATATCATCTTCTCAGAAAAGGCTTCCCAAACCATCCTAAAAAGGGCACCCTCACTGGTTATCTTCCTTACCCGAACTTCTTCATATATATATATATATATTTTTTTTTTTTTTTTTCTTTTAGCATGCTTTAACATGTTCCAGAAATAGTTACTATCGCCTCATGCTGCTAAAGCCACCATTCACTTATCCACTCTTTCTTTTATTGCACAAATACTTTCTGAGCACCTACTATGTGGCAAAGACATGCTAGGTTATAAAGATAAAGAAGGGAACAAGAAAGGGAATACACTAGCCTTCATTTCATATATAACATATATGTAATACATTTCCCTCATTTTAGTGGAAGACAGGAATAAGAAAGAAGTGAATAAATGCATTGGACCAGTTCAGAGAGTAATCTTTCCCATTATGCAAATAAGCAGAGAAACCTGTTTGGGCAAGTTAGTTTGCGTGGTCAAGAAAGGACCATAAGGAGAAGGTTTCACTAGCCTCTGTTCTGTCACCTTCTAGATCTCACCCTCTCACAGCATGAGCTCTAACGCAGGTTCAGGAGCCAGGGAGGGAGGAGGTGTGTCATCCTCTCCATCAGTCTAGCTTCCTCCCTCTTCTACCTTCACCTCCTGCCGGTTACAAGACAAAAGCTTCCATGCATGAATATTGATGGGTTCAAACAGATGATCTAGGGATGGAAGGGCTGGGAAGATGGGCTCATTCCCATGAACAATTTGGGAGCTTCGGTGTGGGCATCTGTCATGCCATCCCATAATGTTACACACACCTTCACATGGGGGTTGCCTACCTAAGCCTAATTTCATAGCTCTTTTGAACTCAGAAAACTCAAAGTCTTTTCTAGATACCAGACAATGACCTTTTCAAAATGCAGATCTGGTCACATCATCCCTCCCCCTTTGACCTCAATTAAAACCCTGCAGGGACATTGTTCCATTCCTCTTAGGATGAAAGGAGCTTTTGTCCTGTGGCCTGCAGAGCTCAGGTGGTCTGACTATAGCCTCCCCAGCTCATCTCCCATCACACCCCCCACTGTTCATTGTGGTCATACTGGGCAACTTTCAGGCCTTGGAATCCATCCTGCTTCCTTCCATCACCAGCTTTTTGCACATGCTGTTCCTTCTGCCTGGAATGCTTTTCCCTCTGTCTTAACCAACTTAACACATCCTTAAGATTTAACTCAAATATTATTTCTTCAAGGAAGCCTCTCATGGCCCCTTGTGCTTCTCTTTCATAGCACCCGCAATGGTTGCAATTTCATATCTGTTTGATACTTGATTTGTGTTGTCTCTCCCATGAGCGTGTAAGCTCCATGAGGTCTGGAATTTTGACCATTTCTGCTAACCACTGCATTCCCAGCCTTAACACAGGGCCTGCCATGTCATAGGCACTTGGTAACTGTTGGTTGAATGAATAAATTCATAATACCTGTCTTTGTATTCCTCTTGAGGCAGAAACTAGATCAGGAGAAAAAGGCAGCCCTGACCAGGTACACAGTCCACTGCCCAGAAAATGCTGCTTTGGCTTCAATCTCCGGCCTTGTTGGGTCACTGTTCATGAGAAACAATGCCCTGCCTCTTGCAAGTTATTTGCTGGTTTTGCTGGAGAGTCTGGTATTGTAGACATTGATGTTCATGTTTTGAGGGGTGGGGTGGTGTTATGGATAGAATTGTGTCCCCCTCAAAATATGTGTTGTAATTCCTAACCTCTGTGCTTGTGGTGGAAACCTTGGTGGTGTAGTAGTTAAGAGCTATGGCTGCTAACCAAAAGGTTGGCAGTTCGAATCCATCAGGCACTCCTCGGAAACCCTATGGGACAGTTCTACTTTGTCCTGTAGGGTCGCTATGAGTTGGAATCGACAATGGATTTTTTTTTTTTATGCTTGTGGTTGTAATCCCATTTGGGAATGGGCTGTCTTTGTTATGTTAATGAGGTAGAATTAGTGTAAGGATTGTCTTAAATCAACCTCTTCTGAGATATAAGAGAGATTAAACAAGCAAATGAGAAGCAGAGATGGGGGAAGACAGATGCCAAGCCACATGAAGATCACCCAGGAGCAGAAGTTCAAAGAGACAAGGACTTTCTTCCGGAGCTAGAAGAGAAAAAAAGTCTTCACCCAGAGCTGGCACACTGATTTCAGACTTCTAGCCTCCTAAACTGTGAAAAAATAAATTTCTGTTTGTTAAAACTACCCACCTGTGGTATTTCTGTTATAGCAGCACTAGATGACTAAGACAGGTGAGAATGGTGGCGCTGAGGAAGAACTGATCTGAGGAGTGAGCTGATCTGTACTTCTGACTGAAAAAGAATTGATGCCTTTGAATTGTGGCTTTGGTGAAAAATATTGACTATACCACAGACTGCCAAAAGAACAAACAAATCTATCTTGGAAGAAGTGCAACCAGAATGCTCCTTAGAAGCAAGGATGGCGAGATTAAGTCTCACATACTTTGGACATATTGTCAGGAGGGATCAGTCTCTGGAGAAGGACATCATGCTTCGTAAAGCAGAGGTTTGGTGAAAAAGGGAAAGATTCTCATCGAGATGGGTTGACACAGTGGCTGCAAAAATAGGCTCAAGCATAACAACAATTGTGAGAATGGCGCAGGACCAGGCGATGTTTTGTTCTGTTGTACGTAGGGTTGCTATAAGTTGAAACTGACCCAAGGGCACCTAACAACAACAGCAACATACTTTCGTATCGTAAGTTTAACCAGTTGTTGTTGTGTGGGCTTTGAAGATTACACATGTAAATATGTTTCTGGGTACCACTATGTGTATAGAGATTGTTTCTACATTTATTTTCCCACCTTTCTTTTTCCACTATTCCTGCTTCCTCAACCCAAGTTACATTTTTCCCCCCAAAGGTGGTTGGTGTAAATGGAATAAAATCAGTTCGGATCATAAACAAGATTCAAGAGGAGTAACCAGCACAGGGTTGGGGATGATGGCCCCTCCTTCCTCCTCTATAATTTATTGTTTTTCTTCTGTAGGAAGCCAAATGATAGTTCTCTAATTAACAGACACAGGCAACTACCTTATAAATCAACATCACAGCCTTTTTAGTGATGCAATCACTTTATGATCAGGGGTATAAATTAAACATCACAAATGCATCTCAAGCAGCAAAACGTAATGGAATGAAAGACAGAGGGGTTGCCTGGCTTTGGGGACTGAGGGGGATATCTGCTCTGCAAATTGCCTGACTTTGCCTCAGCATAACTTAAGGGATGTATCCAGCCAGTGGACAGAGACACTTTATGTTCCTGCGCTCTCCATTGTACTTTACCTGTGGGTATGACTAGGTATACAGTCATGCATTGCTTAGCGTCCACAATACGTTCTGTGAAATAGGATGTTATGTGATTTGGTCATTGTGCAAACACCCTATTAGAGCTCAGACGCTCAACACTGGGAAGAGAGGAATGGGGGCCAGCAGGCACAAATGAGCTCAAGGGGGCTGCACAGCAAAACAAACTCAGGCAGCGCTCGAGAACTCATTTGTGCCTGACTGGTCCTCGCTCCTCTCTCTCCAGTGTTGAGTGTCTGAGCCGGAATAGGGTATTCGTACAACATCCAAATCACATAATGTCCCATTTAGCAAAGCTGTATGGGACCAGGGCTGTATATGCAGTTGGATGTTGGCAGAACAGACGACATTGTCAGGATGGACATTATGCAGTGCGTGACTGCATATAAACTGTAGAATCCAGGATATGGGTGCAATCTTCAGGCCTGGAACTTACTCCCTGTGTGACCTTCGGGAAGTCACTTTGCCTTGATGAGCTCCATTTTTTCCATCTCTGAATTAGAGACAATAACAGAACTTACTTCACAGCATGATTCTGGGCATTAATGCATTAATGCACGCAGGGCATTTAGGATGGTGTATGACAAGTAAAGGGAAGTTTAATTAATTTGAGCTATTATGATTATGATCATCATTTCCCAAGCCACAAATTTGGTGGCTTTCCATTTTAGTGTACCTATTATGACTTAAAATGCTGATTTCTGGGCCTCAGACCCATAGTCTGATTCCATAATCTAGGGTGGAGCCTAGGACTCTGCATTTTTAACAACCTCCCTAGTGCTTCTGATATATTTCGTCTGTGAACCATATTTGGAAAACATTGCTCTAATAACATACACAGGAAATTGGGACATTTACCAGTATCTAGCTCAGGGTCTAAATCTACCTGCTAAAAACAAGAGGGTGCCAAAAAGCAACCAGGGAACAGATTTAAACTTATTTTATATTTCCTTCTAAAAGTGGAGTCTGAATGAGCTTTGCAGAGGGAGCCGTCCTTCCCTTGCTGTCCCCACTCAGAGCTAGCTAGCTTCCTGTTAGAAGTGGTGGTGTTTGGGGAGTGTGGCTGGGACGTAAGGCCCCATTTTGAGACAGAAATAGATGAGATAAGCTGCAATGGATCTTTTCTATTCTCACATGTGTAGATTTGCTTCTTTCTTCCCTCTCTTTTTCCCTAGATTCATTAATGGTTTCAATAATTCCTCTCAACCTTTAATTTTAGGATTAGGGTAATGCTTCAGAGATTATAAAACATTTGCCTGTTCATTATCTCACATTCCCCATCCAATGAGGCCAGCAAGAGAGTAAGATTATTATCTCCATTTAACAGATGAGGAAACTGAGGTTCAGAAATAAAAAAAGGATTTGCCTTGAGGTTACATAGGTCTCAAAGGATAAGTGAGTCTTGATTTCGGGATTTTTAATCCTAAATCTACTATTATTCACAACACAATGTAGAGCCTTTGGTCTTTTTCCTTAAAAAAAAAAAAAAACCCACTGCAAGCAGGAAATAGACAACCATTACATTTTGAGTTAAGGCAGCTGTGTGTCTGTGTGTGCCTTTGTGTGTGTGTGTGTGTACCTGCGTGTATGTATCTGTGTGTCTGTGTGTGGCTCTATGTGTATGTTTCTGTGTGTGTGTGTCTATGTGTGTATGTCTCTGTGTATGTGTGTGTCTCTATGTGTGTACGTTGAGAATGGGGTTACAGTGCCTCCAATTATAGCTCCTTGTCTCTTTGCCCCTCCATTTCTGTGTCCCACAAGAACTATCCCACCCACCCTATCTTCAGTGGCCCAGTTGAGTTTCACATTTTCCATCTAAAGAAACACTGTCTTGAGACTCTATTCCTGAACTCTTAAGTACGTTCAGGAGCCACAGTCCCTGATGGTCATGAAGCTCTTTGTGGAATGCCATGATATCTTAGAAGTTGTAAGGATCACATACCCGAGGACATATGGGGCGTTTTCTCCTTCCCTTTGGCCCTTCCCCATGCATTCATCTAGGCATTGTGTTCACTGCTCAAGAAAAAGATGACCCATTCACAAGGCAGAGAGGAAAAAGGAATGAAGTGTTGGCCCTTGAGTTTCCAAAACCCATGCTTCAGGGTAAGGGGAAGACTCATAAGGATAGAAAGTAGACCTGGGGAAAGCCTAATAAGTAAGGTGAATTTTCCTGCCCTCAAGAATAAAAGGATGCTCTGGGCTTTGGGAAGGGAGAACGCCAGGGAAGTAAAGTGGGAGAGAGGTTGTTGGAATGTGTGAGAAAGTTCTAGTTGGAAGGAACATGTGTAGTGTAGTACAGCCAGTATCCAGGCACTCCTCAGGCTCTACTGAAGTGTTCTCTCAAGAAGGTCTTGTCCATGGCTTGCCCTTGGGAGATGAATATGGGCCTCATCTGTATCTGTAGAGTCCAGTTGTCCCTCATGAGTGTCTTTTGCAGAGCCTGCCCCAAGGAGCTAAAGTGGTCATCCTTCCCATCTGAGGAGTCCTTTTGGCCCAGCCAGTACACTGCCCCCTGACTGCCCATTAGAGCCTCCTCATCTATGCCCCAAGACTTATCTCAATCCTTATCCAACCCATCCCACATAGCTGGCCCAATTTCAATACCATGGGACACTTGTACACCATTGAGGTAGAGGGTCTGTACCCTTGGCATCCAGATGGCATGGTAGTATTTTAAGAAAAGTCCCCAACATCAGTTATTTAGTGGGATCAGTTGAGCCATCTCAAAGACTGTCCCCACACATAGAGCCAAAACAGTGGTCAACAAACCTCTGCTACATATATATTCCTAGGAAAAAAGGCCTGGTGATTTACTTCCAAAAATTAACCAAAGAACCCTATGGAGCATAACAGAATATTGCCTGGCATAGTGCTGAAGGGTCAGCCCCCTAGGCTGGAAGATGCTCAAAATGCGCTGTGGCCACAGCAATGGACTTCAGCATTCCCAGTGATCGTGAGGATGGTATGGGGCTGGGTAGTGTTTTGTCCTGTTGTACATGGGGTCATCATGAGTCAGAGCTGATATGATGGCAACTAACAACATATCTAAAGAAATCAGGCTGTGTAATTTTATGCCATGTTAGATATAATTTTATACCACATTCGAATATAAACATGTCACTAGCATATGCCAATAGTTAAAAAACATGGGAGAAAAGCTTGAAATGAGGAAACCTCTCCAGTCTTATTCATGCATATATTTATAGATTGGTCGATTTATTATTCATTGGCTGCAAATCTGGAAAAGAGAGCCATTATTTGATTGCAGCGGCCAGGTTCTGAGGCCTGGCTTGCAGAGCATTAGTGTTCCAGGTAGGTGTGGTCCAAGAATCCCTGTTCTTTTCTTATGGAGTAATACCCAGTGTGCAGCGCCTTCTTGACATCTGCTATCTGCTGGCACTCACGAAAGCAGGGTGTGTTTTCTACAATGGCTACGTGTGGCACCGTTAGAAGTCAGAGGAAATGTGTCGTTGTTAGCTGCCACGAGTTGGCCCAGGCAACCCCATGAGCAATGGAGTGAAGTGCAGCCTGGTCCTGTGCCATCCCTATGAGGGGTAGCAGATCAGACTGTTGTGACCCACGGGGTTTGCCCTGGCGGATTTTAGGAAGTAGATCACCAGGCCTTTCTGCCTCAGTCTGGAAGTTTCATGGAAACCTGTTCAGCATCATAGCAGCATGTAAACCTCCACTGACAGACAGGTGGTGGCTGGGCAAGAGGTACATTGGCCAGGAACAGAACCCAGATCCCCCACATGGAAGAAGAGAATTCTCTAGCCACCACTGCCCCCTATATAAAACCAAAAACCCACTGCCATTGAGTCGATTCCAAGTCATAGTGACCCTACAGGGCAGAGTAGAACTGCCCTGTAGAGTTTCCAAGGAGCACCTGGCGGATTCGAACTGCCGACCTTTTGGTTAGCAGCCATAGCGTTTACCACTACGCCACCAGGGTTTCCGCCCCCTATATACAGGGTCCTAATTATCCTGTTTTTCTTAAACCTGAGCCACAATCCGTGAGGTCAACCTGTAATTTTTGCTGCTCCCCTCTGATTCAGCCCGAGTCCAGAGCTACTACAGTCTTCTTGAGGAGTCTTGAGATAACATGGCTGCCAAACTTTTGCTTTAACACCACGCCTTTTGTTCCCCCGCTGTTCTGAATTCCATCCTGTGTCAGCAATCTTCCTGTTAAGGCCCTATTGATCCGGAGGCAGTTGAAATCATTTTTCTTTTCAAGGTATGAAAGTGGACTTGGTCCTGGCACTTAACTTGATGGGGGAGGAAGTCAGCTTCCAGCCCCCCTTTGCCCACCAGGTCTAATTAACATGGAGCCTACCTTCTTTGATGAGTTCATAAGTGTTTCACAGACAGGCGGGATGTAGCAACTTTGCAAGACACTGTTTAAAGATCTTCGACATCTGAGAAAGCCACAAAATCCAATAATCCTACTTTCAGAACTCCAGGGTGTCCACGGAGATCAATCTCGTATCTAAACATCACGTGAAGAGAGTGCATTGCATTATAGACTGGCTTCTATTGAACGCCACCTAAGAAATAGCATTAGACAGTTTCAGAAAAAAAAAAAAAAGATTGAGTCTATACCAAAGGGAATGGAAAAGGTTGTCAAATTCTGGAAAATTTTCCCCTTGATTAAAGCTGCACTTTCAAAATTGTTACATTATTAACAAAAGTCAGCTTAGCTCCAATTTATCTTTCTGACAGCTTCCTGATGGATTAGATTTGGGAATAAACTAGAGGGGCTTTTATGTTCTTTTTTGGGCACAGACAAAGCCGCTATTAATTCTACCCTTGGAAACGGCAGCCATACCTGCACGAGGTCCTTCTGAGTGGGTTAATGAGTATTTTCTTGGGGGGCACCTGGGCCCATGTCCTTTCTGGCGTGTGGCCCTCAACGCAAATTATATCTGGTATTCGTTAGGAAACAGAACCTAAACACCAGAAAAGAGAGTGTGGGATTCAGACATGGTCTGGCTGTATGAATATGTCTTTGTTGAGGTTCTGGTCATGGAGACGTGATGGAGTCAAGTCCTTCTGGCCTTAACTAATTCTAGAGTTAGCCTGTGGAGGGGTTCCTTCTGCTCAGACTAAAGAGAGACCCTTCATTGAGATCCTGGTGCAGCACCCTTCCTTCTGGAGAGATAATGGCATAGAGTGATGCTTTCCATTTTTCTTTAGAGCTAAGAAATAGATTTACCTGACTCCACATATTTTATTTAATTTTCCCAGTATGTTTATCATCATTAATATTTCCAAACTTGTGCTCCATGGAACAATTTAATCCATGTTTAAGGGAAGGAAGTATTCCCATGCTTAATTAAGCTTGAGAAATGCTGGCTGGACAACATGTTAAAAAGGTTCCTGTACTGCAGGATTTTTTCAGAACCTGTAGTATGCTACGTTGCCCTGTGAATTTCCAAGGGATTGGAGAGAAAAGGTAATGTTGAGGTTTCTAAACATATGTGATCATGAACATTTTTATTTATAAGCCTCTATATCTCTTGACTAAATTTTTGGGAGTATACTCTGGAAACACTGTTCTGGGTACATGTTCCATTCCATTATCACCTTGCAGTACAGTCTGAGAGGGAGAGATCCGAGGGAAAGGGAAAGCCAGGTGGGTTAGGGTTTCCCCTTTAAATACTCTCCCACCTCTCTCACAGGCTCTCCCAAGACTGGTTTTTCAAATCAGCAACAGTTGCCTAAGTCTCTAACTCAAAGGCAATTCTTGATCGTTTGGCTGGATCCAAACTGTCGCAGACACAAACAATAGTTTGGAATTTAATTAGATACTTAACTGCAGGTTCCTCAGGTTTGGTATCTTCTGATAGACTCGAGAAGCTCTGAGACAAGAAGTCGTGTCTATTTTATGCTCAACAACTGGATGAAAAGAGAAAGAGAGGAAAAAAAATATGTAAATGGTTTGAATCCACCCACTTCCCAGTGTCCATCAAACTCCTTCCACTCTTTCTTTTGTCCTCTGAATATCTTCTGATATCCCGTTTTAGCCAAAGAACACCCAGTGTAGACTCCTCAAGCTTGGTCCCAGTATTTTAGCCTTCATCATGGTGATTACCGTTACAGCTTTATCTGACTGAATTCTCAGAGCCCCATATCCCTCTGTCTCTTTCTCTCACAAAGGTTTAAATTTTGGAATTTTTGATCTGTAAGATATGAGTCATTGCTCTTGGCATATGCGCAGATGCGTGATCTTGGACAAAAATAGATTAGAGGAGAGCTAACATCAGACACCCAAGCCTGAGAACCCCAGTATGTCCTCACATGACACTCTATCACTCCGTGACCCCTGTTTATGTTATGCTAGTTCCAACTTAAGTAAATCCCATAGTATTTAGTTGGTGAGACACTCACCCTTTTATGGCAAAATGAATTAGTGTGTTATTTATATATTTTAAACTTAGTTAGACACTCCCTGAAGGCTCACAGCCAAGTCAATAAAGTTATGTTTGAAGATGGAGTTTGAAATTCTATTTTCCTTCATTTTAATGGTTTACAAGTAAATTGCATTTTCTACTTCATTCCGTGACACAAGTCAATAGGTATCCAGTGTAAATGTAGTTCATTTATATTTGAATTGATGTTCTGTCCGCCATTACCTTATGTTTCTAATGCATTCTGATACATTAGTAAATAGGCTTGTCTGATTAATCATTAGCACATGGAAAGAATTAGCTGCTGCCTGCCAAATGGAATTATTGACAATGATAAGAGGACCAATGATGGTGTCACCTGGAAATGGCATGTGGGGGCAATCAAGAAGAACAAGTGCCTCGAGAAATACGGAGAACCCTGAAAGTATTCCATCCATTTTCTCTATGATAGACAGGTTACACTTTTGTTTTAAAAAATAACAATTTTCAAACACTCAAAATTGAAGAAAGAAAATCTTGTTTCACTTCTGCAAATTTGGTTGCCTCAACCCCAAATCCATTTTTTGTTCAGAAGAGACTTTTTGATAGCTACTAATAGAGAGTGAGAGAGGCTATAGAACCTTTGAGAAGAAACAGCACAAATAAAGCCCCTAGAAACTCTCTGGTGTGACTCATAGAGTGCAGTTTCGTCATGTTGAATCGGAATACCTGTGTCTCAGGTGGCCTATCTTGTCCCAGTTTTGGTCAGAGAAGTGTGTGCAGATGTGTTCGTGTGTACACACACACACACACACAAAATGGCGCAGATTTACATACTCCTTCTGAGACACCTCACGCTGTGTGCATTCTCCATTTATCGACCCCTAGTGCTGGTCTTGCACGCAGGAGAACAGACTTGAAGTCTGTGTAATGCATGGCAACTCCAGAATGTCCCTGGGTTAAGGCAGCATGACATACCTAAAAGGGTCACAGCCTCATCGTTTTGCAAAGGCTCATGTAATTCTGCTTTGTTATTGTCTGAGCCATTAGATTTAAAAGCCCTTCTGTGTGATTGCCAAGTACATTAATGTGAACCAATGATAAAAGTCTAGCTGCGAGCTGCCAAGACTTGTGCAATGTATGAAGACAGTGCAGCATTGTGGCGGTGTGCTGCAGAGTCACTGTTGCTAGGACTTGATTTATTCCGGCTGTAAAGTGGAACAGAAGATGGTGCAAAAGAAATGCTACTGTGATTCCCTTTTGCTATGGTTAGGTCTGAAGTCGAAGGTGCTGGGTGCTTTGTAAATACGGCTGATGAAGAGGCATTGTCTTAGTTATCTAGTGCTGCCATTACAGTAATACCACAAGTGGATGGCATCAATGAACAGAAATTTGTTCTCTCACAGTTTAGGAGACTAGAAGTCTGAATCCAGGGCACCAGCTCCAGCGGAAGGCTTTTCTTTCTGTTGATTCTAAGGGAAGGTCCTTGTTATCAATCTTCCCCTGGTCTAGGAGCTTCTCAGCACAGGGACCCCCAGGTCCAAAGGACATGCCCTACTCCCGGCTTTTCTTGCTTGGTGGTAATGAGGTCCTTCTTTCTCTGCTCACTTCTCTCGTTTATACCTCAAAAGAGATTGACTCAAGATACAACCTAATCCTGTGATCGTATCCTGCCTCATTAATATAAACCCAAAAACCAGACTCATTGCCATCGAGTCAATCCTGACTCAGAGCAACCCTACAGGACAGCATAGAACTGCCCCATAGAGTTTCCAAGGAGCACCTGGTGGATTTGAACTGCCGACCTTTTGGTTAGCAGCTGTAGCACTTAACAGCTACGCCATGAGGGTTTCCTCGATCTTGCCTCATTAACAACATAGCCCATTGCCACTGAGTCAATTCTGACTCACAGTGACCCTATAGGACAGAGTAGAACTGCCCCACAGGGTTTCTAAGGAGCACCTGGTGGATTCGAGCTGCTCACCTTTTGGTTAGCAGCCATAGCTCTTTAACACTTCGCCACATAGGATAATTACATCAAATCACAAAATGGAAGACAGCCACACAGTACTGGGAATCATGGCCTGACCACACTGATACACATTTTGGAGGGACACAATTCAATCCATAACAGGCATGTCCCCCTTAGGAGATTTTCTTATGGAGCAAGGATTCCGATGAAACATGAGTCAGGAAACAAAATTTCTAGTGTGTCTTTGGGGATTCATCTTCTCTTTCCCTTTCCTCAGTTTCCCCAGCTGTCAAGTAGTGGTAATAATTGCTGTCCTTCCTACCTCCCAGTGTGCTTGCATTTCACACAAAATGATGATTGTGAAAGCATTAAAAGAAGAATTATCAAATACGAGATGACAGAGGTCATGTTTTTATTGTCATATACCTTTTCTCTTTAAAATTGTAAGCTCCTCAAAGACCTGGACCAGGGCTTCCCAGGCAGCACAGACTGAGCAAATATTTATAGAATTTAAGCTAACTCAAAGAAAAAGCCACATATTTTATTTTCTCACGTCAAGCTCAGAACCTTCTCTCACTTTTAATGGCAACTTCAGACCTGTGTTCTGTCCATTCTTTTACACTACATACTAGATAGTTATGGATTGAATTGTGTCTCCCCCAAAAAATGTGTGTCAACTTGGCTAGTCCATGGGTCCCAGAATTGTGTGATTGTCCACCATTTTGTCACCTGATGTGATTTCCCTGTGTGTTGTAAACCCTACCTCTATGATGTTAATGAGGTGGGACTAGCAGCAGTTATGTTAATGAGGCAGGACTCAATCTATAAGGTTAGGTTGTGTTTTACCTCAACCTCTTTTGAGATATACAAGAGAGAAGCAAGCAGAGAGACAGGGGGACCTCATACCACCATGAAACAAGAGCCGGAAGAATAGTGCATCCTTTGTACCCAGGATCCCCGCTCTAAGAATCTCCTCGACCCGGGAAGACTGATGACAAGGACCTTCCCCCAGAGCCAACAGTATGAGAAAGCTTTGCCCTGGAGCTGGCACCCTGAATTCAGGCTTCTAGACTCCTAGACTGTGAGAGAATAAATTTCTGTTTGTCAAAGCCACCCACTTGTGGTATTTCTGTTATAGCAGCACTAGGTGACTAACGCAATAGTTCATTTGAGGTTTGTGCTGATCAGCAGGTAGGGTAACTAGAAGACATGTGTGGGTCCTGGGTCACACATGGTCTCTATTATCTTGGCTCTAGTGGGAGGCTTTCTGTATGGCCCTGATGTGAAAAGTTTTCCAGGGATTTGCAAAAGGAATATGCTTGACTCATTGGGGATTCGTCTGTTGTACCAGGGCTTAGAGCATAGAGAGGTGACTGAGGGGTAGAACAAGAGGAATTGTGGTTTTCATCCTGGGTGCCTCGCTTATAAGCTGTGTGGGCTGGGGTAGGTTATTGTTAACATCTGCCTACCTAGTTTTCCTCATTTATAAAATAGGGAAGAAATAGTGCCAAATCCGGGGATTGTTCAGAAGCATTCAATGTGATGTCCGGTTTGTAGTGAGCATTCAAAAAACCTTGTTACTGTGTTTGTTGTTGAAGATGATGGTGATGATGATGACGTAGAATTAGTGGGAGATGAGCTGGGTGTTTGTGACCCAGGATGTGAAAAGCTTTGGACACCATTCTTAGATTTCCTTGGATGTTAACAGTGCAGTCGGGTCCTCATAGTATCTCGTGCTTGCAATGTGATCACAGATCCTCTCCCCAAACTCTGCATTCGCCTCTTGTTTTCTTGTTGGGCTTGTCTGTTTGGTTCACAACCATATGGCTAGTGCCAAGAACAGTGCCTGGAGCCTGCTCAGCACTCAGCAAATATTAGTTAAATATATGAGTGGCTCTTCTACTACCAAACGTGAATCCTTTGCTTTTTCTATTTAGGTCAGGACACATTTGCCAGATCCCATACAATTAGCGAGTCTGTTTTTCTTACACCTAAAATAATAGTAATAGAGGACAATTTTTCTCTTAATGAAATAGAGACTGTATGAGCGTGTCAGCAGCAATCCCTACAAATGTCAGCTTCCATCTCAACCGTACTGAACATCTGGCAATACACCGCAGTCAGCTACCAATGAAGCTGCCACCGAGGAAGCATTCACATGAAGATGGTCCTTGTGTAACGACCTTCTTGTGCGCCCCTTCTCGAAGCTGGATCCTCACGTAACACCACTTTCCTTTCCTACAACGGCACCCGGAAAGGTGGCGGCAAGCCCTTCTCTGGGTTGGGACGAGGAAGCCAGGAAGTGTGATATTTTATTAATTATTACAAAAATAAACTGCAGGGCTGAGACTCGCTGCTGCAAAGCGAAGTGTGAAAATCCCACTTCACTGGTGAGGAAAAAACTCCTCGTTAACTACAAGTTCTTCCCTCAGCAACACGTAAAGTCGGAGAAAAGAATAGAGTGCAGACGTTATCAGCATCTTAAATAAATGCAAAAGCTTACTTCTGCAAGGTGATACTGTAAATCATATTTCCTTCCATGGCAGTATTACATTATGCTGTACGTTGCATTTTATTTTCAAAAACTTTTTACTGAAAAAGAATCTAGGAAACGGGTTGTCCATTGATTCATTTCTTATAATATGCTAGCTATTAACAACGTTCTTATTTCATAACCCCCCCCAACTTTGAATGCATTCCAGATGTTCGCCTTGCAATGGTGAACTTTAAATGGTAACTTTTAATCACTTTGTATTCCAGGAACTTTAAACAAGTTTTTAGCCTTCTTTTCAGAACCTTAAAGTTGGGAAAATTGAGAGACAGAATGTATGCCTGTAATAGAACACATATATGGATATAGTAAAACCCGTTGCCACCAAATAGATTCTGACTCATCGTGACCCTATTGGACAGAGTAGAACTGCCCCATAGGGTTTCCCAGGAGCAGCTAGTGGATTTGAACTGCTGACCTTTTGGTTAGCAGCCCTACCTCTTAACCACTGTGCCAGCAGGGCTCCCTGGATATGGTAATAGATATATAATTTTGGCTTGTTGGCATTTTATGACTATATGTCATTGTATAGGGAGCGCTGGTGGTGCAGTGGTTAAAGTGATTGCCTGCTAACTGAAGTCAGTGGTTCAAAACCACCAGTGGCTCCATGGGAGAAAGATGTGGCAGTCTGCTTCTGTAGAGATTTACAGCCTTGGAAACCCTATTGGGTCCTCCTCTGAGTTGGAATCGATCGATTCAACAGCCGTAGGTTTGGTTTGGTTTTATGTCATTATATACATTTTTAAGAAGTTGATTTTATATTTTTAAGAAATGGTATTTTAAAGAAATTGATTGACAGAATGGATTTAGTACAGAGTAACATTAAGATAAACAAATGTTAGTTTCAATTTGTGGTTCAGACTGCTATTCTGAGATAAAATGACAACTGATGAAATTCTCAAGTCACCCAAGCCCACTGTATTGCGTTATAACCTTTAATACAATGTGGCTTGAAAATAGTGGTGTTGGAGGAGATTATGAGAAGAAAACATAGTTCTTAAACAAAACATTACTTACTGCATGTCTATTTGGTAAGAGCCAGGATATAATTTTTGATCAAGAAGTGTGCTTAGTTTCCTGTGATTTGATCTATGAGAGTTGCGTTCTCTTTGAGCAAAGTCTGTTGTGTATAGTACTGTCTATGAATTTCTGGCCCATTTGTGCGGAGTAACTTGGATGCTTAAGTTCAGCAAAGCTTTGGGTGCCTTACATCACTCGCTGTATGAATTAGGGTAAACTAAGTTGCTGTAACAAAGAGACTGCAATACAAGAGATATAAAGAACAAAGGAGTTTATTTATGTCTCATGTTACAGGCCCCATGTGAGCAGCCCTGTTTGGTACGACAGCCTTGCTCCACATATTCATCATGGACTCAGGCTTCTACCAAATCTTTGTTCCTTTACACTTTGGGCATTGTTATCGTCTCATGAGTGAAGCTAGATTTCAGTCATCAGGATGGAAGACACTTTCAAGAGGAAGGTTTCCCACTTTCAAGAACCAGGCACATTCCTTCCTATCACATTCTACTGGCAAGAATTTTGTCACCTGGCCAGCCAACCATAAGGGAATCTGGGAAACGTGGTCCTGGTGAGCAAATGGGAGCCCTGCTACAATTTTATTCCTGTGAAGGGAGAGGAGGACAGATTGGACGGACATTGAGCATCACAACCAGCAACCCAGGCACAGCTTCAGGCCAGTATACCCAGGGGCTACCCTCCACCCCAGTTCATAAGCTCGTAGGACTTCTATTAGCATGAGAACTCAGTTTAGTAGGCTTTCCCTCGCTTAGGCAGTCTCCTCTGTCTCCCTAGTAATATAATCTCGAGGCTGTAGAGCTTTCACAGCCTCCTTCTTTATCTTTCCCAAACTCGCAGGGCACCAACCAACCAACCAACAAAAAGTATACCAGCTCTACCTCATCCGTTTGCCTTCTTTCTTTCCTCTTAATCCAAATTCCCTCTTTCGTTATCATTTCTCCAAGGCACAGGAGTGATTCAGTGGTAGAATTCTCCCCTTTCATGGGGGAGATGAGGGTTTGATTCCTGACTGGCTTGTGGATTGCTATCATTGCTATAATGCTGAATAATTTTCAGCTGAGCTTCCAAACTAAGATGAACTAGAAGGAAAGCCCTGGCAGTCTACTTCCAAAAATCAACCAATGAAAACCCTATGGATCGCAACGATCTCATCCCCTTGTGCATGGGGTTTCCATAAGTTGGGGGCCAACTTGGAGGTAGCTAAAAACAGTAGTTTTCATACAGAGAAACTAGGAGATGGCCTTGAGATAAACAAATCAAAGTAAACCTAGAGAAAATAATTGCTGGCTAACTAAAAGTTCTACATTTTTTTTCCAGTATCCCACCTTTAGAGGTGAAACTTGACAATGTTTATTCTTTGGTCTTCGTGGTCTAATCTGCAAGGCCGATACGGACTGTTTGAAAATACCTATTGCTCATCAGCACCATGTCAGTGTCTAAAATCCTTACAAGTGTGGTCTCCTGGGGCAGACAGTATACCGGAAATAGTAGGGGCTTTGAAAAAAAAAAAAAAAAAAATTGGGGTCAGGCTAGTCTGGATCTGAGATTCCGTTCTATCTGCTAGTTGGGTGGCCTTAGCTACATTAGCTACATTTCTTTTTCATTCCGTTCAGCCTCAGTTTCCTTGTGTTTATAATGAGGATAATAAAACCTATCCCATGTCGTTGCTGTGGGCATTAAAAGAGATGATGGAAATCAAGTGTCTGGCATGTAGCAGGGGCCCAGTACAAGTAGCTGAGATTGTTACAGAGGCACTGAGATCAGTAACCTGAATTCCAGGCTCCTCTTTGCTGTTAGCTTGTTATCGCCATTTAGAGGAAGCACTTAATCCCTCTAGGCCACAGTTACCCTCACCTATAAATCTTGGGGAGTCCCTGGGTGGCACAAACGGTTAAGCGCGTGGCTACTAACCAAAAGGCTGGCAGTTCGAACTCACTCAGAGGTGCTCCGGGAAAAAGGGCTGGCGATCTGCTTCTGAAAAAAAAACATAAATCCATGAATCGACACAACAGCAATTTTTTTTTTTTAATACTTGCCTTAGCTGTGAAAGAGTGCTGATGCCAAAAGAATGGGTAAAACAACAGACGTGAAGGTAGTACATGGGGAAAAAAAGTAACAGGCCGCAAAAAGTGCTCTGAGTCATTATTTCTCATCGATGTCCCAATCTGAGATGCTGGTGGTTCTGGTTTCAAACTGACAGGTCATATTCTTCCAAGTATACTGCTGGATCCGGTGAGCCCTACAGAATTCACAGAATATGAAAGACCCGCCAGGTAACCATTATTGCATCAGTTTAATCCCAACCCCTGTCACCTAAAGAAAGAAGTAAAAAGACTTTGTCCTACAGTTGGGGTCAGACTGGTCTACCGCTTTTCAGCCTTTAATCTTCCCCAATGGAAATGTCCTCAATTAAATGGTCATCTAGGAGAGAGCAGAGGGTAATTTATAGAATGTTGACAGTAGCTCAACGCTGTTAAAAAAAAAATACGGTAAACTTGTCCACTGGTTTCCTGTTGGTGACATGATCTTATAGTCAGTTGGGAGTGTTACGGCCAAGAGTTTGGTTATCTGTTACTATGATGTGTTCATGTGTTTTTTGTTGTTGCTGTTGTTTTTTTTTTATCTTCTATTGTCCTTCACTACTAAATATTGACAAGTCAGCCTGTATTTTTTCAAATGGGTAAAGTTTGTTTTGTATATGATTGTGAAAGTGTTAAAACCACAAAAACCCACTGCCTTCACGTCGACTCTGACTCATAGTGACCCTATAGTCACTGCCTCATAGGGCTTCCAAGGCTATAAATATTTATGGAAGCAGACTGCCACATCTTTCTCCTGCAGAGTTGGTGGTGGGTTCAAACTGCCAACCTTTCAGTTAGCAGCCAAGAGCTTTAAGCACAGTGCCACCAGGGCTCCTATGAAAATTTTAATTATGGAGAATTTAGAAAATGCAGAAAGTTACAAGAGATCCTAAAATCACCTACAACTATTGATACCTTGGTTTATTTCTTTCCAAACCTGTCTCTTCCTTATTTAAGGACGTGAAATGAAATGGCAGAAGTGGAGGGGAATAGTCATCAGGGCTAAGTATTCATTAAGGGTCTGAGACTGGAGAACTATTTTTGGAGGTCAGCATAGCACCTGGGTATTCCTATGGATACTGTGTCTGCCTGTGATGTAAAGGATAAGAGGAATAGAAGAAAACTATGAACAGAATATGTGTGTGTGTGTGTTTTGATGGTTCTTCTGTCCTTCTAGCCTTCAACAAGCCTTTGGCCAGGCCTGCCCTTATGTCACTTTAGTGCCTTCCAGTTACCATTTGCAGTTGAGTTGACTCTGACTCACAGTGACCCCATGTGTATCAGAGTAAAACTGTGCTCCATAGGGTTTTTAATGGCTGATTTTTCAAAAGTAGATCACCAGGCCTTCCTACCGAGATGCCTGTAGGTGGACTTGAACCTCTAACCTTTCAGTTAGGAGCCAAGGGTGTTAACTGTTTGCACCAACCAGGAACTCCCTTAGTCTGTACATTGAGACCAAAATCTAGAGCTAACCCATCATTTTCAGTTATGGGTATGAGTATTTCTCCATTCTTCTCTTATCTCAACATGCCCTTCTGATGTGAGCAGACACGCTAGCAGCACTGATGGGGTGCATCGTTTCGAATGGACTAGGTTCCGCTGCAGTAACAGGTAACCACCAAATCTCAGTGACTTAACACAAAACAGCCTTATTTTTTCTTTATCAGAACAGATTCACCACAGGTTGGCGGAGGATGCTGCTCATCATAGTGACTCTCAGACTTAGGTTGACAGAGATTCAATCTTGACATACACGTCCATGATAGCCCAGGCAAGAATCATGTACTAACTCTAAGCTTCTACCCGACAGGGCAGCTGGATCTTCAACTTACATTCCATTGGCTAAAGGAAGTTACCCAGCCACATCTAATTTTATGCACGCAAGAAAGGAGAACTGGGTATTTGTGAAAAGCCCTAATGACAACCTCACTGGGCAATGTGAGTACCACGTGCCCTCCAGAGAGCCCATACCTCACTCAGCCAAGTTTGCTGCAGTATGGGCACTAGGTGTACCTTGTACAAGCTCTGCTCCTATGAGTCCTAAACCTTTGCCAGTTAGATTGTCGCACTGGAAGGTACTACAGGACACAACCTGGCTGTTCATTTTCCCTTAAGCCTCCATTCAGATCTGCCAAGAGAGAGGACAGTGTTCTGACCTGAATCTATTACTCTATGATACGATTACTTTGGAAGAATATTGATCTCAAAGACCACATTGTTTATTTTTCCTCTGTATTCATGTTATTTTTTTGAGTTATGGAAAAATTGCTTTTATTTCACAGCTTCCCGTCTGAGGATCCATCCATTCATTCCCACACATAAACATTGAACACTTACTGTGTGCTGGGCACCGTACTCTGCACTGGCAATACAGTGATGCAAACAGAGAGGAAAGACAAGGTCCTTTTCCTTACAGAGCTCTTACTGTGTTAGGGGAGGCACACACTAAGGAAATGGTGACCACATAAATGTAAAATTCCTACTGCAATAAAGTGTTAGGAAGAGGACTTGACCTAGTCCAATGGAGGAGTAGACATTAATTAGGCTCATGGGTAGAAAGGCATTCTAGGCAGAGGACAGAGCATGGGTAAAGGCTCAGTAGCAAGAAGAAGAAGGGGGAATTCTGGAGTCTGGACAAAGACCTGTTTGGGTGGAGAAGAGAGAAAGCTTGGGTGGCTTGCAAGATATAGTGGACCTTGTTAAGGATCACTGTCTTTATCTGCAGAGCAGGAGAACTAGATTTGCTTTTCAGAACAAGTGCTCTGGAAGCAGGGTAGGAATGGAAGGTCACGTGGGTGCCTGCTGAGAGCAGTAAGAAGACATTGCATTACCCAGGTAAGACGGGAGCTTAGACTAGGATCTGGTAGTACAGCTAGAAGGCAGTAGGGGATTCAGAGAGATATTTAACAGACTTCTCAAAAACCTTGCTCTACATCCAATAGGAATGCTAAGTGCCCTAATGTAGAAAATGTCTTTATCAGCCACCTTATCACAGGAAGAAGGCTACCATGTTAAATGGGCACATGGTCAGTTTTCATAATGATGCCTATTCCAGGGGTGAGGACATGTGGAGTAGTAGTGGGTACCAAAGTGTCCAGTTATCAGGGAAGATTGCTTTTTGCTCTTGCCCAAACACATCTGGATGTTTCAATAAGAGAACTAAGTAAATACCATACTTTGGTCCTCTAAATATTTCTCCTATGGTGGAGAAATCACTTCACTGTTTATGTAGCTCCTGGAAGGTACTTTCTGAGTAAAGATACTGGAGCCTCCTGATCCATTGCCACAGCCACTTCATGGCCCCACCCCAGTTGTCCTTTTCTATGTGGTACCTGGCTTAGTGGAGCAGCTGCAATCACTCTGTGGGGTATTCAACTAAGTCCTAAATTGAACTCTGGGCATAAACATC
This sequence comes from Loxodonta africana, assembly GCF_030014295.1. Taxonomy (NCBI): domain Eukaryota; kingdom Metazoa; phylum Chordata; class Mammalia; order Proboscidea; family Elephantidae; genus Loxodonta; species Loxodonta africana. The sequence goes on from NC_087362.1 coordinate 65,451,738, forward strand.
TGGCCCATACTCTTAAATCAGTCCATATGCTTAAAATAAAAATTAAAATTTCTACATGATTTATGAGATAGGGTCACCAGACATAGTGGTGACCGGATGTTAGCTCTTCACTGGACTTTACACACATGATCCCTAGAAGCACGGAACATGAGTCCAAGCTAGTCTAGCCCTGTGTATATTTTCTTTACTTCCATAGCTCATTTGCACACTGCAGTAATTTGTTGACAGTACAAGGCAAATCCATGATAAAACCAGAGAACTTCTCCAAAGTAAATATTTGGTGCTACAAAATGGGGACTTTTTGCACATTAATCCAATAATAAAATATGGTCTGCAGGAGGAACAGGGAGCATTTGCAAATTTCCTAAGTTACTGTAGGTCACAGAAGTGTCTTATTGATTTGAAAAATATTTTCTTTGTGGAGAAGTAATATTCCTAGTCAGGCAAACCAGTCCTTAATGCCATGGGCAGCTGTGAGGGTCCCCAGACGTCAGGCACCACTGGGGTGGGAGAGAAGGAAGTAGTGTTCAGTCTGCTCTGAACAATATCCTGGTCTTTGAAGGCAACCGATGAGGCAGAGCTAAGAGGACAGATGTGAATATGCTATGGAAAGCTAAAACTTTGCCCAAAGTATGAGAGTCTGGAGCAATAATCAGTCTTTCCACTTCAGTGAGGGCTTACTTTTCCCATCTATGCCTACATTACATCATTTCTAGACCGACCTTAACTTTGCCTAGAAACCAGCTCAGAAACTAGCTTGGGGAACAGACTGTTCAAGGCAAGGGACAGATGGATGGTTGAATGGATGGATGGTTGAATGGATGGATGGGCAGACGGACGGACAGACGGATGGATGGATGGATGGATGGATGGATGGATGGATGGATGGATGGATGGATGGGTGGGTGGATGAGCTCAATGTCAAGTAGGGAAGATGTGCATTTACACAAATAACTGCAAGAAAATGCAGTGCTCCACTGGGAGGAGGGTGGGATGAAGGAGTGAGTTCGCATAATGTACTTGCTTGGTGTGGTGGCTCAGAGGAATTGATGGACTCAGGAGGGTGGGGGAAATTCAGGGAGAGCTTCTCAACTAGAGTGGCTCTTTAATTGAGCTTGCAAATGAGAGTAGAGCTTTGTTAAGAGAAAAAATTTTATTCACAAAACAATGAACTTGGAAAAGGAGCTACTTGAGTAAGCTTACAGCTACGACTATATCGTAACTGATGTGTAGAAGGAATATAGGATTAAAAATAGGTATTGTTGTCAGCTGCCATGGAGTTGGCCTCCAATTTATGGTGACCTCACATACAATGAAACGAAACTCTGTGGTGGTTGTTGTTGTTGCATGCTGTCAAGTTGGTCCCTATGTACCACAGAACAAAACACTGCCTGATCCTGCGCAATCCTTACAATTGTTATGCTTGAGCCCATTGTTATAGCCACTGTGTCAATCCATCTCATTGAGGGTCTTCCTCTTTTCCACTGATCCTGTACTTTACTGAGCATGGTGTCCTTCTCTAGGGACTGATCCCTCCTTACAACATGTCCAAAGTATGTAAGATGCAGTCTCACCATCCTTGCTTCTAAGGAGCATTCTGGTTGTACTTCTTCTAAGACAGATGTGGTAGATACAGTAAATTGATGCAGCCACTGTGGGAAACACTTTTGCAGTCCCTCAATAAGTTAAACACAGAATTACCACATGACCCAACAAATCCACTCCTAGTGATATACCTGAGAGAATTGAAAACATATGTTCACATAAAAACTTGCACCAGAATGTTTGTAGCAGTACTGTTTACAATAGCCAAAAGGTAGGAACAACCCAAATGTCCTTCAACCTCGAAAATATCATAAGTGAAATGTTATGCTAAATGGAACAAGTTAGCCCCAAATGATTCAATTTATGAGAAATATCCAAAATAGGCAAATACATAGAGACAGAAAGCAAATCAGTGGTTGCTAGGGAAAGGGATACAGGGGAATGGGGAGTGACTGCTTAACGAGCATGGGACCTTATTTTGGAGTGATGAAAATATTTGGGGACTAGATAGGGGTGGTGATTACACAGCATTGTGGATGTACTAAATTCCACTGGATTGTACACTGAAAATGGGAATTTTAGGTTTTGTGAATTTTACATCAATAATTTGAAAAATAGTAGATACTATTTTGTAAACATTTACAATGTGCCAGGCACTGTTTGAAGTTTTTCCATTTGTTGGTTCAATTAATATTTCCAACAATATTATGAAGCAAATATTATTATTCCCTATGTTGATGAAGAAACCAAGGTTTAGAGAGGCTAAGCAACCCTTCCAATCAACACAGATTAGCAGGGATAGACAGAAAATTTAAATTAAAGTCACCTGGGTATAACAACTATGCTTTAACCAAAATACTATAGTGGCACTCAAGCTGATCGCCGAAACGTTGGGTGAGGCTGAGGAATATGTACGTTTCATACATTTCTCAACTAAAAAATGTTTTAAAAACTAGATAACATGAAGATAGAATTAATGCTAGAGAGCAGGAAGTTCATGACCCTTGGCGACTGCCACAAAGCTGCCAAGTTGATCTAGAATCTCCATGATTCTACAGTATTGGATTCTACAACTACTGGATTTCCAACAGTCATTTGAGAACTACTGGTTGAGAAAGTATAATTCCAAGGGCCTCACCTAGAATGATTTGAAGATATATTTAGATCTGCCCTCACTCTTGCTAATGGCATGTATTTTCTTAAGTCTTGTAACTTCCTGCTTAGCTTTACATAGCTCCACTTCAGAGGGCATCTCAGTGGGAAAAAAATCTATTAGCCTGATGGACCAGCATCATGTCACATAGACAAAATAGACCTTAGCACTCTCGATAGATCTTGGAGGCTTACAGAGCCCGAGTTGGAAATGTAGGCAAATAAAACTCAGCCTGTTAGCTCTGATGGAGACTCTTGGCCACCCTTCTTTCTAATTCCTAGACTCTACTTTTCAGAGAGGATTTTTAGTTAAGTCTCTCACTAATGTTGCCCAAACCACTTTGTATCAGGAAAGAATTATTTGCAAGAAAAAATCAAGGCTTGACAATACAAGGCCAGATGCCACACCTTGTAAATAAAAAAAGGCATGCAATGCCACCAGCTGCACCGTATAAACTCAGGTTTTTATACCACACTGTTGTTTTCTGTGTATCCTCATTTGTTTCCAACATCTGTTCATCCCTGTCCTTCCTTCCCATATATTAGTTATAATTACATACGCAGGAGCTTGTTTATGAGGCTGAGAAACTGACCCAACAGCAGAGTTCTTTGGTGAGTCTCTCACTTACTCTGGTAAAGGCCCTGGTGGTTCCTTTTATGGACCAGGCTCTGATTGCCTTACTCTGGAGTGCAAGGCCAAACCCAGGTTTATCTATCACCTTCCTCAAGTGGACAAGTGCCCCTACTTTCTTTCATTCTCCATGCCCTTGCCCAGTTCATTATTTTTTATTTAATAATTTGTTTTATTTTTTTGTTGTTGCTGTTGAAAATACACACAGCTGAAGACACACCAATTCAACAGTTTCTACATGTACAATTCAGTGAGTTGGATTACATTCTCTAAGCTTGCAGTCATTCTTACTTTCCTTTTTCAAATTGCTCCTTCCCAGTTAACACAAACTTTCTGCCCCCCTCCCCGAAGATTTAGAGTTGCTGTTGTCCGTTTGATCCCAGATAGTTCTTTGAAAGAGCACAATGCTCAAGGCAGACATTCTTTACCAATTAAGCTAAACTTTTTTTTTTTTTTATGGCTTAAAGAAGACTTTTGGTTTAAGGTTTAAAGATTATCTCATGGCAATGATTTAGGGGTTAATCCAGCCTCAATGGCTCCAGAAAGCCTGGATTTCATGAGAATTTTAAATTCTCTTCCACACGACCCCCCTCTTGGTCAGGATTTTTGTATAGAATCTTTGATCAAAACGTTCAGTAAAAGTAGCTGGATACCTCTTTGATGCTCCTTCTATGAAAATGTTACCAATCTTCAGGGCTCAGCTCCAGTCTCTTCCCAGCTCCCCATCTTGGAAAGGTGTTTCTTTCTTTTCTCTGAATTCCCATTGAATTTCCTATCTGTTATGCATATTGAGACATAACTATTTTTTCACTTAAATTATATATATTTTTTGTCATTACTTACTGGTATCTCCCAGGACGTAAAAACTAAACAAAGCAAAATAGATCTTTGAATTATGTGTTTCCTATCAAGCCTAGCAAAATTTTCTATGGATATCACATTTTTAAAAAGTCTTTTAATAAATTAAAATGGGAATGTGGTCTAGTGAACAATAGGTTTATTTTTAAAAATAGATTGTCAACTGTCAGTTTAAGGCTGGATGTGGTCTAGAGATAAGTTTCCAGCCGAGGATGAAAATTTTTTTTTAAGTTGACAATATTTAAAATTCAAAACGTTACACATAAATATCTGTATTTCTGGCTTTGGTTGATAAGTTTGAAAGTGAATAACACGTAGCATTTCCCTATTTAGACTAGGCATGTGGTTTGCAATTTGACAAACCTCACCTGTCACACTTGCCTTATTTACTTCACCTGCCTAATCTCTACAGAGGAGTTCCCTGGGTGGTACAAACAGTTGGAGGATTGGAGGTTCCAGTTCACCTAGAGGCACTTTGGAAGAAAGTCCTGGCAATCTATTTCTGAAAAAGCAGCTATTGAAAACTCTATGGAGCGCAGTTCTACTCTGATACGAGAGGTCGCCATACGTCAGAATTGACTCAAAGGCAGCTGGTGCTGGAGGTGGAATTTCTACAGAAACTTGTGTTTATAGTATTTACAGTAGGACTACAAGTTGTATCCTATATGATTATTATAGCTCTCTCCCCTTCAGACTAGCTTGTAATGCAATTAGAAAAGCTGGATAGATGTTTTAGAAACCCACTTGAAGGCATTGGAGTGATAATAAGGTCAACAGGACTCGAAAGACCATGGTCCCGGGAAAAAGGGAAATGCTTTGAGTTGAGCCTGAATATCTGCAGCACTTTTCTACTCGAGGTACTTGTTGAGCAAAAAGGGGTGAAAGAATGCAACTGAGGAAGAGTTGTCAGCTACAAGAAGGAGAAGCTGGGCAGAGGCTTTGGCTTAAGATGACAAGAATTAGAGTTCATACTTCTCAAGTTTGCCAGGCCATGAGATGGCAAAATTCCAGAGAAGAATGCAGATAAATCAGTTTGGTATTCCACATGGCTTTTTTAATTGAGACATTTGACAATTTTTAAGCTGGATAGAGGCTGAGATACTGGGCAGAGCTTGACCGTCTCATGTGCTGGGGGGACACAACTGGAGTTTGGACCCTGCTATGGACAGAAAGCCCTCTGACCAGCACCTGTAGCCTTCAATGGGTACCACTGAATGGCCATATTTTAGGAGAAAGGGCAATTCAGAAATAGATCTAGCTTCAAAACTGCTCCATTCCAGACGGGGCAAATGTGCTATGACCCTATTCTAACAGCCTGCAAAGTAGAACCCATCCGGATGTACGTAACATCATTCAGAGCCTCTTCACATTTCACACACAATAACGGGCACTCAAATGAAATTTTTCAAGGCTACAAGGATACCAGACTAAATAAGCAAAAGTCAAGAGAAAAAACTGACAATGAAGGAGAACCACAGGATATGGGTGTATACAGACACAGACTTTAAAATTACTGTGATTAATATGTTTGATAAAATAAAGTCAGGATGAAAAATATCATAAGCCAATTGGAATCTGTAAAAAAATCAAATGGAAATTCTGTCACTGAAAATTAATTTAAATTAGTTCAATAATAAAAAAAAAAAAAGATAGGTTAAATAGCAGATAAAACAAGCCAAATAAAGAATTAGTGAAATAGAAGACAAGTCAATAGAAAATATTATACTGATGCATGGAGGGTGATAATGAATGGGTAATACAGAAAACACCTAACATATATGTAATCAGAGTTTAAGAGGGTAGGAGAGAAACAATGAAGCAAAAGCAGTATTTAAAAAGACGATGACCAAGAATTTTCTCAGACTGAAGAAAACGGCAAGTCACAGAGCGTTGAAACTCTACAAACTCAAACAGGATAAATAAAACAAAACAAAAAACAACATATCTATGCACAAAAGAGCAAAACTGCTGAAAAACAAAAACAAAAAGAATATAAAGGGAACTGGTGGGGAGGAGAGAGGTGGAAAGACACATTACCTGCAAAGGAACTGACAGCAAATTTTCAACAAAAAAAACAATGGAAGTCAGAACACAAAGGACAACATCTTAAAGTGCAAAAGGAAAATAGCTGTCAACCTAGAATTCTATATCAAGGGAAAATATCATGGTGAAATAAAGACATTTCTGAACAAACAAAATCTGAAATAATTTGCCAGCAGCAGACGTGTACCAAAAGAAAAACTAAGGTGCAGTTGTGGGGGATGGGGATGGGGAGTAGATTCTTCTGGCAGAAAGAAAATGATTCCAGATAGGAACATAAAAATGAAGGAAAGCATGAGGAACAAGAAAAAGATAAAAATATGTGGATAATTTTAAATTAATATCAACTACACAGAACAATCAAAATAATATCTTGTGGGTGTAAAATATAGCTATTGGAGAATTAAAAGTGCATGGCAGTTATATAAAAATCATGACGTGGGAAATGCAATTATAGTTTCTTAAGATCTCTACATTGAGCCAAAGGTGGTAAAATTACAAATATTTATCATACTATACCAAATCAAGAAAACCTAGGTTAACCACTAAAAGAAAAATAAAATGATGTAGAACCAATAAGCAATAGAGGGAAAACTTGAAAATCCCAAAATACTTTATTTACCCAAAAAAGGGCAAGAAGAGAAAAAAAGGAACATAAAACAGATGGGGGGAAAAAAAAGACTAAGATGGTAGATAAAAAAATATAAACACATATATCAATATTTGCATTAAATTTATTCAGACAATATAATCTAATTAAAAGACAAAAGTTGTCAGACTGAATAAAAAAAACAAAATCTAATTAGATACTGTTTGCGAAAGACAAAAATGTAAGTTGACAGAAAAGGCGAAAATGTATTAGTATAATGATAGCAATATATCATAAAAGCTATAATCTTTTAATTCCTAGAAAACTTAAATGTAAGGTTACAGAAAGGATGAAAATATATTAATATTTTTTAATTTCCCCTAGAATATTCCCCAATGTTTGCAAGAAAGTGTGTGTATCAAAAAAGAAATCAGAATTGACATTGGAAAATATTTTGAACTTAATTAAAGTACCACATAGTAAATGTTTGGGATACAGCTAAAGCCATGCTTAGTGACAAGTCCATAGGCTTAAAAATGTTTATTAAAAGGAAGGCAGATAGAAATCTAATGCAGATTGAAAATTTATTCATTCATCTCAAGAAGTTAGAAAAAGAAAAGCAAATTAAAGCCAAAACAAGAAGTATGGAAATAATAAAGATAACGGTAGAAATTTTAAAAATAGAAAAATACACAACAAAGAGAACCAACAAAACCAAAAGAGAGTTCTTTGAAAAGAATAATACAATTCATAAAATCCAGCAAGAATGGCGATGGACACGAAAAGAAAATGAGCCAGGAAAGATGAACTCAACAGGCCTAATCTGCTCAGATCCTACACATTTCCAGGGAAGACCTGTCTCCAGAACTGGCCATTGTCACCCCCCGGGAGATGAGCTCTGAGCTTTTGGAATATCCTGTCTGCTAAGAATGTTTTTGTATGCCTGAGGCTTTGGGACACAAGGTACCAGTTTGTTTCAATAGTTTATGCTAACCGTATGATTTACGGTGAACACTTACAAGTAGGCAGAGATTTCCTAAAAACACACACACACAAAACCCCACCAAACATAAATAAAAAAAGATTGATGAACTGGACCTTTAAGATTAAGAGAGCAAAAATGCAAAGAAAGAATGGGAGAAGATATGGCAATTCATATCTCTGACACAAGGCTAGTATTGGCAATGTATAATCAAATTCTACAAATCAATCCACTACGCCACCAGGGCTCCACAAATCAATAAGACAGAAACCCAAAAGAATAACACCCCCAAAAAAGTTTCAACAGGCCAATAGACATTTAAAAGTATCAACCTCATTATTCGTTATAGAAATGCAAATTAAAACCAGAATGAGATATATGTACATACGCCAGAATGGCTAAAATTAAAAAGCCTAAAAATACTAAGTGTTGATTAAGATGCGTAGTGACAGATACTTTCCTACATTGTTGGTGGGAGTCTACGCTGGTACAACCCCTTTTAAAACCTGTTCGACAATCTCTACTGAAGCTGAATACACATATAACTTATGATTTAAAAATTCCATTGCTGGATATCTCACTAAGAGAAACACATACACATAAACACAAAGACATGTGTAAGGATGTCCATAGCAACATCCTTTCATAGCTAAAAATTGGAAACAACCTTAATTTCCACCCATAATAAAATAGAAAAATAAATCATGGTAAATACACGCAATAAAATATTTTACATCCATGAAAAATGAACAAAGTACTGTTACATGCAAAAAATGGATGAATTTTTTTTTTTTTGTCCTTTAGGTGAAAGTTACAGCTCATGTTAATTTCTCATACAAAAATTTGCACACATATTGTTTTGTGGCATTAGTTGCAATCGCCGCAATGTGACAGCACACTCCCCGTTTTCACCCTGCGTTCCCTGTGTCCCTTCGACCAGTTCCTGTCCCGTCCTCCCTTCTCGTCCTGTCTCCGGACAGAAGCTGCCCATTTTGTCTCATGTGTCTGGTTGAACTAAGATACACACTCTTCACGAGTATTATTTCTTGTCTTATAGTCCAGTCTAACCTTTGTCTGAAGAGTGGTTGAAAGCACTTTGGTGGAAACCATTGGGGAATGATTTCAGTTCTGGATTTCAGTTCTGGGGGCCATAGTTTCAGGGATTTCTCCAGTCTCTGTCAGATCATTGCCTGGTCTTTGTATGTGAATTTGAGTTCTGTTCCACACTTTTGTCCTGCTCCCTCCGGGACTCTCTGTTGTGTTCCCTGTCAGGGCGGTCATTGGTATTGGTGCTAGCTGGGGAAAAGTGGATGGCTCTTACAAGCACAATTCTGAATTTAAAACAAGCCAGGAATGAAAAGTACATATTATGAGATTCTGTATACACAAGTCGAAAAGAAATAAAATTAGTCTAAATTGTAAGAAGTCAAGAAAATGGTTATGTTTGGGGAAAAGTGGGTTTGACCTGGAGGGGATGTAAAGGGGGCTTCTGGACTGCTGGTCATGCTTTATCCATTGAGCTGAGTATTGGTCACACAGTAGGCTCACTTTGTGAAAATGTGTTGAACTGTAGACATATGGTTTATATATATTTCTCTGTGTTGTACTTCAGTGAAAATTTATTAAAAACAAAACTATAGGTATGGTTAAAAGATTACCATTCAAGTTCTTGTGGTTTCAAGCTGTGATAGTGCTTGAAGGAATAATGGCATTTGTCCCCTATGTCACGCAGAACCAGTTATTCTCTCAAATGGAGGATGAAGGGTCTTGCCTTCCACCAGCAGGTCCATGTAAGGCTTAACCACAAAAACCAACTACTTGCCCATGTTTTTTAATATTTTGACCAGGATGATACAGAATGCAGTTCTGAAAAACGAGAGAGCAAATTAAGTCAAGGATGCAACTGCTCATACTTTCTTTCTGGTTATTGAGAAACCAAACCATAATCACTAGAAAATTAAACTGCAAGCACTGCCCTTGGGGTAGATATGGGGGATAAACTAGCCACAACTGACATTGAACAAACTAACTGCTAACAACAACAACAACAAAAGCCCTGTTTGAGGAAAGGCCTGAAGTTTTACTATTCAATAAATCCTTTCTGGGATTGAACTACTTTTATGCCATGGCTTCAGCTTCTCTATGGTTTGGGTAAATGATCCGATAGTCTGCTAGGTATTTCCTTTTTTTTTTTGCTTTATGTTAGTTGGAGTTAGCTTTTGATGCTTGAAACTTAAAGGACCCCAGTATCTGCTCCATGTGACCAATTTGCCCAGCATGGAGACCCCTGGATTCTGCATGGCGAGTGTCTAGCTGGCAAGCACGTTCTTGGAGAAAGTGACAAAACTGAGTCTCAGGTGGCTTCCTTGAATCCCCATGGCTCCCTACAGTCAGCAGGCAGGGCATGCTCTATTGAGTTAATATCACCCTTCCCTTCCTTTTGTGTTCCTCCCATTCTATGCCATTCCTTCCACATACAAAAACCAACAAAAAGCCCAATGGGCTGATTTTGGGGAAGGAAACCTACACTGCAGTGAGTTAATAGAGGAGGGTCATCAAGTTTCTAGGGACATGGAGAGAGTCTGGCAAAAGGCACTCACATCTAGGTTGGGGCCTCTTCTGAAAAAATACAGTCTGGAATTTTGGAATTTGAATTCTTAGAAGCAGGCAGTGCCAAGCAGGAGAACCATATCCTGATAAAGACAGTGATACTAACAATAATATCAAAGAAAGCTAATAGGTCTTGAGCATTTACTACGTGCCAGACACAGGGCTGGAGCCCTGGTGGCATAGTGGTTAAGATCTCAGCTGCTAATCAAAAGGTCAGCAGTTCAAATCCTCCTTGGAAACCCCATGAGGCAGTTCTACTCTGTCTTATAGTGTCACTATGAGTCAGATTTGACTCGATTGCAACAGGTTTGGGTTTTTGTTTTCTTTTAGACACAGTACTTAGCATTTACAGGAATTACCTCATTGGACCACTACCCACCTGTCAGTTTGTTGTACTGCGGTGGCTTGTGTATTGCTATGATGCTGGAATCTATGCCACTGGTATTTCAAATACCAGCAGGGTCACCCATGGTGGACAGATTTCAGTGGATGTTCCAGACTGAGAAGAAAGGCCTTCTTCAGAAAATTAGCAAATGAAAACCTTATGGATTACAACAGGACATTGTCCAACTGGCTTACTTTGGACATAAAATCAGGAGGGATTGATCACTAGAGGAAGTCATTGTGTTTGGTGAAGTAGAGGGTCTATGAGGGTGAGGGAGATTGTCAGTGAGATGGCTTGGCACAGTAGCTGCAACAGCGGACTCAACATGCTGGCTATTGTGAAGATGATGAAGGATCAGGAAATATTTCGTTCTGTTGTATGTTAGGTCAGCATGAGTCGGAATTGACTTGACAGCAACTGTCTATCTGTCTATCTATCTATCATCTATCTATCGTCTATCTCAATGAATCCTCTCACTATCATGCCAAGACAGACTAGAATACCAGCTTCCTGGGAGCAGGGAATTTTGTGTGTTTTGTTCTTTGTGCCTTAAGGCACCTAAAAGAGTGTCCGGTTTGTTAGTAGATAATTGATGCTCAGTAACCTTGTCAAATGAATTAAACTCTCATTGCTGTTGTATAGATAAAGTGAGGGTTAACTAATTTGCCTCCAGCAAAGAAGTCATAAAGCAAGGATATCGTTCAGGTCATCGAACTTCAAAGACCATGATTTATCCACTGCTCTATATTGAAAAAAAAAAATTTTTTTTGTTTTTTTTCTATATTGAAGTTTTGGGGAAAATAAAAATGATCAGTGTTTGGAAAAGGTCTTGGTGAAACATTGTGTCCCTAGTGCCTTGCTGACTGAAATCTTCCATGCCTGTAGATCTGGGTCCCTTGTCTTAATGTCAAGTGATGAGGCTCTCAGACAGTGAAGAGAGATAGGAAGGAAGCAAGTGTACAATTCAATGTTTGTCCACACAAGGATAAATTGAATGACTGAGGGGCAGATTGTAGATTTTAATGACCATTTCCTCAAATAATCAGTGGAACATGTTTATCTGCTCACTTTTCAGAGTCATGGAAAACTTTTCATATTCAGGTTAATTACAAAATGGAGACTACTGTGAGTTTGTTTAGATACTGAGTATCTTAGTTACCTAATGCTGCTATAACAGACATACCACAAGTGGATGGCTTTGACAAAGAGAAATTTATTTTCTCACAGTCTAGGAGACTAGAAATCCGAATTCAGGGTGCCAGTTCTAGGGGCTTTCTCTCTCTGTCGATTCTGGGGGAAGGTTCTTGTCATCAATCTTCTCCTGGTCTAGGAGCTTCTCAGTACAGAAACCCTGGGTCCAAAGGGCATGCTCTGCTCCTGTCACTGCTTTCTTGGTGCTATCAGGCCTTCCCCCTCCCCTGCCCCCCACTGGATTCTCTCTTTTATATCTCAAAAGAGATTGACTCAAGGCACAACCTAATCTTGTAGATTGAGTCCTGCTTCATTAACATCCTAGAGGTAGGATTTACAACACACAGGAAAATCACGTTTGGAAACCCTGGTGGTGTAGTGGTTCGAATCTGCCAGGTGCTCCTTGGAAACTCTATGGGGCAGTTCTACTCTGTCCTATAAGGGTCGCTTTGAGTCGGAATCGACTCGACGACACTGGTTTTGGTTTGGTTTGGTTTAGGAAAATCACATCAGATGACAAAGTGGTGAAAACTCACACGGTACTGGAAATAATGGCCTAACCAAGTTGACACACATTTTGGGGGAACACAACTCAATCCACAACACTGAGAGAGGAAGAAATGTGGACACAAGTGGTCACTGGTTCCTATGAAGTCATTTCCTTTTAAGAGTTAATCTTTTGCAACTGTACCATCTAAATCAATGGCAATTTCATTCTCCCAGAAATCCCCACTTCCATTGGATTAAGAAGTTATGACCTCCTTTGTAACAACAATGATCAAAAAAGACTTCAACGAATCTTACTAAAACTCTGTTAATAATATTGTGTCTAAAGTGATGTGGTAACCAAGGAATTTCATGTCCTGAAATGTCAAATAAAGAATTACTAATAAGGCAGCTTCATTCAGAGAACAAACCTGTAGGAATGTCATAGGAAAATAGTGAATTATATCTACTTTGAGAATGAAACTCAGAATCTTCTTCTTGATGTTAGAAACTCTTTGTTGATGCTGTTGGGTTTTTTGTTTTGTTTTGTTTTGTTTTGTTTCGTATTATCCTGATCTTTCTCAGATGCAAGTGACAGAAACTTGACTTAAACTAGTGTAAATGAAAATAGTAACTTATTTGTTGAAGTAACTGGAAAATCCAGAGTTATCTGGCCTCAGACAAGGCTATATCCTGGAGTTCAAATGATGTCATGAGGATTCAGTCTCTCTTGCCCTATCTCTTGGTTCCACTTTCTTATATGATGGCTTTATTCTAAGGGAAGTCCTTCTCAAAGTGGTGGCCTCCAACAGCTCCAAGCTTATATCATCTCTATAGCTGGTACTCCCAGTTCCAACAAGAGCACCAGAACTTAGCATCATTGGCCTGGCCTGAATAGCATGACCATATCACCATACCTAAACTGAGAAAGGACTAGGAAAGTAGACTTTGTGTATTAGCTGCAGCTGGATCATGTGTTTCAATCCCTGTAACCATTCAGGGTTGTGTTTACCTCTATCTGAATCGTATGGTTAGAGGATGGGGGCAGGTTGTTTTCCTAAGGGAGATTTTAGGTGGTGTTAGCAAAAGCAAGGGAAAAGGAATTGAGGTAGGCAAATACAGATACCTGCCCCAGGATTTTAACCTTCTACATATTGGATGTGACATTGCAGAACATGTAGAAGTTTAAAAATCTGATTTGGTTTACTGCAGTTCACCTCTGTAGTTACCCTTTCATACAGGTGTTAAAGGAGAGATCCTTCTTGTTCATGGTATACCATCTGTTTTGCTGGTTTAAACCAGGTCACCCCAAACATCTGTCAGTTTGTCATACAGTGGTGGCTTTTGTGTTGCCATGATGCTGGAAGTTATGCCACCGGAATTTCAAATACCAACAAGGTTATCCATGGTGGACAAGTTTTAGCTGAGCATCCAGGCTAAGACAGACTAGAAGAGGGACCTGGCAGTCTACTTCTGAAAAAAATTAGTCAGTGGAAACCTTATGAATAGCAGTGGGATATTGTCTGATATAGTGCCAGAAGACAAACCCCTCAGGTTGGAAGGCATTCAAAATACAACTGGGGAATAGCTGCCTCCTCAAAGTAGAGTTGACCTTGATGACACGGATGGAGTCCTTCACTTGCTGTTGTGACATGACTCAGAATGAGAAGAAAGAGCCACAAACATCCATTAATAATTGGAACGTGGAATGTACAAAGTATAAATCTAGGAAAACTAGAGGTCACCAAAAATGAAATGGAATGCTTAAACATTGATATCCTAGGCACTAGTGAGCTGAAATGGACTGATATTGACAATTTTAATCATATGTTCTACTATGCTGAGAATGACAACTTGAAGAGGAGTGGTGTTGCATTCATTGTCAAAAAGAACATTTCAAGATCTAATATGAAGTACAATGCTGTCAGTGATAGGATAATATCCATATGCCTACAAGGATGACCAGTTAATACAACTATTATTCTAATTTATACACCAACCACTAATGCCAAAGATGAGGAAATTGAATATTTTCACCAACTTCTGCAGTTTGAAATTGATCAAACATGCAGTCAACATGTATTGATAATTACTGGTTATTGGAATATGAAAGTTGGAAATAAAGAAGGATCAGTAGTTGGAAAATTTGCCCTTGGTAATAGAAATGATGCTGGAGATTGCATGATAGAATCTTGCAAGACGAATGACTTCTTCATTGAAACTACCTTTTTTCAACAACATAAATGGTGACTATACACATGGAATACATAGGAATCAAATTGACTACATCTGTGGAAAGAGGCTATGGAAAAGCTCAAAATCATCAGTCAGAACAAGCCAGGGGCCACCTGTGGAACAAACCATCAATTTCTCATATGCCAGATGACACAACCTTGCTTGTTGAAAGCAAAGATTACTTGAAGCATTTATTGATGAAGATCAAAGACGCAGCTTTCAGTAGGGATTACAGCTTAACATAAAGAAACAAAAATCTTCACAACTGGACCAATAAGCAATATCATGACAAATGGAGAAAAATATTGAAGTTAGCAAAGATTTCATTTTACTTAGATCCACAATCAATGCCCATGGAAACAGCAGTCAAGAAATCAGAGGACAGAAAGACAATACATAATACAGGCAAGGTCAACACAATTGGACTAAACCAAAAGCAAAGAAGTTTCCAGAATAAACTGAATGCTTCGAAGGCCAGCATAACAGGGGCGGGGGTTTGGGGATGATGGTTTCAGGGGACATCTAAGTCAATTGGCATCATAAAATCTGTTAAGAAAACATTCTGCATCCCACCCTGGAGAGAGGCATCTGGGGTCTTAAACGCTAGCAAGTGGCCATCTAAGATGCATCAATTGGTCTCAACCCACCTGGATCAAAGGAGAATGAAGAACACCAAGGACACAAGGTAATTACAAGCCCAAGAGACAGAAAGGGCCACATAAACCAGAGACTACATCAGCCTGAGACCAGAAGAGCTAGATGGTGCCTGGCTACAACCTATGACTGCCCTGACAGGGAACACAACAGAGAACCCGTGAGGGAGCAGGAGAGCAGTGGGATACAGACCCCAAATTCTCGTAAAAAGACCAGACTTAATGGTCTGACTGAGACTAGAAGGACCCTGATGGTCATGGTCCCCAGACCTTCTGTTAGCCCAGGACAGGAACCATTCCCAAAGCCAGCTCTTCAGACAGGGATTAGGCTGGACAATGGGTTGGAGAGGGATGCTTGTGAGGAGTGAGCTTCTTGGATCAGGTGGACACTTGAGACTACGTTGGCATTTCCTGTCTGGAGGGGAGATGAGAGGGTAGAGGGAGTTAGAAGCAGGCAAAATGGACACGAAAAGAGAGAGTGGAAGAAGGGAGCGGGTTGTCTCATTAGGGGGAGAGAAATTGGGAGTATGGAGCAAGGTGTATGTAAGTTTTTGTGTGAGAGATTGACTCGATTTGTAAACTTTCACTTAAAGCACAATAAAAATTAAAAAAAGAAATCAGAGGACACATTGCATTGAGCTAATCTGCTGAGAAAGACCTCTTTAAAGTGTTGAAAAGCAAGAATGTCGCTTTAAGGACTAAGATGAGCCTGATTCAAGCCATGACATTTTCAGTCACCCCATAAGAAAGCAAAAGCTGGACAATGAATAAAGAAGACTGAAGAAGAATTGATGCCTTTGAGTTATGATATTGACAAAGAATATTGAATATACCATGGACTGTCAGAAGAATAAAAAAATCTGTCTTAGAAGAAGTGCAGCCAGAATGCTCCTTTGAAGCAAGGATGGCGAGACTTAATCTCACATACTTTGGGTATGTTATCAGGAAGACCAGTCCCTAGAGAAGGACATCATGCTTGGTAAAGCAGTGGGTCAGCGAAAAAGAGGAAGACCCTCAATGAGATGGATTGACACAGTGGCTGCAACAACTGGCTCAAGCATAACAACAATTATGAGGAAGGTGCAGGACTTGGCAATGTTTCGTTCTGTTGTGCATAGGGTTGCTATGAGTCAGAACTGACTCTACAGCACCTAACAACAACAACAACATGCCAGGTAGGTCCTTTCACAGGTGTAGGCTTAGCTTCTATGAACTGCTGCTTCTCCTCCTCTATAAAGTAAAAAAAAAGTAGTTGGGGTTAATTGTAGAGTCTTTGTGACTACAGTTACAATAATCTAAGAATGGGGAGATAAGAGAAATGACTGGAAGATCAGGACCCGATATCTGGGATCCCCAGTTGGTACCTCATTTTGTACCTGTAGATCTTCCAGAATTATGGTGGAGGCGTTTATAGTATAGGCTGAGGAATAAGACAAACCAGTATTTGTGCGTCAGCTCTATGATAGAAGACAAATTCCTTGACAAATGTATAAAATGAGAATGTTCATAATATCTACCCCCAGCAGGTTGTGCCCAGCTCACGGCCTATTCTCCTATCTACTATTACTCTATCCGCCCAGTATTCACCTTGATGACCAGCACCATCCCTCTTTTCCATGAGTTGTAGGTTCTGAAAAAGAAGAGTAGGCTCTACTCCCGTAGCGTTCACCAGGTCTATAAAGTAACTTCTCAGACAATCATGGATTGGAATCCTTTCTATGCCACTTACTAATTGGGTGAACCTGAGCAAGAACATCTGAGCCTCGATGTCCTTATCTCCAAAATGGGGTTATTAACACTAAACTCACAGGGCTATGTTGTTAGCTTGTTGTTAGTTGCCATGGAGTTGGCCCGGCTTATAGCAACCCCGTGCACAATGGACTGAAATGCTGTCTGGCCCCAGCCATCCCCAAGATAGTTTGCAGATGGAACCGTTGTGATCCATAGGGATCTCATTGGCTGATTTCCTAAGAAGGTCTCAAGGCCTTTCTTCCTAGTCTGTCTTAACCTGAAAGCTCCGCTGAAACCTGCTCAGCAACAACAATACACAAGCCTTCACTTATAGAAAAGTGGGGGCTACACATGAGGTGCATTGGCCAGGAATAGAAACTGGGTCTTCCTCACGGAAGGCAAGAATTCTATCACTGAACCACTACTGCCTCACACAGGGGTCTAGTGAAATTAGGTAATGAATATAAAGCATCTAGAGTATAATAGATGCCGAATAAGTTTTACTTTTATGCATTGGCTACTTGTAGAACACTCACTGTTTGATTGGCATTGTTTTAAGAACTTTATAGGTCTTAAGTCATTTAATCCTCAAAAGAACCCTATTATTGTCTTCATTTTACGTATAAGGAAATGCGGTAAAGCAGGTTGCCCAAGATTGTACTACTGGTTTGCTGTGGGAGTGAGATTTGAACCCAGGTAGCCTGGCCCAGGCTCCATTGCCTTAACTTTCTCCTCCTCCACTTACCTCTTACCAAAAAAGATGAAATTATGATCAGATTGGAATGAGGGGAAGGGATTCCGCCCACATCTTTTTAGTAGAGTTTGAGTTACTTCTACATCAGTGTATTTGCCCAAGGAGGTATTTGGTTATGGACAACCAATGGCAATATTTCCTCCAGGGTCCACCTTTTCCTTTTATGCTTCACTTCAAGTAGTAAAGGCGCTGATTCCTGTTGATGGAGGATTCACTCCAGGTAGGTCTCATGATGTATTGACCACTATATAGGTATTCCCTGTCTTATGACAGGGTTCCATGTTCCATTCCAAGCATGTTAACTCTTTGCACCACCCAGGGACTCTAGGCTACATCAGCTTGCTATAATTCCTACCAGCCTTGCCCTGGAGCCCTGGTGGCGCAGTGGTTAAAAGCTTGGCTGCTAACCAAAAGGTTGACAGTTCAAATCTACCAGCCATTCTTTAGAAACCCTGTAAGGCAGTTCTCTGTCCAGGGTCACTATGAGTTGGAATCAACTCAATGGCAATGGGTTTGGTTTGGTTTTTGGTTTCCCCTGATGCAATCCACTGATGTGACTTCAGGCTATGCCATCAATGTTATCATCCCAGTTGGGAAACTTAAAATAAGATCCATGCTTCAAGTTCCTGTAAAATGAGGGCTAGAAATTAGGAGCAAAATAATTTCCTAGTGATGCCCCCTTCATTGAAGTTAAAAGCTTTGTTGCAAGATGAAAGCTTCCTAGGTGGCACAAATGGTTTATGATCAACTGGTAATCAAAAGGTTGGCGGTTCAAACCCACCCAGCATCATCGTGGAAGAAAAGACCTGGCAATCTGCTTCCATAAAGATTACAGCCAAGAAAACCCTATGGAGCAATTCTACTCTGTAACACATGGGGTCGCCTTGAATTGGAATGAGCTTGACAGCACAAGGTGACAGCAACTACATGGTGCGAAGAATGAAAACAGTGATGGTTGACATTACACACATTGGATTACACATGGTCCTCGTTGTACTATGGTTTAGATAACTTGCTAAGCTTGAAGAAATCAAAGTTTACATGAAGTTGAGAATAAATGTGGTGAATATTGGGAGACATATCTTAGACCTAGATTTAGAAGGTAAACAGTCTACCAGTAAAATGTGACCTATTTCTGCCAATGCAACAAGTGAAAAAAGCCCCCTTTTTTCTCTTTGCTCTTTACTTATCCTCCCCACCCATGTCTGGATGACAGTATATAAATTTGGGAAACCTTAAAGGCATAGTGGTTAGGAGCTACTACAACTGCTAACCAAAATGTCAGCAGTTCAAATTCACCAGGCACTCTTTGGAAACTCTATAGGGCAGTTCTACTCTGTCCTCTAGGGTCTCTAGGAGTCGGAATGGGAGAGAATCAATAAATTCTTGCCAAATTTCAGAGCAAATGGGTATGATTTACTGATTTTCCCTGTCACCCTGTGCAGCATTATTTTAAAGTTTTTCCCTGGCAAAATCTGGGCTCTGCAGTCTCGGTAGTGACCCCTCTGGCTAAGGAGACCCTCAAGAATAGGAGGCATCTCAACCATCTCCCGCCGAGAGACTGGCCTGATGAATCTCAATTGAGTCTGTGGAAAGCACACAAATATAAACTATTCATTTATTTCAAATCAGCGGGTGCCATGGGGAAGTTATCACGTAGAATCTAGTGTTAGTCTATCCACTGCATCATAAAAATTAATTTGTCTAATTAATGACATTAGTACTTTCATACATGCATAATTCATATTAATTGATAGGTCTGCCTAAAAAGAATACCTTTTGGAAGAAAAATGATCCCATTAGCGCAAGTTTAATCCAAATCAGGGCTGACAAAGCATGGAGCCTTCAAGGCGTATCTTCAGCTTTGTTAATTGTCATAAGCATTCTAAATTGATTATTCTTACATTAGCATGAGACATTTCATTCATCAATGCTTTGCTGTAAAGGAAATTTGTCTAATGGATTTGGGTAGCTCAACTAAATAAGTAGTACTTTTTTTTCCAGGGTAGCTCAAGGGGCATTTGAAGCATATTAATTTACTAATACTGGAGGGAAGAAAAATTAGCAGTGGAAATGTATAGAAATATCATACAAAATTAGATTTCTGACACTGAATAATTTTTGTGATATCTATTTCAACGGTAATTGAGCGAGCAGACCTGCACTTTTATTGCTTTTCTGTTTCACAAGCTCCATGATAAACAGCTGATGTTAATATTTCTTATGACTTACACCCCTGCACCTGGTAGGTCCACAGGGATATGGAACGGAGGAATCAGATGAATATGCATTTGGGGGAGGACTTCTCAGAAGCATAGGGATTACACAAGCACCATGTACCTTGGGCCTCTGGGAAAAAGATTCCCACAGGCATATGCCACCAACCAAGTCAGAGGAAGCCAAAAACACATCGATGTGATAGTATCCCCATTCAGACAGACCAGAGATCTGGAAATTCACTACACTTAGAGACTGCCTCTTCATTTTCTAGGAGTAATTGGAGAATTTTTTTAATTGGAGAATTTTTTTTAATGCTCAAAAGTAGAATTACTGGTTAATGATCAAAGATTTACAGAAAGTTTACAAAAACTGTGTACTTGGTTGGGATCCTCTGGTAAAGGGAAGCAGAAAGTTAAGAACCATATCACGTGGCTGTGTAGGCATCTTCCACACTATGGGGTTGGGGCATGGCTGATAGTATCACCCAGATACAGTAGTACTTGTGCCATTAGACCTTGATTAGCCTGGGAAGTTGTCCATGACAGTCTTGTACTTGGACTATCTCCTTATCCTACTCCTTCTTCCCCTTCTCCTCTCCAGAACTGATTGGAAGTTTGTCCAATTGCTTTGATTACCACAGGCACTAGAGTCAGCAGACTTGTGTTAGAATCTCAGCAGAATCACTCAGAAGCTTTATGAGTTTGGGCAAGTTGCTTAATGTCTTTCAGCTTCAGTGTTTTTGCTGCTAGACATGGGGATGATAATAGTAGCAATCTCAATGGATTGTTGTGAGTGGTCATGTAAATGAAATAATGTGCACAGCAGGGTTTAGCATTGTGTCTGGCACATAATAACTGCTCAATAGATTGAAACGAATATTAGTTATTGGGCTGAACTAATTGGAAACAAGAGTAGGCTTTCTGGTGTTTTTACTTCTTTTTCTTATTTCCCTTTGCTTCTTTCCAGACTTTTTAACTCTAAGTGGCATTTTTTCATTAAATCACAACTTCCCTGAGTTTCAGAGTGGACACTTGACACTCACAGAAATCCTAGGAAACAGAAGTACTAACACCGTCCTATTCACCCTCCAGAACATTGTCACAACATCACTCCAAGTACATCACTTACTTCAGAGCCTCTGTGTTTTTGTCAAAGGAGCCAGTCTGGTGGAGTAAACCAAGCTTAGATTTTAGATTTGGATACACCTGGGCTGGAAATACCCCTCATTCAGTCATTCACTCATTTCTTCAATAAATAATCAGTGAGTACCCACTGTGTACCAGGCACCGTGCCAGGTTCTGTGGATCCTGACAAGAATAAGGCAGACGAAACCATGCACTCAAGGAGCTGGCATTCTAGTCAAGCTGACCAGAAGTCCACCAGTAAACACACACATAAACAAGAAGATTGCAGAGAGGGAAGTGCTGAGAAGGGAAGTAGACCAGGTGATGTGAGGGAGTGACTGGGCTGTGGGTACAGAGGGTGCCGGCAAATACTTCACCAAAGATTGTCAGAAAAGGATCCTGGTATGAAGCCAGACCCTCGAAAAGGAACCACGTTCCAGGCAGTAGGAACATCAACTGAAGAGCCTCAGAAGTAGGAAGACCTTGGCATGTTTAAGGCACAGAAAGGAATGTGGGATGGCAGTATATAGTCCTCAATGGGGAGGTGGCAGGAAATGAGTCTCAGGGTGGTCAGGGACTTGAATTGAGTCCCATCTCTAGGAGAAAGCCTACCCTTGTTTCCAGTTAGTTCAGCCCAATAACTAATATTTGTTTCAATCTATTGAGCAGTTATTACGTGCCAGACGCAAAGCTAAACCCTCTACCGTTTACTAGCTAATTCTGGGAAGATTTTATACACTTCTTCAAGTCTCAGTTTCCTTATCTGAAAGATGAAAATAACAATGGTTGCTTTTTCAAAATGTTCTCTTAATGAATAAGTAAGAAATCTCAAGGTAATATAACTAACAAATAGATAAATCTGGATTCTCTTATTACATGTTGCTGTCTTGCCCCGTTGCCCACCTCAAGTGGCATTTGGTGATAAAAACTGAAATATTCTGTTCAGTTGAATGGCCCTCAACTGATTTATTTTGGGTTTTGCCAATAATCCTCTATATAGCTATGTATTTTCTTCCACTAGAGAAAACCATCCTCTGTTTGGTTATCGTATCTCCCTATCAGGAGACTCAGGGTGCCACAAACATTTAAACTTTTGGCTGCTAACTGAAAGATTTGTGTTTCAAGTCCGCCCAGCAGCTCCTTGGAAGAAAGGCCTGATGACCTACT
The DNA here is from genome assembly GCF_030014295.1 of Loxodonta africana. Classification (NCBI taxonomy): domain Eukaryota; kingdom Metazoa; phylum Chordata; class Mammalia; order Proboscidea; family Elephantidae; genus Loxodonta; species Loxodonta africana. The sequence continues at coordinate 65,474,091 of NC_087362.1, forward strand.
TCTGAAAACCCTGTGGACCACAGTTCTGTTCTGACACACATGGGGTCACCTTGAGTTGGAATTGATTCAATGGCAATTAGTTTGGTTTTTGGTTTTCTGGCTCTCTCTACCAAGCAGGCTGTGAGAGTTTGGAATAAGTAGTGGGGGGCAGCAGGAAGCCAGCTCCCCAACACTGATGCAGAGCTGTTGCTTCCTACATTCTTCCCATGCTTTCTGGTCAGTTCATTCTCCAGCATCCTGGACTCGTTCACTACTGGCTGCTCTACCGGCCTGTTTTCACAGTATGCTCCCACTCCGAAAAAAACCAAACCCATTGCCATTTGGTCAATTCCGACTCATAGTGACACTATGGGACAGAGTAGAACTGCCCCATCGAGTTTCCAAGGAGCGGCTGGTGGATTCAAACTGCTGACCTTTCGGTTTGCAGCCAAGCTCTTAACCACTATGCCACCAGGGCTCTGTGCTCCCACTAGGCCCCATGTATCCCAAAGTGTGGTCCCTGATCCTTCAGTACCGGAATCATTTCTTCCCCAGGCTCTAATTGCTAATCTCTTTGTCACAATAACTATTGATTTTTCACATCCATTTTCAATCCATGCACCAGACACTTTGTTTAGGCCTCAAGTTTCAGCAGAAAGGAAACACTTCCTAAACTTGTTCATTTTGGTTTCCAGTAGACAGAATTTGGGGAGGATAGAGATATTACATATCCCACAACTAAAATATACCAGATGTGTGGCTTTATTCTGGTTTTTAACATACAATATTCCTTTTTCCTAAATGTAACTTAATATTGCTTTCAACATGGAATGTGATACTCTACTCAGACCAAACATAAGCCATAAACAAACAAACAAAAAAAAACTGTTGAGTCGATTCTGTCTCCTAGCGACCCTGTGTGGCATAATAGAACTGCCCCATAAGGTTTCCAAGGCTATAAATCTTAAAGGAAACAGACTGCCACATCTTTCTCCTGCAAAGCAGCCAGTGGGCCCAAACCACTGACCTTTCAGTTAGCAGCTGAGTGCTTTAACCAGTGCACCACCAGGGCTTCACATACACCATAAAACCCGAAAAAACCAAACCCATTGCGATCAAGTCAATTCCGACTCATAGCGACCCTGTAGGACAGAGTAGAGCTCCCCATAGGGCTTCCAAGGAGTAGTTGGTGGATTTGAACTGCCAATCCTTTGGTTAGCAGATGAGCTCTTAACCACTGCACCACCAGGGCTCCCACATAAGCCGTACCACTCCCTAGATATGTATTTATGTACAGACTAATGAAAGGGGCTAGGCCAAATGATCTGTTAGAAATTCCAGATGTGAAAAACTGAGCTTTGTAGGGATAGATTTAATAGCTATTGGGAGAATGCTTACAATAATTGGTTATTGTTGAAAAGAAATGTCAGATATCATTATTGGCATTTACAATTTTAATTAGCTTGATCCCTGCATCCAATATGTTATAATTTCTCCTTTTCAATTTTTTTTTTTTTCTCCAAGAAATAAAACTAATAGGCTTTCACAGTTATTTAAGGAAATGTTATTAAGACCTATGATTCTGGGATGTACTAATAGTTTAATGGATAAAGAATACGGGTCATTTTTCATGTTAAAACACAGCTCTGAAATGAGACACGTCTCCCATTTCCTGCAGCAGAATGCAGTATTTTCTCAAACCCCTGGTTTTGGTTGAGATTGCCTGTTGTTTTCAATGTTTGCACCATCCTTTCTCCACCCCCACCATTGTTTCCAGAAAGGGCACGGAATGGGGACGGAGTGGAGGGATCTGTGTACCGTGGGTGACATCTCTCTGGAGCCCCAAAGGAAAGACATCTTTCTTCCCAGGCGCCAGAGGAGTTAGAATCTTCTCATTTATAGTAGGGAGCTCTAGGCATTGCTGGTGGCATTCTACACATTCCATTTCTTTCTCCAAGGTGTTTTATAGAACCAAAATATGCATAATTATTAGAGCCCCTTCTGATCATCCGCATGGACAGAAGTGTGCTGGTGATGGGTAATGTCAGCTTCTCCTGCTCTCTAACACTTAAGTTCTTCCAGAGATCACAATGTAACCTAACTCCTCCCTGAGGCTACCATAAGCAGTGATGCAGATGAGTTGTTGTCATGGACTGAATTGTGCCCCCCAAAAATCCGTGTCAACTTGGTTAGGCAATAATCCCCCAGTATTGTGTGGTTGTCCACCATTTTGTGATCCGATGTGATCAACCTAACCTCTGTAATGTTAATGAGGCAGGATTGGAGGCAGGACTCAATCTACAGGATTAGGTTGTGTCTTGAATCAATCTGTTTTGAGATATAAAAGAGAGGATTGAGCAGAGAGGAGAGGGAGCAGAGTGTGTCCTTTGGACCTGGGGTCCCTGGCCTGAGAAACTCCTAGATGAGGGAAAGATTGATAACAAGGACCTTCCCCCAGAATCAACACAGAGAGAGAAAGCCTTCCCCGGGAGCTAATGCCTTGAATTTGGACTCCTAGCCTCATAGAGTAAATTTCTGTTTGTTAAAGCCATCCACCTGTGATATTTCTGTTACAACAGCGCTGGATAACTAAGACAGTTGTTAATGGCCATTTGATCATTTATCTATACTATATAAGTGGGTTATATATAGATATGGAAACTCTGGTGTCTTAGTGGTTAAGTGCTACAGCTGCTAACCAAAAGGTCAGCAGTTCAAATCTGCCAGGCGCTCCTTGGAAACTCTTTGGGGCAGCTCCACTCTGTCCTATAGGGTCGCGACGAGTCGGAATCTACTCGACAGCACTGGGTTTGGTTTGGTTTGGTATAGTATATATAGATGCAAACCTATGTACTATATACACCATGTGTACAACATATGTGGATACTTTATTCAAACATAATGATATGTGGTATTTTAAATACAAAATTCTGAAGCCAAAGAGAAAAGCTTTTGATTCCCTTCTGTTTGGGGATTCTCGGTGCTTGGGGTAGAGATGTGTGACTATGTACAGATGACAAAGGGCTGTATGACTAGTACGAACACGGCAAGCTCACCCATAACATTTGTGGGACTTGGGAAAGGGGACAAGGGAGGCACATATACCATATGTTTAAGTATTTAAAATTATAAATCGAGCTAAACAGACTGTTAGACATGTTCTGTTCTTGACAAATATACATCACAATTCTTCAGAGCTTCACAGTGGAGTAGTCCAGTTCCAGAAGAAGCGTCCTTCAGCTCCAACCTCAGCCTGTGGTACACGGCCTACCCGCCTTCTCTTCCATCACCAGCTTCCTACCACATTGAATGTGGACATCCCAGCCTGCGTATAAAATCTGTCTCTCCTTCTTCAAATAGCCACCCCTTGGCTCCTCCTAGGAAACCCTGGTGGCATAGTGGTTAAGAGCTACAGCTACTAATCAAAAGGTTGGCAGTTCGAATCCACCAGATGCTCTTTAGAAACCCCATGGGGCAGTTCTACTCTGTCCAACAGGGTCACTATGAGTCGGAATTGACTCCACGGCAACAGGTTTTTTTTTTTTTTTTTTCTTGGTTAGAGGCCTGTTGTTGTTGGGTGACCTCAAGTCGATTCCAACTCACAACAACCCTATAGGACAGAGTAGAACTGGGTTTCCAAGGAGTGGCTGGTAGATTCGAACTGCTGACCTTTTGGTTAGCAGCTGTGTTCTTAACCACTGGTGCTACCAGGGCTTCTCACCCTCATTCTAAGGGTGTACACACTGCGTGGTGCAATCTACCCTCAGGAATCCAGACCTCAGGAAAAAAACAGAGTCCTGGAAGCAAGTCCAGGGCTGATTGGTCAAGGTTTTCAAGGTCCCTGGACATGGAATGTGGTCCAGGGGAAAGGCATGGGCACATCCTCTTGACCCCAGTGGTCTTTTGGCCAGAGAAGGACACAGTAAGGACTCTCTGAAGTATGAGGCCTAGGGCGAAGGGTAGCATTCCAAGTCTCTTTGCTTGGTTGAATCCATTATCTGGAAGTTTTAGTCTTTAAAGCTACTTCACTCCTCCCTGCCCCAGCCCTCCACAAAATGTCATTGTCGTTGTTAGTTGCAGTTTGTCAATTTCCACTCATGGTGATCCCATTGTGCAGAGTAGAACTACTCTGCAGAGTTTTCAAGGCTGTGACCTTTCAGAAGTAGATCACCAGGCCTGTCTTCCTAGGCACCTCTGGGGGGGTTCAAAAATAGTGGAGTGCTTAACCATTTGAGCCCCCCAGGGACTCCCTCCACAAAATACATAATAATAAAAATCAGAAATGAGATTGGTTTCTTATATTTATCAAATTATTCTGTAAATAGGTTGCTTCTTTATTGCCCTTTCTTGAAATAGGCCCAACCAGTATTGTTGGGATTTATTCTCTTTTGAATGAGAGGGTGTTGGACCTCACTTTATTGGAAAGAATGGCTCATTTTGGGAAGAAAAAATAATCAAACATGTATAGCTTATTAAAAGAGTAAAAGAAGCCCACACATGTATGTACTGTGGTATTTGGCTAAAAGAAAATATTACAAAGGCTTTGGAAAAGCCAGCTGGAATTTTAACTCTTGTCAAAGAGATGCTTTCCCCGTGCCTGAAACTAGAGGTCTTTGTCTTATACAAGTTGGTTGCGTGTTTTTTTGATAGAATTTCTCTGTCCATTCATTTAATGGGGCTCAGGGAAGTCATATAGGAAAGGTTGTTTGTGTCAGTGACTAGTTTCTGCAATTTTGAAAATGGCGGCCTTCCGTTTTTTTTCTGCAAGTGTAATGAACAGCATATAAGCCTGTCCTCTCAGTCGTCCACATCCGGTTTCTTGACGTTCTGAAGGAAGATTTTGCTCCTTTGTTGGTTTGCATTAGTATTATTTTCTCAGCATGTCTCTTCCCTGCATGGGATTGATAAAAAAAATGTTTTGTAAACTTCTTCAAAGCCACATGCATCCTCCTGGAAAGTTAGATATAATGGGCCTGGAACTTGGTTGACCTGGATGGTCGGTGCAGCCTGGCAGGAGTTTGGGAGGCTCTTCTTAGGCCACTAGGTCATCGTGGGCACTTGGGAGGGAGCAGTGAATACAGCAAGACTGAAGTATAGACAGGGTCCTAGGAACAGTCCCAGGGCTGTCAATCTGTGGTGGAGCTGGCCCTCAGTGCCTGAGTATTAATTGCTGAAGTACAAAAACTTTAGAAACACCCTTAATAGAATATCTGGGCTGCATTCTCTCATAAGGAGGCCCTGTCTTCAGGAGGCCTGGGAATAGTAGATTACCCACCACTCACCCCTTGCTTTTCTGGCTTTGTAGGTCTGAATGAGGTAGGAAGTTTGTGCAGAAAAGTCCTTGCACAAACCTTACATTTTACAGGAAAGGGACCTATGAGTTTAGTAGTTACCTTATGGTTAGCTGCTGTTGAGTCGGCCCCTGATTAATGGCAACCTTACGTACAATGGAGCTACACGCTGCCTGGTCCCGCGTCATCCCTATGATCAGTTACGGACAAAGCCATTATGATGCATAGGATTTTCATCAGCTGGTTTTTGGAAGCAGATCTCTAGGTCTTGATTCCTACTCTTTAAACCAAAAAACCAAAAAATCAAACCCATTGCTATTGAGTCGATTCTAACTCATAGTGACCCTATAGGGCACAGTAGTGCTGACCCATAGGGTTTCCAAGGAGCAGTTGGTTGATCCAAACTGCCGACCATTTTGTTAGCAGCCGAGCTCTTAACTACTATGCCACCAGGGCTCCTTCAACTAAAAAGTGGCTCAGAATTCCTAATATCATGGCAAAGGGGAAAAGAAGACAAAAAAAAAAAAAAAACTATTTGGTTGATCCACGTGAAGTTGCCGTTATTCAACCATTTCTTTACCCGTGAAAATGGCAATTTTATATGGTTTAAGCTAATTGAATAGAAGGGCTCCATATCAGTCCCTTTCAGTCCTGTCATGGGGTCACTGAGCTTCTCTATGAAGCCTGGGTTCCTATTCTGAGTGACCTTCTTTCTTAGGAGGGTGGGTCAGACTACAGAGAGGACACTAGAGCTGGCCTTAACTAGTCCTGCTGGGTAAAAGAAGGTGAGCTATGGTAGCCACTGCCCCGTAGTCATTTCCTCGTGCTCAGTCATGGACCCCAAAGCTTCACTTTTAACGCGCTTTGAAAAGATTATCTTTTTCCATGTTCTCACACCTGCCCCTCGGCCTTTGTGAAGCAATTTCCACAGAAGCGATGGTCTGCCACCAAATAAGAGTTTACTAAGAATAAAAATTGAATTTCGTCTGCCTGTTGACAAGCTGATTGATCTGGGGGCTCTCCTGACCGAATCCTCTCCTAAGCACTTTCTCATTTATCATGTGCAAGATTGTTTCAGAATCAATAGCAGCCCTCTGCTGGGGACCCGTCAGAGCCCACAGCCTTCCCCTGAACACTGCTAATTTTTTTGGCAGAATTATTTCAACAGTTAAATTGTTCTGTGCCCATTGTCTGCAAATTTTCACTAGAATCCTTGTCGAGGTCATAATTTTTAACATACTTCTTGTAAATGCTATGAGTATCTGTGAGGCACAATCGACTCGACAGCAGTGGGTTTTGTTTTGTTTTGTTTTTGTAAATGCTGAACCTTAGGAGTTTGCCCGTTTTTATCATGAGAGTAATTCCTTGCCTCTGCTTTGATTCCTCAAAAAACTGTGAAGTGTTAGGTTACATCTTAGGGTTTCGTCCTGGTGAACTAGAAAGCATCTCCATATACCAACCACTAACCAGTTGCTGTGGACTTGACCCCAACTCGTGGTGACCCCCTGTGTGTCAGAGTAGAACTCTGCTCCATAGGATTTGCAATGGCAGATTTTTCTGGGTAGATCCCCAGGCCTTTCTTTCGAGGTGCCTCTGGGTGGATTCCAACCTTCAACCTTTCGGTTTGCAGCCTAGGTTTACGGCCTAGCGCATGAATCATTGGTACCACCCAGGGACTCCATCTCTATATACAACTTGCATTAAAAGAAATAGCATAGAAGAGTAGAAGTGAGGCCACCTGACTTTAGTGTGTGGCTTTGGCAAGTTTCTTCCCCTTGTAAGAATTAGGTGAAGTCTTAGGTACAGCCTCACTTTAACAGGCTATTTGTCCAAACCAGGAGCTACAAACTAGCAGGTCATAGGTAGGATTTGGCCTGCAGATGTGTGTCATTTGGCTTCCAAAGTGTCTTGTTTTGTTTGTTTGAGTCAACTTCTTTTCTAGTTTATTTTTTTAAATGTATTTTTTAAACTTACATACAATACAATTCACTCTTTTTGGTGTACAGTTGTATGAGATTTGACACGCGTGGATTCTTATAACCACCACAAACAAGATACAGAACAAGCCCGACACCCCAAAGAATTTCCTTGTCCTTGCCGTTCATATTCAAGCCCTCTTGCTGACAAGCTCTGATATGTTCTTTCTGTATGCTTGCCTTTTCCAGGGTGTTCTATTAGTGAGATTCTACAGTTATGAAACCTTTTGAGACAGGGTTCTTTGACATAACATGATGCCTTTGAGATTCATCCATATCGTTGAATATATAAACAATTTGATCCTTTTTATTTCTGTGTAGCATTCCATTGCATGGATGTACCACAATTTGTTATCCCTTCACCCACTGAAAGACATTTGGGCTGTTTCCAGTTTGGGGCGATTATGGATAATACTGCTATAAACACTTGTGTACAGGTTTTCACTTCTTTGGTATAAATATCCAGAAGTAGGACTGCTGGGTCATGTGGTAAGGATGCATTTAACTTTTTAAGAAAATGCTGGAGTTTTCCGGAGTGACTGTACTATGTTGCACTCCCACGAGAAATATATGAAAGTTCCTGTCTGTCTACATCCTTACCGACACTTGATATTGTCAGTATTTTTTTATTTTAGGCATTCTTAAAGTATGCAGCGGTGTCTCATTGTGATTTTAGTTTGCATTTTCCTAATGAACATTGAGAATTTTTTCATGTGCTTATTTAAGATGTGTATATTTTCTTTGATGAAATGTTTGCATCTTTTGCCCATTTTAAAAATTAGATTATTTCCTTATTGAGTTTTGAAAGTTCTTCAGGTATTCTGGATAAAAGTCCTCTGTCACATATGTGATTTGTAAATCATTTTTCCCATCCTGTAGCTTGTCTTTTTATCCTCTTAACCATATTCTCAACAGAGCAAAAGTGATTCATTTTGACGAAATCCAGTTCATTTTTTGTTTCTTTTATGGATCATGCTTTTAACGCATTTAAAAAATCCTTACCTAACCCAAGGTCATGCAGATTTACTCCTGTGATTACTTCCAAGAGTTTTATAGTACTATATTTTACATTTGGTTTTGTAATAGATTTGAGCAGATATTTGTATTTAGGGTGATGAATCAAGCTTCTTTGTGTTTTTGCACATGGATGTTCCGTTTTCCATTAAATTGTTGTCTTACCTTTGACAAAAATTGATTGACCATGTTTATGTGCATCTAGTTCTGGATTTTATGTTCTGTTCCTTGGTCTATGTATCTGTCTTTTCACTAATACCGCACTCTCTTGTCTACTGTAGGTTTATAGTACATCTCAAAATTGCGTAGTGAGCCCTCCAACTTGGTTCTTTTCAAAATTGTTTTGGCTATTCTAATTCCTTTATCTTTCCATATAAATTTTTGAATCAGCTTTTCTATATCTACAAAAAAAACCTGTGTCAATTTTTATGGGGCTTGCATTAAATCTATGAATAAATTTGAGGATAATTGACATCATATTCATTCTTCCAGTATATCTCAATATTTATTTAGGTATTCTTTGATCTCATTCATCAGCATTTTATAGTTTTCAACATACAGATTGTACACATATTTTATTAGATTTATATATATGTATTTCATTTTTTTGAGCTATTATAAATGGTGCCGTTTTTAATGTTTTTATTTCCAGTGTTTGTTCATTTAGAGTATAACCCAGTGCCCTCTAGGAATATAATTGATTTCTGTATAGTGATCTTTTATTCTGCAGTTTTGCTAAAGTCACTTATTAATCTTGCTAAACATTTTGTAGGTCCCTTGGGATTTTCTATGTAGAGAATCATGTTGTCCGCAAATAGATACAGTTTTATTTTTATTTCCTTCCAATCTGAATGCCTTTTATTTATCTTTCTAGGTTTATTGAATTTACTAGAACTTCAACACAGGAGTGGTGAGGGCAGGCATCCTTGAGTAGTTTCCAGTCTTATCAGGAAAGCATTCAATATGATGTTGACTATAAAGCTTTTTGGATGTCAGAAGAGACTCTGAAACTTGCTTTTGAATGTAAAGTAGCTAAAGCAAACAGAAGAAATAATGAAGTAAAATGAAGTAAAAGAGCAGAAAGGAGATTTCAAAGGGCAGCTTGAGAAGAAAAAGGAGAGTATTAAAAAAAAATGTGCAAAGACTTGGAGTTAGAAAACCAAAAAGGAAGCATGAGCTCAGCATTTCTCGAGCTGAAAGAACTGAAGAAAAAAATTCAAGCCTCATGTTGCAGTACTGAAGGATTCTATGGGCAAAGTATTGAACGATGCAGGAAGCATCAAAAGAAGATGGATAGAATGCACAGAGTTACTGTACCGAAAAGAACTGGTCAATGTTGAACCATTTCAGGAGGTAGTCTATGATCAAGAACCAATGGTATTGAAGGAAAAAGTCCAAGCTGTGCTGAAGGCATTGGTGAAAAGTAAGGCTTCAGGAACTGACAGAATACCAGTTGGGATGTTTCAACAAACCAACGCAGCGCTGGAGGTGCTCACTCATCTATGCCAAGAAATTTGGAAGGCGGCTACCTGGCCAACCAACTGGAAAAGATCTATATTTGTGTCCATTGCAAGGAAAGGTGATCCACAGAAAGTGGAAATTGTTGAACAATATCATTAATATCACATGCAAGTAAAATTTTGCTAAAGATAACTAAAAAATGATTGCAGCAGTATATCCATAGGGAACTACCAGAAATTCAAGCTGGATTCAGAAGAGGATGTGGAATGAAAGATATCATTACTGATATCAGCTAGATCATGATAAACTCCACATAGTCATCAATATTTTTTTAATGTAAAAGATTTTAAATAAACATTTTGAATTTTTAGCTTCTCTTTAAAAAAAAAATCACAAGATCTGGCAACACTGGGTCAAAAGTTCTTTACTGTGTAGTGAGTCCTTCAACTTGGTTCTTTTCAAAATTGTTTTGGCTGTTCTAGTTCCTTTATCTTTTCTTGGTTACAAGTTAGAGTTGAATAGAGGCCACACACTAGAAGACAGGGTTGTTGCCCTTGGTAAACCACAGTAGAAACCAGAGTCAGGAATTGTTTGTCATGGCATGTGCACGTGTTGTGGAAAGCAAAGAAATATTTCTGTATGACCATGACTCCAAAAAAGTTGAAAACAAAAGACAGGCAAAGAACACTGTGTGTTTCAGGCAAAATAGAGAAAAGTATATATTTGGGGGAAGTGATCAATATTCCTAGGTACTTTTTTTTTCTTACCCCAGCTCGCTTCCATCCTGATTATCACTACCTTGGCTCCTGCAGGCATTTGGATTTGAAACTTCGGCTGTAAATGAATAATATCCCAGGTGTCAGTCCCTGTATCTCTCTAATACAGAGACCTGTCAGATCTCTGGACAGGTCCACCATGACTGCATGTGAACAAGCAAACACTTAGTTTATTTCAGGATTTGCAACTTGGGCAAATATGCAGCCATGAAAGCTCCGTTTTATTTCCTCTATACCCTGATGGTAGTGGTTAAGTGCTATGGCTGCTAACCAAAAGGTCGGCAGTTCGAACCCACCAGACATTCCTTGGAAACTCTATGGGGAGTTCTGCTTTGTCCTATAGGGTCGCTATGAGTTGGATTTGACTTGACGGTAATGGGTTTTTTTTTTTTTCTTTTATACCCAATCATCAACCTGATTCCCAGGTGGTAGTGTGATGGTCTTTCGTTTTTCACATTGTGTTTATTTTTACTCCAACTACTTATTTACCCTATATTTGATTCCAGACCAACTACTTTTGGGGAAGAGAAAGGATGATGCATTTGCCCCACTGAGGTTTCCCTTGGAATGTTCTCTTTAGTCTATCATCAAGCTACTTCCTAAACTCAGTATTTCTCTTTTGTGTCTCTATGTCTCATGCATTTGACTCCTTTTGACTGGAGAGTTCTTTCTAATCCTTTTTTCATACCTAACAATATTTACTAATTTCTCGAAACTAATTTCTCCAAACTCTGGGTAGCCTTCTGGACTCTCAAGTGAAGAGTTAATCATGCCCTCTTCTGCCACCTTGTCGCCATGCTCCGTCTTTTGCAGATCATAATACTGTTATCATCTGATCATTTTAATCAGGACTCTAAAACTATTATGCACATAAAAAAAGAAAAAACCCATTGTCATTGAGTTGATTCTGACTCATAGCAACCCTATAGGACAGAGTAGAACTGTGCCATAGGGTTTCCAAGGAGTGGCTGGTGGATTCAAACTGCCGACTTTTTGGTTAGCAGACAAGTTCTTAACCACCCTGCCACCAGGGCTCTAAAATATGCACGTAGTGAACCAAAAATCAGAATTTTTGAGAGGATATGCAGTTAAGACCTAAGTCTTGCTCCCCTCTTAGCCCTGAGAGTATTGGTACTTTGCAGAGGAGAGCACATTCCTCAAACCGTGGCACATCCTTCTAGAGGCCGTTTGTGAGGCATCTACACCCATAACACTTGATATTCAAATCAGGATGCTGTGCACCCTTCTTCTCCTTGCCGTGTGTAACTTGAAAACATATCTTGAAAACTTTTCTACATCAGTGCTTCATTCGTTCATCCAACAATGATTTATTGAACACTTACTTTGTACCAACACTATTCCGCAGCATTGAACAAACAGACAAGAATTTCTGCCCCTGGGGGAACTTATATTCTGGAGGGCAGACAGACAAATTAGAACAGTACAAAACAAAATCATTTACATATATTTCATATATTATATATTATATTAGATAGTATGTATGAATATAAAAACCACTTGCCATTGAGTTGATTCCAAATCATGGTGACCCCGTGCATGTCAGAGCAGAGCTGTGCTCCACAGGGTTTTCAGTGGCTGATTTTTCAGAAGTATATCTCCAGGCATTTTTTTCTGAGGGACCTCTGGGTGAACTTAAACCTCTAACTTTTTGGTTAGCAGTTGAATGTGTCAACCATTTGCACCACCCAGGGACTCCATATATTAATATAGATGGCCCTAAGTGCAATGGAAACCCTGGTGGCGTAGTGTTTAAGTGCTTTGGCCGCTAACCAAAAGGTTGGCAGTTCAAATCCACTAGGTGCTCTTTGGAAACTCTATGGGGCAGTTCTACTCTGTCCTAGAGGGTCGCTATGACTTGGAATCATTTTTTCAATGAGTTAAGTGCAGTGGAGAAAAACAAGAACAGTCAGAAGATAGGAAATAATGGAGATGGAATTGCGATTTTAAATAGAGTAGTCGGGGGGGCCTCACTGAGAAGATGAATTTGACTGGGGAGGAAGTCCTATACCTGGTACACACAGATAACCTCCTTTTAAAATGCAGCACACTGTTCTAAGTGTATGATATACACAAATGAAGGGCAGATGACCCAATAAGCAAGGTAAGCACGGGCTTACTTGTACTTACTTACTAATCTGTAGTGAACAATTTCACATGGATTTCACCACATCTGAAACCCATGTGAAATTGTTCGTTACGGATTGGTAAGTCAACACAAGTAAGCACGTGCTTACTTTGCTTACTGGGTCATCCTTCCTGCCAGGGATTATGAGTTTGAAGAGCCTTTGATTCCGTAGGAAGGTGCTCTAGGTTGGAAAAGACACAGATGCCAGCCATACCTAGAAGCAGAATCTTTGATGTGGTGAAAAATGTGGAATGGTTCACTACAGATGATCTGGTAAGCAAGGTAAGCACTGTGCTTACCCTGCCTATTTGATAATCTGCCCCTGACCCTAATATATTTGCCAGCCCACAATAAAGGACTGTTGGGCTGTTTACACTCTATGGACAGTGAACAATACTATAAAGATTATCTTTGCAACCACATGTGCAAATTTCATTACCGCATTTTATGAAAATAACGTGCACTTTTTGTGTTTGTCAATCTCTCCCTCCCCACCCGCAAGGCAATTTCATAAATGCTTATGAAAATACCTCAGGAGTGGGAAGGGAGCGACTGGCAAACAAACATAAAAGAAGGGTGTTATTTGCATAAAATATGGTACAGTAAAAAAAATTCTTAAAGTAGAATTGTTGCATCAGAATAAACAATTATCTATATATACGTCTGTGTCACCCACCAGATTGAGATGCTGAAGGTAGGGGTCATCTCTTAGACATCTTTGGATTTCCTGAGCCTAGAGGGTGTTTTTTATTTGAACCCATAATAACGACTCAGGGCTAACAATAAATAGAATGGTTTGGGCATGATTTTCACTCTTACAGTCAGCATACCAGCTTCCTCAGGTTCTCCTGACTATATCTTACAGCTTCAGTACACAGTTACCCGCTCAGACTCTACTGACATGGCTGAAATTCTTCTGGGAACCTGTCTACAATGGAAACCTAAAGGCCTCTCTGGTTAAGCAGTGAATGTTATTTTTCTTCTCATGATAGAATGGATACTATGCCCTCAGGATAGTAAGCCATGAAGACTCATCCCAAAAAACAAAAAGAATTCACATCCCATACTTCAGCACATTCGAACATAAGCGTCTCCTCCTAAAGCCCTTTCTTTGGGATATACAGGAGAATGTACATATCCTCAAGGTCAAGGTAACTAAGAAAATTGGCACACTCCAAGGGCTGTTGAATGTTTAAAGTTAAAATCAGTCTAGTTTGGGGGAAGAAAGGAAAAAAAAAAAAAAACTTCTCCCTGAGAAGACATGATGGATATGTAGCAACTTAGAGCTCTGATAATATTTTCAGAGAATGTCAGAACATTTACAATCATTCAGAGCTTCAGACTCATTTTCTCCCTGGCATTATCTTCATTGGCCATAACGGAAGTATCCTTGAAGCCAGTAGAGAAAGGTCATCTAGTAAATATAATAAGCAATCTCTTTGCTCTTAGTTTGGTTAGAGGAGGTAAGAGGAAAATACGTAAAGAAGGAAGTCAACTATAAACAGCTAGATTGTATGCCTGAATTTGTAGGGCAGGCGATTCTTGCTGACACCAGAACCTAGCGGTCCCAGGTAGAGCAATAAGAAGCGATTTCTATTAAACCCTCATATCTTATTATTTTTATAACATAAATTGCAGTGAGGCCTTCCGGTGGCATAGAAGATGATGATAATTTACACATGCTGGACAGATAAATGATTCAATTCTTAGTTACAAGAGGCTGTTGACAGTGATTACTGATGCTCATTTCTTTCATGCACATTATGTGGGGCAGGAAACTCCAGGTTTAGAGGCCTTTCATGTTTTCTTAAAGTAAATCAGTCACTCACATCATAATTATTTATTATTCCACGTTGGCAGACAGTTGGGTGCATTTATGACAGTTAAGAGCTTTAGACAAAATGCTGCAGAGTGGTGCCACCGATAAAATATTTTATAGCTCAGGAGATAGCACCGATAATTAGAAGACTTTGGCACGTAACGAAAGAAAAACCTTGTGAGGTTTCCCCTGTTACTCTTGGCTAGCCACCCCTTTGGCTAGCTTTCATCTATTCTGTTGGCTTGTTTGGTACTAAAGAACTGTGTTTGCCTAAGGTTTGGATTCAGACCACTAGAGATCTTTTGAAGAGACTCCTTCCCTAAATATTATCCATTGACTCATCCATCCATATGTTTTAATTTTTAATTCGTGTCTCCAGCTTCTATTAAGCATTTTCTAAGTGCCAATTCTCTTAACTCTTTTATATAATCTTATCATTCTGGAAAGACCCTTAGCTGAGAACCTTGTGAATCTAGTTCTGTTCGTTTCATTGAAACTGGTCTACCTCTTCCCGTTCCCCATCCAGCTGTATTCCGGAGAGGTTCATCACAGTTAAAACAAACAATGAAACAGTTGCCGTGGAGACAACCCTGACTCAGTGGCGACCCCATTTGTGTCAGAGTAGAGCTGTGCTGTATAGGTTTTCACTGACAGATTTTTTCAGTAGACCACCAAGCCTTTTTTCCAAAGCACCTTTGAGTGGACTCAAACCTCCAAATTTCAGTTAGCAGCTGAGCGCATTAACCGTTTGCTCCACCCAGGGACTTCGCATCCCAGAAAGGCTTCACAAAAATAGGAAGTATCAAATCTGGGTTCTTCTATCACAGTGACTAGGTAATGAGTGTTGCTTTATTTCTATAATTTATTTCTTTTTGAGAACACATTACAAAAGAAAATATAGTGAGAAGAAAAATTCTCTCACACTGCTGACTTCCAATGGCCTCCCTGAGGCCTCAGTTTCTTATGTAACGTGTCAGAGATACACTATGTACGGTCAGTTCCGCTGTGACACGGCATCTGTCTGTCTAAAAACACTGCAGTATGCAAAGCCGTGCCATTACAAACCAGAGTTCTTATGGGGAAAAGGGAGCAGGAGCTCAACACTCAAAAACTTCATCAGAAGCATATTAAAAAAAAAAAAAGTAAAAACCCAAGAAAACCAATAGCGCAGTTTTACACATGTTGTTGTTAGGTGCCGTGGACACGGTCCCGACTCATAGCAACCCTATGTACCACAGACTGAAACACTGCCCGGACCTGTGCCACGCTCGCCATCGTTGCGATGCTTGAGCCCATTGTTGCAGCCACTGTGTCAATCCTTCTCGTCGAGCCTCTTCCTCTTTTCTGCTGACCCTGTACTTTACCAAGCATGATGTCCTCCTCCAGGGACTGATCCCTCCTGATAGCATGTCCAAAGTATGTAAGATGCAGTCTCCCCATCCTTGCTTCTAAGGAGCATTCTGTTTGTACTTCTTCCAAGATAGATTTATCCATTCTTTTAGCAGTCCATGGTATATTCAATATTACACATGTTAATGGAGTTTGCTTGTGGAATTGGAGGTTTAGAGAATTGCAGCTTGGGAATTTCTGTGAAGTGGTGGATGGAGTTGTTATTATTAGCTTCCTTCAAGTCGATTCTGACTCATAGAGACCTCATATGTGCAGAGTAGAAGCGCTTCATAGGGTTTTCAAGGCTGTGACCTTTTAGAACCAGATCTCCAAGCCTGTCTTTGGAGGTACCTCTGTGTGGGTTTGAACCTGCAACCTAGTAGCAGAGAGCTTAACTGTTTGTGCCACCCAGGGAGGGTCACCTGAAGTCTGAGGGAAAGTTAAAACACCAGATGTGGATGGGTGAGTCTCCTAACCCAGGTGAACAAAGGTAAGTGGTAGATGTTTGAGGTGTGGGTTTTGTGTCTTCCCTAAGTGATTCAGTTCTGCTGGGTGTGATATTCTGTGTTTAACCTAGGGCTCCTAAAACTGATCCCTAATATATCAATCACATTGGAACAAATCCATATTTCTAAAACAAGCATTGCAGCAGAACTAACTGTATATATGAGAATGAGCCTTTTACTTTCCACATAAATTTTAAAGTTGATATTGTTAGCTGCTGTCGAGTCGACCCCTGTGTCATGGCAACCCCATGTATAATGAGATTGGAATGTTCTGATTTTTCAGAAATAGATCACTAGGCCCTTCTTTCCTAGCCTGTCTTAGTCTAGAAGCTCCACTGAAACCTTTTCAGCATCACAGCAACTTGCAAGCCTCTGTTGACAGACAGGTGGTAGCCACACTTGAGGCGCATTGGTCAATCGAACCCGTGTCTCCCACATAGAAGGAGAAAGTTTAATCACTGAACCTTTACCATCTCTTAAACTTTAATGTAGAATATGTCTTATTTAAATGTTGGTAGTATATGGCATAGTGGTTAAGTGCTTCGGCTGCAAACCAAAGAGTCGGAAGTTCAAATCCGCCAGGCGCTCCTTGGAAACTCTGTGGGGCAGTTCTACTCTGTCCTATAGGGTTGCTGTGAGTCGGAATTGACTCGACGGCACTGGGTTTTTTTTTTTTTTTTTTTAGTATGTACAAATAGAAAAGATACATCATCCGTAATCCCAAAATAACCACACTGATATTGTGTATTGTTTTCTATTTTTAAAATATTTTACTTACATGAACAATTAACCTTACCCGAGAGAGGGTGTCTATAAAAGGAATTTATTGAATTCAAATAGAGCTGTTTTCATGAAAAATGGTGACATTTCCTCAAGAATTAATTAAATTTTAGGCTTTGTCCATTTGACATTGTGGGACAAGGCACCAAGACTTCCAAGTTATTGGGTTTTTGGCAGCTTATTAGTGTGATAATCTCAACTGAGTATGGTGGGCTGGTGATTGGAGGTGATGATGATCCTCAGGGATGTTGATGTTTAGCAGTCCGCTGGTCCCTTTCTTCTATGATCTTTCCATTCTTGACTTTTTATCTTCCTTAATTTTGGTCTATTACAAGAATGGCTATGGTACATTCCAGTCTTTTCAAGAAAGGCACATGGGAGGCTTGTTTTCTGAACTCTTCCGTGTCTTAGAATACCCATCTGTTGTCTTTCCCCAAACAAGACAACTTAGCTGGGTGTAAAAATCTTTGGTTATCACCTTTTACTCTCTAAAGTCTGTAGATTTTGTAATGTTACCTTTGGGCACTAAAAGTTGCAAAGATGTTCAAGAGCAGCCTCATTTTTTTCCTCTGAAGAAATCACAGGTTTTCTGTTTGGTTGCTTGTGATTTACTTTGTACTTAGAATTTCATGGGGAGAGATTTTTGTATTGATCTTTTGCTGATTTTTGCCAGGACTGTGGTGAACCATTCCAAGGCACATGCTCATGTGTTTGATCAACTCAGGAAATCTTGATGACTGTGAGGATTGCTTCTGTTCCAATTGTTTTGATTTCTTCCTTGGAAACATCTGTATTTTTTAATTTGTATCTCTATTCTTTAGCCTCCATATCTATTATCGTGATCATTGTTTTCATCCCGTTTTTGTTTGTTTGTTTATTTGTTTTTTCATTTTGCATTTTCAGGAGACTTCTTGATTTCATCTTCTACTCACTGATGATTTTATGCTGCCTAGTTCTGCCTTTTCTACCTCATGTGAGTACTGTGTGTAGTGATTCATTTCTAATTTTCCTTATATTTTTCCTTAGCTTGTCTTGTTTTACTCTCATCCTAACCTGTCCTGATCTTTATGATTTACACCTCAGCTTCAAGGAAGCAATGCCTCGTGACCATTTTCTAAATACAAAAGTTTTTTTTTTTTTTTAATGGTATAGTAAATATTTTTCTAAGTTCTGTTTTTCCTTTGGATCTTTATAGTAACATAGCTTTGTCTCCTCTTCACTACTGCACTGACTTTAATTTTCCTGCTGGCTCAATCACAAATGAGGTGATACAGCAGAATTCTATAAAGTAAAGGCTCAAATATTTGACAGTCTGCATTCAAATCCTAGCTCTCTCAATTACTCTCTATGCATCTTTGGGTAGTTAGTTACACTCTTCTAGTTTAAGTTTCCTCGTTTGCATTTATACACATAATGGTGTTGGTGTCAGTATTCAATGAGATAGTTCATGGACAGCACTTACCACAGTGCCTGACATACAGAGAATGTAAAACAAAACAAATGCACAGCACAGTGACATTAATAATACTCATTATATTATACAAATATCACTTCTATCCATTTCCAGATTTTTCCATCCCGCTTATCAGAAGCTTAGTGCTCAAATGGCAAATGCTTCGTTATATGTATACCTAACAGTTGCCATTGAGTCGACCTCAACTAATGGCAACCTCTTGTGTATCAGAGTAGAACGTGCTCCACAGAGTTGTCAATGGCTGATTTTTTGGACATACATTGCCAGACTTTCATTCCATGGTGCCTCTGGGTGGACTCAAATCCCCAAATTTTTGGTTAGTAGCCAAGTGTGTTAACCATCTGTACTACCTAGGGACTCCAGGTATATAGTTACCACTGACATAAATAAATTAACAAACAAGCAACTACATAAATCCATGATCTTTAAAACAACAACAAGAAAAAAAAAGTTTCTTGGAGAGAAATCTACCAGGATCCAGAATATGCCAACCAAGAGTATGGCCTGCCCCCTTGGCTCAGCTTTTTTCCCATGTGAGTGTTCACTGAATTCCCTTTTGAATCTAGAGTGGACAATAGGTTGAAGTGCTCACCATGTAGGAGATTTTCATCTGCTGTGACTCTGCCTACTTGGGATCTTATCCTTCCTCCACTGCTAGGCACTGTGATGCTCTGAGCAGTTGGGATACGTGAACTATTACTACAGCAGCAGCTTTTTCTATCCCTCTTCATTTGTGGGTATGGCTTGGCTTTGGTATGTCTCTTCCAGTCTTCCATCCCCTTTTATGCCCAGGTATTCTCCATGAGTTATAATTTATGAGTGAAGATTAAAGGAGAGTCATTCCTAGGAGTGGATGAAATAGATCCACAATTCTAGTTGTTTCAACCTGAAATACTAACATAAGCATAGAGGCAAGAGTGTTCTTAATGGGATAGTCCTTGACATTCTGAAGTGACAGGCATCAAGAAAGTGATGAGAAATCTTCCTGTCCTTGGGGCCTTCAATCCTGCTCATTGCCTTAGTGCTATGAAACTTTCTTCTAGATTCTACCTATTGGTTGGCAGGTTTAGTTCTTGGTGGTAGTGGGGATCTTACCTTTTCCTGTGTCTCCACTTGAAACCAGGAGCCCTCTTCCTTACTTTAAAAATATTTCAGTGTTGTTTTGCTCAAATTCAGGGCCAGCAGAAGCTTGTGGAAGCCTGAACACATGTGCTATTGGGTCCTTTGATGCTTGTGTATGCCTGGGAGTTCTTTTGAGAAACTGATTGTCCAACTCTTACATCAGTATCACCAAGGCCACTTTCAAGGGGAATCAATTAATTGTCCCCATACCAGAGAATCTCAGAGTTGGACAGGACATTAGAAATTATAGAGCCCAAGCTACTATCTGGTGTTCAAATTCTCTGTACAACATCCCCTTCATGTGGTTTATCCATTGTCATCTTGAACATTGCCAATGATAGCAAGCTCACTAACAATCACTGTGGTTGATTTTGTTGCTGGACAAGTTTCTTAACCAAACTGAAATTTGTACCCTAGGTATGGTCTTCCATCATCTAACTGTCAGTTTGTCATTCTGTGGTGGCTTGCTAGTTGCTATGATGCTGGAAGCTATCCCATCAGTGTTTCAAATACCAGCAGGGCCACCCATGGTGGACAGGTTTCAGTGGAGCTTCCAGACTAAGATAGACTAGGAAGAAAGTCCTGGAAATCTACTTCTGAAAATTCACTAATGGAAACCCTATAGATCACAACAGAATATTGCCCAATATAGTGCTGGAAGATGAGCCCCTAGGTTGAAAGGCACTCAAAATACACAGTAACTACAACAATGGACTCTAGCATACCAACAATCATGGAGATGGATTATGACCAGGCAGTGTTTCCTTCTGTTGTACCTGGGGTTGCCATGAGTCAGAGCCAAGTTGACAACAATTAGCAACAACAAATATGTGGTCTTAGAAATAAGGGTAAAATTATTGTTCCAGTCAGGAATATGTGCAGGAAACAGAAATAACTCTATGTATTACAATCAGAAAGATATTTAATAAAAGAATCAGATGCTTTCAAAATTATTGAAAAAATGGGTGTTTCAGAAGTCAGGGGTCGTATGGCTATTTTTCTCATTATAACTTTGAACTGTAATATACAAACACAAAATGCCACTGACTTTTGACTACAAGTCCACATGACAGAAAATTGCTTCTACCATCGCTGCCCCATAGCCACCCCACACTCACAAATTTTGGGGTCTGGACAATGGAACATATAACTGGGCAACTGCAAACACCCATGCCATTGCATGTTGGTTGTCAGACAGTCTTGCTGAAGAAAAAAATGGCTCTGCATCCTTCTACCTTTCAAGTCTCACAGAATACATCTCATTCACAGAACCCAATTCATATCAAGAGCTGTGGCTGCAAGGTCATCTTGGAGATACAGTTTTTATCTTTCCAGCCCATATTACAGGGATGTGCATAGAAGGTGGTGGAATGCATGCCATGGGATAGTAGCTAACATGAACACAATTATCTAAGTTCTGAGTGAAGAGAGGTACCTTACTAAAAAAGTCTCTTTCTTTGTTCCCACGCATAGAATCTACAAGCACGGTGTTAAAGAGAAAAAAAATCCCTTGATAAGTGATCGGGGAAGTAGAAATTTTTTGGTCATTATAAGGTATTAATCAACCAGTTGCTGTTGAATTGATTCCAACTCATGGTGACCTCATATGTATCAGAGTAGAGCTGTGCTCCGTGGGGTTTTCAATGGCTGGTTTTCAGAAGTAGATCATGAGGCCTTCCTTCCAAGGCACCTCTTGGTGGACTTGAACCTCCAGCCTTTTGGTTAGCAGCTGAGCACATTAACCTTTTGCGTCACTCAGGGACTCCAAGCATTAACACCTGAATTCAAAACAGTTTACTGACTTGTTTTCATAACTTCTCAGGATCTGAAGAGTAAGGTAGTAATTTCAGGGTTCCAAGGAATCTTTGGGATAATAAGGAAATTCTGACTAAGGAAGAAGGAGGCAGGAAACCAAAAACTAAATGGTAATGAATATAAATTAGGCCTTGAGCCTCAAGAAAGGACAGCTTCTGTACTTTACATTAGGATCCTATAGGAAAACAAGGTGTAACAGTTAACGTTATGTGTCAACTTGGCTAAGGCATGTTTCTCAGTATTATGTAAGTATCCTCCATTTTGTAATCTGATATGATAATGTAATCGCCTCCACAATGTAATCTGATACGATCAGCCAATCAGTTGTAAGAAAAATTTTCCTAGGGGTGTGGCCTGCAGTCAGTATATACATGGACCTTCTAACGAAGCTTGCTTGCTTGCTCTGGATCCTGTTTCTGGCTTGTCATCATCTGACCTCTGGTTTTTGGGTCTTTAGCCAGCAACCTATCACCTGATCTGCTGACTTTGGGATTTGCAAGCTCTACAGCCCTGTGAGCCAGCAGCCAGTCGTCTGATCTGCTGATCCTGGGGTATGCAGGCTTCTGTAGCCCTGTGAGCCAGAAGCCTACTGTTCCACCTGCCAATTCTGGGTTCATCATCCCCTGCAGCCACGTAAGTCAGGAGAAGCCTCCAACAGATGCTTGACCCATGAACTTGGGTACTTGCCACCCTCCACAACAGAATGAACCATTTCCTTGAGATAAATCTCTGTGTGTGTGTATATATATATATATATATATACGCTTCACTGGTTTTGCTTCTCTAGAGAACCCAGCCTAAGATGAAAAGCAAAGGACCCCAAATATGGAGCCATAGTATAATCTCAAGAACATTCCTCTCTAATGGACATATCATACCAATATGTCCATTATGCACCAATAGGCAATGGGGCTACCGTGAACTCACCCCTCCCCCAACAATCATACTTGACCGGTGGAAGATAGATTGAAACTTATGGGATGCCAAGAACATTTGCATGTTCCCTTCCCATCTCTCTGGAGAGTAGCAGTGCAATCAGGAAGTTTATTCCCTTGTAAACACACCTTATTTTTAACATCTTAGTCATATTCAGCTGAGTTATCATTGCTTATGTTATTCAAATGACTCATTTCCTCTTACAGCCTGCAAATATTAGACATTATTAAATCCCATAACTGTCTTATTCCCTGTAACCTTGAGGACGACCATTTAGTTTGTCCAAAAGAGCCGTGGTAGAGGAAACCCATATTAAAGGCCAACAAAATGCAGGAAAGAGAAAAGCAAATTGCACATGTAGCTTTTTATTTGAAGTCTCAGTACACTGGAAAGGTTGGCTTAGTGTTTGTTGTAGAATGTAGATGGATGGCTGCAATAAAGTCAGACGTAGGGAAAAAGCAATCAAATCACTGTGTAGGTCACATTCGAAATGTATTATATCAGGATGGGGCTCTACCTTAGGGCATGTGTTGCCTCCCACCAAAGGCTTTTGAGAACTGCCCATGCATCCTTCCCTTCAACCTATATATCTAATCCAATAGTGCATTTCAGACCTTTTCCCATTCTCCCACTGATTTCTCGTTGTTCCATTAAATACTATGTTTGCTTCTGCTGCTCATAGTAGATGCTAGTGGGGTCCCACTCAGGTCCCCTTTACCTGGCCGCTGCACCCACCCCCAGTTGCTATGATTTAGGCTGCTAATGGTTCACAGATGCCCCCTTCTCTAGAGTATTGTCCTTGGCTGACATCTTTCTGCCCACGAGATTACCCTTTCACCTGAAGGGATAGTCCACAACCAGTGACTGACCGGTGTGGAGAACCTAAACCAAAAAGCCTATTCCCTTGCCTCCATGCAGTTAATGCAACTGAGCTGTGCCTCACGCTTTCCTTTAGGGGACCCGACCTGAGACACTGCTAAGGTAGCTTTACCCAGGTCCAGCCTGCTTCTCCACAGTAGTCAAGGTCCGGCTTTGTTTCTACTTCCTTCCAGGAGCCTTCCCTGACGTGCCCAGTCCTAGCTTTCTTTTTTTTCCCTCTGAGTTGCTGCATCATTCCTAGGCAGTGATACTAGCTTGAGTGTTTCCATAGATGTTCTTTTTTGGGATTAACTGCCAGTTTATACACGTAAACTGCAACTCCCTCAAGGGTAGATGCTATCCAGGTAAAGATCTGTGGCCAATAAATGGCCCCTACCTGGCTTCATCTGCACCAGATTGCTCAGGAGGTGTGGACCCTTCACAATGTACCTCCAAAAACTGAGACATCAGGGCTAAGAACCTGGGTCTGGGATAAAAAGCACAACAGGTTTCTCCCAATCTGTGGGTTGGTTCTTTTAAAAGCAAGGCAGGGCAGCCTTTGACAGGATGGAGATGATTGTGCCCAGAGTTTCCCTAACTATCCTTTTTGAAACATTAATTTGTCTACATAAACTAAGAACAAAAGATTCTGTCTTCAAATGAATTCAGAGATATACATTCTATGAGTTGATTCCAACTCATAGAGACGCCATAGGATAGAGTTGAACTGCCCCATAGGATTTCCAAGGAGCGGTTGGTGGATTCGAATTCCCAATCCTTTGGTTAGCAGCCGAGCTCTTCATCACAGTGCCATCAGGGCTCCCTACACATAGCCAATGGAAATTCCCAAGGCTTTGAAAATCCTACCAAAAAAAAAAAATTCTGATTAACTTTGTTTGATCTAGCATTTTCCAGTTTCACTTGACCACAGAATCCTGTAGGTATGAGAATGATCCCACAGAAGCCTTAGGGACACACTGGGTTGTAGTGGTGGTGTTGGAGATGCGTTGGGGTGGGAGCGCCTGGTCATCTAGAAGGCTGTGAAATTTCCCTGAAACTGCTATAAATTGGTGGAAAACTGGGGCCAGTCATCTGCCTTTTCTGTTTGGTGTTTATTGGGAGGATAGTCATTCAGCTTCAAGCATCATGGAATGCTTCAATCAACTTGGCAGCCAAGGACAGACAAGAACCATGTCTTGGTCATTGCCAAGAGAAGAACACATGGTCCTTTTGTTCCTCATGTACCTGCCATTCCAGAAATTACATAATTTGCTCCTCAAAAATCCCATGGCATCTGTAGAACAGGTGTTAGCATCATATCCATTTTGCAAGTGAGTAAAGAAAGTTCAGAAAGAAGACAGGTACCTAGACTAGATCTTACTTCATTCAATTTTCCATCCATTTACTCACTCAGGAAATATTTATCAAGCACCTACTCTAAGCTGAACCCCACCCCTACATTCTGCCCACATTTGCTTTGTTCTCCACAGAAAATGAGCAAGCATCTCACGGCAGGCAACGGGCTAGCTCTTGCCATAGTAGCAAGATGGTATTCAGTTCAATGAGCAAAGCTAAATCCTCTCCTTTGGGCTAGGCCCTGGGTCCAGGCCTTATCTTTGGGAAACTTTAAGGATTTGTAAGGTCTAGGAACCAGATTCCTGGTTCCTTTTTGTGGGCTGAAATGCTAATCAGTTTGATATATGTTTTCTTTCAATGAAAATGTTACTAAGCCTTAAAAGGTTTTACACTCATCCAAATTACCCAGTTGAGATTAGATCACTTTAGTTCAGGAGAGGAAGATGGTGTGTTATGGATTGAATTTTTCCTTCCCGATTTTGTGCTGGAATTCTACCCACTATATCCGTGGATGTAATCCCATTGGAGAAGAGGAGTTTCTTTGTTATGTTAATGAGGTCATATGGGTGAAATATGTCCTAAACCTAATCACTTCTGGGTTAGAAGGAGGAGCATAGGTACGGACAGAAGGATGTAAACTGGGGGAAATAGGTGCCTGTGAAGATCCCCAAGGAATCAAGGAACACCAGGGCTACAGAAGCTGAGATAAGGATCTTTCCCCAGAGCCAACAAAGGCAGCTTTCCTTCATAGCCACTGCCCTGAATTCAGACTTCTAGGCTCCTGACCTGTGAGAAAATATGTTTCTGTTCTTTAAAGCCACCCACTTGTGGTATTTCTGTTACAGCAGCATCAAGAAACTAAGACATGGTGCAACACTGAACATTTTCTCCGTTGGACTCCATATAATGAGAATGCTTCTTGAACTAGGGAGCTTGGAGGACATAATAATAGCTATGGAGCCCTGGTGGCTCAGTGGTTAAGAGCGTGGTTGTGAACCAAGGGTCGCCAGTTCAAATCCACTAGGCGCTCCTTGGAAACTCTATGGGGCAGTTCTACTCTGCCCTATGGAGTCGCTATGAGTTGGAATTGACTTGACAGGAATAAAGACTTATTTATAATAATATCAAATACAGTTGCTTACATATGACAGGCCATTGATTGCTGAGTAAGCTCTGTGTAGTTCTTCTACCCCAATGCAGGGTTTCTCACCCTTGGTACTATTAACCTTTCTGGAGGAATAATTCTTTGCTGTAGGGGCTGTGCGGTGCATGGAAGAACTTTTATCAGTATCCTTGACCTCTGCTCACTAGATGCCAGTGGCACACCCAAAGTTGTGACAACAAAAAATATCTCCATACATTGTGCAACATCTCCTGGAGGCAAAATTGCCCCAGTTGAGATCCACTGCCCTAACTCATGCTGGAAGTACTGTGTGGTCACCCATTCTAGGACCTGTAAGTTAGGAAGACAGGGCATCTGAGCAACGAGATACAGAAAAATGTGAAACTTGTTGAAGGTCTAGCCCAGAGTTAGCAACATGGTGGAGGTTAGAATCCAGGGCTCCTGGCTCCAACCTAGTGCCAGGCTATCTGGCCTATGGTGACAGTGACCCTCAGGCAGGTAGTTTCTGCCAAAGCCTGTGCCCTTTGCAGCTGGAGGTGAGAGGACAAGTGGGCAGAGAAGTCCTTACTCCTAAAACCAGAGGTTCATATGAGTCAGGCCCTGGAGGTGGGATGAGTCTGTGATGTGTGCCTGGGACTGTCCGCACTTCAGCATCCCAGAGCCGGTATGTTCCTCCAGTGGACGGGCCCTAACCAGCCATGTGGTTTAGGGATAATGGGCATTTAGCTAATGACAATCAAACTGTTTATCATGAATTGAATATGTCCCCCCCCCAAATATGTGTTGTAAATTCTAACCCCTCTAGTGGTTAACGAGCCCTGGTACAGCAGTGGTTTGACCTTGGCTGCTAACCAAAAGGATGGCAGTTCAAATCCACCACCACTCCCTGGAAACCCTGTGGGGCAGTTCTAGGTCGCTATGAGTCGGAATCAACTCAACACCAACAGTTTGGGTTTTTTTTTTAAAAGTGGTTATGATTCCATTGAGAATGGATTTTATTTGTTATGTTAATGAGGCAGTATTAGTACAGGGTATATCTTTAGTTAACCTCTTTTGAGATATAAAAGATTAAATTAAGCAAGAAGCAAGCAAGCAGAGATGGGGAAGTTAGATGCCAGGCCACATGAAGATCACCAAGAAGCCAGGGAACAGAAGCTGAAGAGATAAGGACCTTCCTCCACAGCCCGCAGAGAAAGCCTTCCTCTAGAACCGGCACCCTGAACTTGAACTTCTAGCCTCCTGAGCTGTGAGAAAATAAATCTCTGTTTGTTAAAGCCACCCACTTGTGGTGTCTGTTACAGGAGCACTGGAGAACTAAGACACTTGCCCTTTTCCGGACTCCAGATTAAAGATGGTCAAATTGACTGTCTTATGTATAGGAGTTTGAGAATTTCTTTTTGTCTCGCTCTTCATATCTGTTACACGGCTCCTTGAATTAAAAAAAAAAAAAAAAATTGCTGGGTTGGTAGGGAGCCACGGCCCTAAGCCTCTGTTTATAAGACATGTCATATTTCATGGATCACGTCTGGACCCCACCTGCCTCCTTAATCTTGTTGGAATGCTGGCGCGTCCCCCGCCTCCCCCCACCCCACCAGTTCTGTGTTATTCTGTTACTTCAATGGGCACTGCAGTTTCCAGTTTCCTAACCTTTCTATTGAAATTAATATTTAGATTTTATAACTTAAAAACTGGAAGAAGGATGGAGGCCGTATTTGACGTTTATGTCTCGCAGTCACGAAAAGGCCCCCCGTTTCACCCATGCCAGGCCACACACATGTAGTCACAATAAATAGCGTCGCGCGTGTTTACAGTACCGAGGATGAGGAGGCCTTCTGTTTTTATACTGATGGACTCAGCTGGGCTGGAGATGCCATTGTTTACAACGAGCTACATTTTTTTGTTGTTCTGATTTACCCTCAAATTAAATCTTTATTTCAGAACCCAACCCCAGGGAGTCCCAGTAACGAGGGAATGTAATAAACAGCATTAAGATAGGGCCCATAGCTGCGGCTCCCTGGTAATTAGTCCAAATGTCCCCATCAGAGTGGCTTGCAAAGTTTTACTGCCAGAGTTTGGATGCAGGTTTATTTGTGAGAGGCGGGTTTGGCATTTTGTTCGGAGGGGCCTTTGCCCTTTGAGGGGGGGAGCCGGGGGGCTTGGCGACATGGAACTCAGGGAAGTCAGACTTTCTAGTTTCCTTGGGGGCAAGAGGGTGCACACATTTCTCCTTGCCGTCTGTTTCCAAATTTAAATTCATCCTTTTTTTTTTTAATTTAAAGCAAGTGGGATTAAAGAGCTGGGCTTCGTTTAAGAACATGCAAAGGAAAAGAAGGGACCACGGCTGTGTCTGAGCGGGTGGGAGCATTCCCACCAAGGACAAGTGACTGTCCTATAAACTTTGGCAGGAGGAGAAAGGTCATTGAAAAGCTCTGGGTGCCTGGGGGGTGAGCCTGAAGTCGGCCCAATGCACCCCTCCTTCCCCAGCTTGGTGGGAAGATGGAGGCCTGGCCTTAGCAACACCCCAAATCACCAGAAGTCCACTGGGGGTCTGTAAGGTACAGACCTTCAGTGTTCCTAGAGACAGCTGCTCCCAAAGGGACCAGAAAGCACCCGGCAGCAGGGTGAGCTCTGCTCAGACTCCTATTTCACCCTCAGCTGCCAAGGCAGAACGCAGAACGCAAAGAGGCTGAGTGAGGTCCTTAGTTTATATGTTCTCCTGGAGTCCAGGCTGTCTCCATCGTCCCTGTCCATTCACTCAATAGTAACTGCACATAATAAGCTCAGGGATGTTTGCCATCACCAGTTGCCATCAAGTTGCCTCTGACTCATGACGCCCCCATGTATGTCCGAGTAGAACTAAACTCCATAGGGTTTTCAATGGCTGCTTTTTCTGAAGTAGTTTGCCAGTCCTTTCTTCCGAGGTACCTCTGGGTGGACTCCAGCTTCCAACCTTTCGATTAGCAGCCAAGCACATTGACCATTTAACCAGGGACTCCCAGAGATATTTAACCATCTTATTTTCTGAGCCAAATGTCAAGGCAAGGGCTTGGGCAGGTGGGAGGCTCCTGAGAGCACGAGGGAATCGATACTTTGAAATTGCAAGCTTTTAAGACCCCAGACCCCACTCACCAAAGTAGCCTGCAGAACTTTGTCTTTCTGAGCTATGTTGTATCAGTTGCCATGGATGTGTCCTGAGTCTATGGTCCTTCGCCTTCAAGCCTAGGCACTTTGTCCCGCGAGGTGTTGGGTTATGCTTGAGGAGTTGCCCTGACTGTGGCCCTTGTGCTCTCTATTGTCTGTATTAATACATAAGCAGCATCTATAGTTATGTATGTAGAAATACCCACCACCAAACCTATATCTACTGGTGGGTGTGTTCCCTTACACCCTCCCATACCTCCTGGTATATCTGTCTATGTGTCCATTGGTAAATTAGTGTCTGTTAACACTATTGTTGCAGGACTGTCTGTGCTACAGTAGTTACCGTTGTACTCTTTGTGCCTGGATTCCTCTCGGTGTCCTCCCATGCCTTGGTCACGTTTTCCTGACTTCCCCCATACTGTATTGCCTTTCCTGTCACCAATACTAATTCTATCTATTTGGTAATCTTCTCTTCCTCCCCCTCCTGCCCCTGGTAACCATCAAAGAATTTTTTTTTTTTTCCTGTGCGTAAACTTTTTCTTATTTCTTTGTGAGAGTGGTCTCTGACGGTATTTGTCCTTTTGTGATTGCGTTATTTCATTCAACATAATGTCCTCCAAATTCACCCATGATGTGAGATATTTCACAGATTCACCGTCGTTCTTTGTTGTGGTGTAGTATTCCATTGTGTGTATGTACCACAACCTGTTAACCCATTCAGTCATCTGTTGATGGGCACTAAGGTTGTTTCCACCTGCTGCAATGAACATGGGTGTGCATATGTCTATTCATATCATGACTCTTATTTCTTTAAGGTATATGCCTAGAAGTGGGATTGCTAGGTCATATGGTATTTCTATTTCTAGCTTTTTAAGGAAGCACCATACCACTCTGCCTACTTTTGAGTGAAGATAAGTTATACCTATAACATCCTAGAGACACACTTATTTAAATTCCTTCTTAAACATGAAATTATCTCAACATTTAAGAATCAGAGTCTTGGCTTAAACGTCTAAATGCTTTAGGTTAGTGGATCACGTACTCTCATCATCCAGGGACTGTGCTCTTGGCAGTCAATGTTGTTAACTGCCGTGAGTGGGCCCCTACTCGGGAGCATCCAGGGCACGATGGGATGAAACGCTTCTGGTCTTGTGCCATCCCCATCACTGGTTTCAGATCAGACTATGGTAATCCATAGGGTTTTCATCGGCTGCTTTTCAGAAGCAGATCACCAGGCCTTTTTTACTAGCCCGCCTTAACCTGCAAGCTCTGCTGAAATTTGTTCAGCATCGTAGCAACAACAGACAGGTGGTGGCGGTGCACGGAGGTGCATCGGCCAGGAATTGAACCCAAGGCCCCGCGTGGAAGGGGAGAATCTACCGCTGAACTACCACCACACCCTTTGGCAGTCAATAGCCCTTGGGTATTGCCAGCTCTCTTCTCTCCGCTCCATCTCACCTCCTTTCTTAGTTTGCTGATGTACAGGGTGCACCTTGGCCTGCTGAACATGGCCTAGCTGCTTTTTTTCACAAAGAATTGCTGCATCGTGCCGCACCTGGATCACCTTCAGAAGCTTTCTAGGAAGTTCCACTGCACTTTGCAGAAACATTTAGCTTTGGGGTCAGCATTTTGGAAGGGAAGACAATTGATTCTTCTAGCCTTGCTGATGCAATTCTTTTTGATGTGTATCAAGTGTACTTTGACATACTCCCTCGAGTCATTGTGGTTTTCAATATTCTTGGGCCTATAATGAAAGTCAAAGACAGAGGGATCTTTTCACTTAATGTTGATTTCTGATATTGATGGCACATTACCCCATTTGTGTTTCAGAAGCTACAAGGGATAGAATTAACCCCTTGGGTCTCAGATAAAGTACATCTCTTGCTGGCCTGTGACTGATAAAAGCTGATACCGACCTTGAAGACAATAGAACTCCTTGGGAACACATGTCATTCTTATGCAGGTAACTTTTTTTTTTTATCATTATCAATTTTATGATACATACAACAGCTGCAGCAGAATCTGTGGGTTTTTTTTTTTTTTTTTTTTTTTTGGCTGTAAGGCATCTTAGAGAGTGTTTGCCAATTTTCTGTCTCTAAAAAAGGTGTCTTCGCATCTTGATTTAGCCCTGAATAATTCAACAGAATCTCTAATAACAGACTTGCATGTTGCAAAGCCCCCAAACATGCTGGAAGCTTAAAGAGGCAGCAAGAAATTTAGCATCACAAACAGAAGTCAAAGAAGCAAAGCTAGGAGGTCTTTAAAGGGTAGGAGCCAGTGCCTCACACATGTGCTGGGTGCTTATTTTTGCTGACAGTTTCCTTGTTTGCTACAGAGCAGTGGTTCCTAAAAAGGACAGAGAGCATTCCTGGATATTAGCAGTTGCTCTTACTCTTATTTTTTTAATGAAAATTCTCCTTTTGTGGCTTGTCCATTTATTCTTTCCTCCCTCTCCCCCTTCTTTCTTTTCTTCCTTCCTTCCTTCCTTTTTCCCTCCCACCTTCTTTCCTTCCTCTCTCCCTCCCTTCCTCCCTCTCTCCCTCTTTCTTCCTTCCTTCGTTCCATCCAACACATAATTATTAGATGCCTACAATTTTCCAGCCATGTGACATTAGACCATGAGAGTTCAATGATCAGAATGAATAAACCTAGACTCTCATCTAGATTATAGTCTACTCTTGTTCTCTCTCTCTCCCAAAGACCAGGTGGCTTTTTTGTTCCCTTGAATTCTGAGATATACCATTGTCTTTCCAACAAGTCCTCTCTTTCTCTACTGCTCTGCATCTTTCCATGAACCTTCTTCAAGTGGCTTTTGTTACTTTGTGATGAGCGTATTGGAAACCCTGCCGTAGCGGGGGACCAGGGAGGAACTGTGGAGAGATTGTCACTTTAGAAGATTTCTCCATACACTTGAAGGGTTGTCATTAGAAGATGAATTACACTTAATCTATATGTTTCCAAGAGGCAGATCTGAGAGTAAATGGGTAACAGGTCTTGGCTCAAAATCAATCAATCAAGGCAGAACATATATTTTCTAAGAATTGGGTTAAAAGGAACTGTGCCTGGCATTGTGCTAAGTATATGGATGTGTTTGTGTGTGTATATCTTTCTCTGTATGTACAGATCGTGGTTTCTCAACCTTAGCGGTATTGACATTTGTGGCCGAATATTCTTTGTTGTGGGGCGGGGGGTGGGGGGCTTTCCTTTGCGTTATAGGATGTTTAGCAGCATTCCTGGCTTCTACCTACTAGATGTCCCTAGTTGTGATAAGCAAAAATGTCTTTAAACCCATTGCCACAGAGTCGACTCCAACTCATAGCTACCCTATAGGAGAGAGTAGAACTGCCCCATAGGGTTTCCAGGAGCTGCTGTCGGATTCAAACTGCCGACCTTTTGGTTAGCAGCTGAACTCTTAACCACTGTGTCAATGTCTCTTTTCTTTGCCAAATGTCTCTTGGCTGGGGGTGGGGGGTGGGGGCAGGAACAAAATCGCCTCTGTTTGAGAACTCACTGGTTCCAGAGGGGGTAGAATTAAAATCCTGAATTAAAACCCACATATTTCCCCCTGACAAACCACATCCAAGCTTCCTCGGGATGTAGGGGCCTCTCAGCACCACAGTTAATGAAGTGGACAACCACTTGTCACGGAGAGGAGGAGGGGATTCTTTCTCAGGTAGGACCATGTCATCTGCAAGCTCTCCACTTTTGACTCAGATTTTACAATTCCACAAGAACAGGTTTGGGAGAATAAAACTGGTGCACTTTCTGAGTGAGTATACCACGCTGAGGTCGTGACAGCAGGCCCCAGAGTGCCGTTTGAAATATGACACAAAGTTCTGGCATGGGATGGGTGGAAGTGGTTGAGCTTGTTTGGGGTTTAATTGGCAATCAAAAATATGCTTCCTAGATCCAGGCATGTCAGTGTAAAAGTACACCCAGGACCTTGCTTTCTCTGGCTGCAGTTATTAATATATATGGATTGGTGCCAAAATGGGAATTAAATCATAAATGTGCTCCAGCACTGTGGGCTGGTGGCTTGGCAGCTTCTTTAGCCCTGTCACTTTGGAGAGACAGCTCACGTGGCCCTGCCTCATGTCTTTGATGATTTCTTAAAGATTTCACTTTATCATCATTTGTCTAGGGCTGGGCTTTGCTCCCTGTCCCATTAGTATCACATCCTCTGTGGTGCAGCCCAAGCCAAGCCGTCACCCACAAAGGAACCCCTGTCCGGCTTTCACACCTGAGTGGAACAATGGGGTGGTGAGCTCTAGAAAGAAAACAAAACAGAATGTTCCCAATTAGTGCTGCCCGCACACACGTGACAGCCTAGCTGCTGATAGCGGGTGTATGTTCCTTTCCCCTGGGAACCCCAAAATTCCTAGCACCCGCTCACAGGCATAAAAGAGCATGGCCTTTCTCATTTCCAAGTTAATCCAATTTGAGTGTAGGCTGAGAGGGACCAGAGCTTCCCGAAGAGCCTGGCAAAAGCGGGCAGCTCGGCACAGCGTCGTTACCAGACCACACACGGAAGGTTTAATAACCAGATGCCGTGCACTGGGCTCTAGGGGAAAAATCAATGAAGTTACAATGCTGCAGTACAGCCCCCTCTTCCTCCCTGCCGTGGATGCTTTCGTTCTGAGCCTATCCTCCGAAAGGATGTCACAGACTCCAGACGTGGCTTGTTCCAGTCCACCCTCCACAACGTTGTTGAGGTGATCACCTTAAACCCCAAATAAACCATGTCATTCCCTTGCTTAAAAACAACTTTTGGTTCTTCTGTGCTTTAAGGATACAATTCAAGTGACTGATGGGGATGCCAAAAAACCAGTCGCTGTCCCCTTGGCTCTGACTCATGGCGCCCCCATGTGTGTCAAAGCGGAACTGTGTTCCATAGGACTTTCAATGGCTGATTTTTCAGAAGTAGATAGCCTTTTTAGATAGCCAGGACTTTCTTCCGAGGAGCCCCTGGGAAGGCTTGTGGTTAAAAGCTGAGTGCATTGTTTACACCACTCAGGGATCCTTAATACCATTACACTATTCCTTCAAGTCTTAGCTCCTGCCATGTGAGCCATCCTGTCTTCAAGTGACAGCAGAAGGTGTTTGGGTCTTACCACCTGCTGTCCTTCCTCATCATGCCCCCGTCAATTTCATGGCCTATCGCAAATGGCCTCTTTGATGTGGAAGCTTCTCCATGTCCTTGGCTGAAACACATTTTTCACTTTCTAGGGGCCCTTCAACACAGTATATACGACTCACGATGGGATGTTTACTTCTCCCTATTTATCTGTGTATAAATGTATTTCCTCCTAACTCCCTTGTCTGCAACAATGGGCTCAAATAAACAGCAACAATCGTGATGATGGTGCAGGACCAGGCAATGTTTTGTTCTGTTATACATCAGGTTGCTGTGAGTCAAAACCCACTTGAAGTCACCTAACGACAACAACATAACTCCCTTAATGCCTGGCACATAACAGTTGCTCATTAAAGTGTTTCCAAAGGAAAGAAGACATAATTTGATGTAAGCATGAATAAGCAAGCAGATTCTCCCCACTTCCAAATCAGTCCTTAGGATGTTGTTGTTGGTGTTAGATACCATCAAGTCAGTTTGACACATAACAACCCTACGTACAATTGGTGAAATTCATATTGTTGTAGCATAAAGTGGTTGAGAGCCCAGACTCTGGATTCAACCCTAGCTTTACTATTTACAAGCTGTATGACCTTGTCAGGTTACTTAATTTCTCTGTACTTCAATTTCTTTATCTGTGAAATGTGGATAATAAAACTTCTCAGTGTTGTTATGAAAATGAAATACATGAACTTATTTCAAATACTTGGAACCCAGCCCATAATAAGCACTATTTTAGAGTTACCTATCAGCTATTAAAGGAGCCCTGGTGGGCGCCGTGGTTAAATCAATCAGTTCCTAGCCAAAAGGTTGGCAGTTCAAAACCACCAGTGGCTCCATAGGAGAAAGATGTGGCAGTCTGTTTCCATGGAGATTGCAGCCTTGGAAACCCTATGGGGTGGCTACGAGTAGGAATTGATTCAGTGGCACTGGATTTGGTTTGGTTTTTTGGATTAGCTATTATTGGAGACACCAACTCTGCCCAGAATTTTCCTCATCTTTACACAATGGTACCATCTGGAGTGATTTTAAGGAAGTATATGAAAGTAGGTGCTGGGGTTCCTCCCCAGGCCAACCGAATCAGAATCTTTGGGGGTGGGGCCCAGGCACAAATTCAATTGAAGCTGAATTTCTAATAAATTTCAAATGAAGAAACTTTAATAGAGTATTTACAGAAGAGAGAGTTGGATCAAGGAACCAACAGGGAGTGGTAAGGGACTCAGAAGCTGGCAACAATGAGAAGCCACTGGTGTGAAGGGAGAAGTGGGGAAATAGTGTCACGAGAGCCAGTGAGAGCTGGAGCCCTGGAGGATGGGTGACCCGCAATCACAGAGGGACTCAGCCTCCACAAGAGACACAGCACGGGGCAGGGAGACCTGGGAAAAAGCCACTGGCCTCTGTCCTCTCCTGCTGTTCCATGTCCTGCAGGCACCTCTAACCCACAGAACCCACCTCTAATCTAGCTGGCAAGGGAGCTGGAGTGGAAGTCAGTGTCCTTGGCACAGAGCAGAGAAAGAAGGGCAGGGAGTGGCTTTAAGGAGACAAAGGGGGAAAGCCAGCACCTCAACATTAAACACAGTGAGGAAGAAGCCCACCGCCCTGGTGAGCACACTCATCCTCCTCCAACTCCCCCAGCAGCTTGAGAACAGAGGCAGCGTGGCCAGAAAGCATACAGATCTAGTTCCTGTATGGTCACTATGAGTCAGAATCGACTCGACGGCACTGGGTTGTTGTTGTTGGTTGCTAGTTCCTGTATTACATTTCTCAGGAAGGGTTTCCCAGGAAAGCCACTCCAGTCCATACTCCAGGCAACCAGGGGGTAGGGAAATGGTTTCCAGGACCAGCCCTGATCATCTCAACCAGACAATTTGATGCCCAAGGTAACAGCTGCTTGCCTTTCTGGGAGGTTGGGTGCTAGAAGCCCAGGCATCTCCATCAATGGGAATTTGCAATGCACCCCCTTCAGTTTGGAGAGACTTGCTGCTCTTGCCTGTCTGTTTTTATCCAAGCATACACATCAGAAAGAGACCCCTGAGACTGCTACCATATGTCAGATCATGCGACCTTGTCTCATTTGCATAGCCTGATGGTGGAATTTGAGCGAGGAGGGGGCGCGGTGCCCGAGACAAAATGCTTCAGTTCGCATTGAGCTCACCGGTTTGTTTTCCCATCGACTGTGTCGGCACGTTTAAGAAGACTTCATTTCTGCCGCTTCCTTTCCAAAAGGGGGAAGATATAAATCACAGGCGCAGAAGTAACTAGCAGTTGTGACATTTTGTTACAGAGTTTAATTACATGAATCATAAAATATTGCTACAATTTTCCAAACTGTTAAACCTTAATTAATATGAACCCGCAGGGACCACCTTGATCGTTCTAAATATTCTGAATCAAAGCTTCTACAGTAGTGCTTCAATCCGCCTGAAGTGCTTTGTAATTTGCACAAAAAAAGTGATTAATTATTAGAAATGAAACCAGACAAATTAATTTAATATAAATGAGGCTGTACATGGTTTGATTAATTCTTTTTAATTACCTATATGTTATTTTTTCAATAGCTGAACAAAGGCCCCTATTCTTCTCCTGCGTGTTCATATTCATTAATCTCATTAGCACAGAGTATTAATAT
The DNA here is from genome assembly GCF_030014295.1 of Loxodonta africana. Lineage (NCBI taxonomy): Eukaryota > Metazoa > Chordata > Mammalia > Proboscidea > Elephantidae > Loxodonta > Loxodonta africana. The sequence continues at coordinate 65,510,813 of NC_087362.1, forward strand.
AATTTTATCGCACATTCCAGACGTACGGCACGCTGACAAACCGTAATGAATCGCGGCAATACTGTCCTATCACTACATTAATTTCAAGACATGCCTGGCTCATCTGCAATTTACTTTGAGACTTAGTTTAAAATGAGCTGAATAAGCGTGTAATTATGACATCTGCTTCTTTTCAGGTACCCCTTTGAAACCAGTGACAAAGGAATAGCAGGTTTAAATATGTGTTAACACTTGGGTAGCATGTATAATTGCAATATGGCGATGTTTAATGAAGATTAAATTAGACCGTACTATACCTGCCATATGCAAGAACATAATTGAACTACAGTCATTGTTAGAGTAGAAGCAGCTGCAAAGTACCCGTATTTGAGACCAGGAAAGTGAAACTAAGTTAGAAAAGAAGATGCTGAAGGGAGTCGTGGGTGCGTCAGCAGGCAAAGGACCATCTCAAAATAGGATGCTGCAGACTCTAGGACTTCAGCCTCTTCCCCCCTTGTGGCTGATGACAGTTGGTCATGAATTTCATGAAATTCTCCGAAAGGGTCCATTTCGGATGTCGCTGGGGCATGACCTCACACTGCATATCTTGTACGCTCAGCACCTCTGCTCTGGGCCATGGGGTGGGCACCATGCCTGCTGTTCCCATCTTGAGCCTCAGGGGGGGAATTGGAATTCTGGGATTGAAATCTGGAGCCTCTACGTGGTTAACCCCACGTTTCCCCTAGCCCCACTCCTAGGATGACAAGCGATTTGACATTGCCTAGGAAGTAAGGTGGCTGTTAACCAAAAGGTCAGCAGTTCCAATCTACCAGCCACTCCTTGGAAACCCTATGGGGCAATTCTATTCTGTCCTGTAGGGTCACTGTGAGTCAGAATCGACTCAACGGCGATGGGTTTAGGAAGCAAGGTAATCCTGGAATTGGGTCCTAGGAAAAACTTTTAGATGGAAAATATTTAGGAATCTTGGGTTCATCTGAAGCCCAAGCAGGGGTCCCTGGGTGATGAAAATGGTTGATGCGCTCAGTCACTAACCAAATGTTTGGAGGCTTGAGTCTACCCGGCGCACCTCTGAAGAAAGTCCTGCTGATCTACTTCTGAAAAATTGGCTATTGAAAACCCTGGGGGGTACAGTTCTACTCTGACACACATTGAGGTTGCAGCGAGCTGAAATCAACTCAGGAAATATATACCAGTGGCAACTGGTCACCGGTATAGTTCCTGAAAATAAACTCTTATGGCACTGTCTTAGTCACCTAGTGCTGCTATAACAGAAATACCACAAGTGGGTGGCTTTAACAAAGAGAAATTTATTCTCTCACAGTCTAGGAGGCCAGAAGTATGGATTCAGGGTGCCAGCTTCAGGTGAAGTCTTTCTCTTTCTGTTGGCTCTGGAGGAAGGTTCTCGTCATCAATCTTTCCCTGGACCAGGAGCCTCTCAAGTGCAGGAACCGAGTCCAAAGGGCACACTATTCTCCCGGCTCTTGTTTCTTGGTGATATGAGGTGCCCATGTGTCTCCCTCACTTCTCTCTTTTATCTCTCAAAAGAAATTGACTTAAGACACAACCTAACCTTGTAGATTGTGTCCTGCATCATTAACATAACTGCCACTAATCCTATCTCATTAACATCATAGAGGTAGGATTTACAACACACAGGAAAATCACATCAGATGACAAAATGGTGGACAATTACACAGTACTGGGAATCATGGCCTTACTAAGCTGATGCATATTTTAGGGGGTCGCAATTCAATCCATAACAGCGGCCTTTAGAATCTATTCAATTTTTAGCAAGCGTTTATCATATGCGGAATATACTGTGTACCCTGGGCATTCCTGGGCAAAGCAGGGAGTCCCACCTGGCTGTGTCTAGGGTTTCTCTCTCGGAAGCCCCTAAGTGCTTTCCTGTAGAGCTTGACAAAGAGCCAAGAAGTATTGCTTTTTGAGTTTGATGCACATGCCACAGGAATTTGGGGCTACACCTCAAGACAATTTTAAGGACTTGTTTCAGTCAATGAAATCTCACTTGGCATTTTGAAGTTAATGGTAAAGAAGTGTGAAGAGGAACTTGAAGGAGATGAAGGGAGCAGTGCTTCATCTGGAGATGCTTGTGGTGGGATGCTGACGCAGGAACTCCATGGTCAAGCTGGCCAGGGGAAGTGAGCATCATTGTAGCACGCTTACGTGAGTGAAGATGCTCAGCTATTGAAAAGGAATTTCATGTTAGCGGGATTGACTTGTTTAATACCTGAAAACATCTTCAGGGAGAGATTGTGATATTTATGAAGTCATTTTAATATAACCACTGAATGTTAGACTTTGAAAGCCACTTAAAGATTTTCTATTTCAATCGTCCACCACCTTCCTATCAGTTTGTCATACTAGGGTGTCTTGTGTGTTGCTGTGACACTAGAAACTATGCTACCAGTATTTCAAATATCAGCAGAGTCACCCATGATGGACAGGTGTCAGCAGAGCTTCCAGACTGAGACATGCTAGGAAGAGAGGCCTGGCAATCTACTTCTGCAAATTAGCCAATGAAAACCTTATGGATCACAACAGAACACTGTCCGACTCACCTGCTTTGGACACATCACCAGGAAGAATCAATTGCTGGAGGATGACATCATTTTTGGTGAAGCAGAAGGCCAGCAAGGGCAAGGGAGACCCTCAGTGAGAAAGACTGGCACAATAGGCACAACAATGAACATGCCAGCGAATTTGAGGATGGTGCAGGACCACACAATGATTCCTTCTGTTGTGCATAAGGTTACCATGAGTCCACAGCAGCTACCTCTGTCTGTCTGTCTATCTATCTATCTGTCTGTCTATCTATCTGTCTATCTGTCTATCTATCTGTCTATCTGTCTATCTATCTGTCTATCTATCTGTCTATCTATCTGTCTATCTATCTGTCTATTATCTGTCTATCATCTGTCTATTATCTGTTGTCTGCCTGTCTATTTCAAAGATGATCCAGGTGTGGTTTCAGGAACAGACCAGCCTATGGGGTCAGAAACACTGGGAGTGCTGCTTGGGCATCTGCATGTTTGAGGAGCTTCTGATGAGTTTTAGCAAACAATCCTGAATTTAGTAATCTAACCTCCTCATTTGACTTCAGGGGGATCAGAGACTGTAAGAAAGGAGAGGCCCCGCAGCAGGGCTGGGACCAGAGCCAGGCACCCTGACTCCTGGACTGGTGCACTCTCCTCTGATGTGGGTGTGCACGGGAAGTAAGAGATTCCGGATTCCAGCAGTCAGTGGGCCACTTGGTCCATTGAGTCTGTGCTGACCCTAACTGGGCAAACAGAGGCTGCTATGTTATCGACTCTGTCCTTTGAGGTAGGGAGGCTTGTCATAACTCAGTGGCTCAGAGGGGCTGTGCTGCTCCTAGACCAGTGGAAAGATGGTTGTGACAAACTTTTAAGTTTTGAAACAAAATTAACACGACTTCCAACTTGCAGTGAGAGGCTTCAATGTCAACCCCATTTCCCACTCATCCATTTATTCCATAGTAGGGATTCTAATATATCCATTCATTCTACAGCCCTTATCAAGATCCTCTGATATACCCAGCCTTAGGTGAAACACTAGGAGTCCCTGGGTGGTGGAGGTGGTTAAGCACTGGACTGTTACCCAAAAGGTTGGCAGTTCAAACCCACCCAGAGGTGCATTGGAAGAAAAGCCTGGTCATCTATTTCCAAAAGGTCACAGCCTTAAGTAAACCCTCTAGAGAAGTTCTACTCTACACACATGAGGTCGCCATGGGTGGGAATCGACCCTACAGCAGCTGACAACAACAACATGTGTAGCACTAAGCTTACAACAGTGAGCAAGGCAGAAAGTTTCTGCCCCCAATAGGAATCACTTAGATCCGACCTCTTTGGCTCTCAAGGGTGATTTCAATGAAAACTCAAGCCCATTAGATGTGTTGTTTCTCCTCTCCTGTGCTCGCAATTGTGTGCACCTCGACATCCTAAGGAGCCTTGGTGGCTCACTGGCTAAGTACTATGGCTGCTAACGAAAAGATCAGCAGTTCAAATCCACCAGCTGCTCCTTGGAAACCCTATGGAGCAGTTCTACTCCATCCTGTAGGGCTACTATGAATAGGAATCAATGGCAATGGGTCTTGGTTTTGAAAACCAAGCCAGCAGTTATTTGGGAGTGCTCATTTTTCCTTACCTTTTTTTTTCTCCACTTCCACTTTCCCTCTTAATGGCTAGTTCATTTGTGAGTGAATGAGTGAGTGAGTGAATGCAAAATCATCTTTTTGAATTGGCCTGAATAATTGATCCTGCACTTTCTAAATGTTCTCCACTTTCCTCTTGTCAACTTGGCCATGAAGTTCCCGTGTCAGCATTCCACTGCAAGCATCTTCAGATGAAGCACTGCTCCCTTCATCTTCTTTAGATCCCCTTTGCATTTCCTTACCAGTTACTGACATGATTGTTCATGTAACAATGTATCCTGTTTATTGTTTAAGCATTAAATAATTGATGTTAAAATAAGCACAATCTTCAGAAAAACATAGTTTTCATTCCATATGAGAGCTTCTTGCTTGAGAGAAACTCCATCTTGGAGTCTGTAGTTCCTTTGTTATTGTTACTGTTAGCTGCCATCAAGTCAGCTCCAACTCAGGGCGACCCCATGTATAAAAGAACAACAATACCAGGTCCTGCTCCATCTTCATGCTCTTTGGTATGTTTGAGGCCGTTGTTGTGGCCATTGTGTCAACCCATCCCACTGAGGGTGTCTCTCGCCCTCGCTGGCCCTCCACCTGTTGTCCTTCTCTAGTGATCTGTCCCTCCTGATGACCCATCCAAAGTAAGCAAGTTGAAATCTCAGACAATATTCTGTGATCCATAGGGTTTCACTGGCTGGTTTTCAGAAGGAGACCGCCAGGCCTTTTTTTCCTAGTTTGTCTTAGTCTGGAAGCTCCACTGAAACCTGCTTACCATGGGTGACCCAACTGGTATTTGAAATACTGGTGGCATAGCTTCCAGCATCACAGCAACAGGGAAGCCACCACAGTATGACACACTGGCAAAAGGATGTAGAATGAAGCAAGCCAGTAGTTATTTAAGTAAAGATGTGTGTTGAATGAGAGAGATAGAACCAAGCAGGATAGACTAGGCTGTGCTACTGTGACAACAAATACAATAATCTCAATAATGGAAACAATAAAGACTTCATTCCACATGGTCGGAGCAGCAGGCATCTTGAAAGCCGATGTTGCTATCCAGAGGATAGAGTGAACTCTAAAGGGTCTGGAACCTCAAGGTACAACTCCAACCCATATGTGGCACTTCTCTTCACAACCCATTGGGCAGAATTAGCTACATGACCCTACTCAACACAAAGGGACCAGGAAGTGCAGTCCTGCCATGTGTCCAGAAGGGAGAAGAATGGAAAGATTTAGCAAACAGCACTAATGGCTACCACAGAAGTTAATCATTTTTTGGTTATCATCATTTTTTGAATTTGAATTCATCACTGTGGCTATTTGTGTCGATAGATCTCACTGAGGGTCTCCCTCACCCTCAGTGGCCCTCTACTTCACCAAACACAATGACCTCCCGATGATGTGTCCAAAGCAAGTGAGTCATTCAAGTTTCGAGTCTGCTTAGTAGAATGAGAAACCAACATGGGTAAAACATGTACCCGCAACCAGAATTTCTTTCCTGAAGATTGCCTCAACCTCTCTGCCCATTGAACCTCCAAAGAAACTTACTCTGAGGAACTGTTCTCCAATGTTTCTTCTTGGAAAGTTGCAAGGGTAAAACAATCCACTATGTTCTTAACTATGAATTATAGTGAGGTGTGAGGAGGGGGTGCCTGGGTGGTGCAAAAGTTAATATGATCAGCTGCCAACCAAAAGGTTGGAAGTTAGAGCTCATCCAGACGTTCCTCAGAAGAAAGGCCTGGTAATCTACTTTCAAGAAATCAGTCGTTGAAAACCCTACGGAGACCAATTCTACTCTGACATACGTGTGGTTGCCACGAGTCGGAATCCACGTGACGGCAACTGGTTGGTTAATCGGTGGACTTGAAACCGTCTTTAAACCATCTCTTCTCACAGAAAACAGAGAGAAAAAGAGAGACCTGTCTTTGGTGTGGAACACTTTTTGCATGATTCTTCAGGAGTTAGATGACAAATGAGCAGGTGAAATATAAAAGTGGTTTGTGGAGCAGATGAATGGGGTTTCTTGACTCTTTGGAACTTTAAAAGTTCTTTTGAAATCACAGTGTTCTCAAAAGGCAGCATCCCCTGACAGCAGGAGCTATTTCTGCCCAGAAGAGGAAAGGTTAACGTTTCTCATAATAATGGGTTTCACCCTCACAACACAGATGAAGCCTTCCCCAATTGTTTTCTGTCTCCTCAAAAGTCATAGTAGTGGGAGTGAGCTTGTGGGAATTCACCACAACACTTAAAGCCAGAGCTGCTGGATTGGGCCTTTGCATGCTAGATTTGAAAGATCTGTGATATTGCTCTTGTGGACGTCTTATTGTACAGTAGACGGATAGATACATAGACAGACAGACAGCTGCCACCGAGCTGACTCGACTCATGGCGCTCTTACTACAACACAACAGAATGTTGCCTGGTCCTGTGTCATCATCACAATTATCAGCATGTTTGAGTTCATCATTGTGGCCACTGTGCCAATCCATCTCACTGAGGGTCTCCCTCGCCCTCAGTGGTCCTCTATCTCACCAAACATGATGACCTTCTGATATGTATACCAAACAAGTTTGTCAGACAATGTTCTGTTGTGATCCATAAGGTTTTCATTGGCTAATTTTTGGAAGTAAATCACCAGGTGTTTCTTCCTAGTCTGTCTTAGCCTGAAAGCTCTGCTGAAACCTGTCCACCATGAGTGACCCTGCTGGTATTTGAAATACCTGTGGCATAGCTTCCAGCATCATAGCAACTTGCAAGCCTTCAGAGTATGACGAGCTGGCAGATATGTGGTGGTACTGTATGCTAGCTAGTCTTGATATTTAAATCTCCTGAAATATCTACATAACTAGGTTGCAAAAGGAGACACTGGGATCTCCTACACTACTGGCTGGGACTGTAATTTTGTACAAGCACTTTGGAAAACTGTAGTAAAACTCTTTATTACAGTCAAGTATATACTTTTCCTATGACCAAGAAAGCCCACTGCTAGGGATATAATCAATAGAAATGAGTATATGTACTCACCAAAAGACATATGTTAAAATGTCCATAGCAATATTCATCATAAAAGTCCCAAACTAGAAACAATGCATGAATTCCATCAGCAGTTGAATGAATAAAACGTAGTATATTCATAGAATGGAATACTACCCAATAATAAAAATACTGAAGTGCTACTTGGTATATTTCAAAATATAATGTAGAATAAAATAATCCAGACAACAACAACAAAAGGAGTACCTAAGAATAAAGGAAACCAAAGGCTCAAAGATAAAACTAGTCCACACGAACCACGGCCTCACCTAGCCTGAGACCAGAAGAACTAGGTGGTACCTGGCTACCACTACTGACCATTCTGACCAGAGACACGATAGAAATCCCGGATAGAATGAGAGAAAAATGTAGAATGAAACTCAAATTCCCTAAAAAGATCAGACTTACTGGACTGCTAGAGACTAGAGGAACCTCTGAGACTAGAGGGTCACCCTAAGATACCCTTCTAATCTGGAACTGAAGCCACTCACAATGATCATCTTCCACCTGAATAATAGATTGGCTTATGAAATAAACAATATCATCTGTGAGTACTGTGCTTCTGTAAATAATCAACTGTGTGAGACCAAATGGTCAACACTTACCTGAAAAACAAAGATGAGAAGCTAAGGAGGGTCAGGGAAGCTAGATTAATGGAAACAGAAGAAATAGAACAGAAACGAGCATGTTGACACATTGTAAAAAATGTAACCAATGTCATGGAACAATTTGTATAAAAATTGTTAAATGGGAATCTAATAATACACAATAAAATATTTTAAGAAAAAGGGTACCTTTAAGAAGGTTCCATTGAAATGAAACGCAAAACCAGGCAAAGCTAATGTGTGGTGCTGGAGGTCAGAATGGCAGTGGTTTTTGGTGAGAAGGAAGAGGCAGCTGGGGCCTTTCTGGGGTGCTGGAGATGTGTTCTGTCTTCTTCTGGGAGGTGATGACACAGATATACACAGAAGTAAAATTCATCAAGCTGTGGGCATTTACTGTATATAAATTATTTTCAGTAAGGAGGAAAATAAAATAAATATTAAAAACGAGAACCCTGATCTTACCTAAATAATCTTCTAGTGTAATTTGCACAAAATACGAGGGTATGTGTGAGTTGGAGTGTGTGTGTGTGTGTGTGTGTGTGTGTGTGTGTGTGTGCGTGCAGCTACTAAAAAGCTATGCGACCTGGAGGTGTAGTAACTTAAACAGTTACTAGCTCGATTTTCTTAGCTGTAAAATTAATCATACCTGCTCATTTGTTGTTGTTAGGTGCCCTTGAGTCTGTTCCGACTCATAGTGACCCTACAGGACAGAGTAGAACTTTCCAAGGAGTGCCTGGTGGATTCCAACTGCCGACCTTTTGGTTAACTGCCAAGCTCTTCACCACTGTGCCACAAGAGAATCAGTTGTATATACATACACTTACATGTAAAGAGGAAAAGAGCGTTTACTGGTTGCCCTTGCCTTATAATCACTCATTTATTCAAAAATTACATATCAAATGCCCATTCTACTAGGCACTGTTTTATGGGCTGGTGATAGAATGGTGAGCAGGACAGATGGGGCCCCTGCCCTCAGTGTACTTACATTCTGGTTGGGGAAGATATGTGATAAAGCAAGTGGACAGATAAACAATACATTTTCAGCTTGTGAAGAACAGATGATGGGAGAGAGTATAACTGCAGGTGAGAGTGGGTGGAGCTGATATGGATGATGGAGTCAGGCTGTCCCTGGCTAGGAGGTGCCAGAGGTGACCCCCTGAAGGATGGGAGGAGCGTGCCAGGGAAGCAGCAAACGCAGAACCCTGGGATGGGGAAGAAGAGCACAGGTGCCTGAGGAACAGAGGTGGGACCAGCAGGGCAGGCACTGGGGTCAGATGAGGCTGGAGAAGTAGGCAGGGACAGCTCACAGCTAGCCTGGTAGCCGAGAGAAGACGGCTAATTGTATTTTAAGTCCTCCTGGAAAGACTGAAGGGTCTTTAAGATCTGATTTAGTGTTTTAAACATATTACTGTTCTCAGTGAGTTGCTTTGCATATATTATCTCTAAAACAGGTTAGGCTTTTATGACCTTAAAATTGGTGGAACTGGAATTCTTAGGGGAGAGAATTGAATTTATTTGTTAAAAGAAAAAAAAAATCCTTGGTATCTGGAATAGAAGGAGCCCTGGTGGGGCAGTGCTTAAGCACTTGAGTGCTAACAGAAAGATCAATGGTTTGAACCCACCAACCGGTCTACGTGAGGAAGGCGTGGCAGTCAGCTTCCTTACACATTTCAGCTTTGGAAACCCTATGAAGTGGTTCTACTCTGTCCTATAGGGTCACTATGAATCGGAATCTACTCAATGACAACAGGTTTGGATTTTGTGTGTGTGTGTGTGTGTGTGTGCCTGGAATACAATAGAAAATGTAACTGCATGTGTTACCTGGAGTCAAAGTAACAGAGCAGGGTAGCGTGGTTTATGCTTGGGGAGAGGGTTCTTCTCATCCTCCTGAGAAGCGACCGTAGAGAGTGGGGAAAATCCGTGGAGCAGGACATTTAGAAAAATTTCAAAACTGAATTGTATGTGCAGAAATTGTTGAATTGGTGTATGTTTTGGTGTGTATATTCAGCACAACAACAAATAAATTATCTAAAAGACAATGAAAATGTCAAATGTTCATTTTAAGTCTTGATTTATTGAGTTATAAATACCTTCTCTTCCTCTCCACCCCCAACTCCTGCCCCATTCAGTGAAGACTACTACTATTTCACATGAATTTTTTCATGACTTAGAATTTTGGGGGCATTTAAGAAGAGCCTGAAATTCATATTGAGATGACATGGTCTGCAATAGAGTGACATGCATGGAAGAAGAAGTGGTAGGCAAAGTGGCTGTGAGACTTTAAGTCCCCAATGCCTCCCAGCGACTCTCAGCAATTGGAATGAGGGCTCCAGCCTGGGGTAGACTGTGGCAGAAATGAAGTATCTTCTCTCAGCCTGAAGGGTCAACAAAACCAAAGTAATATATGCACTGCATCTCCTTTCAAATTAACAGGGAATACCTATCCAGTAATCTACGGGACAACTTCTTAGTTTATAGTGCAGGGTATCTCATTCTAGACACCAAAATGATCAGAGGCCTTTTCTGGAGGACTAGCTTTCCAGTATCAGAATTCCTCAGAATTGCTGCAAGCAATTAACCTGTGCAAGGTGTAGAGTATGTTGCCCAAGCCCAGCCATGCTGAAGCACCCAGAAGTTGTAATCGACTCAACAGCAACGTTTTTTTTTTTGGGGGGGGGGGCGGGGAGCAGGGCTGAGGGAATGTGGAAAAAGTTGAAAATCAATCTTGCTTCCTTTGTATAACCAACAAAGATACATTCTAGAGTAAGGGAAGGACAGATACAAGAGGAAGGCTGCTTTTTATCCACTGCCTAAGGTAAAATATCAAACACTTCAAGTCATTTAAAAGGTGAAAGAAAATAGGAAGGAAATCCAACCAACTTGCCAACCTTCTAAGACTAGGATGAAGAGAGAAAGAAGTAAGGAAAGCAACACACGGCCGTGAGCTGAAATAGAAGGCCAGTGTGAGGGTGAGTGGCAAATACTCCATCTTATAGAACAAGTTTAATAGGCTCTGGGGGACACTGAGTTGGGGTTAGGACACATTTTTAAGGAGGGTAAAAAAATACAACTCTGATGGACTGAGTAGAGGGGATTATTCTTTGCTTCAAGTTTTATTTGAAAGAACTGAAAAACATGGTCCAGAAACCCTGGACTTTGCCTGACTAAAAAATAATCAAACAAAATGTTTATCTTCACTCATTTAAGGGGATTTCCATGACTTGGAGGCTGAGAAGCAGGCAAGCACCTGGGACCTGGTGCAGCCCAGCCTGGGCAGGATGGGCTCCAGTCCAGAGGAAGAGTGAAGTGCCGCATGCTGGAGAGAAAAGACCCTCTTGCTCCTTGAAAACATGTCAGCTGCTCCATGTAAGGGGAAGATGACTATTCAGTTGCTACTCCACAGACAGGTGAGATTTCTCTAGAAGGGGATGGACATTTCCATTGTCTATCACACAGGTCCACCAACGACCTATCAATTTGTCTTACTATGGTAGACTGTGTGTTGCTGTGATGCCAGAAGCTAGGCCACCACCAATATTTCAAATACCAGCAGTGTCACCCATGGTAGACAGGTTTCAGCAGAGCTTCCAGACAAAGGCTAGGAAGGAAGGCCTGATGACTTATTTCTAAAAATTAGCCAATGAAAACCCTGTGGATCACAACAGAATATTATTGTCCCACTAGACTCAGACGTGCCAGTGATCATGAAGATGACGCAAGACTGGACAATGTTTTGCTCTATTGTACACAAGAACACCATGAGTTGGAGCTGATAGATGGCACGTGACATCAACAACATCACCCAGGTGAGAGGAAGGTCGTGATGCTGGGAATCAAAACCCAACAGCTTCAAAGTCTGTAGGCCAGAGATTGCTCCCTGGTCCCTGGACATTTGTCTTGGGTCTGCATTAAGGAGTCTACAGGGTCCTACAGATGTCTCAAGCACACACCTTTGCCACAACAGGAAAAATGTGGGAGACATCCTGCAAGTGACCCCAAACTGAAGAGTAGAATGCCTCTTGCAAGTCAGCTAGCTGGTTTGAGGATCCTCTCTGTGCCGATTCCCTTGTCACACAACCCAAGTGAACACTGTGATGTGCCACCCAGATCCCCCAGGGGGCCAGATTCATGAACCTGTGACTCATGCAGTCACAGGGCACTGCATGGAGAAGGGTCCCACACTTAGAGGGGTCCCACACTTGGTTTAATGCTCTGCTGCCGCCATCTTAAAATCTTTGATAATTTTGAACAAGGGGCCTGCATTTTCATTTTGCACTGGGCCCACTAATTATGTAGCTGGTCCTGCTCTCATTTTGGAACAGAGGCACTCACTCCTCCCTGCTGCTGGGAACGTTAGCTGATGACAGCTCACAGCTGAGGATTGCCCTTAGTGGAAGAGAGCTGCTACGCCCCAGGTTAAACTGCCTCCCTAGGGGCAATCCAAACAGGGTGGATGTGAGGGTACAAAGGCTCAGTCGCAGTGTCTGGGAAGGGCCATTCCTGCCCCAGGGCTCCCACAGAATGAGCTGAGATCACTCTTGTGACTGCATCACACTTCAGCATCTCTCACTCCCCAACTCTAGTCCCTCACTTCCTCACAAGTGTTGTTCATGAGAGAGCACTCCCCAGTAAACCTCCTGTATGCAAGTTTCCATCTCCAACTCTTTTTTACCAAAAAAGAAAAAAAAAAATGAGGATAATACTGGGAGAGAAGATTACTTCACAATACACCGGGTAAGATTGCCTCACAGCACACCCAGAAGATTACCTCACAGCACACCCAGAAGATTACCTCACAGCACACCCAGAAGATTACCTCACAGCATACCCAGAAGATCACCTCACAGCATACCCAGAAGATCACCTCACAGCACACACAAGCAACATGGGCTAAGACACCAATCTTTTAGTGAAGTTTTGCCTATGAGTTCCATTCTTGTCTCAGGCACACCATAGGGAACCCAAAAGCTAGCATGATAGCAGTAGCCATACTGTGAGAAATCACCAAGGGTAAGGTAGAGAAATGGAGTCAGAGAGGTTAACGAATTGCTCCCCAGGCCACACAGATAGTAAGAGTCAGAGTCAGGATTTCACCTCAAGTTTCCTGATCCCTAATTAGATTCCTTTATAATAAACTACAAGAAGTTGTTACACTTCCTAATCCTAGGGAGCCTGGCAGTACCTATGTAACACTTCATGCAAGGGAGTTGAGTGTATTCTCTCCAGTGAACTTCCAAAACACTTAGGGCAACTTGCTGGTAGCTATGTGTATATTACTCCTTCTATCGTCTAGCCAGTAACCAGATGCTGTGGAGTCGATTCTGACTCGTGGTGACCCCATGTGTGTCAAAGTATAGCTGTGCTTCACAGGGTTTTCAGTGGCTGATTTTTCAGAAGTGGATCACCAGGTTCTTTTTCCTTGAAGCCTCTGGGTGGACTTGAACCTCCAACCTTTCAGTTAGCAGCTGAGCGCTTTAACCATTTGCACCAACCAGAGACCCCTTGTATAAGCTAGAAATCACCATTTCCTGGAGATTCAGGTGGAATTGGTTGCCTCCCTCATCCGCAGAAGGATGCCCAGCGTTCCTCCAAATATCCCCAAGGCAATGGTTCTTTCAGGGTGGAACAGCAGCATCAGCATCACGTGAGAACTTAGTAGAAAGGCAAATTCATCAGGCCCACCCCAGACTTTAAAGAGGGTCCTTTGCAGCAGATTTGCCCAATGCAATGTGTCTTTTAATTTCTTGACTGCTGCTTCCATGGCTGTTGATTGTGGATCCAAGTAAAATGAAATCCTTGACAACTTCAATCTTTTCTCCATTTATCATGATGTTGCTCATTGGTCCAGTTGTGAGGATTTTTGTTTTGTTCATGTTGAGGTGCAATCCATACTGAAGACTGTCTTTGATTTTCATCAGTAAGTGCTTCAAGTCCTCTTCACTTTCAGCAAGCAAGGTTGTGTCATCTGCATAACGCAGGTTGTTAATGAGTCTTCCTCCAATTCTGATGCCGCATTCTTCTTCATATAGTCCAGCTTCTCGGATTATTTGCTCAGCACACAGATTGAATAGGTATGGTGAAAGAATACAACCCTGACGCACACCTTTCCTGACTTTAAACCAATCAGTACCCCTTTGTTCTGTCTGAACAACTGTCTCTTGATCTATGTAAAGGTTCCTCATGAGCACAATTAAGTGTTCTGGAATTCTCATTCTTCGCAATGTTATCCATAATTTGTTATGATCCACACAGTCAAATGCCTTTGCACCTTGAAGACTAAGGTGTGCCTGACCCAAGCCATGGTATTTTCAATTGCATCATATGGATGTGAAAGCTGGACAATGAATAAGGAAGACCAAAGAAGAATTGATGTCTTTGAACTGTGATGTTGGCGAAGAATATTGAATATACCATGGGCTTTCAAAAGAATGAACAGATCTGTCTTGGAAGTACAACCAGAATGCTCCTTGGAAGCAAGGATGGCGAGACTGTGTCTTACATACTTTGGAGATGTGGTTAGGAGGGATCAGTCCCTGGAGAAGGACATCATGCTTGGCAGAGTACAGGGTCAGCGGAAAAGAGGAAGACCCTCAACAAGGTGGATTGACACAGTGGCTACAACAATGAGCTCAAGCATAACAGCAATTGTAAGGATGGTGCAGGGCCGGGCAGTGTTTCGTTCTGTTGTGCATAGGGTCTCTATGAGTTGGAACTGACTCGACAACACCTAACAACAACAAACAACAACACCCCAGACTGACTGAGTCAGAAACTTTGGGAGTAGAGTCTAGCAATAATGCCTCAACAAGCCTTCCAGGAGATTCTAAAGTCCTACCGCTCCAGGGATTTGGGCCGAGGGGCTTGTCTAGTCAGATCTGGCTCTGATTCCCGCCTTTGCTTGATAGGCCATCTTTCTCCTACTTCCCCTCTTGTAGATATTCCCTAAGTCTTTACTTCTGGCAAACTCAAATAAGCAACTCAGCCCCATTTTCTTTATTTCCCTAAAATACCACTCACACAATGCAGTTGAATGTAATAAAGTTAACCAAAAAAGGCAAAAAAAAAAAAAAAGAGGATAATACTGGGGGAGATTACCTCACAGCACACCCAGAAGATTACCTCACAGCACACTCACTGAAAAACTAAAGCTAACCACCAGACACTCTAGTTTCTCAGATTTCCTCAGCCACAGGGGATTTTATCTGGTTGTCTCTCTTAGTTCCAGCTTCCTGCCAGGTTACCCTACCCTCATCACTCTGGAATCTCCTCTCTCCTCCTTTCTTGCTAGTCTTCCCCCAACATGTGTTTTGCCAGTTGCCATTGAGTCGATTCTGACTCATGGCAACCTCTTGTGTGTCAGAGTAGAAATGTGCTCCATAGGGTTTTCAAGGGCTGATTTTTTGGAAGTAGATCACCACGTGTTTTTTCTGAGGTGTCCCTTGGATGGGCTTGAACCTCCAGTGTTTAGGTTAGCAGTCAAACTCTTTAACCCCTGTGCCACCCGGGTACTTCGCTCCCCCCACATACATGTACACTCAATTCCTCTGCACTTATTTCCCAGACCTATCTTTCCAGATCCATCTTCATTTTGCCCAAGGGTTATCTTCTCAAAACTAGAATGGCATCAAGAGGAGTTTGACATTGGTGCTTCCAGGAGCCATAATTCCTAGGGAATTTATAGCCCACTTGTCTTCTGATACCACCCAAGCTGTCTTTGTGCTTGCTACCTGGGTGCCCAGGTCAGGTGACCAGTAAATCCCTAGGTCCACTGCTCCCATAGATGGCTAGGCTTTGATGTTCTTGAGGCCAAGACTTTAACCAAATGGCCACTTGAGCTCTCTGGCACATGCTGAAGTGTAGAACTTGAGAACATCAAAATCGAGGTAACCTCCTCTGAACCAAAAGAGCTGAGAACGTACCTTTAGAATCAGCAGGGCCAGCCCTGGCCAAATTGGGATGAGATACATCAGGACTTTATCCCTTTCTGGCCCGTCTTCTTCACTTCTCTACCCCATAATTCCACTCCAAGCCCCTTTGCCTTAGTTTTCTGTGTTCTCATTTACTTTCCAGAATCATAGCAGTCTCTTTCTCCGGAGCCCCTTTCTCTCAAAGGAAAAAGAACAAAACACTTCCCACCCATTAGTCCTTACTCACCTTTGCTAGGTAAGGAACTTATCTAATGAAACTAGTTCGAGCTATGTAGCTAAGGCTGACAGGAGCTTAAATATGACCCATCCAGGAAACTTCTTCACTTTAATCCAGAGTCTTACATTTCAAGATGTTAGCTGGCTCTTAGACCCTTTCAGGATCACGTTGACTAGATAATGTTGCTCTTTATTTTTGTGTTTTAATTGGGAAGCAGCATAGCATTAAGATTAAGCCTTCAAGCTCACCACTCTGACCACCAGGATTTGGGCCCTTGGCTGCACCTCGTATTAGCAGTGCAAAATTGGATGAATCCCTTAATCTCTCTGTATCTCAGTTTACTCATTTATGAAATGGCCATAACTTTGGTGTGTGATTGAAGGAGTAATTCATACAAGAAACTTGAAACTCAATAAATATGGGCATTCATTACTATTACATGCACGTATAGCCCTGTTTAAGCCTCCTTGGGTGGTGCAAATAATTTGCACTTGACTACTAACTTAGAGTTTGGTGGTTCGAACCCAACCGGTGGCACCACAGAAGAAAGGCCTGATGATCTTCTTTCATAAAAAAGGTTTTACAGCCAAGAAAACCCTATGGAGCAGTTCCACTCTATAATACATAAGGTTATCAAGAGTCAGAATCGACTTGATAGCAATGGGTTTGGGTTTTTTGGTTTATGGCCCTGTTTATCAGGGTTAATGCTTCAGTGACTGTAGGGGTTCAGCAGCTACTTTGGAATATTAATCCGTTACCATTGAGTTGATCCCAACTCATAGCGACCCTCCAGGACAGAGTAGAACTGCCCCCTAGGGTTTCCAAGAAGCCCTTAGTGGATTCGAACTGCCGACCTTTTGGTTGGCAGCCGAGCTCTTAACCACCATGCCACTAGGGCTCTTTGGAATATAGCCCCATACAGAATTACACAAAGCACACTGCTACGTAAAGCAAGGAGGAGTCTTCAGTTTTGCGTATCAGGTGCCAGGTTTCCATAGAGTCTGCTTTGTTCTCACCATCCCCAGCCTGGCTGCTCTGCCTGGCTCCTCAGCCCACCCCCACTACCCTGTCCATTCCTCCAGTGCAGCATGCCTTCCGGCCTCTTATTGCTCTGCAGGCATCTTTCCCACAGCCCTGCTGGGGTGGGCCAGAGTGACACAGGGCGTCAGTTGAGAAATGAGTGGTTAGTTTTGATGACAAGCCCAACCACAACGCTGAAAAGAAGCTCTTGCTGGAGGGGCTCATGGGAGCAAAGACAGAAGCCCTGCAATGGTCCTCTAATTTGCACGGCACAGGCAAAAACCACTTCTGTTCACACACCCACAGCCCATTGCAGAATTCACTTGGGAGACCAACTCCTGAAATGCTTCCAAGAGAAGTGATTAATAGGGACAGGTTGGAATGCTTAGGAACCTAGCCCTACGCTCTGCAGACGGAAATCCAGTGCCTGAAGCACCACATGAATGCCCACCGTCTATATGCTACAGCAGTGTTATCTGAACGTTGATCGTCAATCCTAGCCACCTTGTTCTGGTCAAAATAACTGTGGCTGAGAAGTTGTTATGTGATAGTAACATACCCCAAAACAAAAACCTAACCCGTTGCCCTCGGGTGGAATCTAACTTGTGGCAACCCCATTTGTTACAGAGTAGAACTGCTCCATAAGGTTTTCTTGGCTGCAATCTTTATGAAAGCAGATCACCAGGCCTTTCTTCTGCAGTGCCCCTAGGTGTGTTCAAACTGTTAACCTTTAGGTTAGTGGTTGAGCACAAACTGTTTGCGCCACCAAGGGACCTCAGTAGTAATATCTCTACCATTTATTTAGCAGGCGTATGTGCCAGGCACTGGGTTAAAATCTACATATACAACGTCTCCTGCACTCCAAACCCTTGTCTTGTAAGGTGTGTGATGTTGTCGTCCTTATGTACAGATGAGGAATATGACTGCCATAGTTGCTGGTAGGGTCTCTCACCAAAATCACATTCCTAACCTATGTGCCTTCTTATCTCCTAATAACCAGCACTTTGGGGCCCAGTTATTCTACAGTTACCTCTGCTTTGGAGTTAACATCTACTGTCTCAAGAAAAATCAGAGATTTCTTCCTTCACATTCCATAATATCCTTTTATGTCACAGTTCCTAATATGTTGTGCTGCAATTACTTGGTTATGTCACTGATCTCTCACCATAGCTTGAGTTCCTCAAAGTCAGATTGTTTTAACACGTTTATATTCCTAAAGCCCAGCACAGTACATAGCACACCATAGATATGAATGAATGAATGGATGTAAGACCTCCTGGCTCCCAGTTCGGTGGTCCTTCCATCATATTCCATAGGACAACCTCTTTTTGTGAATCTTAAATGGTTTTTCTCATGGGACATTTCAACAGATTGGTCTAGGATGAACATTTCCTTATGGTGCTTAGGACTCATAAAATCATTTCCCCTGAGATCTCACAAGAGACCGACCAAGTTTTGAAAAAGGACGAAAAACATGCCATCTCTCTCTTATTGCTGAGGTATGTGCAAACTCTCTCTAGCAATGCAGTTGGTAGAAAGAAGATAAAACTATGGTGATGCTCCTGGGCTATTTGCAAATGCTGGCCAAAGAAAGTGTCATCCTCTTCATATACAAAGCCTTGAAGAAAAAAAAAAAATGCCAGCCAAGAATTACATATCCAGCAAAACTGTCCCTCGAATATGATTGCAAAATTAGGGCATTTCCAGATAAACAGAAGTTAAGGGAATTTGTGGAAACCAAACCAAAAAGTACAAGAATACTAAAGGGAGTCCTCCAGTTAGAAAATCAATAACATCAGATAACAACCCAAGACTAGAACACAGGACAGAACAACCAGATATCGGCACAGATATGGAAGCTATCAAAGCTAAAACACTGCAAATAGGGAAACAGAGATGTCAATATGCAAAAGACGAAAACATTAAAACAAAAATAGGGACTAAATAATGTAGTCATAGAACTTTCATATGGAGAAGAAGTCAAGACAATATAAAGAAATAAAAGATTGGTTTAAACTTAGAAAAATACAGATAAATATTAAGGTAACCAAAAAGGAAACTAACAACCCTACACATCAAAATAAAAAACAAGAAAAACATAAAGACTCAGCAAATATAAAATCAACAACAGTGAAAAAGATGAAAAGAAAATACATAAAGGGAAATGACTCAGCACAGAAAATTAAGTGGAACAAAGTACACACACACAAAAAAAATACATCAAGATGACGGCACTAAACTCAACTCATACTCATCAATAATTACACTGAGTATAAATGGACTAAATGCACCAATAAAGAAACAGAGAGTGGCAGAATGGATTAAAAAAAACATGATTCATCTATATGCTGCCTACAAGAGACACACATTAGACTCAAAGGCACAAACAAACTGAAACTCAAAGGATAAAAAAAGTATCAAGGAAATGACAATCAAAAAAGAGCAGAATGTGTCTATGAAGCTTCCATGAGTTTGCCTTGTACAAGTTGTGCTGGCCTAACTCCTTGAGGAACTGAATTGCTGGGCAGAGGGCTGTAGGGACCATGATCTCAGGATTATCTAGTTCAATTGGCATAACATAGTATATAAAGAAAATGTTTTACATTCTACTTTGATGAGTAGCATCTGGGGTCTTAAAAACCTGTGAGCATCCATCTAAGATACTCCACTGGTCTCACCCCTTCGGGAGCAAGGAAAAATGAAGAAAACTAAAGATACAAGGGAAAGATTAATCCAAAAGACTAATGGACCACATTTACCACGGCCTCCACCAGACTGAGTCCAGTACAACTAGATGGTTCCTGGCTACCACCAATGCTGCTGTAAAAAGGATCACAATAGAGGGGCCTGGACAGAGCTGGAGAAAAACATAAAATAAAATTCTAACTCAAAAAGAAAGACCAGACTTGCTGGCCTGACAGAGTCTGGAGAAACACTGAAAGTATGGCCCCCGAACACCCTTTTAGCTCAGTAATGGAGTCACTCCTGAGGTTCACACATGAGCCAAAGATTGGACAGGCCCATAAAACAAAAAGAGACTAAGGGGGCACACCAGCCCAGGGGCAGGGACTAGGGGGCAGGAGTGGACAGGAAGGCTGGTAATAGGGAACCCAAGTTTGAATAGGGAGAGTGTTGACATGTTGTGGGGTTGTTAACCAATGTCATAGAACAGTGTGTGTACTGACTGTTTAATGAGAAACTAGTTTGTTCTGTAAACCGTCATCTAAAGTACAGTAAAAAAAAAAAAAAAAAAACCTAAGGAAATAAATAGCTCTAAAATTTGTAAAAAAAAAAAAAGGGGGGGGGAGGAGTGGCAACATGAATCTTTAACAAAATAGACTTTAAAGCAAATTCCACCGCAAAGGCTAAGGAAGGACACTATATAATGATTAAAGGGTCCTTACACCAGGAGGACATAACAGTAATAAATATTTTCACACCCCACAACAGGGCTCCAAAATACATAAAACAAACTCTAACAGCATTGAAAAGAGAAGCAGGCAGCTCCGCTATAATAGTAGGAGACTTCAACATACCACTTTCGGTGAAGGACAGAACATCCAGAAAGAAGCTCAATGAAGACATGGAAGATCTAAATGCCACAATCAACCAACTTGATCTCATAGACATATAGAGAACATCCACCCAACAGCAGCCAAGTATACTTTCTTTTCCAAAGCACATGGAACATTCTCCAGAATACACCACATACTAGGCCACAAAGCAAGCCTTAACAGAATCCAAAACATTAAAATTTTACAGAGCATCTTTCCTGACCATAAAGCCATAAAAGTAAAAGTCAATAACAGAAAAAGCAAGGAAAAAATTCAAATACATGGAAACTGAACAACTCTTTCTCTCAAAAAACTACTGGGTTACAGGAGAAATCAAGGGCAGGATAAAGAAATTCACAGAATCAAATAAGAGTGAAAACACACTCTACCAGAACCTTTGCAAAAGCAGTGCTCAGAGGTCAATTTATAGCAACAAATGCACACACCCAAAAAGAAGAAAAGACCAAAATCAAAACATTAACCCTACAACCTGAACAAATAGAAATAGAGCAGCAAAAGAAGACCTCGTACACCAGAAGGAAATAATAAAATTAGAGCAGAAATAAATGAAATAGAGAATAGAAAAACAATTGAAAGAGTTAACAAGACCAAAAGCGGTTCTTTGAAAAGACCAACAAAATTGATAAACCATTGGCCAAACTGACAAAAGAAAAACAGGAGAGGGAGCAAATAACTCAAATAAGAAATGAGATGGGTGATTTCACAACAGACCCAACCAAAATAAAAAGAATCATAACAGAATACTGTGAAAAATTGTACTCCAACGAATATGAAAACCTAGAAGAAATGGGTAAATTCTGGAAAACACTCTACCTACACAAACTAACGCAAACCGAGGTAGAACAACTAAAAAAAGCTATAACAAAAGAAGACACTAAAGAGGTAATTAAAAACTTCTAACAACAACAACAAAAAGCCCTGGCCCTGATGGCTTCACTGGAGAATTCAACCAAACTTTCAGAGAAGAGTTAACACCACTACTACTAAAGGTATTTCAGAGCATAGAAATGGACAGAATACTCCCAAACTTATTCTATGAAGCCAGCATAACTCTGATACCAAAACCAGGTAAAGACACCACAATAAAAGAAAATTATAGACCAATATCCCCCATGAACATAGATGCAAAAACCCTCAACAAAATTCTAGCCAACAGGATTCAACAACATCTCAAAAAAAAAATAATTCACCATGATCAAGTGGGATTCATACCAGGTATCTTCTTTTATGCAGGGATGGTTCGACATTGGAAAAACAATCAATGTAATCAATCACAAAAACAAAATGAAAGATAAGAACCACATGATCTTATCAATTGACATGAAAAAGGCATTTGACAAAGTCCAACACCCATTCGTGATAAAAACTCTCAGCAAAATAGGAATAGAAGGGAAATTCCTTGACATAATAAAGGGCTTTTATCAGTATAAAAGGAGGGATCAGTCCCTGGAGAAGGGCATCATGCTTGGTAGAGTACAGGGTCAGTGGTCAGTGGAAAAGAGGAAGACCCTCAATGAGGTGGTTTGACACAGTGGCTGCAACAATGAGCTCGAGCATAACAAAGATTGTAAGGATGGCGCAGGACCGGGCAATGTTTTGTTCTGGTGTGCATAGGGTCGCTATGAGTTGGAACCAACTCGATGGCACCTAACAACAACAACAACAACATACAAAGCCAATAGCCAACATCATTCCCTCTGAGAACGGTAACCAGACAAGGATGCCCTTTATCACCACTTTTATTCAACATTGTGCTGGCAGTCCTAGCCAGAGCAATAATGCAAGAGAAAGAAATAAAGGGCATCCAAATTGGTAAGGAAGAAGTAAAAGTATCCCTATTTGCAGATGATATGATCTTATACTCAGAAAACTGCAAAGAATCCACAAGAAAACTACTGAAACTAATAGGAGATTTCAGCAAAGCATCAGGATACAAGATAAATACACTAAAATCAGTTGGATTCCTCTACACCAACGAAGATAACTTCAAAGAGGAAATCACCAAATCAATATCATTTACAATGGCCCCCAAGAAGATAAAATGCTTAGAAAAATCTAACCAGAGACATAAAAGACCTATACAAAGAAAACTACAAGACACTAATGCAAGAAACCAAAATAGACCACATAAGTGGAAAAACATGCTTTGCTCACGGATAGAAAGACTTGACATTGTGAAAATGTGAATTCAACTTAAAATGATCTACAGATACAATGCAATCCCCATCCAAATTTCAATGACACATTTTACTGAGATGGAGAAACAAGTCACCAACTTCATATGGAAGAGAAAGAAGCCCCGTATAAGTAAAGCATTACTGAAGAAGAAGAACAAAGTGAGAGGCCTCACACTACCTGATTTTAGAACCTATTACACCACCACAGTAGACACACCACAGCCTGCTACTGGTACTGGTACTGGTACAACAACAGATACAGAGACCAATGGAACAGAATTGAGAATCCAGACATAAATCCACCTTCATATGAGCAGCTGATATTTGACAAAGGCCCAAAATCTGTTAAATGGGGACAAGACAGTCTCTTTAACAAATGGTGCTGGCATAACTGAATATCCATCTGGAAAAAAAATGAAACAAGATTCATACCAAATACCACGTACAAAAAGTAACTCAAAATGAATCAAAGAAGACCTAAATATAAAATCTAAAATTACAAAGATCATGGAAGAAAAAATATGGACAGTGCTGGGAACCCTAATACATGGCATAAACAGAATGCAAACCATAACTAACAATGTACAAACACCAGAAGAGAAACTAGATAACTGGGAACTCCTAAAAATCAAACACTTATGTTCATCAAAAGGCTTCATCAAAAGACGACCTACAGACTGGGAAAAATAATTTGGCTATGACATATCCAATCGGGGTCTAATCTCTAAAATCTACAGTTACTGCAAAATCTCAACAACAAAAAGTCAAATAATGCAATTAAAAAATGGGCAAAGACAGTAGTCAAAACAGCCTGGTATTGGCACAACAACAGGCACATAGACCAGTGGAACAGAATTGAGAACCCAGATATAAATCCATCCACATACGAGCAGCTGATAATTGACAAAGGCTCAGAGTCAGTTAATTGGGGAAAAGATAGTCTTTTTAACAAATGGTGCTGGCATAACTGGATATCCATTTGCAAAAAAATGAAACAGGACCCATACCTCACACCATGCACAAAAACTAACTCCAAGTGCATCAAAGACCTAAACATAAAGACTAAAACGATAAAGATCATGGAAGAAAAAATAGGGACAACCTTAGGAGCCCTAATACAAGGCATGAACAGAATACAAAACATTACCAAAAATGACGAAGAGAAACCCGATAACTGGGAGCTCCTAAAAATCAAACACCTATGCTCATCTAAAGACTTCACCAAAAGAGTAAAAAGACCACCTACAGACTGGGAAAGAATTTTCAGCTATGACATCTCCGACCAGTGCCTGATCTCTAAAATCTATATGATTCTGTCAAAACTCAACCACAAAAAGACAAACAACCCAATCAAGAAGTGGGCAAAGGATATGAACACGCACTTCACTAAAGAAGATATTCATGCAGCTAATAGATACATGAGAAAATGCTCTCGATCATTAGCCATTAGAGAAATGCAAATTAAAACCACAATGAGATTCCATCTCACTCCAACAAAAAAAAAAAGGCTGGCATTAATCCAAAAAACACAAAATAATAAATGTTGGAGAGGCTGCGGAGAGATTGGAACTCTTATACACTGCTGGTGGGAATGTAAAATGGTACAACCACTTTGGAAATCTATCTGGCGATATCTTAAACAGTTAGAAATAGAACTACCATACAACACAGAAATCCCACTCCTCGGAATATACCCTAGAGAAATAAGAGCCTTCACACAAACAGATATATGCACACCCATGTTTATTGCAGCTCTGTTTACAATAGCAAAAAGCTGGAAGCAACCAAGGTGTCCATCAACGGGTGAATGGCTAAATAAATTGTGGTATATTCACACAATGGAATACTATGCATCGATAAAGAACAGTGATGAATCTATGAAACATTTCATAACATGGAGGAACCTGGAAGGCCTTATGCTGAACGAAATTAGTCAGAGGCAAAAGGACAAATATTGTATAAGATCACTATTATAAGATCTTGAGAAATAGTATAAACTGAGAAGAACACATACTTCTGTGGTTACGAGGGGGGGAGGGAGGGAGGGTGGGAGAGGGTTTTTTACTGATTAATTAGTAGATAAGAACTTCTTTAAGTGAAGGGAAGGACAATACTCAATACATGGAAGGTCAGCTCAACTGGACTGGACAAAAAGCAAAGAAGTTTCCGGGATAAAATGAATGCTTCAAAGGTCGGCGGAGCAAGGGCGGGGGTTTGGGGACCATGGTTTAAGGGGACTTCTAAGTCAACTGGCAAAATAATTCTGTTATGAAAACATTCTGCATCCCACTTTGAAATGTGGCGTCTGGGGTCTTAAATGCTAACAAGCGGCCATCTAAGATGCATCAATTGGTCTTAACCCACCTGGAGCAAAGGAGAATGAAGAACACCAAGGTCACACGACAACTAAGAGCCTAAGAGACAGAAAGGCCACATGAACCAGAGACCTGCATCATCCTGAGACCAGAAGAACTAGTTGGTGCCCGGCCACAATCGACGACTGCCCTGACAGGGAGTGCAACAGAGAACCCCTGAGGGAGCAGGAGGTCAGTGGGATGCAGACTACAAATTCACATAAAAAGACCATACTTAATGGTCTGACTGAGACTAGAGGAATCCCGGCGGTCATGGTCCCCAAACCTTCTGTTGGCCCAGGACAGGAACCATTCCCGAAGACAACTCATCAGACATGAAAGGAACTGGACAGTGGGTAGGAGAGAGATGCTGATGAAGAGTGAGCTAATTATATCAGGCGGACACTTGAGATTGTGTTGGCATCACCTGTCTGGAGGGGGAATGGGAGGATAGAGAGAGTTGGAAGCTGGCAAAATTGTCACGAAAGGAGAGACTGGAAGGGCTGACTCATTAGGGGGAGAGCAAGTGGGAGCAAGGAGTAAGGTGTATATAAACTTATATGTGACAGTCTGACTTGATTTGTAAATGTTTACTTGCAGCTCAATAAAAGTTAATAAAAAAAAAAATGGGCAAAGGATATGAACAGGCATTTCACCAAAGAAGACATTCAGGCAGCTAACAGATATATAAGGAAATGCTCGCGATCATTAGCCATTAGAGAAATGCTAATCAAAAGTACAATAAGATACCATCTCACCCCAACAAGGCTAGCATTAATCCAAAAAACACAAAATAATAAAGGTTGGGAGGTTGTGGAGAGACTGGAACACTTACACACTGCTGGTTGGAATGTAAAATGGTACAACCACTTTGGAAATAGAAGTACCATAGGCCTCAGCAATCATGCTCCCTGGAATATATCCTAGAGAAATAAGAGTCTTCACACGAATAG
This sequence comes from Loxodonta africana, assembly GCF_030014295.1. Taxonomy (NCBI): domain Eukaryota; kingdom Metazoa; phylum Chordata; class Mammalia; order Proboscidea; family Elephantidae; genus Loxodonta; species Loxodonta africana. Next base: position 65,536,858 of record NC_087362.1, read on the forward strand.
ATATATGCACACTAATGTTCATTGCAGCACTGTTCACAATAGCAAAAAGATGGAAACAACCTAGGTGCCCATCAACGGATGAATGGATAAACAAATTGTGGTATATTCACACAATGGAATACTATGCGATGATAAAGAACAATGATGAATCCAAGAAACATCTCACGACATGAATGAATCTGGAAGGCATTATGCTGCGTGAAATTAGTCGCAAAAGGACAAATACTATGTGAGACCACTATCATAAGAACTCAAGAAAAGGTTTTAACACAGAAGAAAATATCTTTTGGTGGTTACGAGGGTGGGGAGGAAGGGAGAAGGGTATTCACTAACTATATAGTAGACAAGAATTATCTTAGGTGAAGGGAAGGACAACGCACAGTACAGAGGAAGTCAGCACAACTGGACTAAACCAAGAGCTAAGAAGTTTCCTGAACACAAACACTTCAAGGGACAGAGTAGCAGATGCGGAGGCCTGGGGACCACGGTTTCAGGGAACACCTAGGTCAATTGGCGTTAAAAAAAGTTTATTAAGAAAATGTTATTCATCCCACTTTGGTGAGTGGCATCTGGGGTCTTCAAAGTTTGCTAGTGGCCATCTAAGATGCATCAATTGTTTCCAGCCCACCTGGAGCAAAGTAGAATGAAGAACACAAGAGACACAAGGAAAATATTAGCCCAAGAGACAAAGGGTCATATAAACCAGAGACTACATCAGCCTAAGACCAGAAGAACTAGATGGTGCCAGCTACCACCAATGACCGCCCTGACAGGAAACACAACAGAGAGTCCCTGACAGCAGGAGAATATTGTGATGCAGAACTGAAATTCACATTAGAAGACCAGACTTAACGTCTGACTGAGACTGGAAGAACTCCAGAAGACATGGCCACCAGAATCTCTGTTAACTCAGAACTAAAACCATTCCCTAAGCCAATTCTTCAGACCAAAATTGGACTGGACTATAGAACATAAAACAATATTCGTGAAGAGTGTTCTTCTTAGTTCACATAGATACACGAGACTAAATGGGCAGCTCCTGTCCAGAGGTGGGATGAGAAGAAAGAAAGGGATAGGGGCTGGTTGAATGGACACGGGAAACCTGGGGTAGAAAGGGGGAGTGTGCTGTCACATTATAGGGAATGCAACTAGGGTCACATAATATATGCATACAAATTTTTGTATGAGAAATTAACTTGAGCTGTAAAATTTCACCTAAAGCACAATAAAAAAAATAATAATTCTTAGCCGCAGCCTCCAACCTGATATAAGACAGGAGCTTAGACAAAATGCTTTAGAGCAGAAGCAAGCTCTCAGAACAAGACAAGACAGAAATATCCATAAACTCATCGAACAATACCACACAAAACAAGGATATGAGGATTCTAGTTTCTTGAAGTGTATGTAGCAATTTTTGGTAAGATCGACTCAATTCAATGGAAATAACAGGTTTTAGATAAAACTTATTACCTTGCCAGAGGGTCAGATGGAGGAATATTGTCGTGATTCTTGATTGAGAAACTATATCATAAAACAGGTATGGAGCTAAAAAAAAAAAAAAGTGTCATCCTCTTAAATGATTATAAACTAGGCATTTAACTCTAAGAGTGATGCCCCCCCCCCAGAGACTTATATGACTAGGGGTGGTATTCCCAGAGTGATGACTTAATATTCCTGTAATAGCCTAAGTATATGAGCTTTCAGTGCTGTGCCTAACATCACCATGAGCCACTGTAGTCTATCAGATGTGTCCCTTTGAATCTTGTCTTTTCCTCATTACTTTCATATCATTTTTTCTCATAAAATGGAATTCTGTGAATTATACTCTTCTGTTAACATCATCATGTAAGCATTGTTCAAGGTGTTACAAAATGCTGGATGCCTCATTTTTAGTAACTTCTAATATTTCCTAGTCAATGTATCATAATTTATTTAGTTCTTCCCTAATTATAGGACATTTATGATATTTCCAATATTATAGTCTTATAAAATAGCCATGTGATAAATAACTCCAAGAAGAGAGCTTTCTCTATGCCTTGAACTATTTCCTTAGGGTTCATTCCCAGCAGCTTCCCGTTTATTCTTGATAACTGGGTTTGGGAGCAAGAAATGGGCTCACCAGGGGACACAGAGCAAGAGAAGAAAGTTAACTCACTAGTCACAAAAGACACTGAAGATTACTATTCAGCTGCAATGTATGACCTGTTTCAGGAAAATCGTTTTACTTTATCTTAATTTTTATTTTATTTATTAATTTATTTTTATTCAAAAGCAATATACTCATTGTAAACAAGGTAAATATATAAAGAAAAAGTTAATACTACTTCTTACCACTTCCCTCTATTGCCAACACACCATGACGACAGATTTTAATATCCTGGTGTGTATCCTTCCATATATTTCTCCATTATTGTTGTTGTTGTTGTTAGGTGTCATCGAGTTGGTTCCGACTCGTAGAGACCCTATGTACAGCAGAAGGAAACACTGCCTGGTTTTGTGCTATTGTCACAGTCATTGCTATATTTGAATCCATTTTTGCAGCCACTGTGTCAATCCATCTCATTGAGAGTCTTCCTCTTTTTCTCTGACCCTCTACTTTATCAAGCATGATGTCCTTCTCCAGGGACTGGTCTCTCCTAATAACCTGTCCGAAGTATATGAGATGAAGTCTTGCCATCCTCCCTTCTAATGAGCATTCTGGCCGAACTTCTTCCAAAACAGATTTGTTCATTCTTCAGCAGTCTATTGTATATTCAATATTCTTTGCCAACACCATAATTCAAAGGCATTGATTCTCCTTTGGTCTTGCTTATTCATTGTCCAGCTTTCACATGTGAATAAGGTGATAGAAGATACAATGGCTTGGATCAGGCACACCTTAGTTCTTAAAGTGACATCTTTGCTTTTTAAATTTAAAGAGGTCTTTTGCAGCAGATTTTCCCAGTGCCATGTGTCTTTTGATTTCTTGACTGCTGCTTCCACGGGGGTTGATGTTGGATCCAAGTATCCTTGACAACTTCAATCTTTTCTTTATTTATCATGGTGTTGGTTACTGGTCCAATTGTGAGGATTTTTGTTTCCTTTATGTTGGGTATAATCAATACTGAAGGCTGTGGTCTTTGATCTTCACCAGTAAGTGCTTCAAATCATCTTCACTTTCAGCAACCAAGCCTGTGTCATCTCCATGTCGCAGGTGTTAATGAGTCTTCCTCCAATCCTGATATCCCGTTCTTCGTATACATAGCCCGGCTTCTCTGATTATTTGGTCAGCATACAGATTGAATAAGTATGGCGAAAGGGTACAACCCTGACTCACACCATTCCTGACAGTATCCACTTGTTCTGTTCGAAAGACTGCCACTTGGTCTAAGTAGAGGTTCCTCATGAACACAATTAAGTGTTCTGAAATTCCCATTCTTCGCAATAGTTTGTTATTATCCACACGGTCGAATTCCTTTGCATAGTCAATAAAACACAGGTAAACATCTTTCTGGTATTCTCTGCTTTCAACTATGGTCCATCTGACATCAGCAATGATATCCCTCCTTCTGTGTCCTTTTCTGAAACCAGCTTGAATTTCTGACAGTTCCCTGTTGATGTCCTGCAGCAACTGGTTTTGAATGATCCTCAGCAAAATTTTCCTTGTGTGTGATATGAATGGTATTGTTCAATAATTTATGTGTTCTGTTAGATCACTTTTCTTTAGAATGGGTACAAATGTGGATCTCTTCCATACTCATACAAATATATACTTGCTTTATGAACATATTTGTTTTTATACAAATAGGCTCAGGTATAACACACTGTATTCTGTATGATTTATAATACACTGTATCCTATATGATTTATAAATTTATATACATGAATTATCTTCATAGCTCTCATCATTATCTGCTACTTCTTACTTATTGTCCCTTTTCCTCCACTGGATTGTACATTGCAATGGGATGGGGACCCTGAGTGTCTTGTTCTCGGCTGTGCCCACAATGCTCTACATGGTGCCTTGCCTGTGGTTGGTTGAATGAAGGAATAAATTAACCAGTGAGTCGCAAAACTGAGCTCCAAGCTGGTGTTATTTCTGCCGCATAACAGTGATTACCGCTATGCTGGATATAGATGCCTAGTACCCAAGCAAGAAGGAACCCTGGCAGCACAAACAGTTAAGCTCTTGGCTGGTAACCAAAAAGTTGGCAGTTCAAACACACCCAGAGGATCTATGGGAGAAAGACCTGGTGATCTGCTTCTGTAAGGATTATAGCCAGGAAAACCCTGTGGAGCAGTTTTACTGCGTCACATGGGGTCACTATGGGTCAAAATCGACTGGACAAAACCTGACAAGCAAGAAGCACTATTGGCTTTGAAAACTGTGTTCATTTTAGCTCTAACCTTTCTTTTCACCTCAACATGTATTTTTTTTTAATGTACACAACTATCTGCCTACCGATTTAAAATAACTCTAAGTATTACAACTGACTAAAAAAAAAAAAAAAAAAAAAAAAATTTTTTTTTTTTTTTTTATTACAACTGACATTCTGAAAGGAAGCTTGAGGCTCCTGTACTCAATCCTTAGAGTTATTATGACTGTCCCAATTTTATTCTCTCGCTTTTTTCATTTGTATAAAGGTCTATCTTCTCTGATGAAAGTTTCTTTGAGGTTATCACCGCCTAGCATTGTGTTTCGTACTTAGTAAGTGTTAATTCCTCCACCATCTGTCAATTTGTCGTGTGGTGGGTTGCATGTTGCTATGATGCTGGAAGCTATGCCACTGTACTTCAAATACCAGCACGGCCACCTGTGGTGGGCAGGTATCAGCAGAGCTTCTAGACTAAGACAGACTAGGAAGAAAGGCCTAGCAATTTACTTCTGAAAATCAGCCAATGAAGACCCTGTGGATCACAGAATATTGTCCAAGACTTTGACCAGCTTACTTTGGACACATATCAGGAGGGATCAATTGGTGCAGAAGGACATTGTGTTTGATAAAGTGGAGGGCCAGCAAGAGAAACCCTCCATGAGATGGATTGACGCAATGGCTGTAACAATGGACTCAAACATACCAATGATCATGAAGATGGTACAGGACCGGGCAACATTTTGTTCTATTCTTCATAAGGTCACCAGGAGTTGGAGCCAACTCAGCAGCAACTAATAACAATAAAGGTTGGTCGGTAAGAAAGATCGGATGGTAAGAAAAGGCTTGGCTTCGATAGTATTCAAGCTGATACCTGAGAAAGTAGAAGGTACAGGCTACTCATATCAGCAGGGAAACCCTTCAAAACAGAGGGAACAGGTGCAGTGTACCTGGGTGGACAAAGCTGAATGTCTAGAATGTAGGGAGAGAAGGGAGGAGAGTGGTACAGAGAGGTAGGCCGGGGCGAAATCAAATACAATAAGGAGTCTGGATTTTATTTTAACTGTAAGGAGAATTCACAGGAGGGTTCTAAGCAGTGAGGGACATGGTCTGATTTAAAGTTTTCAAAATCACACTCTGGCTGTTATGTGGAAATGGACCACAGGGAGGCAGGCGTGGAAGCAGAGCAAGCAGCTGAGACGCTAACGCCAAGGCCCAGGCTGGAGGTGATGGTGGCCTCAGGACAGTTAGTGGCAGTGAGATGGCAACTCCTAAATCTTCCACTTAGAAGCTCTGAGCTCCTCTCCCCTCTAGATAAGCAACTTTACTTCTTAAAGTTGCAGTTTCTTCATCTGTGAGACCAAAACCAAGCCCGTTGCTTTCCAGTCGATTCTGACTCATAGCAACCCTATAGGACAGAGTAGAACTGCTCCATAGGGTTCCCAAGGGTTCGTGGTGGATTTGAACTGCTGATCTTTTTGGTTAGCAGCCAAGCTCTTAACCACTGCGCCAAAGGGGGGTATAATGTCTAACCAAAAACCAAAACTGTTGTCATCGAGTCGATTCTGGCTCATGGTGACCCTACAGGGCAGAGTAAAACTGCCCCATGGTGTTTCCAAGGCTTTAATGTTTATGGATGCGGACTGCTACATCTTTCTCCAGAGGAGCAGCTGATGGGTTCGAACTGCCAACATTTTGTTTAGCAGCCAAGTGTTTGACCACGTTGCCACTAGGGCTGCTTCATAATGTCCATTGTCAGGAGGGAGAGGTGGCAAGTTGTATGCTGATACCTAGCACCAAAAACCAGTCACTATGGTGTTGACGCTGACTCATGGCAACCCTTTTGTGTGTCAGAGTACAGCTGTGCTCCATAGGGTTTTTAATGGTTGTGATCTTTCAGTAGTTTGCCAGGTCTTTCTTTTGAGGTGCCTCTGGGTGGACTTGAACTGCCAATCTTTCGGTTAGCAGCCAAGCATGTTAATTGTATCACCCAGTGTCTTAGTCGTCTGGTGCTACTATAACTGAAATACCACAAGTGGACGGCTTTAACAAAGAGAAGTTTATCCTCTCACAGTTGAGTAGGCTACAAGTCCAACTTCAGGGCATCAGCTCCAGGGGAAGGCTTTCTCTCTCTGTTGGCTCTGGAGGAAGGTCCTTGTGATGCATTAGTCTTCACTTGGTCTGGGAGCATCTCAGGGCAGGAACCTCAGGTCCAAAGGATGCGCTCTTTCTCGGGGCTTTTTTCTTGGTGGTATGAGGTCCCCATGTCTTTCTGCTTGCTTCTCTATTTTATATTTCAAAACAGATTGGCTTAAGACACTACCTAATCTTGTAGACCTCATCAATATAACTGCCACTAATCCATCATATTACATCATACTGATAGGATTTACAACACATAGGGAAATCACATGAGAAGATAAAATGGTAGACAGTCATACAAGGGGACCATGTCCTAGCCAAGTTGACAGATATTTTTGTGGGACACAATTCAATCCATGACACTCAGGGACTGCTATATACCTAGCATAGAGGCTGGAATGGAGAACATACTCTCCAAATGCCAATGCCAGCTGGCCTTTACCTTGGTTTACTTCCCTTTGGCCAGATTGGAAACAACAAACTCAGGGGAATTGCCGCTTGCAAAAGGCAAAAGTGGGGGAACACTCTAATGGATTAAAATGAGATGAAAACATGGGATGGGAGGAAAAGATTTAAGGAAATACACAGCAATGTGTTCAAGAAGCTTCTGTGAGGGGGACACAAACAAAGATTTTGATTCATGTCTATAAAGCATAACATGTCCCAAAGAGCTGTGTATACAGTCACCAAATTTAGGGCATCCTATTACAAGGGGCAGAGAGATAGCTGACAAAATGAGGCTTTGTGCTTTTATTCCCCACAAATGGTCTGTGAGCTGGAGAGGCCCTTTATGTCCCTGGTAAACTTGAGCCCTACTGCAGGTGTTTGAGTTTATCACAGAGAGGAAATGACTTTTTTTACACCTAATTTAACCCGAATCTATTCACAGTTTAAAATGTTTAGTAACGGTGACCTTTTTAATGACTAACACATTGCAGGTGGTCGTGTTGTAGCCTGCAGTTAATGTTTGCCCTCAGAGGGAGAGAGAGAGAGAATTAAATGACCACTCCATGGCTATTGTCTTCCCCTTGCAGGGTTCAAAGGACAGCTGGTTCTGAATGGAGCCGATCATAAGGATCTGTGAAAATAAAAGGGATGGGGTCCTTTCTCCTCAATAGGAGAGCTGCTTTCCTATTCTTGACTTCCCTGGAACTGAGACATGGGCAGACCATCTCAGAAAGAACTGGGAACCAGACGCAGCTAATGCACTGATGGAGCTTTGTATGTGTTTTCTCATTCAGAGGACAGCTGGGTCTGACTTGCTGCAATGGCCCAGGATGGATTGGGGATTGGTTTTGCTGCCAACCATGGCTGCACCCCTGGGCTTTTCCCATGATTTTGAGCTGAGACTCATAGAGCCACAGACTGCCTGAGTGAAAGCACTCCAGGGGTCTGGCTCATCATCTATTATCCCTGCCTGATCAGTGAAGGAAGCCCAGAGAGGAAGTGTTCAAGCCAGCGGGCTCTCCCATGTCTCATTCTCGCCTACCAAGCCTGTTGACAAAGCTTTTCCCACTGCATCGCATGCACCATTTTGATTTACTCCCAAGCTAGGTAATGACTTGGGCTGTTTGATTATCCAAGTAGGATCCTTGTTTCAGGTCACCTTTCGGGGTTTTTGCATCCCTGACATTCTCGGAAGGTCTCCTTTATGGAGCGTGTTGTTGTTGCTGGGCGCTGTCGAGTCAATTTTTGACTCCTAGCAACCCCATCTGACAGAGTACAACTGCCCCATAGGGTTTTCTAGGCTGTAATCTGTATGGGAGCAGATCGCGGCATCTTTCTCCTAGGGAGCAGCTGTGTGGTTTTGAACCACCAGCCTTTCAATCAGCAGCTGAGTTGTTAACTGTTGCGCCACCAGTGCTCCTTTTACTGGGCCTACAGGAGTTTACACATCAGGGCTGAAAACACCCTGAGTGAGTACTTGGTTTTCAGGTGGTGTGGTAGCACTCTGTGTCAGCATATCTAGCTTTAGGTCTGCTACTGGGGAGGCAGGTGCATAATTCAGTGTCCTGACTCTCTGGGGGTGGTGGGGTGAGCCCGCCTTCGTGCGGCACAGAGGCTTCATCGCTCAGAGTGCATTTCATTGTCCCAGCCCTTCCCCTTTCCCCAGCCTCTTCTTGGTGGGAAGAAGCAGCAGCGGGGGCCCAGGATAAGAGGGGCCCTGAAGAGGCCACCGCTGCTTCAGGGACAGCTGTTTCTTTGCTTAGCAGACTGGTACGTGGCTCTTCTCCGTGCGCAGGGTTTTCCATGTCTTGGGTGACTCCAGTGACACCTGTTTTGTTGGACAGCCCTGCCTTGGTTATTTCATTTTTGAAGTAATGGACATTCCTCAATCATTTGCATCAGCAGACCAACTTCTGAGGTCTGAGCTCTCCAATCTCCTCCTGGCTTTAGAGTCTTCCTCGGCTGCTGGGATCACACTAATGCTGAGAGCAAGCGGCTTCTCTTGCTTCCACCGAACGAAAGCCTAGGCAACAGCAAGGCAGCAGTCTGCTGGGGCAGAGGCATCTGCAGGGCTTCTAATGAAATACCAGAGTTGCTGGCTATTCCAAAGAGTTAAGGTGCTTGGCTGCTAATTGAAAGGTGGGAGGTTTGAGTCCACCCAGCAATGCCTCAGAAGAAAGGCCCGGAGCTTCCAGAAAATCTGCCATTGAAAACCCTGTGGAGCACGGGTCTACTCTGATACTCACGGGGTTGCCTTGAGTCAGTTAATGCAATGGCGACTGGTTAATAAGACGCCAGGAACCTGGATGCTATTCAAGTCTCCTGGGCAAGCGCGGAGGATTAAAGTCACTTGGTTACCAGTTAGTTCTGGTCCCCATGCTGTCTCTATTTTAGAGGTTTTCTTGCATTTCTTCCACTCTCCTGCCCTTAAGCATTATTGTTAAAAACAAAACAAAACACTAGATTCTAACACTGGATGGGGACGACGATTGTACAATGCTATAATTTCACTAAAAAATCATTGGGTTATGGACTAAAATGGGCAGAAAAAGTTAACTTCTAAAAACTTCATCAAACTATAGACACTTGTGGTTTGTGTATTTTTTTTCTGAATAGTTGTTACAGTTCAGTGAAAGAGTTTATTAAAGAAAAAAGTTAACTTAAAAAAAGGCATTGGAAAACTCAAATCTGTATTTATTTCTTATTAAAATTATGCTTTACTGACATAATGACAGAGGAAAGAAAAATGGCTGTTGATTTTAAAGCCTCTTTCCTATGGCCTACTAATTATTCTAAAAAAAAAAAAAATTATTCTAGTACCTTTAAAATATTAGAAGAATCCAGTCATTTATATTATAACATATATATATTGTTCTATATGTATTTTTTTATATGTATTACAGTATATAATATTATGATATTTTTAATTAATGTAATAGACTTAAAATATGTTAAAATAAAATCATGTATTTCAGAATATAAGGAATAAACTGTTTTCACATGTGCTAATGCTTTTCAAGTCTATGTTTAGGGTCCCTGTGCGTGATGTCACCTATTCTGATTGAAAATGGTATATGAAAGACAATCTAAAAATATTTGAATTCTCTCTCCTTCATCCCAGCACATTCTCACCCAGAAACGTTTTTTTTTTTTTTGAGCTCAAGAACAGTTCAAGTTGGTACCTATATTAATGTGAGTACTTAAAAAAAAAAAAATGTGAGTACTTTATTGTCCTGAAATTACGGCTTTTGAAGTTTCTTCCTTTCTGAAACAAAAAAGAAAAGCCACTGTTGACATCAAAGAGGAGGCGTTCTGCTCACTAGCAATTATGGTCCCTTAATGTTACTCAATATCCACGCAGTTGCAAACGGCCTTTGCTTTTGGTAACGTGTACTTATTTGATCAACACCTTCAGGAAGAAAAAAAGTGCCTAAAAGGACCCAACTACCTATAAAATTCTCGCTGGATTCTTCCTGGTGGTGGTTGTTGTGAATCAAAATACTCTTTTAATAATGCATTCTGCCATATATGATTGTGGGTGTTTTTTTTTTCTTTTAAAGAAAACATTTAATTACTAGTGGAGAGTTGTAACTGTTAGCTGTGAGTTACCAGATGTGAAACCAGACACAAGGGTGAGATTTTACAATTTTAGCACAGCTGCTTACGACCAAACCTGGTTTAGAACACCGTCGATGGATTTAAAAACATTACATTTATATTAAAAATAGCAGGGTCTCATATGCAGCCCAGCTGAAGGTCTTCTTGGCAAACTTGTTAAAATCTGAGGGAATCACCCCAATCAAAGTCCAAAAACAGTCTTTCTGCACTAGCCAATGACATGGGCTGTCACTCCCTATCCTCTGCCCCCTCCCCACCCAAGTGTTATCATAGAGACACGTGTGCTGAGCCTTTTGTCTGAATCGAAATTAAACCTCCAATTCTCTTCATTTGTACATTATGTGCCCGCCGAACGACAGAAGGTACAGGCTTAGAATGCCTCCAGAGTTTGTGCAGGCTTGAAACCCTTAAAGTACGGTCCTGATGATTTGAGACAAAGGGGTTATTTTGTGTCCCAGTCCACCCTGAGCCCCCTGGCACTTGAGTTTTTACAGTGTAGGAGGAAAATAGCTCCTCAAAGCTTACTTTTTCCTCCGCCACACTCCCACCCCCATGAGCTCTTGAATCTGTAGCTATTATTTCAAGCCAACTTGTGGCCATGCTTAGCGGAGCGTGCGGAACCGAGCAGGACAGCTGAAATAACTGTAGGGACGTCGGGTACACTGACCCCTGCACCCTGCGCATGTGGGGGGCTGCGCTCGGCCTCGCCTCCACTTCTGCTCGTGTTTTAACTAGAGTATTGAGAGTTTCCAAAAATGTATCCAGTGAAAGAGCTTTCGTTTCTTCAGGCACGGGAGAGGGAAGAAGGGGAAGACTCTTGTCTAAGTCAATAAATTTAAGACACATTTGTAGCACTCTTGGTGTTTAAAACCCGGCCTGTTTGACTGACTCTCTTTCTCTAATAAGTAATACATTACACACGCACACACGCATTGTTGTCTAGTCGATTCTAACTCGTGGAGATGGCGTATGTTGCAGAGTAGAACTGCTCCACAGTTTTCTTGGCTGAAATTTTTTTTTGGAAGCAGATCGCCAGGACTTTATTCTGCAGTGCCGCTAGTTGGGTTGGAACTGCCAAACTTTAGGTTACTAGATGAAGGCAAACCATTGTATGGACGTGGGTATCCAAGGAAGGCACCTAGATCCTTCCGTCCCCAAACACTTTATCTACTATCATCATGGCCTCTACCTTCTGGCTTCATAGTTTCTTTTGCAGACTTTCAAGTTTTTTTGGACACATATGAGGTGGGAAACCACTGGATGGCGGCTGGGCGGAGGCCAGTGCGACTGCGCACACCGATGACAGCAGCATCATGACAGGAGCTGTCCACCAATCCTGATGGACCGCAGCCCTGAACGCGCCCTGAGGAAGAGCCCGCCCCTAGTCTGTTTTCTCCCCATATGTAAACCCCTGTGCCTGCCCATCAGACAGCCATCCTGGCAACGCAGGTCACAGTGAGCACTTTTGCTTGACCAACCAAATAAAGTTTTTCTTCTTTCTCTTTCGCCCGACTTGTGCCCCAGTGTCACCCCAAGAGAGACCTGGAGGTCAGATAACACTGTGAGTCGGAATGGACTCGATGGCAACAGGTAGCAGTGAGTGGAGGGTGGATAGACCTTTAACGTTTCGCAGCTTCCCTGCAGCCTTTACTCCGCTCTGTTTTACTGTTAATATTCCAAGGGGATTTGTTTAGAGTTGTGAGGTGTAAAGTTTTGGTGAGGGAGTGAGAGTGAAAGGGTAAAATTTCCTTTTGGTCCGAAGCCAAATCCTAGATATATGTCTGAGTCAGTAGGATTGTATTTTCCTAGGATCTACTGGTAAGTATCTAATGGTATGAACCAGGGTAAGTCACTTCCCCTTTCTCAGCCTCAGTTTCTCTACCTGTACAATGAATGGGTTTGTCCAGATCAGCAATTCTTAGAGTGTGTTCCATGGTTCACTAGTCTGAGACATTCATTGTGAGGATAGAATTTTGTAGTCAAATAATACCGGGGAAAACATGGAACTTCAAGATCTCTTCTTCCAAAATCCATTGCCATCAAGTGGATTCCAACTCATAGCAACCGTATAGGACAGAGTAGAACTGCCCCATAGGGTTTCCAAGGAGCAGATGGTGGATTCGAACTCCTGACCTTTTGGTTAGCACCTGGACGCTTAACCACTGTGCCACTAGGGCTCCAATGATCTCTTCCTAGATATTTATGAATCTTCATGGGTTAAAGACTCTGAGAAGTCCTTGACCAAAGAACTGTTAACTTTTCTTGGTTCACTTTTCCCAATCATAATTGACAAAAATTTATATTGTAAATTCCTTGTTAACGTTCCATGGAGCCCTCAAGAAAAACACTAGAGGTTCTCCATGGTAGCTTTCAGCTTAAATATCCTGTGATTAACTAGCTGATCACTGGTTCTTGTAGATGGCACCCCCCCCATGCCTACAGTCCTCTCTGTCACCGCTTCTTACAGATGTCCACTATTTGTCTCCTGAACTGTCCCCTTGAGGTTCAAGACAGTAGGCACTCAACAAATGCAGTCATAATAGACAGCCACAAGACAGCTTTTCCTTGAGATCATCCAGGAAAATAGGTCATCTGACTTGGCATGGAAATTTTTCCGAATTCCAACTTAGCTAGTGTTATTCTTGACATTGTGCCCATTTCTCTGCTCTTCTGAATTTTGTGTAAAGGTTTCTGAATGAAGAGGGCTTTGAGTGTCCTGAGGCTAGTAGACATTAAGAGGTGGAAGGCCTTACCATCCAGTCCTCTTATACCCTCTCCAATTCTCCTGCTTGTTCTACAGCTCTCCCTCTCCTCCTCCTCAGCATTTTTATTTATTTTTTCTTTCTAGCTCCCCATCCCTCTCTCTTTCCTTTTGTCTCTGTCCTTCTTGGGCTCTTCTTTTTCCATCACTTTTCCACCACTCTTCACCTTTCTCCACTTCTTGGTCCCCTTTCTTCCCTTATTTCTCCTTTCCTTCCTCTCTTTTTTAACTCTTTGTCTCCATGTTTTCTCTTTAGTCCAAGAGCCCATGTGGGCAATGACCTCTCTCACTAGTGGCTGCAAGGCTAATGTGGGTACGGAACAACAAATGAGATAGTTATTGAGTATACAATTTTTATAACAAAAGTTCTCCAGTGAAGTAATCTAGAAATTCAAGGACTTAGTCACCTCTAGGCATGACCAGATCACATTCTATCCATGGCATTATTGCTGGAAAGAAAAAAGGATTGATAAATGAGGAATCCAATATGAAGTAGAGCAGAATCTCCATTTTACAAAATAAGTCTGTCTGAACTCACAACTCACTCGGGATATGCAAAACCCCACATAGGCCTGGAAGCCTTGGTGGCGTAGTGGTTAAGAGCTATGGCTGCTAACGAAAAGTTTGGCGGTTTGAATCCACAAGGTGCTACCTGGAAACCCTACGGGGCAGTTTTACTCTGCCCTATAGGGTTGCTATGAGTCAAAATCTACTCAACAGTTTTTTTTTTTTTTTTTGCATGGGCCTTGTCAGTATATTTGGGCTCTAGAAAAGGCAGTATTTCTGGAAGAAATAACAAATTGAGAGGGAGTGTGTTAGAAACCCAGGAGTGACTAAGGTGTAGGGTTGAGGTGTGGTTAGCCCAACCTCATGGTTGTTGGGATCTTTAACCACATCCAGTAGCAGGTCCCTGAAGTGGAAGGAGAAGACTTGCATACAAATCTCACTCTGCTTGTGTGCAACTTCCTTCTGAGTCTCAAATCTTCAACTCTAAACCGAGGATTCGGGATTAGATTATCTCTGGGATTCCTTTCAATGTTCTGTGATTATGTGAAGATTAATCTACATGGTCAGTTCCTGCCTATCTAAAAGTAACAAATGGGCATGCATGGAGTTGACGATCTACTGTTTGCCCAGCATGCCCTAGATTCTATCTGGCATACCACCATTCTAGATATAAGTATGTGTGGGCTGGTGGGGGGGGGGGGCAGGGAGTGGGGAACAAAATGGCAAGGCCTGGAAGATTAAGAACAAAATGAGTTTAAGCACTAAAAAAAAAATTGAGAAGAGAACAAAAAGCAGCAGGAATTAACTTTGAACTGAATGGACAAGAGCACAGATGATTGCTTCCCAATGAAGGAAAGACTTGAGACAGGATGACAGGATCTCTTTGGCTGGTAGCCACAAAAAATAAAAACACAAAATAAACTACGACAGAAAAAAAATCACAGTCCTCAGGAATTCCTAGGAACTTTAGGAAATTGGAGGAATTTTGCTAAATGTTCACAGGAGTCACGGGAGCTGAGATGGACGTTTTCAGAAAAACAAAAACAGCAAACCACCTTCTCTGCAGGTCTTGAGACTAAAAAAAAAGATCGCCATCAAATCAGTTCCAAGTCATGGTGCCCCCATATGTTACAGAGTTGAACTGCACTGTAGTGTTTTCTTGGCTGTGATCTTTACAGAAGATCTTGAGATAGGCAACTGAGACTGCAGCCCCAAGCACCATATTTACTTGAACTCTCTTTTTAAGGTGAGAGTTTCCCCATTAAAGTGCCCTGTTAAGATAGGTGGCCAGCAATAACTAGAGGAATTCTACTACCACTGCTGTAGGTCTTTTATGAAAGAACAGAGAGAAGATTGACACTGTCGATAGCTCCAGGCTAAACCAACGCATTATTTTCATGGTAAGTAAAAACAGTATAGAGGAAACTCAAGAGCATAATTTATTTAAAAATTTAAATTATTTCTTTAATTTTTTTTTTAAACATTGAGTTTTTGAGGGATTAGTTACTAAGAAGAAAAGGCAACTTTGTCCAGCTACAGGGAATGAAAAATGGCAGATTTTGGGAGTCCAAGCTCGGACCTTAGCTAGCTGTGTGACCTAGGACAAGTTACTTAACTTCTCTAAGCTTTAATTTCCTATAGTGCTTATTTTGGAGGGTTTTTATAAGGATTGCATGAGATAAAATGTGGTCAGCATTTAGAACAGTGCCTGTAACACAATGTATTCGTTTTCTATCACTGCTATAACAAGTAACCACAAACTCAGTGGCTTGCAAGAACAGAAAGTTTTTTATCTTGCAGTTCTGGAGGTTAGTAGTGCAACACAGTTCTCACCAGGCCAAAGTAAGAAGGTAGGGCTATGTTTCTTTCTGGTGACAATAGGGAAGAATCCATTTCCTTGCCTTTTCCAAATTCTAGAGATTCCCCACATTCCTTGGTTCACAGTCTCCATTCTCCATCTTCAAAGCCAGAAAAGGTTCATTTTTCTGACCATTCTTCTGAAGTCACATTGCCTTCAGATCACAACTGGGAAAGGATCTCTGATTTTAAAGACCCATGTGATTAGATTGGCCTGCCTGGAAAATCCAAGATGATCTCTCCATTTCAAGGTTCTTAATCACACCTGCAAGGTCCCTTTTGCCATGTAAGATGACATATGTGCAGGTTCCAGGGCTTAGGACATGGACATCATAGTAAATGCTCAGTGAATTTAATATTGTGATGATGATGATGAAGCGACTTTCCTGATACCAAAACAGACGCAGTATTTTTCAGGGCTACAAAATAACTTAGATAATTTTTCTAAAATGAGAGATAAGACTGTGTGCTTTGTAGCATCAAAATTAAGAAAATAAAAGAAACTCATTTTGACCACAAAACTATCTTGCCCATCAGTATACTTTCTAAGTTTAATTAAATTGCAACTAGTATTTCTGGGGTCTCTGTCACATGTCAGGCTTTGTCTTAGGAGCATTTCCTTTTATACACACTATTTTATTTAATCCTCACAACAATCTGTGAGATATGTAGCATCATCTACTTAGTGATAATGATGATACAACTCAAAGAAGTTAAATAACATTTGCACAGTGTCATGCAGAGAAAGAGGAAGACAGGGGTAGGTCTAGATACCATATTCAAGCTCCAGTCCAATCCTATGGTAGAAAAGAAGGGCTTTTTAGCTTTAACTGGGACGTGGGCCTGCAGAATCGTATTTTTCTCCCCAAGGGCCAACTCTGACTTATGGGGAGCCCCTGAGTTACAGAGTAGAACTGTGCTCCATAGGCGTAAACATGGCTGCTCAAGGGCATCTGACCTCTTCTAATTTCAGGAGGTGGAGGAGAGAGAATCACCATCAGCATCAGCCCAAGGCTGATTCCTACGAGGTGGAGGTCAAACGTAGCTCCACCCTCTAACCTTTTTACCAATTCTGACACCAGCCGTCCCTCCTACGGCACTCTCTGCTTCTCTGCTGGGTTCGATAATTTGTTGCAATGGCCACTCAACTCACAGGCAATACTCGCAATTATGGGGTTTATTAGGGAAGTAACAGGTTACAATTCAGGATCGAGAATGACTCAGTTCATGAGTCAGGACAGCTTCTTCTGAGCTGTGCCCACAGGCAGGCCTCTCTCTTGTTCTCAGCCTCTCGGTGCCTCAGCCTGGCCTCTGCCCTGCTCAGGCAAATGTTACAGAGCTCTTTAGCTCTGCCAATAAACGCCCAGAGGCACCCCACTCTGCCATCATCAAGCCTCCTGCCTGAAGGTGCTCAGCTTGCTCCATGTAGCCACCTTGCACCATGAGCTGGGAAGCCCAATGTGCCATTTCATGCTCTTTCTCCTGGTTCTGCTGCTGCTGTTTCTCTGCTGCTGCTTCTCACTGTTTCATGTTGCAGCTCTCTGTCTCCTGGGTACGGGAGGCTCACACCACAGGAAACCTGGTTCCAAAAGACGTGCTCCACTCCTGGCTTTTCCTGGCGATAGTGAGGTCCTCTCTTCCCACCTCTGGGATGGTTCATTTTAAGCCTAAACGGATGGCAAAATGACCAATCCTTTTGTTATGGTTCCATACACCTTATTTGCATGGTCCTACCTCTGCAAGTGTTACAGCTTATTTGCATTGTTAGTAAGCTATCAAGTCCCCTTGGTGGGCCACAAGCACCATATTTGCATAGTCCTACTCAATCACTGTGTGGGAGTTACATGATCATTCATTGTTAAAAGGGCCATATTAAGTAATTCACTGCCCCACAATAGGGTTTTCAAAGCTATGACCTTCTGGAAGCAAATCTCCAGGACTTTTTTCCAAAGTGTCTCTGGATGGGTACAAACCACCACGTTTTTGGTTAGAAGTCCAGCACTTAACTGTTTATGCCACCTAGCATTCTATGAGCATGTTCTAATCTTCATTTAGGGATCAGAGAGGAGGCAGGGGGTCCCATGTCCAGTAATACTAAGGTACAGCACCTTATCCTATAGGTAAAGCACAGTAAACACTAGCACAACTCCCATCCCTGAAGTGCTGTAATCCCCTCTGAAATAATTGGGTGCCATCAAATACCAGTCTAACCATGTCCCCCAGGAGCATGACCACCCAAGTCAGCAGTCAGTTTACATTCCGAATTTCCTCTGTGAAGAGAAGGCCAAAGTGTTTGTGACTCACTGGTGTTCTACAAGACCATATAAAATTTCACACTTATGATGAATGCCTTGGACTGGAGTTTCATAAAACCATTTAGTGTATTAGAGTCTATTAACCAGCCTGAAATCATGACCCTCGTTTAGCAGTTATAGACTGCGGCAGCACTTAATCCATACAGGTTCATTTGTATAACATTTATGATCTGAACCAGATCTCTTTATGCCTAAACACATAGCTATTGGCTTGAAATATGAGCAGCTAGAAAGTCCAACTGGCAGAGTCCCATGTGATGGTGGTAGGAGAGAGCATGTGTTAACAAATAGATCAATTTGGATGTAGAGGTACACGGCAAATGTGAAACTCAGTCACAATTGTTGTACAGGAGACTGTTGAATGCCTATGCAAAATTCATTCCCCATCACTCCTTCCTAACAGAACCCAGGCTTTATTCAGGTACCCTCCCAATCCCTGTACATCCTATGTGAGTCAAGAAAAGCTGACTTCAACCTCTTTGTCCATGATTGTTTTAAGAACCCAGGCTTAAGCATTTGCTTTTCTCCCAATGACTGTTTTGTTGTTAGCATAGACTCATGACTTATGATGATCTAATCAGAATGAAGGCTAGAGCTAATATTCTATAATTAAGGAAAAGATTTCATTTTTCTCCTACAGGCTGTAAGCAAGAAACCCATTTGCCCCAGTTGCTGATGGTAGCCATATTGTGCCCATGCAAAACTCTGCCTGGAGGAGAACTGGTTGCACAAAGACTGTGGCAGGTCTGACATTTTACTCTATTTGCAAGTTAAAAAAATTAGATTGCCACAGTTTTATGGGTGCTGGCAGAAGACACAAGACTCCTTTTTCAGAGTCAAGGGACTTTATTATTCACTGTATAGCTAACAGCGTAAGCAACAGCATATTTGCATCTGTTCTCCAAGCTCAGTTCTCACAGGTTGACTTGAAGAGGGTCAGGTGACACCTGCACACACACCAGGAATCCTGAGTTTAGGAAACCCATGTATTTTATAATGGGCAGTAAGCAAGCCTGCCCGATGCTCCAGAGAGCATATCATGGGAGACACCATCTCTATTTTCCAAAAGTCCTTGAAAACATAGTCCAGAAGAAAGGTGGTTAGAGTCTCTGCTCTGAAGATGTACATAAGCAAAGAGACCCACGGAGAATTAGCTTCCAACTAAAAGCTGGAACAGAGGCGAGGGTAGAGCCAAGAAAACAGCAAAGGGACAGATCCGAAGCCCTAACAGTGCTATGCCTGTATCTCACTCTTCCTCTTGACTTCCTGTTACGTGATATAGCAAATTTCCTTTCTATTTAAGGTAGTTTGAGGAAAGACTCACATCTGAAGTATAACAGCCAATGATGTTAAAACAACCAATGATGAGATGTCTGAGTTCTATAGGGAACTCCAAGATTCTTATGTCTTTAAAGAGGACTGATCTCAGCTACTAAGCATGACACTTTTTAAGTTGTGTCTAACTTTGAGAGGGAAGATCATTTCTGACCTGAACTTGGATCATTTGATGCTTCAGTTAACAATGTCATTGTTGTTGGGTGCTGTTGAGTCATTTTTGACTCATAGCAACACCATGTGACAGAATAGAATTCCCTCACAGAGTTTTCTAAGTTGTAATCTTTATGGAAACAGATTGCCAGTCTTTCCCTCACAGAATTGTTGGGTGGGTCTGAACTATCAACCTTTTGGTTAGCAGCTAAGTACTTAACTTTTGCTTCAGTTCATAGTACGGGATTTAAACGCCAAGGATGACTTTCTTAGAAGGCAATGGTTGAAGATCCCACTGTGATTTTTCAATTTACAACTCCATGACCAAATCCTACAAAATGATGTGCAGACGTGTAGGACTTTGAGCCCCTCTGAAAATGGCACAGAATATTAGACACTGACTTTTCCTATTGCATCACAGCTATCATCCCATCAAAAGGCTTATTAAGTCATTAAAATCAGACTTCTGTTGGGAAGAATATATTTCTCCCCACCTAAGCATGAGGTTGTGCATTTAAAAAGATTTAAACGTGGGATGTCACTGAAACAGGATCCATGAAGTTTAGCAGAGCAGGACGCTTCTTGTGCCATTGAAAGGCGGCCATCTTGAAATTGTCTTGTCACGGGGAGGACAAGAGGGCCACTTGGTTGTGTGTAGCCTCCCATTTTTGAAAATTCTCAACTTTACACCCACAATCACAAGGATACCTAACAGACTGGAATGAAGAAGCCAGTCATCTTACTTATGAGCTTATGCCCTGACCTTACGCCCCAGTACTGAACCATACTGCCTACCACCACCGCCAGATGCTGTCCAGTCAGCTATGACTCATGGCGGCCTCATGTGTGTCAGAGTATAATTGTGCTCCATACAGGTTTCGGAAACCCTGGTGGCATAGTTGTTAAGTGCTACAGCTGCTAACCTAAAGGTCAGCAGTTTGAGTCTACCAGGCACTCCTTAGAAACCCTATGGGGCAATTCTGCTCTGTCCTGTAGGGGTGCTATGAGTCAGAATCAACTCAATGGCAAAGAGTTGGTTTTGTTTTTTTTTTTTTAATACAGTTTTCAATGACTAAATTTTTGGAAGTAGATCACTAGGCCTTTCTTCCAAGGCATCTCTGAGTGAATTTGAATCTCCAACCTTTTGGTTAGCAGCCAAACACGTTAACCTTTTATTTGCACCACCCGGGGACTCCACGGTACCTATAAACTAAAAACCAAACCCACTGCCATCGAGTCAGCTCCAACTCATAGTGGCTGTATAGGATAGAGTAGAAGTGCCACATAGGGTTTCCAAGGAGTGGCTAGTGGATTTGAACTTCTGCCCTTTTGGTTAGCAGCTAAGCTTTTAACTACTATGCCACCAGGGCTCCATACTGCCTATAAGGCCTTATAAATGACTATTGTTAATATTCTGTAATTACCTTCTGAGTAACACAATCAGAAAGGATTGTATTTGTGGGTGTGTGTGTGTGTTTTAAAGGCTCTAATTTGTTAAGTGTAAACAATAAAAATATAATTATAAACCTATTTGAGAACCTACACATTTTTCAATACAAGTGAAGCCTCAAAACCTGGAAAAGGCCTGGCTTCTCTTTCTGTGAGAGAGACCCTGCCTTGCAATGACTATGTAAAAACACTTTGTGAGCTGTAAAAACTCCACCATGTGTTACCTATTAAGCAGCTCATCTGTTATTCAGGCGGCCCGAGGGGACATGGGAACACTCCAGACGTGTAGTGCCCTTTGAGAGCTGGGCCAGTGCATTGTGTAAGAATCCTCATTCAGGCTTGCCTGTGACCCACATGACAGGGGACTACTTCCGGGGTACCTCACATCTGTCCCACTTTCAGAGGACTTGTTTAACTTGAGACTCAGGGTCCAA
The DNA here is from genome assembly GCF_030014295.1 of Loxodonta africana. Classification (NCBI taxonomy): domain Eukaryota; kingdom Metazoa; phylum Chordata; class Mammalia; order Proboscidea; family Elephantidae; genus Loxodonta; species Loxodonta africana. The sequence continues at coordinate 65,558,228 of NC_087362.1, forward strand.
ACACATGTCAGAGGGAGCTGGGGCATTGCTAAGAGACAGCCATTTATTCTTCACAAAGTGCCAAGGAGAATCAGGGCCACCTCCTCCTCTCCCCTCTGCTTTTCATGGCCGTAATATGCCACATCCTTCACGTGGCATTAACAGTGCTTAGCAGCTGGAGGAGGAGGCTCAGGAAGACGGGCTGTCCCCGCAGTAAATGAGTTGTGCAGGAATAAAAGCTCTGTTTAAGGGCATTCTTCCTAGACACTGTGCACTGGGTAATTTTTTAAATCAGTTTTTAAGAATCAAAGTGGCCAAGTCAGATCGCTCTGACTTCATGTGCGTCGATTCCGTCGCTATTAGTACTGAGATGTGTCTCGAAGAATCTGTCTGTACTTTTCTAACCTAAAACTCCTTTCCCTCTGCCCAGCTCAGAGAGGAGGCTTTACTCTGGCATTAAATAAACTTTAAAAACAGTAGGTGAACATGAAATGTTATTAAGATCCTACTCTATGACAGTGGAATGGTTTACTGGAGCTATTAAGCCACCATCAGAGTGGTGGAATTACTTCATCTGGAAAATAATGCCTTATTTTGTGACACTTTTTTGTCATTTAAAAAAGGAAGGCAGAGAAAGGATGGCTGGGTCTCATCACAAATTAAGTAGCAGCCAGGGTTTAAGACAGTATTTCTAATCAGATTTGGAAAGGGAATAAATAAATAAATAAATAAATAAAACTGAAATGATTATTAATCATTTGATAAGGACAATGAGGGTGTGGCTATAGGGAAGGCTTGGTCTGGGAGAGATGTGATCCTGAATTGTAATTAACAGGACAGGTGCTTGGCATAATTAAGTGTGTAATCTGGTAGAGGGGAAAGAATGGCTTACACACTTCATCAAGCCCTGCTTCTGCTCACGCCCTGGATATGTGAAATGGGACTGGCCACTTAATTAACTTCTCTGAAACATGATTTTCTCATCTAGATAATAACATCCATTTCTCAGGATTATTAGAAGAATTTATATTAGTTTATTACATTTACTGTTTATGAGGTAATTCATATTTATATCTACCAAGGATGTTAAAACAACCAATGATTGAAAAAAAAAAAAAAAAGAAAACCCAATGAGGAGATGTCTGAAACCTATAGGTAACTTCAAGATTCTAACCTCCTTAAAAAGAACTGATCTAGCTACTAAATATGTAAATTTAAAAAAAAGTAAATGTAAATTACCTTGTAAACCCTAATGAACTCTACAAACGTTTGCTCTCATTTGTTCTTCATAATGCAAAAGGGAGAATTCAGTGAGGGGTGGTCTCTCTTCCCGTGTAGGCCTATTGATAAGTCACTTGCCATTTAGGCTGCCTTGGAGAGCTGCAAAGAGGAGTCGTCAGTGCCTGCAAAGAGGAGTCAGTGCCTGCAAAGAGCCTCTGAACATGCTCCCGTTTGCTAGAGATATCCAAAGGTCATACTGTTAAACCACTGTCTCCCTCCAGGGAAAGAAATGTGTGAAGCTGGATACTTGCCTCAATGAAAAGTCCAGTGCACACATGAGCTTGGGGTGAATAAAAAAAGGGTGAATAGATGCCTTTAAAACCCTAAATTTCCTTTATTAAAAAAATCCCTGGTGACAGGTGTCCTTGTGTCTCTTGATAACTAATGGAATGGCAAGGGACGGTCTGGGGCTCCAGAGAGCTGGGTGCTCTAAACAGTATCTCCCAGGAGCATTTTGTTTGAACAATGGGAAAGGAGTCATCTCGGCATGACGGCCCACCACCCCTGTGCCTACCCTAGGAGTGCTTGCTGGAGAGTGCTCTGAGACGTGATAAAAAGCCAGATGTGAAGTCCAGGTCTGAGCCTAGTGAAGCCCCAAACCCTTAAGACCGGTACTTTACCTCCCTCTAATTGGGCTCCAAATTAGCTACTGTCAAGTTAGTCCCCAACTCGTGGTGACCCCATGCACAATGAGGTCAGACCTCTGTGATCGCTAAGATTTTCACTGGCTGACTTTCTGGAACTAGATCACCAGGCCTTTCTACCTAGTCTGTCTTAGGCTGGAAGTTCCTCTGAAACTTGTTTAGCATCCTAGCAACACGCAAGCCTGCACTGACAGACAGGTGGGGGCTGTGCATGAGGCGGATTGGCCTGGAATCAAACCCAGGTCTCCCACACGGAAGGCGAGAATTCTACCACTGAACCACCATTGTCCCCTTGGAAGGAGGACGTTGGACGAAATGATATTTTAAGAGACTGGTATTTACAGTAAAGAAATTATAAGTCTGTTATAGGAATCACAGCACTTACAGAATCAAAGACAAAAATTTAATAATATAGCAGAACACGTCTATAATATTGTTGTTACTCATAAAACATTGGTATGATATTTTACAGGTTATAAAATGCCTTCGCATAGCGTCTTATTTAATTCACAATGCTTCCATACAAATTGAGGAATTATTATCACTTGTTGAAGAGGAAATTGAAGTGCTGAGAGATTATATGGCCTGACCAGGTCACACAGCAAGCGGTGAAACAGGAATTCAAACACAAGTCTTTGAATGCCAAATTTAAAGCCCCTCTTGCCATACCATAGATGAAAATTTCACAGGAGAACAAGGCTTAGAATATTCATGTGCTCCATGGAAACATTTCCAGTGATTTTAATTTTAAAATCATTTAATTTAGAATCATTAATTTTAGAATCATTTATGTGGTGCCAGAGAATTTATTTAAAAAATGATCAATGAAGGCAAAAATTCATAAAAACTTTCTTTCAGCCAGTATTACTAGTAAACCTAAACCTGTTAGGAAGTTGGTTATGATATGGAATGTGGCTATTAAAATGCCATGAATTTCATTAAGAACTCAAAATATGTAACTAGAGTTTTTACTAAGTTCATAAAAAATAATATTGCATATAGCATCTTTTGGAAATCCTTGTAGTTCATGTGTCATCTACCTGGTTACTTAGTAACCAAGTAATCCAGTAACCAAGGAGTCAAGCCATAGATTAAATAGTCCCCAACCAGGCCATAAAAAGGTCCCTGAGTACAAATTTGCAGAATTATGGTTTATTGTGTTAATAATCTCCCCATATCCATGGCCAGCCTTCCAAGGATAGGGCTGGCGAGTGTGTGCTATTTCAGGGCCCAGCCGTGGCTGTTGTTATTTTGTTATAGCACCTGCTTTTAAAAGAGGAAATTAAACCACAGAGCATGCTCTGGTTAAAACTCACTGAAGGAAATAAGAAAGGCTGTACACACCCAGCTGGGGGTGGGGACTCTGGAGAAACCCAGACTTGGAGTGTGAATGAATCCTCATGAGAGCTGGTGATTTGTGGTTCAATTCTCACTCCCTGCTAAGGTTTTGGACTACACTCCCCAGCTGATTTTGGTGGAATTATTTTCGTGACTGACAGTTCTCTTTGATGACTCAAAGGTGCGTTCAGCAGATATTTGTTGGGCACTACTGCGTTCCATGCACTGTGTCAAGGATGAGCAATGCAGCTCTGTGCTCGTAAGGGCTCACTGCATTGGTAGGAGAGGGAGGCACTAACCAATCACACGTGTAGTATGTAACTGTGGTAAGTGCTCTGTGGTAAGAGCAGAGGATGCTACTAGAGTGTCCACCACTGAGATTGGGTCTAATGCAGGATAGAAGGGGGGTAGTATGGGAAAAGTTCCCTGACAAACTATGTGGCATTTGACAAGAGCTGGAAATCAGATGGATGAGGAGGAATTCACCAGCTAAGCGAAGTATGGAAGAGGCAACAAGCTAGGAAGAGCGTTCCAGGCAGAGCAAGAAGCATACGCAAAGGCTACGAGGTAGGAGGCAGCAAGGTCTTTTCAAGCAACTAAAAGAAGGCTAGCGTGGCTGAGTGCCATCAAGGCTGGAATGGAAGACGTGAGAATCACTGTGCTTCCAAGTGACTGTTTGTGGGAAGGAGGGAGGGTTGGGAAAGTAGAGGGTTGTTCATCGTGAGCAGGTTGACTTCCCACGTAGGAGCAGTTCATTCTCTTTAGTTGGATATGTATACTGTCCAAAGCTCACCAATCTTGGTTATCATCTATCTTCACAAATTCATCCTTCTACTGTTCCAGTGCTCCCAAAATCTCTTGCTGAGTTAAAAGTAGCTTCGTTTCTTATTCTGCTGTATCAGAAATACCACAAGTGGGTGGCTTTAAGAAGCAGAAATTTATTTTCTCACCTTTTAGGGAAGCTAGACGTCAGATTCGAGGGCACTGGCTCTAGGGGAAGGCTCTCTCTCTCTGTTCACTCTGGGGGAAATCCTTGTCTCAGCTTCTCTAGTGTTCTTTTAGGCATTCCTCATCTCCTTGGAGATCTCCACGTGGCTTCTGTCTCTCCCATTTTTCTTGCTTGCTCTTGTGCCTAATTTGCTCTTTTTAGATCTTAGCAGTGATTAGGTTTAAGACACACCTTACATTGATATGGCCTCATTAACATAAAAAAGAAAGCCCTATTCCCAAAGGGGTTACATCCACAGGTACAGAGGTTAGGATTCCAACACGTATTTTGAGGGAACACAATTCAATTCATAACAAAGAGTGAACGGGTGGTAGATGGTGTCACAAATTGAATTGTATTCCCCCAAAATACGTGTCAACTTGTTTAGGCCATGATTCCCAGTATTGAGTGGTTGTCCTCCATTTTGCAATTGTGATTTTATGTTAAAGAGGATTAGGGTGGGGTTGTAACACCCTTACTACAGTCACTGTCCCTGATCCATTGTAAAGTGAGTTTCCCTGGAGTGTGGCCTGCACCACCTTTTACCTTACAAGAGATAAAAGGAAAGGGAAGCAAGCAGAGAAGGGGGACCTCATACCACCAAGAAAGCGGTGCTGGGAGCAAAACACCTCCTTTGGACCTGCGGTTCCCGTGCGAAGAAGCTCCTCAACCAGGGGAAGATTGATGACAAGAGCCTTTCTCCAGAGCTGACAGAGAGAGAAAGCCTACACCTGGAGATGATGCCCTGAACTTGGACTTCTAGCCTACTAGACTGTGAGAAAATAAATTTCTCTTTGTTAAAGGCATCCACTTGTGGGATTTCTGTTATAGCAGCACTAGATGACTAAGATAGATGGAGCAACCAAAGTATCAAATTTCCACAGAAACCAGCACTAAATGAACCCCTTCTGTTCCCTTGGCTACTAACAGAAGAAACCCTCCTGATGCAGTTTCTCTTCTTCTCAGGGTTTGTACTTATCTTAATATCTTCATCTTAGTTCATAATCTTGGGCTATTTCATTTAGTTGAACAGTGACCACATGACAACATGCAGTTGGGTTCTGCAGCTTGGGATGGCTGGAGTTTGGGTTTGGCAACACGGCTCTGCCACAGACTGGACGGTAGACACAGAAAAAAACGAGGCCACAATCTTTGCACTTAAAATGTTAACTTCTCAGTTTTAGTGACAGCCTGACATCCCAAAATAGGAGTTGGTATGAAGAAGACACTAATCAAACGTTAAACTCACTTCAGGAGCAGCTTGGCAGAAAGTCAACAGAGAGAAGTAACAAGGAAATCTGAAGAAATATTTTTTTCTCAGTCCATTTATGGGATCACTTATTATGGTTTGATTATCCTTTTCGATGATTTAGTTTGACAACAGCATGCTACCTGGACTAAAGATTCCAGTGTCTTGAATGAAATACCTTCTGAAAAGTTTCTTGTTTCCCATAATCTGTCGTAGATTCTGACTCAAAATCTGTTTGCAAGAGTTGAATAGTTCTAGCAGCTGTTTCCCATGTCATCAGGTAGGCAGCTGTGTTCAGCTGATAAATTGAGCACCTACTGTGTGCACAGTGCTGTGGGGAATCCAGAGGTAAACCATGAGGGTCCTAGTCCTCTAGAGCTTCACAGTTGTTAGTGACATCTGGGTATGTAACCCAAATACAAAGCAGACAGAACGTCAAATCAAATGGAGGCAGACACTGGAGAGGAAGTGAGCCATTGTCATGAGGACAATTGAGGACAGACTTTGTAGTGTGGAGCACTTGGACCAGAGCTCAAAAGAGGTACTGGAGGATGGAAAAGAAAGATATCCTTTGGGATGGTAGTAGAATGAGCAAACACACAGGAAAAACAATGGGCATGGGCCATCCAGTGGAACACCGGCGTAGGCAGTTGGATGTGCTTTGGAAATAAGCAGTCGTACATGAAATGTCAGCTGCACCTCCCCTTCCGCAGTCACCCATTATTACCGCCCCTTTTCTTAGAGCATGAACAGTTAAGCACTCAACTATCAACTGGAAGGCTGGTGGTTTGAACTGACCCTGAGGTGCCTTGGGAGAAAGTCCTGGTGATCTGCTGAAAGGTCACAATCTTGAAAGCCCTGTGGAGTGCAGTTTACTCTGCAACACGTGAGGTCACCATGAGCTGGAGTCGACTCGATGGGAATATTTTTTTTTTTTTTAGAGAAAAGAACAGTGATGCACAAATACCACACACACACACACACACACACACACACACACACACACATATTTTCATCTCAGCTCTGAGTAAACTAGCTGGCCACCAAGTCAGACGGTGTAACACAAGGACCAAGAGACCTGGTTCCAGCCTTGCCCTTGCTATCAAGGGCTGGGTAAGCTTAGGAAAGTCACTGTTCTCTCCAGGTCAGGAAGTCGGACATATGGACAAGATCCTTTCCAGCTTAAACACGTCTGGTTCTTGAAGAGAGATGGAGACAATAGTAGAACAATGTTTGTTTTCTGGGGAAATGAGGATAAGAAAAGATAATTCCCTTGGGTACCCAAACAAAAACAGGAAAACAAACCCACTGCCGTTGAGTCGATTCTGACTCATAGTGACAATATAGTCTCTTGGGTACTGCCTACAAACACATAGAAGAAGCAAGCACGGGGAAAAAAAAATTAAATATGTTTTTTCATAATTAAGGAGAGATTTGGGCCAGAGGCCAATTATATCCTAGAAAAGGGTATGATCATTTCTTGAGACATTGTGATACGGCCCAAGAGGCTTTTAGACATATCTTGTTTCCAGTACTGTCTCTAACATTTACGAACTTAATATTTCTCAGGTGATCTAACTTCACTGAGCCTCAGTTTTTAATCTATAAAATGCGGATGATCATCAAAACTATTGTACACATTTAACAAATATTAAGCACCTACCAAGTAACCTATGGGGTCGCTATGAGGCGGAATCGACTCGATGGCACTGGGTTTGGTTTTTGGTTTGTTGTACCAAGTAACCAGTATTAAGGATAAAAAAGACGTTGGGATACAATATTTAGTAAGACAGATAAAGCCTCTGTTCTCACAAAATCTACCAACTAGTGAGAATTAAAGATGGGCAGGCATGCAATCTACCACCCGTCTCTCAATTCATCATATTGTGGTGGCTTGCGTATTGCTACAATGCTGGAGGTGTTGCCGCCAGTATTTTAATACCAGAGAGGTCACCCAAGGTGGAGAGTTTTCAGCAGAGCTTCCAGATTAAGCCAAACTAGGATGAAAGGCTTGGTAATCTACTTCCAAAATTTAGCTAGCGAAAATCCTACGACCACAGCAGAATATTTCAGGATATACTACTGCGAGATGAGTATTCTAGGTTGGAAGGCACCCAAAATACACAGGGGCCGTAACAATGGACTAGAACATGCTGGCAATCACAAAAGTGGTGCAGGATTGGGCAATGTTTCCTTCTGTTGTACGTGGGGTCTCCGTGAGTCAGAGCCAACTTGATGGCAATGAAAAGCAACAACAGGCATGCAATTAAAATAAAGTGAATCGAGTACAGGAATAAGGGAAATATTGCAATAATGAAACTAGAGCAGCTATGGAAAAGTAGAATAAAAAGATCTGCCCTAGTCTGAAGTCAAGAAGACTTCCTGAGTGGAGTAAGACCTGAAGAATGGGGCTGTGGGGTATATTTTGAGAAGCTAAGTATTCCAGGTATAAGAATTAGAGTAGTTCTGAGAGAGAGAGGGAGAAGATGGATGGATGGATGGATGGATGGATGGATGGATGGATGGATGGATGGATGGATGGATGGATGGATGGATGGATGGGTGGGTGGGTGGGTGGGTGGGTGGGTGGGTGGGTGGATGGATGGATGGATGGATGGTTGGATGGATGGATAGATGGATGGATGGACGGGCAGAGACAGACACATAGATTCTGTGTGTAATATGCCTTGCAGAGTGTGTTAAACATAAAGTGAGTGAATAAACAATAACTACCAGAGATATTACTACTTTCATGGTTTGGGGGGAAATTAATTTTACCTTGTAGACAGGTTTTTGCAATCTCTTTGTGCCAGTCCTGTAAGTCAGCCTGCTTTGCTTGCGTATGGTAGGCAAGTAAAGTCAGAAGCTTTCTGTGTTTGTGTTGGGGGCAGAGACCCAAACACAGACTTGTCCTAATCTGACAGAAATGAAAGCATAGAGCTTTGTTCCCCTACTTTGCAGTCGTGTGGGAGATCCCTGGTATCATTGCCACAGAGCTTACAAAGTTAGGAAAACGTTCTCATTTTAACTGGTATACATAAAAATTCAAATCCTAGCCTCGTAAACCTGAGTAAACAGTTTAAAGACTTGCTTTAACTAGAAAGTAATCAAATATAAATGCAGGTATGCAACTCATTTGCATCTTTTTCCATGTGAGTGAATAAAGATAATTTACTAGGTATGGTTTGGATAAATGAAATTGGCATTGGAATTTGTGTGATAAAATATAAAGCCGTGGTGATTTTCCATGCTGGGCTCATCTATCCCATGTTCAGCAAAGCCGAGGGGACACCTCATAGATTTTTACTGTTACAGGACCTTCCTTTGCATCTGCCCCTATCTATAACGTTATGGTAGTGGTTTACCTTATCTGAGCCTGTTTCCTCATGTGTTAAAAAGGAATACTACTGTCTGCCTAATACCAACCTGCCACCGTTTGTCTGTCAGTTTGTCATACTGTGGTAGCTTGCATGTTGTTATGATGCTGGAAGCTATGTCACCAGTATTTCAAATACCACCAGGGTCACCTGTGGTGCACAGGTTTCAGCACAGCATCCAGGCTAAGACAGAATAGGAAGAAGGACCCGGCCATCTACTTCTTTAAAAGTCAGCCAGTGAAAACCTAATGAATAGCAGCAGAACATTGCCTGGGTACAGTGCCAGAAGACAAGCCCCATAAGTTGGCAGACACTGGGAAGAGCTGCCTTCTCAAAGTAGAGTCATCTTTAATGATAGGGTAAAGCTTTCAGGACCTTCATTTGCTGATGTGTCATGACTCAAAATAAGTAGAAACAGCTGCAAACATCCAATAATAAAAGGAACACGGAATATATGAAGTGTGAACCTAGGAAAATTGGAAATTGCCAAAAATGAAACAGAACGCTTGGAGATCAATATTCTAGGCATTGGTGAGCTGAAATGGACTGGTATTGGCCACTTTAATGTGACAATCACGACAAATTGAAGAGGAATGGCACCACATTTGTTGTTAAAAAGAACATTTCAGGATCTGTCCTGAAGTACAACACTGTCAGCGATAGGATAATATCCATACATCTAGAAGGAAGATCAGTTAATTTGATTATTATCCAGATATATGCACCAACCACTAATGACAAAAAAGAAGAAACTGAAGATTTTTACCAACTTCAGCAGTCTGAGATTGATCAAACATATAATAAAGATTCATTGATAATTACTGGTAATTGGAATGGGAAAGTTGGAAACAAATAGGAAGGATCAGTAATTGGAAAACATGGCCTTGGTGACAGAAACTATGCCAGAGATCTTATGATAGAATTTTGTGAGACAAACAGTGTATTCATTGGAAATTCCTTTTATCAACAACATAATGATGACTACACACATGGACCTTGCCAGGTGGAATACACAGGAATGAAATCAACTACCTATGTGAAAGAGACGATGGAGAAGCTTAATACCATCAGTCAGAACAAGGCCAGGGACCAATTATGGACAAGACCATCAGTTGTTCATATGCAAGTTCAAGTTAACGTTGAAGAAATTAAAACAAGTCCATGAAAGCCAAAGCTACGGCCTTGAGTACATCCCACCTGAATTTAGAGACCATCTTAGGAGTAGATTTAAACACTAATGACCAAAGACCAGATGAGTTGTGGAATGACATCAAGGACATCATAGATGAAGAAAGCAAAAGGTCATTAAAAAGAAGGAAAGAAAGAAAAGACCAAAATGGATGTCAGAAGAGACTGAAACTTGCTCTTGGACTAGGAGCAGCTAAAGTGAATGGAAGAAATAAAGTAAAAGAGCTGAACAGATGATTTCAGAGGGCAGCTCCTCAAGAAGACATAGTTAAGTATTATAATGAAATGCACAAATACCTGGAGTTAGAAAACCAAAAGGGAAAAAACAGAGTTGGCATTTCTCAAGCCGAAAGAATTGGATAAAATTTAAGCCTTGAGTTGCAATATTGAAAGATCTTGTGGGCAAAATACTGAACAATGCAGGAAGCATCAAAAGCAGATGCAAGGAATACACAGAGTCACTGTACTGTATCCAGAGTAGTGTATGATCAAGAGCCCATGGTATAGAAGCAAGAAGTCTAAACTGCGCTGAAGACTGTTGAAAAACAAGGCTCTAAGAATTGGTGGAATACCAGTTGAGATGTTTCAACAAACAGATGCAGCACTGAAAGCGCTCACTTGTCTATACCAAGAGATTTGAAAGACAGCTACCTGGCCAACCGACTGAAACAGATCCATACTGATGCCCTGACAAAAGAAAAATGATCGGACAGATTACAGAAATTATCAATCAATATCGTCAATATCACACATAAGTAAAATTTTACTGAAGATAATTCAAACATGGTTGCAGCAGTACATTGACAGGGAACTGCTAGAAATTCAAACCAGGTTTAGAAAAGGGTGTGGAACTAGGGATATCATTGTTGATGTCAGATGGATCTTGTTGGAAAGCAGAGAATACCAGAAAGATGTTTACCTGTGTTTTATTGACTATGCAAATGCATTCGACTGTGTGGATCATAACAAATAATGGGTAACATTTCAAAGAATGGGAATTCCAGAACACATAATTGTGCTCTTGAGGAACTTGTACATAGACCAAGAGGCAGTTGTTCAAGCAGAACAAGGGGACACTGAGTCATTCCAAATCAGGAAAGGTGTGTGTCAGAGTTGTATCCCCTCATCATAGTCATTCAATCTCTATGCTGAATAAGCAGAGAAAATGGACTATATGAAGAAGAACGTGGCATCAGGATTGGAGAGAGGCTTATTAACAACCTGCAATATGTAGATGACACAATCTTGCTTGCTGAAAGTGCAGAGGACTTAAAGCACTTACTGATGAAGATCAAAGACCACAGCCTTCAGTATGGATCACACCTCAACCTAAAGAAAACAAAAATCCTCACAACTGGACCAATAAGCAACATGATGATAAACGGAGAAAGATTGAAGTTGTCAAGGATTTCATTTTACTTGGATCCACAATCAACACCCATGGAAGCAGCAGTCAAGAATTGAAACAATGTATTGCATTGGGCAAATCTGCTGCAAAAGACTTCTTTGACATGTTGACAAGCAAAGATGTAACTTTGAGAACTAAGGTGTGCCTGATCCAAGCCATGATATTTTCAATCTCCTCATATGCATGGGAAAGCTGAACAATGAATAAGGAAGACCAAAGAAGAATTAACGCCTTTGAATTATGGTGTTGGTAAAGAATGTCGAATATGCTATAGACTGCCATAAGAATGAGCAAATCTGTCTTAAAAGGAGTATAGCCAGAATGCTCCTTAGAAGTGAGGATGGCAAGACTTTGTCTCATGCGCTTTGGACATGTTATCACGAGAGACTAGTCCCTGTAGTAGGGCATCATGCTGGTAAGGTAGAGGGTCAGCGAAGAAGAGGAAGTCCCTGCAGAAGATGGATTGACACAATGGCTCAAACACAGCAGATAGTGAGGATGAGGCAGGATCAGGCAGCGTTTTATTCTGTTGTATATTAAAAAAAAAAAAAAAAAAATTTTTATATAGGGTTGCTATGAGCTAGAACCAACTCGACAACACCTAACAACAGTAACAATACCAATTTAAACACATAGTTGTTCAGAATCCATGAACTCTCTAGGTTAAGGATGAGACCTGTTAGCAAAGTGCCTGGCACACAGTTGAAGCTGAATAACTGCTACTTCCCCATCCCCCACTAGGATGCACCCACCCATTTGCATCTTCCTCTAAAACATGAACTTGTTCAGGCAAACTCCTGGATTATGATCTGAAATGGCACGCAGCTTATATCTAAGAATAGATACATTGATGTGGACATGAACACATGTACACATTCATCTAAGAGCATGTATTATTATCCGTTTATTAGATAGATAGATAGACAGACAGACAGACAGACAGACAGATAGATAGATAGATATGTGTGTATTGTGTATTCTTAGATACAATATACATCCTTGTTCCTGTCTGAGATGTGACTATGATGCCTAGAGGTTCAGCAGTCATTTTGTGACCATGAGTACAAGAGCCACATGCTAAGGAAGTAGAGGAGCCAGATCCAAGAAGCTGGGTTGCTGATGGCACCACTGAGCTGCAATATATCTGAAGACTTTCATGCATGAGGAAAATAGCAGTCACTGTCAGCTGGATTTCCTGTTGTTGTCATCCAAACACTCCCCTGACATTTAAAAAAAAAAGTAAACCAACCTGTCTTGTTGATTTTGACTCATAATGACCCTATTGGACAGGGTAGAACTGCCTCACAGGGTTTCTAAGGAGCCGCTGGTAGATTTGAACCACTGACCTTTTGGTTAGCAGTTAAGTCCTTAACCTCTGTGCCACCAGGGCTCCCTTTCCTGACATAAAAAAAAAAAAAATGCCTCTATAAATCCATCTTCTCTGTGAGTCTTTCATCCCCTCTGCCCCCATCCGGTTTGGACATTTTCCCCTTTGTGAGGACCAGTGGTGCTTTACCTGCTCCTACCTCATGACCCTTAGAGCTGTGCCCACTTAGGCACACTTCTTACCTTCCCTACAAGGCTCTTAGTCCCTGAGAGCAGTGCCCCGGGCTGCTTTTGGTAACTGCTCTCGGGCCCAGCCTGAGCTCCACAAGCTGCATTCAGGAAGGGTATGGAGAAAGGCTGGAAGTTGTAGCTTCATGTTTTTGCTTGCTTGACGGTGTTGTTAGAAATTATGAATTTGGGCACCTTTAAGTAGAGTACTTATTTTCCATGCCTTTCTCTCATGTGACGGAATAACAAATTGTGGTATATCCATAAATGGAATTGTTGTTGTTAGGTGCAGTTGAGTCGGTTCCAACTCATAGCGACCCTATAGGTCAGAGGAGAACTGCTAGAACTCAGCAATAAAAAAAGAGCAAACTATTAATACATGCAACATCATGGATAGATCTCAAAATGATTGTGCTCAATGAAAGAGCTCATAAAAAACAAAGAGAACAGAGTATTCTATGCTCTGATTTGTATAAAATTCTGCAAAATGAATACCAGTCTATACTGACACGAGTGGATTAGTGATTGTCTGGGAAAGTTGCAGGCCCCTGGGTGGTAAAAGCGGTTTGCTCTCTACTACTAATCTAAAAGGTGATGGTTCGAACTCACCCGGCAGTACTGTGGAAGAAAGGCCTGGCTATCTGCTTCTGTACAGATTATAGCCAAGAAAACCCTGTGGAGCATTCCTACCCTGTAACACGTGGGGTTGCCATGAGCCAGCATGGGCTCCACAGAAACAGGTTCAGTTTTGATTTTTTTTGGTTCAGGGAAGCTGGGGGTGGGGGGGATGCGAAGGGGGAGAGAGACCACAGTTGGATGGATTACAAAGGGGCTTTGGAAATGTTTGAGGGTCTTGGATATGTTTACTATCTTGAAGACAAAAATATTTTCTTTTTTATATACGTTTGTGGATCATCATCCCATTGTCATCGAGTGGATTCTGACTCAGAGACTCTATGTTGTTTTGTTAGGTGCTGTGGGGCTGATTCCGATTCATAGCAACAGTTGCTACGAGTCAGAATCAAGTCTACGGCGATGGCCTTGTGTTCTATAGGGTCACTATGAGATGAGTGACCCTATAGAACAGAGTAGAACTGCCTTATAGTGTTTCCAAGTAGCGACTGGTAGATTTGAATGGCTGACGTTTTGGTTAGCAGCCGTAGCTCTTACCTGATGCGCCACCAGGGCTTATATGTGGATATATATACATATGTATCCCTTTCCGTCTGGTTGATTCTGACCCATAGCGACCCTATAGGACAGAGTAGAACTGCCCTGTAGGGTTTCCAAAGCTGTAAATCTTTGTGGAACCAGATTGCCACATCTTTCTCCCACAGGGTGGCTGGTGGGTTCAAACCACTGACCCTTTGGTTAGCAGCTGAGCGCTTTAGCCACTGTGCCACCAGGACTCCATATATATGTATGGGTGTGTGCATGTGTATGTATATATATTCAATAAATACATATGTGAAACTCAATAAATTGTACGATTTACATAGGTGCAGTTTACTGTACATCACTTACAGCTCAATAAAGCAGTACAAACAACAATAACGATACGGAACCGGTACAGTGTGGTGGTAAGAATGGGCACTTGCAGTCAGCAGGCTTGGCTCAGCTCTGCCAACTCTGTAACCAGTAGCCACTCAACTACTCTGTGACTCAGTTTCATCATCTGTTAAATGGTTTAATATTGATCCTTACCTTTGGGGATTGTTAAATGAAATAATCCATGAAACATACCAATCAAACAGTAACTACTCCATATATGTTGTTGCTGTTGTTGTCATTGTCGTTAGCTGCCGTCTAGTCAGCTCCAACTCATGGCGGCCTTATGTACAACACAAGGAAATATTGCCCGGTTCTGGATCATCCTTACAATCTCCATATGTTCAAGCTTATTGTTGTGGCTGCTGGGCCGGTCCTTCTCACCAAGGGTCTCCCTCACCCTTGCTGGCCCTCTACTTCACCAAGCATGATGTCTTCCTCTAGCAAGTGATCCCTCCTGATGATGAGTCCAAAGCAAGCAAGTCCGACAATGCTTTGTTGCGATTCACAGGGTTCTCATTGGCTGATTTTCTGAAGCAGATCGCCAGGCCTTTCTTCCTAGTCTGTCTTAGTCCAGAAGCTCTGCTGATACCTGTCCACCCTGGATGACCTGCTGGTAGTTGAAATACTGGTGGCGTAGCTTCTGGTATCACAGCAACACGCAAGCCACCACAGTACAACTGACTCTTGGGTGGTGGTCAATACAGTGGGCGTTGGCGGGGGAGATGCCTGCATTAGTGCCTGCTCTCCTCCAATGTGCATTCACAGCCAGAAAAGCTTTCATGTAAGTGGTTCAGGTGATGCTAATCTTTCCCCCTACATGGTGATAAGGGACATAAGGTGGGAAAGGGGGACAGTGACCATAACATGCACTTGGGGGGGCGTGGTCTCCTCTTCACGGCGCCTACACCCTAAGGCTCCTGCCCCAGCTGAAAAGACTGATAAGAGAATTCCTTAACAGGCTAGTACTTGCATTTCTCAAGTAGATGTGACTTTGCCAGTCATCTCAGAGGCAAGGACCAATGATAAGACCATAATGTTAGAGACTCAACTTTGTAAATGGCAGCAATTTGGCACTCATGGGAGTTACAGTTAGGATTTTTTTTTTTTTTTTCAAATTCTTGTTTCACTAGCCAGCTCTCAAAAGTTCAAACCTAGTCCTGTTACCATCCAGCTGCATAATTTTAAACAAGTTACAGCATGCTACCTGCCTCAGTTTCCTCATCTGTAAAATGGGAATAAAAATATTATTGCCCGTGTTGTCTCCCTGGCTTCAGATCTCAGCTGAAACTTTACTTCGCTTTTGTTAATTCCTCCAGATCTGGTTAGGGCTCCCCACCCAGATCTGTTTGGGGTCCTTTTCTAAGGAGTGTTACTGTGACATGATGTTTTGTGCCATTAGACTGTGAACTTCCTGTTGACTGGATTATGACCTCCCTGTTCTCTTCAGAGCCTAGAACACTGTCTGCACATAGGATGCTTGCTAAATATTTACTGCATCACTCTACAAACTTTGTTGAATAATCTGATTGGAAAGAAAAAAAAAAACTGGAATCAAATACAATTAGGGTTCATTTACCGCTCAATGATGCAATCAATCAATCAGTATTGATCGGGCACCTACAGTATTCAAGGCACTGTTTATGTTTTGGTTTATATTAGAAATATAGCTTCTAATCCACTAAGGCCTTAACCCTGCACATACCTTCGAAAACTATAATCTGTGGCTTTTCTAGAGTGAAGAGGGGAAAAGCCATAGCGCAGTTTTACGGCATCACGAAGAAGCCTTTTCAACCAGGTTCGGCCCAGATTTGCTTACACATGTTACCCACTCAGGCAAGCGTGTAAAGCATGTTGTTCTCTGGGCTTTTCTATGTGATCCAGCCCTATATATTATATTACACTTATAAAATACCACGAAGCCCTTATGAATTAAAAGATAATTAGCGGTTCAACACGCACAAGACATTAGGCCCAAAGTGTCAAAAATGTCATGGAAGACCATAAATCATGGTCTGCTTGCATTGATCCCTCGTAGAGTTAGTTTTTAAATCATCTCTTTAACACCTTGTAAATGTACAAACAAGTACGGACCCAAGGGGAACTTTAATATGTTTTTCATACATATTTTAATTTCATCTCAAAGTGCTAGCTGCATAAAAATTAAGTCAGACTCACAAAAACTCATTGATTTCCTCGGGATAAAACCCATCTGTCCAAACTAATTTAGAACCTTTTTGAAGCCGTAAAGTTGGTCAGGCAACACTGAGGCCATTATGGGCATTCTGCGCTGGAGGAACTCTTGTGTAATTTTAAGAAGGCCATTTTGTTATATTTACTGTATTTAAATACAGTGCTACTTTTCAGGAACAAAAGCCTCACTGTGTGACTGTATTGAAAGTAAACCAGAAGCTGTGAAAAGCGAGATCTGTTCTTTTCCTTGTGATTAATGCACCTTTCTGCCAAAATGGAGACTTCTCAACTGAGCTCATTTAATACAAAGTAAACGAATTCTCCTCTTTAGATTTGATCCTCAGGCTAAACCCTATAGATAAGGGTTGAACAGTGAATAGCTTTTCATTCTAAACAAAGGATGTTTTGATAGAAAGGTCAGCGCTCAGGTCCTTTATATTGTGATAACAGGAAAGGGAAATGACATATTAATGGCGACCCATGCCATGGTGGTCTGGGGCTGGGTGGGGGTGGGGGGGACACACACAGAAGTAAGACGATTCGGAAGTTAGGGAGGAGGTGGTGGAGACAAATGGGCTGGAGAAGCCACGGATTGTGTTGTTTTTTACTTGTTCTATTTCAAAGGGATTTGTTTATTTTATTCCATACCGAGAAAAGTAGGCAAAAGAGGATCACAACACAACTTCAGGGAGGCAGCCGAGATGGGCTCCCATCCTTCTCCATCTTGCCCTTCAGCGCTAAGCCACAGGGAATATCACCTCTGAAACCAGTGGTGACTTGTAGTGGATTTTTAGATGATGGAGATTAATTATGTGACCACCACCCTGCTGTCAGTTCATCTTACCGCGGTGGCTTGCCTGCTGCGATGATGCTGAAAGCTCTGCCACCGGTATTTCAAATACCAGCAAAGTCACCCATAGTGGACAGGTTTTGGAGGAGTTTTCAGACTCGAACAGCTGAGGAAGAAAGGCCTGGTGATCTAATTCCAAAAAGTAGCCAATAAAAACCTTGGGATCACAACAGAACCTTGACCAACTGGCTTGCTTTGGACACATTATCAGAAGAATCAGTTGCCTGAGGGAGACATCGTGTCTGATGAAGCACAAGGTCAGTGAGGGCACGGGAGATCCTTGATGAGATGGATTGGCACAACAGTCACAATGATCGACTTGAACATGCTGGTGATTGGGAGGATGACGTAGGGCCAGGCAATGTTTCCTTGTGTTGTACGTAGGGCCACCATGAATTGGAGTTGAGTTCATGGCAGCAACCAACAACAAAGCACTTGAACGAGACACAGGAGTTTAAATTTCTTCTGCACTCGGATGCATGAGACATGGAGTTCCAACCTGTCTAAGTGTTTATATGACTATTTCTCTCCGACCTTTCCTTTCTCCAAGTGATACCTCTTGGCCAATTCCGAGCACCTGTCCCCAGTGCCTAGGCTTTGCCCAACAGGCCAGGTTGGCAGATGAGCCCCCCCTACCCTCTTTATTTTTCTTTCTTCTTAATGGCTGTTGTATTTTTCCTTCTCCACTTCACTAAGAAGGTTTCATAATAACCGAACTCAGGAGCTCTGAGGCCATGCCCATTCCTGTGAGGAGTTCCTGGCAGTTACGGGGCAGAACTGAATTGAAAGGGCGAAGTGAGTTCTTGACCAAATTGGATATTTTGCTTTATTCCTTTTCTTTTTTTTTTTTTAATTCATTTATTCAACTACTTAACTTGTTCAACAAATATTTATTGAGAAGCCTCTGCGTTCTAAAAGCTAAGCTAGGTGTTGGAGGTACAGATCTGAGTCAATCAGTCCTTGCTCACAATACCAGAGAGAAACAGTCATAGAACAGAAATTGTGGTGCAGTTGGGTTAAAGGCAAAGCTTTAAGACCTCTGTTTTTGACGGTGACTTCCAGACACTGTACTGCCCCTTCAGGACACTGGTCAATGACCCGTGCTGACAACAGAACGGCTGTTTTGGATTTTTATTCCTAGGTTTGTACAAAATGCTTTGAACGGTTACTCTATCATGCCTCACAGAAGGAGTAGGGAAAGGAGAAAATAGAGAAGAAAGAAAGGCAAATATTTCCAATAACTGATTTAAAAAGAAAATCAGAATTCAATGTTTCCTTAAAGGAACTGGCTGGCTCTACAGGGCCCCCTTCTGGCAGGTTGCCTTGAAGCAACAACCAATTAAAACCCAATGGAAGTAGGAGCCACTGCTTTCTGGATGTACATTTTTTAAAAACAAACAAACAACAATGACAGCAACAAACAGTTACCCTTGAGTCAATTCCTACTCCTGGCGATCCCATGTGTTTCAGAGTAGAACTCCAGTCCGTAAGATTTTCATGGTTGTAGCCTTCGTTTTTTTAGTTAGCCTTCGTTTAGCCTTTAGATAGAGATTATCAGGCCTTACTCCCTAGGCGCCTCTGCATGAGTTCAAACCTCCAGCCTGTTGGTTAGCAGCCTCGTGATTAACCGTTCATACAACCAGGGACCTTCCTTCATGTAGGAAGGTCATTTGATCCTGCCATCAAGTCTTTAGGGTTCGGTTGGTATCATCTCCATTTACAGACAAAGTTCGGTGACGTAATCAAAGTTACACATC
This sequence comes from Loxodonta africana, assembly GCF_030014295.1. Taxonomy (NCBI): domain Eukaryota; kingdom Metazoa; phylum Chordata; class Mammalia; order Proboscidea; family Elephantidae; genus Loxodonta; species Loxodonta africana. The sequence continues at coordinate 65,577,582 of NC_087362.1, forward strand.
TAATTTGAGCCACAAGTCAGGAAACAAGCGCAGGTCACCTGGGGCTAATGTGTGTGATTAACCACTAAGTTTTCTCCCTTTCTAGTTTATTCGTCAGCCAGTCAACAAGTGCCTACTCCATGTCTGCACTGTGCTAAACTGTGCTGGCCACTAGGAATTAAGACTTTCCTTTCTGCAACTCCTGGGGTGTTTTCCAATCTGGGAGCACAGACCACAGGATGCAGCCGGAAAAGGAGCTATCACAAGCTGGAGCCACCTAGTTCAGCTAAAAACTCACCAAGGCAGAGTATCAAGCAAGACAAACCAGCAGAGACCTTTAAATAACAGCTGGGTTTGGTACGGGTGGAGGAACAGGAAAGGTTTTCTTTTGTCCAAACTACTCTGCCTGACAGAGTTCCTCATGCTACTTCGCATCCCACAACCCCACATACGTGACGGTCAGCACTTACGTGTGCTTACTGCTAAACACAGCTAGAGTCATTTGCTGTTTTCCTCTAAAAAAAAAAAAAAAGCAAGTATATATAGTCAGAAACAAAAACCAAACCCAACCCACTGCCGTTGAGTTGATTCTGACTCATAGCGACCCTATAGGACAGAGTAGAACTGCCCCATAGAGTTTCCAAGGAGCGCCTGGTAGACTTGAAGTGCTGGCCTTTTGGTTAGCAGCCGTAGCACTTAACCACGACACCACCAGGGTTTCCTAGTTAGAAAACAAATCCTTTATTTTACAGTATTGTATAGGGCAAGAGAAACGACTCTATTGATCTGATCCTATTAAACAAAGTTAAAAGAAATTGCTGCAAAGGAGTTCCCTTCAAGGTAGAGCCAGAAATGTCTTGATTCTCATTCAAGGAGAGAAGAGTCTATGAAAACACTGTCATTTTTGTTGTTGTTAGGTGCCATCGAGTCAGCTCTGACTCATAGCGACCCTATCTACAATAGGAGGGACCATTGCCAGGTCCTGCACCATCCTCATAATGGCTGTTGTGCTTGAGCCCACTGTTGCAGCCACTGTGTCAGTCCATCTCATTGAGGGTCTTCCTCTTTTTTGCTGACCTTCTACTTTACCAAGCATATTCTCACAGCGCCACATTTCTCTGGGATGGTTAACTCTGCCCTAAGCCTGTCAGCTTCCAGCACCAACCCAGGCTCTTCCCTCCCTGCATTGTTAATCCCCAACCATCCCACTAACCAGTTGCTATCAATTCAACTCCGACCCGTGGCAACCCGTGTGTGTCAGAGTAGAGCTGTACTCCCTGGGGTTTTCAGTGGATGATTTTTCAGAAGTCAATTGCCAGGCATTTCTTCCGATGTGCCTCTGGGTGAACTTGAAGCTCCAACCTTTTGGTTAGCAGCTGAGCAAGTTAAATATTTGTACCACCCAGGGACTCCTACTAACCCCCAGGTTGTTACAAACCTTATATACATCACAATACCTGCCCCAAGATTGTCCTTGTCTGTCAATTGCTCCTCTGCAGGATTTCAGGGCCCAGTAGGACATCATGCCTTTTTAAGATCAAGAGGGTCTTGGCCAGCATTGAGATGAGAGTTTGAATAGTACAGGAGTGAAGTGCATACATGGACTTGTGTTCGAATCCTGACCATGCCAGTGCATATGTGTTTTATGACTTAACCAAACCAAACCAGTTGCTGTCGAGTCTATTCCAACTCATAGCAATCTTATAGGACAGAGTAGCACTGCTTTATAGGGTTTCCAAGGCTGTAATTTTTATGGAAGCAGACTGCCACATCTTTTTCCCATGGAGTGGCTGGTGGGCTCAAATCACTGACCTTTCAGTGTACAGCCAAGTTCTTTAGCCACTGCTCCACCAAGGCTCCTCGTTGTATGATTTAGGGGATGGTATTTCCCCCTCTGATCCTTTTAGTTTCCTCTTCTGTAAAGCGGGGGCAATAAAATTTCTACCTGGGGGCATTGTTGGAAGGATTAAATGAGATGAAAGCCTCTCTTATATGACAAACAGTGTGTGCTCCATAAATAGTTCTATAATCCTCACCTACCTCACACTTTCCTATGGAAACCCTGGTGGCGTAGTGGTTAAGCGCTACGGCTGCTAACTAAAAGGTCAGCAGTTTGAATCCACCAGGTGCTCCTTGGAAACCCTATGGGGCAGTTCTACTGTGTCCTATAGGGTCACTATGAGTTGGAATCGACTCGACGGCAACAGGTTTGGTGTTTTTTTGGTTTTATCTCACGGTTAATGATGCCCTCTTTGGAGATACCCCAGGAAAAAGAATTAAGGCTGTAAGTACCTTACCCTAAGCATCATGTAGAATCGTTTGGCTGTATGTGGAAGGAAAACCCAAAATTGTTGTGGCTTAAATTAATAGAGGTTTATTTCTCTCAGTTCTCCTCTGTCCTATAGGGTCGCTATGAGGCGGAATTGGTTTTATTTCTCTCAAGTCAAATAATAATAATAGTGTAGTCTATCCAGGACTGATACGGTGGTTTTGGAGCATCTTTAGAGGTGGAGGCTGCCTTGAAGGTGCCTTTCTGAAAGTTTCTACCAAGCTTCCACTTACATCTCATTGGCCAGAACTTTGTCACATGGCCACACTTAACTACACCTAAGACTCTTTAGGTCAGCTAAAAATCCAGCTTCTGATACTAAGGAAAAAGAGAAGAATAGATATTTTCTAGACAAATAGTGTTTTTTTGCCTTAGCCCTCCTCTAATCCCAAAGTCAGCAGTGAAATGAGAAGAAATTTGCATTTGCAAACACCAGAATCTTTAATATAAAAATGCCATTTTTGGTTTGCTGAGATGAAATTTGTTATTTCAAACTGCTACCATCAAATTTGGGTATTTGAATTTACGGGAGAACAGAAAATTGGAACTCGTTAATACATTCAAAGCTTATGTAATTATAACAGGGGGCACTTTCCTGTATCTGTGCTGCACTTCGGTAAAATATTTGTAAAAATTCAGAACAAATAAAAAGTCTTCTTTGAAAAATCACTTGTAATTAACAGGCAATAAGTAGGTAAACGTATTATTTAGATCTTGGCAAATCTTGGTTAGGGTAGGCTGAATGAATAATGAAAATCCATATTGTGAATAAAGTTGCAATTTGGTTTTTGCTATCACCCATGTTATTTACATTTCCCCAGACCTAGTTTTATTTATTTTTTTCTGTTCTCTTGAATCACATTTATAACTTAAATAATAATTTATTTTGTGGTCAGAAAACAAATAATTCAGATACTGACATTGTTTCATTTTGCAGAGGAATATGGATAGCCATCAATTTTCAGAATGCATTTTATTCTGTCTTCAGGAACGTTCCAGGTTTCTCTGGGAAATGGTCTCTTTCTCTAGCTCCTCAGACTCCCAGATTTCAATATTATCCCGGGATATAACTTTAAATATATTCTATTTGTAGTAATATCATCCCTCTTGCTATCAAGAAGACTTTCATGTTGCAGTGAAGAAAAATAAGCCTAGAGACTAAGATGAAACGTAAACAGTCAGATAAGATCGGAGTTATGGACATTATTGGTCCTTATTTTGTTTTATGAACAATTTCTGTGAAAGAAGCAGGCCCTGAAATACAACCTGGTTATGAATCATGGTTAGAAGCGGGTTGCCAGGAGCTTTCTGATTGGCTTTGGGTGACGTCATGGCTGCAGCCATGTGGTGGATTCAGTCATTTGGCTAAGCCAGATGTGGGTTGGGTATGAGATGGTTTGGGGTTTGAGCTGAGATTCACTAGGGAGAGAGGGAAAGAGGGTGATACTGAGGATACTCCAAACCATTTCCCCTGGGCCTAAGCAGCCCAGAAAAAGGAGTGAATAGCTGAGAGCATGTCGCTGAATCAGGTGTCCATTTCATCCCTTTGTGGACTGAAGGTGAACGACTGATTATGATCACAAGTTGATGAAAGTAGAATCCACTGTGACCTGGAGAAATGTCATGGATTGAATTGTATCCCCCCCAAAATATGTGTCAACTTGGTTAGGCCATGATTCCCAGTATTGTATGGTTGTCCTCCATTTTGTGATTGTAGTTTTATGTTAAGAGGATTAGGGTAGGATTGTAACACCACCCTCACTCAGGTCACCTCCCTGATCCAAGGTAAAGGGAGTTTCCCTAGGGTGTGGCCTGCACCACCTTTTATCTCTCTGAGAAATAAAATGCTTCTTACTGTTAATTCCTTGAACTCTTCTAGACAATTTCCTAAACTCTTAGTTGTCAACTCTCTGGCAGACACTTAACATGATGCCTACTCTCCATGCTTTCCTTTGGACTCGTTTGTTTGACCTATTTATGTGTTAAGTTGTTCAGGAAGAATTATTTAACATCTAAAGCCCATTTCAGTTCTTTCTTTCTCCTCAGAAAACACGGAACCATTGTTTGTTTTTTCTTCATTAGAAAGAGGAAGTGGTGTTTTATCAAACGCAAATAGGCTTGAGTGCTGACGGGTTGGAGTTCTCTTCACCGTCTGAAGCCCGTGAAGTTTGATTAGGTACTAAACTTGGCACAGAGAATCCTTCATTAATCCTGTCAGCCAAGTCACACCACTTTTGGAGAGTTAATTACCTATGTGTTGCTCACAAAAGCTGTGGGCAGCTGACTTATGGGATCACAGCTTAAGCAAATAGTAATCAACCCTTCACAAAATTCGATCAAAAGTAACGCAGATTCAAAGTGTACCAACTGCCATTTTAAAACTGGATTTGAAACAAAATCCAGAGTCTGTGGAAATGAAATCTTATGGTTAAAAAAACCGAAAAACCCATTGCCATCAAGTCAATTTTGACTTACAGCAACCCTATAGGACAGAGTAGAACTGTCCCATAGAGTTTCCAAGGAGCACCTGGTGGATTTGAACTGCTGACCTCTTGGTTAGCAGCCGAAGCTCTTAACCACTACACTACCAGGGTTTCCATCTTAAGGTTAGAAAATAATAAATAAGAACATTTATTAGATTAGACATATGTATTTGTATCAATTAAATCATTAAGTCACTGAGCTTTAGTTGTCTGGGGAACTAGACTGAAGAGAAAAAGTCACATCAAATTCTTCTACATCGACATCTGCAGCTCTATCTAAAAACTTGCCGTCAAGTTGATTCCGACTCATAGCGACCCTATAGAACAGAGTAGAACTGCCCCATAGGGTTTTCAAGGAGCAGCTGGTAGATTCAAACTGCCAACCTTTTGGTTAGCAGCCAAGCTATTAATCACTGAACAACCAGGCTGTTTCAATGTGTAGTTCACCGTAAAGGAGATTCTATATGCAACACGTTGTCTCCTAGTTATGAGCAGCTGTCTTTCTTCTTGGAGGCTATTTACAAATCATTTCTACGCCTTCTACACAGTCAACATCCTGGGATTTATTTCTGTGGAATTCCTTCCACAGAATGGGTACATTGATAGCAAACATACTGAATGTCTCCTAGAATGCTTGAAAATGTTATGATTTTGCCCCTTACATTCCATTAAAAAAAAAAAAAATTATTTATTTTTTTTATTGGAATGATGGAGCCCTGGCGGTGCAGTGGTTAAATGCTGTGGCTGCTAACCAAAAGGTTGATAGTTTGAATCCACCAGGTGCTCCTTGGAAACCCTATGAGGCAGTTCTACTCTCTCCTATAGGGTCCCTATGAGTTGGAATTGACTTGATGGCAACGGGTATTGGAAAGATAGTTTGGCTGGTTATAGAATTCTTGTTTAGAAAATTGTTTATGTCTGAACCTTGAAAATATTGCTCTGCTATCTGGTAGTACCCATAGTCCATGACAAAAGGTTTGATACCATCAAATTCAGGATCTTTGCGGATGATCTGCTATTTTTTTCTCACTCTCTGTGTAAGCTTTGATGACCTTTTATTTTTCCCTGTTGTTGCTATTAGGTACCATTGTGTAGGTTCCAACTCATACTGACCCTATGTGCAACAGAATCAAATACTGCCCAATCCTGTGCCATCCTTACAATTGTTATGCTTGAGCCCATTTTTCAACCAATGAGTCAGTCCATTACATTGAGGGTCTTCCTCTTTTGTGCTGACTCTCTACTTTACCCCACCTGAATTTAGAGACCATCTCAAGAATAGATTTGACACATGGAACACTAATGACCTAGGACCAGAGGAGTATTTGTACCTACGGATCTAAATTTTCACAATGTTTATGGGGGAATCTTTTTCACTGGGCCCCCACTGAGCCCCTTCGCCATCAAGATTCACCTCTCTCATTAGCTCTCAATAATATTTTTGATAATTTCCCTCCCACCTTGTTCCCTATGTTTTCTGTTCTTTCTTTCTCACACTACTGTTTGAATGATGCTGAATCTACCTGATTGAGTCTCTTAATATGTTTCTTTCTCTCATATTTTCTGCCTTAAAATCTCCCTGCTACTACTAATGGCCTCCTTTCCATTTTCTTCTTATTAATATTTTCCTAGTTGATTCCTTTACTGTAAGTTTATAAAATATTGAGTAAAAGAGGAAATGAACACGCTCGTTTTATCTTCTCAGTCATGAAATCAAGATCTTAAAAAATGTATATTTTATATGGAATAATCTGATGTTTGGTCAAGCTGGAAGGAACTTACAACATTGCTTGATCCACACTTTTCAGTTTGGAAAATCCCCAATTGGAAAAAACACTTCTTGGGTGACTCATTGCTTTAATGTTTTGTTTGATTTCAAATGATCTAAAAGTATTTCGTTCTACTATGGCTCATGGCAAATATTCTTTTCCAGTTGCAAAATAATTTGGTTAAAGAGGTCTCTCAGATCTAATAAATGAACATGGATAAGATTTCCAAAACCGACTTGTAGGGAAAATATTTTCTAAGGCCACCATTTAAATTAAATTAATTGTGAATCTTTGAAATAGAATCTCATTTTAAATTGAGATTACCTCTAGAGAAGAACTGGAGTGCCTGAGAGGTGCAAACAGCGAACACACTTGATTGCTAAGCCGGAAGGTTAACAGTTGAAATACCCCCGGAGATGCCTTGGAAGCAAGGCCTGGCCATCTACTTCTGAAAAATCAGCCATTGGAAATGCTAAGAAACACAGTTCTACTCTGAAACACCTGGGGTCACCATGAGTTGGAGTGAACTCAATGGCAACTGTTTTCTTTCTTTCTTCATGGTTTTTTTAATAGAGGAGAAGGCAAGTTGGAAGTAGATAAAGTAGTGAAAAACAGATAAAATGGTGAAAAGCAGCACAATTGTGTTTTGAGATTCAAGTGTAATGTTGACTTCTATTCAAGAGCAGATCTTATAGGATGTCAGCGTTACATCCATGGTTTAGTGTTTCCTTTTTTGCGAGACCAAACTGTACCCTTTATCCTCAATGTATTAGTCGGTGGATTATGACAGCCTGGCTGCTGTTACGGGTTTTTCTTGATATCCAGCGTCTTTTCTCTTAAGACACACACACATAGCCAATTAAGGGAAGCTTCCTAGAGTGTCAATCAATAAGAGGAGCTAAAACATCACTGAGAATGTCAAGAGATGGAGAACAGTGTGTTTACCCAGACTCTCCTGTAGAAAAGTGTATGTGGTTAAAAGAATAATGTTGGAAAGCCCCTTACAAGTAATAGGGTAAAAAGTAGAATGGATGCTAAGGACCCCCATAGGGCAGCCAGCCAGCATAGCCAGTACGTTCCAAAGATGCAGGATCCCAGGAACGGAAGGGCTTTGATGTTCCGGGATGGGGTGTGTGCATTAATGCCAGAGCTTGGGACAATAGGAGGGCCTGATCACAGCCACGAGGGAGCTTCTTTTCCCACCCCTCCCTCAGTCCTGAGCCCCTCCTCAAACTGAGGGCTGAATACATAAAAGAAAAATCGAATCATCGAGTGCAAAATGGAAGGGACGATGCTCATGCCCACCCTGGCCCATGACCATACTCTTAGCCTTTCCCCTTTAACCTCGATTCTCTCTCTGCCTTTGAAGAGTAATGAGTCAAGTCAAAGTTTAGAGCGCTTTTTAAAAACTGAGAGTAACAGGAACAGCAATTACGTTGCTGCCCTCTTGGATCCCACTCCAGGGTGGTAAAATATACTCTCCCTCACACTAACAGCATAACCTTAGATGTTCAGCATTCCTCACTCAGCCTCAGTTTCCCCAGTCGTAAAATAAGAGAGGAATCCTTAGGTGGTACAGATGGTTAAGCGCTCAGCTGCTAAACAAAAAGTTAGCAGTTTGAACCCACACAGAGGTTCCTTGGAAGACAGGCCTGGCAATCTCCTTCCAAAAGGTCATGGCCTTGAAAACCCTATGGAGCACAGTTCTATTCTGCACCCCTGGGGTTGCCGTGAGTTGGAATCAACTTGTGGGCAACTGGCAACTGGTTGGTTTTAGCATTGATCAGTTTTCCGTAAGTGGCTTTTCTGCTGTAACATTCCACGGCTCTCAGACAATAATCGTTTTGCTCCTGTAGGTCTTACATAATTCCCTTTGCTAATAGTCGAATTTATAATTTTGAATAATACAGCAATGGCAATTAGCACAAATTTAGGTTCATGGAGGCAGCTTCTCTGTGAAGTGCCCCTCTGGCTGTAATTTCCATACGCACATTTCCTGCAATTGCTTCTCTCTGTAATACTGATTTTAACAACCTTATTTAGCAGATCACGCATTTGAAATGCCAGGAGAGAACTAAATAAAGTCAAGGGTCAAAAGCATGACATGCTTCTGTATAAAATTAAAAGTTAATTACTAGCTGCATCCAGGGGCCAGGGCTATTTTAATTTGGGAGTCATTAGCCTGACTATTTAGGATCTATGTTTTAACTATAGCGTTAGGGGTGTCAGCCAAATTCCATTGGCTCCAGAGTGAGAGTCAGTCATCTCCAAGCCCAAACTCCTTATGCTAAGGCTTAGCTGACCTTTCTCCTTAACTGCTAGCTGCTCATATTGAAATCATGATCACTGACTTGTTTGTTAAAGTCATCATAAAATTTAATGTGTTTTTTTTTAATCCCCTTTAGCAAAATACATTTAGGAGGAAGGATATAGGAACAAGTTTTTTTTAGTCACAGTAAAGGACCTGGACATTTGGCAACACATATTTATTTTGGGCAGTAATTTAGGAGAGCATTAGAAAACCCAGTAGTCCAGGGGCAAGAGTGAGGTACCCCCTGAAATGTCTGAGATTATGGAAACAAATAAGCTGCTCTGTAGGAGGCCCAGTTAAAAAATAATAATAATAAACATTTGAAAATGAGGAGAGAGGAGGAAAATCACCTTAAAGAGTCAAGAATGCCTTCCAGGCAAGACTCTCGACTATAATTCCTGAATAAGTGCTTCCTGAAGTATGTTCTGTAGATCACTAGTTCTGTGATTGTTGGTTTAGTGTGGTTGTTTACTTAGGAAAAACAAAACCAAAAAAAAGGACATTTCTATAATCAAATAAATTAGAGATAGGACATTAAAAATCATTTAAAATAATTCTTAAAAGGTTCCTGCCAAGCAGGGCTTTTCAGAGCCTATGATAATTGAGGACTTCTAGGAGAGAGCTAGACCCAGTTGCTGTTGAGTTGACCCCAACTCCTGGCAACCCTGTGTGTGTCAGAGTAGAACTGTGCTCCAGAGGGTTTTCGATGGCTGAGTTTTCAGAAGAATATCACCAGGCCTTTCTTCTCAAGACCCTTGGAGTGGGCTTAAACCTCTAACGCTTTGGTTTGCAGCCCAGTGTGTTAACCATTTGCACCACTCAGGGCCTCCGAGAGGGAGCTATACTACCCCACATTTCCAAAACTTAATATGGCCATGATTACTTCTGTTGAGTTTTTACGCAAGATTAATATTTTTAAAAAATGAAGAAAAATAGAACAAAATGAAACTCTGACTAATGCTTTATTATTGTTGTTCTTAGGTGCCATCGAGTCGGTTCTGACTCAGCAACACTATGCACAACAGAATGAAACACTGCCCAGTCCTGTGCCATCCTTGCAATCGTTGTTATGCTTTGTTAATGCTTTATTAGCGTGGCTGAAGAAAGGCTTTGCCAACCGGGGTGGTAGAATGAAAGCACAAAAGGAACTGGAGAATCCAGCACTGGCTCTTTCCTTCCACCACTGGACAGTACAGAGGGTGGCCCGGCCCAGGCACCTGAGTGACCAACCATGCAGGAGCTCTCTCCCTGCAGGGGTGAGATGGAGTGGATAAAAACCTGCCTAATCGTGAGGAAAAAACTACCATGACCCTAAGCTCCAATCTGCCCCATATATCAGAAAGTCCAATCTCCTCCCTGGGTTTCCCTTCATAAACATACCGAAGTATCAAAAAAAAAAAAAAAAAATTTTTTTTTTTTTTAAAGTATCACTGCAGAGTTAATTCTTAGCCTCACCCCCTACCCTCATCAGTTTTCAGAGATATAGTCAGCATTTTGGCATTGGCTTGCAGAGGCCCCTCTCCATGGGTGTGGGGGAATCCCACAAATCATGGAACCCCTTAAACAAAATCCCCAGAAGTATAATGTAATTGCACTTGTCGCTGGAACAGAAAGGTCTGTTTTAAGACTGAGTGTTATCTGAGGAAGCCCCAGCACTCTAAAAATAGATGACCCTTTCATGGGAGGTACTTAAATTTACCAAACTCAAATGGATTGATGAATGAATGAATGCCGAACTGACTGACGTTCAGTTATTCACAGAGAGAAAAGCTAACTATCAAGCAAGGTGAACACCCATAGAGTGCTTCTTAGCGCAGTTCCTCCTGATAGAAAAAACTGCCTTAGAAACAAAGTCAGATGAGTCTCTGTTAGATGCCTTTAAAACCTGAGTCATAGGAGTTAGCTGCATCCACCTGCCAAAAGGTGCTTGGATAGCACCACATAACACAAACATTTTGTCCTGGGGTAAGGAGTGAGGAACTTCTGCGCATTGGCAGGTGAGTATTTTGTAGAGAAAGAAAGCATTTTAGGAAGAGGGAACCACAGGATCGAAGTCAGAGAGCCATGAAAATGGACAGGAAGCATGACCAGAGGGAAGTCTGCATGGGGACTGGGACAATGCGGGGGCGGGGGGAGCCCATCTCTCTATTCTGCCATTCTCAGCCTTGTCCACACCATCACGTTGGACCATCTTCAAAAGAAGGACCAGCCTTTTGTGACCCAAATGTGTCATTCTTTGAAGATTATAGAGTTTACCAAGATTTGATCCTAAATCTCCAAACTCCTATATCCTAGGCTCTATGCTTAGGCTTTTTGTCCAAGAAAAGCTTTTGGTTTTTAGGCCTGCTACGTGCTTGACCTTATCCTCAATTCTGGGGAAACATATGAATTCATTATAAGAACTACTGAAAACAGCACAGACTCCTAAACAAAATGGATATCATGATTCTATTGTGACTCAGAAGGGAGCCCAATCTCCATTGATGGATTAATGAAACATAAATGGTATTCAGACTTTCTACCTACTGAGGGATAGCTATGAAAAATCATTCACAGTGAAAACATTCTTATTGCTTTTATTCCCAAACTTTCCTAATGAGCTTTCATTACATCAGTTAAGATTTTCTCTCCACTTTTTACAACATAATGCATGCAGCCACATGGTCAAAATCACGTCCAGCTGGAAGGGCTATCTGGAGTTCCACAGTCATGGAGATATACTTCAATGGCTTGTGGGAGTACCCCCTCTCCCAGAAGAGGCAAGCCAGGAGAAGAATTGATTTGTGGACTATTTATTATAAATAGCACTGTTCAAAAGAGAGAGTGGATGAGCAAATGAACAGACAAATGGAAACATCTCTTCCAAACATATTTTCTAAGAACATGGGTGAAACTAGCATGGAGATGTCGAAGATCTAACCAGTGTATTCTAGACACCAGGTGCCTAGTCAGCCAGTTTCAACCCATATTTTAAGACGTTTAAGTTTCCAAAAACATGCCCCAAATTGTGCTGTATTCATTGTGGCTACAGTTTTACAGCCTGGTTAACTCTCACTCAACTAATGAGGTGGGTGTTATGATTGCCCCCTTAGTCAGACTTTTGGAAGAGGCAGTTCTTTTATAGCATCATGGAGGTAACTGAACTGGAGGTTATGCAGTACTCCATCTCTTACCCCCATCGGCTCCAATATCCTATCCCCATCTATGGGAATTGCTTATGGGGAATGGTGAAGAGCAGTCTAATCAAAAATCAATGATCCAAACGGAGGGCTGTTTTTCTACGGCTGAGCTGGTGTAATATTACAATGCCAATCCTAATGGAGTTACATAGAATCCATCAAAATATCAGGATGCAGGGGTCAATGAGGACTGCAATGCCTCACTTCCCTGCAATTACCACTTATTACTGGGACAACATTTTCCCCCTGCTATCCAACTTATTTCTATAAATAATATTAGACGACCCTGCAGTGGCAGTCAATACAGCATTGTTTTATCGTCACAGCTTCGTAGTCAGATCAATACCTGGGTCTTTTGAGTCGTAGGTGAGAACCTCTGAATATGGCACTAAGGAAATCATGTGTTCTTATGATTTTAAATTACATACTTCATTCCCTCTTCATCTTTAATATCAGCAAGGATTCTGCCAGTTAAATTTTTGTGACATTTTTACTCACTGGGAGCAGGAATCTGTTCCCTAGAGACAAAAGAAAATGTTTCATGCAACTTAATTTCTTATTCTTCCTTAGTTGTTCCCTTCCACTCTCCCTATCCCCCTGGGTTAATTATATGGATGTTTTTCTCCTTTGGTTTTAAAGAGTCTGAAAAAATGTAAGTAAATAACAGAGATTCCATCATTTTATGAGACAGCAGCAGGAGGATGAAATGAAGTGGTAGGATAGGCTGCCACTTCTAATCTGGATTCCAGAATTAATTCTCTTCCCCTCACTGGGCTTTTCTTTTCTCATAAGAACAACTGGAATTGGATTTGAATAGTAGTTATAGTGATATACAGTATATAAAAATAATAGTAATAGTAATATATAGTAATAGTATATACATATAAAAAAAACTATATATTACTATATAATAGTATATTATATAGTATATACTATATATAATAGTGGTTAAGTGGTTAAGTGCTACAGCTGCTAACCCAAGGGTCGGCAGTTCAAATCCGCCAGGTGCTCTTTGGGAACTCTGCTGGGGACAGCACTGGGTTATATATAATAGTAATATATAGTAATAGTGAGCCACACATCCCCTGGATTTATTGTTTGTATCCAGAGTTTTTATTATTATTATTGCTTTAATGCCTTTAGACAGGACAGTTGCTATTTCATCGCAGTCTCCACCATTCCCTATTGCTTCACACAGGCCCTATCTCACGCATTTATGTTGCATTTCTAGCTCAGTGGCTATCTGAATATTCAACCTCGGGATAAGATTGTTATTGTGAACAATTTATAACAGTAATACTATGACTACCACTTAATGAATTCTTGCTCCAAATCAGGGATATTGTTGATGTTGTTGTTTGCCATCGAATCATTCTGATCCATAACAATCCTATACGACACAGGAAACCTGGCCCATAACGTTTCCTGGGCTATAATCTTTATGGGAGCAGATCGTCAGTTGAATGTTGATCTTGTTCAAATCTTGGAATTCCTGTGCTCTTGCTATACTTATTTTTCTTTGGATTTGTCCTGGGATCACCCTTGGGAGAATCCAGTCTTCATATCTGCATAACTCGTACCAGCTCAAAAAGTTTTACCAAAAAATTCATCCATAGATGGACACCCAGAATGGGTTTACTGGGAGAGGTGCCAGGAGACTTAGGGAATGGATGGGGCTACTCCTCTGCTCCCTTGGGTCTGGGAAACAGCTGGTTGTGTTTTAACCAGCTCTTTACTTTTCTCTTTATCGAGGTATTAATGGTGGCGCAGTGGTTAAAGGACTCAGCTGCTAACTGAAAGGTCAACGGTTGGAACCCGCCAGTGCTCTGTGGGAGATGTAGCAGTCTGCTTCCGTAAAGATTTACAGCCTTAGAAACGCCCTGGGGCAGTTCGACTGTGTCCTACAGGGTCGCTGTGAATGGGCATTGACTCGATGGCAATGGGAATGCCTCTTACTGTAAGATCCCAGACTATTCAGCAGGTACCTAGTCATAGACATAAACATGAAATCTTCACCATGCTCTTTCTTGTTCTACACAAAACTGTTTTATTTTCTAGGAAGGCCAGTATAAGGCAGTCAACTAGAACATGGGCTTTCCTGCCAATAGACCTGGTTTGGAGCCAGCACTTAGCAGCCATGTGGTATTGGGCTCTCTCTGTCCTCTCCATGTCTCAGTCTTCTCATCTGTGAAATGGGGTGATAAATAACATTGTGGTGAGGTCTCAGGGTGAAGAGCTCACCACATTTCTGGCTCAATACATATGAGTGCCCAACACATACTAGTTGTTGTGTTATTTATATTAAAGTATAATTACAACATTACATTATACAATAAGTATTGATTAGATGAACAATACATATACTAAAAACTAAAAAAAAAAAAATACTTTTTTTGTTTTGGCTGGTTAAATTCTGGGAAAGTACTAATTTCCATGCCAACTCTTCATTCAGGCCATTGCATTCTGGTTTCTGCTCCTTCTGCCCCCTGGAAATGGTCATGCAGAGCTCACCAGGACTTTTCGGAACATGTCCCCCAGGGGCTGTCTTTCAGTCCCATCTGCCCTGACCAAATCACCCCGAACCCTCATGTCAGCCCAACCCAGAGGAGTTTCTCTGCCCTGGTCTCTCAGGTCCCTCTTTGTATTGTACCTCTCCCTTCTTTGGAAATGTTATTCATTTGACTAATGGCAGCTCCTCCAGAACCCAGCTATCTAAAGGACAGGGACTTTCTTCATGTTGGTATACCTCTATTGCAGGATTTCTCAACCTCTCAACCTCAGTACTATTGACATTTGGGGCTGGACAATTCTTTGTTGTAGGCTGTCCAGCATCCCTGACCTCTACTCACTACGTGATAGTATCACCTCCTCCCTCAGTAGTGACAGCCAAACAGGTCCCTGTTATCGTTGTTGAGTGCTGTTGAATCTATTCCCGCTCATGGTGACCCCATGCAACAGAGTAGACCTGCTCTATAGGGTTTTCAAGCTGTAATATTTACAGAAGCCAGTTGCCAGGTCTACCTCCCCAGAGCTGCTGGGTGGGTTTGAACTGCCAACCTTTTGCTTAGCAGTCCAGTGCTTAACCATTGTGCCATCAGGGTTCCTGACAGGTCTCTAACCAAACCCATTGCTGTTGAGTCAATTCCCACTCATAGCAACCCTATAGGACAGAGTAGAACTGCCCCATTGGGTTTCTAAGGAGCAGCTAGTAGATTCAGATTTCTGACCTTTGGGTTAGCAGCCATGCTCTTAACCATTTCACTACCAGGGCTTCGACTGGTCTGTAAAATATAAAAAAAAAATATTTTATTTAGACATTATTAAATATCCCCAAAAGGGGCCTGGGGGTTGGGTGGGTAGAATAACCAGGTTGAGAAACAAGACTTTAGTGAAACTTTTTGCTCAAAGCGCACGTTCAGACTAAAGGAAAACGTTTCCTAGCTAATAGTGCTTCAAGAAAAAAAACTTCACAATTTCTTGAGGTGGAATTTCGATTTCAGGTTTTTTCAATTTAATTTTTTAAATAAATGGATTTGGGTGTCAAGGCTTTGAGGTTGTGTTTTAAATTTGGAATGTAGAAGGGTTTGGTAATGAAACAGACCTTTTTAATGGCACAGTTAGTAAACATGCTTCCTACAGTATTTCAATGGCCGTTCCTGGAGAGAACTCTTATGCAGCGCTGCAAATGCCAGAAATGTGCTGGCCTAGTAAAGCCCATGGCCGTGGAAAGCCTGTTTGGGGAGACTGGTAGATGGGAACCCCAGAGAGAGCACAGCTTCCTCAACACGAGGATCTTTTGACACCAAATGAGAACGTGCTGAAGAGAGGAAGATACAAGGCACAGAATGAGGCCAAGGAAGAAACCACTGGCCTGCTCCAAATCCCGGTTCACCCATACCCCCTTTTACCCACACCCCCTTTTACCCCCACCCCCCCTTCACCCACACCCCCTTTCATCCACACCCCACCGTAGACAGGCTCTCCCTGAGCAAAGTGAATTTTCTTCCAGGGCCAAGGTGTCCAGAAAGAGGACATGTGTGAAAATCCACTCAGCTTTCCCCTGCGGCATATCATCTCCTGACTGGGAGAGGTTTACAGATGTAAATACAAACTCATTATCTCATTCTAGCCTGAATAAACAGCCAGACACAAAGAAATAAATTACCCCTTTTACCTTCTCTGAGGGTGTTGAGAGGCAAACAGATTGCCCTCCTATGTTCTCATTTTAAACGGGGCAGAGCATGGGTGGAACCAGATAATTCACTCCACTCCGCTAGATGTAAGCACCTCATAAATTTCATAATCAGCACTAGCATTTTCCTTTTCATAAGGTATACGTTTTTAGCTGTGTTAATTACATGACTGGTAATGGTCTCCCATTTTAAATCCCATTTTTGGATGAAATATGGTCCAGCCCAGAGCAGGCCCCCCTTGGCAGGACCCTATGCAGTCATACATCAAAGAGTTTCCCAGAACCCAAGTAAGGAACAAATCTAAGAAGAAACCCCATATGGCGGAAGAGTTATGTGTGCAATGTTATTTTGACTTTTTAAAACAAACCAGAGAAGAAAATATGCATATTAAGGGCCTTTAGAACCCTCTTACATTAAACTCAACGTAGTCCTTTAAGTCTTACCTTGAATATCACTTCCTCTGACCTCCAGCCTTTCTTGACCACCTCCTCAGCACCTTCCCCATCCCATTCACGTTTTGACAATGTTCCTTGCTCTTCTGCACGGTCCTAGAGCATTCCATAACTTTCGATCTTAAATTAGCATGAAGTGCCAAAGTTATTTTATTGTCTGTGTGCCCCACGGAACCCTGGTGGCACAGTGGTTGAGAGCTACGATGAGGTCAGCAGTTTGAATCTGCCAGGTGCTCCTTGGAAACTCTATGGGACAGTTCCATTCTGTCCTATAGGATTGCTATGAGTTGGAATTGACTCAACGGCTACAAGTTTGGTTTTGGTTTTGTGCTCCCACATCTGCCTTGCTTCTATGTATGTGGCCCATGTTATTGCTGTTGGTTGTCATCCAGCTAGTTCCAACTCCTGGTGACTTTATCTATAGCCGAACAAATTGCCTGGTCCTGTGCCTAGTCCTGTGCCTGGTCCTGTGCCATCTTTATGATCATTGGTATGTTGGAGTCTTTTGTTGCGGCTTTCGTGTCAGTCCCTCTCATTAAGGGTTTCTCACGTTTTCACTGACCCACTAGTTTACCAAACACAGTGTCCTTTTCTAACGATTGATTTTTCCTGATTATGTGCCCAAAGTAAGCAAGCCGAAGTCTCACCACCCATGCTTCTAAGGAACATCCTGGTTGTATTTCACATAGAAGACACTTAAAAGAGATTAGTTGAATGCCGAATAAAGGGCCAGCTAAGGCAAAAAAAATTTTTTTCTTTTTTTTTAAGGCAAAATCATAAGGAAGTGGATTTGTCATGACAACCTGTCTGTTTCCTCAGCGATGACAGAATAGATGATAAAGCTCACTGTTAGAAGAATGGGCTTTGTTGTCCAGAAAGACCTAGGTACAAATCCTGAAACGAGAACCAAGGCAACTCACAGTATTTTCTCTGCTTCATTTTCTATAGCAGTAAAGTAGGGAGAATGATATCTGATGCACGAGGTGGCTGTGAGGGACACGAAAGGAATGAGGGGTCAAGGATACCTGAGAAAACGAGGAACAGGAAGATTTGTTAGCGAAATGTCCTCAGTCAGGGCCGGGAACCAAGGAATAGGGCTCAGGGACCAGCCTTACCACCAACTAGTGATGTGACTTCTGGAAATTTGCTTCAACTCCCTCCATCTGTAAATGAAGGTAAGATTACCCCTTGTGCAGGGGTATTTTGAAATCTGGGCATGAATGGGTTTGGAGAAAAAAATGTAATAGGCGTTAGTCAGTTTATTATAGTTAAGACAACAAAGACCCAGAAAGACTAAGTGATTTACTTGCGATCAGTGTCTCAATCAGGACCAGAATCCAGAAGGTAGGGAGAAGGTAGCCTGAAATGGACCCAGAACTATCTGCTGTGACAGAGAAACCAATGTTGTCTTCTTCAGGGAGCCTAACTGGAGATATCACAGGAATGCGGGAAGATATGAGGCCTCTCCTAGAACAAGGCTGTCTTAGTCATCTAGTGCTGCTGTAACAGAAATACCACAAATGGGTAGTGTTGAAGAACTGAAATTTCTTTTCTCACAGTTCAGAAGCTTAGAAACTCAAACTCAGGGCACTGGCCATGGGAGGAGTCTCTCTCTCTCTCTTTTTCTGTAGGCTCTGGGGGAAGATCCTTGTCTCAACTTCTCTAGGCCAGGCATTCCTCAGTTGCCTGACAGTCTTCCCATGACATCTATCTTCCCCCTGTTTGTGCTTGCTTCTGTGTCTAAGCTATTCTTTTCATAACTCAGAAATGATTAGGTTTAGCACACACCCTATACTGATGCAGTCTAATCAACATAATGCAGAAACCCTGTTTTCAAAAGGGATTGTATCCACAGGTATAGGGCTTAAGATTCCAGCATGTATTTAAGGGGGACACAATTCAATTCCTAACCAAGACTCTTGTCATGTGATTACATCCAAAGGACATGGTAGTTAGCTATTCCATTCCTTCCCCCTACTACAAGCTGTGGTATAGTTCCAACACTTTGACATGTCCCAATTAAACACAGTTTTTAAAAGTCAAAAATGGAATTTATTGCCTCACAGAGCTCAGAATCCAGGAGTATAGGTAATGTCCAGCACTGCTGAATCCAGTTACCGATGTTGTTCTCAAGGATCTGCCTTTTTCCATCTCTCAGAACTGCCCCCCTCTGAGTTGGCTTCATTCCTAGGCTGTCTGTCCTCAAAGGTGGCAAAATATGGCCACAAGCACCTCCAGGCCTCCTCCTTCAGAGCCACAGCCATGATCTGAGGAGACTTGGAGCTGAACCCGCTTGGGTCACATGCCTTCCCTGAACTGTTAGTCATCACGCTCAGGTAATCACACAACCCTAGAGGTAGAGGGTGCCATCGACCCAACCTTAGCGCATGGGCTCAGGTAGGTAAGGAAACTCAGGGGAAGTTTTTCCTCAGAGACTTTGGAAGTTTATAACACTTTTTTTTTTTTTTTTGCTGTTGTTTGTGTTGTTTTTCTTTGTTTTCACATTACTGTGATAATCTAGGACTCTCAGATCTGGCTTTCTGATACTCCCTAAGTCTCCATTTTGTCAGTAAGGGCTTTTCCCATTGGTGGCTTTTCCTTAACAAGAAACCTCCCTCTCTGGACTGGGTTTTCTTTCCCTGTGTTCATCCTGGAAGCTGTTTGACCTTGAGCTCTGCTAGGGGCTGAGGGTACAGGAGCTCCGACTGACCGAGCCCCAGAAGCCATATGATAAAGTCTGATGGAGGGACTTGAAGTTTCCCTGGTTCTGGAATTAATTCACAAGCTGCTTGTTTTATGCAGACTTACCAATTGTGCCAGTGTCACGAACTGTACTGAAAACCCTTAACACCTTTTAAAACTCGATTCACTTTTGATGCCCTAAGAAAGATTGTGCCAATAAATAAGAACTAGAATCCATTTGTGGTCCATTTTGGTAAAGTATATTAAATATCGCCTGCAATTTGAACTTACCTTATAAAATGTTTACATGCCCTTAAATAGTCCTAACATCCCTTGTGTAAATTAAGCAGGCTGTGATGTTCCTTATTGCAAGGAGTAGCAGTACTTAAAGCTATAAAATAGTTTCATGCAATAAATCAAATCCTTTGCTTCTAAAAGCAGGATTATAAATATAAAAGGCAACCATTCTGACCCCTGTGTCTGCATTGGAATTGCTTTGGGGCAAGTGGTATAGAAAGAATTATTCTCCATTTGGATGCTCAGTTCATTTGTTCACTATGCTTTGAGCACTGGATTCCTGGAAAATGTTGTTGTCTACGGCTCAGCTTTCCAAAACATATGACTATTCTTTCTAAAAAAGGACAGAGTCGCAAAAATCAGTTCTTTTCTTTCTTTCCGTTCAGGCAGGAGACAGCATTTGAACTAGCAAGTTCACGTGCACATAGATAGATCCCCTTGGCTAGAAGAATTCCATCAAGAGTCTCCCGGTGGAGAAGCGCAGGGAAGTCCTCTCGCTCCATGCGCCTTCCACACTGTTGCTTTTTATAAAGCCTCTTCCTTCTCCATCAGCTGGGCCATCAATGCGCTGTTTTCTTGTGCGTGCTCAAAGTTTAATGGAGCTTAAGTGAGACACAGACCATTAACGCAGTATCAATATTTATTTTTGGTTTCCACGGCAACAGATACCAGCCGGTGGGTGACTTCTCTTCCAATCTGAGCAAAACGATCTTTCGCACGGACTAATATTCTGTTTAGTTTCTTGCGGGGGAGGTGGGAAGGATGATGATTATGAGGCTAATAAGCCATCATTTATTTAATAAACAAAACCACATACAAGAGGCGCAGCTTAAGCGGGGCTGGACCTTTGGGCGAGTGGATGTGCGCAGGCGCGCGCGCGTGTGTGTGCGCGCGCGCGCGCTCTAAGAAGGGCAGCTCAGCCTGCGTCCCACAGTCCTCTCTCTGCCCTCTCATGCGGTCGCCTTTTAGCCCTTTTGTTCCCGGGCATAAGCTTCCCAATATCATCTGTCTTGCTCCACAGGCCCTATTTTCTAACCTGTTAATCAGGTTTGAGGCTCTCGGGAAGAGCCTGTCCCGCGTACTAATTGCATTTGGTTTTGTGACAAAGCGAGGGACTTGGTAAATGGCTAGGGAGCAAAAGTCATCATATCTTAGCTTGGATTAATCCTGCAAGGCTGAGGCACCAGCAGTCTGGCTGTTTTGTGCAAGCCACTGCCCTCTTAACAGTGACCACACGAGCCACTTTCCTTCCAACGCTAAAAGAGTTTGGTCCAATGAAAAAAGACATCAGAAGACGGGCATTCTGATTCAGACTCCGATTCTAAACAGTTCTGCAGCCTTGGCTTGGAGTCCCTCCATGGTACAAATGGTTAAGCACTCAACTACTAGCTGAAAGGTTGGCAGTTCAAACCCACCCAGAGGTGCCTGCGAAGAAAGGCCTGGCAATCTGTTTCTGAAAGGGCACAGCCATGAAAACCCCGTGGAGTACAGTTCTGCTCTGATACACTTGGACTTTCACCGTGAGTTGGAGTCCTTAATCCACATGTCCTCCTTTAGTCTCTAAGTATTCATCCAAGAAATGAGGTGATTAAGTCGCATGATCTCTACATTTCGGAGTTCCTGGGTAGCCCAAATTATTAAGCACTCAACTAATACTAGCTGAAAGGTTGACGGTTTGAACCCACCCAGAGGTGCCTCACAAGATAGGCCTAGCAATCTGGTTCCAAAAAGTCACAACATGAAAACCCTATGGAGCAGTTCTACTTGGCACAGTGGGTTTTCCATGGATTGGAATGGACTTGACAGTAACTTAAAACAACACCATCAACACAATGTCTTTATGAGGCATTGCTTCACTGTTAGGATTCTTGCCTCACATGCCAGAAACTCTGGTTCGATTCCCGGCCACTACACCTCACGTGCAGCCACCACTTTTCTATCAGTGGAGGCTTGTGTGCTGTTATGGTGCTAAACAGGTTTCAGTGGAGCTTCCAGACTATAAAGGGCCAGAAAGAAAGGCCTGGCAAATCTGTTTGTGAAAATCAGCCAATCCCAACAGTCTGATCTGCAACCAATCGTGGGGTTGGTGTAGGACTGGACACCATTTCGTTCCTTTGTGCATGGGGTTGGCACGATTTGGGGGAGACTCAACAGTAGCTAACAACAACAACGTCTTTGAATTATGAAATTCTATACCAACATCCTTCTAAGTAATAATCCGACCATGAAATTGCCTACCTGTAGCAGGACGGATCTCCCCAGTGGCTTTCCATCATCCTCTACAGAATCGTCTATCTTTGTCTTGATTTTCAATGTCTTCTCTGGTCTCTCCTAATTATAAATCAGCCAGCTTTCCTCTTTCTTCCAATGTGCTTTTTTTCCTTCACCAAGCTGAATGTGTCCCCCAAATGCTCCCTCTACCCTCTCTCACTTGAATTATTTTGTTTGTATAATTCCAAATAATTAGATTCCATGTAACTCCAAATGCTTAAATTTCATATTCTAGCAGCTCTACACTCCTTCATTTGCATTAGTTCTCTATTGCTGCATACAAATTACCACGAATTTAACAGCTTGAAAGAATCCCTATTTATTAGGTCACAGTTCTGTAGGTCAGAAGTCTGGCATAGCGAGGCTGGATTCTCCGCTCAGAGTATATTGCTGTTCGGTGCCGTTGAGTTGGTTCTGACTCATGGTGAAGCTGTGTGCTACTGAATGAAACACGGCCCAGTCCTACACCATCATCACAATCACTGTTATGCTTGAGCCCGTTGTTGCATCCACTGTGTCAATCCATCTCATTGAGGGTCTTTCTCTTTTTCACTGACCCTTTACTGTATTTACCAAGTATGATGACCTTCTCCAGGGACTGGTCCCTTCTGATAGCATGTCCAAAGTATATCAGACGAAGTCTCACCTTCCTCACTCCTAAGGAGCACTATGGCTGTACTTCCAAGACACGTGTATTCCTTCTTCTGGCAGTCCATGGTATATTCAATATTCTTCTCCAACACCGTAATTCGAAGGCGTCAATTCTCCTTCGGTCTTCCTTATTCATTGTCCAGCTTTCACATGCATATGATGTGATTGAAAATACCATGGCTTGGGTCAGTCGCACCTTAATCTTCAAGGTGACATCTTTGCTCTTCAACACTTTGAAGAGGTCCTTTGCAGCAGATTTACCCAATGCAACGCATCTTTTGATTTCTTGACTGCTGCTTCCATGGCTGTTGATTGTGGATCCAAGTAAAATGAAATCTTTGACAACTTCAATCTTTTCTCTGTTTATCATGATGTTGCTCATTGGTCCAGTTGTGAGGATTTTTCTTTTCTTTATGTTGAGGTGCAATCCAACCTGAAGGCTGTGGTCTTTGATCTTCATTAGTAATTGCTTCAAGTCCTCTTCACTTTGAGCAAGCAAGGTTGTGTCATCTGCATAACGCAGGTTGTTAATGAGTCTGCCTCCAATCTGATGCCCCGTTCTTCTTCATATAGTCCAGCTTCTCGGATTACTGGCACAGCATAAAGATTGAATAGGTATGGTGAAAGGATACAACCCTGATGCACGCCTTTCCTGACTTTAAAACACTCAGTGTCTTCTTGTTCTATTCGAACAACTGCCTCTTGATCTATGTAAAGGTTCCTCATGAGCACAATTAAGTGTTCTGGAATTCCCATTCTTTGCAATGTTATCCATAATTTGTTCTGATCCACACAGTCGAATGCCTTTGCGTAGTCAATAAAACAAAGGTAAACATCCTTCTGGTATTCTCTGCTTTCAGCCAGGATCCATCTGACATCAGCAATGATATCTCTGGTTTTCATGTCCTCTTCTGAAACCAGCCTGAATTTCTGGCAGTTCCCTGTCGATATACTGCTGCAACCATTTTTGAATGATCTTCAGCAAAATTTTGCTTGAGTGTGATATTAATGATATTGTTCAATTATTTCTGTGTTCTTTTGGATCACCTTTCTTTGGAATGGGTACCAATGTGTTTTTTCCAGTTGGTTGACCAGGTAGCTCACTTCCAAATTTCTTGGCATAGATAGTGAACACTTCCAGGGCTGCATCCATTTGTTGAAACACCTTAGTTGGTATTCTGTCAATTCCTGGTGGCTTGTTTTTCACCAATGGCTTCAGTGCAGCTTGGACATCTTTCTTCAGTACCATTGGTTCTTGATCATATGCTGCCTCCTGAAATGGTTGAATGCTGACCAATTCTTTTTGGTACAGTAACTCTGTGTATTCCTTACATCTTTTTTTGATGCTTCCTCCATAGTTCAATATTTTCCTATTGGAATCCTTCAATATTGCAACTTGAGGCTTGAATTTTTTCTTCAGTTCTTTCAGCTTGAGAAATGCTGAGAATATTCTTCCCTTTTGTTTTTCTAACTCCAGGTCTTTGCTCACGCCATTATGATACTTTGTCTTCTCAAGCTGCCCTTCGAAATTTTCTGTTCAGTTCTTTTACTTCGTCATTTCTTCCATTCAATTTAGCTACTCAGTGTGCAAGAGCAAGTTTCAGAGTCTCTTCTGACGTCCATTTTGGACTTTTTTTTCTTTCCTATCTTTTTAATGACCATTTTTGCTTTTTTCAGGTATGATGTCCTTCCACAACTTCTCTGGTCTTTAGCCATTAGTGTTCAATGCATCAGTTCTATTCTCGAGACAGTCTGTAAATTCAGATAAGATATACATACTCAAGGTCGTATTTTGGCTTTCATGGACTTGTTCTAATTTTCTTCAGCTTCAACTTGAACTTCTATATGAGCAATTGATGGTCTGTTCCACAGCTGGCACCTGGCCTTGTTCTGACTGATGATACTGAACTTTTTCATCCTCTTTCCACAGATGTAGTCAATTTGATTCTCGTGTATTCCATATGGCAAGGTTCACGTGTATAGTCGCTGCTCATGTTGTTGAAAAAGATATTTGCAATGAAGAAGTTGTTGGTCTTGCAAAATATTATCAAGTGATCTCAGGGTATAGCAAGGCCAAAATTATGGTATTAGCCAGACAGATTCCTCCTCTGCAGGCTCTGAGGAGAAATCCACTTCCAAGCCCAGTTAGACTGTCGGAAGAATTCATTTCCTAGTGGTTGTAGGAATGACATTCCAGTTTTTTAGTTGGCTGTCTACTGGGGCCTCCTTTCTGCTCCTAGAGGCTGCCTACATTCCTTTTCACATAGTCCCCTCCATCTTCAAAATCAGCAGTGGTATGTCAAGTCCTTCTTATGCTTTAAATATCTCTGACTTCTCCTGCCACCAATCAGAGAATGTTCTCTGCTCTTAAACAGCTAAACTAAGGTCAACTGACTTAGGACTTTAATTACATCTGGAAGTCTCTTTATAATAGTACCTAGATTTTAAGCCAGAAAAAAACAAACGAACAAATATGAAACCCATCACTGATTCTGACTTATAGCAACCCTATAGCACAAAGTAGGGCTGTCCCACAGGGTTTCCAATGCTGTAAATCTTTACAGAATCAGACTGCTACCCACATCTTACTCCCTTGGAGTGGCTGTTGGTTTCTAAACACCAACCTTTTGGTTAGCAGCCAGGTGCTTAACCATTGTGTTACCATGGCTCCTTGGACCTAGATTAGTCTATGATTAAAAAACCAAATGATGAATCTTGGGGATTAGGGAATGTGTGTCGAATTCTGCCTTCCACACAAGTTATAACTAAGATAGAATGTATAAACTGACCTGCCACCTCCAAGCTACCTCAGGGACCTTTGGCTCTAAGATTCTTCAAAACAGAAAGTCCTAAAGGGCCACAAGTTTGTTTTTCTTTCTCTGGGGTGGATTGGGTCTAAACCTCACCAGACAAGTGATATTCTTCTCTCTCTATCAAGGCTTTCAGAATAACAGGTTGGCTAACACTAAAAAGAAGTTACACAAGCAGACACATGTACGTAATATGTTCAGCTATCCCTTCCTACAATGCCTCTCACGTTTTAACGTCCATCACAATCACCTGGAAGATTTGTTAACACATATTGCTGAGCCGCAGCCCAGAGCTCCTGATTCAGTAGGTCTCGGGAGGGCCCGAGAATGTCCCAGATGTTGCTGATGCTGCCAG
The DNA here is from genome assembly GCF_030014295.1 of Loxodonta africana. Lineage (NCBI taxonomy): Eukaryota > Metazoa > Chordata > Mammalia > Proboscidea > Elephantidae > Loxodonta > Loxodonta africana. Next base: position 65,603,343 of record NC_087362.1, read on the forward strand.
TTCCGGCACCACACTTAATATATGAACTTTCCCCATCGGAACCATTACTGTGTGAATGCAGAAACTAAATATTTGGATATTAAGAGACACTCTTGTATGTTTTGGAGACAAAATATCTATTTACAAAGTAGAGTAGACACACGCAATGGTTTCTCCCCCAGACGATGTGTATTTCCACTATTGCGAAATTCTACTCTATTTTCAAATGCTGTTCCTTTAGTAAGCTCAGCTGTAGTTATCTGCTGCCTCTGATGCATTTGTAAACTTCAGCATTTCTACTGTCCCAAAGGAGCTATAATTCCTTCAGCATGGTTCTGCTCTTTCTTGTTTCACTTTCCGTAAACATTCTCTGTAGTAACAGCCTGCCAACACTTTCCTTCCATCCTCCCTGCTGACTGGCTTTGAAAATTCTTTTGCAACTCCATTTTCAGAGACAATGGAGTGGTCCAGATGATGGTGTAATGGATTGATGTTATCAGGAAGGACCAGTCCCTGAAGAAGGACATCAAGCTAGGTAAAGTAGAAGGTCAGTGGAAGAGAAGAAGAGGCTCAATGAGATGGATTGACACAGTGGCTGCAACAATGGGCTCAAACGTAGCAATGATTATGAAGATGGAGCAGGACCAGGCAGCGTTTCTTTCTGTAGTACATAGGGTCGCTATGAGTCAGAACCAACTCGGCAGCACGTAACAACAAAAATAGCTCTGAGCTTCAGTTTTCTAATATGTAAAAAATGTTATTAGTTTCCTCCTGGCTAGCTGAATTAGGCAGATCTCTTTGCCAGTGACAGAAACTCAAGCAAAATTGACTGGCTTAGTTATCTAGTGCTGCCATAACAAAAATACCACAAATGGTTGGCTTTAACAACAGATATTTAGTCTTTCACAGTTTAGGAAGCTATAAGTCTGAATTCAGGGTGCCAACTCCAAGTTTTCTGTCTGTCAGCTCTGGGGGAAGGTCCTTATCATTAAGCTTTCCCTTGTCTAAGAGCTTCTCAGTGTAAGGACCCTGAGTCCAAATGACACTCTCTGCTCCTGACTCTTCTTGTTTGGTGGTAATGAGGTCCTGCTCCTATCTGCTAGATTCTCTCTTTTATATCACAAAACAGATGGACTCAAGATACAAACTAATCCTGTAGATTGAGTCTTGCCTCATTAATATAACTGCCTTTAATCCTGCCTCATTAACATCGTAGTGGTTAGGATTTACAACAAATAGGATAATCATATCAGATCACAAAATGGTGGACAACAACACAATACTGGGAATCATGGCCTCACCAAGTTGACATACATTCTCAGGAGATGCAATTCAATTCATAACACTGAATCAAACAAAAAAGTCCAATGATAGAACTATCCTTGTGGAAATCTGGATCTAAGGGGTTAAAACCATGTCCTTAAGACTTAATCTTGTTCTCTCCAGCTTTTGGTTCTGCTTTCTCCAACATCAGCTTTGTTCTCAGACATGCTATCACCAAGCAAAGGACCCAGACCCTCCAGACTTCATCCTCTGAGCTTAGTGACCCTACTGGAAAAGGGCTTCTCTTCCCTAATAGTGTCGAATGAAGTCCCAGAACTCTGTTCCATTGGACAGACTTTTATCAGGTACTTGTCTCTGAACTAATCGCTGTGGTTGGGGGACATAACATAATGACACAAGGACTGGGGAGTGTACTCACACTTGGATCCAGGGGTGGGGTGAACCCCACTTGAAACATATAGACTAAAAGTGGGAGACAGGTGGTTTTCAGGAGGACATTAAGGTGAGGCATTGGTGGTTTAGTGGTAGAATACTCTTCTTCCATGTAAGAGGCCTGGGTTCAATTTCCGGCCAATGTACTTCGTGCATAGCCACCGTTCATCTATCGGTGGTGGTTTGCGTGTTGCTATAGGGCTGAACAGCTTTCAGCAGAGCTTTTAGACTAAGATGGACTAGGAAGAAAGACCTGGTGATCTAATTCCAAACATCAGCCATAGAAAACCCTATAGACCACAAAGATCTGATCCATGACCAATCATGGGGATGGCATAGGATTGGGCAGCATTTCGTTCTGTTGTACATGGGGTCACCAGGAGTTGGGGGCCAACTCAATGGCAGCCAACAATGACAATGAGAATAGGGAGGAATTGATGCTGGACAGGCACAAACCAGTGTTCCATTGCCCTTCCTGTAAGGATTATCACAATGATCAAATGTGTGCAGGTATAGGAACGCACTTTGAAACCTACAAGTCTAGTAGCAATGCAAGGTGTCATGATAATGATGGTGATGATGATGATGAAGATGAAGATTATCCATTTGTATAAATTCATGACGATCATAGCTGCTTTCCCTGCCTTGCCCTGGCTATGGGATTCTTATCACTTGCCTCTTAAAATTAAAGGGATTTTCAGTGTTTTTAAAAAGTTCAACTAGTTGTTCTCCCCCAGTGCCTCTCAGCTCTTCACAAATTTTCCCAATCTTTCCCGCTCCCCACAGCAATCTTCCTTTCACTATAAATTTCTCCTATACCCACTTCTTGTTGCCAGTTACCTTATTCTAGACTCCAATATCCCATGAAGCAATAAATTTAAGATCTGTTCCTTGCCTGAAGAATTCAGCTGGATATTTTCAAATGCAGTTCAGATGGAGAAATAAGACATGTATTTTCTGAGAAAGGAACACAAATCCCAAATACAGTAGGCTTTCCATCCTTTCCTTAATAATTAGAGAGATGCCAATAAATGCCCCTTTGCTGTTGACCTTCTTGTGGACAAGTTGGCTACCAATATTTAATCTGTAAAATTCATCAGTAACCTAAACCAGTTGTCCTGGAGTCAAATCCAGTTTATGGTGACTCCATATGTGTCAGAGCTGAGTGGTGCTCCGTAGGGTTTTCAGAGGCTGATTTTTTGGAAGTAGATGGACAGGTCTTTCTTCCGAGGCATCTCTGGGAGGACTCGAACCTCCAACTTTTAGGTTAGCAGCCAAGGTCTTCACCACTAGGTTTCTCCCATATAATTTTCTGTAGATGCTGCCTAGGTCTAGTATAAATTGTGAAATATGAACTATTTGTAATTAAATACCCACTGGAAATACCAGGACACTTCAGTAGCCTGGCTAGTACTCCATAGCCTGGACAATCTTCCAGAGGCCAAGGCATCAAAATTGGAATAATTAATAATTTAGACATAGCTTGACACATTTCTATTTTTATGATGGGATCAGCTTGAAACATCTCAATTAATCCATGGGTTTAAAAATAATCCACTGAGTAATTTAAATAATAATGCGGGGTTTCCTCTACTTAGTGAAGCTCGAAATCCCAAATCGAGTGCTTTATTACTAATAAAGGAATAAAGGAACCGACTTGATGGCACTGGGTATAACTAGTAATTCATCTTTCATAATATGCTTAATAATTTGTGAAAGGCTTTCATATTCATTATCTTATAACACACACGGGAGGTAAACAAGAGACATCTTTTTTTTCCTTTATTTAGCAGAAGAGGAAACTGGGGCTTCGAAAGCTTATTAGTCTTCTGTCTGTAGCTGCACTATCCAAACAGTAGTTCCCTTCCTCATGTGGTTATTAAGCACTTGAAATATGGCTGGTACAACTAGAGAAATGGATTTTTAATTTTATTTAGTCTTAACTAATTTAAATTTCAAAATTAAAGGCCTCACGTGGCTAGTGGCTACCACATTGGACAGTATAGCTTGATATCTATGAAGTGACAGACCAGATCTACTGATTCCAAATCCAGCGGCCTTACAAAATAGATTGCTAACCAAAAAAGGTTGGTGGCTCAATTCTACCCAGAGGCATCTTGGAAGAAAGACCTGGAGATCTACTTCCAAAAAATCAGCCACCGAAAACCCTGTGGAGCACAGTTCTACTATGACACGTATGACGTTGTCACGAGTCAGAATCGACTTGATGGCAACCATTTTTTTGTTTTGTTTTGTTTTTTGTTTTTGTAGCATCCCTGATTTGCCCAAGGTAGACTCAATCATAATTCTTCCAATGCCTGAACTTCCAATGTTTTCCCAACTATGGAAAACTCAGCTGTGCGATTTGTTACAAGTACGTGCGTTACTCTTGATAAGAACCTAAGGTCTATAACTCCATCAGTGAAGCAAAACAAAGAGCTGCAGCTACAGCCCAAATCATTCACCATAAAAGTCCTCATTGCCCTGAACGTCCCCAGCCTCTCGGATTTCCTCGGCCAGAGCTGATGATTCTAATTCCTTTCCAATAGTCCGTGTCCTGACAATCATTACACAGAACCCTCGGAGACTAAGTTCTCATCATCTTGGCACAGAAAACATCATTCTGGGAAATATTCTTGATGAAAAAGACATTGTCCTAATTTCTTTTAATACCAAATATGGAGACCACTACCTCTATGCATTTATTACTTGCAATTAGTTCAGGACCAGCCTCTATCAATGGATGCAAAGGATGAAGAGAAATTACATACAAGCACTGAGAGCAGCTGCCTTTCAACAGCCAGGAGGATGGTTGGAAAGAAGGATCAAGGTGTCAAGTATGAATGGGTGAAAACGGACCCTCAGCTTCAGCTGAAGAAACCAGGGTAGGGAAGACGACAGGGGACCGGTCAGCCCAGGATAGTGACATGTCTCCACACATTCCTGGTGATTCATGGGGTCCATTACAGCTAGGATCTGAGAAAAGGCAAAGAAGTCAATTAAGGATCATGATTTACTATGATCCCTGGGGGAAGGTGAGGAACCTGATTATGGTTAATGCCAACGTCTGGATGACTGGCACCTGCTCTGAAGTTCTTTTTTGGATTCCACCAAAATACTCAAAAATACTCCTAAAGTGAATGACTATGAGACAGCACCTTTCATAGGTCTTAGATGCTAAAGACAGCAGCCCATAAAGTACTAGTTGTGTATGATCAACAAGACCCTTGCAAGCCCCCTAACTGACCCATAAAGGATAGTTTTTATGATTTTATTTTTACAGCCATGTGTGATATTATATGTGTACAAATAATTAATATATATACATTGTTCATTATAAAACAAAGATTGCCCATGCAAAATATTTTTTACAATAATTTTAATTACTCTATTTCTGTTTTTCTCTCTTTTTTTGCATTTTTGGTTAAGTACCTCTACACTATTTTACAGAAGTAAAATGAATGAATACTGAAACTCTAATCCATTTTCTTGACTCTCTGAGTGGTGTTCGATCACTATAATGGGTTGTTAATGACTATAGACAGTGACCAGCGGGGCCATTCTTCTGAACATCTGTCCTCAGCTTACAGGACAGAAGACACAAATATTACCCATAAGAATTTCCCCTGGAAGTGGCCTGTGAGCAAGTTTCTGGTGGACACAACGGCTATTACGCTGAATAACAAGAAGCTGGAGGCAGAGAGTATGGAAATGAGAGTATTGAGTGCTTACTATGTGTAAGTCACTGTTCTTAGAGTTTATAAACACTATCTCATTTAACTGTTTTGGAAGAAGTACAATCAGAATGCTCGTTAGAAGTAAGGATGGTAAGACTATACCTTACTTACTTTGGACAAGTTATTGGGAGGGATCAGTCCCTGCAGAAAGACATCATGCTTGGTAAAGCAGAGGGTCAGTGAAAAAGAGGAAGACCCTCAAGGAGATGGATTGACACGGTGGCTACAACAATGGACTCAAGCATAGCAACGATTGTGAAAATGGCACAGGATTGGGCAGTGTTTTGTTCTGCTGTGCTTGTGGTCACTATGAGTCGGAAGCAACTCAACGGCACCTAACAACAACATCCCATTTAAAGATGGACAATGTAGCCAAGCCAATAGTTAGCCTTTATGACTTGTGATTGACCTTCATTGGGCTAGAGGCATGGTAAAGCCAGATTGATACGGGAGAGAGCTGAATAGGTGTTAAAGTTGTAGGGGATGGAGAAGATGGTATGGCAGAGGATGACATGGCAGGAAATAGTTTTCATTGCTTTCTGAAAATATTATCGTGGACTCGAGTCTTGAGGAGCAGCACGTAATCCACTGAATAGGGAAAAGTGAATGCAAGAATTTGTGGAGTAAATGAATGTGTGAATCCACCAGCTGAGCATGGATCCCACAGGATACATGAGAGGGCTCAGGAAGTATGGAGTTAAGTAAAAGAAGGTTAACCATGGGGATATGTGAAGTGACTGCCAGGAACGAAGGATGAGGATGAAATCCTGTGTAGATGGGGGTGGGAGGCGTTATATGGAAAGATTTAATTAGGGAGGAGCTTCGAGGATAGGGCTGACCAACCCTCCCATTTGAGAATCCTCTCTGCAAGTAGACTGTTGAGGCAATACTGATGCAGCTGGTTGTATCGCCTCAGGGAATCAAACGTATTAGCTGGAAGGGACTGTGGAGATCATCTATTAACTCCCATTTACAATAGGAAAGTGATGAGGTCCATGGAGTCAAATGACTACTACTACTATGACTAATGGAGCCTGGTGGCATAGTTGTGAAGAGCTATGGCTGCTACCCAAAAGGTCGGCTGTTCAAATCCACCTGTTGCTCCTTGGAAGCCCTACAGAGCAGTTCTACTCTGTCTTATAGGGTCACTGTGAGTTGGAATTTACTCGACAGCAACGGGTTTATTACTACTAATACTATGACTAATAGCTATTATTTTTTTAACCCAACTATGATCCATGCACTGTACAATCTTTATTTCATCATCCATGAGGTAAGATGTTTATTATCATCCTATTTTACAAACAATAATCGTAAGGTTCAAAGTCATAAGACAACTGCATGTGTAGAAAATGTTAGGATTGTGATCGCCCCAGACCTATCTTTCTGCATGGCCCAAGGTTTCTGCAAGGTTGTAGTTCCAGAGCTGGAACTCAATCTCCCATCCTATTCCGTTTTTCCTCTCTATAGTGTCATCTCCCAGGCTGGGCCTGGGACCTCTTCAGTATCATCAGTGAAGGAGGTGATCACGTGTTCCACCAGCCACTTCACTGATGTTAAGTGATACAAAGAGAATGGCTCATTTTTAGAGGGAGGCAAGAATTAAAGACACACTCTCAGAGTGTTCAGGGACTCCATACAATATAAGTCTAAGAAGGTAAATTTCTAGAACTTATCCTAACACCTCACTGGACGAGTCGGGTCCAGGATTTCAAGGCCTATCATAGAGTGATGAGGCTCCTTTTATTAGGGATGGAAAACCTGTATCCATATCCATGGGCCAAGGTGGTGAGAGGCCTCTAGCCCCATGGAAGGATTTTCCCATGTCTGGAGCCACAGGGTAGGTATCACAGGCTTAGTGAGAACATCCTGTGAAGGCCATGGTAACCCATCATGCCAACTGATCTTCAGCCACTCAATATCTGGTTAATTTTACTAGTATAGACTTCACCTGAGGAGACAATTGCTATAAGACACTGGCGTGACCCCTAGAAGTTTGATCTATGGTGCCACTTTTTGAGATTCTGGATGGCAATTTTTCATTGAACACAGAAGAAGGGGAAGAAGAAGAAGGAACAGAGAAGGGAAAAGGTCATGGCAATGAAGTTATCAGAGACAGAATAACACAAGCTGGTTTGGCTGGGACATGAATAATTTTTCCTGTGGTGCCAGAAAATGGGAAGGCCATGCTCTTATTATTTCGTGAAGTTAGTGAGTGCTCCCTGAAGTGTGGGTGATATCCATTTTTTAATTCCATAACGTTATCTGTAACTGACATGTGATTATAATACAGCAATTCTCTTTAATGCAGTCTGTAAAAACACATCGATTTTATAGCTCCTCAAGCCGATTACATTAATATCTGTGCATAATTAGTTTACACATTACTAAATTACTGACAGATTAAAAGTGAAATAGTGCAGTTCATACCCAGCCACATAACTGCCAGAAAGGAAATTAATATGGATTCGAATGGTCCTCAGAGACCTACATGGAAAGAGCAGAAATCTATAAAGACTGCTTGCATTAGGAAATTTCTATCAGCAACATGTTTGTGGTGGATGCCTTCTTCAGTCTGCTAACATGAGCTGAGTGGCACAGGAAATGATAACGTGAGCGATGCGTTGGTGCATACACACCAACTCCAGACTGTGTTTATTAAAAAACAAATTCTTAATTGTGGCATTTGATGTCCAGGCAAGGCAAGTTTCAAGCTATAAATGAAAACTTTCTGCCTTTCCCTGGTTTTCCGAATGACCTAAGTTCCAGTGTTGGGACTGCTGAGTTCTGTGACAGTGCCTGCTCAGAGCGGCGGTGTGTGTTTTACAGTCTTCTCTCCAGCTCCCATTAGACAGCACATGTTAGGTTTGTCTCCAGAGCATCGTTTTCCATCCTGGACCTCCACAAGGGCCAACAGCATGTGTGTGTGTGTGTATGTGTGTGTGTTTGGGAAACGGGGGTACAAGAGCAGTATATCAATCTTCAAAATCAGCCTGCTTCCTCGTGAACTGGTAGGTAAACTAAACTTTAAAAAATTTTTTTAATCCTTGGACTCATCACATTTTGTTACCCCTGGAACACAGGGAATCATTTGCCCAACTACAAGCTCTGAAAGATGAACGATGTTTTCTCCGTCCATCTGGTGAGAAACCACATTTGAACCCATTTCTATGTGGAAGGTACTTGCACTCTATTAAATTCCTAGGAATATTCATTCTAAAGAGGATGTTGGCTATAACTGCAGTAAAAACAATGAGGCAAAGCAGCCATCAGCAGTCACCAGGGACAAGACCCAACAAGTATTGAATACCAGCTGTGTTCCAGATACTCCATGGGATATTTTATACAACTTCTTTTCACCTCAGCCCTAACAGCAGTTCTGTGAGGAATATCATTATCTCTATTTTATGAATGGTGAAACCTTACTCAAAGCTGTACAGTAACTTGGCCAAGTTAGAAGATTGAAGAGTCGAGTTTTAATTTTTTTTTTTTTTTTCCATTTACCTCCAAAGCTCAAACAGGAAATAAGAAGACAGACACAAAGGGGAGAGAAAGCTTCTTTGCCAGTGGGGGTGTTAGCGATTGTCCAGGAGCCCAGAGGAATGACTTTTCTAATAGGAGCTCAGGGTCCCTCAGTGGTGCAACAGTTAATGTGCTCAGCCCTAATCGAAAGATTGGAGGTTCGAATCCACCCAGAGTTGCCTCAGAAGAAAAGCCTGGCAAAATCAGCCAATGAAAACTGTGGAGCACAGTTCTACTCTGACACACAGAGGGCCGCCGTGAATGGGAATCGACTAGATGCCGGCTGGTTAATAGGAGCTCAGGTTAAGACCTCTTCCCGAGCATTCAAAACATGATATGAAATATTCTTATCTTCATCATCGTAGTAGTTATCATTTGCTGCATGATAAATTATCCCAAAACTTAGTGATTCAAAACAACATTTGTTAGCTCACAATTTCTGTGGGTAAGGAATCTGGGTGTGGCTTAGCTAGATCCTCTGGCTCAAGGGTCTCACACAAGGCTGCAATTAAGGAACAGGTCACGGTTGCAGTCACCCTGAGGCTGGACTGCGGAAGGATACAAGCTCACTCATGTTGTTGGCAAGGTTCAGTTCCTCACAGGCTGTGGAACTGAGGGCTGCCCTCAGCTTCTTGCCATCTGGGCCTCTCTATAGAGCAGCTTGCACCATGGCGGCTTGTTTCATCAGAGCGAGCAACCAAAAGAACCAGACAGAGTGAAAGCAAGACGGAAGTCATAGTCTTTTGTTACCTAATCTAGGAAGTACCGTTTCATCACCTTTGCTGCATTTATTTTCTAGAAGCAGGGCACTAGGTTCAGCCCACAGCTATGGGTATAAATACCAGGAGGCAAGGGTCACCGGGAGCCAGTCTGGAAGCTGCCTACTGCAGCCAGGAATTCATTTACCAATTTATTGATTTTATCAACAAATAATTATTAACCTCCTACTATATGTCACTTTCTTTACTGAAAATAGAGGGATACTGAAAGCCAGTTGCTGTCTAGTTGATTCTGACTCATGGCAACCCCACGTATGTCAGAGTAGAACTGGGCTCCATAGGGTTTTCAATGACTAATTTTTGGGAAGTAGATTGCCAGGCCTTTCTTCCAAGGTGCCTCTAGGAGGATTTGAATCTCTGACCTGTTGGTTAGCAGCCAAGTGCTTTAACCATTTACACCACTCTGAGACTCCTGGAGATATATTGGCAAACAAACAAATAATATTATAAAAACTTCCAGTAGTAATAGAAATAGCAACCACATACAATATTTTATATGTGCAAGACAACTCTCTGGATCCTCATAACAACCCTAGGAGGTAAGTGCTATTAAAAAAAAAAAAATAGCACTCCCAATTTACATATAAGGATAACTGCGGCACCAAAAGGTTAGATGACTTCGTGATGTCACATAGCTAGCAAGTGGCAAAACAAATTCAAACCCGGGCTGTGTGTGTTAAATCCTGTTCTTTTCTTAGCCACTAAGCTATAGCCCTTCCCTAATTTAATATTATTTTGGGGGATTTGTGGGAAAATAGATTGGAGCTGAGTGCAAGTGGAAGCAGAAGCAAAGGGATTAGCCCTGGAGTTATTGCAGAAACTCAGGTAGAGAAGCTGGTAGCCTGGAATAGGTTGGAGCCAGAGGACAGGGAAAGAAGTGAACGTAGTGGAAATAAATGTTAAATGTGGAAACAGCAGGAATTTTGAAGAATTGGAAGTTGGGTTGTGGGAGGAGATAGAATTAAGCATGGCACATAGGTATCTGAGCTGAATAGGAGACCACATGAAGACTGGCCTTTGAGAGAAGGCTAGATAATTTCTCCATAGCTACAAGAGGGAAGAAGAGGAGATGTTATCTTCCCCTTCCATCACAGACCAGTTGGAGAAACCAATGCCCAGGCAGACTAAGTCACTTTCCAACAGTCACACAATGAGCAGAACCAAAGAGATGGCTTGGACTCACTTTTCCTGATCAATGGGAAACGAAAGTAGAACAAACTTTTCAGTGAATGTCCGCTCATGAATGGCGGTCAATACTTGGTGGGGTTAATCAAATATTTCTCACTCTCCTCCTTCCAGGAAACTTGTTAGGATCATACCTGCTTGCCACCTTTGAAATTAGGGTGGTCATGGGATTTACTTCAGCCAATGATATGCAAGGGAGAGTAGCAGGTATCACCTCCAGAAGGAAGCTTTAACAGCCAGCGTGTAATTTACCACGTTCCCTTCTCCTGAGGCCCCTGTGCTCCTGAGAGGACACTTGGAGATGAAGCCTCCTTTAGCCTGGGCCCCTGATTACTGAAAGGGCTTGAGTCCCCTTCCAACTTGCATTGGACATGTAACACAAAGGAGAAGTGAACATTGGTTGGGTGAAGCCAATGATATTTGGGGTTGTTTGTTACCACAGCATTACCCAGTCCCTCTTGACCAATATTTACTCCTTTGACTCACCGCCCCAAAGCGAGTGGAGTTTAGACTCAAGAAAAATTGTCATTATACTTTTTAAAGTGTTAATTTAGTTTTTCTTTAAAAAAAAAAAAGTTACCCCTTTTCCGTCTACATAGACCTCTGGAAAGATGGTGGATAACCACAGGGTACCCTCTAAACGGAAGGCACGTATATAGATACCAGTTGGTTCTGGTCACAAATTCCAAGTACGCTCTAAAAACGACAAACTGGTCATCCCAAATAGTGACTGGGTGGACAATCTGAGAGCCACCTGCTAAGGAACATTTGGCCCATGAATGGGTTAACAGGGATTCAGGTTCTCAGGAGAGTGCTAATGAAATAGTCATACAAAGGATGTTCGAAATTATCTCACCTGGCTGTGGTTGCCATGGAAACTCCTTTTCCTTATTTATGTTTCTCTTCCTCCTCCCCAAATTACTAATAGTAATAATTTGGCCTGTTATTTAAAAAGGCAAGGAGTGGGCCGTGTGAACCCAGGCAGGAAATGAAAAGTGAGAGTGAGAGGAAAGAATGTTAAATGGATGCATCGCTGAAACATTTTCAATTAGCTGGTAGGTTACCCCTCCCCTTAGACTGAAATGTTTTGTGGTTTGGAGTGGGAGGAGAAAGTACAGGAAAGGCTTATAATTCAAGAACGGAGGTCTTTGAAGATCTTGACCCCATCTTTTCCTCAAGATTAAGATCTCAGAAGGAACTCTCCTCAGGAAAGCCTCATACATCTGTTTGGATGTATAAACCTCACTTTACCCCCACATTATACATGTCTTTATCCATGACCACTCCCTCCCTCACTTCATAGTGGAACACCACTGTCTAATTGTGTCATTCTTGACATCATCATGTCCGTCTTGGGTTGTAAGCTCCTGGACCAATGAATCTTAGGTTTTGGAGGTCATACATTCTTTGAGAATTTCACAAAATCATTCCTGTCTTTGCAAAATGCACGTGGATTGGTGGAATGATACAATGTGTAACCAAGCTGTATCAAAGGGAAGGGTAAAGAACCAGCACTAATGAAGCCTTTACCTTGTGCTAGGTACTTACAACATCATATTTCATCCTCAGCACAGCCTAAGAAGTAGGTGGAGTTATCCACATTTTGTAGATGACTACATGGGACTGCTGAAAAGTAAAGTAACTCTTCCCAACTCACCTGAATCCTAAGTGACAGGTGTGGGATTTGAATTGAGATCTGTCCAACTCCCATTCTATGTGTGGTGATACCACCCTCCCTCCAGAAGATGAGATGTCTGTATGGACGGGTGCTTCCATGGGGGAGAGAAGGCTTTGGGAGAGCCCCTCCAAAAAGTATTACACATACAGACAGAGAGGGGGTGGAGACTTACCGTGTCAGGGATCCCTCCTAAACAATCTTTTATGGTGGTTAGAACATAAGCTTTGAAGTCCGAAAAATGGGGTGTAGGTTCCTGCTCAGTCACTATATGGATTATTTACCATCTAAGGCTCAGTGTTCCCAACTATAAAGTGGAGATCATAATAATACTGAGGCATAGAATCTTTACAGAGATTTTATAAAATAACATACTATATAAAGTAATGTGCTTAGCTCATAATGAGCTTCCTAGGATCCCTGGTGGAGAAGTGATTAAGAGCTCAGGCTGTTAACCAAAATGTCAGCAGTTCAAATCCACCAGCTGCTCCCTGGAAACCCTGTGGGGCAGTTCTACTCTGTCCTACAGGGTTGCTATGGGTCAGAATCGACTTGAAGGCACAGAACACCACCACCACCAACATAAGCTTCCTAACTCATAGAAAGGATTTTAATTTTGATTTTTCTAATTCAATTACTGATTATTATTATGTATGCTTCATATGGCAGCTGCCACTGAGATGCAGGTTTGAGGTCGCAGAAATGTAGAAATGTCTTTTTGAGTTCTGCCCTGGAAAGTACCTGAGGTTCCTTGGCCATGTGGATTAAACTCAAAAGTTAATCCAGCTAGCCTGTTGTAACATTATCTACAACAGCTCTGAAGAAATGCAGAGCTTTTCCGTATTTTCAAGAGGTACACCTTAATTTATTCAACACATTTTAAAAATAATTTCCCTTATTATTAATGTAATATTTGTTCAACATAGAAAATGTTGGAAATAGAGAAGCTAAAAGAAAACATCAAAGATCATTCATAAAATTACCATTCTTAAATAATGGTAACATTTTTTAAAATTTTGTTTTCATTATTCATATGTTTTATTTTTTAATATCATAATAAAATGGAATTATACCATGTATACTATTTTGAAACCTTTTTTTTTAATTTGGCAAAATATCATGGAAATTGTTATTAAATACTAATTCTGACAGAGACCTCTTAAATAATTACTCAATCCCCTATTCTTATATATAAAAAAAGATTTACATTTTTTGACATTCCAAATGACAGTTCTTTATAGTTAAATTTGATTTAGATCTATGATTATTTCTTTAGCACAAATTTCTAGACACAGCATTGGTGAATCAACAAGCAGGCCCACATCTAAGCTGTTACCTACAAAATTCCCATTTTCCCACCTTCTAAGATTGGTTACTATAATGTCTTAAATGCCTTTCAGGGCAGGTAAATTCATTTCACTATATATATATTTTTTTCCCTTTGTGAATGACTTCTGTGTTCATCTTTTTCTTATTGAATTGTTAAAACTATTTAACTATTTAACCCTTTGTTCATTATATATGTTTAAATATTTCACTCAGTTTGCCTTTGCCTCTTAATCATAATTTTTGATATGTTTTGATGTGCAGGTGTTTTTGGCATTTGTGTAGTAAAATTTATTAGTTTCCTTTATAGTTATTACCTTAGGATTCATACTTCTCCAACCCAATCGTATATAAAAATCCATGTCTATTTTCTTGGAAAACTTTGTTCCTCTTCTCACACTTACAAATGTGTTTTAGCTAAAATTTTCTCTTTGAATCACATGAGTCAGCGACTCTCTCTCCTCTGCTACCCCAAATGGATAGTTGGTTGCCAGGAAAACAAAATTATTGAAAATGTATTACATCTTCCTCTGATTTTAAACATCAATTTTGTCATACACTAATTTTTTATATTTAATTGGGAATGCTTCTGGATTTCTATTTTGTGCCATTGATCCTATACCAGCACCATACTGCTTTAAGTATTACAACTTTATAATATATTCTAGTAGGTGGTAGGGGAAATTCTTTCTCATTATTCTTATTTCCAAAAATTCTTGATTATCCTTATACATCTATTCTTCCTTATAAACTTCAGGATTCTTTTATAAAGTTAAAAAAAATTATGGGGGCCTTAATTGAGACTCATTTATAGTTTAATTTGGGGAGAGTGTAATTATTAGCATAATTAAGTCATTTCTCTACAAGTCCAGAAAAAATATTTGTCTTCAAAATCACACATGTTGGACATTTCCTTAATTACATAGAAGAAGCATCTCTCTGGTGAATATTTTTTAATGGGTGGAGAGACTGGATATAGAATTTCACAAGTTTTTGATTGCTCCTTTTTGCAAGTTTTCATGTAGCAAGTCATGCAGAAGAACTGGCAGGTACCCACTGGAAAGATTAGTGAGAGAAAATGAAGTTTTATTTCAGAAAGAAAAACTTTAACTAATAAAAAGACCTGGAAAAAGATCCCACTGTGGCCAACAACTAGCTGGACAATACTTTGTTCTTAGGATGTGGCTGTCTAGCCCTCCTCCTTTCTTCTTGCTATGCTCCAAAGAGCAAATGTTTGGTATTTAGGAGTCTTTTTTTTTCTTCTGACTTGAAAAGACGGACATCAATGATTTTGCCATTGCTTTGAAAACTAATCTTCTAAGACTAGAGAAGAAATAGTTCTAAAAAATCAAATTAAATTGCACATTTTTAATTTTTTTTTTTAGGTTTTATTATTTCTGCTGTTACTTAAGAAGGGTGAGAAAGTTTTGCAGCTTCATGGCAAAGAGATGTAGCATTTCTTCCACAAACTATCAAAGCAGTTAATCTATCTCTTTAAATTGTTCCAGGATAGTTTTGTAATTGTGTGGAAGTGCGTGGAAAGGAGAGTCGGTAAGGTAGCTTTGAATTGGAAAAAGTTGAGAAAACTTTCTAAGACACGGACAAAAATATGATGTGTGCCATATCATTTTATTCTATGGCCAATATCTATCACTGGAAATCATAAATAGTACTATTCAAATTATTAGTCTCAAAATTATTGCGAATATAGCCTTCAAGTTTAAAATCCATTCTTTATAGGTACTTTAGATTAGATCCACTTAAGATGCAAAACCCTGCAGCCAAGGGAGTTAGTCTCTTTGGTTTAGCATGAAAAAATTCTTAAAATGTATTTTATTTGCCCGATTTAAGAAAACTAGAATACCTGCCAAAAAGTTGTAGCCTTAATTCTGCTGTAATATAGTCCTTTACGTTTTTTTCATATCAAGTTGTACATGTCAACATGAGGAAAAATGGCCTTGGGTTCTCTCCTGAAGCTTCCACCCCTACGTTGGCACTATGGGAGAAAGGCCTGATGATCTGCTTCTGTAAAGAGGGTTGTAGGTTTTGTTAGGTGCCCTCGAGTCACTTTCAACTCATGGTGACCCTATCTACAACAGAAGGAAACACTGCCAGGTCCTGTGCCATCCTCACAATTCTTGCTATGTTTGAGCCCAACGTTACATCCACTGCACCAACCCATCTCGTTAAAGGTCTTCCTCCTTTTCACTGACCTTCTACTTTACCAAACCTGATGTCCTTCTCCAGGGACTGGTCCCTCCTGATAACATGTCCAAAGTACTTGAGACAAAGTCTTGCCAGCCATCTTTGCTTCTAAGGAGCATTCTGGCTGTACTTTGTTCAAGACAGATTTGTTTGTTCTTCTGGCAATCCACAGTATATATTCAGTGTTCTTCAACAATACCGTAATTCAAAGACATCAATTCTGCAAAAATTAAAGCCAAGAAAACCCTATGGAGCAGTTCAGCTCTGTACCACATGGGGTCACCATGAGTCGAAATTGACTCAACAGCAAGGGCCTATTTTTTTTTTTAAGAATACTAATATTTATGCTTATTAAGAAAGATGAATAGAATTTTATAATTAGCAAAGCCGTATTAAACAATAGTTATATATTCCCCTTCCCCCAATGTGTAATCTTAAAAAAGAACCCATAATTTTATGTTTCTATGAAACGTATTACTGGTTGCAATTTGCTTTTTAGTTACTTTTTTTTTTTTAATTGTGCCTTAAGTGAAAGTTTATAAATCAAGCCAGTCTCTCATACAAAACCTGATATACACCTTGCTATATACTCCTAGTTGCTCTTCTCCTAATGAGACAGCACATTCCTTCTCTCCACCCTGTGTTTCCGCATTCATTCCCCCTCGGCCTTCACATCTCCCCTCCAGACAGGAGCTGCTGACAAAGTCTCATGTGTCTGCTTGATCCAAGAAGCCCACTCCTCACCAGTTTCATTTTCTGTCTTGTAGTCCAGTCCAATCCCTGTCTGAAGAGTTGGCTTCAGAAATGGTTCCTGTCTTGGGCTAACAGAAGGTCTGGGGACTATGACCCCTGGGTCCCTCTAGTCTCAGTCATACCATTAAGTCCGGTCTTTTTACTAGAATTTGGGTTCTGCATCCCACTGCTCTTCTACTCCTTCAGGGATTCTCTCTTGTGCTCCCTGTCAGTCATCGGTTGTAGCCGGGTACCATCTAGTTCTTCTGGTCTCAGGCTGGTGTAGTGTCTGATTTATGTGGCCCATTCTGACTCTTGGGCTCATACTTACCGTGTGTCTCTGGAGTTCTTCATTCTTCTCTGCTCCATGTGGGTTGAGACCAATTGTTTCATCTTAGATGGCTGCTTGCTAGCGTTTAAGACCCCAGATGCCACTCTCCAAAACAGGATGTAGGATGTTTTGTGAGGGCTTTTTTTATTTGTTTGTTACTGTGGATGTGGGAGTCCCTTGGTGGTACAAACGGTTAACGCACTCCCTGCTAACCAAAAGGTTGGCAGTTTGAGCCCACCCACAGGGGTCTTCAAAGAAAGTCCGGGTGATCTATTTCAGAAAAAGCAGTCACTGAAAACCCTCTGGAGCACAGGTCTACTCTGACACACATGGGGTCACCGTGAGTTAGAATCAAGTCGTTGGCAACTGGTGGTTTATTAATTTTTCCCCCCGAGATTTTTTTTTTTTTTTTGAAATTTAGATGAAGATTTATGGGACAAATTAGTTTCTCATCAAACAGTTAGTACACACATTGTTGTATGACATTGGTTAACAACCCCACGACATGTCAACACTCTCCCTTCTCAACTCTGGGTTCCCTATTACCAGCTTTCCTGTTCCCTCCTGCCTTCCAGTCCCTGCCCCAGGGCTGGTGCACCCCTTTAGTCTTGTTTTGTTCCATGGGCCTGTTCAGTCTTTGGTTGAAGGGTGAACCTCAGGAGTGACCTTATTACTGAGCTGAAAGGGTGTCCAGGAGCCATACTCTCAGGGTTTCTCCAGTCTCTGTCAGGCCAGCAAGTCTGGTCTTTCTTTTTGAGTTAGAATTTTGTTTTACATTTTTCTCCAGCTCTATCCAGGACCCTCTATTGTGATCCCTGTCAGAGCAGTCAGTGGTGGTAGCTGGGCACTATCTAGTTGTACTGGACTCAGTCTGGTGGAGGCCGTGGTGGATATGGTTCATTAGTCCTCTGGACTAATCTTTCTCTTGTGTCTTTGGTTTTCTGCATTCTTCCTTGCTCCCAAAGGGGTGAGACCAGTGGAGTATCCTAGATGGCAACTCACAGGCTTTTAAGACCCCAGGCGCTACTCACCAAAGTAGAATGTAGAACATATTCTTTATAAACTCTGTTATGCCAACTGAGCTGGATGTTCCCCGAGACCATGGTCCCCACAGCCCTCAGCCCTGCAATTCGGTCCCTCAGGGAGTTTGGATGTGTCTATGGAGCTACCATGACCTTGCCTTGTATGGGTGGTGCTGGCTTCCCCAGTATTGTGTATTGTCTTACCCTTCATCAACTGGTGGTTTATTGCGGATGTTCTTTCGAACTCTGTTTCTTTAGGGACGGTGAGTGCCTGAGTATGTAAGATGCACTCCAACAAAATGCTAGACATGAGCATCAAGTGTTTTTTTTTTTTTGGCCCAATAATTACATTCTGACACAATATTCAGATGATCAGCTTTAATTTTCTTAAATCTTGAAACAGCCTATGTAAGAGCAATGGAGGCATTAAGTTTTAAGCGTTTTGGCAACCATAAGTGATGTGTTTGCAAGTTTGCAGCCCAAGTAACAAACTGCCCCGATTAAATTTCCCCATTAAGAGCTGGTTGTGTTAGCATATCAGATTCCCAGGAATGTGGCCATATGAGGAAAAAAAAAATTTCTACATGGAGTATGTCCGATTTTTTTTTTTTTTAATAAGCATAGGGAGGAAAAGTACCCCTCAGTCATTTTTCTCCAGTGTTTACAGGTATCACTGGCTCTGAAACTGGAGTAAATATGCAAATCTGAAACACACTGCTGAACGTGTTTCAGATGTTCTCTGGTTATAGAAATACAGCCTTCATTTATTGTACCTGGTGACTATTAACCGCTCTAATTGTGCCGTAGACTCGTTAACAAGTTTGTTGAAGTTGCACATTATAACTTTAAAAGAGTTAATTGAATACTAATCCAATGCACAGCACAAAAATTATTTGAGCCATTCCAAGGAAAGCCGAAAATCCCACCAGCTGCCTTGGTTCTAGTAAATCCCTACCCCTGTGAAACTGAGAAAATGAATATTCAATATTTTTTCCATTTGAGTCTCTTGACGTCCTATTGATTGACTTTATTTTCCCAACAATTTTCTGACAGGTTTCCCAATGTGGATTCTGCAGATTCTTTGATATTTATCTTGTGACTGCCTTTGAAAATGAGCGCTGTGGCTAACTTTGGGCTGCAGCTTAGAACTCGGGAGCACCAAGCTCACATGCTGGGAGCTGCCACATTCGCAGAATTTTGCTGAATTATCAAACATCAGAGCGTAAGGAGGGTCGAGGGTTCATGGAACCTAAGTGCCATTTGAAAACAGATTACTGCTCTGGGGGGCTTCAGGGGCAAAAAGAAGTGGGACGCAGCTGGACCTTAAGATTGTGCTAGCAGGGAAGAGTGAAAGAAAAGCCAAAAAAAAAAAAAAAAAAGAGTAGGCCATTGAAACGAATAGATGGGGCTGGGAAGAACCTCCAATCCCAACAAATTTTGTAAAAGGAGTGGTCTGTTGGAGGTGGCAGTGACCCATGCAGGAGAAAGAATGCCATTTCAGGGTCTAAGAGGCAGTCAGTCAACATCGTCTTTCTGGAAGTGCCACCAGCATGCTATCCTGTCCTACAAGAGGGGCTTTGCCTCCGGAGCAGCTTCTTTCAGTCATAAATTGGGGGTGTAGATACAGGGTCACTATGAGTAGGAATAGACTCCATGGCAATGGGTTTGGTTTTGGTTTTAGATCCTTTTACATCCTCTATGGCTCTGTATTGCCTTCTCCGTCACACTCTGTATAAAGGTTTTATAATGCGAATTTAAGTGCTACGATTTACTCGTTTTTGTATTTTGTGGGGCTTAGCATGGAGCTAAGATGCATGGCATCTGGTGAACTCTTACATGCTACAACATGGACGAGCCTTGGAAGGCTCACTCTGAGTGAAATAAGTCGCAAAAGGACAAGTATTGTGTGACTCTACTTACATGAAATATCTAGAACAGGCAACTGCAGACCTAAAGTTATTGGTGGTTTCCAGGGGTGGGCAAGAGGGAGGGGAAAAGGAGAACTGATTGCTTAGGAGACATTGAACTTCTGATAAGGATGATAGAAAAAATTGGAAATGGATAATGGTGATATTTACATAACATGATGAAAACAATGTCACTAAATTGTACACTTAAAGAACATTGGAATGGCAAATGCTTTGTTACACACATATTCACCACAACAAAAAAAACTGTAAAGCGAATGAATGAATGGATAAGTACATGGTCTATAATTTATAACATGTCAGTTTGGCCTGCCACCCGACAAGGCTCAGTTCCTTTCAGGTTAGGAGCAGCTGCATTAAGCAACGGCCATCTCTCTGTACATGTTATTGTTCCTTGCCTGCTGTGATTGGATTCCAGCTCATGGCGACCCTGTGTGTGCAGAGAACTGCTCCGTAGGGTTTTCAAGGCTGTGACATTTTGGAAGCAGAGTGCCAAGCCTATCTTCCCAGGCGCCTCTGGGTGGGTTTGAACCACAAACCTTTCAGCTAGTAGTTGAGGGTTTAACCTTTTGCACCACTCAGAGACTCTCTCTGTGTATAATTGACCTTAAAGACCGGACTGGAGATATAGAGATATATATATTCGAGTCGATTCCAACTCATAGTGACCCTATAGGACAGAGTAGAACCGCCCCATAGGGTTTCCAAGGGGTGACTAGTGGATTCGAACTGCCGACCTTTTGGTTAGCGTCTGAGCTCTTAACCACTACGCCACCATATATAATTTATATATAATCTGATAGATTGTATATAGATTATATATACCCACTGTTGTCAAGTCGATTCCTTCTCATAGCAACCCCATAGAGTTTCCAAGGCTGTAAATCTTCATGGAAATCACATCTTTCTCCCAGGGAGCCTCTGGTGGTTTTAAACTGCCAGGCTTTCAGTTAGCACATTAGCCACCACTGTGCCACCAGGGCTCCTCGGATCATATATATATATATGTATATGGCCAAGTTGGTCTTTAAGGTCAATTGTACACAGATAAAGAATCCCTGGGTGGCACAAAAGGTTAAGTGCTACTACACATATACTTTATTTTTACATAAATAACGCGTACACCTTCTTTTGCCAAATGCATCCTCCCCCCATGAGGTATCTTCATAAGTGCCACCGCTACAGCAATTTTTTTTTTACATGTTGCTGTAAAACAATTAGCATAGCATGCTTACAAAAATACCTCATGAGGATGGGGCGCAGTTGGCAAACAAATGTAGACGGCAGGTGTTATTTGAGTAAAAATAAGGCATGTAATCTATATGTAATTATATATATATCTCCATCTTGTCTATATATATTATGTATATAATCCAAATATAGAAATACATATATATATGTGTGTATACATTTTTTGACACCACTCTTAAACCCAAGATGTTTTTAACAGTAGAGATATTCGGCTCCATCTCTCTCCTAATGTTCTTTGGCAGGTGAGATCTCAGACTCTCCACATCTAGGTCCCTGGTTAAATTAACTGGCCTGTTCAATGAAAAAATACCAAGCTGGCTATTTTGACTGCTTGAGTATTGACTTGGGCAAACTGGCTGTGAGTTTAAAGAAAACTTTTATGACTTTCTTCTCCGTTGATTGTATCTAAAACAAAACATGGTCCTTTTAAGGAGTGCTGTCCTGATGTTTGTATACAGTTCATTTTATTTTTTCTTCTTGAAAAGAAAAAAAGTAGCTTCATGAATGCAAAATATTCCTGGTTTGTTTCTGTGAGAAGGGGTGGGGTTTTACATAATAAAAAAGAGATATTTCAATGGCTTTAGGCTTTGCAAAATAGCTTTTAACTTACTTGCCATCCCTCTTGGACACAGAAGTTTCTCATTTAATATTTGTTGAATGAATGCCTACCCTTCCCCATCACCAACAGTCCATTTCTAGAGGGCAGGGACTGTTTTCATTATGTCACCTGCAACTCTTTGTATAAAATAGCTGATCAGCAGGGGATTGTTATATCTAATAATAATAATAATAAAAATAATAATAGCTGACATTTATTCATTATTTAAATTAACAAGGGTCAGCAAGCTATGACCCAAATGCCCAATCCAGCCCACCACCTATTCTTGTAAATAAAGTTTTATTGAAACACAGCCACACTTGTTCATTTATATATTGTCTATGGTTGCTTTCAGGTTGAAATAAATGGCTATGTTAAATAGTTGTAACTTTAGCCATATGGCCAACAAAGCCTAAAATGTTTTTTATCTGGCCCTATACTGAAAAAAGTTTGTCCAACCCACTGTGTCAGGCACTATGCAGGCTTGTCATGGTTTATTCCTTTTAACTTTTAATATTCACAACAATCCTAAGTGATATGTACAGTTATTATCCCCATTTTACAGATGAGGAAACTGAGACAAAAACAGGATCAGTAAGGGAGTGGCAGAGCAGAAAGTAGAACCCAGTTCAACGTGACTCCAAAGTTCACACACTTCACTGCCCTACTCTGCCTACCTTCCACTGAGCATGGAAAGAGATACACTTGCCTTTAGCAGAAGGTCCCTGAGTGGAGCAAGGAGTTCAAACGTCCCAGCGGTGCTATGGAAGAAAGGCTTGGCAATCTGCTTCTGTAAAGATTACAGCCAAGAAAACCCTATGGAGCAGATCTACTCTGTCACAGATGGGGCTGCCGGGAGTCGGGACTGACTAAACAGCAATGGGTTTGGTTTTAGGTTTGCTTGGTGGCTGCAAACAGTCGGTTAATAATCGGAGACCTGCAGACTCATCATATGCATGCCTCCAGGTCCCTGTGGGACAGAGGTGACTGGGAGTGATTGGAAGTCCCATTGCCAGGAGGGCTGGGAAGAGGGAAGGGGTGGTGTGCTTCCCCGGCCCACAAGCTGACAGGCGGGCATCAGGAGGACAGACAGCAGCACGTGCTGACTACAACCATCAATCTCCCGAGTGGGAGTCCACGGAGATTAATTTCCTGTCACGGTGTGAGCTCTCCTGCAACGTGCAAGCCCAGCCAAGCACATTAGCTGTCACCTTGGCAGGCGCTATAAACACAGAGGGATGTGCAGTGGCCTCATCCCAGGGCCCTCTGCAGCCCCCTGTAGAGAAGCCATTTGCTCCTGGGGTGTGGGATGGAAAACTTTCAACTCCTACCAAGACTGGTGCCTCCCAGTCTGCCCAGGCCCAGTACCTTGGGGGGAAATCTTCACCTTCCATCAGAAGAAAGGGGAAAAGGAGGTTAACAAACAAATAGCTGTAATGTGAGTGGACTCCTTTCATTTTTGAGGTTTTTTGTAAGACCCCTCTGCTAATGACTTGGTGATTTTCACAGTAGTAAATGTAGTAAATGTAGGAGGTCAATCATTTTCCCTCTGCCTGTCACTGCACTGATGGTGGTTCCCATGCACCTTAATTACAGCGCCTAAGTATTCTACAGTGTCTGCATTCGTCAGGGAAACAAAGCTGTCGGCTTCCTCAGAGTTGCACTCTTATCACATAGAAAGGAGGCTGGCCAGCCTCGGGGGGAAGGTGCGGGACTTGGTCAAGACCCCACCTCATAGTAGTCAATATCCCGGAGTATCTGTGTCCTAAACTCAGGAGCTGGCAGTGAACGATGAACCAACTGGAAGTCCCAGGAAGTGCATTTTCAGATCAAAGGAGGAAGTTCATGAGTGTGTGTGTATGTGTGTGTGTGCGTGGGTGTGGGTGTGGGTGTGTGTGGGTGTGTGTATGTGTGTGTATTGTGCATGTGTGTGTTGAGAAGAGAGAAACAGAGATTGTGCAATTATTTAAAGAACCAACTTTCCATTGTCTGTGGCCATGAAGGACAAGGGGAACACATGTAACTTAAGGACACACATCACCCCCCAAGTCTTATTTCTTTTCCAAAAAAAACTATTGCCATTAAGTTGATTCCAACTCATGGTATCCCTATAGGACAGAGTAGAACTGCCCTATAGGGTTTCCAAGGCTGTGGTCTTTATGGAAGCAGGCTGCCACATCTTTCTTTCACAGAAAGGCTGGTGGGTTTGAACCACTGGCCTTTTGGTTAGCAGCTGAGTGCTTAACCACTGCAGCACCAAGGCTCCTTTGGCATCTACTGAGCCCCAGTTAAAGAAGGTACACACGGCTGTCCTGCTGGGTGGGGAGAGGAGGGTTAGGTTTTCCTTTTTTTTTTTTTTTCTTACTCCATTTTGTCTTTTGCCTTTTACACTAGGCTTTACTTGTAAGTTTGATTATAAGAGAGGCCAAAAGCCTCCTTTGACCCTGAGGGGCAGGATATGTCCGTAACTAAAGTCACCAGATTGTCACTTCATCTCTCTGGCCTTCACGTCTCTCATCCACAAAATGGGGATAATCGTAGTAGGTACCTCACAAGCTTGTTGTAGGGGTTTATTGAGATAATATGCATAAAGTGCTCAGAACAGCGCTTGCCACATCCAACCAACCAACCAACCCTGTGCAGTTGAGTTGATTCTGGCTCATAGAGACCCTATAGGACAGAGCAAAACTGCCCCCACAGGGTTTCTAAGGAGCAGCGGGTGGATTCAAACTGCCAACCTTTTGGTTGGCAGCCATAGCTCCTAACCACTGTGCCACCAGGGCTCCAGTCCTCATAAGAACTAGCTATTATTAGCAGCAGAGGTGGGGGTTTTCCAGTCTTTTAGAAATGGGCACTGTCATATGTAGCTGCCTGGTCATGTTGTCAAAGTCAGTCCCTTCTTCTCAGAGGTACTTGATTTCCTAGTTATTAGTTAGCCTCCTTCCCAGCTGGCCACACCTGGGTTCTGGGTTCAGTCCAGTTGTGGCTAAAGAAGTTCTCGTTGCACCTTCCTCACAATGCAGAAGGAGCTTGCAAAAGCGCAGCATGTTCTCGAGAGGGTAAGCCCTGGGATGTTCTGAAGATGAAGCCCAGAGATAGGAATACATTTCAATGGAAACAGTCCACGCAGCATTTCAGAGCAAGGTCCTCCATGGTTCCATCAGAGAAATGGACAAAGTACTTAGGGTGTTATATTTTTCAAGTCAGTTCATCTATCCATCTTTGGGAGTCATGGTCCTGATGTGACTATGAACAAGAGTCTGGTCTCCTCTATGGGAAACCAGACTCAGCCGATGCAAAAGGCAGTCCTGGGCTCAATGCCTCCAGCTAAGGTCGCCCCTGGCCCTCCAGCATCTTGGCTCTGCATTCATCTGCAACCTTGCTGAGTGGCTTCTCTGCAAGAGCAGTTTTAAGGTTAAAGAGAGTCAAAAGAGGAAGAGAGGGAAGAAATAATATGCAAATTATTTTTTTCCCTATTAAAGCAAGATTTCTAAAGCCATTTTTGTAGGCAGGGTACTGCTTATCTGGTTTAAAAGTATAAACAGGTCCTCTTAAAATATTCCAGTATTTATCATTTCACAGACTTAGTTACAAACCTTGAGACCCTGTCCCAGATTCATGACAAAACAGTTATTCTGTATCATAAACCAGTTGCCGTTGAGCTGATTCCGTCTCGAAGTGACCCTATAGGACAGAGTAGAACTGCCCAATAGTTTCCAAGGAGTGACTGGTGGATTCAAACTGCCAACCTTTTGGTTTGCAGCTTGAGCTCTTAACCACTGCGTCACCAGGGCTCCACTCTGTAACACAGAAGGAAGAAAGGAAGGAAGGGAGAGAGGGAGGGCGGGAGGAAGGAAGGGAGCAAAACCTACTGTTCTATCTCCCCTGGCCTCAGTTACTCTTCTTTTGCATTAATTCAGGAAACGCGAACTCCAAGCCTGAAATGAGAGATTTCCTAGACAGAACAGGATCTGGCCATGTGTTGCTAGATCCTTTGCTTTTTCACGCTCTTACCTACATCAGAAGTTCCTGGCCTGTGAAAGGCTCATGGAGATCCACTGCTGGACTGGGGCGTTGGGATCGAATTCTGAAATGTCTAAATCCTTCAAGCTGTTCCTTCTTGCTTCTCTGCTCCAAGAAGAGCCCTCCAGAGGCAGTTGCTCGAGTGGGGACTAGAGGTTTGGCAGGAGGGTATTGTGTGGACACAGTCCCCGTGCCACCTGGAGCCCTTTCGCCACTTGCAATTATATTGTTTCATTTCACCGCTTGCAGCTGAAGCCGACCTTTCTCTGCGTTACAACTAGTTTCATGAGCACTTTAGTTCTTGCCCTTCATCGGTGTGAGCCTTTGTAATTTGGTTTTGGAGGCCAAATGGCTGTGGAGGCACCAGCAGCTGCAGCTCTATCTATAGTGGGCTCCACGGGGCACCTGCAAAAGTCTTAGAAGCCATTTCTTCGCTCTCCCTACATTCCAGTTCCAACTTAAAAAACAAGCAAAAAATTTTAATAGAGTAAATGGCTCCCTGATTTTTAGAAACCTAGTATTTTAGAACCAAAAATGGATCTGAGGGATTATAAAGTATTAAACCCCCAGTTTTAAATGAGGAAAGTGAGGCCCGGGTGCAATAAGGGGCCTCATAACAGAGCAGAAATCTACGGGCAGCGTTTCTGTCCAGAGGTTTTCCATCACACAGAACCACTGTTTTGCCACAGACCTGGGCTGCAGTCTCAAGACCCATAATTAATTTAAGCCCAGGAAATGATAAATATGAAAATATTTTAAGATGACCTCTTTAGTCTTTTAATCCAGATAGACAGATGCCTTGCCTACAAACATTACTCTAGAGCTTTCGATTTAATAGGGAGAGAGGAATAATTGGCACCCTATTGGTTGTCTAAGGAGCCCTGGTGGAGCAGTGGTTAAGCACTTGGATGCTAACTGAAAGGTCAGTGGTTTGAACCTACCAAATGCTCCACAAGAGGAAGATGTGGCAGTCTGCTTCCATAAAGGTTACAGCCTTGAAAACCCTATGGGGCAGCTCTACTCTGTCCTATAGGGTTGCTCCGAGTTGCAATTGCCTCGACAATAACGGTTTTTGTTTTTTAAATGATTGTATGTAAGTGGGTGCTTAGGTGTTTGAAATTACTGCATAGAACAGAGTCCACGAAACCATCATGGATAATGCCCAGAGAAAAAGACAGTGTTGGACTCTCCAGCAAGAGAAGTTTGCTACGAGAAAGATGCACTTTGACAGGAAACATCACAAATTATAAACTAGTGGCATTTCCAGATGACTGGCATTTTACTTTACGGCTCTTTGCAGCATGGACGGTCACTCTGAAATGATTATGTGAGGAGCTGGTTTTTATTCCATGAGCTCACTTGGTATCTCGGCCCCCAATCACCTCTCTTGGGGGGATAAAAGGGAGTGTGGCTGGTTAAGAGGACCCAAAGTAAATTTTGAGACCTGATTTCCGACCCCGGTTCTGCCTCTGACAAGCTGTAGAACTGGGCAAATTACTTTGCCTCTGTTAATCTTCGTTTTCTATCTAAAGGCTTGCACTTCAGGGTCTCTAAAAAGATTGCCGGATTTAGGGAAAAAGAAAAAGAACACAATAAAATTTGAATTTCAGATAAACAATAAATGATTTTTTTCATGTAAGTAAGGTCCTTTGTAATACATGGGACATATTTAAAAAAAAGAAAGAAAAGAAACCTTCTTTATCTGAAATTCCAATTTAACTGGGCATCCTGTATTTTACCTGGCAACCTTAGTCTCCAAGGTCCCTTAAAATTCAGATTCTATAATAAACATATCTGATTTGTATTTATCCTAAAAGAGAGAGAGAGAAAGGGAGAGAGAGAGAGGCAGAGAGGAACTCAGAGGCAGAGACAGAAAGGAGGGAGAGAGAGAGAAGCAATGCCCTAAGAACACTCATCAGCAGGTTCCCAGGCCACAGAGGGGTCATGCCACCTAAAGGGGTACTGTTTAAGAAAATCCCTTTGATATGGAGAGGCAGCCCCTGGCAAACAGTACCCTTTCCTAATAGCAAAGTCCCTCCTGTGGCTTCCCTCTTTGGGGGTCCAGGTAGCTCTGCCCACAGGAAGGACGGCCGCTCTGCCTGCTGTCCCCTAAACTGTCCTATTTATAGGCTGTGCTGTGCTGGGTACCCTAGAGAGAGCCTCTAGGTGTGGAAAGGATTTCTATCTCTTTCCTTACACAGAGACAATTTCAATCAGTCTCCTCTTCATGCCAGCACGTGCTGCCGACGGGGGCCTGAGCAAACCAGCAGTGAGTGGAAGCCAGGGATGGTTCTCCGGCACTGAGATGGAGATTAAGTCAAGTCAGCCCCCATCTGTGTGCTGTGGGGTAGGATGGGGGCCTATAGAGCAGGATAGAGAGAAGAGGCAGGGAGATGCTGGGGCCAGTGGGGCAGGATAGAAACCGTAGTTATCCAAAGGCCTGGTCATTGGAAGGGGGTTGTTTATAACAAGGATTGAAAATAAGATTTCCAGCCAAACCAAACAAAAACCAAACCCAGTGCCATCGAGTCAATTCTGACTCACAGCGAAGACTTCCAACTCAGCCTTAAAAACCCATTGTGCTAGAGGAACTCCCAAATCTATTGCCTGGAGCCGGGGGGAACAAAAAAAAACTTTTCAGCCTTGAACTAAAACTATCCCATGAAGTCATCTTTAAACAACAATTTAGCTCATTTAATAAAGAATGTTTGCCTTGAATACTGTGTTCTTTTCAAGAATTATCTATATGAGATTAAATGGGCAACAGTAACTCTAAAACACAGAGAACTTGAAGGGGCAGAGAGTCTAAGTTAACACTGGGGAAACAATATGTGCAGAGACAGGAAGAATGGTGGCCAACCTGAATATGTAACCATTGGCAAGGAATGATACATGTAAAAATTGGTGAATGGTGTATGTTTGGTTGGGCATATTTTCACCAAAAAAAAAAAAAAAATTGCAGAGTGTGCTTTATCCTGTGTTACAGTGCGGTCCCTCCCTTAAGAACGATGACCTCCCACTCTGGTCTTTTCTTTTGGATCTATTGCGATTTATCAGAGATGAGTTACCTGGAGTCTGGGGTCCCATTCAAGGCAGTGTAGAAACAACGTAGACGCGTGCTAATTGAGTTTCCACAATCCTCCCAATCTGCCCTGGAGAGGGGCCGCCCCGCCACTGATTCCTGGAATGGGTGGGCAAACAGAGCCCCAGTGTCTCCAAAGCGCTTCGGTATCCCCACCGCCACCACCCGGCCGCCAGGAAATGAATGGACCTGGACACACAGAGTTTCCGCGAAGTGCCTCAGCTCCATCCAGAGCCCCGGAGCCTGAACGTGAAGACAGTACGGCTAGGACGCACTGTGTTACAGACACAAAAAAAGGAAGAAGGCAACTCTTTGCTTTGGATGCAAATAAACCCCGCTTCACCTTTATTGCTGCAAACTTGTGCCCTCGGGAAGAAGTCTGGGGACTGCTCCAGAGGTATTAATCTTCCTCCGTTTACACGTTAAATAGGTTTTTGGAAACTTTCTTGAGCACTGCTTTTTCTCTACAGCACGATCTTGCCCTCTTTTTCTTTTTTAGTACGGTCGCCACTCCCCAGCAGCGGGAAGCCCCAGGGAACCGAGGTCAGAAAACCAACACGTGTGGATTTCAGAGCCATCCCCTGGCTGTGGGGGCGCGGTGGGCAGGTCAGGCTGGGCCAGAGCGGCCAGCAGATGGCGCTGTGCTGCACATTATGGACCTTGTGCCCGGCGGGCGCGGGGAGCCAGAAGACACTGAAGTTTCTAATGCCCTTCCTGGCCTGAAAGAAATGTTTGTGGAATTAAGTAGTGATTTCCTTTAGTCTGAGCGACTCTCACTGGCTGTGTTTTCAGGCTCTAGATGTTAACATATGCCATATATTGCTTTTTTGGAGTGAATTCAGGAGTGCCCAAGCACAATCAAACCCATCCTAACTGCCCCTGTCAGCTCGGTCTGCGTTTTCTGATTAAACACGCACATAAAAACTTCCGTATTAAGGGAAGACAAATCCTGAGACATGTAAGTAAAAACAGCACCGAAGGTTTTCTTTCTTTTATTTTTTTTCTGTATAAACAAAAGGGAAAGGAGAGATTTCTTTTACCAGCCTAAAAAATAAAGCATGGAAAGTGGGTGAGAAACTCAAAGAATGGGTGGAAAAAGAGTCACTGGCCACTCAGGGTCATAAATATATAATCCTGCAGAAATTTTAGGAAACGTGTTGGAGATCTAGGGCTGCTGAGGGCAGGAGAGTGGAACCAGGGTAATATAAATTGCGGCTGCATTTTTCCAAGGTGCCAAGTGGCTCTGTTACTTAGGGCTCAGTATGTATTTAATGTTGCCATAAAATCCATCCCCTCAAAGTAAACAAGGCAAGTCTGTGTGCATCTCCAACAAGATGTATGCAGCTTTGTTTGGGATAATGGATTTGACATGAGTAAAAACAGTGGGGATTAAATGGACCCAATACGGATAAATATGACTAATTGTCATCTCCCTGTATCAGCGTAAACATCACTGGCACCGCAGACTGGGGAGACTGGGGAGACTGGGGAGCAGGAGGGCTGCTTGGGGTTTAGCCACCGCAGAGTTGACTCATAACCAATTGATAAAGCAGGGGCGGAATTGCACATGGAGGCAGTTTTTTCCTTAGGCGTGGAGGTGAACAAAGCTTTCCCGAATTTCCAGGCATTTTACTGCTGCGATTGGACTGTGTGTTGCAGTGCTGCCTCGTAAGAGCCCAGCCACTCTGCTGGGTGCAGAGAAACTTGAGGCTTCTCTTTTCTCAACGTTGATTAAACTTTTGAAACTAGCAGAACGTCCCATGTGTCTTTGACACACAAGAAAGAATAATTTGAAATCTCACTTTTGATTTTTTTTTTAACTTTCTAGCCAGTGACGTAATGATTGTATCTCTTTATAGATGAAGGAGGAATGTTTCATTTTCCTAACCCATTTTACCCAGTTGTTTTGTTTTGTTTTGTAAATCAAGGACTCTTGCCCTGTGGATTTCTTTTTTTCCTTTTTTTTTTTTTTTTTTAATGGCTTAAGGTAGTTAGTACTAAAATATACCCTATTAAAGTAAGACATATTCTTAGGCTTTGAAAAGTAGCCAGTTGAAACAGTCATTATATTTAGGGTGATTAAATAATATGGTGAGATACCCCGTATGCATTTACTAACATATGGTTTTTAACATGATTTTTTTTTTTTACCTGTTTGCATTTTCTAAGCTAAAGTTCAAACACATTTTTCTAACACAATGTCATTTATTATGCCAAGGAAGGCTGCTATGACGTGAATATTACTAACACAGTAAAATGAAACTTCAGTTCTGTGAGTAATAGCAATGCTTAAGGCTTACCCAAATATTGCAGACATTGCAACCTCCATCTGTAATATCCAGCAGCCACTTTGGGATCAAATCTAGAGCTGTCTTTCAAACAGAACCACATGAAATTTAAAATTAGTCAAGGATTACAATTTGCTATAAAGAATGTCTCCACCTCTAATAGGAGCCAATGTCATCAAAGTGAAAGGGGAAAAAAAAGCAAAGCCCAGAAAAGACATGATTGTTTTGACACAAGCGAGAGAAGCGAAGTGTTGCTTCATTTTTAACCTCATCTCAAATTATCTTTTAACCACCCTGATATTTCTGCATGGAGATAATCACATCTCATCAGCCTTCTCCACACCCGGCAGCTACAGACCCAGAACTGATGCTTCTCGTTAAATCATATCGCTAAACAAATTGTCAGAGCTTCCGAAGCAGACTGACGGAAATCAGCTTCAGTGGACGGCCCTTTTTTTCTTTCTTTTTTTCCATCATTCAATTTTCTTCTCTTTTCTGAGGTAATTTTAATCTTACATAAGGAGTGTGATTTTTTTTCCCCCTCCTAGAAAGGAAGAACATGAATTTTAAAAAATCTCACAGCCAATCTGTCCTATAGATGAGGAAGATAGGGACCTGTTGAAACGTTCCTGGGAAAATAAACACATGGATTCACACGCACAAATCATGAAGGAAATCCATCTCATGAAAGGCAATGAAACGTGGGTGACTTAAGGAGAATAAAAGGCTCCTCTGGACTTCAACATACACAATCACTTATTCCTAAAATCAGTCAATCAACATATCATTGAGGTTCAACCCACAAATCAAGGAAACTGGGCTTCTTATTTATTTTAGCAGTTTTGCATCTGCAGATGTGGGAGAGCAGTGGGGGGGATGGTGGGGCCGGGGAGGAAATCCTGGCTTCAAGCATTTGAACACCTAGCATGTAAATGACTGGCTGCCTTATCTCTGCATGTTTTGTCTTAACTTCGCTGCCCCTCACTTGGCCATTTAATTTGTGTGGTTTCCAAATCAGAGTGACTATCATCTATTAGTCCCCATGGTGACAGAGGGCAGGGCACTGTTGTATCCGAGTTAATAAAGCAGAAACACAAGCCTAATTACTGGGGAGATAAGTCATGCTGGCAGGGGTTACCTTCCTTGAGGTCTGTAGCTATCGACACCCAGATATTTTGGAGCAAGCTCGTGTAGACCAGAGAGAGAGAGAGGAGCAGGGCGGGTACGTTTGTTTTCATATTAACAATTGTGATACATTTCAGGAATCCACTTCCCCAGAGGATGGTGTGGTAAATTGTGCCTTTACGGGGGAAGCAACTGTGTATTCATTAATCAAATGAGATAATGGGGGGCAAAGGTGGTTCACAACTACAAAGGGCAACACAAATAGAAAGTGGCGTTTTTGTCACAAGGGCAGGTATGTGGATTTAAATGTAGTCTACATATGCACATACATTAAATATCTCTGTGTGTGTGTGTGTGTGAGAGAGAGAGAGAGGGGCGGGGGGAGATTGCTTCTTAAATGCCAGCAGTTACACCCATGGAATACATAACCCTGTGGAAATTTAAACACACACACACATGCATACACAGTAATGCATAGTATCATAATATATATAGCATAATAACTCAAAAACATTGATAGTAGAGAACCTGATGGAAAATTTGAGTTCTTGATTAGTCAGAGGTCCACATTCTATTTTTAGGCTTGTATCACTTGTATCTGACTATGGCATATTGATATAAGTTGTATGTCCACGTGAAGAAAATTCACATTCGTACCTGCTTTTCTGCACGTGTTTACCCAAGACTCCATCCTTAGCATCAGCACCTCCACCCTCCCTCCAAGGTGAACAAACAGACAAGAAAAAACCTACGTGTGGTTAAAACCTCCAATATTTAAGAGAGATACATGAAAAGGCAGCAAAGAAAACAGTACCTGACTCCTGATCTGGATGGGTTACAGCTATCAACGTATACTGTGGCAAAAACCGAGAACCTGCGCCCGGAGATGGGATCTCTTACTGCAGCTTTGGCCAACAAATATTAAAATTGCAAAGTAATTTGCCCATCTGACAATGGCTAATGAACTTGAGTATGCAGAAAGAACTTTAATAATTGAGGAAATTGTGCAATTAAACTGAAAGCAGCTGAAAATTACAAATAAAATTAACTCTGCAGCTTAACAAGAATATTCTGGCTGCCATCGCCCACCCAGTTTGCGTGAGTATCGAGGAAGTCTGGAAAGTTTCAAGTGGCCATACATTTATTGTGATGATTTACCATAAAGATATTGACCTCACTTTTTTTTTTTCTTACCAGAAAGGGACCCTAATGATTCTTTTCCACGATGTTTCTGAATTACCATGTGGTTAGAATTATACAAAAAGTCTCATTGACAGGCCGTGTTTTCATTTTTGATTTGAGGTTTATGATCCTATCTGTGTCTCTTTTAAATTTAAGTGGATTACCTTCAGCAGAGATCCTTTTACTACCCTGGCTTGGCTGTCTCAGACTAGCAGGCTGTATATGCTCAGCTTCCACAAATCTGCTTGTACATAAAAAACAGAAGAAGCTTCTTATGTTCCAACCAGGTTAGACTGAAGACAGCAGATTAATATTTGATAATGGAAAAGGGCCCTTAATCGGATTTGCTTATTTCAAGACAGACTGTTTCTGCAATTATCATAATTGTTGTGCTAAATATGTTTGTCTTTGTATCTGGTTTTGGGCATAATCTTCTCTCTTGAAAGCCACTCAATGTGGGACTTGAGATTCCTGCACAAACCCCAATTAATATTAAGATGACAAGCCCCGATTGGCTCCCAAAGAGGCAACAGCTGAACAGACTCTAACATTCTTAAGTACAGATACTTGAGTGATCAAGTACATCTGAGGGAGACACGCCATTCAATAATCCCTTTCTCAAGGAAGTCAAGAGCCCTGTGAGATACGAGGGAAATCAAAGGAACACATCAGAAAGAAAATGACTACTCTTGTCTGGTGGTGTCTCTATTAAAATGCAAAAGTTATGGATTTTTTTCGGGGTGATGGGAACCTTTTCTGTTTTTATTGATTTCTTTTTATAGCCTGATGATTTCGCTAAGATTATCTTAAAGGCTTAAAGAAAAAAGGGGCCTCATCAAAAGGTGTCTTACATGACAGGAACATACATAGTTTTGGTTAACATGAGAGGGCCACTGAGCTGTTCGGCTTGGGGACAGAGGCCCCACGTGCTCATCAGCCCGGAGGGGGTTGGCAAGTCTCCGAAGCAAAATGGGAATTTTGCCCCCAACTTTGATGTACGCGGCAAACCCACCCTGCCAGCCATTGGGCCAGTGAGGAGAGACAGGAGGCCAGCTGGAGTACCTGAGCCTTCCTGCAGAAACTGAGCTAACCCAGCTATAAAAGTTTATATTAACAAATGCATCTCCATGCTCAGTGCAGAAAGCAGGCGCCTCCATACCCAGACACCCCACTTTCCTAACACCAGGGAGACTCCTGGGATTGACGGTGGCATTCACTGTCCAGAGCTGACATTCTCACCCATTGATATGTAATCAGAAATTGCTTTCCTGTCACTTTAAAAGTGAGGCACTAAGGGGCAGTAAAAACAAGGCTGTCGGAGCTAACTGGAGCTATAGTACAGGCGCTGGGCCATTACACACTACCTTTTGAATGCGTTTATTACATTAAAAAACCTCTGTAGTGCACTTTAAATGGTTGGTGACACCCTCTTAGGTGACTTATTACTCTGTGAAATGAGTTTTGTAGAAACTCTTTCACATGTGCCAAAAAAAAAAAAAAAAACCCAGCATGCCTGTGTTTGTGCATAGGATGTCCCAGTGGGAGGGTGCTGAGTCTCTGCCCACTCCTGTGACCATCACCTCAGCAGCAGGAGTCCCCGTGCCAGGCATGGAGCATCCCTATTGCTGACTTGGCTCGGGCACGACCGAAAGTGAAACCAACAAGTGTGGCCCTTGCTTGTTGCCTGGAAAATCTGGAGGACCCTTCAAGGCCCCCTGCCCAATCTGGGGGTCTGTCCCTAGTGGGAAAACACTAGCTCATAGGATCACCTGCCCCACCAACTGCTCACCTGTCACCTGTAACACCTGGGCAGGTCCTAGCAAACCTCTGTTTTACAGTAAACAATAGAATACATGGATAAGTGTAATGGAAACCCTGGTGGCACAGTGGTTAAGGGTTTGGCTTAAAGGTTGGCAGTTTGAATCCACCAACCACTCCTTGGAAACCCTATGGGGCAGTTCTATTCTGTCCTATAGGGTTCCTATGAGTTGGAATTGATTTGATGGCAACGGATTTGTTTTTTTTCTGGTTTTAGTCTAGGGGAGAAATAGATTTCCCCACCCTGGGTCTTCAGTGGTTTGAACCCACCTAGAGGCACTTCCCTGGAAGACAGGCCTGGAGATCTACTTCTCAAAGGTCACAGCCTTGAAAGCCCTATGGAGCACAATCCTGCTCTACGCACATGGGGTTGCCGTGAGTGGGAATCGACTGGACGACAGCCTGGGCTTACATTTCAAAGGCGTAACTGCCCAACAATTACTGAGGAAAATGTGCGTCTAGGACCCTCTTGTAAACCAGATATAAAACCCTTACAGACTCAGCTCTTGGTCAGCCTGAGAGCCCTATTTCCTTAGTCTGCTTGTCACAACAAGGCAGGCTTGCTTGTGAGAGACAGAACCTCACCATGGGAGTCATCTCAGCGCTGTGCACCAGGGCATCAGAACAGGGTCCGTGCCACAAGAGCTTGGACAGTCCTCTTCGCGGTGCCACTTGCCCCAAATTGTGAGACAGCTGCAACAAAATGTGTCCCTGTTGCCTTCAGAGGTGGTGGCTAATTAATATTCAAAAGACTCAAAGAGGAAAAATGGATACCTAAATCATACATATGTATATGCCTTTTAAGCTTGATTATAAAGGCAAAATAACCCCTTACTTGGTTAAAATCCAACTTGATTCAACATACAAAGGTGACTCACTGTAATACTAGACATATCTGCATTATGTAGGCATGTTACCGCACCACCAGAATCTCTCAATAGTAATTATTATGCCAAGCGCCCTGTTGGCACAATTACACTAAAGCTCTAATTAGTAGCAGTAAGATTAGAACCCCTACATGTTAAATCTGTAGAAGCAACGCTGAGTGAAGGATTTAAAACAGTTTCAAAACATTGTATTGTCTTTATTACAGTCTTTATACTTCAGTAAAGAAGGGTTTTCTATAAAATGCACTTAAAATAATCTGGTCCTGTCACTAAAAATAGGCAAGATAAGGTAATTGCAGTCAAACCTAGTGAGTCGGCTTGCTACCTAGGCGCATTAAATCGAAAATGACAAATCTAGTGAACTCCGGTGGGAGAGACGGCCTTCTTCCCTGCTGGACGCATTGGTATTTTTCCAACCATCAGCCAGGGGAACGTGCAGGGGCCATGCTTGTCAGGGGCCTGCCCTTCCCTGCAAGGCTTTTTCATTACTTCCAAGAAGCCGGGAGGCAGGCAGGCAGGCAGGCAGACAAGCTGCATCCGAAACGGATCCTCCTCACCAATCTGATTTCAGCATCAGGAGATTTACCTGTCTCCCTAGTGACTGCGGCACACGCGTCCAACACAGCACTGGGCTGCTCCCCTCCTCCCGAGATGGCACCAGGTGGCTTAGCTGCACGCTGGGTGCAAAACTGGAGCTCTGGGTCCTGGAACCGAGCCTCCCGCTCCCACCCCAAGGAATGGAAGCCTTGGGTATTCAGGGCTCACCTCTCCCTGGCTGAGGTCTCAGACCAGCTGAAAGCAGGCTGCGGGTCTGCAGCAACACCTGAGCATTTTGGGAAGACAAAGCAGTGGTGGTCAGTTACTGTTGCAGCTCCAGGGGAGGAGGAAAGAGCTTTGGATTGCCAAATGCGGCGTGTATATAGTTGGATCGGTGAGCCTTTTGATTGGCTTTTCCCCTGAAACTGACTAGTCAGGACTGCATAACGTGTTTTAAGGGAGAAAACCTAGACGCTCAGCAGGGGAAAAAAACATCTGCCTGGTAGTTTCTCACTCCCAAACCCCACCTCCCCATCACCTTCTAGAAAAAAATGCCTCTTGATCTTGAGCAAACACTGGTAATTGAGTAATGCCAGACTTGGTCAGGCAGGGTCTACTGTGTGCCCTGCCTCCTGCCCACTGTTCGTCTGCCCACCCAACCCCAATTTTCTGCAAGGCCGTCAAGTCCCTGCACGGAAAAACACGGAAATCTGAGCAAGGAAGGTATTCTGGAGGCTACAGGATCTGGGGGCAAATTGAGCGTGCTTATGAAAAAAAAAAAAAAAAAGCAAACTTCAGTGGCCTTATGGGCAGAACTTGGCCATCCTAGTTTAAGGATATGGCATTACTCAGTACTGCTGGAGTCATCTGTCCACAAACATCTAGAAAACAGACGTTTGAGAAGTTTGTCTGGGCTTTTCTACTGAAGCAGTTTCACTATGCGTTTTGCCTTCGAAACGTTGAAACCGAACAACTCTGACAATCTTGAGGATGAAAATAGGAGACCGAGCTCCCAAAATGTTACCGTAGCTCCTCATGAGTGTGGCTAAATGGCAGTTTTTTCCTTCTACCAACAGATTTCCCATAATTACAGTGATATTTAGTGAGTGTATGTTTGTATACCATACATATGTAGGCTGGAGAAATGTGCAGCCAAACAGCTATAAAACTGTCTGCAAGAATGTACAACGGTAAGAGGGCAGAAGTCAGAAGACGGTCTCTGAATCTTAATAAAAAAAAAAAAAAAATAGTTGTATGTATTTTGGCCATCCATTCTATCTAGACGTGCTATTTACTGTAACATTGAAGACCGGGGAGCATATGATACTTTCTGGCTTCTATATTTTATGTTGGCTTCTCTTTCATAGCCCCAGACTGGAGGAAGGAAGTACAAATATCCTTCTGCCTGGTAGGTTATCTTACGGCTGTCATAATTTCTGTATTTATATGCGCGCATGTTTTATCTGCACCCGATATCCACAGGAGAGCTGATCTTCCTGCAACAGTTACAGAACTATTAAATGTATATTAGCATGGCCATTTTTATTTAATGGAAACAAATAGCAGTTAATCTTATTGGAAGGGTTAAGTGGGTTTACTTGGGAAAGGGCAAATCCCTTTGGATGCTTTCTTTCTTAAAGAATAGCTGCAGTTACTGACAGATGGTCTTTGTCTGAGTGTAGCTGAGGGCAGATACAGTTTCTTTTTACACATTTATGAAAGTTGTAGTTATAGATGCTTGGTAATATGCTGTGGCCTCGGACAAAGAGCAAGCGTGGTGGACAGAGAGGATTAGATTTCAGATCAGTGACAGATGGCTGGCTTAGCAGACTCAGATAAAATTAAAAGGGGCTGGGGGATAAAAAGAAACCACTTTCGATGTAAAAGTTGCATCTCTTAAGACAAGGGTGGCAGGCAACCTCCAGCTTCCTTCCCACCCTGGTGTCAAGTTCCTAGATTGAAATGTGTCCTTCAAATGCGCCTTTTATTTTTGCCTTTGCAGAAGAGATGGGATTATTCGTTTTTGATCAAGTTTATCAAAGGGAAACCGAGAAACCAAGAAATTAACAATTGGCCTTTCAACGTGGCCTGCAAATGGTACTACCATTTGCACAGTTACACTGGCTATTTGCATGTGAGTCCTTGCCCACACCACACCTCCCTGCCTTGAGCAGATTTTTATATGGCGAGCGGTAAAAACCCACATTTTTGCTTACTCCATATGCACCATTTAAACTTCGAACATCACTATAACCTTCGTCAAATAACCATACAACATATTTAGTGTTAATTTGTCACATGGAAATTATTCATAGGTGTCTTGAGTAAGTCCGAGAATATTTATGGGTTATGCCATTCCATGTTTTCTGGCCATACAGTTTGCTAGATTTCATAGATTTACTGTGCCTGTTTTTTTATGACTGACATAGCAATAACCAGATTGCAAAGATATTTATGTTGTTTGTGGCTTAGCAAGATAATTAAAGGATATAAATTAATCAAGTGCAATTAATTAGAAACTTTATGTTCACAGCAGTCCTTCCTTGCATGTATAATTTATATTTATTGATTTCCTGGCTTTCATTAGCCTATGAGATAACAGCAAAAATGCATTAGAGAAGAAAATGTACAATTAGCGTGAGAGTGAACCTTGGCATAATGGATAGATCAGCACATGTTTGGGGCAAATATAAAGCTTTGTTAACTGTCATAAGCAGTTACAATTGATGAGTGGTATTTCGCTCCATATCTTTCAGCTGATTAACGGCGTTTTTAAAGAGTCCCCTTAATGGGAAGCTGATAGGCTAGCTGAATTTACATTTTAATCAGAGTATTTATGACAGAGGCAGCCCTAGAAATTCATTGGCAGAGGGTGAGGGGCCGTTCCCTGAGGGACTGGTGTAGGGAGGAGGCTTTGGAGTGCGTCCACTCACCTATCCCTTCTCCGGTTATTTGTCCAGAAGTGTCTTTGTGGGAGAAACAAGAGCCCTAGTGGTCTCCTCTCAACTGGCCACATTCCAATCAATCTCCAGGAGAAAAAGCCAGATGTGCCAGATGCCAGAAGAAGGGAAACCCAGTTGCACGTCCATGTTGTCTGTCACTGGGTGTCAAATGCCAGCTCTGTGGGCAACTGCAGAAGCTTCCAAGCTTCCTCACCAAGGGCTTCACAAGGGGGGAGTGGGTGGATCCGCTGGCCTGAGGAAGGATGACAGTCCATCCGAGGCTTCTCCTATTTCCTAAGTGGGGTGAAAGCCAACCCCCAGAGCTCCAGTGATGCACACAGAAGGCCACAGTCCCATGGTGCAGGCTGGCACCCACTCATGACTGGTGCTTGCTGGCTGCCATTTTCCATCTAGAAGCGGGGGCAGCTCCTGGGTGATAAGCCATTAAAATACTGGTTCTTTAAAGTAGCGGCAGGAATCAGGATCTGTCAGAGGAAACTTTTGGAAGAGAGTGAAAAGGAATAGATCTTCACACGACCACCAGTTGCCACTGAATTGTTTCTGACTCGTGTTGACCCCACGTGTGTCAGAGTAGAACTCTGCTCCATAGGGTGTTCAGTGGCTGATTTTTTGGAAGTAGGTTGCCAAGACTTTCTCCCAGGGTTTCTCTGGGTATGCTCAAACCTCCAAACTTTTGGTTAGCAGTCAAGTGTGTTAACTGCTTGTCCACCTAGAGACTCCCAGACTTCACATTGTCCAACCTTTGGAAATAGGAGACCAAGGAAGACGGCTCCTCCAGAATTCCCAGAGAAGGCCGCAGTGCAATCTTCCACCATCCTTCTGAGCAATGACATGCCCAGGAGTTAGCCGGAAGACACAAAAGCTAACTCCTAAGCTAGAACTCTGTGTCCATATCATGGGGCCTGCAGGGACAGCTTGGGTCTTTTTATTCATTAAAACAGGCTCCCTAAGATGTCATGGGCAGCACACAACAAAACGCCTCAGGAGTGGACAATTAGTCAGG
Source organism: Loxodonta africana (assembly GCF_030014295.1). NCBI lineage: Eukaryota > Metazoa > Chordata > Mammalia > Proboscidea > Elephantidae > Loxodonta > Loxodonta africana. The sequence goes on from NC_087362.1 coordinate 65,644,237, forward strand.
CCACAGAGTGGGATTCAAGGCTGGCTGGTGAAATGGCCCTCAATCGGCATCTCTGCAGGAGAGGGTCTATTTCTTGTCATTCCCACACGGAGATGGGACAATAGGGCCGGACAGCCGTGTTATATGTGTAGTGGGGATTCCCAACAAGGTCTTTTTACTCGAGAATGTCAGGAAGCCCTCTGGAAAGAAAAGAGTTTTGCCCTAAGGGCGCTCAGTTCTGATTCTGAGACAAACCAGGGAGATCCTTAGTTCAGTTCAGATAATGACGGGAACACAGAGAGTGAGGGCTGGGTCTTTGCTCAAGCAAGGACAGAAGCCATTGCCTTGAGACTTGCTGAAGACTTTGTTTCTTCCTCTGTTTTCAGCTCCTATGCAGCCTGAGGGTTAAAGACTCTCCCTCCCCCTCCCCCATTTCCTTGCAGGACCCCAAAGTTATGGACTGAATATTGACCAAATCTTCCATGCATCTTCTTGCCCCGGGGCAATTAGAGTTGAAATTACGTACACTGAAGCTAGGCGAAGAATAAGAAATGACTCTTCCTTTCTCTCAGCGAAAAGAAATCCTCATTAAACTCTGGAAAGAAGAAATGGGCAAATATGACATTAATATAAGTGAAGGAGGGTAGAATTCTTCATGTGGTGATAAGCCCCCCCTTTTTTTTTCCTTTTCATACTAATTGTTATTATCCTTATTGGTATTATTTTACCCCTCAATTGCTTTAGGATGTTATCCAAGTGAAAGAGCTTTACCGGCTGGTGAAAGCTCCACAGTATTATTTATTTCATGTAATAAAATGTATGTAATGATCATGATTAATGTTTGTTTATTGTTGTATCATTGTGTTTTCCTTCCCGTCTCAGTGTGATACTGGTTTAATTAAACTTGGGAGAGGGCTGGGAGTGGGGTTGGGTGACAGTCTTCAGAACTTTATACAATAATGGAATCTGCGTTGGGTGGCACTCCCATGTGGATTAAGAGAAAGATGTCCGCATAAATGACGGATTCTGTTTGTTCTTTTTCAGAAAAGACCATTGCCCATACTTTATTGTGTAATTTACAGATAAATTTGTTGTGCCTCCGACCAAGTGCTTTTATGTACAGAAATTGCAATGACAGTAGAAATTATGATAATTGAAGAGGGCTGTGTCTGAGGCTGTTTTCTCTGATCACATGGAATGATCAGCAACATCTCTGGTGGCCATAATCACGTCCAAATGATTTTATTCTTTTGTTATCCAGTTTACTCGTTTGTTCAGGGAAGAGAAGGGCTAGGAAGGACTAGTAAAATATTATCTCTGCTGGTCGATCATCTCCCCTTAGGAAAAATTGGATAGGTCCTGGTCGGCGCCATTTTTAGCATTTCTGATACACCCAAAGGCATTCTGGCAAGATTACTGTTACATCATTTCCCCATCTCCTTGGAAAAATGAAAGGCACATCCTAAAAGGAAACCATACCCATAGAGTTTTGAAAATAAATTAATGTTTTTTTCTGAAAGTCCATTAAAGCAGAGTTCAGATGTACTTGGCTTTAACAGCTTTTTGTTAAAGCAAAGAGCACTTTAAATAGTGATTTTTTTTTATTTTAGCATCATAACCTTTGAAGGGGACAGGGCATGAACTTTTGAAGAGATCATACATATACACATATCATACTAGGAGACGTGTATCACGCTATGTATATTTTCCTGCAACTCGCTCTTTTCCCTTCAGTAACTTATCATGGATATCCTTCAGATCAGTATAAAAACTGGGTTTACTTAGAGACATGTAGAATGGCTTCAGATTTTCCTTGTTATAAACAATGATGAATCAATATTCTTACGGATGGATACAGAGATATATATATATATATATACATATACATATATATATATATATATAAACCTGTTGCTGCCCAGTCAATTCCAACTCATAAGCAACCCTACAGGACAGAGAAGAACTACCCCATAGAAATCCCAAGGAGCAGCTGATGGATTCCAGCTGCTGACCTTTTGGTTAGCAGCTGAGCTCTTAACAACTATGCCACCAATGGTCCATGTATGTATGTATGTACATATGTGTATATATATATATATATATGTTTGTCGTTGGTGTTAGGTGCCATTGAGTCGATTACAACTCATGTACAGCAGAACGAAACACTGCCCAGTCCTGCGCCATCCTCACAATTGTTGCTATGTTTTGATACACCCATATGTGCATATATATCATATACGTGCGTGGGAGTGTGTAAGCTCATTTAAGCATTTCAGTAAGATAGAGTGTGTTGGATCCGGTTATACACATATTTAAACTCTTGCTAGAGTCTGCCAAATTGCCCTCCAGGGAGGTCATACCAATTTAGACCCTGTTGTTGTTGTTGAACCCTATGGGGCAGTTCTACTCTGTCCTATAGGGTGGATATGAGTCAAAATCAACTTGACAGCAACAGGTTTGGTTTTTTGGTTTTTGTTGTTTTTGTGTGCCATGGAGTTGATTCCAACTCATAAGCTTGTTGCTGTAGATTCAATTCCGACTCGTAGTGACTATGACAGAGTAAAACTGCTCCATAGGGTTTCCTAGGCTGTTGTCTTTATGGAGGAGCCCCGGTGGTGCAGTGATTAAACACTCAGCTGCTGACGAAAAGATCTTCGGTTTGATGTGATCTGAACTCACCAGATACTCTGTGGGAGAAAGACGTGGCAGTCTGCTTCCGTAAAGATTCCAGCCTTGGAAAACCTCTGGGGCAGTTCTACTCTGTCCCGGAGGATCACCATGAGGCAGAATTGACTTGGCAGTAACAGGTTTGTTTTTTGGAATCTTTATGGGTGCAGATCTCCAGAATTTTTTCTCCTGTGCAGATGCTGGTGGGCTCAAACTGTTGACCTTTCAGTTAGCAGCTGAACTCTTAACCACTGAGCCACCAGAGTTCCTTAATTTTGATCCTAGACAGCAATATATATCATGTTTATTTTCCCACTCTCCTTCCAGCTTTTGGTAATAAAAAATAATTTTGGTAACATCAATCTTTAAATTTTTGCCAATTTTAAAGACAAAATGATACTTCATTATATTTAGTTTGTGTTTTCCCAATTCGTAGGGAGGAAGACAACAGCTTCCTATGTATGTTCCTTAGTCGTTTGTAGTTCTTTCTGGAATTGCCTGTTCGTACTGATTGCAAATGTTCCTTTTTTAGTTGTTTCTTATTAATTTGTATGAGATCTTATAGTAATAATATTAAGTCCTTACCGATTGCATCTCGATCTTTCATTTAAATTTCAGCTTTGTTTGCATGACCCTACAGGAGCTTTTATTTTCTTTTTTTAAAATTCCAGGTAGTCAGGTCAGAATAGAGATTTTATGAGTGAAGAAAGGAAACTCAGAGAGAGGCGATGCAACTTGCCCAGATTTTTTCAGCCTCCCCACAGTCATCTTCAACTCCCCTTCCCGCAAAGAAAGTTTTCTGCCCATCCTTCAAAACTCAGCTCCAATCACACACCTCCGAAGCTCTCCCAGATACCCTCAAGTCAGCCTTTTCCTTTTCTACTCTTTTATATGTTGGTGGTATATGCCTCTAGGGTAGCATCTATCAAAGTCTGCTTTGTGAGGCAAATATTTACGTCATGGCTCCCTCTGGCCCTGGAGAGGGAGCTTCCACAGGTTAAGAGTCTGTGGTAGATTAATTACATTCATTAAGTGATCTTCCTCTCCTGTGTCCATGTACTGGCAATGGGACTTTGCAGCTCTTCCTGTGAAGATGTGGATTCACCCCTTCAGTCTGGGATGGCCTTGTTACTTGTTTTAGCCAATAAAATATGGCAGAAGCAGCCTTGGTCTTAAGAGGTACCACGTGCTTTCACTTACACTCTTAGTATCCTGCCATTGACACCATGTGAACAAGCCCAGTTTTGCCTGTTGGAGGGTGAGAGACCATATGGAGCAGAGTTATACCAGAGGAGGCCATCCTAGGCAAGCCAGTCCCCAGCTGATCTACCAATTGTCTACGCACACAGGAGCAGTCCCAGCTGAAATCCATCTAGCTCAACAGTGACAAGAGGAAACTCCCAACTGATCAATGGACTTATGAGGTCATTATATGTTTACTGTTTAAGCCACATTTGGGTGGTTTGTTATACACCAATAGATAACTGATAGCAGCCCTTCTGCAGCTCGTTGAGCATGCTCTTATTGAGTACGACAGTGTACCAGCTGCCATGTCTGACTCATTTTTGAATCCTTGCAACATTGCCTACCACGTCACATTGTATATTTTTTAAAAAAAAGAAAACATGGGATCACTATGAGTAAAAACCAATTGGATTGCACCCAGCAACAACAATCTTTAGAGGAGCAGATCTCCAGGCTTTTCTGACACAGAGCCCTTGGATGGTTCAAACCGCCAACCTTTCAGTCAGCAGCCAAATGCTTAACTGTTGTGCCACCTGGGCTTAGCAAAATTTTTTGAACTTTTTGTTGTGTTTTAGATTGAGTTTACACAGCAAATTAGTTTCACGTTCTACAATTCATACACAAATTGCTTCCATGACTTTGGTTGCTATCCCTGCGATACGTTAGCACTCTCCCCGTTTCCACCTTGCCTTCCCTGTTTCTATCCTTTCAATTTCCCTGCCCACCCCCCCCATACTTTCTCATCTTTACCTTTGGGCAATTGTTGCCCATTTGTTTTCATATAGTTATTGTTCTAATAAGCACATTCCTCATGTGTGTTATTACTTTTTTTTTTTTTTTTGGCCAATCTACTATTTGACTGAAGGGTGACCTCCAGGAGTAGCCTCAGTTCCAGGTTAAAGGGTGTCTTAGAGCGATAGTCTCAAGGTTTCCTCCAGACTGTGTCAGTCCAGTAAGCCTGGTCTTTTTTATGAACTTGAGTTTTCTTGTACATTTTTCTCCCATTCTGACTGGGACTTTCTATTATGTCCCTGGTCAGCGCAGTTGGTAGTGGTAGTGGGCCACCGTCTAGTTCTTCTGGTCTCAGGCTAGAGGAAGATATGGTTCCTGTGGGACATTAGTCCTGTGGACTAATTGCTTCCCTGAATCTTTGGTTTCCTTCACTCTCCTTTGCTCCAGGCAGGAAAGATCAATAGTTGTGTCTTAGATGGCTACTCACAAGCTTTTAAGACCCCAGATGCTACTCATCAAACTAGGATGTAGAAACATTATCTTTATGAGCAATGTTTGCCAATTGACCTAGATGTCCCCTGAGACCATGGTCTTTAGCCTCCAAGCCCAGTAACTCAGTCCACAAGGTGTTTGGATATGTCTAGGAAGATTCCATAACTGTGCCTCCTATGAGCTCTATTATATAAATGAACATATATGTAACACATACAAATATGTATATACAAATGCCCACAACTATACCTCTATATGCACACACATGTACTCCCATACACTCTCCCATGCTTACATAGCATTCATACCTACGTATGTAACCACTCACAAATTTTTGGTAGTTATTACTGTTGTTGCAGAATTGTATATGTTATAACGTTTGCTGTCGTTATCCTCTGTTTTGCATACCTCTCAGTGTCTTCATTTACCTTGGTCACGTTGTGCTGATTTCCTGTGTATTGTGTACTGTCTTTTGCTTCAACAGAATTAACACGCGTCTACTGGGTACTATCTTGTTATGAGTTGTAATCGACTCAACGGCAGTGGGTTTGGTTTGGTTTACTATCTAGTAAGTGATTCTCTCTCCCTTCCCTCCCATCCCAATAACCATCAAAGAATGTTGCTTTCTCTGTGTAAACCTATTCTTGCCCTTTTATAAAAGTGGTGTCATACAATATTTGTCCTTTTGTGGTTGACTTATTTTACTTAGCATAATGTCCTCCAAATTCATCCATATTATGTTTCACAAACTCAATATTTTTTATCATTGCATAGTACTCCATTGTATGTATGTACCACCTTTTGTTTATCCATTCAACTGTTGATGAATATTTAGGTTGTTTCTCTCTTTTTGGTATTGTGAATAATGCCAAAATGAACATGGAAGTGCACATGTCTATTCAGTCACTGCTCTTGTTTCTTTTAAACATATATTCAGGAGTGGGATTGCTGGATCCTAGGATATTTCTGTTTCTAGCTTTTTGAGGAAGTGCCATACTGTTTTCCATAGCAGCTGTACCATTTTATAATCCCACCAGCAGTGTATAAGAGTTCCAATATCCTCACAAGCACACCAGCATTTGTTGTTTTCTTTCTTTTTTTGATCAGTGCCATTTTTGCAGGGGTGAGATGGTAATTCATTGTAGTTTTGACATGTATCTTCCTAGTGGCTAATGATCATGAATATCTCTTCATGGGTTTGTTAGTCATCTGAATGTCTTCATTGATGAAGTGTTTGTTCATCTCTTTTGCCCATTTTTTATTCGATTGTCTTTTTGTTGTTGAGGTAGTTACTTTTTCTGTATATTTTAGAGGTTAGACTCTAGACAGCTATATCATTGCCAATTTTTTTCCTCAATCTATAGGTTCCCTTTTTACTCTTTTGGTAAAGTCTTTTGATGAGCATAAGTAATTTTTAGGAGGTCTGAGTTACCTGGTTAATATTTTGTTGGTTGTGCATTTTTAGTTATGTTCAATAGTGTATTTATGCCATAAGTTAGTACCCCTAACTTTGTCACTATGTTATCTTTCAGAAACTATATAGTTTTAGATTTAACATTTAGGTCTCTGATTTATTTCAAGTTAGTTTTTGTGTATGGAGTGAAGTAGGGATCTTATTTCATTTTTCTGCAACTGGATCCAGTTTTGCCAGCACCGTTTGTTAAAGGTCTAGACTATCTCTTCCCTATTGAATGGACTTCAAAATTTGTCAAAGATCAGCTGTCCGTCACTGGATGGATTTACTTATGTGTTCTCAATTTTGTTCCGTTGGACTATGTCTGTTGTTATACTTGTACACACAGTCATGGTACCAAAAATAGTTGGTTGACGTTCGTCCATTTTAGGAGGGAGCATATGATCAAGAATCAACGGTACTGAAGGAAGAAGTTTAAGCTGCACTGAAGGCATTGGCAAAACACGGCTCCAGGAATTGATGGAATAGCAATTGAGATGTTTCTCAAAAAATGGATGTAACGTTGGAAAAGCTCGTCTATGCCAAGAAATTTGGAAGACAGTTACTTGGCCAACCACCTGGAAGAGATCCATATTTGTACCCATTCCAAAGAAAGGTGGTCCAACAGAATGTGGAAATCGTCGAACAATATCATTAATATTACACACAAGCAAAATTTTGCTTAAGGTAATTCAAAAAAGGTTGCAGCAGTACATCGACAGGGAACTGCCAGAAATTCAAGCCAGATTCAGAAGAGGATGTGGAATAAGTGATATCATTGCTGAAGTCAGATGTTTGGCTGAAAGTAGAAAATATCAGAAAGATGTTTACCTGTGTTTTATTGACTATGCAAAGGCATTCAACTGTGTGGATCATAACAAATTATGGATAACATCATGAAGAATGGGAATTCCAGAACACTTAATATTCTTCATAATGAATCTGTAAATACACCAAAAGGCAGTCATTTCAACAGAACATGTGAATACTGTGCAGTTTAAAATCAGAAAAGGTGTGCATCGGAGTTGTATCCTTTCTCCATACTTATTCAATCTGTATGCTGAGCAAATAATTGGAGAAACAACTATATGAAGAAGAATGGGTCATGAGGATTGGAGGAAGACTGACTAGCAACCTGTGATATACAATAACACAACATTGTTCCGGAAAGTGAAGAGGACTAGAAGCACTTACTGATGAAGATCAAAGACTACAGGCTTCAGTGTGAATTACACCTCAATATAAAGAAAAAAAAAAAAAATTCTCACAACTACCCTCAACACTCTGCTAACTCAGAACTGGAGCTACTCCTGAGATCTATCTTTCAGCCAAAGATTAGACAGGTCTATAAAAGAAACAATAATACACATGAGGAATGTGCTTCTTTAGTTCAATCAAGTATACGGGACCAAATGGGCAACACACGCCCAAAAGCAAAGATGAAAAGGCAGAAAGGGCCAGGGAAACTGGACAAATGGACACGGGGAGCCGGGGGTGGAAAGGGGGAGAATACTGATACATTGTGAGGATTGGAACTAATGTCACAAAACAACCTGTGTATAAATTTTTGAATGAAAAACTAATTTGCACTATAAACTTTCACCTAAACCACAATAAAATTGAAAAAAAAATCCTCATAACTGGACCAATAAGCAACATCATAATAAACAGAGAAAATATCAACATTGTCAAGGATTTCATTTTATTTGAATCCACGACCAACAACCATGGAAACAGCAGTCAGGAAATCAGATACCATAGAGCATTGAACAAATCTGCTGCAGGAGATCTCTTTAAAGTTAAAAAGCAAAGATGTCACTTTGAGGACTAAGGTGCCCCTGACCCAAGCCATGGTATTTTCAAAAGCTTCATATGCATGCAAAAGCTGGATAATAAATAAGGAAGACCAAAGAAGAATTGCAGCATTTGAATAATGTTGTATGACAAGAATATCTAATATGCCATGAACTGCTAGAAGAACGAACAAATCTGTCTTGGGTGAGGTACACCCAGAATGTTCCTTGTAAGCAAGGATGGGGAGATTTCCTCTTACATACTTTGGACATGTTATCAAGTCCTTGGCAAAGGACATCATACTTTGTAAAATTGAGAGTCATCAAAAAAGAGGAAGACCCTCAATGAGATGGGTTGACACAGTGACTGCAACAATCAGCTCAAACATAACAACAGTTGTGAGGATGATGCAGGACCGAGCAATGTTTTGTTCTGTTGTACGTAGGGTCTTCCGATCCACGAGCATTGTATGTAGGTCTCTTGTTTTCTAGCAGTAGTATATTTTGTAGTTTTCCTTGTATAAGTCTTTTGTGTCCCTGGTAAGATTTATTCCTAGGTGTATGATCCTTTTGGGGGCTATTGTAAATGGTATTGTCTTCTTGACTTCCTTTTTAGAGTTCTCCTTGTTAGTGTAGAGGAATCCAACTGATTTTTGCACATTGATCTTGTACCCTGCCCCTTTGCTGAACTCTTCTATTAGTTCCAGTAACTATCTTGTAGAATCTCTGGGATTTTCTATGTATGCAAATAGGGACAGTTTTATTTCTTTCAGTTTGGATGCCCTTTGTTTCTCTTTCTTGCCTTAGTGCTCTGGCTGGTACTTCCAGTACAATATTGAATTAGAGTGGTGATAATGGGCATCCTGTCTCATTCCCATTCTCAAGGAGAATGCTTTCAATCTCTCTCCGTTTCGAATAATGTTGGTTGTTGGTTTTGTATATATGCCCTTAATTATGTTGAGGAATTCCTTTTCCATTTCCATATTGCTGAGATTTTTTAGCAGGAAAGCTCCTTGTATTTTATCAAATGCCTTTTCTGCATCAATCGAGATGATCATGGGATTCTTTTCCTCTGTTTTATTTATGTGGTGAATTATATTGATTGATTTTCTAATATTGAACCATCCTTGCATCCCTGATATGAATCCCACCTGATTATGGTATATTACTTTTTTGATATGCTACTGGCTAGAATTTTACTGAGAATTGTTGCACCTATATCCATGAGGGGCGTTGATCTGTAATTTTTTTTTTCAATCATTACCTTTGCTTGGCTTTGGTGTCAGGGTTGTGCTGGCTTCATAGAATGAATTAGGGAGTATTCTTACCTTTTCTACGTTTTGAAATAGTTTGACTAGAATTGGTGTTAACTTGTTTCTAAATTTTTGGTAGAACTCTTCAGTGAAGCTGTCTGGGTAGTGCTTTTTTGGTTGGGAGTTTTTTTTAGGACATCTTCAATTTCTCCTTTTGTTATTGATCTAATTATATTTTCTACCTCTGTGTTAGTTTGGGTACAGGGAGTCTCTCTAGAAATTTGTCTATTTCGTCTAGGTTTTCTAATTTGTAAAAGTACAATTTTTCTTAATATTCTGTCATAATCCTCTTTATCTCGGTTGGTTTTATCGTAATGTCACCCATTTCATTTCATAGTTTGGTTATTTGCATCTACTCATTTTTTTTTTTGTCAGTCTAGTCAGTGGTTTGTCAGTTCTATTGATCCTCTCAAAGAACCAACTTTTACTTTTATTAATTTTTCAATTGTTTTTCTACATTCTATTTCATTTATTTCTGTTTTGATTTTTATTATCCTTTTTTTCTGGACTTCTTTTGCTATTCCTTTTCTATTTGTTCAAGTTTTGGGGTTAAGTTATTGACTTTGGATCTTTATTATTTTTTGGTGTGTGCATTTATTACCATAAATTTTCTTCTGAGCACTGCTTTTGCTGTGTCCCAGAGGTTTTGATATGTTGTGTCGTCTTCATTCTCATTTGATTCTAATAACTTTCTAATTTCCTTTTTAAATTCTTCTATGACCCAGTAATTTTTAAGTAAAGTGTTATCAGTTTCCATCTTTTTTTTTTCCCACTTGCTCTTTCTGTTATTGATTCTAGTTTTACAGTGGCATGGTCAGAGAAGATGCTTTGTGTTATATTGTTTTTTAAATTTATTGAGGCTTGTTTTGTGGCCTATAATATGGTCTCTTCTGGAGAATGATCCATGTGGATTGGAGAAGAAATTGTACTATGCTGCTGTTGGGTGGTGTGTTCTGTATAAGTCTTTGAGGTCAAGTTGGTTGATTGTGTTATTTAGATCTTCTGTATCTTTATTGAGTTTCATTGTAGTTATTCTGTCCATCACTGAAAGTGGTGTGTTAAACACTCTTACTATTATTATATTGTAATTTTCTGTGCTGAGTTCTTTTTGCATATGGATTTTATTTTTCTATCAATCTTTGTTGGTGTTGTTTTTGTTTACTATCTGTTTTTGGTTTTCTTCTTCTTTATTTTGATGAGTAATTAATTTTCTTTGTGGTTACCCTGAAGTTTACCTTAATCTTCTTAAAATTAAAAGTCTGTTATGTCTTGAAGTCATCTTGACTTCCTCCTCATATGGAAGTGCTCTAACTACATCTTTTTCCCCCTTTTTGTTTTGAAATTGTGGTCATTTACAGCTTAACTCTTCTGGTTCCCTGTAGTCAGTTTATCCAGCTCTATTTTGCTTTTGTGAAGTCCTTATCTGAGTTGGTATCTGGGCGATGTTGTCTTGTGTCTTTATCTCAAGTTGTTGTCTGATGTCCTTGGTTTTCTATCTGAAGGACTCCTTTTAATAGTTCTTGTAAAGCTGGTCTAGTTTTTACAAATTCCTTTAGATTCTGCTCATCTAGGAAAGTTTTACTTTTGCCATCATTTTTGAAAGACAATTTTGCCACATATATGGTTCTTGGTTGGCAATTCCTTTCCTTCAAGATTTTATATATGTCATCCCATTGCCTTCTTGCCTGCATGGTTTTTATGAGAAATCAGCACTTAGTCTTGTTCGTGCCCCTTTATATGTGGTATTTCTTTTTTCATGAACTGCTTTCAGGATTCTTTCTTTGTCTTTGGTTTTGGAAAGTTTGATGATGATATGTCTTGGTGATTTTGAGGTGGGGTCTATCCTATATGGGTTCATTGAGCTTCTTGGGTGGTATCTTCTCATCTTTCATGACATTTGGGAAGTTTTCAGCCAATATATCTTCAAATACTATCTGCATGCTTCTCTTTTTTTTTTCTCTTCTAGAACTCCTATCATGCATAAATTATTCCTCTTGATGGTGTCCCACATAACTCTTAGACTTTTTTCATTTTTCTTCATTCTTTTCTCTGAATGTTCCTCACACAAATTAGTGTTGAGAGATTTGTCCTCTATTTTGTAGATTCTTTCTTCTATTGATTCAATTCTACTGCTGAGTTCTTCCATGGAGTTATCTATTTCTGTATTTTATTGTTAATCTTCTGAATTTCTAGTTGTTTTTCTATGGTTTCTAAATGTCTATTGAGTCTGCCTTCTCTTCTTGTATTGTTTTCCTGAAATTTTCTAGGTTTTTTTTTTTTCCCTGTGTTTTCTTTGATATCTTTGAGAATTGTATATATAAGTCATTTGAATTCCTTGCCAGGTAGTTCTATCACATTTTCTTCCTCAGGAAGGTTCTCTGTCCCTTTATTTTGCTCACCTGTTCAAGCCATCTTATCCTGTTTCTTCATATGATTTGTTTTTGTCTGCTGGCTCTGAGGCATTAAAGTGTTATTTTATTTATTTATGTATTTATTGAGTGATTGTATGTTTATTTATTAATTTACTTGTCCTTATTTTTTCATTTTGCTTTGGTATATCAGTGTAGGTGGGGCAAGCATACTTTGCTGATCAGTCATCTGGTGACACAGGAGTGCTCATCACCTGTTGCCAGGTGGCTGGGCAGTGGTGGGCAGGATGAGCACACATCACTGTTCATTGGGCTTATGGGGCAGCTGAAGGTGAGTTGGGCAGTCATGGGCCACTGCCTGTCATCAGTCCAGTGGCACAGGAGCAGGTAATGGTGATTGATGGATGAGCAGAGCAGCAGGTGGAATTGGTGTGGTGGGTGACTTGTGGCACAGGTGTGCTCACTGCCACTGGCCAGGTGTGAGTGATGGTGGGTGTGGTTGTGTGGTAGGCAGTCGGGGGGTGGGTGTTCTCTCTGCTGCCTGTTAGGTGGGCAGCATGGCAGAAAGGGGTGTGGCAGGCAACTGGGGGCACAGGAGCTCTCTGTCACTTTGGGGCTGATGGGGAGGTTGGCGGGGCGTGGGGTGACTGGCAGCATGGGAGGGCTTACTGCCACTCGTTGGGTGGGAAGGGCAGTGGGTGGGTGATATGATGGGATGCTGGGGGTGCAGGTTGTTCTGTACCACTTGCCAGGTGGGTGGGGCAGTAGGCAGAGGAATGTGGCAAGCAACCAGGGTGTGGGAACCCTCACTGCCACAAACTGCGTGGGCAGGGTGGCAGGAGAGGGGATGTGGAAGGCAAGCAGGGATGCAGGGTACTCTCTGCTGCTCACCAGGTGGGAAGGGCAGTGGGTGGGGGAATATGGTCAGCAACTGGCAGTGTGGGAGTGCTTACTGCCACTCACTGGGTGGGCAGGGTGGTAGAGGGCAGTAGATGGGGCTGTGGAGGATGGGAGGGCTCATAGTGCAGTCGCTGGGCAGGAGGGGTGGCACAGGTGTGGAGGTCCATGACATTAATTACCAGGAGGGTAGAGAGAGGGGGGAGTGTGCTCCTCTGGTCACCGAGCATGAGTGCCTGAGCACTTCCCATTGGCTTCAACCAGCAATCAAGACCTGGCCTTGACCAAGTGCGCTACAGGGAAGGAGGAGTGCTGCCTAGAATTTAATCGGATGAGAGACCTCCTGCTGACACTCTGTGGATCTATTACTCCCTGTGCATCACCCATCCTAAAGGTCAGAGACTTCCGCTGGTGAGTAGTCTTGTCCCTGGACCCTGGCTTCCTCCTTGCTCTGAGGATGCTGGGATCCCTGGAGCTCTTATCCTGCTTCCTGTAATTTCCCTCCTTAGATTCAGTTCATGTCCTGCTCACCTTGCTTCACTCTGGGTATGTCTACACAGTTTCTCTATCTCCTATTGGGAATTCTGTGAAGTTGCCTTCCTGTGCTTCTCACCCAGAATTGCTGCTAGCTTTGTCTCAAGATGTCCACACTATGCTGGGCCAGCTGGCAGGGCACCTCGGCTTCATATCGCTCCTCATTTGCTGTTTTCATTCAGTTTTTTCTTCTAGTCAGTGTTTGATCTAATTCTTTATCCTTTCATTTTGATGCTCGAGTTTCCGGGATTGTCATCTGTATCTGTTTCACTTGGTTTCTTGGAACCTTGCTGTAGAGAGACAGTATGGTGTGTCTGACCAAGCCGCCATCTTGAGCCATTTGAGCTGGGCTTAGCAAATTTTAAAGGTCCACTATAATACTTGCATATGGAAATACTTTAAAAATCCAATATAATATTTCATATGGAAACTTGTAGCAATGCAAATTTAAGAAGGCCTATATGGTAAATTTGGAAACGCTGGTGGCGTAGCGGTTGAGTGTTACAGCTGCTAGGCAGTTCAAATCCGCCAGGTACTCCTTGGAAACTCTACGGGGCAGTTCCACTCTGTCCTATAGAGTCACTATGAGTCGGAATCAACTCGAAGGCAGTGGGTTTTTTTTGGGGGGGGGGGTATATGGTAAATTAGTCACTGAGTGATACAAACAGTTAATGTGCTCAGCTGCTAACTGAAAGATTGGAGGTGTCACTCACAGGTACCTCGGAAGAAAGGCCTAGTGATCTAATTCCAAAAAAATCAGCCACTGGAAATGCTATGGAGCACAGTTCTACTCTGACATACATAGGGTTGCCATGAGTTGGAATTGACTCCATGACAACTTTATTTATTTTTTGTATGGTAAACTGGTTAATATGATAAACACTGTTGTCACACTTGTGTAAATAATCAGATCAAAGCTAATGAGGCCATCTTTATTTTGTGATTGAGAACAATCTTTCTTTGAGATCTTTTTTTTAAAAAACATGGGGGAGACTATAAGAGAATTTGGAGTAAGCAGAAAAGATTATAGGGTGTCTCCAGTGGAAAACTAGGCTTTTTTTAGAATACACGTTTACAGGTTATCTGATTGTAGCCTTCATTGCCTTTGAGTTCTAAGGCATAGAAAACTGATGGCAATGCAAATGACTTTCTATGGACATGCAAATACATTCTCTCAGATGGAGGGACAACCCTCCCCTACTCTGGAAAAGGAAATTAGCATCCATTTGCAAGTTGACTGCAATAATCCTGATCTAAAAATGTGTCTGTTCTTTGGATTCACCTCTGAAAGGTTGTGACATCTGCCTGGTTCCCTCATTTTGTTTAATGACTTAAGTAAAAGTTTTGACACATGTTCATTGTATATCCACATGAGAGTCGTGATTTTATCTTTTTTTTTTTGAACATTATCTTTTAACAATAGATAGTAAGCCATAATCATGCTGTTCAATGTCTATACCAGGATGAGCATTTCTACCATAAGGGTTATGAAATGACAAATTCCCTCTCTGTTGGTCTTCTGTTCGTTTGTCTGTCTAGCATCTATTTTCCCATCTTCTGGTAACAACAAAGGTATCCTTTCCCCATTTTCAGTACTTGTGTTTCTAGTGGAGCTGAACATTCTCTCACATCTAGGGGTGTGCATGAGACCCAGGACTGGCCATTCAGAGTGTCATATTCACTCTGACCACTATGACTGGATTATTGTTGCTGTTGTTAGGTACCGTCCAGTTGGTTCCCACTCATAGCGACCCCTATGCACAACAGAACAAAACTTTGCCCAGTCCTGGGCCATCCTCACAATCTTTGTTATGCTTGAGCCCATTGTTGCAGCCAGTATGTCTATCTATCTTATTGAAAGCCTTCCTCTTTTTCACAGACCCTCTACTTCACCAGGCATGATGTCCTTCTCTAGGGACTGATTCCTCCTAATAACATGTACAAAATACGTGAGGCGTAGTCTCACCATCCTTGTTTCTAATGAGCATTCTGGTTGTACTTTCAAGACAGATTTGTTCATTCTTTTGGCAGTCCGTGGGATGGATATTCAATGCTCTTCACCAAGCCACAATTCAAAGGCGTCAATTCTTCTTCAGTCTTCCTTGTTCATTGTCCAGCTTTCCCATGCATATGAGGCGATTGAAAATACCATGGCTTGGGTCAGGTGCACCTAATCCTCAAGGCTGACTTCTTTGCTTTTCAACACTTTAAAGACGTCTTTTGCAGCCAATTTGCCCAATGCAATGCGTCTTTTAATTTCTTGACTGCTGCTTCCATGGCTGTTGATTGTGGATCCAAGTAAAATGAAATCTCTGACAACCTCAGTCTTTTCCCCATTTATCATGGTGTTACTTATTGGTCCAGGTTTTTGTTTTCTTTATGTTGAGGTGTAATCCATACTGAAGGCTATGGTCTTTGATCTTCATCAGTAAGTGCTTCAAGTCTTCTTCACTCTCAGCAAGCAAGGTTGTACCATCTGCATAAAGCAGGTTGTTAATGAGTCTTCCTCCAATCCTGATGCCCTGTTCTTCTTCATATAGTCTAGTTTCTTGGATTATTTTTCAGCATACAGATTGAATTGGTATGGAGAAAGGATACAACCCTGTCACCTTTCCTGACTTTAAACTATGCAGTATCCCCTTGTTCTGTTCAAATGACTGCCTCTTGATCCACGTACAGATTCCTTATGAGCACGATTAAGTGCTCCAGAATTCCCATTGTCTGCAATGTTATCCATAATTTGTTATGATCCACACAGTTGAACACATTTGCATAGTCGATAAAACACAGGTAAACATTCTTCTGGTATTCTCTGCTTTCAGCCAGAATCCATCTGACATCAGCAATGATATCCCTGGTTCTATGTCCTCTTCTAAATCCAGCTTGAATTTCTGGCAGTTCCCTGTTGGTATACTGCTGCAGCCACTTTTGAATGATCTTGAGCAAAATTTTGCTGCCATGTGATATTAATGATATTATTCTATAATTTCCACATTCAGTTTGATCACCTTTCTGGAGAATAGGCATAAATATAGATCTCTTCTAGTTGGTTGGCCAGTTAGTTGTCTTCAAAATTTTTTGACATAGATGACGAGTGAGCACTTCTAGTGCTTCATCCATTTGTTGAAACACCGTCATTGGTATTCCCTCAATTCCTGCAGCCTTGTTTTTCACCAATGCCTTCACTGCAGCTTGGACCTCTTCCTTCAGTACCGTCTGTTCCTGATCATATGTTACCTCCTGAAATGGTTGAACATCGACCAGTTCTCTTTGGTAAGTGACTCTGTGTATTCCTTCCATTTTCTTTTGATGTTTCCTGCGTTGTATAATATTTTCCCCATAGAATCCTTCAGTATAACAACTTGAGGCTTGAATTTTTTCTTCAGTTCTTTCAGCTTCAGAAATGCCAAATGTGTTCTTCTCTTTTGGTTTTCTATCTCCAGGTCTTCGCAGATGTCATCATAATACCTTACTTTGTCTTCTTGAGTCACCCTTTGAAATCTTCCGTTCAGCTCTTTTGCTTCATTGTTTTTTGCTTTTGCTTTAGCTACTCGACATTCAAGAGCAAGTTTCAGAGTCTCCCCTGACACCCAGTTAGGTCTTTCCTTACTCTTCTATCTTTATAATGACCTCTTGCTTTCTTCATGTATGATGTCCTTGGTGTCATTCCACAACTCACCTGGTCTTTGGTCATTAGTGTTCAACACATCAAAGCTATTCTTCAGATGGTCTCTAAATTCAGGTGGGATACACTCAAGGTCGTACTTTGGCTCTCATTGACTTGTTCTAATTTTCTTCAGTTTCAACTTGAACTTGCATGTGAGTAATTGATCATCTGTTCTGCAGTCGGCCCCTGACCTTGGTCTGACTGATAATATTGAGTTTCTACATTGTCTCTTTCCACAGATGTAGTCAGTTTGATTTCTGTGTATTCCTTCTGGTGAGGTCCATGTGTGTAGTAGCTGTTTATGTTGTTGAAAAAAGGTATTTGCAATGAAGAAGTCGTTGGTCTTGTAAAATTCAATCATGCGATCTCCAGCATCCCTTCTCCAAAGCCATATTTTCCAACTACCGATCCTTCTTCTTCATTTCCAAGTTTTGCATTCTAATCACCAGTAATTATCAATGCACCCTGATTGCAAGTTTGATCAATTTCAGCCTGCAGAAATTGGTAAAAATCTTCAATTTCATCATCTTTGGCCTTTATGGTCAGTGCATAAATTTGAATAATAGTCGTATTAACAGGTCTTCCTTGTAGGCATATGGATACTAACTATCACTGACAGTGCTGTACTTCAGGATAGGTCTTGAAATTTCTTTTTGGGAATGAATGCAACACCATTTCTCTTCAAGTGGTCATTCCCGGCATAGTAGATCATATGATTGTCCAATTCAAAATGACCAATACCAGTCCATTTCAGCTCACTAATACTTAGGATATCAATCTTTACGTACTTCACTTCATTTTTGATGATTTCCAAAATGATTGGATAGGGTGGATAATTTGACCAATCCAGGGAAACCAGAATCAGGAAAAATCAGTTCTGGAATTTCAGGCGAAAAGAGGAGCTTTATTTCTGCTGGATTTACTGAAAGAATGGACTATATGCATGTAAATGATAGTGACCCTCATGTCAGTGCATGAGAAAACCCTGCCTAAAATGAGGCCACACAGAGGAAAATGGAGCCAAGAGAAAGATAAGAGAACTACCAAGTCCTGACAAGTCCTTCCAGCAATGAGGCATCACTGGAAATTTGATTTGTGTGAGCCAATACGTTTACTTTTTTGTCTGAGCCAATGAACTGACTTCTGTCATTTGCAAAAAGAAGTGTTCACATTAATCCATTCCCATGAAAATAATCCATAGAGTTTAGGCTTGCCTACTTAGACCCAAAGGAGTCTGGTTTTTAAATTAATATTGTAGCAATAACACTATTATATCATCATTTTTTTTATCATCATTATTATCATAGCCTGATTTTTCAATAAATAGAGCAGAAATAATATTTTTTCTTTATAGCCCAAATTCCAGCACTGAGTTTCACCGAGGCTGGCTTGCTTTGCTTACAACAACTAGAGTGTTGAACAGGGTATAGCTGTAGTAGGGTGCCTGGAAACTCACTCAGGGATGCTTTCTTGGCCAGCATCACACCCACACTCCACCTAACTTACTCCATCAAAATCCAGGCCAAGAAAGACCCTGATGTCAGACCCTAAGATCCCACAGCTATCATTTTAGCAGAGAAAGCTGGCAGGCATACAGGCGGCTTAGAGACTCGGTGCTGGGCAGCCCTGGGAAGACAAATGAAGCCCCTCTGGAGCTGATTAACAAAAGCAGTTTCACCCTGGGTTTTACTCCAAAGCTAAATTCTAAATCAGAATCACAGAATTATAAATATTTGATGTTAATGCAGGCCTTCCTTAATTGCACTGTAAAAATGTTTGGAAATTGTAAACAGATCAGGAGCGAGGGGAACACAAAGTGGAGGGTATACTTGGAAATCTGGATTACCCATGAATACATTATGCCCAATAAACACCACTGTTCAGTGTTAAAAGGTGATTCCTACTTAGGTGCTTCTGCTGAAAGAAGATAGATGGGGAAAATAATACTTGATGGTATCCCCCTGATTTTTGCATGCATAGCATATATAAGGCATAGTAATTTGAGTACGATTTCCTGCTAATACTATTATGGAATTATGTATCAGCTTAGGAAAAACTGTATTCATCATGCCATTCAGCAAGCATGTTTTGACTAGCTGTGCTGAGAGACCATGTTTGTGTGTGGGGGGGGGGTCATGGCAGAGGGTGTCTAAAATGTTCTTCATAAGTTTAATACTTTACAGTTTTCTCTATAAGAAGTTATGTTTCAAGCAGCACATTTCCACCTGTGGTATGTAGAATTCCATGTACTACTGAACTCAGTAAAGGGATTCTATTGCACTTCTTAAAAATTATATCCTGAAAATTACACGCATGTTTTAAATGAAGATCTGTGAGGTCCCTAATACATACATGCATGTTTCCCAGCCTTGTCAGAGACTAAAGAATCTCCTGGGGCACTTGATAAAATATAGATGCCTTCTGGCATTTTCAACAAGATCTCCAGGTGAATCTTATGATCAGGAAGTTTTAGGAAACATTACAAATGCACCCACCACTACAAACTTATGTACATCAATATATGTGCCGATGGTTATATCTGTATATATTTGCATGCTCTCTTATTTTTCTTTGTATCACATTAATATCCCCTGCAAAATAGAATAACTCTGTAAGATCAGGTCTCTTACTTTGCCAGGTGTTTGTGAAGACCACGTAAAATCATGTCGGCTGAATTAAGGGCTTCCTCCCGTTTGCAGATACTTCTATCGTAACAGTAGATATATTGCATGTTGCTGACTTATATGTCTGTCTCCTATGTCAGAGTATGTAGTCTTAGATGGTGAAAACTCATTTGAAACATCTTTATGACTCTAGGTCTTAACATAGGGGCTGGCTCAGAGTCTGAATGAAAATATGTGGAGACATAAAATTCTGTTAAAGTGGTGTGTAAGAAAGCACTCAGAAGCCCTGATAGCGCAATGTTAAAGCACTCGGTTACAGCGCAGAGCAACTGAATGCTTTAACCATGGTGCCCCCAGGGCTCCTTAATGCTTTCTCAACATCATTTAAGCCCACCAGCACCTGCCAGCTGTTCCTCAGAGGAAAGCCCTGTCAATAGGCTTCCGTAAAGATAGTTACTTCTGTCGTTGTTAGGTGCTGTCTCGTCGGTTCCGACTCATAGAGACCTTATGGACAACAGAACAAAACACTGCCCAATCCCCCACCATCCTCACAATCGATGTTGTTTGAGCTCAGCCTAGGAAACCCTAGGGGGCAGTTCTATCCTGTGCTGTAGGGTCGCTTTGAGTCAGACTTGACTGGACAGCACACAGCAACAAGGAAAGCCCTGAGAGAAATAGAAAGTGCTTGAGAAGTGCAAAGGGGTTTCAACCATGCAGCTGGACTCAGACAAAGCTGGGCTGGAGTCTCCACTGCCAGCTACTATGCGGTGACCTTGGGCAAGTTATACAGCCTGGAGAGCTCCACACTCCTCTAAGATGTAGGTAATTGTAGCATCCGCCTCATAGGTGGTTGTGAGAATTCACTGAGGTGTTATGCTTAGATCTACATAGCACAGAGTGGTGCTCAGGAAACATTAGCTATCTTCATCACCCTTATCACTGTGTCAGTTATTTTCAGCCTTTTGCTTCTTTAAAATAGAACTTACTATTTGTTCATTCAGTGACTCACTAACCATTGTACATTTGTGACAGGCAAGGAAATGAACTCAGTCTAATAGAGCTTCTGGCAAAATATAAGGCATGGTCCCTCCCTCAGGGAATTCCAGATTGAGGCCCTGGTTGAGTGGACACAGTAGGGTACGTCCAGGCATGGAGTCACTTTCAAGATCAGAGGCCTGGGTAGGGATTCTGATGATTGAGAGCCACCCTGCCACCCTGGCACCCTGCTGGCCTGGGCTTGGGGACCACCTAGCTCTCAGCAAATAATCCATCAGTTATTAGGACATTCTTGATGCCAAGCATATGGGCTGAGGGGAAACGTTTAAATCCTTGGCTCTTCACCCACGTACTTACTGTTATATAGACTCAGCTGAGTCAGGAGCAGATAAAATGATGGCTTCTCTCCTCCTGGGCTGCTCTCCGTCCATAGGATTGCCAGCACCAGCTCCTGTGTGCTTCCCTTTGGTCAAGTCACCATAGAACCAGAAAGCATCAGTGACAGAATCCTCAGTGGACAGACAGGGAAACTGAGGCCCAGCAGGGGAAAGGGATTTTCCAATAGCCTTAAGTCTCCCTTGCATAAAGAGGTGGCTTAAATCTTTAATCTGCCAAAAATCGCTCCAAACAATGTCTGCAAATAGTAGCATCAGGAATCCATGAGTTTGTATTAATTGTTCTCAACCCTGACTGCACATTAGAATCATTTGAGGAACTTTTTTTAAAAATTGAACTTCAGATGAAGGTTCACAGAACAAACTAATTTCTCATCAAACAGTACACACATTCTTGTATGACATTGTTTAACAGCCCCACGACATGTCAACACTCTCCCTTCTCAACCCTGGGTTCCCTATTACCAGCTGTCTTGCTGGTAATACTTTCCAGTTCCTGCCCCAGGGCTGGTGCACCCCTTTAGTCTTGTTTTGTTCTGTAGGACTGTTCAATCTTTGGCTAAAGGGTGAACCTCAGGAGTGGCCTCACTGCTGAACTGAAAGTGTGTTTGGGGGCCATACTCTCAGGGTTTCTCCAGTCTTTGTCAGGCCAGCAAGTCTGGTCTTTTCTTTTTGAGTTAGAATTTTGTTCTACATTTTTCTCCAACTCTGTCTGGGACCCTGTATTGTGATCCCTGTCAGAGCAGTCAATGGTTGTAGCTGGGCAACATCTAGTTATAGTGGACTTTGTCTGGTGGAGGCCATGATAGATGTGGTCCATTTGTCCTTTGGACTAATCTTTCCCTTATGTCTTTATTTTTCTGCATTATTCCTTGCTCCCAAAGGGGTGAGACCAGTGGAGTATCCTAGATGGCTGCTCACAGGCTTTTAAGACCCCAGACACTACTCACCAAAATAGAATGTAGACATATTCTTTATAAACTCTGTATGCCAATTGAGCTAGATATTCCCTGAGACCACAGTCCCCACAACCGTCAGCCCTGCAATTTGGTCCCTCAGGTCCATGTGTCTATGGAGCTACCATAGGCTTGCCTTTTATAGGTTGTGCTGGCTTCCCCAGAATTCTGTACCATCTTACCCCTTGCCAAAGTTACCATTTATCTATATTTAGTGTTTTTCCATCCCCACCTCTCCCCTCCCTCATAACTATCAAATGTTGTTTCTTTTTCTATTTAAAACTTTTCATGAGTTTTTACAGTAGTGGTCTCATACTTCCGTGACTGACTTATTTCACTCAGCATAATGTCCTCCAGAAGCATCCATGTTATGAGATGCTTCAAGATTCATCGTTTTTCTTTAGCATTGGGTAATGCTCCATTGTGTATATGTACCACAGTTTATCCATTCATCTGTTGATTGACATCTAGGTTGTTTCCATCTTTTTGCTGTTGTGAACAATGCTGCAGTGAACATGGGTGTACATATATCTATTCATGTGACCACTCTTATTTCTCTAGGATATATTCCTAGGAGTGGGATTGGTGGATCATATAGCATTTCTATTTCTAGCTTTCTAAGGAAGTGCCATATCATTTTCCAAACAGATTGTATCATTTTGCATTCCCACCAGCAGTGCATAAGAGCTCCGATCTCCCCACATCCCACTTGAGGAAGTTTTAAGAGGTATGATCCCACCCCAGACCAAGTAAGTGTAAATATTTGGATGGGGGGCGGTGTCTGTGCTGGTTGAGACTCAGGACTTTGGATGCAAACCTGCTGGAGGCCCATGACCTCTGAATTAAAAACAGGTCACATTTGCTTTTAAAACTCACCTACTTTTAGGATACATGGAAAACCTATGGAATGTGTGTGAATCTGCCTCCTCGCTTGTTTTCTCACCTTGAGACGTGGCAGCATCTCTTCTTTGCTGGAATTAAGGCTTGTCCTCAAAATTTTATTACTCCTCCGGAGAAGCCACCCCAACGCAGTTCTTATTCATTAACTCAGTTATTCCCAAACTTTGGTCAGCATTACAACTACTTGGTTGTTTTTGCTGTCAGGTCCCATTGAATCAGTTCTCACTCATAGCAACCCTATGTACAACAGAATGAAACACTGCCCAGTCCTGCACCATCCTCACATATGTTGCTATACTTGAGCCCATTGTTGCAGCTACTGTATCAGTCCATCTCATTGAGAGTCCTCCTTTTTTCCCTGACACTCTGCTTTACCAAGCATGATGTCCTTTTCTAGGGACTGGTTCCACCTAGAAAAAAAAAAAGTAACATGTCCAAAATATGTGAGACAAAGTCTTGCCATCCTCACTTGTAAGGAGCATTCTGGCTGTACTTCTTCTAAGATATATCTGTTCATTCTTCCGGCAGTCCGTGGTATATTCAATATTCTTTACCAACACCATAATTCAAAGGCATCAATTCTTCTTTAGTCTTCCTTATTCATTGTCCAGGTTTCACATGGATATGTGGCGATTGAAAATACCATGTCTTGGGTCAAGCGCACTTTAGTTCTCAAAGTGACATCTTTGCTTTTTAACACTTTTTGCAGCAAATTTGCCCAATGCAATATGTTGTTTGGTTTCTTGACTGCTGCTTCCATGGGTATTGATTGTAGATCCAAGTAAAATGAAATCTTTGTCAACTTCAATAATTTGTTCATTTATCATGATGTTGCTTATCGGTCAAGTTGTGAGGGTTTTTGTTTTCTTTACATTGAGGTGCAATCCATGTCGAAGGCTGTAGTCTTTGATCTTCATCAGTAAGAGCTTCAATTTCTATTTACTTTCAGCAAGAAAGGTTGTGTCAGCTTCATATTGCAGGTTGTTAATTAGTCCTCCTCCAATCCTGATGTCATGTTCTTCTTCATATAGTCTTGGCTTCTCAGATTATTTGCTCAGAATAAAGATTGAATAAGTATGGTAAAAGGATTCAACTCTGATACACACTTTTTCTGATTTTAAACCAGTCAGTATCTCCTTGTTCTGTCCACACGACTGCCTCTTGGCCTGCATATGGGTTCTGCATGAGCACAATTAAGTGTTCAGAAATTCCCATGCTTTGCAATGTTATCCACAATTTGTTATGATCCACACAGTTGAATGCCTTTGTTTAGTCAATAAAACACAGGTAAACATCTTTCTGGTATTCTCTGCTTTCAGCCAAGATACATCTGCCTTCAGCAATGATATCCCTTGTTCCATGTCCTTTTCTGAATCTGGCTTGAATTCCTGGAAGTTCCCTGTCAATGTGCTGCTGCAGCTGTTTTTGAATGATCTTCAGCAAAATTTTATTTACATGCGATATTGATGATATGTTCAATAGTTTCCACATTCTGTTGGATCATCTTTCTTGGGAATGGACACAAATGTCAATCCCTTCCAGTTGGTTGGCCAAGTAGCTGTTTTCCAAATTTCTTGGCATATATGAGTGAGCGCTTTCAGCATTGCACTCGTTTGTTGAATCATCTCAGTTGAGATTCTGTCGATTCCTGGAGTCTTTTTTTTTTTTTTTGCCAATGCCTTCAGTGCAGCTTGGACTTCTTCATTCAATACCATTGTTTCTTGATCATATGCTACCTCCTGAAATGGTCGAACATGGATTAATTCTTTTTTGGTACAGTGACTCTTGGGTTCACCATGCTTCTGTGACACATGGGCTTGCCATGGTTCAGAACTGACTTCACAGCAACACGTTTGGTTTTTCGGTTTTTGGACATTTTAAAAGTGGAGCACCAACATGCCCTTGGGGACACCTCTAAGAAATGAATCCAAACTCTTCCTGGAGTAACTACATCATCAACTAGCCTCCTATAATTTCTTGTGCCTTCTTGAAATAATTCACATGGCTCTGTTAGCCACGGGCTCCCATTCCTGTATCTACCATCAAAGAGTTGCGGAGCTTTCAGCCAAATTTTATAGAGAAAATAATGAATATAAAGAAAAAGGGTTGCATGGTTTTCCATAGTCAGTATCTATATCTCGCTTCCAAGTGAACTAGGTTCATATGTAAAATTCTCAGTGGATAGCTGACTTCAAAGAAAAAAATAATTAAATCTGTCTACAGATGTAAGCATGATCATAGACAGAGTCTGCAGGATTTCTGTCTACAGGGCTGTCTTAAAACAGAGTGAAACGAAATATTGCTGTTTGTCTAATGTATGGGCAAAAATATTTTAAATAAATAAATGTTTCCTTGAGTCTCAGCTTACAACACAAGTGCATTTGATGCCCCGGCTGCCTGGTGCTGAGGCTTATGGAATGCATAATGCTGCCCTCATGTTTGATATGATATTGTGGGAAAAGTTACAATCGCCTGTTCAGAATAAAAAATGAAATGTTTTGGAAGGGGCAGGGGGATTTTGTGCCAAAGTATGTAGCCATCTCCTGTGGAAGTGTTTTAGGGACTGGATAGTTTTTCAACTAGATATGTATCGGTTTTAATTATAATGTTAAGTAGTTCTCCTATTTTGACTAGACATACTTATTATAAATAAACCTGATTCATCTATGAAATTGCACTCTGAATGGCATTTCATAATCCAAGATAAGAATTGTAATTTGGCTTAAATTATCATAATGTGCCGATCATCCTAAACATTTCACGTCTATGTATCCCACACGGACGTTATAGTACAGTGATTGTACTCCTGGTCCAGGAAGAATGTCCATGAAAAGTTCAGGGGCTAAGCGGCTCAAGGCTGCAAACAGAGTTTGAGGTTCCACACACCTAGTCTGAATACGACTTGCAGCTCTCA
The DNA here is from genome assembly GCF_030014295.1 of Loxodonta africana. NCBI lineage: Eukaryota > Metazoa > Chordata > Mammalia > Proboscidea > Elephantidae > Loxodonta > Loxodonta africana. Next base: position 65,670,163 of record NC_087362.1, read on the forward strand.
CCGGCCGAACAGTCTTGGACAAACCGTATTGCCTTGGTGGGGATCATGCCTTCATTTGTAACAACAACAACAATTTCCATCAAGTCAGTTCTGACTCATGGTCACCCCAAGTGTGTCAGAGTAGAACTGCGCTCCACAGGGTTTTCAATGGCTGATTTTTCAGAAGTAGATTGCCAGGCCTTTCTTCTGAGACATGTTTGGGTGGACTCCAACCATCAACCTTTTGGTTAGCAGCTAAGCCCATTAACTGTTTGCACCACTCAGACAACACCTTACCCCCCCCCGCCCCCAAATGTGGCACAGGGCTGGCTTCATGGGCAAATGACCTGTGCAGTCACACTGGGTCCTCTTCATGTTTCAGTGCTCTGCTGCTGCCATCTTGAAATTCTTAACTTTTGAACAAGGGGACGCCTCTTTTTTATTTTGCACTGGGCGCTGTAAATTATGTAGCAGGTGCTGACCTGGTGTTGAGGAGGTCAAATGTGGTAACAGATGTAGGACTCCCGGCACCCCATAAACAGTCATCACCCTCTCTTTAGGCTGTGGAACCAGCTGCATGAAGTCAACTCATACCCATGGCAAACTCACGTGTGTCAGAGTAGATCTGTGCTCCATAGGGCTTCCAATGGCTGATTTTTTGGAAATAGATCATCAGGGACTCAAACCACCAACCTCAACTGAGCGTTTAACTCTTTGTACCACCCAAGAACTCCTAGGGCATGGAAGGCCCAGTAAACTGTAAACTGCACCACTGTGTACCCTCAGAGTCAGAAAAACCACAAGGCATCTGTGTGGCCTTTGCATTTGTCCCCTTATCCTCAGCCTGGATTTCAAGATGAAGGTTGCTCTTGGGATGGACGTTGATGTCCGAAGTGTCTATGTGGGAAGGAGCCTAGTTTTAACTGTACACCCTGCACCACTTAGATTGTATCCCACGCACCTCTATTACCTCTTTAAATTTTTTAAATTTAGAATTAAAAAAAAAGAAAAATGAAAAGTTAAAATTGAGAATTCTAAGATGGATCAACAGCTATTCTGTAGAATCTCAATTTCTCAGTGCCAAAAGAGACCTTCTGTTTTCTCAAAGTGTTGCTACATCCATAGGCTAAAGTCTCACTTGCCTTCAATTAATACCTCTTCTCATAAATAAAATAAAATAAAATAAAATAAAATAAAATAAAATAAAATAAAATAAAATAAAATAAAATAAAATAAAATAAAATAAAATAAAATAAAATAAAATAAAATAAAATAAAATAAAATAAAATAAAATAAAAGGCTCCTGGTTTGGAGGAGGGATCTTCTGTGAACCTTGGAATGCAAAACACTTGTGAATCCTTGCACTCTTTCTTTTTCACCCTCGGCCTCTTTAACTGCATCTCTCACATGGACTACATCACTGTTTCTACCAGTACCACCTAAGATTTCAATGGAAATTGGACGGGACTAATCAAAGTTGTGCATTTGAGTTGTGGTGTTGGTAAAGAATACTGAATGTGTTGTGAACTTCCAAAAGAATGAACAAATCAGCCTTCAAAGAAATACAACCAGAATGTTCCTTAGCGAGGATGGTGAACCTTTGGCTCACTTGCTTTGGACATGTCATCAGGAAAAACCAATTGCTAGAAAAGGACATCATGGTTGGTAGAGCGGAGGGTCAGCAAAAGTGAGGGAGGCCTTTGGTGAGATGGGGTGATACAGTGGCTGAAACAATGGACTCAAACATAACAATGATCCTAAAGATGGCACAGGACCAGGCGACATTTGTTTTGTATTATAAGTAGGTTGATATGAGTCAGAGCTGACTTGATGGCAACTAACAACAACAACAACAATAATCAAAGCTGAGTGGAACCATATGGAAGGACTATTTTATATTTTTTAATTTATTTTTCTTTATTTATTACGCTTTAGGTAGAAGTTTACAAATCCAGTCAGTCTCTCATACAAAAAGTTATACACACCTTGCTGTGTATTCCTAGCTGCTCTCCCTTAAGGAGACAGCACACTCCTCCTCTCCCCCCTGTATTCTCTGTGTCCATTCAATCAGCTCCTGTCCCCCTCTGCCTTCTCATCTTACCACCAGACAGGAGTTGCCCACATAGTCTCAAGTGTCTACTTGAGCCAAGAAGCTCACTCCTCACCAGTATCATTGTCTATCTTATAGTCCAGGCCAATCCCTGTCTGTAGAACTGGCTTTGGGAATGGTTCCAATCTTGGGCTATCAAATTGTCTGGGGACCATGGCTGTCAGGGTCTCTCCAATCTCAGCGGAAGGACTATTTTAATTGGGTTAAATCCTTATAGTCGTGAAGGATGGAGTTTCCTCCTAAACAGAGGTGCTAGTTGAGATTCCGTATGTGGTGAAGGAGTGGAAGTTGGATAAGAGTGACATCATATGCCCCAGAAGTCCACTCAAAGGTCACGGAAATCCAAGCAATGCAAAAGCCACAGTTTTAGTCTGCCTTGTCTGCCAGAGCTTCAATGAGTAATATATTGGTGTTGGGCCAAACCATTTGGAAGTGAGCAATACCACTTCCTCTACTTTCTGCAACTTTTAAGAATCTGAGAACTTGTAAGTCCTAAGAGTGTGCTCTGGTGGCTGTGATTCTTCTATGGTATTATTTCGTGTTTCCGTTGTACTTTCCACTTACAAATTCATGTGCCACCATCATGCTTTTGGATTCCTCCCTGTTGAAGTGGGTCTTAGGATCTGTAATGTATCCCAGGATCAAGTGGAATCCCAGATTTAGATCCCATCCTCATGTTCTCTGCATCTCTGTCCTAATCCCAAGAGAGGGCTCTATGGTTGCTGTTTAAATCAAGTCATGCACAAGTTTTCCAACCACGGGCAGCCTTGTCTGAGGCTGCACCTGCTGAGGGGCTATTATCTAATCTTTCTCGGAAGTTTACACGCTCTCTAGTAAACCTCTTCATGTTTACCCAGGACAGTGTTTTATGGTGTAAGAGATACTTTGCCTCTGAGTGTTAAAGCCACTTTTCACCTGGCATATAGAAGATCGTTTTAGGAAGTAAGAACTTGATGAGTTTGCAGAATGCATTTCATGTGAAATATCTTACGATTAAACTGCAGAATTCTCCCACTCCCACTTCCAAGCTTTACAATCATTTCTTAAAACACCATCTCGTTTGGGTGCTGAACACGAAGACTCTGCTACACTGACTTAATTGCAGGCTGACAAAGCCCAGGCCTTCTTCACAAAGGTGCCTCAGACACCACAGAGCTAAGGTACTGAGCCGCGACAGCAGAGGATTCTTATGTTGATGCAAACCCCATCACAATATTTGAGGAGTTGGATTTTGATACAGGCTTCCGGGAATCAGAGAGGAGAGTACATTTCGTTAAAAGATCTGGTTTGGGCTCTAATGGTACATTCGCCATTTGCTTCTCAGTGTGGACACTAGTGTCATACATAGTAGCTTCCCCGGGGGCTGGGGGTGGGGAGAGGAGGAGTGGTTTGCCTGCTCTTAAAACACACAATCTCAGGAGCTGGCAGGAAAGAAAGTGCATAGAAATCTGCTCATATCCAGAAAAAAGAGAGATACCATTAATTCTAATGATCAGTGGGGCAGAAAAAAACAATCTACATTCAAGAAACAATGAAAAGACTCAAAGGCAGTAGCTCTTAAACTTGGCTGCATAGTAGAATCTACCAGGGAAGTTTTGAAAAATCCTGATGCCAGGGATGCCAGATGAGTTATCTCAAAATCTCTAGGGGTGGGGCCCAGGCAAGAGTATATTGTGAGAACTCCCCAGGTGATTCTCATGGGCAGCCAAGATGGAGAACCAGCGCTCTATGTGTTTCTTGCTGGGAGCTACCCAACCTGATTGTTGGACATGTGCCGTGGTGTGGCATACAGCCCTGAGAGAAGCAGGCTTCCCTAGAGCTGGCCCAAGAGAGAGGGAACGACCATCACAGTTTATGGCGGCAGTTAGTGCTCAGTGACCCGGTGACCACAGGAATTGTGACTCAAATAGAGGAATGTGAACCAAGTATGAAGCCCCAGAGGATGGGAAGCCTTGCAGGGAATATCTAGAAATTTCAGACCTGTAAATCACGGGAATCTGGTAGGGAGAGATACATCAGTGATCTAGATGTCATAAAGCATCCGTTGTAAAATGTTTGTGCCCCAACCCCCTCAAAGAGAAAAAAATCACCAGGGAAATAAAAGTGCCTGCTGCTGAAGCTTGCCAACATCTCTCTATCCGACTGTGTGCTGGAGGCCTGAAGCTAAAAATGGTAGAAGTCTTCACTTCCTGCCTGGAACCTTGCATTTGTCAGAGAGAAGGAAGAGGGGGAGGGAGGAAAAAGTATTCTGTGCTGTGCACTCACCATTTGTTGAGTGTTTCCCCTGAGACCAAATCAAAGGAAATGTTTTAAAAACATTAAAGCATGGCGAATGGATTCTATACTCAAAATAATGGGTGCTTTCTTCCTTTAGCTGAATGATATTAATAAGAAAAGGCAGGTGTTTACTTTTAAATACAGCTGGTGTTATAAAATTAGCAAAAGAAGGTGATTAGAGCCGATTCAGTTTGCAAAATAGGATTTGGGACATTGATCAAACCCATGCTCTTATCTGAAAGGCCCCCAGCCGCAGAGAAAGAGTGAGCCGTCTTGGTGGTGGAAGCTCAAAAGCCTTTTGGGGGTGGGACTGCCATGCCCCTTCTTTTCTCCCGACAAAATAATGGTCACTTCCATCATGTTAGTGGGATCGTGCTTCTGTCTCCTCCTCTTCTCGTAAATGTCTAAGTCTTTTGCCTTCCTTCTAGAGTCTCTTCAACTCTTTGGTCTCGTCTCTGCAAAACGGAAAGGAAAAATGTGATCATGATAGAGGCATTGGGTTCAAGATCTTAAAAGAAAACATAAATTAAGGGGTTTCGGTGCAGTGTGTTCTGGTTCTCTCCCCAGTCTGCACCCTAGGGAGGACCGGGTATTCCCTCAGACCTGTACGGTGCTTGGTTTTTCAAGAACCCCAACATCTTAAAGACAATGCTTCGTGTTTCCTTAGGTGGAGGCTGTTGGGTTCTGGGTGACCTAGGGAGTCACAGAAACCAGGGTCACCCTAAAGCCTCAGGGAGACACCTGCCCTGGAAAACCCCATGTCTCTGCAGCCCAGAAATTCAATCGCAGATGCATTATCGTAATATGGCATTGCATTGTCCTTTGAAATATGCTCTAAGCATGATCCCTTTTGCCTCCCCTTATTAAAAAAAGAAAAAAAAAATTTTTTTCTTTTTTTAATCTGGATAAGGAGTCCCTGGGTGGCGCAAACGGTTAAGCGCACGACTACTAGCCACCCAGAGGTGCCTGGGAAGACAGGCCTAGCAATCTGCTTCTGAAACATCACAGCCTGGAACACCCTATGGAGCAGTTCTACTGTGTATCATGGGGTCGCCATGAGTTGGAATCGACTCGAAGGCACCTAACAACAATGATTTGGGTAGAAGGAAAAAAAAAAATCCACAGTATTGTCTTTTAACATTAATGAACCCTTTAAAAAATATCTGTTTTATTAAAAAAAAAAAGGCGGCAATAAATCTACGTTCCCAAAGAGAATTCATCACAGAAGCCCTGGAATTCTAAACCTCTGGGTGGCTGGAATCTGGGGCAATTATGCCCAAGGGCCAGGCCTGCGGTAATGCCCCAAATTACTTTCTGGTGGGGGTAGTCGGGGTGGTTCCTATTATTTTAAAGGCAAGACTTCAAACCAAATGTTTCTCTCTTTATTGATCTGCTTTCATCTCCCTTCATTGCATTTCCTGTTTGCCTTTTTCCTCTCCTTTTTTTCTCCACCCTGGTGGTGAACACCCTCAAATTGGTGATTGAAGACCTCAGAGGTGCTGTTTACAAAGGCTATTAATGCCCTCGTTCTCATTTCCTGTTTTACTGCCAACAAGTCTGACACAAAGCCCTCCTTGGAAGACACTAAAACCTCAGGGAGGCCCCACTGAGTTCCTCAGTTTGCAGACAGCAAGGAGTGGGGGTGGAAAGTGACTGTTCTTTCCCTTCTCTGGCAAGGAAGGCTCCTTTTTGTGGGGAAGATTTGTAGAATCCCTGAATGTTTGAGCTGGAAGGGATTTCACACATCTAGGATAAAAAAAAAATATGCAAGGGTTATTAACCTGGAATTCACTCATCCTGAAAGGTGATCAAAGGGTTATTAGGGTTTAGAGAACCCCTGGTATCACACGCAAATGATGTGTGGGTGTGTGTCTACATACTTTCTTCTGGGGAAGGATTCTATGACCTGAAAAAGCTTAAGAACCACTGATAGTCCAACTCTTTCCCCTCTTTTACAGGTATGGAAACAAGTTGTGACCAGCTGCAATGGTTTGCCCCAGTTCAGCATTTTTTTTTTTTTTTTTTTTGGTCATGCTTACCATTTATTTCAGAAGTCTGTGAGTGGTATGAACAGTTAACATGCTTGGCTGCTGAACCAAAGGTTGCAGGTTCAAGACCACACAAAGACTTCTTAGAAGAAAGGCCTGGTGGACTACTTCTGAAAAATCAGCCGTTGAAAACCCTCTGGGGCACAGTTTTACTCTGACACACATGGGGTCACTGTGAGTTGGAATCAACTCAATAGCACCCAACAACAACAAGAATAACAAATTGACCCACATTGCATAATTATCTCTATTTTAGCTCTCAGTTGCCTTGAGGTTGTATTAGATCAGAGGTTTTCAGCTCTTAAGAAAGGAAGGATGGCGTGGAAGTCAGGATAACCAGGCTCCAAAATCAGCCAGACCCACATTCAAACCCGCCTGGGTCATGGTGAGCAACGTAAACTTTGATGAGTGTCTTAAACTTTTAAGGCCTACATTTCTTCATCCACGTAATAAAGAGAATAACTGTACTTACCTCATTAGATTATCATCAGAATTAAATGAGCTAATACACACTATTTGATAAATGTTAACCACTTTCTAAATGAGTGTTCTCATGCCCTGGTGGACATAATGGAAAATGTAAACACGTGCGACATACTTGGATTCTGGGGGAAAAAAAAGAATCCAAACGATAATTTCGGGGAAAGAAAGCTAGTTATGTGGAAAAACACCTTAGATTTCAAGTTTTACCAGCAAGCAATGCATAGCTGGCTTGGCTCTGGGTTACATACACACGGTTCCTGCTGTGGCTGTATCTTCCTGTCCTCCTTTGCCATTAACCAAAACAAATCAAACAGCCATTGTGTGAAAGTGATCTTATACTACTATAAAGAATCTTGATTCTCCTCTAATTTATGGTTTTGGAAGATAAGCCACTCTCCAGCTTTGGTGTATTATATCAGAAATGATTAAATTCATTGGTGCTATGGTTAATAGAGTATGCCCGTATCATCATCACCATCATTTCAACTAACTGTTAACACATCATTTGAGAATCACCACACAAGGTTATCTTTGAGGTTCTCTTTTATTTATAATACTACCTACTAACTATCAGCTGACTCTTAGCGATCCTATAGGACACAGTAGAACTGCCCGTAGAGTTTCCAAGGAGTGTCTGGTGGATTTGAACCTCCGACCTTTTGGTTAGCAACTGTAGCTCTTAACCACTATGCCACCAGGGTTTCCACAGGCTATGGGTTTTTTTGGTAACGTTTAAAAATGTTTACACTAAACATGAAGTAATTCAAAATCATTATATTGAATTTTTAAGAATAAGGAAGAATAATAAAATATACCTCCAGGTACTCACCAACTTGACACAAGAAATAGACTAGCAATGCAGTTGATACTCTCATAGCCTGAATTTCCTGTTACCGCTTCCTTGCATTTTTTTCATAATACCTCCTAACACTTTTTTCTGTGTCTGTTAAGATGATTATGTAATTCCTCTCTTTTAATTTCTAACTGGGATGAATTGCTCCCTTGATGTCCAAATGTTAAATCAAGCTCGAACTCCAGGGATAGTGAATTAGCTATTTTATTTGTTCCTGGATTCTGTTTGTTACCATTTTATTTAAGATGTTCATTTACTTTTTTCACAGTGAGAGAGATCTGTAAGTTTCCTTTATCATATTATCCTTGAATGACTTTGGAGCCAAGATTAGACTAGTTTCATAAAATGTGCTGGCAAGTAGCTCCCCTTTTATTCTTCTCTGGAAATTTTTATTCTTTAAAATGATAGTGTTCACCAGTAAAACTGTATGGAACTGGAGTTTTCATTGAGAAGCTATTTTAACTATGGATTCATTTTTTAATGATTTATGACTGTAAAATACTTTGTTATATTTTCTATATCTTCTCAGTCTGATTTACTAAGTTATAGTTTTTCTAAGAACTTTTCTGCATTATCTGTTTTCAAATAAATCATTACTACTTTTTATTATCTTTTTTTTCTTGACAGCATCTTTGGTTATTTCTATTTTCATTTCTAATGTATTTATTAGCTCCTTTCCCCCTTCATTCTTAATTAGTCTTATCAAAAGTTTGTCAATTTTATTACCCTTTTAAAAGACCAGCATTTGGTTTTGTTGATACTTTGTAGTGTATATTTATTTTCTGTCTCATTAATATATAGTTATTTTTATTACTTCCTTCCTCTATTTTATGGATTTAATATTACCAAACCAAGTTGGATGATTACCAAATTCAATATCAGATTATTTTCTAATATAACCACTTATATAAAATCTATCACTTTTCATTTATGAAATGCTCTATATTAACCTCATGAGAATTTATGTCTTATTTTTATTATTCAGTTCTACATCTATTCTAATTTCTATCAAGGTTCTATCAAGATCTATTAACTCATAATTATTCAGAAGTATAATTTCTAATGTCCAAATAGCTGATATTTTTCTAGTTTATTTTTTTATATAACATCTTTATTGAGATATAATTCATAAACCCTACAAAGAGGCTGTGTCCTTTTATATTTCCACCAGCAGTGTATGAGGGTTTCAATTTCTCTGCATCCTCACTAACACTTGTTATTATCTTTCTGTTTAATTACAGCCATCCTAGTGGGTGTGAAGTGGTATTTTGACTTGCATTTCCCTGATGGCTAATTGTACTGACCATCATTTCATGTTCTTATTGGCCATTTGTGCATCTTCGTGTATCTTTGGAAAAATATTTATTCAGAACTTGTCCTTGTTTTTTTTTAAAGTATTATTTATTTACTGAACTTGCATATTAGATACACAACCAATTTTAAATTTGCATCTGTTAATTCAATTTTGAAGTGTTTTCTCACACACACACACACAAATTGGGATGCAACAGTTGTCCTAAGGTGAAACACAATCAACTTATCAAGGAAGTGTTGCAAGCATTTTCACCCCAGGTTGATAAATTGTTTATCCCAAATATGAAAACCTGTAACAAAGTTAATTGAATTATATAAAGCTGGTCACTTGTAGTTTTCCCCTCCTTGGCCTATTTTTTCATTGGGTTATTTTTCTTTTTAGTCTGAAATTGTGGAAGTTCTGGATGTAAGTTCCTCATCAGACATCTCATCTGCAAGTATTTTCTTCTGTTTTGTGGACTGTCTTTCACTTCCTCGATGGTATCTTTTGAAGCACGAAAGTTTAATTTTGATGGAGTCCAATTTATTCTTTTCTTTTGTTGCTGGTGCTCTTGATGCCGTATCTAAGAGGACTTCATGCCCAAAGTCACCAAGACTTACCCCCATATTTTCTTCTAAGAGTTTTGTAGTTTTAGCTCTTCCATTTAGGTCTATGATTCATTTTGAGTTAATGTATGTGTGTGCTATGAGGAAGCGGTCCAACTTCATTCTCTTACATACCCAGATGTCCAGACCGTTTGTTGAAAAGACAATTATTTGAATCTTCCTAGCAACCTTGTCAAAAATCAATTGCCCTGAAGGTAAGGGTTTTTTTCTGACTTCTCAATTCTATTCCGTTGTTCTATAAGTCTTTCCTTAAAGAAGTACTCTAGTTTTTTTTTTTTTTTTTTTAATAATTTATAACTCTAATTGCAGAATGGTGAGGTGGTTAGAAGCATGGCCTCTAGGACTACAAGACCTGGGTTCACCTTAACAATGGTATGAACTTGGGCCATTTATCTAACTCCTGTGCCTCACTTTTCCTGTTTGTAAGTTGGGAATAATAATGATATTTACCTCATGGAGTTGCCTTGAGGGTGAAATGAGTTAATATATGTAAATCGCTTAGAATAGTACCTCCCCATCTAACTGTAATTAAAGTGTCACCCGGCCATTAAGTGTTAATAGATGTTAGCTATTATTGTTGATCAGAGACTTTAGTCTGTATGACATCAACCTCTCAAAATTTGTTAGTACTAGCAATAAAAGGAGTACATGGCCCATTTTCACAAATATTTAGTGAGCTTCAGTAAGTATGTTATATCCAATTTGAAGGTGAATTCACCTGTTTGTGTTCATTAGATAAATCTTGTTAGGTATGTTGTTCAAACACTCTACTTAGTTTCTAAGTTTTTTTAATGCTTAGTATCAACTACTTAAGAGTATGTTAATGTGTTTCACAATAATTCTACATTTTGTCAATTTCTTCTGGGAGTCTAGTTTTGTTTTTTAATTTTATTTCTGTTTGCTTTGCTTTACGTATTTTGAAATCATGTAATCAAGCAGTTATACATTTCAGAATTTTTTTGTACATTCTTACTAATTTGAAACTATTATCGTTATTGTAGTGATCATCTTTACCTCCAAGGAGCCCTGATCTCTCAACGGTTTAGTACTTGGCTCCTAATCGAAAGGTTGGCAGTTCTAAGCCAATCATCAGCTCCCAGGGAGAATGACCTGGTGATCCACTCCTGCAAAGACTACAGCCTAGGAAACCTTATGGGGTGGTTCTACTCTGTCACACGGGGTTGCTATGGGTTGACAATCAACTTGATGACACCTAACAATAATAACATTTTTATCTGGGATAATATTTTTTCCCTAAATTCTATTTTTCTGAATGGAATATAGCCACATCAACTTTCTCTTTGATTTGTTTTGCCTAGTATATCTTTTTCTATCTTTTTACTTTTAACCTTTTTTTTTTTTATCCTTATTTAGGAATGTTTCATGCAAACAACATACACCCGTATTTTGTTTGAATTATTTCAATCTAGTCTGTCAGTCTTTTCCTTACAAAGAATAGATTTAGTTCATTTACGTTTGTTGTCAGCATTGATATAATTGCGTTTATGTTTTCTAGCTTGTTTCATGCTAATTGTTTCATTTATTTCTGTTTCTCCCCTCACCCTTCTTCTATATTTTTTTTGATTAAGGATCCTCCCACTCATTCCATGTTTTCATCTTACTTTGTAAATCATCCACTCTCTTTGTCATCATTATTTTTAATTTTTGTGGTTACCGTGGAGTTCCTGCATGCATACTTACAAAACATAAAGATAAATAGTATGTTTATCTTTCTTCTAAAATATTAGAATACTCTAAATCCAGTAAACCCCTCCCAACTGTAATTTCCCCAACATATTATCTTTATTTATTTTAACTCCTCAAAATAGCATTACCCACCCAGTGCCGTCGAGGCGATTCCGACTCATAGCGACTCTATAGGACAGAGTAGAACACTTCCTAATAAAACTAATGCTAGCTTAATTTTAATTTGAAGTTTTTTTTTTTTTTTTCCCTGCATTATAGACACTTGTGGTATTGTTTTCCCTGAATGAGGGTCTTTTAGTGATAAATTATCTCAATTTTTGTTTGACTGAATATGTCTTTATTTTGACTTCTTTTCAAACAGATAATTTCACTTTGTATACAATTCTAAATTGGCAGATAATTTTTCTCAGCACATTGAAGATACTGTCTCACTGTTGGGCTACCATTGTTGCTCTTGAGAAGGCAGCTGTCAGTTTAACTGTTGTTCCTTTATAGGTAATCTATCTTTTTTCTCTAATTATATTTAAGATCGTCTCCTTATCTTTTGTGTTCCACATTTTCCTTGTAACATGACTTGGTATGGTTTTGAGGGAAATTCTTACACTTTTTAAAGTGACTATTTGGAAGATTTGTGTCTTTTATAAATTTTGGAATAATCTTGGCCTTTCAAAAATTGTGTCTTCCATCAGTTTCTCGTTTTGTCTTTTTGGAAACTTGATTAACATATTGCGCCTTCTTCCTCTCCCTGCTTAAGTCGTCTTCTTCTTTTTTCCCATTTCCTTGCCTCCCAGAGCTCATTCTGGAAAATTCCTTCAGATCAAGCATCCAGTTTACTAGTTATTTTTGGCTATTTATAATTTACAGATGGAACAGTCCATTGCATTTTAATTTCAGGGTTTTTTTTTTCATATGTAGAAGTTTTATTTGGTAATTTTTTGAATCCCCTTTATTATTTGAATTGTCTCTTGATCCATATTTTAATCCCCTCTTATAATTTTTAACCAGACTAAGCATGCTTTGTTTATATTTTTTGATTTAATTACCTGAGTCTTTTCTAATAAATTCTCAGCTTGAGGAATAGTTGTGCAATATTAAGAGTGGTTTCAGAATTAAAAAATTCTCTTTATTCCAAAGTGGGAAAACATCCAGTCCAGTTTTCCTGAGGTTTCCTGATGTGACACGTGTGTGTATGGAGAATATCTATTTTAACCTTTACAGTGAGGATGAGTGCTCTGAGATCCCTTTAAAACCTTTAACCCCCCAAAAAACCCAGTGCCTCTACAGCCACTTTAAAGCCAGCTTAAGTACTACCTTCCCTCTCTAGATTTCTCTTTTCTTTCATTTTCACCCACTGCAGATTCTTTTTTTTTTTTTAAAAAAACTCTCTCCCACCCTCCCTCCCTCCCCCCCCTCGTAACCACAGAAGTATGTGTTCTTCTCAGGTTTACTATTACTCAAGATCTTATAATAGTGGTCTTATACAATATTTGTCCTTTTGCCTCTGACTAATTTTGCTCAGCATAATGCCTTCCAGGTTCCTCCATGTTATGGAATGTTTCACAGATTCGTCACTGTTCTTTACCGATGCGTAGTATTCCATTGTGTGAATATACCACAATTTATTTACCCATTCATCCTTTGATGGACACCTTGGTTGCTTCCAGCTTTTTGCTATTGTAAACAGAGCTGCAATAAACATGGGTGTGCATGTATCTGTTTGTGTGAAGGCTCTTGTTTCTCTAGGGTATATTCCGAGGAGTGGGATTTCTGGGTTGTATGGTAGTTCTATTTCTAACTGTTTAAGATAACGCCAGATAGATTTCCAAAGTGGTTGTACCATTTTACATTCCCACCAGCAGTGTATAAGAGTTCCAATCTCTCCGCAGCCTCTCCAACATTTATTATTTTGTGTTTTTTGGATTAATGCCAGCCTTGTTGGTGTGAGATGGAATCTCATCGTAGTTTTAATTTGCATTTCTCTAAGGGCTAATGATCGTGAGCATTTTCTCATGTATCTGTTGGCTGCCTGAATATCTTCTTTAGTGAAATGTGTGTTCATATCCTTTGCCCACTTCTTGATTGGGTTGTTTGTCCTTTTGTGGTTGAGTTTTGACAGAATCATGTAGATTTTAGAGATCAGGCGCTGGTCGGAGATGTCATAGCTGAAAATTCTTTCCCAGTCTGTAGATGGTCTTTTTACTCTTTTGGTGAAGTCTTTAGATGAGCATAGGTGTTTGATTTTTAGGAGCTCCCAGTTACCGGGTTTCTCTTCATCATTTTTGGTAATGTTTTGTATTCTGTTTATGCCTTGTATTAGGGCTCCTAGGGTTTTCCCAATTTTTTCTTCCATGATCTTTATCGTTTTAGTCTTTATGTTTAGGTCTTTGATCCACTTGGAGTTAGTTTTTGTGCATGGTGTAAGGTATAGGTCCTGTTTCATTTTTTTGCAAATGAATATCCAGTTATGCCAGCACCATTTGTTAAAAAGGCTTTCTTTTCCCCAATTAATTGACACTGGTCCTTTGTCAAATATCAGCTGCTCATACGTGGATGGATCTATGTCTGGGTTCTCAATTCTGTTCCATTGGTCTATGTGCCTGTTGTTGTACCAGTACCATGCTGTTTTGACTACTGTGGCTGTATAATAGGTTCTGAAATCAGGTAAAGTGAGGCCTCCCACTTTCTTCTTCTTTTTCAGTAGTGCTTTGCTTATCCGGGGCTTCTTTCCCTTCCATATGAAATTGGTGATTTGTTTCTCTATCGCCTTAAAATATGACTTTGGAATTTGGATCGGAAGTGCGTTAAATGTATAGATGGCTTTTGGTAGAATAGACATTTTTACTATGTTAAGTCTTCCTATCCATGAGCAAGGTATGTTTTTCCACTTAAGTATGTCCTTTTGAATTTCTTGTAGTAGAGCTTTGTAGTTTTCTTTGTATAGGTCTTTTACATCCTTGGTAAGATTTATTCCTAAGTATCTTATCTTCTTGGGGGCTACTGTGAATGGTATTGATTTGGTTATTTCCTCTTCGGTGTTCTTTTTGTTGATGTAGAGGAACCCGAGCGATTTTTGTATGTTTATTTTATAACCTGAGACTCTGCCAAATTCTTCTATTAGTTTCAGTAGTTTTCTGGAGGATTCCTTAGGGTTTTCTGTGTATATAATCATGTCATCTGCAAATAGTGATAACTTTACTTCTTCCTTGCCAATCCGGATACCCTTTATTTCTTTGTCTAGCCTAATTGCCCTGGCTAGGACTTCCAGCACGATGTTGAATAAGAGCGGTGATAAAGGGCATCCTTGTCTGGTTCCCGTTCTCAAGGGAAATGCTTTCAGGTTCTCTCCATTTAGAGTGATATTGGCTGTTGGCTTTGCTTAGATGCCCTTTATTATGTTGAGGAATTTTCCTTCAATTCCTATTTTGGTAAGAGTTTTTATCATAAATGGGTGTTGGACTTTGTCAAATGCCTTTTCTGCATCAATTGATAAGATCATGTGGTTTTTATCTTTTGTTTTATTTATGTGATGGATTACATTAATGGTTTTTCTGATATTAAACCAGCCTTGCATACCTGGTATAAATCCCACTTGATCATGGTGAATTATTTTTTTGATGTGTTGTTGAATTCTATGGGCTAGAATTTTGTTGAGGATTTTTGCATCTATGTTCATGAGGGATATAGGTCTATAATTTTCTTTTTTTGTAATGTCTTTACCTGGTTTTGGTATCAGGGAGATGGTGGCTTCATAGAATGAGTTGGGTAGTATTCCGTCATTTTCTATGCTTTGGAATACCTTCAGAAGTAGTGGTGTTAACTCTTCTCTGAAAGTTTGGTAGAACTCTGCAGTGAAGCCGTCCGGGCCAGGGCTTTTTTTGGTTGGGAGTTTTTTGATTACCGTTTCAATCTCTTTTTTTGTTATGGGTCTATTTAGTTGTTCTACTTCTGAATGTGTTAGTTTAGGTAGGTAGTGTTTTTCCAGGAATTCATCCATTTCTTCTGGGTTTTCAAATTTGTTGGAGTACAATTTTTCATAATAATCTGAAATGATTCTTTTAATTTCATTTGGTTCTGTTGTGATGTGGTCCTTCTCGTTTCTTATTCGGGTTATTTGTTTCCTTTCCTGTATTTCTTTAGTCAGTCTAGCCAATGGCTTATCAATTTTGTTAATTTTTTCAAAGAACCAGCTTTTGGCTTTGTTAATTCTTTCAATTGTTTTTCTGTTCTCTAATTCATTTAGTTCAGCTCTAATTTTTATTATTTGTTTTCTTCTGGTGCCTGATGGATTCTTTTGTTGCTCACTTTCTATTTGTTCAAGTTGTAGGGACAGTTCTCTGATTTTGGCTCTTTCTTCTTTTTGCATGTGTGCATTTATCGATATAAATTGGCCTCTGAGCACTGCTTTTGCTGTGTCCCAGAGGTTTTGATAGGAAGTATTTTCATTCTCGTTGCTTTCTGTGAATTTCCTTATTCCCTCCTTGATGTCTTCTATAACCCAGTCTTTTTTCAGGAGGGTATTGTTCATTTTCCAAGTATTTGATTTCTTTTCCCTAGTTTTTCTGTTATTGATCTCTAGTTTTATTGCCTTGTGGTCTGAGAAGATGCTTTGTAAGATTTCGATGTTTTGGACTCTGCAAAGGTTTGTTTTATGACCTAATATGTGGTCTATTCTAGAGAATGTTCCATGTGCGCTAGAAAAAAAAGTATATTTTGCAGCAGTTGGGTGGAGAGTTCTATATAAGTCAGTGAGGTCAAGTTGGTTGATTGTTATAATCAGATCTTCTGTGTCTCTATTGAGCTTCTTACTGGATGTCCTGTCCTTCTCCGAAAGTGGTGTGTTGAAGTCTCCTACTATAATTGTGGAGGTATCTATCTCACTTTTCAATTCTGTTAAAATTTGATTTATGTATCTTGCAGCCCTGTCATTGGGTGCATAAATATTTAATATGGTTATGTCTTCCTGATCAATTGTCCCTTTTATCATTATATAGTGTCCTTCTTTATCCTTTGTGGCGGATTTAAGTCTAAAGTCTATTTTGTCAGAAATTAATATTGCTACTCCTCTTCTTTTTTGCTTATTGTTTGCTTGATATATTTTTTTCCATCCTTTGAGTTTTAGTTTGTTTGTGTCTCTAAGTCTGAGGTGTGTCTCTTGTAGGCAGCATATAGATGGATCGTGTTTCTTTATCCAGTCTGTGACTCTCTGTCTCTTTATTGGTGCATTTAGTCCATTTACATTCAGCGTAATTATAGATAAGTTTTTAGTGCTGTCATTTTGATGCCTTTTTATGTGTGTTGTTGACAATTTCATTTTTCCACATACTTTTTTGTGCTGAGGCGTTTTTCTTAGTAAATTGTGAGATCCTCATTTTCATAGTGTTTGACTTCATGTTAGTTGAGTCATTACGTTTTTCTTGGCTTTTATCTTGAGTTATAGAGTTGTTATACCTTTTTGTGGTTACCTTATTATTTACCCCTATTTTTCTAAGTAAAAACCTAACTTGTATTGTTCTATATCGCCTTGTATCACTCTCCATATGGCAGTTCAATGCCTCCTGTATTTAGTCCCTCTTTTTGATTATTGAGATCTTTTACCTATTGACTTCCATGATTCCCTGTTATGTGTATTTTTTTTTAATTACTCTTAATTTGTTTGTTTTTGTGATTTCCCTATTTGAGTTGATATCAGGACGTTCTGTTCTGTGACCTTGTGTTGTGCTGATATCTGATATTATTGGTTCTCTGACCAAACAATATCCTTTAGTATTTCTTGTAGCTTTGGTTTGTTTTTTGCAAATTCTCTAAACTTGTGTTTATCTGTAAATATCTTAATTTCGCCTTCATATTTCAGAGAGAGTTTTGCTGGATATATGATCCTTGGCTGGCAGTTTTTCTCCTTCAGTGTTCTGTATATGTCGTCCCATTCCCTTCTTGCCTGCATGGTTTCTGCTGAGTAGTCTGAACTTATTCTTATTGATTCTCCCTTGAAGGAAACCTTTCTTTTCTCCCTGGCTGCTTTTAAAATTTTCTGTTTATCTTTGGCTTTGGTGAGTTTGATGATAATATGTCTTGGTGTTTTTCTTTTTGGATCAATCTTAAATGGGGTTCGATGAGCATCTTGGCTAGATATCCTTTCGTCTTTCATGATGTCAGGGAAGTTTTCTGTCAGGAGTTCTTCAACTATTTTCTCTGTGTTTTCTGTCCCCCCTCCCTGTTCTGGGACTCCAATCACCCGCAGGTTATCCTTCTTGATAGAGTCCCACATGATTCTTAGCGTTTCTTCATTTTTTTTAATTCTTTTATCTGATTTTTTTCAGCTATGTTGGTGTTGGTTCCCTGGTCCTCCAGATGTCCCAGTCTACATTCTAATTGCTCGAGTCTGCTCCTCTGACTTCCTATTGCATTGTCTAATTCTGTAATTTTATTGTTAATCTTTTGGATTTCTACATGCTGTCTCTCTATGGATTCTTGCAACTTATTAATTTTTCCACTATGTTCTTGAATAATCTTTTTGAGTTCTTCAACAGTTTTATCAGTGTGTTCCTTGGCTTGTTCTGCAGTTTGCCTTATTTCATTTGTGATGTCTTGAAGCATTCTGTAAATTAGTTTTTTATATTCTGTATCTGATAATTCCAGGATTGTATCTTCATTTGGGAAAGATTTTGATTCTTTTGTTTGGGGGGTTGGAGAAGCTGTCATGGTCTGCTTCTTTAAGTGGTTTGATATGGATTGTTGTCTCCGAGCCATCACTGGGAAACTAGTTTTTCCAGAAAATCCACTAAAAAAAAAAATGCAGTCAGATCCCTATCAGAGTTCTCCCTCTGGCTCAGGCTGTTCGGAGGAGGGTGGGGGAGGGAACAGAAGATAGGAGAGTAAAACCTCAGAATATAGCCAGAGTTGCTTGTCTTGCTTGGAATGACTATTATATCTGAGATTCCCGCGGGGCGCGTCGCCTATGTGTGTTGGCTGTGTGGAGATTGCCCCCGGGGGTTCTGGCCCGCTGGAGTCAAGGTCAGATCCTCCGCTTCCAGCCCCACGCCCAGCGTCAAGGCTCCCCTACTAGGATGGTGCACTCTCGACTCCAAAATCAGTCGCTGCCTCCTGGGGACTTCTCGTCCCTCGAGCCACGTTGCCATGCCGCCCCTGCGAACTAGTTGGGCCGCCTCCCGGGGTTAGTTCAGTTGGGTGGAGCAGCTCCCTGTGCTTGTGCCGTGACCGAGTGTCCCAGCTGGGACGCTGTTCTCCCCGCTCCAATACCAGTCACTGCCTCCCAGGGACTTCTCCTACCGGCTGCGTCCCACGCCGCCCGCGCGACCCAACTGGGCCCCCTCCCGGGGTTAGTTCAGGGGGGTGGAGCAGTTCTCCGTGTTTATGCCGTACCTGCGTCCAGTCCAAATCCCGGCGGGACAGTTCCCCGGCTGGGACGCTGGTCGCCCTGTTCCAAGACCAGTCACTGCCTCCCGGGGACTTCTCCTACCGGCTGCGTCCCACGCTGCCCGCGGAACTGGCTGGTCCCCCTCCCGTGGTTAGTTCAGGGGGGTGGAGCAGCTCTCTGCGCTTGTGCCGTACCTGACTGGTACGCTGGCTCCAGGCTCTGGAAACAATCGCTGCTTCCCCGTATTAATTCGTTCTCCGTCTCTAAATCTGTGTTTGTTGTTCAGGGTTCGTAGATTGTTATGTATGTGATCGAGTCACTTGTTTTTCCGTGTCTTTGTTGTAAGAGGGATCCGAGGTAGCGTCTGCCTAGTCCGCCATCTTGGCTCCGCCCCCCCTGCAGATTCTTTTATAAAAATGCAGCTCTGTTTTTTTTTTTTAATGTATCTAAACATATGAGAGTGTTTTCTTCTCTCTTTTAGTATAGATTTTTTTTTTTTTTTAATTCAGTGTGAGTTCTTTTGTATGTGCATATTTCTGGCAGATAATCTATTTTGCTGTATTTCTGGAAGCAAGAAGCCTTTCTGACTCCTTCATCTCTTGCACTTTATCCCTTGCACTGTAGTGTAAAATAATTTTTAATTTGTGAGATTAAATTCTTTCTTATAGATACTAGATGCATGGTCATATATTCTCATTTGTCAAATGAGTTACACCAACATAGGAAAAATAAATAAATTCTCAGACATCATGGACAATAATATGTCTAATATTTTATCTTACAGTTTGATGTAAGATGCTCTTGAGTTCTATAACATAAGTCTGTTTCTCTCATGCGTGTGGAAAGTCATATCTGTGGTATGTATGATGCAGGGAAACTTTCAGGCTTTGTAGCAGATCTTACTAGCTACTAGCAGTTAGAGAAACCTTCCAAAGTTTAAAAAAAAAAAAAAAAAAGAATTGGTTAGAAACAAACCAAAATGTCCATTATGGCATCAAATAAGCAAAAAGAGAGGTGAAGTGAATCTAAACAGGAAGAAAAGGCCCCTGCCCTGATACGGGGGTATAGGAATTTCATACCAATACCAGGAATCTTCATACTAGGTTCGTGTTTGATGTTGGGTAATTTGGTCCAATGAAACATACTAATGGAGAGTTAGGAACTGTGGCTCCATGATGAACTTGTAGTCTTCAGTAAGTTAGGGCTGAGACAATATTTACGTGCTCTTGTTAGAGACATTATATCATATCGGTCAAGGTCATTGCTTCTGCCTTGGTTTGAATCCCTTAATCTGTTGCTTGGCCTTTACAAGCCTCCGTTTTCTGTTCTGTAAATACGGGTAATATTAGGACCTACTTCATGGGGCTGGTGTGAGAATTAAGAGTTTACTGTATTTGATAAGAACTGGTAAGCACTTCCCAAAGCTTGTGACATATTGTGGAGGCTCCAAAACAATCAAGTTTCGTTATTGTCATGATTCAATACTGTTTGTGCAGGGTGAAAAGACACACCTAGCCAGCTAGACAAAAGCTGGGAACAGGTCTTAACATCCCACCAAAGCAATTAAGGTGCTCCAAAGGATGTTGAGAAATTCCCCAAACATCCTTAGAATAAAAGTGTTTTCTTAATGCATAATTCAAAATGACCCTACCATGAGACATTTGTGCTTGGAAGGAAGAAAGAGATTGAAGAGAACTGCAAAAACAAATAGCTAGACCACATTCCAGTTTCCAAACTGTGGAAACCACTGCTGTGTGGTGTGGGACAACATGATATCCCCTTATTTAACAAAGTCTATGTCGGTAATGCAGAGGGTCAGCGAAAAAGAGAAAGACCCTCAATGAGATGGGTTGATCAGTGCCTGCCACAACGGGCTCAGATACAGCAACGATTGTGAGGATGGTGCAGAATCGGGTAGTGTTTCATTCACCCACCACCACCAGCAGCACCACGTTAAGTAAAGAAAAAGAGTGGATTTTCTTTTTATCTGTTGTTGGATGAAAAGGCTAGTTTGAAAAGCATAGGAAATAATAAAGAAGCCAAAAAATGTGTCTAATTGTAGTGATTCTAAAAAGCAAGGCACTATGTGTGTATACCAATGGTGTAACTTGATCCAGACTTGGTTTTTGGACTGAGCCTGTAATAAATCGTCAGAGCTGGCCTTTGCGTTCACTTAAGCTAATACTGAGTGTCTCATTTCTACCAAGTAAATCACAGTGGCTTTGGTGCTTTATTTTCCATCTTGTGTATAAGTAAACTGCAGGATCAATTGGGAGGCAGAATCAATCTGCTATTTATTACCTTGAAATGTGACACCCTATTTTAAGTGCCCTTTTCCCTTATGATTTCACTTGGGAACAGTATTATATCCCAACAATATAGAAACCAGCTTTACAGCTCCTGGTTTTTTTACTTCAGCCTGGATGGATTTACATTGTATACAACTTTCAGAACCTAAATAGGTTACTTAGTGGATTTTGAAACAAACATGTAAAGAAGGAAGACCCATTTGGTTTTTTTTTTTTTTGGCTCTTAAATCTTAGCAGAATACACTCATGACCAGTGCATTTTTTCATGGGGGAAAGAAAAAAAACATGCAGGACTCCCACTGACCCACCGATTGTGGCTTAACGTTCCAAAGAAAATAAATAAAAATCTCGTGTCTAGGGAAAAGAGTTAGGCTTCATGAGGCTCCTGTCAGCTTGTCATTAGATTTTGCAAAGAAACCTTGGTCTCTAATTTATGGGTTTCAGAAAGAATGCCTCCTCGCACTGCTGGGAGGTGGAAAGGGCAAGAGATCTGATGTATATCAGAAAGGTTAGAGCTAATCTTTGTGACCTGCCACCCGCTTTTCCTGATGAAAACAGGAGAGGTTGGGGCCCAGCAAAGTCCTGCTCTCTAAAACACTACCCCTATCTTTCTCCGTGATCTTAGTCTTAGGTCTTGGCTTATTTGAAAACAGTCATTATTTGGTTGGCTGGTGACTACACAAAACATCTCTGGCAAGTGTGATAAAACATTTTTAAATGCCCCAAACTGAGTTAGATGAAATTGAAGAGAAACTGACAGTAATGAAAGGCTGGTGACAAGCTTGATCCCCATAAATTTGGATTTTATTAGGGCTTAAACTTAAGGTTAACCAGGAAGAGAAGGACAGAAAGAGCCTAAGACCTTAAAGCCGGCCTAAGAAACATCGTGGCAGTGTCAGAGGTCTCCCTAGCTGGGCCAAAGTGGAAAGATCCTTCCCTCCCTCCTTCTCTCCTTCCTCCCTCCCTTCCTCCCTTCTTTCTTTCTTTCATATTTATCAATGTGTAAACTCTATTATATGCAAGGTCTTAAACCTTTCATGCTCAAGAGTGTCTCAAATGGAATTTGTTCAGGGATTCTTGGAAGATAAACTTAGGAAGGAAAGATGATCTTTTTCCTTTACAAAGGTTTATTAATTAATCCTCTCATGTTTCGGGGTCTGACTTCCCTCCAACTCTCCTTCTCCTTTAGTGAGCCCGACTGTACATTCTAAACTTTGACATCCTCTCCAGAGGAACAAACTCTGTAGGTCAAAGCATAAATAAAAACAGGATTACTGTACACACCGTGATGGCATTTAAACCAGAACACAATTGTGTGTGCTTGTGTGTGTATGAAAAAGTTCCTCTTCTCCTTTCTATCCCTTCAGGCCCTCAAAAACTCCGCTAAAACAGCTAATGTGTTCTGGGATTTATAGGAAAATTTATTATCTTAAAGATAAAATAAAAATTTACATTGTATACCGCCTGGGACAGACTTTGAGAATAAATGTAATTCTCTTAAATTATAAGGAACCGTAGCTTCTGGACAAGTTCTTGTATCATTGCCATGTAACCTTCAGTCAACCTGCAAATTATAAGGGACTTTTTGATTCTTAAAAAAATAAAGTGAGAGAGCAACACACCCATAGAGACCAAATTCATAGGTTCATTTACAGACAGAGGGGAGGAAGGTGATGAGGAGATGGACAGAAAAACAAAGACAGACAAACTATTCATTTCTTATCACAGCCAGCCACTGTTAATGAAAACATCATTGCAAATGTGTATCAGCAAAGAAACTTATGCTCATTCAGGCCAGTGCCTAAATAATCATAAAGATATCCTGGTTATTTATCTGCTGTTGGGATTTTATCCTTCTCAACAGGCGAGTCCCACCCCTCCTCCCTCTCCTCATTTTATTACAGGCAAACCATGTATTCTACCATAAAGAGGAAGGGAACATATGGGCCCTTGTTTGAACTTCTGTGACGAAGCCTCCTAATATATTATTGCATTCAAAAGTTATTTTTTAAAATTTTATTGCAGTCTGTTCCTGTATTGTCCCCAGCCATCACTTGGATTATATCGTATTGGTAAAATGGCTTTGTGGAGCCCTGGTGATGCAATGATTAAGTGCTCTGCTGCTAACCGAAAAGTTGGTCGTTCAAACCCACCCAGCGCAGCTCCTTGGGAGGAAGACCTGGAGATGACCTGTTCCTTTGAAAATGACCCCATGAGCCATTTCTACTTCGTTACATGAGGGTTACTGTGAATCAAAATTGACTTGATGGCACCTAACAACAACAATGAAATGGCTTTGAAGGGTTCTTGCCCCCTGAGAATACTTCTGATTTGCACGGCGTGCCAAGAAAGGGAGCCCTTGTGGGGCTGATGTGTCTGCCATGTTGGCAGCTTCTGCCAACAAAAGAGGCGGTGGAATGGCTTCCTTCCAGAGCCTGGCCTCCTCCCCATTGTTGTTTGGATTTGTTTTCTTTTCAAGGAAAGATTGGCCACCTCTGATTCTCACTCTCCATCTGCCAAAACCCCCTTAACTCTTCTCAAGTAAACAAACCAGATGCTTCAAACTGATGGCCCCTGGGCCAGGTTTGCTCTACTACTGGGTTTTGTGGACATGCGTAGTTGAAAAAAAAATTTTTAAGAATTTGTTAGAGTTTAAACATTGGGCTGGTGTAAAATCTGGCTTTTTAGAATAGCCGATAGATTTTCCTTTAACTCTGGAGAAACTATGTCTCACGTACTTTGGACATGTTGTCAGGAGGGACTAGTCCCTGGAGAAGGACATCATGCTTGGTAAAGCAGAGGGTCAGCGAAAAAGAGGAAGACCCTCAATGAGATGGATTGACAAGGTGGCTGCAACAATGGGCTTAAGCATAACAACAGTTATGAGTATGGTACAGAACTGGGCAGTGTTTGGTTCTGTTGTACACAGGGTCGCTATGAGTTGGAACTGACACGATGGCACCTAATAATAACAGCAACGTAGAAACCACACTGTGAAGATTTTCTCTTGGAAAGTTACAGCTAGCATGCTGGGCCCACCTGCCCACACGGGGTGACCCATACCACCCATTGTGAGGGGTTCAGATGCAGGATATTTATACCTTCGACTGCAATAGTTGAAGTACTTGCCTTGCTGCCCCCTCATAGGCACCAGCTGGGGACCCAGAAATAACTAGCTCTGGAGACAAATTATCAAAATTTTTATTTGTTCTCTAATTTTTTTTTTTTTTTTAATTAGCAGGAGGTTAGCAATGGGTATCTGGATTTCATCTTCCCCCATGCTCCCTTTGAAGGTGCTCAGGACTCCCTTCCCCAGGCTTGCCTGAGTCTTCCAGGGGAATTTTTATAGTCATAATCTTTAGAAGTAATCTATTCATCTTTGCCTCCCCCTTGGTATGGTGTCTAGCTCCATACCTTAGATGGAAAACGCTCTCATAATCGGCAACCTAGTGTAAAACCTCTTTGTAAAATGAAAGTGTTGGATTGCTAATACTCTATGATGAATGAATGACTGAATGAATGAGTGAAAGAGATTCTTGTTAGAGGCTCCTTTAGTCTCCTAGAGCTGCCATAACGAAGTACCACAAACTCAGTGGCTTAGAACAAGAGAAAAGCTTTCTCTCAGAGTTCTGGAGGTTAATAGTCTGAATTCAGAGAGTAGGCAAGGCTTTGCACTCTTAGAAGGCTCTAGGGGTGGAGCCTGCCTTGCCTCTTCCAGTTTCTAGTAGCCCCAGGCGTTCTTTGATTTGTGGTGGCATAGCTCTATCTTCATATGGCAGTCTTCCTTTGTATCTGATCTCTGCCTCTTCACTTGTTTCTATAAGGGCACCAGTCAGATTGGATTAGCAGGGGTGGATTACCCAAAAAACCAGGTAAGCACGGGCTTAACTGTGCTTACTTCCTAATCTGTAGTGAACAATTTCACACAAGTTTCATGTGGGGAAACCCAAGTGAAATTGTTCACTACAGATTAGGAAGTAAGTACAAGTCAGCCTGTGTTAACCTTGCTCACTGGGTAACCCATCCCTGTCAGGGACTGTAAATTTGAAAAGAGGCTTTGATTCTGTAGCAAGGTGCTGTGGAGTTGGGAGAGAGACAGATGCCAGACATACCAGAAGAAGAATCTTTGGTGTAGTGAAAAAATGTGCAGTTGTTCACTACGGATCGTCTGGTGAACAAGGTAAGCGCCATGCTGACATTGCCCATTGAATAATCTACCACTGTGAATTAGGAATCACTTTTTGAGGGGCACAAACTCATAACGCAGACTAACAGAATTTATACCTTGTGGGTGTTTGAAAATATATTACTTGAGTTTCCATTCTAGAAATTATTGTTAATGTTAAGTTCGATTAATGGTATTGTGTATTTAATAAGTCCTTATACTTTTTTTTTTATATATACTTAGAGATACATGCTGAAATATTTCTGGATAAAATTATATAAGTCTTTGATTAGCTTAAAAAGAATTGGGGGTGGCAGTGTCAGGGGGAGATAGAATAAATTGGCTGCAAATTCATGATTGCTAAAGTTGAGTGATTGTTACCTGGGCTATTTTACATATATTTTGAATTTTAGAAAAATATGAGAATGTCAAAAATAAAGAAAGGAATAGAAAGACCAAAGTGGCTTAAATTGTAGGCTCAGAGCCAAACTGCCTGGATTTAAATTTTATTTTTGTAACTGTGTGATCCTAGACAAGGGGAGACCAGTAAAATTACATAAGCTTTTGGGTGCAATAATAGTACCCACCCCACAGAGTTGTGAGGATTAAATGAGCTAAGAGATGGGATGCAGTTGGGGCCATTTCTGGCATGGAACAGTAAGTTACTTGCTATTACATAATAGTATTATATAATTATTATTGTAATGATTATTGGATATAATAATTATTAGATGGGTCTTTTTTTTCCAAGGGTGTATGAACATCATGGAGCTGGTGTATGCCAGTGGAGTGCATGTATGGGAGCAGTGCTGGCCTGGTTCTCTGGCCTAGAACAGAGACCCCTGTAGGCCTCCTGAGTGCCCAAACCTCCTTCTTCAGCCCCATCTGGCACAGAGAGCTTAGGCCTTATTTCCAAGACCCTCCCCTCCATAACTTTGTAATGCTCCAGCTCTCTGATTCGATGTTCTCCCAGTAACACACAAATCCCTTGTGCCTTTGCTTTGGTTGGCATCTCTAGCCTAGGAGGCACCTTCTTCTTTTTCTCAGAACCTTGGTCCTCCTGATGCCTAGCTCACATCCGTCCTGCTCAAGGAAGCCTTTCTTGAATGAGATAGGACTCTCTGACCTCCTTCTCCTCTGAACTGCAAGATATTTACTGGACATATCATACAATCTAGCTTTTAATTATGTTCGTGGTGTGCTGGAGCCAGTTCACGTAGGCTAGCAACAGAGTCAGTTGTGCAGTCTCTCCCCAGCTCCCCATTCAGTGATGTCGTGGTGAGTATTTACATGATAGCAATTATAACAAACTAGGATCCTTTTCCCTCCTAGTGAGCCGGGTGTTAAACATTTACCAGCCCACCACTAGTTGTATCTACCCATAGCTATCTATCCATCTACCCATTATGCATGTATTCTGGCACCAAGTGTGGCACACAGTAAGCCTTCACTAATTGAATAAATGATTGCCGTCAGGTTTTTTTTTTTTAACCTTTGCTCCAAAGTTTTAAACTCCTTAAAAGCAGAAATATCTTAACATTCTCCAATGTGCCTAAAAGCACTGGGCACATATTAGGTCTCAATAAAGTCTCATTATCGGTTGATTACAGAAAGGAGTTTAATAATATCCTTCAGTTGCAAGCAGAAAATCCCTGCCTCCTTTTTCCTTTATGGTCGACAATACCCAGAGACTCAACCCCAAGAAGAGAAAGACAGTTTTACAGCTCTTTAAAGTAAATGAAAATCCTCTTTCTGCAGCATCTTTAAAATCTTTGAAGGTCCCAACAAAGTTTCCTACATGCAAAACTATGATCACCTTGGGAGGCTACGGTGAGAATCCCTTCTCAGAACTGCAAGGCAGGGCTCAATGCCCGGTTCCCATACGAGGCCCTGCCTGCTTTGGAGGGCTTATTAATCTCAGCCAGGGGAGTAAGGCAAGAAGCTAGGGCTGCAGCTGAGGGCCAGTGTCCCCTCCCTGCCCCTTCAGACTCAGGCACAGGCTGGGGCGGCTTCAGAGACGTGTGGTGAGGGAGTTCTCCCATGCGATGCCTGTCTCTGGTCCAGAGGCCAGGCCTAGAGGCACAGAGAAGCAGTGGGCGGTTGTCCCTTGAAGAAGCCATCCGCCTTTCATATTTTACACGAGAAATCTCCCTTTAATGTTTTCCCAGGATGTATGGAATGTGCAGCGTTTATGTAAGAAGCAATTAAGTGGGCGGAACCTGTAAATCAGGCTGATATTTAAAAGTATGCTCATTTACTGCTGTGCCATTATTATTATTCAACTCATCCTCTCCTGTGCCACCAGCTCCCATCCCCTCTGGCTGCTCAGGGTGCAGTTCCTGGTGCCAGTGCCTCTCCCAGGAGCACGGGGGGCAGGCCTTCCCTCTGAGTGTGTGCGTGAACTTTGTGGACTGCCTGACCCCAGAGGTAAATGGCTGCCTGGTTCCTTTGCCACCATCTTCACAACTGGCCTCTGCACATTTCCTTTTTAATTGTTTATAAACTTTGTTCACCTCCATGAGCTCATCAAACCTTCAAAATTCCCTCGAACTCTTGTACTAGAGATAGGCCTTTGTCAAAACATTCTGGATGCTTTACAAAGACTAAGGGCTCAGGGGTCTCTCAAAATCTACCACCTTCCAAAAGGAGGACCCAAAGGAAATTAACCTCCTTGAGTCACAGTAGTGTCATCAGTGAAAAAGTAAAATGGAGACGGTTGCTATGGAAACCCCGGTGGCATAGTGGTTAAGTGCTACAGCTGCTATCCAGAAGGCCGGCAGTTCAAATCCACCAGACACTCCTTGGAAACTCTATGGGATAGTGCTATTCTGTCCTGTAGGGTCATTATGAGTCAGAATGGACTCAATGGCAATGTGTATGGTTTTTTTTTGGGAATCAACTCAAGGAAGCCCTGGTGGTGTAATGGTTAAGTGCTACTGCTGCTAACCAAAGGATCAGCAGTTCAAATCCATCAGGTGCCCCTTGGAAACCCTATAGAGCAGTTTTACTCTGTCCTATAGAGTCTATATGAGTCAGAATTGACTCTACGGCAACGGGTTTTGTTTTTGAATCGACTCAAAGGCAATGGGTTTGGGTAAAAGGACTGTTAAGGCATTTAAATGAAATCACGTGTTTACACTTAAATTAGTTAGGACTAGATAATGGCAAGTGCTGCAACCAACTCCAAAGTCCCACTGGCATAACCCAAAAGAAGCTAATTTCTCATTCGCATAAATTCCAGTCGTGAGTTTGGTAAGTAGCCTTCCATGTGAAGATTCAGGGACCTAGGCTCCTTCCATCTAGTTATCCCACCCATAGCTTATGGCCTTGGGGTCCTCCAGTGAGCCCTTTGCACATGAGGGGACAGAGGGTGTGGAAGAGCATGGGTTAGATCAAGCCTGACATTGCACTTTGGTCCAGGGGTGGATTAACCAGTGAGCAAGGCACACAGGGGCTTATGTTATTCAAGGTATGCACAGGTTTACTGTGTTTGCTTACTAATCTTAGCGCACAATTTCTTGTGGGTTAAAGATGAAAAAGAGGTGAAGTTGTGCACTACAGATTAGTAAGTAAGCAGAAGTAAGCCCATGCATACCTTGCTTATTGGGTAATCCATCCATGCTTCTGTCTACATTCCATTGGCCAAACCAATTACATGGCCCCACCTACCTACAGAGGAGATCAGGAAATATTTCACTATTTAAACAGAACACGAAAGAAAGTGAGATTAAGGAAACATGTAGCATTGTCTCTGCGACAGCTTTAAAAAATGCTAGTTCCTTCCCTTCCCATCTGTATAGGGTTAAGCAATGGCTCAGAGGAATCAGCCAAATGACCCAAGTTGACACAGACAGGAAGAAGTGAAACTGGGATTCAAACTGAGTCATCTGCCTCCTGGAGATTTCTATCCAGGTGCCCCGTGCACTAAAACAAAACCAAACCCATTGCCATTAAGTTGATGCCGACTCATGAGGGCCCTATGTCTTACAGAGAAAAACAGTTCCGTAGGGTTTTCTTGGCTGCAAACTTTATGGGAGCAGATTGCCAGGCCTCTCTTGCTTGGTTTGTTTGGGTAGGTTCAAGCCTCCAACCTTTAGGTTAGTAAAGGCACACACACTGTTTCTGTTACCCAGGACCCAGGCACTATCATAAGGAGGGCAAATTGGTTACATTTTGTATATAAACTCTGATCTATTGTTAGTGGTGGGGGAAGTGTTGAGTTGAACGGATTCTGAGGCAATGTTGTTATCGATTAGTAATGTCTGCTATGGGTTTAGCTAGAGGAAGTGACAGAGTTTATGCCATTTCCTGCTCAATTCTGTCAAGCCTGCTCTCTACTCTTTTATGTACTTTTAAAACCGCATATTCCCAGGGTGTTATTTCCTCAAAGCTGTCTTCCCCAGTGTATAAAGGTCCGTAAGTTTGCATATGGCATCCTTTCCTGATACTACACTAGCACTGCAAATGGCCTTTGACATTCTTAACCCAAAAGAGGAAGTGGAGAGTTTCACAGAGGGAGGCAGGTGGTAAGGGAGGCCTGAGCCACAACTGGCCTTCACCCCGGACATTCACCTTCCCACCACCACACCTCTGCCTCAGCTGCCCTTTCTCTATCGTTTTCCACCTACTAAAATCTGAACTGCACTTCAAGGTCCCATTCAAATTCTCCATCCCCTTTAGAAATTCTCTTTCTAGCCCTCAGCAGAGTTAATTCAAACCCCCATCCCCAGGAAGAACCTGTTCAGCCCTTACCATACTCTGCCTGGTATTATCACTTAATGATGCTTATCTCTTTTCCCCTAGACCACAGAGTGCTTGGGACAGGGACCATTTTTTGTTCATCATCTTTCTTGCTGCCCCACCTTAATCTACAGCCCATCCCCCCACACGCACACACGTATGTGCACACACATATTCACACTGCCTGTACTTGGGAAGTGTCAACAAATGTAATGGATAGTTAGATGTGTGGATGCTGGGTAGGAAGGTTGTTCCTCCACACCAAAAATCCATTGCTGTCGAATCGATTGCGATGCACAGCAGCCCTGTAGGACAGAGTAGAACTGACCCACAAGGGTTCCCAGGCTATAATCTTTACAGAAGCAAATTGCCGCATCTTCCTCCTGTAGAGGGGTTGGTGGGTTCGAACCACCAACCTTTGGGTTAGCAGCCAAGTGCTTAGCCACTGCACCACCAGGGCATCTTGTTGTTTCCCAGTGTCCTGCAAATAATATCTATCAGGACTCAGGGTCTGAGAGAAGCCATGCTCTGAAAGGAAAATCTATTTCAACAGCAATCTGCTATTGTACATAGACTTCATCTATGTTTGACGGAGGTTGACCTGAGACCCAGCAGTTGCCGCCCCTTTAACAAGATGGCCTCATGCAGTGGAGAGCAATAAAGCTAAGAATCAGGTCAACCTAGGCTGGAATATCAGTTCTGCCACTTATTAATTCTATGACCTCCAACTATTCAGCTCTCAGATGCCCAGCTTCCTCATCTGCAAAAAGGGGAAAACTATGCCACATGGTTGCTGTGGTCATGAAAAGAGACAACGAATGTGTATTTTATAGCACAGAGCCTCATGCTCGGTCAAGAGTAGCTATTATTATTCATGATATGGTTACCTTGAAAATATGAGTAATGGCAGAGGCGGAGCCAAGATGGCAGAATACACAGATGCTTCTGGCGAGCCCTCTTTACAAAAAAGACTCAAAGAAACAAGTGAAATGAGTATATTTGTGGTAGCTGGGAGTCCTGAGCATCAAAGGCAAGCTTAGACAACGAACTGAGAGGCAGGGGGAGGAAGAGACCATTCAGAAGTGGAGAGGAGTTGTTGGACCTAAATCGCGGGGAGCCCTCAGGCACCATTCCCGGAGCGGCTGCGGCGGCGGTGGTGGCAGCGGGCTGGTACTAGTGCTTAGCTGCAGTTTCCTTTAGGGAGAAGCAGCCAGCCACACAGCCTACTCACACCTCTGGAACCTGAGGAGAACGGTGCTCCCAGCAAAAGATAAGTGCTTGCGTATATATTGCCATGCCCCCCCCACCCCCCTCACCCCCCGCCGGCTTCAGTGGCTGAATCCCTGGGCCTGAGATATACCCTGGTGAGCACGTAGAGCCATCCTCCCGGCCTTGGGGAACGAAAAAATTTGCAACTGGGGGGAAAAGATAATTTGCTAGCTCCATTAACCAGGGGAGCTCAGGGCAGAAGCAGCTCCTGTCCAGGCATAAACTGTCCGTGGGCCTTGAGCACCTTTCCATTCTGCATGGACCTTTGTGGACCTATTTTGGGAGAATAGGCCCTTGTTGGCAAATTCCAACCATTTCAGCTGTGCAGTGGAGCGGTGGGTGTTTGATGTTTGACATTGCTTTGCCTATTAAACAGTGTCCTCACCTACCCACAAGGGAACTAAGGACTGGTAGCTCCACTCAGGTCACCCAGCCACCCACAACAGGGGTCCAAAGACAACTGGTACCTCCCAGTCCTTACAACCAAAAACTTTGGGTGCCCATGGTCCCCCTGCAGAACCCACCCGCCAGGACGCTGTAGGGAACAGAGACGCATTTTCCTCAGAGACACTTGGGGGTCGGTTCTCAGCCCCCTGCCTTGTTTAGAGTGTGACCAACTGCTGCAATCAGATACTGGTATATATGCCAATCACCCCTGCCCCTCTAAGACTGTAGGACACAGCCTATGCCACACACTTGATGATCAGCTACCTGGAAGCCTGAGCTGAATTCATTCAAGAAAACTGAATGGACTCCTAGACTGATATACCCGATAACAGCTCTAGCCAGCTGGGGACAGGACACCAGAGCTCCAAAGGTGGAAATAATCAAGCTAGCTCACTCAAGCAACCCATAGGGGTATACCAAAACAAAACAAAGCAAGCAGCTACGACACAGTAAGCAAGCACAAACTAATACAATAACTTATAAATGGCTTGGAGACAACAGTCAATATAAAGCCACATAAAGAAACAGACCATGATAACCTCAAAAGGCTCTCAAAACAAAGGATCCAGGGATCTTCTGGATGAAAGTGCATTCCTGGAATTACCAGATGCAGAATACACAAGTTTAATATACAGAACCCTTCAAGACATCAGGAAGGAAATGAGGCAATACGCAGAACAAGCCAAGGAACACACAGATAAAGCAACTAAAAAATTGGAAAGATTATTCAGGAACATAACAAAAAGTTTAATAAGCTGGAAAAATCCATAGACAGACAGCAATCAGAAATTCAGAAGATTAACAATAAAATTACAGAATTAGATAACTCAATAGAAAGTCAGAGGAACAGAATTGAGCAAGTAGAAGCTAGAATTTCTGAACTTGAAGATAAATCACTTGGCACTAATATATTTGAACAAAAATCAGATAAAAGAATTCAAAAAATGAAGAAAACTTAAGAATCATGTGGGACTCTATCAGAGAAATAACCTACAAGTGATTGGAGTACCAGAACAGGGAAGGATAACAGAAAATACAGAGAAAATTGTTGAGGATTTGTTAGCAGAAAACTTCCCTGAGATCATGAAAGATGAGAAGATATCTACCCAAGATGATCATCAAACTCCACATAAAAAAAAATAAGGTAGATGTTAAAAGAAAGTCACCAAGACATATTATAATCAAACTTGCCAAAACCAAAGATAAAGAGAGAATTATAAGAGCAGTGAAGGATAAACGAAAAGTCACCTACAAGGAGAGCCAATAAGAATAAACTCAGACTATTCAGCTTTTATTCAGCAGAAACAATGCAGGCAAGAAGGCAATGGGATGACATATTTAAAAAATTGAAGGAAAAAATGGCCTGCCAAGAATCATATATCCATCAAAACTGTCTCTTAAATATGAAGGTGAAATTCAGACATTTCCAGATAAACACAAGTTGAGGGAATTCGTAAAAACCAAACCAAAACTACAAGAAATACTAAAGGGAGTTATTCGGTTAGAAAATCAATAATATCAGGTACCAACCCAAGACTAGAATACTGCACAGAGCAACCAGAAGTGAACCCAGACAGGGAAAAAAAAAAAAAAAAAAAGCAAGATTATTAAACAAACAAACAAAAGCCCAAAACAGGGTAACAGCAAGGTTATTATATAAAAGAAGACAATATTAAAATAATGAAGAGGGACTAAGAAATGTAATCATACACCTTCCATATGAAGAGGAAGGTACGGTGATACAAAGAAATAAAAGTTAGTTTTAAATTTAGAAAAATAGGGGTAAATAATAAGGTAACCACAAAGGAGACAAACTATCCTACTTACCAAAATAAAATACAAGGGAAAAATACAGACTCAGCAGAAACAAAATCAACGAAAACAAATATGAGAAAAGGACAACATATAATGCGCTCAACACATAAAATTACGTGGGAAAAAGAAACTGTCAACAACACACAAAAAAAGACATCAAAATGATAGCACTAAATTCATACCTACCCATAATCACCCTGAATGTCAATGGACTAAACGCACCAATAAAGAGATAGAGAGTGGCAGAATGCGTTAAAAAACAAGATCCGTCAATATGCTGCCTACAAGAGACACACCTTAGATTTAGAGACACAAACAAACTAAAACCCAAGGGATGGAAAAAAATGTATCAAGCAAACAACAATCAAAAAATAACAGGAGTGGCAATATTAATTTCTGACAAAATAGACTTTAAAGTGAAATCCATCAGAAAGGATAAGGAAGGACAGTATATAATGATTAAAGGGACAATACACCAAGAAGATACAACCATATTAAATATTTATGCACTCAATGATAGGGGCTGCAAGATACATAAAACAAACTCTATCTGCATTGAAAAGTGAGATAGAGAGCTCCACAATAATAGTAGGAGACTCACACCACTTTGGTGAAGGACAGGAGATCCAGAAAGAAGCTCAATAAAGACACAGAAGATCTAAATGCCACAATCAAACAACTTGACCTCATAGACATATACAGAACACTCCACCCAACAGCAACCAAGTATATTTTCTTTTCTAGTGCACATGGAACATTCTCTAGAATAGACCACATATTAGGCCATAAAGCAAGCCTTAGCAGAATCCAAAACATTGAAATATTACAAAGCATCTTTTCTGACCATAAGGCCATAAAAGTGGAAATCAATAACAGGAAAAGCAGGGAAAAGAAATCAAATATTTTGAAACTGAACAATACCTTGCTCAAAAAACACTGGATTATAGAAGACATTAAGCATGGAATAAAGAAATTCAGAGAATCCAATGAGAATGAAAACACTTCCTATCAGAACCTTTGGGACACAGTAAAAGCGGTGCTCAGAGGCCAGTTTATATCAATAAATGCACACATCCAAAAAGAAGAAAGGGCCAAAATCAAAGAATTATCCCTACAACATGAACAAATAGAAAGAGAGCAACAAAAGAAACTCACAGGCACCAGAAGAAAACAAATAATAAAAATTAGAGCTGAACTAAATGAAATAGAAAACAGAAAAACAATTAAAAGAATAAGATCAAAAGCTGGTTTTTTGAAAAAATCAACAAAATTGATAAACCACTGGCCAAACTGACAAAAGAAAAACAGGAGAGGAAGCAAATAACCCAAATAAGAAATGAGATGGGCAATATTACAACAGACCCAACTGAAGTTAAAAGAATCATATCAGATTACTATGAAAAACAGTACTCAAACAAATTTGAAAACCTAGAAGAATTGGATGAATTCCTAGAAACACACTACCTACCTAAACTAACACAAACAGAGGTAGAACAACTTAATAGACCCATAACAAAAGAAGAGATTGAAAAGGTAATCAAAAAAACTCCCAACAAAAAAAAGCCCTGGTCTGGATGGCTTCACTGCAGAGTTCTACCAAACTTTCAGAAAAGGGTTAACACCACTACTACTAAAGGTATTTCAGAGCATAGAAAAGGATGGAATACTACCAAGCTCATTCTATGAAGCCACCATATCCCTGATACCCAAACCAGGTAAAGACACCACAAGAAAAGAAAATTATGGACCTATATCCCTCATGAATGTAGATGCAAAAATCCTCAACAAAATTCTAGCCAATAGAATTCAACAACATATGAAAAAAATAATTCACCATGACCAAGTGGGATTCATACCAGGTATGCAGGATGGTTCAACATTAGAAAAACAATTAATGTAATCTAAGAAAAAAATAAAAATAAAACAAAAGACAAGAATCACATGATTTTAGCAATTGATGCAGAAAAGGCATTTGACAAAGTTCAACACTCATTCTTGATAAATACTCTCAGCAAAATAGGAACAGAAGGAAAATTACTCAACATAATAAAGGGCATTTATACAACGCCAACAGCTAGCATCACCCTAAATGCAGAGAGCCTGAAAGCATTCCCACTGAGATCGGGAACCAGACAAGGATGCCCTTTATCAACACTCTTATTCGATATTGTGCTGGAGGTCCTAGCCAGAGCAGTTAGGCTAGATAAAGAAATAAAGGGCCTCCAGATTGGCAAGGAAGAAGTCAAGGTATCTCTATTTGCAGATGACATGATCTTATACACAGAAACCCCTAAGGAATTCTCCAGAAAACTGCTGAAACTAATAGAAGAGTTCAGCAGAGTATCAGGATAGAAGATAAACATAGAAAAATCAGGTGGATTCCTCTACACCAACAAAAAGAACATCGAAGAGGAAATCACCAAATCAATGCCATTTACAGTAGCCCCCAAGAAGATCAAATACTTAGGAATAAATCTTACCAGAGATGTAAAAGACTTATACAAAGAAAACTATAGTATACTTCTGCAAGAAACCAAAAGAAATTTATATTAAGTGGAAGAACATACCTTGCTCGTGGATAGGAAGACTTAACATTATAAAAATGTCTTTTCTACCAAAAGCGATCTATACATTTAATGCAATTCTGATCCAAATCCCAATGACATTCTTTAATGAGATGGAGAAACAAATCATCAATTTCATATGGAAGGGAAAGAGGCCCCGGATAAACAAGGCATTACTGAAAAAGAAAAACAAAGTGGGAGGCCTTACTTTACCTGATTTTAGAACCCATTATACCGCCACAGTAGTCAAAACAGCCTGGTACTGGTACAACAATAGATACAGGGACCAATGGAACAGAATTGAGAATCCAGACATAAACCCACTCACATATGAGCAGTTGATATTTGACGAAGGCCCCAAAACAGTTAAATGGGGAAAAGACAGTCTTTTTAACAAATGGTGCTGGCATAACTGGATATCCATCTGCAAAAAAATGAAAAAAGACCCATACCTCACTCCATGCACAAAAACTAACTCTAAATGGATCAAAGATCTAAATATAGAATCTAAAATGATAAAGATCATGGAAGAAAAATTAGGGACAATGTTAGGAGCCCTAATACATGGCATAAACTGTACACAAAACATAAAGAATGTAGAGGAAAAACTAAATAACTGGGAGATCCTAAAAACTGAACACCTATGCTCATCCAAAGACTTCACCAAAAGAGTAAAAAGACTACCTACAGACTGGGAAAAAGTTTTTAGCTATGACAGTTCTGATCAGCGCCTGATCTCTAATATCTACATGATACTGCGAAAACTCAACTGCAAAAAGACAAATAACCCAATTAAAAAATGAGCAAGAGATATGAATAGACACTTCACTAAAGAAGACATTCAGGTAGCTAACAGATACGTGAGGAAATGTTCACGATCATTAGCCATTAGAGAAATGCAGATCAAAACTACAATGAGATTTCATCTCACTCCAACAGGGCTGGCATTAATCCAAAAAACACGAAATAATAAATGTTGGAGAGGCTGTGGAGAGATTGGAACACTTATACACTGCTGGTGGGAATGTCAAATGGTACAACTACTTTAGAAATCAATTTGGTGCTTCCTTAAAAAGCTAGAAATAGAACTACGATACTATTCAGCCATTCCACTCCTTGGAATATATCCTACAGAAATAAGAGCCTTTACACGAACAGATGGATGCACACCCATGTTTATTGCAGCACTGTTTACAATAGCAAAAAGGTGGAAGCAACCAAGGTGCCCAAAAACAGATGAATGGATAGATAAATTATGGTATATTCACACAATGGAATACTACGCAGCAGTAAAGAATAGTGAGGAATCCGTGAAACATTTCATAACATGGAGGAACCTAGAAGGCATTATGTGGAGTGAAATTAGTCAGTTGCAAAAGGGCAAATACTGTATAAGATCACTATCATAAGAACTTGAGAAATAGTTTAAACTGAGAAGAAAACATTCTTTCATGGTTACGAGAGGGGGGAGGGAGGGAGGGCAGGAGAGGGGTATACACTAATTAGATAGTAGATAAGAACTACTTTAGGTGAAGGGGAAGGTAGCACGCAATACAGGGGTGGTCAGCACAGTTATACTAAACCAAAAGCAAAGAAGTTTCCTGAATAAACTGAATGCTTCAAAGGCCAGTGTAGCAGGGGCAGGCGTCTGGGGACCATGGTTTCAGGGGACATCTAAGTCAAATGGCATAATAAAATCTATTAAGAAAACATTCTGCATCCCACTTTGAAGAGTGGCATCTGGGGTCTTAAACGCTAGCAAGCAGCCATCTAAGATGCATCAATTGGTCTCAACCCACCTGGACCAAAGGAGAATGAAGAACACCAAGGACACAAGGCAATGATTATGAGCCCAAGAGACAGAAAGGACCACATGAACCAGAGGCTACATCATCCTGAGACCAGAAGAACTAGATGGTGCCTGGCTACAACCGATGACTGCCCTGACAGGGAACACAGCAGAGAACCCCTGAGGGAGAAGGAGAGCAGTGGGATGCAGACCCCAAATTCTCATAAGACCAGACTTAATGGTCTGACTGAGACTAGAAGGACCCCGGTGGTCATGGCCCCCGGACCTTCTGTTGGCCCAGGACAGAAACCATTCCTGAAGCCAACTCTTCAGACATGGATTGGACTGGACAATGGGTTGGAGAGGGATGCTGGTGAGGAGTGAGCTTCCTGGATCAGGTGGACACTTGAGACTATGTTGGCATCTCCTGCCTGGAGGGGAGATGAGAGGGTGGAGGGGGTTAGAAGCTGGAGAAATGGACACGAAAAGAGAGAGTGGAGGGAGAAAACGGGCAGTCTCATTAGGGGGAGAGTAATTGGGAGTGCGTAGTAAGGTGTATATGGGTTTTAGTGTGAGAGACTGACTTGATTTGTAAACTTTCACTTAAAGCACAATAGAAGTTATTTAAAAAAATGATTAATGAGCAAATTAGCAAATGTCTGTTCAAAGAAACCATTTGTTGGGCTCTGCTGAGTGCTTCTTCACTCTTAAGCTTTCTTTTAAGGGCTGTGCCAACATTTTGCAGCCTGCAGGTAGGGGGGCTGATCTAAGAGATTGTGCAACGCTTATTGAAGCAATATTTACTAGGAACCTCTTGTGTATTGTCCACTGTGCTAGATGCTGGTGACACAATGAAAGGTAAGAATTCCTGCCCACACAGAGCTTATAGAGCAGCGAGAGGCATTGAACAGATGATCATGCAAAGACTTAGCTTGAGTAGTTTGCTGTTCCTCACGCTTGAGCAGTGCTAGATGAGGGGCCTCAGGCCCAGCTTAGGCTCCAACTTGCAATTTGACCTTAGTTATGTCACTTCATCTCTCTGGGCCTGTGCTTCCTCATCTATAAAGCGGACCTCGAGAGTCGTTGTCAGAATCAGGAGGGAGCTTCCATTTTGTGGGAAAAGCTTTGGAAGATGAGAGACCATCTTCTGCAGAGTATTTGTTTTGGCAGAATTCCCCCAGAGAGCAAGTGGGTTTGGGTGTATAGACAGACCTTTTGGAAGATATGGTGTTCCCCCTCCTCATCAACAGCCTTGCCTGCCTACTGGCCAGCAGTCCCAGGCACTCAGGTTGCTGTAGAATTGCTATGTGTGTGTGTGTGTGTGTGTGTAGGGAGAAGGGCATGCATTTCTCAAGTGGCCTTGCTGAGAATTTCTTCTACAGAGCTTCAGCTGGGGGTTGTGTGTGCTCAAAAAATACCCCAATGCAGGGGACTTGGGGACGTGATCTACAGATAATAACAGTAGAATAGCAGCAGCAGCAGCAACAATGAAGACTGCACTGAACAATATTTCAATAGCTGTATGAGCTATTAAATGCTTACTCTTCCCACGAAAGAGCAATTTACAGATATTAGGGTTGTATCTTACTGTTAATAAGTCAGTGAGGTAAGCAGTGTCATTGTTCCTTTAGGTGTATCATCTTATTTAATCCCCACAACGCTACTTGTCGGTAGTTGCCGAGGAGTTGGCTTTGATCCTTGGCGACCTTACGTATAACGTAGTGAAACATTGCCCAGTACTTCGCCATCTTCACAATTGGCGGTACATTTGAGTTCATTGCCACAGCTATTGCATGGTGCCTTTCATTCTGAAAGGACTCATCATCTTCCAGCATTCTACTGAACAATATTTGTTGTGATCCATAGCTCTTTCTCCTGCAGAGCTGTTGGGTGGGTTCAAGCTGCCAACCTTTCAGAAAGCAGTTGAGTACTTCACCGTTAATATTAATTAAGATTACAATGAAGACCTGTTGGAAACTGTAAATTGCCCATTCTTATCCTTGATCTGCCCAACTCACTTTGAGCAGTGACGGGTGGGCTGACCCTCATCCTGCTTCTTGGCCCCATACTCTGAGTTCCTTCTGCGCTGCTGCAGCCCAGGCTCAGAAGTCTCCCTGACATTTTTCTTAAATCAAGCTCTTGGCTCTGGCCAAGCAGGTTCTGTCAAGGGGGGCGGGGACTGCTGACTTCGTCGCCCTGTGAGCCAGAAAAGCTGCCATGCCTCCACTGGAAAGATGAGAGCAGAAAGAGCCAGAATGCTCCTCAGTGCCCAAGCCCCCTGGACTTATCACACCTCCAGTCTCCTGGGCGAGCTCATTCTACTTTGAGTTTTCACTTTAAAGCACAAGTGGTCACCTCCGGGTCAGTTCCTAATCCCTCCTGAGGTAATTGGCCTAAATGAGGTGAAGGCTGGACAATTACACAGCCTCGGGGGCCGGCCCTCCCCTAGCTTCATGCCGCAGACAGAGCTTGTTTTATTTCTGGTTTTACGGGGTGCGTTTATTGTTGGCCTTTGGGTTGCTGGTGTCTCCTATGCCCAGTGTGGGGTTTTATGTGGTTCCTAAGTCTGATCGCCCTTTGGAAAGGTTCTGCTTTTAATTAAGTCTTTTCTTCGGTTGAGCACGGGGCTTTTGCATTTTAGTGCTTTAAAAATAAACATTTATTATTAGTTTTTATGATCTTTATTATTATATATCCATAATCGGTTCCATGGCTAAGACCCCACCCCCAGGCTCTGCTCTTTCATCATGGCAAGAGTCTTTGTTTTTCTCTGAAAAAGGCAGAGAATCACCCTCTTCTGGACAGCAGAGGCCAAAAACGCAGAGCACCTCGTACTTGGAGAGGCCTCACACGGTCCCTCCGTTACGGACCTTCTCAAGAAGTTCTCAAGAAGGCAAAGCTGTTAATAGTGCCCACCTCTCCCTACTCCTCCAGCCCAGCTCCAAGCACTTGTGTCTTCCATAAGTCTCCTCTGAGTCCTGTAACCTACCCTTCTCCTACCTCTCCATATCCACCTGACCACCTGCATAACAAAACACCACAAACTGGGTGACTAATAAGAACAGGAGTTTATTCTTTCCCAGTTTTGGAGACCAATAGTCCAAATTCGAGGTGTTGGCCAAGCCATGTTTGCTCTGGAGGCTCTATGAGAAGATCCTTTCTAGGCTTTCTCAGCTTCTGGTAGACCCAGGTGCTCGATGGTTTTCAGCTGCAGCCCAACTCCATGGCCACATGGTTGGTTTCTCCCTGTGTCTCTCTCTGTTTTCTCATTTATAAGGGTCACTTGGATGGGATTAGGACACAGTCTACTCTGACTTCACATTAACTGACAACACCTTCAAAGACTGTATTTCCAAACAAAATCACATTTATGGGTCCCAAGAGTTGGGATTCAACATATCTTTTGAGGGGACACAATTCAGTCCAAAACCCAACCGTTTTGCAATTTATCTTTGCCTGTGTCAGTGACTGGCTTCCGTTTTACTTGTTTTAAGTATATGTCTACTCTCCCTCACAAAGTTCACTCAACACTCATTTTTCCATTTATCCTGAAAATATTTGTTGAGTGCTTTAACCAGTAACCAGTTACGGTAGAGCTGTTTCTGACTCATGGCAACCCCATGAGTGTCATAGCAGAACTGTGCTCTGTAGGGTCTCCAA
This sequence comes from Loxodonta africana, assembly GCF_030014295.1. Classification (NCBI taxonomy): domain Eukaryota; kingdom Metazoa; phylum Chordata; class Mammalia; order Proboscidea; family Elephantidae; genus Loxodonta; species Loxodonta africana. The sequence goes on from NC_087362.1 coordinate 65,711,673, forward strand.
TGACTGTGACCATCTGGGTGGACTTGAACCTCCAACCTTTCTGCTAGGAGCCAAGAGTGTTAACCATTTGAATACCAATTTGTGCCAAATACATAGCACACACTGTTTTTTAGTGTCGAGACAATTTCGGGAAACATTTATTTAGTTACTGCTTATTTATGTGCTAGACTCTGGAATAGTACGTAGCAAAAATACTTTTGGAAAGGGGACTTAAGAGCAGGGTGATGATCTTTTGTTGTTGTTAGTTGTCATCGAGTCACTCCCACTCATGGTGATCTTATGTATCACAGAAGGAAACATTGCCTGGTCCTGTGCCATCGTTATGATCATTGCCATGTCTGAGCGCAATGTCGTGGTTATTTTGTCTATCCCTCTCATGACCCTCTACTTTACCACCATGATGTCCTTTTCCAGCTATGACCCCTATTTAACAGACTCAGAGACCACTGTAATTTCCTGAATCAGACCTGGTAGCCTAAGGATGGGGTTTGTCTCCATACAACAAAAAATCACCAGTGTATTGGAAAATGGACAGCTATATATTGCCTTTCTCAAGTTTTCCTCTAAATATCAGTCACTACAAGGCAGGGATGCCGACTGCGTGCTGGAGTAGACAGTCTCTCAGGTGGCCGCAGTCCGAACTGTCTCCCCGTGAGAAAGCTAATGAAGCAAGAACCATCCTCTGACCCCTTGTCCCATCAATGAGAATAAATTACCCCATTCAACGCAAAGAATATTTTTCTTCATTGATTCTTGCAGCCATCCAATAATCTGGATTGCCTCTTGCACTTCATCTTTCACTTCAGAAGGAGAAACTGCCCTCATAAATGGGCACCCACTATGCATCTCACCAGCTTTGCATGTGATTTATCAGTGGCAAGCCAAGGAGAAAAACCAGATTTTTCATCAAGCGTGCCCTTAGATCATCTGCATCCTGGTCAACAGCATCGCTGGTGCAAGGAAACAGCAGTGCTTTGATACACGATTTAGGCCTGGCTGCTAGTAACACCATCGTAATGTTGTTTTTGGCTGGATTAGGTGGATCAAAAAGTTTGGTTCGCTTTTTTTTTTTTTTTTTGCTGTGGAAGTCCTAGATTATTGGCCTAGAAATGAAAACCATTTTCCAACAGGTTTACAGGCAGGTCAGGGAAAAAGAAGAATGTCTGCCAAGTGATTATATATAACAGATCGTAGCAGGAGGTGCTTAGGAGTATGCCGAAGGCAGGCAGTTACCACACAGCACCAAGAGGGCAAAACTTAACTGGCATGGCCCGGGGAAAGCTGCCAGGTCTTCCCTGACGATGGGTCCTAGTCCCTTAGGGATAATGCCACTTAGGCAGGCAGCAGCATGGTGTGTACATTGGCACCATGAAAGTCAAGGGCACATTAATTCTTGTTGCTTGGTGTTGACTCCCCCTTTCAGTAGTGTCTTATTTGGAAAGACCTTACGAAAAACCCTTTCCTTTGCAAACTCATGGCCCTTGAGGCAGCTAGACTCTGACTGACGGGGGGGAACATGTTCACGTAGCCGGAACACTGAATTTCCAAACCAAAAGACCCTGGTGGAAGGGGCACAGTGGAAACAAGCCTGAATTGTATAAATCAAGGTGATGGATGGCAAAGGCTTGGCTAATAATTTTCTGCTTGTTTTTCTCTCCATGGATATGATTTTCTCTCAGTGGATGCCAATTTTGGAAAGATCCTTTTAACCAATCAAGTGATGTCTATTAGGTAATATGAAATTATTTCCCCATTTATAATCCCAACTTTTCTTCCCTCCTTCCTCCTTTTCTTCCTCCCTTTCTCCTCTCTCCCTCCCTCCCCCCTTCCTTTCTTCCCCCTTTCCTCTTTCCCTCCCAAAGACTTCTGTGTATTGCAGGCCACAAGCCTACTATCTTCTGAAACATAATCGACTAACAGAAGGCTAGGTTCTGATGCTCACTGGGTGATTTACCTCACTCCCACATGCCTTCATTTCAAGGGAGAGCAATCATTTTGCACGAGCTCATGATTTCCCAGCGGGCAAGGACTGCTACAGTTTTTGCTTGGTAGTACCTAACACAACGTAGATGCTTCATAAGTATTTCTTGAATGATTCTGGATTTACCTCATCTCAGGATGCTTTTTGAGAGATAAATGTCATAGAGTATATGCAAACACTTTGGAAATTTAAAAACACTGGAAATAAATACAGCCTTCAGCTAAAGACCTGAGTCTTCACAGCAAAGGAGAAAAGAATCAACAGCCTCAATAGATCAGAAAATGTTAGAAGCAGAAAAAAACAAAACCCACTTTTTTCCCTAGCTCCTGATGTTTGTGTAGATGAGGAAACCGAAGCCTGGAAAAATTTATTGTTGTTGTTGTTACTAGTCATAGCTAATATTTATAATAATACAGAGCACTTATATAATAATAATATAGTATGGTTAAAGTTGTGTGTCAACTTGGCTGGACCATGATTCTCAGTGATTTGGCAGTTATGTAATGCTGTAGTTTGGCAGTTATGTAGTGATGTAATTTGGAAGTTTTGTAATGATGTAGCTATCCTCCATTTTATGATATAATGTAATCACCTCCGTGATGTGATTTGATGTGATCAGCTTATCAATTGTAATTAGCGTTTCCTCAGGGGTGTGGCCTGCATCCAATATATATGGACATTTTGGCAAAGTTTGCTGGCTTTTTCTCACTCTGGATATTGCATCTGGCTTGTCATTATCTGACCTCTGTTTCCTGGGATTTGAGCCAGTGTCCTGCCATATTGCCTGCCAGTCCTGGGATTCGTTAGCCTCCGCAGCCTGTGAGCCAGTAGCCTGCTGTCTTACCTGCCAGCGTTGGATTCATTAGCCCCTGCAGCTCCATGAATCAGGAGAAGCCTCCAGCCTGAATCCTGACCCACAGACTTGGGACTTGCCAGCCTGAACAACTGTGTGAGCCATTTCCTTCAGACAAATCTCTTTCTCTCTCCTTTCCTTTCTCTCTCTCTGTCTCTCTCTATAAAACCCACTGCTGTTTAGTCAATTCCAACCCATAGCAACCCCATAGGGTTTCCAAGGCTGTAAATCTCTGTGGAAGCAGACTGCCACATCTTTCTCCCACAGAGCTGCTTGTAATTTCTAACTGTCAACTTTTCAGTTAGCAGTCGATAGCTTTAACCACTGCGCCATCAAGACTTCTTTTATACATAAGTACATATATATATATATATATATGTATGTATCTTTATGTATGTATGTATACTCTTCACTGGTTTTACTTCTCTAAAAGAAATATAATAATATAATGTGTATAATAATATAGTAATATATTTTAATTACTATATATTAATGGAAACCCTGGTGGCGTAGTGGTTAAGCGCTACACTGCTAACCAAAAGGTCAGCAGTTCAAATCCACCAGGCGCTCCTTGGGAACGCTATGGGGCAGTTCTACGCTGTCCTATAGGGTCGCTATGAGTCAGAATTGACTCGATGGCAACAGGTTTTATATATTAATTACTAATTAATGACTAATCACTATAATAATATAGTTATATAGAGAGAGAGATAATTTCTATATTCCAGGTGCTTTTCTGAATACTATGTATATGCCAGCTCATTTGAACCTCACAGCAACCCCATAAAGTGGATGCTATTAATGTTCCTCATTTAACAATGAAGAAGGCACAGGGAGGTTAGAACATTTGACCAAGGTTGTCCAATCAGTAAGTGGTCAATCTGGGACGCATGCCCAGTCAGAAAGATCTTCCTGAGAAAGAGATATGTTCACAAATGCCGCTTTCACAGTCTATGGTTTTTGACCCTAGCTTTTAAAATCAGCTATATTATTTCACTCTCAAGGTGATCACAGAAGCCATTTAAGTATGCCTCTCTTCTCCCTGCCTTTAAAGCTAGACCTGAAGTGAAGTTCCTAGGCAAATTAATTTAATCACAGTGACCTTCGGTTTGCTCCTCTGTAAGATGGAAATAAACACACAAAGCTTGCCATGTTGCTGCCGTTATGTTGTCGTTAGTTGCCATCGAATGGTCTCTGACTCATGGTGACCTTACGTATAACAGGATGAGACGTTGTCCAGTCCTGCACCATCTTTATGAACGTTGGTACATTTGAGAACATAGCTGCAGCAGCTATATCAACTCACCTCACTGAGGGTTTCCCTTGTTTTTGTTGGCCTCCTACTTTACCAAATATGATGTTCTTTTCTAGAGAATCTAGCGATGGCGAAAACCCATCAGGTTGTAGTGAAGATTGAATGAGATATTGTAAGTGCCTAGAAATGAAAGATGTCGTAGAAATGAAAGATGTCAGAACTCAAAGGATGTTTCTAAATCCCGTCTGGAAAGCATTTGGAGTTACATGGACAAGGGCTAGGCTTAGTAAATGCCTTTTCCAGATAGAGAACAAATTAAATATTTCGAGCAAATACTGTTGCAAGCATTTCATAAGCTTAAAGTATTGTAAGCTTAGATTTTCTTGCACATACGATGACAGTATTCAAAAGTGACTGTATATTCTTTGTTTGTATGGTCCCAGTTATACTCTTCCAAGAGCAGTCATTTTAAACAATGCTAAAATCAGCTTTCCGCTAATTGAGGCTGTACTTCCCTGCAATCGATTTAGACCAGTGAGGTTTTAAAACAGATCAAATAATCCTGAAGAGGACGTACCACCCATCAGTCTGTACTGACCAGCTTCCGTGTTCTTGACGGCAGCCTTGCACTGTCCACATGGAGCCTGAGCCATCAGGACGTGCACTCTTGGCTCTATAGACCTTACGGTCTAAGACACACATGCTGAGATGCTCCTGGAAGGGCAGTGGCAAGTTAAGAACAAATCAGAACATAAATGCAGTGAGCGTCTTGACACATGTAGGAGACATCGCTGGTTCTCATTTTTGAAGTAATTGTTTTCCTGAATCCAAAAATAATCCAAAGATCTTCAAACTTCGTATGGGACAGAACTAGGTAAGCGGAATCGAAACCACCCCGTTAATCTACCCTTCTATAACGGCTGACCAGAAAACGTTCTCGTTTTTATTATATGTATTATATATACATGTGCACATGAGTGCTATTGCTACTTGCTGTACAGCCGGCTCAGACGCATGGCGACCCCAAGTCCAACAGAATGAAACGTTGCCTGGTCCTGTGCTATCTTCACAGTCGTTGGTCTGCTCGAGTCCATTGTTGCAACCACTGTGTATTTTGAGTGCCTTTCAACCTAGGGACTCAGCTTCTAGCACTATGTCAGATAACATTATGTTGTGATCCACAGAGCGTTCATTGGCTAATTTTTGGAAGTAGATCACTAGGCCTTTCCTCCTAGTCTGTCTTAGTCTGGAAGCTCCACTGAAACCTGGCCACCATGGGTGACTCTGCTGGTATTTGAAATACTGGTGGCATACCTTCCAGCATCATAGCAACATGCAAGCCACCATAGAATGACAAACTGACAAATGGGTGGTGGTTTTGTTATATACACACACATACATACACAGTGAATATATATATATAGTGATTATATACATGCACATATAAACACAACCAAACCAAACCAAACCCAGTGCCGCTGAGTCGATTCCGACTCATAGCGACCCTATAGGACAGAGTAGAACTGCCCCATAGAGCTTCCAAGGAGCTCCTGGCAGATTTGAACTGCCGACCCTTTGGTTCACAGCCGTAGCACTTAACCACTACGCCACCAGGGTTTCCGTATAAGCACAAGAATATATATATATATTATATTTTAGATAAAAGTTGGATCCTACCACACAAACTATCCTTCGGCTTTCTTTTTTCCCTTAGAAATCTGTCTTTAGGCTGAGTGTATCTTTGTCCTTTATTTATTGGGATATTTGGGCCGGACAAAGGACTTGGTTAGTGTGTACACTAGTTGTTTACTACTGCTTGGCTCTTTAGGAATGGTTTGAGTGAGGGAAAAAGAGCCTGAGATGGACAAATAAGCAGAAAATATGATACGAAATAATTTTCAAAAAGAAAATAACATTTCATAACAGAATCAGAAAGAGGTGCTAGGGGATGGAGCACTCATCCCCAAAGGCATAAATCGATCCCCTCCCTTGACCCAGAATCCAAATCTGAGCTGACTGATTGAAAACACTGTCAAGGACTTAACATAGGAGCTTTGATCTCACCAGGGACACAACCCGGTTACTAAGGATGGGTGCTCTCCTTGCAACATCCCCGACGGGAACCTCCACTCTGGTGGAAAAGTTAGCGTGGATGGGAAAGGAGGCAGGAGAGAGGAGCCATATGCCATGCCTTCTCAGTGAGTGTGGTGCAATTGGAGCTCAAAAGAGACCCAAGTCCTTTCTGCGCTAATTGTGTTTCAATGTTGAGAACGAGATGGGATTTTGTGGCTTTCTGTCAGCTTCCACTATTAGCTGAAAAAGAGCCAGAGAATTTTTTTTTTTTTTTAAATAGAGGCTCTTCTGTAAAGAAAGCAGGGAAACAATAGCTAGCTGTCACAGCCAGCTGATATCTACCTTTGATCAGCCAAATGAATGTTGCAGGCATTTCTCATAGAAAGGAGATTGCTTATTGATCTATATCAAAATATGCATGCTAATCCCAGGCAGCAGAGAGGATTTTCAAGTGGACTTAATAATCTGATTGCTGCCCTGTCTGGAGCAATTCTCTGAACTCGGAGCTCTAATCAGTCCAAGGTCTTGCAGTCAAATGTGTTTTGCTGTTTAAATTTGGATTTGTGACATTGATTGAGGAGCCCTTGTAAAGGTGTTGACAAATCAAATTGTTTGTTCCAGTAGTGTTTTGCCAGAGATCAAGTCCAAAGTAATACGCATTGAATTTGTTCATTACTAGTTGGGTGAAAGGAATGATAAAATTCACCTGCATCATTATCACAGACACAAGCCCAATAAAAGATATGTTCTGTCTGAAAGAGAATGTAGTTTTGTGGGCACTCCTGTGAGTTATCCAGGAGGCTGGCTCTTCCAGACCCTGAGGATATTAGATATGTTTTAAGACAGACAGGCAAATAAATTTATTCCATGTTTAAGATGAGAGAACTTTGTTTATTTAGTTGGAAGACAGAGGTCATGCATTATTTAAAGAAGCCCTTAGCCAAGTAGACTTGTGTAGGATAAGAGGCGTCACACACCAAAATGGGATGTGGACGGAAGGGAAAAGCAACTAGGCCCTTGAGGTTGGCCTCTGTTCAGGTGAGGAGCGGTGGACCATCATTATTCTTCCCAGCTGACTTCGAAGTTAACATGAATGGCAGTAGCTTTGACCACATGGTCGGTCTTAATACAACTGCAGCTGCTGTGAAGTTGGCTTTGCAGGTATTCAAAGGTTAGGTAGAGTGCTAGGGAGTTACCTGAGGTTGGGTTCTCCCAGAAGCAGACCCTGAGACCAGGATTTGAATGCAAGTCGTTTAATTTGGAGATGTTCCCAGGAAGCAGGAAGAGGAATAGGGAACAGGGACAGGGAAAAGAAGGAATCCAATGCAAGATGCATTGTTGTTATTGTTAGGTACAGTTGAGTCAAATTTTGACTTACAGAGGCCTCATGTGACAGAGTTGAACTGACCATAGGTTTTCCAAGGTTATAATCTTCATGGGACCAGACGGCCAGGTCTTTTTCTTACAGAGCCACTGGGTAGATTCCAACCTCCAACCTTTCAGTTAGCAGCCAAGTGCTTAACCTTTGTGCCACCAGGGCTCCTTGCAGGGTGCCTTAACGAGCAGATTGCTGCCTTAAGCGACTGGGGCTCAATCCTGATGGGGGATGTTCTGAAATGGCAGAAAAATGAGGAAGAGAACGAAGTTGACTGTGCTGGAGGCAAGAAGGGCCTGGAGATGGGAGAACCCCCTTGTTTTGTAAGCATTTGTGGTTTCAGTGAGTACATTGGACTGGACATTTGAATTATTGAAATGCATCTGTTTGGGGGAGTTAAACGGAGCTGCTATTCAGGCTTACGAAGAACTAGCCCGCTGACTGGGTTTACGGGTACAGTGGGAGAAAGGCTGACACTGCCTTATACTGTACCTTGCCACAATTAGTAATACTATCAATAAGAATATTGTCAGCTAATATTTACTGAATTCCTCGCACGAGCCAAGCACTTTTTCATGTGTTTAAACACACTATCTCAGGGCTTTTAATTCTGCAAGTTGTGAGCCTTCAGTGGGTCTAAAATTAATTTAGTAGGTTGCCCATGAAATAGAAAACAAAACAGAATAAACTAAATTAGATAGCAGAATGGAAAACATCAAAGTGTGTAATCCGTTGCAAATGTTAGTTTTATTTAATAAGGCTTTGTTTCAATTGTTTGTGTGCGTGTGTGTGCGTGTGTGCACGCTCTAGGTCACCATGTAAAATATCTTTCTTGCTGTGAATCAAGGGCAGTTAGAGGAAGGCTAAGTTGTTGTCATTTAAATCCCAAAGCAATTCTATGAGGTTGATGTTGTTACCCCCATTTTACAGGTGAGAAAACTGAGATTCTGAGAGGTTAAATAAAAAACCAAAAACCAAACCCAGTGCCATCGAGTCGATTCCGACTCATAGCGACAAAAAAACAACCAAACCCGTTGCCGTTCAGTCAGTTCTGACTCATAGTGACCCTATAGGACAGAGTAGAACTGCCCCATAGAGTTTCCAAGGAGCGCCTGGTGGAGTCAAACTGCTGATCCTTTGGTTAGCAGCCGTAGCACTTAACCATTACACCACCAGGGTTTCTGAGAGGTTAAATAGCCCACACAAATTTACGCAGCAAGTAAGTGACAGGATCCGAATTGGACCTTATTTGCAGAACATTTACTCTATCAACCGTGACACAGCTCATTCTTTCTAGCAGGAAAAATGTAAGCCCGGTACCTCTCCAGAGAGCCGGTGTTGGGAAGCCTCGAGACCATCTGCCCCTCCAGAAGGCTCACAACTGTTCTTTTCATGTTTGTAAGAAGAGTTTGGTAACAAAACCCATTTAATATCAAACTGGAAGACAGCAGAGTGCTCCTTGGTGTTATTGCTGTTGATGTCGCCTTAATTTATAACATAGCAAATGGTTAAGGCAGATGGCATTTAATATATTCCCAGACATAAACATGGGGCTTAAGTTGTGTAGATATAGGTTCCCCGGCTTCCATAAACTCTGTAGGAGGTAAGCCTATCTTTTCACCCTCCCCCCACCTCTGCCTCCTTTCTCTTCTGCGTGCGAAGTTAACCATTCAGAGACACCAGCAGGACGTAAGAAACTGGCCTGACTTGTTAGAAGAGTTAGTAAGTGAATTATGGGGTGGTTGTTGCAATTCATCCCAAGTGGTACTGGCCATGATTGAAGTATTTTATTTTAGTTAAATAATTAATGGCAAAAGGCAAGAGGCCTGCTAGGTGATAGAGGAACCCTGGTCTTAGAACCTAGATACCCACTTTTGGGACCCCCTCTTGCTCCTCATAGGTCGTGACATTTTGTTTTTGTTTTAATTAATAGACTTTCTTTTTCAGGACAAGGAGCGCTGGTGGCGCACCAGTAAACATTTGAGTGCAAACTGAAAGGTTGGCAGTTCAAACTCACTCAGCGGCTCTGCAAGAGAAAAACCTGGGGTCTGCTCCCATAAAGATTACAGGCTAGAAAACCCTATGGGTAGTTCTCCTCTGTCACATGGGGTCACTATGGTCAAAAATGAACTGGACAGCACCTAACAACAACAGTATTTTTTAGAACAGTTTTAAATTTACAGAAATATTAAGCAGAGAGTACATAGCGTTTCTAAATACCCACCCTGTGTGTATGTACGCACATACACATGCACACACAATCACACACACACTGTTCCCTGTTACTAACAGCTGGTGGCGCAGTGGTTAAGCACTTGGCTTAGGGCAGTGGTTCTAACCCACCAGCTACTTCATAGGAGAGAAGACCTGGCAATCTGCTTCTATAAAGCTTACAGCCTTGGAAACCCTATGGGGCAGTTCTACTCTGTCATATAGGGTTGCTATGAGTCGGAATCACCTCGATGGCATGCAACAACAACAACAATAACAATAGTACGTTTGCTATAGTTAATGAACAAATATTGATACATTATTTTTACCTAAAGTCTGTAGATTATTCAAATTTCCTTAGTTTCTACCTAATGTCCTTTTCCTGTTCCAGGATCCCATCCAGGGTATCACATACTTGTTATGTCTCTTTAGACTTCTCTTGGTTGTGACAGTTTTTTAAACTTTTCTTGTTTCTGATGACCTTGGGAGTTTTGAGGAATACTGATCAGGTAGAGTGTGGGATGTCCCGCCACTGGATTTGTCTACGTTTTTTTCACGATGAGATTGGGGTTCTGGGTTTTTGAGACAAAGGTCACAGAGGTAAGATGCCATTTTCACGCCATCTTATCAAGGTTACTTACTTTCAAGACGATGTATGACAGACAGTTAACATTGACCTGGATCACCTGACTGAGGTAGTGTTTTCAGGTTTCCCCACCATAAAGTTGGTCTCTGTTTTCCTCCTTTCCCTCCTGTACTCTTTGGAAGGAAGTTACTAGTCACAGCCCGCAAGTAGGAAGCAGTGAGTTATGCTCCCTCTTCTTGAGGGCAGAGTATCTACATAAATTATCCGAAACTCTGTGTAGGAGTCTTGCCACTTCTCTCTTCTCTCCTATTCAATCATTTATTCATATCTGTATGGGCTCGTGGAGATTTGTTTTATACTTTAGATTATGTTCCAACACTACGTTTGTATTTCGTTGCTCAAATTGCTCCAACTTTGGCCACTGGGAGATCATTCAGTTGGCTCCTATATCCCTTTGACATGCCAATACTTTTCTTTCTTTCTTTCTGAGTATTTCTTACTTTCTGGCACTGTAATATATTCCAGGCTCATCTTGTGTATTTCCTGCCGTAATCCTAGAATCAGCCATTTCTTCAAAGAGCCCTTGTTATTTGTATTGGAAAATGATAATAGAAATCAAGATCAATAAACCAGGTGTGCTTCTTGCTACTGGGATGTCATATCTTTTAGGCCCTTAAAGCTGACAGAACAAGGAAATATATGTGTATATACTAACTTGTGGAAATACACATATCTGAAAATACTTCTATATGTAGTCACCTGTATCTATTTTAAATTAAACATGAGTTCTTACTGATGTCTCCAATTCTATTCCACATTACGTGGACCATTCTAGTCTCCTCCACTTGTAGTTAGGTGCCGTTGAGTCTTTTCTACTGTACACAGCGATCCCATGTACAACACAATGAAACACTGCCGGATCCTGCACCATCCTCATAACCATTGTTATTCTTGAGCTCATTGTTACAGCCGCTGTATCAATCCATCTTGTTGAGAGTCTTCCTCTTTTTCACTAATCTTCTACCAAGCATGATGTCTTTCTCTACGGACCGATCCCTCCTGATAACAAGTCCAAAATATGTGAGACATTGTCTCAACATACTTACTTCAAAGGAGCGTTCTGATTGAACTTCTTCTAAGACAGATTTGTTCATTCTTCTAGTAGTCCATGGTATATTCAATATTCTTCACCAGCACTACAATTCAAAGGCGTCAATTCTTCTTCAGTCTTCTTTGCATGCATATGAGGCAACTGAAAATACTATGGCCTGGGTCAGGAGCACCTTAGTTTTTAAGGTGACATCTTTGCTTTTTAACACTTTAAAGAGGTCTTTTGCAACAGATTTGCCCAATGCAATGTCATTTGATTTCTTGACTGCTGCTTCCATGGGTGTTGATTGTGGATCCGAATAAAAGGAAATCCTTGACAACGTCCATCTTTTCTCCAATTATCATGACGATGCTTATTTGTCCAGTTGTGAGGACTTTTGTTTTCTTTATGTTTAGGTGTAACCTATACTGAAGGCTGTGGTCTTTGATCTTTTTCAGTAAGTGCTTTAAGTCCTCCTCACTTTCAGCAAGCAAGGTTGTGTCATCCACATGACATAGGTTGTTAATGAGTCTTCCTCCAATCATGATGCCCCATTCTTCTTCATATAGTCCGGCTTCTCGGATTATTTGCTCAGCACACAGTTTGAATAAGTATAGTGAAAGGATACAACCTTGATGTACACCTTTCTTGACTTTAAACCACACAGTATCCCCTTGTTCTGTTACAACAACTGCCTCCTGGTCTATGTACAGGTTCCTCATGAGCACAATTAAGTGTTTTGGAATTCCCATTCTACACAATGTTATCCATAATTTGTTATGATCCATACAGTTGAATGCCTTTGCATGGTCAATAAAACCCAGGCAAACATCTTTCTGGTATTCTCTGCTTTCCACCAGTGTCCATCTGACATCAGCAATGATGTCCCTAGTTCCATGCCCTCTTCTGAATCCAGCTTGTATTTCTGGCGGTTGCCTGTCAATGCACTGCTGCAGCCGCTTTTGAATGATCTTCAGCTGTGTGATATTAATGATATTGTTCGATAATTTTTGCATTCAGTCAGATCATCTTTCTTTGGAATAGGCATAAATATGGATCTCTTCCACTTGGCTGGCTAGGTAGTTGTCTTTCAAATTTCTTGGCATAGAAGAGTGAGCGCTTCCAGCACTGCATCTGTTTGTTGAAACATCTCAATTGGTATTCCGTCAATTCCTGGAGCCCTGTTTTTCACCAATACCTTCAGTGCAGCTTGAATCTCTTCCTTCAGTATCATCAGTTCCTGATCATATGCGACCTTCTGAAATGGTGGAGCACAGACCAATTCTTTTTGGTAAGCTCTTTTTCTTCATCACTTCTTCTACTTGCTTTAGCTACTCGACATTCAAGAGCCAGTTTCAGAGTCTCTTCTGACATCCATTTTGGTCTTTTGTTTCTTTCTTGTCTTTTGAATGACTTTTTGCTTTCTCCAGGCATAATGTCCTTGATGTCATTCCACAACTCATCTGGTCTTCGGACATTAGTGTTCAATGCATCAAATTTGTTCTTGAGATGATCTCTAAATTCAGGTGGCTCCTTTGCTTATGTACCTGTAAATTCTCACTGGACCAGTGAGGAACCTTGCTCCCACAATCTGCCATTCATTTAATTAATTTTCGTTTCCTGTATACACATATAGCATTATCAGAATTGTTAAAATTGTATCCATGTGCAATGTTTATATGTAGTTGATTTTGCCTTTACTCTTAAAGACATCACTCATCTCGAAAGTTACGTAGGTCTGCACTTTTTTCCTCACCTCCTTCACTGAGGATGTTTTATACATTTGTGATATAGTAGATTCTCTTGTCAAAGTCTGCATTCTTTCCTGGGATCTCTGAATCTCTAAAATGTTTTTTTTAATTTGCATAATTAAGGATCATTCATTGCGAAGCAGTTTCATCGGTTTTGACAAGTGCACGATGCCGCATATCCATCATTACAGTATTATATAGAATAGTTTCATTATCCCACAGTTCCCCTGTGCTTCACCTATTCATCCCTCCCTCCTTCCCCCAAACTGCTGGCACCACTGATCTTTTTACTGTCTCTATTTTTTCCTTTTCCAGATATCATACAGTCGTAATCATACAGAATGTTGCCTTTTCGGATTGACTTTTTCATTAAATAATACACATTTAAGGTTCCCCGTGTCTTTAAGGGAGCTGTGGTGTGCTAGGCTGCTAACCAAAAGGTTGACAGTTCGAGTCCACTGGCTTCTCCTTGGAAACCCTACGGGGCAGTTGTACTCTGTCCTATAGGGTTGCTGCGAGTCAGAATCCATTTGATGGCAACCCAGCAATGGGTTAACAGATTAGTTCTTTTCCAGATATGTGTTTTGCAAATATTTTCTCCCAGGCTATGGCTTCTCTTTTCCTCCTCCTAATAGTGTCTTTTGCAGAACAGGATATTTCATTTTTTTTCTTTTAAAGAAAATATTTATTATATAGAACAAACACCCCACTTTCTAAGGTATACTTTTTTTAGTTAGTAGTTTTATTGTAGTAAAGTATATATAAAATAAACCTTGCCATTTTAACCATTCTTAAGTGTACAAGTCAGTGATGTTAATTGCATTCATTATGTTGTGTTGATATCACCACCATCCATTTTCAAATGCTTTTCTTCACCATAATGCGAAACGCAGTACCCCTTAAACAGTAACTCCCACTCCCTCCACCTCAGCCCCTCAGCCTCACCACACCACTAATACGTTTCGGTCTTTATGCATTTGCCTATTCTATGCATTTCATATAAGTGGGGTCATACAATATTTATCTTTTTGTGTCTAAATTATTTCATTAAGCAAAATGTTTTCAAGGTTTATCCATGTTGTACTTAGCACGTATCAGAATGTGTCAGAACTTCATTTCTCTTTGTGATTGAATAATACCCCATTGTATGTATGTAACACATTTTGTTTATCCATTCATTTGTTGGTGAACCTTTGGATTGTTTCCACCTTTTGGCTACAATGAACACTGATGTACAACTATCTGTTTGCTTTCCTCCTTTCAAGTCTTGTCGGGATATACCTAGGAGTGGAATTGCTGGGCCCCATGGTAACTCTGGAGCCCCAGCAGTGCACTGGTTAAGAGCTGGGCTGCTTACCAAAAGGTTGGCGGTTTGAATCCACCAGCTGCTCCTTGGAAACCCTATGGGGCAGTTCTACTCTGTCCTATAGGGTTGCTACGAGTAAGAATCAACTTGATGGCAAAGAATTTTTTTTTGGGGGGGGGAGGTTTTTTTATGACTCCATGTGTAACTTTTTGAGGAACTGGCAAACTGTTTTCTACAGCAGCCGCACCATTTTTAATTCCACCAGCAATGCATGAGGGTTCTAATTTCTCCACATTTTTGCCAACACTTGTTATTTTCCATTAAAAAAAAATATATATATATGTGTGTATATATACCATATTAACCATCCTAGTGGGGGTAAAGTGGTTTTTTTAAGTATAGTTTTATTTATTTTGTTGTTGTTGAGAATATACACAGTAAATCATACACCAATTCTTCAGTTTCTATATGTACCAGTGACATTGATTACATTCTTTGAGTTGTGCAGCCATTCTCACCCTCCTTTTCTGAGTTGTTCCTCCTCCATTCACATAAATTCACTGCCCCCTAAGATTCCTATCTAGTCTTTCGAGTTGCTGCTGTAAATTTGATCCCATATATGTAGTTCTTATAAGAGCATAATGCTCAAAGCAGACATTTTTTACTAGTTAAGCTAAACCATTTTTCAATTTTAAGAAGATTTCAGGGGATATTTTTGGTTTAAGGTCTAAAGATTATCTCAGGGCAATAGTTTCAGGGGTTCATCAAACCTTCATGGCTCCAGGAAATCTGCAGTCCATGAGAATTTGAAATTATGTTCTGCATTGTGCCCTTGTTGATCAGGATTCTTCTATGGAATCTTTGATCAAAATGTTCAGTAATGGTAGCTGGGCACCATCCAGTTCTCCTGGTCTCATGGCAAAGGAGACAGTTGTTCATGGAGGCAATTAGCCACACATTCCAAACACTCCTCCTATTCCTGTCTCTTCTGCTTCCTCTGTTGTTCCAGGCAAATAGAGACCAAATTATGCTTTGGATGGCCGCTTGCAAGCTTTTAAGACCCTGGGCACTATGCCTCAAACTAGGAGGTGTAACAGAGGCACTAAGACATGTTTTTAGGCTAGTTAACAGGGATATCCCATGAAACCATAACTTTAAACCTCCAAACCAAAAACCAAATCCCACGGACCAAATCCCATGAGGTTTTTGGTTGTACATAAGCAGCCTCAGCAGCTACTCTTTTTTTTTTTTTTTTTTTCCTTTTTGGTCATTGTCGTAAATATACCTATCACACAACTTTTACTAATTCAACTTTTTACAGTTGTATAACTTATTGACAGCAATTACAATAATTGACTGTACAGGCCTACCTTAATGAACACGGCATTTCTATCACTGAAAGAAGATTTAATTTCAACAAAGTCCAACTAATCAGTTTTTTATTTTATGATTTGTGCTTTTGGTGTTGTACCTAAAACCCAATGCTAAACCTAAGAACACTTGGATATTCGCCCATGTTATCTTCTAGAAGTTTTATAATTTTGAATGTTACGTTTCGGCCTATGGTCCACTTTGAGTTAATTTTTGTGAAAGATATAAGGTCTGTATCTGGATTCATTTTGTTGCATATGGAAGTCAAAGTGCATTCAAGAACCATTTGTTGAAAGACCATCCTTTCTTCATTGAATTGCCTTTGCTTCTTTGCTCCTTTTCTATTTCTCGGCTCTTTATTCTATTCCATTAATTATCCCTTCTTTCACCAATACCATATTATCTTGATTACTGTAACTTTGTATTAAGTCTTGAAGTTGGGTTATATGGGTCCTCCAATTTTGTTGTTCTTCAGTAGCATGTTGGTTGTTCTGGGTCTTTTATCTTTCCATATAAAACTTAAAAATCCATTTGTCGATATTCACAAAATACCTTTCTGTGATTTTGATTGAGATTGTATTGCATCTGTAGGTGAAGTTGGGAAGAATTGACTTCTTAACAGTATTGAGTCTTCTCACATGTAACTTTTAAAAACAGCTTTATCACAGTATATTTCACACACCATAAACTGCACCTATTTAAAGCGTAGAATTTGATAAGTTTTGGTGTATATATACACCCTTGAAGCCATCACTATCAACATAATAAAAATATTCATCACCCTGAAAAGTTTTCACATGTCCCTTTGTAAACTTCCCTTCTTATTCCCCATCGCCAGGCAACCAGTGATCTGTTTTGACTTACTATGTTAGTTTGCATTTCCTAAAATTTGATATAAACGAACGCGTACAGTATGTACTCTCTTTGGTCTAATTTCTTTCTCTCAGCATAACTATTGAGAGATCCATAAATGTTGTAGCATGTAACCATAGTTTATTCTTTTCTACTACTAAATAGCATTCCAATGTCTAGGTATACCACAATTTGTTTATCCATTCACCTGTTGAATGACAGTCAGGTTGTTGCCAGCTTTCAGCTATTACAAACAAAGCTGACATGAACATTCGTGAACATGTCTTTGTACAGACATATGCTTTCATTTCTCTTGGGTAAATACCTGGGAATGGAATGCCAACCTGTTTTCTAACGTGATTCCAGTTTTCCCACATCTTTGCCAACACTTCACAACACTTAGTCAGTCCTTTTAATTTTAGCCATTCTTTTTTTTTTTTTAAATATTTTATTGTGTTTTTAATGAAGGTTCCTGCCATCATTTCAGCCATTCTAATAGGTAAGTAGAGGTGTCAAACTGCATTTTTACTTTGCATGCCTGGTAATCTTTGATCATAGCCCCAAAACCCAACCAAAAACAAACCCATTGCCATTGAGTCAATTCTGATCCATAGTGTCTCTATAGGGTTTCCAAGGGGCGGCTGGCAGATTCAAACTGCCAGCCTTTTGGTTAGCAGCCAAGCTCTTAACCACTGCTCCACCAGGGCTCTGATTATAACCCAGATATTACGTAATTTACCTTATTGAGTTCTGGATACTTTTGTAACCCTATAAATCTTTGACTTTTGTGTTGGAATGCAGATAAGCTACGTGGTAACTGTTTCTTTTGAATCCCGCCCTTACGGTTTGTTAGGTGGTTCTGGAGCAGTTGTCAGTCTAGGACATTCCCCATTCCTGAGTCAAGACTTGCCTGAATACTCTACCCAATGTCCCATGAATTGTGAGTGTTTCTTGTTTGAGCTGTGGAAACACACACTCTTCCCAGCTCTGTGTGATCACTCAGCACTCTTACCTCTTGAATGGCTCTTTCCCCAGTCTTGGGTAGTTGCTTCATGTGCACGTGCTGATCTGTGCTCTGCTTAATACTCGAGGAGGACCCTCTGGAGATCTCCTGGCGTCTGTCTCTCTATATGCAGCTTTGATTCCTTACTCCTTTCTTTTATTCAAGAGCTTTAGGGATCTTAATGCAGGAGAGTCAAGGATCACACTTTGAGAAACTACTCTACCCCTCTCATCTTTGAAATGAAATAACTGTCCACATTAACCAGTGGGAAATGGAGCCCTGGAGGATGAGGAAAAGCAAGTTTCCAGAAGCACTAAACTGAAAGCTTCTATTTGCCCACAACTCCATAATGTTACTATATTTTTCCATAAATAACGTGCCCATGTAAAAACATGCCCAAATGATGAAGTTAAGTGAAATAGTTCTGGCATAGTGTTCTCATGCATATGTAACACACATATCTCATGACATTTCCAGAAATGAATTTTGGCCCCATTCACCTGTTCTCCCATATTATAAGTAAATCATATTTTTCTATTCATTTTGTTTCTTTCTGTTCATTGTCTTTAATCTCCTGCTTATGTGTGTAAAAATAGTTCAAAAAACGTTACTTTTGAGCATAATTGTATAATAAAGCTATAAGCCATGGTCAAGAAGTCATAGATCAAGGTTGGTAGTTCCCCGGTAATTGGAAAATAAACAATTAAAACTGTGCATTAGTTTCTGTTGATTAAAGTTGATAACTACAGTGCATTAGTTCAATAGCTAAATGCAAAAACCTTATCAGATCATCTTAAGTAAAACCATTAAGTAAAGTTAAAGAAAAACCTAAACCTGTTGCCATCGAGTCAATTTCTACTCATAACAACCCTATAGGACAGAGTAATACTGTCCATAGCATTTCAAGGGAGCACCTGGTGGATTTGAACTGCCAACATTTTGGTTAGCAGCTGTAACATTTAACCACTATGACACCAGGGTTTCCTAGGTAATGTTAGGTCAGCTTATTTCATAGTTTCATAGCCTTCTTAGTGTCAACTGAAGTCAACAACATGTAAAAAAAAATTGGCATAGCACGCTTATAAAAATAACATGCAAGGGGGTTGTGTGTTTGGCAAAAAAGAAGTATGACAGGTGTGTTATTTGTGAAAAAAATACAGTCAACCTGGCCAGGGGTGAAATGAAATGTGCCTCTTTGGGGGAAGAAAGGGAAAAGGAAGGTAAGGGAGGCCACCCCTACAACCCAACAAGCCAGTGGAGGTAACAGATACTGAAGTTGCTTGTCCACGTCTCTTCCACTCCTCCACAGTGAACACCTGTGAGTTAGAGGAGCTTGTTCTTCCTAAAGATTTGTAAGTCTACAAGTGGGTCTTGGTTAGTGCAAGCCAGCCAGGGTAATGTCTCCCGACCTTTCCACAGCCACTGATTCACAGATGGGTGTGTCCTCTAAAATGGCAGCACCATCAAAGTGAAGGTAGACCTTTGTAAGATGCTTGTGGGAAGCGATGCTTTCTCACTCCATGGCGAAGGT
This sequence comes from Loxodonta africana, assembly GCF_030014295.1. Classification (NCBI taxonomy): domain Eukaryota; kingdom Metazoa; phylum Chordata; class Mammalia; order Proboscidea; family Elephantidae; genus Loxodonta; species Loxodonta africana. The sequence goes on from NC_087362.1 coordinate 65,730,911, forward strand.
AAAGGACGCACCTAGCTCCAGCTCCCACCCCTGCTGTCAGCCACTTGCCACCATGAAGGAAACCAGCCTGAGGTCTCAGTTGACAAGCAGGGGAAGGCAGAGCTGAGCAAGTCATAAAGAAGTGGAGCCAACAGCCCCCTGGTCAAACCGTGCCTGCAGCTCGTTGCCACGGTACTTTTTATCTGGGTGAACCAACAAATGTATTTTATTGTCAATTTCGTTTGGGTTTCATGGTAGGTGAACAAAAGCCCCCGAACACAGAGAAAATAACTAGGGCATCAATGACTGGGTACGTCGTGACTCACCCCATGCTCGTTAATACATTCATTTGTTCCAACCCAATTCCAAGGAGCATTGTGGGATGCTAAAAATAACATCTTCAAGCTGTTCTCTGACAGAAGAAGGAAGTGGTGTAACACCAGCTGGAAACGCTGCCCTCTGAGGCTGAGAAAGTTCAAGCCCAAGACAAACGCTTCTTCCACTCATGTTCTCTCTGCTCTTGGCCAGGGAAATCTGTTGTTAGAGCACAGGACAGAAAGGCTTTCTCTGTCTCCTGTGGTTCTGCTCCCTGCTTTCATGTCAACAAATTATAACTTGGTCATCGGTTGTTCTAAGTCACTAAAACCCAAAAAAACCCACTGTGGTCAAGTCGATTCCAACCCATAGCGACCCTATAGGACAGAGTAGAACTGCTCCACAGAGTTTCCAAGGAGTGCCTGGCAGATTTGAACTGCTGACCTCTTGGTTAGCAGCCGTAGCACTTAACCACTATGCCACCAGGGTTTTCTAAGTCACTAGGGTTTTCAAATTCATTCTATCCTATTTTCAGTGAAGTGGCATCTAAAGTGTTACTCCAAGCATGATGCTTTCTAAGGAAACAGTTCAGTGCTCTTTCTCTCTTCCTAAAGACAGTGGGATTTCTGTGTGGTGTGTTCTCTTTCAGGAAAAAGAAAAATGTCTGCGCTCACCTGACTTCAGTCTCCTTTTGAGTTGCAGGTCCTTTGATTCATCCTTGTAGAGTTGTTTCTTTTTCGATCTTTTCTCCTCTGTTTCTTGGGCTAAGGGTTTCTATTAAGCCCTTCTCCTTGCCCCCTTGAATCACCACCACAATAGTTGTCTGATAATGGGACATATTTTGAAGTCAGAGTTGTTTATGTTTTCCTTCTTGATTTTTTTTTTTATGATTTTTTTTTCTAACTTAGAAAACTTTTCACTTTCTTGTTCATCAGAGAGATTTGGATAGTTTGAAAGGCAATAAAATCCTGAAATGGTGTTCCCAAGTGTCAGCATGGGTACTTACAAAGTTAGCTTAGGTACAGGTGTGCTCTGTGTGTGTGTGTGTGTGTGTGCACGCATGGGCTCGTGCGTGTGTGCGTGCATGCATGGGCTCGTGTGTGTGTGTGTGTGTGTGTGTGTGACAGAGTGGGGAAATGTGGGGACTGAATTCTCTGTGTGGTTGGAAAAAGGCTTCTCTTCTTTTTCCTCCCTCTCTTCCTCCCCATTCCATTCTTTCCTAAAATAACAATGTAGACCATCTTTTTTTTCCATCCCTTTCTTTGTTCTGGGCATGGGGCTAATACTTTGAGGAACTCTAGAGCAGGGGTTGCCAAACTTTTTCTTAAATGGCTAGATAATAAATATTTTAGGCTTTGTGGGCCAACAGTCAAAATTGAGGCTATTATACAGGTACTTGTGTAACCATTTAAAATGTAACTATTTAGAAATATAAAAGCCTTTCTTAGCTCTCGGGCCATAAACCAATAAGCATCTGGCTGGCTTTGGCCCCAGTGGTTTGCTAAGCTTCCTTCTAGAGAACTGGATAAGAACTCCATTCTCAAAGCATCGGGAGAGCTCCCAATTTAAGTAAAACGGCAAAGAACACTTTGGAAAGTCTGCATCCAAGTACAAACTAAAAATTGCAGATCATCTCCGCCTCTATCAAATCCTGTCAAAACCTATCGAAAATAATTTTTTCTGCAACTGCAGAAGCTATTATTTAACTTCACACTGAGTTGGGGCTGATGTGTATGATGGGAGGGAAGCAGCTGGCTAAATGATTTTGGGCTTTTGCCTTAGTTCAGAAAACTCTCCAGCCTCATCTTTCTTCAGGGTGATCCTTCCACTCCAGTTAACCAGCTCACATGCAGCCACCATCTCCATCCCAACATCCCCACTTTTACTGTGGTCCCTCTCTGAGGCAGGACTTCACTCCCCGCCTCTACCCACCTCCTCATTACTCTCACTTGTGCTAAGGTAAACCCCTGCATCCTTAGTGCAAGGGGTTGCCAAAGTGTGGTATACAGGCCATGAAGAATAAGCAAGTTGATTTCAGATGGTATATTATGGTCCATCCACCACCTGTCTGTCAGCTTGTCATGTTGGCTTGTGTGTTGCTGTGATGCTGGAAGCTATGTCACTGGTGTTCAAATACCAGCAAAGTGGATAGGTTTCAGCAGAGCTTCCAGACTGAGACAGACCAGGAAGAAAGGCCTAGTGATCTACTTCCAAAAATTACCCAGCAAAGATGGCGCAGGACTGGGCAATGTTTCATTCTGTTTTACAACGGGTCCACATGAGTCAGAGCCAAACTCAACAATGACTTAGAACAACACAGCAACAATTGTGGTAGGCAAACTTGGAAGATGTCCTCCAGTGATTCCCTCCCTCCAGTATTCATGTCCTCGGGTAATCTCCTCCCCTCAAGTGTGAGCTGGATCTAATTACCTGTTTCTGAGGTGGCTGGATATGGTTTCTAAGATTAAGGTACAAAAGTCTGTGACTTCCATCTTGTTAGCCCTCCTTCTCTGGCTTGCTTACTTGATTGTTTTGATGAAGTCAGCCACCATACTGTGACCTATGGAGAGGCCCATGTTGATCTCAGTCCAACAGCCAGTGAGGAACTGAGGGCTTCAGGCCAACAATCTATGAGGAACTTAAACCTTCCTACAAACACTGAGTGAGCTTGTAAGTGGATTGTTCTGCAGCTCAGCATCAAGACGAGACCACAGCTCCAACCAATAACTTGATTGTGGCCTTGTGAAAGAACTTGAGCTGGAGGAAAGAGCCAAGCTACATCTGAATTCCTGACCCAAAGAAACTGTGAGATAATAAATGTTGTTATTTTAAATCACTAAGTTTTGGGCTAGTTTATCATGCAGCAATAGAGAATACAGATATAAACAAAGATTTTTCATACTAATAATACCGTATTTATTATAATGCACATTGGGAAAAATATGGTGATATTAAGCACATTCAATTTTCTTTTAAAATGTATTAAAATAAAAAGTATTGAGATGCTATGAAGATAAGCGGATAATAGTACAGCTATTTGTAGATATGGCAGGATATTTAAAAAATTATGAAAATTACAAAAATTTCAGAATGCTACTGTAGGCAATGGCTTTGAATTTACCACTTCCAACAATTTATCACCATTTAAGACCCTCAGACCCTGCTCACTTCTCCATCTTCACTCACCACTTAATTCCTCTGTAGGTTTGTGTAGATGTCTTAGAGTGAATGTTCCTGGTAAGGCAGGATGTACCTACTCAGCATTTTGCTGAGATTTAGAACTGTTTTAGTTTCGAAAGAGGATAAAAATAGAGGAAATTTAACATCTGGTTTCTTCATGAAACAATTTGTACAGCTTTCTACATACATGTTGTTGTTGTCGTTAGCTCCCATGGAGTCATTCTCTAACTCACGACAACCCCGTGCACAATGGAATGAAATGCTGTTCAGTCTTGCCATATCCTCATGATCGGTTGTGAATCTGATCTTTGTGATCCTTAAGGTTTTCATTGGCTGATTTTTGAGAGCAGATTACTGCGCCTTTCTTCCGAGTCCATCTTAAGTTGGAAGCTCGGCTGAAACACGTTCAGCATCACAGAAACACGTGAACTTCCAGACAAGGGCAGGCAGTGGCTGTGCGTGAGGCGCACCGGCCAGCAAGCATCTCCTGCATGGAAGATGAGAGTTATATTGCTGAGCCACCACTGCTTCACTTCTATGTACGTAGGAACATAGATACTGCGTAATGATTCTGTGTCTTGAACAAATGTGCAGGATCCTGAGGTAACCTGGGTCATAAAGAGGGTTAAAAGGGGTTCGAGAAGTTTAGAAAGACTCTGAGGGAGAGTCACGTAAGCCCTTGCGGAAGGGTCAATTTAACACTCGTTTTTTTTTAAGCACTTACCCCCCGACGTGTCTGTCAGTTTGTCATACTGTGGGGGCTTGCATGCTGCGGTGATGCTGAAAGCTATGTCACCAGTATTCAGATACCAGCAGGGTGATCCATGGCAGACAGGTTTCAGCTGAGCTTCCAGACTAAGACAAACTAGGAAGAAGGACACGGCAGTCTACTTCTGAAAAAAATTAGCCATTGAAAATCTTATGAATAGCAGCAGAACATTGTCTGATATAGTGCCAGATGATGAGTCTCCCAGGTTGGAAGGCATTCAAAAGATGACTGGGGAAGAGCTGCCTCCTCAAAGTAAACCTGACCTTAATGATGTGGATGGAGTCAAGCTTTTGGGACTTTCATTTGCTGATGTGGCATGACTCAGCATGGGAAGAAACAGCTGCAAATATCCATTAATAATTGGAATGTGGAATGTAGAAAGCATAAATCTAGGAAATTGGAAATGGTTCAGAATGAAATGGAATGCATAAACATTGATATCCTAGGCATTAGTGAGCTGAAATCGATTGGTATTGGCCATCTTGAATTGGACAATCATATGGTCTACTATGCCGGGAACAACTTGAAGAAGAATGGTGTTGCATTCATTGTCAAAAAGAACATTTCAAGATCTATCCTGAAGTACAATGCTGTCAGTGATAAGACAATATCCATATGCCTACAAAGAAGACCAGTTAATAAGACTATTATTCAAATTTATACACCAACCACTGAGGCCAAAGATGAAGAAGTTGAAGATTTTTACCAGCTTCTGCAGTCTGAAATTGATCGAACATACAGTCAGGACACATCGATAATTACTGCTGATTGGAATGCAAAGCTGGAAACAAAGAAGAAGGATCAGTAGTTGGAAAACATGGCCTTGATGATAAAAATGATGCCAGATATAACATGATAGAATTTTGCAAGTCTGACGAGTTCTTCATTGCAAATACCTTTTTTCACCAACATAAATGGTGACTATACACATGGACCTCACCAGATGGAATAAACAGGACTCAAATCTATTACATCTATGGAAACAGACAATGGAAAAGCTCTATATCATCAGTCAGAACAAGGCAAGGGACTGACTGCAGAACAGACCATCAATTGCTCATATGCAAGTGCAAGTTGAAACTGAAGAAAATTAGAGCAAGTCCAGGAGAGCCATAGGCTGTATAACCTTGAGTATATCCCACCTGAATTTAGAGACCATCTCAAGAATAGATTTGATGCACTGAACGCTAATGAGCAAAGACCAGACTAGTTTTGGAATGACATCAAGGACATCATACATGAAGAAAGCATAAGGTCATTAAAAAGAAAGGAAAAAAAGACAAGACCAAAATCGATGTCAGAAGAGACTCTGAAACTTGCTCTTGAATGTTGAGCAGCTAAAGCAAAAGGAAGAAATGATGAAGTAAAAGAACTGAACAGATTACAAAGGGAGGCTCCAGAAGACAAGTAAAGTATTATAATGACATGTGCAAAGAGCTGGAGATAGAAAACCAAAAGGAAAGAACACGCTCAACACTTCTCAAGCTGAAAGAACTGGAGAAAAAAATCAAGCCTCAAGTTGCAATTGTGAAGGATTCTACAGGGAAAATATTAACAATGCAGGAAGCATCAAACGAAAATGGAAAGAACACACAAAGTCATTATACCAAAAAGAACTGGTCGACATTCAACCATTTCAAGTGGTGCCATATGATCAGGAACTGATCATACTAAAGGAAGAAGCCCAAGTTGCACTGAAGGTACTGACAAAAAACAAGGCTCCAGGAATTGGTAGAATATCAGTTGAGATGTTTTAACGAACGGATGCAATGCTGGAATTGCTCATCATCAATGCCAATAAATCCGGAAGACAGCTACCTGGCCAACTGACTGTAAGAAATCCCTATTCCCAAGAAAGGTGATCCAACTGAATGTAGAAATTATTGAACAGTATCATTAATATCACACCCAAGTAAAATTTTGCTGAAGATCATTCAAAAGCGGCTGCAGCAGTATGTTGAAAGGGAACTGCCAGAAATTCAGGCTGGATTCAGAAGTGGACATGGAACCAGGGATATCATTGCTGATGTCAGATGGATCCTGGCTGAAAGCACAGAATACCAGAAGGATGTTTACCTGTGTTTTATTGACTACACAAAGGCATTTGATTGTGTGGATCATAACAAATTATGGATAACATTGCAAAGAATGGGAATTATAGAACACTTAATTGTGCTCATGAGGAATATGTACATAGATCAGGAAGTGTTGTTCAGACAGAACAAGGAGATACTGCTTGATTTAAAGTCAGGAAAGGTGTGCGACAGGGTTGTATCTTTTCACCCTACCTGTTCAATCTGTATGCTGAGCAAATAATCTGAGAAGCTGGACTATATGAAGAAGAATGGCGCATCAGGATTGGAGGAAGACTTAGTAACAACCTGTGTTACCCAGATGACACAACCTTGCTTCCTGAAAGTGAAGAGGACTTGAAGCACTTACTGCTGAAGATCAAATACCATAGTCTTCAGTATGGATTACTCTTCAACATAAAGAAAAAAAAAAATCCTCACAACTGGACCAATAATCAACATCATGATAAAGGGAGAAAAGACTGAAGTTGTCAAGGATTTCATTTTACTTGGATCCACAGTCAACACCCATGGAAGCAGCAGTCAAGAAATCAAAAGACACATTGCATTGGACGAATCGGCTGCAAAAGACCTCTTTAAAGGGTTGAAAAGCAAAGATGTCACCTGGAAGAGTAAGGTGCGCCTGACCCAAGCCAAGGTATTTTCAATCTCATCATATGCATGCAAAAGCTGGACAGTGAATAAGGAAGACCGAAGAAGAATTGACCCATTTGAATTGCGCCATTGGCAAAGAATAGTGAATATGCCATGGACTGCCAAAAGGACCAACAAATCTGTCTTAGAAGAAGTGCAACCAGAATGCTCCTTAGAAGCAAGGATGGCGAGACTGTGTCTTACATACTTTGAACATGTTGTCAGGTTGGATCAGTCCCTGGTGCTTGGTAAAGTAGAGGGTCAGCAGAAAAGAGGAAGACCCTCAACCCGGTGGATTGACACAGTGGCTGCAACAACAGGCTCAAGCATAACGATTGTGAGCATGGCAAAGGGCCAGGCAGTGTTTTGTGCTATGGTACATAGGGTCGCTGGGAGTTGGAACTGACTGGGTGGCACCTACCAACAACAACAAACACTTACTGTAAATCAGTTATTATGCTGTGCCCACTATGTGCCTATGGTTGGGTGACCAGCTGTCTCAGTTTGCCTAGGACTAAAAAGTTTCTTGTAAAGCTGGATTTTCAGTGCAAAAACCAGGATAGTCCCAGGCAGATCATAATGGCTGGTCACCCTAGGTGACAGTGTCCACCTTTGTGGGACTTAAAGTCTACGGGAGACCACATTTAAGCAAGAACTGTCAGAGGTTGTGATAGACTGAATGACAGCTCTCCAGATATGCCCAAATCATAATCCCCAGAACCTGTGGCTGCTATCTTATACGGTAAAAAGGACTTTGCAGATGTGATTTCGGTGTTGTTTTTGTTGTTAGGTGCCACTGAGCCTGTTCCAACTCATAGTGACCCTATGTACATCATCACAATCAGTGTTATGCTTGAGCCCATTGTTACAGCCATGCGTCAACCCATCTTGTTGAAGGTCTTCCTCTTTTTTGCTGACCCTCTACTTTACCAAGCACGATGTCCTTCTTCAGGGACTGATCCCTCCTGATAGCATGTCCAGAGTATGTGAGATATAGTCTTACCATCCTTGCTTCTACGGAGCATCTTTGTCATAATTCTTCCCAAACAGATTAGGTAAAGATCATGAGGTGGAGAGATGATCTTGGATTATCTGGGTGGGCCCAATGTAATCATATTGGTCCTCATAAGAGGGACACAGAAGAGTCAAAGAGAATGCGATGTGATAACAGAAGTGGAGATTGGAGGGATGCACTTTGTAGATGGAGAATTGGCTACAAGCCAAGGAATACAGGTGGCCGCTAGAAGATGAAAAGCACAAAGAAACAGTTTATCCCCTCATGGTGTCTCCCCTAATGGAATCAGTCCTGCTGGCACCTTGACTTTGTTGTTGTTGCTAGGTGCTGTGGAGTTGGTTCTGACTCATTGTGACCCTGTATACAACAGAACAAAACACCGCCTGGTCTTGTGCGTTCTTCGTAATTGTTGTTATGCTTGAGCCCATCGTTGCAGCCATGTGTCAATCCATCTTGTTGAGGGTCTTCCTCTTTTTTGCTGACCCTCTACTTTACCAAGCATGATGTCGCCTCCAGGGACTGGTCCCTCCTGATAACATGTCCAAAGCACTCGAGTCTAGTCTCTCCATTCTTGCTTCTAAGGAGCATTCTGGTTGTGCTTCTTCCAAGACAGGTTTGGTCATTCTTCTGGTGGTCCATGGTGTTGGAGAAGAATGTTGAATAACTGAATATACCTTGACTTTAGCTCAGTGAAAATGATTTCAGACTTCTGACATCCAGCAATGTAAGGATATAAATCTTCCCTGTTTTAAGCCACTAAGTTTGTGGTGATTTGTTATAGCAGCCATAAGAAACTGATACAGGCATACATATACCAAGAGAAGGGTAGGATGGCTTGGGTTCCTATAATACAATGAAACCTGTGAAAGCCAGAACTCGACAGGACTGCCTTGTTTTTCCATGTGTCGCAAGTTCTGTGCTTTTGATGGGGTGTGGTCTTACCACTTTTCTATTGCTCTGTATTGGTGGAGAAGATCTGAGTTTTCCTTCTCTGTTAGGTTTCCATCTTATACAGGTTTCAGCTTTTGCAGGTTTTACCATAACAGCCCCCATCTAGTTGAAGGTGTCAGTACAACAGGCATCAACTGATGGCTGCCACTTGAAGACAAGGGAGGGTTCTGGATGTACACTTGTTTCCACATTGAGATTTTTACATCCTTTGAAGATAGATACATTCTATTTAGAGTTCCCAAGAGGCAGCACGTACAATGTTTAAGCATTTGTCTTCAAAGTGGGGAAAATACATACACTCTGGAAAATGCATAAGACAGTCTATTTTGGTGTGTAAAGAAAATAATGTTATTTCTATTTTTTTATCTCATCATTTCATATTTCTGTTTTTAGGCATGTTATATAAAGTTCGTAATACCATTGTTCATGATACAATTTCTAGATAGATGGATGGATGGGTAGATGGAAGTGCATGTTTGAACATTTCTTAGTAATCGAATAGAAAGATTTGATGACCACTAGTCTCTGGACTTAATTCAGAGACTCCCCACTTACTGCCTATGTGACTTTAGAGACATTTTGGAATCTCTCCCAAACTCTACATCTCTATCTATGAAATGGGGTGATGGTAATTGTCTTAGTCATCTAGTGCTGCTATAATAGAAATACTACAAGCGGATGTCTTCCACAAACAGAAGTCTATTCTCTCACAATCTAGTAGGCTAGAAGTCCAAATTCAGGGTGACAGCTCTAGGGGAAGGCTTTCTCTCTTTGTCAGCCCTGAAAGAAGTTCCTTGTCATCAATCTTTTCCTGTACTAGGAGCTTCTCAGCACAGGAACCCTGGGTCCAAAGGATACACTCTGATCCAGGTGCTGCTTTCTTGGTGGTATGAGGTGCCCATGTATCTCTGCTTGCTTCTCTCTTTTGTATCTCAAAAGAGATTGACTTAAAACACAACTTAATCTTGTAGATTGAGTCCTGCCTCATTAAGACAACTGCCTCTAATCCTGCCTCATTAACATTACGGAGTAGGATTTACAACACATAGGAAAATCACATCAGATGACAAAATGGTGGACAATCACACAATACTGGGAATCACAGCCTAGCCAAGTTGACACAAATTTTTTGGGGACACAATTCAATCCATGACAATAATGATAATACATCAACTCACAAAGTTTGGCAAAGGTGAACACTGATTCTGCATGTCAAAGCCCAGACTAGGGTGAGTCAAGGGAGACACTCATTCTCAAGGTCAAGTAAGTGCAGGGTCAGCCCATGACAATGGGCACCTCCGTAGTTTCACATTGAGACACCCCCATTGCCCCACCCTGCTGCAGTAGAGCGTGGTCATATGCCCGGTCCCCAGGGACTGCTCGGGAACTGGCAGTGACCAGCATTGATATTCCTGCTCTTAGCCCGGACCCTGACTGTGAACCCTCAACCATGATGCTGTCACAGGAGGCCCTAGAGAGTGAGTTTGCAGATCCCTGACCCTAGTGTCTGGAGAAGACTTCAGTTGGCCTTTCTGGAGTGAAGGGTTAACTCCCGCCAAGCCTCACACTGGAGGCCAGCTCTCCCCACATCAGGCACACTCTTAAACATCTGCCTGTGGCATGATTTATTCTATTTTAAAATGAGGTTTTCAAACAACTCACTATCTTAATTTTAGCAGTTCGGCTCCTTTGTATGCTAACAATACCAAACATGCAAATGAGCTACCACTTTGCTTTCTAGCAAAAATGTTTCTATGCAAACACTTGATTTGATAACGCACTTTGCAGCTTTCTCCTATAATTAGTTGTTAAATCTATATTTGACTTTGTCTAAATGGTTGCAAAGGAGCCCTGGTGGCGCAGTGGTTAACCACTTGGCTGCTAACAGAAAGGTCGGCGGTTAGAACCCATCAGCCACTCCACAGGAGCAAAATGTGGCAGTCTGCTCCTGTAAAGATTACAACCTTGGAAACCCTATGGGAAGTTCTACTCAGTCTTGTAGGGAGGGTCGTTATGAGTCGACTCAGTGGCTATGGATTTGGGTTTAACGGTTGCATTGCAAAGCTGTTTTCCTTGCCTCTTCCTTTTGGCTAGTTATTCTTACCCCTATCCAGACATCTTTCTAAAAGAGATATGGTTTTCTGCTTTGATTCTAGATTGAAGGCAAAAACCAGGAAACATATCTGGAGTCAGGGCCCAGTATGGCCCAGAGGCCCCAAGGCTGCAGGTTGTGTCCATCCTCCTTGGATCAGCTGACAGATGTAGTGTGTTCTTCTCAGTGTGAAAGCAGAAGTACACGAGAGCAAGGCCAACCGTACAGCTCAGACCTAGCTTCTACTCACACTGTGACCTTGAACATCCAAAACAAATGGGCGAGAAAAGTATTTCTCTCAACTTGAGGCCAAAGCAAATCACATGGCAAAGCTCGAGATCAGTGGGGTAGGTGGTGTATTTCTCCTATGGAATTGAGGGGGTGGGAAAGAGTGGGTATTTTTGATCAATAATCTGATCCACCACAGGTAACAAAAGAACGCAACAGGAGAATTTTAGAGCTAGAAGAGGTTGTTCATTCATGCAGTAAATATTTATTGAGTACCTACTTTACACTGGACTCGGCCAGGTGTGCTATTGATATAAGAGCTTAAACAAAGACATGATCCCTCCCTTTCCTGTGTTCACAGTCTAGACTAAAGAGAGCATTGAGGCCAACCCTAACCTCCCCTGACTTCTACAGAAATCACACCCTGTGACCCCTGGACTTCTGCTTAAACATATTGTTGAGTCCTCATTTTGTGGGGCAGGGAGCATATTGCATTTTGGAGCCCTCTGCAAGAAAAGAATGCAGACATATGAGCACAAACTTAGGCAGGAAAGTGATGTTTATTTAGAATAAGAAGAGAAATCATAGTTAAAAAAAAAAAAACACTCATTTTTCAAAAGCTGACAACACAAAAAATACAAAATCTAATAATAAATTTCATCATAAAGAGAATGAAAAATAAAAAATTTCAACTAATTAGCTGCCTGGTACACCTCTGTAATATTTTTTCTTATAATTTTGGCTTTGATTGCCTCTTCACATGATGAAGATTTTGTCATTTTTTTTCTGTAGAGAAAATAGATAATGTAGCCTTTTCTCTAGTATGGGTGATCACTTCTCATTATGTGTACTGTGGATACAGTTTTGTACCCTTCAAACACAATATTTCTAATAAATTCTGCTTTGTGGGATTCTCACAAAAAACATTGTATACTTCTAATTAGGTACTCAATAAAATGCTGAACGTTACTAGGCTCGAAAAAGTCTATGTTCATCAGATGCATAGTTATGAGCTGAAGTTTCTGTTCACGTAGAGTTCCTTGCCGAAACAGAAGTCTTTCCTGCTAGAATATATTCGACCTGACAACATTCCCTTAAGCCAATGCCTAACCCAGTGCAAAACCCTAACCCTCTTCAATTCTATGAAGGCTGAGGAAGCTGCAGAAAAAAAAAGTTTGCAGTTAGCAGAGTTTGGGTTCATGAGGTTTAAGGAAAGAAACTGTCTCCATAACATAAAAGTGCAGGTGAAGCAGTGAATGCTGATGGAGAAGCTGCAGCAGGTTATCCAGAAGATCTAGCTGAGATAGTTGATTTTCAGTGTAGACCAAACAGCCTTATATGGGAAGAAACGCCGTTTAGGACTTTCACAGCTAGATAGAAGAAGTCAATGCCTGGCTTCAGAGCTTCGAAGGACAGGCTGACTCTCTTGTTAGGGGCTAATCCAGCTGGTTGGTGACTTCAAGTTGAAGCTAGTGCTTATTTACCATTCTGAAAATCTTAGATCCCGTAAGAATTATGTTAAATTTACCCTGCCAGTGCTCTATAAACGGAACAACAAAGCCTGGATGACAGCACATCTGTTTATAACATGGTCTACTGAGCATGTTAAGCCCACTGTTGAGACCTACTGCTCAGAAAAAAAGATTCCTTTTGAAATATTAGTTCTCATTGGCAATGCATCTGGTCACCCAAGAGCTCTGATGGAGGTGTACAAGGAGATTAATTTCATGCCTGTTAACACAACATCCAACCTGCAACCCATGGATCAAGGAGTAATTTTGACTTTCAAGTATTATTATTTAAGAAATACATTTGTATCTATCTACATTCCCATACATAGTGATTCCTCTGATGCATCTAGACAAAGTAAATTGAAAACTTTCTGAAAAGGTTCACCATTCTAGATACCATTAAGAACATTAGTGATTCACATTGTCGTTGTTGTTAGGTGCCGTATAGTCGGTTCTGACTCATAGCGACCCTACGTACCACAGAACAAAACACTGCCTGGTCCTGTGCCACGCTCACAGTCATTATTATACTTGAGCCCATTGTTGCAGCCACTGTGTCAGTCCATCTCCTTGAGGGTCTTCCTCTCTTTCATTGATCCTTGACTTTGCCAAGCATGATGTCCTTCTCCAGGGACTAGTCCTTCCTGAAAACATGTCCAAAATATGTAGGACATAGTGTTGCCTCCTTGCTTCTAAGGAGCATTTTGGTTGTACTTCTTCCAAGACAAATTTGTTTGTGATTCGTGGGAGGAGGTCAAGATATCGACATTAATAAGAGTTTGGAAGAAGTTGACTCCGACACTTATGGGGTTCAAGACTTCAGTGGAGGAAGTAATCGCAGTTGTGGTAGAAATAGCAAGAAAACTAGAATTAGAAGCAGATCTTGAGGCTGTGACTGACTTGTTGCAATTTCATGATAAAACTTAGAAGCTGAGGATGATTCTTATGCATGAGCAAAGAAAGTGATTTCTTGGGATGAATCTACTCCTGGTGAAGATACTGTGAACATTTTTGAAATGACAACAGAGGATTTAGAATATTACATAAACTTAGTCGGTAAAGCAGCGGCAGGCTTAGAGGGGATTGACCCAATTTTGAAAGAAGTTCTACTGTAGGTCGTATGTTATTAAACAGCATCGCCTGCTACAGAGAAATCTTTCATGAAAGGAAGAGTCCATCAATAAGACAAACTTCATCGTTGTCTCATTTTTAAAGAAATTGCCACAGATATCCCAACCTTCAGCAACTATCATCATGATCAGTCAGCAGCCATCAACATCCAGCCAAGGCCCGCAGCAGCAAAAAGATTACAACTCACTGAAGGCTCAGATGATTGTTAGCATTTTTTAGCAACAAAATATTTTTTAATTAAGGTATGTACATTGTTTTTTAAGACATGATGCTTTTGCACACTTAATAGACTAATAGACCATAGTCTAATGTAAACATAACTTTTGTATGTACTGGGAAACCAAAAAACTCGTGTAACTCGCTTTATTGCAATATTCACTCTATTATGGTGGTCTGGAACGGAACCCACAATATCTCTGAGGTATGCCTATACACAACATTACATTAGATGTTAGGTAATTATATTACATTGTATTAGATTACATACACGGGTATAGGGATTAGAATGCCAACACGTATTTTAAGGGGACCATATTCATTCCATAAGAGAGACCATCACAATGTTTTAAGCAGGAAAAGACCTGGTCAAATTTGTATGTTTAGTTAGAGCACTCTACCTGTGGCAAGGTAGGCCCTCAGTGATATGGGCTGAGACATTGGCCAAAACAATAAACTCAAACATACCAATGATCATGAGGACGGTGCAGGACCGGGCAACGTTTTGTTCTGTTGTACATAAGATCGCCATGAGTCGGAGCCAACTTGACAGCACGTTATAACAACCACTCTGCTTATAGTGTGGGTCATGGACTAGGGTGGGGGCAGAGTGAAAACGAAGAGGCCTCATAAGAGCCCCTTGCCCTGTTCCTGGCAAGAAATGACAATGGCTTGAGCCAGTTGGTCTATCAGCTATGAGTCTCCCCTTTGTGAGTAAACAAATACTGAAACTGGTTTCTTACTAATTTCTGCCTGGCTCTTTGCTTCCAACACATCTAAAAATGTGCCTTGCTCAGCCTACCTGACAAGCTGATGCTTAGAGCCTGCAGGTGCTTGATGAGCTGGGTTTAAAGAGCAAGGGGACACGTTTTTGCCCAACCTGAGAAAAGTGCAGAAGTGCTACCACTGACAGATGAGAGGACTGACCTGCAGGCCCGCGGCAAGCACCCCAGGTTTATATTCCAGACCACCAGCCACTATAATTAGATATTAGCGGGCCTCAGAAAGGCACATATCGATGCTTGCAGCCAGGGTCCCCGTTATAAAGGCTCTGGTTTGGGTTGGTTATTAACTATACTGTACGAAGCCTCATAAACACCTTTTTACACATACAGTGCAACCTTTCAATACAACAATCAAATGCTTTTCAACAAATTACAGTCTCATAGAAAAGCGACCCCTTGATTGCTTCCCAGAAAGAGGTGGAAGGAAACTTTAGACAGAACTTACTCGAAGCCTGATGTTTAGACTTTTGTTTGCTTTGGGTTGGAAATGCTAGCCTGGGGTTCAGACCCTGAGCAGCTCTAGGGACACTAGTGCCAATTAACCCATTCCTGGCCAGAAGGGAAGTCAGATCACAGAAATTATTTCACCATCTCGGCCTATTTTACAGATGAGCGTAATGAGAGCAGTGAGAAGCCACAGTGTAAGGTCACATGGGAACTCAGAGGTGGAACTGGGGTGCAAATTTCAGGACCAGCTGCCAACATCCTTCCTGGGGGAGAGCTGAGTGTGGTGCCAGGTCCTTTCCTGGGTCAACTCTGTTATCTTGGAAGTCAAATTTTGAGTTCTTATTCCCAGTACTCTTTCCTTTCCATAGTACTTTCTATTATACTTCCACTCAAGTAAACTATTTCTACTCCTTTTTATAGAAGTTGTCATTGTTGTTGGGTGCCCTCGCATCGATTCTGACTCATGGCAACCCCATGTGACAGGGTAGAACTGCCCCATGAGGTTTTCTGGGTCGCTGGGTCTTTCTCCTCTGGAGCCTCTGGGTGGGTTCAAACTGTCAACCTTTCAGTTAGCAACTGAGTACATAGCTGTTTGTGCCACCAAGGCTCCTTCCTTATAGAAGTAGATTTTTACATTTCATATTGTTTTTGTTGTTAGGTGCCATCCAGTTGGTTCTGACTCATAGGGACCCTATGTACCACAGCATGAAATGCTGCCCAGTCCTGTGCCATCCTCACAATTGTTATGCTTGAGCCCATTGTTGCAGCCACTTTGTCAATCCATCTCCTTGAAGGTCTTCCACTTCTTCGCTGACCCTGTACCTTACCAAGGATGATGTCCTTCTCCAGGGAATGATCCCTCCTGACGACATGTCTAAAGTATGTAAGATGTAGTCTTGCCATCCTTGCTTCCAAGAAGCAGTCTGATTGTGCTTCTTCCAAGACAGATTTATTCATTCTTCTGGCAGTCCATGGTATATTCAGTATTCTTCGCCAATACGACAGTTCAAAGGCATCAATTCTTCTTCAGTCTTCCTTATTCATAGTCAAGCTTTCGAATGTGTATGATACGATTGAAAACACCATGGCTTGGGTCAAGCACATCTTAGTCTTTAAGGTGATATCTTTGCTTTTTAATACTTTGAAGAAGTCTTTTGCAGCAGATTTGCCCAATGTAATGAGCCTTTTGATTTCTTGACTGCTGCTTCTATGGGTGTTGATTGTGGATACAAGTAAAATGAAATCCTTGACAACTTCAATCTTTTCTCCTCTTAACATGATGATGGCTATTGGTCCAGTAGTGAGGATTTGTGTTTTCTTTATGTTGAGGTGTAATCCATACTGAAGGCTGTGGTCTTTGATCTTCATCAGTGAGTGCTTCAAGTCCTCTTCACTTTCGGAAAGCAAGGTTGTATCATCTGCATAACTCAGGTTGTTAATGAGTCTTCCTCCAATCCTGATGCCCTGTTCTTCATATAGTCCAGCTTCTCAGGTTATTTGCTCAGCACACAAATTGAATAAGTATGGTGAAAGGATACAACCCTGACTTTAAACCATGCAGCATCCCCTTGTTCTGTTTGAATGACTGCGTCTTGGTCTATGTACAGACTCCTTATGAGCACAATTAAGTGTTCTGGCATTTCCGTTCTTCGCAATGTTAACCATAATTTGTTATGATCCACACAGTCGAATGCCTTTGCATAGTCAATAAAACCCAGGTAAACATCTTCCTGGTATTCTCTGCTTTCAGCCAGGATCCATCTGACATCAGCAATGATAACCAGGGGGATATCATTCCATGTCCTCTTCTGAATCCAGCCTGAATTTCTGGCAGTTCCCTGTAGATATAATACTGCAGCTGCTTTTGAATGATTTTCAGCAAAATTTTACTTGTGTGTGATATTAATGCTATTGTTCTATAAGTTCTGCATCCAGCTGGATCACCTTTCTTGGAAATAGGCATAAATATGTATCTCTTCCAGTCAGCTGGCCAGGTAGCTGTCTTCAAAATTTCTTGGCATAGATGAGTGAGCACTTCCAACACTGCATCCGTTTGTTGAAGCATCTCAATTGGTATTCCGTCAATTCCTGGAGCCTTGTTTTTCACCAATGCCTTCAGAGCAGCTTGGACTTCTTCCTTCAGTACCATAGGTTCCTGATCATATGCTACTTCTTGAAATGGTTGAATGTCAACCAATTCTTTTTGTCATAATGACTTTGTGTATTCCTTCCATCTTCTTTTGATGCTTCCTGCCTCCTTGAATACTTTCCCCATAGAATCCTTCACTAACGTGGCCCAAGGCTTGAATTTTCTCTTCAGTTCTTAAAGCTTGAGAAATGCCAAGCGTATTCTTCCCTTTTGGTTTTCTATCTCTTTGCACATGCCATTACAATAGATTTCCTAGACCAGTAAAATTTGCAGATTTAGGACTGTGAACTCTTTGACAGGGTCATTGAAGGGCAATGAGCAAAAAAGACAGCTACCCAAGAACATGTGTAATTTGTGACCACCAGCTTCTGTGTAAGGAAAAAATTATCCTCAAGGGAAGAAAATAAAAGAAAGGGAGAGAGAAGGGTGTTTGTACTTAAGTGCCGCTGGCAGAATTCAATCAAGGGCAGAGCCAAGACATCCTTCTGTCCTTGACTTTGCCATTGGACTTGGGAGAAGGCCACAGCCACTGTAGGCTTCCATTTCCCCATCTGCCTATTGAGAAATCGATGGCCCTCTGGAAGCGAATGTGAGATGCTCCAGAGCATGTTTTGAGAGTCTGGGCTCTTCTAAGATCAAGAGTGAGCTAAGTAAAACTATTGACATCATTTTTCTTAGTTCCAACCTTCGCTCTTGGTTATAACCCTTGTAGCTTAAAGGCAGGGGATAGAATGCTGGCTTAAACATCAGGAAGACTGGGGTATGTGTTCTGGTTCTGCCACTTTCTTACTTGCTGTGCGGTAGAGAACAATTGACTTCACCCTGATTGGCCTCCTTTCCTCTGCTGTAGATGGAGATCAGCATATTGAGCTTACAGAGATACTGTGGAGACTGAATAAGAAAACGTGCGGAAAGGTCAACAACTGCTCTAAAGCAAAGATGAGAAGATAAGGGGGCAGGGAAACTAGAGCACTGGAAACAGAACAACCAGAATGCAATTAAAGAGAATGTTGACACCTCATGTTACTGAATAATTTGTGTAGAAATTGTCAAATGGGAACCTAACTTGCTGTGTACACTTTCAACAAAAACAATAAAATATTATTAAAAGAAAAAAAAGAAACACATGCAGAAAGTTCCCAGCTCAGTGCCTTGCCTATAGCTGGTTCTCAATAAACACGTAAATGTTATTACAACCTCTCCTAGACATTTCCCCCCATTTCAAGGTGGCCAAAAGGAAGGGGAGAGATGGAACAAGGAAGGGTGTGAATCAGTCTCCTCAAGTCTGAAACAAGGACTCTAAAGCAGTGGGGATGAAATGAATTAATAATACATGCAGCAACCTTATGGCCACGATTAGCACGACATAGGTGCTTACTAAATGACAGCCATGAGGTGACAGTGTCAATGGAAATCTCAGCTCCCTTTTGGCTAAATGTGGCCATGGGACAGTCACAAGTGATGGCCATCGCCTCATAGTATCATCGTTTTGTCAGTCGATACGCATTTTCCTGAACTTCTCCCAAAGGTTGCTTGAGTCCCAATGCCAAAACAGGAGTCCCTGGGTGACTAAGTGCCAACAGCTAGCTGAAAGGTTGGTGGTTTGAACCCAGCCAGAAGCACCTCAGAAGTAAGGTCTGGCAATCTGCTTCTGACAAGCCCCAGCCTTGAAAACCCTATGAGGCAGTTCTACTATGCACACATGGGGTTGTCATGAGTTGGAATAGACTCGATGGCAACTAACAACAACAATAACACCGAAACAGTTTGTAAAATCAGAATTTTGCTTGCTCGTTCTTCTGTTGTTAGGAGCCACAACCCGTCTGTCAGTTTGTCATACCGTGGTGGCTTGTGTGCTGCTGTGATGTTGGAAGCTATGCCACCGGTATTTTAAATACCAGCGGTCATCCACGGTGGACAGGTGTCAGTAGAGTTTCCAAACTGAGAGACTGTGAACAGAAGCCTGGAGATCTACTTCCCAAAATCAGCCAGTAACCTTATGGATCCCAACAGAACACTGCCCGGCTCCACCTGCTTTGGACATGTCATCAGGAGGGATCAGTTGCTGGAGGAGGACGTCATGTTTGATGAAGTAGAGGGCCAGCGAGGGAGACCCTCAGTGATATGGCTTGGCACAATAGCCAGAACGATGGACTTGAATATGCTAGCAGCAGTGAGGATGACGCAGGACCAGGCAACATTTTGTCCTGTTGTGCAGAAAGTCACCACAAGTCAGAGTTGACTCGACAACAGCTAACAACAACAAAAGCATTGTTGGCGTGGCGGGGGGGGGCAGGAATTTTGGTCTGCTGGTTTGCAGCTGCACACTTGATGCCAGGAATATGGTTGGACACATGATAGGTGCTCAGTAAATTTGTTGAATGAATAAATGGGTTCATGAATAGATGGATGAAAGTAATATGTCTGAGGCCTTTCAAGTTCTTTATTCAGCCAGCTATGATTATCTATAAACACCAAGCTAAGGCAGGGAAGCTGATAACACACATTTTAGAGAGATTCTCAAGTGAATGGCTGCGATTAAAAAGCCTAGGCTCGGTTTTGCTTCTTCTAGACCTTGAGCCCTTCTGTTTGGTCTTGGTTTAGGCTTTCAGCAGGAAGTACAGAGTTAAGCACTTGACTCCAGCAAAAACTTTGGCAATTGAAACTCACTCAGAGGTACCTAGGAAGAGAGGCCTGGCAATCTACTCTGCACACATGCAGTCACCATGAGCCAGAATTGTCTTGATGGCAACCAACAACAACAAAGGGAAGAACATGCCATGTCTCTGTAATCCCCAGAGTACTTCGCACATGAGAGTGTCCCACGATCCATGTTTCCGAAATGACCGAAAAAGGGTTACCACCTGGTTAACCCCCCTTTAAAACCAGAATGTAAAAGTAAACTCAGGGTGATTTCTGAAAACAGCCTCGCAACATTGCATAAAACCCAACCCAACCCAAAAATCCACAGAAATAAAAATCCGAAGTCGCAGGCATTTCTCGGCTACCAGAACTCTTTCTGATTTACACTTGGGTTTGAAAACTCCACAAGACAACAGGGATACTCTAATTGGAGCCCAGGAGGAGGTGCAGCATGGCCAGTTACTAGTAAAACTGAAAGCATTTATTTATTATTGAATTTGTTTGCCCAGGAGACTTTGCTCCTGATGCAACATCTGGTTTCCATTGCAGCCCAACTTTTACCTAATTGTACAGCTGGGGAGATTAAGGCCTGAGGGGTCACAGGCCGAGCCCAGTCAGGACCCAGCCCCCTGTGAGAGCTGCGCTCTTTGCTTCAGGGTAGAGACCACACTCATTGCCTCTGGTCCTCCAGCAGAGACCTGTAAATAAGAAAGGAATGACTCTTTCATGTGCCCACTCTCCCTCCTTCTGATTCTTATTAATGGTGGGGGGGGGGCTGGGGGAAGAGGAGGGGGTCTGGGGGATGGAAGATGGAGGAGGAAGGGGTATCGACCACAGAGGTTCCAGACCACAGGCAAGGGGGTGGAGGAGGCAGGGTGGACAGAAGTACTTTTTTGGGTGTCCTTCGTCAAAGTCTGATTCCTCTGCCCCAAGGCGGCTGGCAGGAGAAGATGGGCTCCATTTTCCAGCTCTGACAGTAACGACGGAGAAATACATTTCAACTGTAACATCAGATGACTGCAATGAAAAAGGGCCAACCAGAGGGGCCTTAGAAGAAAGGGCTGGCAATCTACTTCCAAAAGATCAGCCATTGAAATCTTTATGGAGCACATTTCTACTCAGGCACACATGGGGATGCTATGAGTTGGAATCAACTCAAGAATTCCTGGATGGAGAGGAAGTTGCCACTGAAGGGTTAGGTTAATGTTCTTCACTGGTTGATTTCTTGTTGTTGTTAGGTGCCGTGGAGTCAGTTCTGACTCCTAGCAACCCTATGGACAGCAGAAGGAAACACTGCCCGGTCCTGTGCCATTCTCACAATCATTGTTATCTTAAGCCCATTGTTGCAGCCACCATGTCAATCCATCTCATTGAGGGTCTTCCTCTTTTTCGCTGACCCTCTACTTTACCAAGCATGATGTCCTTCTTCAGGGACTGATCCCTCCTGATAACATGTCCAAAATATGTGAGACTTAGTCTCGCCATCCTTGCTTCTAAGGAGCACTCTGGCTGTACTTCTTCCAAGACAGATTTGTTTGTTCTTATGGGAGTCCATGGTACATTCAGTAGTCTTCACCAACACAATTCAAAGGTGTAAATTCTTCTTCAGTCTTCCTTATTCACTGTCCAATTTTCCCATGCATAGGGGGTGATTGAAAACACTATGGCTTGGGTCAGGTGCACTTGTCTTCAAGGAGACATCTGTGCTTTTCTTCACTGGGTATGAACCCCTTCTTCTTCTTCTTTTAAATCAATTCTAGTGTGAATTTGAGCAAGATTTTAACTTCCCTGAGCCTCAGCTCCCTTATGTCCATCCCCTTACCAGATACAAGGAATTGCTGGGGGGGATTAAAGGAGATAATTTATGTAAAGTATTTAGTGCATATGAGGGCAGTGATGATTCAATGGTAGAATTCTTGCCTTTCATGCAGGAGACCCAGGTTCGATTCCCAGCCAATGCACTTCATAGGCAACCACCACCCATCTGTCAGTGGCAGCTTACATGTTGCTGTGATGCCGAACAGGTTTCAGTGGAACTTCTAGGCTAAAACAGGCTAGGAAGAAAGGCCTGGCAATCTACTTCCAAAACTCATCCAGTGAAAACCCTATGGATCACAACGGACCAATCCACAAATGATCGTGGGAATGGTGCCTAACTAGGCAGTGTTTTGTTCCATTGTGCATGGGGTCCCCATGAGTCAGGTGCCAACCTGATGGCAGCTGACAACTATAAAAACTTACTGCAGATGACCGATGCTTAGTAAGTGCTTAAAAAGGTGCTAACAACCAGCCTAAAAAAAAATCAGCTAAGAAATCACACTTTATTCCAAGTCCATTTAAAGACGTGAGCACATCTTCGGGGTAACCTGGAGAATACCATGAAGGGACAAGGATCAGAGCACTGGTTTGAGCTGCACACAGCACTAGCCACTGGAGGAGCGGAAAGGTGATAATACAGGATCTTGAAGATCTATAATAACAATCAAGGACTGTAAAAGCCGTCTGGTGAGACAATAGGGGTTCCCATGGAGCAATAATTCAGGGCTGAGCCCTCACTGCAGGCAAAGTAAGACTACCCAAGCCAGACTCAGAATCAATCAGGGCTGGAATTGTTAGGGAAGACTTCAGGGAGGAGGTAGACTGGATCTGGGTTTTGAAGGATGGGTAGGAGTTTGAGAGGCAGAGGGGTCCCACGAGAGTGTTTTAGAAAACAGCATGAACAATGGCATGTGGTAGATTGGGTGAACCTAGGCAGAAATAGGGTAGGAAAAGTGAGAAGACCAGCCTGGGTGATGAAATGGAGGGCAGAGAGAGCAACAGAGGCAGGGTTCTATATGCAGGAGGCCTCCAAAGTCAGGCAGAGCATGTAGTGTACTTGAGGAAGCTCGCCCTCACAGACAAAATGGATCAGACAACAATAGACTAAACACTGGGATGTCCTTGGGATCTTCTTCTGACCTTCATGCTTCACCAAGGCTCAATCCTGCTTTTCCAGCCTGTTATGGGCTGAATAAACCAAAACCAAAATTGGAGTACCTGGGTAGCACTTAGCTGCTAAACAAAAAGGCTGGTGTTTTGAGTCTACCCGGAGGCCCCTTGGAAAGGCCTGGTGATCTACTTCTGAAAAATCAGCTATTGAAAACCCTCTGGAGCACAGTTCCATTCTGACACACACGGGGTCACCATGAATTGGAATCAACCCTATGGCAATTTTGGGGGAGAGGTATGGTAGATTTGTATAGCCCAGAAAGATACGTTGAAGTCCTAACTCCTGGTTACCTGGCTTAGTCATCTAATGCTGCTATAACAGAATTACCACACGTGGATGGCTTTAACAAAGAGAACTTTATTGACTCACAGTCCAGTAGGCTAGAAGTCCAAAATCAGGGCGCCAGCTTCAGGGGAAGCCCTTCTCTCTTTGTTGGCTCTGGAGGAAGGTCCTTGTCATCAGCCTTCCCTTGGTCTGGGAGCATCTCAGTGCAGGAGCCTCAGGTCCAAAGGATGCACTCTGCTCCCGGCACATCATTCTTGGTGGTATGAGGTCCCCATGTCTCTCTGCTCGCTTCTCTGTTTTATATCCCAAAAGGGATTGGCTTAAGCCACTATCTAATCTTGTAAATCTCATCAGTATAACTGCTGCTATTCCATCTTATTAACGTCTTGGTGATAGGATTTACAATACATTGGAAAATCTCATCAAATGACAAAATGGTAGACCATCACACGTTGCTAGGAATCGTGACCTAGCCAAGTTGACAGATATTTTTTGGGGACACAATTCAATCCGTAACAGTACATGTGAATGTGACTTTGTTTGGGAATAGGGTCTTTGCAGGTGTAATTAGCAAACAGGAGATGATGCTAGAATAGGGTGGGCCCTGAATGCCATCTGAGTGGTATCTTTGTAAGAGAGAAGAGTCACAGACACAGACAGACACAGAGGAAAGATGGTCACATGAAGACGGAGGCAGAGATTGGAGTATTGCACCATAAACCAAAGAACGCCTGTGACCCCAGACGCTGGAAGAGGCAGGGAAGGATTCCTTCCCTAGGGCCTTCAGTGAGCTCATGGCCCTGCTGACACCTTGATTTCAGACTTCTGGACTCAGGAACTGTGAGAGAATAAGTTCTGTTGTTTAAAGCCACCCAATTTGTAGTACTCTGTTACCATAGTCTTAGGGAACTATTCTGGATCACCGGATTTCTTTACAAAACATGGAATATGCCAAGGTACATTGAGGGTATTGGAGGAGGCAGAGTGTTTTTCGCTTCCCTCATGATGTACAAAAAGTAGCTCCATCTTTAAATAAGGGTGGGGTTACCTGCTTGCCGTCCTGGGCCATGGATGCTTCTGAGTTATAGCTACTGCTGTTGTCCAGAGAATAGCAAAGGAAGGCATGGCCAGAGTCCTCTTTTTCTCTTTGCTAGCAGGCCTCTGTTCCTAGTTCACTTCACCCCAGTAACATTTATCTCAAGGGACATCCAAATATCTCAAATAAAAATACATTTTAATTCAAACCATATGATAATTCTTTTCTCAAATCACGAATTTGAGCATTTATTTGATAAGCAAAGAGAATGCTAACAACGGCATTGAACACTTGATGGTGTAGGGGCGATCTTTTGAGTGGGTCTTTCCCGGTTTCCGTTTCCCATTGGCATCCTAACCTCCAACCTGTGCAGACCCATTGCTCTCCCCAGGAACAGTCAGTAGTCAGTCAGCAGCGTTAACAGATATTTTGCTCCAACGGCAAGTCAGCCAGCAGTGGTATCACATGGACATGCCCCTTTTTCCCATAAGTTACGCAGCATAAAGGAGGGTTTTGCTGCCACGTCCAGGATATCATGCCCTGAGAGCTTGATTTGAGTTGCCATAAGTCCCGTTGGCTTCTACGTCAATGTATAGAAGGGACATCCGCAGGTCAAGATTGCCAATGTTGAGACTAGGATTCCTCCTCCTTCCCCATCCTAAACAATGACCAAGAGTAAAGGGGAATTCCAGTCTTAAATATTTGATGATATTCATCTGAGAGAGGGGAAAGGTTGAGCTGTCTTGAGCCCTGATCCCAGAAGGGCAACAGGTGTTATTAAACACATCCATTACCATGGACATACGAGGTATAAGTATTATGACCCTAGAAGAGAAGGCCTGAATCTACACCTCTGAGACTTCTAGGGGACCTATCCCAGGAAATCTTCCTTGGGTCTTCTTGTTTGGTCCATCCTACCTCTATCTTTCAACTCAACCTGAGGGAAGTCTAGAGAATTAAGATAAATTCATAGTGAATGTATTTCCACTGCCCTTCACCAAATTGCTGAAACAAGACCTTACACAGTCAAAAATACCCTCTGCAGCCCAGCATACTTCAGGATTCAGCACATAAGAGGGCTTCTAAGATTGACAGTTAAGGAGCCCTGGTGACACAATGGTTAAGCGCTCAGCTGCTAGTTGAAAGGTTGATGATTTAAATACATCCAGCAGCTCTGCGGGAGAAGGATCTGGTGATATACTTCCTTAAAGATTATAGCTAAGAAAACCCTGTGGGCAGTTCTACTCTGTCAAATGGGATCACTATGAGTTGGAAACGACTCAGTGGCACCCAACAAGAAGGAAGCAAATCAGTGTGCAGGATGGGCCCTCTTCCCCATTAGAAGGGGACTGAACAACAAGGCCTTCACCTTCTTCTCCACCAGCGTCTTAATCCCCACTCTCAGCTCCCGTTCAGACCCACTTAGACTGCCTGTTTTCCTCCCTGTTAACCTAAACCCTACATCTCAGCCTCTTAAACCTGATTTTCTTCCTTCTACTTTCTTTTGTAATTAGCCTGTCTCTACCCTAAACTTGAGCTGCCTCTATTATGACTATCAGCACCCACTTTGGCTCCTGATTATCTTGTATGTATTAGATTTGCATCCCTAAACTTGGTTCCAAGTTTCAGGAGGGTTGAAACTTAATCTCTTTGACCACCAGCAGCACGTGACTCAATAGAGGAGGCTCTTACCCAGTGTGGAATCTTTGGGAGTATCAGTCTTTTGTCTGGGGATCAAAGAAGTGCTAGTTTAGTAGTGTCGTTGCATATTTGTTTCATGCGATAGAACTTAGGTTAGGAGGAACAAACCAAGGGGCCATCTTGTTCATCAGCCAGCCATCTTCTCCATAACATACCCAAGTACAGTAATATATTACATACCTTCTTCCATCAGCCTATCAACATTATTTAAAATGCATGCCTAATTGCTTCCATGAACAAATGCCTCTTTTGCCATGAGACCAAAAGAATGGCATGGTGCCTGGCTACCATTACCAAACATTTTGATCAAAAATTCTGTAGAAGTATCCTGATCAAAAGTGGAAAAATGTGGAACAGAATTCCAAATTCTCATGGAATCCAGATTTTCTGGAGCCATTGGGGCTGAATGAACTCCTGAAACAGTTGCCCTAAGATAATCTTTCAACCTTAAATCTTAAACCAAAAACATTCCCTAACGTCTTCTTTAAACCAAACAATAACTTAGCTCATTTCGCAAAGAATGTTTGCCTTGAACATCATTTTCTTTTGAAGAACTATCTATAGGGGATCAAATTTGCAACAGCAACTCAAAAGGTCAGATAGGAAGCTTAGGGGGCAGTGAGTTCATGTTAATGGGGAAAGAACAATTTGGGATAGGAGGGCGAGAGTGGTTGAACAACTTGGAGAACATAATCAATGTCACTGAATTGTACACATAGAAATTGTTGAATTGGTTTATGTTCTGCTGTGTGTACTTTTATCAACAACAAAAAACAAACAAAAAATGTCCAGAAGCACGTGTATTTTATACACACACACACACAATCTTTCTTGTTTGTTTGCCTGTGCATGGAACGTCAAAGAACTCAGTTCCTTTACGCCAACTCTGCCCAGTCTTAGAAAAGCACAAGCGAGGATAACGTGTAGATGTCAGGGTCTGATGGCAGAGGGAGAACAACATCTGTATTCCTGGCTCTGAGATTCGCCTTGCGTTGGGAAAAGTGTCATGCACTGCAGAAAGAGAAAATGCTAAAGCTGCCCTTTACATAATACATCTCTGTTAAGGAAGTTGAGATTTGGGGGCAAACACATTGAATCACTCCTTCTTTCATTATTTTTGACATTGATTTGTCATTAGGAAAATTTATTAGGCTCCAGATTAAATTGATTTGAAGAATCATTAATTCATGGGATGAAGCCAGAGCCGTTTGGCCCCACCACGCTGAAATGAGGCAATATCGATAAAACAAAGGGGAAAATATTAGAGCTGTTTAGAATCCACTTTTTCCTACCTGGAGGAATGTTTTGGACATAATTGGTGGTGGTGGTGGGGGTTCTGATAGGCAAACTCAGTCAACTTATTAGCCAGAAGAGAAATTTTTCAATATTTAAATCAGAGAGAGAGATGGGTATTAATTTCAGAGAGGTCATTCAGAAAAAAGAAGGTTGCCAGCTGACTTATTCGCTTAAATAGGGACAAAAACACAGCCTCCCTCCTCATTCCACAAAAAGATCCAGATTTCGACTTGTTTGCACCCCCGTCCTGCCCTTCCCCAAATAAGTTACCCTTTTCCCACCTTGCTAATTCTCAGTCAGGATCAAGTCAGGGGTAAGCACCGCATGTAAAGCAGTTTCTCCTAATTCCAGGCAGGACTATTGTTTCTCTGACTCCCTCTCCCACCTCTCACAACTTGCTGTGGAATATGAATTGCTGTGGAACATACCATAAAAACACATGGCTCCCTGCCTTTTCTTAGCCCTTGTCTGCTATATTTTCATAAGAAAATCAAGAAAAAGGTCCACACCCTCCCAAACAATGTTTTAATCAGGACTATTTGCAAATGATCAAAAATCTGACTCCAGCTGGCTTTAAGGAACACTCTGGAATTTATTGGCTCCTGTGACAGAACAGTCCAACCTGTAAAGAGCCTCAGGCAGGCTGGAACCAGGGGGTCAAACAACGTCATTCTCTCTCTCTGTCTCCTTTATCTCTCCTTTTCTGTCTCTCTCCATTTCTTGGGTCAAACAGGCTCTCCCCAGGTGGAGGTCTCCATTAGCTCTGATTTACATTATCTTTTTAACTAGTAATCCTTGTGGAAAATGCCTTCTCTTTTCCAAGAGAACCAACGAAAGTCCACAATTTCAGTCTCTTGAGCTTGGAAGGGATCTTTTCATCTTTCACTTATTGGCTCATCCACAATTGTCTTCTTGTCCATCTGTCTATCTTCCTCCTACGTGTGCTAAATTTTGGGGTTCAGACACAGCTCTTGCCTTCAACCAAGTCTTATTTTGGAACTATTCCCCCCCTTCTGAAGGTCTGAAAGGACAGCCCACACACGTGTAGCTGGTGTAAGCTCCATTCCTCATGGTGTAACAAATATGGGTGAAGATGGCTTGTCCATTTTTACTTCTCTAGAAGTTCCTTATCGTGGTTAGTTTTCCAGCCAACCATAAAGAGGCCTGGAAGACAGACATGGACTCTGAGAACGGGGACAGAGTTAGAAGAATGAGTTTACTAGTAGCTCCACCATATACTAGTTGACATGATGACACTCAAGAGCCTCTGGAGTGCAGAGAAGCAGGTGAGGAGAGCGTGGCCCTGGGATGGAACGCAGGGTATCGGAGCTCTGGGCCTGCAGAACTGTGAGTAAAGGGAACAATCCCCAAATAAGTCAAAAGGAACTAGGCCAGATAAAAAGGAGCCCTGGTAGCACAGAGCTTAAGCACTCGGCTGCTATCTGAAAGGCTGGAGGTTCAAACCCACCCAGTGGCCCTACAGAGAAAGACCTGGAGATCTGCCTCTGTGAGCTTTACAGGTTAGAAAGCCCTGTGGGGCAGGCCTATTCTCACATGGGGTTGCTGTAAGTCAAAAATTGACCCAACGGCTCCTAACGGCAGACCAAATAAAAAAGTAATAGAACTCCACGCATCTTTACACACACACACACACACACACACACACACACACAAACACATGCAATATACACACACACTTAGGAAGTTTAAATATACTACGAGCCCTGGTAGCGCAGTGGTTACGTGATCTACTGCTAACCAGGGTTCGGTGGTTCGAACCCACCAGCCGCTCCTCAGAGAAAGATGTGGCAGTCTGTGTCTGTAAAGTATCACAGACTTGAAAACCCTGTAGGGCGGTTCTACCCTATTCTATCAGATAGGGTCACTGTGAGTTGGAATTGACTCCAAGGCAATGGGTTTTGGTTTTGATGGGCTCACCCCAGGATTCACTTAAGCTCTGCCTATATTTGGATGTGTGTGTGTGTGTGTGTGCGCATGTGCATGCATGCCTGTGTCCACTTGAAACTTGGGAACTGCCAGGAGAAGAAGCCATGAGGCCCAGCCAGAGGGCAAACAAAGGAGAGCGATAAGATGATGCTCTTTTACAAAAGCTGCCTCCTCCTTGAAGCCCAGAGGGTTCCTTCCAGCACTCAGAGCTCTGTACTTTCCTTGATGCCTGTAGCACGTTGTTTGGCCTCTCTTCAGTGTCATCTTACTCCAGTTAGGAGATTTGTTTAGATTCCAGGTGAAAGGAAATGTCTAAGGTCGAGGGTACTCACCAAACCTTTGTCATCAGCATATTACTGAGATCTCAGGCTCAGGAAAGATTCAGTGAACTGAAACCACCACTACCACCATCAATCACTGCAGGCGGGCAGAATTCGGCTCCTAACTATCTTGATGAAATATTTGCAAATGTTAAAAATTCACAAAGTCCAAGCCTTGACAACAAGTAAGGCGCTACGTTCAGTGAATTTGTATGTCTTATCTTGTTTAATCCATCTCAAAACCCATGCAAGATCGAGTCTTATTCTGGATTGACAAACCAGCAAACTGAATACCAGAGAGGTTAAACAATTGCCCCCAAATCACACATCTCAATAGCAGCAAAGTCAAAATTCAGACCCAGATCACTGTGTCCTCTCCCCAAAATATTAGCTCCATGCTTCTACCATAGGGACACTAAGTAGATACTTGTCGAATGA
Organism: Loxodonta africana; assembly: GCF_030014295.1. NCBI lineage: Eukaryota > Metazoa > Chordata > Mammalia > Proboscidea > Elephantidae > Loxodonta > Loxodonta africana. The sequence goes on from NC_087362.1 coordinate 65,761,060, forward strand.
ATGAATGGTAATGAATGAGTGAATTAATGAATAAACAAAGGAAAGGCCAGCTTCACCATGCCTGAATCAGCTCACTGCCTCCTGCTTTGCCCTTGACTTTGAGGCATAAATTGCAGCGGAACTGAAAATTAGGAGAGCTCCTGATGCTGGCACAGCTGTCCTACCCCATCTTGTCTGTTAGGAACAATTGGCAAACTGAGTTCCAGGCCAGGGTCCTTAGCTGAGCCTTATGGATCTCGGCCGGGATCATTAATGCCAGTGTGGTTCAAAGACAGTCAATATTGTAGCGGCTGCCTCCGATCAGACTGCCCGAAAAAAAGGAATGCGACTTCTTCCTGTGTTTTGCCGACGCACAGTATGTTGTGTGGGTAATTTCTGGTCTGGCCAGTAAAAACCTCCGGGAGCCTTCCTTTAGGTCTTTAATTATGAACTGTAGGGGACACCACAAAATAAATACTTAAAATGTCTAGACAACCAGTCATCAGAGTGGGATAATTAACTTCAAACATTTTAAATTGTTGGAGGAGTCGTTATTCACCTTATGCAGTTCCTTTCTATGCCCTTCCCGAGCCAGTATGTTTGTAGCAAGGCGGCTGGGAAACCAGTTGAACCTTGTCCTGATACAAAGCAGCCTCTTTCCCCAGCTCTTAAATGGCAAGTCACAAAATGACCAGAGAAGCATACAATAAAGGGACATAAACTGAAACAATTAGTTTTTCCAAGGAAGGAAAAATCTCTCCACCTTTTCATTACGTCGAAACACAAGACAGCACTAAGGCAGAACTGGAGGAAGAAGAATTACTGTTTTATTTATTTAGACTTTTTCTTTTTTTAATTTCTGTCTTAATTTTTTATTACTCAAAAAAAAAAAATCAAGCTATCACGATTCTTGATAAGAGCTCAGTAAATTTGCTTCCTGACATGTAAGTGTGATTAGGGTGTTGTTGCACTTGGGGTATTCCTTCTCCCTTACCCGTCCTCATCTCCCACAAACTTCCTCCAGGGGGGCACTTTTAGGATTGAGTGCGCATTAATTCTGTCATGATCTAAAAGCAAAACACTCCATGAAAGAGATACAGATTCCTCAACGGGAACTGTGGCAAACATGTCTTGGGCCCCTGCTCTTGCTTTGGAGGGGGGCTGTGTAGATCGAGGGGTCTTGTTGTTAATCAAGCCCAAGGCCTGAACTTGAACACTCTGGCTTTGGGCAAGAAGTAGTTCCGCAAACTCCAATCCGTGTGAGCACAGAGCTAGGCTTGGCTCTGAGGCAAAGGAAAGCTGTTCAAAATGTCAAAAGCTTCCTTCTACAACCCTTTCACATCATCTTTCTAGCAGACAATCTTTTAGAAGACACCAAATAATTAATAAGAATCCTCATTGTTTGATTCCAATGTCATTTTCCTTTAAATCAAAGAAATGCCATGTCAACTGTTATTTAATGAATATTTTATAATATTACGTTTATAATGACCATATTTAATTGCTACAGCTCTAATTAAAGGTGATATCTCATTGCATGCGTGTACTTTCTAAAAACCATAATTGTCTTGTGTAAGCCACTGAATAGATTTAGGAGTCTTCAATAACAAAATTACATTAATAGCGTGTGCTATTAAATATGATTGATGGCAAAATTGGACCCCTCCTGGTTCCCTACCACACAAAAGCACACACTGCCTTTGAAGATGGTGCCTCGAGTGTCAACAAGACAGCCAGGAAAAATAGACTGGCACTACCAAGGCCTGCCTTCCCCCAAAGAAAGGGCAACATCTTGGTAAGAATAAAAGGTGAGTCTAGCATATTAGGAGCCCTAGTGGAGCAGTGGTTAAGAGCTCAGCTGCTAACCAAAAGGTCGACAGTTTGAATCCACCATTTGCTCCTTGGAGACCCTACAGGGCATTTCTACTCTGTCCCATAGAGTCACTATAAGCCAGAATCGACTCAACAGCAAAGGGTTTGGTGTGGTTTGGCTAACATATGAGCTCTGTGAGAGACAGATTGCTGTAAACTCAGTTGGCTGGAGTTCTGTGTAGTATCCCTGCTTCCCATGAGGGTCAGAAGAGCAATGGGGAAAGACTGCTTCGAGAAGGGCCCTCACAGGTTGCCATGTCTACTGAGAACCATGACCTGCAGGAAAAATCACCAATAGCCAGCAGCAAGACTGTACTTTGTTGGACAAGTCAGTAGGTATCGAGGGTAAATTCTATGTACAACCCAGACCCTCCATGTCCCTGCCCTCAAAAGTTTTCAGCAAGTTGGCAAATCTGGTCACAGGGCAGAGATACAAGAGGAGAGAAAGAAGGGAGACCTGGATTCTGAGATCAGTGATGTAACCAAGCAACCCATTGCCACTGAGTGGATTCCAATTCATAGCGACCCTGTAAGACAGAGCAGAACTGCCCCCATAGGGTTTCCAAAGCTGTAAATCTTTACAGAAGCAGACCGCCACATCCTTCTCCCATGGAGCAGCTGGTGGGATTGAACCACCAGTCTTTTGGTTAGTAGTCGAACACTTTACCCACTGCGCCACCAGCTCTCCTTCAATAATAGAAAGCAGAGCCAAAATGATAAAGGATTGGAATAGAAAAGAAAGAAGAGAATCAAATATTACGGCTGACTTTCTCCCACTTAGTCTTTGTCACAATCCTATGCATTTTGTTGGTGTTATGGCTCTGACTCATAGTGACTCCATGCACAACAGGATAAAACACTGCTGGTCCTGTGCCACCCTCATGATCACTGGTATGCTCAAGTCCATTGTTTCTGCTCCTGTGTATTTTGTGTGCCTTCCAACCTAGGAGGCTCATCTTCCAGCCCTATATCAGAAAATATCTGTTGCTATACAGGGGTTTTCACTGGATAATTTTCAAAAGTAGATTGCCAGGCCTTTCTTCCTAGTCTGTCTTAGTCTGGAAGCTCTGCTTAAACCTGTCCACCATGGGTGACCCTGCTGGTATTTGAAATACTGGTGGCATAACTTCCAGCATCATTGCAACAAGCAAGCCACCACTGTATGACAAATTGACAGATGGACGGTGGCCTATGAGGTTATAGATGAGAAGACTGAATGAAGCTCAGGGAAAGTAAGCAAGCTGAGTCCTTCAGATTCCAAATCCTATATTCTTTCAACTATCGTGCACTCTGCCTCCTCCAAGGTAAAAGCGTGGACAAATGCCAAGGGAGCTACTGTGCTTCAGATTTAATAAACTGGCTACTCTGCTCCAGGTTCCGGGCAGGAAGAAAGCAGCTCAAGCGTTCTGGGCTAACATTTTAGCAGGTGTTAGCTGATGACCTGCTGAGATTGAGGTTTGGTACTCCTGGAACATGGTTCAGAGTCTAATGGAAGGAAGTATGTAAACATGAAAGAGAAAGTGAGACCATTCCAAAGAAAATACTGAACTTTCCAATTCTGATGAGAGCTTGTCAAGGTTCTCTTGCCCTCTTCCCTGCTTGGCCCCGGTTAGGGGGGAATAGAGCAAGAAAAATTCCTCAGCCCTGGATCTACCTACAGAATGGCCACTGTTACTCCAAGACATGGTAACCATAAACCCAAAAAATCGCTGCCATTGAGTCGATTCTGACTCACAGCGACCCTATAGGACAGAGTTGAGTTTCCAAGGAGCACCTGGTGGATTCAAACTGCTGACCTCTTGGTTAGCAGCCGTAGCACTTAACCACGACACCACCAGGGTTTCCATGATAGCCATAGCTACCTTTTATTGTGCCTTTAACATGTACCAGGGTCTGCACTAGATGTCTTACACACCCAGTCTCATTGACTTCTCAAGGAAGCAGCCAGTTGCCTTTACATTCATTCTGAATCATGGTGATCCCATGTATATCAGAACAGAACTATGCTTCCTAGGGTTTCCAACATTTGATTTTCCAGAAGTAGATCACCAAACCTTTTTTCTGAGATGTCTCTGGGTGGACTTGAACCCCAACACTTTGGTTAGTAGCTGTGATGGCTAAGATTGTGTGTCACCTTAGCTGGGCCATGATTCTCAGTGTTTGCATGTGATCACTCCCACGATGGGATCTGCTGTGAGTAGTCAGTCAGTTGAAAAGGAATTTCCTTGGGCACGTGGCCTGCATTCGAATATAAGTGGACGTTCTGGCTTTTGCCTGCTCTGGATCCTCCACCTGCCTCTTGTTCATCTGACCTCCAGTTCTTTGGACTTGAGCTAGCAGCTTATTTGTTCATCTTGGAATTAATTGATCTTCACAGCCTGTGAGCAAGAGCCTTGCTCTCCAACCTGCCGATCTTGTATTTGCCAGCCCCTGTGGCTACATGAATCAGGAGAAGCCTCTGTATTGATCCATGGACTTGAATGTTCCAGCCTCTACAATCACATGAACTGTTTCCTAGATATAAATCTCTCTCTGTATATATATATGCTTTACTGGTTTTGCTTCTCTAAAGAACCGAGCCTAAGACAGCAACCAAACACATTAACTGTTTACACCACCCAGGGACTCCTTAAAGAAGCAGGAGCTATTGTTCTCTTTTGACAGCTGAGAAAACTGAGACTCCAAGAAGTTAAGACATTTGTACCAGATCTTATGGCTACCATCAGAGTCAGCATTTGAACACAAGGCCAGCCAACTGATTTGAAAGATCCTGCCCTTGATCAAGAGGTTGTGGTTTCTCTAGAGCAGGATGGCTGAACCTTCCTGAAGGGCGACCTTTGTCTGCAGTCCAGCAGGTGGATGAACATTGCCTGGAGGGCCTAGTTTGCAAGCCTGAAACTAGCCTCATAAATGTTTATTGATACAAGCCCATTACTTTTCATTATATTGGTTCTGGCCTGACTAGGGAGAAACTATTTGTCCCATGAGAATAAGGCAGAAAGGGAGGAAATGTCTTAGAAAGCCAGTTCACGGTTTTCTAGCTGTTCTCCTCATTGCTGCTCAGGTGGAAAGGAATAGTGCCACCTTCTTCCCACCACCACCACATGAGATTTAAGGCCCTAGCTCAATGCCCATCTATTAGAGACATGTGTCTCAACCCTCGATCACTCACAGAGGATATCCATATAAACTAGAGCACAGACTAGATTTCTTGGTCAATTAAGCTTCTAAATACAAGATAGTAAAACCAGATCATTGATGGACAGTGATGAGGAGGGTAAGAACAACATGGCTCATGGTATATTTTAGAGAACGGCAGTGTGATTCACCCTAGAAGGAATTCTAATGGCCACTTAACATATAAAAAATAGTTAATTTCCCTGGGAGTCAAATAAGCGTAAGTTTTTAAAGGAAGAATGGTATGTCATTTTTTCTACCAATACAATTAGCAATGATTTAAATATGTATCACACAGCAATGAAGAGGAGCTATGGACACATGCAACAACATAGATAAGTCTCAAATGCATTATGCTAAGTAAAAGATGATGCAACACTGGTGCTTCCTCGTCTATGCCAAAAAATTTGGAAGACAGCTACCTGACCAACTGACTGGAAGAGATCCATATTTGTGACAATTCCAAAGAAAGACGGTTCAACAGAACAGGGAAATTATGGAACAATATCATTACTATCACACACAAGTAAAATTTTGCTGAAGATAATTCAAAAACATTTGCAGCAGTACATTGAACTGCCAGAAATTAAAGCTGAATTCAAAATAGGACATGGAGTGAGGGATATCACTGCTGATATCAGAAGGATCCTGGCTGAAAGCAGAGAATACCAGAAAAATATTTACCTGTGTTTTATTGACTATGCAAAGGCATTCGACTGTGTGGATAAACAGATTATTATATCATAACATTGCAAAGAATGGGAATTCCATAACACTTAATTGTACTCTTGCAGAAAACTTGTACATAGACCAAGAGGCGGTCATTTGAACAGAACAAGAGTATAGTTCGTGATTTAAAATGAGGAAAGGTGTTGTCAGGTTATATCCTTTCATGATGCTCATTCAGTGTGTATGCTGAGCAAATAATCTGAGAAGCTGAACTATACGAAGGAGAACTTGGCATCAGGATTGGAGGAAGATTCATTAACAACCCGTGATATGTAGATGAAACAACCTTGTTTGATTAAAGCAAAGAGGACTTGAAGCACTTATTGATGAAGATCCAAGACTATAGCCTTCAGTATGGATTACACTTCAACATAAAGAAAACAAAAATCCTCACAACTGGACCAATAAGCAATACCATGATAAATGGAGACAATATTGAAATTGTTATGAATTTCATTTTACTTGGATCCACACCTAATGCCCATGTAAGCAGCACTCAAGAAAACAAATGCCATATGGCATTGGGCAAAACTTCTGCAAAGACCTCTTTAAAGTGTTAAAAAACAAATATGTCACCTTGAGGACGAAGGTGCACCTACTGCAAGCCTTCATATTTTCAATCACTTCATATGCATGCAAAAGCTGGACAATGAATAAGGAAGACCAAAATGTTCAAAAAGAACATTTCAAGATCAATCCTGAAGTACGATGTTGTCAGTGATAGGATAATATCCATACTCCTACAAGGAAGACCAATTAATATGACTATTATTCAAATTTACACACCAACCACTAAAATCAAAGATGAAGAAATTGAAGATTTTACCAAGTTCTGCCGTATGAAATTGATCAAACATGCAATCAGGATGCCTTGATAACTACTGGTGATTGGAATGCAAAAGTTGGAAACAAGGAAGGATAGGTAGTTGGAAAATGTGGCGTTGGTGGTAGAATTGATGCTGGACATCGCATAATAGAATTTTGCAAGACCAATGACTTCTTCACTGCAAATACATTTTTTCACCAACATAAGTGGTGACTATACACATGGATCTCACCAGATGGTATACACAGGAATCAAATCGACTACAGTTTTGGAAAGAAACAATGAAAAAGCTTGATATCATTAGAACAAGGCTAGGGGCCAACTGTGGAACAGATCATCAATTGCTTATATGCAAGTTCATGTTGAAACTGAAGAAAATCCAAGCAAGTCCACAACAGCCTAAGTATGACCTTCAGAGTATCCCACCTGAATTTAGAGATCATCTCAGAAACAGATTTGACTCATTGCATACTAACGACTGGAGACCAGACGAGTTGAGGAATGACATCAAGAGCGTCATACACGAAGAAAACTAAAAGTCATTAAAAATACAGGAAAGAAACAGAAGACCAAAATGGATGTCAGAAGAGACTCTGAAACTTGCTCTTGAACATTGAGTAGCTAAAAGCAAAAGGAAGAAATGATGAAGTAAAGAACTGAACAGAAGATTTCAAAGAGCAGCTCGAGAAGACAAAGGAAAATATTATAATGACACTTGCAAAGATCTGGAGTTAGAAAAGCAAAAGGAAGAGCGCTCTCGGCATTTCTCAAGCTAAAAGAACAGAAGAAAAAATTCAAACCTCGGGTTACAATACTGAAGGACTCTCAAGGGAAAATATTAAAAGATGCAGGAAGCATCAAAAAAAAAAAGATGGAAGGAATACACAGGGTCACTATACCAAAAAAGAGCTGGTCAACGTTCAACCATCTCAGGAGGCAGCATATGATCAGGAACCAACGGCACTGAAGGAAGAAGCCCAAGCTGCACTGAAGGCATTGGTGCAAAACCACACTCCGGGAATTGAGGGAACACCAATGGAGGTGTTTCAACAAATGGAGGCAGCACTGGAAGTGCTCACTCATCTATGCCAAGGAATTTGTAAGACAGCTACCTGACCAATTGGCTGGAAGAGATCCATATTTATGCCCATTCCAAAAAAAGGTGATCCAACCAAATGCGGAAATTATCAAACAATATCATTAATATCACAGGCAAGTAAAATTTTACTGAAGATCATTCAAAAGTAGCTGTAGCAGTATATCAACAGGGAACTGCCAGAAATTCGAAATTGATTTAGAAGAGGACACGGAACCAGGATGTTGCTGATGTCAGATGTATCCTGGCTAAAAGCAGAGAATACCAGAAAGATGCTTACCTGTGTTTTATTGACTATTTGATCAGTCCCTAGAGAAGGGCATCATTCTTGGTGAAGTGGAGGGTCAATGGAAAAGAGGAAGACCCTCAATGAGACGGGTTGACACAGTGGCTTCAATGATGGCCTCAGGCATGGCAACAATTGTGAGGATGGGGCAGGACTGGACAGTGTTTCATTCTGTGGTACACAGGGTCACTACGAGTTGCAACTGACTCAATGGCACCCAACAACAACAACAACAGTTTGCCAAGTTCTGCAAGTTTTGACAAATGTATATAGTTGTATAAGTGGTTACACTTACAACTTACACAAATCTTATCTGTTCTTATCTCTGGTGATAAGTTATGGGTATTTGTTACTTTCTTTTCTAGACTTCTCAAAATTGTCTGAAATTTTTTTCCAATAGGCATAGATGGTTTTGTTTATGGAAACAAACAAAAAAAATTCATGTTTACAAAAGGAAACAAAGAAGAAATATAAAACACAGTGTGGAAGACGAAATAATCAACATTCTATAATACTGGCAGAAGTTTAAATTGATGATAAAGTCATTCGTCTCAAAAGCATTATAATAGACATACACTTTTTCGGTACTTGTAACAGGAAAAGTGACACTATTGTTGGCACATGGATATTCATCATAATATACAATGCTTTGAAAAAGTCTAAATATCAAATGATAGGGGACTGGCTAAATTATGATATATTCATTCAATATTTTACTTCATAAACATCGATCATGATTGTAATATATTTTGTTTTGTTTTAGTTTGCCCATTATTTTCTTTGGAGCCCTGGTGGCGTAAAGGTTAAGAGCTCAGCTGCTAACCAAAGGGTCAGCAGTCCAAATTCACCAGCTTCTCCTTGGAAACCCTATGAGGCAGTTCTACTCTGTCCTATAGAGTCGTTATGAGTCAGAATCAACCCGACAGCACCTAACAACAACATTATTTTCTGGTGTTTTACTCCTTTCTGCTGGGCTTATGGTGCTCTTGATGAAGCACATCCTTTGGTAGTTCTTTCAGCAAGGGTCTGTTGGTGATGAACACTTAGTTTTGGTGTCTCTAGAAATATTTAATTTTGCTCTTACTCTTGAAAGACAATTTAGCTATGTCAATCTGAGCTGACCATTATTTCCTTAGCACTTTAAAGATATCACTCCATGATTTATCTAAGAGTAGAAGGTTTTTATTAATTCAGCACTTTAAGCAGACAACTCTCTGAGAACTAAGGCCTTTCTAACTAATTAAGTTAGAAACTTCTCAATCATTGTCTTTTCAATTATTGCTTCTTTACCATTCACTCTATTCTTCCTACACCCCTTCGGAGCTCTTTTTTACATGTCTCCTGGAGCTTCCTAACGTACCATGTTGTTTAACTGCTATTTCATATTCTCATCCCTTTGTCGCTCTATGCTATGTGCTCCGTGAATTCTCAATTCTACGCCACCAGTTCTTTCTATGATTATTTCCAGTCAAAGATCATTCTGCCTACTAAGATTCTATTTATTTTCAGAATTTCTAATTGTTTCTTTCACATATCCACCTTTTTCTATTCTATTTCTGCCTGGTTTGTTTCATAATTATATTTTATTCCTTACGTGGTTATCATGTTTATCTTGTGAATGATTCTAAGTAGGCTTATTTCAAAGTCATTTCAGGTATTTCCTTTTTTTTTTTTTTTTTCACTTTGAATAAATTCCTTTTTCAATTATTGATTTCATTGACTTTTAATTTTCTATACGTGTTTGGAATTTTAGTCTGCAGGCTCACTTTGAGTGGCAATTTCATATTTTAATTTTTGTTTTTTTTCCCTCACTCTGTCTCTTTACCTGCCCAGGTGTTTTGTGTTTATCTACCCAGTCCCCCGGAAGCCTTAGGCCCTCATCCCAGCTCTTGCATTGGTGGCTTAAGGCAGCACTCCTCAAACAATCTTAGTCCTTCAGGGACTGATGCTTTTGAAAAGTTTAATAAAAATTAAGGACTAGAAAAATATCCACCTGCTTGTATGTCTTTGGAGTCCATGGGTGGTACAAATGATTAATCTGCTCAGCTGCTAGCTGGGTAAAAGTTGAAGTCCACCCAAAGGTGCTTCAAAACAAAGGCCTGGTGATCTACACCCAAAACGAAATTCAGCTATTGAAAACCCTGTGTGTTCTACTCTGACACACAGGGGGTTGCCATGAGTGGGAATTGACTCAATGGCACTTTTTTCTTTTGCATGTCTCCATCATATCAAATTACTATAAAAGTTATAAATGCTTACTCGCAATGTTTGTATTTATCCAGTCAGGTATCAGTAACGAATAGTCCATACACTGGCATCGGTTAGGGGACCACATCCCACTTTGACTTAGGGCCCTTAGGCTGGAAGACTTTGGGGTTTTGCAGATCACTTGGATCCAGCTGGTGTCTTGGCCTAAGAGAGAGCATGTGCTCCTGTCTGCCTTTCCAGATATTCGGCTTTATGTAAAACACAGCCCCTGGGGGAGATATTACTTCCTTTTTTCCCCAGCCTCCTTTCACAGGAAGGAGCATCCCATTCAAGTCTTTGGTTTCAGGAAGTGAAACTAGTTTTGCTCTCAACTTTTACGTAAGTAAAAATCAACACCCAACAGGACAGTGGTTTCCACCCTGCTTATAACTCTCCTGTTTTGTTTCTGGCTTATGGACATGAGGGTCTCATTTGGAGGAAGAGTTATAGCTTTTCAGTTTTCTTATTTTAATTTTGTATATTGTAGCAGCTAATTAAAAAAAAAAAATTGCTGTCGAACCTATTCTGACTCGTAGTGACCCTATAGGACAGAGTAAAACCGTCCCACAGAGTTTCCAAGAAGCACCTGGTGGATTCCAACTGCTGACCTTCTGGTTAGCAGCTGTAGCACTTAATCACTACGCCACCAGGGTCTCCAGCAGCTAATAAGCACTTGCCTTTTTAATATCGTTTTCCTTCTTGCTTTGTAACAGAACCCCATTTATGTATCTGCCCTCCTCTTCAGAGCCAGTTCTTCAGGGAAATCTCATTCCAGCCCCAGGTATGGGTAGGGGCAGTAGTTGATTTCACATGTAGTAATGTCCATAGTCTCAGGGGACACCTAGGTCAATTGGCATAATATAGTTCATAAAGACAACATTCTACATCCTACTTAGGTGAATAGCAAATGGGGTCTTAAAAGCTTGCAAGCAACAGTCTAAGACACAACTATTAGATTCTTTCCATCTGGAGCAAAAGAGAGTGAAGAAAACCAAAGACTCAAGGAAGCAATGAGGCCAAAGTACTAATGGACCACAAGAACCATAGCCTGAACTAACCTGAGACCAGAAGAATTAGTTGGTTCCCAGCTACTACTACGGACCATTCTGACCAAGATCACAATAGAAGGTCCCAGTTAGAGTGGGGAAAAAATGTAGGAAAAAAATCAAATTCATGTAAAAGACCAGACTTACTGGTCTTAGGGATACTCAATGAAGCCATGAGACTATGGCTCTTAGACACCTTTCGAACTTGGAACTGAAGCCACTCCCAGAAATCATTTTTCAGACGAATGATAGACAGGCCTATAAAATTAACAATAATACCAGTGAGGAAAGTGATCCTTAGAGCAATCATCTATATGAGACCAAAAGGGCAACATCTGCCCAAAAAAAAGAGATGAAAAGGCACGAAGGGGCAGGAAAACTGGATGAATGGAAATGGGGAACTCAGGGTGGTAATGGGGAGAATGCTGACACATTGTGGGAATTGCAACCAAAGTCACAGAACTAATTTGCTCTATAAACTTTCACCTAAAGCACAATAAAAAAGTTAATTAATTAAATAAAATGTGGTCTTGTGACACATTCCAGCTGACGAGCTAGGAAAAGCAATCTGGGGAACGCTTCTGGGAGGTTTCTTCTCTGTTCAAAAGAAGCATAACCTACTACATGGAGTCAATTCCGACTTATAATGAACCAAGTAAACTGCCCATAGGGTTTCCTTTTTTAAATCTTTACAGAAGCAGACTGCTACATCTTTCTCCTGCGGAACAGCTGGTGGGTTCAAACCACTGAGCTTTTGGTAAGTAGCTAAGCGCTTTAACCACTGTGCCACTAAGGCTCCTAAAAAGAAGCACAGGAGAAATGATCTTATGTTCTCGATAAGATTGTTGATGTAAGTGAATGTGATGTACAGAAGAAGTCATCTTGCAATCATGAGGAAGACAAGTGAAGACAAAGCCAAGACACAGAGGAGAGCAGAGCTGAAAAATGGGAAGAACCCAGGCCCCTAATGATGTTGTTGAGTCACTGAATTAGCCAACCTCGAAGTCACCCTACTTCATTACTTCTGTTATTTCATATTAGGAATTTGGTAACTCGTTATGCTGATTTGAGGTAGGAATCTTTCTGTTACTTGCAGCCGAAGGCATCCTAACTGGTATACCTATCACCACTATGTGTTTGGAACAGTATAGGAGTCTCTATCTGTGAACTCATACCACCACCTTAACTTCTAAACTCTCCTATTATTTGTGTGACTTTTCAAGCATAGATAATAAGTCAAAGTTACCTTATAAAATTTTGGCTGAAAACTTTGGAAACTTGCTTAGTGAAATGATAAGAGCATTTTCTAATTAGTAAATTTGTTTTAGTTGGTAAATGGGAATTTCTGAAGTGTTCGTCATTCTAGCTAACATTTACTCAGTGTCTATAAAGTTCCAAATGCCATAATGGGGGCCATGGAGACTATTAAAGAAGGAAAAGGCATAGTATTTTTTCTTAAGGAATCTAATTAGGAAGACACAATTTATAACAACAACAGACACCTGGATTATCTGTTCAAATAAGGAATAGATATAGTATTTTGTGTAGGGGGTCAGAAAAAAGTAGAATCAGAGTTGTGTAAACTTTCTCAATGGAAGCTTACTTACCAAATTTCTTCTCTATTGACAGGTCAGACTCCTAACCTTACCCATACTTAAATGGTATAAATGCTCAACAGAATGTTGAAGATCTCTGTACAATTAGGTAAATTACAGAACTATTTCCAACTAGTCTCAAGGTCTCTAGTTAGCGTGTCTTTGAATGCAAGGGAGGCAGTTACCAAATTTGAAGAAATAGTCCTTAGGGTGGTGTGTTCATTAAATGTGTAACTTTGTCAGAGTGCTACTGTATTAAGGAATTTTTTTTATAGTCTGGTGGTGAGAAAACTACCTTTGGAATAGTTACTCACTGACAACAGATAAAGTGAAAATTGCGAGTGTTCTCAAATTTTTACACATTTCTCCCACTGATCATTGGTTCTTCAGAATGCGGAGATTTGTGTGAAGCGTGCCTGTGGGCTACATATGTTAAAAGTTAGCAGGAAAAATGTGTACCAGGAATCATATGTAAGATTCTCTTAGATCCGTTCTGCAGTGGGCTTGCTTGTCAAGCTCGGTCATTTGTGGTTTCTTTAGAGCTGAAAATGCAGCAGCAACCAAGTGTTTGTGTGGATAAGAAATAACCTGGAGAGCTAGTGTAGCCGTAAAATCAATGACGATATTTCCATTTGATTTATGTTATGCTTTTTTTAAATATTGTGTTAAACACGAACCTAACAAAACATTTGACATTTCAACAATCTTCACGGGTACAGTTCACTGACATTAATTATATTCATCATGTTGTTCAACCATCCTTCTTATCCATTCACAATTCATGCCAAACCTTTAACAGAAACTCAGTGTTCCCTAAGCATTGGCTTTTAATTCTTTAAAAAGTAATTATTTTATTCTTTTTATTATTATTACCACTACTTTAACTGTGGTGAAAACATACACAGCAAAACAGGACTGATTTCAGCAATTTCTACATGTTTAATTGAGTGACATTGACTTCATTCTTCAAGTCGTGCAACCATTCTCATTAACATTTTCCAAACTATTTCACCACTATTAACATAAACTCACTGCTCTCTAAGCAAAAGTTCCTCTTTCCTCCTCCCTTCCCTTCCTGGTAACTACTATTAATTTTTGGTGTCTATTTTATATATTTGCTTAGAAGCCCTGGTGGCACAGTGGTTAAGAGCTTGGCTGCTAACCAAAAGGTCAGAGTTTCAAATCCAGCAGCCACTCCACAAGAGAAAGAGGTGAAGTCTGCTACTGTAAAGAATACAGCCTTGGCAAGATCATGTAAGCTCCATAAAAAAAAAACAATTCCAAACTCCATGAGGGTCCTAATTGCCAGGCTGAGGGCTGTGGGGACCATGGTCTCAGGGAACATCTAGCTCAATTGGCATAACACAGTTTATAAAGAAAATGTTCTACATTCTACTTTGGTGAGTAGCGCCTGGGGTCTTAAAAGCCTGTGAGCATCCATCTAAGATACTCCACTGGTCTCACCCCTTCAGGAGCAAGGGAAAATGAAGAAAACCAAAGATACAAGGGAAAGATTAGTCCAAAGGACTAATGGGCCACAACTACCATGGCCTCCACCAGACTGAGTCCAGTACAACTAGATGGTACCCATCTACCACTGACTGCTCTGATAGGGATCACAGTAGAGGGTCTCAGACAGAGCTGGAGAAAAATGTAGAACAAAATTCTAACTCACAAAAAAAGACCGGTCTTACAGGCCTGACAAAGACTGCAAAAACCCTGAGAGGATGGCCCCCTGACACGCTTTTAGCTCAGTAATGAAGTCACTCCTGAGACTCACACTCTTCAGCCAAAGAAAAGACATGCCCATCGAACAAAACAAGACTAAAGGGGCACACCAGCCCAGGGGCAAGGACTTCAAGGCAGGAGGGGACAGGAAAGCTGGTAAGAAGGAACCCAAGTTGAGAAGAGTGTTGATATGTCGTGGGGTTGTTAACCAATGTCATAAAACAATATTGGTACTGTTTAATGAGAAGCTAGTTTGTTCTGTAAACCATCATCTAAAGTACAATTAAAAAAAAAAAAACGCAGCTTTAGAACCCCTATGGGGCAGATTTACTCTGACTCGTTGGCAATGGGTTTGGATTATATATTTGCATATTTCATATAATTGAGATCAACAGATGAATGGATAAACAAAATGTGATATATATACACAACAAAATATTACTCATCCAGAAAGAGATATGAGGTCCTGATGAGTGTGCCACAACATGGATGAGTCTTGAAAGCATTATGCTGAGTGAAATAAGTCAGTCGCAAAAGGAAAAATATGGTATGATCTCACTTATATTTTATTTTTTTAAAGCCAGAATAGAATAGAAAAATAAATACATGGAGAACTACATAAAGGACAGCTCGCCACCTCATATACAAGCAGAAATGTATTTAAAGACAAACGGCTTTATAATAAAAAGATTTCCAAGCCCCAGTCAATAGCCCCTTGAGTGGGATCAGCTTTCACTACCTCAGAAAACAAGCAGTAGGGAAAGCATCCTCCCAACGACTCTGCATCAAAAGCCGATCTGTCAGGTGGTTCTCTGATCAATTACCTTTCTTTGCTCAGTAAAACCAACAGTCAGCTTCAGCGCAATCAACACAGATGCCAAGTCTGGAAGCAGCTAGATGGAGAACAAATCAGGAAAATAGAGTCGTGAAGCCCATCACAGAAAAAGAAAATGATGCTTTAAAGAATTGCCACACTGGCAGGAGTACACTCTTGTCAGAGGGCGATTAATTTGAACATATCTTTTAAAAGTAAAAGTGTGTTTACCCTATGTTCCTGGAATTTCCTTCTTAATATCTATCCTAGAAAAATAAACAACCCCCCTCCCCCAAAAACCCAAACTCGTTGCTGTCAAGTCAATTCCAACTCAGCGATGCCACGTGTTACAGAGTAGAATTGCTCCATGGGGTTTTCATGGCTATGAACCTTATGGAAGCAGATTGCCAGGATTTTCTTCCACTGAGCCATTGGGCGGGTTCTAACTGCCAGACTTTAGGTTAGCAGCCCATCACAACCTGCATCACCCAGGCTGCCCTTAGAAATATACACGTGCACAGAAACACGTACAAGATGTTCGTCGTGGCATTGTTTGTGATAGAGAAAAAATGGACAAGTTCAGCACCCATCAACAGGAGAAAGGTTAAATAAGCCATGACATACACACTTAAATACAATGAAGTGAAAATGCGTATGTCAACACAGGGCCTTCTTTAAGACACAAGGCTGGGTGGAAAAGAAACAGATTTCAGAGTAACGTGTACAGCTGAACATTCCATATGCTAAATCAATAATTCACAAAAACAACGCTATTTATTTTCCAAGGGTACATTATTTCTCTATACGTAAATAATACAAGACGACTTAGAAGCTGAACCCCAAATTGGTAACAGCGATGACCTCCATGGAGATAAGAGGATGTCAGATTGAAGAAAGGGGGTCTTAAAGGGGTACTTTATCGTAATTTCTAAGGTTTTTCTTTATATATATAAAAGCTTCATTTTTATATGTGTTACTCATATGATTTGGTTAACTAAAATAAAGCAATTGATAAAAAAAAGAATGTAACTCTGTGTCGTTGAGTTTTAAACTTGCCCTGTATATAGATAAGGTCCATGGGATGTGCAAATGGCTTGCCCTTGGCTACTAGTCAAAAGGTTGGTGGTTTGAACCCACCCAGAAGCACTGTGGAGAAAGGCCTGGAAATTTGCTTCCGTAAAGATTATAGCCAAGAAAATCCTATGGGACGGTTTTACTCTGTAACACCTGGGGTCGCCATGAGTTGGAAGCAACTAGACGGCAACAGATTTGGGTTTTTTGTTTTGTTTTGTCTTGTTTTTCAATATATAGGTAAGATTTGCTCAAGGACCTTTGGGGGTCCCACTTCCTTGAGCCAATGTCATAACTCTGAGTATTGAAGATTCTTAGAAAGAAGAAACAGTGATGCCAATGAAAACTTCTTCCCTCTCCCCTTCTTCATGCTTGTCTAGGGAAAAATAAAGCTACTCTGGAAATTAGGGTCGCCCCCACTGAGCTCTGCTTCTTTGATACCTCTTGGCTTTGAGCCATCTTTGTGTTAAAGCAAATAGCTCTCAACCATTCTCATATCTTAAGTGAACAACGGATTCTTGAAACTCCCATTGATATGATGAGATAGATCATGGAAGATGCACAGGCTAGGTTCATGGGTTGGACTGGAAATTTCAATCCTCCTATGGGAAACCTTGCCAATGAATTATAAGTACACAGACAAGAGACACAAATAAAATGTGGAATGGTCGAGAGTTATTGAAGAGGAATGATCCCTCTTTTCCTTGTTGTTGTTAGTTGTTGTTAGGTGCCATCGAGTTGGTTCCAACTCATAGCGACCCTATGTACAACAGAAGGAAACACTGCCTGGTCTAGTTCCATGCTCACAATCATTGCTATGCTTGAGCCCATTGTTGCAGACACTGTGTGAATCCATCTCATTGAGGGTCTTACTCTCTATCACTGACCTTCTAATTTACCAAGCACGATGTTCTTCTTCAGGGACTGGTCCCTCCTGATAACAATGTCCAAAGTACTTGAGACAAAGTCTTGTCATCTTCTCTTCAAAGGAGCATTCTGGCTGTACTTCTTCCAAGAGAGATTAGTTCATTCTTTTGGCAGTCCATGGTATATTTAATATTCTTCACCAACACCATTTTTCAAAGGCATCAATTCTTTTTCAGTCTTCTTTATTCATTGTCAAGCTATGGCATGCATATGAGACAACTGAAAATACCATTGGGTCAGGTGCACCTTAGTCATTAAAGTGACATCTTTTTTTTTTTTTAATTAATTTTTATTAAGCTTCAAGTGAACATTTACCATTCCAATCAGTCTGTCACATGTAGGTTTACATACATCTTACTCCCTTTTCCCACTTGCTCTCCCCCTATTGAGTCAGCCCTTTCAGTCTCTCGTTTCGTGCCAATTTTGCCATCTTCCCTCTCTTTCTATCTTCCCATCCCCCCTCCAGTCAAGAGTTGCCAACACACTCTCCAGTGTCCACCTGATTTAATTAGCTCACTCTTCATCAGCATCTCTCTCCCACCCGCTGACCAGTCCTTTTCATGCCTGATGAGTTGTCTTCGGGGATGGTTCCTGTCCTGTGCCATCAGAAGTTCTGGGGAGCATTGTCTCTGGGATTCCTCTAGTCGCAGTCATACGATTAGGTATGGTCTTTTTATGAGAATTTGGGGTCTGTATCCCATTGGTCTCCTGCTCCCTCAGGAGTTGTCTGTAGTGCTCCCTAACAGGGCAGACATTGATTGTGGCCGGGCACCAACTAGTTCTTCTGGTCTCAGGATAATGTAGGTCTCTGGTTCATGTGGCCCTTTCTGTCTCTTGGGTTCTTAGTTGTCATGTGACCTTGGTGTTCTTCCTTTGCCTTTGCTCCAGGTGGGTTGAGACCAATTGATGTATCTTAGATGGCTGCTTGTTGGCATTTAGGACCCCAGGCACCACAATTCAAAGTGGGATGCAGAATGTTTTCATAATAGAATTATTTTGCCCATTGACTTAGAAGTCCCCTCACACCATGGACATCTTTGTTTTAAAGAGTTCTTTTGCAGCAGATTTGCACAATGCAATACGTTGTTTGATTTCTTGACTGGTGCTTCATAGGCATTGATTGTTGATGCAAGTAAAATGAAATCCTTGACAACTACAATGTTTTGTTCATTTATCATGATGTGGCTTACTGATCCAATTGTGAGGATTTTTGTTTTCTTTATGTTGAAGCATAATCCACACTGAAGACTGTAGTCTTCAATTTTTATTAACTCAATTCTATATTTCTCCATTTATCATGATGTGGCTTATTGGTCCAGTTTTGGGGATTTTGATTTTTTTTTTTATGTTGGAGTGCAATCTAGCTTCTCTGATTATTTGCCCAACATACATATTGAATAGTGTGGTGAACTGATACAACCCTGGCACACACTTTTCCTGACCTTAAACCATGCAGTATTCCCTGGTTTTGTTGGAATAACTGCCTCGTGGTCTATGTACAGATTCCTCATGAGCACAATTAAGTGTCCTGGAATTCCCATTCTTCTCAATGTTATCCCTAATTGGTTATGATCCACACAGTCAAATGCCTTGGCATAGTCAATAAAACACAGGTAAACATTTTTCTGGTATTCTCTGCTTTCAACCAGGACCCATCTAACATCAGCAATGATATCCTTACTTCTGTGTCCTCTTCTGAATCGGGTCTGAAGTTCTGGCAGTTCCCTGTAGATGTACTCCTGATTCTTTTCACCATACTTATTCAATCTCTATGCTGAGCAAATAATACAAGAAGCCAGACTATATGAAGAAGAACTCAGCATGAGAATTGGAGGAAGACTCATTAATAACCTGCAATATGCAGATGACACAACCTTGGTTGCTAAAAGCAAAGAGGACTTGAAGCACTTACTGATGAAGATCAAAGAATACAGCCTTCAGTATGGATTATACCTCAACATAAAGAAAACAAAAATCCTCACAACTGGATCAATAAGCAACATCTTTTCCTTAGTGTTACTGAAATTACCGATGGCCATACTGCTGCTGCAAAGAAAAAAAAAAAAAAAGTAATGTCTAAAAAGGAGCCAAAAACAGGTGGTCCTTGACTTTCGACAGGATTTTGTTCAGTGTACTCCATTTTAAGTCGGTTCTGATGTAAGTCGAATACTTCATTTTTTAAAAAATTTTCATTATCATTGCCTTTTATTATCAATATCTTTATAAATCCTATTTTTACTTGTTTTTGGGGGTTAGAAACATTGCATATAAATTTACAGATATATTTTAATACATATATACATGAAAAAATACACAAATCATAAAAATTTACTTGGAGATGAAGGAGAGTTGGAGGACACTGGCATTTTGTCAGTTGTGGCAATAACTATAGGGTCGCTATGAGTCAGAATTGACTCGACAGCAGTGGGTTTGGTTTTTTGGTGTTTGGCAATAACTCCACTTGTGGAAGGTTCTGGATCCTCTGGATTATCTCTGGGAATAAGGATGGCATTTCTAGTCAGAAAATTAGTGAGAGTTGTCTATATAATCTTTTTCTTTTTTTCTTCATATTATTTTGCGGTACACCTCACTGCTCCCTGAATCTACCTGTTGACTTTAGTGATCAGCATTTGGGTCCATGTTCTCAAACAACTGAAGGCCCTCTTTTTCGGAGGTCTCCAGGATAGTGAATTAACCTGGCAACACAATTTAACGTGTTTGAAAAGTCACTAATAGATTAAAATACCTTCTGTTAACCTTTGAGCAGTTTTTTTTTTTTTTTTTTAATTTCCACAAGGTGGTTAGTGAATATTCAAAAGAGTATTTTCGGATACCCCTGAAACACTTCCAAACAAACAGGCTGAACCTCATTGGGTAGAGGATCTCTGTTGTTGTTGAGTGCCATCAAGTCGATTGCTACTTGCAGGGACCCCATGTGACAGAGTACAACTCCCCTATAGGGTTTCCAAGGCTGTAATCTTTAAGAGAGCAAACCACCAGGTCTTTTCTCCCCCATAGCTGCTGAGAGCTTAACCATTGCGCTACCGGGGCTCCTTAGAGGCTCTCTAAGGGTCTCTAAGTGTGATTATGTATTTATTGAGCACAGATGTGTATCAATCCCCAGAGATAAGGGTGACTATGACACCAGCCGTCCTTTTGACATGGAGCTTAACTCTCAAGGCATTCCTCAGTGCTTACACTGTAAGCTAAGTGTTTTCACACATTATTTCATTCCACCCCCCAAACCAACCTGTGATGTATGTACTATTACTTCATTTTACAGATGGGGAAACTGAGGCTTAGAGAAGGTAAGGATTTGTCTAAGGGCAATAGTCGGCAAGTGGTAGAGCTAGGACTCAGACCCAAATCTGTTGGCCGGCTTCCTTGCTCTTAACCATTTGACGTTTTCAGAGTATGCCAAAATCCCCAGCAAGAGCAGGACTCGGCTCTGGCTCTCTCCTCGCGCAGGAAAGTGGGTTGGTATCCAGCCGTCTAAAGAGCATGGCGCCTGAACCACTGCACTCCCTTGGTCCTCTGCGTTGATCTGATAAGGCAGCTCTCATAGCAGCTCCCTGGCCAGTCCCCCGAGTGGCTGCATGGCTGCCAGGTTGCCTGCGCAGGGAAGAAGAAAGCCTTCCATTAGCAGGAGGCCCTGGCTCCCCATTGTTCCAGCGGAGAGCAGCTAATTGTCCTCTCCAAAGCTGGACTGCAGTCCCTTGCCAGAGGGAAATTAGGGACCCTTTTTCAGCAGGCGCTGTCCTTTCCGCAGCTGTCAGCTGAATGGCCCCAGGAGGAACAGGGCTGGTTTGGAGGATGGGAGAGACTTGTCTTGCATCTGATTCACACAGGGAGGGGCCGTGAACACAGCCCCGTGAGGAAGCCGAGACCCCACACAGACAGCATCCAGAATCACAGGCAGCCTGGCAACAGCTCTTCCTGACCGTTCCATTTAGCCCATGGCGTGCAGGATGGCTTATGATGCCTTTGGATAATTCAGGGGCTCTAACAGAGGCCCACCACCCATCTGTCATGCTGTCCTATTGTGGTGCCTTCATGTTGGTGTGAGGCTGAAAGCTATGCCACTGGTTTCAAACACAGGTTTCAGCGGAGCTTCCAGACTAAGGTAGACTAGGAAGAAAGGCCTGATGATCTACTTCTGAAAACTGATGAATGAAAACCTTATGGATCAAGACAGAGTATTGTCTGATATGGTGCTGGAAGATGAGCCTCCTAGGTTGGAAGACACTATACAATAGTCTCAACAATGGACTCAAAGGTACCAATGGTTGTCGGGATGGTGCAGGACTCAGGCAGAGAATGGAGTCCAGAGACAGAAGAGCAGGAGCACTCACCTTTACTGACTGCTTGAATAGCTTCTGGTGTTTACTCATATCTGATCTCCTTGCTTCCCTATAGCTGACCCTCATTTCCTGTATGCCCATCCTCTACCCCTTGCATCTAGGTGGGAGCATGTGACTGATCGTGGTCAGTGGACTGACTATAGGCAGAAATGATGGACACAACCACCTCCAGGCCTGGCCAGAAAACCTCCTGTATGAAATTCTGCTCTCTTTCTCTCTCCCACAGCCATGGGACTAGCAGTCAAGCTCTCCAAGGCCATAGAAGATGGTCTGCAAGAGTCACAGGTGGAAGACACCTGTAATCACAAGTCATTCCCTGGAAAAGAGTCACTGTGGAGAGCTGTCCCACCAGAAACACCGTCACTGGACTTTAAGTAAGTGAAAAATAAACTTAGATTATCTTAAGACACTGATATTGGGGGTAGTTTATTATAAGAAATAACATCACTGTACCCTAACTGATACCTGGGCCCATGATGTTCTACAAATACTAAAAAATAAAAAAATTAATGTTAGGTTAAACCTACTAAACCTCACAACAACCCTAAAAGAAGAAATTATTACCCCGTTTTACAAACAAGTTTGTAATCTGGAATTCAATTAATCTGAAGTTGTTTCTTGTCTCATGGCAACCTCATGTGTGTCAGAGTAGAACCGTATTCCATGGGCTTTTCTTTGTTTTTTGTTCTCGTAGAATTTTCAGTGGTTGAGTTTTTGGGAGTATATCACAGGCCTTTCTTCCAAGGCCCCCCGGGTGGACTTGAATCTCCAGCCTTTTGGTTAGTAGCCAAGCGCACTAACAGTTTGCACCACCCAAGGATTGCGCACGTGGGGTCACCATGAGTCAGAACTGATCCAGTGGCAACAGGTCACATGGAGGGAACTTGCCTTGTGCTCTCTGCTGAGTCATCCTGCCTCTTCCTCTGGGAGGCTTTTGATACAGGAGAAAGGCACACATCCAACAGGAGCCATCCTGGCTTTGACTTGGGCTAGCCCAGCCTTGCAGGAAGTCCAGACACTGGTTTTATCGTTACCTCTGCACCAGGGAAAAGCAGAGTCCATCGCTAGGCAGAGAGCCTTCAGAAAAACCACAGGAATGGCTTGGAGGCTTGGAGTTCCCTCCTGTGTGCTTCATGGAAGGGGTGATGGAGAGACTGGAGGCGGGGAGGGCCTTGTAATTAGCAACAAAGGGGTTAAATAAAAAAGAAAAAACATCTTTTAACCACAGTCAATGAAATTAGATAAAATTATCTGCTAGTCTTTATGAAAAGATCTAATGGTGCTGTCTACAATAAAGGCTCTATATGGCTTGCAAGATACAGTAAAATTAATTTTATATTGTGCTACCAGGTGCTGTTAGAATAGCGAGTTTATACCGGCAGTCCCAGAGCTTCAAACACTGAGCTGTAAAGGCCGGGTCACGGCGAGTGGCTTGGGGAAGAGAGGCTCAGGGCCCTCCATTCCCCCTGGGGCAAAGGCTCAGAAAGCTTTACGACTGTATACACTGTAGGGTGTTTTTCCTTAAATAGCCCCTCCTGACAACACCTAGCAGAGCCCTGAACATGAACGGTGTGACCTGTCTCCGGTATTTGCTCCACAGTAAGTCGGAAAGGGCCTCTTTCCTAGTGCTGGCTATAACAGAAATACTACAAGTGGGCGGATTTAAAGAACAGAAATTTATTTTCCCACTTTTTAGGAGGCTACATGTCCGAATTCAGGGCTCTGGCTTCGTTACTGGGTAGAAACCCCAGGTTCTTACTTGGTGCGACTGGTATTGGCCAATAAACCAGAGATGGAGGTGGGAGAACAGGAAAGGCACACTTATTTTGTTGTACAAAGAAGTGGAGTCAGCCGGAGCTGCTGCTGCCAAGACTGCTGGCCAAGGGCGGGGGGGCAGATTATTTTATAGGGGTTTACAAGCTGGCAGTTCATACAAATTACGCCAGCAACATTCTTACTCACACTACGCAGGCGCAATGGGGTTTACATATAATCTCCAAGTAAAAGCAGGATTCCACTGCAAAGATGTGGGGGTGGGGGCAGCAAAGGAGGGATTTTGCAATACAAGACTGTAGGGGAGGAAGCCAGGTAAAGAATACAGCACTGTGAGGGTTCTGTCTCAGCTTCAGGGGAAGGCTTTCTCTCTCTGTTAGCTCTGCAGAAAGGTCCTTGTTTCTTTTCAAGTTCTGTTCTTGGGTTCCTTGGCAATCTTCACGTGACATGGCATCTCTCTTCCCACATCTGTATTTGCTTGCTTCTGAGCAGAATCTGTTCTTTTATCTCTCGAAAGTGATTGGCTTAAGACTCAACACCAATATGGCCTCATTAACAAGACAAAGAAAATCCTTTTGCCGAATGAGATTACATACGCAGGTATGTTGTTGTTGTTGTTAGGTGCCATCGAGTCAGTTCCGACTCATAGCGACCCTGTGCACAATAGAACGAAATACTGCCCGGTCCTGCGCCATCCCCACAATCGTTGTTATGCTTGAGCCCATTGTTGCAGCCACTGTGTCAATCTACCTCATTGAGGGTCTTCCTCTTTTCCACTGACCCTGTACTTTGCCAAGCATGATGTCCTTCTCGAGGGACTGATCCCTCCTGACAACATGTCCAAAGTATGTAAGACGCAGTCTCGCCATCCTTGCTTCTAAGGAACATTCTGGTTGTACTTCCTCTAAGACAGATTTGTTCGTTCTTTTGGCAGTCATGGTATATTCAAATATTCTTTGCCAACACCACAATTCAAAGGCATCAATTCTTCTTTGGTCTTCCTTATTCACTGTCCAGCTTTCATATGCATATGATGCAATTGAAAATACCATGGCTTGGGTCAGGTGCACCTTAGTCTTCAAGGTGATACCTTTCCTCTTCAACACTTTAAAGAGGTCCTAGGAGGAAGGACCCAGCAGTCTACTTCTGAAAAGCATTAGCCAGTGAAAACCTTATGAATAGCAGGGAACATTGTACGCAGGTATGGGGATTAGGATTTACTGCACATGTTTTTGGGGACACAATTCAATCCATAACAGAAGGGAATCGGAAAGGCAGTCTGACATAAATCGAATACCTCATTTTTTTTTTTTTAAGTTTTCATTTTTATTGCATTTTATTATCAGTATCTTTATAAATCTGATCTGTATTTGTCTTTGGGGGTTGGAAACATTGCATATAAATTTACAGACATAGTTTAATATTTACATACATAAAAAAACACACCAATCATAAAGATTTACTCTGAGATGAAGAAGAGTTGGAGGATATTGTCATTTTGTCCGTTGTGGCAATAGCTCCACTTGTGGAAGGTTATGGATCATCTGGGTTATCCCTGGAATGGGGATGGTGCTTCTAGTCAGAAAGTTAGTGAGGGTTGTCATATGGTCCTTTGCTTTTTTTTCATCAAATATTTTACAGTAATGTCTCACTGTATCCCGAATCTGCCAATCAGCTTTAGAAAGTCATTCGGTATATGTTTTTTAAGCAACTGAAGTCACAATTTAATTTAGAAAACTACATCTACACAGCATTGTTTTGAACAGTAAATCACAAAATTGAATACCTGCAGGTGAACATCTGAGAATAACGTCAGCAGATTACCTGCTATAACATTGTGGGTAGCATATATTACTAGCCATAAAAAAATAAGGCATACAAAAAAAAAAAAAAGACAGTCATAAGGGAGGGTCATCATAACTTGAATACATAGTAAGCCACCTGTAACTATCTTTACTTGAAAAACGGGGTGAAGATAGTTCCCGTATATAGTGATACCACTTACCAGTGGCCACTGAGTCAACTCCGACTCAGGGCGACCTCATGTGTGTCAGAGTAGAACTGTGCTCCACAGGGTTTTCAGTGCCTGATTTTTTGGAAGTAGATTGCCAAGGTTTTCTTCCAAGGCACCTCTGGGTGGATTCAAATTACCAACCTTTCATTTAGTAGCCAAGTGCTTAATCATTTGCACCGCCCAGGGACTACACATAGAGATACAGACAGGACCTTATCCAGCCTCTGAATAAAATGGACCAGGCTCATTTCAGGGAAGGAAAAATGAGCTCAGGCTGGCTTGATTGGAAGAAAACAGGGCGTTGACTGAAGAAACAACTACCTGTTCGTCATGGATAGTGTAAAGCTTCTGCTAGGAAACCACTTCCCAGCAAGGACTTCATTTCCCAGCCTCCCTTGCATCTAGGGGGTGCCATAGGACAAGTTTACACCAATGGAATAGGAGCAGAAGTCATGAATGACTCAGACCAAGGAATTTAAGAAACCAATGTGACCCTATAATAGAGTAGAACTGCCCCAAAGGGTTTCCAAGGCTGTAAATCTTTTACAGAAGCAGACTGCCACATCTTTTCCCATGTAGCAGCTGGTGGGTTCTAACTGGTCGAATGTTTGGCTGGCAGATGAGTGCTTAACCACTGCGTCACCAGGGCTCAGCCTGGAAATCACGTGTTAAAGATGACAGAGCCACAGAGGGGAAGGAGACTGCGTCCTCCTTGAAACACCACTTAGAGGCAAGCTAACTGCAAATTAGGAAGATCCGTTCTGTACTTTGCAGGAGTGAGAAATGTACTTCTATTTTTTTAACCCATATATTTTAGGAGATCATTCTTAGAGTAGCTAGTATAACCCCGGAGCCCCAAAGTGGTGATGCAAATAGTTAATGCTCTTTGCTGCTAACTGAAAGTTTGGTGGTTCAAGTCCACCCAGAGGCACCTCGGAAGAAAGGCCTGGTGACCTACTTCTGAAAAAGTCAGCCATCGAACAGTTCTCTGACACACATGGGTTGGCTGTTATGAATCAGAATCAGCTGGGTTTTCTCGGTTTCACTATTACCCTAATACAGTGACATTCACCCTTCCTTTTTCATTTATTAAAATGCAGCCAATCTGTCACTTTTCTGCTCTACCATTTCCATTGAAAATATTGCTAACTGACTGTAGCATTTTTATCAGTCTTCACGGTGCCTCAGAGTCCTTCTTAACATTGCAAGTATTACAGCTTGATGGAAGCTGGCAGTCAGAATCACCTACTCGCCATGGCAGCACGGACTGTCTGCACTGTGAAGTCAGGGTGTGTCTCCATCACTTAGCACACTGCCAATATACGACAGCAGAGCAAAAAGATATGCTGAGCGAATGACTGAATGCAAGGTTAGATGTTCTACAAAGAAGATCTTATTCTGCCATAACCATTATCACACCATAAAACCAAAAACCAAACCCATTGCGTCAATTCCCACTCATAGCGACCCTGTAGCCCCGTAAAGTTTCCAAGGAGCGCCTGGTGGATTCAAACTGTGGACCTTTTGGTTCGCAGCTATAGCTCTTAACCACCATGCCATTACGGTTTCCACAGCCAATTTAAAAAAAATCAGACCGGTATCAAGATAATTCAACTCAGGTGTTAAGGTACCTAAGGGACTTGGGTGGCCATCCTAAAATTGTAGGTTTGTATTCACTGATAATCACTTATGTTTCACTTTGCCTGCAGAGAATGGGCTATCTGAATTGATCAGCTTGGAGATCCAGTGTCAGGAGAGGTAAGGGAAATAATCCCCACTTTGATGACCCAGGAGCCCTGGTGGCACAGTGGTTAAGAGCTCAGCTGCTAATCAAAATGCTGGCAGTTCGGATCCACCAGCTGCTCCTTGAAAATCCTATGGGGTAGTTCTACTCTGCCCTGTAGGGTCACTATGAGTCAGAATTGACCAGAAGGCAACAGGCTTATGGTGGCCCAGTCCCCACTATGGTGGCGCAATCCTCTCTATGGTGGTGCAATGGTTAAGAGCTCAACTGCTAACCAAAAGGTTGGTGGTTCAAACCCATCCAGTGGCTGCACGGGAGGAAGACCTGATGATTTACTTCCATAAAGATTACAGCCTAGAAAACCTTATAGGGCAGTTCTACTCTGTCACGTGGGGTTGCTATTAGTCAAAATAGCACCTAACAACAACAACAATTGGTTCGATTGTTTGCAATGCCATGCTAGGCAGATTATTTAGCTGGAGAGTCCCCCAAGAGTACACATGAACAGTAGGGATATTGGCTTTCCCTTTTTATTATATTGCACAACCTGGTACCTGGACTCCATAATCTCGTGATCACTGTAACTATTTAAGTAAAGAAAGCAGGTGGGAATATTCCCACTTAACAAATGAAGCAAGATTCCCAGAAGGGTGTGACTTGACAACATCACAAAATGTTAAAGACAAACTCAGGTCAAGGGCCCAGGTATCTCAACATTCATGCATTTATTCAGCTAATATTCATTGGGTACTTACCTGTCAAGCCCTTGGTAGGCTCTGGGTCATGCTGTCCTAGGCCCACGCAGATGCATATTTCTCTCTCCCGTCAGTTTCATGATGAAGTGTCACCTTTTTCCTTCTACACTCTATCAGGTTGTTTTGGGCACAGTTGCAGGAGGAGTGTCACATGGTAAAAAAAAAAAAAAAAGCATTACACCTCACTCTTGGAAATATGGCTGGAAGTAACAGAGAGATGGTATAAAGGCGAGCACTGGACAGTCTTTGATGGGTTCCCAAGACCTGGAAGAGTTTCTTTGGTGCTTTGGCCTGTTCTTCAGATTTACCATTCGAGGAATGCACCTCTTAGTTGTGAGCATTGGTCCCTGAATCCTGCACCCCAGCTTTTCTTCTTACAAGCCATCGGGGCATCAACGAATACGATGGACCATGTGGAGCCAGCCTTTTGGTCACTTCCACTCAGATTCTAGTGCTTGCTGTATCCCAGGCTGTTTCCATCAAAGAAAGAAGTGAAGTATGAGAGGCCCTTCCCAAGGCCTTTTGTGGTGCCCAGCTGTGACTGATGGTGGTCTACTCCTCAACCTCTGGCTAGACCCACCTGAATGTCAATTACTTAACTTATCCCTGGAGCGGTAATAGGAACTATTGTGGAAGGAGCATGTTGTTGTAAGGTGTCCTTGAGTTGGTTCCCGCTCATATTGACCCTATGTACAACAGAACGAAACACTGCCCTGTCCTGCACTATTCTCACAATCCTTGTGCTTGAGTCCATGTTGCAGCCACTGTGTCCATCCATCTCATTGAAGGTCTTCCTCTTTTGTGCTGACCCTGTACCTTACCAAGCAAGATGTCTGTCATGGATTGAATTATGTCCCCCCCAAAATATGTGTATCAGTTTGGCTGGGCCATGATTCCCGGTATTGTGTGATTTTCCTATATGTTGTAAATCCTGCCTCTATCATGTTAATGAGGGAGAATGGGCCGCAGTTGTGTTAGTGAATCAGGACTCTAATCTAAAAGGTTTGATTGTGTCTTGAGGCAATCTCTTGAGATATAAAAGAAAGAAGCAAGCAGAGAGACACTGGGACCTCATACCACCAAGAAAGCAGCACCAGGAACAGAGTTCATCCTTTGGACTGGGGGTCCCTGCACTTGAGAAGCTCCTCAATGAGGGGAAGATTGATGAGAAGGGTGACAGAGAGAGAAAGCCATTCATTCCCTAGAGCTGACACCCTGAATTTGGACTTTTAGCCTACTTTACTATGAAGAAATAAATTTCTTTTTGTTAAAGCCACCCATTTGTGGTATTTCTGTTATAGCAGCACTAGATAACTACGACAGCGTCCTTCTCCAGGGACTGGTCCTTCCTGATAACAAGCCCAATGTACATGAGACGAAGCTTCACCATCCTCGCTTGTAAGGAACATTCTGGCTGTAGTTTTTCTGAGACAGATTTGTTCATTATTTTGGCTGTCCATAGTATATCCAATACTCTTCGCCAACACCATAGTTCAAAGGTATCAATTCTTCTTCTTCGATTTGCCTTATTCATTGCCCTTCTTTCGCATGCATATGAGGAGATTGAAAACACCATGGCTTGGGTCAGGCACACCTTAGTCCTCAAAGTAACATATTTGCTTTTCAACATTTTAAAGGTCTTTTGCAGCAGATTTGCCCAAAGCAACACGTCATTTGATTTCCTGACTGCTGTTCCCATGGCATTGATTATGGATTCAAGTAAAATGAAATCGTTGGATGTCATGAAATTAAAAGTATTTGTCATTGGGGAGTAAGATTTTAGAGATTCTGGAGCACATAATTATAAATGTTATTAAAAATAGTCCTTGGAAACTTGCTTTTACAGTTCTCCAAGACTGCTTAGCCAACCTTATTTTCCCCTTCTCCCCAAAATGTATTTTCCACTCCACTCGTAAACTCCCAAGCACAACACTTTCATTTCTGCCCCCCAAACTTTGCATAAAAAATAAAAAAGGAGTCATCCCCTTCTGTCTATTTAGGCAAATCCTATCCATTTTTCTATGTCAGTGTCATGTTCAACGTGTAATTACTTCCTTTCCCCTAAACTTTCCCGTGTTGGAGCTCCTTTCTATGGCCTGAAAGGAGGGCCCGTACCACACCATTCAGCAATGTTTGTGTCATTTCTCATTATTTTGTGTGTGTCCCATCTTGCCTCTAAGATTAAAGTCTTGTGCAGAATAGGCAATACAGACAGCACTGGGTTTTAGTGTATAAATTAAGTACTCAGAATTTTTTTTTAATTAAATATTGTTGCTCTTTTTGTCAGGCAATGCATGAGGCCTTTGGCTTCACATAGTAAATCCACATTTTGATTCTAAGTATATTTGCCATCTGCCTGGTGGTACAATGGTTAAGAGCTGTGGCTGCAAACCAAAAGGTTGATTCGAACCACCAGCTGTTCCTTGAAAACCCTGTAGGGCAGTTGTACTCTGTCCTATAGTGTTGCTATGAGTGGGAATCGACTCAGCGACAACGGGGTTGGTTTTGGTATGTACAGTTTGGGGGCCCCTGGGTGGCATAAATGGTTTGTGCTCATCTACTAACCTAAAGGTTGGAGGTTCAAACCCACCCAGTGGCACTGCAGAAGAAAGGCCTGATGATCGCTTCCATAGAGATTACAGCCAAGAAAACCCTATGCAGAATTTCTGCTCTGAAACACATGCGGTTGCCATGAATCAAAATCAATTAGACCACAATAGGTTTGATTTTTTCTGTTTGTGAATATTTTTATGAGACATTGGTGGTGGTGGTGGTAGCATTCTTACTTTCCATGCTGGAGACCTAGGTTTGATTCCCGGCCAATGCACCTCAAACGCAGCCACCACCCCTCCGTCAGTGGAGCTTCGGTGTTGCTATAATATTAAACATGTTTCAGCAGACTAAGACAGACCAGGAGGAAAGGCCTGGTGATCTACTTCTGAAAATTAGCCAATAAAAACCATATGGATCACAAGGGTCTGATCTATAGGATGGTACAGGACAGGGCAGTGTTTTGTTCTGCTGTGTCTGGGGTCACTGTGGGTTGGGGCCCTCTTGATGGCAACCAAGCACAGCATGAGCAGTTTTAAATAGACAGGACTGCCGTGTACACAAGATTTTGGCCCATGGCACAGTGTGTACAGATTTCCAAGGTGGCCCTGCAAATAGGTGAGGAGATTTGACATGGTGGCGTCTTGGGAATGAGACAATCTCAGAGAATGTGGGGGCACTCAGCCCCCTCCTGTCTGAGTACTGCTGGAAGTATCAGGGAAGAGGCTCCAGGTGGGTTCCAAATTCAGAGCCCTGGCTTCCCCAGTGAGCTTATAGGGTGGTAGGGACGCGAGCATCCATGGTGGTGGTGGGTCGCACATGTATGTGCCTGCTGTATGCCAGCTTCTGAAAGGCATCTTAATCAATTGCCCCAGTCCTCTCGCACCCGAGGCCAGCCCAGGGCCAGGCAGACCTCCAACCCGCAAACAGTCCAATGGGATTTGGGCCGTGGTATCCCCCCACCTTTTTTTCCTTCCCCTAAGAGGATTTCCGTGCCAGCGCCATATGTTGAAAGGGCCCGAACACAATCCTATTACCGTTGCGGGAGGCATTAAATAATTACATTAATTTACCTAAATACGGAAAAACACAATCTTTACAAATCAGGGACACTTGGCCAGTTTTGCAACTGCAGGTTTTTCTCTTGGCACGGCGTGCTGTCCTGTTGGGCTCCTATTGCTACTTGGAGTGTTTCCTTTAATTGTGAGGCACACGGCTTCTCTTCTTCTGTTTAATTTTCCCCAAACTGGTTCCACATTCTGGCTACAAACATATTATAGGGAAAAAAAAAAAAAAAATCCCCACAGAAGTATGGATTGTGCTTGAGTGTACCCTAAGGCAGAGAGCATAAAAATAGCAATTTCTTGTATATGAAACCTTCCACGGGGCTGACTTTCCATAGATGACTTTGAGAAAAGGAAAAAGCTAAAGGAGTGGAAAGGAAAGAAAGGGAGCGGGAAAGAGAGGGACAAAAGTGGGAAAGAGAAGGGGATTAGTCAGTGGAGCCAAGGTGGGCCATCTGAGTTCCATGTGGACAAGGATCTCACACTAGACTTTTCTTTGATCTGCGTTTTCACTGCTATTGTTCACTGTGCCTACCTCATACTCCTCAATAAGTTGCCGTGGAATTGGGAGGCTGAAGGGTAGATGAAATATCCAAAGCCCAACCTCCCAGAAGCAGTGTCTTCTCACAGGAAGTCCACATAGAATGACTGTCAGTCACCCCCACAGCCCAACCTCAGAGGCAGAGGAAAGTTTCCCGACCCAGGACCTGTCTGGGATTCCCTACCTTGAGATAAGGCCTTCTAGAAAATTCTCCTCAAATTACTCAGTGAAAAATCTGGCTTTGGGTATTTTTTCCCCAACCATGACAGACTGATATTTTTGTATCACAGGACTCCGATATTTTTGTATCACAGGACTCGGAAGTGATAGCAGGGTCAAATTGCTATACAAGTTTCTAGATGTTTCCTCTGGATCTCTAACCTTGCCTCTTAGCAGAATGGTGACAGCTTTGTAGATCAGCACCAACCCACAGCCCACACTTTGAGTAGCTCTGTTCTAAACCACTAGAAGATAAGATAGGCTGAAGTGGCTCCTTCCCAGAGAGGTTGTCTGGGGACCTGAACTCACCTGGCAGGTAGGCAGTGACCACATCCTCGTTTGGGGGCGGAGATATAAAAGGAGTAGCTGAGGCCCCTGAAGATGAATCTTCCGGGTCCCCTAAGTTCTCAGAGGGCCCACCCGGCCTGAGAATGGTGCCAGGCTCCCAGCCCTCAGAGACCGTCTCTAAGGCCTGTGGGAAGACCAGCTGTCAGACGTAGCCAAGATAGCTACAGAGACCTAGCATCCTTTTTTAAGGTAACTTGTGGTACCTTTTAAAAAGCTAATAAGTGGTTAAGACAATAATGAAAAGATGTTGGAGGAAACAAAGAAGCCTGACATTTTAAATTCTTACTTTCCCACCCAGAGTGGTCCAGGCCCCACCCTACAATGCAGTTTGCTATTCTGAAGTCAGGATCTGATGAAGCCTCTGGCTCTAGACTTCATGCAAGATTTAATTCTCCTCATTTAACCACACTTCTGCTCATCTCCAGTCCTTTGTGTTCGCTGTGACTTCCCTTTCTTCCCTGTCGCTTACTCCTGGCATTAGCCTGGAAGCCACTTCCTCCACAGTCTGGCAGCACCAGCATTACCACCTGTGAGCTTTATAGAAATGCAGAATCTCAGGCCCCACCCCGCCCCAAACCTATTTAATCAGATTCTACATGTTAACGCCAACCGTCTGTCAGTTTGTGGTACGGTGGTGGTTTGCATGTTGCTGTGATTCTATGAGCTAGGCCACCAGTATTTTAAATACCAGCAGGGTCACCCATGGTGGACGGGTTTCAGAGTAACTTCTAGACTAAGACTGACTAGGAAGAAAGGCCTGGCAACCTACTTCTGAAAATTAGCCAACAAAAACATTTTGGATCTCAAGAGAATATTGTCTGATATAGTGCTCGAAGATGAGCCCCCAGGTTGGAACACTCAAAATACACAGTGGCCACAACAATAGATGTGAGCATACCAACAATTGTGAAGATGCTGAAGGACTGGGCAATGTTTTATTTGTACTTGGGGTCACCATGAGTCAAAGCCTGGACAGCAACTAACAACCACAATCACTGCCGTCAGTAACTTCACACTAGATGCTGAGATGGACTTGCTGTACTTTCTGAGATCTTGAAGAGATAAACGAACCAACGAAAAATAGCTTTGGGACCTTCTGTTCGGCCTAATGAACTCATTGGATTTACCAGCTGAACAAAAGTGAAACAACTCTGACCCACAATCAGTTAATCCTTCATCTTTCTTGGCGGCAGCCTCTAAAACAGCGGGAGAACCGTCCCCCAGCCTGTAGCGGTGCCACGGATCACAACGGAAACATATTGTCATCAGGTTAATTTCCCAACGCGCCTACCCCAACCACAAAATCCTGAGAGAACAAGTGTCAGATACACTTAATAATTGCATAATTATGACATCTGTTACTCTCCAGCACCTCTTAGTGGAAAATTAACTGAAGAAATAGCAGGTTCAAAGATGTGTTAACACTTGATAGCAGATTTAATTGAAATATGACGGGGGAGGATAATGGAGATTAAATTAAGCTCTCAGATAATCATCTGACACAAAGATAATTGAGCCAGCCTCTGCTACGTTGATGAGCGCTTTGGAGAGGCTGTACGGGGTGGCATTTCGAGTATCTTATCCTTCAGGCAAAATGGAATTCGTCTCTACCCCCTTCTTCTCCCTCTCTTGTCATTCAACATTTGTATCCTCCAAATCGATAATGTGAACAGCAGCATAATTGGAAATAAAAGATGATCTGAGAGCCACAGGAAATTAGGTTGAGGTGCGTGGAGAAAATGCAGTTGTCTCCTAGACAAGGGGGGAGTTTTTATGGGCCCTGCGCCAGGAGGGAGCCCTCCCCACCCTAGTCTCACTGTGTGTCTTTTTTCCAAAGCTTCTGTCCTTGATGGAAAGAAATGTCCATGTTTGAGGCTGGGAAGGAGCCCAGTAGGAGAGCAAGAATGGCTGAGATAATAGGACGATTTCTCTGCATCCATCCCACAAACTCTTTTCTAGGGAACATTCTCTGGGCTCAGTGGGGCAAGCCTGGGAAGCAGTGTCCGATTAAAACGCATACCCAGTGCTAAAAAGCTAGGAGTCAGCCCAGAAGAGAGCCAGAATTCACTAATAACAACCACCCAGAAGAGAGGTTGTTATTAGTGAATGTTCTGGAGTAGAGCGGAGGATGGCACATGGTGGTGAGCAGCTGAAAGAGGCAAGGGGGTTGATATCTCTGAAAGGATCAGCCTTCAACAGTCCTACAGACAGGGTCATCTCCTAGGCCTTCCCTTCCTTTGATTCAACCAACTCTTCCCTTTAGAAGGGCTGAGAATGGCAAGCCAAGTATAGAAAAGAAGATGGCAATCTTACTCTCCCCCACTCTACCCACACGCCAAAGATTCAGAGTTTCAGATTTAAAATTTTACACCAATGTGATTGATGTGCTTTATCAGCTTGGAGCCAAAGGAATGTGGTCACTTCTCTTCAAAAATTCCACTTAAGGGGCTCCATCACACTTCCCTCTTATCCTTCTTTTTCCTGGCTTCACCCCACCCATGGGAACCCTAAGAAGTTCCTAGTTCCGGCCACTCCTTAGGCAGAGACATAACTCAGGGCTGCCCCCTTGAGGCTAGAGGATGCCACTGACACGGTGCCGAGGCAGTGGATTGCCTCTCTGGCAGCCACCAGGGACACCAAGCTGGAACCCAGAACCTGTCGTGGGATGAAGGCCTCTTCTCCTCAGTAGTGCAGCCACGACTGCAGCATGTGGTACCTGTGGGGATGGAAATATAGGGGCCTGGAGCATAGGCTCTTACCGCAATTGTTGCCACATCTATTAGTTCAGCTTTGTACCTCACAGTAAGTCCTTCAGACAGCGGGGTCTGACAATCATGGTGTGCTCCCCAGATTTGGCTGGGGCGCCACTCCAAGTAGACAGCTTCACTCACACGGACTCTCCAGGGCATGATGCTCAGGATGGCCAGGGCAGGGTCTGGCATCCACGGCCTCAGAGATGGCAAAGCTTCCCTTTCACGACCCAGCCCACTGGACCCTTTTCTTTCAAACCTCACTGAGATTTCATTTTAAGAATTTCATTGTCAGAACAACCAGAACATGAATAAAGAGAATGTGGACACATTGTGAAAAAAATGTAACCATTGTCACTGAACAATTTGTGTAGAAATGGTCAAATGGGAGCCGAATTTGCAGTGTAAACCTTCACTGAAAAAACAATAAAATATTATTAAGCAACACTAAAAAGTGTCTCATTGCTCCTCATTATTGACCCTTGGGTAGGGCCTAAGATTCTGAAAGATTACAATAATGTTTAATCCTGGAGAGAATGAGGAGGATTAAACATTATTGTAATCTTAATCCCCTTCTCTTCCCTTCCAGCAACAACCTGGACTCCATAAGTAAATTTTTTTCCAACTGTTGGATAAAAAAAACAAACCAACCCAGTTACCATCCGGTCAGTTCTGACTCACAACCAGCCCATGGGTGACAGGGTAGAACTGTGCTACATAGTGTTTGCAGTGGCTGATTTTTTGGAAGTACTCACCAAGGCTTTCTTCCAAGGTGCCTCTGATGGACTTGAACCTCTAAACTTTCAGATAGCACCCAGGGACTCCCAAGTGCTGGATACCAACAGTGGGTTTCATTTCATTGGACCCCCAGCTGGTCCATGATGGCAGCATTTGGGAGCTGGGTTTGTCCATCTGTGCTATGATTTCTGTCCCAAATTAACTTACTGAAGCATAAAAGAGAAAGGTATCTCATGAGAAGGGGACTTAAAGGATTGTTTTAATCATCCTCCTGCAACCAGGTAATATGGCACCAGAAATTCCTTCCAAAGAGAAGATTCTTGACCCTCCTCTGACCTCTCTTTTTATCTGCAGGATGGGTGTGGGGGAGCCCATAAATCATCTGAACCCACCTCCCTTTGTCTAGTCTTAACACTGTCTCCGATGCTGGATGTCTACAAAGAAGAGACTTCTAGAGAAAAACCTTAATGTGTCCACAAAAGCGGCGTGCTTTGGTGCTTCTACCCCTCTTCAAAATTTCTATGGTTCCTTTGAGAAGTTGATTTTCTTTTTTTTTTTTTTAATTGTGTATCATTTTGTCTTCTGGGGAGAATCGCCCAATCAATGATTGTTTTGCGGAGTCTGTAAATCGCTTTTACATATTTCAAAATAATATCTAATTACAATGTCAAGGTTAATGCTTAAGTGACTGGAGTGGACAGGGCTCCACCCCCTCCCTCAGCCTCTCAAAGTAACATTGAAAATATGTCCTATAATTAGGAGCAATTATAAATTCCAATTAAAGAGGAGCCCACACGATTCTGGAGGTATTTTTCTTTGATGTTTCTTGCTTTAACTTCTGTGTTCGTGGGCCTCAACTTGGCTCTGCTTCTTCAGGTCTCTTTCTAGACTAAGAAGGCTTCTAAAGCTGCAGAGAGAACAGACTGGAACTGTGAAAAGCAGGAAAGTTCATTAAGAAGGGTTATTGCATCTATAACTTCTGGACTTGGTGTACATTGATTAGAGATTAAACATCATCCTTTGTGCTACTCAGATTGGGATTTGTAATTAGGATGTCATTATTACACAGATATACTGAATGCCAAATTGATTTCTGAGACCTTTTGAAATAATAGCACTACTTCTGCAAAATGAAAATCATAATAGATTATTGATTTCTTCAGGGGTTTGGATTCAAGGGCACCTCCCCAATGTCAACATTTTCAATATTTTTAGTTTCATGCAAAGAGACCCTCATAATTAGGCTTCTATGGAAAGTTTGCCCATCCTGAGCCTGCCTTACTAATGCGGACTGCATCATGTCGATTGCCCTTAAATTATAACAACAGAGACATCGCTTGTTGCTGAATTGTTTACGTGCCGCATCGCCTCTGTCTTTTGTTTTCGTGTAATTGAGAAAATGTCCATATTCTTAATGACTGGCATGCTTGCTTCGCGAGATCGGAGGTTTACCAGATTTCTCAGTTCACGGACCCCTCGTGTCTCAGCAGTTTTTTCATGGTGCTCCTAGTTCAAAAGAAATGCCTGGCAGTCCATGTATTAAGTAGTCGGATCCAAACAACGTAAGTATTTATATCCTGACCCCTTAGTAGGCCTTTAGAAACGTTACACCTAAATTGAAAGAAAATAAAAATATGTTGATTTCATTCACTAATACCCACAGTTACTCACCAGTGGGTGCCTGCACCTTTTAGGTGCTGCACAGCTTCTCAGGGTTTGAAATCAGCTTGAACCCTGCCACCCTCATGTCCTGTTCCATACTGATTCCCCTACAGTTCTTGCTTTTTCCGCACAGCCACATCCCGAGAACCCAGTCTCGCAAAGATTTGATGCCATGGAAAGAAATGCAGTGTGATTCAGTGTTGAAACTATAAACTGCCTCAAACGGGTAGTTTGCAGGGTCCACAGATGCTGCTGTGGTTTCTGGAAACGTTACTGTAGTGGATAGCAACCCCTGTGAATTCCCTGCGGCACCCCGGGTGCCTCAGCACGCAGTTTGGGAACCATGGCTCCAGCCTGTAAATATCTTGATGTCAGGAGACGTAGCTTGTCCTTCTCTGTATTCTCCGTGCCTAGCACAGTGACCAATGTATATGTACTCAATGAACAACGTTTTCAGAGTGTTCAGTTTTGGGCAAATTTTCTTGCTTAGATCATTTTAATTCAAAGTACTATAACTTGATAATATATATGTAGTGTACATACTTAGTCACTGCCTGTTGGCGTGAAGGCGTATATTCTCATACTCTGAGGGCTTAGGTAGAGTCATCTCCATTGCAGGAATTTAGCAGGTACTTCTGTATGAAGGGCAACCCTGGTGGCGTAGTGGTTAAGTGCCACAGCTGCTAACCAAGAGGTTGGCAGTTCAAATCCGCCAAGCACTCCTTGGAAACTCTATGGGGCAGTTCAACTCTGTCCTATAGGGTTGAGTCCACTCAACTGCAGTGGGTTTCGTTTGGTTTTTGGTTCTCTATGAAGAGAGGCTGTAAGGATCCTATGTTTTCTTTAAGTCTAGGAAAGTGCCTAAAGACTCCGTCAACTGAAACAAGCAGAGATGTCAGTGCCTGGGTCAAAGAATTCCTGGGACCACCTGATCTTATCCCTAAACGGATAGAGGCGCATACACACAGAAATGGAGGCTCCCTCCCCACCTGTAACCTCCCTGTGAGCACGGTGACCTTTGCCTGGGGGTCCCCACTGCTGCCATATAGTCAAGTGAATCTGAAGGAACCATGTCCCACACAACGCGGCACCACCTGGCAAAGGAGTGCCCAGCTGGGAGGATGAGATTAGCCAAAAAAGGTGACCCAAGAATGAAAGGTTAGACATATAAGGACCTCATAAATGCCCAGGTCTCCTCAGTGATGAAATAGAACGGGGGTCAGCAAACTTTCTCTCTAAGGACCAGAGAGTAGATATTTTAGACTTTGCAGACCACACAGTCTGTGTCACTATTGCTCACCTCTGCCCTCTGAGTGGCAAGCGCATCTATGGATAATACGTAAACAAACGGGGAAAAAAAACAGTCCCCACAGAGTCCACTGTGACTCATGGCGACCCCATGTGCGTCAGAGTAGAACTGTGCTCCACAGGGTTTGCAATGGCTGATTTCTTCAGAACTAGATCATCAGGCCTTTCTTCTGAGGGGTCTCTGGTTAGACTCGAACCTCTAACCTTTCAGTTAGCAGCCACGCATGTTAACCCTTTGTTCCACCCAGGGACTGTACATCAGAAATCTCTATATCAGCTTGTGGTACCATTCTGACAACACTTTGAAAGATTGCAGTCCACCATTGCCTCTCGATAATTAAAATATTTGGTTACAATGAAGACGGCCGCAGCCTGCGTGCCTAGCTGAGCTCAGAGAGAAGGGCTTCCCTTCATTAGTTCTAACTTTTCTTCCCATAAAATAGGAGACCATTTGGGTAAAACGATAGTTGGAAAAAAAAATTTTTTTTTTAAACAGAACCAGCAAATAAACATGAACTTTATGAGTGGTAACTTAATCCCAGCTGATGTCATGTTTCATGTTTCCACTGCCAGAAAATGCCTGACGTCTATATATCAGGCAGATTTATGGAGACTTGAAGGTTCAGAGGAGTCCTTAAATAAGGATAACGTGTGGGTCTGGGGGTAATTTGGAGCCTCTGTGATCCGTAGATTGAAATGTGTGTGCACATTTGGGCAAATTATAGGAATAAGCCTTTTCAAGTAATCTCTTTTTTATGTTCAAATGTCTTTAGATCTGGGAGGTGAGAGCCTGAAAGAGAGAGAGAGGAAGAAGGAAAGAGAGAAAACAGATTATTCTTAAATCAAAATATGGCTCTCTTTTGCCCCTATTTGGTCACTGATGTTGCTGTGATAATCCTAGAGAGAAAAGAAAAGGTCCTGCATGAAAACCTCAGAATCATAAAACATACAGGGGCCTCTCCATGATCATGTGTCTCTGGGTGGCAGAATGGTTATATTGTTATGTTGGCTCCGGGGCATGACCAAAGATGTGGCATCTTTGTGGTTTCATACAAAGAAATCCCAGCTGACCCTCCTCCTCCATCCCAGCAGTCACCTCACGCAAGGTGGAGGCCAGTTAGCATGGAGAGATGATTTTGAAATAGCCCCGTAAAAATGGCTCACTGAGTTTTGACATGCATTGTCTATAGACTTGCTGTACGTGCGTGTCCGTCTGTCTGCATTGCACATGCAGGCAGGCTGGGCCTCAAGCTTCCAAACAGCCATAAGACTGCTGAGAATGAGACATGTACAGCCACTGGCATCAACCACTCCATGGGTGCTACGTTCATCTGTGATTAGCTGGACACGTGAGACGCTTACACCGTGTTGCAAAGTGAAAGTCATCATTGTTATTTATACAAAGCAAATAGCAAATGATAATAATGGCAGATTCCCAAAGTGGAAATTTTTACTCTTCCCCAAACTACCCATGTCCACTCTTATGTTGCTAGGCAGGTACACCTTGATTCAGGTCAGGTGCTGTGTTCACGTCACCACTGCCTCTGGCTACCGTCACACTGCTTGGGGGCCTGCATGGTTCCTGGGGCTTCTGTTCTGCTGCTGGGCCCTGCTGGCCTCTGCTGCAGGCTCCTGTCACACTATATGGGCCTGTGGGGCTTTCTTGCCAGCACTCTACCGGGGCCCATGCTGCCTGGGAAGGGGTCATGTCGGGAGGTGTACACCTGCTGCACAGAGCACACTCAGGCCTCCCTTGCACAGGCAAGTAGTAGAGCTGTTTTAGCTCTGCTAGCAAGCCTCCTGCCTGAAGGCGTTCAGCTCACACTCCATGGGCCAGCAAGCCCACTGCAGCCACCTCTCTCCATCTTGTGCCATGTTTAGTGTTCACTCTTTCTTCTGGGTCTAGGAGGTTCTCAGCACAGGGACCTCATGTACTTGGTCCAAAGGATGCAGTCTGCTCCAGGCTCTTCTTGATGGTGCCGGCATCTCCCCTGAACCTCTATGCAATTGGTCCTTATGTAAGCCTACTTAAGGAGCCCTAGTGGTGCAGTGGTTAAGCACTCAGCTGCCAACAGAAATGTTGCCAGTTTGAACCCACCAGTGGCTCTATGGGAGAAAGGTGTGGCACTCTGCTTATGTAAAGATTATAGCCTTGAAAACTCAATGGGGCAGTTCTACTCTGTCCTATAGGGTTGCTATGAGTCAGAACTGACTCGACAGCAATGGGTTTTGGTAAGCGTAGTTCTTTTTTCTTGTCAATTTCAAGTTACGGTCCTCCCACTAGCATCCATGAACTGACCAATCCCCTCTGTGGGACCACAAACCATTCATTTTGCATAGTAAACTGACCAATCCCCTTGGAGGGCCATAAGTCACTCAATCTGCACAGTGCCAGCCAGTTATTTTGTGGGAGTTACAAGACCATGGCTAGAAAGGCCATATAAAAGCCATCTGTTTTACCGCACTTACCTGCAAGCTTCTGCATAAGTCTACTCACCCTGGTAAATTAGTAAGGATAAGTTATGCTAGCT
Source organism: Loxodonta africana (assembly GCF_030014295.1). Classification (NCBI taxonomy): domain Eukaryota; kingdom Metazoa; phylum Chordata; class Mammalia; order Proboscidea; family Elephantidae; genus Loxodonta; species Loxodonta africana. The sequence goes on from NC_087362.1 coordinate 65,802,811, forward strand.
GATTCAGCAAACAGCCCCAAACTTCAGTGGCTTAACACATTAAAGGTTTATTTGTTGTTTATTTTGTAGTCATATTAGGTGTTTAGAGAGCAGACCTCTACATCGTGCTTCAAACACCCAAGTGTTCTTCCATCTAGTGGCTTTGCCATCTGCTAAGACATTGGAGTACTCCATTAAACCAGTGCTGTCAAGTTGATTCCAACTAATGGCAACCCTGTGTATGTCAGAGCAGATACTCTGCATCTAGCTGGGAAATGAAGAGAGTGGAGTAAGAAGAACTGCATGGAAGGTGTAATGAATTATTGGCCAGAACTCAGTCATACAGCTTCACTTAACTGCAAAGGATGCTAGGAAATATAGTCTAGTTGTGATTCCAGGAAGACCAACTGACTGGTTTCCAACCTTCATTTTGATGCAGTCACCACAGTGCTCCACTGCTGAATGTTTGCTGGGGTCACTTCTGTGGCAAAAGGAGTTGAAATAATAAAAACCACGCCAGTTATGGTGGAGTCAACTCTGACTCATGGCAAACGCCTGCGCATCAGAGCAGAACTATGCTCCGTCAGGTTTTCAATGGCTGATTTTTTGGAAGTAGATCACCAGGCCTTTCTTCCAAGGCAACCCTGGGTGCACTCAAACCTGCAACTTTTCAGTTAGCAGCCAAGTGTGTTAACCATTTGCACCACCCAGGGACTTCAGAATAGCCTTTTGACATTTGTACCTCACTTTTGACAACGGGCTTAATTTCACTCACCCCTCACACTACTCCTGTGAGGGCGGGAGGGGCAAGTATTGTTATCCCTACTTCTAAATGGGGCTCTGGCTGAGGTGGGGACTTACCCATGCCCTGGGTCAGAGAACTCACAAACGACAGAACTTGAATCAGAACCCAGGTATCTCAGTGTTAGGTTAGCAGTTCTTATTATACGAAAATCTTAGCAGTAGCTGGGGTGGGAGTAGATTGAGTTTGAGACTGGATACAGTTGGAAGACCATTTTTTGGTGCCCTCTAGGTATTGGTAAAGGAGCCCTGGTGGCACAATGGTTAAGTGCTGGGCTGCTGACCAAAAGATTAGTGATTCGAATTCATCCATCAGCTTCAGTAAAGATTATAGCCCAGGAAACCCTATGGGGCAGTTCTGTTCTATTAGGTGGGATCATTATGAGTTGGAATCAACTCAACAGCACACAACTACAACAAGGCATTGGTAAGGCAGGGGGTTTGAGGGGTGGAACATGAAATTAGTTCAGTTCCCTGCTTTGACGCTACATGCCAACTTGCTTCAGATATCCAGCCCCCTAGGTGCTTCGATGCTGTCGTCTTATTTTTTTCTCTTTAAGAAATTAAAGCATCACTGTTTATTTGTGTTGTGTTAATATGAAGATATTAATGGTAATGACAACATCCAAGATGGCAGGATGAAAAGCTTTTGTGCCCTCCCGTAAGTGAACGTTGGCTCAGAATGAATGAAAAAAAAAAACACACCAGTTAAAATGGAACTGACATATTTGGTAGGGTGAAGGTTAGAATCCTTGGATGTGTTAATTTCCACTGCTGGCAATCCTAATAAAATGTTTTCACTCTTTGTGCCAAGAAAAGAGTAGAGTTCAAACCCCTTTGCTCTGGATACACAGCTCCAAAGAAATTTTACAAGCCTTCCTAATCATGATTTCAAAGAGGTTGGTGGAAATGTTTCATTAATTCTTATAAAGAAATCTTTTCTTTTTAATTTTTTTCATTAACTTGAGACATTTACTTGCAATTACATTTGTTCAGTGAATACAATGACAGAAATTAATAATTCATAGCTTTTGTCAGGGAAAATTAAAAGGACAGTTGTTCAATCAAATACAACTTTAAATGCACAACCTTTATTTAAATACGATTTAAAAAATAAATAATGAGGACTGTTATTGTACTTCTTATAAACCTCCTCTTTTCCAAATTATATCTATGCTTGTACTTGGTGACATGAAATCTTTGGTTGTTCAGAGAACATCACGAAAATAACAGGTTCAAGTCTGATGTTCTGAAAGGGGGGAAGCTTGACTCAAGATCAACATTGACAGTGCTGCCTAGATCTCCTGGGGTGTTGTGGTTACTGACAGAGAAACCCAGCACGAAACAGCTGGAAGGGGCCAGAAAGATTATGCCTCTTGACTACCCCTCCTCTGCCAATTGGGAACGCTGAAGTCCAAAGAGAGACAGTAAATTTTCCAGAATTACAGAGTGAGTTAGTGGCAGCCATGGGCTTCAAAAGTAGGTCTCCTGACACTCAGCCAAAGCTTTCACAATCTGAGATGCCATCTTCAAGGTACTATCCCACCAGGGCCTGCCTGACAAGTTGCTAGCTGTTTAGACTGTGATGAAATGCCCTAGGCAGACCAAAGGAGTCCCTGGGTTGTGCAAATGGTTAACATGATGGGTTGCTAACTGAAAGGTTGGAGGTTTGAGTCCAGCCAGAGATACCTTGGAAGAAAGGCCTGGAAATCTACTTTGGAAAAATCAGGCATTGGAAACCCCAGGAGCACAGTTCTACTCTGACACACATGGGGTTACCATGAGTCAGAATTGACCCAGCTAGACAGTAACTGCTTTTTTTTCCCCTTTGGTTTGTTTTTTTTAGGCAAACCAAACCTTTCAGCTCAGCTACCCAACAACTTGTCTGAAATTTTATCATCAAAGATTGGTTACTTTGGATCATAAAAGTTTTTTTTTTTAAGTATGTTTCCCACCTTAAAATGGAAGCATCCCCCATCATTAGAAATCAACATAGTTGGAAATGGTAAAAAATAAAAATAAAAAAAACACAGTTGCCCTTGAGTCGATCCTGACTCATGGTGACCCCATGTGGTTAGAGCAGAACTTAACTCCACAGGGTTTTGACTGGCTGATTTGAATTGCCAGGCCTTTCTTCCAAGGTGCCTCTGAGTACACTCAAACCTTTCAGTTAGCAGCCAAGTGTGTTAACCACTTGTACCACCCAGGGACTCCAGGTGGAAAGTAGAAGCGGAAAATGATGTCAAGACCTGGCAGAAATAGGATGATAAGGGGAATGGTAACAATTTGCCACTTAGGTCTAAAGACAGTGGGTGAGGTGGGCACTCCAGGTCCTTCTTCCTCTCCCTACCTGCTCTTACCTATGAGCAGTAGGTACCTAGCTGGAACATTAGTTCTTTCCTATAGTTACTCCAATTGAAAAGGTGACAAATGGGGTCTATTTTAAAAGAAAACTCTGAAAACCTTCCTGGAAATCACTAGCCCAACAGGAAGGGCAGTTTAGTATAACGGTTAAGATTTTAACATCTCTAGGTTTGAGTCCGGCCTCAACAAGCCCTAAGTTCTGTGCCTTTGGAAAATCACTACTGAGATCTCTGAGCTATACCTTCTTCACTTGCAAAGTGGGTATGTATCAGCTAGCTAATGTGCTGTAACAAAGTGCCCCAGACCTCAGAGGCTTAAAACACCAGTTATTTATTCTCAGGAGTGTGAGGGTCAACTGTGGAGGCTTTGCTTCTCACTGCCATCTGCAGGTTAGGAGGAGTAACTGCTATATGTGTCTCTCATGGTTCTTCTGAGACCAGTGGACTAGTTGGTTCTTTGCAAGATGATGGCAGAAGTACAAGAGTGCTGATGCAAGCATATGCAGCCATTTAAGGCTAGTCTCAGAATTGACACGGGCACTTCCAACAATTAAAAAAGCAAAACACTGTTGCCCTTGAGTCAGTCTGACTCACGGTGACCTCGTGTGCATCAAAGAAGAGCTATGCTCCATAGTGTTTTCAGTGGCTAGTTTTTCTTAAGTAGATTGCCAGGCTTTTCTTCTGAAGCACCCCTGGGTGACCTCAGATCTCCAACCTTTTTGTTAGCACCCCAGTCTATGAACTGTATGCAGCACCCAGGAGTCCTTCCAACAAAATAGCATTGGCCAAAGCAAGGACATGGCCACACCCAAAACCAAGTGATAGAGAAGGGTAAAGCTCCAAATGAGGCCATAGCAAGAATGTGGATGAAGGGAGGGGTGAGAAATTGGAGCCAAAACTCCATCTACCACGTGGAGCAATAAAAATACTGCCTCACTGTATTGTTCTGAAAATCAGTAAAGAAAGTGGATGGAACATACTTATGGCCAGCTGTGTCTTCTCAAAGAGTGGCAGGGTGGAGCAGCTGATGATAGTTTCCAATCTATGATTTGGGCAGCTGTAAAAGGTGAGGAAATAGGTAGTCTTCCTGGATCCATCAATTTCCTGCTTCCAGATACAGTATTGACCTTCATCTCACACACACAAAAGAAACAAATGGATTTGATTAGCAAATACTTTCATCTACATCCTAATTGGAGTCTCAGGGACTTCCTTGTTTTGGAAAATCCCATCTTAATGTGCAACACATCAGGTAGCCAAAAAAAATTCCCATCAGCAGCCTTGTCCCTCCCAAACCGGGGACCTTTTCCACCGTTTTCCCACCAACCCTCATCTGGCTGATTCTAGACCACTGCGTCCAGAGAATCCAGGCAGGAAGATTCTTCTGCTATTTATGATTCATACCATGAATCACTCAACCCTGAAGCGATTAAAACAGAGGCAAAGAACAGTCCCCCGTGTGCCTCAGTCCTGTCACTACGGAGCTGTCTAGTCTTGCCAGGACCCCTGAGCTGCCCAGCCCACCCTCCCTGGTACAGGCTGCTGCTGAACTAAATTGCAGCCGAGGAGGCAACCTTTTGGCCATCTGAAAAGTCTGGCCAGTTGGCACATTGTTGTCTCTAAATGAGCCGGCAGGAAACGGGGTTTCCTAAAACTTGGTTTTAAAGCACTTAGAACAGGAAACCATTTCCCATACATGTTAGATCTCTCTAATGACTGACTAACTAGAAACAGGCTATCTTAATACTCTGCCCCAAGCCATTACAAATGGCTTTCTTTCCAGACTTCATTAGAATATTTACTGCGATTTGGATAGAAGACTTTTGACACTGCAGTCATAAAATTTACAGAGGTTTTTTTTTTTTTTTTTAAGTCTGAAAAGAGACATGGAAGAAACAGGGAAACCCCTCAACTCCAGCACCAAACTCCCTCATTCCTGGTCTCAGGGTCTCTTGAACTCTGCAATTAAGAAAACAAACATCCCTGTGGTAGTCCCATAAATGGCCCTCGGAAAAACCAGCTATGTTTCTCCCTCTTGTCAGCTCCTGCCGATGTCATACACGTGTGACAACCAAGAGGAAATTCACAATGTGTGCTGGTGCTTGTGCTAAGCACTTTCTTTTGTGTTGTGTTGTTCTATCTTCACAACCACATTGTAAATGGGCGTGGTCCTTATCTTCATTTCACAACTGAGGAAACTGAGGCATGAAGTCACCCAAAGTCACCTAATCAATGAGCAGCAGGTCTGTGACTTGAACCCGTATGAACTTTGTTTGCTTATCCTAAAGAAGACCCCCTCTGCACAGGCAATAGCTGCTCTACGGATGAGGAATTTTGACTCAATTTCCCCTTGCTTTAAATTTCATGTGTCCAGTTCTTACGTAGAGGAGGCCTGGTGGCACAATGGCTAAGCGCTTAGCTGCTAACTGAAGGACTATGGTTTGAACTCACCTAATGGCTCCTTGAGAGAAAAAAACCTGGCAAACTTCTTCCATAAAGATTACCTGCCCTGCTACTCATTGCCATTGAGCCACTGAGTCGATTCTGACTCAGGGCAACCCTGTAGGGTACAGTAGAACGGCCCCATAGGGTTTCCCAGACTGTAATCTTTATGGGTGCAGACTGCCACGTCTTTCTCCTGCAGAGCCGCTGGAGGTTTCCAATCATTGACCTTTTGGTAAGCAGCCAAACACTTTAACCACTGTGCCACCAGAGTTCCTCTCCCTAAAGATTATAGCCAAGAAAACCCTATGGGGCAGTTCTACTCTGTCACACCAGGTAATTATGCGTTAAAATCAACTCAACCAAACCCAACAATAACAATTTTTTCATGAAAGTTATCAACCAGAACTTCAACAAAATTCATGTCAAGTGTCCACCCAGAGAACAGTCCCTGTTGGACAAAGAGGCTGCTTTGTGTGCAATAGTCAATTGCAGTTGTAGTTGTTGAGTGGTGAAAACAGCAATAAGGAAAAATAAAGCAGTGTGAATAAACAGGGAGGGGCTGGGGAGAGACACTCATTTTGACTGAGTGGTCAGGGAAGGCCTCTGATGAGGGGGCATTCCAGTAGAGATTTGAACAAAGGGGTCATGCAAATATGTGTGGGAGCATTCTAGACTGAGGGGACAGGAAGGACCAGAGTTTGGTGGTGGGGGGCACTTGAGACGTTTGATAGAGGGGTCATGCAAATATGTGTGGGAGCATTCTAGACTGAGGGGACAGGAAGGACCAGAGTTTGGTGGTGGGGGGCGCTTGAGACGTTTGAGCAGCTAGTGGCCTCAGGTATTTCTGATGGTGTTCCTGTGGTCTAAGATTATTCTGGCACCTCTACGTACTCAGAGCTCTATGTCAGTTCTATGTTGTTAGCTGCTATCCAGTTGGCTCCCAAATTGTGGCAATCCCATGCACAATGGCACAAAATCCTGTCCAGTCCTGCGCCATCCCCGTGATCAGTTGTGGATCCATAGGATTATGGTCTATAGGGTTTTCATAGTCTGGTTCCCAGAAGTAGATTACCAGGCCTTTCTTCCTAGTCCACCTTAGTCTGTTCAACATCACAGCAGCACACAGGCCTCACTGAAGACTACATATAAGGTACATTGGCTGGGATCAAACCTGGGTCTCCTGCATAGAAGGCAAGAATTCTACCACTGAACCACCAATGTCCCTCTCTAAACTATGCTGCTGTTGGGTGCCTTCAGGTTGATTTTAACTCATACAGACCTCATGTGACAGAATCAAACTGCCCAATAGGGTTTTTTTTTTTTTTTAGCTGTAACGTATAGAAAAGAGATCACCAGATCTTTATCCCACAGAGCCCTTGGGTGACTTTGAATTGTACTAAGTTGTTTTTGTTGTTGTTGTTAGATGCCATCAAGTCAGTTCCAACTCATAGTGACCCTATGTACAACAGAACAAAACACTGCCCAGTCCTGCACCATCCTCACAATCATTGCTACATTTGAGCCCATTGTTGCAGTCACTGTGTCAATCCATCTCGTTGAGGGTCTTACTCTTTTTCAATGATCCTCTACTTTATCAAGCATGACGTCATTCTCCAGGTACTTGTCCCTCTTGATAACATGTTCAAAATACATGAGAAGAAGTCTCACTTCTAAGGGGCTTTCTGGCTGTACTCCTTCCAAAACAGATTTGTCCCTTCTTCTGGCAGTTCATGATATAGTCAATATTCTTCACTAACGCTATAATTTAAAGGCATCAATTCTTCAGTCTTCTTTATTCATTGTCCAGTTTTCCGTGCATACGAGGCAATTAAAAATACCATGGCTTGGGTCAGGCGCACCTTAGTCCTCAAGGTAACATCTTTGATTTTTAACACTTTAAAGAGGTCCTTTGCAGCAGATTTGCCCAATGCAATGCGTCTTTTGATTTCTTGACTGCTGCTTCCATGGGCCTTGATTACAGATCCAAGTAAAATGAAATCCTTGACAACTTTAATCTTTTCTCCATTTATCATGATGTTGCTCATTGGTCCAGTCGTGAGGATTTTTGTTTTCTTTATGTTGAGGAGTAATCTATACTGAAGGCTATAGTCTTGGATCTTCATAAGTAAGTCCTTCAAGTCCTCTTTGCTTTCAGCAAGGAAGTTTGTGTCATCTATATATTGCAGGTTGTAAATGAGTCTTCCTCCAATCCTGATGCCGAATTCTTCTTAATATAGTCCAGCTTCTGGGATTATTTGCTCAGCACACAGATTGAATAAGTATGGTGAGGGGATACAACCTTGATGTACACCTTTCCTGACTTTAAACCAATCAGTATCCCCTTGTTCTGTCTGAACAACTGCCTCTTGATCTTTGTAAAGGTTCCTCATGATCACAATTAAGTGTTCTGGAATTTCCATTCCTTGCAATATTATCCGTAATATGTTACGATTCACAGAGTTGAATGTCTTTGCATAGTCTCTAAGACACAGGTAAACATCTTTCTGGTATTCTCAGCTTCCAGCCAAGGTCCAGCTGACATCAGCAATGATATCCCTCATTCCACATCCTTCTCTAAATTCAGCTTGAATTTCTGGCAGTGCCCTGTTGATGTACTGCCGCAACTAGTTTTGAATTGTCTTCAGCAACATTTACTTGTATGTGATGTTAATGATATTGTTTAACGATATTGTACTATGTCAGCCTACCAGAAATCATCATGTAGCTTATACCATGTTGGACACTGTTCACTGCATCTCCCTTTAATGCTCTGCCTTTGAATTTTATCACAGGATGAGTGGAGGATGTGTCTCTGCTCTCTGTGAGCCTCTGCGGTATACAATCCCCTGTGATTCTCTATGTATTTAGAGCCAAGAAAAAGACGAATGCTCCTTAAAACATTGTGCTTTCTCCTAGGAAGTAATAAATCACGTGATTTGTCATGTTTCTCCCTTTTTGCCTTGATTCCTGGGAAGCTCAGTGCTAAATTTAATATTCAATTAAAACAAGAAGTTAGCCTTCAAGGTTTTGGAGTATTTCTAACGTTTAATTGTGTGTCTACTTTTCATGGCAAGTAGCCTCTAGCCCTTTTGGAGCTGGTGTATAAATAAAACATGTACATATAATAATGGATGTCAAGAATATAAGAGGTATTGATCTACCTAAAAAGAAACATTAAAAATCAGCTGTTTGGATGCTTAGGTAAGCCATTGTTATTACCCCATTTACATGAAGGCTAACCACGTGACCAGATTGGAGCTGAAAAGGAGACACACTGCTGCAAGCTGATAAACTAATGGGCTCCAATGAGTGGCATCCCCGAGTATCTACGCCCTTGTGTCTTCTCCTCTCACAGTAACACTGACCTTAACCATGTAACTTGTTTAGCCAATGGGACGTCAGTAGACAAGTTGAAAGTAAAGGCTTGATAAGCACTTACATGTGGGAATTGGCCCTTTTGAAATGTTGCTGCTGCCATATGAGGCACTCAGGCCTAGCCTCATTGAGGACGAAAGACGACATGGAGAGAGAGGTCCAACTACCCCAGCTTTCCCAGTTGAGCCCAGGCCTCAACCCATCCTCCAGATGAATACAGCTGTGGGAGTGAGCCCAGAGGGAACCTGGAGGGGAACCACCCAAGCAACTCACACAATCACATGAGAAATAATAAATCAATGTTATTTCAAGCCTCCAAGTCTTGGACTAGTTTGTTACACAGCAATAGATAACCGGTGGTTCAATGGTAGAATTCTCACCTTCCGTGCAGGAGACGTGGGTTTGATTTCAAACCAATGAATCTCATGCACAGTCACCTCCTCTCTGTCAGTGGAGGCTTTCGTGTTGCTACGATGCTGAACAAGTTTTAGCAGAGCTTCCAGACTAAGGAAGGAAGGCCTGGCAATCTACTTTCAAAAAATCGGCCAATGAAAACCTTATCGATTACAAGGGTCTGATCTGCCACTGATCGCGGGGATGAAGAAGGACCAGGTAGCATTTTGTTCCATTGTGCATGGGGTCACCAAGAGTTGGAGGTCTACTCAATGGCAGCTAACAACAGCAACAGATGTCCAAAGATTTCTTTGAGGACCCAAATTCTAGGGAATTATTAGTAAGTATCAGGGTCCATTTGCCAATAAGCACTGGCCGCCTTGAAGGACTGACTTACTTACCAGGAAGTAAAGAGTAACAATAACGACACTTTTGTTGAGCACCTGCTACATATAAGGTATCTCTTGGCCCAGGGGAGAGAGTGATAAACATGATATAATCCCTATGCTCATAAAGCTTAGTAGATAATAAAGCCAAAATAATTTAGACAAGCTGGGATTGGCAGAGGAACAAATGGAGATAGAATAGAATAGAATAGTCTAGAACCAAATGCTGATAAATGCAAGGATGCAATATTCCAGTGTGATGGATGGCTTTTCTGTGATCTTTCTTGACACAGTCTTGTAACTCTCACCCAGGTTGTTGTGTGAGATGGTACAAGTACGGTAATAGCAGCCCACCAAGTGGATTGATCAATTTTGCTATCCCGCTGGGCTTGAAATGAGCTACCCCAGAGGCAAAGAAGAACTCACCACCACCAAGGAGGAACAGCCAAGTGCCAGCAGGTTCTTTGGACCTGCGATCCCTGTATTGGGAAACTGCTGGAAGCAGAAGACTGAGAGAGAGTGAGCTATAAGCCAGGAGATGGTGAAATGTGGTGGCAGGAGAGACCCAACAGCAGGAGACCAGGGCATGGTGGGCTTTTCGGCCCAGGGAGAGAGAAAGCTGAGTGTCTTTGGGCAAAGGCCTAGGCCCAGGGAGAGGCATGCCTGGGAGTGCAGCTGGGAAGAGGCCGTCTTGATGGACGAACTGTATCCTTGAATGTTCCTGAGCCTGAATTGTAACCTGTTACTCCCCTAATAAACCCCATAATTGTGATATTGTCTGTGAATTCTGTGTGGTTATTGCAATGAATTATCAAACCCAGCAGAGAACTAAAGAGTGCCATGGGAGGGACCATTGGTTTCAGAATCCGTAAAGATGGCGGAGAGAGGAGGCGTGGCTGATCTTCACCTCACAGGAATCAGCCTCAGACTGTTGATCTTGATTTCCCTTCCCCCTTGTGAAGTTAGGAAAATCCCCTATTCTCACAAAATCTCTATAAGTCCCTCGAGATTTTACGTAGAGGCGATTTTTTCTTATTTTAGTTAGAATTAAGAACATAATTAAAGAGTAAATAAGAACATGAAGTTGCTAACTCTAAGCGGCACACCAAAACAAAACCAAACCCATTGCCATCAAGTCGATTCCAACTCATGATGGCCCCATGTGATATAGAGTGGCACTGTGCTCCACAGGGTTTTCTAGCTGTAGCCCCTTTTTTTTTTTTTTTAATTTTTATTGTGCTTTAAGTGAAAGTTTACAAATCAAGTCAGTCTCTCATACAAAAATTTTAAATACTCCTTGCTATATACCAGTAGTTGCTCTCCCCCTAATGAGACAGAATACTCCTTCTCTCCACCCTCTATTTTCCTGTCCATTCAACCAGCTTCTGACCCCCTCTGCCTTCTCATCTCCCCTCCAGAGAGGGACTGCCTGCATAGTCTCATATGTCTACTTGATCCAAGAAGCTCACTCCTCACCAGTATCATTTTCTACCTTATGTCCAGTCCAATCCCTGTCTGAAGAGTTGGCTTTGAGAATGGTTCCTGTCTTGGGCCAACAGAAGGTCTGGGGACCATGACCTCTGGCGTCCTTCTAGTCTCAGTCAGACCATTAAGTCTGGCCTTTTTACTAGAATTTGAGGTCTGCATCTCACTGCTCTCCTGCTCCCTCAGGGGTTCTCTGTTATGTTCCCTGTCAGGGCAGTCATCGGTTGTAGCCGGGCACCATCTAGTTCTTCTGGTCTCAGGCTGATGAAGCCTCTGATTTATGTGGCCCTTTCTGTCTCTTGAGCTCATAATTACCTTGTGTCTTTGGTGTTCTTCATTCTCCTTTGCTCCAGGTGGGTTGAGACCAATTGATGCATCTTAGATGGCCACTTGCTAGTGTTTAAGACCCCAGACACCACTATCCAAAGTGGGATGCAGAATGTTTTCTTGATAGATTTTTATTATGCCAATTGGCCTAGGTGTCCCCTGAAACCATGCTCCTCAAACCCCTGCCCCTGCTATGCTGGGCTTCAAAGCATTCAGTTTATTCAGGAAACTTCTTTGCTTTTGGTTTAGTCCAGTTGTGGTGACCTCTCCTGAATTGTGTGTTGTCTTTCCCTTCACCTAAAATAGTTCTTGTCTACTATCTAATTAGTGAATACCCCTCTCCCTTCCTCCCTCCCCACTCTCATAACCATCAAAAAATATTTTCTTCTCTGTTTAAACTATTTCTCAAGTTCTTATAAAGTGGTCTCGTATAATATTCGTCCTTTTGCAACTGACTGATTTCACTCAGCATAATGCCTTCCAGGTTCCTTCATGTTATGAAATGCTTCACAGATTCATCATTGTTCTTTATTTATGGATAGTATTCCATTGTATGAATATACCATAATTTATTTATCCATTCATCCATTGATGGGCACCTTGGTTGCTTCCATCTTTTTGCTATCATAAACAGAGCTGCAATGAACATGGGTGTGCATATCTGTTTGTGTAAAGGCTCTTATTTCTCCAGGATATATTCCAAGGAGTGGGATTACTGGATCTTATGGTATAGTTCTATTTCTAGCTTTTTAAGGAAGCACCAAATTGATTTCCAAAGTGGTTGTACCATTTTACATTCCCACCAGGTGTGTGTAAGTGTTCCGGTCTCTCCACAACCTCTCCAACATTTATCATTTTGTGTTTTTTGGATTAAAGCCATTGGCTGTAATCTTTATGGAAGCAGGTCACCAGGCCTTTCTTCCATGGTGCCACTGGGTGGGTCTGAACTGCCAGCCTTTAGGCTAGTAGTCAAGCACTAAATGTTGGTGCCACCCAAGGACCTTACGTGGTGCACAGGGAGCTAGAATAAATTGCAACTGACAGCTTAAGATTGCAAACTACTTAAAGACAAGGGCTGTGTCTTGTTTAGTTACATCCCCCTGCTTAACTCACGCATGGTCCATGGTTAAATCTCAATGTGTACTTTTTGAATAAATGAAATTGGGGGAGAGAGAAAGGAAGGGAAGTGGAAAGGGGCAGAGTAGCATAGGTAGTGGAAAGACAGGGGAAAGGAAGAAAGAGAAAAGGAAATTACCAAAAAGAAAACACAAGAAATTAAAAAAAAAAAAACCTATAGCAATACAGAGCCATTTAGTGTAAGAGCCATTGTCTAATGCACTTCAGTTGCCTACAAGTGCATCCCAGTAATGCTATACCCAGAACAAAAACTGAGGTTCATAATAAAGACTACAAGTGATCAGAAAATTAAATAATACTCAGTATAATCTTTTTCAGAAGGGATGAATAATACATAGGACATTTAACACTTATTTCCATCATAAGTGGTTATGTTTGGCATTTACTTAAATGGGTCAATACAAGCCATCTAGAAAATTCACTTATGTCAAACAGCTCATTCCCAAACCACAGGGAGTTATTGTTATTGATTATGGATGTATTCCCATTCATACAAATTCTGCAATGGAATTGATGACATATGGGCCCTTCCAAGGAAAGCTTTATACTGCTACGTACACAGGTGTCACCAGCACTTCATTGTCATCTGGAAAAATCAAACTTTGAAAAGTTTTTTGTTTTCTTTTTTAACTACAAATGAATTTTCCTATCTGGCTACATATCCTCTGGAATTATTATCAGCTTTGCTTGTTCCTTGACCTTAATGTTGTGTGCCATCAAGTCAATTCCAACTCACAGTGACCCTTATAGGACAAAGTAGGGCTGGCCCATAGGGTTTTCTAGGCTGTAATCTTTACAGAAACAGATCACCAGGTCTTAACTGCTTGTGGGATGGAACCACCTACCTTTAGGTTAGCAGATGAACGCTTAAATATAGTACTAGCAGGGCTCCTTTTCCTGGACCTTAGGCTGATTATTTATTTGACTCTAAACCAGAGCCAAGAACCTGGGTAGGCTAGTGCAGGGGTTAACAACACCCACTCGCTCAAGAGTCAAGTAGAGGAGGCGGAGGCAAGATGGCGGAATAGACAGACGTTTCCATCAACACCTCTTTACAACAAAGACCTGAAAAAACAAGTGAAACAAGTATATTTGTGACAAGCTGGGAGCCCTGAGCAAACTTAGACAATGAACTGAGGGGCAGGGGGAGGAAGAGGCTGTTCAGAAGTGGAGAGGAGTTGCTGGACGTGAATCGCGGGGACCCCTCAGGCACCATTTCCGGAGCGGCAGCGGCGGCGGCGGTGGGCTGGTCCTAGCGTTCGGCCACAGTTTCCTCAGGGAGAAGCAGTAGCCGCACAGCCCACTCTAGGGAACAGAGACACGTTTTCCTCAGAGACACTTGGGGGTTGGTTCTCAGCCCCCTGCCTTCTTCAGAGCGTGACCCCTGCTCCAATCAGATACCTGTATATACGCCAATCACCCCTGCCCCTCTAAGACTGTAGGACAGAGCCTATGCCACACACTTGATATCACCTACCTGGAAACCTGAGCTGAACTCACACAAGAAAACTGAATGGACTCCTAAACTGATAAACATGATAACAGCTCTAGCCAGCTGGGGACAGGACACCAGAGCTCCAAAGGTGAAAATAATCAAACTAGCTCACTCAAGCAACCCACAGGGGTATACCAAAACAAAATAAAGCAAGCAGCTACGACACAGTAAGCAAGCATAAACTAATACAATAACTTATAGATGGCTCAGAGACAACAGTCAATATCAAGTCACATAAAGAAACAGACTATGATCACCTCAACAGGCTTTCAAAACAAAGAATCCAGGAATCTTCTAGATGAAAGTGCATTCCTGGAATTACCAGATGCAGAATACAAAAGTTTAATGTACAGAACCCTTCAAGACATCAGGAAGGAAATGAGGCAATATGCAGAACAAGCCAAGAAACACACAGATAAAGCAACTGAAGAAATTAGAAAGATTATTCAGGAACATAATGAAAAGTTTAATAAGCTGGAAAAATCCATAGGCAGACAGCAATCAGGAATTTAGAAGATTAACAATAAAATTACAGAATTAGACAACTGAATAGAAAGTCAGAGGAACAGAATTGAGCAAGTAGAAGCTAGAATTTCTGAACTCGAACATAAATCACTTGGCACTAATATATTTGAAGAAAAATCAGATAAAAGAATTAAAAAATAAAGAAAACTTAAGCATCATGTGGGACTCTATTAAGAGAAATAACCTACGAGTGATTTGAGTACCAGAACAGGGAGGGATAACAGAAAATACAGAGAAAATTATTGAGGATTTGTTGGCAGAAAACTTCCCTGATATTGTGAAAGATGAGAAGATATCCAAGATGCTCATCGAACTCCACATAAGGTAGATCTTAAAAGAAAGTCACCAAGACATATTATAATCAGCTGCCAAAACCAAAGGTGAAGAGAGGATTATAAGAGTAGCGAGGGATAAAAGAAAAGTCACCTACAAAGGAGAGCCAATAAGAATAAGCTCAGACTACTCAGCAGAAACCATGCAGGCAAGAAGGCAATGCGATGACATATTTAAAAAATTGAAGGAAAAAATTGCTTGCCAAGAATCATATATCCATCAAAACTGTCTCTTAAATATGAAGGTGAAATTAAGACATTTCCGGATAAACACAAGTTGAGGGAATTCGTGAAAACCAAACCAAAACTACAAGAAATACTAAAGGGAGTTCTTTGGTTAGAAAATCAGTAATATCAGGTATCAGCCCAAGACTAGAACACTGGGCAGAGCAACCAGAAGTCAACCCAGACAGGGAAATTCAAAAAAACAAAGCAAGATTAAAAAACAAAAGCCCAACACAGGGTAAAGGTGATGTTATTATACAAAAGAAGACAACATTAAAATAATAAAGAGGGACTCAGAAATATAATCATACACCTTCCATATGGAGAGGAAGATACGGCAATACAAAGAAATGAAAGTTAGTTTTAAATTTAGAAAAATAGGGGTAAATAATAAGGTAACCGCAAAGGACACAAACTATCCTACTCATCAAAATAAAATACGAGGGAAAAATAGAGACTCAGCAGAAACAAAGTACACAACAACAAACATGAGGAAAGGACAATATATGAAGAAAATCTACCCAGCACATAACATCAAGTGGGAAAAAGAAACTGTCAACAACACACAAAAAAAGACATCAAAATGATAGCACTAAATTCATAAAAAAAAAAAATTTTTTTTTAATACCTACCCGTAATTACCCTGAATGTCAATGCACTAAGTGCACCAATAAAGAGACAGAGAGTGGCAGAGTGGATTAAAAAACAAGATCCATCTACATGCTGCCTACAAGAGACACACCTTAGACTTGGAGACACAAACAAAAACTCAAAGGATGGAAAAAATATATCAAGCAAACAACAATCAAAAAAGAGCAGGAGTGGCAATATTAATTTCTGACAAAATAGACTTTAAAGTTAAATCCATCAGAAAGGATAAGGAAGGACACTATATAATGATTAAAGGGACAATACACCAAGAAGATATAACCATATTAAATATTTATGCACCCAATGACAGGGTTGCAAGATACATAAAACAAACTCTATCAGCATTGAAAAGTGAGATAGAGAGCTCCACAATAATAGTGGGAGACTTCAACACACCACTTTCGGTGAAGGACAGGACATCTAGAAGAAAGAAGCTCAATAAAGACATGGAAGATTTAAATGCCACAATCAACCAACTTGACCTCATAGACATATACAGAACACTCCACCCAACAGCAACCAATTATGCTTTCTTTTCTAGTGCACATGGAACATTCTCTAGAATAGACCACATATTAGGTCATAAAGCAAGCCTTAGCAGAATCCAAAACATTGAAATATTACAAAGCATCTTCTCTGATCATAAGGCCATAAAAGTAGAAATCAATAGCAAGAAAAGCAGGAAAAAGAAATCAAACATTTTGAAACTGAACAATACCCTGCTCAGAAAAGACTGGATTATAGAAGACATTAAGGATGGAATAAAGAAATTCAGAGAGTCCAAGGAGAATGAAAACACTTCCTGTTAGAACCTTTGGGACAGAGCAAAAGCAGTGCTCAGAGGCCAATTTATATCAATAAGTGCACACATCCAAAAAGAAGAAAGGGCCAAAACTAAAGAATTATCCCTACAACTTCAACAAATAGAAAGAGAGCAACAAAAGAAACCCACAGGCACGAGAAGAAAACAAATAAAAATTAGAGCTGAACTAAATGAAATAGAAAACAGAAAAACAATTGAAAGAATTAACAAGACCAAAAGTTGGTTTTTTGAAAACATCAACAAAATTGATAAACCACTGGCCAAACTGACAAAAGAAAAACAGGAGAGGAAGCAAATAACCCGAATAAGAAATGAGATGGGCAATATTACAACAGACCCAACTGAAATTAAAAGAATCATATCAAATTACTATGAAAAACTATACTCAAATTTGAAAACCTAGAAGAAATGGATGAATTCCTAGAAATGCACTACCTACTAAAACTAACACAAACAGAGGTAGAACAACTAAATGGACCCATAACAAAAGAAGAGATTGAAAAGGTAATCAAAAAACTCCCAACAAAAAAAAAGCCCTGGTCCGGACGACTTCACCGCAGAGTTCTACCAAACTTTCAGAGAAGAGTTAACACCAAAAACCCAGTGCCATCACATCGATTCCAACTCATAGCGACCCTATAGGTCAGAGTAGAATTGCCCCATAGAGTTTCCAAGGAGCGCCTGGTGGATTCAAACTGCCGACCCTTTGGTTAGGAGCCATAGAACTTAACCACTAAGCCACCAGGGTTTCCGTGTTAACACCACTACTACTAGAGGAATTTCAGAGCATAGAAAAGGACGGAATACTCCCAAACTCGTTCTATGAAGCCACCATATCCCTGATACCCAAACCAGGTAAAGACACCACAAGAAAAGAAAATTACAGACCTATATCCCTCATGAATGTAGATGCAAAAATTCTCAACAAAATTCTAGCCAGTAGAATTCAACAGAATATGAAAAAAATAATTCACCATGACCAAGTGGGATTCATACCAGGTATGCAGGGATGGTTCAACATGAGAAAAACAATTAATGTAATCCACCACATAAATAAAACAAAAGATAAGAATCACATGATTTTATCAATTGATGCAGAAAAGGCATTTGACAAAGTTCAAAGCTCATTCATGATAAAAACTCTCAGCAAAATAGGAATAGAAGGAAAATTCCTCAACATAATAAAGGGCGTTTATACAAAGCCAACAGCCAACATCACCCTAAATGGAGAGAGCCTGAAAACATTCCCGTTGAGATCAGGAACCAGACAAGGATGCCCTTTATCACCACTCTTATTCAACATTGTGCTGGAAGTCCTAGCCAGAGCAATCAGGCTAGATAAAGAAATAAAGGGCATCCAGATTGGCAAGGAAGAAGTAAAAGTATCTCTATTTGCAGATGACATGATCTTATACACAGAAAACCCTAAGGAATCCTCCAGAAAACTACTGAAACTAATAGAAGAGTTCAGCAGAATATCGGGATACAAGATAAACATACAAAAATCAGGTGGATTCCTCTACACCAACAAAAAGAACATCGATGAGGAAATCACCAAATCAATGCCATTTACAGTAGCCCCCAAGAAGATCAAATACTTAGGAATAAATCTTACCAGAGATGTAAAAGACTTATACAAAGAAAACTACAAAACACTTCTTCAAGAAACCAAAAGAGACTTACATAAGTGGAAGAACATACCTTGCTCATGTGTTGGAAGACTTAACATTATAAAAATGTCTATTCTACCAAAAGCGATCTATACATTTAATGCAATTCTGATCCAAATCCCAACGACATTCTTTAATGAGATGGAGAAACATATCACCAATTTCATATGGAAGGGAAAGAGGCCCCGGATAAACAAGGCATTACTGAAAAAGAAAAACAAAGTGGGAGGCCTTACTTTACCTGATTTTAGAACCCATTATACCGCCACAGTAGTCAAAACAGCTTGGTACTGGTACAACAACAGATACATGGACCAATGGAACAGAATTGAGAATCCAGACATAAATCCATCCACATATGAGCAGCTGATATTTGACAAAGGCCCCAAAACAGTTAAATGGGGAAAAGACAGTCTTTTTAACAAATGGCGCTGGCATAACTGGATATCCATCTGCAAAAAAATGAAACAAGACCCATACCACACTCCATGCACAAAACAAGCTCAAAATGGATCAAAGACCTAAATATAAAATCGAAAACGATAAAGATCATGGAAGAAAAAATAGGGACAATGTTAGGAGCCCTAATACATGGCATAAACAGTACACAAAACATTATAGAGAATACAGAAGAAAAACTAGATAACTGGGAGCTCCTAAAAATCAAACACCTATGCTCATCCAAAGACTTCACCAAAAGAGTAAAAAGACTACCTACAGACTGGGAAAAAGTTTTTAGCTATGGCATTTCTGATTAGCGCTTGATCTCTAAAATCTACATGATACTGCAAAAACTCAACTGCAAAAAGACAAATAACCCAATTAAAAAATGAGCAAATGATATGAATAGACACTTCACTAAAGAAGACATTCAGGTAGCTAACAGATATATGAGGAAATATTCACGATCATTAGCCATTAGAGAAATGCAGATCAAAACTACAGTGAGATTTCATCTCACTCCAATAAGACTGGCATTAATCCAAAAAACACAAAATAATAAACATTGGAGAAGCTGTGGAGAGATTGGAACACTTCTCCAGTGCTGCTTGGAATGTCAAATGGTACAGCCACTTTGGAAATCGATTAGGCGCTTCCTTATAAAAATATATATATATATATATGTATATATATATTTTTAAAGCTAGAAATAGAACCATCATAGGATCCAGCAGTCTCACTCCTTGGAATATATCCTAGAGAAATAAGAGCCTTTACACAAACAGATATATGCACACCCATGTTTACTGCAGCACTGTTTACAATAGCAAAAAGACGGAAGCAACCAAGGTGCCCATCAACGGATGAATGGATAAATAAATTATGGTATATTCACACAATGGAATACTACGCATCGATAAAGAATAGTGAGGAATCTGTGAAACATTTCATAACATGGAGGAACCTGGAAGGCATTATGCTGAGTGAAATTAGTCAGTTGCAAAAGGACAAATATTTTATAAGATCACTATTATAAGAACTTGAGAAATAGTTTAAACTGAGAAGAAAACATTCTTTCGTGGTTATGAGGGGGGGAGGGACGGAGGGTAGGAGAGGGGTAGTCACTAATTAAATAGTGGATAAGAACTACTTTAGGTGAAGGGAAAGAGAGCGCACAATACAGGCGAGGTCAGCGCAATTGGACTAAACCAAAAGCAAAGAAGTTTCCTGAATAAACTGAATGCTTTGAAGGCCAGTGTAGCAGGGGCAGGGGTCTGGGGACCATGGTTTCAGGGGACATCTAAGTCAATTGGCATAATAAAATCTATTAAGAAAACATTCTGCATCCCACTTTGAAGAGTGGTGTCTGGGGTCTTAAACGCTAGCAAGCAGCCATCTAAGATGCATCAATTCGTCTCAACCCACCTGCATCACAGGAGAATGAAGAACACCAAGGACACAAGGTGATTACGAGCCCAAGAGACAGAAAGGGCCACATGAACCAGAGACTACATCATGCTGAAACCAGAAGAACTAGATGGTGCCCGGCTACAACTGATGACTGCCCTGACAGGGAACACAACAGAGAATCCCTGAGAGAGCAGAAGAGCAGTGGGATGCAGACCCCAAATTCTCAAAAGACCAGACTTAAAGGTCTGACTGAGACTAGAAGGACCCTGGTGGTCATGGTCCCCAGACCTTCTGTTGCCCCAGGACAGAAACCATTCCTGATGCCAACTTTTCAGACATGGATTGGACTGGACAATGGGTTGGAGAGGGATGCTGGTGAGGACTGAGCTTCTTGGATCAGGTGGACACTTGAGATTATGTTGGCATCTCCTGCCTGGAGGGTTGATGAGAGCGTGGAGGGGGTTAGAAGCTGGTGAAATGGACACGAAAAGAGAGTGGAAGGAGAGAGCGGGCTGTCTCATTAGGCGGAGAGTAATTGGGAGTGTGTAGCAAGGTGTATATGGGTTTTTGTGTGAGAGACTGACTTGATTTGTAACCTTTCACTTAAAGCACAATAAAAAAATATTTAAAAAAAAAGAGTCAAGTAGACCTGGGGTGATGCTCCTGCTCTGGGTCATTGACACTGAAAACCAGGCACCTCATTTGACTTGCTTTTCCTCAGCATCTTTAAAATGGGGACAATAATAGTTTCTCCCTCAGGGCATTGCTATGGGTAGGAAATTATGTAATGATGGAGCTGAATTCTTACAGTGGTTCTTGGCATATAGTAAGCACTCAATAAATGGCATCTTTACATATAGAATCAAATACAAAATATGTCTACTAAAGCCCTTGGAGAAGGACATCATGCTTGGTAAAGTAGAGGGTCAGCAAAAGAGAAGAAGACCCTCGAACGAAATGGATTGACACAGTGGCTGCAATGATAGGCTCAAGCATAGCAACAACTGTGAAGATGGCGCAGCAGGATCAGGCAGTGTTTCGTTCTGTTGTACATAGGGTCACTATAAGTCGGAACTTACTCAATGGCACCGAACAACAACAACAACAACAAAGTTGTATCGGGATTGTATTTTTTTTTTTTTTAATTTTGATTCTTGGGCTTCATTTAAGAGTAAAACCCAGACTCCGAATCTCTGGTTAAGATGTTACCTTCTAAACTCATCTTAGATTCTAGGTCACTTCTAAAATGTTCATCATCTACAACTCAAGCAGTCTTTGTAGTAAGGTGAAGTTACCTAGGTGATATTCAAGTAGTGAACTTTAGTTTTGACTGAAAATAATTAGGTAAAGTTACTACACAGTTGTTTAGCAACTGGATCTACCAACCCAGTACTCTTCCTCTTCTTGGGTTTACGCTTTGCCTTCAAGCCAGTTCTGACTCATGGTGACCCCATGTGTTACAGAATAGAACTGCACTCCACGGAGTTTTTTGGGCTATAATCTTACAGAAGCAGATCTCTAGGTCTTTCTTCCACCAACCCTTTTGGTTCAGAGCTGAGTGCAAACTTTGCGCCACCAAGAGACCTTTCTTCTTCTTAGGTGAGGGGTTTCCAATTTTTTAAAAAATTTTATTTATTTTGTCATTGTTGTCGTTGAGAACATACACAGCAAAACATACACCAGTTCAACAGTTACTACATGTACAATAAGGTGACACTATGTTCTGCAAGTTGTGCAGCCACGAGGGATTTCAAACCTTGATTGAATTGGCTATAGGCTCTTTTGGTCCTATGTTTAGTAAGCACTGGCCAGGTAACTCCAATTCCCGTTTGTCATTTTCTTCAGAAACGTTTGATCCCTCTTACTCCTATCCTTTTGATGCTGTTGTTGTTGTTAGGTGCCATCGAGTCGGTTCCGACTCGTAGCGACCCTATGCACAACAGAACAAAACACTGCCCGGTCCTGAGCCATCCTTACAATTGTTATGTTTAAGCTCATCGTTGCAGCCACTGTGTCAGTCCACCTCGTTGGGTGTCTTCCTCTTTTCCGCTGAGCCTGTACTTTGCCAAGCATGATGTCCTTCTCGAGGGACTGATCCTTCCTGACAACATGTCCAAGTATATAAGACGCAGTCTCACCACCCTTGCCTCTAAGGAGCATTCTGGCCGTACTTCTAAGACAGATTTGTTCGTTCTTTTGGCAGTCCATGGTATATTCAATGTTCTTCGCCAACACCACAATTCAAAGGCGTCAGCTCTTCTTCGGTCTTCCTTATTCATTGTCCAGCTTTCACATGCATATGATGTGATTGAAAATACCATGGCTTGGGTCAGGCGCACCTTAGTCTTCAGGGTGACATCTTTGCTCTTCAACACTTTAAAGAGGTCCTTTGCAGCAGATTTTTTGCAGCAGATTTGCCCAATGCAATGCGTCTTTTGATTTCTTGACTGCTGCTTCCATGGCTGTTGATTGTGGATCCAAGTAAAATGAAATCCTTGACAACTTCAATCTTTTCTCTGTTGATCATGATGTTGCTCATTTGTCCAGTTGTGAGGATTTTTGTTTTCTTTATGTTGAGGTGCAATCCATGCTGAAGGCTGTGGTCTTTGATCTTCATTAGTAAGTGCTTCAAGTCCTTTTGATATCAGACTCAGAAAACAAAACAAGACAACAAATAACACCCAAAAAACCCAATAATTCCCTTCAATTCAGAGCCATGTTGAAAAATAATCCAAAATCCATGCCTTCTGGCTCAGCGGTCGACCTACACTCCCATGGGTCCCCCTTAATGACCAAGCAAACAGGAATGCCAGGAAGGAGGGGCTGCAGAGAAGCCAAAACTTTGGATGTCACTTTTTTGCAGAAAGGAATCCCTCATCCCCAAGCCCTGTATTTGGAGATGGACATTTATGTTTTAGAGGAACAGTTCCGTAAAACTTGGTAGACTGTCCCTCACAGCTTCCAGGCTTGCTCCTACAATCCAGCTAGCTCTGTGGTCCCCTTTTAAAAGTTAGGAAAGCTCACAATATTCTACTTGTCTTTTTTCTCTTGTTGACCTTTCTTTTAGATGGAGGGATATGTTCTCTTGTGGGGGAAAAGGAGAAAAGGTGCATGAATTACAGAGACTCTTGTCATTCTTGTAGGATTCGTATCTGCATCTCCCAATGTGACTTGAGCTGGGTTCCATTTATTCCTACTGGGCACATTAACTCAGGCTGGTTTCCTTTTCCAGTTTGGACTGAAGCGGCAGACGAGACACCCTGCAGGGAATCTCAGCCAACTTCAGGTTTCTATGGGCTCCTCTTTTCTGTCCTTTCAGGAGTTATTTTATAGCAAATTCATAGATCTCCAAATCCTACATTAACCTTCCCTAAAATTTCACCAAGATTTACAACACAGGACAGCCCTGCTGTTGAGAGAAATGAACCAATTCCCTTTATTTTTTTATTTATTTTTCTTTCCACGATGAAAAAGCCACAGTGCCTTATTTGTTCTCAAGTTTGGTTTTAAAAAGAAACCTGCTCAATTTGATGACAAAAAGGGAATTGGGGGGGGGTTCCATTTCTCAAGTTGTTTGCCCTCACAGGAATCCTCATTCCCTCTTCTTCTCACACTTTTCTGCAACAGCCACCCTTCCAAGTCCCACCTCCCCTAAAAAGCTGACTAGAATAAGTTTGTACACAATGGTTAAGCACTTGGCTTCTCTCCGAAAGGTTGGCAATTCAAACCCACCCAGCAGCTCTGTGGAAGAAAGACCTGGCAATCTGCTTCCAGAAAGATTACAGCCAAGAAAATCCTATGGAGCTGTACTTCTGTATCACATGGGGTCGCTATGAGTTGAAAACGACTTGATGGTACCTAACGACAACAACAACATCTCTCTGAGTTCTCAGAGCCTCTAGCATCTATTTTAATCAGTTTGGGCATCACTAGTGTACTGTTTTATACTTATTTCTAACGACCTCTTCCAAGAAAGTTCTTGTATCTCACACGTGCATACAGACACTTCAAGAAATGAAACCAAGTCTTACACTCCTTCTGTGCTTCACAGGATAACTCTTACTCTCTAAACAGCTCTAAGTATGTATAGATGCCCGGAGAATACATGTTAAATATCATTTCTATCTTGAATGCTTTCATAAATTCTATGTATTTTCATAGAAGCATTAAATTTAAAAAGAGGTAGATCAGATGACTTTATATCAATTAATTCAAATGAAATCATTACCTGTGTCTTTGTTTAACAGCTCCTTGTATTGCTGGGTTTGAAAAGGCCTTATCTGGTAAAAATCTCCATCTAATCTTGAATTCTTACTAACTTTGCCTAAGACGTTATTGAAAGAGGTGTTTTCCAATATATTAAGGTAAATATATGCTTGTTAGGTGCCACTGAGTTAATTTTGACTCACAGTGACCCCATAGGGTTTTTTAGCCTATAATCTTTACAGAAGTAGATTATCGGATCTTTCTCCCATGGAGCTGCTGGGTGGGTTTGAACCGTCAACCTTTCAATTCGTAGTCAAACGCTTAACAGGTATACCACCAGGGCTGGCAAACTGAGAAATGAAAAGACAAAGGAGGGACTTCTTTTCACAACCAGCAGTAGTGTATATTACACACATGTATTTAAAATATGCACAGGAACCCAGTAGGAACTACATTTTCTGTTACTTGCTCCAAGTTAAATTCCAGGTAATTGGTCCGTGGGATTAAAAGTGCTGGGATACAGTGAAGGTTTAATGGCCTCACACCTGCCTTCCCGTCAAGCTGCAGCTTATTCCTGGTCTGTAACCTTTAAAGCTCTCTGCCAGCAATTTACCGATGCAGCCAATTAAACGACAAAAAGGAGGCAAGATTTCAGAAGGCCTTTCAGAGGGATCAGCCTTTCTCGGGCCTAAAACACAAGGAGCTCGCCTGCTGAGATTCTCGGGGAGAACGTTCACACTGTCTTCCAGGTTGGAGCTCAGCTGAGTTCCCTTCACATTCTGAAATTACTAGTTTCAGGATACATTGTCACCAGGAAACATGTTGCCAGACTATCATGCAGTCTTTCCCCCAATTCTCATTTCTTTCTGGTTACTTCTACAGAGCAAATTTCATCCAATGGCAATTTCTATTGGCAAGTCTCCACCACTAAAATAGATCCTCTGGCATTGTTTGGGTTGTGAAAGATGCATGGTGCTTGTGACCTTGCCACAGATATTAATTGGTAAACATGTAGAATTAATAGCCATGCAGTAATGAATACATTTCATATTCAATAATATCTTGATCTTTCTGACCCCCTCTGCGATGGGGGTCAGTCCTTGCTTTACTGTCATGTTTTGACCTGTTCATTAAAATGTTACCTATGAAACAATTAAGTCCCAAAGAATGTCTGTTGTTGTTGTTGCTGTTGCTGCTGCTGCTGCTGCTGTCAACTCTACCTGCAACTCATGGTGACCCCATGCACAATGGAACAAAACGCCACCCAGTCCTGTGCCACCCCCATGATCAGTTGATCAAAATTCATAGGATTTTCGCTGGCAGATATTCCAATGTAGATCCCCAGGCCTTTCTTCCTAGTCTATCTTACTCTGGAAACTGAAAACAAAACAAAACCCATTGCTGACGAGTCAATTCCAACTCAAATAGTGACCCTTAGGACAGGGTAGAACTCTCCCATAGGGTTTCCAAGGAGCAGCTGCTGGATTTGAATTGCTGACCTTTTGGTCAGCAGCCAAATGCTTAACCACTGTGTCACCAGGGCTCAAATCTGCTCAGCATCATAGCCCCACATAAGCTTCCACTGACAGACAGGTGGTGGCTACACTTGAGGTACTTTAGCCTGGAAATATGCAGCAGGCAAGAAACATGAAGCATTAGATTATTACATCCCTGACATCCCACCCACTGTCGTGCAGCCGATTCCAACTCATAGCAACCCTACAGAACAGAGCGGAACTGCCCTATAGGGCTCCCAAGGCTGAAATCTTCACAGAAGCCAACTGCCACATCTTTCTCCTGCAGAGCAGTTGGTGGGTTTGAACTGCCTACCTTTCAGTTGGCAACTGAGTGCTTTAACCTCTGTGCCACCGCTGTGCCACCAGGTTTCCTCAATTATTACATCAAGACCCCCTCATTTTCTTGTTATATCTAAGTGACAAAGTTCCTGGATGATAGGAATTCCCCTGTCCAATACGAAAGAAATCCCATTTGGAGCTGGGAAATGAGAAGCCCGTGGAAAGAAAAGATTCTGCTGTTAGAACTGGGGAGCAAAAAGAAGGTTTTCATCTGCAAATAGCCTGGCGGGAAGTACTTCCCTGACATTGCTTTTTCTGGCAAAAATTCCTGCCCAGCATTCATCAGCTTTGGTGTGTTTCATAACAACTGACTCTCTTTCAGTGATTTTGGTCCAATGCAGAAAATAAAAGGCAGAGAAGTACACTTGTAGCTGAATCTTGAAACAAAATGGCCACTGATGATTTTTTAAGTACAGACACATTTTCAAGGCTTTTGTTTGTTTTTAAATCAAGTTGTGTATTGATTTCATACAGGTAAAAGATGATATGATTACACACCTGCTAGCTGGATTTTGCTTGATGACGAAATAGAACGCTCTCGGAAATTTGCATCGTAGTACATTTGCCGATTTAAATAAATGATAAATATCTGTTTAATATTTATACCAGAGATTACCCAAGTTTTCAAGACACCTTTAAAACGTGGTAATTTGGAAGCTGGTTTATTAATGTGCTCATTTGACAGCTTTGGTTTTTTTTTTTTTTTAAGAAATTAAGTGATTAGGTTTGCGCTTATATTTCTATAAACTCACATCACTTCAAAATGTAGCTTCCAAAATGTCATGACTAATAGTAAGATATTCAAAAAATATGTTTATATAAAAAAAGAGATCAGCAGAAAGGGCTTTAAGCTGGGAAGTTTTCTGTTTGCTGGTTGTTTTTGTTTGCTTGTGAAAAAATGAAAACTCAGTATTGGTTGCAGTTAAGCTGACTTCAGGATTATATGCTCCAGAAGAATTTTGAAGATTAACATCAAAAAAAAAAAAAAAAAGATCTTTTACATCCCTTTCAAAATTGCTTGGGAAAAGAAAATAAACGCAGGTGATGGGCTGATCCAATTTCACCACCCTATTGAGAACTATCGAAAATTATACTACACATAAAACAGTTTTCCATAAAAAGAATTTTGAACAAATTTGAGCATTCAATTGCATATGAGAACAAGGGGCCCTGTGGTGCTGTATCTGCCCCCCAGCAGTGTTTGTCTGAAGGACATGGGTGGTGGGGGGGAGGGGAGGGAGTGAACCAGCCTTTGGTTTAGAAAGTCCAGCACCGGTGGGTAATTCCCACTCCCCATGGATAATTCTCCTACCCTGACATTGTTGTTGATTGCAGTCAAGTTGATTCCAACTCATGGCCGCCCCATGTGTGCAGAGCAGAACTGCTCCATAGGGTCTTCAGGGCTATGGCCTTTCAGAAGCAGATAACCAGGCCCTACTTCTGAGGTATCTCTAGGTAGGTTTAACTGCCAGTCTTTTGGATAGTAGTCAAGATCTTAACCATCTGTGCCACCCAGGGACTCCTATCCTAAGCTCAGACCACAGTGGATGTACCAAAACAGTGCAAAGCAGCAGCTTCGAAGATGGAAGCCTTGTGACTGACAAGCTAGGTCTCCTTGGGGGAGATACTTAACTAAGCCTCAGTTTTTCCATCTGTAAAATGGAAATAATAATAATAGTGAACTATACACACAATTGTTTTAAGAATTAAATCAGATAATTCAATATAAAGCATAGCAGAATGTCTGACACGTGGTAAGAAGTCAATAGATGTTATTAACTTCATTACAGCAGGGACGTTAGAAACATTTGTAGAATTGAACCACATTATAAGATGAGAAGGAGCCCTAGGGGCACAGTGGTGAAGTGCTTGGCTGCTAACCGATAGGTCAGCAGTTCGAATCCACCAACTGCTCAGTGGGAGAAAGATGTGTCTGTCTGATTCCACAAAGATACAGCCTTGAAAGCCCTACGGGGCAGTTCTACTCTGTCCTATAGGGTTGCTATGAGTCGGAATGGACTCGACAGCAATGGGTTTGGTTTTGGTTTGATAAGCTGGAAGGAGAGAAGGAAGAGCCAGCAAACATGACTGCCAATGCAGCTGGAGAAGCACCAGAACGCTTTTCCTTCAGAGATTTTTCACCTGAAAAGTTATATGGAGACAGCTTACTGCAGGCAAATGAAAAGGGAGCTGAACTGAAATCAGGGAGGTGTTAGAAAAAAGGTGGTTTGCAGAAAATACTAATGAGGGTAGACGCTGGGAGGCAGGTTGGTTGTTGTCGGCTGCCATCAAGTCGATTTCAACACATAGTAACCCCATGTAATAGAGTAGACCTGCCCCACAGGGTTTTTTAGACCATAATCTTTTCAGGAGCAGATCATCAGGTCTTTCTCCTGCAGGGCTGCTGGATGGGTTTGAACTGTCAACCTTTTGGTTAGCAGCTGAGAGTTTAACCATCGCACCACCAGGACTCCTTTAACAAGCAAAAAACCTATTGCCATTAAATCAATTCCAACTCATAGCGACCCTATAGGACAGATTAGAACTGCCCCATAGGTTTTCCAATGAAACAATCCTTATGGAAGCAGAATGCCACATCTTTCTCCCAAGGAGCAGCTGGTGGGTTCGAACTGCCGAACTTTCGCTAGCAGCCAAGCACTTAACCACTTCGTCACCAGGTCTCCTTTCCTTTAACAGAGGACCAAATTACCTCACCTGCTCTCTCCTAAACACCACCCCTGCCTCCTTTTCCCCAACGGTGATCAATACGTCCCAAGACAATGATCTTTAATTTGAAGACGGCTGTGGATACAATTTGCTGTTGCGTACCAGAGCTCTTTCGGTGGGCAGGGTAGGAAAATAGAGAGAGCGTGGCCTTTCAAATTAGAAAGTTGGAGCTTCAAATCTCATTTCTGTCCATTATTAATTGCATTTGGTCATTTTATGCATCATCTTTGTGCCTCGTTCCCTGTTCATAAAACAGTGTTAAGAAAGCCTGTGTTATTGGTTTGCCCTGATATCCCAATGCGATGGCAGATGCCTACATCTAAGTGTGGCCCCTGGTGTACTCTACAAAGAGTAGCTACTATTGTGAGATGTGCTACTCAGGCAGACTCAAACCAAATCAATGTCGTTGAGTCATAGTGACCCTATAGGACAGAGTAGAACTGCCCCATAGAGTTTCCAAGGAGCACCTGGTAGATTCCAATTGCTGATCTTTTGGTTAGCAGCTCTAGCTGTTAACTCCTGTGCCACCAGGGCTCCACTCAAAATAATGGAGCAGGATGGGAGAGAAGGTTCATGGAACTCATTAGTAAAATGAACATCTTGGTGAACAGTGACAGCTGGCCAGTGCCAAACCAGAGAGGCAGAGAGTGGGAAATTATGGAAAATTGTGAGAGAAAATGTGTGGAACACCAAGGGGGAGGAAAACCAATCTGAGTACTCTACATGTTACAAATGATTTGAAAATAATACCTTAATGAAGCATAGTAGCTCTTAGAGAGAGTGGCTGGCTGTTCACCACATTCAATTCTCTTTCTTCTTGGCACACAGCTAGACTACACCTCCCAGACTCCTTTGCAGCTAAGTGTGGCCACGAGATGGCTCCCGGCTGGTGGAGTGTGAGCAGAAGTGTGGGCACAACTTCCAGGCTCCATCCTTAAAACCTCTTGAATGATCCTCTCTTTCCACCTGGCTGTCGAAATCTATTCTGACCTTGAGTGCCACGTATTAAAAATGGCGGAGTCTCCATCAACCTGGGACACTGAATGACTACACGGAACAGCCTCTTCCCATTCTTACCCCCACGCCTATTCCAACCTGACTTTAAAAAACAAAACAGTTACCATCAAGTCAATTCCAACTCATGGCGGACCCACGTGCGTCAGAGTAGAACTACGCTCCATAGCGTTTTCAACGGCTGATTTTTTGGAAGTAGAGCTCCACGCCTTTCCTCAAGGTGCCTCTGCGTGGATTTGAACTTCCAACCTTTCAGGTAGCAGCCAAGCACTTAACCATTAGCACCACCCAGGGACTCCTAGTTTGACCTTATGTAAGTGAAAAATAAACTTGTATTATGTTAAGCTACTGAAATGTTGGGGTTTCTTTGTTACAGCAGCTAAAATTACATTAACTAGTACAAACATTATTACTGGATAAACCTCCTAAACTTCTTCCCTAGCTTTTTTTTTCTGTGAAATGCAATAGGTGATCCAGCATTTTTCCCACAAGAATATTTTACATTTCAAGTTCAGTTTTTCATAAAATATAGGGAAGGCACATATTTCTTGGAATTTAACTTATTGTGTTTATGGCAGAAACTTCATCCTTGAAAAAATCCTCAGGAAATTAACATCAAAGCAGCCACGTGGAGGTACGTAATTTTAGGATGTTAAAGGGCTGTTCTCTGTGAAAAATGGGACAATATGATGACAATAGTACCATTTTTCCACCCCAACTAAAAACTTCACACAAGGTGGTTGGTAGCAAAGAAAATGAGCAAACAAAATTATGAACCAGTATTTTACTTACAAAATATTATCAAATGCATTTTAGTATGTTTTTTCAAAATGAAAATAATTTTTACTATTTTTTCTCATCATAAGAGTAAGTCATCTTCTCAAAACATGCACAGAATACCCAAAGACATAAAAAAGTAAGTCAAGATTATCTATACTTTAACCACCCAGAGGGGGGACCCCACTCTTCACATATTAGTGTATCAACCCTCAGTGACCCTGGATAGCCTTAATCACTTTACTCTGCCATCAAAAAAAAACAAACCTAGTGCCGTCGAGTCGATGCCGACTCATAGCGACCCTATAGGACAGAGTAGAACTGCCCCATAGAGTTTCCAAGGAGCACCCGGCAGATTCAAACTGCCGATCCTTTGGTTAGCAGCCATAGCACTTAACCACCACGCCACCAGGGTTTCCACTCTGCCATAGTGGTAGAGAAAAAAAATCACATCCTTGTTTTAATATTTATCTTCTTGATTATCATATTAGTTATGTGCATTTCTTTTGGCTTATTGTATGTACATTTCTTTTGCACTTTTTTTTTTTTAACATATTCATCTCTTACTGTTTTTTAAAAAGTTCTAATAGAATTTTACCTGGATCCATAATTGGCATCCATGGAAGCAGTAGTCAAGAAATCAAACAACATATTGCATTGGGCAAACCTGCTGCAAAAGACCTCTTAAAGTGTAAAAAATGTTACTTGGAGGGCTAAGGTGTTCCTGACCCAAGCCATGGTATTTTGAGTTGCCCTGCATGCATGGGAAAGCTGGACAACAAATAAGGAAGACCAAAGAAGCATTGACCCATTTGCATCGATGCTGGTGAAGAATTTTGAATATACCATAGACTATTAGAAGAACGAACAAGTCTGTCTTGGAAGAAGTCCAGCCAGAATGCCCTTTAGAAGCAAGCATGGCAAGACTTCATCTCGCCTACTTTGGATATGTTATCAGGAGGAATCAGTCCCTGGAGAAGGACATCATGCTTGGTCAAGTAGAGAGAGGGTCAATGAGAAAAAGGAGGACCCTGAAAGAGACGGATTGACACAGTGGCTGCAACAATGGGCTCGAGCATAGCAACAATTGTGAGGATGGCACAGGACCAGACAGTGTTTCCCTCTGTTGTACATAGGGTCACTATGAGTGGAAGCCGACTTGAGGGCACCTAACAACAATAAAAAGTGAATGTCAGTCCCTTGGTATTTAGACTATCTTCCTTGAATAGAGGTTTTTTTTTTCACCTTGGGAAATTATTAATAGTTTGGATTTGCGTAAGGATAGGAAATGTCACGCAGCTGGGTATTCCCCCACAGCAGGGACCCAGGCTCAGGTGACACTTTCCCTTCTAACATACAAGATCGGATTTAAGCTTGAGTGTAAAATTTTCCACAGTTGGAAAGGAAACACATCGTAGATTCCAGCTTTTGTTAATTGACCGATGATATGGATGTTAGACCCAGTTTATTTTTTTATTCCTAACACTTTTAAATGAGGTTCAAATATTTCATAAGCAATCTGGTGATAACAAAAGCTGTCACTCCGTCTCACTTGAAGATTTTCTGGTCCGGAACATAACACATGATAATGATCAAAATAATAATGACTTCTTTAGCTTTATCTACACTTCATAACTCTTAAATTGCTTTTAGTCCCATTATCACAGTTGACTAAATATCAGTCTTGTAATGATGGCAGTACATATATCATTACTTTTTTTTTTTTACATATGAGAAAGATCAAAGTTTTGAGACATTGCATGACTTTTTTAGGATCACAGTGAGTACTAATAATTAACATAATTAAGATTCATTATGCTGTTATGATGCAGTAAGTCAAGTCCAGTGGTTTATCATATTGGATCATAGCAACGACCACACTTTAAGATAGGAAAAAATGAAGCTCAGAGAAGTGGAATGGCTTCCCCAAGGCCACACAGCAAGGAGGTGACGAAGCTCTGATTTTAACCCTAGCAGATTCTAGAACCTGCTCTCTTAAGCAGCACTGACTAACCTCCTGCAGAAATGGCAAATCAGCATTAGCTATAGAACCAAAACCAAAGCCTAGGGATCAACACGAAGCATCTACTTGGAAATTTGCCCTTTGCCTATTCTTATCACAAGAGCATCTTGAAATCGCTTCTCCAAGCAGTTCTAAGGCTAGGGTGAGGCTCACTCAAACAGGGAGTCGATGAAAGAATGGCATGGTTCACTGGTCAGCCTTTTTTTAATTATAAGCAACTTTAACTTTCCCTCCAATCTGTAATTATAGGATTATTGCAAACTCAATACATAGGTTGCTGATTTTGAAGCATGCAAGTACAGAATTCTGGCAACAACTGACCCCCCACCCCCAAAAAATGGCATGCCTTTAAAATGTTTAAGGGCCTACTTAATTTTTGTACAAAGACATCTTCAAATATAAAAATATGGTTCTTAGCATAGGAAGTTTCAGAAGGAAGATATTCTGGACATAAGGGTATAGATAGAAGCTCTGTTCTCTTTTCAACTCTGCTGCCTCAAACATCTTCTTGTGTTATAGAAAAAAGTGCAGACATAGAGAAGCCTTGACAGAGAACTCTCCCATATTTAATAAATCCTGAAAACATTGTCTTCAAACCAATGATTGAATTATCTTCTTCCCACTTCCAAGTTTAGACACTGGAGGTGTTTTTTTTTGTTTTGTTTTTCTTTCCTTTTTTCCCTACTGAAAGAACAACACATTGACCAATTGTTCTTCATTTAGACTCCTCTGATTGAGATGTGTTATAATTGATACAGGAAATCCTTCCCAAAGGCAGTAGACAACCTAGGCAGCCTCTCAAAATCCCTGAATTTTACTTATAATTGGATCTGGAAGGCAACACAGAAGTAATTGAAATCCAACACCTCCCCTCCTCCTCCACACCCTTTTGTTTTTTAACAGAAGAGGAAACCATGGTCCACAAAGGTTCAAAGACTTGCCCAAACCAGGGTGAGCTGCAGTGAAAGCGTGATTCCAACTCAGATCTTGCTTTTCAGTGTTCTTCCCACCATCCTACCCTGCCTGCCCAGCTTCTAGGCAGGGTCTCCATAACGCCAGCGTCTGGAAAAGAAAGGGCAGAAGAAGTTGGGAGGTCAAGTCTTCCGAGACTTAGCCTAGACAGAGAGGCTAATGTTTGATGCTGTGTAATGTGGTCCACAGCTTCACAAATTCCCCCCTTTGCTATGCGGCTGCAGGTGGAATGAGATTTTACAAATGTACCAATTCAATACCAAACAAGTCTTGGCTGGTGTAAAGAAGCTCACGGTAATCCAATCACACCCTCAAGAAAACAAAACCCCCCTGAAGCAGGACACCATCCACAGGATACCCCAGAGGATCTGAGGTCTTATACCTATAGAGAAGATAAGCTGAGATTGGGCGATGGGTAATTTCTGGGTGGAGTCCCCAGATGGTGCAATAGTTAAGGAGCTTGGCTGCTAACCAAAAAGTCAGCAGTTCAAGTCCACCCAGAAGCAGCTCAGAAGAAAAGCCTGGAAATCTACTTCTGAAAAATCAGCCATTGAAAGCCCTGTGGAGCACAGTTCTACACTCACACACGTGGGGTCGCCAAGAGTTAGAGTGGCAACTGTTTTTTGTTTTCTTGCTTAATTTCTGGGCATCTTTCCCAACAGCAAAATCAAGAGCCATTGGAAACAGGGTGGGGGAAGGGCGTACATTTTGTTATTTTTTTCTCTTTTCAAAAGGGTCAAAAGCCAACAATCTGACACTTGTAAAGCTGCCAGCCCAGAGGGGGAAGACTCCTTGGCCGTGATAGCTTGCCCTGCATGTATCAGAACAGATTCAACACCACGCTTTCTTTCTCTTCTTTCCAACAGCCTCTGTTGCTCGTGGCAGATTTAATGGTGTGATTTACAGCATGGAGAGACCTTTGTCAGGGCCAGTAAAATGACAAACAATAAATATATGGAGCAGTATGT
Source organism: Loxodonta africana (assembly GCF_030014295.1). Taxonomy (NCBI): domain Eukaryota; kingdom Metazoa; phylum Chordata; class Mammalia; order Proboscidea; family Elephantidae; genus Loxodonta; species Loxodonta africana. The sequence continues at coordinate 65,837,617 of NC_087362.1, forward strand.
TAACAGCCTCCACACAATACTTTGTCAGTTACAGCTTGATAACGATACATTTTAATTTTGTCTTTCATAAAAATCTTGGCATGTGTGCCTCATTTGAACACAAGCTTCCAAGTCAAGTGTGTCATCCAAGCATGCAGTTTATCACCCTCTATATTTTCTGTCCTTTTTATTTAATGTCATTCCTATGGCAACAGACATCGCCCTGGAAATCATTTTCAAAACAGCTTATTTGTTGAAAAGGACTGGGTGAGGCTAAAATATGTGTTTGGTTGGGAAGAATGGCAGAGTGTGACTACGGTTTAGTTACATTAATCATATTCTTTGAGGACTTTGTGTAATCAGATACTTGAAGGAGGTGTATTGTGGGGTGGGATTTGACATCCCTACCCCACCCCCAGGTTTTTTATTGTTTTGCATTTCATGAGGATAAAAATACGAGAAGCAAGCATGCAGTTTACCTTATTCCATGTAAAGGAGCATGCACTTCTTTCTACCATGGCACAGGATGGTCACTGGGGGTGGAGGACAGACTGCTGGACTGTAATTCTAACGTTAATACTGAGCTACTGTTACTCTGAAGCTGATGACATAAATCTAGATTCGGTCACTCAACATTTGACACATCTTTACTGAGCATCTACTATGTAACTGTGTAACGAGCCTCTGGATGGTACAAACTGTTTGCACTTGGCTACTAGCTGAAAGTTTGGCAGTTCAAACCCACTCAGCGGTGCTATGGAAGAAAAGCCTGGTGATCTGCTCCCATAAAGATTGTAACCAAGAAAATCTTATGGAGCAGTTCTACTCTGTAACACATGGGATTGATTGCCAGGAGTTGGAATGGCAACACGTTTGTTTATTTATTTTGACTATGTAACAGGCATTGTACTGAGAAAAGAGAAGCGAACAAGTCTCTGCTCCCAAAGAACTTATACTCTAGTGGGGAAGATAGGTCTTAAACAAGTAAGCAAACACATTGTCTATATCAAGTTCTCTTGAAACAAAGTCTGAAATGAGGATTCTTGTGAAGGTGGTTTATCGAGGGCTCAAAATACAAGTCTTACAGGAGACTTATAAGAAGGTGTGGACAGCAGAACAGGGCAGGAGAAGAAGCAAAGCAAAGTGGTAAACTGAGCTGGAGTCTAACCTCAGCCTGATCTCATGGGGAGCTCTGGAGTGTGAATGGCACCACAGAGCTGACCTCCTTGAGACAGCAAAAGGCAGGGATTTTGTATCCACTAACAAGTCAGTCATTGGTCGCAGACTGACTTGTCGGATTGGCATTGGCTGTCATAGACACCTAGGTATTCCTAGATGGCTCCTGTTTGCCAAGAGCAAGTCTTGGGAGAAGGGTGCAACTGTGGGCCATTAGCATCAAAACTCATAGCAGCTGGGAAGCAGGTGCACCAGTTGGGCAAGGGGATCTGGTTAGGGCTGTAGGTTCTACTGCATGCGTAAGTATATTAAATATTTCTAAATTAGGGCTATGATTACAACAATGTCTATCCAACATTAGGGGGATAGGTCATAAATTGCTTCTGTGAAGGGACTGATATTGGGCTGAGGCATGAATAACAACAATGTGAAGATCTGGGACAATATCCCTCTAGGCAGGAGAAACAGCAAGGACAAATAACCTAAGGATGGTGACAAATATAGTGTATCTGAAAAACAGAAAGAAGACCCAGGTGTTCGAAGTACCATGGGCACAGGATGGAGAATGAAACAAAGAGACAGACAGGGCTCAGATCATATCGGGTGTTAGTGAAGAGCTTAATTAACTATGCTAATTAAGCCAACCAGTGTCAGATATCCTGATGAAACAAATACACATTTAGCCCCTGGTGGTTCAGTAGTAAAATTCTCACCTTCCATGTGAGAGACCCAGCTAGATTCCCAGCCAAAGCACATCACATCCATCAGAGGAGGTCTATGTGTTGCTGTGATGCTGAACAGGTTTCAGTAGAGCTTCCTGACTAAGACAGACTAGGAAGAAAGGCCTGGTTGTCAACTTCCAAAAATCTGCCAGTGAAAACCCTATGGATCACAGCAGTCTGATCTCCAGCTGTTCATGGAGGTGGTGCAGGCCTGGGTAGCATTTTGTTCCATTTGCATGGGGTGCCCATGAATTGGGAGCTGACTTGATGGCAGCTAACAATAATAACAGCTCTATGCTGGGTGCTCAGAGTAGTGAGTACCTATCTTGCACACAAAATGATGTCTATTTCATTGAGGCAACAGGTCTTGCTGGATGGACTGATTCACAAACAAGGCAATACTTACATGAATATAAATACCAGCTACAATACTTTCAGTCCCTGGCTTAAGACACCACCTGTTCACAGAAGTTCACAAAAATTTTCTTCATCTATGCCATAGACGACTTTTAGTTTTGATGGTGGTCTGAAGCCTATTCGCAACACGGAGTATTATCTCTATATCTGGTGTTAAGGAATATATTTTCCCCAATTAGAACCTAATGCATTTTCCTATAAAAGCAACATTCTACATGATAGTCTCATAGAACCTCTCTATCCAAGTTGTTGTTCGTGAACCATCAGCGCCAGCCTTAGGTGAAAGCTAGGTAGAAGTACAGAAACAAATTTTCCACCCCAGACCTACTGAATCAGAATCTGCATTTTAACAAGAACCCTCAGGCAATTTGTATGCACATTAAAGTTTGATGAACTCTGTGGTAGGACCTTGTTTCTTCAGGAAAATGTGTTATGAGGTCCAATAACTGACTTATTAACAAACACTTGGAACATACAGCCTGTGTGGGAGCTGGTTTCTACAAAAAAAAAAAAAAAAAAAGGTATTGAATTCTGTAATGCAATCAGAAAAGAGAAAAACATGAAACAATTTTTCTTCCACCAGCACTGGCATAGGCATGGACACCAGTAAGGGGGTTGGGGTCCCAAGATAATTCAAGAGAGACCCTAAGTACAGAGGGATTTGTAGGCGGAAGAAGTGAGAAATGGAGCTTTGGTGGACAATTTCTCAGAGGAGAGACCAGCATCGCTCAAAGTGTGTTTTGTAAAATACTACTTCTATAACCAAAGAAGACATTCAGGCAGCGAACAAACATGAAAAAATGCTCGTGATCGTTAGCCATTAGAAAGACGCAAATCAAAACTACAACGAGATACTATCTCACCCCAGCAATAATGGGACTAGTCAAAAAAGAAAATAACCAACTTCAGTGAGGTTGTGGGAAGTTTGGAAATCTTATACACTGCTGGTGGGAATATAAAATGGTACTATCACTATGGAAAACAGTACAGTGCTTCCTTAAAAAGCTGAAATAGAAGTACCATATGATCCAGCAATCCCACTCTTAGGTGAATACCCTAAAAAAATAGGAGCTGTGACACAATGAACATATGCACATCTATGTTCATTGTAGCATTATTCACAACAACAAAGAGATGGAAACAACCTAAGTGCCCATCAATGGCTGAATGCATAAACAAACTGTGATCCATACACACAGTGGAATAGTCACAAGGATGTATAGAATAATGGTGAATCAGGAAACATCTCACAATGTGGATGAATTTGGAGGACATTATGCTGAGTGAAGTAAGTCAATAACAAAAGAACAAATATTGTATGAGATCACTATTATTTAAAAAAGAAAGAAAGAAAAGGTTTACACACAGAAAAAAAAAATCTTTGATGGTTACCAGGGATACGAGGGGGAGTGATGGAAAATTACTAACTGGATAAAAAAACACGTGTTAATACTGATGAAGGGAAAGACAATACACAATATGGGAAGTCAGCACAACATGACTAAGGCAAAGAAAGACACTGAGAGGAACCCAAGAATAAAGGGCAACTACAGTAATTACTGTAACATAGGACAATCCTGCAATAATACTACTAACAAACAGTAATTTATAAATGGATACATAGGTAGATAGGTATACTGTAGAGGTATGGGAGGATGTAAGGGAGCACATCCACCTGCAGATGTAGGTTTGGTTGCAGCTATTTCTACATATGTAATTGTAGGTGCTGCATGGATGTCAATATAGACAATTGAACACACAAGGGGCACAGTCAGGAAAACTTTTTAGGCTTAACCAAAGATCTCAAGGGACAAAATTCCTAGGCTCGAAGGTGAAGGACCATAAACTCAGGGGACATCTACATCAATTGGCATAACATAGTTCGTAAAGACAGTGTTCTGCATCCTGCATTGGTGAGTAGCATCTTGAATCTTAAAAGCTTGCAAGCGGCCATCTAGCCATCTAAGATACAACTATCGGTCTCATTGTTCGGAGCAAAGGAGAGTGAAGAAAACCAAAGACTCAAGGGAGCAATTAGTCCAAAGGAATGATGGACCACATGAACCACAGCCTACACTACCCTGAGACCAGAAGAACTAGATGGTGCCCGGCTACCACTACAAACCACTCTGACTAGGATCACAACAGAGGGTCTCAGTCAGAGCGGGAGAAAAATGTAGAACAAAAAATCAAATTCACAAAAAAGACCAGACTTACTAGCCTGACAGAGACTGGAGGAATCCCAAGACTATGGCCCTAAGACACTCTTCTGACCTGGAACTAAAGCCATTCCTGGAGACCACATTTCAGCCAAATAATAGTCTCATAAAATAAACAATAACGCCTGAGAGGAATGTGTTCCTTAGAACAAAGAATTGAACAGGACCAAAAGAACAACATTTGCCCGAAAGCAAAGCTGAGAAGGCAGAAAGGGGCAGAAACACTGGGAAATGGAAATGGGGAACTCAGGGTGCTAATGGGGAGAGTGCTGACACATTGCAGGGATTGCAACCAAAGTCACAGACCAATTTATGTATAATTTATTGTACAGGAAACTGATTAGCACTGTAAACCTTCACCAAAAGCACAATCGGGGGAAAAAAAAAGTCAGTTTTAGTTGTTGAGAATTCCAGGATGGTGGAGTAAAGACCTCTGAAAATTTGCTTCTCCATAAAAACAATGAGAACATTGGCAAAAATTGTCAAAATCAACTTTTTCAGAACTTAAAAACAATCGATGCTTTGCAACAATACAAGGAAAATTTATTCAAGAAAATATTAATTCTCGAAGATGCTAATGGATATTACCTAAGGAAGGTTCTGCAGTCAGGTGGAAAATCCTGGTGGCGTAGTGGTTAAGTGCTACAGCTGTTTACCAAGAAGTTGGCAGTTCGAATCCACGAGGTGCTCCTTGGAAACTATACGGGACAATTCTACTCTGTCCTACTACGTTGCTATGAGTTGAATTCAACTTGAAGGCAACGGGTTTGGTTTTGGTTTGGTGGTCAGGTGAGAGACATTGGGAGTGACAAGGTTAAATAAATTTCTCCTCTGCAGATGTTTCACAGCCTCTCAGAGGCTACCTAGGGGGCAGTCATGGTTCAGTGGTAGAAGTCTCGCCTTCCACGTGGAAGACCCAATTCAGTTCTCACGGATGCACCTCACGCACAGCCATCTCCCTTCTGTCAATGGAGGCTTGAGTGTTGCTATGCTGCTGAACAGGTTTCAGCGGAGCTTCCAGACTAAGACGATCTAGAAAGAAAGGCCTGGTGATCGACTTCTGAAAATCAGCCAATGAAAACCCTATAGATCATGATGATTTGTTCTGCAACCAATTATGGGGATGGCCCAGGACAAGGCAGCATTTTTGCATGGGGTCGCCATGAGTAGTGGGGCTAACTCAACAGCAGCTCACAAAAATAACAATATGCTAAATATGAATTTATAGTATGAAACTGTCCCCAAACTGAATTAGCCACAGATACCTTTTACAATGAGCTATTTTGTGAATCTAAGTTCCGAGAAATGCACTTGAGGAAATATAAGGTGGAGCTTTACGGTGAGATCCAAGAAAAGAGAATTCTAGATACTGGAGAAAGGAGTGAGCATAATAAGAAAGTCATGGAGCCCAGGTATTCTTCCAGAATGTGGCTAGAAAAGAAACTAGTTAGGATTTTGAAAGTTTTTGAAAGTTGAGCAGAGTGATTTAGGTTAAAGAAGATTTCTTAAATAAGGTACACAAAGCACAAGTCATAAAATAAAAGATTGATTAATTTGATATCATTAAAATTTAAAACTTCTGTATAACAAAAGGTTGGCAGTTCAAACCCACCCAAAGGCGATCTGCTTCCAAAAAAGCCAGCCATTAAAAACTTTGCGGCGCAGTTCAACTCTGTACGCATGAAGTTGCCAGGAGTTGGAATTGACTTTGCAGCAACCGGCAATAACGATGTAACAAAAACCGAATGAAAAGTCCAGTCCTAATCAGTGAGAAGATACTGGGAATTCACATAACTAACAAGCATTGGTATCCAGTACGTATAATGAAGAAAGGATTTGAGCTGGCAATAAACAGAGGAGGAAACCTAAATGGTTAATAAATATGTAAAATGATGCTCAACTTCTGGAATTATCAGGGAAATACAAATCAAATTAAAACCATAATAAAACTGACAAAAACTCTAATCTCTGATAATACTAAGTGCTGGTGAAGAGGCAGAGCGTGGCAACTATCACACATTGCTAATAGGAGTGTAACCTGGTATAACCACTTTAGAGGAAGATTTGGCAAAATTTTAAAAATTTGAAGATATGCATACTCCTTAGAGAAACTCCCACTTGCAAGCACAAGAAGACAAGTTCAAGGGTGTTTGTTCCAGCATTGGTTGTGGAAACACCTTCCACATGTATTAATGAAACGATGTATAAATATCATTGTTGTTACGTTCTGTCCAGTTGTTTCTGACTCATAGCAACCCCATGTATAACATAACAAAATTTTGCCCAGTGCTGTGGCATTCTTACAATAGTAGGTATGTTTGTGCACATTGTCGCAGTCACTGTGACAATCCATCTCATTGGGTGTCTTCCCTTTTTTGCTGACCCTGTACTTTACCAAGCATAATGTCCTCCTCCAGGGGTTTGTCCCTCCTGATAACACGTCCAAAGTAAGTGAAAAGAACTCTCTCCATCCTTGCTTCTAAGGAGCATTCTAGCTGTACTTCTTCGGAGACAGATTTGTTCATTCTTTTGGCAGTCCATTGTACATTAAATATTCTTTGTCGACACCATAATTCAAATGCATCATTTCTTCTCCAGTCTTCCTTTTTCATTGTCCAACTTTTGCAAGCATATGAGGTGGTTGAAATGTATGAATAAATACATGTAAAATTTCTGTATATATTTTTGAATATATAATATACAACGGTAAATCCTTATAGAAAGACACATAGTGTGTAATACCATTTATAATAAAGTTTCTCAAAATGCAAAATAATACTACATATTGCATATGGACTCCTTTGCAAACACTAAAAACAGAGAAACACACATGGAAATGATACAAATTTAGCAAAACGGCAATCTCTGTGGAAGAAGAATGGGAACCGGGCTGTGGAGAGATACACAGGGACTTGAAACATAACTGTAATATTTTTTGTTTCCCAATGGAAGGAAAATCTGAAGCAAATATGAAAAATGTTTAAACTTAACCAACATATGGATAAGTAAATAGATATTTGCAATATTTCTCTCTGTTTTTCTGTATATGATATCTTATAGTATAATTACACTATATAGACAAATCTGAGCAAAGATGGACTCTTGAATAAAGAATCAGTTTTAGTTCTTGAACAGAAAAGAGAAATGGCCAGAGGGCTGGGAGAAGAGCTTCCTAGGTGGTACTGTAAAGGACTCAAGAAGGTATGAAACTAGATCCAAGGTCAATCAGAGGCCACTGGACAGAGCACATGCGGGCAACACTGGAGGGAGCAGACGGAAGGATGAAGCCACAGGATGCATCACAGGCCCTGGTGGCGCAGTGGTTAAGCACTTGGCTGCTAACAAAGGTTGGCAGTTCAAATCCACCAGCCGCTCCTTGGAAACCCAGTGGAGCAGCTCTACTCTGTCCTATAGGGTCGCTATGAGTCGGAATCGACTTGATGGTGACGGGTTTGGCCTTTGATTTCAGTGAAGACAGAATAGGGTAGTGCTTAAGAGCATGGGCTCTGGAGATGGCCAGCCCTGGATGTGAATCTCACGTTTGTCCCTAACTGCTTGAACTCCACTGCTAACCTAAAGTTTGGAGGTTCGAAAGCACCCAGCAGGGCTTTGGAAGAAAGGCCAAGAAAACCCTATGGAGCAGTTATACTCTGTAACACATGAAGTCGCCATGAGTAGGAATCCCCTCAGTGGCAACTAACACTGGTTAAATAGCCTTGACGTGTTATGCAACCACTTTGCCTCATTCTCTCCATCCATCGAATGCAGGTAGAAAATAGCACTTCCGTTTCAGGATTGAGACAAAGTTTAAATGAAATAATCTGGGTAAACTACATAAGACAATGCCTGGCATAAAACTAAATACATTACAAATGTTAGATATTGTGGTATCAGACAGAGTCTAGTCAGGTAAACTGAAACCACTCCAAGTACTTCAAACAGTGGGAGCTTAATGCAAGGGACTGGTTTTGCAGGTAACGTAAAGCCAAAAACCCGATGCCATCAAGTCGATTCATTGTCCAAGTTTTGCATGCATATAATTGAAAAAAAAAAAACCATGACTTGGGTCAGGCGCACCTTAGTCCTTAAAGTGGAATCTTTGCTTTTTAACACTTAAAGAGGTCTTTTGCAGCAGATTTGCCCAATGCAATGCCTTGTTTGATATCTTGACTGTGCTTCCATGGGCATTAATTGTGGATCCAAGTAAAATTAAATCCTTGATGATGTTGCTTATTGGTCCAGTTGTAAGGATTTTTGTTTTCTACCTTGGTGGCGTAGTGGTTAAGTGCTACGACTGCTAACCAAGAGGTTGGCAGTTCAAATCCGTCAGGCGCTCCTTGGAAACTCTATGGTGCAGTTCTCCTCTGTCCTATAGGGTCTCTATGAGTCGGAATCGACTCGACGGCAGTGGGTTTGGTTTTTGGGTTTTATGTTAAGGTATAATCCATACTGAAGGCTATAGTCTTTGATCTTCATCAATAAGTGCTTCAAGTCCTCTTCACTTTCAACAAGCAAGATTGTGTCATCTGCATATCACAAATTGTTAATGAGAATTCATCCAGTCCTTATGCCATATTCTTCTTCATATAGTCCAGCTTCTCAGATTATTTGCTCAGCATACAGACTAAGTATGGTGAAAGGATACAACCCTGATGCACATCTATCCTGACTTTAAAACATGCAGTAGCTCCTTCTTCTGTTCGAATGACTGCCTCTTAGTCTATGTATAGGTTCCTGACGAGCACAAGAGTTTTAGAATTCCGATTCTTTGCAGTCTTATCTAGAATTTGTTATGACCCATACACTCTAATTCCTTTGCATAGTCAATAAAACACAGGCAAACATCTTTCTAGTACTCTTTGCTTTCAGCCAGGATCCATCCGACGTCAGCAATGATATCCCTCCTTCCATATCCTCTTCTGAATCCAGCTTGAATTTCTGGCAGTTCCCTGTCGAGGTACTGCTGCAACAGCTTTTGAATGATCTTCACCAAAACTTTACTTGTGTGTGTTATTAATGATGTTGTTAGATAATTTCCACATTATGTTGGATCATCTTTCTTTGGAATGGGCGCAAATATAGATCTCTTTCAGTTGATTGGCCAGGTAACTCTCTTCCAAATTTTTTGGCATAGATGAATGAGTGCTCCCAGCGCTTCATTCATTTGTTCAAACATCTCAATTGGTATTCCCTCAATTCCTGAAGCTTTGTTTTTTGCCAGTGCCTTCAGTGCAGCTTGGACTTCTTCCTTCAGTACCATTGGTTCCTGATCATATGCTACCTCTTGAAATGGTTGAATGTCAACCAGTTCTTTTTAGTACAGTGATTTTGTGTATTCCTTCCATCTTCTTTTGATGTTTCCTTCGCCATTCAGTATTTTCCCTGGAGAATCCTTTAATATTGCAACTCAAGGCTTGAATTTTTTTCTTCGGTTCTTTCAGCTTGAGAACTGCTGAGTGTGTTCGTCCCTTTTGGTTTTCTAACTCTAGGTCTTTACGCATTTCATTATAATACTTTACTTTGTCTTCTCATGCCATCCTTCGAAATCTTCTGTTCAGCTCTTTTACTTCATCCTTCCCTTCCCTTTAGCTACTACTCTATGCTCAAGAGCAAGTTTCAGAGTCTCTTCCAACATCCATTTTGGTCTTTTCTTTCTTTCCCTTTTAACGACCTCTTGCTTTCTTCACGTATGATATTCTTGGTGTCGTTCCACAATTCATCTGGTCTTCGGTCATTAGTATTCAATGCATTAAATCTATTCTTGAGATGGTCTCTAAATTCAGGTGGGATATATTCAAGGTCGTACTTTGGCTGGCTCTTGTGGACTTGTTCTAATTTTCTTCAGTTTCAACTTGAACTTGCATTCTGAGCAATTGATGGCCTGTTCCACAGTCATCCCCTGTCCTTGTTATGGCTGATGATACTGAGCTTTCCATAGATGTAGTCGATTTGATTCCTGTGTATTCCATATGGCAAGGTCCATGTGTATAGTTGCTGTTTATGTTGGTGAAAAAAGTTATTTGCAATGAAGAGGTCATTATTCTTGCAAAATTCTATCATGCAAAAAAGTCAGCCATTCTTTTTTCCCACATTCAAAGCAGAAGGCCCAAGGCTAGATGATGTCCAATTGCAATTGCTTGAAGCCCATCAAGGCCTACCAGGACCTAGTCACTCCACCTGTCATAAGAGGTAGAACTGAGAGGATTTTAAATGGTGACCAACAAATATCCAGTAAGACAGGAGGACTCTAAGATAGATATGATCTTTGCCCTGGTGAAGACGTTGGTCTAGTGGAGGGGAGAGATATTAAATAAATACAATTTTAGTTTTAAACCTAAGTAGGTACTGTGAAAGGAAAGTGGAGTAAGTGATGGAGACTACCAGGAGACCAAAGTTAAATCAGGGATTCAGGGAAGGCTTCCTTGGAAAAATGACCTTTAAACTGAGCATTAACCAGGGATAGTGGGCATATGTGGTCTTGATCTGCTCAGTACTCCTTACTCTGTGTGATTGATCTCTCTCACTCTCTGTGATCCTGAAGAGGATGCCCAACACATGTCCCAATTCTGCTACTGACCACAGGAAATCACATGATACATCCTAGGCCAATCAGACTCTTTTCCCTGAGTAGTTGAGTTTTAATCAGACACGCAGAAATGGGTATCAAGTAACACTGAGCTCTTTCCTGACAACGTTTTGGATTTGTCCAAAAACCTCCCCGGAGCAGCTGTGGTAGATCATATTTTCCAAAGATTAATGCAACACACTCTTCCGATATGACTTTGGCTTTGCTCTCATTGAGATGTGTGGTCTCTGTTCCCTAAATGGGAACACAAAGTGGGCTTATGACTATAGTGGAAATGATGTTCTGTGACTTCTGGAGCTAGTTCATAAAGGAAATACAACATCCACCTGATTCTCTTGGGATACTCCTTCTTGGAATCAAGCCACCATGGAACCTAGATGTTCACGTTCCATGACGCTCAATGTTCCAGCCTCATAGCAGTGAAATCAGTAGCCAAAGGTTCATCATACTGTAAAGAAGTCCAAGAGCCCATGGAAAGGAACCAAGGCTCCCAGCTCCCAACCCCAGTCTAGCTCCCAGCTGACAGCCAGCACCATCTTACCAGGTATATGAGTTGATTATTTTGAAAGTGGATCTCCAGTCCCTGGTCGGGCTGTGCCAGCGGAAAACACATGAAATAAGGGCTTGTTGTCCTGTCTGATCCCTGCCCAGATTTATAAGTAAAATAAGCGATGGTTGATTTAATCCATCAAGTTTTGGGGCAGTTTGTTATACAACAATAGACCCTGGAATAGCAATCCTGATTCCTTCTTCAGCTCTCTTCAATTTAGTAAACTATTCTGTAAGGTCAACTACTAACCTGAAAGTTGGAAGTTTGAACCCACCCAGCAGTGCCATAGAAGAAAAGGCCTGGTGATCTACTTTCATTAAAATTACAGCCAAGAAAAACCCTATGTACTGGTACTCATGGGGTCGCCATGAGTCGTAACTGGCTCAATGGCAAAGGGTAAACTATTCAATCTTCTTTTGATTAATTCATTCTCACCTAAATTAACCACAGTTGTTCCTTCTACTTGTAACCAAAGAACTTTGACCTATAGCCTTGGGAAAGGGTGGGAAGAGAAACACCCACCTCAGAGGCAACAATGGACCTGAAGGTTCAGGACAGTGTCTGAGGCCTTTAAAGGAATGAAAACAGATCGTGAGGCTGGAGTGCAGAGAATGAAGAGGAAAGTGGCTCAAGGTGAGGTTGGAGAGGGAGGGAAATTGGTACTAATTATGTCGCAGGCCTGTGCAAAGCTTTAATATATACTGTCTTATTCACCTGCCTATGGACAAAAAAGACGTGAGTCCTATTTTTAAGCACCCTCCACCCCCCAGTTACGGGAAAATGAAATTAAAGCTTAGAGACCCTTATTTAATGCCTGGATGGAAACTGACCCTACCTTTCTCCAAAGCCTGTTCTCCTAAACTGCCTGCTGCGTTCATGGTTTGGTGGGAGATATAAAACTTAGAGAGGGGCATATAGGGAGAACAACAAGGGAGAAAGGAATGGATGAATAAATAAATAACCCAGTTGGAAAGATCCAATAATATCACGAGGCCATAAACCTCATGTTACAAAATAGTGAGATCCAAACATGGAAGGTAGCTTTCATTAGGGCATCGGAGGAGGCCATGATATCTGGAGCCACACAGACCTGTCTTGAATTCTCAGTCTATGCACTAGGAGTTGTGTAACCTCAGGTATTTCACTTGACTTCCCTCAGAATTCATCTTCTCATCTCTGAAATGGAAGTGGTAATACCCAAGTCTCTGAGGGATTGTAAGATTTGATAAGAAGTGTAAATTGGATGACAATTAGTAAGTATAAAAGCAGCCCTAATAAGTGTAGATGTTAAAAATAATATGGCAGAATGGGAAAAAGGAGTAAAAGAAAAAAGAAATGACTGGAAGGAGAGAGCAAGGGAGTCAAGCGAAAAGAAAAGAAAATCTCATGGTGTGTGATTTTTAAATCTCCACACTAGAAAGCTTTTCCACAGCTGGAATGAGCTCCTGAAGAAGAGGCGCCAGCCACATGCCATACAGGATCAGAAGCTCATGCTTCCGGTTAGAAGCACCTGTAACACCCAGGAAACCAGCTCCCAAACTATCTAACACTCCCTTTGCAAAGATAAAACACAACCAGACTACCCTCAAGTGAATTCTCTTAATTTCCCTACCCCGTTCTCCTCAAGTGCCAACAGCTCATTGAATTCTTAGCCACCACAAAGCTCAGCCTCCCAGGTACCCATAATGCTCTTTGATACTTTTTAATGGCGGAGCTTCAGTAGGCAGGGGGCAGGGGAATGAAGGACGGTGGCCCAGGGCAGTGGGCAGAATGGCACTCCCTAGGGAATTCACACCAAGTTTCCATCTCCACCCAGTACCTGATGAAAGAACTTAGTTTCAAACTATAATCACCCACAAACGTGGCAAGCAACAGATGAAAGGAATTACAGCAACTTTCCAAAGTCACCTAAAGTGTGGTCAGCATTACTAGGACTCTTGGGTATGAAGTTTCTAGACAAGAGAGACAACTGGATCATAGCGGATTTCTTCCTGGAAAAGGAAGGGGATTTATTATGAGATAACTCAGAAGAGGGATAACTCTGAGGAAGCCTGGTTCTTGGTTCTTTGGTGGCCTTATTGAAAATTCCTAGCCTCCCACCCTCCGGACTCACCACACCCATGTCAGGGTGGGGCCACATCCTACGAAAAAAAAATAGAGGTTGCAATGTTTGGCATATTAATTCAGAGCATATGGTCAAAAATATTGTTTGTTATGGCTCATGGGCTTATGATATTTAATTTAAAATAGATTTTCCTAAATAAAAAAGAAACTTTATACAGATGGCCATTAAAAGCAAACCGTTTTGCTGCTCGGCATTGTTAAAATATAATGTTTTTCAAGCATTTTATAGCGTCTTGGCTCTTTGGCAAGTATGGCGTGCTCCACGAGGATGGAGGTTTGGCGCAATGACAAGATGGTCCTGATGTGGTTGTCATGAGCCCTATCCTGGGGGGTAGTTTTTATCTCCATACATTGGATTTTTTTCAATAGAAATTTTCCTACTTGAATCCTAAAGTTCTGCTCAAACTCCAGAAAGTCCAAGTCTGAGGTCCACTGGCTGAAGTGATGGCAGCAAATACTTTATGATGTCATTTCTTGTTAAATGTGCACAGATTGTTTCCATAGTAAATGTCTAGCAAACATCAGGCCAGGTGTTTTCCTATGTTCCACCTCTCCTTTAGTGTTAGTGGGGGCACTGTGAGTTCTCCCCCGCTTTTTTTGTCTTCTTTTAATAATTAGGGGAAGTTGAGGACCACCCCAGAAATGGTGTCCTGATATTTTAAAGAAATTGAGGTTGGTGAGGAGCACTGGTGGCTCAGTGGTTAAGAGCTACGGCTGCTAACCAAAAGGCCGGCTGTTCGAATCCACCAGGTGCTCCTTGGAAACCCTATGGGGCAATTCTACTCTGTCCTATAGGGTCGCTATGAGTCGGAATCCGCTAGACGGCAAGGGGTTTGGTTTGGTTTTTTGGGTACACATACAACATGGCTGTCCTTACACAGAGAATGTGAGGAGCAGTTGTCATGCCTCTATTTGTAACAGAGAATAGACGGAATCATTACAAAATAAAAATAACTTCTGATATATTCACTGAGAACCAAACCATGGATTATGTCAACCCTGCTTGTTTTTTTTAAAGGATTCATTTTAAATTTCAGAAGATGGCTGCAAACCCAGAGGCAGGGCTCACTAAGCCACTTAACCATGAAAAACCACAACCGAAAATGACAAGGAGTGAAGTCAATGGAGTTACCTTACAGGCTACCGCTCAGAGGGAGAACATTCTGGAGAGCCCCTGCCTACCTCTGCCACCCTCCCCTTGAGACCAGCAACAGACAATATTCTTAGCTGGAATATGATCGGAAGAGAGTACATACCTCGGGGTCAAATCTGTTGAGTTTGTTTTTATGATGCAATGTCAGCCGCTAAAGACTTTTGTTGGAAAAGCTGATACTTGAGAAATGGTTTCGTGTTAGTTCAGGATAGAAAAGAAAGCCGATAGCAGTTACTAGATTGTCAGTAATCCTTTCTTATGAGTGGCCAAAGAGAAACAGCCCACTTCCTGATCAGGGCTTAGGGTAACGTCGAGGTACAAAAACAATGATTCCCAATGCTCTCCCGTCTGTAATTAGGAATGTGCCAACCGTGGCCTGGCTTGCTTTCCTACTTCAGTAACCTTGAACAACTCCTTATAATCAGTTGGGTTTTAAAACGTGGGAGTGAAGGCGATGGGAAAGACTTACATTACCCTGAAACTGACAGAGCGCTTCTGGAGAAATACTTAGGGCTGGACACACCTTGATGCTCCAGTGGTTTTCGGTGTCTTTGTTTGGAGGGATATAAACAAAGCTTAGGTGAACACACTGAGACAGCCTGCAATCCCACGGGGTAACTTTATAGGGGGAGCTGTCTCCTTTGTCCCTGGAGTGAGGGATTGAGCCTGAGGCAGGCAGGGAGGAGAGCAACCCCGCATTCTGGGAGTCTGGGGGGACAGTTATTTACCTGGTCTGCATCAGGTTGCTTAAACCTGCCAAGGTTTGAAGAAAGTCAGAATATATATGTGGCCAAACTGAAAAACAACTAGAAGGTACTGCGGTGGGCAAGACCCCTACTGGGGCCTTTGCAATTCAACTCCAGAAAATTCTTCAGAGGGCTTATCAATTAGCACACACTGCTGTGAGCAGGAAGGTAAATATTGATTTGTAAAGTTCCTATCTCAGTGGCTGTCTTTGAATGAACTCCTGGGGATTGATCCCTCTTAGCCAGGTAATAAAATTAAAAAGAGGCTAAAGTTTTTTCTTACCAAAATGAGCTTTTTTTTCCCCCCTGTTTATAAAAGCAATACATGTTTATTGCAGATAAATTAGGAAATCCAGATTTTAGAAATAGGGAAATAAAAAGCACTTACACTCTTAACATTCAGCGTTAGTTACTGTTAACACCATGATGTATATAACATGATACGCTTTTTATAAATAAGTACATAACTTTTCAACAAAAAGCAGTGCAGAGTGTATAAATTATTTTGTGACCTACTTTCGTCACTTTTGAGTCTTTATTGTGGCCATTATTTGAAATAGATCAATTTGCATCTACATGGTTTTTAATGGCGGCCTAGTGTTGTATGTCCTGGGTGTACAAAAGCTTATTTAATTAATCTTTTGTTTTTAGACATTCAAAGGGCTTTCAGCTTTTTTGTGTTGTAAAGTGCTGCAGCAAACCACCTTCTGGGTAAATATTTGCATTAAATTGTTATTGTTGTTGTTGTTTAAACAGAATAACTTGGGGGATGCTTTAGAAATTTTTCTGTGAAGGAAGCTGGAATGAGCTCAAAAGGAGGCAGTGGCTTTCGAAATACGTCTGAATAGAAAATGGGAATCGAGTTCCCTAATAGGCATCACTGGAACAGCTCGTAACACAGAGAATGTTAAGAAGAAATTCTGTAGAACTACCAGGCATTTAACCAAATTGTACAGGACCACCAATGACCTGTTAGATGTCTGCCATCTCTAATTTCTAAGCATGCTATTCTAGGAGACTCTGTTTTTGTAACACATAAATGCATGTGGCATCTTCCGGGGTTATTTGGACCAAATACTGTAATTCTTTCAGCTCAGCAGGCTGTTTTAGGGATTTACAAAAAACCTGGTTCAAGTGGTGATAGAGAGCCAGGAGGGAGGGTATAGAAATGATAGTGGTGCCGAGCAAAATGCTAGGGCAGATCAAGTCTAAAGTTGTCCTTAGTGAACTGAAAATATATGATTTGATAAAAATAATCTTAAAGTTTGCTTTCAAGGAGGGTGTTTACAGCTAACAGGGACAACAGTAAGGAAACACAGCAGACAGCCTTGTGCGTGGAGGGCACCTCTGTGGCCTGCCTTCCTCCGCCCCCTCTCCCAGGGCCACGTAGGACAGACATTGCTAATTGATCACAGCACTCTGTCCTGAGTCCGCGGAAATCCCCCATCCTGTTCTCCAGGCCACCAGGATCTGCCTATTGGAATTGGCACTTAAGGCGATACTTAGTTTTTACGGCTGGCCAAGTGAATTTCTGGAGTCCCCGGGTGGTACAAACAGTCAACACACTGAGTTGCAAATCCGAAAGTTGGAAGTTTGAGTTTACCCAGAGGCACCACAGATGGTCTGGAGATCTACATATGAAGAACCAGCCACCGGAAATCCTATGGAGCACAGTTCTACTCTGACACACATGGGGTTGCCATGAGTCAGAAATGACTCCGTAGCAACTGACTGGTTGGTTGGAGTAAGTTTCCACATAGAGAAAATGACCTGGAGGGAGTTGAGGGCTTTAGTTTGTTAGGAAAGTGGGAGGTTGTTGGCAGAACTGATAGAGCTGAAAGGCAGAAGGGCAATCCTGCCCATGAAGCCGAGAATCTATAATGGTGGAACTACTCCCAGGAGGCCTGTTTTCCTCTGTCAATTTGAAACTACAAACCACAGATTTCTCTGATATATTTATTTTTTAATAAATAGACCCTGGTGGCATAGTGGTTAAGTGCTACGGCTGCTAACCAAAAGGTCAGCAGTTCGAATTCACCAGGCACTCCTTGGAAGCTCTATGGGGCAGTTCTGCTCTGTTCTGTAGGGTCGCTATGAGTCGGAATCTACTCGACGGCAGTGGGTTTGGGTTTTTTATTTATTTTTCGATGAAGTCCAATTTATCTATTCTGTCTTTTGTTACCTGTGCTTCTGGGGTCATCTTTAAGAACCCATGGCCAAATCCAAGGTCATGAAGATTTTCTCCCATGTTTTCTTCTATGGGTTTTATGGTTTTAGCTCTTAAATTTAGGTCTTTGATCGATTTTGAATTAATTCTTGTATGTGATTTAAGGTAAGGGTTCAACTTCATTCTTTTGCTTGCAGCTATCTAGTTTTCCCAGCACTATTTGTTGAAGAGAATATTTTATTCCCCATTGAAAGGTCTTGGCACACTTGTTCAAAATCAGTTGACCATATGAGTGAAGGTTTATTTCTAGGCTCTCTATTCTATTCCATTCATCTAAATATCTATCTTTATGCCATTTTCACACTCTTTTGATTATTGAAGCTTATAGTGAATTTTGAGATCGGGAAGTGTGAATTCTCCAAATTTGTTCTTCTTTTTCAAGACCTTTTTTTTTTTTTTTCTTACTATTAAGGATCCCTTGAAATTCCATATGAATTTTAGGATGGTTTTTTTTATTTCTACAAAATAATGCTAATGTGATTTTGAGACGGATTGAATTTAATCTGTAGATTTCTTTGGGTATCATGTCATTTTAACAATCTTAAGTCTTCAAATCCATGAACATGTGTTATCTTCCCATTTATTTTGCTCTTTAATTTCTTTCAGTAATGTTTTGTAGTTTTCAGTGTACAAGTCTTGCACTTTCTTGGTAAAATTGATTCCTAAGTATTTATTCTTTTTGATGCTATCGTAAATGGAATTGCTTTCTTAATTTCCTTTTCAGAAGGTTCATTGCTGGTGTATAGAAACACAACTGATTTTTGTGTAGTGAGCTTGTACCTGACAACTTTGCTGAATTCGATTGTATGTTAGTTCTAGTAGCTTTATTGTGGATTCTTTAGGATTTTCTGTATAAAGAATTTTGTTATCTGTGAATAGACGTACATTTACTTCTTTCTTTTTAATTTATCTCTTTCTCTTTTCTAATTGTTCTGGCTAGAACTTCCAGTAAAGTATTGAACAGCAGTGGTTAAATTAAGTATCCTTGTTCCTGATCTTAAGAGAAAGTTTTCAGTCTTTCACCATTGAGTATGATGTTAGTTGTGGGTTTTTCATAAATGCCCTTTTTCATGTTAAGGAATTATTAGTTTATTGAGTGTTTTCGATCATGAAAATGTGTTAGATTTTGTCAAATACCTGTTCTGCATCTATTGAGATGATCGAGTGGTTCCTTTCCTTTGGCCTATTAATATGGTGTATTGCATTGATTGATTTTTGTATGTTGAACTACCCTTGTATTCCTCAAATAAGTAGCATTTGTTCATGGTGTATAATCTTTTTTAATATACTGCTGAATTTGGCTTGCTGGTATTTTAAGATTGTTACAATTACATTCATAAGAAATATTAGCATGTAGCTTTCTTTTCTTTTAGTGGCCTTGTTTTGCTATCAGAGTAGTGTATTCCTTCCTCTTTAATTTGTTGGTAGAGTTTGAGAAGGATTGGTATCAATTCTTCATTAAATATTTAGTAAAATTCACATGCGAAACCATCTAATCCTGGGTTTTTCTTTATTTGGGAGGTTTTTGATTACTGATTTATCTCCTTACTTATCATAGGTCTATTCAGATTTTCTATTTTCTCTTGAGTCAGTTTTGGTAGTTTGTAGGAATTTGTCCATTTCATCCAGGTTGTTCAATTTATTGGCATACAGTTGTCCATAGTATTCTTTTATAATCCTTTTTATTTCTGTAAAATTTGTGGTAATGTCCCCACTTTTATTTCTGGTTTTAATAATCTGTGTATTCTCTCTTTTTGCCTTAGTCAGCCTAGGTAACGGCTTCTCAGTTTTGTTGATCTCTTCAAAGAGCCACTTTTTGTTCCACTGATTTTCTCTATTTTAAAAATGTTCTTTACTTTGTTTATCTCAGCTATAATTTTTATTATTTCCTGCCTTCTGCTAGCTTTGGGTTTAGTTTGCTCTCTTTTTCTAGTTCCTTAACAGTTAGGTTCCTATTAACACTAAGGTTATTGATTTGAGATATTTCTTCTTTTTCAAAGTAGGTGTTTACAGCTATAAATTTTTCTCTGACCACTGTTTTGATGCATCTCATAAGTTTGGTATGTTGTGTTTTCATTTTCATTCATCTCAAAGTATTTTCTAGCTTCCCTTATGATTTCTTCTTTGGCCCATTGGTTGTTTAAGAGTGTGTTGTTTAAATTCCACTTATTTGCGGTTTTTCCAGTTTTCCTTTTGTTATTAATTTCTAGTTTAATTTCATTGTGATCAGCAAAGATTGTATGATTTCAATTTTTTTTTTTAATTTATTAAAATTGTGTTGTGGCCTAACATATGACCTATCCTAGATAATGTCCCATGTGTACTTGAGAAGAATGTGTATTTTGCTTCTGTGTATGTCTGTTAGGTCTCATGGGTTTACGGTGTTGTTCAAGTCCTCCACTTCTTTATTGATCTTCTGTCTGGTTGTTCTATCCATTATTGAAAGTGGGGCAAAGAAGTCTCCAACTTTACTGTAGAACTATCTATTTCTCCCTTTAATTCCATCAATTTTTCTTCATATATTTTGGCAATCTGTATTTAGGTGCATACATGTTTATAATTTTTTAATCTACTTAATGGATCGAAACTTATTAATATATCAATATATCATATCCTTGTTTGTTCATTGTAATCTTTTCTGATTTAAAGTCTTTTTTTTTTTTTTTCCTTTACATTATTACAGCCACCCCAGCTCTCTTCTGTCTTCTGGTTAGTATTTGCATAGAATATTTTTTCTATCCTATTACTTTCAAACTCTTTATGTCTTCATATCTAATGTGAGACTCTTGTAGACAGCATATAGATGGGTCTTGTTTTCATATACATCTTTCCAGTCCCTACTTTTTTTTAGAGAGATTAATCCATTTATATTTACAGTAATTACTGATAATGAGGGACTTCTGCTGTTTAGGTATTTGGTTCTTGTATGTTTTATATGTTTTTCTTCTTCAATTCCTCCATTACTGCTTTTTATTATATTTAATTGGTTTTTTTTTTTGCTGTATACCATTTTGATCCCTTTCTTTTATTCTGTCTTTATATTTTGTGGTTATTTCCTCAGTGGTTACCTTGGAGATTAAATTGACCTTGTTTGAATAATAAAGAGCCCTGGTGGTACAAGAGTTAAGCTCTCAGCTGCTAACAGAAAGGTTGGCGGTTCAAATCCACCCAGCACTCCATGGGAGAAAGACCTGGTGATCTGGCTCCATAAAGATTACAGACAAGAAAACCATATGAGGCAGTTCTACTCTGTCGCATGGGATCACTTCGAGTTGGAATTGTCTCAAAAACAGCCAACAACAACAACAGCTTGAATAATACCAACTTGATTTTAATAATGTCTCAGTTACCTAGTGCTGCTATAACAGAAATACTGCAGGTAGGTGGCTTTAACAAATAGAAATGTATTTGCTCACAGTTCTGGAGGTTAGAGTCCCAATCAGGGCATCACCTCTAGAGGAGAGTCCATCCTCATCAGCAGCCCCAGGAGTTCCTTGGAATTTCTTGGTATCTGCCTTTCCCCTGTACATATCTTTGTGTCTATTCTGTTCTTTTTATAACTCAGAAGAATTTAGGTATAATGTCCACCCTACTTTAGTATAACCTCATTAAAAAAAAACCTCATTAACATTACAAAAAACCCAATTTCTAAACAGGATCACATCCTCAAGTACTAATAGTGAGAACTTCAATGTATATTTGGAGGGGAGAGTATAATTTGAGCACGCTGCTCCTGTACATCTCTATACCTTTCTGTTTACATTGTTGCTATCACAGATTACATCTTCATACATTGTACACTCGTTAATATAGAGTCATAATTATTGTTTTATGCATTTGCTTTTTAAATCATGTAGAAAAAAATGAGAGAAGTTGCAAGCCAAAAGGAACACTGGTGGTGCAATTGTTAAGCACTCAGCTGCTAACCGAAAGGTCAGAAGTTTAAACCCACCAGCCACTCTGTGAGAAAAAAGACCTGGTGATCTGGTCCCATTAACATTACAGCCTAGGAAATACCCTAAGGGGCAGTTCTATTGTGTCGTACAGCATCAGCTCTGCTGCTAACTGAAAAGTCAGTGGTTTAAACTCACCATTTGCTCTGCAGCAGAAAGATGTGGCAGTCTGCTTCTGTAAAGATGACAGCCTTGGAAAACTTATGGTACAGTTCTACCCTGTCCTGTAGGGTGGCTATGAGTCAACATCGACTTGACAGCAATGGGGTTTTTTGTTTTTTTTTTTTTGGTTTATCAGAATCAACTTGATGACACACAACAATAAGCCAAAAGTACAGTCATACTGATTTTTATGTTACCTTTACAAGTCTTCTTTATTTCTTATGTTTCTGAATCATTTCATTTCAACCTGAAGAACTCCCTCATGCATTCTTGTAGGGTGGGTCTACCAGTAATGAACTCCCTCAGCTTTTTTTTTTTTTTCACCTAAATATGCTTTAATTTACCCTTCATTCTTGAAGGATAGTTTTGCCAGACATAGAATTCTTGATTGACTTTTTTTTTTTTTCCTTTCTGGATTTTAAGTATGTCATCCTACTGCTTTCTAGCCTCCATAGTTCCTGGTGAGAAATTAGCAGTTAATCTTATTGAGAATCCTTTTTATGTGATGAGTCACTTTTCTCTAACTTCTTTCAAGATTCTCTCTTTGTCTTTAGATTTCTACAGTTTGATTATAATTGTCTCTGTGTGCATCTCTTTGAGTTTATTCTGCATGGAGTTCACTGAGCTTCTTTGATGTGTAGATTCATTTCTTGCATCAAGTTTGAGAGGTCTTCAGCCATTATTTCTTCAAATATTTTTTCTACCTCTTTCTCTCTTTCTTCTTCATCTGGGACTCCTATGATGCATAGGTTGGGATGCATGATAGTATACCATGGGTTTCCCAGAGTGTATTCATTTTTCTTCATTATTTTTCTTTATGTTCCTCACACTTGTGGTGCAAATGGTTGAGCCCTTAGCTGCCAATCAAAAGATTGGCAGTTCAAACAAAAACCTGGTGATCTGCTCCCATAGAGATTATAGTCTAGAAAATCCTACAGAGCAGTTTCACTCTGTTACATAGGATTGCTATGAGTCAAAATTGACTTAATAGCACTTAACAACAACAGTCTTTAAGTTTGTTCATTCTTTCTTCAGCTTGCTCAAATCTGCTATTGGATCTTGCCCATGCATTTTTCATTTCGGCTATTGTACTTTTCAGAATTTCTATTTGCTTCCATTTCATAATTTCTCTCTTTTCATTGACATTTCCTATTCATACATCATTCTCCTGATTTCCTCTAGTTCTTTGTCTATGGTTTTTTTTAGTTCATTGGGTGTGGTTAAGACAGTTAACTCAACCTCTTTGAGTATTAATTCCTATGTTTGAGCTTCCTAGGAATATTTTCCGTCAAATTGTTTTTTTGTGTGTGGATTGGCCATACTTTTCTGTTTCCTTGTGTTATTTTAAATTTTTGTTAATCACTGGATATTTTGTTTATTATAGGGTGATAACTCTGAAATCAGATTCTCTCCTCAGAGATTGCTGATTTTTGCTTGCTGAGGGCTGCAGCTGTCGATTTGTTTAGTGATTTTTCTGAACTATTTTTGCAAAAGATGTGTTCTTTGTTGTGTGTGGCCACTAAGGTTTTTGTTCAGTTTCCCCTGTGGTCAGCCAGTGACCTGACAAAGATTTCCTTAAATGTCTGACACCAAAAATGAACAACAAAAAATTATATATATATATATATAGTGCACCTTTAAAGATTCTGATAGACACTTCTACAGGTAGCCACAACAGCCTGAGAGAGCTGAAACCAAGGCAAGTGTCTGTGCTTGTCTCTCAGTAAACCACTAGATGAATCAAAATGCAAAACTCCAAATTTTTGAAGAACAAGGTCCTTACTGGCTTCCCTGATACCAGCCAGCTGCTCCAGGTGCATGGGTCATTATCCCTACAGCCATTGTGCAGCTGAGGAATGGGAGATGGTAGCTGGATCACACCCTCCACTCCCTTACCACAGATGAGCAGCCTCTCCAAATATCAAGCACTCACCCTGATTGTTAAAAAAAAAAAAAAAAAGTGATTGTTACAAGTGTCCAATCTGGTTCTAGAGTTTTAATATAGTTGATTCTGATCTTTTTTTTTTTTTTTTTTGAGTTAATAGTTGTTTCAGTAGAGGGACCAACCTCTAGAGTTTCCTACTCTTTCACTTTGTGTGGCATTACTCTGCATCCTGTCTTTTTTTTGCACTGAGAATTATATTCTTTTTTGAACATTTTATTGTGTTTTAGGTGAAACTTTACACAGCAAATTAGTTTTGCATTCAACAATTTGTACACAATTTGTTCTATGACATTGGTTGTCAGCATTCTCCCCATTTCTGTCCCTCCAGTTTCCATGCCTCTTCTTGCCTTCTCATCTTTGCTTTTGGGCAACTGTTCTCTGTTTGGTCTCATACACTTGATTTTTCTAATGGGTGTTATGTCTATATTATAGACCAATCTATTATTTGACTGACAGGTGACCTCCAGGAGTGGCTTCAGTTGCAGGTTAAAAGGGTGTCTTAGGGCTATAGTCATGACTATGACCAGTAAGTCTGGTCTTTTTTAATGAATATAAGCTTCGTTCTACATATTTCTCCTATTCTAACTGAGACCTTCTGTTGTGTCCCTGGTCAGAGTGGTCAGTAGTGGTAGCCAGGCACTATCTAGTTCTTCTGGTCCCAGGATAGAGGAAGCTGAGGTTCATGTGGGCCATTAGTCCTGTGGACTAATTGCCTCCTTGAGTCTTTGGTTTCTTTCACTCTCTATTGCTCCCAGAAGGAAGAAACCAATAGTTTTATCTTAGATGGCTGCTTGAAAGCTTTTCAGATCACAGATACTACCCACTAAATTGGAACGTAGAACCTTATTTTTATGAACTACGTTATGCCAATTGAATTAGATGCCTCCCGAGACTATGGTCCTTAGCCTTCAAGCCCCGTAACTCTGTCCCATGAGGTGTTTGGATGTGGCTAAGAAATTGCCATAACTGTGCCCCCTATGCGTTCTACTATATGTGAATATGTAATGTATATACACAAATGCCCGCAACTATATATATATAGTTGCGGGCATTTGTATATGTATATATTATATATAGTAGAACAAACATATAAATACAAATGCGCACAACTATACCTATATATGCACACACATTTACTCCCATATGCCCCTCCCACATCTATATAGCAGACATATCTATCTATGTAACCAATTTTTGGTTATTACTATTGAAGTAACTCAATATCATCAATCATAACAAGGCCAGGGACAGACTGCGGGGCAGAACTCAAGTTGAAGCTGAAGAAAATTAAAACAAGTCTACAAGAGCCAAAATACAAACTTGAGTATACCCCACCTGAATTTGGAGACCATCTCAGGAATAGATTTGATCCATTGAACACTAATGACTGAAGACCAGACGAGTTGTGGGAAGACATCAATGACATCATATGTAAAGAAAGCAAAAGGTCATTAAAAAGACAGGAAAGAATGAAAAGACCAAAATGGATGGCAGAAGAGACTCTAAAACTTGCTCTTGAACATAAAAAAAAAAAAAAACATAGAGTAGCTAAAATGAATGGAAGAAATGATGAAGTAAAAGAGTCGAACAGATTTCAAAGGGCAGCTCTAGAAGACAAAATATTAAAACGTGCAAAGACTTGGAGTTAGAAATCTAAAGGGAAGAACACACTGGGCATTTCTCAAGTTGAAGGAACTGAACAAAAAATTCAAGCCTTGAGTTGCAATTTTGAAAGATTCTGTGAGGAAAATATTGAATGACATAGGAAGCATCAAAAACAGATGAAAAGAATACACAGGGTCACTGTACCAAAAAGAATTGGTTGAGCTCAGCCATTTCAGGGGGTAGCGTATGATCAAGAACCAATGGTACTGAAGGAAAAAGTTCAAGCTGCACTGAAGGCATTGGTGAAAAACAAGGCTTCAGAAATTGACAGACTATCAATTGAGATGTGTCATGGATTGAATTGTGTCCCCCCCCCCCAAAATTGTGTCACCTTAATTAGGCCAAATGTGTGGTTGTCTTCCATTTTGTGATTGTAATTGTATATTAAAGGGGATTAGGGTGGGATTGTAACACCCTTACTAAGGTCACATCCCCGATCCAATGTAAAGGGAGTTTCCCCGGGGTGTGGCCTGCACTGCCTTTTATCTTACAAGAGATAAAAGGAAAGGGTTTGGGTTTTTTTTGTTTGTTTGTTTCACTTTTATTAATTTTCCATGTATTTAATTTTTCCATTATTGATTTCTAGTTTTATAGCACAATGATCAGAGAAGATGCTTTGTATTATTTCGATGTTTTCGAATTTATTGAGGCTGTTTGTGGCCTAAAATACGGTCTATTATGGAGAATGATCCATGTGCACTGGAGAAGTATGTGTACCATGCTGTTGTTGGTTGGTGTGTTCTGAATATGTTTATTAGGTCAAGTTGGTTGTGTTATTTAGATCTTCTGTATCTTTGTTGAGCTTCTGTCTAGTTGTTCTGTCCATTATCAAAAGTGGTATGTTAAAGTCTTCTACCAGTATTGTAGAAATTTCTATTTCTCTTTTCAATTCTGTTAGAGTTTATGTATTTATTATGGTAATGTCTTCTTGGTAGATTGGCCCTTTAATCATTAGGTAATGGTCTCCTATAATGGATTTTGACTTAAAGTCTATTTTATCAGTGATTGTTACCTCCACTTCTGCTCTCTTTGGTTACTGTTTGGTTGATATATTGTATTCCATCCTTTGATTTTTAAGCTGCTTATATCTTTGTGTTTAAGGTGTGTCTCTTGTAGGCAACATATTGATAGGCCATTTTTTTTTTTATCTGCTCTGCCACTCTCTGTCTCTTGACTGGTATATTTAAACCATTTATATTGCCTATGATTATCAATAGGTACGAATTTACTGTTGCCCTTTTGTTATGGTTTTGTGTGTGTGTGTGTGTGTGTGTGTGGGTGCGGTGGTAATTGTTCCTTTACTCCTCTTAATTGTGCTGAGTTTTTTTTTTTGTTTATGGATTATATTTTCATATCCTTCGTTGTTGATTTTGTGTTTACTAAGTCTATTTGATTTTCTTCCTCTTTATTTTGATGAGTAGATTTATTTATTATTTTTTTTGTGTGTGGTTACTCTGAAATTTACCTTTATCTTCTTAAGTTTAAAATAGTCTGTTATATCTTGATATTACCTTGACTTCTTCTCCATATGGAAGTTCCTCCGTATGGAAGTTCTATAACTACATTATTTATTCCTCCTTTTTTGTTTTGAAATTGTCGTTGTTTACAAATTGTTACCTCTGGTTCCCTTTTTTCCGTTTTGCAGATTTATTTTACTTTTGAGAATTCTTTATGTGAGTTGGTACCTGGGTGATGCTGTCATGTGTCTTTATCTCAGGTTGTTGTCTGATGTCTTTGGTTCTCTGTCCAAAGATTCCTTTAATATTTCCTTTATGTTTGGTCTGGTTTTTACAATTCCCTTTATTTCTATTTATCTTTCCTAGTTTTGCCATATATTTGAAAGAAAATTTTGCTAGATATGTGATTCTTGGTCAGCAATTCTTTTCTTTCAGGGTTTTATATATGTCATCCTCCTGTTTTCTTTCCTGCCTGTTTTCTGCCAAGAAATCAGTGCTTAGTCTTATTGGTGTCCTTTCATAGGTAACATTTCATTTTTCATGAGCTGCTCTCAGAATTCTTTCGCCTTGATTTTGGAAAGTTTGATTATGATATGTCTTGGTGACTCTCTTTTGGGGTCTATCCTGTATGGGTTTCACTGAGCTTCTTGGAAGGAAATCTAGTCTTTCATGATATTAGGAAAGTTTTCTGTCAATAAATCTTCAAAAATTCTCTCTGTGCTTTTTCCCTCTCCTCCTCTTCTGGAATTCCGATTACATGTAAATTCTTCCTCTTGATAGTGTCCCACATAAATCTTAGGCTTTCTTCATTGTTTTTCTGATTATTCCTCAAACAGGTTAGTATCAAAGGATTTGTCCTGTATTTCCCTGATTCTTTCTTCCATTAATTCAATTCTACTTCTAAGTCCTTCCATTGAGTTGTCTATTTCTAATATTTTAGCATTAATCTTCTGGATTTCTAGCTGTTGTTTTATATGGTTTCTAATTGTCTATTTTGTTCTTGTATTATTTTCCTGGATTTTTTTATGGCTTTGTCTGTGTTTTTCTTGATCTCTTTGAGGATCCTATATGTAAGTCTTTTCGATTTCTTATCAGGTAATTCCATTACCATTTCTTCCTCATGAAAGTTTTCTGCGGCTTTATTTTGCTAACTTGTTTGAGTCATCTTATCCTATTTTTTCATATAATTTGTTATTGTCTGCTATCTCTGAGGCATTACACTGTTATTTTATTTATTTATTTATGTATTTACTTATTTGTGTGCTTTTTTTCTGATTTTTTGTTTTGTTTTGATATATCAGGATAGGTATGGTGGGAGTGCTCTGCTGATCGTTTGTTTGGCAGCACAAGTGTGCTTGCCACCTATCTCTGAGTGGGCAGGATAGCGGCGATTAGGATGAGTGTATGTTGCTATTCACTGGACATGCTAGGTAGCTGAGGGTGGGCTGGGTGGGCATAGGCTGCTACCTGTTGTTGGTCCAGTGGCACGGGAGCATGTGATGGCACTCTCCAGGAGGGTGGCCGGGGGGAAGTGTGGGTGTGGCAGCCAACCAGGGATGCAGGAGTGCTCCCTTCCAATCACTGGGTGGGCAGAGTGGCAGACAGGGGGATGTGGTGAGCCTGGGGTGTGGAAAGGGAAGCTCATGTCGTGGTTCCTGGGTGGGCGGAGGACATGAGTGGAGGTGTTGGGCCACTAATCACCAGAAAGGTACAGGGAGGGGAGTGTACTACTCTGGTCACTGGGCATAGGTGCCTGGGCACTTCCCAATTTTTATTTTTTTTGCATTTGTTTGTTCAACAAATATTCATTGAGTGTCTAGTATGTAACAGGTTCTATCCTAGGGGCCAGAGATACAGAGTCAACAAGAGAGTCAAAAGTCTCTGGCTTCATGAAATTTACATTTAAGTGAGGGAGAAATAAAAATAAATATTATATATAATTTCAGCTAGTATTATGTGCTATAATACACATATAATACTAGCTGAAATTATGATATATAATATGTATGATATATATAATATATACGTCATAATTCCAGCTAGTATTATGTGCTATGGAAACCCTGGTGGCGTAGTGGTTAAGTGCTACGGCTGCTAATCAAAGGGTCGCAGTTCGAATCCACCAGGCGCTCCTTGGAAACTCTATGGGGCAGTTCTACTCTGTCCTATAGGGTCGCTATGAGTCGGAATCGACTCGACGGCACTGGGTTTGGTTTGGTATTATGTGCTATGAAAGAAAATTAAGCAAGTAGGGGGAAAAGGAGTGAACAGGGCAGCAATTTCAAATAGGGCTATTAAGGACAGCCTCTCTGAGTAAGTGACATCTGAGCAAAGACCTGAATGAAGGGAAGAAACAAGGCTTCCAGTCTGGTGGCATAGCAAGTGCATAAGCATGATGGCTAGAATGAGCTTGAGATGTTCAAGGACCAGAAAGTCCAATATGGCTGGAGCCAAATGAGTAAGAAAAAAAGAAAGAAAAAGATGACAGATGTCAAGCCACGGGGGCATTATAGACATGATAAAACGTTTGTGTGTTTGGTGAGATGACATTGGAGGGTTTGCAAGCAGAAGATTTCACTTTAAATGCACACACATACACACTGGCTGCTGAGTGGAGAACTGACAATTGGAAAAGAAAGAATTGACAGTGAGAAGGGAAGAGTAGAAGTGGAGGGAGCAGTCAGGGGATAATGGCAGGAATACATGTAACAGGGCTATTTTCTTTTAGGGCATCGTACTACAAATATTTTTCTCTCATTTACCCTGAGGGCATTTTTTGAAATCATGAGCTCTTTCCCATATTATTAAGTTGACATCTAAAATTTATCAACCTAAGTCTAAAATATAATTTCTGCTTATTGTAAATATTGGCATTTTAAAATAAGACTTTTACATTACTGTTTATAATATATTCAATTGAATAATACCACAATGATTTAATGCCTGCATTCTTTTGCAAAATACATTAACAAGCTCTTTAACAGTCACATTATTTAATTCTTTTTTTAAATCTTTTAACTCTTTCCATTATGCTTTACATTACATTTTCACTGATTTTTATCCTAATGTAATATATTTTAATATTTGAAGGTCTTTCATTAATTAGCCCATCATAACCCTCTGCATCAAAAATTAAATGTAAAAATTGGAATTCTTTTTTTTAATTACTGTGGCATAAGGCTCTGTTAAGTTTTTCTGATTGAATTATAATTAGTTATTAATGCACAATTGATCAAAATAACACATTACAAATGCTGTTGAATGATTAAATATAAAAAAAATAAAGTTTTATTAGAAATCCATCTTTTCAGAGAGCCATTGGAGCTCACCTTCCCTTCGGATGGTTATTACTTTTTGCTAGAATGAGACAGGGCTCAGCAACAATTCTATCCTTATTTTTGTTTTTATTGATATAAGTGTTGAGAAAGCTTATTCACAAAAATATGGAAATGGAAGAAGTTTTGTTGTAGCAAGACCTGTCAGTACTCTGAATTCTTTCTCAGTTATTTGCCAAAATTTGACAAGGTAATCAATTTTCCAAATATGTTCCCATGATCTATCAGCTTAATTAGTTCTTCCTTCAATTTCGTTGAACACAGGAATTGGAAACGACCTGACTTGCCAAAGGATCATTACCTGGTCCTGAGATGCATTTACTTTTCATTCCTTGCACCCCAAGTTTCCTTTGCTCACTTCCTGTGGAGTCACAGTGAGCTAGCGTGGATGCTAGGCAGAGGCGTATCTGAGTTGTGGCTGGTATAGCACATGCCCTGGGTGCTACTTGAAGGGAGGCCCTACTGAGCAGTTTCTATTAACCTAGTATGGCCCAACATCCTTCCTCAAGCACTTGGACACAAAGGCATAGCAAGGAGAGAAGAGGAGGACACTTGCCCTGGGAGGCAAGTCCAAAGGGGTGCCAGGTGAGCCGCAGAATGACATTCTGAGGTGCTACAAATATGAAAGGCGCTGGACAAGAGAGGGGAAGGCGTTTCTGCTGAAGCATCGCTGCTATCAACTTCAGTTCGTCTTGAAATTGGCGGGGGCGGGGGTTGCAAATTAGAGCTTGCCCCTGGGTGCTCGTTACCCTCAGTGCTGCCCTGCAGGGGCACAATTTCAGTGGTTGCCATAGGCGCTATTTTTCCTACGTGTGCCAGTCATGCTGGGTAAGCTTTTCTGTTGTATGGGGTGACAAGGGTGACCGTGAAAGGAAAGGTGCAAAAGGAGAAGCAGCATGAGCAGGGCAGTAACTTCAGCCTCCTTCCCAGGCCGATCCATTTGGGGAAAGAGCAGAGCGAGGCTAAGGATCAGGAAACAGATTGCCTTAAACTAGTTTTCCGCATTCTCCCGGAAAAACCTCTCATAAAACCCCAGAGATGTGAGAATCCTAGTTTCAAGTCCACTGGTCTATGGCTTTAGCAGTGAAACCCAAAAACCCATTGCCGTCAAGTCCGACTCATAGCTACCCTATAGGGCAGAATAGAACTGCCCCATAGAGTTTCCAAGGAGCACCTGGTGAATTTGGTTGGGAGTCATAGCACTTAACCACTATGCCACTAGGGTTTCCAAGCACAGTAGTTGGTCTCTATTCACCTGGAGCAACAGAGGAAGAAGGAGAGTCAGGAGTAGGAGGAGGGTGTGGAATGTGTGGCTAATTGCCTCCATAAACAACTGCCTCCTTTGGCATAAGACTAGGAGAACTGGACGGTGCCCAGCTACCATTACTGAACATTTTGGTCAAAGATTCTTTAGAAAAATCCTGGATCAACAGGGAGAAAACGCAGAACAGAATTTCAAATTCTCATGGACTCCAGACTTCCTGAAGCCATGAAGGCTGGATGAATCCCTGAAACTATTGCCCTGAGATAATCTTTAGACCTTAAACTAAAAGTATCCCTTGAAGTCTTCTTAAAACCAAACAATGGTTTCGCTTAACTAGTAAAAAATGTCTGCCTTGAGCTTTATGCTCTTTTAAGAACTATGTATATGGGATCAAATTTATAACAGCAACTCGAAAGACTGGATAGGAACCTTAGGGGGCAGTGAGTTTATGTTAATGGGGGAGGAACAACTCAGAAAAGGAGGGTGAGAATGTTTGAACAACTCAAAAAATATAATCAGTGTCACTAAATGGTATATGTAGAAACTGTGGAATTGTATGTTTTACTGTGTATATTCTCAACAAGAAAATGAATAAAATTAAAAAAAAAAAGAACAAAAGAGAAAACCCTTAATATCCATTATTACATTCTTAATATACATTAAGAAATAGATCTTAATGTATATGTGTGTGTGTGCACGTGTGTGTGTGTGTGTATAAATTCTTAATCTTAACCTGTTGCTGTCAAGTCAATTGCAACTCATGGAGACTCCATGTGTTACACAGTAGAACTGCTCCTTATGGTTTTCTTGACTGTAAACTTTATGAAATCTGGTCTCCAGTCCTTTCTTTTGAAGCACTGCTGGGTGTCTTTGAACCATCAACCTTTATGTCACCCAGGAACCATTATATAAACTCTTATTGCACGAAGAAAAGCAGCCTCCAGGGGCATCTGCACCATTCTTTGCATCATTACCAAAATAAATTCCAGGTGGGTTAAAGGATTGAATGGAAAACTAAATATTTATTTCAAAAAATGATCTTGCTATCATTTAAATGATCACCTACATTTCTTTCCTCTTTCTTTCTCTTCTTTTTTGAAAGAACATGTAGTTGATTATTTGAAGTATTTCAAGATAGGCAAGGAATTCCTGAGCATAAAAGCAATAGAACGAATCAAGAAAGAAAAGGCTAAGGTGTCTGTGAATAATTTTTAAAAATATTCTGTCAGTAAGTAATGCAAACAAAATCAAAGGGGAAGTGACAAACTAAGAATATGTTGAGATAAGTGTCAGACGAAGCATTAATAACCTTAATGTAAAGAACTCTTAGAAAACTAACATCGCTCACATGCCAATTTTCAATGGGAAAATATTAGAAAGATAATATAAACTAGATACACAAATACCTAATTAAAAAAATGGCATGCAAGTTGAAATCTCCTTTTTACCCACCAAGTAATCAGATATTTTCAGGCATCAGGGGGCAATGCTGGCACGTCTGTAATGACAGATGATGGTACAACCTGCTGGAAGAAGTGTGAATTGGTACAGAGGGGTATCTACGGTATAGCGGGTATGGCACGTGCCCTGGGTGCCACTTGAAGAGAGGGCTCCACTGAGCAGTTTCTATTAACCCAGTACAGCCCGACATCCTTCCTCAACCAGGTTAGACTCATGGCGGGGGACAGAGGGGGAACTTGTTCCTGGACGCAAGTCCAAGGCGGTGCCAGAGAAGGGGTGGAATGACATTCCCAAGCGCCACAAATATGAAAGGCGCCTGACTGAGGAAGATGGGCAAGAGAAGGGGAGCTGTTTCTGCTGAGACATCCCTGCTATCAACATCTATTCGTCTTGAAATAGCGGAAGGGGCGCAATTTAGAGACTGCCCCTGAGTATTCGAATTGGGGGTGGAGCAATTTAGAGATTGTCCCTGGGCGCTCCTTACCCTGGGTAAGGGCCTGCAGCAGTGCAATTTCAGGGCTTGGCATAGGCGCTATTTTCCATAGATATGCCTCTGTTAGTACAACCTTCCTGGAAAGTGATTTGCAATATGTAACCAATACTGGTAGGTTAAAATGCTCATGTCGATGTTCTATAGCTGGCAAATGTGTGTATAAGCATTCATTCATCTGCACCAGAATTATGCCCTTTGCTGTATATAAAGTACATTTGCATCTTAAAAAAGTGTTCATACTTTTTAACCCAATTATCCCAATGTTATAAATGGCCTTAAGCAAATAATAAAATATGTGATGAAAATTTGTGCATAAAGATGTTCACTACAGTGTAAATTACAAAAGCGAAACTTAGGAAAATCACCTGTTCAAAATAGGAAAGGGGAATTAAAAAATATGGTAAATTTTTAAAAATGGAATTGTCAGGATCCATTAAATAATCAAGCTTTCAAAGAATAATTTGTCAAACTGAAGTAATTATCACAATATGATGTTCAATAATAATCCAGAATAAAAAATTATTAGATATATTTTGATCCCATTTTTAAATATGTTGTTGTTAGTTACTGTTGAGTTGATTCCAACTCAGAGCGACACCATGTGTGCGTAGTAGACCTGCTCCGTAGGGTTTTCCGGGCTGTGACGTTCCAGAAGCTGATCACAGGTCCGTCTTCAGAGGCGCCTCTGTTGTTGTTGTTGTTAGGTGCCCTCGGGTTGGTTCCAACTCATAGCGACCCTATGTACAATAGAACAAAGCACTGCTTGGTCCTGCGCCAATTGTTGCTGTGCGTAAGCCCATTGTTGCAGCCACCACATCAATCCATCTCATTGAGGGTTTCCCTCTTTTTCGCTGACCCTCTACTTTACCAAGCATAATGTCCTTCTCCAGGAACTGATCCCTCCTGACAACATTTCCAAAGTACGTGAGATGTAGTCTCACTATTCTTGCTTCTAAGGAACATTCTGGTTGTACTTCTTTGAAGACAGATTTGTTCGTTCTTTCGGCAGTCCGTGGCATAGTCAATATCCTTCTCCAACACCACAATTCAAAGGCATCAGCTCTTCTTTGGTTTCCTTATTCATCGTCCAGCTTTACATGCATAGGAGGTGTCTGAAAACACCATGGCTTGGGTCAGGTGCACCTTAGTCTTCAAGATGACAACTTTGTTTTTCAACACTTTAAAGAAGTCTTTTGCAGCCGATTTGCGCAATGCAACGCGTCTTTTGATTTCTTGACTGCTGCTTCCATGGGTGTTGATTGTGGATCCAAGTAAAATGAGACCCTTGACAACTTCAATTTTTTCCTCGTTTATCATGGTGTTGCTTATTGGTCCATTTGTGAGGATTTTTGTTTTCTTTATGGTCAGGTGAACATAATGAAGTCAAGCCCTCTTCACTTTCAGCAAGCAAGGTTATGTCATCTGCATAACGCAAGTTGCTAATGAATTTTCCTCCAATCCTGATGCCCCGTTCTTCTTCATATAGTCTGGCTTCTCGGATTATTTGCTCACCACACAGACTGAATAGGTATGATGAAAGGATACACATGACGCACACCTCTCTGTGGGTTTTAATTGCTAACCTTTTGGCTAGTAATCGAGAACTTAACCATTTGTAGCCCCCAGGGACTACAAACATGTATCTAGAAAAGAAAATGGATACAAATGTCAAAATGTTAATAGCAATTATTTCTGAGTGTTTTTTTTTTCTTTTCCTTCTCAGCCTTACTCAATATTTAATAGTTAGAATAGGTTACTAATATACACGAAGGGGCTCGTGCTCTGAAACCATGGTCCTCAAGCCTTTGGAAGAAATTCGGTTGTTGCCAAACTCACAGAATCATAATGAGCCCTGGTTCTCTCCCCAAGCCCAAATCTATCATCTAGGATTTGGTGAAGCGCTCTGCAGAGGAAAGCCTGTTGGGTTGTAACTCATAGATTAATTTCTGAGGCAACTATTGCCATGCCTGTTCCCCACTGTGATTTATAGCAAGGGGGTCTTGAAACTCAACACAGCCTATGAAACACTATAGGCGAGGAGGGAACAGAAAAGCTGGCTGGATTTTGTTTATCTTCCAGGAGAAAATTTGTCATTTTGATCAGGTAGACATTACCCATCATCATGGGCAGTTAACTTGCAAGAATATCTTTTCCTGCCTTTGCCTGTATCCACTCCGCTTTAACAACGCCAATGACCTGTAGTCTTCATCTGACCCGAGGCTTTGAGAGAGCTCCAAGAAGACAAATATGGCAGACTCTAAACATTATCTGGAGTCCCAGGTGGTGCAAACAGTTAAGCAATTGGGTACTAAGCAAAAGGGTAGCAGTTTGAACCCACCCAAAGATGTCTCAGAAGAAAGGCCTGGTGATCTGCTTCTGGAAGGGTCACAGCCATGAAAACCCTATAGAGCACTGTCACCAGGAGTTGGGATTAATTCCACAGCAACAGCCTTGGTTTTTTGTTTTTTGTTTTAATATTATCTCCTCAGTAGTCCATCTTCACTGTCTTTCTTTCAACGGACCCTGATTTTGTTTGCTCTAGGGAGTGAAATATGATTGTTTCAAGCCCTGATGGTCATCTCTTTGGCAAATATTCTCTTTTGCAGTGGGAAGTGGACCACTATACAGAGAAATCTAGCTTTTCAGGGAAAGCTTTTCTTCTAAGATAAAAAAAACAGCCTTATGTGTGGGGTGGAGAGAGGTGGGGGTCTTTTGCCTCTGCCTCACTCCCCCTCCCAAAGGCAATCATAATGCCTGGAGCACTGTAGGCATCTCGAGACCTTGAGGGAAAGCTTCAGAGTATCCCAATGCTTGGACAATGTTGAGATGCTGAACCAGCTCTGGGGGGCCAGTCTACAAATTTCTTGAGATGTTAAGTCTCTGATGGTTCCATTTTCTGTTACTTGCAGATATACCTTAGTTAGATATAATGGGACTTTAGTAATGGCCCTCATTTGTTCATGGTTTTTTCCTAACTTCCCAAATATGGGGCTTGTGACTATTTCTGGCACCCATAATGGGGTTTCCTGAACATTTTTGTGCTTTTGCCAATTAACGTGGTAAGAGAAGGGGACCATGCCAGCCAGTGGTCACTTGTGAGGTCAAGCCCCCTTCAGCTACATCTTTCATCTGCAAAGATGGTTGGGACCTTCATTATTCCTTCTGTCCTGGTGTTTACCACCTTCATTAACTTGCCTGGTACTCTAGCTCGAATTCTGTTCCCTGAATCTGCTCTTCTGAAGAAGTGCCCTATCAAGAAACATCTTCCCACGTTGTTTACAAATAAACCAAGCCACTTGCCACCAAGTCAACACTGACTCATGGGAGCCGCATATGTGTCAGAATAGAACTGTGCTCTGTAGGGTTTTCAATGGCTGATGATTTTTTCTGGAAGTAGATCACCAGGCCTTTCTTCTGAGGTGCCTCTGGGCAGACTCAAACCTCCAACCTTTCGGTTAGCAGTGAGTGTGTTAACTGTTTCCACCACCCAGGGACTTCTGCTTAAAAATATCCCTTTTTTTTTAATTCCTTGACTTGTAGTGGTCACAGCCAGCAGAGTTTACAAACAAACCTAGGGGAAATGTATTCATAACTAATACGTATCTATCTGTATCTTACCAGGAGCTTCTTAACGAGATTCTACCTTAACCCACTGAAGTTAATCTAATAGCAGAATTGTAGGTCAGTGGACAGGTGTTTTACGATAAGGAAACTTTTGGACATCCAGGTGAGGGGCTGCCTTTTCCATCATCATGTAAATCAGTCCAGCTTGAGTTACACCCATATAATCATAGACAGGCAGAGAGACTCACAAACCCAAAGACTCACCCATTCCTATCCCCAAGTAAAGCATATGCACAAAGGAACATTTAAAACAATGGCCCATCTAAGGATTTTAGTAAAATGCTGCGTCAACACTCACCCCTTTTATGAGCTAGAATGATGTAGACTCAATGTTCCCATTAACTGACAACAAGTGGTGATGTGTTCCTGGCTCCGCATCATTCCATGCTCAGATACTGGCAAGAATGTGGTGCAAGACTGTTGTTGTTCCGTGTGGTCAGGTTGATTTCCACTCATAGGGAGCCCATGTGACATAGAAGAACTGCCCTGTAAGATTTTCTTGGCTATAATCTTTACAAAAGCAGATCTCCAAGTCTTTCTTCTGTAGAGCTGCTGAATGGATTCAAACAGCCAACCTTCTGGTTAGCAGCTGGGGGGTTTAACCATTGCACCACCAGAGCTCCTTGGAGCAAGAATAAACACCAAAACCAGATACACTGCCGTCTAATCGATTCTGACTCTAGCAACCCTATAGGACACAGTATAACTGTCCATAGGTTTCCAAGGGTGTGATCTTTACAGAAGCAGACTGCCACATCTTTCTGCCATGAAGCCACTAGTGGGTTCAAAACACCAACCTTTCAGTTAGTAGCCAACCACTTAACCACTGTCCCACCAGGGCTCCTTCTACTCTGCGTATCAGAACCTTGAGCCTTCCAGCCAGAAATTTACTCTGATTTTGAGCAAGCCCTTTCTGCTCTCTAGGTCTTAGTTTTTGTGGTGTAAAATGATGGACTGGACCAGACGGTTTTAGAACCCCTTATTGTAAAGCCTTCTTTCAGATTCTTCTGCATAGGAACGTAGGTAAACATAAAGTAATTTTGCCTTCCATCTGTTAGAAATTGCTCAGTCTTTCGAGGTACTCTCCCTTGAATACCTGGAAAATAAAAATGTTTAAAATGTCAGCATTTACTGATCATTAACTCTACGCCAAGTGCTACACTCAACAGCCCCATGTTACTACCTCATGCAGTCCCACAGGGAGGCATCCTTGTTTCGGTTTCGCAAATAAGGGAACAGGTTTCCACGGGCTCGGTAATGGTGCCAGGATCACAGAGGTGAGGAAGGAGAGTCTGGATTCCAAAACCCAACCTCTTAACCATCACAGCATCCTACAGCCTTTTAGCATGACTCAAAACACTGTTTAAAACATGAGCTTAATTGTAGAAAAGAGCCAACTTCAAGGTTCTCTTCATTTATTTCTATCTAAAATGTGCTCAAACACGCATTTCAGTAAAATATCGGGTTTTGGGTTTTGATTCTCATGGGAAAATGGCATCTTCTTGATGAAGGGGCAGAGAAGAGAATAATCTGTTAAACTTAGAGTTCAAGTTGATCACAGGAATCACAGGAGACTTTTTCCAGCCTGTTATGATTTGATTCTCCCTCATTGTTTGTGGCCTTTCAATTCCACAAACATCCTTGTGCTCAATATATCACAGCACGTGCTCCCAAGGTACTGTTAACACGCCGAATAAAAGCACACTTATGCTCTGCAAGCTGTGGTTTTGCTTTGAAATCTCTGTAATTAACACATTCGCATTTCAGGCACTGGGTATTATAGAGTTCGACGAAACAAAGATGTATTTCATTTTTTTTTTTCATCTACAGATGATTCATCAATTCCACCCCTCCCGCCTACAGACGTCTAAATTTCAGCTTTCTGAGAGGCTTCAAAGCGTAAACTGGCATCTACGCCTTGAGTCAGAGGAGGCCAAGTGTTAAACTGTAATACCGCCAACAGTTCGGTGTCAACCCTCTTAACCTGCTTTCCGGCGTAGGCGTTATTAACAATGCTCTTTGCCCTTGGGCACTAAAAGGAAAAGACTCCCGTAACCCTACACCGGCAGCTCCACTTAGTAACTACCTGATGCATAGTTATCTTTCCAGGCTATCCGGTGAAGGCAGTGAAAACATTTGCTTCTGCGTCCCTGGCAAGCTGGTTAACGCTTGTCAGAGATGGCTGGGGGCTCCCTCCTGCTCTGTCCCGGACCCGAATTTGAATTTACACACCCAGACTTGTGTTTGTTGGGGCCACAAGAAGACACAAACATTAGCACGTCCTCTTTAAAACACACACATAAAAAAAAAAAAAAAAAGACACAAGAGGATAATATTATTCCACGCTGAAATGCTTTAGTTAAACTTTTTACATGAATATACTAATTCCTAAAAAAGGCTTTGGAAAAAAAAGAGGAAATATTATTGATTCCACGCTGAAATGCCTTAGTTAAACCTTTCAGATGCCTCTACACTAAGATGAAATAGCATACCTAACAATTCCCGGAGAATGACTTTAGAAACTTCCTCATCAATATTTTCTTGAGTTTTTCAAGTAAATATAGTAAGTATGTGAATATTCACTAGGGATTTGGGTCAGGTGGTATAAGGAATTTTTTTTTTTTAAATGTATTAAGATTGCCCCCGGCTATCTCCTTGAGTCTTGACTGTCCCAGATAAACGGAAGTTCCTGCTGAGAGAAACAATCCAAGCCATTCCCTCTTTTATAATGAACATCGTCAAAATGATTTCTTCCTTCTAAGAGGAAGGGACTGTTCAAAGGGAGTGGAGATCAGCAGAAAGACTTCTCAGGTTTTTCAAAGCGAATATTTTCAACAGACACATCGTCAACATTTTAAAATGTTTTTTGAGGACCAAGTGGTTCAACTCTTCCAAGTCAGTGCATTTTCAACCCGGGATCAAAACTAGTGCCTCCAAAGGGGTGCAAAAAGGAAAGGAGAAATTGCTGCAATTGAGAGATTCCTAAGTCTTGTCTGCTTGTATATAAATGAGTTCCGTGTATAATCTCTTGCTTATATAGAACTCGGACCTGAGCAGTTTGCCAGGAGATCTCTGTGGACCACTGTCATACAGGAAAGGGCCCACTTGCCCCTGGCTCTAAGCAAACACAGTGCATTTTTGTCCTGGGCTGGAGACAGTCAAGTGTACCTTTATTTGCCGGCTGCAGGTTGACTTTGGATGCCTCATCAGGCTCTAAGCTGACCACTTCCCGATGTGTGATGCCTCCCGAATGTTTCACAAAGCAGGCTGCCCTGAGCTTCTCCGCTTCCTCCAGAACTCCGTGGATTTTTCTGTCATCTCACCTATGTCTTCTCGCCTGTCTCTTCTTGGGGACGTGGTAGTGTACAAGGACCTCCCCCAAGCAGCCAGATATTCCCCCAAGAGACCCAGGTTCACGTTTCCAAAAATTCAAGTTACTTCTCCACCTCAGCGTTCACATCGACCCATAAAAAAACCCACTGCAATCCACAGGTCTAGGGAAATGCAGGTCTCATTCTGAGAAGCGGCATCACCATCTTTCTGTTGTCCATTTTAAGAACAGCAGTCCCTGACTTATGACAGGGCTCTGGTCCAACGACTCCTTTGTAAGTAGGTTCTGACTTAAGTTGAATACCTCCTTTTTTTTAGTTTTCATTATTATTGCCTTTTATTATCAGTATCTATACAAATCAGATCTTTATCTGTCTTTGGGTGTTGGATACATTACACATAAACATCTGAGAATGATAACATCAGCAAATTACATGCTGCAGCATTGTATGCAGTACATATTACTAATGATAAGATGTACAAAAACAAAATAAAATAAAAAAAATAGATGGTCGTAAGTGTGGTTTGTCGTATCTCGAATACGTCACAAGTCAGAGACTACCTGTTAACCCTTGTTAATACCTGGAGTTCAAAACCCCTCCCCTGTTTCTGCCATATACAGACCTGTGAACAAACCCCAAAACACTTCCAATCTCAGCTGCTTCTATAAAGTAAGTGCTGTGCTAGTAACCTCTAAGTTTCCATCCAGCTATCATCCTGGAATCAAACCCGGCTCTCCCACATTAGAGGCAAGAATTCTGCATGGCCACAGATGCCTTATGCGCAAAATATAAGGGATACCAAAACACTGAATAATTCATATAAACAATACTTTAAAGCAATATTTTTAAAAATCAAAATTAATCCAAAAAACTCCATGATGAACAAAAAAATTCAAACTTTTCCACTCCCTTCACCCTAGTCCCAAGCCCTGCTTCTGTTTATGCCATTTTGAAACTCTATAATCCGTTTTCTCCTGTTGATAAAACTTGTGTCTCAAAAGCCACTAAGCAAGATGTGTAATTTCAAACCTAT
This sequence comes from Loxodonta africana, assembly GCF_030014295.1. Classification (NCBI taxonomy): domain Eukaryota; kingdom Metazoa; phylum Chordata; class Mammalia; order Proboscidea; family Elephantidae; genus Loxodonta; species Loxodonta africana. The sequence goes on from NC_087362.1 coordinate 65,879,240, forward strand.
AAAAATAAATTCAACAAAATGTTTTTCAAATTGGAAGGCTCCATTCCAATTCTGGGAGGGTTCAAGATACTTTAGCCAAACAGGCTAAAACACGATAAAATGTATTTACTGCTATAGTCTCGGCTTAGCAGGCAGTCAGCCAATCCCCACCCCTTGCCCCCATGCCTTGCCCTCATTATCTGCTCTAGTTTTCTGAATGCCAAGCCAGAAGTTGGACCTGGTATTAAAAGGTGAAACATGGCTTTATTCTTCTGCTTTGGAATTCCAGTAACTTTAGTGGAAGAGATGGGCTCGTGTCCTGGTGGCTCAGTGGTTAAAGTGCTTGGTAGCTAACCAAATGGTCTGCGGATTGAACCCACCAGCCGCCCTGTGGGAGAAAGTCTGCTTCCATAAAGATTTACAGCCTATGGGAAGATCTAGTCTGTCCTATACGGTGGCTATGAGTCAGAATCTGCTCAATGGCAGTGAGAATTTGTTTTTTAGGGAGAAAAATGGGCTAGAAATGGGGTCTTGGCCAGCCGACTGAGATGAAAATAGCTGGGAAGCAAACGTTGTGTGTCTGTTTCGCACACTGACTTCCGTTTTAGGACCAGAGCCTGGAAGTGCCCTAGGGTGAAGGAAAGATGAAACTAGAGGAGGGAATGAATGAATCACCACTCGGCTTGTTTCAGTTCCTGTCTGGGGAGTAGCAGCTGCAGATACCAAGAAAATATTAACTTTTCTCACCAACTCTGTGCAGGTTGGAAGCTGGAAGGAAAAGCTGACAAAGTATGCCCCTAACCACAGCCCTGGGGAGACGATTCCTCCATATTCCCACAGCATTTGTGTCTGCTCTGTTCCTGCAGAAAGTCTTCTAGGTTCTTCCAGTGCTAATTGGTTTCATGAGTTAACAGACGAGGTCATGGCGTGAATCAGAAGGGATTCGATGTTAGCCTGTCTCTACCTTTACTAGCTAAGTGATCTTAACCGAGTCCTGGCACCTCTCTGAGCCTCAGTTTCCTCATCCTTGCAAGATTGGTCTAAAATCATGTTTAGAAAATCCTTTAATATGTGACCAAGCATGGAACCTGAAATCTAAGGGGAGACAACAATCATCCTTCCCAACCGTTACGGATTGAATTGTATCCCCCAAACTTGTACGTTAACATGGCTAGGCCATGATTCCCAGTATTGTGTGGTTGTCCACCATTTTGTGATCTGATGCGATTATCCTACATGTTGTAAATCCTACCTCTGTGATGTTAATGAAGCAGAATAAGAAGCAGTTATATTAACGAGACAAGACTCAAATCTACAGGATTAAGTTTTATCTTGAGTCAAACTCTTCTGAGATATAAAAGAGAGAAGGGTGCAGAGAGGAAAGAGACTTCCTACCACCAAGAATGAAGAAACAGGAGGGGAGTGCATCCATTGGACCCAAGGTTCCTGTGCTGAGAAGCTCCTAGATCAGGGTAAGATTGATGACAAGGACCTTCCCCCAGAGCTGACAGAGAAAGAAAGACTTCCGCTGCAGCTGCTGCCCTGAATTTGGACTTCCAGCTTCCTAGACCGTAATAGTTTAAATTCCTCTTTGTTAAAGTCATCCACTTGTAGTATTTCTGTTATAGCAGCACTAGATAACTAGGACACCAACCAGCCATAAGATAACAAAAGACAAGGCCCTCTATCTTACCCCTAGTACTTAACAATAGGAAACCCTGCTGGTGTAGTGGTTAAGAGCTATGGCTGCTAACCAAAATGTCGGCAGCTCAGATACCCAATGCACTCCTTGGGAACCCTATGGGGCAGTTCTACTCTGTCCTATAGGGTCATTAGGAGTCGGAATTGACGTGACAGCAGTGGGTTTTGTTTAGGTTACTTAGCAGTAGGGGGTATTGGTGGTTCAGTGGTAGAAGTCTTGCCTTCCAGGCCAGCGACCTGGGTTGGATTTCTGGTCAGTGTATCTCGTGCACAGCCACTGCTGGACAATGAATAAGGAAGACCAAAGAAGAATTGATGCCATTAAATTATGCTGTTGGCAAAGAATATTGAATATACCATGGACTGTCAGAAGAATGAACAAATCTGTCTTGGAAGAAGTACAGCTAGAATGTTCCTTAGAAGAGAGGATGGTGAGACTGCATTTCATGTACTTTGGACTTATTTTCAGAAGAGACCAGTCCCTGGAGAAGGACATTATGTTTGGTAAAGTAGAGGGCACACAAAAAAGAGGAAGACTCTCAACGAGATGGATTGACACAGTGGCTACAAAAATGGGCTCAAACATAGAAAAGCTTGTGAGGACAGCACAGGCCCGGGCAGCATTTCGTTCTGTTGTACATAGGGTTGCAATGACTTGGAACCAGCTCAACGGCACCTAACAACAACAACATTTTGAGAATAATAAACCCCTTTCCATCAAGTCAATTATGACCCATAGTAGCCCTATAAGACTGAGTAGAACTGGCCCATAGAGTTTCCAAGGACAGGCTGGTGGATTCCCACTGCCGACCTTTTGGTTGGCAACTGAGCTCTTACCCACTGCACCACCAGGGCTCCTTGAGAATAACAGAGACTCAATAAATATTTGTTGAATATACAATTTCAACGATGCAAATGAAAAGTCCAAAATACAGTGTTCTCATCCTGTACCAGATGAGTTTTTGATGTTGAGTTTTTTCTGATGACAGGTTATTACAGCGCTCAGAGGGAAAGGACTCGTCTTCATATATCTTTGAAACTTGCGCAGCACCAACGAGTGTGCTAACATGTTGGGTACCTGGGTTTATTTTCTGACTGATAGATTTATGAGTGATGACCCATACATGGATATTAGAAGCCATAGCCCATGTTTGGGTGAGTAAAGCTTATTTTCATGTCAATTGATGTAAAGTGTGAACCCTTAACCCAGAGGACATAGCTTTCGTCAGCCACCTCCATTGCCATCCCTTTGGGAGGGTTGTGTCCTGAGTTACCCAGCAGTCATAGCTTTGGGAGTTCATCTTTCACAAACACTTTAGAAATACTGAAGCCATTCTGTGGGTCAGTGCTGAATTTAAGGACCTACATATCAACTTGAATCAGACAGATTACAACTCCTCTGTACCTAACCGGCAAAACCTAACAGCATTCATGTTTTATTAAAAGCAACTTTCATTACATGGGCTGTGCTGTCAGAAAAATAAATGACATCTGCAAGTACTTAGGGATAAAATTTTGCAGATAACTTCTAGTCGTTGGTAATTTTATATTAGAAACTGTTTTTCCAATACCTGCTAAAACTTCGTTCATCAGTATTAAACACACTTTACCTACCGCTCTTGGAATATTTATGGAATCTGTAATATAACCTTTTTCTTTCTTCTTTAGAGATTTAGTGAACTATTTTTATGCAAACTTACTTTATTTTTGGCAGCCTCTCTAGGCTCTTTGGAAACTATAGGTTGGTTTGCATTTTATACGCCAGCGTTTACCGTCCCCACACCCTTATTATAGATTCCTATCCATTTTTAGAAATTAATGGTAGATGTTGGCTGAAAAACCACTTGAAAATACAATAAATGACTCATATGATCTTAGAGATGGGAGACATTGTAAATAAGACTTATTTCACTCTCCGCCCCAACTTGGAATCCCGTGTTTGAATTCCCACTTTAGGAAGCTTTTGTTGATTAGCCCTACAGGATTCTCTCACAAATTGCCTTTTCCTAATTTAGCAACGATGTGATTTGAGTGTATTTGAGTGTATATTCCAGGATAAATCCCTGTATTCCTTCGGCATGCTTTTGCAAACCACAAACAGCAACTAATAAGAGTTTAAGAAAACAAATTTTTTTATTTTTATTTGGAGATAATTTTAGATTTACAGAAGAATTGCAAGGCTAGTACAGAGTTCCCATCTAACCTTCACCCAGCTTCCCCTAATGTTAACAACCGACATACCCACAGTACATTCATGATATATAAGAGATTAACCTTAGGATCATGCTATTAACTACTCTGCAGACTTCATCTGGATTTTCCAAGTTTTGCCACTAACATCTTTTCCTATTCCAAGACTGAATCCAGGAATCCCTGGATGGTGCAAATGGTTAAGCCACTTGACTGCTGATGTGTTGGAGGTCCGAGTCCAATCAGAGATGCCTCAGAAGTCTTCCAGACTTCTCCACTAAAGTCCTTGTTTTTCCCTTTGCAATTAATAAATATTTATTTGTGGGGAGAGGTTTTGAGATTATATAAATATCCTATTTCTCCTTAAAATCTCTTCTACTAATTTTAACGTCCATTGGTGGATCTTGTCTGCAGCAATTATTACTGTGGTGTTCTAATGCGATTTTCTATCTTCTTCATGCCTTCTCTCTCTATTCAACAGAATTCTTCTATAAGGAAGAGTTGTCCTTTCTCCCTTATCTCTTTACTTATTAAGTTATTTGTTTATCAGATGAACTCAAGGATATTTATTTTATTCTTTGAGTGATAAAAATCATTTTCTTATTTATTTGGTTGCTCACAATTTTTCCAGTGCTTTGGCCTTTGGGCACTGCTCAGGTTGGCTCCTGTGCTATTGTCACATGCCTCATCTCCCTCCTTCCCCTGTTTTTCAAGCACTTCCTTATTTCTGGCACCATAAGATGCTCCAGGCTCATCTTCTATTTTCCCTGCCCAGGACCTATAATCTACCAGTTTTCCAAGGAGCCTTGGCTACTTTTATTGGAGAATCATATTTAGAAAGCAAGATCTGGGTTCTAGGAGTGCTTATTGATCCTGGGATGTGATGTTTTTACATCTTCTCAGCAGATAGAGCTAGGAAATATATGTCTATGTATTTAAGTATGTATATCTATGTTTACATATGTTTTTGTAGCTATCTATCTGTATGCATATATGTATTTAAATATGTATATATATATGTATGTATATACTCATGTATTTAAAATCATGAGTTTATACTGATACTTCTGACTCCAAAGCAGCATGACAAGGATTATTTTAGCCCTTGTCACTTTCTTACCTGTAACTCTGTCCTCTGACAATGAGAACCTAGTTCTCATTATCTGCAATGTGTTTATTTTTTTGACCAACCTTAGAATACATGTAAGGAGCCCTGGTGATGCAACGGTTAAGCACTTGGCTGCTGACTGAAATGTTGGTGATTCAAACCCACAAAGTGACTCCGTGGGAGAAAGACCTGGCGATCTGCTTCTATAAAGATTACAGCCTAGAAAACCCTCTGGGGCAGTTCTACTCTGTAACACGTGGGGTTGCTATGAGTTCGGATGGACTGGACGGCACCTAGCAACAACAACAAGCATACTATAGTTTCACGATTGCCGCCGCTTCCTCTGTGTAAAACAAACTTACCAAATAGGATACAGTGGTTGTGTATGGTTCTTTTTGACTTTGGCCTTAGAGTTCCCATCAGAATACTATTTTCCAAAGTTACATAGGTCAGCTCCTTCCTTTCCTCACTCCCTTCAGTAGTTATTGATTAAACAATGTACTTACTGATCACTGTTTGATTCATTTGTCCAATCTGCATTCCATCTTGGATTCATTCACATTCTGGCTGAGTTTTTCTTAAACAAATAATACTTAACAAATAATAATAATAATATTTAAGCAAATAAACACTCACTCTCTGCGGTGTACAGGCCTACCGTTTGGATGGGTTATTGAGAAGAATATCATAAAAGTGAAATGCTCTGCACCCTGGAGGGGATGATGTCACTCTGTCTTATCACTGGTGACATTAAATGCATAGAATTGTGGACCCACCCCAACAATTCCTTACAAAACAGTTCAATACTTATCATTCTCTCATGCTGTCCCTTGGTATTCAACTCACCTCCCCACTCCCACACCCATGGCCATCACTGTTTCTCAGTTTCTATAATTTTGCCTTTTCCAGAATGTCATTAATATGTAGCCTTTGGAGTCTACCTTCTTTCACTTAGCAAAATGCATTTAAAATGCATCTGTGTTGCGTTAATTAAGAGTGTGTTCCTTTTTGTTGCAGAGTCCTATTCCAGGTGTCCCTGGGTGGCACAAATGATTTGCACCCAAAACTAAAATCAAAAGGTTGGTGGTTTGAATCCATGCTGTGGAAGAAAGGCCTGGCATTCTGGCTTCCACAGCCAAGATAACACCATGGAGCTCAGTTCTACTCTGTAACATGTGGTGTTGCCATGAGTCAGAACCGACTCCATGACAATGGGTTTTAATATTCTATTGAATGAACGTATCACAGTTTGTTTACGCATTGACTAGCTGAAGACCATCTGGATTGTTTCCAGTCTGGGCAATTATGAAAAAGTTGCTATAAATATTTGTGTACAGGTTTTGAGTGGCTGTCTCAGCAGAACAAGCAGCGGCAACAAGCCTATGCAATAGCTGGAGAAGATGGTCCTTCTTTCTCCCTCCGATAACTTCCAAGGGGACCTGACTACCAGTTCATGGGAACCCATGGAAGATATCCAGGTCCCCTGTGGCCATGTCTACATTGGGGCCAAACACCGTGTCTTCTCAAATAACTTCACACAGCTCCACAGACTGACGTTAGCACTTTGAGCAGAGGACAAGGTCAAGAACATTGCTTGAGACAGACAGCATCCTTAAAATACAACACACAGTTTAGCATGAAAGAGTGGAAGGGGCAACGTTTCAGAGGTAGCAAATCTGGGAGAGCCAGAAATCAGGTAACACCCCCTGGACTCATCTGCCCTTCTTCTACCCAGGTCCAAGCCTTCCCTGAGTCCTACATCACCTCTTCCCATCTTCCCATGTCCTCTGCCAGGCCCCTAATGGAAGCTACCATCTTAGTAGCCCACTAACCTCGTCAGTGCTCTGCCCTTCTCCACTCTTGTCCTTCTTCAATCCATTCTCTTTACGGCAGCCACAGTGAAGTTTAAAATGCAAACAGGGTTATGCTTCACTTCTTAGAACACCTCAGTGATTCCCCATTGCTCCTAGGATATGTGGCCTAAGGAGCTCACTTGGGCCACCCTGGACTGTTGGTCCCTGCACCATACCCCCTCTACTCACAAGGCCTTTGCATAAGCTCTTCCCTCTGCTAGGAACTCTTCCTTCTGAGCATCTTCCACTTCCTCTCAGTAGTTATGAAGCTTCCTGGAATCTTAGCACAATTATTACCTTTCTTCCGTCTCCTTCCTGGGAAGATTTCCCTGAGCTTTTCCTGCTTTTGTAAGGGAAGGTCAAAGGCCAGTAGAAGAGATAAGATGTGACCATGAGGTCAAGGTTGCTGGCCTGGAATATCAGAGTGCATACAGTCGGCAAAAATAAGAAACTAGCCTATAAAGCCCAGCACGTTGAGTGAAATAAAAATCAAAAGCTCTTAACTCAGATACACAAGCCGGCTTCTTTTCTTCTCTGAAGTCATGCTGATATGATCTTCTGTTAAAGCTTAGAAGGTTGGGTGACGATCTTGGGGGGATGACAGGTTTTCCTCCACACCCCTACACATGTGGCTGGTTTTCTGCAAGGTAGATTGATTGCCTGGGTGGTGTCCACAGGTGCAATGTCTCTCTCCTCTTTGCTAAGCTCCTCCCCTCTCCGCCTTCCTCCTCTGCGTTCACTCCACTCTCTTCTACCCTTCTCTTCACCTCTATACTTCCCTTCCTTATTTTCCTCTTTTCCATTTAGATTCTTTGATTCATTCAGGCAAAGCTCCAAAAGCCTGAAACCTGAGAGTAAGGTCTTCCCCAAACCACAAGGTTGAAAGCCGGGTATGGTCTTCAACTTCTCCTGAGCACTCTGCTCTCCCATGGGCCACCTCTCCCCAGGCCTTGGTGTTTGTCCTTTGAAGCCTCTTTCCCACTGCCCGAAGTCCTCAACCTTCCTTTGTTGATTCACTATGACAGCTTATAGGTGGTATCCTGGTTTCCAACATCCTACCATCACCTCTCATGTTCCTTCACTCTTTGTATTCATTTCTAGGGCCGCTATAACAAAGTACCACAAACTGGGTGACTGAAAACAGCAGAAATTTATACCCTCACTGTTCTGGAAGCTACGGGTCTGAATTCAGGGTGTCAGCAAAGTCATGCACTCTCTTAGGGCTCTCAGGATATATTCTTCCTTGGCTCTTCTAATTTCTGATAGTCTCAAGCATTCCTTAGCCTGTAGATGCATCACTCCAATCTCTGCTTTCTATCTTCACATGGAAGCCTTCCCTCTGTGTGACTGTGTCTTTTCCCTTTTTTGTTTTTAATAAGGTCATCAGTTATATTGGATTAGGATGCACCCTACTCCAGTATGACCTCCTGTGAACTTATCTAATTACATCCACAAAGACACTATTTCCAAATTAGATCACATTCACAGGGACTGAGGGTTAGGACTTCAGCATATCTTTTGAGGGAACACAATTCAACATGTAACACCCTCCCAATCCAAGTAACACTCTCCCAGCAAATTGATCCTTTCAACCACCGCTTTTGACCGCTTGCCTTTCCTTCTCAGGAGCCCTGGTGACACAGTGGTTAAGAGCTCAGGCTGCTAACCAAAAGGTCATCAGTTTGAAACCATCAGCCACTCCTTGGAAACCCTATGGGGCAGTTCTAGTCTGCCCTATAGGGTTGCCATGAGTTGGAATCGACTCGACAGCAATGGGTTTTTGGTTCTTTCCTTCTCTGGTTCTCAAGATCCTACCTCGACTCCATTTTGCCCAGCCCATCATCTCTAACTCTCCTGCTTTGATTTCAAAGCTATCTATGTTCTGGCCACCACTTGTCTTTTAGCTTGATCCCCAAGTAGGGTAAAATGTGTGGTCGGCTGTAGTGTGAGCTCAGGCTACTCTTCTTCCAGTCTGAGCTCACCCTCAGGCCTTAGCTTACCACCCCTTTTAGGAAGCCCTTCCCTCCACTTGTCTACTTAGCCAAATTCTTTTCATCCATGGTGATATTTCAACTGAAGAACTAACAAGAGATGCTAATCCCTGTCTGTGCTGGCCTACATTTGTGTCTGCTCAACAGTCTCAGGTGCCCTTGTCTTGTCTCCTCCAGTCCGTGAAGGTAGCTGTCATGACTTTGGGTTTATTTTACCTCTGTGGCTGGTGCTCACAAGACCATCCAACTACCAACCAACCAACCAGATGCCATCAAGTCAATTTCTACTTGTGGGAACTTCATATGTGTCAGAGTAGGACTGTGCTCCATAAGGTTTTTAATAGGCTTTTTTTTTTGGAAGTAGATTGCCTGGCCTTTCTTTCAAGGTGTGCCTCTGGGTGGATTCCAATCTCCAACCTCTAGGTTGGCAGCCAAGTGTGTTAACCATTTGTACCAGCTAGGGATTCCTCTCACAAGACAGAAACCAATGAAACCAAACCAATTGCCATTGAGTCAGCTCCAACTCATGGAGATGCCACATGTGTCACAGTTGAGCTGTGCTCCACAGGGTTTTCAATAGTAGATTTTTTGGGAAGTAGATGGCCAGGCCTTTCTTCCAAGGCATCTCTTGATTGACTCACACCTCCAGCCTTTCAGTTAGCAGCCGGGTATCACAAGATACCACCTGCCAAATATGAAGACTACATTTTTAGAGGAGACAGCGGAGAAGCACCAGCTCCCTGACCCCCTCCCCAGGATAGTAACGGGCTGGCCTCAGGGTGCACTATTCCATGGTGCTCCCCCACTGCAATTTAGAGGGAAAAGTAGTGCTGACTGTGGACTCCCCTGGTCTCTTTCCTTCCTGCATTTTCTGGCCTTGGCCTAATCATGTAGCCTGTGACGCAGCAGGATTACATGTGTGCTGCTGTGAAATGCGAAATCAGAGCCAGGCGGGACCTCCCCTGAGAAAGGCTGCCTATAAATTGTAAAACCCTTAAATGAATGGCTTAAAGGCACAGAGTTGCCTTGGGTTAGGGTTAATTGGGTCTGGTACAAAGAGTTTTATGTTCATAACTTACTGTCCATCCAGCTTCTTCCTGATTTTCTGGAAGTTATTTTGCTTCGGGGCAAATTTGTATTTGCTTCTCTGACAACGATCAGTTTGAAGCTGAACTCTTTTCAGCTGTTGGGAACTTGTAACTTGCTCAATACCTACTAGATTTTCTCTCCGTACTGTGTCCATTTCAGATGGGTCGAAAAGGAGCTTGAGGCTTTTTGTGCGTGTGTTTTATTTTAATCCTTCTTCTCTATGCAGAAAATTGCTTCGAAATTGTTATTTTTGCTGTGCTTTTTAAAGCCTTTAAATAACTTTTTTTTTTTTTTTCTTTTCGGGCTATCACTCACCATTTCAAGCACTCATTGAACGTGATTTAAGTTACTATTTTAAACAGGACAGATGACCTCAACGCTTCTCCACTGCAGGGGCTTTTTCTTTGCTAGGACTCCAACCTCTATTTTTCAGTGTTAAATTAGAAGCTGAGCCCAGTGGCTAAGAGCCCAGAGTCTGTGTTCAGCTAGGTCTGAGATCAAATCCCCACTCTGCCACTTTCTAGCTCTGTGAACTGCAAACAAGGCATTTAACCTCAATGAGCCTCAGTTTCCCATCTGCCAACGGTGATGATGTAATGTTACCTACCAATGGTGGCTTTTGTGTAGACTTAATGAGATAATACGTATAAAGTGCTACTACTATATGCAAGGCCAGATTACCCAATAAGCAAGGTATGCCCAGGCTTACTTAAGCATGTTTACTGATCTGTAGTGAACAATTTCACCTGTTTTTTACCATATCAGAGATGTGAAGTTGTTCACTATAGATTCAGTAAGTAAACATAAGTAAGCATACCTTACTTACTGGTTAATCTGCCCCTGACTATATGCCAAAGAGATAATTGTTGTTGTTGTCGTCAGGGTGCTGTCGAGTCGATTCTGACTCACAGAGACCCTATGTACAACAGAAGGAAACACTGCCCGGTCCTGCGCCATCCTCACAATGGCATCTATGCTTGAGCCCATTGTCGCAGCCACTGTGTCAATCCACCTCGTGGAGGGTCTTCCTCTTTTTCACTGACCCCCTACTTTACTAAGCATGATGTCCTTTTTCGGGGACTGGTCCCTCCTGATAACACTCCCAAAGTACATGAGACGAAGTCTCACCATCCTTGCTTCTAAGGAGGATTCGGGCTCTACTTCTTCCATGACAGATTTGTTTGTTCTTCTGACGGTCCATGGTATATTCAATACTTTCTGCCAACACCATAATTCAAAAGCATCAGGTTTTCTTTGGTCTTCCTTATTCATTGTCCAGTTTTCACAGACATACGAGGTGACTGAAAACACCACAGCTTAGGTCAGGCATACCTCAGATAGTTAATATACTAATTAAGATCACAGAATACTTACTAACACAGTGGTTAAGAACAGAGAGGCTCCGTAGCCCAGCTGTTGTTGCTGCTGGATGCTGCAGAGTCTATTTTAACTCATGGCCACCCCATGTGACAGGGTAGAACTAACTGCCCCATCGGGTCTTCTTAGCTGTAATCTTTATGGAAGGATATCACTAGGCCTCTCTCCTCTGAAGTGACTAGGTGGGTTCGAACTGCCAATCTTTGGGTTAGCAGCCGAGTGCTTAGCCGTTTGCACCAACAGGTCTCCTTGTCGGTAGACTGCCAGAGTTCAAATCCCAGCTCTGGCTTTGGCAAATTAGTTAAGCTCCCTGCGCCTCAGTTTCCTGAATTATCAAGTGGAAATCATAATTGCACTGCCACGTTGGATTGTTGTGAGGAGTCAATGAGCCAATATGTGGGAAATACTTAGAGCCCTGTCTGGTACATAGTGAGCAATCAAAAAGTATTAGCTGTTAAGATTATAGGAAAGCAGTAAAAAGAGTTCCCGGCTGCAAAGCTGTCACTTTCTAAATAACCTGCTCAAAATAAAATTAACTTTCTCCTGAAATGAAACATTACCTGCACACCATTCTAATCACTCCAGTTTTCTCTCCTTCTGCAAGGGCTGCTTGCCTGGCCATCCCCAAAGGGCTAGGAGAAGGTAGGACTGAATGAACCCCTGGGACGTGTTAAGGAAGAAGTCATAGGTTGCACTATCCATTGCTTGACAGCCACGGTGGCCCCAATATAGTCACAGCCTGGACGGGGTGGGAAAATGGCAAGGGCGTCGTACCCTCCTGATACAGTTAACATTTCTCTTCTTTGTAACTGAGAACACCAACAGATAGATACTGATCAAATCCACAGAAAGAGAAAGACTAAAGAGAAGTAATAGAGAGAAGAAAAATGAGACACCACAGCACCCTGAGAGAAAAGATGGAAGCACTTCTGTTCCTGATTTCCCAGTGATTCCTATCCACTTCTTGCTCCGGGAGATAGCCTTGTATCCTTTCAATACTATCTCCATTGTGCTAGAGCTGGTCAGGGGAGCTTTCTGTCCCTTGTAAGCCAGAAGCCCTGATGAAGCCAATCTTCAACACGAATGTGTTGAGTTAAAATGGATTATCCTCACTTAATCTTCTATAAGATATTGCAAGTACTCAGCAAATACTTGTTTAATAAATGGGGGGCCCAGCACCACCATACAAGTGAGCTCTCACAAAGATAGAATAAAGCAAAACTTACCTGTGGAAGGACACGTTGAGAACTTTCTCTATCCGAAATCCTATGGCTGTAAGATTTTTTTTTTCTTGCTTACTCTGGCTAAGCCAAACCTGTTGTCATTGATTCAGTTCCGACTCACGGCAGACTGGTGTGTTACAGAGTAGAACTGCTCCACAGGATTTTCTTGGCTGTAACCTTAATGGAAGCAGATTGCCAGGCCTTTCTTCTGTGGCACTGCTGGGTGGGTTCAAGCCGCCAGCCTTTAGGTTAACAGCCACGAACAAGCTGTTTGCCCCACCCAGGGACCATTGCTCTGTCCAACACACTTCTAAATGTACCCACTAGCTCTAGTACTGGTATTTCTTTAAATGGAATTGGCAAACAAGCCTCTTTCCCCTGTTCCTATCCCTATCCCTCCCAAAAAAACCAGGAGGAGGTTAAGCTAGGAAACAACATGAAGCACTCTAGTGTACAAACATTTAATTGCTTGGACCTCTTCCTTCATTCCTCAAAACCAGAGAGTGATATTTGTCCAAGAGAGCCCTGGGAGGCCCGAATTCCCAGATTAGCTACCACAATGAGTGACACCCCAGAAATGACAACTGCGAGGGCAACATGACCCAGGAGAAAAAGCGCTGTTCTGTGGGTAGAGGAACCTGGCTTCTGAATGGGAGTCTCCCTTTCTCTCTGCAGAACTTTGGGCAAATCACTTTCCTTCTCAGGCTTCAGCTTGTCCTTCATTAAAATGAAGAATCTGGGTCTTCACCCCTGCCTGGATCTCAGAACCACTTCAAAGCCCAAGCCTATGCCCAGACCTCCTGAATTAGACATTCTGGGGCATGTAGGGACTGGGGGACTCATCTAATGTCTAAAGACTCCTTCAACTTCCTGCCTCATCCTAAAGCAATAGGTTCACATGAGACTTGGCTCAGCCACCAATGACTTGGAAGTCTTCAGCATGAGATCAAATGAAATCAAATGCAGTCGGGGGCAGTCTATTAGGCAAACAGTAGCCTTACTTTCTACCCAGATTCTTCCCTTCCTGCCTTACTCCTTGGAGACAGATGATCAAAATCTCCTTTTTCAAGGTTCCAAAGTATCCTTGCCCAATATATCATTGTTAATGATGGCTTTAGACAAGCGTGAATTCTGACCCTGAACTCTAAGGGAAGCACTCATGAGCTCTTTGACCTTGAAGAGTGATTGAACTTCCTTAAGCCTTGGTTTTCTTTCTAGTGCAATGGGGCTATTTTGGGCACGTGCCTCAGAGGGTTGTTGTGTTAAGGGAGATAATTCATGCAAAGCAATTATCCCCCTGACTTCCACTACATTACAGCTCAGCGCATGTCAACCAATGTTATGTTCTTCTGATACTAAGGAAACCCTGGTGGTGTAGTGGTTAAGTGCTATGGCTGCTAACCAAAGGTCAGCAGCTTGAATCCACCAGGTGCTCCTTGGGAACTCTATGGGCCAGTTCTACTCTGTCCTATAGGGTTGCTATGAGCTGGAATCGACTCAACGGCAACGGAAGCTAACCTCACTTCAGCTTCAGAATGAGCTTTGTCCTCGGAATGAGACAGCCCAAGGCTGTTTGTTGCAGGACTCTAGGTTTCACTAGAAAGTGAGCATCTTCTCCTGACTCAGAAACTACCAACACACACTCCCAAGACCCGTGATTTAAGTCATGGGAAGAGACACTGAAACTACTGCATTGTTTATCTACAAGCCCTTATGCAATGTTTTCCCACTATTTTTAAGCTTTCTGTCCCCTTCCTGTCCCCAGCCTTGCCTTTCCCCTACTTCAGCTCCCATAGCCCAGCTCCTTATTCAGTTGAGCTATTTCAGTTTTTGGTTGAATGGTCTAGACAGGAACCAAAAAAATGCACAGTCTGCATACTGGTCCCCCTCTGGCCCTCACGATCATTCCAGAAAGAGCAAAGGGACCTGGGGTTGATTGAGAGAGGAACTTCAATTCAGTGAATTCAGGTGAATAGGAGGAGGAGGTGGAAAAGGGAGGAACCCCAGCTAGAGGGAAGAACGAGTGGAAAGGTGGGAGTGAACAGGACACCTTCAATGGATTGAAAGGACAATGTGGTTGGAGCCTTGAGAGTCAAGAGGAAGGAGAGTAGTGTAAGACACCAGGAGAACAGTTAGGAAGCGGCTAGACCTCACCGAGGCTTGCCTGCCAGGTTAAGGTATCAAATCCCACCTCTGTCTCCCAGAGGTTATATGACTGTGTTGTGTGACCTTGGGCAAGTCACTTGTGTTCCAGTTTTGTCACTTGTAAAATGGGGTTCTGTTGTTGTTCGATGCCATCAAGTCAATCCCAACTTATAGTGACTCAGTGTGACAGAAATAGAACTGCCCCATTGGGTTTCCTAGGCTGAAATCTTTATGGAAGCCGATGCCAGGTCTTTTCTTCTGTGGAGCCACTGAATGGGTTTGAACCTTTCGGGTAGCAACCAAGTGCTTAACCTTTGTGCCACCAGGGCTTTTTAAAACTGAGGTATAATAATACCTCATTCTGGTTTGGGAAATACTTTCAAGTTACTGCTATTCAAAAACTCACTTGAGAAAATGGTTTGAGGAGTTACCTCAAGAGAATACAACATACCCAGAAGCTACAAACACAAAGACCACTAGGGACAGGTAGGTGACATCACTGGGTGAAGTCAACGGAGGAGACTGTGAGGACCTGAGCTGCACATTCCTCATTGAAAGACGGCAGCTGCTGCTCAGTTTTGGTCAAGGGATGCCAGGTACTCCATGTTTTTGTTTGTTTCAGGAAAAGCTGAAAATCCAAATTTTTATACGATCTCTCTTAAGATATTAATAAATAACTAAAAAAGTTAAACACATTGAAGTCAACAAAGCACTTCAGCAGATTTGGTGAGAAAGCTACCATTTTGCAACTTTTGCTCCAGGGTAGGTTCTAAAACTGGTCCCTGAATTAGGCCACCATTCATGCAGAGAGCTATGGGTCAGGTCCTCCGAGTCTTAGTCCCTTGCACATTTGCTTTTATGGAATTGCACTTCAGCATGTTAAAAAAAAATAAACATATTGCCAATGAGTTGTTTTTGACTCATAGTGAACCTACAAGACAGAGTAGAACTGCTCCATAGGGTTTTCAAGGAGCGGCTTGTAGATTTGAACTGTTGACCTTTTGATTAGCAGCCATAGCTCATTGTAGCTTTTAACCACTGCGCCACCATGGCCCCTGTAGCTTGTTATCACCAGCCAACATTGAAGGACAATATTAAAAGAAACCCCATGAAGCCCGTGGTGTTGGCTGCAGTGTTCACTTCACTCCATGGTGTCCTCTTTATGAAACTGAAAAATTTAACTCTCCCTCTGCTCTTAACCCCAGGAGTAGTTGTACTTAACTTGCGCAAAGGTATTTTACTTGTTTTAATTTGATGGATACCAAAAATCATGCAGATTATCGCGATGCAGATAAACATCTTTGCATTAACTGTTAGAAACCTAGGTGTACAAATTACGACTTGCCTTTAGCAAGTGGCCCACCTGGTGGCAAGAGTAGAAGAGCCCCACAGAGTTTTCTTGGCTGTAAACTTTATGGGAGCAGATCACCAGGTCTTTCTCCCATGTCGCTGTTGGGTGGGTTTGAACCATCAACCTTTCAGTTAGCAGCTGAGTGCTTAACTGTTGTGCCATATGGGGTCACTATGAGTTGAAAATCAACTCAAGGGCACCTAAGAGCAACAACAACAACAGTCTTTTACCCGCCTTCGTATTATCTCTCCTTACTTTGATTTCACCTCCCCCTCATTGACTAATTCTCCATGTCATTTTATTTAGCTTCTCTGTATGGATTAATTTAGCCACCTTCACCCCCTCCCCACTGCCCATAACAAATTAGGATAACAATAAACAACAAAACAAAAAGACCTCAGTATTTATTATTGTGGTTGGCTACCATTGAGTCAGCCCCCTACAAATGGTGACCCCATGCAGAACGGAACAAAATGCTACCCTGTCCTGCACCACCCCCATGATCTGTTATGGACCACTGTGATCCATAGGATTATCACTGACTGATTTTCAGAAGTCAATTTCCAGGCCTTTCTTCTTAATCTGTCTTCATCTGGAAGCTCCTCTCAAATCTGTTCGGTGTTATAGCAACACACAAGTCTGACACACAGGTGGTACTCTGCTAAGGCAACATTTGACATGGTGGTTGCTCCATCATCCTGAAGTACTAGAGTGCCAAGGCAAGATACTGAGTTCCCAGGCCTCCCACAGTGTGCATGTGGTATGGGGACAAATCAGCTTGTATTGTTTTAAATTACTGAGATCTAAGAGTTTTTGTTATTGCAGCTTAACTTAACCTATCCTAACTGATTCACACGGTTAATAACAATCAAATTAAGGGTTTGGACTCAGTGTCATCTTACTCCAGAGCCCTTTGTTGTTGTTGTTAGGTGCCATGGAGTCCATTCAGACTTATAATGAACCCATGTGGTAAAATAGAACTACCCCATAAAGTTTTCCAGACTGTAATCTTTACAGGAGCAGATGTCCAGATCTTTCTCCCACAAAGCTGCTGGGTTGGCTCAAACCACCAACCTTTCTATTAGTAGCTGAGCACTTAGCCATTGTGCCACCAGGACTCCTTAGCTGCTACGTAATATACAAAAACAGTCATTAATAACATCCACCACACAGAGAAGGTCAAATGTAAGAATATAGACAGAAGTGCTTTGTAATCTGTAAAGCATTAAACATTTTATAAAAGTAGGTGTTGTCTAACTTCATGATATTGATCTTGCCTCATCAACAAGCCTATGAAGTCTTTAGAGGCAGGGACTCCATCCTTGAGTACTTCGAGATTTTACATGTTCCTAGAGTGTGCCTACCTCACATAGGGCACCTTTGTTGTTGTTGTTAGTTGCTGTCCAGTCGATTCCAACTTATGGTGGCCCCATGTGTGCAGAGTAGAGGGGCTGTCTTTTGAGGCACTTCTGGGTGAGTTTGAACCACCAATCTTTTGCCTAGTAGTTGAGCACTTAACCATTCAAGCTACCTAGGGATTCATAGAGGGACCTTACAAGATCTGAAAGATTTCTTGTTGAAGCGCATTTAATGGGAGTCAGAGAATTAAGAAACTAGCCTTGTGACACAGAATCCCTCTTTGTATTGGTTCTCATAACAATGGAAATTTTTCTGCTAAAACTGGAAGCAAATTTGCTTCCATCTATAGAGGACAAAACCTAGGAGCTCTCTAGCTGCCTGTTTAGTTCCTGAGGAAGTTATGAGGGGAAAGATGGAGGTCAAGATGGACTGTTCCAGACCCTGGGGATGAGAGAAGGAAGTAAATCATGAATATGATCACCATTGAAGCTGAGAAAGAGCCTATTAATGTCATGTAATCAATTTCAAAAAGATACAGTTGCACTTAGGGTATTAAAACCTTAGAGGTTTGAACTAAATCATACTTGTCATATGCATGCAGTGTCAGTAATGAGCTTATGTAAATATTTAATCTTCTCTATTTGGATTACTCAGCCAGCCAGCCTTCTCCAGCACCATCATCCAGCCTGACAGAACTAGTTTGGTTTCTGGAACTCATCATGTTCTTTTATGCCACCAGCCTTCATCCATAGGTTTTCCTCTGTCTGGACTGCCATCTTGCATTCCCTTTCTACTGACTAAATGCCTACCTCCTTCAAGGCTCTGCTCAGATACATCCCCCGTCTTGGAAAAACTTGCCTGACCCATCTACGGCACCCTACCCAACACAATTTTTAGTTTCATTTCTGTGCCTCCATTACACCTTGTTAACATTCCGCAATGTTGAACTTCACATGTATTCATTCAACAAGCATTTATGAAAATTATTATATGCCAGTCATGGAGCCAGGTGAGAAATAAATAGGATTAAAACAAACAAACAAACCCGCTGCCATCAAGTTGATTCTGACTCGTAACAACCCTATAGGACAGAGTAGAACTGCCCCATAGGGTTTCCAAAGAGCACCTGGTGGACTTGAACTGCCACCCTTTGGTTAGCGGCCAAGCTCTAAACCACTGTGCATAAAAGAGTCCTGAAAGCAAACTATTCTAATTATTTGTGAGCTCCTTGAAAACAGCAAGTGTCTTCCTCATTTTTTTAACTCTCAAGTATCATGTATTTTCAGCATTAAATAAATACATAATGTGTTCTCTTTCTATCTGTTTGCACACCCTCTCTGCTTGAATCCATCACAGTCGTTTTGATCACAAAGGACAGAAATGTAATTCAAATGAGGTTATCCACAGAAGGGAATATGGGGCCCGTGGGTCTGAGGATTTCAGGAAAGGTTGGACAGCCACGCTGAGGCAGAGGCAGAGCCTGACCTTAGGAACAACAAATGGTCATTTCGATGATGCTCAGAATCTCCTTCTGTTTTACATTTCGGCTTCTGTTTGCTTATTCTTTGTATTTTCGCCTTTTCCAGAATGAGTTCAGGAGCCCTCGGGGTGCAATGGTTGAAGGTCTTGGCCGCTAACTGAAAGGTCTGCAGTTTGAACCCACCAGGCACTCTGCAGGAGAAAGATGTGGCAGTCTGCTTCCAAAAAAAAACTTACAGCCTTGAAAACCCTATAAGGAAGTTCTACTCTGTCCTACAGGGTTACTATGACTCGGGATCAACTTGATGGCAGTGGGTTTACAGAATGGCTTTATGGCAATGACAGGATGCCCGGCCACCAAAATCTCCCAGATTTTATGTTTTACAGCTTTTTTTTTTTTTTTTATTACTGGCAATGGGTATTACTGGCAACAGATTTCTGGTCTTTTTTTGGTTACAGATTAAAGAGGGAAGGATTCCGATTGGCTCAGTTCTGACCACTTGCCTAACCCTGGAGCTACCCAGTGTTACTTGGGGATTAAAGAACTATGATTGGCTGGGTTGTTTCAGATGTCAACCCCAAACAACCCACTTGGGTTAGGGGTGCAAAGTGCAATTACATGTCATGATGATGGGGAGAAGTTTCTCAGAAGAAATGGGAGACTCTGAGGAAACAGACACAATTTTCTACTAACTTGGATTGTTATTCACTCTACATTCTTTTACTTTTGCTATGATTAAAGATCATGCTAGGACGGGCTGGGGAAATGAGATAATCAAGATGCAATTCCTATCTGATCATCGTGGTGGGAGAAGCTAGAGAGTTAATTTGGGGTAATAGTTAGGAACTTGAGTTCCAGAGCCAAAAGGTCAGGATGTTGTTGTTATCGTTGTTAGGTGCTGTCAGGTTGGTTCCGACTCATAGCAACCCTATGTACGATAGAACAAAACACTGCCTGGTCCTGTGCCCTTCTCACAATCTTTCTTATGTTTGAGCCCATTGTTGCAGCCACTGTGTCAATCCATCTCGTTAAGGGTCTTCCTCTTTTTCACTGACCCTCTGCTTTACCAAGCATGATGTCCTTCTCCAGGGACTGGTCCCTCCTGATAATATGTCCAAAGTATGTGAGATGAAGTCTTGCCATCCATGCTTCTAAGGAGCATTATGGCTATGCTTCTTCCAAGACAGATTTGTTCATTCTTCTGGAAGTCCATGGTATATTCAATATTCTTCATCGTTACTATAACTCAAAAGCATCGACTCTTCTTCTGTCTTCCTTATTCATTGTCCAGCTTTCACACGCATTTGAGGTGATTGAAAGCACCATGGCTTGACTCAGTCACACCTTAGCCGTTAAAGTTACATCTTTGTTTTTTAATGCTTTAAAGAGATCTTTTACAGTAGGTTTGCCCAGTGCAATGAGTCTTTTGATTTCTTGACTGCTGCTTCCATGGGGATTGACTGTGGATCCAAGCAGACATCCTCGACAACTTCAATATTTTCCCCGTTTATCATGATATTGCTTATTGGTCCAGTTGTGATGATTTTTGTTTTCTTTATGTTGAGACGTAATCCATACTGAAAGCTGTGGTCTTTGATCTTCATCAGTAAGTGCTTCAAGTCCTCTTCGTTTTCAGCAAGCAAAGTTGTGTCATCTGCTTATTACAGGTCACTAATGAGTCTTCCTTCAATCCTGATGCTTCGTTCTTCATAGTCCACCTTCTCAGGTTATTTGCTCAGTATACAGATTGAATAAGTGAGGTGAAATGATACAACCCTGAAACACACCTTTCTTGACTTTAAACCACCCAGTATACCCCTGTTCTGTTTGAATGATTGCCTCTTGGTCTAAGTACAGGTTCTTCAAGAGCACAATTAAGTGTCTGGAATTCCCATTCTTCGTAATGTTATCCATAATTTGTTATGATTCACACAGTCACATGCCTTTGCACAGTCGATAAAACACAGGTAAACATCTTTCTGGTATTCTCTGCTTTCCACATCCTCATCTGAATCTCGTTTGAATTTCTGACAGTTCCCTGTTGATGTACTACTGCAATGACTTTTGAATTATCTTCAGCAAAATTTTACTTGGGTGGTATATTAATGATACTGTTTGGTAATTTCTGCATTCTGTTGGATCATCTTTCTTTGGAGTGGGCACAAATATGAATCTCTTCTAGTCAGTTGGCCAGTTAGCTGTCTTCCAAATTTCTTGGCATAGACAAGTGAGCGCTTCCAGCTCTGAATCCATTTGTTGAAATATATCAATTGGTATTCCGTCAATTCCTGGAGCCTTGTTTTTCACCAATGCTTTCAGTGCAGCTTGGACCTCTTCCTTCAGTACCATCGGTTCTTGATCATATGCTATCTCCTGAAATGGTTGAATGTCTACCAATTCTTTTGGTACAGTGACTCCATATATTCCTTCCATCCTTTTTTTTTTTTTTTTGATGCTTCCTGTGTAGTTTAATATTTTCTTTGAAAAGAACTGAAAGTACTGAAGAAAAAATTCAAGCCTCAAGTTGCAATATTGAAGGATTCTATGGGGAAAATAAAACGTCAGGATGGAATCTCATTTACGTGACTTGACTGTAACCTTTAGCTTCTCTCATTCACAGCCTCTTCACCTGTAAAATGGGGATAATGATCACAACTATCTCAGGGCACAGTTGAAAGTTTTAATGAACCATATGTGAAACACATAGTACAGTGCCTGGCACAATGCAAGTTCTCAATAAATGTTAGCTATTATTTTGTACATGATCATAATTCAGGGAAGATTAACAGAACATAGAGCTGAAGATCTAAAAGAATCCAGCCAGTTAATACTAACCATGGGGCCCATAAAAGACATCACAGAGGAAGAAGCATTTGGTTTAATCCAGGGCTTTGAACTGGTTCATTCTGGTTTGACCCCTTGCTAAGAATTGCCTGGGGGTGAGTCTTATGTATACATAAGGATCATCTGGGGGATAATTCTTATGTGTACCTAAGAACCACATGGGAATCTATACAAATCACCTGGGGATCTTAAAATGTGGATTCTGATTCAGTATATCTGGGGTGGAAATGCAAATTCTCAGCAGGGGGTCAAACTGGAATGAACCTGTTCAAAGCCCTGATTTAACCCTTAGTGAGTGAGCAGCATTTAAATAAGAAAGGATGAGAAATAAATGAAATTTAAGAAAGATGGGCAGGGCAGCAGACAGACAGCATAGGCCAAATAAGAGAACATAAAATGAATGGGGGGATCCAGGAGGTCCAGAAGCTTTGATTTGTACAGGATTTCTGGAGCCTAAGATTCACAGATATATATGGTACCAGACTTGGCTGTAAAGGAAGTTTGCATTGAGATTGCAAAAGGAGTTGAATGTCAAGCTAAGGGAATTGGACTTTATCCAGTAGACACTGGAGAGCCACTGAAGGCTTTGAAGTGGGAAATCGAGTTTCACACCAATCAGTGAATAAAGGCTTTTATTAGAGCCTTGGTGTTGTTGTTGTTGGGTGCCATGGAGTTGATTTTTGACTCATAGTGGCCCCATGTGACAGAGTAGATCTGCCCCATAGGGCTTTCTAGGCTGTAATGTTTACAAGAGCATATCACCAGGTAGGTCTCTCTCCCGTGGACTGGCTGGGTGCGTTCCAACCATCAACCATTCAGTTAGCAACCGAGCTCTTAACCGTTGGGCCACCAGGGCTCCTCAGTGGCTAGAAAAATAAAAAAGTACTCTTTGTCAGTCTTTTTTAGTGTTCTGTTTTTGGAGGGTGTAGAGAAATATTTTTCTGTCATTAAAAAACAATAGTGTAAGCGTTATCATACATGGAAACCAATAACAGTGGCCAAGTGGAGACCATAGGCCCCATCGAAAGGGGACAACCACTACTCAGTTCCATTCAATGTTTGCCTGCAGGAGTGCAGGCCCTGAGTTAGTAAATATTCTGATGCATCTAGAAAAGCTGGAAATTTACATTTTTTAAATGTGAAATCCTTGGTTTTTTTCATGTTGTCTCAAAAAAAAAAAAATTAAACTATACAAGCTAAATAAAATATGTCTATGGCCCAAATTTGTCTTAAGGGTCATTAGTTAGAGACTCATGGGTTTAAACTGATCTGGAAGAGGTGTTGGTCTGGATACCTGGACACCTTTACCTGATGATCACCCCACATCTTTTGCTAAAGGACTCAGAAATTTTAGAAAAGCAAGAGAGTACCACGAGCAAGAATCATTCCTAGTGACCGAAGAAGAGATTTTAACAGGTGAAGTCATCAAACATAAACAAAAAATATTTTTAATTTTATATATATATACACATATATATACTTTTTTTTATATATACATATATATATATATATGGAAACTCTGGTGGCATAGTGGTTAAGTGCTATGGCTGCTAACCAAGAGGTCAGCAGTTCGAATCCACCAGGTGCTCCTTGGAAACTCTATGGGGCAGTTCTACTCTGTCCTATAGGGTCGCTATGAGTCGGAATCGACTGGACGGCAATGGGTTTGGTATATATATATGTATACATAACAGCCATGCACGGCTTAGTCACATCTATGCTAGGAGTCTAATTTTAAAGTCTAGCTGATACTTTTCACTAAAGCTTTTTTTACAGAGGGGTAGTGTTCAGTATAATGCAAAGAACTTAGGCTTTGGGGTTTGACAAACCTGAGTTAAAATGACTAATTCTGACAAGAACATTTATAAAAGTATTGCATAGAGCAGATTGTGTCAAAGATTGTGAGGATGGCACAGGACTGGGCAGTGTTTTGTTCTGTTGTATACAGATAGGGTCGCTACGAGTTACAACGGACTTGACAGTACGTAACAACACAGTTGTCTACTGTCAAATAATGCTGTGTAACCAACAACTACAAAATCTCAGTAGCACGCAGCCATGAGAATCTATTGCTTATACGTTCACATATTCAGCTGATCTTGGCTGGTCTTTGCTCATGCTTTTGTGGGTTTGCTAAGTTTCAGATGTCTCTCTCGCTCCTCCTTGAACGAGCAGGCTAGCTTGCCCATGTGCTGATCACGGCAATGACAGAGGAGCAGGACTGTAAATCGAAGCCTTGCCTCAGATCTGGCACACCACCACTTCTACCTCTTTTTATTTGAAAAGCAAGTCACTTGGCAGACAGCGTGGATACAGGAAAGGCTGAAGAATTTTTGCCAGCTACCTCACAAACCAAAACTGTCAACAGCTCAGTTGTCAGCCAGCGTAGAGAACTAAATCAGGGGATAGCTCCAAAGAGACATATGTCCCAGCAATGAAGACGAACAAACCACAGCTCCCCTCAACAACATGGATAAGTTTTACAAATTAGCATTGAAGAATAGGGGCAATAATGCTTCCATGGTAGAATTTTTGCCTTCCATGGAGGAGACCCGGGTTCAATTCCCAGTCCATGTCCCTCATGCACAGCCAGTTGGTCAGTGGAGGTCAGTGGAGGCTTGTGTGTTGCTGTGAATCTAATAGGTTTCAGTGGGGCTTCCAAACTAAGATGGACTAGGAAGAAAGGCTTGGTGATATACTTCTGAAAACCAGTCAATGAAAATTGTATTGAACACATTGGTCTGATTTGAAACTGATCATGGGTATGGCACAGGACTGGGCAATGTTTCTTTGCTTTGTGCATGGGGTCACCGTGAGTCAGGGGTTGACTTGACAGCAGCTAACAACAACACTGGTATTGAAGAAAAGAAGAAAAATACAAATGAATAAATACAACATAAGCCTATTTCTATGGAGTTCAAAACAGGCAAAACTCAGCTCTATTGTTTCTGATTACTTACATAGGTGGTAAAACCATAAAATAAAGCAAAAAGGTGATTATCAGGAAAGTCCTAATAGTGGTGTCCTGACCAGCAAGGGACAACAGGGTTTGCTGGAGAGAGGTGGGGATGTCTATATTTTGACCTGGATTGTACTGACAAAGGCATCTGCTTTGTAATTATTTGTAAAATTTTGCATGTATTTTTTTTTTGGCATTTTCTGTATGAATGCTATATTTCACTATAAAAAAAAATACTATACTTGGGATTTTTTAAGTTCAGGTCATGACAAAAATTATGAATGAAAAATGTCCACTTCTCCTCTAAGATACAACTACTGGTCTCTACTCATCAGGAGAAAAAGAGTAGAAAGGAAACCAAAGTCTCAAAGAATAAACTAGTGTACAGAGCTAATAGCCTACACGAGCCACAGCCTCACCTACCCTGAGACCAGAAGAACTAGATAGTGCCCAGCTACCACTACAGGCCGTTGTGATCAGGACCACAGTAGATGGACCCTGATAGAAGAGGAGGAAAATGCAAAATAGAACTCAAATTCTTAAGGAGTCCAGGCTTACTGGACCAGTTGAGACTAGAGGACTCCCTGTGACTATCACCTTTAGATACTGTTTAAATCTTGAATGGAAAATATCCTCTGAGATTACCTTTTAGAGAAGTAACAGATTGGCACACAAAATAATGGATATTACCTATGAGTAAAAAAAAAGCCATTGTCATTGAGTTGATTCCAACTTATAGTTTCCAAGGTTTCTTTTTTGAGAAGCAGACCACCACATCTTTCTCCTGAGGAGTGGCTGGTGGTTTCGAGCCAGCGACCTTTTGGTTAGCAGCCAATCACTTTAACCACTGCACCACCAGGGCTCACCCCTGAGTACAGTGCTCCATTAAGGTGCAGTGGTTAAGAGCTCAGCTGCTAACCAAAAGGTCAGCAGTTCAAATCCACGAGCCACTCCTTAGAAACACTATGGGTCAGTTCTACTCTGTCCTGTAGGGTTGCTGTGAGTCAGAATCAACTCAATGGCGATGGGTTTTATATAAGACCAAAAGGTCAACAATTACTCTAAAGCAAAGATGAGAAGATCAGGGGTCAGGGAAACTAGAGCACTGGAAGCGGGACAATCAGAACGCAATTAAAAAAGAATATTGACACATTGTAAAAATGTAACTAATGTCATCTAACAATTTGAAAAGAAATTGTCAAATGGAAACCTAATTTGCTGTGTAAACTTACACTGAACACTGAAAGCACAATAAAATAGTATGAAAAAAAGTCCGCTTTTACAACTTGAAAGTTATGTGGGGGGAGGGTGCAATTACTTTACCTCTGACCCTCGGTAACAGCAGGATGGTTATGACCTTAACTCAGGCTTGTCCTGAGGAGTAGATGAGAAAGTGCCTAGGATGGGTCTGCTTTTAATTGTAATAAATTGCAGAGAAGGAAACCAAACCCGTTGCCGTTGAGCCGATTTCGACTGGTAGCGACTCCATAGGACAGGGTAGAACTGCCCCATAGAGTTTCCAAGAGCTGCTGGTTGAGTCAAACTGCCAACCTTTTGGTTAGCAGCCGTAGCTCTTAAGAAAACAAAGCAAAACAAAAAAACAAACCCACTGCCATCCAGTCGATTCCGACTCCTAGCGACCGTATAGGACAGAGTAGAACTGCCCCATAGAGTTTTCAAGGAGCGCCTGGCGGATTCAAACTGCAGACCTTTTGGTTAGCAGCCATTGAACTTAACCATTGTGCCACCAGGGTTTCCGTAGCTCTTAAGGGAGACCTTAAATCTGAATCCTGCTCCCTGACAGTGCTGTTTTTTCTATTTTCTCATTTCTCTCAGGTCGGGGAAAAAAAGCAAAGGAAGGTCCCAAACCTAGGTCTATGTGATTCCAAAGTAACTAATTCAGGAGGGAGAAGGGCCTGAATAACCACCTTGTTGAGAGCTGCTGCAGAGCTGGCCATGAGTCATGGAGACCCCACGCACAACAAAACTAGAAACACTGTCCAGTCCTGTGCCATACTCATTATTGGTTGTGGATTAGACCACTGCAATCCAAAGGGCTTTCACTGGCTGACTTTTGGAAGAAGGTCTCCAGGCCATTCTTCCTAGTCCTTCTTAGTCTGGAAGCTCCGCTGAAATCTGTTCAGCGTCATAGCAGTAGGCAAGCCTCCAGTGACAGATGGTTGGTGGCTGTGCACAAAGTACACCGGCTAGGAATCGAACCCTTGTCTCTCACGTGGAATGCAAGAATTCTGCCACTGCCCTATTGAATAACCACTAAACACTCAAATTCCCAGAAATCAAATATGATCCACTGCTTATTTCTTCTACGAGGCACTATGGTATATTTGAGAGCTCCATTTAAATGCCCAGCATTAAACGGGCGAAGAAAAAGACTTCGGGAAGCTTCTGACAGTGCAAATCAGACCCTAAAAATGCTAGAGGTCTTTTACACTGGGGACTCAAGGGGCAACTTGGGGGTCCTAAAGCTGACACAGGAGAGAAACTGGAGGTGGCCGGCCCCCTCCTGCCGGCCAGATGCAGATGGTCCTGGCGGGAGGTCTGCCCCACAGCAAATGGTTATCTGGGAACTCATCCTTCATTTCCCCTCTTATCAGCGCAGGAATGTGGGGAGGCTGTCCGCATTAGCTGTGGAGGCATTTGGGATTTTGTGAGCGTGAACATGTCAGAATGGTTGGTTTACAGACCTTCAACACATTCTCAAATTAGGTGAGTGTGACTTGCCGCAGTGGAATTCTCTGGCCCGGCAGAAAGCATGAGCCCCTAAGACCTACACAGAGGATACTAAAAAGAACTAACACTGTTGAGTTCTTGCTATTTGCAAACACCATCTAAGAGCTTTACGTGATAGACCGCTCTGAAACTTCAGCCAGCCCTTCCAGCTGGTATTATTATCGCCTCTTTTGAACAGAAGAGAACAGTGAGGCACACAGAAATGAGGTAGGAGCGGGAGCTCCCACATGGGGTCCATTCATGGCAGGATGGAGCTAACAAGTATGCCCGTGTTGATGGCAAGGCCTGGTCAGAGCAGGGATTAGAGGGGATACCAGAAGTTCCACCATGTCTGTCAATTTGTTGTGCTGTGTTGGCTTTTGGGTTGCTGTGCTGCTGGAAGCTATGCCACTGGTATTTCAGATATCAGCAGGGTCATCCATGGTGGACGGTTTTCAGTGGAGCTTCTAGACAGCTAGCAAGAAAGGACTAGTGATCTACTTCTGAAAATTAGACAGTGAAAACCCTATGGATCACAACAGATTACTGTCCAATATAATGCCAGAAGATGAGCCCCCTAGATTGGAAGGCACTGAAAATACGAAGTGACCACAACAAGGGACTTAGGCACACCAGCGATGGTGAAGATGGCATAGGACTAGGCAACATTTTGTTCTGTTGTACATGGGGTCATCATGAATCACAGCCAGCTTGATGGCAGCTAACTACAACGGAGAAGTTAGGAGACAGTGGCCCTGGCCAACTTCCCAGGCCTTTCATTATGCAGTGACTTTGCTATTTTGCTTCTACACTCTTGCAGACATTACCCAAACACATTTTCAACTTTCAGTCGAAAACCCATTTCAAAACCGACTACAAAGAAGTGATCCTTTGATTTTCCACTGTTTCAGATCATTTGCTCCAAAACATCCTGTCTTTGGCACAGAAAATAGAAATTGACATGCAGGGCTTTCTGTCAATGGAGGTTGCTGTACCAGTTTCCAGCCCGCTTTCTGCTTTCAAAGTTTCCCTTTCCTGGTTGAAAGGGAGTTGTTGGAATAATTATTTAGAGCAGGTACAGGACCCCCTGAGCTCACAGGGGTCAGAAAACCTTCTTTCCCACCCCTCGCCCTGCCCCAGCTGTGGGGGCCTGGTCCTTTATAGAGATGAGGAATTCCAAGGAGAACCTCAGGCTGGTTTATTTTTAATTGTTGACCTCCAAGGCCTTCTGTTTGCATCTGTTTATTAAATTGCGAGCTCAGCTGTGAAAATGCCCTTTATGGCGTTGTTTTATTGGTGGGCCATTCAGGGACCCAGCGCCACACAAACAGGATAAATATTTTTCTTTGCAGCACACAGCCCACGTTGGGGGCCACGGAACGAGGGAAGCAAGGAGCGTTTGTTTACGAGCTCCGATTCATTCATTACTTGGCGAGGAGCTGTGAAATGTAAATCACACATTCCGGAGGACAATCGCTGAGCCAGCTTGAGCTCATTTGGAGGTGTGATCTTCCACTCAAAAGGAGGCTGTTAATTTTATTGACCAAATTTGGAAAGTGGGAGCTCCAAAATTAAATAAAGCCTTTGGAAAAGAAATGAACATTTAGGTTTCTCAAAGACCCAGAGATGGGTCACAGGTTATTTTATTTTCCCTGAAGGAAACTTCAAATGTCAGTCCTGTTGAGGAGGTGGGAAGTGAAATTGCTGTCTGCCTCATCTTCTCCTTTTAAAAGATGAGATCTCTCCCATAGGTTTGTTAGGATTAATTATAGCAACCTGTACTGAGCACGTAGCTCCCTGCTTTAAATACAATGCTGTGTTGTTGGATGCCCTGGATTTGAGTCCGACTCACAGCCACCCCATGTGACAGACTAGAACTGCCCCATAGGGTTTTCTTGGTGGTAATTTTTACAGGAGCAGATCGCCAAGTCTTTTTCCCCCCTGCAGAGCCCCAGATGGGTTTGAAGCACCAACCTTTTGGTTAGTAGTCCAGCACTTAACCATATCTTTCTTAATTCTCACAATCACCCTTGGGAGTCAGAATATGATTATTCCACCCTTGGATGTTAATATTATGATTGCCCATAGTAGAAATTGAAATGGAGATGTCTTTAGCCTGGGGTCCTACAGCTAATGTGGACAGAGCCGAGATTCGAACCCAGGTCTACCCTGACTCCCAAACCTTGGTTCCCTAACTACTCACTCTTTTGCCTCCCTTTCTGCCAGCGTTGTGTAATTACAAAGTTGATTTTCCTAGTGCTTTACAAAAATCTAGAAAGATGTGGCAGTCTGCTTCTGTAGAGATGTATAGCCTTGGAAACCCTATGGGGTTGCTATGAGTTGAAATCCACTCGAGAGCAGTGGGTTTGGTTTTGAGCTTGGTTACAAAAAAGCTAAAGTTTCCAAAAGCTACTAACTCTCATGGTGGCAGATTCTGTCAATTTCGTTCATGCACAGAACAAAAAGGGAAGCTGACGTGTCGAAAGATTCCCAAAGCCGAATACTATATCTTCACTGCCTGATTGTCCCCCAGAAGGCAGATTCAGGGTCCCTCAAAGAAGATATGCCTTTAACTCCTTGTCACGTTGGGGTTCCTCTGGCCCCTGTTTCATTCTCTCAGTGCCTGGCAGGAAAGGGTAAAATCAAATCAAATGAGGCAGATTCATGCGCTGGTTCTGAGAAGGCACAGCGCTTTTGGGGCTTAACTGGGGTGTTTACCCAAAGCTAACCTTGAACTGGGCTGCAGAATGAGTGGGCCCATGTCAATATTTGAACTTCAAGAAGGCCCGGTTTATAATTGTTCAGACTTGTCTCTGAATTGGGCTTTGAATCGTACATTTGCCATGTCCCTCTAAGACCTCATTCTTTTCTTAGGGGGAAAGGTTCTTTATGGAGATTTTCTTTAGAAGGGTTGCTGGGGGCAGTGGAGAAAAGGACAAGTTCAGAATATCACAATGTGATATGAAAAAAAAAATGTAAACCACCATACAAAAGCTCTGTCCTCAAGAAATGTTATTGTGGGTTGAATGGTAGGAGCCATCTGGGTGTCTTTTAATGACTGGGGGCCCCTCTGTGGATGGTACAGATGCTTCCTTTGTTATTGGTGCGATCTTGTAAATAGTTAAAATATTTACCAAGGCACCTCCGAGCTGGAGCGATCCCATTTTATTATTTATACCTTTTCAGAGGGACAAAAATGGAGGTGTCCACTAAACGTGATGGATTAGGCTTATAAACAGCCATTATGGCCGTCAAACCTCGCATGTCAGCTTCTCCTTTGTGTCTGCGCATTTCTAAGCTGACCAGTGATCCATGCATAAGATAGAGGGTTAAGAATGCGCAGAGAAAAGGAGTGTTGACTCCGAGCAAGATGTATCTTCTGCTGATTAGAAATACAGCTGTAGAAAGTGAGGGGGACGCTGGGCAAGAGGCGACAAACAGGACAGCGGCCGTGGGCGCGCGTTCGCGCATGCGCGCCCTTGCAACCCGATCCTCTTTTGAGTCCCAGTTCTCACAATTTCGGGCTGAAAACCTGCAAGGCCTCTGTCTACCTGCCAGCCTCCCTCAGCTGTTTCCTTAACTGACTGCAGCTGGCTTTTGTTTTTCCAAGATAAAAACCAGGAAATGCAAAAATTAAATAGCATTTAGAGGAAAAAGGATTGGGTAGGCCAACAGGTACCAAGACTTGTTGACAGAAGGGGAGATCCCGGCTTGAGGCAATTAAGGGAAAAAATGTTAAAAGAGGGTGAGGGGGGCAACCTGTGTTGCAGGTGACACCAGTGATGCCTGGGAGCCGGGCTGGAATGGCTTCGTCTCCAAGTTAGAGTAAAAATTATGGAAAGAGTTAGATTTAGAGTACAGTACGTCGTCATTCCAATGAATAAGCGGAGACAATAAAGTAACTTTTCCTGCAGGTAAGGGGTAAATGTAAATTATAACCTTATGGGCTTGCAGCACTTGTGTTGAAAACTGCTTCTGTCAGAAAGTTTTGCTCTTAGGCCCCAGCTCCTTTAACCTGCCAGGGTTGCTTGCTGACTTCCTGCCATGTCGCAAACTAAGCCTGCAACCCAGGCCCTCGCTTTCTTCACGGGCAGCTGTGGCATTAACGGGCCAAGGAGCTCAATCTTGCTTTAGAAGAGGATCAGGCACCAAGCGGCTGAAGTAGCATCGAGCAACAACGCTCAACGTTGGTTAGAATTTTAATTTCAGTGAAATATTTCCTAGACTTCTGCTCTAGAGATTGCGTTAAGAAAGTATGGCCTGATTTGTTTACTTACTGAATTGCTTATTTACTAACTTACTTAAATAAAATAAAATAAAATAAAAAGTTGCCGTTGAGTCCTTTGCAGCTCCTAGCAACCCTGTAGGACAGAGTAGAACTGCCCCATAGTGCTTCCAAGGAGCAGCTGGTGGATTTGAGCCGCCAACCTTTGGGTTAGCACCCGTAGCGCTTAATCTTTTAGTCACTTTCTTGCTTACCTTTTTAAAAAACTCATTCATTCACTTGCTCACTTGCTCGTATATTTATTGATTTGTTGTGGGGAGTTGGGTGAGGACTTCTTGATGCAAAGAATAGAAAATCATATCTCTCCACAAAGGAGAAAGGAACATTTGTAAAACTGTAAGAATCCACCAGATTTGCTCCTCAGATTAGTAACTGAGGGGCTACTCCGCCCTGAAGACCCCATCTGGGATCTCTGGTCACCTTTAACCATTTCTTCTTCCCCACCCCCAACTCCTTCTACACACTCGCTGGCCCGTGAGGCTGGTGTCCCCCACATTAGTATGCTGGTGCAGTAACTAATTTGCCTCTATAAATACTGGGCTCTGAATCACACCACTGTTGTGGCCAGAGACTACATTTCTCTCATCACTCTCTTTGGAAGAAAAAAAGAAAGAAAGAAAAAGGCACACATACACACAGGGTTTCCTAACAGCTTTCTGACTCGGGCTACCCTGGCTGATATTTCAAGCCCAGTGGACGGGGAGTTGGCTTGGTGGGAGGCATCTTGTCAAGAATGACACTCTTAATCAACCTCCCTCAAAACGGTCATTTTTAAATGCATTGTTATAAGTAATAATATTTCTTGTCAGCAAACCCTCACATGTCAATCGCAAGGCTCACTTGATGGTTTCCTGAAATTTTTTTTTTTTTTTAAAAAAAAGAAACCCTCCAGTATGCCTTCTATGTAATTGCACCTCTACTTAAACTTTTCTAGTCATGGGGAGCCCTGGTGGCGCAATGTGTAAGAGCTCACCTGCTAACCAAAAGGTCGGCAGTTCAAATCCACCGGGCGCTCCTTGGAAACCCTGTGGGGCATTTCTACTCAGGCCTGTGAGTATACTCAGGGTCCCTGTGAGTTGTAATCGACTCCACAACAACAGGTTTGGTTTTTTGGTTTTAGTCATGAAAGAATTAGAACATTCAGTAACTCGGAAAAAGCGAACTAAACAAAAGAGCTTTGAAAGTTTCAGAGAATTTGAATTACACCAAATGGTTTAATCATGTGGCTAAGCATTACATATGTTTATACAAAAATAAAATATGTACGTATGTTACACATTGTACAGCCCATAGGACCCATCAACACAGCCCATACGATACAGATGTATGAGAGTCACTAATTGTATTACTCCGTGGTCCTCCCGTCCTAAAACACACACACACACACGCACCCCCCCCCCCCAAAAAAAAACTCACTGCTGTTGAGTCCATTCCAACTCATAGCAATCCTATAGGACAGGGTAGAACTGCCCCATAGGGTTTCCAAGGCAAGCAGGCTGCCACATCTTTCTTCCTCAAGGAGGCTGGTAGGTTAACACCACCAACCTTGTGGTAAGCAGCTGAGCACTCTAACCACTGTGTTACCAGGGCTCACACGTATACTCGGAAATATTTATTGAAGCCTGGGGGGAAAAAAAAAGACAGCCTCCAGAAGGGATATTTGTTTGTCCTCTTAGCCATGGGCAGCAGCTTTGAGAATGACTCTACCTTTATAAGAGGAGTCCCGGTTGGTAAGTGGTTGTTTGGCTACTGAGAGTTTGGAGGTTCAAGTCCACCCTGAGGTGCCTCAGACGAAAGGCCTGGTGATGTATGTCCAAAAAAAAAAAAATCAGCCATTAAAAGCCCTATGAGCACAGTTCTGTGTCCTGGAGGCGCAGTGGTAAAGAGCTCTGCTTCCAACCAAAAGGTCAGCAATTCGAATCCACCAAGCCACTCCTGGGCAACCTTACAGGGCAGTTCGACCTTGTCCTATAGGGCCGCAATAAGTTGGAATCAACCAGTGGGTTTGGTTTGGGTTTGGCACGAAGTTCTACTCTGACACACATAGGGTAGCCGTGAGTCAGAATCAGCTCGATGGCAGCTGGTTTTGTTGCCTTTAGAAGCAACAGGGAGATTCGTGTTGCAGTTTACACTTTCTCCTCTCTCGTTCCATCTACTCTGGAAGCTTCCAAATATTTCTGAGACGAGTCAGCAGAGAGCTCCAAAAGCCGGGCTGGGCTCCGCTGGCACTTTAAGGGCCAAGTCACCAGTGAAGAAAACCCCAGGGTAAGCTTGCCAGATTTAGCAACTATGTCCCAGGCACCACTGGGGACATACGTGAATAAGAAATTATTGGCTCTTTACCTGAAATTCAAATTCAACAAGGCATCCTGTATCTTATCTGGCAACCCTACCAAAAAGCAGCTTGAGGCTGGATGGAAAGGAAAAGGCCTGGAGCCTAGTGACTCAGTGATCCTGAGGGTCTTATTTCTTACTTTGCGATTTTAAATAGTAAAAGGGGTGCTGAGTGAGATCACAGATGTGCAGATTTCTCAGTGAGACAAGATGTTGTCTGAGGGAGGTGCCTCAGCATAGGACAGGCAGCACAGCGGCCGAGGATAATAGACCTCAGCACCAACTGAAGACCTAACGCCCAGTCTAACATACTCACTCACCATGCCTCACAACAGCCCAATGAGACTCGTACTTTTATTATCCCCATTTTACGGATGAGGAAACTGAGGCATAGTTCCCAAGGTCACACAGCTTAGGCGGTGGGACAGAGATTTGGACCCTGACAGACTGGCTCCAGATCATCTGCTTAAAATCAAGATAAGACCCAACCCAGCAAAGACAATTATATTTTCAAAAAGAAAACTGTATGCATTTGCTAAAATTAAAAAGCCTTCTTCCTTTTTCTTCACACCCCAGCCCCTGCCTCTCCCCCACTTTGTTGTCCTCCCAGACCATGCTCGATCTGCCCAGCAACGAGGAGGGGAGCCCAAGGGAGAGGAAATGGAACAATGAAGGACCCCTGCTATGCCTCCTCCAGAATACCCCCAACCCGTTTCTCCCAGCCTACAGGGCCGGGGAGCAATGAAAAGTATTGAAACTACAGGCCCAAATGAGGAACTCTGGCAAAAACTTTTTCTAATTTAAAGACCACCCAGGTGTGTGCTGGTCTGTCCCCATTTTAGGGTCTCTGCCTCTTGATTTCCATCAAGAAAAGAAAACAGATGTGATGTCCATTCATCCCTAATGGAGGCAGAAGGGGAGGGAGGAGTGGGGGAGGGGCGCCAGGGGGCCATCTTTGACCCACAAATTCTGCCTTGACAGGATGGGGACATTAAGGTCCACAGGGCTTAAGCTGGCGGCTGCCACCTGTCAACTCAAAGTCTGCTGCATATTAGGGTATCAATAAATGTATCTTCAATTGAATTAAAATGAACAATACCATCCAAAGCATTGGTGGCGCTCAGGGAGTGGGTTTAGGACTAGCCTGGTCTTGGGATTTGGATCCTGACCAGATAAGTCTCACTTCGTTGGAGTTGCCAGTTGATGAGGTGGGGCTGGGAGTGCTGGCTTTACCCTCCCCCTACTCCCTGGATTGGGTCAGCTCAGATTGTCCTGAACAATTATCCCCAAAGGGTGGGGGGGAAGCCCTGTTCAACAAATGCTCAACTTTGGTCTGGTCCTGAGCTGCAGAGCGTGGTCCCTGCTTATTCAGCCCTCCCTCTCCCCCATCCTGTGCCCAGGCTGCTCTGTGGTTATGAGTCAATGATCAGACAGGAAAAGGGCACGCTTACCATAGGGGAGGAGGATTCTGTAGGGCTCTGGGCTTTGAAGCTGGTTCTCTTACATCCTGAATGCATGAAAGACTATGGGAGGGAGAGGAAGAAATATAAAAGCAGAAAGGAAGAAATGTTATTTAAAAAAAAAAGTTGAAGAAGCGGGGGGAAGTGCCTGGTTTGAAATGTTGTAAGTGTTGGTGACGACTATCTCTGGGAGACAAAAGCTAGTTAAAACCTGAGTTGAGATAAGCCATCTCCTTCCTGACTCACCTTCCCGGGGAATAATGGCAAAGAGGCGGTGTTTAGGAGAGAACCGAAGTGCAAATAGCAGTGTCCGTGAAAACTGAGGTTAATTACAGGAAGGACTTCCAGGGTAATTGCCGATAAACAACACTTGTGAGCAGTGCCCTCTGCGATTTGAATAGGCTCCCCAAACGCTGGCCTGGGAGGCAGGGGGCTGAGTGGCTCCCCGAATGGGTACTTCTGAGGACCCTTACATGCCTGGCCCTGGCCCTTTATGGGCTGACCTGCCACCCCCACCACCTTGTTCCAGAATGGCGCCCCACAGCCCAGCCCTGAAAATCCATTTGTAAAGGAATTAGAAATAAAATGCTGTTTGTTATGTTGTCAGGAATTTAACAACCTTGGCTCAAGGAAAGGCAAGGCGCACCCCCAAAACCATCAGTCAAATGGAACCTGGCTGTGAGGAACTGGATTGGTCTAAACGGCTTCTCGAAGGAGTGGATTATACCAAGATATACCCAGACATCTTTCGTCCTGGCATCATGTCATCTTTAAGAAATTAAAGCCATTTTAATTATTGCATTAGAGCCATAGAGGCAAGTACAACTCATAATTAAGCCCAGAAACCCACATTCTAGAAAGACTCACAGTTGGTATTGGGACGCTCAGGTTAGGAGAAAGAGGCTAGGAAACACTTAAGACGTGCCAATAAGCAAAACTTCCATTAAAAAGCACCCTCCTGCCAGCTTCCTGTAGGTTTCCTGGGTGTTGCAAATGGTTAAGGGCTTGACTACTAAGTGGGAGTTCAAATCCATCCATAAGTGCCTTGGAAGAAAGGCCTGGCAATCTGCTTCAGAAAGGTCACAGCCATGATAACACTATGGAGCACTTTGCAACACATGTGATCACCATGAGTCAGAACTGACTCCATGGCAACTGATTTTTTAGTCTGGCCAGCTGCCTACGTACTTGCTGTCTTCTATGAACAGATAGAACTTCAGAGGATATTGAAAGACCTTAGCTTCCTCGGCTCCTCCTCAGAAGTACCCAAGGAGGGGATGGGGTGTTTTCTCCAACTTTCCACAAGTATCTTTTGGCTAGCCTGCTAAGTCAGTTCAATGAGCAGATGGTGGAGGCTGGCATAAAGAAGACTCCAATCCGAAGGGACTGCAGCTGGTAACCCATGGGGGAGAAGGCGCCAGCCACCACCCCTCCTCATCCAGGGCTCAGTTTCCCCCTCTTAAGTGAGAAAGTAATCCAGATGATTTCTCAGTGGGCCTCCAGCCCTAACATCCAATTCTCTGAAACCTGGGCGCTCCTCAAACAGGTAATCCAACCTGGAGGCCGGGAACCATCTCACAATTCCTTTTCTCTTTCTTACCACCTGGAACAATGCCTTCAACATGGAGAGAAACTCGATAAATAAATATTTTGAACGAATTCCTGCTTGCATGATTGGGCAGCCTCTGTGGCTCTTTCTCCATCTGTTTAAAATAGAAGGATCATGAGTGGGTGGGGAGGGTACTTTTTCTTTCAATCCTATAGAGTTGCTTCAAAAGCCCAAATAAGAATAAATAATTAGAATCGCTAACATTTATTGTGCCCAAAAGCATTACGTACTTATCTCAATTATGCCTCAAAACATCCCTATATGGAAGCAGCTATTATGCTCCTGGCTGCGCAGATGAGGAACCAGAGACTGGAAAAGATTAAGTGATTAAAGTGACATTAAGCAGCAGATTGAGTATCAGGCTCAGCCCTTTTGACTGCAGAGCCCTTGCGTTTAAGGACTGCCCTGGAGAGTTTGGGCTGGAACTCTGCTAACTTGCAGAGTGCTCCTGGGCAAGTCACTGTCCCTATCTGGTCATGAGGTCACCCTTCCGGGACTGGCATCTCAGGCTTCAGTTCATCTCTCAGTTCTCAGATTAAATGCTTCCTCCTTAGGAAACCCTTCCATGACCCCCACCACACCCCAGGGCAGACCCCCAATTATAGACGATACTTTTCACTTGTGCTGTATATTTACTGTGTGATTATTGGACTCATGTTTCTCTTTCTCACTGGACTGTAAACGTCTTTGAAGCAAGGGTCATGCCTGCCTCATTCATCACTATATCCCAGTCCCAGCACTGTGTGCCCAGAACAGTGCCTGCCATGACAAAAATGCTCTAAAAGTATTTGTCAAACTTTTTTAAGGGCCCCCAACCACAGTGAGAGGGCAGTGGTGGTTCCGTGGTAGAATTCTTGCCTTCCACGATGGAGCCCCGGGGTCGATTCCTAGCCAACGCACCTCAAGTACAACCACCACTTGTAGTCAGTGGAGCCTTGCCTGCTGCGCTGTTGCTGAAGTTTTCAGTGGTTTTTCCAGACCAACATGGACTGGTAAGAAGAGGATCACATGGTGATCTACTTCCAAAAATCAGCCAATGAAAACTCTACGGATCATAACGGTTCGATTCTGTCGTGCTCGTGGTCACCATGAGTCCCGAGGGCCGATTAGACTACAGCTAAAACCAACAACAAATGGCTGTGAAATGTGCAGATGAAATAGGGTCAGCTTCCACGCCATGAAGAAACTCATCACCTGGTCCTTGAGAACAACAAAGAGCCCCTGCTGCCCTGGAAAAGGAAGTCAAAATACCTTGGATGTTTCTCGCTTAAGTAAGGAATGAGCAATATCTGTGTAGTGGGTCAGTTAATAGGAGTCTCTAGGTAGTGCAAACTGTTAAGCGCTTGGCTGTTAACCAAAAAGTTGGAGGTTCAAGTCCACTCAGAGATGCTTGGGAAGAAAGAGCTGGTGATCTCCTTCTGAAAAACCAGCTACTGAAAACCATGGAGCACAGTTCTACTCTGACACACATGGAGTCAGACTCGACTAGACAGGCAATTGTTTTTTGGGTCCATGATTGGGGCTGCTGCTGCCTAGGAAGAAGGGGAAGGAATTGTCCTGTGATGTTCCCCAAATACAGTGACAGGGACAGAGGTTCCTCCTTGTCTTCTTTCTCACAGACTTGGATGCAGGTGGCGCTCGGAAGTACCTGGGATCAAAATGCTGGAGGCTTTGGGAACAGCAGCCCAAGCCTGTCTGGCCACGAGGCGGCTGCTCACAGACCCCCAGGAACAGATCGTAGCAACCAAGCGTGCCCTGAGGAGGGGGCGCGTTCTGGTTGTACACAAGCACCAATAATGCAGACACAATGCGGGGGCCTCCCTCCCCAGCTGGTCGTGCACGCCTCATTCAGTTGGCTGGGATGGCCGTCTCCTTTCAAGTGGGCAATCTCGTCCCCCGCCACCGCCGCCGCCTCCTCCTCCTTGCTTGGTCTTTTAGTCACATACCAGACACGTCTCACAGAGCAGACCCAAACTCCAGGTGGCAGAACCCCAGTTTCATATAAATTAGGCTGGGTAACACGGCTCAGACACACTTTTTTGTCTAAATCATGCAAAAATAAGACTTTCTCAGGGGCATAAATCTGGCCCAAATCTAAACCTGAATGTGCAATTGACTGGTATAGTTTATAGTGCAAACATGGAATTATCTGGAAGTATTCGGCTCCCAAAGAGGACAGCCCATTTTTTATCCATTCTGAAAGAAATGATTTATTTGCCATCTAAAAAAAAAAAAAAAAAAACGCAAACATCCGTGCATGGCAAAGGGGCCAGATGTAGGCCCTGATTCCCCAGGAAAATGTGTCCTGCTGCAAGCAGACAGGCATAGACTTCGCCCAGCCTCACATAAAGGGATTAATCAAGACTCGAGTCCCTCCACCATGTACCAAGGGCACAGAAGTTTAGACATTTAGCCTCATTTAAGGTAGATGTCTATTCTGTTTTCCGAAGTAGGAAGTAAGGGCCAGGAGGGGGGAAGAGCACTGAAGGCATCAACAAAGAAAAAGAAACAAAAATAACTTCACAACACCATCAAAAAAGAATCTAATGCCCTCCATGTAACCTCTCTAAATATTGCATAGTTTGTTTTATACTAAACACATTGCTTTGCTGAAATCAATTAAAGACAGTCTCTTCAACATTTAATTTCTTAATTCATTCCGTACTTTCAAAGTCATCAATGCAATGAGCCAACGCCATAACCTTGAAGTTCGATTCTAGAATTGTCTTAGTTCTTACGAATTTCACACTGGGATTTGGGAGTGTGAGAGCCCATGTTGAAAGGTAATGACCATTACCCATTGCCTGTTCTCACCATTGGTGGGATGGCCTTGGAGAATTGAAAATGACAGAGAAAAAAATAATAATACCCTCTCTTACAAGTTGTTTGACGGCTGTTTGCCATCAAACTAGTTTTATTCAATTCACAGTGACTTCAAAGAGTGCAGAACAACAACCTGAGGGCTGAATTTCTCAAAAAATACGTCAGCAGTAAGGAGGAAAAAAAAAAAAATTGTTTCCTTAGGTAGATATAAAAGAAAATGACACCAGGTACCGAAGCTTAATGTTTGCCAGAAGGTGTGATTTATGGATAAGCTATTTTTTTTTTTAACGTAGTATGCTCCTAATTCTTATTCAATGACAGTTGAAAATTGGGCATTTAGGTGTAAAAAGAAAATACAAGGGGAAAAATATTAGAGAGAAAAGTAAATTAGAATCAAAAAGAGACCAGAGAAGACGAGAGATGTCAGAGACTATGAAAGCAACCAGAAATCTTCCTTTATGGCCAAAGACAAGGTGAAGTTGAAAGATAGTCATCCTTAATCTAGTAAAATACAAGAGAAAATTAACTGAGCTTGGTACAGGGTTGAGACTGCCGGGATGAGCGTAAGAAGGATCGGATTGAATCATTGTGGCAACTTCCTCTGAGGTCTTCCTTCTTCCTTCTTGCCCACTCCAGGCAATTTCCATTACAGCAGCCAGCGCCATGTTGTCAGACACTCATGGGATCAACCACACCACCGTCCCCACTGCTCTTCTGGGGGTCTTTAATGTCCCTGCCTGCCTCACCAGCATTATTCACGTCCCCCCGCCCCCAGACTACACCAGCCATAGGACACTACTCTGTGTCCTTCTCTTACCATAGGTCTACCCATTCTTCCACTTTCTGGTTAAAAGTCGCTTGCTCAAAGAACTCTTCCCTGATCTCTGAAATGAATCAGCTCCCCAGTTACAGCTGAGATTGCAAATGGCAGTCCCCAGACTTCATCCAGTATATTCTGAGTGTTATTAAATGTGATTGCCTAAGTGAACATACTATGAGAATTTAGAAATGGCAACACAAGCTTTAGTTAATCTGATGTTTATGGTAACTGAGATTTAGTGAGCATTTACTACGTTCCAGATACTATGCCATTTTATAGGCAACATTTTATTTAGTGCTCACAATCACCCTATTAGGCAGACGCTGGTATTAAACCCATTTATACATGAGAAAACTGAAACAGAGAGGTTGTCTAATGTGCCCAACATCATCAGCTATTAAAAGGCAGGCCGAGATCTGAACCAGGCTCTGTCTAATGTTTCCAACAACATCACAGTATTTAAAACCATCACGAAATGATAATAATAGTAGCAGCCAAAACCATTATTTGTACTGAGCTACTTCTTGTATTTTAAGCAAAGCCCTGTGTTAAGCACATAATCATGACGTTGGGAAGCCATTTTATTTCCTATTGTTCTTGATTGGATGTGTGTGAAAAAATATCACAGATGTTATTGCTCAAGAGAAGTGATGACAAGTTAAAGTTAGCCAAAGTTGTTAAGTTGCTGAAAGCACATGGCTGGCCACCTTACTGCTTTTGGTCTCCACTGTATTCCCAAGGACTAGCTCAACGCCATACATATAGTAGGGGCTCAGTTAATATTTGTAGGTACCAATATCTGCAGATTAAATGAATGAAGGTTGCTAAACTCTCAGGAAGTGCTGGAAAAATATGATTTAACCAAAAACACACTTTCACTATTTTTTTTTTTTTTTTTACTATTACACGTTCCACACTATTTAACCTTTAGTCTGCTATCAAGACTCTTCTGCACTCCCAGGCTATTCATTAGAGTAAGATAAAAATGAGCTAATGTCCCAGGTCAAACCCTTATTAATTCAGGAGTCTATCTGCAACTAAATTGGGCTTATGCAAGACACACGCATTTTATTTAACCTCACAAAATGTGTTATTATTACCGTCATCTTCATTTTACTGACAGACATTAAAAGCTGAGAAAGGTGAAGAGAGTTGTTCTAGGCCACACAGATCTAATAAGGAAAGGGCAAGGATATGAACCCAGGTTTTGTCTGACTTCAGAACCCAAGTTGTCGACCAAAAATACCATATTGCCTGTAGGTTGGCATT
This sequence comes from Loxodonta africana, assembly GCF_030014295.1. Classification (NCBI taxonomy): domain Eukaryota; kingdom Metazoa; phylum Chordata; class Mammalia; order Proboscidea; family Elephantidae; genus Loxodonta; species Loxodonta africana. The sequence goes on from NC_087362.1 coordinate 65,921,219, forward strand.
GCTCTCAAAACTGTTGTTGTTGTTGTTAGGTGCTGTCAAGTCAGTTCCTACCCATAGCGATCCTATGCACAACAGAACGAAACACTGCCCAGTCCTGCACCATCTTACGCTTGAGCCCATTGTCGCGGCCACTGTGTCAGTCCATCTCGTTGAAGGTCTTTCTCTTTTTCGCTGACCCTCTACCAAACCTGATGTCTTTCTCCAGGTACCGGTCCCTCCTGATAACATGTCTGAAGTATGTGAGAAGTCTGGCCATCCTTCCTTCCAAGGAGTATCCTGGCTGTACTTCTTCCAAGACAGACTTGTTCATTTTTCTGGCAGTCTCTGGTGTTTTCAATACTCTTCGCCAACACCATAATTCAAAGGCATCAATTCTTCATCCATCTTCGTTATTCATTGCCCAGCTTTTACGTGCCTATGAGGGGATTGAAAACACCATGGCTTGGGTCTGGCACACCTTAGTCCTTAAAGTGACATCTTTGGTTTTTAACACTTTAGTCGTTTGCAGCAGATTTGCCCAATGCAATGCATCAATGCAATGTGAAGCTCTCAAAATAGGCTCTGGAAATTCTAAAGAGTAAAGTCTTGCCACATTAATGAGCATCTGCCCATTGGAGTCTGGGGGACTTTTAAAGCGAGTCAGCCAATTCCCAACCTTACCTTTCAGACTTACAGAAAAAAAAAAAAAAAAAAAGGCAGATATTTTTACACTATTTTTTATTTGCAAATATCTTTAGGATTACAGGCACCGATACCTTGTAGTAACAGCTCTATGGTTTCTAGCTTACGCTCCGTTTGACACGACTTCAGCGTGTGATGTGACCCTTCTTTGAACTAGAATTGTCAAAAATGATAGTTCATGATTATCAGAGGCTTTTATAAATAATTTTCGGGGGGGACAAACTTTTCTAATTAATGCAGTAGCTTCCCCATTATTCAAAACCATTTAGTTCACAATTTGTGATATTTTTTGAAGAACTGGACAAATTTTATGCTCTGGAAAAATTACAAAAAGGCTAGTAAACAAATTACTAGTGTAAATAAGTTCGTAAGAGGGGCATCCAAGTCCCTTAAGAGAGCAAACTATTTTCAAGCAATTTAAAGATACCCTGTCATTAGGTTGGTGTGCTAATTACGAATCATTCTAATGGATTCAATAGTCTCCCCCAAAGACTTACATCATGTACTAGGCAAACACTTTATTAGCCAAGCTGAGTTACTGTAGGTTCTTAAAAGAAAAGAAAAGGAAAAAAAAGCTTTCTTGAAAACAATATCGAGCCAGAATTTTGACTATGAGAGATAGCCTCTTTTTTTGGTTCTGTTCTCAATGGATTTGTTTCATTGTCTTGAGTTCCTATTTTTATTTAATGAATGCTAATGTGAGGCAGGAAAAAAAAGAAAGAATGGACTTGGTTTCTTTCCCTGCAGCCCTCTTGTCTCCCTTTGTGGAAAACATCTGTTGTTCATTCTTGACCAGGGTCCGTTTCCCCTGTTTATTAGCAGACCTGATTTTCTTCTCCTTTGGGAAGTCACTGCATCTCCACTGCCCGTCCATGTAGTTTAAGATAGTTTGACCCTACCCTGCTAGATTCAGGGTGGGCACATGACCCAAGCCTGGACAATCAACAGGTTCTATATCTTCTTTATAATGTTGGGTTCAGGGATGGGAAGATGACCCAAGAAGTTGTGACTGCACTAAAATTGCCAAGCTGATAGAATATACTTCAGGAGCCTGGGGTTCACCACATGGAAGGACTTATCTGAAGACTAAAGTCTATATAGAAGTTGAGGCAAAGAGAGATAAGAAGACCATCGATGATGTTGTTTGAAGCTCTGGATCAAGCCGTGCCTGAAGTCATTTGTATCCCTGAATTTCCCAGTTATATGGGACAATAAATTCCTTTCTTATTTTGTTTTTCTTAATCTTGTTTAAGTTGTGTTTTTATTCACTTGAAAGAATTGAATTTTAACTAAAATAATTTTTTTCTCGTGTATAAGTTTATCTCTTTAGTACAAAATTAACCTCCTTCCCTGAGATCATTCAAACTGGAAAGGCTAATAGTTCATTTATACCAGGACAAAGGGCTAAAAGTTCATTTATACCAGAGCAAAACTACATTAAGCAAAACCTTTCATATGTCTTCATTTTCAGTGATTTTGATTTTGCTCTGAGTCTCCATTTCCTCCTCCCTTAATCTCTGATAACTGCTTTTTAGCCCAGAAGCAATCTCTTGATCCTCATACCATAGGCTCCTCAATAAGCATGAGATTTTGGGAACAAAAGACAGGAAGCTCTGCCACAATCCACCACAAAGACAAGGAAGCCCAGAAACTGCCTCCTGCCTCTGGGGGTGGCGTGGTAAGTAGGGGGTATATTGGGGTGGGTGGAAAGAGGTGGAGAGGATAAAACAACACACATGAAGTGCAAGACAAAAATATAATTAAATGCAAATACTCCATTGCAACTGCCTCACATAATTAACTTTAGCTGGACAATGAACTGTTTGAACGCAGCAAATTGTCTTCAGATTTTGGAGGTGGGGAGGAGGGATGGGGAAGGTGATGGTAATAGCCTCAAGCGAAAGAGAAGACTTTTGAATTTTCCTCTAGGCTTAAGTATAAGACTATAATGGTAATTTTCCCTCTCTGGGTCTCAGCTTTGTCATCATAAGGTGGGGATAAGCAGACCTACTTCTCCAAATACATAGCAAAGATACAAGAGCCCCTCAACAACTGCCATGCCCAACATAGTTATGTAAGAATTTGATCCCATACTTGGTAAAACTGAGGATCAGCAAAAAAGAGGTAGACTCTCATTGAGATGGATTGACACAGTAGCTGCAACAATGGTCAGCAAAGATTTTAAGGATGGCTTAAGACGGGCAGTGTTTTGTTCCGTTGTGCATGGGGTCGCTATGAGTTGGAACTACATGAGGGCACCTAACAAGAACAACAATCCAAACCAAATTAATCTCCTGGAGTGGATCCAAAGAAGCCATGTTTTGCGAAGGCTTCCAGGTATTTCTGAAGAACAGTCAAGTTTGAGAACCACTACTTTAGAGAAGAGGAAGTGTTAATACTTTTAATAAAGCAATTGCTGTCTAAGTGATCTGGGTTCAACAGTGAAGCTGTAAATAAACATAAAGATCACTGGTTAAGAGCTATGGCTACTTACTAAAAGTTTGGCAGTTCAAATCCACCAGGCACTTCTTGGAAACCCTATGGGGCAGTTCTACTCTGTCCTGTAGGGTTGCTATGAGTCACAACAGACTTGATGGCAACGAGTTTGGTTTTTGGTTTGGGCCCAGATGAGGCCTGGGAGGCTGCATATCCAAAAAGTGACACTGATGATTCAGAGCCAAGTTTGAGGATCACAGACAACCCTCCAGAACACCATCTATTCTAGTTTGCTGAGTTGGCCTTCATTAGATTCAGAAGCTTTGGCCTCACAGAGTGAAGGTGCTTTAGGCTGCCTCAGGTCAATCACAGAGACCTGGGCTTGTCATTCTGACCATCTACAAGGCCAGCTTGTTCTGCTTGGTTTTCTTCAAGAGCACAAAATTAGACTTTCTAGTTTCCACAAATATGAGGTAGTAGAGTTTTTTTTTTCTCTTTCTTTTTTTTTAAAGTGAAAAGGCATGTTTTGTTTATCCTAGGCATCAGGAGGAACTAGTGACACTTAGTCCCTGTCCAAAATGCTAACAGTGCTTACTAAGAAACATCGGCCAGTCCAGGAATGAGAAAATTTGGACGTCAGTTACAAGACACGCAATCGAAGAGACAGAATCTTTGTTATCTGAAGGTCCTGTGTGGTACTCACTGAGATGTTGGAGTAAAAGTCATCAAAAATTGAAGGAGTTAACACAGATTTGTGATATTAAAAAAAAAAAGGTATAAGCAGTGGATATTACAAAGGGCACTTCTGTCTCTGCTTTGTGCCCTAGGAGTTCTGTCAGACATCAACGGCAGTAGCGATGGTGATAATCACAGAAACACTCCACCTTGCTTCACTTTGGTCCAGAAGTCCTAAACTAGTAGATGAGAAGCTGCCTGTAATCCACACAGAGTTTTTCAGCTAAACTCAGAGTTTTAAACTTAACATGGAGTTTTTAAACTAAACATAAATATCATTTTAAAAGACTTTTTACAACAGTTGTCTTGAAATCTTGAAATTTCACATGAAATTCATACCTTGAGCTTTTGTCAACATAATTCAAAGACTTGGCAGCAAGGGGGCTGTATTTCTGTGTGACCATGTGGATGGCATGGAATGCCCCTTGAGATGAGCCCCTGGCTGCCTAGTTCCCAGCCGTCCGGTGCCGGCTTCAAGGGCTTCTGTAGCCAGTTTCCCCTTTCGAGGCATCTGCGTTTACGAGCCCCGTGTAGTCATCTCCTTCATCTGCTGGTCCCTATTAGTATCGTTTTTCCACGGGTCCATCTCAACAACCCAGAGATGTGAACAGGGCCAGCAGGTTTGGTCCCATTTCACAGATGGGAAGACCAAGACTCAGAGAGGGTAAAGGATTTGCCCTGGTTCAAAGAGCAGGCTCGTAAGGAGCCCTGGTTGTGCAGCAGTTAAGCACTCGACTGCTAACAGAAAAGTTGGCGGTCTAAACTCACCAGCCATTCCATGGGAGAAAGATGTAGCAGTCTGCTTCTGTAAAAATCCCAACTTTGGAAGCCCTATGGGGGCAGTTCTACTGTGTCCTATAGGGTCACTATGAGTCGGAATCGATTTGATGGCAATGGAGTTGGTTTTCTTGGTTTAGGGAGCATTGTCTTTTTCCAAGCACAGTGACCTCAGTAAATCACACCACTATCTCCAAACCCCAAAATCCAGTTTAAAAAAAAAAAAAAAATTGCCATTGAGTTGAATCAACTCCAGCTCCTGGAAACCCCAGGCGTGTGAGTAAAACTGTACTCCCTAGGGTTTTCGGTGACTGATTTTTTGGAAGCAGATTGCCCAGTCTTCCTTCTGAGGTGCCTCTGGGTGGACTTGAACCTCCAACCTTTTGGTTAGCAGCAGAGCACATTAACCATTTGCACTACCCAGGGATCCCCCTCCCCAAGCCATCCCTCACCGATGTCTAAGTGATGCTATTTCCCCAGCTCAGTTCAGGTGTTCCTGACTTTGTGCTGCCATAAAAGAATTGGATTTAGCTCTGTTTGGTTTCTCTGTCCTCTCCCTGACAGTGCTAGTTAATGGACAAACAGTTTGTTTTATTTATCTGACAAGGTTTCTTCACATTGTTTCGGGTTATCAGCCCTTCTCTACAGATCATATTACAGCTTGTGCCGGGTTCGACCCCTGGTAGGGTTCACTCTAAATCAGATCCTTATCGTTACTGCAGTGATAAATAGAGGGCACTGGAGGCCCAGAGCCAGATTATTTATTTAGTACCTCTGCGGGTCGTGTTTTATACGGTCGCACTGTGTGTCAGGCCTTTACGCATCCAGCTTAGGTTGCAGTTAAGAACTAAAACCCAAAGCCCCTTAAATAATGTTAACTTAATAGCTGACATGTTTATGATATAAGTCTGTGTGAAGGGGGGCAGAAAGTGGAGATAGAGACAGAGGGCTGGAGCTAGGTTTCAGTGTGTGGGTGTGTGTGAGAGAGAGAAAGAGAATGGGGGCTGTAAAGCAGAAGAGAGAGGCCCTGATTTTTAGGTTTATCCCAAATAATGGCAAACACTTTGCCTGTAGGTGAAGTCTCTCTTGATGTATAATGCTTCTTGGGCAAGTGGGCAAATTAGCCAGGTCTTCCATGGAGGGGTGTTTATTTAGCGTGGGGGGAGGAGGTATGCTCCTCGCGAAGCATCTTGGGAAGAAACCATTTCCGGGGGGCTACGAGAGCTATCTGGCAGGAGCCTCCTCTCCATCCTGCTCCTCAAGTACAAACTTGACATTATCCACAAATGAAGTCACATATGCAGTCACTACTGTTTGTGTGTGTGTGTGTGTGAAATGTGTTATTTGGCCAAATGTTAAAATTTAACATATATGACACTTTTCTTGCAATTGTCTTCTGGCATTTCATCTTTTTGGAATATACTAGAAGCTAAAATATAAAAGTATGGTCTGTTTTCAACATTCAAGGCCCTATGGAGGAGGAAACTCCTGGCTTCACAATGCAGCTGTCTCTTTTCTTGCAGGGTGTCCTGAGTCATCCGTGGAGGCTCCTCAGGCTAGAAATGAGGGAAAAGTTATGGTCCTGTTTAAATAGCCCTGGAACTGAACGAGCCTTCCAACAAAAGCAGAAAGAATTGCCCTTTGATCTGTTCCCCAATTGCAATGTGAATTCTCTTCCATCTCCTGGATACCTGGGCCGGCCCCATTTCTCTTTACTGTAATCTGATTAGCTTGTGTGTAGAATGACACAAACAAGAGCCTTTCTGTAAAAGAAAAAGAAGGAAAAACAGTAGATCCCGCGTTCTCTCTCTTACTGCTCACCAAACGCTTGCTCGGGAACTCGGCAGGTGCTGGTGTTCACGAGCCATGCAGTCTATCTTTCCGTTTGTTACTAACCACCAAAAGGATGGCACTGTCCCTGGAGTCAGACCCTCAACAAAGGAGCTGAGAAGTAATTAGCAATTTTTTTTTTCCCAGCCTTAGGATCTGGGAAAGGCCTGGGAGCTGGGGCATCCTGATTGCTCTTTTAAAGAAATGCTACCTATTCTTGGCCAATGCACTGCCTGCCAACAAAATATGCAAAAAGATCTTCCTGCAGGGATGGCAGAGGTTCCCTTGCTGAACCAGGAAGTCTAGCTAGGAGGATTCCTGCATCAGATTGCAAGACTGGTGTAAGACAGGTTTTCTGTTGAGATGGTAGCTCCTCCAGGTGCCATGCTGGTATGTAATCAACTTGGAGGGCTGACGATTTGGGAGAAGCTGGCAGGTGTCACTCAGTGTCAGCAAAAAGGTAAAGCTCTGATACATGTGAGGGTTGAGTACCTGGCCTTGTACCTAGAAGGTGCTTGAACTTGGACTTTGGTTTACCAACTAACTGGCACAACAATGAAGGCACCCATTGTTGGGGGAAGATGTGAGCACCATAGTGAGGCAACCATAGATGGAACCACGTGTAGATAATTAATAATAAAAAGGCCATAGCATTATCTGGGTTTGTCAAGATAATGGTAATTTTGGACACTGAAAATTAAGTCCGTCACTGCCAATAAGTACTTGGCTCCAGCTACATATTCATTTTATTTAATAACTTTACTGTAAGCACCTACTTTGGGCCAGTGTTGACTCATTTAGGCCCCATTAAAACCCTACGAGCTAAACATTTATGTGTTACCACCATTTTAAGGATCTGCAAAGTGTGGCCCTGAGAAGTTGAGTCAGGTATCTGAAGTCACGGAGCTTCCACATGGGATTCAAACCCGGGCAGCCTGGCTCAAATCCTGGGTACCTCTCACAGATTCCCACAGCAGATCACAGATGCCTTGTGCTTGGTGCTTCTTCCTCCACAGGAGCCACACTCAAGATTGCCACGGCAACTCTCCGCCATCTCTTTCAGGGTCTGTCTTGTTACTAAGGCCTGAAATCTGTACTCCTCATACCTGACCACTTCCTTCTTTGATCAGAATGACTGCTGTGCATTTTCTTCCTGACTTTCCCGTTCCTGTTGGTCTGCAGGAATGGACTGCAGGCCTCTCTTCATGCCCTGGAATCTGGTATTTTAGATCCTCCATTCTTGCTTGCCCACTGGTGCCTCTGTTTTGAGTGACAGGCATGACTCCTTATTCTCAGCTCCAGTGCCCACTCTCCGCTCGTACCTTCCTGCTCCTGATCCATTATGATCCCTGGCCTCCACCACCTGCCTGCAGATAACATGGCGACCACTGTCTGCTGGGTATAAAACCAACCCACTTGCTATTAGCTCAGTTTCTACTCTGGCAACCCCATGGGGGTTCCAGAGCATTTTCATAGCTGTGACCTTTTGTAAGCAGATAGCCAGTCCTTTCTTCTGAGGTGCCACTGGGTGGCTTCAAACCACCAACCTTTTGGTTAGTAGCTGAGTGTTTAACCGTTTGTGCCACCCAGAGGCTTCCATCTGTTGGGTATAGATATGCAGAAAATGTTTGTTGAATGAATGCATGAGTGAACAAATTAGCCAACAAACTAGGTCACTGCCAAGCACCAAGACCCTATACCTGCTCTCCTGTGGCACACTCCCACGTGAGACAATCATCCAAACACATTAATCCCAGAAGGAAGGAACAGCCAGAAATTCATTACCTAGAGCAGGAAACAAAAAAGTTTAAAGTAGTTATTTCTTAGAGTCCCCAAAGGTAGTTTCAGCATGGAGTGTGCAAGCTCATGCCGGCTAGAATTCCCTCTTTGACATCTTTCTTAAAAGCAACGGGCAAACACTTGGGGGAAAAATGCTGCCAAAATAATTTTAGAAGAAGTGAAAAAAATGTTGAAATCTGGTTATAATCACATAAAAATAACATCTGTCTACAGCCAAGGACTAGAAAGAAACATGAAAAAACTAAAATGGTTTATTATTTAGGGTATTGGAATTTGGGTTTTTAAAAACTATCTACTAATTTTGTTGCTGATGCTGTTGTTTGCGTGTGTGTGTATACGTGCATGCTTGGGAGTGTACAAAAAACAACACGACATCAAAACAAAGATTGTGCCACCATCTGAGGGAACTTTGTACTAAGCCATCAAATAATCCTGACCTGCTCTACAAAGGTAGGTTGATCTCTGATTAAATTGTCCAGATGATTGTCCAAATCCTACCCTGACAATGGCAGTGGTGTTCAATGCCAAGTTGATACAGATTTCTATAATTGAGTAAGCATTGCACTTTGGGCTCAAGGGAAGTGTCCTGTAACGGCAAGATGAAGGTACTTGGCATTTAAAAGACAGCTGAGTCAACGTTGTATCTGGCTGTTAAAAATATATAGAAGATATAGAAAGATATAGAAAAACCAAGTCTATTCCAGTCAATTTAGTAACATGTATCCTATTCATATTGAAATATTACTCAATGTGAAGAGTTTGATGCTATTTATTTATGATTAAAATAATGCCCCGATAATATTGTTCGACAATAATGCTCAACAATATTTGGTGGGTGAATGATGTAATGAATTTTAATTTGGAAATACCTTTATAACTTGATATTTAATTATATTCATACGTAGTAATTAACTCATGGGTTGTTGTATAAATTGGACTTTAACTTTATAAAAGGATAAATACCTTAAATTATCCAGAAGCAAATCTTTGGATAAAGATGTGAGTATGTGGTTGTTAACTGCCATCAAGTCAGATTCATCTCATGGTGACTTTACATATAACAGAATGAAATGTCTAATCCTGAGCCATCTTCATAATCGTTGGTCTGTTTAAACCCATTGTTGCGGCTCTTGCGTGACTTCATCTCATTGATGCTGTCCTTCATTTTTGTTGCCCCTCTGCTGTACCAAACACGATGGCCTTTTTATACATTGATTTTTACTGATGGTATGTCTAAAATATGCAAATAGAAGTCTTACAGTCCTTGCTTCTAAGAAACATTCTGGTTGTATTTCTTCTAAGACTGAAGTGCTGTGAGGGGGCGGCTAATGGCTCTCAGCTGCTCCCCTTCCTTAGGGCAGCTTTGAGACAATGAATGACTGATATGAGGGTACAAAGTCTGGCAGCCCACAATGAGCTACTACTTCAGACCTACTAGGAGAGCAATGATCATGATAGTGGAAAATAACAAATGCCGGAGAGGGTTTGAAGAAATTAAAATTCTTATATGTTGCTGGTGGTAATGTAAAATGGTGCAGCCCTGTGAAAAACACTTTGGAAGATCCTCAGTAGGTTAAACATAGAATTACCTTATGACCCAGCAATTTCACTGTTAGGTATATCCAAACACCAAAAAAAAAAAAAAAGCAAACCTGTTGCTGTCCAGTAGATTCCGAATCATAGCAGCCCTAAAGGACAGAGTAGAACTGCCCTCTAGTTTCCAAGGCTGTAATCAGACTGCCACATCTTTCTTCTGTTGGGTGGCTGGGGGGTTGAAATCGCTGGCCTTTTGGTTAGCAGCTGGGTGCTTAGCCACTGCACACCAGGGCTCCCTCCTAGATATACACCCAAAATAATTGAAAATGTGTATCCACACAAAAACTTGTACAAGAATGTTCAGAGTAGTACAATTTCCAATAGCCAAAGGGTAGAAACAACCCACATGTCCATCAAGTATTGAATGGGTAAACAAAATGTGGTTTATAGTCATTATATTATAATGCAATGTGCAAAGACCTGGAGATAGAAAACCAAAAGGGAAGAACTCGTTTGGCATTTGTCAAGCTAAACAACTGAAGAAAAAATTAAAGTCTCGAGTTGCAACATTGAAGAACTCTACAGAGAAAATCCCCCATGTGTCTGTCAGTTTGTCATACTGTGGGGTTTGTGTGTTGCTGTGATGCTGGAAGCTATGCTACCGGTATTCAGATACCAGCAGGGTCACCCAAGGAGGACAGGTTTCAGCTGAGCTTCCAGACTAGGACAGACTAGGAAGAAGGACCCGGCAGTCTACTTCTGAAAAGCATTAGCCAGCAAAAACCTTATGAATAGCAGCAGAACATTGTCTGATATAGTGCTGTAAGATGAGCCCCCCAGGTTGGAAGGCACTCAAAAGACTACTAGGGAAGAGCTGCCTCCTCAAAGTAGAGTTGACCTTAATGATGTGGATGGAGTAAAGCTTTAGGGACCTTCATTTGCTGATGTGGCAGGACTCAAAATGAGAAGAAACGGCTGCGAATATCCATTAATAATCGGAAACTGGAATGTAAGAAGTATGAATCTAGGAAAATTGGAAATCATCAAAAATGAAATGGAATGCATACACATCGATATCCTAGGCTTTAGTGAGCTGAAATGGACTGGTATTGGCCATTTTGAATTGGACAATCATACGGTCTACTATGCTGGGAATGACAACTCAAAGAGGAATGGTGTTGCATTCATCATCAAAAAGAACATTTCAAGATCTACCCTGAAGTACAACGCTGTCAGTGATAGGATAATATCCATACACCTACAAGGAACACCAGTTAATACCATTATTATTCAAACTTACGCACCAACCACTAGGGCCAAAGATGAAGAAATAGAAGATTTTTATCAGCTGCTCCAGTCTGAAATTGATTGAACATACAATCAAGATGCATAGATAATTGCTGGTGATTGGAATGCGAAAGTTGGAAACAAAGAAGAAGGATCAGTAGTTGGAAAATATGGCCTGGGTGACAGAAACAATGCCGGAGATCGAATGATAGAATTTTGCAAGACCAACGACTTCTTCATTGCAAATACCTTTTTTCACCGACATAAACAGTGACTATACACATGGACCTCGCCAGATGGCACACACAGAAATCAAATTGACTACATCTGTGGAAAGAGATGATGGAAAAGCTCAATATCATCAGTCAGAACAAGGCCAGGGGCTGACTGTGGAACAGACCACCAATTGTCATATGCAAGTTCAAGCTGAAACTGAAGAAAATCAAAGCAAGTCCACGAGAGCCAAAAAATGACCTTGAGTATAAAAAAAAATCCCACCTGAATTTAGAGACCATCTCAAGGATAGATTTGACACATTGAACACTAGTGACTGCAGACCAGACGAGTTGTGGAATGACATCAAGGACATCATCCATGAAGAAAGCAAGAGGTCACTGAAAAGACAGAAAGGAAAGAAAAGACCAAGATGGATGTCAGCGGAGACTCTGAAACTTGCTCTTGAGCACCGAGCAGCTAAAGCAAAAGGAAGAATCGATGAAGTGAAAGAACTGAACAGAAGATTTCAAAGGGCCTCTCGAGAAGACAAAGTGAAGTATCATAATGACATGTGCAAAGAGCTGGAGGTGGAAAACCAAAAGGGAAGAACACGTTCAGCGTTTCTCAAGCTGAAAGAACTGAAGAAAAATTCAAGCCTCGAGTTGCAATAGTGAAGGATTCCATGGGGAAAATATTAAATGATGCAGGAAGCATCAAAAGAAGATGGAAGGAATACACAGAGTCATTATACCAAAAAGAATTAGTCGATACTCAACCATTTCAAGAGGTGGCATATGATCAGGAACCGAAGGTACTGAAGCAAGAAGTCCAAGCTGCTCTGAAGGCATTGGTGAAAAACAAGGCTCCAGGAATTGATGGAATATCAATTGAGATGTTTCAACAAACAGATGCAGCACTGGAGGTGCTCACTCATCTATGCCAAGAAATATGGAAGACAGCTTCCTGGCCAACTGATTGGAAGAGACCCATATTTACACTTATTCCTAAGAAAGGTGGTCCAACCGAATGTGGAAATTATAGAACAATATCATTAATATCACATGCAAGCAAAATTCTGCTGAAGATCATTCAAAAACGGCTGCAGCAGTATATTGACAGGGAACTGCCAGAAATTCAGGCCGGTTTCAGAAGAGGACATGGAACCAGGGATATCATTGCCGATGTCAGATGGATCCTGGCTGAAAGCAGAGAATACCAGAAGGATGTTTACCTGTGTTTTATGGTTTATGCAAAGGCGCTCGACTGTGTGGATCATAAAAAACTATGGATAACACTGCGAAGGATGGGAATTCCAGGACACTTAATTGTGCTCATGAGGAAACTCTCCATAGACAAAACAAAAAGATACTGCATGGTTTAAAATCAGGAAAGGTGTGTGTTAGGGTTGTATCCTCTCACCATACTCATTCAGTCTGTATACTGAGCAAATAATCCAAGAAGCTGGACTATATGAAGAAGAACACAGCATCCAGATTGGAGGAAGACTCATTGACAACCTCAGATATGCAGGTTGAGTCACCTGAAAGTGAAGAGGATTTGAAGAACTTACTGATGAAGATCAAAGACCACAGCTTTCAATATGGATTACACCTCAACATAAAGAAAATAAAAATCCTCACAACTGTAACAATAAGGAACACTATGGTAAATGGAAAAAAGATTGAAGTTGTCAAGGATTTCCTTTTACTTGAATCCACAATCAGCATTTATGGAAGCAGCAGTCAGTACATCACATGACTCATTCCATTGGGCAAATCCACTGCAAAAGACCTCTTTAAGTTGTTGAAAAGCAGAGATGTCACCTTGGGAACTAAGGTGCCCCTGACCCAAGCCATGGTATTTTTAACAGCTTCACGTGCATGTGAAAGTTGAACAATGAATACGGAAGACTGAAGAAGAATTGAATTACGGCGTTGGTGAACAACATTGAATATACCATGGGCTGCCAGAAGAAACAACAAACCCATCTTGGAAGACATACAGCCAGAATGCTCCTTAGAAGCAATGATGGCAAGACTTCATCTCATGTACTTTGGATATGTTATCAAGAGGGACCAGTTCCTGGAGAAGGATACCATGTTTGGTAAAGTAGAGGGTCAGCGAAAAAGAAGGAGACCCTCAATGGGATGGGCTGACGCAGTGGCTGCGACAATGGGCTCAAACATAACAACGATTGTGAGCGTGCTGCAGGACTGGGCAGTGTTTGTACACAGGGGTTGCATGAGCCGGAACCGACTCAAAGGCACCTAACAACAAATGAATGAAATACTGATATAAGCTACAACATGGATGAAGCTTAAAAACTTTATACTAAGTGAAAAAAGTCAGGCACAAAAAGCCATATATTATATGAACCTTTCTGTCCTAGAGACACAAAGTAGATTAGTGGTTGCCAGGGGATGACAGGAGGAAGAAATTAGAAGTGACTGTTTACTACGTACAGTTTCCTTCTGGGGTGATGAAAAGTTCTCAAGGGACAGTGCTTCTTCTCCCTTCCGTGCCTTCTTCGAATGTCTGCACCTCAGACCAAATGGAAAGTCCATCTCAGTTGACCCTTTTCCTGCCACCTCAACCCCTGTACCATAAAAGAAACATGAAAACAGGCCATCCCCCAGACCCTCCATGTAACAGAGAAGTTACTGTACGTGGAAACCCAGCTGTCCAAACTGACATCGCCAGAACGTCCCCAAGCATATAAAAAGATTAGATTAACTCACTTGTTCTTGGGAAGACATTACTGAGCAGCTGAAATCTCCAGTAAATCTCCATTTAAAGGCAAATTTGTAAACGCCTAAGTGTAGTCATAATAGTGTTGTAATTCTTACTGAACAAAGCTCAGAGCAGTAGATTATTTAGAGCATCATTTTCAAGGTTAAGCACATCAGGACGCAAATTATAAACTCAGAGTTCGAGGGAAGTTTATGGAAAAGGGGACAAGACAAGTAAAATCTAATTTGGGGGAATTGTAGTGAGAAATTGGTTGAGTGAATTAGAATCATTTTTCTCACTTTGTGGATGATGTCTAGACTGAACAACAAAAAGAAACATATGGGTAATTTTTAGTAAATACAGCTATTAGATGTAATCAGGTATCTTCCAGCTCCTCATTTCTATTCATATCTAGGTTCAGGGAGAAGGTGTCTTTGTCAGCTATTGCTACGTAACAAACAGTCCTAAAATCTCAATGGCACATGACACTAAGGATTATTTCTCACTCATGTATCTCCAGTTTGATTGGAATTCGGTTGATCTAGTCTGGATTTTTTTTAGTCTGGACCTGGCTGGACTTGGTGCCAGGTAGCCAGTAAGGTTCAGGTCTGCTTCCCATGTCTGATACCTCCTGGGGCCAGGAGACACCCCAAGCACATTCTTCTCATGGCTGTGGCTTGAGTACAAGCCCAATTACACCAGCACATTTCAGACCTCTGTATATCCATGTCCCATTGGCCAAAGTAAATCCCCTGGCTAAGTCCAAGCTCAAGGAGTGGATACATGTGCTCCACCCACCATGAGGACAAAGCAAGGCTGTAGCACACTACTCATTTACAAAGGATGCCGAGGTAGGACCCATAATTAAATCTACCACAAAAAAAAACAAAAACCAAACCCATTGCCGTAGAGTTGATTCCGACTCATAGAGACCCTATAGGACAGAGTAGAACTGCCCTGTAGGGTTTCCAAGGAGCACCTGGTAGATTCAAGCTGCTGACCTTTTGGTTAGCAGCCGTAGCTTTTAGCCACTATGCCACCAGGGTTTCCAAACTCTATCACAGAAAGCCTGAATTACTCAAATAATTCTATAGTTCTTTTCAGTAGACCCTCCCAAAATAGAAAAAAAGACAGAAAACATTATTAGCAGGAGAGGTAGACATCTGGTGATTTCACCCCCCAATTCTGGGAATAATAGTGATTCCTCTTTGGAGAACTACTCCTTCTCCTTCTGTACATGATACAGTTTGGGCTAATCTCCAGGCTGCCTCTAAGAGAGAGCATGAGACCGGGACTGGCCAATCAGAGTAAATCATCTTCTTGGCCACTCTGATTAGTTCAGGCAGGGACATGTCACCTAAGACAAGGCAGGAAAAGCTAAGCCTGGGCCTTTTGGTATAGCTATCAGAAAAGCTCTTTCCACAGATGCACAGCACCTTAGGTTTGGACGTTATTTTCCTCATACATTAGCATGTGAAAGGCCTTTATTTTGCCATGTTGCATTCTGTTTACCAAGGCCTTTCCAACCTCTTTGCCTACATAACGTCGCTTCCTGATAAAGCTTTGGCTGACCTCACCAGTCTGCATTTTGCCCTAACCCCCAACCATTGAATGACTTGCTCATAAAGCCTTGCCTCTTGAACTCAGAAAAACAGAAAATTATTTCAGAAATACCACCATCCTCATAGCAACATTAGTTAAATGATAAGTAGTCTTAGAATTTTAAAATGTTACCAGTTATAATGGAAACCAGACATATACACATAGATTTTTTTTTAATGCACTAAGAACAGAACAAAAAGAAGATTCCAGAAGTTAAATTAAATGCATGAGTCTTAACCTTATTAATGTTCTAATGACAAATGTTGGGTGCAGTAATACGAAATACAATTTACAAGGTTGATCAAAAGATTGAGTGTTTTTCTGGACTCCACTTTCCTGCCTCTCCAGTTAATAGAGAATTTATTTTGATTTTGTTCATGATGCTTTGGTACACCAAGTCTTCGGTCTTAAAACCTCAGGGCAGATAAACATTTTAGGTGATTAAAACACACACACACATATTTAGAAAATGATGTTCTCGAAAGCCCACAGGAAGAAATTCACACCATTCTTTACAATTGCGTTACAGAAAATGAATAAATGTCTGTCAAATTAGCTTTGCTCAACCTCATAAACGGCAGGAAATGCAACAACAAGTGCAAATACCAAGTCGCATTCTTTTTTTGTCCTTCAGTCGCTTGATGGGAAGGAGACATAGGTTCGATTCTTGGCAAATGGATCTCAGGTGGAGCCACCACCTCTCCGTCAGTGGAGGCGTGTGTGTTGCTATGATACTGAGTAGGTGTCAATGAAGCTTCCAGATTAAGACATACTAGGAAGGAAGGCCTGGTGATCTACTTCTGAAAATCAGCCAGTGAAAACCCTGTGTATCACAATAGTCCAATCCCATTGTGCATTGGCAGCTAACTTTGGACACACCATCAGGACAGACTAATCACTAGAAAAGGACATCATGTTTGGTAAAGTAGAGCGTCAGTGAAAATGTGGGAAACCCTCAATGAGATGAATTGACAGAGTAGCCGCAACAATAAACTCAAACATACCAACAATCATAAAGATGGCGCTCGACTGAGCTACGTTTCATTCTATTGTACATAAGGTAGCTATGAGTCAGAGCCAAAGCAATGGCACCCAACATCAACAACAGTATAATTCTATTTTTTTCCAGTAAGGCCAGAAAGATGTGTGTGAAAGATGACTATCTGGTATAATAGACCTGAAATTCCTGGGTAGAATGTATAATGAACAAAACAGTAGAGATAAAGATATATTTTTTCCCCCACTTAGGAAATAAAGTCTCAGAGGAGTAAAATGATGGACTTGGTGTCCCACGGAGCCTAAATGTGGACTCCATCTCCCTTTCTCCTTGTTGGTGAGCTTCCATTCCAACAAAGAGGTTAACAGGAGAATGGCATTTGTTTTCAAATAGGATTTTTTTTTTTTCCTTTTGGAAACATCATGTAGGAAATTATTATTTTATTTTTAACATTTTCAAATTACAGACACCTTTTTTCTTTGTCTCCTAGGAAGAGTGAGCAGAATTCAACTGATATTGACTTTTGCTGAGACAAATTCTAGATTTATAAACCTGAGAAATAAATATTAATAGAGGTTAAATTGGGGTCAATTTTTACTCCAAGAGATGATAAATCTTGATATTTTCCCTGTGGTTGGCTGGTCAATATGTGCCCCTGCCATCCATGCGTCCCATGATCGTGCTCGCCTGGGGAAAAGGCCTCATCACAAGACAGATGCCAGAGGAGGAGTAATACCTCCCTCTTCAACCGTCTGCTTCATAAGACGCTTAGGACACACAGCTTGTTTTACAAGGCTTTGACCACAGCCCAGGTCTAATCAAGTGCCTAAGAGAATAATGACCGTCTTTGGTATTTCAGCAACCATCTTAAGGGCTTTCTTTTCACACACGCACACATACACACACTTGTTTCCCATCCATACTATCCACCACAGGGAGAAAGGTGGAAATTTAGAACAATGAAATATGTAGGGAATCCTAGGGTTTTACTTAAGCAAAGAGCTTGAGCTTGCTCATCTGTTAAAACATTCTCTCCCTGACTCCATCTACCTATTTCCGCTCTGCTTTATTAGAGGGATATTGTTGTTGAGAAGAACTGCCCCCGCAGGGTTTTCTTGGCTGTCATCTTTACAGGAGATTGCTAGGTCTTTCTCCTGCAGGACAGCTAGGTGGGTTCAAACCACCAACATTTTGGTTAACTGATGAGTGTTTAACAGTTATTCCACCAGGTCTCCTTATTAGAGCAATAAAAAACCAGAAAACCAAACCCAGTGCCGTCAAGTCAATTCCGACTCCTGGTGACCCTATAGGACAGGGTAGAACCACCCCATAGAGTTTCCAAGGAGCGCCTGGTGGATTCAAGCTGCTGACCCTTTAGTTAGCAGCCAGAGTACTTAACCACTACACCACCAGAGCAATAAAATAAATAATAAAAAAAAAAGCAATTAAAAAAAAATTTTTTTTTTTAAAAAAAGCAATGGCGATGGATAATTCATTCAACACTTATTACCTGGTGTGTTACTCCTAGCTCACACACACACACACAGACACACACACACACGTCAGACACCATTTTAAGAAGTTTATATATATTAATTCATTTATTACTCACTACTACCTCACAAGGTAGGTGGAATTGTTATCCCACATTACATGTCTCAGATGAGGAAACTGAGGCACAAAAAGTTTAAGTAACATATGCAGGATTGCACAGCCAAGAGCCTAACCCTGGCAGTCTGGTCACAATCCTATATTGTCCCAATCACTCCTCATAGAACATCACATAATGCTAGGTATTGAGAACTCAGCAATGAGCAAGACATTCAGAGTATATATGCTTATACTTATAAATGTAGTTTTATGCATTGAATAATGATGGGAAGTGTATATAAAACCCAAACGGAACAGTTACTAACTCTGTTGATTGGAACTTAGGTGTTTTT
Source organism: Loxodonta africana (assembly GCF_030014295.1). Lineage (NCBI taxonomy): Eukaryota > Metazoa > Chordata > Mammalia > Proboscidea > Elephantidae > Loxodonta > Loxodonta africana. Next base: position 65,939,789 of record NC_087362.1, read on the forward strand.
CATTTCCTCCTTTTTCCTTGCCCTTGTTGTCTTCACTTCCCACAAGTTTGTTTGTAAGATAAGACAGGGTGTCTAGGAAATCCACAAATAATTGTAAATAAATAAGAAGCACAAATGCATTACCATGCCATTCAGACGTTAAGTCCAAGAGGCAGTGATGAGCTAAGGATATTCAAGGAGCTGCCAAACACACACACACACACGCACACACACACGACATTGCCGTCAGGAGGACTCTAAAGCCAGAGTAGAAAGAGTTCCAAGACATAGTTCCATTATCAGTTAGCGACATCTGTGAATAAACTGGCAAGCCCATGTGTATCAGAGTATACCCTGCTCAGAAAAAAACCCAGTGGCCACTGAGTTGATTCCAACTCATGGCGACCCCATGTGTTGGAGAGTAGAATTGTGTTCCATAGGACTTTCAACCACTGATTGTTGAGAAGTAGATTTTCTTCCAAGGCACCTCTGGGTGGCCTCAGACCTCCAACCTGTAGATTAGCAGTTGAACAAATTAACCATTTCCACCACCCAGGGACTCCATGAGTCAAAGTTAATTCCACAGCAACTGATTTTCAACTGGTGAATAATTTAGGAACACATTCAACAGCAAGTAATAGAAAACCTGACCCAATAGTAGCTTAAACAGAAGTTTGTTTGTCCATCTATCTATCTCTCTATTCATTTGTTTGGTTTTCTATGACAAGAAGCCTAGGGGTAGGTGATAGCTTGGACTGGTTTAGAGGTCCAAAGAGATCGACAACACCGCTTTCAGGAAACCAGCTGTTCCTCTCCATCTGCAGCCCGATCCTTAGTATGTCAGCTTTTAGTTCTCATGCTTGTCATCACACCATCACAAGTTGGCTGCCTTGGCTTCTGACATCATGTATTGTCAACAATGCCAACACTTGGCATTGTCAGATTTTTTAGTTTTAGCCATTCTGGTAGGTAGTGATATCTCATTGTGATTTTAAATGGAATTTCTCTGGTGTCTAATAAGCTTATTGGCCATTTTACATATTCATTTGTGTATGTCTGTTATTTTGCCCATTTTATGTTTTATTGGATTGTCTTTTCTTAATAATATATGAGAGTTGTATATTTATTCTGGATACAAATTCTCTGCTGAATATATAATTTTGCCTCACCCAGACACACTGCTTGTATTTATGCGTATGGGATTGTACATTTATCCAAACATTGCCTTGTGTCACTTAGATTCCAGTAGAAAGTTTACATACGGAATAAAATAATTTTTAAAAATTAGCATACATATAAAATAATAGAGAGACCATATTTTTCCTTTTTCTTTTTATTGTCCATATGTATGGAGTTCTGGTGGCACAGTGGTTAAGAACTGAATTGTTAACCAAAGGACAGCAGTTCAAATCCACCAGCCACTCCTTGGAAACCTTATGGGTCAGTTCTACTCTGTCCTATAGGGTCACCATGAGTCGAAATATTTTCACTTTTATTGTAAATATGTATACTTCGTGAAACATTTAAGAGGAAATAAATGTCCAAGAAGTCTTACTTTATTGTAAATAATATATGTATTATTCACAATAAAAAGTAATGTGGCTGTTGTCCCAGTATCATATTGAAAATAAGGATTCCTGACTCCAAGGATAACTCCCTCTCTGGAGGGATTAAGGGGGGAGGGGGCAGATGATAGCCTAGTAACTGGAATTTTCATTATGTTAATACTAATGTTCTGTAGAATCAGGGGCAACGAAAATTAGATGCCGATATTTCTTTTTCCATCTCTAGCAATTTGAGGCTTTGAAGTTAAGACTAGTTGAATAGAGATCTGTGTGTGGCCGTGTTAGCACATAACTGTGTACGGTAAATATCAGTGGAGATATGCACATGCTAGTAATGGTTGGAATTCTTTGTTTATTTCAAGCTCCTTTCTCTTCCAAATGGGCACTTTGGCACATGGCGTGTATAATCCATGGTGGGCTCTCATCACCAGCCCACGGGTTGCAAACGCAATGCATGAGAGTTTAGGTGACGTGTCAAATGATAATAATGCAACTTTGCTTCTCTCCCTTTCTACCAGACTCACCTGCACTACAATAAATTCCTATTTTACTGGAATCCAAATAACCACATTTCTTAAAATAATCTAAACTGAAATGGGGAGAGGGGGGTGCTTTATCCAACAATGTGCACAAGAGAAACTAAAATTTTTTTAGTGTCTTCTGAAATATTAAGGGAATCTCACAGTCTGTCTCAAGGTGGCTTTAGTATAATTGTACTTACAAAATTCTTTCTTTTGAAAACAATTATTTATCGTGTACATGTGACCTCTCAGTTTACCAAATTATTCATTGATGGCTATTTCCCGGGCTTCTACCACACGCTTAGAATTGTGCTGGACAGAGTGAAGGACATACGAAAAGTATATTTAGGTAAAGCAGCCCTGGTGACCCAATGGTTAAGCATCAGCCTTTGGCCTCCCCAATCTAAATTCAAATGAAGCACTTGAGTCCCCAAATATGTATTAAGTTCCAAATATGTATTAAGAAAACCAATTTACTTTTAGAAGCTTTACTCTAAATCCCAAATAATCCTAGAGCAAAGTGCTGCCTTTTAATTTTTAACAAGCATCATCTCTACAGTCAGTGAGACCGGAAAACACACACAAACTTGTATTTATTCTTGAGCAATTCATATGGCGATCTCCATATTCACTCATGTATTATATTCCCAGTGCTCCTGAGAATATTCAGGGTCAAATGCAGACTACTGTGCCTCTTTCACAAGGCGTTGTGGTTGTTAGTTGCCATTAACCAAAAAAAACAAGCAAACAAACAAACCTATCACCATCGAGTGGATTCCAACTCATAGCAACCCTGTAGGACAGAGTAGAACTGCCCTGTAGGGTTTCCAAGGAGGAGCTGGTGGATTCAAACTGCCCACCTTTGGGTTAGCAGCCATAGCTCTTAACCCCTGTGCCACAGTGATTATATCATGAAAAATCCTGAATATGCGCCTAGCTCATGCTTTGACTCATGTATGACAACAAGTAGTTTTCATGGAGAAATGGAAGTTATATCACCTAAGCCCAAGAGAAGACTGCTGGGACTGAGCAGGGATTCACCAGGTAAGGCCTTGATTATATCACCATGTTCCTGACATCAAATTTTCTATTTCAAAAGCCCGAGTCACACTTATTAATACTAGTGGTTTCTGAGAGTGAGAAATGGATGGTCACTCACCAAAACACACACAAACTGATGTATACATCAAAACCTCAGTTGGGTCCATGAAAACGCCACACATTTATTTATTTATTTAACACAAATTTGTTGAATAGCTGTCTCCTCACAGCCAGATTCCATGCTGGGTACTGGCGACGAAAACAAAGAACAAAGCAGACACTGTCATCACCTCATGGAAGTCACGTTCCAGATTGTTGTTAGTTGCTGACAGGTCAGGTCCAACTCATGGCGACCCCAGGTATAACAGGATGAAACTTTGCCTGGTTGTGCGCCATCTTCATGATCATTGGTGTGCTTGAGTCCATTGTTGTAGCCACCGTGTATTTTGAATGTTTTCCCACCTTGGGGGTTTCTCTTCCAGCACTGCATTGAACAAAATTCTGCTGTGATCCACAGGGTTTTCATTAACTAACTTTTGGAAGTAGATTGCCAGGCCTTCCTAGTCTGTCTTAGTCTGGAAGCTCTGCTAAAACCTGCTCACCATGGGTGACCCTGCTGATATTCAAAATACTAGGGGCATCATTTCCAGCATCAAAGTAACAGGCAAATCACCACAGTACAACAAACTGACAGAAGAGTGGTAAGATATTCTAGTGGAGAGACAGATGTTCATCAAGTAGTCCCACAAACAAAACTTGAAGTATGACAGGTGCCAGTACAGAAAGGTGTGTGGTGCCAAGAGACACTAAAAATAGAGAGATATGGCTCCGTCCGGCAAGTTAGGGAAGGCTTCCTTGAGGAAATAACCTGTGAGCTGAAATCTTAAGAAGGAACAGTGTTAAGTCAGTGAACAGAGGATAGGAAGAACATTCTAGAAAGAAAGCCTATCACTACCAAGTCCTGTTAAAAATTGTATTCAAAACTTGGGACTAAGGCTAAAGGACAGCTGTTCTCTTTTCAATGTTATAATGGAGCACTGTCTAACAGGCTCTCCTAAAAAAATAAAAGGATCCCCTAAGGATTATTTCATCTCTACAGCAGGGCCACAAACTTTTTCTGTAAAGACTCATATAGTAAATATTTTAAGTTTATTTTTAAGTAGGGGTCATATACCATTTCTGTCACATATTCTTTGCTTTTTATTTGGTTTTGTTTTCATACAAATCTTTAAAAATTTAAAATCAGTCTTAGCTACAAAGTTGTACAAAAACAGACCACACATCTTATTTGATCTACTGACCATAGTTTGCCAACCCTGTTCTAGCAGAATATACGTTTGTTTGACATATTCAGGGGCAGATTAACCAATAAGCAATGTAAGCACAGGTTTACATTAAGCCTGTGAAATTGTGCCCCGCAGATTAGTAAGTAAACACAAGTAAGCCCCCGCGTACCTTGCTTATTGAGTAATCTGTCCCTGAATGTATTCTTTACTATTGATTAGAGCTCAGGCTCTACAAAGGTATGGCTAACTTGGAGATATTTTTGTCTGGGAGAGATGCAAATGATTTCTGCTGGTAGAGAAAATAACCCAAAGTTTATGGTTTCATTCTGCAATAGTCTGTTAACCACTTTTGTATCTAAACTAGCAATCTTATTCCACGTTCTTATTGCAGTGGCTATAAATACTGTTTTTCAAACGCTCTTTGCACCAGCTTTGCCATTCTCCTGGTTCCCTCATTAATAATCTAAATAAATCCATGACACCTGCTCACTTTGTATTTGTGTGAAAGTCTTGTTCCTAACTTTTGAAAAATTATACGTTGCGAGGCCGCAGAGCAATAGGAGGGATTGTTATGCTCAAGGAACAGGGATTGAGGAAGGCCAATGTGGCTGGAGCAGAGAGAACAAGATGCATGTGACACAGAGAAGGGGCTGGGGGGAAAAGAAGTGGCCTGACTACACGGGGCCTTGTCTACTTGTTGAGAAATTTTGTCCTTGAGAACATTAGGAAGTCACTGAAGTATTAGTGTTAAATGGTGTGTGTGTGTGTGTATGTGTGTGTGTGTGTGTGGTGGGAATGGGGCTGTTCACACGATCACTTCGCCCATTGTAGAGTCTGGTTGAAAGGGAGTATGACTATCAGGGAGCTATTGCAGTAGTCCAGGCAAGACATGATGGTAGAGGTGGATAGAGGTCGTTGGATGATGAAATGTGATCAGATCTGAGAGGTATTTAGAACTTGGTTTCTGGAGGGTCCACAAGGGAGAGGAGCTGTCAAGGAGGATCGGTCATTCTTTCCATCAAGTCAAACTTAATGGGATTCTAGAAGTGTTTGTATTGATTTACCAAGCAAAGTCACCAGCACAGAGATCAGAAACCCTTGAAGCCCTATGGCAAGACATTCTCTCTGTTATTGTACCTATATGTCATTGTAGTTAGCCGTGATCAAGTTGGCCCTGACTCACAGTGACCCCATCCACCAGTCCTGTGCCATCCCCATGATTCATTGCAGATTGGACCATTGTGATTCATAAAGCTTTCATTGGCTGATTTTTGGCAGTAAATTACCAGGCCTTTCTTTCTAGTTCATCTTAATTTGGCAACTCCTTTGAAATCTGTTCAGCATCATAGCAACATTCAAACAGCCAATGAAAGACAGAGAGTGGCTGGGTGGTAGCTGCACATGTGGTAAATTGGCTGGGAATCAAACCCGGGTCTCCCACTTGGAAGGTGAGAATTCTCCCACTGGCTTCCATACCTACATGAGAAACCATATTATATTCAGAAGATTCCTTGGTGAGTAGAAGAGGGTGACTTATACAGATTTAACATTTATTGACATCCAACTAAGACAGCCGGAGATCTTTATTTTGCAGTAATTATGTGATTCCAAAGAAACGGAAAAGTCAAAATATCCAATGTGTATTTGCCACTGTGTTTGAATGCTTCTGCAGCGTGAAAGTATACTCCAGGACCCTCTTTTTCAAAGCTTTCATTACTCATCAACCCCTTAGGAGTGACACATTCTTTCTTTGGATGCGTTAACTTCCCCATCAAGTTACAGTCTCATCCACCTGTTCTGGAAGCTTTCTCCAGCTCATGCAGTTGACTTTGCATCTCTCTGCTCTGGTTTCAGACAGCAATCTTACTTTCTTCATTTTCAAATCCTTGGGGCCACCTAACTGTAGCCCCCAAGTACTGTTGCCTTTATTTCTAGGTCTGTTCAAACTTACACTGTCTTCAGACCAAACTGTGCACTCCATGCAAAATACCCTTGGCAAATTATGGAATGCCCTTAGTAGATAAAGCATATTTTAATGAATGAAGAGGTTAGTATTTCATAAACCCAAGAAAAGTGTAAACTGACTTCCACTATCAACAGTTTAAAATCAATTTGGAGGCAATTGGAAAGCATTTTAAAGAGCAACTAGGCATCAATAAAATTTAATTAATTGGTTCTATAGATGCACATGTAAATTGGGTGTTAATTATGCTAGCAATGCTCTTCCATTAAAAATTAAGCTCATGATTAGTAACCGAGAAAAACAAGTCATCATTCTATAAACAAGTCTCATTCCCTTGTATTTGAACCCAACCTTTTGGTAATTAAATCATAACTCTACATTTACTCAGATGAATCTGAGTCCTGATGGATGGATGGCGAGCTAGCCAAGTGATCTTCACTTGGGCTGTTCCATAACAACAATTGATAACCATGGAGATAAGTTATGTGTGGATGAGCTGCCCTTTAATACAGAACTATTGAATTATTGAGAGTTCTTCCCTATCTAATTGACACCAAACAAAGGAATGGTTGACTCCTGCAAGAGATATTGTGAAGATTAGTGATCACTTCAGAGCTGATGACATTTGAAGATGGGAAGCCTGGAACAAGAGATTACAAATTGGAGAATCTGAGTCCTTTCTGCATTCAGCCCTACACCAAGCTGAAGCTTTCGTATTTGCAGATTAAAAAGCAGTGAACTTTTTTCTTAGATACACTGCAGCCAGGCTATCATCCATTTCAGTTTCCCCCATTTACTTCTCTGGGCCTCTTGGGAGGCAAAATCTAATTTGGACCCAGAGCTAGGATCAACTCCCAACAGTCTGTCTGAATTGACGAAGAGGAGCAGCTATATTTCAGAACTGGAAATGGACTAAAATACTTAAAATGCTTTACCCAAAACACTTGGTTTTCTTGCTCCCCCATAGATTTTTCCAAGGGAAATTGAGTCCATATGCTTCAGCTCCATCTTCTCAAGAATCATCAGGATGCTGTTTTATTAGATCTATTTGATGGAGCATTTTATCTATTTCAATGAGCCCTTTGATGTCCCTTTTCTTAGTCATGGAAAATTGGGTTTGAAGAAAAGACAAAGATAAACCCTCTCATTCCCCATACCCAGCAAGAAGAAAAGAAAAGCCACAGAAAAGTAAGGGCAACTGTGCAGGGGTTTTCTTAAAGGGCTAAATTACAACGTCGTGGTAAGAAAAGGGGGCATCAGAGAAGCTCCGGAGATGGAATTCTGCTTTAAGTTGCTTTTTAAAAGGATGTTCTCATTTTCAGCTGAGCCTGATCTTTTCAGTCTAGCTCTCCTTTCTGAACACTACAGTGAGGATCAGCTGGTCGGGGAGAGATTCCCATACGAAGGAACACATTCAAGGAAGAAGCAGTTACATTCGAATAATTTTGAACTTCTGCCTCTCACAATGTTTTATTTCTGGAGGCCTTCCATAAGACCCCAGAAAATCACTTATCTTGTGTGGATTTTGTGCAATGCAGACAGTCTCCAGCTCATGTAAATTTGAGCTAACACCTTGGCCATTACTGACTATATAACATATAATAACAGGCGTGCTTCTGTGCATGGGTGAGTATGTACATGCATATATGTTTCCATACGGACAGGTTAGTTCAAAACAATACCTTGTAATCAAAATCCCATCATCAAATTTGGAGGAAAAAAGAAAACTCCTGCTTGTGTTGGATCTTCCAGCCCATCACAGAGGTACCTCTTTCTTCCTCGGTTCACCCACTTTCTACCAACCTACTGCCTGTAGAAGTGTGTGAGGTGAGAGTCAGGCAGAAAGGGTTCTCTAATTCTTTGGTGATCTGGAGCCAAAAAGACTACCATTAGCTCCTTGTTTTAGCCCAAGTCTATTTTCTGAGGACCTCCTATGTGTCAGGTTTTGTGCTAACTGCTGAGGTGCCTGGTGAACGAGACTGTTTCTATCTTCCGGCAGCAAGAATGGAGGAGAAAACTAAAAGAGTGACAAATCCCATAATGAATTGCAAGATTGTCTGGGAATGTGTTTTGGCAAAACTGAAAATTTCTACAAATGGAAAATTATAATCACTCAATGTGGAAAAATTTAAAGGGGAAGACCCATAGGTTAACCTAAAAATGTTACTAAAACACGGCCAGACTAGGTGAGAGGAGAGAGGTGCCTATGTCAGAAAATTTAAGGCAGCGCTCACTCTCAGGTGTCAATCCTGCACTTGTAGGACTCTAAGAGTGAGCGCCTTCTTAACTTTTGCACCCAACGTGCCTTACTTTCTTCTCTCCTGTCCCAGTCCTATATTGAAACTATTACTCTTTGGCCTTTTAAAACCTCTTCCTAAAAGCACAGGATCAGCCCTTTCTCATTGAAAAATATAAATTAGATTCCTTGTATGTAGGGCAGACACCAGCTGGTTATTCACTGAACCATTTTCATTGTCCTCATGGCACCCAGCTAGATTGATTTCCCAGCCTCCTTTGCAGTCAGATGCAGCCAGGTGATTGAGTTCTGGCCAATGGGATGTGTGCAGAAGTAAATATACTACTTCCTGGTGTGGGCCATAAAACTGCCTACTACAAATTTTTATTTTTGTCATCTTCCCCAGTAAATGGAGGAGACTTCCTAATAGGGGAGAAAGGAGCCATGAGAAGGGAGAAGCCTGGGTTCCTGAATGACTGCATGGAGCAGAGCCTTGCTCCCACCCCCACCCACATGGGATTGTGACGCAAATGAGACATATACTTTTTTGTCTGAAGCCACAGGTATTGGCGTGTTGCTTGGTTTATAGCAGTTAGTCTATCCTGACTAGCTCCACATACAACTATTGCCCAGATGTATAACCTAAAATGGAAAACTTTGTTTCTCCAACGAGGGCCAGCTGACTTAGGTGTAGTCAGTACAGATATTCACTGTAAGATATGATTCAAAGGGCTCTAGGAAACCCCTATCATGCCCCATGCACGTTCCTATCTTGAATGCCACAACCACTGAGACGCCATACATAGAGTTGTCACTTTGGAGTAAAGTTCTATTGGTATTAAAAACACCTCAGAGGACCAACACGTTAACTGTCCTGTGCCGCCTTCTTAGGGATCTACGATACAATTAAATGATACAATGTGCTGGTAGTGCTTTGTGATCTGTGAAGTGGACCTTGGGCGGGGGATCCGGGAGAGGGCTTTGAGTCATGAAGTAGATTTGAGGGGGGTTGCTATTGTCCACTATTCAGCCTAAATTAACCTATCAGCTTATTTTTCTAAAATGAGAGGGTTGTGCTTGGAGACTGGGACATTAACAGAACCAGGAGGGCCCGCAAATTGGAAAAGAGGAAGCCAAAGCCCTTACTGTGCAGGAGGTTCTTCCCACGCGCCACCTCATTTAATTCTCACAGAGATTGTATGAGGTGAGGGCAATTACCACCCCCTCCTGCAGTTGAAGAAACTGAGTCTTAGGGAAGCTAAGTCAATTTCCCAATAAATGTTCAATCCAAGATTTAATCCCAGGACTTTCTGGTGCCAGAGCCTGCCCTTGATCATCATGAGATGCTAAGTAATGACCTTCAATGACTTAAGAAAGGGGAACACAGAAGGGAAGTAAAAAGAGTGGGAAAAGGGAAGACATGTTGGAAGGAGAAAAGGAAGTATATGGGACAGGTCAAAGAGTACCAAGAGGAAAAAAAAATTCCCCATGCTTCAAGACTGGATCAGGAAAAGAGATTGTCATTCTATTTCATCCTATGATGTCTTGGTTAGATAGGTTTGTGGGCAACTCCTCTACCGATCAGGAAGTCTTTTTCCCTTCCTCATGTCAGCTGTGCAAGCCAAGGAGGATAACAACTAACAATACATCTCCCTTTCCACCTGTTGTGTGGGGTCAGCAATTTCCTTTCAACTTGACAGGTCATCACACCTGCTCCTGTTGGCCCTGGGATACCTTGCCTTCCCCTGTGGCTCCCAGTTCACTTAGGGTAGACTTAAAGGAGAGGGATGTCAGTGTGGCTTGAACTGCTCAATCACTGCTGACATTTCGTTAACTACCTAGGAACTTCTCAGGCCTGAAGTAGCAGCAACTCGAGCCCTTGAAAACCGAACAGAAAACAACCCTATTGATTTTCTCTACCAACAAGAAAAGGACAATTTCTCTTTGCTGAGAATGTTCATAATGCATTTCACCCCACTTACTCTCAGCAGTCCAGCACCTCCTGATATAGTGCTGGGCCACTTTAACTCCTGCTGCTTGGGACTCTGCTAGAATTAACCCTGATGGACCAGCTTCATCTCCAGGAAGGTCTCCCAGTTCTTGGAAAGAAATGTCAGTGGTGTGGCCACACTGACAATCTGCTTCGATGGGAGAGCTGCGGCCACTTAGAAGCGGCAAAGGAATTCAGGTCTAGGGTGAGGGGCTGAGAGGTGGTGAGGTACAAGAATCTCTTTTAGTTAAATTATTTTTTAAAATCCACCCCCTATCTGTTCAGTTTGTTGTACTGCAGTGGTTTGGTGGCGCTATAATACTGGCAGCCGTGCCCCCGGTTTTTCAAATACCAGTGGGGTCATCTACGGAGGACAGGTTTCAGCGAAGATTTCAGATTAAGACAGACTAGGAAGAAAAACCTGGTGATCTACTTCTGAAAATTAGCCAGTGAAAACACTGGATCACAACAGAATATTGTCCAACATAGCGCTGGGAGATGCTTAGGACAATAGTCGCAACTATGGGCTCAAACATACCAGTGATCGTGAAGATGGTGCAGGAGTGGGCAACGTTTCATTTTGTAACAGATAAGGTCGCCATCAGTCGGAGCTGACTTGACGGCAACTAACAACAATGTATTTTTAAAAAGCGTACCTCTTCGCTTTATCAAAGGCACTATTAAAGTTCAAACGGGTTTTTTGGAGACCCATCATACACTGATCAAATTGATTGAAGATTCAGATAATTACCTAATAAATTTTATCCCTGATGCAATCATTTTGGTTAAGTCCCAAGATTTCATTTGTGAATTATTGTTCCTAATTGCCAGACCTTTTATTTTTTGTCTTCAACCTGTGTGGCATCTCAGGCATATCCTAAAATAGTTCTATTTTTTTTATGTTGCCAACACACCAAAAAAGAAGTATGAGGAGCTTATAGAGTTACAAGAACCTTGAAAAAGCAAGCCTGACCCTCTGGGACAACTGTAGTGTCAGAATCATTCAATATTTATGCCTAGCAACCTTGACAATATCCTTTTAATTAAAATCAATGGAGAAATAAAACATGCATTAGAATGCACTCGGGAACATTCACCTAGTGAGACAGAGAGGGCTCCAAAATTATGCACAGAGCGATTATGACAAGACACACGTTCCCCTCTTTTGGACATGGCCCTGGTATTTGCATCTTGATCTCTTCTTCCGATGGTCTCTTTCACTCAGCACTACTATTTATTTCATTTGGTACAACTTTCTTGAGACCCTGCCAAATAAGGAAAAAAAAAAAAAAAGGTCTTAAAGTCAGATAACATGTTGACCCAGTGCAAACTATTACCTGGATTTGGTGCATAAATTGCAAACAGCATGGTCTGGAGTGGACCACAGGGCTTGGGAGATTGATATAGGGATGGCTCTGTCTCTAACTAGCTAAGATAATCTTGGGAAGGACACACACAACACTTTTGAGCCTCAGCTTCACCGGCTATAATATGGAATGATTAAACTCAATTCTAAAATGTTCTTTTTGGCTCTCTACACTGTATTAGAACAATGATCCTAAAAATAATAGCTTCTTTTTTTTCTTTTTTCTTTTTTTTTCCAGCTTTCCTGTCTCCTCCTGCCTTCTAGTCCTTGCCCCTGGACTGTGTGCCTCTTTAATCTTGTTTTGCTTTATGGGCCCATCTAATCTTCAGCTGAAGGGTGAACCTCAGGAGTGACTTCATTAATGAGCCAAAAGTGTGTCTGGGGGGCATACTCTCGGTCTTTCTTTAGTCTCTGTCAGGCCAGTTACGTCTGCTCTTTTTTTTTTGAGTTAGAATTTTATTCCACGTTTTTCTCCAGCCCTATCCAGGACCTTCCACTGTGGTCCTTGTCAGAGCAGTCAGCGGTGGTAACCGGGCATCATCTAGTTGTACTGGATTCAGTCTGGTGGAGGCCATGGTAGATGTGGTCCGTTAGTCCTTTGGACTAATCCTTCCCCTGTGTCTTTAGTTTTCTTCATTCTCCTTTCCTGTCAAAGCGGTGAGACCAGTGGAGTATCTAGATGGCCACTCACAGGCTTTTAAGACCCCAGACTTTACTCATCAAAGTAGAATGTAGAACATTTTCTTTATAAAGTATGTTATGCCAATTGAGCTAGATGTTCCCCGAGATCAAGGTCTCCACAACCCTCAGCCCAGTAATTGAGTCGCTCAGGGAGTTGGGATGTGTCCAAGAAGTTTCCAAAAATAATAGCTTCTTCTTGTTGTTAGTTGGCTGCCTTTTCCTGTACCATCCACATGATCTGTTGCAGAGGACACCACTGTGATCCCTAGAGTTTTCATTGGCTGATTTCCTGAAGTAGATCACTAGGCCTTTCTCCCTAGTCCATCTTAGTCTGGAAACTCTGCTGGAATCCGTTTAGCCATCATGGCAACATGCCAACCTCCACCAACAGGCAGATGGGAGCTAGGTACTGGCTGCATATGAGATGCATTGGTCTGGAATCGAACCAAGTTCTCCCTTATGGAAGGTCAGGATTCTACCACTGAACCACCAGCGTTCCCATCTAAAATACTACTACTAATAACAGCAAATACTGCTTATTGAACACTTTTCACATGTAATGAGCTAAATTTTTATTTAATCCTCACTATTTACAAACCTATGAGTAGCCCTGTTGGCACAGAAGTTAAGAGTTGGCCCAAAGGTTAGCAATTTGAATTCACCAGGTGCTCCTTGGAAACTCTATGGGGCAGTTCTACTCTGTCCTATAGGGTTGCTATTGGGTCAGAATCAACTCGCTGGCAACAGGTTTTGTACATACCTATGAGATGGGTTCTATTTTTATTCTTATTTTATGGATGAAGAAACTGAAGCCAGAGAAATGGGGTCACTCCCTAATGTCACCCAACTGGTCAGCGGCAGAGGTGTGAGTGCCTCCAAAGGCCATGTTCTGGCCTTGTCCCTTGCTGTCTTTCTTGAGTCTGTGGAAAGCGAGAGGGAAGCAGTTCTGGGAGATGCCATCTCCTTTACCTCCCCTATCTCTGTAGACTTTGAAGGGCCTTGTGACTGCACTGTCCAGCCAGCAGGTTTCTCTAGAGCTCACCGAGCTTGGAGTGGCTCCACTTAACCCCAGGCCTCTTCCTTTGGCTCAGAGTTCACCAAACCTGGGCAAGTACAACGTTCCCATACATCCAGATCTGATTTCAAAGGCTCTTATGCAGGCAGGTTTAACAATGACAGGTTAAGTTGGCCCAAGAATGGAAGGCAATTTAACACTGTCCTCTCTGGCCTGGACGGGCAGATTAGCTGCCAGGTATTAGCACTTTATAAAATCCAAGCGTCACCAAGGTATTTCTGTTTGTTTGCTTTTCTCATGCGGCTCAGCTCCTCTCAGATTGCAGACAGAGCCTCTCTGGGGCTTGCTTGCAAGACGACTGTCATGTTGCTAAAAGCTTCCCTTTCTTATCTCACTTCCTAATCTCTGAGGAGGGATTTGAGAGCCCTCAGCACTGGGTTTTCTTCTTTAAGGACCTGTTGCTGCTGAGACTAATTAATGGAAAGGGCCTGGAGATGGGTCCCTTCAAAAATTATGGAATGTGCTAACCAGACGGCAAGGGAAAGGCCTGACCTCTGGGTCAGAGGGTCATTCTCAAATAATATGACAAATGTAATTTTTGGTATTCTAAAAGAATTAATAGAAGTTAAGGTAAGTCTTGACAAGGGGATCTTATAACTCTGCAATGGTGGTGAGCAGTTAGAGAATATTTTTATGTACCTTTGAAGTTTTTGAAAGGCAGCTCTGCTGGTAAGCCATTCCTCCCTTGTCAATTCCTAGGACTGGGAAACTTTTCATCAATTATCTCTTCCATGTGCCTTCCAGCCTCCCTATCTCCATCAAATTCATTGCCTGTCTTAGTTATCTAGTGCTGCTTTAATAGAACTCCCACAAGTGGGTGGCTTTAACAAACAGAAATGTATTTTTCTCACAGTTTAGGAGGCTAGGAGTCTGAAATCAGGGCACCAATTCTGTTGGCTCTGGAGAAACATATTTCTTGCTTCAGCTTCTATTCCTTGGTTTCTTTGTGATCTTCAGGTGGCATGGCATCTATCTTCCCCCATCTCTGCTCCCTTGCTGCTTGCTTAATCTGATTCTTCTGTATTTCAAAAGAGATTGACTCAAGATACACCCTATACAAATACTGTCTTACTAATGTACAAAAGAAAATTCACTCCCAAATGGGATTATAACCAAAGGTATATGGGTTAGGATTTAGAACACATATGGGGGGGGGGGGGCACAATTTAATCCATAACATTGCCCTTCCCCCAAAATTATTATTTATTTCTTTAGGGACTTACTTTATTTGTAAAATATTTTAAATATATATGAGTCTGGCTTTTAACTCAAAGGTTGGCAGTTTGAATCCGCCATATACATATTTAAGTTGGAAAACTTCCCCTTCAGGAAAGATGGAGTACATGTAGTATTCCCTAGTCTTCCTGCTAAATACTACTAAAATCCTAGGCATTATATATAAAACCAACATAAGAAGACACTAGAAGGTGGAGAGAACAAGGCAGATTGGCTAGAGACCTCAGGATTTAGGAATGACATGTTGGTGGGTTCCCTGTGTTTTCTTTATGCCTCATATATCCCAGACTTGAAGCTGAAGAAGCTGAAAAACCAGAAACGTCAACAGGGAGAGAAAAAGCAAAACAAACAAACAAAAAAACCCACCACTTGCTTTCTCTAGCCAAAAACCAGGAAAGGGGCAGACTTGAAGGCAAAAAAACTTTCAGACAATAATAGCTCTATACCAGCCAAACACCACACACACACACACACACACACACACAAAACTGTGGCTTCTACCCTCACAAGGCTTGAATTTGGTGCCCCAACACTACCACAGTGGTGATATCAAAGAATGTCAAGTAGGGAACCGAGATTTTTTCTCTGCCTCATCATAACAAGGCCCTTCTCGCCTTGTCGTGGTATCAGTGAAGACCACATGGGGAGCCTGGACTTGTACCCCTAACCAGCAGTAATAAATTCCCCCTTCTCCTTTGAGATGGTATAAGAGGAGAGGCATAGCGGAGAGTCAAGACTTTCACCTCTGCCCAAGAGTAGCAAGGCCAACTCCCTCCATCATGATGTCAGTGGAGACTAGGTAAGAAGCAGTAACAAGGCACTCTTACCTCTCCCAGCCAGAGTTGTATCAGCTGAGATCTAGTGGGGAGCAAGAACTCCCACCCCTGCCAGCAGTAAGAAGGAGCCACTCAATACTTGGATGTCAATTAAGGCCAAGTGGAGAACCTGGACTTCTACCTCTACCTGGCACCCCTCTTCTCCTGCCAGAGCAAACCAGCTAAAATAGGTTTAAATAAGATCCAGAATATTATAATTCCCAAAATGTCCCATGTTTTGAGTGAAAACCATCTGTCATACAAAAGAGCATGAAGATCTTAAACTGAATGAAAAAATATGCCTACACCAAGGTAGGAGAGATTTATCAGACAAAGACTTAAAATCAGACATCATAAAAATGCTTCAACAATTATGAACACATTCGAAACAAATGAAAAAAGAAAGTTTCAGCAAAGAAATAAAAAATATAAAGAAATTGAATGGAAATTTCACTCTAAAATACAATAATTAAAATAATAATAAACGGGTTCAACAACAGGATGGAGGGAATAAAGGAAGGAATCAGAAAACTTGAAGACAGGTGAAAAAATTACCTAATCTGAACAACAGAGAGAAAATAGACTGAGGGAAAAGAGTCTCAGAGACCACTGGGGCTGCAACAAAAGAGCTAACATTTATGACATTGAAGTCCTATAAGGAGAAGAAAAAACAGGACTGAAAAAGTACTAGAAGAAAATACTGCTAACAACTTCCGAAATCTGGCAAAAGACATAAGCCTACAATTCAAGAAGTTGAATGAACCCCAAACAGAGTAAGCCCAAAGAGATCTATGCCAGACATGTTGTTGTTGTTAGCTGCCGTTGAGTCAGTTCCGACTCATAGCGACCCTATGCACAACAGAATGAAACACTGCCTGGTCCTGCACCATCCTTACAGAACAATATCATTAATATCATGCCAGACATAGCATAGTCAAACTTCTGAAACATGACCAAAGAATATTCTCTCTACAAGAAACTCACTTCAATTATAATTATATAGACAGATTGAAAATAAAAGTATGAAAAAATATATCATCCTAGTATCAAACAAAAGAAATTACAGTAACTATATTAAAATCAAATGAAGTAGTAGTCTTCAGAGCAAAGAAAATTATCAGAGACAGAGAGGGACACTGTACAATAATAAAAGGCTCAAGCCACCAAGAAGACATGATAATCCTAAGTATGCATTCATTATACAACAAAGCTGCATAATATGTGAAGCAAATCTGATAGAACCCAGAGGAGAAATAGACATAGAAACACAGTTGGAGACTTCAGCATTCCTCTGTCATCAATTGATAGAACAACTAGACATAAAATCAGCAAAAATACAGAAAAAATGAACATAATCAATGAACAATTATAGAACCCTCCACCCAACACCAGCAGAATAGACATTCTTTTCAAGTGCCTATGGAACATATATCAAGACAAAACATATTGTAGGACATTAAAAAAAAAAAAAAAACAATAATTTTTAAAAACTTGAAATTATACAGAGAGGTTTCCCCAACCACAACTGAATTAGACTAGAAGTCAATATCAGGTAGATAAAAGGAGAATCTCCAAACATTTGGAAGCTAAACAAAAGACTTATCAATAGTTTACGGGTCAAAGTAGAAGTCTCAATGGATATTAAAAAGAACATTGAACTGAATAAAAATGAAAATATAACAAATCAAAGGCTGAAAGGGAAATTTTTAACAGTAAATGCATATATTAGAAAAGTGGAAAAGCTGCAAGTAAAGAATCTAAGTGCCCACCTTAATAACCTAGAAAAAGTAGAGTGAAATAAACTCAAAGCAAGCAGAAGGAAGGAAATAACAAATATAGGATCAGAAATCAATGAAATTGAAAACAGAGAAACTATTGAAAATCAATGAAATGAACAGCTAGTTCTTGGAAAAGAACAATAAAATCTATAAACCTCTAGCAATACAGACAAAGTTAAAAAGAAGACATGCAAAATAAAGAGAAGACACAAATTACCAAAATCTGCAATGAAACAGGGAATATCATTACAGATCCTGTTTCCCTCTAAGTAAGATAGCCTTCATCCTTTGCTCTGGATAAAACTTGGAGTAGTTTTAGAGTGCTTTGATGTGGAACTTCCAGGATACACTTGAGGATTTGTGCTGGTGAGACTCACCTGGGAGGCCAGTATCAACTAGTCTCAGGAGGTATGATTTAGCCTATCATGCAGAACGGGCCAATAAAAGCCCAGACACTAAGTCACAGATGAGCTTCCTGGTTAGTGAAAATTTCTGCCCTAGAGAAGGTAGCATGTCCCTTGTGACACAGAAGCTCCACGTTGGAAACCCTTCCAAACCTCGCCTTATGCATCTCTTCATTTGTATCATTTTTGCTTATAACGCGTCTGTAGTCGTAAGTATGGTATTCTTCCCGTGAATTCTGTGAGTCGTTCTAGCGAATTATCAAGCCCAAAGGGGTAGTAGGAGCCAGCAGGTCAGAAAGTAATGGGGTTATATGGACCCTCGAGTTTGTAACTGGCATTCTGAAGGGGTACTGGGAAACCAGCCTTGAATTTATGACCAGCAGGTCAGAAGGGTGGGGTATCATATAGACTCCCCAAACTTGTGTCTGGTGTCTGCCTATTTGGCAGTCTGAAGGATGGTATACTTTTAACTTGTGAGCATTGACCTAGTTCCAGGTAGCTAGGGTCAGAGACAGAGGGTGTCATGAGGGGGTGGCTGAAGACAAGGATGGAAAAGTAGGAATATCAGGACTGGATCAGTTTTCACATTTTGGGGATTGGATTCATGCCGACCCTTACAACACACAGGTAAAACATATTTTAAGAGAAAAAATGTTACTAAAGACAAAAATTTTATTTTATGATGATAAAAGGATCAATCTACCAAGATGATATAACAATTAGAAACATATATACACGAAGCAATACTCAAAATACGTGAAGTAGAAACTGACAGAATTGAAGGGAGAAATAGACAATTCAACAGTAATAGCTGAGGTCTTCAATACACCACTTCCAATAATGTACAGAACAACTAAACAGAAGATCAGAAAGGAACTAGGAGAACTGAACAACACTGTAAACTAATAAGACCTAACAGATAACTATAGAACACTCTACCCAACAATAGCACAATACACATTCTTCTCAAGTGCACATAGAACATTCTCCAAGACAGGCTATATGCTAAGCCATAAAACAAGTCTTAATTAACTTTAAAGGACTGAAGTCATGCAAAGTATATGCTCCAACATGCTGAAATTAAAACTCAATAACAAAAGGAAATTTGGGATATTCACACTATGTGGAAATTAAACACAAACCAATAACTACCCAATGAGTTACAAAGAAATTGCAAGGAACTGGAAAATACTTTGAGATAAAAACACAGCATACCAAAACTCTGAGCAGTGCAAGTAGTCCTCAGAGGGATTTTTTTTTTTTAATTGTATTTTAGATGAAGGTTTACAGAACAAACTAGTTTCTCATTAAACACTTAGTACACATATTGTTTTATGACGTTGGTTAACAGCCCCACAACATGTCAACACTCTCTCCTCAACCTTGGGTTCCCTATTACCAGCTTTCCTGTCCCCTCCTGACTTCTATTCCTTGCCCCAGGGCTGGTGTGCCCCTTTAGTCTCTTTTTGTTTTATGGGCCTGTTCAACCTTTGGCTGAAGGGTGAACCTCAGGAGTGACTTCATTACTGAGCTGAAAGGGTGTCTGGGGGCCATACTCTCAGGGTTTCTCCAGTCTCAGAGGAAAATTTTTAACTTTAAATGCCTAAATTAAAAGAAGATCTCAACTCAATGACCCAAGAAACTAGAAATAGAAGAGCAAGTAAACCAAAAGCTAGCAGAAAGGAAGAAATAATAGAGATCAGAGCAAAAATAAGTGAAATAGAGAAAATCAACGAAACTGTAAGTTGGCTCTTTGAAAAGAAAAGCAAAACTGACAAACTTTTAGCTAGACTAACCAAGAAAAGAAGAGAGAGAAGACTCAAATTACTAAAATCAGGAATAAAAGAAGGGACATTACATACCTTATTAAGGAAAAAAAAAAAGAATTATAAGAGAATACTAAGAACCATTGTATGCCAATAATTGGATAACCTAAATGAGATGGATGGATTTCTAGAGAGACGTGCACTACCAAAACTGACTGGAGAAGAAATACAGAATATGAATAAGCCTAAAACAAATAAAGAGATTGAGTTAATAATCAAAACTTCCCACAAAGAAAAGCACAGGACAGGTGGTTTCACTGAAGAATTCTACCAAATACTTAAGGAAGTATTAGCACCAATTCTTCACAACTCTTCCAAGTAATGGACGAAAAGCGAAAGCACTTCCTAACTCATTCTATAATGCCAGTATCACCCTTACACCAAGACCAGCAAACATCACAGGAAAAAAAAAAAAAAGATCAATATCCCGTATGAACGTAGATGCAAAGCAGAATCCAGCAGCATACGAAAAGGATTACACATCATGACAAGTTAAGATTTAGCTCAGAAATGCAAGGTTGGTTCAACACAGAAAAACCAATGTAGTACGCCATATTGATAGAATAAATGAAAAAAAATAAAAACATGAACCTCTCAATCGATGTAGAAAAAGCATTTGACAAAACCCAACATTCTTTCCTGATAAAGACACTAAAAAAACTAGGACTAGAAGAGAACTTCCTCAACTTGATGAAACAGCTAACATCATACTTAGAAGCCCTTGGTGGCACAGAGCTTGGCTGCTAACTGAAAGGTTAGTGGTTCAAACCCACCAGCCACCTCTTTGGGGAAAGATGTGGCAGTCTGATTACAGCCTCTGAAACCCTATGGGCAGTTCTACTCTGTACTATAGGGTCACTATGAGTTGGAATCAACTTAACGTCAATGGCGGAACGTCAAGCTTAGTGGTAAAAGACTGAAAGCTTTCTTCCCAAGATCAGCACCAAGACAAGGAATCCACTCTCATCACTTCTATTCAACATTGTAGTGGGGGGTATAGTCAAAGCAATCAGACAAGGAAAAACAATGAATATGCATCATACTTCTCAAACTGTTTTGTGACATGCTTTTTCACTTAACAATATGTCATGAAGATGTTTCCATGTGGTTAATGACATCATTTTTAATGCCTGCAGAGTATTCCACTATACGTTGTTGCTGTTCTTCTTCTTCTTAGGTGCCATCAAGTCGGTTCCGACTCATAGTGACCCTATGTACAACAGAATAAAACACTGCCTAGTCCTGAGCCATCCTCACAATCTTTGCTATGCTTGAGCCCATTGTTGCAGCCACTGTGTCAGTCTATCTCATTGAGGGTCTTCCTCTTTTTTGCTGACCCTCTGCTTTACCAAGCATGATGTCATTCTCCAGGGACTAGTCCCTCCTGCATGCCCAAAGTATGTGAGACAAAGTCTCGCCATCCTTGCTTCTAGGGAGCATTCTGGCTGTGCTTCATTTAAGACAGATTTGTTCGTTCTTCTAGCAGTCCATGGTGTATTCAACGCCATGATTCAAAGGCGTCAATTCTTCTTTGGTCTTCCTTATATTCCGTTATATGGGAAGGACCATATTTTATTTTATGGCTATCTGTTGATGAACTTTTAAGTTGTCTCTAAAATTATAACACCTATCGTACATATAATAAATGCATATATCTTTACCCACATGTAAGACAAATTACCCACTATTTAAGATAAATTACAAAATGTGGAACTTTGGGAGCCAAAGAGCATATACAACTTCAAACTTTGCTAACGTAATGCCAGGCCATTCTCTGGAAAGGTTAGGCCCATTTATACTCCCCACCCCCTGCCACACACACAGTACACCAAAGCCTCCAAGGGCAGAAGAGACAAGATCCGATTTACATTTTAGAAAGCTCACTCTGGTAGTGGTGCAAAGAAATGAATGTCACAAAGGCAGCACGGAAATAATCTGGAGGTGTTGTGGAAGATGTGTGCACGTGACAGCAAACATACAGGTATTTTGTGGATGTGGTAAGTGCTCATGGGGTACTGAGTGCCTACAATCAGCTGAGTTCACTGGCTCCAGATCGAAGGGTCTCAGTTAAACGCTCAGATCTGGCAACTTTAAAAGGAACACACAACTCCTGCTAGAAGTTCTAAAGGCATCTCGGATTAACTTTATGAATATTTAATGATATCCTACGAAAGAGCTCTTGCTTGTCTTCAAGATTATATAACGATAAAGAGGCCTATTCTCCTAGAAGACATAACAATCCTGAACGTATGTGCACCTGACAACAGAGCGTAAAAATATAAGAGAAGATGGAGAATTGGTCATGCGATGGCCCCTTCCTAAGCCACTCACAAGAATAAATAGTTGCTTGTACCCTCTGATAAAACAGAATTAAAAAAAAAAAAAAAGCCAAAAATGTACCTACCTGGCTGGCTACTTTCTAGGGGTCTTGAGACAAGAACTCTGAACATTCTAGGTGTATTTAAATCATTTTGATCCAGAGTAGCCTAGAGCTTTGCATAAATTTTAGCACAGTTGTTTGGGGAAGCCTGAGCCATTCCAAAGTTTTCTGAGACATTCTTTTCCCTCATTCCCAGACTTCCTCATCCCATATGGTGACGAGACTGGGAAGAGACCCTACTCCCAGGACAAAATAGACAATTCACAAACACGCTGTCTTTCAACCTCCATTTCCAGAATTCAAGCCCCTGTTTCTCTCTTTCGATAATATTAAAAAGAGGGAAAGCATTTTGCATGAAAACATGTTTTAACTGTATTTGTAACACTCAATAAATAAATTACAGGTTTTATATCATTCAGAGAGAGCTGCCAGTGATTTATTCAGTTATTAACTTCACACGCTTGGGAGAATGAATTAAATACCAGCCCGTATTGAAGGCTTGGGGATTATTCTGCCAGAATATGCCACCAAAAAGTTTGGGCAGCTCTGCAGGCATTTCAGGATAAGGAAGGACAGTTTGGCAGAAGCCACAGAGGATAGATGATTCTGTCTTGTCCATTTATGGCAGCTTATAAGTTCCATAAAAAGGAAATGAATTATGCATTATTGAGTTTACATAAGGTCATCCAGTGAACTTTGACCCCTCTCTTTTCTCATTTGGCTCAATTATTAGATGAAATGACAGATTTGATCTCTTTTCAAATTGTATTAGAAAGGGTCTCTTTATTTCACCCTCTAGCAGCAATCAGCTGACGGGACTGGGCAAGCGCATTAATTATGATTGATTTAGACTGCCTATAGGGTGATTATTTCTAGAATTCTACTCCTGAGCCAAAACCTTTTGACCTATTTCGGGCCACACAGCAAATGAATCCATAAGAAGATTTAAGGGGCAACTGTTCGGGACAGCAGTTTTCCTCTTGTGTTTGCAATCAAAACATTGCAGACACTCAGAGTCATCCAGGGATTGAATTACTGGAACACTCCATGGTGAAGACATTTAACAACCTGACAACTCAGTTTAAAAACATCTTGTGCATGATAACCAAAAATGGCTCTGAATTAGGCCCAAAAGGACAGAAAGATTCCTAACTCTGTGCTCTGAGCTAATGGGATAGCAGAGAAGACATCTTTCAGGAGTTTGTGGATTCGTCAGAATTGGAGTTTCAGAATACCATGTCTGTTGTTGGGACATTCACTCTCTTCCTCGTCTTTCCAGCAGATTAAAAATGACAGTACTAATTAAAGGAGCGAAGACAAGAGACCACTGTCAGTTTCAATGTATAGGCTTGAATGATAAGAAGGCTCTGATGAGGAGGAGAAAGAAAAGCTGGGGAGGTATAATCATCTCCAGTTTGTTTGGAAAAGTCCTGGCAGAAATGTCCCTGGCAGGGTCAGACCCCCAAGAATGGTCATTTCCAACTCCCCCTTCCTGCCCTGCCTCCCCTTCCCCATTTCCTCCAGTACAGAATTATTGGTTATGTTCTAGTCAATGTTATATTTAAGTCATTAGATTACCAAACATGGCTTTAGAGACCCAAAGGGCGTTTTTTCTGAGCATGGAAAAGCCTCCTGTAGATGAATACTTTTTAAAAAGGAGTTGAAGCAAAATTGTTATCTCCGTGTTATTAGATTCTAATAAGGGTTAAAAGAAGGGTCACCTGGAATTGATGCCAGCTGACCGATGAACTCAGCCTTACTACCTGCCATTCAGTAATCCCCACATGGTAAAGAAGGAGTTTGGATAAGGCCTGAGTAAGTCCTATCTGTAGCATAGATACGCTGTGTGACCTAAGGCAAGTGACTTGATCTCTCTGATCTCCATTCTTTTTCTTTTTCTATGAGGTACAAATAATGCCTATTTCATTGCAAAGTCATAGTGATACTTAGAGACCATAAGTGTTTAGCAAACAGAAAATCTTTTATTGCAGTTAAATATAAATCTCTGTTGCTGTTTATGGAGGTAGGCCATGGGAACTGAAGAATCTTTTGTTTACTGAGCACACACAAAATTCTTGTCTTTACTCTTGAAAACAGCATTAAGTGACAGAAGGAGCTAGAACCTGGGGAAGAGCTGTGTTGCTCAGCATAGGAAAGGAAGACAGATAAACCCAGGGGGAAATCCAGGGAAGGGGCTGGGTGTCCGGGTTTGGAGAGGCTGGTGAGAAGAGGAGTCAGGGGAGAGATATGGTAGCTGGTGGGCAGAGCAGTGGCACTTGGGTGGGGGCAAAAAGACTGGTTGCACTGTGATGTGAACCTCTTCTTCTGTCTCTGTTTCAAGATCTTCTCTAAAATACACAATGCTTTGGTGTGCGTGGACTTTTTCAGCTGAATGAGAAATTCTTCATTTTTAGAAAGGGACACAGGAGCCCAGCCCTGGTGGTGCAAGTGGACAAAGTGCTCAGCTGCTAACCAAAAGGTCGGTGGTTCAAACCCACCAGCTGTTCCATGGGAGAAAAATGTGGCAGCCTGATTCTGCAAAGATTTACAGCCTTGGAAACCCTGTAGGGTCACTATGAGTCAAAATTGACTCAGTGGCAGCAGGTTTGGTTTGGGTTTGGGTAAGGGACAAAGCAGAGGCTGTGGTTGATGACATCTGAGATGTAGGTTCTGTGCATCCAGGTCTTACACGCTCTGTAAATGATTCTAGCATGATTATAGTAGTTGTGTAGCATTTATATTCTCAAAAAAAAAATTCCAGAGACATATTGTCCTTTGAGACTCTAATATGACAGACTCTAATAAGACTCTGCCACCAGGTACTTGTGGGTCACGAATGGTTTCGTGTTACCTCTCTTGGTCTTGGTTTCCCCACCTGGATATGTGGGACTAGAACTAAAACTCATTGACTTCCTTTAGCTCTAAACTCATTTTCTATATCCCTATGAGTTATTCTTGTATTAACAGAGAAAACACTAATGTTTTTAGGTGTAAGCCCAGATGTCTCAAGGGCTAAGCAAATTAACGTAAGTGGACAAAGTAGACCAGATGTAAAACAAAAGGGAATAGTGGAGATTGTGGCAAACTAGAGAATATATGAGATGCTCAAAACTGTTCAAATTCACTTTTTTAAATAAAAGCATTGTGCAGGTCAAATTCTGACCTCTGGCACCAAGTTTTGACCTTTGGCCAATGTTATGGATTGCATTGTGTCCCCCAAAATATTTCCTGAAGTCCTAATACCCAGTATGTGTGAATGTGACCTTGTTTGGAAATAAGGTCTTAGCACATGTAATCAAGTTAAAATAAGGTTGTACTGGATCAGTTGTTGTTGTTGTTGTTGTTAGCTGACATCAAGTCGGTTCTGACTCATAGCAATCCTACATACGACAGAACAAAACACTGCCTGCTCCTTCGCCATGCTCACAATCATTGCTATGCTTAATTCCATTGTTGCAGCCACTGCATCCATCCATCTCATTGAGGGTCTTTCTGTTTTTCCCTGACCCTATATTCTACCAAGCATGATGTCCTTTTCCGGAGACTGGTCCCTCCTGACAACATGTGCAAAATATGTAAGACAAAGTCTCGCCATTCTTGCTTCTAAGGAGCATTCTGGCTGTACTTCTTCCGAGACAGGGTTGTTCATCCTTTTGGCAGTCCATGGTATAATTAATATTCTTTGCCAACACCACAATTCAAAGGCGTCAGTTCTTTGTCAGTCCTCCTTATTCGTTGTCCAGCTTTCACACGCATAAGATGTGATTGAAAATACCATGGCTTGGGTCAGGTGCACCTTAGTCTTCAAGGTGACATCTTTGTTTCTCAACACTTCAAAGAGGTCTTTCACAGCAGATTTGCCCAATGCAATGCATCTCTTTATTTCTTGACTGCTGCTTCCACGGGTGTTGATCGTGGATCCAAGTAAAGTGAAATGTACTGGGTCAGAGTGGGCCCTAATCTACCATGACTGATGTCCTTATAAAAAGAGGAGAAGAGACACAGAGACACAGGGGAGAACCAATGTGACAGCCGAGGCAGAGATTGGAGCGATGCATCTACAAGACAAGGAGCACCAACGACTACCAGCAACCACCAGAGCTAGGAAGACGCAAGTAAGCGTCCTTCTCTGTAGCCTTCAGAAAGAGCACAGTCCTGCCGACACCTTGATTTTGGACGTCCCGCTTCCAGAACTCTGAGAGAATACATTTCTTTTGTTTTAAGCCATCAAGTTCATGGTACAAAAGCTCTAGGAAATTGATACAACCAAGGAGGGCCAGGATAGGCAGTTCAGAACTTCACTGTTTCTTTTACCCCAAGAATTCTGTCTCCATACCACTGACTTACAAAGACAAAGCCAGCAGACCCATTTGCTTCTTGAGAAATCAGTTGCATTAGACAAAACAATTGTGGGGCAGCCAAGCTGTCATTATCCTGAGGCCTGGTCATCAGTTACAAAGCTAATAAGTACCAAGCAGCACAAGTTAGGGGTGGTTCTCAGGCTCACTCATATAGTTCTTGGGTGGTTACATAAGCAAGAATGCATGCAGCTTAATGAAAGCTAAAAAAAAAAATAACCCGAACAAGTACATAGCTCAGGACTCTTTCCACGTAGCTGGCTTGGCGGGTGGAGATCGAGGGCCTAGTTTTCAGAATTTAGAGATGACAGTTCCCACCTGCTGCAGGCTGATGTGAGCTGAATTCTGACTGTGGACTGAACTGAAAAGTGGCATGCATTAGGAGACAGACTGTGGACAGCCTCAATTTATGTCTCATTCATTATTACCATTTGGATGGGAAACCAAATAAAGAATATTCGAGTACTAATAGGCTTTGGGGGGGGGGGCAAAGGGTTTAATTAAAAGCCCCCACCACCCTAGGAAAGGGGAGTCCCTGAATGGTGCAGTTAATATGCTTGGGTGTTAACCAAAATGTTAGAGGTTCTAGTTTACCCAGAGGGCCTTGGAAGAAAGGCCTGTTGATCTACTTCCAAAAATCAGCCATGGAAAACCCTACGCAGCGCAGTTCTACCCTGACACACATAGGGCGGAGCTGACTCAGCAGCAACTGTTTTTCCTAGGAAAGATCTGGAGCCACCAGTATTAAGTCAAAAAGGACTATTTCTTGGGCAGTTACTCTCAGCAGAAGCGTCTGCAAGGCCTGTCAGGGAGGCAGAGATGACGAAAAGAACAGGACCTGTGCTTTCAGGAGGTCTACAATCCAGAAGCTGAGAGGCAAAGCAATGCATCAGCGTGTGTCTGGTTCGGGGCGAACCAAAGCCAGGACATAACTTGCCAGATTGGTCTAATCCAGTCAAAGGAAGAAGCCCAAGGACTCGCTTCTTAAGAAAAGGGTCTACCCAGAGAAGCAAAGAGAAGGCACTGGAGGCTCTTTGGGTTGAGAGCATCAAAAAAGCTAACTTTATTGAGCTCTCAAAATATGCCAGTTACCGTTTGAAATGTTTCACCTGTATTCGCATGCTTAGAAGACCATAACCACCATCTGAGGGGGGTACTAACACGTTATCCCCATTTTTCAAATGAGTTCCTCGGTGGTGCAAGCGCTAAATGCACTTAACTGCTAACTGAAAGGTTGGAAGTTTGAGCCCATCCAGAGGCACTTTGAAAGAAAGCCCTGGCAATTGACTTCTGAAAAATCAATCACTGAAAATCCTATGAAACAGTTCTACCCTGGCATACATGGGGTCATCATGTGCTGGAATAACTCAACAGCAACTGGTTTGGTTTTGTTTTCTCAGAGGCCCATGTAGGTGAAGTCACTTGTCCAAGGTCAAGTAGCTAGTAAATGGCAGGGTCAGGAGAAAACTCTGCAGTTTGACCCCAGAGTCTGAGCTCTTAGCCACCCCCATGCTGCCTCTCTTACGGCATCAGTCCTGGAATTTCTAAGCAGGGGAAATTGCAAGATGGCTCAGAATGGGAGGGACAAAGGAAAGATGAAAGAGATCGGCACACAAGCCCAGACCAAGTTCAACAGGCTACAACGCTTGAGTGGGATGGTGTACCAGGGTGATGGAAGTGAGCTAGCATCCCAGAACAGGGAGAATCGATTATCCAAAGGTGAAGCCAGTTTCCCCTGGCTAGGCTTTGTTGCCAGGTCCCTGGAAGGTGCCCTGCTATGAAAATAAGCCTGTGTTCTGCACTGTAATGGTAAATAGCCCTTTGTAAGAGTCAACCCTTCAGAGAAGACCTAGAAGACCAATAGCTGTTGATGAGGTAACACATGGACACAATTTGCCAGTAAAAGTATAAATGGCTACAACTGGTACATGACTGAGAGCAAGCTTCAATGTCAGCGGGAATGGGGAGAACAGAAGAGTAAAGGAAGAAGCTTCTCCCCCTAATGAGACAGCACACTCCCCCTCTCCACCCTGTATTCCCCAGGTCCATTCAACCAGCTCCTGTCACCCTCTGCCTTCTCATCTCACCTCCAGACAGGAGCTGCCCACATAGTCTTATGTGTCTACTTGAGCCAAGAGGCTCACTCCTCACAAGTATCGTTTTCTGTCTTATAGTCTAGTCCAATCCCTGTCTGAAGAGTTTGCTTCCGGAATGGTTCCAGTCTTGGGCTAACAGAGGGTCCAGGTGCCGTGACTTTTGGGGTCCCTCGAGTCTCAGTCAGACCATTAAGTCTGATCTTAAGAGAATTTAAGGTCCACATCCCACTGTTCTCCCACTCCATCAGGGGTTCTCTGTTGTGTTCCCTGTCAGGGCAGTGATCAGTGGTAGCTGGGCACCATCTAGTTCTTCTGGTCTCAGGCTAATATAATCTCTGGTTTATGTGGCCCTGTCTGTCTCTTGTGCTTATATTTACCTTGCGTCTTTGGCGTTCTTCATTCTCCTGTGCTCCAGGTGGTCTGTCTAGGCTGTAATCTTTACAGGACGAGATTGCCCTGTGTTTTCTCTGGCAGGGTGGCTGCTGGGTTCGAACCACTGACCTTTGGTTTAGCAGCCAAGCAGTTGACCATTGTGCCACCAGGCTCCTTGGTTGGGGGGTGGTGTCTTGCATTTGCCAGTGCCCATACATTTTTCTCTTCTTTGCCTTGGCCAAGTGTGACAGGCACAAAGTTGGCAAGGTAGACCTGATTCTTCCCAATGTATGTTCATCCCAATGGACACAGCCATACCACCAGCTAGCCCACAGTGCGCAAGAAAGATATGCAGCTCCCAGGCACTGAGGGCTACAAGCAGGTACTTGGCTGCCTCATGCCGCACATGCCAAGGCCCCTGCCTCATGCAACACACCTTGGGAATTGAAGCCAAAGCAAGCCTGGTCACTCCCCTTCCAACAGCAAACAAGAAAGGCAGAGTACAGCATGGCCCTTCCCTGTCCTTCAGGTGCAGAAAGATCTTGGCCTACAGAAGGCAGCGGATGATGTCAAAGACCTCCTGAGGGTGCTGGGGGCAGCTGCCACCCAGCTCCACATGACTGTGGCTACACAGGTACGCAAATCTAGTTTGCCAGATTTTATGTGTACTCTCCTGATTTTTACGTTGGCAACTAGTCTTCAGAAGACATTTTGTGGGCCAAATAAAACATTTCTGCAGGCTTTATCTGCTCAACAGACCCTCTGAGTAGCACAAGCAGTTTGCAATCAGCTACTAACCTAAAAGTTGGCAGTTCCAACCTAACCAGCAGCACCGTGGGAAAAAGTTCTGGCGATCTGCTTCCGTAAAGATTACAGCCAAGAAAACCCTAGGGAGCTCAGTTCTATTCTGTAACATACAGGGTCACCTGAGTGAGAATCGACTCGGTGGCAATGAGTTTGGTTTTGTCTGGTCCGCAAGTCACAATCCAAATATCTAAGTAATTTTATCAGTCAGAATAGAATTACACTGCAGTAACAACAGTTGAATCTCACTGGTCTAACACAGGAGAGTTTTATTTCTTGTTCGTGCTGCATGCTGAACATGGGCTAGTGGGAGGAGGGCAGGAGAGAGGGCTGGAGTCTGCTGGGAGGCACTTCTCATCAGAAAAATGCAGGACCCAGGCTCACAGAGCCCTCATCTCAACACAGTTGCTTCTGCAGGCATTACAGAATGTGGCAACTTACACATTACTTGTTGACTCTTTTTGTTTTTTAAGATGTGTTCATCTTTTTAATTTTATTTATTTTGTTGTTGTCGTCTTTGAGCATATACGCAGCCAAACATACACCAATTCAACAACTTCAACACGTACACTTCAGCGACATTGATTACATTCTTCAAGTTGCGCAACCATGCTTTTCACCCTCCTTTTCTCAGTTGTTTCTCCCCCATTAACATAAAGTTCCTGTCCCCTAAGGTTCCTATCTAATCATCGAGTTGCTGTTGTCAACTCAATCCCATATAGACAGTTCTTAAAAAGAGCACAATGCTCAAGGCAGACATTTTTTACTAGTTAAGCTAAACTCTTGTTTTAAGAAGACTTCAGGGAATATTTTTGCTTAAGGCTTAAATATTATGTCAGGACAATAGTTTCAGGGGTTTATCCACCCTCCATGGCTCTGGAGAGTCTAGATTCTATGAGAACTTGAAATTCTGTTCTTCATTTTCCCCCTTTTGATCAGGATTTGTCTATGAAACCTTTGATCAAAATGTTCAGTACTGGTAGCCGGGCACCATTCAGTTCTTCTGGTCTCACGCCGAAGGAGACAGTTGTTCTTAGTGGCAATCAGCCACACATTCCATTTCCTCCTCCTATTCCTGACTCTCCTTCTTCCTCTGTTTCTTCAGGCAAATGGAGACCAATTGTTGTGCCTTGCATGGCCAGTTGACGATGTTGGAAATCGCATTGATCAAAGGTGGGATTACACAGCTGATTGTTATAAGTGCTGGTGATAAATTGTACATCTATAAAAAGTTGAATCGATAAAAGCGTGTGATAGATATATCTACAACAATGAGAAAAAAAAAAAAAGGAGTAGCTGCTGAGCCTGCTTATGTACAACCAAACACTTCATGGTATTTGTTCCTTGGTTTGGAAGTTTAGGGTCATGGTTTCATGGGACATCTCAGTCAACTGGCCTAATAATATGTTTAGTGCTTCTGTTCTACCTCCTAGTTCATTGCATGGTGCCTGGGGTCTTATACATTGGCTGTTGAAACCTGCCACCAGACATGCATCATTCCCATGTACATGCCATTGGCTAAAACAAATCACGTGGCCACATACCCAGTCACAAGGTGGGTGGTTAAGGGCCTGAAAGTAGAAATGAAATATGGAAGAGCTGGAATATGAATTCTCACAATTCTTTTTTTAACAAAGGTCCTTATCCTTTAAAATTGGAAATCTTTTGCTCCTTAAGAAGATGTCACTTTTCAAGTGTAAGTACTTTTTGTAGAGGGTTCTGGTAACTGCAGACTCAGTTCCCCATCATTCCTTCCACTTCCAGAGAAAGGAACATGGCCTACTCTCAGAAGAAGGGGAAACCAGAAACACACTTGATGACCTTCTCTCCTGTCCACATGGGACCTCTGTGTGGGACCTGGTAGACAGATCTCCCTTTTCCCAGGGCCCCATCTATCAGGCCATGTTGGGGTGGTTTGCTCTCTGGGGATTTTTCATCGAGCTACTTCTAAGCACGCACGTGTGTGCCCAAGCTGCCTGCAAGCCTGAAGAATCGTCCCTTGTGACTCTCCTCCTTAAACAGGCTCCAATTAGACACCACTTAATGGCACCTCCAATTTGACTCTCTGTCCAAGATTCCACAATGCATGGGAATTCTCCCAGAGATTATTCCTTTTTCCCATCCTCACAACAAGGGTGAGGATGGGGGGTGGGGGAAGAATGCATGATTGAAAACTAGCCACCAAACGTTAAAAAAATAAATTTGCAGTTGTGTTGCTTTGAAAACTTATTGCACAGCTGGGGGCATTTAAAGAACTTAATTAACAAGCTTTGGCTGCAGTGTGCCCCCTCTTTGGGAGGGGAAAAAAAATCACAGTTAAGATTTGTCCAATTAAATTAGAGGAGAGCTGGTGGATTCAAAGAGATAGAGAGAGAGAGGCCGAGGTTGGGGGAATGAACATCCAATTTAAAAAGAAGATTTCTAGTCTGATGGGGGACCTTGAGTCTGATTAATTCAGTGCTAAGCTTTTCCGCACAGTTTCCACAAACTCCTAGACACTTAAAGATTTTTAACCCAAATGTAATTATAGGTTTTGATAATCAGGCTTTGGCGAAATAAATTCCCCTCTTTCCTATTAGAGGGGAGCTTCTTGAACCCCACTTTTTCTCACTTCCATAAAGAACATTCCAGCTTAGCCTAGAATCAGGGCTGCCTTGGGAGTTTCATAGGCCCTAAGGCTTTTGCCTTCCCAATCCTCTTCCTCCACTAAAACATATTCAAAATTATATTTTATGACTTGCATTGTTAGGAAGGGCTATTATAATCCAGGCTGGGTTTGTTGCTATATGTTTATTACCATTATTAAATTCGTTTTCTTTTCTTTTGACTTAAAAAGATGTTAGAATTAAACCATTCTCACAGGCCCCTAAAAGTGTGGTGGGCCCAAACATTGCAGCTCTCAGGCCTAATGGATAAGTTTGGTCTGCTCAGAATTTTCTACCACGAATCCAGAGAGGGACATTCGCGCACCAGCTAAGAACAGGTTCACAACAACAATGACAACAGACACACGATTCATATCAGCTACACCAGGCGCTTGTCTTTATAGCAGACTAACCTTCCAGGCCCCCAGTCTATGCCACCCCCCCAGTCTCCCCCCTCCAAAAAAAATTGTTATTCTGACATCATTGGTCTGAAAGAATACCCAGTACAGTAGGCACTCTTTTGGAATGACGAGTTTTCTGCCTTTTCCTAGGGGGATGCTCAGGCAAAGACAAAAATGCGTAAGGGCAGCAGAGAAAATTCATTTGTATAAGCTGGCCCCCCTACTGTGGAATTTTCAATTATATATATCTAATTATGGCTGTCAGTTGATGGATTCAGAAAAGACATTTTGGTCCCCCCCTCCTCTTTTTTGTCTTTTCGTCATCTCTTCTGTTAGGATGATTATACCACACACTTACACAACTAATTGCCTTACTGCTGATTAGTGATACAATTATGCAGCCCCGGCTCCTTGTGTGAACAACCATCTGCAGAGAAAAAAAAAAGTGACACTATTCAAAAACTATCCATAATTTAACCAATGTTATTCCAATGCACTGAGCCCAGACAATCGTCCAGCCTTCATATTTCATACCCACCCTGGCAAGAGGAGGTTGGGTTTTGTATGCCCAATTCACCTCTTTAGACACACTGTGAATCAGAAAGAAAGAGGAGAGAAGAAAGTACTTCAAATGTCAACCCATAGTGGGGAATTGAAGCGTGGTTAACGTCCATTCCTCCTTTGGGTAATTTTTCTTCAAATTTTATACCACTTGGCAATTTTTTGTTTCTTTTCAAACCGCTGAGAAAGTGCAGATGTCTCAACTCTCCAAAGTGGGCTTGGGTTTGCTGTTTTTGTGGGCTTCTCTCCCCAACGCTTTTCTTTTCCTTTTTTCACCCCATAATGTTAAAAAAGAGAAAAGAAAAAGAAAGGTTTCAATAGAATCGAAGGATGTAGGCTGACATATGACGTTTCAATAAAGTGTGGCTTTTGTTCTCTAAGGCAAAGTGTACAGGACACCAAACTCTGTTGTCTCAGGGTCCATAGGGGGAGAACAGGTGGACTGGGCAGGATGCTGTTTGCCCTAAGGGGTAAACAAAGAAAGCGGCCTGGTCCTTCCCAGCATGCAAAGCAAGAGCAGCCTTGTTCGCATGGGTGCAAAAAGGAGTCTGTTAGAGGGGCAGGAAGGTTCAAAACCATGAAGCAAATGCTTAGTTCTTCTCTAGTTTTAAAATAAGACTGAAGGTTGTCCAGGCAGCAAAAGAAAAATTCTGAGGTCTCAGAGGCGTAAAGGTCTTCTCAATTTAGATTTTAAGGTAGCCGACTTTCCAGAGCGGAGAAGGCGGCTGGGCTTTAAAGAGAGACATTTAAGAAGAAACCCTAGAGAAACAGGTATTTGTGGTGCACCCACTTCACCAGCAACAAAACAAGATGAGAAATGGGTGCCTGGTCCTGAGAGCCTCGTATAAAGAAGACTGCAGCTCAGCTCCCACTTGTTTTGGTTGCTATTGAGTCGTTTCTGACTCAGAGCAACCTCACGTGTGCAGAGTAGAACTGCTCCATACAGTTTTTAAGGCTATGACCTTTAAAAGACGCAGATCACCAGGCCTGTCTCCTGAGGGGCTGCTGGGTGGGCTCAAATCGCCAACTTTTCAGCTAGCAGTAGGGAGCTTTACTGTTTCAACCGTCCAGAGGCACCACCTTCCAGACAGGGCCTTTAAGGAAGGAGGGTGCCAAACTCAAACACCACTCCCAAAACCTTGGCATCCCGGAACCTCAGAGGTCACCTTGTCCAGCCTACCTCAGGATGTCACCACATCATCATGGACCGGGGAAATCAGTCTGTCCTTACCCCAGGCACCCAAGCCTATGATTCAGCCCTCTCAGCCCTCCCTTTTCTTTCACTCTTTGCTACTTAGGGTTCAGTAGAAAGTAAAAGCTTGATATGTGTGAGGTTTTACGTTCAGCAGAAATGTTGATCTCCTGGTCTCTCTGAACGTAGAAATAATAACTGAAGCTTATTAGGATGACCTTAGGGTGTACTCTAAAACATAAAAGATGAATTTATATTGTTTTGTTGCATTGGGTGGTCTGTGATAATAAAATTAATAATAGTTATTAATACTTAGGTGCCCTCGTGGCGCAAGTGGTTAAATAGTTGGCTGCTAACCAAAAGGCCGATGATTCAAACCCACCAGCCACTCTGCAGGAGAAAGAGGTGGCCATCCACTTCCGTAAAGATTTACAGCCTTGGAAACCCTATGGGGCAGTTCCACTCTGTCCTATAGAGTCACTAGGAGTTGAAATTGACTCAAGGGCAATGGGTTTGGTTTTTGGCTTGGTATTAATACTTACAGAGTGCTTATAGTATGCCAGGCTCTTTTATGTGCTTTATATTAATTGCTTCATTTTATATTAATTACTTTCATTTTCCTCCAAGGTAGGTCCTTTGATTACCCCATTGTCATGAGGAGGACTCTGCAGATTAATGAAGTTAAATTAATGGAGCCACGATACACAGCTGAGAGGTGGAGCCAGGATGGTGGCTTAGTCACATGCGCCATAACAGCTCCCTGCACCAAAGACCCAAAAAAACAAGCAAAACAGAAGCAGATAATGATCTGGGAATGCTGAACATCGAAAAAGAAGGTCTAAGAGCTGAACCAAACATCAACTGGAAAGAAAAAGTGAGTGAAAACAGCACAAGAAGAGTAACATGGAATGGAGGAACTCAGCCAGCCACCCTGGCCCAACATGGCCATCTTAGGACAAAACCAGCAGTGACCCTCGGTGAAGAACACAGCAAGCCAACTAAGCTCTGATTACTCAGCAGAAACCATGCAGGCAAGAAGGCAATGGGATGACATATATAAAACCTTGAGTGAAATAAGCTGCCAACCAAGAATTACATATCCAGCAAAATTATACCTCAGATGTGATGGTGACATTAGGACATGTCCAGATAAATAGAAATTAATGGAATTTGTAAAAACCAGGCCAACTTTGCAAGAAATGTTACAGGGAGACCTTTGGGCAAAAAACTAACAGCACCAGGAACAACCTGAAATTAAAACTCATGACAGCATCAATCAGTTATCAACCCAGATAAAGATCTCTCAAAAATAAAATAAAGATAAAGATGGAGAACAGGGAACCAGAGATGTCAATCTGTAACTGACAGCCGCTTTCAAAATACAAACAGGGAGTAAAGGTATAGGTTTAGGACTTCCATATGGAGAGGAGTCAAGATGATATCAAGAATTAAATTACTGCTTTAAACTTAGGAAGATAAAGGTAAATTTCAGAGTAACCACAAAGAAAGTTAACAAATCTACTCATCCAAATATAAAAGAAGAAAATCATAAAGATGCAGTTCACACAAAATGAATAACAATGAAGGAAATGAAAGGCAAGCCACGATAAACAGATTTAAAAAAAAAAAAGCACAGAAAATTAAGCAGAACGAAGAAACCTTCAACGCCACACACACAGAAAAAAGACATAACAAAATGACAGCAATAAATACGTACCTATCGATAATCACACAGAAGGTAAATGGCCTAAATGCACCAGTAAAGGGAAGGAGAGTAGCCGAATGGATTAAAAAACATGACCCATCGATATGCTACCTGCAAGAGACACACCTTAGACACAATATATAAATAAACTAAAACTTAAAGGATGGAAAAAATATATATGTCAACCAAACAATAACCAAAAAAGATCAGGAGTGGCAGTATTAAAGCTTTGATAAAATAGACTTTAGGGCAAAATCCACCATAAAAAACAAGGGAGGGCATTACATAATGATTAAAGGGTCAATCAACCAAGAGAATATAACCACAATAAATATATACACACCCAATGACAGAGCTTCCAAATACATAAAACAAACTCTAACACCGAAACTGTAAGCACTGAAAAGAAAAATAGACACTTCCACAATTAATATTAGGAGACTTTAACACATCACTCTAAGTGAAGGACAAGACAACTAGAAAGAGACTCAACAAAGACACAGAAGATTTAAATACCACAATCAACCAATTCGACTCATAGACATATACGGAACACTTTATGCGATGGTGGCAAAGTATACATTCTTCTGCAATGCTCATGGATCATTCTCCAGAAGAGACCATATTTTAGGCCACAAAGCAAGCCTCAACAAATTCAAAAACATGGAAATAATACAAAGCAACTCTCCTGATTACAATGCTGTGAGTAGAAATCAGTAACAACAAGAGCAAGGAAAAAAAAAAATCTAATACATGGAAACGAAATAACACCTTGCTTAACAACTACTGGGTAATAGAAGAAATCAAAGATGGAATTTAAAAATTTCAAGAATCAAATGACAATGAAAACACAACACACCAAAGCCTTTTGAACATAGCAAAAACAGTGCTCAGAGGTCAATTTATAGCAATAAACACACACATCAAAAATGAATAAAGGGTAAAAATCAGTTCCATTAACCCTGCAGCTTGAACAATTAGGAAAAAAGCAGCAAAAGAAGCCCATAGTTGCCTGAAGAAGTGAAATATTATAAAAATTACAGCAGAAGTAAATGAAACAGAGAATAGAAAAACAATAGAAGCAATCACAAGACTAAAATCTGATTCTTTGAAAGGATCAAAAAGATTGACAAATGACTGAACAAAAAGAAAAACAGAATAATATGCAAATAACCCAAATAAGAACTGAGATGGATGACATTACAACAGAACCAACTGATAGAAAAAGGATCATAACAGAATTCCACAAAAAATTATACTCCAACAAATTTGAAAACCTGGAGGAAATGAACAAATTTTTAGAAACACACTACCTACCTAAACTAACAAATTGAGGTAGAAAACCTAAACAGACCCATAACAAAAGAAGGAATTGAAGAGGTCATTAGAAAAAAAAAAAAAACCTCCCAACAACAAAGCAAAAAAATCTCCAACCCAGATGGCTTCACTGGAGAATTCTACCAAACATTCAGCAAAGAGTTGGTACCAATACTACTCAAACTATTCCAGAACATGGAAAGGGAAGGAATACTCTCAAATTCATTCTATGAAGCCAGTAAAACCCTGTTACCAAAGCCAGGTAAAGACATCACTAAAAAAGAAAACTGCAGACCAATATCCTTCATGAATATAGACGCAAAAATTCTCAACAAAATTCTAGCCAATAAGATTCAACAGAGTATCAAAAATAATAATAATAAATCATGACCAAACAGGATTCATAGCAGGCATGCAAGGATGGTTCACCATTAGAAAATGAATGATTGCAATCCACCATATAAGTTAAGAAAAGGAAAAGAATCACATGATCAGCTAAATGGACGCAGAAAAGGCATTTGATAAAGTCCAACACCCATTCCTGATAAAAACCCTCAGCAAAACAAGAATAGAAGGGAAATTCCTCAACATAATAAAGGAAATTTATACAAAACCAACAGCCAATGTTATCCTCAATGGAGAGAATTTGAAAGCATTCTCCTTGAGAACAGGAACCAGACAAAGATGTCCTTTATCATCACTCTTATTCAACATTGTATTGGAAGTTCTAGAGATAGCAATAAGGCAAGAAAAGGTAATAAACGGCATCCAAATTAGTAAGAAAGAAGTATCTTTATTCACAGATGATATGATCCTATACATAGAAAATCCTAAAGATTCTGTAAGAAAGCTACTGGAGCTGATAGAAGGATTCAGCAAATTGGCAGGATATAAGATCAACATACAAAAATCTGTTGGATCCCTCTACATTGACAAAGGGAACTTTGAAAAAGAAATCAGGAAAAAAACTAGCATTTACAATAGCCCTCCAAAAGGTAAAATGGTGGTGGTCCACCACACTTAGGAATAAATCTAACCAGGGACGTAAAAACTTATACAAAGAAAACTACACAACACTACTGCAAGAAAATAAAAGAGACCTACATAAATGGAAAAATGTACCATGTTCCTGGATAGGAAGGCTTAACATTGTGAAAATGCGAATACTACCCAAAGTGATCTGTAGATACAATGCAATCCTGTCCAATATCCAACAGCATTCTTCAACGAGATGGAAAAACCAATCATTAGCCTTATATGGATATGAAAGAGGCCTCAAATAAGTAAAGCATTATTAATGCTTAATTATTAAGGAAGAAGAACAAAGTAAGAGTCTTCACATCACCTCACCTCAGAGCCTACTATACAGCCACAGTAGTCAAAACAGCCTAGAACTGGTACAACAACAGACACATAGACCAACGGAACAGAATTGGGAACCCAGACATAAATCCATCCCTCTATGGACAAGGGATCTTCGACAAAAGATTAAAGTCTGTTAAATGGGGAAGAAACAGTCTCTTCAAAAAATGGTGCTGGCAAAGCTTGATATCTACCTATAGAAAAATGAAACAGGACCCATACCTCACGCCATAAACAAAACTAACTCAAAATGGATCACAGACATAATGCAAAATCTTAAACTAAAAAGATCACGGAGGAAAAAAAAGGGACAATGCTAAGTGCCCTAATATATGGCATAAATAGAATAACCAAACATAACTAAAAATGCAAACACAGCAGAAGATGAACTAGATAAATGGGGCCTCCTAAAAATTAAATGGCAACCCTGGTGGTGTAGTGGTTAAGAGCTACGGCTGCCAATCAAAAGGTCAGCAAAATTAAACACTTAAGATCAACAGAAGACTTCTCCAAAAGAGTAAAAAGAGGACTTACATCTTGGTTAAAAAAAAATTTGGCTACAACACATCTGACACATCTAATCTCCAAAATTTATAGAAAATTCGACACCTCAACAACAACAACAACAAAAGACAAACAATTCAATTAAAAAATGGGCAAAGGATGTGAAGAACACTTCACCAAAGAAGATATTCAGGCTGCTAAAAACATATGAAGAAATGTTCCCGATCATTAGCAATTAGAGAGATGCAAATCAGAACTACAATGAAATACCATCTGTTTCATTGGTATGGATTGGATTCTGTCCCCCCAAAATATGTGTCAACTTGGCTAGGCCGTGATTCCCAGTACTGTGTGATTGTCCACTATTTTGTCACCTGATGTGATTTTCCTATGTGTTGTAAATCCTACATCTATGATGTTAATGAGGCAGAATTAGAAGCAGTAATGTTAATGAGTCAGGACTCAATCTACAAGATGATGTTGTGTTTTAAATAAATCTCTTTCAAGTATAAAAGAGAGAAGTGAACAGAGAGACATGGGGACCTCATACCACCAAGAAACAAGAGCCAGAAGCATAGTGCGTTCTTTGGACCCAGGGTCCCAGCGCTAAGAAGCTCCTCGACCAGGGAAAATTGATGACAAGGATCTTCCCCTAGGGCAGACAGAGGGAGAGGGCCTTCCCCTGGAGCTGGCACCCTGGGTTCAGACTTCTAGCCTCCTACACTGGGTTGTAGAAGCATTAGATGACTAAGACACCATCTTGTCCCAACATTACTGGCACTAATTAAAAAAAAAGAAAATAACAAATGTTGCTGAGGTTGTGGAGAGATTGGAACTCTTATACACTGCTGGTGGGAATGTAAAATGGTACAACCACTATGAAAAATGGTATGGCACTTCCTCAAAAAGCTAGAAATGGGAATACTGTATGAGCCAGTAATCCCATTCCTAGGTATTTACCCTAAAGAAATAAGGGCTGTGACATGAATAGACATATGTACATCCATGTTCATTGCAGCATTATTCACAATATCAAAAAGGGGAAAGTGATCAAAGTGCCCATCAACAGATAAGCAGATCAATAAACTGAGCGACATACACACAATAGAATAACAGGCAGTGATTAAAAAAAATAATGACAAATCCATGAAACATCTCACAACAGGGTTGAATTTGGAGGACGTTATGCTGAGTGAAATAAGTCAATGACAAAAGGACAAATACTGTATGGGATCACTATTGTAAAGTAACAATAAAAGTTTACACACAAAGAAAAAAATTTTGGTGGTTACTAGGCATAAAAAAAAAAGCATAGGAGGGGTAAAAAAAAGGGAGGGAAAATTATCTAATAAATAGTAGACGTGTTAATACTGGTGAAGGAAAAGGTAATACACAATATGAGAGAAGTCAACACAACATGACCAAGGGAAGAGAGGACACTGAGAGGGACGCAGCAATAAAGGGCAACTACGGTAACCACAGCATAGACAATCCTGAAACAATAGTATTAACAACATATAATTTACAAATGGATACATAGGTAGAAAGATATGCCAAGAGGTGTGAGAGGGCAAAAGGGAGCACGCCCACTGGCAGATACAGGTTTGGTGGTGGATATTTCTACATATACAACTGTAGGTGCTCCTCATATGTTAATATAGACAATGGAGCACACAGGTGGCACAGCCAGGGAAACATCTTAGACATAACCAAACACCTGGTAGGATAAAGTTCCCAGGCTCGAAGGCAAAGGACCATAGACTCAGGGGACATCTAGTCAAAGGCACAATATAGTTCATAAAGACAATGTTCTACATCCTACTTTGATGAGTAGCACGTGGGGTCTTAAAAGCTTGTGAGCAGCCATCTAAGACACAACTATTGGTCTCTTCCAGTCTGGAGCAAAGGAGAGTGGAAAACCCCAAAGACTCAAGGGAGCAATTAGTCCAAAGGACAAGTGGGCCACATGAACCAAAGTATACACGGCCCCAAGACCAGAAGAACTAGATGGTGTCCAGCTACCACTGTTGACTGCTCTGACTGGGATCATAACAGAGAGTTCCAGACTGAGCGGGAGAAACGCGTAGAACAAAAAATCAAATTCACAAAAAAGGCCAGGCTTACTGCTCTGACAGAGACTGGAGGAACACTCGAGACTATGACCCTAAGATGCTCTTCTGACCTGGAACTGAAGCCATTCCCAGAGACTACCTTTAAACCAAACAATAGATAAGCCCATAAAATTAACAATAACACCTGAGGGGAACGTGCTCCTTAGAACAATCAATTATATGAGATTAAA
The DNA here is from genome assembly GCF_030014295.1 of Loxodonta africana. Classification (NCBI taxonomy): domain Eukaryota; kingdom Metazoa; phylum Chordata; class Mammalia; order Proboscidea; family Elephantidae; genus Loxodonta; species Loxodonta africana. Next base: position 65,981,550 of record NC_087362.1, read on the forward strand.
AGGGCAATCCCGCTCTGTCAGGAACTCTTCGTTGTGATCCCAGTCAGAGCAGTCAGCACTGGTGTTCTTGTCACTGCTCTTCCTCAATGACCTGAATAACCTGGGACAAGTTTCTAGACTTTTCCATGTGTCTTCATAGTCAAAACAGGTTTAGGAAAGGACATGTTTCCTTTCCAAGGAACCTTTCCTAGCCCCTGTAGCCAACCCTGGTATCTCCTTTTCAGGGATTACATAGACCTCTTCTCTGGACCACCTACTCCAGCAACCCATTACTATCTGTCTTCCATTGTTCTTTGATCATTTCATGGGTATTGGTCTTGCCAATCTTAGAAAACAAGGATCTCCTTTCCTCCCTTTTACTTCTCCTTTTTCTTCTTCTTTCCTCCCCTTTTCCCTACAAGAGTTAACAGAGTGGCTGTTTGGGGCTCAGCACAAAGTCTGGTTCACTTCTTCTGAGTGTCCCACCCATGAGCTGAGGCTCAATGAATAAGCCTAGTTGGGATTCAGATCATACTAGGTTAACTGATCAGAGCTAAAGTCCCTACCTTTGGAGCCCTCATGGGGCAGTGGTTAAGTGCTCTGCTGCTAGCTGAAAGGTCAGGAGTTCAATCCCACCAGTTGCTCTGTGTGGGAGAAAGGTCTGGCAGTCTGCGTCTATAATGATTATAGCCTTGGAAACCCTAGAGCTCAGTCCTACTATGTCCTACAGCATCGCTATAAGTCGGAATGGACTCGAGGGTAACAAAGTTTTTTTAGGATTGTTTTTAAAGTCCCTACAATTGATTTTCACTGTGATCAGTCTGGGAAAAGGTAAAAGCCTTGTTGGGTAAGAAAAAAATGGCACCCTTGGAGAATGGCAACTCAGATACAGGGAATGATTTTTAAGCCTGAGTCTTTTTCCTTGTTTTTAACTGCTAGCAAAGTGGGCAAGGATCACTGATGGCATAGCGTGCGGTGTGAAGTTGGGATGGGGGTGATTCCCACCTGAATGAATTCTGAAGACTTCACCCCACTGAATCTAAGTCCCAGGAATCCAGACCCCATCAAGAACTCAGACATGGCCTGGTGGGCAGAGCTTGTTGAGGAAGAAACCACGCAGAGCCCTCCAGGATAAAGAGGAAATGCCCAGGCCTATATAGCTGGATCAGAGACCTCACACCATATCAAGCTTTAGTTTTGTTTGTGCAAATTCTGGACCCTCAATCTGGAGCCTCCACACAAGGAAGAATCAAGAAGAAAGTTCCAAGTCCAGAGTCTGCTTGTCCATTTTCTTGTCGGAGACTTTCCTAGTGTCTAGATGGCAAGTTGAGGTGCTCAGCATGGAAAGGTGGGTCTCTTAAATGACACTCGGGTATTTTTATGCATTGGCATGGGGAGGGATAAAGGCAGATATAAATGCAAACACTTGGAAATGAAAGTGGTCTTGGAGGCCATTTAAGCCAACTAGAAACCCTCGTGGTATAGTGGCTAAGTGCTACAGCTGCTAACCAAAAGGTCAGCACTTCGAATCCACCAGGCGCTCCTTGGAAACTCTATAGGGCAGTTCTACTCTGTCCTATAGGGTCGCTATGAGTCAGAACTGACTCAACGGCAACGGGTTTGGTGGTTTTTTTTTTTGTGTGTGTATTCTCTGATGTGGATAAAAATGGAACCACTAGCCTTTTTGTTTGTTTTTGTTTTTTCCTCTGCTTTGTCATCCCTGCCTCAAACTAAAGAGTTTAGAAGCCTGCTTGTTGAGCCTTCATGCTCTCCTTCTCCAGATGTGACCATCAATGGTTCCCAGTTAGCTGCGATGACCTGGCCCCTTGAGCCATCCATCTGGCCAGAGAGCCATTATCCAACCATCCATTTAGCCATCCACCCATCCTTGCATTTATCCATTTAACATTAAATTAACCTTATAATTAACAGCAATTATTCATATCAGAGCTTCACGCAGAGCCCATTTGCTTATAGATACTTAATTGATATGTTCTTAATTGTTAAAATGCTTAATTGATAAAGGAGATTATGAGGACAAATGAAAGCAGCAAGAAATGGCAAAAGAAAGCAAAAGACAGAAACGATAATTCCTATCCTGAAGGTGTTTGTGTTCTAGTGATGATAAAGACATATCTACAAATCAGCACAATTGTATTATTGCTGTCATTAGCTGCCATCAAGATGGCTCCAACTCATGGTGATCCCATATACAACAGAAGGAAATGTTGCCCAGTTCTGCTCCATCTTCACAATCATTGATGTGCTGGAGTCCATTGTTGCAGCCACTGTGTATTTTGAATGCCTTCCAACCTAGGGGGCTCATCTTCCAGCACTATATCAGGCAATATTCTGTTGTGCTCCGTAGGGTTTTCATTGGCTAGTTTTCAGCAGCAGATTGCCAGGCCTTTCCTCCTAGTCTGTCTTAGTCTGGAAGCTCTGCTGAAGCCTGTCTGCCATGGATGACTCTGTAGGTATTTGAAATATCAGTTGCATAGCTTTCAGCATTATAACAACATGCAAGCCACCACAGTACGACAAACTGACAGAGGTGTGCTGGAGGCCAAGTGCTAACGTAATGCTAAAATAACATAAATAAGATTTATTAAGCACCTACTGTGTCCCTGGTGCCAGGCTGAGCATTTTACTTGCTTTGTCTCACTTCAGCCTTACTGCACTCCTTTAAGATAGTTTCTATGATTTTTCTCATTTTGCACCCAAAGGAACTTGCTTCCCATCACATATTTATGAAGCGGTAGCGTCAGCCCTTGAAGCTGGACAGTCTCTACACCTTACACTATTAACCAGCAAGCTACTCCCCTGCTAGTGATGGAGTCACCGATGAAGACAGGACTCGAAGGGAGTTTACAAAAGATCCCCAGAGGGGGTGCCATTTATACTGGGCATCAAAAGATTGCCAGGAAATATGAGCGAGAAGAAGGAACAGGGAACCATGGGCAGATGGAAAGAGACTGAGAAAGAGACCAGCGTGTTCAGAGGGGAGCAGGGAGTTCAGTATGACCAGATTACAGGGTGCGTAGCCTGAGGGGTTGGGGACGAGGAATACGAGACAGGAATAAGAGTAATTCTATCTGATAGGGCGCCTGTTCGGCTTCCTGCTGTGACCGGACGTTTACTGGCCCTGAGATTTCTACAACAACCTCTGCGAGGAGGTATTATCATCCTCATTTGAGAAACTCGAGCTCAGAGATGTTCAGTGACTTGCTCAAGTTCACACAGCTACACGAGAATGGTCAAATCCCCCAGTTCAGGTACTTGGAGAGGCTAAGAGCATGGCCTCTGAATTTGGACAGCCTGGGGTAAAATCCCAATGGTGGGGCCCAGGACAATTACTGAGCCTCACTGTGCCTCAGTTTCCCCACTCAAGCAGGGCTGATAATCATTATATTCATCTCATTGACAGTTATTCTGAGGACTCTGCGGGATAAGGCATACGAATCCCAAAGAGTAAGGCCTGGTAGCATGCTGAATAAAAGTTTGCTATTTTTCTTATTGTTCAGATAAGTTAGGGTCCCTTTGTTAGGGACATCTAAGTGCTGTTTAAAGCAAGAGATGTGAATGGTCATGAGAAAAAGGTCGGATGATAGAGCAATAGACAGTCACCACCAACGGGTCAAAGGAGTGGAAAAGGGACAGCTTTAACCAGAGGCTTCTCCCATGACTCTAAAATAATGCCCAAGCTCACCCTCAAACACCCAGCAAGCAGCTCTGGGGCAGACTGACCTTGGCCCAGCGATGATGTGATGTGCCTCTCTGTGCCAGGCGCCAGGCTCACACAGGGGAACATTGCCTTATGAGGAAGCTCACGCCTGGAATTTGGCTTCCTGGTAGTTGAAGCTCTGAGGCCTCCCCTTGTAATGTAGAGCTGGTTCTGTTTCACCAAGTCCCCCAACCTCCCAGTTAGGGCCTGTGTCTCAAGCAAGCGTGGGCTTTCCATATCAAGTGCATTGGGCAGAAAGACAGTGCGACACTACTTGTATTTCTCCATGGGAGAGCAACTGTTAAAATGTAATATGTCAGTGCCCAATCAGCACACCCCGTCCCTCAAGGATCTCAACATTTTGTACAAGGACAGTCAGACATAACTTGATTGATTCATAAAGGGAGTACTTGTCCCTTGCCACAAGTGATCAGTATGTTTGCTTAGCAACACCTCATTTCTGGGAATGAGACTGCCATGATGACCATACCTACGAGACAAACTCTCTTAGTTTGGGCTCCCCCAGAAGCAACCCAGAGACAAGGATGCAAGTGAGGTAATTTATCCAGAAGGTACAGGAAATCCCAGTAGGGGAATGGGAAAAGAAAGTGGCTACAGAGGCTGTGTTACCAGGTCAGCTGGCGCTGTGGGCAACTGAAGCTCAGTTCCAAGGCCAGTCTGGGGTGCACGTAGAGCAGTAACCTTAGAGTTTCCCCACCCAATGGGAAAGGGAGCTGGGGCATTTATACAGCAACTTCAGTCATGGTTGGATGCTTGCTCCTGGGGGCTGTTAATTCCCCAGCACGTCGGGTCTACTTCCTGGGTAAAATGGCTTTCTGAGGTATTGCAGAAAGCCTCCAGCATGGGGAATCAGACACAGACGGTTGCAAGACAGCTGGAGCATACTAACCCGGAAAGATCCTGGGGATCTAGACAGACACTGAGGGTGCCTGCCTCTCTAGCCACAGTGATTCCTCCTTCCCATTTTCAAGCAAAAATGCTCTATACCAGCTCACTGATCCAGGTACAGTTGCTGAGCTCAACTATGTTCTGAAGTCCTCGTACCTTATTCTTAACAGTAATTATTCACAAGGAGCCTTGGTAGTGCAGTGGTTAAGTGCTCAGCTGCTAATGGTCAGAGGTTATATTCCACCAGCTGCTCCATGGGAGAAAAGACCTGGCAATCTGCTCCCGCAAAGATTACAGCCTGGGAAACCCTACGGGGCAGTTGTACTCTGTGATATAGGGTCCCTATGAGTTGGAATCGACTCAATGGCACCCAACAACAACAACCATATTTATTCATATCAGAGCTTCATTCAGAGCCCATTTGCTTATAGATACTTAATTGATAAGATGCTTAATTAATAAAGCAGAAGCTGAAGACAAATGAAAGGAGCAAGAGATGGCAACTACCCTATCACTTAGAAATTCTACCTGAAAGTTATCCTACATAAATGCAGATGTATGTATACAAAGATACATGGAAAGGATATTAAGTGTTGCTTTGTTTACAACAAACATTAAAAAAAAAAAAAAGGGAAACCACTAAATGCCCACGTTGGTGGTGTTATTTGGTGCCGTTGAGTCGGTTCTGACTCAGGGACCCTATGCACAACAGAACGAAACTGCCAGGTCCTGAGCTATCCTCACAATCGTTGTTATGCTTGAGCCCATTGTTGCAGCCACCGTGTCAATACATCTCACTGAGGGGCTTGCTCTCTTTTGGTGGCCCTGTACTTTACCAAGCATGATGTCCTTGGCCAGGGGCTGATCCCTCCTGACAACATGTCCAAAGCATGTGAGAGGCAGTCTCGCCATCCTTGCTTCCAAGGAGCGTTCTGGTTGTACTTCTTCCAAGACAGATTTATTTGCTCATTCTTCTGGCAGTCCACGGTATATTCAATATTCTTCGCCAACCCCACAACTCAAAGGCATCAGTTCTTCTTCAGTCCCCCTTATTCATCAATAGGGGAATAATGAACCAAAGGCTGTCAGCCCCTGAAGACTGACACAGATCTACATATACTAACATGGAAAAGTGTAAGATTCAAGTGGGAAAATCGTGCCACAGAATAATACGTGATTGTGATTCTCATTGGTGTAAGAACTGTGTACATGTATTACGTAAGTTCATATAGAAAACACCTGTATTTGTGAAAATGCGTTCTAAAAAGTCACAGAGGAACCTCACCAAAGTCTAACAGGGGTTGTTTCTGGGCAGGGGCTATAAAATGGCTTGCGGATGGCCTTCTATTTCTATCTCGACACATTGTTTGAATCCTTTACTGAGAACGTGTGGTCATGTACTATTTGTGTAAATAAAAATGTGAGTGACAGCGGACATCTTTTAATGAATCCAGAAGACGATTTTTAAAAGCCATCAGCGCAGAAAGAACAACTAAAATTTCCTAGTTGGCTAGGTCATTGGCTGTTGCTGGTGTTGTAAGGTACCGCTGAGTTAGTGTGGGGGGTGAGCACATGCTTTCATGTCCCCTGCGAGTCTCATTACAATAGAGCACTGAGCGGTGACTGTACCCACGCTCCTCCTATCTCAGGGGCGTACGGAAAGATTGCCAGAATTTCTCTTTGATAGACAGCGAATTATGTGATGTAATTGAGAAAAATGTCCACTGAAAACAGGCAAAGATGCAAAAATTACGGATTCCATACTGAATAGACTAAGGTGGTGCAGTGGTTAAGAGTTCAGGCTGCTAACCAAAAGGTCTGCCGTCCAAAACCACCAGCCACGCCTTGGAAACCCTACGGGGCAGCTCTAGTCTGTCCTATAGGGTCCTATATGGTTGCTGTGAGTCAGAATTGACAGCATGGAAACAGGTTTGAGTGTTTTTTTTTTTTTTTTGCATGTAAAATTCGCTTATACGGACCAGGAATTTGCCTGACAATGCCAGGTAGTGAGAGGCCACTGCGTGGACCATCTGGTCATGCTTTTCTGAAAGCTGCGGACCAACTAAATAGACAGTATTGTGTTCACTGATCTGCTGGTAAACGTTTAACAACTGGCACTGGGGGCGCGGGGGGCGGGGGCCCTGACTTGTAGAGTTTCTGATTTCCATGGTACAAATAGTTCCCCACCACCCATCTGTCGGTTTGTCATGCTGTGATGGTTTGCACGTTGCTATGATGCTGGAAGCTATGCCACTGGTATTTCAAATACCAGCAGGGTCACCCATGGTGGACGGGCTTCCGCAGGGCTTCCAGACTAAGACAGACTAGGAAGAAAGGCCTGGCAATCTAACTCCAAAATTAGTCAATGAAAACCCTATGGATTGAGACAGAACATTGTCCGATATAGTGCTGGAAGATGAGTCCCCGAGACTGGAAGACACTCAAAACACACAGTGGCTGCCACAATGGACTCCAGCATACCAATAATTGTGAAGCTGGTGCAGGAGCAGGCCACATTCCCTTCTATTGTTCATGAGGTCACTATGAGTTAGAACTGACTCAAGGGCAACTAAAAACAAACATTCCCACCATGATTGATTTCAAGTTGTAATGCGGTGTCACTGAGCGCGAAGCTGGGAATTCTATAGAATTTCCTCCATACAGATACCACAGACATAAACGACTTCAACAAACAACACTAGAAAAATGTAGTGAAGCGTTAAAGACGTGCTAAGATTTTACCTTTGCTTTTAATAGAATTCATTTAATCGGAAGTTCGTACACTTTACCTTTTAATAACGATGATGTTTAAAAACCGACTCACAAAATTCCTGAGAATTTAACAATCAGCTCCTGGAGCTGGTATGGGCCAACTCAGCACACCACTGCCTGTAGACACTCACAGATTTCTGTCTGGAACATGTCCACAGAGGATACTTCAAGGAAGAGGCCATGTTGATGCTAATCAGAATTACAGAAAACACCGTGTTTGGCTCCAGAAATATAAACAGACAGATTGTGTTTTCGAAGCCTCCTAACACAAGTTTTAATCTGGATGGAGCAAGTCTCTCTAATTCCCCCAAGCAACTTGTCTGAGCCGGAAAGCTACTGAGGAATATAATTCCCCTTTCAGTGCAGAAAAGATTTGACTTCTGAGGCCTGATACTGGAAGGAAATATATGCTAGGTCCAGTGCTCCAAAACCTGCCTCCAAAGGCTTGCAAAGTTGGGATATGACCTACCCAGCAAGCCAAAGGTGATTGCTCTTCTTTTTGTTTGTTTGTTTTAATGTTTAAAAATTATACTTTGGTGCAGATTGCTGTTCTTTTCAATGCATCAGATTTTTTTTCCCTTTTGCTCAGTTTTTCCAGAATGAGAGGTTTTAAATCCTAAAGCCATACTGTGCTGGATTTTTTTTTTTTAATTCCATGATCACTCTATATATTTAGGCACCATGAAAGTGGGGTTATATTCGTGGTGATATAGAAATGGAGACATTTATAAAACAACCAAACTTCATAATATTATGTTTCTTCCTTTTAAAGTGGAGGGGCTGGGGGTGCTGAACCACCAAGGACCATTTTAGCTCTAACAGCAGAATTCACGTTGCATGTTCTTATATAGTTAAAACGTAACTGACCGCAAGTGAGGAGAGAAAGCAGGAAGGGGAAAGAGTGAGACCCCGGCACCTGGGGCTTTCTCTGTGTCTGATCAATGCCAGATTTACTGCCAAAGTGAGATTGATAAATACTGACTAAATCACAGCCACGCTGGGGGCGCAGCTCATTTATTTTTCCACCCCCGCAAAAGGAACACAAAACGTGGAACTCAAGTCAGGCATGACCAGACCTGAAGAATTTGACTCTTCCATTCTGCAGCTAGCCGAATTCCTCGTGATTTGGGCCAACTGCAGGGGAGCCCTGGGGGCTGGAGGGGCTGGGGTGGGGGTGGGAAGGGGTGCTTAATCTGGAGAGGCTTTGGGAAGGAAGGAGCCGCACGGCCTGGGCCCGCCAGCTCAGTGCAGTCTTTCATGAATAAACACTCTAATTGGGGACATCACAGATAATGGCTCCGACTTCTTTCACTGGAGGGCCGGATCATGATTGGCTAATTGGATATTCCTGGGGAGGTGGAGACACCCTCGCTGGCTCCGAGTGATTGCCAGTTAATGGGTTTTTAGAAGTTCCTATTCCAGGCTGATAAAGGGAGAAGGAGCCCATCCAGGAATGGCATCAGACAAAGCTCAGAATCTGGGAAGGCGTAGGTGGTACCAGTCCACAGGAGCTAATCAGGTCAAGGCTTGATTTTGTGAGCCCCAAGGCCCCTGGGTGGGGCATACAGCTAGTAACCACCAAGGAGCCCTGGTGGCTGAGCGGTTAAGTGCTTGGCCGCTAACCGAAAGGTCGGCAGTTCGAACCCACTCTCCGTGGGAGAAAGACGTGACAGTCTGCTTCCATAAAGATTTACAGCCTTGGAAATCCGTAGGGCAGTTCTACTCTGTCCTATATGGTTGCTATGAGTTGAAATGGACTGAATGCTAATGAGTTTGGATTTTTTTTTTTTTTTGGTAACCAAAATTTGGAGGTTCGAATTCTCCTAGCAGCGCTACAGAAGAAAAAACCCTAGCCATCTGCTCCTGTAAAGATTACAGTCCAGAAAACTCTATGGGGCAGTTCTGCTCTATCAATTTTGGCCGCTGTGAGTTGGAATCAAGTTGACAACACCTAGCAACAACAATCTCTTTTCCATCCCCCCTGATTAAAGCTCCCATCTTTTTCAGCCACAAATGTTATAATTTCAAGGCGGGAGAATCCCTAGAATGTGATCATCCTGAATTCCAGACACTTAGCACTGATTCCTTCCCTGTGGTGGTATTTGACCTGGGAGATGGAGTGCCCTACCCTCAGACCTCCCTCCACTTGCCAAGGGCTCATTCCTTTGCATCATCAAAAAAAACAAGTACTCAGAGAGCCAGGCTCCTAGGCTGGCAAAACATCGGGGCTGGTTCTTCATATAAAGGACAGAGAAAGCTGCTTCTTCAGAGATTCTGGCTTGGATTGGAGCAAGGAGAATCCGCCATTGTTCAAAGAAGGGAGGGGGCACTTCCAATCTGGCCCTCTGCAGAAGGATGGCACCCACCATGGGAGCCACAAAGAGAGAAGGAGCTTGGCGAGAGTGCTGATGTTTCAGAAGTGGGTTTGGGCCCATCCTTTTATTGGGGTTCAGGGCCAAAGTTCAGTCCCTGGCCTGTGCTAGCAAAGCCTTTCTGTGGAACATAGAAAAGAGGTATCGGGAAAAAGACAGGACAGGACAATAAGAAGATATGAGGCCTTTTTATACCAAAACTGGAATAAATTCCTTCCCCAAAAATATCCTTATAAAACAGAGGCCAAAAGCAAGATCATGCTTTGCCTCACAGGAGCATCCAATTTCTCTTCCTGCAAGAAAGCAGACTACTTTGTGGGTGAAACTGACAGGTAACTTAAGGTCTATAGCCTCTATAGGAAACCCTGGTGGCACAGTGGTTAAGTGCTACGGCTGCTAACCAAAAGCTTGGCAGTTCGAATCCACCAGGCGCTCCTTGGAAGCCCTATGGGGCAGTTCTACCCTGTCCTATAGGGTCACTATGAGTAGGAGTCAACTGCGCCGCAACCGGTGGTTATAGCTTCTATAAGAAACCCTGGTAGCGCGTTGGTTAAGCGCTCTGCTGTTAGCTTAAAGGTTGATGGTTTGAACCGACCAGCTGCTCTGCAGGAGAAGAGACCTGGTGACCTGCTTCCATAAAGACTCTAGCTAAGAAACCCTATGGAGCATTCTACTTTGTCATATCGAGTCTCTATGAGTTGGAGTCTACTCCATGGAAACTGTTTTTGTTTGTTTGTATTTTAATGAGCAGGAATCGCCTCGATGGCAGCTAACAACAACAGCAATGACTCTAGCCTCTGGTTAGGGCACTTGAGGAGCAATAGCTCTGCTCAGATAATCCCCAGGTCATTAGTTTCTAGGGGATGGGCTCTTTTCCTGGATCACGACTCCTAGTCTGTCAAGCTGTTATTTCACTCACACGTAAAACACTCGGGGTGCCATGAGTAAACTGTAGCTGGCAATGACGGAGGAAACTCTGGTGCATTTAAAAGCAGGAGAAGCCAGTGCGGGTGAAGCTTCTGCAGTCACCGATTTCCAACATGGTGACCCACACATGGACAGCTGGGAATAGACATTATGGACCAAATTTGCCTAATTTGCATAATAATGTTTACCATTTATTGAGTCCTTTTTATGTGCTGGGCATTGTATTAAATATTTTACCTGTAGAAGCTCCTTGGGTGGCTCAAACAGTTTGCACTTAGCTACTAACACCTTGGAAGAAAGTCCTGGCAATCTACTGTTAGATTTTAGCCACTGAAACCCTTACAGAGTGCTATTCTATTCTGACACACATGGGGTCACCATGAGTCAGAGTCAACAGCAATGGTTTAGTACCTCACTTAATTATCCTAAGAGCCTGAATGAAGCAGGTACTAGAATTATTCCCATTTTACAAATGGGAAAACTCAACTGTCCAGAGTCACATCCTGAGTAACAGGCAGACCTGGAACTTGACCCCAAATTTGAACCCCAAAGGCCTTGTCCTATCCACTGTGCCTCAAGGACCTTTCTTGAATTTCACCCCCTTCAATATTTCTTTACTGAAAACAACTGACCAGATGAGAGATGGCCTGGACTCACCATTCAGAAGAACAAAGAGCTTGATTTTCTCTTGTAGAAATGGTAAGAATGTATTCCTAACAGAGGGTCCATTACAGGATTGTGAACAGCAAGGGACGCTTCCTCAGATGTTTCCTTTTTATTGGTAGACTTTAAGAACTGGGCTCTCCTCTTCCAGATGCCATGATAACTGGTCACTTCCTAGAAACCTGAAATGACCATGTTTGTCAGCAAAGAAGATTTGCTGATGACCCCGGGCAATTGCTGAAGCTCTCCAGGACGGAGCGTCCTACTACATAAAATGACTTATAGGAGTAGATGTTTTCTAAGCTCCCTGTGTGCTCCACACTGATGTGTCAAGACTTCTATGTGTGTTACAAGAAGGGAGTTTGCTATTTCCTTTGAGCTTTTTTTTTTTTTACTTCTGCCATAACTAGGATAATCGGCTACAGAATATTGGGATCCTTTTTTCTTTCTGTCTCCTTGTTCTCCCTCTCCTGGTGCTGGTCTCTGCCTCCTTGAGCTATCTGTCTCCTGGTATCTTTGGTACAACTCCATCTGGCTCATTTGTTATTCATGAATTAACACGTGTTTTGCATGCATCCGCCTTTTAACAACTGTTCCAAAGTACACCATAATGTAGCAACAAGGGTCTCCATGTCCGATCACGCATGTCATCAATCGAAAATGTTTAAACATACATCCCAATAAGGTCTTTACTTACACATTTAAGAAGTAAAGATGTCAGTTTGAGAACTAAGATTTGACTGACCCAAGCCATGATATTTTCAATCCCCTCATATGCGTTTGAAAGCTGGACAATGAATATGGAGGACCAAAGAAGATTTGATGCCTTTGAATTATGGTGTTGGTAAACAACATTGAATATACCATGAACTGCGAGAAGAACAAAGCTGTCTTGGAAGAAGTACAACCAGAATGCTACTTAGAAGAGAGGATGGCGAGACTTTGTCTCATGTACTTTGCGCATGTTATCAGGAGGGATCAGTCCCTGGAGAAGGGCATCATCCTTGGTAAAGTAGAGGGTCAGGAGAAAAGAGGAAGACCTTCAATGAGACAGACTGACACAGTGGCTGCAACAATGGGCTCAAGCATAACAACGATTATGAGGATGGCGCAGGATGGGGCAGTATTTTGTTCTGTTGTACATAGGCTTGCTGTGTGTTAGAACCAACTCATTAGCACCTAACACCACCACCTACACGTTATGTACATAAAACAATATACACAAATACATGTTTTATAACAAATAAGAATAGAAAGTAAAAATACAATCATTTTTACACCATACCCTAATGGGTCATTATGGGCCAGCCCACTCCTTTTTGAAGATCTCCAACATCCAAGATGGTAAAGGGGCTCAGTTACTTTGGGTTTAGATGGCAGACATTTACAAATAAACCACTGTTAACCAAGGTGGTCTATGAGAACCAAGAGTTTACAAACATACAGTGAGAGAATGGGCATAGGATAGTAGGTCTAGATTCTTGAAGGCAGCCCACACAGCCAGGCATTTATGAGAATTATACCAACTTTTAACATCAGTTTGTCTTTGATGTCACACTATGGACCAAACCAAAGACATCCAATGGCCCATATGCTGCCAGTTTCTTGACCTGTCCTACAATCCGAAGGCCATCTTTTGCATCTTGTTAAAACCCAAATCACTCAGGAAGATGGTGCATTAAGTTGGATTAGCTGTTTTCACCAAGTGTGAGTGAAAGTGACAGGCACGGATAATGATGAGGAAGAGAGAAAAGTGTACTAAGAACCTGAGACACTGAAAAGAGGAAAGACTCCCCAAAAAGCAAACCTCAGAGACCCAAGTGCCCAAGGACCTGATCTGGCCTGCATTTATCCTCCCCTTTGGCCTGCTGCTACCCGAGTCTGATGGAGGGGTTGAAGCACTAGGCCTTCACAAAAGTGCCTTTCTCTCATTCCTTGGGGACAACGTTGAGTTCCCTGAACTCCTGCAGAAGCTAACAGACAAAAAAAAAAAAAAAACTTGCTGCCATCAAGTCAATTCCAACTCACAGTGACCCTGTAGGACAGAGTAGAACTGCTCCCATAGGATTTCCAAGGAGCTGCTGGCGGATTCCAGCTGTCAACCTTTTGGTTAGCAGCAGAGCTCTTAACCACTGCGCCACCAGGGCTCTGGAGAAGCTAACAGGGTCTGCTTCTATACTCTGAAACTTCAAAGTCTCAATTTCTTCTAGAGTAACTGGGAGAAAGTTAAACACCTTCCTGTGCTCTCTTCAGTACCTTCTAGCACCTGTCCTAGTGACCTCCGGAGCACCACCATCCTTCACCATGTAGTCTTCCTAAGACTTGTTAGGGGAGGGCCATGCAAATTACATGCTAATGAAAGAATATGAATGATCCTGACGGAACTGTAATAAGGACTTCTATCTCAACATATCCTACAGTTGAGGGGTTACAATAGAGGGCCCTGGCAGGTCAGGAAAAAATGTAGAACAAAATTCAAATTCACACACAAAAAGAAACAGTTTTGCTGGTCTGATAGACACTAGAGAAATCCTGAGATTATGGCCCCCAGACACCCTTTAACTCAGTACTGAAGTCACTCGTGAGGTTCACACTTCAGCCAAAGATTAGACAGGTCTATAGGGCCAAAAGAGACCCTGGTGGTATAGTGGTTAAATGCTACTACTGCTAACCAAAAGATGGCAGTTCAAATCCACCAGGCGCTCCTTGGAAACCCTATGGGGCAGTTCTACTCTGTCCTTTGGAGTCACTATGGGTCAGAATCTACTTGATAGCAACAGGTTTGGTTTTTATATGGCCAACAATAACACGTGAGAGACATGCTTCATGGTTTGATCATGTGTACAAGACTAATGGGCACACCAGCCCAAAAACAAAGATAAGAAGGCAGGAATGGACAGAAAAAATTGGATGAATGGAAATAGGGAATCTGGGGCAGAGAAGGGGAGAGTATTGATACATTGTGGGGTTGGCAACCAATACCAATGTCACAAAATAATTTTTGTACTAATTGTTAAATGAGAAACTACTTTGCTCTGTAAACTTTCACCTAAATCACAATTAAAAAAGAGAGAGAGAGATGTCCTGTAGTCCCTGGGTGGTGCAAATGGTTAGGGAACTCAGCAGCTAGCCAAAAGTTTGGATGTTGAGTTCACTCAGAGGCACCTGGGAAGAAAGGCCTGGTGATCTACATTCCCAAAACCAGCCATGGAGAGCCCTGTGGGAGATAGTTCTACTCCAACACACACGGAGTCTCCGCAAGGTGCAATTAACTCAACCGCAACTCGTTTAGAGACATGTCAAGGAGGCAGAGGCAGGCTCAGGAAGAGGGCGAAAGAGAGAAAAAGTGAGAAAGCAAGAGTGATCCAGAGAGGTACAGAAGGGAAAAAAAGATCCTGTCTGCCTTACTTGGTGAAAACAATAAGTCAAAAAAGAGAAAAATGGGCAGAGAAAGCATCCTACCATTGAGCAAAACTACAAGTTGAGCTTCAATACGGGCATTACTCAATTCCAATGACGTGTTAACCTGGACTTGGCCTTGAAATTGCAGTGACTCACAACACTAAGGCATTTAGTGCATGCCAGGCTTGGGTGGCACGTAGTAAGGATTGTGTAACATATTTCATCATCACAACAACCTTATGAGGCAGGTGTTACTGTCATTATCAAAATTTTACAATTGAGGAAACTGAGGCACAGAGATGGTACGGTCTCCAGCCCAATGTCCTAGAGCTGGTAGATGGTGGATCCGGAGCTGGGAGCATAGTTCGGCTCCAACTAACCAAACACTAAACCGGTTGCCATCGAGTCAACTCTGATTCTTGGAGACCCCATGTGTGTCAGAGTAGAACTGTGCTCCATAGGATTTTCAAGCCTGTGACATTTTGGAAGCAGTTCTCCCGGCCTTTCTTCCCAGGTGCCTCTGGGAAGAAGTAGCCTTTCGGTTAGCAGTTGAGTGTCTAACCGATTGCACCACCCAGGCATTCCTGGTCTGACTCCAAAACCAAACCGAAACCCGTTGCCGTTGAGTGAATTTCGACTCATAGTGACCCTATAGGACAGAGTAGAACTGTCCCACAGAGTTTCCAAGGAATACCTGGTGAATTTGAACTGCTAACCTTTTGGTTAGCAGCCATAGCTCTTAACCACTGTACCACCAGGGTGCCAACTCTGCACAAGACGACTAGTTACCTGCAGGGGCTTCACATCAGAGACAGGGTTGAAACATTCAGGGATTCTATCCTCCAAGGGAAAGACCCTTGAACGTCATTTTTTTTTTTTTTTCCCTGTTACCTAGAATTTACTGGGCAGAATGGTGCTGTGAAATGCTCACTAAACTGGGTTAGTCTCTTAGCCACTCTGGGCTTCAATCTCTAGCTAAGGTTATTTCCTGCTCAAGGATTCTATGGTGTATTGACGAACCATTATAGCTTTTAAGAAAATGCTTACAATGGGCTTTAAAAAAATCGTCTCAGCATAGACAAGTAATGTTTGAGATCTGTTCATTTAGGAGAATAACATTCCCTCCAGAAGCACCGAGATTCATCATACACGGTAAATATTTGTTTAGACACATTTTAAACTGAGGATCGTTTGATTGATAGATAATTGTTTCCAACGTCAGCTAATATGCCCAGCTGTCGCTGCCAAATCACAAAGTGATGTGCTGTTTTCTTTTTTTTTCTTTCTCTCTCTTTTTTAATCCTGAAAGTTACTTTCTTCTGACCCGCTTTCAAGTTGATTTCTTCACTAAGGGGCAAACACAAGATACCATTTTTATTTCCAAGGGTGCCTGAGGCAGAAGGCAGGTGGGTCCTGGGTTGTAGGGTAGGGGTAAGGAGGTGCCTGCAAAGGCCAGGTAGTCAGAAACCCCAAAGGGAGGAGTCTGGGGTTGGACTGCACAGCAGCCTCGGGATGTGAAGATCTGCATCCCTCTACCTGAGTCTGTCAGGAGTCAAAATCGACTTGATGGCAATGGCGTTTACAGAGTCCGTCACAGGTGGTCGCTGTAAGTCACAATCAACTTGACAGCCCCTAGCCACAACGGAACCAGCTCCACGCTCTGCAAACCCAGGTTCTGCAGCTATTTCCAGTGTCCATTCCTCCTCCCTTCTCAGACAACCTGTTCACTTTCCCAGTGAGAAACACTGAGGCCCAAAAGAAAGATTGCTCTGTGATCTTGAAGCTCTTCCAGCCCTGAAAAAATTTAAATATATACATATACTTGCTTCCAGGACTACGCAACCCAGGAGCTAGACAATGGAAGAGATGAATATAGAAGTCAGAAAAGCTTTCTGGAGTGGGTCTTAAAAAAAAAAAAATTAACTTGATTTTTAAAAGAAACAGATAGGAGAAGGTGTTTATCAATTCTTCTCCCTAAGGGATAGTGACCAGAGGAGGTGGAAAACATTCTGCTGGTATTGAAAACGCAGGTCTGATTCTTACCAGATCTACTTCCTCATTTCTTTAGATCCCTGGCCCACGGGCCACTGCTTATTGCCATGGCTTCCTAACAAATAATAAATCCTATTTTTGTGGCTAATTAACCCAGCAATCTGTATTTTCACTGACTCCTGATTTCTGGGAAAGTTAGTGGCCAGAGAAAAAAGGGCTAGATTCTCTTATAGGTAATTTCTTCAATACTCCACTCGTTATTTTTTTTTTTTAAATAAGTTTAAAAATCTATTATTATAGGGTAATTGCTCATCAAATTTCTTTAAAAAGTCAAAGCAATTTTCAAATCATAAAGAACTTCTCAGATGTGTCTAGATAATTATGAGGCTGCATTTTATATAGCTCCTGTACCTCAGGAGGCTCCAAGGCCTGTTATAATCCTTGCCGTTGGAGCCCGAGATTGCATCAGCTGTGTTCACGTGTAAAGTGCCACAGGATGCATGTTAGGGCTACTCTGTGGTTACAGACACATACATGTGGAAATTATCAGTTACCTATAGCATCGGCTGTAAGGACCAGCACACATTATCTTCTCCTAATTGAAGTTTCAGTGACGGTAAAACTGCATTAAAAAAGAATGAATGAATGAGTGAACGAATGGACTATGACTTGAACTAACCCATCCCTCCTCCAGGAAGTGAAATGGTTAAAGGCCACTGGGGAGCTGGAATCCCCAGAAGACCTCTTGCCATCAGCAGTCAACAGGACAGCTACCTCCAACCTTTGGAACAAGACTGTTGTAACTTAGTGCTCTCCACAACTCTTCTTGCCAAAGCTGAAAACTAGAATCCAAATATGGTTCTGTGGCCCCTTGCCACAATTTCATCCTACCAAACAGAACCCAAGTAATTCCGAGTTTTCAAATAGCAGCTGTCTGGGTGTGCATTGTTGCTGCTTTGTGCCATCGAGTCCATTCTGACTCATAGGGACCTTGCGGAGAAATGTGAATACCTGTGGGGTTTTTTGCTTCTTTTTTCCAAAATTGAAACGAGGGCCAACTTTGGAATCTCTGAGGTGGAGAATCGATTTTAGGAAACAGGGAGAACTCGTGAAAACACTGATCACACATGTGTGCACGTACATGCACACACGTATGTGCACACACACGTTCACTGAACGTTAGTCTCCCATTGCCTACTGTCTTCCCTAGTATGAGTTTTAGTCTCGAGAGCTCATCTTCTGGAACTTTCTAGATACTGCTGGGGCCCTTCGTCGTCTCCTGGTCGCTTCCCTAAGACCTCTAGGCAGGAGACACCTAGGACAGCTGGGAAAATGGCCTGGTTCGCTTTAAACGTTACTTCTCTCCTCATTATTCTCTCCCCCCAGTACAGTTGCCAGCTGTGATCTGCTGCCTTTCAACTTAGACTAAAATACATTACTTATGCAGCGAATGTTTTTAATGTCACAAAGCAAAGGAATAAAAATGCCTTACAGCAGTTTTATTAAAAACAAATTCCCACAGTAAATATATATACACTCCATCTCTGGGAGCCAAACAGCCAAGGACATCACTGCTAAGTGCTCTGGGAAGTACTTATAAATTACTTGAAATAAAAAACATTGTTGCCTGGACATCAGGGATGAAATGCTGCAGTTTGTAATAAATTAACACAGAACTTTACTTCCCCTCCGCGAACAAAGCAACCATTTGTCTGAATAACCCACATTCAGCTGTGAGTTATATTTTCGCCACTACAACCACATTCATTTGCAAATGATTCCGCAGTTTTAATGCCCAAGTTTTAAATACCTTAAGAACTAATAAATAAAGCGCAGCAGAGCAAACCCTGGGCTTGTAGCTTCAAAACTGCCCTAATTTCCGCTTCCCTTTCGGTTTTTTTCTTCCCCTCCCAAAGTTATTTTTTCCTGATAGTATAAAGTTTCTTTAAACTAATTTTTTTGCTTTTTAATGAATAAAAGGCTAAAATGTATTTGGGGACATTGACTGCATAGAGAAGTTTTCATAATTTCATTATCTGTGACGGTAGCTGGCTAGTGCTCACTTTTACATTTTTAAAGCTTTTCTTCCACCCATACTTTAATTCCGTGACAGAATCATTTTATAACCATGTTTGAGGTTTTTATCATTGTGTGTAACTTTTGTCTGCAAGCCTCGGATTTGGGTAGATTTTTTTTTTCTCTCTCTCTCTCTCCCTCTTTCTCTCCCCCTACTAGACTTTGTCCAGAAAAAAAAAAAAAAAAATCAAAAGAAAAGTCGTGTCACTTCCCTTGAATTATTTTGATTCTAAAACAAAAACTGCCAGAAAACTCTTTCACAATCTGTTAGGTGAAACAAAACGAACCGCTTTTCCAGGTTCTCGAAAGAAAAATTTGATAGAAGCGTTTACTGATTCTGTTGGAGGTTTGAAGGTTGTTTTCCTGGCCAAAAAAAAAAAAAAAAAAGGCCGGTTTCCTTGTATGGAGTTACTGGCTTTGTTCGATTTCTTTGCATTGTTTTAAATAAAGTCCTGTGTAGGCAATTACACTGGATAAAAGTAATGCCACCATTAGCAGGAAGCGGTCTGGGGAGGGAAACTCTTCAGAAGCATGTTATTTCCAGAAAAGTGCCTCATAAAATATTTTTATAAAGTCAGAGTTGAAATCATTTAAAAATCACTCTCTTTTATAAATCTATTTGGAGAAAGCTCTTTTGATCCCCTCTTTCTTCTGATCCGCATCTTTTATTTTGCTGAGAGGTAAACAACATTTGCCTCATTTAAACAACAGGCTTTTGCCATTGTGGTTCTTAAATAGTTTTCCAGTCACCCTGTGGCAATTCATCACATGGGATAAAAAAGGGACACTTTGCATCCAAGACTTTTATCACCTCCCAGAAAATGTTTGTTGTTTTTTGCCTTTTTTTTTTTTTTTTAACTCCCTCCATCCCCACCTCCACCCCCAAGCTGCAGGGGGATTGTTTTAGGACGTTTCAAAGCCTTTTGTGAAGACCAAACTAAAGTCTTTCTGCGGAGAATAAGAAATACATGATTACATGCACTGCAGAATGGGAGATATTCCCAAATTCCCGTTTAATTTAGATTTTTGTTTTGTTTTGTTTTAAATAGCCATTGCTTGAGAGAGCCAGAGAGATATCCAAACGGTTTGACAATAAAGATGCTTTGAAAATTGCAACAGGCATTCTGTAGTCTCCTCAGCTCTGGGGGGCGGTGACTGTCACCTGGGAGGGGCAGGGGGAGAGTAAATGACCTTCATAATTCTGTAAAGGTCACATGGGTAGGGGTACCCAAAAGAGAGGGCGCGGTAAAGAGGTAATCCAAGGACTGCTGAACTTGAATAATGCCAGCGGCTAAAGGTAGAAAAATCACGCCTCTACTTAGCCAAGTCATTTCTGCGTACACCTTCGTCATTTTTTAAAAATCAGCCAGGGATGGCTGGTTTGGTGCTATTTGATTCTCAGAGCGTCCAAGCTTGATGAAGAAGCATTTGCTCAGCCCCTAAGGACTCCAGAGCTGGCCACCCATCTGGTGTTAGGCTGGAGTCCCTGAAAATCCCTCAGTTTCGCACTGGATATTCTTTTTAAAGACATTTAAGTAAAATGGCTGAGATTAGCATATGTTCCCTCCCGAGTGTCCTGTTGAACTTTCTGCTGGGCATTACCCTACCACGGGGGCTTTCTGGAGGGTGTCCAATGAGACATTGGCTTGGAACTGTAAAATTAGCCATCTGCC
Organism: Loxodonta africana; assembly: GCF_030014295.1. NCBI lineage: Eukaryota > Metazoa > Chordata > Mammalia > Proboscidea > Elephantidae > Loxodonta > Loxodonta africana. The sequence continues at coordinate 66,002,036 of NC_087362.1, forward strand.
TATTAAAAATGTAACCAGCTGCATCCGAGGAAACACAGTGACTATTGAAATGAACTCATCCGGGAGAGAGCTCGCGTCCCCTGCTTGGACATTTTTCCAACCAACTGCAAAGAGCCTTCCAGGCCGTTTGGAGAAAACGGCAGGACTCCTGAGAATGAAGAAGGTTTGCAGGTTTGTTTGGTTGTTCAGGTTCTGGCATTTCTCAGGTTGCCTTAGACCTTACGTGAAGACGGCTCCATTTCTCTGCTAGTTGTTTAAATCATCTCCCTATGGCATGAAAAAAGAAATTAGCAAATCTCTAATCTGACTCCTTCACTTCAATATGTTTTGTTTAGATTTTCCATCCTGAATCCTGGCTATGTCTCATAAACCTTAGTCCCCAAGCCGAAAATACCATCAGCAGCCCATAATAACTTCAAATGAGGAGCTGCAGCCGTAATTAGAGCTACAATTTCAGCAGATATTAGGCCTCCCATACTGACTACAAGGTCTGTTTATTAAAAATGAGAACTTTCAATAGCTAGAGCCATTTCTTCTAAAGCCTAATGGAGCATTAAAAAATAATTCATTAACTAATTAACAAAACTGTGTTTATTTACAGTATATAAAATGTTTCTATCAGGAAAATAACACACCATAATACAGCGCTGTGTCGACAGGAAAACATCTGCAGCTTAATTTAACGCATTTACTAAATGACGAGGGGAAATCAAAGGATGTTTAAACAGCTACTTCTTTGCCTGGGATTTTTGTTTCTCTCTAGAGGTCACAGGCAGCAGGGAAAGATGCCCCTGGGGAAGCTGGGGCTGTGGTCAGAGATGTTCAGTACAGTATCTTGATGCAATTACACAAGCAGACACGTCTCAGAGTTTGGACCCAGGGCCAGCTAACACTGCTGGGTCCAGATGCATGTTCTAAACATGCTGGCTTCTCAGCCACTGAGGGCTGTTAGGTTGAATCATATGAAGCTGTCTTTTTTGTAGGTCAAAACCGGTTAAGTATTGGCAACTTCATTAGGTTCAACCTGTTTCTCATTTGAAAATATGTTTTCTTTCTTTCTGCTCCCCCCCCCTTTTTTTTTTTGCCTTGGGCAAGATTTTTGCAAACCTACAAAAAGCAAGCTCAAGGTGATTATGAATAGATTCTCTCATATTATCCTATTTTAAAATGTATTTCACTAAGTTTATTTCCACCACTAAAGTCCACCTTTCCACTGCTCCTGCCCATAAGGCAAAGGGTTTTCTGTTTGCTTGGTTTCATTTCTTTATCTTAATATGGTCACTTAAAATTCAGAGGAAGAATATAGAAAATCCCAAGGGGGAAAAAAAGGTAGTAATAATTGCATTATATGCAATTCAGGTGTATGCGTAAATTACAACCTCTCAGGAATAAAAATTAGTGTCTGGGGAAAAGAAAACTAGCAATAATACATGCAAATGAGATGTTTTAGGAATTTGTCCTCCATTCACCTAGACCTAAAGCTCCAAGTAACCTCAGGAATTATAAAATGAGCTAGGAAAACACAATCTGTTTTCTCCATAACACCCAGGCGTGGTCTGAGTGTCCACACTTGTTATGTGTATAACGTATGCAGTAATAATAAAATGTTTTATTTCAGCTCAGCTATGCAGGGGCCATCCCAGCTGTCTTTTCACAGCAGAACCCAGAGTATATAAGAGCTGTAAGGAGATTTCCTGTAGAGTTTCACCTCTTTCAGATGCCTCCCCCACCAAGAAAATTAAACCTTTTAATCTACACAGAATAGAATATCTCACAGAAACTAGAGGTGTATTTAAAGTTGGACTGGAAAAAGGCAACTTGGTCCAGAATTGTTTTAATCACTTCCCTCTGGATTTATACAGGATAGGTTGGGTCATTGACATTTATTAACTCTCAACAGTAATAATTGTTGTACATTTACACGAACGTGGTCATATTGTGCTATTGTGGGTTGAACATGGACTTCGGTTTGGTTTCCTGTTGTAGGGCTGTGTTAGGGAACCGTCTTTATAAATCTCAATCCTTTTCTCCTCACCTCACTCCCGATCTTGCAGTACACTGGTAGAGTACTAAATATCTGTAGCTTTGGGTCAGAGTTCTTCTTGATCAGGGATAGAAATTACGTAGTGAATACGCTACCTCTAATCCTGCCTGCCACCCCAGCAGACATTGCTAATAGATTACAGCACTCTTTCTCACTCGACCCAGGCACAGTCCTAGAAGTCTTCTCAAAACGCTTCCTACAAATCAATCAGAATTGGACCAACAGATGAAACCTGTTAGCTGAAACTAACAAATCCACATTGAGATCAAATCAAAGACCTGAAAACAACAGGATAAATTGCTCCACTCTCAGTTTGCCCAGTGTGGCCTCAATTAACTGGATCCTAACTGATGAGTTCCTTCAATCAAGCAGGTTTGTTTTTCTTTTGGCAGCTGTCTATCTGAAGAAGAGATACAAGAAAAAAAAACAAGCGCAAATCTAGGAATTATTGAGACCTCTAACCCTCCAGGCTCTTTCCTGTGGTCAGGTCACTGCTCATCTCATCTCTTATACCATCTACACTCCCCCCACAGGCCTGGACAATGCAAAATGTTGTCTATGCTGACAACCTAAAACCAGCTTTGTCCTTGTCAACTATATCTCATTTCCCATAGACTCAGAGATTTCAGGTAAAGAAAAAATATATTTGAAACTAGAAGAATTCTGTGAAAAGGTTCACAGCCCCTGATTTTATTTGCATTTTGGACCATGGAGGTATTGCTCTAATCAGAGCTCAGTGAGTCCGTGTCCCTGCATAGGAACTTTGATAGCTCCCTATTACCCAAAAAAGAGTCAGCCCAGGTACTCTTCTGCGTAAAAGACACCATACTGTGTCCATCTTTATCTCACGCAGTCTCCTGCTTCCATACTCTCTTCAGCCCTGTTACTCAACCTCTGTAAATGATTTGCCTAGATCGTTTTCTCATAACCTTGTGCCATTGCATAGCATAGACTGTATTCCCTACCTGGCATATGCTTTTTACATTGCCTGGTTAATTTCTACTTATCCCTCAAGTCCTAGTTCAAATATCAACCTCTTGCATGAATTCTACTCTCACCCACACAGGCAGAGTGAGTTGCTTCCTTCCCTAAGTATAATTGTATAATTGACCTGTGAGGCAAAGCAACGAGACTCCTGAGTTTGAAGTCCTGGCTGTCCACTTGCTGTGTGTCCATAGGCTACTCATTTGATCTCTCTGGCCTTGGTTTCCGCATCTGTGAAATGGGAATAATCCTAATTAGCTGACAGTTAAGAGTGTAAACACATGTCATAAGCTCAGAATGGCAAACTATCAATAAGTATCAGTTATTACTTCTTGTCATAATCCTTCATTTCCATGTTTGGAAACCACCCGGTAAGTACAGGGACCTTACTTTACTCATCTATGTACTCCCAGCTCCTAGTCAGGAGCCTCACAGGGAGAAAGAACCCAGATATGGTTTGCTGAGCGACTGGCTATATAAAGAATAGGGGAATGGGAAAGTGAAGAAAAGGGGAAACGTTTTAAGAGTGGCTGGAACATAGAGAACATACGTATACTCAGCCGTTCGTATCCTCAGGTTCCAAAAAGCAAACCTTGAAATTGCCTCGCAGGGATCACTACGCTGAATCCACGTGAGCGAAGTAGTGTGCCGGTGTCCCGTGCTATAGCCGCCTGCTGTTTCACAGGTCCTCAGTGTCTCTCCAGCCCTTGTTGTTTGAGCGTTGTGCGCCTAGTGTCTGATGTGTACTGTGTAGTTAGGCCTACTATGCTTGCGTCTGTACTGAACACATGCAGACTGTTCTTGTCATTATTGCCTGAACATTACAGTAAAACAGCTGTTTACCTAGCATTTACACTGTATTAGGTATTGTAAGTAGTCTAGAGAAGATTTAGAGTGTACAGGGGGGTATAGGTTATATGCAAATACTGTGCCATTTTATGTAATGGACTTGAGCATCCTTGGATTTTGGTACCCATGGGAATCGTAGAACCAAGCCCTGCGGATATGGAGGGTTGACTGCTATATAGATAGATAGATAGACAGACAGACAGATAGATAGATCTCAATTGAAAATACAGCTTCAGGTACATTAGCTTTACATGTGGCCATTCATCAAGGGAAAGTCTAGAATTATTTTTGTAGGAAAATCCCCTTGGGTTTATTTCTTTTCCACCCCCATGGTGAGTCTAGGGGGCTCAGTGAAACCTGATGCTAAATGTGTGGGCCTCCTTTCAATCACAGCTGAGGACGTGGGCTTTGCCAAACATCCAGACAAAGCTCCTGTTCAGCAAGGCACAGGTAGGGGGAGGAGTGAGCCTCAAGCAGCGGCCGGAGCAAAAGCTGCCCTATCGGTGGTAAATGCTCCCTGTTAAAGTACAAGTGCAGGAGCCAGATTACCTGGATTTGCACCCCAGCAGCAAAATTTACCTCCTGGGTAACCCGTGGCAAGTCACTTAACCTTCCTGTCCTCAGTCACCTGGTCTGTAAAATGGGGATGATGTGAGCATGACCCAATAGGGTTGTGGTAAAGTGAAATGAGCTCCCCTTCCTTGTAAATCCCTGAGCACAGAGCCTGGCATAAAAGGTGCATGTGGCGAAAGGAAGCCATCGTGGTTATCATCAGACTAGGATTCTCAAAGGGGACTTAGAGGTTTGGTCGGTGAAGCTGGGATGAAAAGAACATTCTAGATAAGAAAAGGCAGGCTGGGAGCTAGGAGAATGAATTTGGCGTTAAGTGGAAAAAAGAGAGCGTGCTTTCTTCCCTTCCCTGTGTTTGGATTGGCTTTTAAAACAGCACAACCTCCGCTAACCTTAGTTGCAACACTGTACTGAAATGTTACTCCAAGGATTTGACATTTCCTTATTCTTCCTACTACTGTTTTCTCCTTTGTTGCCTTGAAAATATGAATTAATGATGAATAGTAATGAGCCCTGTGACAATGCGAACAACCTCTCTCTAGACTCCCCTGTGGCTGGGAACTTTAAGATCCACGACACTTCAGGAGAGAAAAACCTAAGAAATTCTTGTCCCTGATTTTCAAACTCGCATGGCTCCAATGCTCATTTTCTCGCCCCCTCCTCCTGTCCAGCTCCATTCCTTTGAAATTTTTTAAAGAATCTTCATGAAAGCCTCATGAAGGAGGCTTTGAACGCATTCGTAAGATTTTATGTGTCTACCTGGAGTAGACATGAAATTGCTTTCTTTTTTTTTAAGAACTGTTGCATTTATGAAAATCTTTCTAGATGCTTTTTTGTCGTTCTGTGTTTTCTTTCTTTCTTTTTTCTTTTATTGTCTCTGATGCTGTTTCACGGAGCTTGGGGATTTGTGAAGCAGCCAACCAGAGGTAACTTCAGTCATTGATTCTGAACACACAGTGACTTCCAAGCTGATGCCAATTTTCTCTCCTCCCCTCCCCCTCCAATAAAAAACAGCAATTTTTGTCTGCTGCTGGCATCAAAGACATTTTTTACGGCATGGTCTGCACCACGATCACACCATGGTGGTAGATTCTTGAACATTAAAAGCCAAGGTGAAATCAAGGAAAACTATAATATGCAGAATTTAGAATAAAGTCGCACAACTGATTTGGGAACTGAAAATCTAAACCGAGAGTTAAGTTTACCAGGCAACATCTGCACTCACTCCAAAGATGTTCTGTGCATTCAACTGATACCGCAGGCAGGGACAGCTTTAAGAATCTAACATTACGTTGGCATTAGAGCTTTTCCCCCATCCTGAGTTCCTTTTCTTGATGGTACTTTGCAGTCCAGAAGCCTACACATCACCAACTGAGAAGAAGCCTCAAAAGGAGAAGGATACCTGACAAGACCTGGGGAACTCCCCAACACTGTTGTAAATCAGACCCTCAGTTCACCCATGCTTAGGAGAGCCCCTGTTGGAACAAGGAGATTTCTTTCAAAATGAGCTCTTGCTCTGAAGTCATTCAGCCATAGATTCAAACCTTAACTTCCTGTGTAACCTTGGCCTTAAGACTCCATTTGTTCATCTGTAAAATGGGAATATTAGGTTCCCTGAGTGGCGCAAGCCATGTGTGCTGTACTATTAACCTAAGGAAACCCTGGCGGCCTAGTGGTTAAGAGCTACAGCTACTAACCAAAAGGTTGACAGTTTGAATCCACCGGCCAATTCTTGGAAACTCTACGGGGCAGTTCTACTCTGTCGTCTAGAGTCGCTATGAATTGGATTCGATTCAATGGCAACGGGTTTACTAACCTAAAGGCTGGCGATTCTGACCCACCTGGTGGCTCTGCGGAAGAAAGGCTTGGCACCCTGCTTCTGTAAAAATTACAACCCGGAAAATCCTATGGAGCAGTTCTACTCTGTGACACATGGGGTCACCATGAGCAGAATCGATTCAACGATTCAACGGCAATGGGTTTGTTTTGGTTTTAAAATGGGAATACTCAGCATGGTATTTCCCTAAGGGTAAAAGCCCAGTAAGTGATCGTTGTTGTTGTTGACACATACAAACAGAGGAATGAAGGTACCAGAGCTATCCAATGGCTTCCTATTCATTGTGAAAAAAAAGAAAAAAAATCTATCAGAGATTTAACGGGAGAATGTGGCTATCTTGCCCAAGAACCCCTGGACAGAGGACACCTTTAAAATAGAGTTAGAATTGTTTCCATTTCACTCACAATGTACTGAGCAGTACTTGCTCGACCTGCTTTCTCATTTCAAGTACTGCCACCTACCACCCCTGTGCACTTTCTAACAATTTATTCATCAAATTATATGCTATCTATTAGCATATAGATTCCTTCAAACAAATCGGTGCAAATTCACCCAGAATCTCTCAGTTCTGAGCAGTGATGGCAGTGGTGGTGGGAGAGGCAGTAGGCTTGCTGGGGCCACCCCCAAACTATCAAACAGTCCCTGTCCTCGAGACATTCATAACAAACGGGTATGGATAGACACTTAGACAAACAACCATAATAGCAATCATTTGGCAAAAGATTGTGTGGTCTCTGAACTAGACTCCCAAAATTATCTGGGTTCCAATCCCAGTTCTACCACCTAATTGCTGTTGACACTGGACCAATCTGTTAGCTTCTCTGTGCCTCCCTTTTCTAATCCATTAAATAGACATGAAAACAGTACCTGCATCATAGGACTGAATGAATTAGTATGTATATTTAGAATAATGCATGGCACATCATAATATATAAGCTTTATGTTAAAAAACAATAAACAAAAATGAAAATTTGGTTAAGCTCTTGGCTATGAACTAAAAGGTTGGCACTTTGAACCCATCCAGGGCTTCCTGGAAAGAAAGGCCTGAGGACCTGCTTCTGAAAGCCAAAGCCTCAAAAACCCTATGGAGCACATCTCTGCTCTACACACGTGGGGTTGTCATGAGTCAGAATTGACTGAGCAGCAAGTGGACTGGACTGGACTGGACAATGAACCAAGCACTGTGCTAAGAGCTTCAGACTTGTTATCTCATCTCACTTCACAAGGGAGTGCCTGTGTCAACCATGAGCAAGTCACTTGACCTTGGTTGTAAAATGGGCCTAAGGAAGCACCTATCTATAAAATTGTTGAGGGGATTCAATAAGCTAATATTTATAGCTCATATTTAGGAGCGAGCCAGCACAAACTAAGGGTTCAGCAATTTTTGAATAGGCTTATTATGCTCATCCCCCATTTTACTAAAGAAGACTTACAGATTCAAAGAGCTTGCTCAAAGTCACACAGCTGATAGATTAGGGCTGAATCATGATTTAAACTCAGGCACACTTTTACCTGGAGCCCTGGTGGCACAGGGGTTAATAGCTTGGCTGCTAACCAAAAGGTCGGCAGTTCAAATCCACCAGCCACCCCTTGGAAACCCTAGGGGGCAGTTCTACTCTGTCCTGTAGGGTCACTATGGGTTGGGATCAACTTGATGTCAACAGGTTTGGTTTTTTGTATGCTGTTACCACTTTACCATACTGACTGACTCAATATGACGAACACCCAAAGAAAGGTCTATATAAAGCATTCCAAAAACACAAATCTGTCATTCCTGTCTGGGAAAATCAGGGAAGTTCACGTGGAAGAGACGGTTTTTTTCCTTCCTTCTGTCCTTCCTTCTTTCCTTCCTCCATTCCTTCCTTCACTTCTTTCTTTTATTCTTTCTTCCTTCTTCTTTCTTTCTTCTCGTGACAATGGCAGTAAACATTCATTTAGTTTGGTTCAACGCAACAGTGACTCTGCATACTCTAAAAAAATATGTTACAAACTCAAGGGTCAAGAGACGTGATCGTTTATCACAAGTCAAGATACAGCCACACAATCACGTGACCACAGAGACCGGTAACTGGCTTCGGTCATGGCTGGTCTGGCTCAGCCTGAAGCCAAGAGGAAAGCAAATGTGGTTAATTAAGGCAGCCGGGAATGTTTAGACTGTGTGCAATCGATACCCCAGCCACCGTCTCCATGTTTTCCTGGAGATGGAATTCTGAGCACAACTGGAGTATTACTGTACTTCCTAAAATTCTTCCCGATATTGTTGGGGGAAGGCTTGAGGGGAAGGATTTAACGCTTTTAGAATTATCCTGGTGGCACACTTAAAGAATGTTGACTGATGAGAATGGACAAGTAGTAATTCCCAAATTATACTTCCATTTATACTCCAATTATAAGATTTGAATGTAAAGCTCTGCTTTTATAAGAACAGAAGAAGCTTTGTGGCCCTTCATGGCCTCCCTAGAGCTTGGCTCAGTGGCTCTCACCTAGATGATCCCCGTAAAGAAGAGAATGAAACAGAGAGGGGTTTTATCGTATCTTTGATAGATAGAACAACAGAGCTTTCTCTTGCTCCTTGGTGAGAGATTCTCAAAGAAAAACGTACTTATGAAGTACAAACAGTTTTCTTTACTAATGACTTGTAAGTCGGGCATAACCCATTGGGTAAACACACCCTGAGGTTGTTTGTGAACACCAAATAAGAGACAATACATCCCACTGCTAATTGTTCTTTGGGCTTCAGAAGTCTCAGTTGGCACAAAACTCTAAAACACACCTGTTCCCAGCCAGAGCTGCCTTACTGCAATCTTCCACAACTCCTAGAGCAAGTGAAGCCCGTCCATGAACAGATTTGGAGGGACAGTAGTTCCATAAACTCCTCCAAGAAATAAGAGTGTTTTGGGGTGGAAAGGGGGAGAGTGCTGACACATTGCAGGAATTGCAGCCAATGTCACAAAATAATTTGTGTATAAATTTTGGAACGAGAAACGAATTCACATTGTAAACTTTCACCTAAAGCACAATAAAATAAAATAACAAAGAAGGGGTCTTGCTCCAGTAAGTGGGGAAAATACTGCAGCCATATTCCTTCTTGGAACTTCACAGTGCATATTATTATGTAAAGGATCTGCAATTTAAAAACCTATTCAACTGCCAGGGCTTTGAGCCATTCCAGTTCAATCCCCTGCTGAAAATTTGCACTCCTACCCCTGATATACTAAGTCATGATTTACATTTTAACAAGATCCCCAGGGGGATCTTGTTAAAATGTAAATCATGACTTAGTATATCCGGGGGATCTTGTTAAAACGTAGGTTCTGATTCAGTATAATGATATGAAGATGCAGATACTCAGCAGGGGGGTAGAACCAGGATGAACCGCTTCAAAGCCCTGTCAGCTACATTGAATGCAATGTTTCCCAAGTATGTTTGGCCATAGAACTTTCAAGCATGTTTATATATTAAATATATATTTTTAATCTAAATCTGTATAGAGATAGACATAGATCCTGAAGAAACGGTTTCTGGTAAGATACATGGAAAGAAATGCTCATCTTGGTTGGGTTATATTGCTTGTGTTGAAGTTGAGACTGGGTCACAGGTAAGTGAGACCCTGCCCTTCAAGTGGCTATGCGCATCATTTGATGCCTATGGCTGACTTTATAACTGGGAAAAAGATTGTGTGCTAGAGTAGAAAGGAGGGACTCCAGATGCAGGAATCAATGAAAATGGGAACACGAGGAAAATGGCAAGGCATCTCATCGCTAACTATCACCAGTTCTCCGCCACCACACAAACACTCACACACACACACACACACACACACACACTCTCTCTCTCTCTCATGTCCCAAACTGCTGATTTTGAGCCCTGAGTAGAGATGGCTAAAATCAAGAACTGTCTTCCCAGGTCTGATTCCTAGCCCAGTGACTGGAGCATGGGGCTCAGGGGCAGTGTCTTTACAAGGGCAGCTGAGGCCGAGGCTTGAAAAAGGGGTCAGATAGAAGCCCACAAGTGAACATCCCTGAGCATATTGTCAACACCGTACCACCTATGGGGAGACTCCCCCAGATAACCAGGAAGAGGCTAAGGGGCTGACTAATAACCAGTTGTCAGAGTTACATGGGCGGCTTTGGTCAATTCTGAGGATGTTTTAGTTTTGCTTGCAATCTCTAAGACTTGCTGGATTTTTAGAAGACTTCAATACCTCAACAACAAAAAGACAAATAATTCAATCAAAAATGGACAAGGGATATGAACAAACACTTCACCAAAAAGGACATTCAGGCAGCCAACACACACACGAGGAAATGCTTACAATCGTTAACCATCGGAGAAATGCAAGTCAAAACTACAATGAGATACCACCTGAACCACAGCCTCCACCAGCCCAAGCCCAGAAGAGCTAGATGGTGCCCAGCTACCAGGACCAACTGCTCTGACAAGGATCACGATGGAGGGTCCCAGACAGAGGACAAGAAAAATGTAGAACAGAACTCAAATTCAAAAAAAAAAAAGACCAGACTTACTGGTCTGACAGAGACTGGAGGAACTCCCAAGATTATGGCCACTGAATACCCTCTAACTTAGAACTGAAGCCCATTCCCAAAGTCCACTTTTCAGCCAAAGATTAAATAGGCCTGTAAAACAAACAGAGCTCAGCTGCTAACTGAAAGGTTGGCGGTTCGAATCCACCAGCTGCTCCTTGGAAACCCTATGGGGCAGTTCTGCTCTGTCCTATGGGGTCACTATGAGTTGGAATCGACTCGACGGCAATGGGTTTGTTTTTTTGTTTTCTTTTAATAAAACAAAAAATAACACATGTGAGGAATGTGCTTCCTAGTTCAATCAAGTATAGGAGACCAAATGGACAACATCTGCCCAAAAGCAAGGAGGAGAAGGCAGGAAGGGACAGGAAAATTGGACAAATGGATTCAGGGAACACAGGGTGGAAAGAGAAAGGGGGAGAGTGCTGACACATTGTGGGGATTGCAGGCAATGTCACAAAACAATTTGTGTATAAAGTTTTGAATGAGAAACTAATTTGGGCTGTAAACATCTACCTAAAGAACAAGAAAATTTTTTTTTAAGTTTTTTTTTTTTTCTGAAAAAGTCACCAAATATACAAAGATAAAGAGATGAAATAATCCTTTTGCAAAATGGTATAGCTTCCTTTGGCGCATGTTTTCTGGTACAATTATATCCCCTTCTTTACAATGTGGCTCATGTGGGTATTTTATATCCTTTTAAAGAATTAATGAAGGGGTGTAAATGGGTGTGCCTACCTCTGTTCTCCTCTTTAATAAATGTGTCTGCTCTTTTAAATAAATCAGAGACTCTCTCCCCTGCCCTCCTTAAAGAGCATTACCAGGACTAGACTGAGAGTGAGTCTGGATTCCAGAGGTTGACCTTGCATATTATGAAGAGCTACAAGATGTTGAGTGTAGTCCAGGCGTGGATTTCAACTTCAGTGTTTCCAAACCAGATTAAGTTACCTGAGCTGACATCTGGATGTCTCAAAGAATTCCATTTGAAAGGATTGGTAACTGCTTCCTATGAAGAAATTCCACCTTCATACTTTAGAATGTTCCCTGAATACACACTTGAATGCCCACATCAAGATGTAGGATCTTTGCACCACCGTTGAGAAGGCGTTTCATAGACTTTTCCAGAAGAGTAAGAACTGGTGGGGTTAGACTCAAGACCACAGAAGGAAAGGTTGAAGGAAATAGAGACATCGGCCGAAAGAATACCAGCTTTTTTTCCAAGAATCTACAATACCAAAATAGAAAACAAGAACTAGATATATTCCCTGTGGCCCCAATACTTTGACTCAAAGAACAAGGAAGAGTTTTTTAACAAGAAGTGGCCCAAGACGGAATGGTGTGATACCTGTGTCGGTAGTAAGCGCCCCATCAAAGGAAGCATGAAAATGGAGGCTGCATGACCAGCAGGCGAGGCATTATTTTAGAGACAACTCAAGCACCAGGAAAAGGAGTCACTTAGCAATCTCTAAGATCCCTTCCTTCCGAATCACATTTTCTTCTTTTATCTCCCTGTGACAGAAGTCTCCTTGAACCAATGGCAATAATGCTGGTTCCCTGAAGAGCCTGCCTTCTGCATGGGCTGAATCCTTGGCTCTGTGGAATAGCTTGGAGCAGATCCATCCAAGCTTGTCGCCTGGCACAGCAGGGCGGGAACAGGAGGCTAAGGTGCCTCTTGGGGAGCCTTCTAACTCTCAGCATTGGTCTTTGTGCTTCCTTCCCCTGATCACCAGGTACCCTAGACAGCCCTCTGTAAAGAATTCAGAGCCTCTCAAGCTCCCAGCAGGAAAACCTTGGAGCCTGGTTGTTGGAAATAGCTCCCAACCTGCATCTCAGGCAGGTATTTTTAGGTTCTGTCTTGAAGACACAGAAACTCTCATACATTTCAGCTTCTTTGGAGTCAGTACAACCCCAGACATGTCATTGAAATGGGGTATAATTGTGGTCTCCTCCACCCACCAATCTAAGCGAGTGGAAAAGGGCTCCCCGCTGTGCGGCAGTGAACGTGGAGAGCCTTTCCTGCCAAGGGAAAGTCAAAATGGATTTTTTAAAATAATAATACGTTGATCAAGAAGAGAAGGAAAAAAATCTGTTTAGGAGAGGGGGCTCTGAATTGGGGCTGATCTGGAGCGAAAGGTTACCTATTATTCTGAAACCTGGTCTTCCTTCTGCTTTGCAAACTATGGCATTCATGCTTGGAGGAGCTAAAGGCTCGTATTTGAGGTTTAGGAAATAAAGATCCTGGGAATCATCTGAGTTAGATCAATGGCTGTTATTAATATGAGACTCTCTGAGGAATAATTATAACTGTCAGTCACTGGGCGTAGCCTGACATTAAAAGGAGAAATAAGAGAGAAACCAAATGACGCAGGGCAGCTATGTGGGATCGGCAAGAGGTATTTTGATCGCGTGTAGGAGCTGTGAGAAGGGATGTTCCCAAGGGAATCTGGCAGCCATCTCATCGCGGGACAAGTCAACAAAGATGACACAGGGGCTATTTTCTGGGTGCTCAGGGAGAATGATCTTGAGGGCTGGTGTTCCAACTGTGGGGCCATTGATCCCAAATGTCTGAGGAGGCGCTAGTTCCTTCCAACTCACACAACCCTGGAAAGCAACATGAATCAAATGACCCAGGGGAATGTTACAGTCATCCCTGTAATCAGTGGGTCTTAGTACCCAACAGCGAAGAGAAGTTTATTGGGGTGAAGGATGTTTGTGGAGTTGGTTTAGTAGACAGTAAATCTTTTTCATAGGAGTAAAACAGGAAAGGTCCTTGCCATGAGGTCCAAAAAGGGCATGACCGATAGTCAGTTGTCTCAGCTTAAGTTGTTTGGACACTCCAAGGAGGGGGAAGGGAAGAAAGCCAACACCCTAACCCAGGAATGGGATTGAAGGATGTTCAGAGAACAAACTCAGAATAACTCCTGTGAAGGTCCCTCTAAAAACCCCTACCACCATCACTAGAAGCCAAAGTCCAGTTTATGTGGCTAGAGACAAGCTCAGCTACGTAATTTGCAGGGCCCAGTGCAAAGTGAAAATGCTTTGTTCAAAAATTAGTAAAAATTTCAACACAGCGACAACAGGGTCTTGTACTAAGTCTCGGGGTCTTCTGGAGCTGCTCGAATGCCCAGGATTAGAGAGTAAGCCCCTAGGAGTATTGGGAGGCAAGGGATCTAATTCAGAGCATAAAGAGGCCCCTCAGAAGTTATTGAAATAATTGGTAAGGAAAAGTAAAGGTGGATTAAAAAAAAAATTACATGTTGATCAAGAAGAAAAAAAAAAATCTTTTGAAAGAAGAGGGCCCTGAACCTGGGCATGTCTGCCTAATGGTTATGTTTCAAAAAGTCATGCTACCATACTACACTCAGCAGTTTACAGATAGCATTTAATCCACAAACCCCTGTTGTCAGTCAAGCTTCATATTTCATGTGAAAAACCTACTACCCGCCAATATTTACTGAATCCTTGCTATGTGATGGGTTTGGTACTAAAAGCGTTTATTCGATCTTCATACCGGTTGCCGTCAAACTGACCCTGATTCACGAGGACCCCACGCGTGTGAGAGGAGAACTGTGCTCCACAGAGTGTTCGGTGGCTGATTCTTGGGAAGCAGGACACCAGGCCTTTCTTCTGAGGCTCCAACGTTTGGTTAGCAGCCGAGCGCCTTAACCCTTTGCACCACCCAGGAGCTCCATTTGGTCTTCATAGCAGGCACCATTTTCATCCCTAGTTTAAAAAGATGAGCAACCAAGTGTTCGAGGAATTAAATATTTAGCCCAAGGATCTACAGGTACTGAGTGGGCAGAGCCTGAATTCTGAGTTCTGTACCCGATTCCGTAACCACTAGACCACACTGCTCCCTTTGGGAAGCCCTGTCCCACTGTCTTTTTATGAAAACCATATGGAGTCATCTGTCTCACTTGACAATCACGCGAAGAGAGGCTAAGACATTCTGAAAATTAGTGGGTGAGTCAGAAATCGAACACTACTTTAACTCAAGGATCTATAACTGAACCAAGGAAAGAAGGAAGAGTATGGCCCCCAAACACACGTTAGCATTCATACAACCATACCGTCTGAGGACTCAGAGCTGGCAGGGGCCTCAGTGTATCACATGACCTTCACCTTCAAGCAGGGTAAGAGACCAGCCAGGCGGGCCCACCAAGAGAAGCAAATTGTAAAGCCTGAGGGAAGAGAACTCCGCCCAAAGACCTGTAAAACCTTTTCGGGTTCAAACTGGGTTTTGAGATAGCCAGAAGAAAAAAATCACAAAGACCTGGCCCCAAGCAGGCTGTAAAATTTCAGAGCTGAGCAGAGAAGTGGTTTCATGCTAACTTTTCATAAAAGGCAGAAAAGCAGAGAGGAAAAGTTAATTAAGTAATAACTTGGCTGCTGAGAAAACTTTGCTCGTGCTTGGAGGGACGTCATGCTAGGGTTAGAAGTAGACATTTTCCAGAGCAGGGGAACGGGATGCGGCTTATTTTTACATCTTTTCAGCATTCTATCCTGGTTCGATCCCTGGAGGCGCAGTGGTTAAGAGTTTGACTGCTAACCAGAAGGTTGGCAGTTCAAATCCACCAGCTGCTCCTTGGAAACCCTCTGTCTTACAGGGTTGTTATGAGTCGGAATTGACTCAACGGCAGTGGTTTTTTGGCTATCCTGGTAGGAAAGATCAAGGAATAAAGGGATATAAGGAAAAGGAGTCTGAGAATTTACCCTCACTCTCTGAATTTGCAAACCACTCCCTTTCATAAAAGGAACAGTTTTCTCAACCAATCAGAAGCCAACTCAGTGTTAAAAAAGGAACAGGAAGGAACGTCAGGAAAGCAAGTTTGAAACAGGAATTGGTTGACTTGACCCCAGGGTCTTGCGCCTAACAGTTGTGTGAAGTGTTTCTCACTGTTTTGCTGGAACTTCTCTCTGCTTCAGGAGTTCCTGGGTTGTGCAAAGGGAACCCTGGTGGCACGGTGATTAAGCACTCGGCTGCTAACTGGAAAGGTTGGCTGTTTGAAACCACCAGCTGCTCCATGGGAGAAAATGTGGCAGTCTACTTCCATAAAGATTTTCAGCCTTCGAAGCCCTATGCGGCAGTTCTACCCTGTCCTATAGGGCTGCTGTGAGTTGGAATCGACTCGATAGCAGTGGGGTTGATTTTGGTTTGGGTGACACAAACAGTTAACGCACCTGGCTACAGACCAAAAGCTTGGAGGTTTGTGTCCACCCAGAAGCACCTCGGAAGACAGGCCTGGCAATCTCCTTCCAAGAGACCAACCACTGAAAATCCTATGGAGCACAGTCCTACTCTGACACACATGGGGTAGCCATGAGTCAAAATCAACTCAATGGCAACGGGTACTGGTTCTCTCTGCTTTGGGTATTTGTCTATCCCAGAGCCAGGATTTCTGTTTTCTTGGTCTCTGTGTCTCTTGGTGCCCTGCCTGGAGCATGACCAAAAAAACCATACCCACTGCGGTGGAGTCGATTCCCACCCACAGGAACCCCACAGAGTTTCCAAGGCTGTAAATCTCTATGGAAGCAGGCTGCCACGTTATTCTCCCTCAGAGCCACTGGTGGTCTTGAACCACTGACCTTTCAGTTGGCAGTGAAGCGCTTTAACCACTGCGACACCAGGGCTCACCTGGAACACAGTAAGCTCACTAAGGTGAATTGGCAACAGTTGTGTTAGTTGGGGAAAGAGCATAATTACATGCAACTATTTCTGTTCCTTTAAATCTTGCTCTCTATATATTTTGACTCCCATTTGTAGGCTGAAAAGAGCAATTAGTGATTTTAGTGATGGAAGCTGCTGCTTTAATAAAACATTATACCCATGTAAAATAAAAAGAAAGATACATCAGCTACACTGTATGTTCTTTCTTTCTGTGTCTCCCAATTAGCCATGCCTGGAGGGGAAAAACAACAACAACAACATATCTTTTCCATTTCCTTGGTAGCAGTTACTGAAATATTAAGCATGGCTCTTGAAAAGCAGTAGCCGTTTTTTTGCAGCATGTACTTTAAATAAATCCCCCAAATGCAATACAGTCAACAAGAGCAAATGCCACCACTGTCTGTAATTTTAGGTCCCAGAATACTTAAAAGATATTCAGTAAAAATTATCCCCTAACACTTAGCATCAGGGGGTCTGCTCTGTGATTGTGTCTGATCATCCCCTAAAGCCTTTGGGTTTGTTTAAGCCACCCATTGTTATGAAGCCTCCGTTGTGTGAGTTCATGGTTCTCTGCTCCCATGGTGGGTCACCACTGTCAAAGGTGAAACTCTCAGTTCTCTAGCTCAGCACTTCCCCAGGGGTTCTGTCCTCTGCCCTGATGCCAACTTACCAGATACTGCCAGATGCGAAGGCCGCCAGGGAAGAGAAGTGGCATCCAATAGGTTCCTGGTTTCAGCTCAGCCCACACCACCTCCCCCAGCAAGGGACTGTTGGGTCCTCCTAACCCTTACTCTTCCATTCCAGTTGAGGAGGATCAGGACAAAAGGGGCGGAGAGCAACCCAGCATACAGGACCAAATGTCAGGATTACAGAGGGTGATAATTAAAGTCCAAGATGACAGATAACTATAAAACCAGATTGGTTCCTCTCCACATGGAAGGAAAACATCGTGTTGTTGCCCAACCCAAGCTTTTTTGGTAAATTGAAATTCAAATTTTATTTGGAGCTATTTTTAAAGGTCCATTAATTAAAAATGAGAAGCCACGTCAAATGCAAGAGATACCACAAAAGGTGTTAGATTTAATGATCACCAAGGCCTATAATTAAAAGACGATGTTATCTGAATATCAAACACTCTAAACCCATGTTTGTTTGCTTTTTTTTTTTTTTATGGAAAATAAACAAATTCAGGAGCAAAAAAGATAGAAAAGAGCTGTGCAAAATGTAATGATAAAGGTTGACTTCTAAACAGCCGAGGAAATTACAGTCATCATGTGTGGGAAAAGAACAAACACCTCTTAATTGCATTTCATGATAACGTACCTTTCTCCACTCAGTTGTATATATTAATTATCAAAATCGTGTTGCAAGAGTGGAGAAGCTCCACAATAGTTCTTTTTCCCCCTTCCTCCCTGAATTCTGTCTGAAGCAGGATGGAAGAACAATATCATCTGTCATCTGCCAAAAGAGCTCTCAAAGGCAAAATCATAAAAAGAGTGAAAGGCTATTATATAAGAAAGAAGAAAAAAATGCTTAAATTTCACAGATTTTCCACTTATGAATGTTGGAGGTTATCTGTTCTTTTAGAAAAGCATCTTCTCATATTGTTTTGTGTGTGTGTATGTTCAGGCAACGTCGCTTGCTGATAACTGTATCACATGGCATATGCATTACGTCAATAATTGTCAGAGGATGGGGGAGTGGGTGGGGAGCAAGTATTATTAGGGAAAGATGCCATACAGGACTTGAAAAATGTTTCAGGCAAGGAATGGTTTGGATTTGAGACTGATGCTTTGATAAGGAAGCCTGGCTGCTGTCTGCCTGCTCTAAGGACGGTGATGGAGGGAACGGCTATCGCCACAGCAGGAAAGACTCCATCTAGGCCTGACGAGGACTTTCAGACTGCCGTGTTTTCAGATGATGGAATAGGGTTGGCCAAAGTGGCATTAGGAAGTCTCCTGATCAGAAATCTTCCCAAACAGGTGAGATCCATCTGTTTGGCAAGAGCTAAAGTGTAATTCTTTAGAGATCTGGGATCTTAACCTGGGCTTTAGGGGGCCCCTGCGTGGTGAGAACAGTTTGCCCTTGACTACTGATCAAAAGGTTGGTGGTTAGAGCCCACCCAGAGGAGTTGTAGAAGAAAGGCCAGGTGATCTGCTTCCATAGAGATTCCAGCCAAGAAAATGCTATGGAGCAGTTCCATTCTGTTCCACATGGGGTCACCATGAGTTGGAATTGACTCGAGAGCAAGGGCTTTTATTTTATTTTTTATTTTTTGGCACATGCATGATGAAGTCCCTTAGTGGTATAAATTGTTAAAGTGCCCAGCTGCTAACTGAAAGGTTGGCAGTTTGAATCTACCCAGAGGCGCCTTGGAAGAAAGGCCTGGTGATCTACTTCCGGAAAATCAGCTAGTGAAAGCTCTGTGGAGCACAGTTCCCCTCCGATGCGCACAGGTCACCTTGAGTTGGCATCGACCGAATGGCGACTGTTTCTTTATGTGTGTAATTGCATTTTTCTGGGCAGAGCTCCATAACTTACTGGATTCATGGCTCAATCTGTAACCCAGAAAGAGTTAAGTGCTGCTGCTCTAGGCCCTTGGTACCCAGTGTGTGGCCTGTGGACCGGCAGCATGCCTCACCTGGGAGCTTGCTGGAAGTGCAGAATCTGGGGTCCTACACAGACCTGTGGAGTCAGGATCAGCATTTAAACAAGAGCCCTAGGTGATCCACGTGCTCTTCAAAGTGTGAGATGTGGCAGTTTAGATGGCCCTCGGTGACAGTGATCCACTCCCCTTCATGGGGCTACGGAGCCACAGCTGCTTTCCCCATCCACAACTGTGAGTCACACAGGCTCAGGTTCAATCCTAGGCCTTGCCATTGACTGGCTGTGTGACCTTAGCCCCTACAGAGGTGGCAACAAAACCTTCCCCATATAAAATCCATTGCGGTCAAGTCAATTCCAACTCATAACGACCCTACAGGACAGAGTAGAACAGCCCCATAGGGTTTCAAGGAACGGCTGGCAAATTTGAACTGCTGATGTTTTGGTTAGCAGCTGAGGTCTTAACTACTGTGCCACCAGGGCTCCTTCCCCATATGGACGTTGTAAAAATTAAATGAGATGATGTGTGTTCAGCCTTTAACAGAATACCTGGCACATAGAAAGCACTGCGTATCAGTTGCTGTGATTATTATTATAAATGTCCTGAATCTTGTCAGAGTCTGAAAATTATCCATGACATCAAAAGTGTTGTGATCACAACAGCACCTCGTAAGGTTAGATAGGAGGCTTGGGGTGGGGGGTGTGCGTTTGTGTTAATGGGGAAGGAACAGCTTGGAAACGAAGGGTAAGAATGACTGCGCAACTTGAAGAATGTAATCAATGTCACGGAATTGTGTATGTAGGAATTGTTGAATTGTTCTGCTGTGTGTATTTTCAACAACGACAAAAAATAAAAACAATCAATTATTATTTTTTTAAATGTTGAGATCTCCTAGTTTAGAGCAGAGCAGTGGTTCTCAACCAGGTGTGGTTTTGCCTCTCCGGCGGACAATGGCGAAGTCGGGGGACATTTTTGATTGTCGAATTCGGAGGAGAGATGCTACTGATGTCTAGTGGGTCGAGACCAAGGATGCTGCTAAACATCCTGCACTGCACAAGACAGCCCCTCACAGTAAAGACTTTTCCTGCTACAAAATGCCAGTAGTGCCAAGGTTTGAGAGACTTGGGTCTAAAACCAAGGGTGTGAAAAACTGCTGTGGTCCATCTCAAGCCTCTGTAAGTGAACTTGAAGGGCTATGTGTCACTTTAGCTTTTAAACCAAAAAAAGCAAAAAAGAATTGCCATTTTCTAACACACCGATAATTCAGGCAAGGTGCCTAGGAGGATTTCACCTCTGCAGGGAATGCAAGCACTAACTGATCAACCTACCCAAATGAGGTCCGCTCCCCATCCATCCTGTCATCATGACTCAGCTCAGCTTACTTTCTTTGGAGTATCGTTTGTAAGCATTGCTTTATTAGTGGTATTTGCTTGACTCTGCTCTGCCTTGACGGACCTTGATGGGTGACCTGGCATCTGCCTGGTTCATCACTGCATCCCCGATGCCTAGTCCAGTGCCTGGCATAGACCAGAGCTCCTGAAGCGCTTGTTAAATGAGTACATTTACGCTGGGCTCGGCTCAGGGACAGCAGTGAGACACACCAGGCTGCTTAATTTACCTGCCTCCTGGCCTTTCTGTCTCTTTTTAAAGACTTGAGATGAAAACATGATGAAACCTTGAGTTTGGGGTTATTTTGGAATCTCATAAGGATTCCCAGAAAGGAGATGAGATAAAAGAGAAGGAAATGAGCAGATTCACTCCCACACAGCTGAGGGGGAAGGAGAGCTCAGGTGCTTTCAGATTTTAAGAAAGAGAGAAAGATGGTGGACACAGGGGTCAGATAGAAGTAGCGCCACCATTTACTAGCCACGTGACTTGACCAAGTTACTCAACTGCTTGAATCCTTCATGTTCTCATCTTTAAAATGGGACTAATCATTAAAACATCAAGGCCTGGTGGTGCAACGGTTAAGTGCTCTGCTGCCAACCCAAAGGTTGTGGTTCAAATCCATCTAGCAGCTGCTCAGAAGATAGACTTAGAGATCTGCTACTAATAAAGATTACAGCCTAGCAAACCCTATGGGGCAGTTCTCCTCTGTCACATGGAGTCACTAATAGTTGAAACCAACTGCAGGGCATCTAACAACAACAACAACAATCACTAGAGTGACCTCAGATGGGTACTCTGAGAGTGAAAGAAGAACATACGGTCAGGGAACAAACATTGACTGTGAGCCGACTGTGTGGAGTGCACTGTGCTCGGAGGAAGGACCACAAGCCACTTGGCACAGTGCCTGGCAAGACTGGGTACTCAGCACTAAAAACAAACAACCAAAAAACAGTTGCTTTCCATTCAACTCCAATTCATGGCTCCCCATGTGTGTCAGAGTAGAACTGTGCTCCAGAGAGTTTTTAATAGTTGTGATCTTCCCCAACCAGATCACTAGGCCTTTCTCCTGAGGCACTTCTGGGTGGACTTGAACCCCCAACCTTTTGGTTCACAGCTACGGTTAATACACACACTGTCTATTCTCTCACAGGCAAGCTGGATTAGCGACATACCCAGCAAGGATCCTGCCTTTCGCAGCTCATCTTGATCGCTTGGGTGAGAACAGTGGTGATTTGGGAATGGCGCCTGCCATCTTGGTGCCTAGTGGTGTCTGGCTTAGTAAAAAGAATCAAATACTGTTTTCAAACAATTGAAGTCAACACATTAAAGTGTCCTTTGCCAAATCTCCTTAAGAACTCCCCAAAATTAGGTGGGAAGAACACATCAAAGCAGCCTGGGAAAACATAGTACTGCCTTAGGACATCAAAGTATTTGTGAGAGATGTTTATCACTGGGTTAGTTACAGTATCTGAAAAGTGGACACAACCTAAATATCCAAGAAAATGGAGAATCGTTTGGTAAATTGGGAAAGTCAATACAATGGAATTCTTTCTCAGCTAGTAAAAATTAAATGACATAAATCCATTGAAAATGTTAAAAAATAATAATAATAATAAGTGTGTACATAAAGTGTACGTGAAAATCCAGCTCTTTGGACAAACAGGTCAAACAAAATGCAAGAACTGAATAATGTTAGAGAGGTAAATAACGTGTCCTGTTCATTTTTTAAAATCCAAAATCTTCTTTAATGCTGTTAAAACCTTTTTCCCACTTAAAAATACAGTCAATAATAATAATTAAATACTTTAATACTAGATTAATGACTAAGAATTTTCCTATTTTGAAAAAAAAAAAAATTCTCCAAGAAAGACCTCAGAAGTGGGGGCATAAGTAAGAACACATTGGAAAAATTAAACATGGCCTGTGGGTAAACTGTAATTACCTAGCGCCTAACTGTTTGAAACAGAATGTTATGCAGATGGTCATTTACGTGCTTAACTGTAGAGAAAAGAAGCAGGTACATTATTTGGGAGGGGGAAAAAAAAAAAGACGTTTGGGAGGGAAAAAAAAAAAAGACTTTGAAAGCAGAGATCCATGGAGTAAGTTTTCATCCTTCCTCAAACTTGAGTTCTTTTTGTACAACCAGCTTTGGGACTGTGGCCACTTTCCAGCCTAGGGAGCCACAGCTGTAGCTGCTAACCAAAAGGTTGGAGGTTCAAGTCCACCCAGAGGCACCTTGGAAGAAAATCAGTCATTGAAAACCCTGCGGAGCACAGTTCTACTCTAACACACATGGGGTTGCCATGCGTCGGAATCGAGTACATGGCAACAGTTTGTTTGGTTTCTGTTTGTTTGTTTATTTTTAGTGCTGATTATCTGTTGTATGCTAGGGCAAATCCAAGTGTTCAGATGCTCACACATTGGAGTCAGAAAAACCTGCCTCCATACCCCTGTTTCACCTCTTCCTGCTGTTCGACCTGAGGCAAGTTGCTGACCCTGTCTGAACTTCAGTTTCCTCATCCGTAAAATGGAAGTAATACTTCCCATCTGTTTTGAGGATTAAACGATAGAATATCCGTGAAACATATAACACAGATACATGCTCTGCTAATATCTGTTAATTATAGTGTTCACATTACTATTCTACTACATTGCCCGTAGAGCCTTGGTGGCACAGTGGTTAAGAGCTTGGCTGCTAGCCAAAAGGTTGGCAGTTTGAATCCACCAGCCGCTCCTTGGAAACCCACTGGGCGGTTCTGCTCTGTCCTATAGGGTCGTTATGAGTTGGGATAGACTGGACAGCAGCAGGTTCAGGTTCACAGTGTCTGCACATTCCTCCTTGCTATCTGTAAACCAGTATGTTTTGGGATGTTTGTATAGAACCCTTTTTTGGCTTTCCCCTTCACTCTACAACTCAAACTTCTCACTTTAGAGTTTGTTCCCCTTGCTAATTGCTGCTCCTCTCTCAGTGACAGCTGTGTCTTTCTGTTGGGTGGCTGATGAATCAATCAAAAGATGCTCTTGTAATGGAGTGATTTGGGGGTTGCTTAAGTGCCGGATGGAATGTGTGACGCTGACAGACCCCCTGGGGACAGGGAGGAGGGTTTCATGCATTTACAACAGGATGTTCCAGGAAGTGCCAAATAGGTGCCCCAAACCAAACCTGCTCAGGATAACCATCCAACAAGATAGGTAAATGCCCCCCAGGGCTGCCCTGATTCTAATTCCATGGCGATGGTTGGCAATGGTTTGGGGCCAATGTCACAGCAATCCTGCTTCCAGATATCCACAGTATTGCTCTCAGCCCCAGCTCATCCTGCTTTCCCTTGCCCCCTCATTCTACCAGTCACTGCTGTCCAAAGCTTATCTGACTTGTGTCCCACACCATTCAAGCTCTGCCCTTTACAGAGGAGCTCTAGCTCTCTGATCAGCATGTTCCCGGTAAAGACTCAAAATCTGATAACATTTTATAGAGCAAACTTTGCAGAAAACATTTGGATTTTAAGGTGGGCTTCTCAGAAATAGAAGTCCCTGGGTAGGGCAAAGGTTCCCACGGCCAGTGGCTAATTGATAGGTTGAAGATTTGAGTCCACCGAGAGGTGCCTTGGAAGAAAGGCCTGGTGACCTACTTCTGGAAAGTCAGCTATTGAAAACCCTATGGAGCACAGTTCTATTCTGATGCATATGAGGTTACCATGAGTCGGATCAGCTCCACAGGAGCTAATACTGGTATTCCTGGTAATAATCTGCAGTTCATTTTGGTTACTGAGTGCTTGCTGTGTGCCAAGCACAGTGCAACAGGCTGGGCAGGGTGAAGAATGAGGAGGGAGGAGGTATAAATATTAACAAGCACCACCCTGACTTCAAGGAGCTCAGCATCGAGTTGGGGGAGAGGATCGTGTGTATAGTTCAGAATGATGAAAGATTAATAAGAGCTAATTAAGGTGTCCACCATGTGTCTGTCAGTTTGTCTAACTGTGGTGGCTTGAGTGTCACTGTGAGGCTGGAAGCTATGCCACCAGTATTTCAAATACCAGCAGGGTCACCCAAGCTGGACAGGTGTCAGCAGAGCTTCCAGACCAAGGCAGAGTAGGAAGAAAAACCGATGATCTACTTCTGACAAAAAAAAGTCCAGCAGCAAAACAGCGTCTGATATAGTGCTGGAAGAGCAGCCCCTCGGGTTGGAAGGCACTCAAAACGCAACCAGGAAAGAGCTACCTCTTCGAAGTAGAGTCGACCTTAATGACGTGAATGAAGTCAAGCTTTCAGCCCTTTCATTTGCCGATGTGGCACGACTCAAAATGAAAAGAAACAGCTACAAACATCCATTAGTAACTGATATGTGAAATGTATAAAGTATGAATCGAGGGAAATCGGAAGTTATCAAAAGTGAAACGGAACTCTTGAAGGTAGATGTCCTAGGCATTAGTGAGCTGAAAGGGACTGGTATTTGCCATTTTGAATCAGGCAATGGTGTGGTCTACTATGCTAGGGATGACAAATTGAAGATGAAAAGTGTCACATTCATCATCAAAAAGAGCATTTCAAGATCTATCCTGAAGTACAACACGGTCGGCGACAGGATAATATCTTTATGCCTACAAGGAAGACCAGTTAATATGACTGTTATTTAAATTTACGCACCAAACACTAATGCCAAAGATGAAGAAACTGAGAATTTTCACAACTTCTGCAGTCTGAAATTGATCAAACATGCAATCCAGTTGCATTGATAATTACTGGTGATTAGAATGTGAAAGTTGGAAACAAAGAAGAAGGATCGGTAGTTGGGATATATTTCCTTGGTGATAGAAACAACGCTGGAGATCGCATGACAGAATTCTGCAAGACTAACGACTCCTTCATTGCAAATACCTTTTTCAACAACATGAACGGTGGGTATATAAGTGGACCTTGCCAGATGAAATACACAGGAATCAAATCGACTACATCTGTGGAAAGAGATGGTAGAGAGGCTCAATATCATAATCACGGTGTGATCAAAGCATGAAGGTGCCACCAAGGAGGACAGAGGCATTCAGATTATAGGGGCAGGGGAAGAAGTGAAGGGGATCAGGGCAAACACCACGGAGGAGCAGGTCTTGAGCTGTGCATTACAGAATGAGACATTTTCTGATGGACTGAAAATGAAGAAATGAGACCTCTAGCTAAGGACACAGCATGGTCAAGAGTACAGAGTCACCAAAATGAAGTAGATACATGGAGTAACGGGGAATAAGTCAAGGATTGTGAGCACATTGACTCTACGGGGGAAGGCAACTGGGCATATAGCTCATGTGTTATTAATAACAGTCATTCTAGGAACCAAATACAACCAACTGCCGTTGAGTCAACACTGACACACGGTGACTCCATCCATGTATGCTCCACAGGGTTTTCAGTGGCTGATTTTTCGGGAGTAGATCACCAGCCTTTCTCCTGAGGTGCATCTGGGTAGACTCCAACCTTCAGCTTGTAGTAAGGAGCAGAGTGCTAGCTATTTGCACTAACCCAAAACCAACAGGGACTCCTATTATGATAACACTCACTGTTCATTGAGTACCTACTCGATTCTACACTCTATGTTGTTTTGTTGTTGTTAGTTGCCCCCAAGCAGATTCTGACTCATGGCAACCCCATGTGTGCAGAGTAGAACTGCTCCATAGGGCTTTCCAGGTTGTGGCCTTTCAGAAGCAGATCACCAAGCCTGTCTTCCAAGGCACCTCTGGATGGGTTAGTAGATACTTTATTAACAAAAATGAATCTCTACTAAGAAATGTTGAGTACTTACTATCTGTCTTAGATGTCTAGTGCTGCTATAACAGAAATACTGTAAGTGAATGGCTTCAACAAATAGAAGCTTATTCTCTCACAGTCTAGGAGGCTAGAAGTCCAAACTCAGGGCTTCGGCTCCAGGGGAAGGCCTTCCTTTCTGTTGGCTCTGGAGGAATGTCCTTGTTATCAATCTTCCCTGGACTAGAAACTTCTCCGAGCAGAAACCCCGAGTCCAAAGGACAAGCTGTGCTCCCCAGCACTGCTTTCTTGGTTGTATAAGGTCCCCATGTCACTCTGCTCGCTTTTCTCTTTTATGTCTCAAAAGAATTTGACTTTAAGACGCAACCTAATCTTGCAGACTGAGTCCTGTCATTAACATATCTTCTGTTAATCCCACCTCATTAACATCACAGAGGCAGGATTGAAAACACATAGGAAAATCACAACAGATGACAAAATGGTGGACAATCACACAATACTGGGAATCATGGTCTAGCCAAGTTGACACACATTTTTTGGGGGGGCACAAAATTCAGTCCATAACACTATCTTACACAGTGCACTAAGCACGGGATGTGACTTGACATCACTAGGTAATAGGGCTCTCTCATCTGCTGCAGATTTTTATTTTCCTATTCTACTTCTGAGTAGATTTGTAATATACTAGAACGCACTGGGTTTGGGTGTTCTGGGTAGAACATTCTTCAAGCCCTGCAGCTCCACCCATTATTAGCTGAGTGACCCTAGACAAGTTACTTTCCACTCTGAAACTCAGTTTTCTTATCTATAAATTGAATACAATTAAAATACAGCTCTCACAGGGTGGTTGGGAAGATTAAATGAGAGTGGAAACAACCTAAATGTTCATGAACAGATGAAAAGATAAACAAAATATGGTACATACATTACAATGGAAAACTACTCAGCCGGTCTTGATACATACTACAGAATGGGTGGAGCTTGAAGACATTATGTTGAGTAAAATAAACCAATTCAAAAAAGACAGATGTTGTATGACCTCACTTATATAAAAAGATAAGAAAAGGCAAATGTACAGAGACCAAAGTTTATTAGTGGTTATCAGAGGCAGGAGGGAGGGAGAAAAGGGGGTTTAACAGTGATGGAAAAATTGCATGGATTAAAGGTAGGGTTGCACAGCCCATTATTGACATTGCTGTCAATAAGTTGTGCACCCGTAAAAAGTTGAACTGGCAAAAGCTGTGTGATAGATATATTTACAACCACAACATGCACACACAAAAAAGTATTTGCTGAAGCTGCTTATGTACAACCAAACATCTCATGGGATTTGGTTCCTTGGTCTGGAGGTTTAGGTAATGGTTTCATGGGACATCCCAGTTAATTGGCCCAATAACTTATTTAGTGCTTCTGTCCTAACTCCTAGTTTGTTTCGTAGTGCCTGGGGTCTTAAAAGCTTACAAGTGGCCACCCAAGACATAACAATCGGTCTCTATTCACCTGGTGCAACAAAGGAAGAAGGAGAGTCAGGAATAGGAGGAGGCTATGGACTGTGTGGCTGATTGCCTCCGTAGCATCTGCCTCCTTTGCCACGAGACCGGAAGAACTGGATGGTGCCCGGCTGCCATTACTGAACATGCTGATCAAAGATTCCATAGAGAAACCCTGATCAAAGGGGGGAAATGCAGAACAGAATTTCAAATTCTTATGGACTTCAGACTTCCTGGAGCCATAGAGGATGAACTGAAAGTATTGCCCTGAGATAATCTTTCAACCTTAAGCCAAAAATATCCCCTGAAGTCTTATTAAAACCAAATAATAGTTTATTTAGCTTAACTAGTAAAAAATGTCTGCCTTGAGCATTATGCTGTTTTAAGAACTATCTATATGGGATCAAATTGACAGCAGTAATTCAGAAGATTAGACAGAAACCTTAGGGGGCAGTGTGTTTATGTTAGTGAGGGAGGAACAGCTCAGAAAAGGGGGGTGAGGATGTTTGCAGAGCTCAAAGAATGTAATCAATGTCCCTGAATTGTCCATGTAGAAACTGTGGAATTGTGTCTGTTTTGCTGGTTATATTCTCAAAAACAACAGCAAAATAAATTTTTTTTTAATAAAGAAAGAAAAAGTTAAAAAAAAAAAAAATACCTAGCACAGACCTGGCCCATGGTAAGCAATTAATAAATTATTATTATTTCACCACCACCTCCGTGATGATGTAGCCAATCTGAAGATATGGCAGAGACTGGGGGGGGGGGGGGGAAACTCCATTGTATTTGTTTTCTCTACCTCCCATGTTCTTTCTTTTTCCAAATCATGAGTTAAAGAGTTAGCCTTGATGAATTGGAAGGCTGCTTGCAGCTCTGAAATGCCCATTTTTCAATGCCCCACTCAAATACCCCTCCTCCAGGAAGTCTTCCTGTGACTCTTCCCCCTGCAAAGCTCTTCTCTCCTCTGAAGGCCGAGCTGTTGTTTGTCTCAGGCTGTTCACTATTTACATGAACTAGTCCAAGCAGAAGGGAAGCTCATCAATGTCCTCTGGGCACTCACATTGTTTTGGGCCCCCAGGTGGTGTCAGGGAGCCTCTGACAGTTCTCCAGCCTGTCATTCACCCACAAACACACACCCAGCAGTCTTCCTTCCGAAATGCCACGTCAAGATTGAATTTGTGCTCCTGAGACCACTTTCTTCTTGAAAACTTGATTGTTCTGATGAAAACCTGCCACAATCCATCTTTCATTGTCTCTTGACTCGCTATCTCTACATTTTAAGGTGTTTGGGGCTTAGGGCTTTAAAATTTTTTTTTTCCATCAAGTATTTAAATCAATCTCTCTCCTCTTTATTGATAGAGATTCAAGCCTACTGATTAACTTTTCAATCAAAGCTGCCTACAACACACGGGCTGGTGCAGGCAGCCGCAATCGCAGCTTTGGCAGCAACTAGTCATTTAGCTGACTTCTGCGGTGTTGCTAGCTGTCCCTCTTCAAGCAAAGGAAACTTCGGGGTTGGCCTCAATTTGGTTGCTCAAAGAGCCTGGTGAAAAAAGCATCTTGACAGAACCTAAGTTTCCTGCATGTGTCTGGGTTCACTGAACTTTCTGGAACACACCTACTACACACAGGGCCTGAGTCAGAAGCTGCACATTGAAAGGAAAAACAAAAAGGCAAAGAACAATAGCATTTTTGTCTTTTTTTTCTTTCTCCTGCTCCTAACACATTTGGGAGAGTTGTTGAGTGTACCCTTTAATAGAATCACAATTCTCTTGACATAGACAGATCGATGATAGATGATAATGATAGCTAGCTGGCTAGATAGCCAGGTAGCTAGCTGGATAGAGAGACAGACAGACAGATAGAAGAATGGATGGACAGACTGACAGATAGATAGCCTTTTGTACACAGGTATGCCAGGCGTCACTCAGGATGCCTACTCAGAAAGACTAAAGGGAAACGATAGGAATGGAGGTAGTAGTAGCTAACATCTATCCAGCCCTTGCTATGGGCCTGGCTCTGTGCTGAATCTGTCCATTTGTGGTTTCAGAGCCTTTGCGTGGTTTTCTGTGTGTGTAAGGGTTATTATTCCCCCCCTTTTATTTTTTTACAGTTGAACAAACTGAAATCCGGAGATGTTAAGTAGCTTGTTAAAGGGCACACAGCCAAAAATGGCAGAGTCGAGAAACGAATCTAGGCATGCAGGCCCGGGAGCCACACTGTCAAGCACTAGTCCACTGGGCTGCCCTGTGCTCTGTCTGCGTTTGATGGAGAACTTACTGAGGGCTGTGGTATCCTCTTCCTCGCTTTGTCTCCTTTGTAGTTGCCTGGCAGTCTAGCACACGGTAGATGATCATTAATGTTCAAATCAGTTACTCTTTCAACAAATATCTATTAATTGTCTAATCTGGGACCTGGAGTCCTTGGGTAGGTAGTTCAATCAGTTAAGAGCTTTGCAGCTAACCAAAACATTGGTGTTTTGAGTCTACACCAATATGCCTTGGAAGAAAGGCCTGGTGATCTGCTTCCGAAAAAATCAACCACTGAGAACCCTGTGATGGTTAAAATTGTGTGTCAACTTGGCTGGGCAGTGATTCTCAGTGTTTATATGTGATCATCCCTATGATGGGA
This sequence comes from Loxodonta africana, assembly GCF_030014295.1. NCBI lineage: Eukaryota > Metazoa > Chordata > Mammalia > Proboscidea > Elephantidae > Loxodonta > Loxodonta africana. Next base: position 66,032,401 of record NC_087362.1, read on the forward strand.
TCTGCTGTGCGTGGCCAATCAGCTGAAATAGAGTTTCCTTGGGTGTGTGGCCTGCATCCAAATATACATGGACATTCTGGCTTTTGCCTGCCCTGGATCCTGCAGCTGCCTCCTCTTCGGCTGACCTCCGGTTCTTGGGACTTAAGCTAGCAGCTTACCTGCCAACCTTGGGTTCGCTAGCCCCTGCAGCTATGTGAGTCAGGAGAAGCCTCACGGGCTTGCCTGCTGATATTGGAATTTGTTGATCTTCATAGCCTGTGAACAAGAGCCCTGCTCTCCCACCTGCTGATCTTGGGTTTGCCAGCCCCTTTGGCTGCCTGAATCAGGAGAAGCCTCTATCCTGATTCACAGACTTGGTACATTCCAGCCTCTACAATCATGAGAGCCGTTTCCTTAATATAAATCTCTCTCTCTCTCCATGTATATATTTATATGCTTTACTGGTTTTCCCTCTCTAGAGAAACCAGCCTAAGACAAACCATATGGAACACAGTTCTACTCTCACACGTAGGGGGTTGCCCTGAGTCAGAATTGACTCAGAGGCAAGTGGCTTGAAATCTCTTGGTGGTGCAATCAGTTATTGCATACAGCTGCTAACCAAAAGGTTGGAGGTTCAAGTCTACCCAATGTTGCTTCAGAAGAAAGTCCTGAAGATCTACTTCTGAAAAATAAGCCAATGAGGTCTCCATGAGTTGGAGTCCACTTGACAATAACTATTTCTTTCTTCTTCTTCTTTTTTTTTATTCTGGAATGTGGGCCGGACCAGTTCTTGATACAGAGGATACAGCAGGAAACGAAGTTGACAAGATCTCAGTCCTCATGGCCATAAGTTGCAGTGGGTAAAGACTGCTTTGAGCCTTGGTTTGCTGGGACAAAGTCATTGTTTCCCCAGCCAATGCTCAAGGCCGGATTCTCTGGTTTTCTGTGGGGCTGATGACCTATGGCCAGCCTGGGAAGCCACTTGACTATATTGGTCACAGCCCCTGAGAAGTTTTCCTTCACTCAACCTGCTTTCTTTATTTCCAGAATATTGAATACAAAGAAAACCCAATTCAGTTTAGCGGATGGATAGAGAAAGGAGCAGAAAGAAGCGTGATCCTAGCAGTTGGCCTGCAGAAAGGAGGGCTAGAGATGGGGGCCTCCCTTGTACAGAGTCCATCTCCCTGGATTTATAGTCTAGTTGAGGAGCGTGTTGAACCTATTTAGCTTGCCATCAACATCAAAATGTCTCTCTTGATTGTAAACTTCTGGAAGTTGAGACCGAGCACATTTGTGCTCAAGCAAACAGTCTGGAGTGATATCAGTTCAGAGGAAGCCCAGTTCCTACCGCGGACAGCTTCTACAGCCAGAATTCTGTCTTCTTTTTTGAGTTCTTTGGTAATTTACTATCCTTTCTGGAACTCAGAGTCCCTAGGTGGTACAAACAGTCAAGAGCTCAGCTGCTAATCAAGTCCACCCAAAGACACATCAGGAGGAAGACCTGGTGTTCTACGTCTGAAAAATCAGCCATTGAAAACTCTATGGAGCACATTTCTACCGCGACATACATGAAGTCGCCATGAGTTGGGGTCACCATGAGGCAGGATCGACTCGACAGCAACTGATACTGGTACTGGGACTCGCTTCTATCCATGTAATGTGAGGGTTTACTCCTGGTTCCTGTTCCACATGCCATGATCTCCGATCCTTCAATGACGTAGTCTTAGCTAACTCCTGATGTTGAGTCTGGCTGGGGCACAGATGAGGCCTCCACTGGGAATGATGGAATGCAGGAGCAAATTCCTTAGGAATGTTTGGTCTAATGAAAGCTGTAGGGCACACGTCCCTTAATGGCACCCGGGCAAAAACCGAAAACCCAACGCAGTTGCTATCTAGTTGGCTTTGACTCCTGGAGACCCCATGTGTTTCAGAGTAGACCTGTGCTCCAGCAGGTTTCCAATGGCTGATTTTTTAGAAGTACATGGCCAGGCCTTTCTTCCATGGTGCCTCCTGGTGGGCTTGAACCTCCAACCTTTTGGTTAGCAGCCAAGTGCATTAACTGTTTGCAGCACGCAGGGACTCTTGGTAGCTGATCTTGCCAAACAGCATCATGTTACTCGCCCACGTCAGTGCCAGAAGCTTGTTGTCAAGAAAGGTAAGGAAGAGCTTCTGAGGATGACAGCCAAGTTCTCCTTGACTCAAGTTTCAATCTTCACCCTGCTTTCTGTTCTCATTATTTAATTTCCTTCTCATCCGACAGAATTAAATACCAAATACCGTTCCCAGGTCTTCTAAAGTCCAATTGCCCCAGTGCTTTGTTTGCAACTTATATAAAAGTTTAAATTTCCTCTTTGCTTGCTCCAATTGCTGCCAAAACAGTCATCAGGCAATGAAATTTTTGAAGATAATTAACATATCAGATATCTGTAATAAGCTAATAATGTATTTCTTGGATTGTGTATCTCTGGTTAGCTGTTATTAATCACAAATATTATTCATGTCGTTGGAAAGATTCCGGTTGGCGGATGTTTTTATGCTTGAAGGATTCCAGCTACAAGTCTTCACAGCTAGGGATACCGTCCTCACTCTCCCCCCACGAGAGGCGAGATTTGATCGTGTCTTGTTGAACAGGGTTAACCTTCAGGGGAAACAGCAGTAAGGAAAAGCAATTAACCATTCACACTGAGCTGGCTACAAATAAAGTGAGAAAAGCCCCTTCTCAGAACTCACATGAAAAACATAATGTAGTTAATATTAAATAAAGAGATTGGGCAACCGGCCTCTTTTTACAGTGTGTGCCGAGGTGTCCTTGATCAGGGCTGTTTTGTTTATGATTAATGAATGACTCACCTTGAGCTGTGTTCCGTTCAATGCATACCTCATTATGAATTTGAAGAGGTCATTTGTTCCTTGGATCTAAAATAAAAGCTCCTTTGTACATTCAGAAGGTTAAGAGTTTGATATTGGTCCTGGCCCAAAACTAGGGCAAAGAGAATGCGGGGACATGTACTTTGGGGTATTTCTTTGTTGTTGTCGTCGTTTCCTTTTCACTTTCAGAATTTGGAGAGAAATTGGAAGTCTGGGCTCTGGTTTGAAAGTAGATCTTAAAATTATATGGCATGGGCCCAACTCACCTGTGGCAGCAATACAGCCGAATGGGTTCAGTATTCCAAAACGAGAGCTTCGTGTTGGAAGGATCGGTGTGGTGAAGGGCTTCCCGTGATACTTAAAGAGGAGTTCATGGAAGGGAAACCAAACGGTGTGGAAACAAATGAAAAATACACAGAATTGGAGGCCCGAGATTGTAGGTAGGATCAGTTCTTTCTCTTCTTCGCACATAATCTGCCAGGCTCTCTTTCAGTAATTGTTTTCCTCTTTTTCTTCATTGTAGGAGTCTCTGGGTGGTGCGAATGGTTCAGCATTTGACTAGGTTGGCAGTTCACATCCCCCCCCCAGAAGCACCTCAGAAGACAGGCTGGGTGATCTGTTTCTGAAAGGTCACAGCTTCAAAAACTCTATGGAGTACTTCTGACGACAACTAACAATATTACAACATGTTCATTTTAGTTGAATGTCACTTATATTTAAATGTTACAATAAGCAATGCAATTTGCTGGACCCCACAAAATCCAACTTTGATGCGGAGGGTCATAAAAAAAGAGAAAAACTTTACACCTGATTTTGTTTGTTTCTGCAGCCTGGTGGTACAGTGGTTAAGCTCTCGGCTGGTAACCAAAAAGTCGGCAGCTTGAACCAAACAGCTGCTCCAAGGGAAAAAAATGTGGGGGTCTGCTCCCATAAAGCTTCTAGCCCTCGAAATCCTATGGGGCAGTTCTACTCTATCCTATAGGGTCACTAAGAGTTGAATTGACGCTACCACAGAGGGTTTGTTTGTTTGTTTTAAATATAAAGAAAATTCTTTGGTAAAGAAATGCCCAGCACCCATGGTGTCTCCGGGGAGGTGGTTAGAAATACAGGTCCGGGGCCCCCTCCACAACCTTTTGAGCCAGAATCGACATTGTAATAAGACCCCCAGAGGAATCGTAGGCACTTTGCAATTGAAGAATGCAGCTATGTTCCATTTTGAAAAATATTAAAAAAAAAAAGAAATATACATATATTTCCTTATCCTTGTCACTATGCACACACACACACACACACAGACACATCAGAGGGATACGTGTGCACGTGTGTATGTGTGTGCCTCTTCACGTATGGATTTGTGTTTTTTAATACAGTTGGGGGACCAGTTTCCAAGAGAGGGAGCTAGTGTGTTTGGGATGTAACCCCAAGTGGGGCCAGGAGCGCGACTCTAACCACCGTGGTCTCCAGCGGGGCACACACCAACAAGTGGTTTGGCCGCCGGTGGGTCGCACCACAAATCGGCTAATGATCTTTTCACAGGGGCATGTGTGTGCGCTTATGCATCCAAATGAGGGCTGGTCACGCAGAAATGAGAGCATGTGCATGACCAGACCTTGGCGGTTGACTAAGGATACTTACTTCAGGGTAGACAGAGTTCACTAGTCGCCAGACCAATATTTTTTTAATCAAGTTATTTATGTGTGAGAGAAACTAAGTCCTTTGATCACAGCCATTAAGATGGGATTAAAAGCAGCAGGTCCCAGGGACCTGAGTGTTACTCCTGGCTTCATCATTAAGTAGCTTTGTGGCCTTGGGCAGGCCATTTCCCTCTCTGGGCTTCAGGGCCATCACTGTAAATGGAAGACTTTGGACTAAATAGGCTTTTAAGTTGCCCCTGACCATCAAGGTACTAGGATTTTTTTTTTTTTTTTTTTCTGGAAATGATGTCCCCTCTATTGATGCGCTATAATTCTGTTCTAGAAATAAATATAAGAATATCCAAGACAGGGTAGAAAAAGTTTCCACTTCAGAATGCCCTCTTGGTGAAGATAAAGCCTTGCCCTTTCACAAGCTAAACTCACAAAAGCAGCATTTCGTCCTCCTCCAGAACCTCCGTTTGCCTCATAGGCCTGTGAGCACCTGTTAGACGCCAAATGATTGAGCCTTTGTGGGTTAATACCACTAAGTACTGTCAGGGCTGAGCAGCCGCCTGGCCACTTCAATGCAAACAAACAATTTTTACAGCTAGAAATAGAGGCTTCTTTTATCTTCTGAATTTCTTTGTGAAAACATGATAGCTAGAATTATATTGTTGCTAAGGAAAACATCAAGCACGATCTCCTTACAGAGATTTTAACACAATCTGGCGATTTCCAAAACAAAGTGAACTTGAAATAAATTTAACGAAATTTCATAGGAAAGTTTCTTCAAGTTACCACAATTTTGTTTTTTTAACAGACTCAGGATCCAAACGGCAACCATAATACTTTTTTGTAGTGTATTATAATATTAGACAGATAATTTGGATGGAGCAAAGATTTTTTAGATGGTCAAACTTTGCTCTAAAAAAAGACTCCCACGGATTTAAGAAAATGGAGAAGGAGCCAGAAGATGTTTTGTGAATTAGTTTTATTTTATAAAGCATTGATTTTATCGTTATTATTTTAGCTTGGAAGCAAATTGAGCCAGCTAACAAATATTAAAGTGACAAACAAGCAAATAGAAACTGGTCATTTTAAGATAAGGACTTTGTGTATGCATATCATCCTTGTGATCACAAGATGGCTGCTGCACCTCCACAGCCATGCCCAGCTTGTTGGCCAAAACTCCCTACCCCCAGGACCAGTAACTGGAAAGTCCCTTAGGAAGAAAGGGGTTGCACAGGCCTTGGTTCAGTATCTGCCACACTTCCCTAATATCATATTGCTAAGGAGTGACAGGAGGGTAGCATGGTTCAGCAGCAGAATTCTCGCTTTCCATGTAAGAGACCCGGGTTGGATTTCCAACCAATATACCTCAAGCGCAGCCACCGCTCCTCTGTCCGTAGAAGCTTTGGTGTTGCTATGAGGCTGAATGGAGCCCTGGCGATGCAGTGGTTAAGAGTTCAGCTGCTAACCAAAAGGTTGGTAGTTCAAATTCAATCAGCCACTCCTTGGAAACCCTATGGGGCAGTTCTATGCTGTCCTATATGGTCCCTATGAGTCAGAATCGACTCGACAGCAATGGGTATGTTTTGTAACTGTACGAGGCTGAAAAGGTTTCAGCAGAACTTCTAGACTAAGCAGACTAGGAAGAAAGACCTGGGAATCTACTTCTGAAAAAAAAAATCAGCCAGTGAAAACCCTGTAGATCAGAACAGTTCTATCCCATTGTGGAATAGAACCTAGTGTGGAAATTATCAAACAATATCACACACAAGTAAAATTTTGCTGAAGATCATTCAAAAGTGGTTGCAATGATACATCCACAGAGAACTGCCAGAAATTCAAGCCAGATTCAGAAGAGGACGTGGAACCAAGGGGTATCACTGCTGATGTCAGATGGATCCTGGCTGAACGCAGGGAATACCAGAAAGATGTTTACCTGTGTTTTATTGACTATGCGAAGGCCTTAGACTGTGTGGATCATAACAAATTATGGATAACACTACAAGAATGGGAGTTCCAGAACACTTAACTGTGCTTGTGAGGCAGTGGTTCAAGCAGAACAAGGGAATACTGCATGGTTTAAAGCCAGAAAAAGTGTGCGTCAGGGTTGTATCCTTTCACCATACTTATTCAATCTGTGGCATAAGCAAATAATCCAAAAAAGTGGGCTATACGAAGAGTAACGGTGCATCAGCATTGGAGGAAGACTTCATTAGCAACCTGCATTATGCAGAAGCCACAACCTTGCTGAAAGTGAAGAGGGCTTGAAGCACTTATTGATGAAAATCAAAGACCACAGCCTTCGGTGTGGATTACACCTCAACATAAAGAAAACAAAAATCTTCACAGTTGGACCAATAAGCAACATCATGATAAACAGAGAAAATACTGAAGTTGTCAAGGATTTCATTCTACTTGGATCCACAGTCGATACCCATGGAAGCAGCAGTCAAGAAACCAAAAGATGCATTGCATTAGGCAAATTTGCTGCAGAAGACCTCTTTAAGGTGTTAAAAAGCAAGGACGTCACCTTGAAGACTAAGGTGCAGCTGACCCAAGCCATAGTGCTTTCAATCATCTCATATGCATGTGAAAGCTGGATGGGGAATAAGGAAAATTGAAGAAGAATTGACGCCTTTGAATTATGGTGTTGGTGAAGATATTGAATAACCGAAGAATGAACAAATTTGTCCTGGAAGAAGTACAGCCAGAATGCTTCTTAGAAGCAAGTGTGGCAAGACTACGTCTCACATACTTTGGACATATTATCAGGAGGGATCAGTCCCTGGAGAAGGACATCATGCTTGAGGAAGACCCTCAAGGAGTTGGATTGACACAGTGGCTTCAAGAATGGGCTCAAGCATAACAACAATTGCGAGGATGGAGCAGGACCAGGCAGTGTTTCATTCTGTTGTACATAGGATCACTATGAGTCAGAACCGACTCGGAGGCACCTAACAACAACTACCACCACCATGGTCTTATTTGCTTTAATAAATAAAGGAACAAATTATCCCCACTTGCTTTCTCATAAACACCACGCCTACTTCCTTTTTCCCAACTGTGATCTATACCTCCCAAGGCAATGTCCTTTCAATGTGAAGGTAACTGCCGAATAGGATTGCATTGATTTTCCATCTATGGGAGAAAAAAAAAAAAACAAAAAACAGATCTCAGTCCACTCACAGAATAGGATTAGAGTGAGGAGATGGAAGCCAATGATTCCTCCATTTGAACTGGTTAATCTCTCCAGAGGATATGTGTTACTTTTTCTAAACCTTCATCTCTTTTGTCTTTTGCTAGTAGCACCTACTTTTCTCTTTACAACCAAACTTCCCTCTTCTCAGTCCCCAGAGTTCAGGTAACTAACCCCATTTCCAAGCTCCAAAGGTGTCATGTGACCTAGGCCTGGCTGATCAAATGAATACATTATTCCAGAGTGACTGACTCAGGGAGGTCATGTGATTGAGACAGACCAAAGAGAGTTTCCCAAGGACCTTTGCTGGAACTATGGAAAAAAGATGCTGTCTTGACCCTGGCAGTGGTAGGCTGGTACAATGTACTCTGCATCTCCTGGTGACCATTTTTTCTACTACATTGAGAGATTGACTGAAAAAGAGAGAGAGAAAGAAAAAGCTGATGATGCTATTTCAGCTCCTGAATCCTGCCTGATCGTATCAGTCATATACACCAAAAATTCTATTATTTTCCCAGCTTAAGCAACTTAACTTTCTAATCACCTGCAGTTGAAATGATGCTAAAAGGATATTTAAAAATTGTAATCTCTCCTTACTTGTATGTGGAGCTTCTGGATGGTGCAGACAGTTAACACCCTCAATTGCCACCTGAAAGTTTGGAGGTTCTAGTCCACCAGAGTGATCTTGGAAGAAAGCCCTGGCGATCTACTTCTGTAAGATTCTAGCCATTGAAAATGTTGTGGAGTTCAGGTCTACTCTGACACACACGGGGCCCCCATGTGTTGGAGTCGACTCGACAGCAACCGGTCAGTCACTCGTGTATTGTCCTTTTTGGTTTACAAAGCATTTTCTCTCATTTATTCTTCACTATGAACCTGAGACGGAGGTAGAGATTTTCCAGTTACACAGGGAAGGGCATAGACTAGCTGAAACACTGCCACGTTCATTCCATCCACTCTTTGAGGGGTTATTGAGTGTGGTTCCATGGCAAGGCTCTGTGCTAAGTGCTAGGGAGGTAATGAACAAGTCAGATGCCATCCCTGTCCTCATGGGGCCCCTCGTCTAGCCAGGGAGCAGACAATCATAAATTACACAATTAAGTCTCAGAGTCCACCTGTGTACATGCAATAAAGGAGCAATACAAGAAGCCCTACTGGCACAATTGTTAAGTGCTTGGCTGCTAATGGAAAGGGTGGCAGTTCAAACTCACCAGCTGCTCTGCAGGAGAAAAGACCTGCCAATCTGCTCTTGTAAAGATTGTTGTTGTTAGGTGCCATTGAGTCCGTTCCAATTGGTGGGGACCCTGTGTACAACAGAACAAAACACTGCCCAGTCCTGTGCCATCTTCACAATCCTTGTTATGCTAGAGCCCATCCTTGCAACCTCTGTGTCAATCCATCTAGTTGAGAGTCTTCCTTTTTTTCGCTGGCCCTCTAATTTACCACGATGATGTCCTTCTCCAGGGACTGGTCCCTCCTGATAACATGTTCAAAGTGCATGAGATGAAGATTACAGCCTAGAAAACCCTTTGGGGCAGTTCTACTGTGTCACATGGAATCACTATGAGTTGGCATTGACTCAATGGCATACAATAACAACACAAGAGGTTCTAGAAAGCTAAGAGAAGTTTCCCTGAGAGTGTTACAATTAAGCTGAACTCAAAAAGATGAGTCAGAGAAGGGAAAAGGGAGAAAGAATTGTAGGTAGAGGGAAGAGCAGAAACAAAGGTCTTGAAGCAAAAGTGATTATGATGTATTGAAGGACTCAGAGATATCTAATATGACTAGAAAACAGAGAACAAGGAAGAGAGGCTCATGGGAATAGACTAGGAGGTAAGCAGAGCAAGATCATGCTTAGTCTGTGAGTCACATTAATAATTGTATCTTCGTTGAGCAAAGACACTGAGTGGCATTAAGAAGGGGTGTGCATGACCTTATTTGTGTTGTGAAGATAATACTCTTGGTGTGCCTAACCCAAGCCATGGCCTTTTCAATCACCTCAAATACAAGCAAAAGGTGAACAATGAAAAAGAAAGCAGAAGAAGAATTGATGCTTTGTAATTGTAGTGTTGATGAAGAATATTCAGTATACCCTGGTCTACCAGAAGAACAAAAATCAGTCTTAGAAGACATACAACCAGGATGCTTCTTAGAAGTGAGGATGGCAAGACCTTTGCTCGTTTACTTTGGATACGTCATCAGGCAAAACCAATCATAAGAAAATGACACCATGTGTGGTGACGTAGAATCAGCAAATATGAAGGAAATCTTCAATGAAAAGGGTTGACACGACAGTCACAACAATAGATTCAAATATACCAATGATCATGAAGACAGTACTGGATTGGGCAAGGTTTTGTTCTGTTTTACAACAAATCACAATAAATTGAAGCTGACTAGGTGGCTACTAAACAAGAACAATGTGGAGTATGGATGTGGAGACATAAGAGTGGATTCTCTTGTTGTTGTGAGGTGCCATCAGGTTGATTCCAACTCATAGCAACCGTATGTTCAACAGAACAAAACACGGACCAGTCCTGTGCCATCCTCACAATCGTTAAGCTTGAGCTTATTGTTGCAGCCACTGTGCCAATCCATCTCCTTGAAGGTCTTCCTTTTTTTCACAGACCACCTACTTTACCAAGCATGTTGTCCTTCTCCAGGGACTGGTCCCTCTTATCCAAAGTATATGAGACGAAGTCTAGCCATCCTCACTTCTAAGAGCATTCTGACTGTACTTCTTCCAAGACAGATTTGTTTGTTCTTATGGTATGTCATGGTATATTCAATACTCTTCACCAACACCATAATTCAAAGGCATCACTTCTTCTTCAGTCTTCCTTATTCATTGTTCAGCTTTCACATGGATATAAGCGATTGAAAATACCACAGCTTGGGGCAGGATAACTTTAGTCCTCAAAGTGACATCTTTGCTTTGTAACACTTTAAAGAGGCCTTTTGCAGCAGATTTGCCCAATGCAATACTTCATTTGATTTCTTGACTGCTGGTTCCATGGGGATTGATTGTGGATCCAAGTAAAATGAAACACTTGACAAATTCAAAAAATTTTTCTTTCTTTCTATCATGATATTGCTCATTGGTCCAGCTGTGATGATTTTCGTTTTCTTTTTTGAGGTGTAATCCATACTGAAGGCTGAAGTCATTGATCTTCATCAGTACGTGCTTCAAGTCCTCCTCACTTTCAGCAAGCAAAGTTGTGTCATCTGCATATCGTAGATTGTTAACTAGTCTTCCTCCAATCCTGATGCCCCGTTCTTTTTCATATAGTCCAGCTTCTCAGATTATTTGCTCAGCATACAGATTGAATAAATATGGTGAAAGGATACAACCTGGGCACACAACTGTCCTGATTTTAAACCACACAGTATCCCCTTGTTCTGTTCAAATGACTGCCTCTTGGTCTATGTACAGGTTCCACAAGTTTTCTGAAATTCCAATTCTTTGAAGTGTTACCCATCATCTGTTAAGATCCATACACTCAAATGCCTTTGCATAGTCAATAGAACACTGGTAAACATCTTTCTGGTATTCTCTGCTTTCTGTGAAGATCCACCTGGCATGAGCTATGATATCACTCATTCCATGTCCTCTTCTGAGTCCTGCTTGTATTTCTGGCAGTTCCCTGTCGATGTACTCCCACAACCATTTTTGAATGATCTTCAGCAAAATTTTATTTGCTTGTGATATTAAAGATATTGTTCGATAATTTCTACACTCTGTTGGATCACCTTTCTTTGGAATAGGCACAGATATGCATTTCTTCCAGTGGGTTGGCCAGATAGCTATCTCCCAGATTTCTTGGCATAGATGAGTAAGCGCTTTCAGCATTGCATGCGTTTGTTGAAACATCTCAGTTGTTATTCCACCAACTTCACTGACAAACACTTGATGGTGAGTGGATTCTGAAAGAAATTAAATGTGCCTGACATAGCGTGTGTGGCTTAAAAAATATTTTTATAAACTGAGTCAGTCACTTGCCCCAGACCATAGAGGCAGTGCTATCCAGAACCAGATGGGATCCGAAAAGTAAGTCCAAAGATGTGCTCTCAACCGCCACGTGGCACTGAAGATAAACTAAAAGCATGTTTTCTAAAGTAGAATTATTAGAATTTTTTCGATTGTTAGCAACTTGACAGTTGGCACTTTCTAACCTTTCCATTTGGCTTCCTCCCCACCCCCTCTTTTTTTTATATAACAGTTACACAATTCTTTAATGTGATTCAGGCAAAAATCTACTTGCTATTTGTGTTGCAAAGTTCAAAAACTTCATATTGTGTCATCACTTTTAAAAAATGTATGACCGAGAACACTTAGCAAATTCCAGAAACCTTTGAACTCCAGTTTGTTGAATATTGTAGTTTATGTTTTCTCTAATTTGTCCTGAACCATTTGTACCTTGGATTATTAACCTATAACCAAACACAGCTCCGATTGGGCCAGCCTTTTCTTTCCCCCACAGATGATGCCGGGCATATGACCAAATCTATTACCTTTTCTTTGAATGATGTCAATATATTTATTTAAAATCTTTATCCTGGCTTCTCTCTCCCTCTATATTTCTTGGTGAACCTCTCCCGATAAGATCAGAACTGCTTCGTCATTCAGCATTAGTAATGAATTCTAACTGAAGAACAGAGTTCAAAAACATTTTTTTTTTTTCCACACTCAGATTCAGAAAAGAAAAACAAAACAAAATCGTTGGCCACAGCTGTCTGGTTTTATGCTTATATATCTAAGTATATCATGATGCTTGGCTGCTCCATCAATGGAATCACGTTATAAATTAACAGAAGTTTGTGGAGACTGTAATATGGACAAGCTACTGACAACCAATTTGAGGGAATCTTAGAAGATTAGTTCCTAAAAAGAAAAGATCAAGTGGGATAGAGGCACTGTAAAACACTGGGGAAGCACTTACAGCCAGGCCCTGAGGGAATAGTGTCACTACTTAGAAGCTCTAGGAAGCTTCACCTCAGTTTCACCTCTGTCGGACACGAACAACAATGGCATACACCTCATAGGATGTTATTACGATTTGTTCTGTCGTTATTAAATGAATATTTATGGAGTACCTACCTTGTCTTCCTTCTTCACTAACCAACTTTCATATGCATATTCTAAACCCAAAAACCAAACCTGTTGCCATCGTCAAGTCGATTCCGACTCATAGCAACCCTATGGGACAGAGTAGAACTGCCTCATAGGGTTTCCAAGAAGGAGCTGATGGATTCTAACTGCTGAGTTTTGGGTTAGCAGCCAAGTTCTTAACCACTGTGCTGCATGCATGTTAGGCAATTGAAAAGACCATGGCTTGGATCAGGCACACTTTAGTCATCAAAGTAACGTCTTTGCATTTTAAAACTTTAAAGAGATCTAAAGTGAGAAAGGAAGACAGAGGAAGAATGGATGCTTTTGAACTGTGGTGTTGGTGAAGAACATTGAATATGGGATATACCCCAACCTGCAGCGTCCTGCTCCATGACTGATGCAGCCGTCCAATTTCTGCCAACACGTCCACACTTGAGCCTGTGAAAAAAGAAAGGGAAAGAGCATAGCACATGCCTTTCCTTTTAGGGCACCACCTAGAAGCTGCACACACCATTTCCATTTATTTCCCATTGACCAGAACCTAGATGCATGGCCACACCTAGCTGCAAGGGAAGCTGAGAAATATGGTCTTTAGCTGGGCAACCATGTGCCAAAAGAACACTTTTCTTGTTACAGAAGGATATTGGAGGGACAACTTTGGTTTCTGCCATAGCTTCCGATCCAGCACAAAAATGGCTGGAATTGCCTTTAGCCCTTGGAGAACCCAGAGCAACTTGTAAAAAGAAGTTCTGTTCCCAGAAGGCATATTAATAGAGACATCACCGTATATTGATAATTCTTCCCCGTACAATCCTCGGCTCTGTGCCACATGCAAACAGCCGTTTTGTTTTTTATTTAAAAAAAAAAAAAAAAAAAAAAGAACAAGCATGGCATTGTTCACCCGCCTCTCTTAGGGCCTGCTTTTTGAGCTGTTTTCCTAGGAATGGAGATAGATTTCTACTGTTTTATGTATATTTCCTCATCTAGCCCTCTTTCCTTTGTGATTAGTGGCATGCAATTATACGTCAGCTGTTTGGGATTCAGAGTAGCCGTTTGCATATTAGGCCAAGTAATTGTAAGTCACTCTTTCTTAAGTGTGTACTTTAAAATCCTTAGCACCATGTCATAACTATGTTAATCAAAATTGAACCCATGAGCCCTTTCGTCTATCAGTCAACTTGTTGTTGTAGATTCATCATTTTCCTTATTCATCCGAAAAGTTTTGAGCACATACTATGTGAATTTAATGGATTGACAGCTGCAAGCTAACCTCTTTCTCTTTTTAAATGAATATCATAAGGCTATGTCTATAAGGTACCAAGACAACCAGTTTTAGCAACTAACCTGTAGGTTTAATCAAAGTAGATAGCCAAATACGATACTAGGAGCCTAAAGTTGTATCCACCACTTGTCTGTCATTTTGTCTTACTGTGGTGGTTTGCATGTTGCTGTGATACTAGAGGCTATGCCACCTGTGTTTTAAATACCAGCAAGGTCTCCATGGTGAACAGGTATCAGTGTAGCTTCCAGACTAAAACATACTAGGAAGAAGGACCTGGCAGTCCACTTCAGAGAAAATTGGCAAGGGAAAACCTTATGAACAGTGGCAGAACATTCTTTGATATAGTGCTGGCAGTTGAGACCCTCTGGTTGGCAGGCACTTAAATTATGACTGGGAAAGAGCTGCCTCTTGAAAGTAGAAAAAAATAGAGTCGACCTTAATGACATGGGTGGAGTCAAGCTTTCAGGACCTTCATTTGCTGATATGGCACCACTCAAAATGAGAAGAAACAGCTGCAAACATCCATTAATAATCATAACATGGAATGTAAGAAGCATGAATCTAGGAAAATCAGAAGTCATCAAAAATAAAGTGGAATGGATACAGATTGATATCCTAGGCATTAGTGAGCTGCAATGGACTGGTATTGGCCAATTTGAATCAGATAATCACATGCTCACATGCAAAGGCATTCGACTGTGTGCATCATAACAAACTATGGATAACATCATGAAGAATGGGAATTCCAGAAAACTTAATTGTGCTCATGAGAAACCTTTACATAGATCAAGAGGCAGTTGTTCGGACAGAGCAAGGGCACACTGATTGGTTTAAAGTCAGGAAAGGTGTGCGTCAGGGTTGTATCCTTTCACCATACCTATTAATCTGTATGCTGAGCAAATAATCTGAGAAGCTGGACTATATGGAGAAGAACGGGGCTTCAGGATTGGAGGAAGACTCATTAACAACCTATGTTATGCAGATGACACAACCTTGCTTGCTGAAAGTGAAGAGGACTTGAAGCACTTACAAATGAAGATCAAAGATCACAGCCTTCAGTATGGATTGTGCCTCAACATAAAGAAAACAAAAATCATCACAATTGGACCAATGAGCAACATCATGATAAATGGAGAAAAGATTGAGCCATGGAAGCAGCAGTCAAGAAATCAAAAGACGCATTGCATTGGGTAAATCTGCTGCAAAGGACCTCTTTAAAGTGTTGAAGAGCAAAGATGTCACCTTGAAGACTAAGGTGCGCCTGACCCAAGCCATGGTATTTTCAATCGCATCATATGCATGTGAAAGCTGGAGGATGAATAAGGAAGACCGAAGGAGAATTGATGGCTTGGAATTGTGGTTTTGGTGAAGAATATTGAATATAACATGGACTGCCAGAAGAAAGAATAAATCTGTCTTGGAAGAAGAACAACCAGAATGCTCCTTAGAGGCAAGGATGGCGAGACTGCATCTTACATACCTTGGACATGTTGTCAGGAGGGATCAGTCCCTGGAGAAAGACATCGTGCTTGGCAAAGTACACGGTCAGTGGAAAAGAGGAAGACCCTCAAAGAGGTGGATTGACACAGTGGCTGCAACAATGGGCTCAAGCATAACAACAATTGTACAGATGGCACAGGACTGGGCAGTGTTTCATTCTGTTGTGCATAGGGTCACTATGAGTCGGAACTGACTTGAGGGCACCTAACAACAACAACAATCATATGTTCTACTATGTTAGGAATGACAAATTGAAGAGGAATGGCATTGCATTCATCATCAAAAAGAACATTTCAAGATCTTTCCTGCAGTACAACACTGTGAGTAATAGGATAATATCCACAACCCTACAAGGAAGGCCAGTTAATATGACTACTATTCAAATTTACCCACCAACCACTGGTGTCAAAGGTAAAGAAATTAAAGATTTCTACCAACTTGTGAAGCCTAAAATTGATCAAACATGCAATAGAGGTGACTTGATAATTACTGGTGACTGGAATGCAAAAGTTGGAAACAAAGAAGGAATAGTAGTTCGAAAATATGGCCTTGGTGATAGAAACCATGCCAAAAATTTCACAATAGAATTTTGCAAGGCCAACAACTTCTTCATTGCAATTATCTTTTTTTCAGTCACATAAACAGTGACTATACACATGGACCTCACCATATGGAATAGACCAGAATCAAATCCAGTACATCTGTGGGAGAACACAATAGGAAAGTTCAATATCATCAGTCAGAACAAGGCCAGGAGCTGACTAAGGAACAGATTATAAATTGATCATATGCAAATTCAAGTGGAATCTGAAGAAAATTAGAACAAGTCCATGAGAGTCAAAATACGACCTTGAGTGTATCCCACCTGAATTTGGAGACCATCTCAAGAATAGAATTGACACATTGAACACTGACGACAAAAGACCAGATGAGCTGTGGAATGACATCAAGGACATCACGAATAAAGAATGGAAAATGTCATTAAAAAGACAGGGAAGAAACTTACTATTGATCATAGAGTAGCTAAAGCAAACCGAAGAAATTATCACTTAAAAGAGCTGAACAGGAGATTTCAAAGGGCAACTCAAGAAGATAAAGTATTATAATGAAGTATGCAAAGACCTGGAACTAGAAAACCAAAAGGAAGAACACACTTGGCATTTCTCAAGCTGAAAGAACTGAAGAAAAAATTCAAGCTTCAAGTAAAATTTTGAAGGATTCTACGGGAAAAATATTGAATGACGTAGGAAACATCAAAAGAAGGTGGAAGGAACACACAGAGTCTCCGTAACAAAAAGAATTGGTTGGCGTTCAGCCATTTCAAGAGGTAGCATATGATCATAAGAACCGATGGTATTGAAGGGAAAAGTCCAAGCTGCACTGAATGCATTGGTGAAAAAGAAGGGTCCGTGAATTGACGGAATACCAATTAAGGTGTTTCAACAAGTGGATGCAACTCTGGAAGTGCTCACTTGTCTATACCAAGAAATTTGGAAGGCAGCTACCTGGTCAATTAACTCGAAGAGCTCCATACTTGTGCCCATTCCAAAGCAATGGAATGCAGAAATTATGAAACAATATCAATAATATCACATGAAAGTAAAATTTGGCTGAAGATCATTCAAAAATGATTACAACGGTACATCGGCAGGAAATTGCTAGAAAGTCAAGCCAGGTTCAGAAGAGGACATGGAAGGAGGAATATCATTACTGAGTCAAATAGATTTTGGCTGAAAACAGAATACCAGAAAGATGTTTACCTGTGTTTTACTGACTATGCAAAGGCATTTGCTCTGTGGATTATAACAAGTTATGGAAAACATCGCAAAGAACACTTAATTGTGCTCACACAGAAGCAGTACATAGACCCATAGGCAGTCGTTGGAACAGAACAAGGGGATACTGCATGGTTTAAAATCAGGAAAGATGTACATTAGGGTTGTATCCTTTCACCACACTTATTCAATCTGTGTGCTGAGCAAAATATCTGAGAAGCTGGACTATATGAAGAAGAACAGGGCTTCAGGATTGGAGGAAGACTCATTAACAACCTACGTTATGCAGATGACACAACCTTGCTTGCTGAAACTGAAGAGGACTTGAAGCGCTTACTGATGACGATCAAAGACTACAGCCTTCAGTATGGATTGCACCTTATCTTAAACAAAACAAAAATCCTCACAACTGGACCAATAAGCAAAAGAATGATAAACAGAGAAAACATTGATTTCATTTACTTGGATCCACAATCAATGCTCATGGAAGCAGCAGTCAAGAAATCAAATGACGTGTTGCATTAGGCAAATCTGCTGCAAGAGACCTCTCCGAAGTGTTAAAAAGCAAAGATGCCACTTTGAGAACTGAGATGCACCTGCCCCAAGCTAAGGTATTTTCAATTGTCTCATATGCATGTGAAAGCTGGACAATGAATAACGAAGATGGAAGAAGAATTGACGTCCTTGAATTATGGTGTTGGTGAAGAGTACTGAATACACCATAGACTGCCAAAAGAACAAACAAATCTGTCTTGGACGAAGTACAGCCAAAGTGCTCCTTGGAAACAGAGATGGTGAGACTCCATCTCCTGTACTTTGGACATGTTATCAGGAGGGACCAGTTCCTGGAGAAGGATATCATGCTTGGTAAAGCACAGGGTCAACAAAAAAGAGAAAGGCCCTCAATGACATGGATTGACACAGTGGCTGCAACGATGGGTTCAAGCACAACAACAATTGTGAGGATGGCGCAGGAGGGGCAGTGTTTGGTTGTATATAGGGTAGCTATGAGTCGGAACCTGAACAATGAGTTTCCTGGTTTTGATAATACACTAAAGTAATATAGGACGTCAAGTCATTTTGGGTGTCGCTAAAGGTTAACCACTAGATGAAAGATTGGCAATTTGAACTTACTCGGAAATGCTTTGAAAGCCAGGCCTGGGAATCTGTTTCTGAAAGGTCACAACCTTGAACACCCTATGGAGCAGTTCTACTCTGCACCCATGGGGTCACCAGGAGTCAGAATCAACTGCAGGACAACTAACAACTTCAATGTAAGATGCTGCCATTGGAGGAAGCTGCGCAATGGGTACAAGGGCTCTCGCTGTACTATTTTTGTGAGTCTATAATCATAAGATAAAACATTTTAAATAAATAAATGAAATTAAAATAAACCATCGTGTTTCGATTCCTCAGCCAGCTGCCTGCCCAGTAGGTTTGTGACCTGGCCAAAGGAATATAGCAATGATTGGGCTACCAGAAGGAAGGCTTCCCACTAGGGAGGTCTCTGTGTGCTTCCAGATCCCACCATGCCTCTCACTCACTCATCTCTTACATTCTACTGGAGGAGTCCTGCTGGCACATCAGTTATGCACACAGCTAATAACCAAAAAGGTGGACCCTTTGAACCCACCCAGAGGCTCTTTGGGACAAAGATCTGGTAATATGTTCCCTTAAAGATTAAGGCCTTGTAACCCAATGGAACAGTTCCACTCTGCCACATGAGGTCATTATGAGTCAATATGGCACCCAACCAGAAGGTTCTACTGGTCATCCAGGTGAATGGGGGAACCACAACTTTTCCTGAGCTTGTGTTTACAAACAGAAACAAGGCTAGTTGGTCACACTGAAAATAAAGCAACTGGAGCTATCCAGAGGCAGGCTGATTTCCTGGAAGGGGAGCAAGTCATCCTTTTCCGGCTTTAATTAGCAATACAATGAACTAATAATAAAAATGAAAGCCAATACGGAGTCGAGATGAGGTAACAACAGCGGCCTGCGAAGCTGCTGTTGGTGGGTGTTGAGTATATGTGTATTTTTAGATAACAACTTATTCTACATGTGGTAATTAGGGCCCCCAAGGGGTTTGCGATTTTTTTTCCCCCCGGGGGTTGGCAAGTGGAAGGAGAAGGCAGTGAAAATTCCCACACATCTGGGGCAAACAGATACGGCACACCAATTTCCTGTCGGCGCCACTGGTTTCTTGCGGAATTACTCGCTGAGTAAATGATTGTTATAAGACTATGAAGATTCGGTCAATCAAATTAACCCCCTTTGTCCCTTGCCTCCCTCCCCCCACCCCAACGGTTCCCTTCATTTGCCTAAACTCAGGGCCTTTTGAAAACGTGTTCAAGCTTGAAGGCCCCAGCCTTGTGCACATTGGCCGAGTGTAACCTGAGTGAGAACTGAGAGGCCCCCAATTGTTTTGCTAATCAAGATTATTGCTCCATTGAGATGTGGAGGCACAGCCTGGCTGACAAAATTTGTCAGTTTCCCATGAAATAGTTCTGTCAGTTTAGCCCCGGTGTTGGCAACTATTAACATATAAATGAAGTTTCTCCCTCCTCCGCTCCCCTCTGCTCCTGCCCTTCACCCATGCATCCTAATGGATGCAGAGAAAATATAAACACACATCCCCCAGCCCCAGCCCCCAAACCCTCTGTGTGCAGAAATCAAACAAGCTTCTTTTCTCTGGTGCCTGGAAATCCTGTGGGCTCCAGGGGCTCAAAGAGAGAAAGGGAGGGGGCCTGGGAGCAGCCCATTTGCACAAAACTACATTTAAGGCAGAAGACTGCTAGGCCTGGTCCCCCGCTGACAGCAACAGGCAACTGGCTGGGCCTGCCGCGGTACAAATGGCCGTCTGAATGCAGGGGCAGACCTCCAAGGCAGCCCTCGGGGACGGAGTGGCAAAGTGGAACACAGGGTTTGAAAGAGTTATCTTTGCTAAGGGGTCAAATATCCGAGATCTCTTGCTAGCTTGGCTGCCTGACAGCAGGCCAGGGACTGGGGGGCAATTCTGAGTCGCCCCCATTGCTGACTTTTCTCACACAGGGCAGTGCCACAACTGTGGGGCTGGGCTGTGGCCTGGGTTGAGCTAGCCTTTTACTTCTTCTTCTTAAATCAGGACTGCCTCTCCACAGAGTAGCTGGGCTCCTTTGTTTGTTTTCTTAGCTGCTGTCCATTCAGTACCCCTTGCGGTGATCCCATATGCAACTAAACGCTGCCGGGTTCTATGCCATTCTTGCAATCGGTTGCAAATCAGACCTTTGTGATCTACAGGGTTTTCGGTGGCTCATTTTAGGAAGTAGATCGCCAGGCCTTTCTTCCTAGTCCATCTTAGTCTGGAAGCTCCTCTGAAACCTGTTCAGCATCACAGCAACACTAAAGCCTCCACTGACAGGCAGGTGGTAGCTGTGCATGAGGTGTACTGGCAGGGAATCGAACCCAGGTCTCCTGTATGGAAGGTGAGAAGTCTTCCACTCAACCACCAATGCGTGCTGGAGCTCAGTAGCCAAGCTGAAAGAAGGCAGGAAATGAAGCCCCTGTCTTCCCGTTTCTCCTGGGATGTTACATAAGGGCTACAGGGAAGAAGCTTAAGTAATTCCTTCATTTTGGCATTTTGAACTTATTTTTACCAGAGTGCTTGAGATATATGAATCTGCAAGTCAACAATATTAGCCATCTAATGCTACATTAGTTCTCAAAGGAGAGTTCCATAAGGAATCTTGTAGGGTTCGAGAAGCATTTGAGACAACTCTGACAATGGCTTCAGTTGGTGGTTCGTGGTAGAATTCTTGCCTTCTGAGGGAGACCGGGCTTTGATCCCCAGCCATTGCACCTCATGTGCGGCCACTGCCCATCCCTCCCTGGAGACTTGTGTGTTGCTATGATGCTGAACGGGTTTCAACGGAGCTTCCAAATTAAGACAGATCATTCCTTTGTGCACAGGACGGCCATGAATGAGTGGGGGGCTGACTGGACGCCAGCTAACAACACAAGGCTTTGCAAGGTGGAGATCTAAGTGGAGAGGACCCTTCAATCAAGATTTGTTCCTGCTCTCTGGGAAACAATTAGATGATGGAGCAAGGAGCCTCCCTACCCCCCAGCCCCCACCTCCAAATTGTGTCCATTTTCCTATCTACTGCCTCCTCGGCCTGTGGGAAAAGACACCTAGTATTTGAGAAGCCCCCAGGAGGCCCTCCAGGAAGAACAGAGACCTGGCAAAGCTGCTCAGAGCTCATCGTCTGTCAGACTTGGGAAACACTCCTTGCAAGCCAGACTGCCTAGATGCCGGGAGTCCAGCAAAACAGGCCTGGGTTGAAATGCTTTGCTTTCCTGAAGCTTAGCTGCTAGCCAGACTAGAGACTTGTTTTTGGAATTAGAAATCATTTCTCACGTATTCGAGGTGATTTTTAATTTTTCATCCTGAGGCTGTAGAAAAGTAACATACAGGGGTTTTCACCATTAGGCCTGTAGAAATTAGCCCTTCGGTAAATGCAGTTTAATTGCTAAGTGCTGTAAAATCAGGCTGCCTAGATTATTAGAAGTGCCTCAGTTTCTTTTAAAAAAGGAGGCTATTGAGGCTACATTCACAGGTCATGAGCAGTACATGAGATTATCTTTATAAAATGTTAAAAGAGTGTCTGGCATATAGTAAGTGCTGTACTTGTCAAATAAGTAAAGCAGTTTTTGTTGTTAGTTGCTGTCAAGTCGATTTCGACTCATGGAGACCCTGTATATGCAGAGTAGAACTGTGCTCCATAGGATTTTCAAGGCTGTGGACTTTTAGAAGCGGATCACCAGGACTGTCTTCTAAGGTGCCTCTGGGTGGGTTTGAACCGTCAACCTTTCAGCTAGTAGTCGAGTGCTTAACTGTTTGCATCACCTAGGAGCCTCCAAATAAAGCAGCACCCAGGAAGAAATCAATAACACTCCTTTTTATCTATCTATCTGTCTGACTGTCTGTCTGTCTATCATCTATCTACCTACTTACCTACCTATATCTTACTGCTTTCTATTTATAAATGATAAGGCAGTTTTTCATTTCTTGGTAGTGATCTAAGTACTTCTTTTAAGATAAATTGATCTAAGTTAAAAATGGGGTTGATTTAATGAAAGATATTGAAATACAGTACAGGGGGAATACTGATATGTAAAAATCATAAAGGTGGTAGAGAAATGACTGAAGTTTGAAAAACAGTTATAAGTGAACCCTTCCGGGGAGAATCCTCTGCTGTCAATTCCTAAGGCAGCCAAAGAACACGACGGGCTTCTGGGAGCCTCTGTTAGCTCTGATCCTATGCCTTTGATTTTACATGAGACCTGGGGTTGGATTTATTTGGGCAAAAGGGAGTTATATCCTTCCATCGCTAGAGATAACTGGAACTCAAAAAACAGAGAGGAGTGAGTGTGTGTCGGGACCGACCCCACAACTGGCAACCCCCTACTAACAATACAACTAAGAATGGCTAAAAGGTACTGAGCGCTAAGCTTGGATTAGACACCGTCCATACCATACACGCCACAGGAGGGAGATCACTTGTTCCTCGTGACACACGGGGGCGAATTCTAGAGGTGTGAGAACCGCAGCTTGTTGTTAGGTGTGGTTGACTCACGGTGAGCCCACGAGCAGCTGGATTGGCACTTCCTTCCTGAGTGACCTTGGGCAAGTTATTTGACCTCTCTAAGCTGCAGTTATCACAGGTCTCTCTTCAGAGGTGTGAGAACCGCAGCTTAAAGAGGTCAACTTACTTGCCCAAGGTCACTCAGGAAGGAAGTTCTAGTCCAGTTACCATTGGGTTGACTCCGACTTATGGCAATCCTACGTGTGGCACAGTAGAACTGTGCTCCATAGGGTTTTCAATGAACGACTTTTCAGCAGTAGATTGCCAGGCCTTTCTTCTAAGGCACCACTGGGTAGATTCAAACCTCCAACGTTTTGGTTAGTAGCCGAGAGCACTAAACATTTCTACCATCCGGAAACTTCCCAGAAGGAAGTACAGGGGTTGTATCCTAAACTCAGGTCTTTCTGCCCCTAAAGCCAGTGCTCTCAACCCCTGCAATATTCTGCTGGCAACATTTTCTAAACTAAAGAGGCTTTATGAAGGATGCTTAGAAGGAGCTGGGAGAACAGCCTAACCTCGCCAGGAGGACGCTGAAACCTGCTAGAGGGTTCAGGGAAGCTGCGTCTGCACCTCGGCAGGCCACACTTTCACAGGATCATTTCCTAAAATGGTTTCATTCTACAAAGGAACAGGAGGCTCCCCTGGAAGCAGCCCACTTTGGCAGAGATTAAATAATTAGCATCTCAAAGTGTTCATTTTCATCTTCCCCCTTTGCCAGGGTGAGAACCACTGCAGGACAAAAAGGAGCCCCTCCTTTTCATGGCTCAGCCCAGGGGGGGCCTTCACAGAGAAAACAACACCTGCACATCCCCCCGGGGAACACTCCCCAGAGCACATTCCAAGGCTGGTCCCCTCCTGGTCTGGCCCAGCCCACTGACCACCTTGGTGAACGATGGCTTATCAACACCGTGACTCAGCATTTCCCAACCTGTCAGTAGGTCAGCCCTGGTACATTCCTTACAGGAATTAATGAGAGCATATTGCTGGTAATTTGGGCATTTGCAGATTACATTTTAGTTTAAAAACCCTTTTTGCGGTGGCTTAAGAGCAGGACCAAGGACACATGCAGTAAAGGAAGAAGGAGCCTTTTCCTGGGTTAATAGAGAAGACTAGCGCTATGCCACCCTGTGCGGTAGCCACAAGCCACACTGACCATTTACAAGGTGGCTGGTCCACACTGAGTGTGCTGTGTCAAATCCACACCAGATTTTGACGACTTAGTATGAAAAAAGAGGGTAAAATATCTCACTAATATTTTTTATATAGTTTGCTTACTGAAATGGCAATATTTCAGACTATTAAAATTAATTTCACCCCTTTATTCCTTTTACCTTTTTTAATGCGGCTACTTTATTGTTATTGTTAGGTGCCATCTCTGAAGCAGATTGACAGGCCTTTTTCCTGCGAAGTCACTGGGCGGGTTCGAATTGCCAACCTTTCAGCTAGCAACCGGCCACTTAACCATTGTGCCACCAGGGCTTCTTGGCCACTCTATAAAACCAAACCAAACCCACTGCCGTCGAGTCGATTCCGACTCATAGCGACCCTATCGGACAGAGTAGAACTGCCCCATAGAGTTTCCAAGGAGTGCCTGGTGGATTTGAACTGCTGCCCTCTTGGTTAGCAGCCGTAGCACTTAACCACTATGCCACTACTGTTTCCATAGCCCTTCCCTATTTCTCCAAATCTTTCTCTCTAGTTCATCACCTTGCTTTATCCTCTCTGTGGCATTTGTCCATCATCTGAATTCTCTCATGTATGTATTTGCTTGCTCATGGGTTTCTGTCTCTCCTACCAGAATGTAAGTTCCCTGAGGGCAGGGAACTCTGTCCACCAGTCTGACTCACTGTTTTATTTTCAATGCCCAGGGCCAAACACAAGATAAGAACTCAATAAACATTTTTAGATTGCTTGAAGACGGCCATCTCCTTCTCCATCCATCTCCTCCCCACCTGCCCAATGCCTCATTTGCAGCATTTATTTTAATAGTAGGCATTTGTGGTGTTATGGAGTGCCTGGGTGGCCTAAACAGTTAAGCACTAGGCTACTAACTGAGGCTGCTAACTGAAAGGTTGACATTTCAACTCCACCCAGAGGCACCACGGAAGAAAGACTTAGCGATCTGCTTCCACAATGCCACAGCCTTGAAAACTCTATGGAGCAGTTGTACTGACACGTGTTCACCACCAGTCTGAATCAACTTGACAGCAACAAGTTTGGTTTGGTGGCGTTATATGCCAGTAACACTCCACCACCCGTCTGTTAGCGTGTTGTACTCTGATGGGTTATGTGTTGCTGCAAGGCTAGAAGTTATGCCACCGGTATTTCAAATACCAGCAGGGTCACCCATGCTGGGCAGGTTTCAGTGGAACTTCCAGACTAAGACAGACTAGAAAGGAGGACTTGGAAATCTTCTAAAAAAAAAAAAATTGGCCAGTGAAAACCTTCTGAACAGCAGCAGAACATCGTCTGATACAGTGCTAGAGGGTGAGCCCCTTGAGTGGGAAAATGCTCAAAATAGGAATGGGGAAGAGCTGCCTCCTCAAACTAGAGCAGGCCTTAATGACATGGGTGGAGTCAAGCTTTCAAGACTTTCGTTTGCTGATGTGGCACAACTCAAAATAACAAGAAACAGCTGCAAACATCCATTAGTAATTAGTAATTGAAATGTGGAATGTAAAGGACACTCAGATTAAAGCAGGCAACAGGGAAAACCAAAGAGACTGTGGCTTAAAATAGATAAGGAAACAATCGGAATCTCATCTCATGGCTTCTTACCCATTTGTTGGGCTTTTATTACAACCCACATCATTTTACTGAGCAGAATGGAGAGGCATAACAGGGAGTATGTCATCTCTAACCTCAAGGAAAGAAGCCCTGGTAGCACAGTGGCTAAGCACTGGGCTGCTAACCAAAAGGTTCATGGTTCAAACCCACCAGCTGTTCCATAGGAGAAAGATGTGGCAGTCTGCTTCTATAAAGATTTACAGTTTGGGAAGCCCTATGGGACAGTTCTACTCTGTCTTATAGGGTTGCTATGAGTTGGAATCGACTTAATGGCAATGCGTTCGGCTTTGGGTTTAACCTCAAAGACTTTTTAGTACGATTTCAAATTGCTTGTTTGTGGATATTCCATGGGCTCTTCAATTCAATCCCCCCAAAAGTGAATTCACTACCTTCCCACCTCATCCCCATTCTGCTGTTCTTGCGTCTTTCTCTAAATGGCACACCATGCATCAAGTTACACAAGCAAAAACCTTGGAGCCATCCTTGACTCCTTCTGTTGATTCCTCCTAAATGTCTCTCGAGCAGGCCCACTTCTCTCCATTCTAGTCTAAGCTATCATTATCTCTTGCACACTGCACCGTTCTACTAAGTGATTTCCTTGTAGCCACTTTGAACCTTGCCCATCCACTCTCCATGATGCTACTAGGATGATCTTTTCTTTTTTTTTCAGCTATATTGCTGAATAAGTGACATACAATAAACTGTGTGTATTCAAAGTATAAAATTTGATAAGTTGTGACATATATATACACCTATGAAACCATGAATCAAGATAATCACCACCAAAATTTCTATTTTTCCCTTGTAATCATTCCCTCCTATCTTGTATTCTGTCACTTTGATAAGTTTGCGTTTCTTACAATTTTATATTAGTTATTCATGTAAGAGCTACCCTTTCGTATCTGGATTCTTTCACTCAGCACAAGTATTTTGAGATTCATCTGTCTTCTTACGTGTATCAATAGTTTTGTTGTTGAAGTTTTTTAATGACTGAGCAGTATTTCATCGTATGGCTATCTGACAATTGATTTAACCATTCACCTACTGATGGGCATTTGGGTCGCTTCTAGTTTTTTACTAATTACAAAGCTGTTATGAACATTTTATGTACAAGAGTTTGTATGGACATATGGATTCAATTCTCTTGGATAAATACCTAGAAGGAGAACGACTAAGTCATATGGTGGGTGTATATTTAACTTTTTAAGAAACTGCCAAACTGTTTTCCAAAGTGGTTGCACCATTTGACATTATAACTAACAGCATATGAAAGTTTTAGTTGGCTTGACATGCTTATCAACATTTGATGTAGTCAACTTTTAAAATTTTACACATCCATTAAAATTAATACCATATCCACATTGTGTTTATGATCTGCATTTCCCTAATAACTGATAATGTTCTCCCTGTTTTTGTGTTCTTATTTGCCGTCTGTGTATCACTTTTGGTTACCTGCCTGTTCAAACCCTTTATCCATTTTCAATTAGGTTGTTTATTTTCTTATGGAATTTTGAGAGTTATTTATAAATTCTAGATACAAGTTGGAAACCCTGATGGCGTAGTGGTTAAGTGCTATGGCTGCTAACCTAAAGGTCAGCAGTTCAAATCCGCCAGGCGCTCCTTGGAAACTCTATGGGGCAGTTCTACCCTGTCCTATAGGGTCGCCATGAGTCAGAATCGACTTGACGGCAATGGGTTTTGGTGGGTTAGATACAAATATTCCAACCTCTTCAATTTCCTAGAAGAGTTTTCAGAAGCACTAGTATTATTTCTTTCTTAAATGTTTGGTAGTATTCACGAGTGAAAACATCTGGGCCTGAAGTTTTCTTTGTGAGAAGGATTTTAACTACAAATTCAATTTTCTTTTATAGATAAAGGACTATTCAAGTTATCTATTTCTCCTTGAATGAGCTTTGATAATCTGTATCTTTCAAGGAATTTGTCCATTTCGTCTAAGTTGTTGAATTTATTGCCATCAAGTTGTTCACAATATTTCCTTATTATATCTGTAGAATCAGTAATTATGCCACCACTCTTATTCCTGATATAGGTAATCTGTGTCTTCTCTCTTCTTTTTTCTTGGTTAGTTGGGTTAAATGTTTATCAATTTTATTGACCTTCCCAAAGAACAAGTTTTGGTTTCACTTATTTTTTCTATCGATTTTAGTATTGTATTTCATTTATTTATACTCTGGTCTTTATTATTTCTTTTGTTTTGCTTACTTTGGATTTAATATGCTTCCCTTTTCTGGCTTCTTAGGGAAAAATATGAGGTCACTGATTTGAGACCTTTTTTTTCTTTTCCAATTCAGGGATTCATTGCTATAAATTTCCCTCTATGTACAGTGAAAACCAGAATGAAGGACAATAAAAATTGACACAAAGGGAAATAGACATGAAAGACAGAAAGGGATTATTGATGATAATATTTAAGCACCTGAATCCAGCTGTACCTGCAGCCATATACCCCTAAACTTTTCAACCACATAAGCCATTACATTCATTTATCTCAACTTGGTTTGGATTGGATTCCTCTGATTTACAAATCAAAGAGTCCTGTCTAAAACCCAAGGGCAAGTCACAGGAAACCAAATTTCATTTAGTGCCCACATGAACCAAGCTTTGCAATAGGCGTTTGATATTTGTATTTTCATGTAATCTTCACAATTAGCCTGTGAAACTGATACTATTAACTTCATTTTATGGCTGAGGAAACCCAGTGCCAGAGGGGAAAGCTACTTGTCAAGATTACATGGTAGGTTAATTAGAATTGGAGTTTGAACCTAGATCTGTCCAGCTATAAACTCTTTTGCACTGTCCCTCACTGCCTTGCAGAAAGTTGACAAAGAAGGCACTTATTTCCATCACACTAGAGTTTTTTTTTTTTTTTAGAGTCTAGGTAGAGTCAAAAAAATTGACATAGCTTCATGAATACAAGTCTAGACTTGGGAAAAGTGATGAAACCTTTCTGTATTCCAAGTTTTTCTTTCTGAAAGTGCTGTCCATCTGCTCATAATTGTCTGAACTCAGTCTGCTCCAATCCTAGTTCTTCTTCTAGCAGCAAGGCTATCTAAGGAGGCCCAGACCCAGTTGACATCAAGTCAATTCCAACTCATAGCAACCTCTTGTGTTTCAGAGTAGAACCGTGCTCCATAGGGTTTCAATCATTGATTTTTTTTTTATATATATATATAAATATAATGCAATGCCAATTCAAATCCCAACAACATTCCTTAATGAAATGGAAAAACTAATCACCAGCTTCATATGGAAAGGAAAGAGACTTTTCCATATGGAGACTTCCTAGATGTGCTCATACTCCTCGTGGGATTGGTTTGCTAGGTTAAATGACTTGGGACCAGTGTCTCGTGGAACAACTTGGTCAGTTAGCATAACACAAAGGTAATGTTCTACATCCTAGCTTGGTGAGTAGCATCTGGGGTATTTAAAGCTTGTGATCAGTCAACTAAGATACAACTGTTTTTCTCTACCCCTCTCGTACTAAAGAGAATGGAGGAAATAAAAGACTCAGATAAGAAACTAGTCTACAGGACTAATAGCCCACACCAACCACGGCCTCATCTAGCCTGAGACCAGAAGAACTAGATGGTGTCCAGCTACCATTCTGACCAGGGACACAATAGAAGGTCCCAGGCAGAATGGGAGAAAAATGTAGAACAAAACTCAAATTCCTAAAAAACGACCAGACTTAATGGACTGATAGAGACTGGAAGGAGCCCCCAAGACCATTGCCCTAAAATATCCTTTGAACTTGGAACTGAAGACATGCCCGGAGGTCACCTTTCATCCAAATAAAAGATTAGTTTATAAAACAAACAATATCATCTGTGAGTACTGTACTCCCTTAAATAATCAACTATATGAGACCAAATGGTCAACATTTACCCTAAAACAAAGATGAGAAGCTAAAGAGGGGCAGGGAAGCTAGGGTAATGAAAACAGAACAAACAATGGAAATAATGAGAATGCTGACACATTGTGGAAAATGGAACCAAGGTCATGGAACAATTTGTAGAAAAGTTGTTAAATAGGAGCCTCATTTTCTATGAGCTTTTGCCTAAAACACAATAAAATATTATTTTAAGAAATATATATTGTTTACCAGTTTTTCCAAAATAAAGTATATCCAATATTAAAAAAAAAAAATATCAAAGGTGACCTTCTTCTGGAATTCCCAGAAAAGCCCTAAGAACCCCTGCAATTAAACCAGCTTAGTCATGGATCAGGAGTTTCCCTTAACATGGTCCGCTCATAGAGATAAGAAAGCAAGTGGCATCATCCAAACAGAATTTGAGGATCAGGCCCACCTCTAAATTTGTGGGACCTCAGGGCAAGAGTGTAATTGTAAGGACCAGTCCCTGGAGAAGGACATGATGCTTGGTAAAGTAGAGGGTCATCAAAAAAGAGGAAGACCCTCAACGAGATGGATCGACACAGCGGATACAACAAAGGGCTCAAGTGTAACAGTGATTGTGAGGATGGCACAGGACTGGGCAGTGTTTTGCTCTATTGTACACAGGGTCACTATGAGTCGGAACTGACTTGAGGGCACCTAAAAACAACAACAATCCTTATAGAAGCAGGCACCCACATCTTTCTCCCTCAGAACAACTGTAACAATGAGCTCCAGCATAACAATGATTGCGAGGATGGCACAGGACTGGGCAGTGTTTTGTTCTGTTGTACCTAGGGTCACTATGAGTCAGAACCGACTCGATGTCACTTAACAACAACAACAAAGCAAGAGTATAAGTGTAGGTCCAAATCCACATTTATAAATATTTAAGACTTACGAATTCAGTGAACAAGCTATTAAATAAAATATATTCTAATCCTCCTAGGGTTGCAGGAGTAAATACAGAACATTCTGTATTTTTATTTGCTAAATCTGGCAACTCTACTCCTAGCTTGGCAAGCCTACCTCCATGACGACAGAATTGAAGACTACGTGTAAAGCTGACTTGTGAGTTCCCCGATTTCACAAATAAAAGCACATGGAGGAAAAGGTAGATGAGTACTCTTCATTCCTGGGGATCATACTTTGTTATGAGAACATCTACTACATTCTCTTTCTGAGAAGGAGGTATTGATAGCTAAGTAATCTTTCTCCTACCTAACAGCTTCCATTGTTTAGTCCTTCCCACTCACCAACGTGGGTGTCCATCTCTGCCTTTGGCAGTGGGACAACCCATAAGCTGTCATGGCATCCAGACCCAGCTGCCTTTTTGGGGGGACAACAAGGCTCCAGAGGAGGAGAAGCCTTGCCCTGGGCCCTGAACCATGATTGTCACAAGAGCAGATGGCTGGGTTACAAGAGGCCTAGGTCAGGGCTAGACCCACAGGACAGAGGCATGTGCTCTTTGATAAATGTATTGTTGTGTGTATAGGGAACTTCTAAAGCTTGGGTAGCAGGGCAGGGACCCCAGGACAGTGGTGGTCCAGTAGTCGTTCTCACCTTCCTTGTGGGAAACCCTGGTTTGATTCCCAGTCATTGCACTTCACGCACAGCCATCACCTTTCTGTCAGTGGAGGCTTGCGCGTTGCTGTGAATAGGTTTCAATGGAAAAGTCTGGCAATCTACTTTTGAAATTTAGCCAATGAAAATCCTATGGACCACAACAGTCTGATCCACAATTGATTATGAAGATGGCACAGGACCAGGCAGTGTTTCATTCCATTGTGCATGGGGTCACCGTGAGTTGGGGGCCGACTTGACCACAGCTGATAATAGGACAGCACTGGACCCTTTCCTTCTGGACACACATACTGCTGGACCGCATTTCCCAGAGACTTTTGGCCATTGTCTTAGTCATCTAGTGCTCCTATAACAGAAATACCACAAGTGGATGGCCTCAACAAAGAGAAATTGATTCTCTCACAGTCTAGAAGGTTACATGTCCAAATTCAGGGTGTCAGTTCCAGGGGACAACTTTCTCTCTCTGTCAGCTCTGGAGGAAGATTCCTTTTCATCAATCTTCTTCTGGTTCGAGGAGCTTCTCAGGTGCAGGGACCCCAGGTCCAGAGGACGTGCTCTGCTCCTGGTGCTGCTTTCTTGGTGGTATGAGGTCCCCAACCCTCTGCTTGCTTCCCTTTCCTTTTATCTCTAGTAAGGTAAAAGGTGGTGCAGGCCATACCCCAGAGAAACTCCCTTTACATTGGATCAGGGATGTGACCTGAGCAAGAGTGTTACATTCCACCCTAATCATTTTTAATCACAGGCAGAGATTTTGATTTATAACACATAGAAAGATCACAAAATGGAAGACAACCTCACATGGCCTAACGAAGTTGACACATATTTTTGGGGACACAATTCAACCCATTACAGCCATGTTATAAGTTAAGGCCACCAGATGTAGGCTACTCCTGGGTCTGGCACATGAAGGCCTGCCACACAGTCCTCTGCTCTCTCTTTCACTGGGTTCCCTGGCTAAATGGAGAGAGAGAATGAAATCACAAGATGGAATGAGCTTTGATCCCTGAATGACCACGTGGAGCAGAGTGTCCTACTTCTACCTCCAACTGGACTTTTTATGTATGAGCAAGAAATATACTTCTCTTATGCTAAGCCTATAGGAGCCCTCCTGGCACAGTGGTTAAGTGCTCAGCTGCTAACTGAAATGTGAGAGGTCCAAACCCACCCAGAGGCTCTGTGGGAGAAAAGACCCAGCAAATTGCTCCTGTAAAGATTACAGCCTAAGAAACCCTATGGGGCAGTTCTACTCTATCACATGGGGTGACTAAGAGTCAGAAATTGACTCTATGTTACCTAACAACATGCTAAGCCTCTGACGTGTTATTTTATCTCTGTTATGGCAAACAGCATTACCTTAACTCACAGAAGGGCTGATTCAGACAGGTGGGCAGAGAGAAGTTTTGCTGGTGTGGCAATTAATAAGCTAGTGCCTACCACAATTACCTCCAAATAGCTCTCAGGCAAATAGTGACAAGAGTCATGTGGCACAATTACCCAGATCCCTGGCTGTGCCACCATAGATTTTTATGCATTACAAAACACAGAACAACTCAACTGAAAGCCTGCCTGGGGTTGTGCAATGGGCCCGACACAGCTGTCTGCCATGTGACTTAGAACATTGGCATGGCTTAGAGCATCCAGGACCTGGAATTGATTTCCCAATGCCCAGATGTCATACTCTTATCAACGTGATTTTAAGTTATGAACCAAAAAACCAATAGTGTAATAAGTGGCTATAAAAATGCCAATACTGGCCCACAGCTGAGCGCTGACAGGCAACACAAGCCTGTCACTCAAGGCTCCACCAGCCCAGCAGCCCCTCTTTGTAGGGCAAATGCAGAGAGATGGTGGTCCATTTCCACAGACTCAAAGAACTGTCGTTGAAATCAACTCTAATGTGATGTTATTGGTGATGGCGGGGGGAGGGGGGAGTGGTGATGGTTTCCTCAAAAGTTCCCAAAAATGTGATTTTAAAATGTGTAATAAATAGACTGATCTCTGGGGGGAAAGGGGTAACCTTTGGGGCAGAGGACAATAACAACAGGTAAACCGCTGGTTGCCGTCAAGTCAACCCTGGCTCGTGGCGATCCACGTAGACCTGCGCTCCACGGGGTTTTCAATAGCTGAGTTTTTGGAAGTAAATGGCCCTAGTTTTCTTCTAAGACACCTCTGAGTGGACTTGAACCTTCAGCCTTTCAGTTAGCAGCAGAAAGTGTTGAACATTTGCCCCACCCAGGGACTGTATTAACAGACAACGGGATGACAAATAGTACCAATCATGGGAAATTTAAACATCTGGAGAGAAATGAGTAGGTCTGAGTGTTTCAAAGAGAAGTATCTAATCAGAATACATTTATAAAGCCAACATGTATCGATTGGTCTCATTGGTGGGGATTTTAACCCACTATCTTCTTGAAATACAATCTGGTTTTTTCATGTGTACTTGCTCACACTGAGCCCTACAGCCTACAAACATAGAACGGGGGTTCCACGTGGTCCAACAGCCAGGAATCAGGTCCTGCCATGCGAGCCAGGAGGGAAAAGGGAGGAGCAATCTCCATTGCTGTTTTAAATCACATTTGAGAGTTGCCTTCTCTCTAAAAAGTTCTGTCAGCAAAGAGTTAACCAAGAAACCGTAAAAAATGATGGAAACAAGATGAGATCTAACATCTTCACAGTTGCCAAAACTAGCAAATAATCAAAATCTGACCACAAAACTTCTCCAGATACATAATGGCACCAACACCAGCATAAGAACAAAAGCGGCCCAATGTTTCTTAAATTCCTCTCGTCTCCACTTACCCCCTGACCAAATGTTGGCAACCAACCGGTTCACCGAATTTTGAGTTGCGAAAGGGCTTAGAGATTAACGTGAATGGTAATTCTCAAATTAGGGAGAGGGGAAGGTACCAGCTCCTGAGCGGTTGTGGCATACCAGAATCTGGGGAAGTGAGTGCTTAAAAAAACATTCATTTTTGAAATTGTATACTCGGGGAAGCAGAGCATTTTTGTTTTCCTGGAAGAAAACACACAAAGAAGCACTCTGCGAAACCCTCTTGGCTGGTGGAGAAACGTAGATATCCTCCTGGCCACCCAGGCGGATTCTGGTGGAGGGACACACCAGGGTCTCAAGAGGTGAAAGAGGAGATGCGTGAGATGGTGCTGTTACGTAAAGGAAGCTTTCTTTAAAACCTAAGAAAGGCTGACAGACAGTAATCTGCTTTTTTACATATTTAATCATTCGTTCACCCATTCATTCAATTCAGCAGATTAAGATTGAGCACCAGCTCTGTGCCAAGGACAGTGGGAGACACTGAGGAAACAGAGTTAAATAGGGTATTGGTACCAGTCTTTCAGTAGCTCCTATTCCAGTGTGTCAGACACACATGTGAACAGAAAATCAACGGTGTAAGGCTGGCCCTGTAAGACACGCGGTAGTCTTGTTGTTGCTGGGTACTATTGAGTCAGTTCTGACTCATAGAGATCTCGTGTGACAGAGTAGAATTGCCTCATAGGGCTTTCTTGGCTGTAATCCTTAAAGAAGCAGATCGCCAGGTCTTTCACCCAGAGAGCTGCCGGGTAGGTTCGAACCACCAACCTTTGGGTTAACAGTCGAGCAGTTAACCATTGCACCACCAGGGTTTCTTGCAGTAGTTGTAGAAGAGGCAAAACCCGACCACAGAGGGTAATTAGAGAAGGCTTCTCTGAAGAGATGACACCTTCCCATCACCATCACCAAGATCGTTATTGACTTCCTACAAGCCAGGAGATATGATCAATATCTTAAGAGGGAGGAAAAGCTAAGATTCTGTGACCTGCAGCCTCTGAAATGGTCCCCAATGACCCTGCCTCCTGGTGTTCACCATGTGTAATCACCTCCCCTTGAGCAAGGACTGGCCCTAGTGACTTACTTCTAGAGAATAGAATATGGCAAAAGTGGCAGAGGTCACATCCAAGAGCAGGATACAAGAGACTCAGGCTACCATCTCTCTCTCTCTGATCTCTCTCTCAACTCTTACTCTGTGGGAAGCCAGTTGCCATGTATGAGTAGTCTCATGGAAAGGCCCAAAGGCCAACCAATAGCCAGTGAGGCTCTGGGGCCTCCCTCCCCGTCCAACTCTGGGATGACTACAGACAGCCCTGGCTGACACTGAGATAACAACTTCGTTCAAGACCTTGAGTCAGAGACACCTAACTGAGCTGCATCCAGATTCTTGACTCCACTTGAATTGTGGGATTATAAATGGGTGCTGTTTGAAGCCATTAAATTTGGGGCAATTTGTTATGCAGCAATAGATCACTACCAACCAGTTGCCATTGAGTTGGTTCTGACTCATGGTGACCCTGTGTGTGTCAGAGTAGGACTGTGCTCTATATGGTTTTCAATGGCTGATTTTTTGGAAGTAGATCACCAGGACAACTGACTTTTAGCAAAGATTGGGAAGAAAAATCTGGCGATAAGAATCTTCTTGAATTTCACCTGCACTTACACCCTTTGGGATGGATTAGACAATTCTGGATCCTAATGAAATTCTACAAGCGTCTACCTGCAAATGGGAAGGGCAGGGCCCATAAGTCCCATTCCCTGGCTCCCTGTCTGAGCACCAAGGCAGCCACTGCGTGTGGCAGGTGTGGCCACGTTCTCCCAGCAGAGAAGGTCTGTGGCAGGCAGAGCGCTGAGCAGGGACAGGCTCCCTCGGGGCTTTTCCGTTACGTCTCTCATTTTATTGCTGGAAACATTTTCTTCTTTGCATTAAAAGGTTTAGAATTTTCCCCCCAAACACGTGTTTGAAGCTTAAACTATCTCCCTTCTCTCTCCCACAGGTGATCGTGCCTTTTCACTTGGTAGGTGTTTTCCTCCCTTAAGTCACTCTCCGCAGGGACAAGATGTCAAGGCCCCTCTTGCTTCAGGAGGGCTTTCTCCATCTGCACAATTCTAAAGGTGGCTGTGACTGGCTGGAGCAGAGCCCAAATGGTAAAATCTTCGTTAAAAGCAACTAGTGGTGACTGGACCTGGCCTGGAATAACTTCTAACTTTAAATGTGATCTGGAAAAAGCGTTCGATAGGCAAATTGATAGTGGAAATGAGTAAGTTTTCTATTACCCCCAACCTCTGTGAAGTAATATGGTTCGCCTATCTTGTGACTCAAATCCCAGTGTGGTACAAATGCTTAACTCACTCCGCTGCTAACTGAAAGGTTGATAGTTTGAGTCCAACTAGAGGTGTCTCAGAAGACAGGCCTGGCGATCTGCTTGCAAAAATTCAGCTCCTGAAAACCTTATGGAGCACAGTTCTACTCTGATACACACGGGGTCACCATGAGTTGGAATCGACTAAAGAGCAAATTGTTGGTTACCTTGTGATTAGCGAAGAACCTCCCACGCGCACCTAGAACAGCGCTCGGCACCCATTACCCAGCACCCAGCCTGACACACAGCAGGTACTGAATTAGTATAGGTTGCATTACTGAGTGAATACACCAAATATGGACTGACCCATTTTCAAAGAACAGGACAAATTCATTTAACACTAAAATGAGACTGAAAAATATGAAAACCTCTTAGTTTCAAAAATGGCATGAAAAACAATAAATATGTTAAATAAATGTTCAGAAGAGATAGTACATATAAATTTTTCAGCTGATAAAAGTATTTTCTATATCAACACGTAGTTGATGGTGAGTAATATTGATTTTTTATAAGAAAAAACTAAGCATACTGTTTTTTTAATGCTAAAACATATGTTAAAAAGGATGGAAATAGCTTTTACCGCATCCTGCTATATGTCATTGGAGTCCCTGGGTGGTGCAAACAGTTAACACACTTGGTTGCTAAGCAAAAGGTTGGAGTTTGAGGCAACCAGAGGTGCCTCAGAAGAAAGGCCTGGCAATCTATTTCCAAAAACTCAGCCTTCTAAAAGCCTGTGGAGCACAGTTCTATTCTGATACACATCGAATTAACTCTACAGGAACAGGTTTATATGTCATTAGCCTGTTTATTTTCTTTCTAAGGCTGATCACTATTAGAAATTATTTAGTTTGCCTATTCATTATCTTCTGTTCCCCCCCTCCCCACACACACACCACTGAATGTAAACTCTATAAGGGCAGCCTTTCCCCAATTGAAAGAACGTTATCGCATTTATTGGCAATTGATTAAAGCATGTCCTTCCTTAATGCAAAGAATTTAACAGCAGGCCCTCAAAGCAAAAAGCATTAGAGCAACACCCGCCTCACCCCACTCGTCAACATGCACCCTTTTCTTTTTTAAGAACAAAATAATTAATCCTCTGTTGGGCCCTACTTTTGTGGAACTTCCCCTCTTTCTGACACGGGAGGATGCCTGGGAAGTCTGACCCTAAGCTGAGCCTAGGGCTGGATGAGAGGCTTAATGGAGGGTAGAGAGGGAGCAGGGGAAGAACAGGCCACAACACATGCTGTCTGAAGACTCCTCATATCTCCCGGACGATTAGACCCCGTGCCAGTTAATAAATGAGATCTGACAAGACTTTAATCTGAAGTAGCATTCCCCTTTAAGGTTTCTCTCAATCTTAAGAGGAGCCACAGATAACAGGAGGAAAATAGAAGGAAATATTGTAAAACCCTGGAGACCCGCTCTTGCTACCAGCTCAAAAGGGGAAAAAAAAAATTGGCATTCATCTTAAATTACCTAAGACTTCAGATTTAAGCTCAATTTGCTGCAAGAATTGTATCCAAATCTGGGCTAACTCCGTTCCTTTTATTCGGGTTCAATTTTTCTACTTCTGGTTTTTATTTTTAGCAGGGCTTCAATTATTTGAAGACGATAATAATCATCAGACTTTTTCGATTCTGGATTTATGTTGAGCGAGGCCAACAGTTCTCTTTTTCAAAGTCTTCAAGAAGCCAAACTTTCACAGTGCCCCCCCCAATTCTGCTCCCAAGACATTAACGCTAATTAAGCTAATCAAACCCATGCACAGTGGTAAGAATAAAAAGTACTAAAGAACAAGACGACTCTATGAGAAACAGATATTATACAATGAAAATAAAATGAATTCTCCAGACTTCTTTAACTACTGTTCCATTAAATACATTTATTTTTGAATGAGCTTTGATCTTTTTTCGTTTCATAGACCAAGATGTTGTCATTAGGGGGATGAATTACTTCCTTTAGGCTGACCTCATTCATATTCCATACCAATAGCCAATCCTATTACCACCGTAATTGAGCGTAATCCAATTACAATTTTTTATTTCAAACTCTAACTTGATCCCCTGCACTTGAGAACCAAATATACCCCATGGCTGGGAAAAACAGAAATTCCCATTTGCACACATCAGGAAAGAATGTCTGTAGGTGCTGGTTTGGAGAAACTGGCTTCTGAGTTAGGAAAATAGAAATATCAGCCCTCTGTGGCCATCAAGCGAAGCTATGCTTCGTTCTGACCAACAACCTCAGTTCAAGGGTCAGAGGTCCTCCTGCACTAGGCAGACAAGTCCTGGCCTTGGCCCCTCCACCAAATGGCCTTCCTTAATACATTTGCCATCACTTTTCTTCTCATCACCCTTCACCCAAATGAATGCCCTTTGTCCCATTGGTAAGTAGTCTAGGGAAAGAGAGACATTCAACTTGGCCAAAGGTTTCTGCAGTTGGTTCTTCTTGAGGTTCTCTCATTGGTTCATGCTTGGTCTACCACCCAGGATTACTGTGGAGGTTAAATTAAAAAAAAATTTTTTTTTAAATAAAATCTATAAAGGGCTTTATGCAAGATTGAAGAATACTACAGTGGATTGTTCTGGAAGAACACCAAAAAAAAAACCAAAAAACCCAAACCTTTTGCCATAGTCAATTCCAACTCATAGTGACCCTATAGGACAGAGTAGAACTGCCCTATGGGGTTTCCAAGGAGCAGCTGGTGGATTCAAACTGCCAACCTTTTGGTTAGCAGCCAAACTCTTAACTGCTATGCCACCAGGTCATTCCCTAGGAACCTAATGCATTGCCCTCTGAAGTTGTGCAGCACACACTGTATGCAGTGGCCCTAAATAGATATATCTGGGAGCCTAAGGCACTGGATGGTACAAATGATTAAACACTCAAGTACTAGCTGAAAGGTTGGCATTTCAACCCACCCAGAAGCTTTTGGAAGATAGGCATGGCGATACGCTTCCGAAAGGTCTTGAAATCCCTATGAAGCATTTCTACTCTGTATACATCGCATCACCATGAGTTGGAATCCACCTGACAACAACTAACAACAACAATGAAAAGGCCTAAGGGGCGGGACCTTGGTGTTTCAGTGGTAGAATTCCCACCTTCCGGGGGGAGACGCGGGTTTGATTTCCTGCCAACACACCTCATGGACATCCACCACCCATCTGTCAGTAGGTGCTTATGTGTTGCTATGTTGCTGAACAGGTTTCAACACACAGCCTCCAGCCTAGGATGGACTAGAAGAAATGACTGTCGACCTACTTCAGAAAATCAGCTGGTGAGAACCACAGATTAGATCACAACGCTCTGATGTGCCACCAATCATGGGATGGCACAGGACTGGGTAATGTTTCATTCCGTTGTGCTTGGGGTCACCATGAGTCAGGGGTCAACTAGGCAGTACCTAACAACAACAACAACAATAAGGCATAGGGTTAAGAGGAGAATAAGAATGGAAGAAAGCAAACGGAAAAAGGGAAAGGAAAGTGACTAAAAGGCTGTTGATGTAGAACGATGCCTATGAACGTGTGTGTGTGTGTGTGTGTGCGCGCACACACGCATAGAAAAAGATCTGGAAGGATATACACAGGCTCAATATGAGATATATCTGGGTTATGGGACAGAGTATTATTTTAATTTTCTAACCACAATTTTTATAGTTTTCGAAAATCAATAATAAAAGAAGAATCAAGGAGGAGTAGAGAGGAGAACACTAAGCCCCAGCTTGAGGAGAGGAGGGTGATACAGAGAAGACACACACAACTGCATACCTCAGTCTCATACTTTGACACCCCCTTCATACTTCACCATCTGTCTTAGTCACCTAGTGCTGCTGTAACAGCAGCTGTACCACAAGTGGGTGGCTTTAACAAACAGAAATTTATTTTCTTAGAGTTTCCCACTGCCGTCGAGTCGATTCCGACTCATAGCAACCCTACATGACAGAGTAGAACTGCCCCATAGAGTTTCCAAGGAGCGCCTGGCGGATTTGAACTGCCGACCTCTTGGTTAGCAGCTGTAGCACTTAACCACTACGCCACTAGGGTTTCCTCTTAGAGTTTAGGAGGCTAGAATTCTGAAGTCAGGGCACCAGCTTTAGGGGAAAGCTTTCTCTCTGTCGGCCCCAGGGAAACGTTCTTCTCTGTTCAGCTTCAGTTTCATTGTTCCTTGGAGATCTCCATGTGGCTTGGCATCTATCTTCCCCCATCTCTGCCTGCTCAATCTGCTCCTTTTATATTTATATTTTATATTGATTCAAGACACACCCTACATTAATCCTGCATTAACAAAACAAAGACAACCCATTCCCAAACGGAATTATAACCACAGACATAAACCAAAAAAACCAGACCCACTGCCATCAATTATGACTCATAGTGACCCAATAGGGCAGAGTAGAACTGCCCCCTAGAGTTTCCAAGGAGCGCCTGGCAGATTTGAACTGCTGGCCTTTTGGTTAGCAGCCGTAGCACTTAACCACTACACCACCAGGGTTTCCCCAGCTCAGGGGATAGAATTTACAACACATATTTTTGGGGGACCCAATTCAATCCATAACACCGTCCACACTTCTGTACAAGAGGCAAGTATTAATGACAAGGGTAAAAAATGAGGAGAATTAATAAAACCAACCTTGGGGAATGTCACCCACTAGTATTGTTGAGGAAAACCCTCAAGGAGATGGATTGACACAGTGGCTGCAACAATGGGCTCAAGCATAACAAAGATCAGCTGTGCAATGGAAACCAAGCGATCTAGAGGGCTGATATTGAGAAAAGCCACCACTCCTCTGTCAGTTTGCCATACTGTGGTGGCTTATTTGTGGCTGTGATGCCGGAAGCTACACCACCGATATTTCAAATACCAGCAGGGTCACTCACGGTGGGCAAGTTTCAACACAGCTTTCAGGCTAAGGCAGACTAGGAGGAAGGCCTGTTGATCTACTTTTGAAAATTAGCCAATGAAAACCCTATGGACACTAGAGAATATTGTCCAATATAGTGCTAGACGATGAGTCGCGACGTTGGAAGGTACTCCAAACACACAACAGCTGCAACAATGGACTCAAATATACCCGTGGTGATGCAGGACCAGGCAACGTCTTGTTCTGTTATCCATAAGGCCGCCCTGAGTTGGAGTCAACTAGATGGCAATTAACAATAAACCAAAAAAAAAAAAAAAAAAAGCCAAAAACTCATTGCAATCAAGTCAATTCTAACTCATCGTAACCCTATAGAACAGAGTAGAACTGCCCCATAGGATTTCCAAGGAGCAGCTGGTGGATTTGAACTGCCGACCTTTTGGTTAACAGCCAAGTTTTTAACCACTGCACCACCAGGGCTCCAACTAACAACAGCAGCATTATTCAAAAGGACTATTTGGCCTGCAAGTGAGAGAAATGCAACTCAGATTGGCTTAACAAAGAAAGAATGTATTTGCTCCAATAGCTAAAGTGGGATATACTGGCTCCACTTTATCTAGCACATTCTGCCTGTGCAACATCCGAGCACCACTCACTCCTCTGGATATACCCACAGCCAAAATCTTTTATAAAATATATGTATACTTCGGGTAATGGACTCTTCTACTACATGTTACACTTTCATGCTTCTAATTGAAATATTTGGAACAAAAAAAGCTGGAGACCAATTTGACTGCTTTACTAAATGTTGAAATTTCTCAGAAGCAGTAGGCTGATACTGATGCCTGTAGGAAACACCTCACTGAGGGTAGCTCATTCCTAGACAGTTACTAATAACGTTGCCTTGCAGATAAAAAGGATCTGGTACTTTTAAAGAGGGCTTCCTTGCCTATCATGTTGCTTTGCACTTGGAGCAACTCTGAAAGGCAGAATGGGTAATATCATGAACATGTGAGAGATACCATAACTAAGTCCTCTCCAGGGTCATAGCTAGTTGGAGGCAGAATTGAAGCAAGAGCCCAGGGTTCTGAAATTTCTATGTAGGCAATATAGGAGAACAATATAAGGAGAACAAGCTCTGCGCCAAGTGGCTTAGGTTCGATTCCAGCTTCATCACCTACTACTTGTGTGCTTCTGAGCAAGTTAGTTAGCCTCTTTGTGTCTCAGTTTCCTTCTCCTTAAAATGGGCTAATCACATTTCCTGCCTTTGTTAGATTATATTATTGTTCAATACGTTTGTTCTCCCCTATGGGCCTATGACACATTCTTGCCTAGTTGACATCAAGCTTGGTCATGTTACTTGCTTTGGCCAAGGAAACGTTGGTGGAAACAAGATGTTCCACTTGCAAGCAGAAGCTTTGAGAGCCTCATGTAGTTCTGCCATCTTAACTTTTCCGGCTGCCAGGAAACCCACAAATTCCCATATAGGAGCTGTTTCTTTAGCCTGGGTGACCAAATCAAGATAATATGGAATAGAGTTGAGACCTACACGAAACAAACGTTAATTAAAAAAAAAAAATTTTTTTTTTTTTAATTAACGTTAATGCGAGCACAAAATACATGTCTGTTGTTGTTAGCTACTGATGTTTTGGGGATGGTTGTTACAGAAGCAGAACCTGGCCTAAGGTGACTGATATACCACTTATAAGATGTTATGAGGACTCAACATGACGATGCTTTTAAAACACAATGCTGGGCATATTCTTGATATTATAATAACAATATATTATTTAAGCACTATTACTACTACTTCTTAAAATTCCCAGATGGTGCAAAGAGTAAGCATGCTCGGCTGCTGTCCAAAAGGTTGGAGGTTCAAGTCCACCCGGAGGCATCTCGGGAAAAAGGCCTAGTGATCTACTTCTGAAAAATCAGCCATTGAAAACCCTAAGGAGCACAGTTCTACTCTGGCACACAGGAGGTCGCCATGAGTCAGAACTAACAAGACAGCAACGACTGTTGTTTTTCCACTGTCTTCTTAACTCAGTGTGTCGTAATTATTGAGTGGCTGTGATGTGCAAAGCGTACCTCTGCCCTCTTCCTGCTCCTCTATCTGATCAGTTTTCAAGTCCTATCACTTCCTATTCCTCGGAAGTTTCAAGCAAAGTCTATAGCAAATAACATTTCATGCACAAGAGAAGAATAACAGCCTAAAACCAGAGACTAGTAGGTTCCCGTCTCTGAATACTACGTCCTTGGCAAAAAAAAAAAAAAAAAAGGATTCTGGATTTGTAAGGATGTTTCTAACAATTTAAGCCTTCATCCATAGGTTGGTAAGTCCTTCCCCGGACTCATATTTCTAACCTCCTCCTATACATCTAAGGAGTCTTGGTGGTGCAGTGGTTAAGCACACAGCTGCTAACTGAGAGGTTGGTGGTTCTAACCCACCAACTGCTCCACAGGAGAAAGATGTGGCAGTCTGCTTCCATAAAGATTACAGCCTTGGAAACCCTGTAGGGCACGTCCACTCCCTGATGGCAACAGGTTTGGTTTTCCCTACACATCTCAACCTAGAAGTTGCTTGGCTAATTTAAACTTGGCATATCCTAAACAAAAATCAACCTCATTATTTGCCTGCAAAAGCTGCTTTGTTTCCTGTATTTCCTATTCATTCAATAAATATTTTCTTTAATTCCTTTCCATGTTCTAAGTGCCATTGTAGGCTCTGGGCCACAAGTTGCCAGTTGCTGAGGAGTTGACTCCGATTCATGGTGACCCCATGTTTGTCAGAGTAAAACTGTGTCCTATAGGGTTTTCAATGGCTGATTTTTTGGAAACAGATCTTCAGGCCTTCCTTCCGAGGCACCTCTGTGTGGACTTGAACCTCCAACCTTTCAGCTGGCAGCTGATCGTGTTAACCATTTGCACCACCCAGTGACTCCTGCATGGACCAGATCACCAGATTATAAAGCCTCAAGAGGCACCAATTATGCTGTCTTCTCTGTGAGCGATGCCCTCAGAGCTGTGCAGCACAATGGCCCTGCTCATGAAGCTTAACTCCTAGAGGGGAAGACAGAAAGCAAGTGAATGAGTAGACAGTAAGTAGAAATGAAAACTCCCAGAGAGTGGTAAATGCTATGCAGAAAATAAAGCAATGTAAATAAAGAAAATGTATACAGAAAATAAATATGGTAAAGAGTGGCTAGTGTTAGGCCACTTCAGGTAGAGGGGTCAGGGACAGCGTCCTTGAGGAAAAGCCTCGAACTGAGACCTGAACGATGGTGAAGAGTTAGCCATGTGAAGATGGGGCAGAGCATTTCACACAGAGGAATCAACAAGTGCAAAGTCCTGGTCAGCAAGTGCAAAGTCCTGGAGGTGGCGAGTAGCCTGGTGTTGGAGAAACAGTGGAGAGCGCTGTGGTTGGAGATCCTGAATAAGGAGAAGGGGCAGGGGATGAGGTCTGAGAGCAGTGACCAGATCAGGATGGAACTTGCAGGCCAGGTGAGACCTCTGTCTCAGGCCTATGGGAAGCCAGTGGAAGTTTCAGGAAGGGTGTTGCTTACCCAGCATATCCATTCACCCAGTTGCCCAACCTAGAAATCCCTAGGCTGAACTTTGACCCATTGATCTCCCTCTCTCTCTTCCAGGTGGTCACCAAGCCTTGT
Source organism: Loxodonta africana (assembly GCF_030014295.1). Lineage (NCBI taxonomy): Eukaryota > Metazoa > Chordata > Mammalia > Proboscidea > Elephantidae > Loxodonta > Loxodonta africana. The sequence goes on from NC_087362.1 coordinate 66,077,384, forward strand.
TCATTCCCTCCTCTGAATCTTCTCAAATCGTACCCTTTCACTTCATCCCAATGCCTTGTCCTTTCTCATCTGAACCTTCCCAGGTGGCCTCCCAGGGAGCCTCCCTACCTTAGGCTCTTCCAGAACTCTTCTGGGCTTGCTGCAAAATTAAAGTCTGCTGCCTCGAAATTTGAGCTCAGGCTCCACTGCCCAGAGGTGAAGGCCCATACCTGAGCATCACTCCTACTTTCCTGACACCCTCCCATCCCCAGCACACGTTCTAGGCCCCTGACTCCTTGCTTTGTCTGAGACGTGCCATGCTCTGTATGTGTCCATGTTGATATGCATTACTCCACCTTCCAGGAAGGCCATTGTCCACCTAAACCGGTTGCCGTTGAGTCATTTCTGACTCATGGTGGCCCATGTGTGTGTCAGAGTAGAACTGTGCTCCGTAGGGCTCTCAGTGACTGATTATTTGGAAGTAGATTGCCAGGACTTTCTCCCAAGATGCCTCTGGGTGGACTTGACCCTTCGTACTTTTGGTTAGCAGCTGAGCATGTTAACCATTTGCACCACCCAGAGACATTCTCCATCTGACAAATATCAATTCACCCTTTAAGGCCCATTTTGAATGCCATCTCTTCTAGGAAGCCTTCCGTGATTTGCTCACCTAGAGCTCTGTGCTGGTACAGCACTTTGGGTACATGCCTTCTGCAGCTTGTCAAGTTGGTGTCAGAGTCTCGGGGCACAGGGCCAATGCTCTCACTCCTGGAGGCTCCTGGGAGCAGAGACCAAAGCTTGTGTCTCTAAGAATTCCAGGGTCATGCAGGTGACCAAGAAATTCTGAACTTAAGAAAAGTATCACATGGCCCTCAAAGTCCCTACAGAAAGGAAGGGGAACACCTGCCAATTCTCTATGGCATTTTGGAGTGGCCATCCTTGGGTCCAGCTTCCAGCAGCCATGACTGCAGATGTTGGCGTTCAAGCTGTTCAGCTGCCTATTTGGATCCAGGCAAGGAGGAGGTGTTCTCCCCCTTTTCTGGCACCTCCGGAACCCATCAAGTTAAAGCAGCCTGTTACCAACCACACAAAAAAGACTAGATAATTAGTAACCAGTCATCAGGCCACTTGTCAAGTCAAGCTAGTGACAAGCTTAGTTTAACAGCACACATCAGGGTGAGCAGATAGAAGCATGGCACAGACGCCCATAGCTGACTAACACCATGGCCAAAAGCAAATTATTAAACAAGTTTATGGGCACACATATCAGACCCAGGAGGCTTCCCAAACAGGTGTGCAAAAGGAATGTAAAGGAAGCAGGCAATACAACTAAGAGTCTTCATCTACGTTCTCAAATTTCTGCCGTTTTCCTTTTGTGTAGCCTACGGAAAACGCCGTCTAGAACTTGGAGTGAATACTTACTGGCAAATAACAGCCATTTAGATTATGATTAACAGTCAATATCTACTCACTGCGAGCTTGGGAGGAATGACAAAAATGAAAAGGTGGCGTGTGAACTCGATATGCTTAATTTTAACAGGGCGGAAAGAAATAATATAGAATCTTTCTTTCTTTTACATGTCTGAAAACTTTTTTATTGTGCTTTAAGTGAAAGTTTACAAATCACGTCAGTCTCTCATACAAAAAATTTATATATGCCTTGCTATATACTCCTCCTAGTTGCTCCCCTCCCAATGAGACAGCACACTCCTTCTCTCCATCCTGTATTCCCCATGTCCATTTAGCCAGCTTCAGTCACCCTCAGCCCTCTCATCTCCCCTCAGACAGGAGCTGCCCACATAGACTTATATGCCTACTGGAGCCAAGAAGCCCCCTCCTCACCAGCATCACTATCTTACAGTCTGGTCCAATCCCTGCCTGAAGATTTGGCTTTGGGAATGTTTCCAGTCTTGGACTAACAGAAGGCCTGGGACCTATGACCTCCAGGGCCCCTCTAGTCTCAGTCAGACCATTAAGTCTGGTCTATTTACGAGAACTTGAGGCATGCATCCCACTGCTCTCCTGCTCCCTCAGGGGTTCTCTGTTGTGTTCCTTGCCAGGTCAGTGAGAGATAATATAGAATCTTATTGTCTGAAAAGAACCTTGGAGAGGATGTTCCTTGTTTAGAGATGGGGAAACTGAGGCTCAGATTGAGAAAGAAACTGATTTATGACCACTCAGCTTGTTGCCCGCAAAGACTAGAACTTACGCACACAATAACACTAATACCCTCCACCTGTCTGTCAGTTTGTCATACTGTGGTGGCTTGCGTGTTGTTCTGATAGAGGAAGCTATGGCATCATATTCCAAATACCAGCAGGGTCAATCATGGTGGGCAAGCTTCAACAGAGCTTCCAGTCTAAGGCAGACTAGGAAGAAGGCCTGGTGATCTACTTCTGAAAATTAACCAATGAACTCCGTATGGATCACAGCAGAATAGTGTCCAATAGAGTACTGGAAGATGGCACGCTAGGTTGGAAGGCACATAAAATACACAGAATCCTCTCCTGCCAGTGAACCTATAAGCATGGCATCACCTGATGGTCTAAGCATGCAGGTGGAGAGAGCTGAGCTCCAACCTGCAAGTGACTCAGACAAAGTCCTGTCCACGGTGGGTGATCAGCTTCCCTCGCAGTTATGTTACACATATCCTGTTCCTGTTCCCACTACCCCAGAAACCTCCGCTGAATAACTGTTGCATGTGTGTGCACAGATAGCCTATGGTTCCTCACTCTTTCTCTCTCAGTTTTTAATTGTGCTCACAAAGGCCCACCCCAATGACTTGAAGCATCTCACTGGCAGTCACAAAGGCAAAGGAACAACACGTTACAGCCACAATTCAGCCTCCAGTCTCCCCCATTGTGCCCTGGCACTGCAGTGGTCGCAGAGCTGTCGGGGGTCTTACATATCTCATACGTGCAGCAAAGTGGGGGAACAATGTGACAAATTATGAACAAGCTCAGAGCCCAGCCTGTGGAATTCTTCCTTTTGTGAGCCTCCATCACGTGTCAGCTGGGCGGCTGGGCTGCTGGGGACGTAGTGGTGGGGGACAGCCCGGCAGCAGACGACGAACCCTGCCCTAGAATGCTTTTCACAATTGGGAATGCTGCCCCCACTCTACTTGCAGTCTCTCTCTCTCTCTTTCTCTCTCTTGCTCTCACTCTCTCTTTTGCTCTTTCTCTCTCTCTCTCTCTGTTTTATGGGAATTGCAATGGAAAAGAACAATATTCTGACGGCATTTTTTTATTTTAGATCTAAACATCAGTACCTTGGTAAGGAAGACAAAAGAACCTAGCGAACTCTTCAGAATCCATTCTGCCCAAGAGCCAGAGGCAAAAGCTCCAGTGGTATGGACATCACTGCTGTTGTATTGTAGGACAGAGGAGAACTGCAGCACAGGGGTTCCAAGGAGTGACTGGGAGATTGGAACTGTGGACCTTTAAGTTAGCAGCCAAGCTCTTAAACACTGCACCACCAGAGCTCCTCAGAGATCGTACTTGGTCCTAACACTTTCCAGTCTTGGACAGCTTACCATTCTCTTAACCTCCTCATGCCTTGGTTTCCTTATCTGTAAAGAAAGATGATAATAAGAGTGCCTACCACAAATGCATCTTATAGAATTGTTGTTGTTGGGTGCTGTCGAGTATATTTTCAACTCATAGCCACCCCATGTGACAGAGTAGAACTTCCCTGTAGGGTTTTCTAGGCTGTAATCTTTACAGGGCAGATCAAAAGGTCTTTCTCCTGTGGAGCCGCTGGGTGAGTTGGAACTGCCAATCTTTTAGTTAGCAGCTGAGCCTTTAACAATTATGCCTCTTTGTTTATAGGATGACATGCATATAAAGGGCTTAGCGCAGTATCTGTGTGTGTGTGTGTGTGTATAAAACAGTTGCCATCGAGTCAGTTCCTACTCGTGGAAATCCTATGTGTGTTAAAGTAGAACTGGGCTCTACAGGGTTTTAATGGCTGATTTTTCTAGAGTAGATCACCAAAGCTTTTCTTCCAAGGTGCTTCTGGGTGGACTTAAACCTCAACTTTTCAGTTAGCACCCAAGCACGTTAACCATTTACACCACCCAAGGACTCTGTCCGGTAGATAAGGAGGCCCCAAGTGTGTGTTTGCTACTTATATGAGCAGTGCCAGGAATATACTTCCTACGGCTATCTTGACCCTTCTCCTTTTTGCTCTCCCTTGGCCTCGTCACTTCTTTGGAGGTTCTTTATAAGCGGGGGCCACCTCTGATGCTTCCCTAGTATCCCAGAGTGCCTCCCTGGGGGCAGGGCCCCAGAATTCTCAGGAAGCATTTGTTTCCTAATTGTCAAGAGATGACCTGCAAAAGTGGACTCTCCTTCACGGATGCTCACGTAAATTGACGTCATGAGGATGCTGTAGTATAGCAACGGAAAATGTTCTCTCAAGTTAGTTTTCCAAGTTTGGAGGCTAACACCATGTTTTCTCAGGATAATGAGAGGAATGCCCTCTTTATGTAAACAATGTGTGATGCACACCATTAATCATGTTGGTGCTCCAGGTGCCAACTCCTTAGGGTGATCCTCTTTTCTCAACCAGGCTTTGTTACCAAGCCCCTTGGACCACTTTTCCTTCTTATTATTATTGCCAACAGCCACTTGTGTGGGATCCTCCTCAAATTCTTAATTGTAATGATTTCTTCTCTCTTTTGTTTAAGAGATGTAAGAGAAGTCACATCTTTCATTGATTTAACTCTCACTAGTTTTTGTTTGGGGATGGGGATAGTTCAATGGTCGAATTCTTGTATTCCTTGCAGGAGACCCAGGTTTGACTCCCGGCCAAGGCACCTCAAGTGCAGCCACCACCTGTCTGTCAGTGGAAGCTTGCTCAGCACATTGGGGAACCCAGCCATGCACATAGGAAAAGGCAATTATTCAAGGCAGGCTAGTAAGTAGATTCACTCACTAGTTGAAATTGGGACCACAAAGCTGCTCAGTGATGACAGAGCGGGCAGTGGCTGGTCTCTAGGATTGCTAGAGAAGGCTCTGGAAGGAGGAGGGACTTTGTTTGGACCCGAGAGGATGATAGCCTTTGAAAGGACGAGAAAGGACAATCAGCCCAGCTGGCTTGGATGTTGTGACTTCTCCACACTGAGGTTTCTTCTCCCCTCCATGACTATGATGGCCATCACTAAGCAATCAAGCCACCCCCCACCCCCTCATACCCCTGCCCTCCCCCTTCCAATGCTCAGTCCAATCTAAGCTTCAGGATCCTTCTCAAGACAGCATTCAGGTAGGTATTGACAATCATTTAGAGTTAGTTCATAAGATAAAACGTATTTGCCCTTCTGGGTAAGGGGAACTTACATAGTAAACACATAGGCCTGAGAGGAAACACAGGGTGTGTGGGAGGCGTGGGGGGAACAGCCACCCATGAGCAAAGGTTTCCCATTGATCATGAATGATACAGACAGATTGGTAAGATGGTGTGAGATTAAGTGGAACCTTGAGTGTTAGCTCCCCTGCTAACTGAAAGGTTGGCAATTCTAGCCCAGTCTCTCCCAGAAGAAAGGCCTGGAGATCTACTTCTGAAAAATCAGCCACTGAAAACCCTATGGAGCACATTTCTACTCTGACACACATGGGGTCACCATGAGTCATAGTTGATTCGAGGGCAGCTGGTTCACTGGTTTAACAGTCATATTATCTGCAAGTAGTGGGAGCTTGGGGAGGGAGGAAGGATTAGAAGTTATCAACTACATTTCTGACAAATCACTGCACTTTTTAAGTAAAATGCAGCCAAGTGTGAGACACTCCGGTGAGATGTGCAGATAAAACAGTATACGTTTAAGAGTGCCCCTGATAGAGGCACTGAGGACTCTTCTACTGTATGTAGTAAGAGAATTGCATTTGGAGCTTCCCGGAAAAAAAGGTAGCAAGAAGGATGGGCAGGGAAGCAGGTAGGCCTCTCTGTGGAGGGAAATTCGGCAATGTGGGGGCAGCCCCTCACTTTGCCATCGACCACTGCCTCCCCTACAAAGCCAGGAGGATTGCTGTTCAGCAGGAGCCAGCTTCCACGTTCTGTCTGCCTGCTGCAGCTGCTGAGCCTTCGGCCACTTCCCTCTGCCCTGCCCATCCTCAGGGACAGACAGCCTGAGGTCTGGAATTCAAAGTGGATCTTACTTTGTTTGATTGCATTAGAGGGGACCATGGTTTTGCTTCCCTTTTTCCCTCTCTTTTCTCTATGACCTGTGCTTGCGAAGACAGGACCCCTTCTGGTTCACTGAGATGCACCCAGCCCCCAGGTGCTAATCAAAGCCACAGACATATCCATGAGGCCCCGGAATCTTGTTAAGCCTAAAATGTATCTTCCATAAATGCAGATAGACATCCCTCATCCCAAGCACAACTTCCTTCACTAAAATATGACTTTCATTCCTTGCAGTCTACATATGCCTTATTGATTCACTTTAGAAACAAAACCCCAAGTAAGAGAATCGACACACCCAGACACTTATACTGGAGACTTGGATATTGCCAGCAATTTCCCTCCCACCCTTCACATTCCAAGAGCCATTTTTAACTGTCCTTATAGGGTTGCTATGAGTTGGAATCGACTAGACGGCCATGGGTTTGGTTTTTGGTTTGGGCAAGGAGGGCCACTGAAAAAGATGCCCGTTTCACATTCAAATCCCAGAAAAGAAGCAACTGCTCCTTCTCTGCTTTGTCAGATGGACATGGGCAAGAAGTCTGAAGGACAACTCAGAAATTGTCATTTCTAGTCAACACAGCTGCCGCCCGGCCCCTGGAGTGGGCTTTGATTTGATTTTAGGAAGGCAAAGATGGCGTCTCTGTTATGCTTTAAATTACAAGGTGTGTAACCTTCCCTTTCTTCTTCTCTTCCAAATGGAGGCTTTCGGACCAAATTTTGTTTCCCGACAAGAGAGGAAGAAATCATGGGTCTCCTCGTGGTGGGGAGGGTCCCCCAACCCCCAAGCTTTTGTGTTTGCTGGAGATTGTGGCCAAGGGCTCTGGCAAACAGCATTCGGCTGGTGAGATTATTTGGCTAGTCACAGCCTTCCAGAAATAAATATCTAACACCTTGTTCCCTTTTGCAGTTCAAAAGTCACTGTCAGTGGGGTACACCAGTAGTTGGAAAAAAGGCTATAATTCGTATGCAAAGTAGAGGAGGATTTTCAGGATTTCATAATCAAATGTTGAAATGCTTTGATGGCGAGTTGTAAGGAGGTGTGAAATAGTGCCTCGGAAACAGGCAGATATTTGTGTAAGCATCATTTCTGTGTTACCAGTGAGGAATAATAACATAGCAAAGCCCCAACTTACCTCATCTGCCTGGTACAGCCAAGGCATAAATAAAGGGGAACAATGGAATTACTATTACTCACTCTCAGAGAGCCTGCGACATCACTGTATTCTTTATAATTGCTGGCAAGAAGATTAATGTTTTGTTAAATATCAGAGCAAGGTCACAAGGGGGCTTGCAGGCCTGTCTAAACATCGAGTCTCTAAGCTCCTTCTCTCTCACTTGCTCTTTTTTGAGGAAATGAACTTGTAGCATTTCCTCTACTTAAGGTGATTTTTGCTTCTGAACAATCATCGCCCTGCTCCGAACATGCTCACACACGCTCATGAGCACACACACACACACACACACACACACACACACACATCTTCCCCAAGTGATATTTGGGGACAGACTTGATTTAGCTGCGGCATATGGACAATGTTGTTACGAGGAGACCTTGCCCTTTTAACCAACGTGGATAATTCATTGCCTGTCACTGTGGCCCAAAGCAAGGGGCTTGTGCTTAAGAGATGGACTTTATTGGGGTCCTCAGGGGCTCCCGACCAAAGACTGCTACATCAGTCGCCCCAGGCTTCTGTTGTGTTTAGCTGGGACACACATCTGTACAGATGTTTCCAACTGCAAACAGTTCGTGACCCAGAAAGAACAAAATATTTTGGCTTTCCCTGGTTTTCAGCACCTGTTCAAGCTCTGTGCGCAGATCAGAAGGCACAGCCAGAGACTGGGGAAAGAGTCCCCCTCACAGTCAGACTCAACCGTACAACTTGGTGGCAAACCCAAGCCCTTCCAGACCGTCACTGGTTGTTTAATATCTTAATTTCTCAATTCCCAGAAGTAGTGGTGTTATTGTTGTTGGTTTTCATTGTGTCTGCCCTGATTCATGGGGACCTCACTTTGAGGTTGCCTGCTCCTGCACCATCTTCATGGCCATCGGTATGTCTGAGAGTCCCTTGTTGTGGTTATTGTATCAATCCATCTCATTGAAGGTTTACCTCATTTCTTCTGACCCTCTACTTTACCAAACATGATGTCCTTTTCTAGAGACTGGCTTTTCCTGATGACAGGTCCAAAGCAATCAAACTAAAGTCTCACTTCTCAGGAACATTCTGGTTATATTTCTTCGAAGACTGGTTTAGTAGAGGGAGACAAATGGCAGATTCCACAGTAGGATCTATTATCGTCATGCAAAGGGTCTCACCAACTTCTATTTGTCTCCACCACATCAGAAATTCCACATCTATCCCTCCATCATTTTAACGTACATTTTTCAGGGCAATTCCATGGGTTGGGTATAGCATGGATTTTGTCATCTGTGTGCTTTCTGCAGGACTGCAGTAGACATTAAAACCAAAAGCTCGTTGCCGTTGAGTTGATTCTGACTCATAGTAACCCTATAGGACAGAGTGGGACTGACCCATAGGGTTCCCAAGGCTGTAAATCTTTATGGAAATAGACTACCACATCTTTCTCGTGGAGAGCTGTTGGTGGGTTCATACTCCTGACCTTTCAATTAGCAACTAAGTGCTTAACCATTGTGCCACCAGGGCTCCTTTGGTAAACACTAGAAATTCTGTTTTCCTGACTGAATGATTTGAGGTTGGCGCCTTGGGGATGGTAGAGGCTCTTTACATTTTCCCAGAGGGAGCCAGGGACAACATTTAGGAGGCTCGGAATCAACAAAAAGGTCTTACAAACACTGCTAAGTACACAGCAAGAAGCACTAAGGGGGAGCCCTTCCCCTTCTGGCAGAATCTAAAAGGAAGAGGAGCCATAGAAGCTGCAAAAGGGGTGGAGCAATGCCTTTCAATGGACCTGTTTATCTCACCACTCCACACACTTTGCCTGGGCAAAGAGTTTTTAAGTTGCAGCACCAGTTTTAAGGAGATTTTCTTATCTGTTTGTTTTTCTTCCTTGCAGCAGAAGGAGGAATTAAGAAGTAAAAGAGACAGCTTGGAATGAAGGTGGGTGTAGGAGGCAATTAGATCTGAAAGGGAGGATGTCCTGACTTTGAGGACTTGCCTCAGCCTCACTAACTCAGGAGATAATCAGAGAGGTTGTTTTGTGCCACGGAGTTGATTCTGACTCACAGAGACTCACAGTGACCCTATAGGGCAAAGTAGAACTGCCCCATGGGGTTTCCTAGGCTGCAGTTGTTATGGGAGGAGATTGCCAGGTCTTTCTTCCTTGGAGAGGCAGATAGCTTCAAACCGCTGACCTTTCAGTTAGCAACTGAGCACTTAACCCTTGTGCCACAAAGGGCTCCTTAGAGCCACGATTACCACGTGCCAACATGTGGCTACTGAGCGTTTTAAATATGGCTAGCACAACAGGAGAGCAGAACTTTAAATTTTATTTAATTTTTATTGATTTAAATTTAAATAGTCATATCTATCTAGCGATTACCACATTGAATTAGTGTCTGTCCCTGGGTGGCACAAGTGGCTAAGTGCTTAATTGCTAACCAAAAGGTTGGAGGTTCAAGTCCACCCAGAGGTTCCTTGAAAGAAGGGCCTGGTGATCTACTTCTGAAAAATCAGCCTTTGAAAATGCTGTGGAGCACAGTTCTACTCTGAGGCACATGGGGTTGCCAGGAGTTGGAATTAACTCCATCGCAACTGGTGGGTTACCATATTGGACAGCTCAGATCCAGGAAAATGTACTTAGCTCATCTCATTGTTTACTATGGATGAAGGATCCCAGACTTGGTGAGTTCACTATCCTGTCCTAAGAGGACAGACCCAGGAAAGAGGTCTGGGCAGCTCCCAGACAGGACATTCTGAGGTTCTGGGCACCCGTAGTTGGTATGGTCTAAACAGGATGTGAGCTCCGGGTGGGCAAGTCCCCTTGACATCTAGAGCCTACTCATGCCATGGGGAGAGACACAGTCAGCAAAGAGCCAGAGGAGGGCTCATTGGAGCAGACACACTCAGGGCCCAGGGAAAGAATCCCTTTGACCTGGACCCAGGGGTGATACTGGAGGTATGGACTAAGTGTTAGCTGAGAGCACGGGCTGACTCATACAAAGATTCAGTAAGTTTCTCCTGTATTTCATTTCAGTGTCACTATAGTATCTCTAGCTGTGTAAGGTCCAATTGTTCTCTGAGCCTAAAACCTAACTGATGACAAGGAATAAACTTCATTTTTGTTGGAGAGAAAATAAAGCCAGTTCATCTCTACCAAGAGAGTGGGAAGGGGTGATGGGATGATAAGACCGTTCTAAGGATACAGGAGGCTTCGGGTCCCCAGCGGCCATCGTATTCCTTGATTCATAAGGTCAAACTTTACAGCCCTCTTACTGCCACCGTTGATAATCCCTATCAAAGATATGTTATCTATTTCATCTCTACATTAAAGGGAAAAAAATAACGCTTCTGTGTTTTTCTTCTAATGCAGGCTACAAAAGAGCAGTAGATGGGCCTAAAATGTGATGCAGGAATTAAAGAGACAGAAACATATTTCTAAACAAAAAAACACCCAAACCAAACCCTTTGCCACTGGGTCGGCTCTGACTCATAGTGACCCTGCAGGACAAAGTAGAACTGCCCCATAGAGTTTCCAAGGAGCGCCTGGTGGATTCAAACTGCTGAGCTTTTGGTTAGCAACTGTAGCACCTAACCATTAGGCCACCAGGGTTTCCTATTTCTAAATAGACTTCACATATACAGAGTTCTTCTATTGCAATCTAAGTTAGCAAAACTTAAGTGTTACTCAGATAACTAGGACAAAAGCCCTGTGAAAGGAGGTATGATAATGAATTAGAAGTCACATACACACAGATGCACTTTGGGGCTGAGCCTAAGACGCAACAAGGATGTGCCTAGGGTACATAAGTTAAGGAGGTGCTCACTCTCACTGTCATACAAGTGCAGGGTAGATGACACCAAGAATGAGCGCTTATTTAACTTTGAGCCCTAAGCCCTCTGCTTAAAACCAACCAGTTGCCTTCGAGCTTCAGAGTAGAACTGTGCTCCGTAGGGTTTTCATGACTGTGACCTTTAAGAAGCAGATTGCCAGGCCTTTCTTCCCAGACACCTCTGTGTGGATTCAGACCCATCCTTTTGGTTAGTAGTGGAGTGCTTAGCCGTTGGCACTACCCAAGGGATCCTGGCTCCTTACTTACCCAGCTGTAATTCCAGCACTGGGGCATCCTTGTGTGAGTCAAGGCTTTTAAAACTGCAAGTAAGATTTGAAATAACTGACAAATTCTCTGATAAACTATCCAATCAATGAACACACAGATGCAATAGTCAGAATATATGCACACAGGAGTTGGCTGGCAGCTCTCTAGGTGAGAACTGCAAAGGTGAAGAGCTAGGACTTCTCCCTGGAGGACCCACCCTCCCCCAGATGTGCAGAAGGCATGCACATCTGGATGTTCTTCGTGGTCTCAGCTCAGCTGGGGGGCTGGCTGAGGCTGCAAGCCAGGGGGAACTGGCATCTTATGGGAGCGGGGAAGGGGCACAGCTCCCAACTGTATCCCAGGCTCTCTGGTCCGGCCCCCAGCAGGCACCAAGGAGGAGGGTGAGGAGACACCCCCTCAGTGCATGTTCTTTTCTTCCCCTTGGGGTATTTTGTCTTTGTTTCAGTAGGTACTTACTTGTGTTTTTCTCCAACCGCTTTGTGTGTCATTGAGAGTTAAAGAAGACATATTGTACGTCCTAAAGAGAAGCAGTAAAAATAATTTAGCTTATTTCTTTCATGTCGGAGTGTATTAATTCTTGCTTACATAAGGAAATACAAAAAACAAACTGTAAACAAGGAATCACTTGGAATCAGATTATGCATGAATAATGACACACGTTCTCATCTAGAATGTTGGGGGGGGCTCTAGTTTTACTGCCAGTGGCTTTAAAAAATGTTTTTCTTTTTCAAAGGAAATTACTCAGAATGTAATAAAAACATGTTTTCTGCTCTGAAAGAATTAATTTACCTTTTGTGTCATGAGGAAATAAATACCATCTACCTCAATTCTCCTTCTCTCCGAAGAAAGGCAATTTCCAAGTTTGAAACCTAGGACACGGTCGCTTAGCGCTGATATCCTAATACTCAAGGAACCCTGGTGGTGCAGTGGTTAAGCACTTGGCTGCTAACTGAGAGCTCAGTGGTTCGAACCCACCAGCTGCTCCGCAGGAGAAAAATGTGACAATCTGCTTCTGTAAAGACGACCGACCACCTAGGGAACCCTATGGGGCAGCTCTACTCTGTCCTATAGGGTTGCTATGAGTCAGAATCAACTAGATGGCACCCAGCAACAACAACTGCAGCCTGATAATCTGATTCTGTTTCTCTTATGATTTCTCTGTTACTAATGGACATCTGGGCTCCCAGATTAAAGGGGTCTCTGGGCCCTCTTCTCCTCCATGCATTCCCCTCCCTTCCTTTGTCCACGTCTCCCTCATTAGCACCCAGACACTGAGAACAGCTAGGGATCTAGCCTGGGGAAGGAGCTAAGTTAATCACTGCGGGCTCCAGAGAGGAAGATTCTTCCCCATCTCTAACACTAGCGAGCCGTGTAACCTTGGACTTGTTCCAGACCTCGCCATTCCTCACCTCCCTCACTTGAAAAAGAGGGGTAAAAATAGCACCTACCGTATAGGGGAAGCCCTGGTGGTACAGTGGTTAAGTGTTCGGCTGCTAACCCCAAAAGGTCAGCAGTTCGAATCCACCAGCTGCTCCTCGGAAACCCTATGAAACTCAGGGCTCGGCCCAGTACATTTTGGACAGTACCAGTGTCAGTAGAGTTGATTCCAACTCATGGTGGCCCCTTGTGTGTCAGAGTAGAACTGTGCTCCGCAGGGTTTTCAATGGCTGTAACCTTCCAGAAGTAGATTGATTGCTGGACCCTTCTTCAGGCCTCTGAGTGGACTCAAACCTCCAACCTTTCAATTAGGAGCTGAGCCCATTAACCATTACACCACCCAGGGACTGGCCTCATGTTACTAGAGTCATTGGTATTTGCCTCTTCTCCTTCATGTCTGACATTGACTTCCTGTTTAAAAACAACCCTTTGCTTTAATTTCTGTCTTTCCCACACGTAGAGTTCAGCCCCAGTTGCCCCAAAGACATTTTAAAGGTAAAATTTAAAGGCAAATTGTTCTCACTATTTTCCTTTTCTTTGGTTTTATCTTTATTGAGTCCTAGACCCAAGAGTTGGAAGGATCTTTCAAGATGCATCCATTCATCCATCCAGTCAACAAATCTTTACCGAGCAGCCTCTGCATAACAAGGTCTATACTAGGCCTTAGAATAGAGATGTGAACCAAACACATGAGAGCCTTGCCCTAATGCTGCTTACAGTCCTGAGAGGAAGCAGGCACTAAACAATCCATTACACGTAGAGCAACCAACTTGTCTTCGTTTGTCCTGGACTTACTGTGTCTTAGTACTGAAAGTTCTGCATCCTGGGAATCCCCTCAGTCCCTGGCAAACTCGGATGGGTGGCCACTCTAATTACAAGTGTGATGAAAGGAAAAGATACCACGAACACTTCCAACCACGTACCTGACCCAATTTCCAGTGTCAGAGGTGACTGGCCAGAGGAATTGTCATTCATTGCAGACCAGACAGATGAGTAGAGGTTAGTTGACAAAGGACACAGTGGGGAGGGGAAAGACAGGTCAATGGTACAAGCAGAGCAACTGCTTATACAAGGCCCTGGGCTAGAGGAAATGAAGGAAGCAGAGAAAACCAAGTGGGTGAGGAGATAGAGAAGGAGCCCTTTCTCCCGTTCCTTGGGAGAAAGATGTGGCAGTCTACTTCCATAAAGATTAAAACACACCTTAGAAACTCTATGGGGTAGTTCTACCCCTGTCACACTGGGTCACTATGAGTTGAAATCAACTTGACAGCAATGAGTTTGAGTTTTTTTGGTTTGAGGAGATACAGCCAGAGGGATGAAAGTGGAGAAGTAAGTAGGGAAGTTTTAAAAATTGCTTGTGAAACTGTTTGTGTACAACTGTGTTTCTGTAGGAAAAGAGTCACAGCTTTCAGTAATTTCTGGAAGAGCTTCATTGACCCAAGAAAGTTGACAAGAGTAGTGAAGTCTGGTTAGCAAGTTCAAATCCTAGCTGCCCCACTTCACAGCATTGTGTCTTTGGGCAACTTACCAGTCTTTCTGTGCCTCCATTTTGTCTAGGGGACAACAACAACTCTGACTTCAATGGGTTGTTTGAGGATTCAATGGGATTGTCTACAGAAAGCATTTAGGATTGTCCTTGGCCACACAGTAAGCACCATGTGAGTGTTCACGTAATTTTTAAATCAGCTTTATTGAGGTGCAAGTAACTGAACCCATTTAAATTGTACAGTTTGATGAGTTTTGACAGCTGCTTTTGCCACAATTAAGAGTCAGCTCTCACGTATCTTTAGTGTAATTACATTTACTTCATGGCCTTGCTGTGGGGATTCATGGTGCTCAGAACAGTGCTGGGCATGCAGTATATACTCAGTAAGTGTGAGCTATTTTTACCATTATTATTAGCTGGTCAAAGTCCCTTACTAGGGAGAGTTACCTAGAAGCTCAGGGGTCCATGGGTGTTGTAAACAGTTGACATGTCTGATTGATAACCAAAAGGTTGGCAATTTGGAGTCCACGCAGAGGTGCCTCAGAAGAAAGGCCTGGTGATCTACTTTTGAAAATCCAACAGAGCACAATTCTACTCTGACACACGTGGAGTCACCATGAGTCAGAATGAACTAGACAGCAACCCACTTGGGTTTTTTTTTTTTTTAACATAGGATTTGGTGCCCTGGGTGGTACAAATGGTTAACACACTCAGTTACTAACTGAAAGATTAGAGGTTCGAGTCCAACCAGAGGCACCTCAGAAGAAAGGCCTGGCAATCTACTTCTGAAAAATTAGTCATTGAAAACCATGTGGAGCACAGTTCTACTCTGACACACATAGAATCACCTTAAATCAGAATGAACTCAACAGGGACTGGTTACCTAGAAGTGCAGAGGAAAAAAAGGAAGTGTCTATTTTGGGAAGAAAAGCAGCCTAAGATACTTTTGAGAAAGTACTAGTGATGTCCACCCAGGCAGCAGAAGGAGAAGGGCCCCCATGATCTGACCTGCCTCCTGTTCAGGCTCCAAAGGTCTCTGAAGCTTGTTCCCTTTCTAAATTCAGATGTGAGCACAGGGGTGACCGCCAGGATTCCCAGCAGCATCCTGTGCCTTCACTGGCCAAGGGACTCAGGGAGGGAAAGCAGCTCCCCAGGAAGGGACTCAAGAGGTCGCTACCAACTGAGACACCCCCTGTCCTTCTTCGGCTTTGATGAAGCTGCCAGATAATTGCCTTCCATGTATAATCCCAAGTTTGATGTTTTAAAAAAAGTCTTGCCAAAAAACCAACCGCGTAGACTCCTGGGAAAACAAACAACAGGAGAAACACTTTTGTTGAAGCAGGAGCCCTGCAGTGGCTGGCTGCTCTTACAGATAAGCTATCTGCTCACCTTTCATAAATGTCAGGCTTGAAATAAAAAAGACAGGGTAATGAGGTCTCATTTCCACAGAAGCAAGCACACACCTACTAATTAAACCACAGACCACTAACAAACGTCCTGTTTAGATGCTGCTGCTACAGTTGTCAGATACACAAATAGCTTGGGCTCGAAGTGAGCTGTGTTTTCTTACCCTGCTCTGCTATTTTTGAAATATTTTAAATGGCCCTGGTGATTCAACATCTATTCATTCATTGAGCACATAGTTCCATAATACCCACTGTGGGCAAGACATTGATTGGGGTTGTTGGGGATCCTTATAAGGCTGTATTTTGCAGAGCAGAGGATTTGGAGCCCAAGAAGTTGGGGGTGAATTTTACCCTTGCCATCAACCACATAGGTTAAAATGTTACAAGGCTCAATTTATTGACGTGTTGTAACATTTTAGTTGCCATCAGTTCAGCTCTGACTCATGGCAACCTTAACTATAACAGAATAAAACATTGCTCAGTCCCGTGCCACGTTCGTGGTCATTGGGCTCATCTTCCAGCACCGTATCAAACAATATTCTGTTGTGATCCATAGGGTTTTCATTGACTAATTTGTGGAAGTAGATTGCCAGGCTTTCTTCGTAGTCTATCTTAGCCTGGAAGCTCCACTGAAACCTGTCCACCATGGGTGTCCCTGCTGGTATTTGAAATACCTGTGGAATAGCTTCCAGCTTCATAGAAACATGGAAGCCACCGTAGCATGCAAACTGAAAGACGGGTGGTGGATTATACAGGTCCTCATATAAAATGGTGACAATGCCACTGTCTCTTACAAGTCGTTGTTGGCGTTAAATAAAATAATAGAAGTAAAGTGTCTATCGTGTAGAAAGTGGTACAAAGAAGGAAGAGGTCAAGAAGAAGACGGAGGAAGGAAATGAGAATGAAAAAGGAAGAAGGAGAGATAGTGGAGGTGGAAAGTAAGTAAGGACAGAGACAGAGGAGAAGGAAAAGACAAGGTCTCTGTCTCATTGACTTTCTGATCAGATGAGAAAGATGGACATATGTACAAATTGTTGTTGTTGGGTGTTGTACAGTTGGTTCCAACTCATAACGGTCCTATGTACAACAGAATGAAACATCGCCCGGTCCTGTGCCATCTTCACAATCCTTAATGTGCTTGAGTCCATTGTTGCAGCCACTGTGTCAATCCATCTCGTCGAAGGTCTTCCTTTTTTTCACTGACCCTCACTTTACCTAGCATGATGTCCTTCTCCAGGGACTGATCTCTCCTGATAACATGTTCAAAATATGTGAGAAATAGTCTCTTTGTCCTTGCTTCTAAGGAGCATTCTAGCTATATTTGTTCCTAGACAGATTTGATCGTTCTTTTAGCAGTCCATAGTATATTCAATATTCTTGGCCAACACCGTAACTCAGGGGTGTCAGTTCTTCTTCAGTCGTCCTTATTCATTGTCCAGCTTTCGCATGCATACGAGGTGATTAAAAAGACCATGGCTTGGGTTGGGCACATGTTAGTCTTCAAGGTGACATCTTTGCTTTTCAACACTTTAAAGAGGTCTTTTGCAGCAGATTTGCCCAATGCAAATGAATTCTTGGCTGCTGCTTCCGTGAGTGTTGATTGTGGATCCAAGTAAAATGAAACCCTTGAAAAATTAGTAGAGTATAATTGGTGACAAGGAAGTCATAAAAAATTATAACAGACGCTTTAAAGAGTTCAATGAGATCTTATAATGAGATTGGGAAGCAAAGATTGGGGGTGAGGAGAACATCAGGGGATGATGGTTTTTGGAGTCTCTGATGAGTAGAGAGAATGGGCAGGTAGAGATGGGCAGGAAAAGGCACTCTACATAGAGTTTGGGAAAGCTTGAGCAAACCCTGAAGACTGGATTGAGCAGGGGTGTGTTTACTGCATGGGAAAGAATTGCAGCTGACTTGGCAGGTGGGGCGTGGTGGAAGACAAGGCTGCAAAGATATGGTCCACCTAGACTATGACAATTTGAACACTTTATTCTAAAGTAAAAAAAAAAAAAAAAAAACCCTTGCAATTGAGTTGATTCCTACTCATAGTGATTTTATAGGACAGAGTAGAATTGTCCTGTGGGGTTTCCAAGGAATGGCTGCTGGATTTGAACTGCCAACCTTTTGGTTAGCAGCCAAGTGCTTCCCCCTACACCACTAGGGCTCCAGTATTCTATAAAAGGGGCTTAATTTTTTTTTTACTATAGAAACAGTGATGCTCCCTTATTTCTGCTAAGCATTTTGTATCTTTCTAAAGAAATCTTTCATGAATTAGTGTATTTAATTCTAACAACCCTTTGAAGAAGGAGCTTTTTATCCTTGGAAATATGTCTAAGGAAGATCTCTGTAGGCAGTGGATGCCTATCACACGTGTGGACAATTGACTTGAAAAAACTAAAAGCTGATTATGTGTGCGTGGCTAAGATATAGTCCAAGGCTTGAGCTGGTGTGACAGCAGACCTGGAGAAGTGACAGAATTATTGGAGATGGAGGGCGAGAAGGGGGAGAGTGTGACAACACCATAAGCTTCTTCCCCAGAGCTCTACCAGAATATGGGGACCATTATGTTCAGAAGATTGGAGTCTCTGGGTGGTGCAAATGTTTAATGCGCTCAGCTGCTAACCAAAGGGTTGGAGGTTTGAGTCCACCCAGAGGCTTGGAAGGAAGGCTTGGAAATGTCCTTACAAAAAAAACAACCATTGAAAACCCCATGGACCACAGTTCTACGCTGACACACAAGGTGTCACCATGAGTCCGAGTTGGCTCTAAGGCAACTGGTATTAGATATGCTCAGAAGATTAGGAAATTCATCTTGATTTTTCTCTGTCCTTTCTGTTCCTCTCACAAAATAGAATTTACTTTTGTTGAAAGAGTGAAGAGATGTAATGCGTTGGAGAAGGAAACTGGGTAGATGGCAATAGAACTTAACCAGTTTATGGACAACCAAATTGCACTTTTTAAAATCTCCACTTACCAAACTTCAGGACCCCTCCTCTCCCTCACCCCACAGTGCCCCACTCTTCCAGCAGAAATTCCAGTCTACTTTGCTACTATTTTTAAGTTTCTTAGGGGCATTTCCACGTACCTGTGATTCAGTCCCCTATGCTGCCTGGCTGGGGGATGGCAACTCTGTTAAGTAAGCCTCTCCAAGCTGGACCCCACAACCTCTGGCCCACCACCCCCCCCCCCACCCCCCGTCCCAAGCAGCTGCCTGCTGGGCTCATTCACCTCAGATACTGTGTTGAGCTGCAGATGGATCCAGAAGCTGGAAGGCTATTCCCTATACACCACTCACCGACCTGCTCCAGCAGTCAAGAGGCCTCATGATATCAGGGAAGAACCACCTGCCCCCACCTCATACAGGTCTCCAGGTGGCAATGGTTCCGCTCTCAGCCTTCTCTCCAACCCTAGGAATTGGGGTAAGATCAACTTCCTCCACTCCTTTTCTTCCATCTCTTGACCTCCTTGTCCTAGTTTTCAACATGGCCTCACAGACAGGCTTGTCGTTGTTGTTAGCTGCCATCAAGTTGGCCCCTGACTCATAGGGACACCATCCCTACGAGATCCCAATCATGGCAAGCCCATGTGCAGTGGGGTCAGACCATTGTGATCCATAGGGTATTCATGGACTGATTTTTGGAAGTAGACCACCATGCTTTCCTTCCTAGTTTTACTTTTTCCTAGTCTGGAAGCTTTGCTGAAACCTGTTCAGCATCAGAGCAACACACAAGCTTCCACTGACAAATGGGTGGTGGCTGCACTTTGGGGTGTGTTGCCCAGGAATCGCATCCAGGCCTCCCTCTTAAAAGGAACCATGCCAGTATCCCCAAATCCCGGGGTGGGGGCAATCCAGGGTAACTTTTCTCCCAGAGGCTCCTCTGACCTTGTATAAATTTGGGGGGGGGTGAAAATAAAGGAGGGAAATTGCCCCGTTCTATTCTGCCAGATCCAAGCCCCAAATGAAAATGTATGTGTTGAGTGGTTCAGGGCATAACTCCATCCATCAAGAGCGCCTCGGCCTCCAGGCCTGTCAAACCGCCTGTTAACAGTCATTTCCAACACACCCTACGCATTTGCTTTCCTCAAACTAGATAATTAAACTGCTCATCCTTGGACCCCTGGGACTGTGCTCTGGCTCCCGGGCACGTGGCTTGGTGACAGCTTCCCGCCTTGGCAGACCCCATCTCCCTGCGGCTCGAGTCTCCTGCCTCCCGCCAGCCAGTTCTCAGTTCCATGGGCTCCTGAATTACCCTTCTCAGAAACATTTTGTTCCGAGGTTTTTTTTTTTCCCAGCCTCCCATAAAAACATGGAATTATTATTTTTTTTTAATTTGAAATTCATTTTCAGCCTTCTTTTATAGATCTGTCATTTATACAATGGCTGGAAAACTTTCTAAAATCAGATATAATTTATGAACCCCTTCTTTTCGGCATAATGTCATTTCGTACATTAAAATGATAATGACTGGAGGGCTCGGGTGTGTCTCTTCTGGGGGGGGCATGAGGGGGAGATGGTGGGTGGGGGGCTGTGCTGGTGCCTCTGAGACAAGTCCCAGTGTGCCTGTGCTCAGCGCCCACCGGGGCTTTCATGAGAGGGAGAAAATAGAAAAATATCTTTTTCACATCTTTGAAGTGAGAATAACGGTGAAAAGCAGTATATGCCCCTTACAAGAGAATAAGAACTTCAAGCCATTTACACACAAAGTTTTAGAATTATACTTGATTTAAAAAAAATCCTTTGAGGTCATTGAAGGCAGCAGAGTGTCTGGGAGTGGTTCTCAGCCTCGGCTGCATGTTACAATCGCTGGAAGAATTTTTAAGAAAATACAGTTTCCCGGGCTTCCTACCGCCCATTCTGGCCCAGGCATAGGTGTTTTTTTTTTAGTTCCCCAAGTGACTCTGATATGCAGCCTAGGCTCAAAACCTCTGGAGGAGTGGCACTCAGAAGACAGGCTTCTAATCCCAATCAATACAGTTAACACATCACATGAGCTTAGGTCAATCATAAAAGCTAATGCTTGTATCACCCTTATCATGGGTCAGGTTGTGTAGTAAGCTTTTTCCACGTATTGACTCCTCTTACTGACCTATGAGGTAGGTATTGTTATTATCCTGTTTCTCAGATATGGAAGCTGAGGCTCAGGAGATTAAGTGATTTGCCTAAATGCACACAACCAATAATTGGTGGGGCTGGGATTTGAACCCAGGCAATCTGACTTTTGGTCCCATGCTCTACCTACTAAGCCAGCTGCCTTCCTAAAGGATCTAAGTGTCTGTTTCTAGGAACCCTAAATATTCATTAGTTTCCTCATCTATAAAATGAGGTGAAAGTGACTAGGTGATTTGTAAAGTTCTGTGTCCCCATTTTAAAGATGAAGAAAACAAGTCACAGAGAAATGAAGTATCTGCTGCCATCACTTTGCCAACGAGTCAGGGCAGAGCTAGCTCTCCAACTCAGGTCTCCAAGTCCTAGCATAGAGTTCTTTCCTGGATCTCAAAATAAAATAAGTCGGAGAATGTATCCACCTCTAAAACATCCCACAGGACTACTGCATGAAAACAGCTCAAGTCCCAGATTTAAAATCTTAAACCCATGTGCTTCTTGTGTCTTCCAGGTGACAGATTTAAAGTGATACTCAAATACATACATTTTTCAACCTGAAAGGAAACACAACAGCGAGTCCCTGACAAAGCAGGAAAAAAGTGTGAAGCAGAACTCAAATTCACATAAAAAGACCAGAGTTGATGGTCTGACTGAGACTGGAGGAAGCCCCAAAGGCATGGCCTTCAGACAGTCTGTTAACCCAGAACTAAAATCATCCCTGGAGCCCACTCTTCAAGCAAAGATTAGACTAGACTTTCAAACATAAAATTATACTAGTGAAGAATGTGCTTCTTGGTTCAAGCAGGTACATGAGAGCAAATGGGTGGCTCCTCTCTGGAGGCAGGATGAGAAGGCAGGAAGCTGACAGGAGCTGTTCGGATGGACACAGGAAGCCCAAGGCAGAAAGGCGGAGTATGTTGTCACATTGTGAGGATTGCAACTCATGTCACAAAACCATATGTGTATAAATTTTTGTATGAGAAATTAACTTGAACTGTAAACTTTCACCTAAAGCCCGATAAAAATAAATTAAAAAAAATACATTTTTATCAAGCACTTACTACTGATGAAACTCTAATCTAGGTGCTAGGATGGATAGAAGAGATGAGGAAAGTATGGCCTTGTCTGCGCTGGAGAAAAACACACAGAACGGAACACATGGGAGAGGAGCACTCTCCACACACCTGGATGCCAGCATCGGGAACATCCCACAGCCCAGTTCCCTGCCTCTCCCTTCCTAACTCCTCCCCCATGAGCGAGAAGTTGTTGCTCAGGGCAATTGATGTATGGCATTTACTGAAAGTCATGGTCAGTATATGTGAAAAAGCCATAGATCTTACCCAGCCTTTCCTTCCCTTCCATTTCCTGTCACGGACCCAGAGCCATCTTGCCCTTTTGTCTCTCCACATGCATGCTCAAGTCTGTAGTCACTTTCCAGGTTCCATGCCAAGCAGCAGCCCAGAAGATGGTCAGATGCTCTGCTTTGGGGTCAGAGTCCAGGCACTGTGACTGTCAGGAGGGGCGCCTCTCTAGACCTCAAGAGTCTGAAGATATCCACTCTAATCCCCGATTTTTCCAGAACTCTAAGTTAAAGGCATGCTTCCGGCCATCTGCTCTACCCCCGTCATCCTGTGAATCACCAAGATGACTAGTACTACACTGTGATAAGAAGCATTATCGTAAATGGTATCCTGTGATGGCATCAACAGAACAAACTTTTGAAACAGAAACATGGCTTCAGATTTTGCCCTAGAAGTCACTTTTTGTTTATTCAGATCAATGAGGGCTTACTTCCAAGCAAGCTCTGACATTTGGTCTCAGATACTTAGACAAAAAGGGGAAAAAGTAATTTCTTTTTCCTAAGAAAGAAGACTTATAAGAAGAAGGAGGGGAAGGAAGAGCAGAAGGAAAGGAAAGACGAGTAAAGGAAAAAGTGGTTCTTTTGGCCATTCACCACCTCTTTGGAAATATTTGTTCGAGTTAAATGCAAATGAATGAAAAAATGTGGATTAAATTCCCCTTAAAGCATTCATATGTTTAGAATTTTGAAGGAAAAACAGGCCCGGAGCCAAATGCTTTGTGGTTCTGGCCAAGCCCAGGGGGAGTTGCATCACACACACCAGGGCTGCCTGCACGCTGGCCTCCTGAGAGACCTACACCCACCTCAGGTGGTGTGGTAGGTACTGGAGAATTGGGGGACAACAAGGTAGCTGGAGCATCTCACTGCCAAGTGGCCAGAATTCATGAGTTCTCACAACATGGCCAGAGTGCAGGAAGGGTCAGTTTTGGCCAGGATGGGCTCTTGGCTCTTTGTTTTAGCTGAAAATGTGAAACCAGTGCCTGGCCTATACTCTGAGCTTACAAAAGAAGAATTGTGAGCAACGGAGGCATCAAACCCAGGCTCAGCAATAGATTTACTATAAGATGTAGTATGAAGCTGGGCATCTGGGCTTCTGGTCTGCATAGTCTACAGATTTTTAAGAGCCTTAAAAAAAATGAAAAATAAACAGCTGCCTTGGAGTCAGCTCTGACTCATGGAGACTCTATGTGTGTCAGAGTAGAACTCTGCCCCATTAGGTTTTCAATGACTGATTTTTCCGAAGTAGAAGTAGATTTCTTCCAAGGTGTCTCTGGGTGGACTCAAACCTCCAACCTTTTGGCTAGCTGCAGAGCGTATTAACCATTTACACCACCCGGGCTCTCCTTTAAAGGCCTACTCTCAATATACGGGCCTATGGGTGACTTTTGACATCTAATGGTCATCCTTCATTAAGCACTTACTGTTGTATGTCTGGTGCTGTATTAGGGGCTTGACCCTTATTAGCTCACTACTTCTTGACAACTGCCCTCTCAGGGAGGTTGAGTGGCTATCAAATGAAGCTCAAGGGTTCAGTGACTTGTCCAAGGTCCTATGTCTGATTTCTGATTGGGGGCGGGGCTGGGAGAGGAGGCAATTTGTCAAGCCATAAGGCCCCAGGCCTAAAACTCTTAATCACCACGTTAGAGTATTATTTAAACTGTAAATTTGAAATGTGTGCCATAGCCAGACAGTAGACTCCATAGTTACTTACAGAAAATAATCACAGAGTGATTGTGACTCCCCCTCTCCTAGACCTAGCTGCTAGAAAAACTCATATCTGGTTTGTGTGCTTGGGCAATGCGATTTCAACAGGAATCTGAGAAAACGCTAATCAGACATGTAACTGTTAGAGGAAAAAAATAGAATAATGCATTTAAAAATAAATGTAATTATGTCTCCAAGACCCCCCCCCAAAAAAAAAGTAATGTGGATAATCAAAACTTATCTATGCCGCAGGAAAAAAAATTGTTTTCACCTCTTCTGTGTTCGCTATGATCCTTGTACATACTGGTAGTGTTTATTCATTTCACTTTGTTGAAATTAGTTTCTTAATTGTCTCTTTCACTTGACTCTGAGGGCAGAGACCATATCTGACATACCTTGTGCCCCTAGTTTAGGTTCAGAACTTTTAAGATTCCCTCACAAGGATGACAAGTGTGTGGCACACATGCTGTCACTCCACCTTCCAACACTGGTAGAAGACACTGCTAATCAATCACTGCACTGAGCCTCTTCTTGGTGCTAGAATTCTCCAGGATAGATTGGTGGATAGCCACTACCAAGTGATTACAGACGACATGAAAAACGAAACCGTTTCCACACCCCTGTACTACTGACTGAGTGTGAAGGCTTTCTCAGATAGGAAGGGCCCTGGAAACAGGAGAACACTGAGGCAGTGTGAGAAAGAAGCCCAAAACCAGTGGCCATCTAGTCAACTCCAACCCATGGCAACCCCATGCATGTCAGAGTAGAACTGTACTCCATTGGGTTTTCAATGACTGATTTTTCAGAAGTAGATCACCAGTTCTTTTCTCCAAGGTGCCTCTGGGTGGACCCAAATCTCCAACCTTTCACTCACTGAAAAACCAAACCAAACCCACTGCTGTCAAGTCGACTCCAAGCCACAGTCACCTTACAGCGATCTCTCACAGTGGCCCCTAACTTAACATCTCTCCTCTGCTAAGGGCTGATCCTGAGAAGAGCTCATCAAAGAACAGACAAGGGCAAGGGACCCAAGCTGGGTAACTCCACCTTGGAGCTAAGGACAGAGATCCAAATTTTTCTTCAGTGGTGAAGCCTGGAGATGTGAGGTTAGCAGATGCCACAGGCTATGGAAAAACTAACTCGGGCAAAATAAAACCATCACGCAGAGTGGATTGAAAGCATTCTGGTTCCTGAGACTTCTGGTGCCCAGTCACCTCTGAGGCTCCAATGAACCTCTAATCTTTATACTGGTTTGGTTACATAAGCCAACAAAGTGCCCTTTTGGTGAAGCCGGTTTGAGCCGTAACTAATTCATAGGGCAGTTAAAAATAATGACGGTTGAGGATATGAGTTTAGTCAATGTTTTTGACATTCACTTTGCTGTAAAACGTTACTTGTGTGTACAGGAGAACTCTGGACTGATTCAACGCCACCATGTCTGATTAGGGGTTTGGGAGAAAACATAATTTGATGGCTTTGGAGTTCTTGTGTCATTTGCTCCCCTGCCCATTTACTCAATAATGACTCAGTCCTGAGGGGTTAGCTCTTTCTCTGGGTCTTAAGTCAGAAATTCGTCCTTCTCAGAACTAAAACAAAAATTCGTTTTGGTAGGAACAGCCTGTAGGGTCTAGCTTGGCTCCATCATGGGTATGTGCCTGGTTTTGGAAATGTGCCTTTTTTTCTCTGTGGTTCAGTGCACTTAGGGGGATGGGACAGTGACCTCAAA
Organism: Loxodonta africana; assembly: GCF_030014295.1. NCBI lineage: Eukaryota > Metazoa > Chordata > Mammalia > Proboscidea > Elephantidae > Loxodonta > Loxodonta africana. The sequence goes on from NC_087362.1 coordinate 66,103,023, forward strand.
GGGTCCTTACAGCAATGAAGTTCCAGGCCTGACTGCTCAGAGCTCAACAAGTTTGACATGTCAGCTGACCTCTTCCCTCTCACTTAGCATTTCTCCATGCTGAGGAAGTGGCCTCCCTGTAATGGCAAGAGGCGTTAGAAGACCACAGAATGTTTGCCTGCTCCGCCACCAATCCTGCACCCAGGAGCTTCAGCCTCCCTGCGTAGACCTGTGAATGTCTCCAAACAATGAAGCACATTTCTTTGTTCTGAGTCCTATGGTCCCCTGACTCCTCCACCCCCTCACTGGACTTAAACTCCCTCCAGTGTACCCCAATCACGGTCTCAGTCCCGTTTTCTTAGAGATGCTGAGGGAGTTTTCCTCTTACGCAGCCTCGAGTAAGTCATGGGGTGAGTAAAGCCAAGACGCAGGCCTGGGCGTGGTTAACAAAGTTCTTCTAGGGTCAGGAAACAAAAACAACAACAAAAAAAAACAGGCTCCCACCAAAACCCAGGAGCTGAGAAGTCACAGAAGGTCATCTCTGGACCCCTTATCTGTTGGACTCTTGTCCCAGTGAAAATGGACAAACGGTAGCTCACGCCAATGATATAACTACACCCTGTGATGTGTGCGTGCGTATGTGTGTGTTTTCCATTAAATGAATTCCTTCCAAATAAAAGGCTTGCTTGTGTGGGTGGACATTCTTTTAAGGAGCCACAAATCAGCCTCTGTTGGCGCTAATGGATGCCTAGTCTGAGACTTCTCAAGTGATTGGCACTTGGTACCCAATGGGCAATCAGGTGGAAGAATCCTTTTACTTTGGTAGAGTTAAAGACATCAGAGCTGCTCTCACGATGTGATGGGCCAAACGCTCATCCTTGTAGAAGTCAATGGGGGAAAGAGAAAGAGGAAGGAGTGGGGAGACCACCCTTCACTCCTTGCACAAAATCCTCACAGAAGACGTAGTGACATCATGTTTTACAAAGACGCTGGGTAGTTGGTTTTCAAATCCAGGTCTACATGCTCCACCCAGAGATTCTTATTCTTGAACACTTACTTGCCTTATGGAAGGCCCCTCAGCCTTCTCTTCTGCATCCCTACTGCTGAGACACTCAGGCACTTACATTTACCATCTTCGGGACTCGTCCAAGACTTCTTTAAAGTATATGTGCTTCCTACTTGAAGCCTCAAAATCTTAACTTCACAGACTAATGATTGATTTCCAAAAGGATTCTTCACTTTGCTTCACTAGAGGTGTCTTCAAAGAGCGAGTTCTTCTGTGTTTAATTAGAATTTTATTTCCAGAGAGTGGGATTGGGAATCAAATCGTGCAAGGACAACCTGTGCCCTGAAGAACCATGAGCAAGACCAAGTCAGGAGGAAGCAGAGACTATGCGTGAACCAGACCAAACCAGGAGGAAGCAGAGACTATGCGTAAGCAGAAGGCATGAGGCTGGATGAAGATACACGTGCAGAATAGAAGAAAGAAACCCAGGTATAGCAGGATAAGAGAGCAGCAAAAGCAAAGACCCAGTGGGTAGCAAATCCAAGGATCTGAGGAAAGACCGCAAAACCCTTCTGCTGAGATCCTAACAGCTACCTTGTGTCTGGTTCCTACTTTCTTCAATTGTTTAATTCAGGAACGAAAGTGTCATGTAAAATTCAGCACATCTGAACCTCCAGCATCTTAGGGGCAAGGGAGAAGTCCCTTGGTTTCGCTAATGATCAGAGAAACCCACGGTGAGTCATCAGAGCCACTCTCTTTGGGGGGCTGACCCAATAAGACTTTCCACTGCAGCAAAAGAAGGGTAAAGTGAGAGGAAGGCGTGGAGGCAGATTCCACTAGGGCATCATGGAAACCAGCTAAGTGACAAGAAACAACAGGCTCCATACACAGAGATCAGCTCCATTACCATACAAGCCAGGCCTTTCTTAATGATTCATTGCTATGTCCTTGTCACATTTAACTATATCCATACTAATATAAAGGCTGGGTTCATCCTAAGTCTTCTACTGCAGCAGAAAGGAAACATTGTTATTATTATTTATTTATTTACCTTTTTTTTTTTTTTTGCAGACTCTTTGAAAATACTCCAATACTTTTGCAAGTAGATCTGACAACCTAAAACCACTTTCCATTCTCCAAAAACTGAGTCCACAGGAATGCCTCTCATTCGACCCAGTAAAGATAAGCTCATCTATCTTTTTCTCTTCCATGCAACGAGAGCTCTAGGAAGCCCCTGAGATAACCGCATAATTAATCTCTTTTCAATAACTGATAGGAGTAAGTGAAAGCAGCTCTGGTCAGAGAATAGGGAAAACAGCATCTCACACCAGGCATCACCTGACACTGGTTCTTTGGTCTTGGGCAAGTCCTTGACCTCTCCAGACTTTGGTTTCTCTGCCTATGGAGAATGAAATTTGGGACTTGAGTCATTGTTTTTTAATAAAAACAGCCTTAGGAATGGGGAGGAAGCTGGAGGAATCAAAAAAGGAGGCCTAGTCCCTTGACCTTCTTCACATAGAACAGCTCTAGGTTTATCTGGGAGTCCCTGAGTGGTATAAACAGTTCATGTTTTCCACTGCTAACCTAAAGGTTGGAGGTTCGAGTCAACCCAGAGGCACCTCAGAAGAAAGGCCTGGTAATCTAATTCCAGAAACTCAGCCATTGAAAACCAAATGGAGCACAATTCTACTCTGACACACGTGGGGTTGCTATGATTCAGAATGAACTTGACAACCACTGTTTTTTTTTTTCAAGCTTTATCTGTGTTATGTGTTGAACTTCTGTGTAAGCTTTCAATCAAAGGATTTTATTACTAAAATTATTTTAAAAATAAAATAAAATGGAAACCAGCAGACTTGGTGGCTTCTGAAGTAAATTTTATGGAAAAAAAAAAATCACTGCTGGGGGGAGGGAATAATGTTTCTATGATTTATGCATGCATATCTCGCCAAAAAAAAAAAAAATACTATCAGTGCAGAACATGGGCGTCAAATCTGAAGTCAGGTCATTCATTTAACTGACCCCAAGGCCAGGCCGACTTGGGATTTATTCATACTCTACCCCATTAATTCCTATCTCCAAATACTTGACATACAGTTGCTTAAAGTATCAACTCTATAACAGACAAAACCATAGTCTTATTTCCTATTCATTAATCAACAGTGTATATCTATTTTAACAACAACAACAACAAAAAAATACAAGCTCATTTGGGGACCTCGTTATAGAAGTAGATTTCCTCACCTGTCCCCTCACCAAAATTCTAGTTTAGAAGACCTGGGCTGGGCACTTGGAATCTGCTTTTTTAAGAAGGCCCCCAGGTGGTTCTGATGCTCGCAGCCAACAGACCACACTTTGAGAAACACCACTTGTGTTAGGTTGGGGTCCCCAGAGGCAGAGCCTAGATGAGGCTGGAATATAAGCGGTTCCTTAAGGAAGGGCACATAGCAGAAGGTGTCAAGGAAGTGTAGGAAGCAGGACAGGGAGAGGGAAGAACATATGCTAGGGTATGCTTTTAGGCAAAGTCCCAGTTGTAGCCTGGTCCGGCAGGACTCTGGAAGGTAAATTACACCCCAGAGTGTGTATGGGAGTCAAGGAACTTGGGCTTTCACACATGTCCCAGTCATTTATTGGCTAAGTGCTCACCCACCAGGAAGGTAAATACCCATGTACCCCCAGCTCTCTGCATTTCCAGGACAGAGTCTGAGAGTAGTTCTCATAAGAGTCGAAGGCGTGAAACCAACAACAAAACAAAACAGAACAACAACAACAAAAAAAAAACCATTGCCATGGAGTCGATTCTGACTCATAGTGACCCTACAGGACAGAGTATAACTGACCCATAGGGTTTCCAAGGAGCAGCTAGTGGATTCAAACTGCCAACCTTTTGGTTAGCAGCCAAACTCTTTAAGTACTGCACCACCAGGGCTCCAAAAGTGTGAAGATGTGAAGGTGAGCAGTTAATTCAAGGAGATCTAGCTGGAGCAAGAAGGTGGAGTGCTGTCACAAGCTGCAATCTATCAAGCAGGTCAGGTGTAGGAGGCCCCAGCTTAACAGTACCTTCAGTCCAAGACACTCCATTGCTGAGGAACCAATGCCAACAAGCACGGAAACACACGGAAGCCCAAAGGAACGTGTATGACAAGCTTAGATGAGTGGATAAGAAAGGAATATCCAAGATTAAAATGCTACTGTATTCATTGTATTCATACATCGTTAATTTCATATACAATCAGAGTTCCATCAACTAGAACACTGGTTTCAAAAATAAGTTTTCTATGCCATCAGCATTAAGCTCCTTTTTGACATTCTTGGAATACAGTTTATGGAATTACATTCCATTTTGCTGCCTCTCTTCGCTGTGTAGCAATCAGTGGTTAACTCAGCCTACTCCATCCATCTCAATTTCTAGCCTTCCCTTTCCCTTTCAAGACATATATATATATATTTCTACATTTCTGATGATTGCATATATCTGTCTTGTCTCCTGTACTGAACCATGAATTCCTTGAGGGTAGAGACCATGTCTAATCACCAGTACACTGAAGTGCCTACAATACAGGCCTTCACAACCTCTGAGCAGGTAACGAAGGCTTGCTGGTTGTCTAATCTATCTGTAGTCCAGAGGTTTATTTTGGTTGTTCCACGCAAGAAAAACTTTCCCTGGGTTTCCATTCTATCGGATTCCCTAGGTTAATCAACCAAGGAATTTCTTAGGTAATTAATTCTAATTCTTTTCATAATTAATCAAATAAGAAATTTATTGAGCACCTGCAGGCATCTTAACCTTGGGAAGATTACCAAGAGGTATAAAACACAGTTGAAGCATGCTGTTTTCCTAAATTCTTTTGGTGGTTATAATCTTTAATACATATGAATCAAAGAAATTGATAATGTAACAATATAGTCAAGGTCTATATTATCAAACACTACTAAAACTCAAATGGTAAAGAATATATTAAATAGCTAATTGTGAAGTACAAACCATAAAAGCAAAAGGTGTTAGATAGAGTAAGTTTCATCTTTATGACAACTCAAATCAGTTGGTAGTAGTTACCTAGAGAATCATCTCAAGTAGTCTGTGAGTCCAAATCTGAGCTCAATCAGAGTGTCTGGATTGATTAGCATTGTCTGCCTAGGGCGAGAAATGATGAGTTGTCCTGTAGTGTAATGGATTTTCCATTCTTGCAAACAACATGCACTCCCTGGTCAAGAATGGCTTCATAGCAGAGAGCTTTTGCAGCGCAGCTAACAAAGGTAAATCCAATACAATTTTTTTTTTTTAATTCCATTTTCCAGGAACAAGCTGATTGTTCCCAGAATGCCAACATTTAGCTCACTCATGGAGCCCACACTCTTAGTGGAATCCAAGCTCATCCCAATGTCTGCTTCTTCCCCCTTCTGGACTAGTTTGCCACATCAGATGTTGCCCCAGGTGGTTCGTATAACTAAATCCACCCTGGACAGAGAACTTGCAGAAAATTAGGAAAGGAGAGAGTGAGCTGATCTGAATCCAATGGCAATGGGAAGATGCAGGCAGAGAACTCCACCATTGACCGGAGATACGCCATTGCTGTTTGTACGTCATATGGTGATGGATGTTGTTGTACCAAAGTGACCATGTCAAACCTGGGCTTCCCTGTCTCCAGGTCCAGTAGACTCGCGAAGGTCTGGTAGCAATAGTAGAAAAAAAAAAATTTTTTTAGTAGAGTGTAGGAAAAAGAACATCGAACTTCTCGAGGAGTCTATATGTATGTGCATATACACACCACGAGTCCAAAACCATGTTCACTTTCTCATCATTTGAAGTTGGTGTCTTTTTTGAACAAGAGGATTTCCAACAATATATGAAGGCATAGATTTATATGTTTCTAAGTCCTGCTTTTCCATACTCAAAGATATTATCTATCAATTTGGGAGTTATCAATTAATTGGTTAAGTGCTTGGCTGCTAACTGAGAAGTCAGCAGTTCAAACCCGTTTCTCCAAGGGAGAAAAGACTTGGTCATCTGCTCCCTTGAAGATTACAGCCTAGGAAACCCTATGGGGCAGTCCTATTCTGTCATATAAGGTCACTATGAGGTGGAATCGACTCTGAAATACAAAAGAACAACAACAAATCAATTAACTACATCACAATAATGCCGTGTAACTCACAACCATAATACTTCTGTGGCATACAACCATAAAATGATTTAGCTCACACGTCTACAGGGTGCAACTGAGTTAGGCTTGCTTGATTTTGGCTGGGCAACTCACTGGTCTGGGGTTGGCTGGCTGTTGACCTTACAGAAAGTTCTCAGCTGAGATGACTGGGATGACTCCACTCTATTTGATGTATCTCTCTTATCATCTGGCACTCTGGCCTGGGCATGTTCATGTGGCAATGGTAGAGGGTAAGAGCTAACTAGTCTAATTGCACAAGTGCTCTTCAAGCCTCTGTGGGCATCATATTTGCAAATATCCATTGGGCAAAGCAAGTCACATGGCAGAGCCCAGAGTTAGAGAGAGAGGGCACTCCAAAGTCACATGGTGAAAGATAAGGATGAAGAATTGGGACACTTCATGCAATCATTCTACCATGAGGGCTATAACAACTTGTAATTAACAAGGTGGAGAATGGACCGCTAGGTACAGTCATGTGATCTATTAGACACAGTTCCCTAAAAAGCTTTTTTCAAACCTTGAACACCAGTAGGAGAAGGCGGAGGGGTCTTGTATTATATTATTTTTTTAAATGAGCTAGCAGAGCAGCCAGCATTTTCTCAAGACTGCCCTGTTCTCTTCAGAATAAAGACACAGGGAACAGGCCATGCTTGGATGCTTCAGATCATCTGCCAACCAAAACAGAAAAAAAAATTAATTATGAATGGTGTCTTCCCATGCTAATCATTTATTGTAAAGGATTTCTCCAGCTTGTTTAGAATAGCTGTTGCCTAAGGGTGCATGCTGTATAAATTGTCTGATTACAGGATACAGAGCGTTTCTTAATAGGCCTCAGCTGATTAGGAGAAGGGAAAGAAATTAAAGAGGCCACTTCCCTTTAGGTATGCAAATACCTCCCAGAACAAAAGACCAAGATATGATAGACCATGAGGAAACACGCCCTCTTTTCTTTTTACCTTAAATTGTGTGCCAGGCAAGGAGTAAGCTTCATTGCATGTGTCAGCTGAGATGCAAATGGCCTCGTAATTCAACCAGTATCAATGCAGGAACGGGCATGTTAGATGCCGAGCTAAACTAGCTCTATGGGCAGCTCTGCAGCAAATTGTTGTGTGGTGCCTGGATCTCTTTGGGTAAACGGCTACTTCTGACCTTTGGGTAATTAAAAAAAAAAAAATTTTTTTTTTTTTTTTTTTGCTGAGCTAAATTTGTTGTTATCACCTTGGCCTTTTCTCATTTCTGAAGCTAGAGTTTACACGTCAATATCTGGTAGGAAGGGCAGTTGGGAAGGCAGATCCAGTGTGTTTGAAAACCAGTGAAAAACACAGAATGACACAATTAGACTCATTTCTTTACAGGCACACATAGACTTACACACACACGCACGTGCGCGCACACACACGTGCAGAAATCTCTGTTCCCACAAGGATTTTCCCTCTTAACATTTCAGCTCCACATCTCATGTACATGTTCTGCCTTGAAGGAATACTTTTAACCTGGCATTTCATTGTGATCTCACATGCTCAGGGAGCAGGGACCTTCTAGACTTCTCTTCTCAACCAGCGTTATCGGGTCTGAAATGCAGAGGTGCACGCAGATGTTGAGAGTGGCTCCAAAGTGAGGATGCCCAGGACCCCAGGTTTCAGGCCCTCACTTCCAAGCACCAATTGTAAGTTACTGAGAGATAAAGGGAGATAAGACTCTTGCAGCCTCCCTGGGAGACTAATTTTGTGAATTTCATGTGCATCTTGTCAACACTTCATCAGACCTGTATTAGTTTTCTACTGCTGCGTAACAAATGACTCCAAAACTTGATGGCTTAAAACAACAATATTTATCATCTCACAGTTTCCATGGATCAGGAATCTGGGCACAATTTAGCTGAGCCCTCTGTCTCAGGATATCTCACAAGATTGCAATCCGGGTGTAGGTGAGTCTTTGGTCTTATCTGAAGGCTCAACGGGGGAAGCATCCACTTCCAAGCTCACTCACATGGTTGTTAGCAGAATTCAGTTAGTATGGGCTATTGATCAAAGGCCACCTTCACTTCCTTGCCAGGTGTCCTCTTCCATAGGGCAGTCACACAGAAGAGCTAAGGGGAGAATGTCAGAAAAATGGAAATGCCCATCTTATATAATCTGATCTCAGAAATGACATCCCATCACTTTTGCCATATTCTATCCATATTCTTCCTGGCCAACTGACTGGAAGAGATCCATATTTATGCCTATGCCCAAGAAAGGTGATCCAACCAAATGTGGAAATGATAGAACAATATCATTAATATGACACGCAAGCAAAATTTTGCTGAAAACCATTCAAAAATGGCTACAGGGAACTGCCAGAAATTCAGCCTGGTTTCAGAAGAGGACGTGGAGCCAAGGATATCATTGCTGATGTCAGATGGATCCTGGCTGAAAGCAGAGAATACGAGAAGGAGGTTTACCTGTGTTTTATTGACTATGCAAAGGCATTCGACTCTGTGGATCATAACAAACTGTGGATAACTTTGCAAAAAATGGGAATTCCAGAACACTTAATTGTGCTCATGAGGAATCTATACATAGATCAAGAGACAGTTGTTCAGACAGAACAAGGGGATACTGATTGGTTTAAAGTCAGGAAAGGTGTGCGTCAGGGTTTTATTCTTTCACCATACCCATTCAATCTGTATGCTGAGCAAATAATCTGAGAAGCCAGACTGTATGAAGAAAAATGGGGCATCAGGATTGGAGGAAGACTCATTAACAACCTGCGTTATGCAGATGACACAAAATTGCTTGCAGAAAGTGAAGAGGACTTGAAGCACTTACTAAGGAAGATCAAAGACCACAGCCTTCAGTCTGGATTGCACCTCAACATAAAGAAAACAAAAATCCTCACAACTGGACCAATGAGCAACATCATGATAAACGGAGAAAAGATTGAAGTTGTCAAGGATTTCATTTCACTTGGATCCACAACCAACAGCCATGGAAGCAGCAGTCAAGAAATCAAAAGACGCATTGCATTGGGTAAATCTGCTGCAAAGGACCTCTTTTAAGTGTTGAAGAGCAAAGACGTCACCTTGAAGAGTAAGGTGCGCCTGACCCAAGCCATGATATTTTCAATTGCATCATATGCGTGTGAAAGCTGGACAATGAATAAGGAAGACTGAAGAAGAATTGATGGCTTTGAATTGTGGTATATTCAATATACCATGGACTGCCAGAAGAACCAATAAATCTGTCTTGGAAGAAGCACAACCAGAATGCTCCTTAGAAGCAAGGATGGCGAGACTGCATCTTACATACTTTGGACATGTTCTCAGGAGGGATCAGTCTCTGGAGAAGGACATTATGCTTGGCAAAGTACAGGGTCAGTGGAAAAGAGGAAGACCCTCAAAGAGGTGGATTGACACAGTGGCTGCAATAATGGGCTCAAGCATAACAACGATTGTGAGGATGGCGCAGGACCAGGCAGTGTTTCGTTCTGTTGTACATGGGGTCGCTATGAGTCAGAACCAACTTGACGGCACCTAACAACAACAACAACAAAGGAGAGAAAAAGGCTTGGTCGATCTTGTTCACCAATATATTCAGAGCTAAGAGCAGTGCATATAGTAGGTACATTACCTGATACATGAATTAATAAATAAACAAATCCCATGCAATGTGGTTCAAGATAAGCCAACTCCAAAGTCCAGAAAGGTGATTTCCCTTTCAATGCCTCCATTTCTCAATATGTGAAAGGGAAATGCATTCTTCCTAGACTTTGTTTGCCTAGAAAAAAACTGAAGATATCTGAGAAATGTTTTAACTTTGGTGAGTAAACGCAGTACTTAAAAATTATTTTTTATGTCTAGTGACTCGTGTCAAACAGTTTTTCCTTGAGCCAAATTAAGTTCAGCAATACCTTAAGGAACCTACTAGAGAATCAACTGGGAAGAAAATCTGATTACAGAATTACTTTGGAATCAGAACACCTTGGTTTTAGTTTTGAGATGGACTCCTTGGATGGTGCAAACAATTAATGGACTCAGCTGCTAACCAAAAGACTGGATGTTTGAGACCACCCACAGGTATATCAGGAGAAAGGCCTGATGATCTTCGTCCAAAAAATTCATTCGCTGAAAACACGATGGAGCCTGGTTCTACCGTGACACACATGGGGTCTCCAGGGGTTGGAATCGACTCACAATGACTGGCTGCTTTTTGCTTAGGAGATCAAGAATCAGTCATTTCTCACAACAAGAAGACAACCCAATCATTCAACGGGCAAAGGACTTGAACAGACATTTCACCAAAGAGGGCTCTCAAATGGGCACCAAACACATGGAAAGATGCTCAGTATCTTTAGCCATCACAGAGATGCAAATTAAAATCACAATGAGATACCATTTCACTCCTACCAGGATGGCTAGATAAAAAACCCTGAAAATAGCAAATATTGGTGAGGATGTGAGGAAATTGAAACCCTTATCAGCTGCTGGTGGAAATGCAAAATAGTACAGCTGTTGTGGAAAACAGCGTGGAACTATCATATGACCCAGCAATCCCACTCCTAGGTATATACCCAAAAGTCTTGAAAGCGGAAATTCAAATGGAGACTTGTATACCAGTGGTCATTGCAGCACTAATCAAAATAGCCAGAAGGTGAAAACCTAAATGCCCATCAACAGATGAATGCATAAACAAAATGTGGTATGTATATATACAATGGAATACTACTCAGCCAGTAGGAGAAATGAAGTCTTGATACATGCTACTGTATGCAAGCAGCTTGAAGACATTATGCTGAGTGAAATAAGCCAACCACAAAAAGACAAATGTTGTATAACCTCACTTATGCAAAAAAACAAGAAAAGGCAAATGTATAGAGACCAAAGTGTATTAGTGGTTACCAGGGGCAGGAGGGAGGGGGGAAGGGGGTCTAACAGTGATGGAAAAATCCTTACTTGCACCGCCGATTACTATAATTGCTGTCAATAACTTGTACACCCGTAAAAAGTTTAATTGGCAAAAGTTGTGTGATAGATATATTTACAGCGATGACAAAAAAAAGAAAGAAGATTAATTGCTGAGGCTGCTTATGTACAACCAAACACCTCATGGGATTTAGTTCCTTGGCTTGGAGGTTTAGGGTCATGGTTTCATAGGACAACCCAGTTAATTGGCTTAATAACGTGTGTAGTGCTTCTGATTTACCTTCTAGTTTGTTGCGTAGTGCCTGGAGTCTTAAGAGTTTATAAGCATATACGCAGCCAGCCAAGGCACAACAATTGGTCCCTATTCGCCTGGAAAGGAAGCATGAGAGTTGGGAATAGGAGCAGGATGTGGAATGTGCGGCTAGTTGCCTCCATGAATAACTGCCTCCCTATCCATGAGACCAGAACTGGATGGTGCCCGGCTACCATTACTGAACATTTTCATCAAAGATTATATAGAAGAATCCTGATTAAAAGGGAGAAAATGACAGAACAAAATTGCAAATTCTCGTGGACTCTAGACTTTCTGGAGTCATGGAGGCTGGATGAACCTCTGAGATAAACTTTAAACCTTGAACCAAAAATATCCCCTGAAGTTATCTTAAAACTGAACAATAGTTTAGCTTAACTAGTTAAAAAAAAAAAAAAAGGTCAGCCTTGAGCATTATGCTCTTTTAAGAGCTATCTATGATCAGATTGACAACAGCAACTCAAAAGATTACATAGGTACCTTAGGGGGCAGTGAATTTATGTTAATGTGGGAGGAACAACTCAGAAAAGAGGGGTAAGAATTGTCGCACGACTCAAAGCATGTAATCGATGTCACTAAATGGTAAATGTAGCAACTGTTGAATTGGAGTATGTTTTAGTGTGTATATTCCCAACAACAATGACAAAATAAGTAAAATTTTAGGAAAAAAAATAATCAGCCACTTCTCCCTGGCCTGACTGTATTCAAGCTACATTATAGGTTGGACTAGTGGATCTAACTATGTTGAGTACAGTTTCCAAAAAAAAAATCAAGCTGTTGGATCTAAATCATAATTTTTTTAGGTCATTTCTGAATCTAAAAGGAAATCTAGGAGATTCTTTATTATGCAAGCTGTTAGAATTCCTGATACATTCCATTGACTTATGGAGCCCACATTATGGAGGTTGCTCAGAGAACCGAAGAGGCATGATCACCATATCTGAAAGGCACCTTCTCAAGCTCTAAATTTACAATATAAACCCTCTAGTAATGAATGAATAGATGCATAGATATGTGATAAAGCAACTATTATTTAAAAAAAAAAAGGTAAAATCCAAGAAGGATAACATGGCATTAAAACCAAGAAGGCTGACTCCAGAACTTGCATCCAAAATTGCTCTTCTCTAGTGCTCAACATTAATTGATCTAGTCAAGAAAATAGAAAATAACCCTTCCTCCCAGCTGGCCAAAACATCTCTCTGGATACAACACCGGGAAGAAATGGCAAGGTACATCTTGCCTGAAAGCTTGAGTTCACGCCTGTGTCAGCTGTTCCTACAATATGCCAACGCATCTGCTGCTGGGGGCAAAAATCTCTGTTGCTAAGAAAACTGGAGCCTTTGAAGAAAAAAGAGAGGAAGGGAGAGAAAAGAGGTGAGGGGAGGCTGAATGTACAAAAAAGAACTTCAGGAGTCTTCTGGAAAGCAAACAACTTTTGCAAAGCAACGTTTTGATGAGTTACGTGCAAACGAATCAGGAATAATGAGAAACACATGGGCTAAATTTTCCTTAAAATCTAATGAGTTTAAAAATTAAGAGGGAAAAAGTGCTTGGGGAAAATGTGTTTTAAGTTTCAGTCAAACTGCAAACATGCGCAAAATGGATCAAGGTATTTGTCGAGCCCGCAAAGTGACTAGGTTGGTCCATCTTGGGCAGATAGCGTGATAAAAGAGACAGATAAACAGGACAGGAGACATGTTCCATAGCTCAGGGCACAGCTTTGTGACGGAACTCTCCCGGGCTCCCCAAGCCCCAAAAAAACCTGTTGCCGTCGAGTCAATTCCAACTCAGAGTGACCCTATGGGACAAAGTAGAACTGCCGCATAGAGTTTCCAAAGAGTGCCTGGTGGATTCGAAATGCTGGTTAGCACCCATAGCACTTAACCGCTGTGCCACCAGCGTTTCCTCCCACGCTCCCCGAGAGCTGTAAATTGAGGATTTAGAGTGATAACTGCTTTTCTTTCATTTATTCCTCCAAGTAACATGAAGCGCTGCACTCTGGATATAATACTCATGAATAAACAATACAGTTGTTTGAAAAGTTGTTTGTTGAGAATACAAAGTATATTTGGTGTTTTTTTTTAGAGGCCTTCAAAATCTGTATTAACAAAAGAGTCAAGAAACCCAGAAGATACGCAAGGATTTCGGAGGCTAGCAGAACACACGTGCCAAAGGGACTCAGCTCAGCTATTGCCAGCTTCTGGGTGGCAAAATGACAGGTGTCTACAAGGAAAGACCACAGAGGCCAAAACTCCCTGCTGCCAATTTCAAGCAGCTCTCCGGCCAGAAGGTTCCCTCCAAGGCAGAGAGGAACCTTCTGCAAGGACTCAGCCAGAAGAGCTAATCTCTGCAGAAGCACAAGGGTTGATGGCGACTCCCCTCCCCATGTCATTGGGAAGCTAGGACATTTTCAATCGCTTTCTGTTCGCAGTGGCACTCTTGGACACAGTGAGTAAAGCTCTATTTTTATTTTGAACCAGTACGGTTTTTAGGTAAGAGAAAAAAACTGGAGTTTTTTGAATATTTACATGTCTTTAAAGAAGCAGCACTGAGGTCCAGTGTTGAAGTCTCTGGGTGGTCAGATAGTTAAAGCACTGGGCTGTGAACCAAAAGGTTAGTGGTTTGAGTCCACCCAGAGGCATCTCGGAGGAAAGTCCTGGCAATCTGCTTCTGAAAAATCAGCCGTTGGGAACCCTGTGGAGCACATTTCTACTCTGACACACATGCGGTCACCATGAGTTGAAGTGACTCTATGGCAACTGGCTTGGCTAAGGACTTGACAAGGTCCAGAGCTATCACTTGGTAGGACCAGGTCTGGATGAACAATTAGAACAGACATTACGGCCCAGAAGCAACAATTCTCGGCCTTGAAAGTTGGCTTGGTTTTTCCTGAGAATGAACACTGGCAGGGATACTCTTTGCAAAAGAATAAAAGCTCTTTAATCACTATCGAAGGAGCCTTTTCATAAGGTTTTCGCTGGCCAGTTTTTTCAGAAGTAGACTGCCAAGTCCTTCTTCCTAGTCTGTTTTAGTCTGGAAGCTTTACTGAAACCTGTCCACCATGGGCCACCTGGCTGGTATTTGAAATACTGGTGGCACAGCTTCCAGCATTGCAGCAACATGGAAGCCACCATAGTGAGACAAACTGACAGATACAAAAGCATGCTAAGGCTGGACAATGAGTAAGGAAGGCCAAAGAAGAGTTGACGCCTTTGAATTACGGTGTTGGGAAAGAGTATTGAATATACCCCGGACTGCCAGAAAAATGAACAAATTTATCTTGGAAGAAGTAGAGCCAGAAGGCTCCTTAAAAGCAAGGATGTTGAAACTTCATCTCAGGTACTTTGGACATGCTATAAGGAGGGACCAATCCTTGGAGAAGGACATCATGCTTGGTAAAGTACAGGGTCAGCAAAAAAGGGAAGATCCCCAATGAGATGGACTGACACAGTGGCTGAGACAATGGGTTCAAACATAACAACGATTGTGGGCATGGTGCAGGACCGGGCAGCATCTTGTTCTGTTGCACGTACAGTTGGTATGAGCTGGAGCCGAATGTATGGCACCCAACAACAATAACAACAAGGAGCCTTGGCGGCATAGCGGTTAAGCGCTCGGCCGCTAACAAAAATGTCGGTGATTCAGACCCACCAGCTTCTCCTCAGGAGAAAGATGTGGCCATCTGCTTCCATAAAGGTTACAGCCTTAAAAACTCTATGGGGCAGTTCTACTCTGTCCTATAGGGTCACTCTGAGTCGGAATTGACTCGAGGGCAATGGGGTTTGTTGTCGTTGCTGTTTTAATCACCACCTGGTGCTTCGTCCTCTGCCACTTCCACTCCTCCAAAAGGTGACCTGCAGAGAGATCAGGTTCCTTCCTGGCCGGTGCTGATTCCACCCTATTTCCACAAAGGGCCAAGTGGGTGCCAGGCATCTGAAACTAAGAATAAACTTCTCATTGGAGGAAAATACAGAATGTTGGGTTTTACAGCTGTGAAGATGGGCCAGGCCTGGGCCTGGGTACGGAGAACAAAAGAGGAGCAAGTTCCTAAAAGGGACCCCCCCCTCCAGGGCAACAGGGAAACATAATTTTGACTTTTTTGCTGGCTGTCGTTTTTTACGAAGACGAAACAAATTTACTGTAGTGGGCACAGAGCTTGAGGGAATTCAAAAAATACTGTCTTTGGCCTTTGGGCCCAGGTTGGTCCAGAACTCATTAACATCTAGAACTTTAATGAAAAGGAAAAACACCTAACTGTGACTGAAATGGAAGTCCAGAAGACGGTAACGGCTGGGCCCCTATTCTCTCTCTGTTCAAGATTATCAGAGAAAATCAATGGAAACCTAAGGGCTTGGGGAAGAGGATGGAAGTGGAAACTCTTGTGTGAGGAGGAAAAGAAAAATGGCTTTTTGGATCTTTCTTAAAGAAGAAAAGAGCATCCATTTTAGAGGCAACCAGCTTGTTCTGTCACTCACCAGGTGAGTAAGCTAGTTAACTTTTCTAAACCTCAATTTTCTCTCCTATAAAATAGAGACTAGTCGGTGTCGTTCAGTCATATAGAGTCATTACGAGTCAGAGTAAACTCGATGGCACCCAGCAACAACAACAGTCTTCAGGGGAGGAGCCCTGGTTGTGTGACTGTTATGTGCTCGACTGCTAACCAAAAAGTCGGCAGTTCGAACCCACCCAGCGGCTCCATGGGAGAAAGACCTGGAGATCTGCTTCTGTAAAGATTACAGCCTAGAAAACACTATGGGGGCAGTTCTACCCTGTCACATGAGGTTGCAATGAGTCGAAAATCAACTGGACAGTACCTGACAACAACAGTCTGCAGGGTATTGTATCTAGATTAGAAATTATGTAGGTAATATGCTGGCCCATTAATAATTGCAGGCCATTTGCTATTGTTGTTATGACTACCAGACAGAGAACATGAAATTGCCTGTGCATCTACTCGGAAGCAAAGTGTTTAGGTTCTGCTCCCCAGGATGGGTGGAGGGAAACCTTTAAATGTACTCAAAGTCCTGGTTCGGCTGCGTGGGCCTCCTGGCCAGTGACAATGTGGAGGGGTGGGGTGACATTTTTGAAACGCCTTGATTGACACCTTCCATAAAATGGAAGCCGTAAAAATGAAGTAAAGTACCGTCTTTCTCGTTAAGAAATACACAGAACCCTCCTCTTGATTGCCTGGTTGAAACACAGGAAGTGCTGGGCTCTGCCAGGAATGAACGTTTGGAATGAACATTATTCTCAAGGCACATTTTGGGAGTCAGTCAAGAAAACTCCCTGGTTCCTCCTCACAGGAAAGGCACTGCCACAGCTGACCAGGAGGGCATCAGGTGTGCCATGCTTCCTCAGAAAACCAGTGTAGAAAGTCCAGGTCACTCGTGTCTGAAAAATTCTAATTAACTTTTTTTTTAAATAAAAAAAAAATTTTTTTTTTTCAGCTTATCTACCATAGCTGTTTCTTTCTGTGTGTTATTCTGGTTCTTAGAGATGTTAGTACCTAATTAACGAGGAGCAGCTCTATGGTCAAGTTTGTTTGAGAAACACTTGGTTAACATGGCTAAACATGTTTCTTTCTTTTTTTTTTTTTTGGTAAAAACAAAAATATAACACATTTGCCAATTTAGCATTTTTCATCTGTACAATTTAGTGATATCCATTATGGTAATCACGTTATGCAACCATCACCAATAGTCCTCGCCAAAGTTTCCATCACCGTAAAGAGAAACTCAGCACTTCTTAAACAATGACTCCCCCTTGTTCCACTCCCCACCTCTGTCATTGTTAGGGGCCACCAAGTCCATTCTGACTCATGGCAACCCCATGTGTGCTGAGTAGAACTACTCCATAGGGTTTTCAAAGTTGTGACCTCTCACAAGCCTTACTTCCTAGGTGCTTCTAGGTGAGTTTGAACCACCTACCTTTCAGTTAGTAGTCCAGTGCTTAACCATATATGCCACCCAAGGACCTGGTAATCGCTAATAAGCTTTGCTCTCTGTACATTTGTCTATTTTGAATATTTCCTATATGAGTGAGATCATACAATATTTGTCCTTTTGTGATTAACTTCATTCAACATGATGTTTTTGAGGTTCATCCAACATGGCTGACCATGTTTCTTTAGTAGAGACCATCCTGGTACAGTCTAATGACTCTTTAAAGAACCTGGAAATCTGTAAGAGGGGAATATAGTTTACAGCCTTTCCCATACTGGCTTGACCACAGATCCCTTTTGTGGACCAGTGTCTCAAGGGCCTCCTGAGACAAAGAATACAAGCCCTTGGGGAGATGGGATAGGCAGAACTGATGCTCCAACAAATTGTTTCTCCTTCCTGGTTCCTGAGTGAAAATCGTTTATTTAATTCTCTTTTACTGTTGTTGTTTGTTTCTACACCTCTGATTCCCAAACTGCCTGCACTTTTGAATCATCCGAGCATATTTTTAGGAAAATAAATGAATAAATTCCAGGTCCCCAACCCAGACCCCAGGGACAGCAACCCATGAGTATGTACTTTCAGGAGTTAGGGGCAGCCAACCTGGAGCAGCTAACCAAAGCCTGGCTCTTGGCAACCACTCATCTACTTGCTCTCAAATGGTACCATCTTCCATCTTCTGGTCTTCACAGACTTCACAGCCATCAGCATGAGTCTTATCTACAAGTGAAAGTGGTCCATGATCATGCTAACCCTAAGGGAATTTTGAAGCCTGCAGAAAACGGGACATTTTCTTACCGCTTTCCAAGCTCAAGCAAGAGCAATCATTGACTTTCCCTGAAACCCATTAGTTCCATATTTAGGAAGCTAAAAAGAAAGAAAAAAAAAAAAGAGAGAAAAGAAAAATCAACCACAACCTCATATATGATGGAAAAGATTGTAGATTCCCAGTGGCTATGTTGGCAAAGTGCAGAATGAGTGGCCTTCTGTGTGGTGTTACCATTCTCATTTTGGACTTTTCTAAAGTCAAGTAGGTGAGTGAATTTATCTTGGACCCACCTTCCTACAGACAGAGTAGTGATCTGGTATCTTCATCACCACTAGAGGTAGTGCAGTCTGGACCTGCCAAGTCCCACATATGCCTGTGAGCGGTTCTAAAAGGTTTTGGTTAGCTCCAATTTTATTAGAATGAAAGCTTTTCACAAGTAAGAGGTTTTATGGGAGTTATTTTTAAAAGTAATGTGTTTTTATTGGTTTCTGGTAAGATCAGTGGAATCACATGGCATTTTTAAAGAATTTTAAACCGAAAAAAGATGTTCAAACAACTTGCCTGTAACACACAAAAGCCAGAAAAGCCAGAATAAGATATTTGAACACAAGGAGGTTAATGCCAAGATAAAAACAGCTCTGAGGAAGCAGAAGAAAGAGGTAAAGAAAAAGAGCAAATCAGAAAGATCAGCTGAGCTCACTACCTAAACTGTCGCTCGCTTATTGAGTGATTCAGTTGTCCCCAAAGACATGAGGATCATCATCTGTTGTGTCTGAAAATTAAGTTCATTCTAGAAGAGAGCATACGTTCAGTTGCCTAGACCGCAAAAGAACAAAGGAAATGATACACAAAACCCAGTTGAGTGGCAGGAGAATCAGCAGAGTATCAGAGACTCATGAATCACAGAAGATCCAAGCTGGAATTCTACCTTCTCTTGGTCTTCCTTTTCCTCCTCTCGCTTTTTTGTTTTTGTCTTCTTCTTCATCATCTTCACTGTCTTTGTTTCTGATCACTAAAGTATTACATGTTCAGTGTAAAAAATTAAGACATTTCTAATGTAATCTATAAGGGCTACCTTCACTCTACAGATGACAAAACAGGTCAAGAGAGAGAAGAGTGACTTGTACTGGGCCCACAGAAAGCCAGTTAGTAATCTAGAACAAAAACCCAGATATTTCAATAGCTCTTAAGCGTGGTATCATAATATATACGTAACACACGGACACACACACTTTTGTTCTTTATGAGTCAGAATTGACTCAAAGGCAATGGGGTGCAAAACACACACACACACATACACACTAAGATAGTAAATTTCATGAAGGAAAGGCAAAGTCTGTGTTTTTCTTACATAGTACTGTAGACCAAGTGCCTAGCACTTAATACGTGCTCAATAAATACATGAATGAACAAATGAATCTCTTCACAATGTTCTTTCTATGGCTGCCCATAATCCTTTGGGGCAATACAAGTGAGAAACCAAATTGATCTATTAATGTGAGATACAACTTGCCAAAGGAGTCCTCAGGTCTCTTCTACCCAATTATAGAAAACAAATAAGGAGTGAATGCTCACCTGTACCCTGAAATGTATGACATTAAAGCAATTGAGCCTTCCAGAAAGAAAACTATAATAAAGTTTTAGAGACCTGGGTACAAGTTCTGTCACTGCTATTGCAACTGTGTGACTTTTGGACCCCTACTCCCCACAGAGATGACAACAGTATCACCCACACTCTTTCTCCTTTAGTTAGTCTAAGGGTCAACAATTTGTGGAGGAACAAAAGTTAGAAATGTTACAGACATACAAAATTTCTATTAACAGAAGACGCTTTCTGAGAATGCTTCTCTATTTTGGTACCATGCAAGAAAGTTATATAGAAAATGTAAACATGCTTCCATAAAGTTGAGACTCACTTGACTATGAATCCTGTTTATATTTATAGTGCATGAACACTCTTGTTTTTGAAATGAAGTTTTCAAGAGGATCATCTCCCCATATTTGCTCTGAAGAAGGACTCCATCCCTTTTGACAAGCAGAGGGTGACCTTCAGCCCTTACATGCCCTCTGGCTCTACCCAGACTCTGTTTTATCTTAGAGACACAACATTACTCAGAGCTAAGAGGTTCTCTCACCTTGGACATGAAGTGAAAAAGACTTGAGCTTCTGGCTGCCACTGCTTAGAGATTATTACACGGATGAAAGATTAAGTTGGTTCAATATACTTAACCACCTACTGTTGAGAATAGACTACCTTTTCCTTCTGCCATTCCTTTTGGGTATGAAACTTTCCACCATTTTTATCTCGTTCTGGATTGACGTAAGAGTAGTCATTAATGGTGTTTACCAAATATTTCTGGCTCTCTTCCTCCTGTGAACATGGTAGGACTAGGCTTCTTGGCCTGTCTGTGTTGGATGAAACCACATGACTAGTTACCACCAGTGAGCTGTAAGTAGAAATGATGTAGGTCACTTCCAATCTAGAAGGTTTAATGCTATCACAAGTCTCTCCAGAGACCTGTTTCCCTCTGCCATGGCACACAGTAACACTTGGAACTTTGGTCTACATCCCAGAGTATGGAAAAAGAAAACCAAGACTTCAGCTGACCCAACATAGACATGCACAAGAAATTAACTTTGATGTTCTAAGATGTTGAAATTTTAGAGTTTTTTTTTTTTTTTTACTTCAGCATAACTAGTCTGTCATAACTAAGGCAGACTGGAAAAGTAGAGAAAATCTGCATCAATTATCTATCACTACATAATAAACCTACTCAAACCTAGTGGCTTAAAGCAATAATCACTTTATTTGCTCATGATTCCTTGAGCCCACAATTTGGGCCAGGCTCAGCTGGGTGGTTCTTCTGCTCATTTCACTGGGTCACTCATATAGCTGACTCATACATGTACACTGGTTGGGAGCTGGTTGGTCCAGGATGCCTTAGCTGGGGTGGCCCATCTTTGTTCCATGTATTCTCAAACACTAGTGGGCTAGCCCAGGTTCTTCACCTGGGAGTTTCAGGACAGAAATAGAGCAAGAGCAAAGCTGTAATGCCTCTTGAAGCCTATAATCAGAACTCCCACATTCTGTTGGTCAAAGCAAGTCATAAGACTAGTCCAGATACAAGGGCTTGGAAAAATAGATGCCACCTTTTGGTGGGAGAAGCAGCAAAGGGGTGTGCATGTAGGGATAGGAGGAACTTGTGGCACTATTTTGCAATCTACCACATCATCACATGGCTAGTTAAGACACTGAAAGAGCATCCTGTCTATTTGTTTGTATCAACAAAAAGCTTTTGCTGAAGAAGCATTACTAAAAAGGCCCATGATTCCACCACCCACCCACTGAGAGCTGTCATAACCTAATCTCCATGACACTATATGGCATCGTTATATTCCATACCTCTTCCAACCAGGTGTACCATTCCTGGAGCCGCCCTGTTGTCCAAGATGCCTGGTCGTTTCCTCTGTCATCATTTACAAAATGTTTTTAAAAAACACATCTCTCTCAAGAAGGTGACTTGGGAAAATCAGGTAAGAGCCAAAGATTCCCCAGTTTGACTTAAGTAATTTGGAAATTCCCACAAAGACTGGTATTTGAAGAAAGTGAAAGCCAGAGGAATAGTTTGGATATGATGAAGTGGGAAGGAAATCTTCTTACGAAGGTGGATAACTTGATGAAGGCATTGATGAATAATAATGCCAGTTGCCATCAAGTTTGATTCTGACTCATGACGACCCCATATGTGTCAGAGTAGAACTGTGTTTCGTTTCCATACAGTTTTCAATGTCTGATTTTTTCAGAAGTAGGCACCTCTGAGACACCTTCTGAGACACCTCTTGGTGAACTTGAACTACCAACCTTTCAGTTAGCAGCTGAGCACATTAACAATTTGTACCACCCAGAGACTTTGATAATAATAATAGCTATTACTTATACAGAAAGGACCAGACTTAGAAAAGGACATCATGCTTGGTAGCGGGTCAGCAAAAAAGAGGAAGACCCTTAAGGAGATGGATTGACACATCTCATTGTGGTTGCAACAATGGACTCAAGCATAATAACGATTGTGAGGATGGCACAGGACCGGGCAAGTGTTTCATTCTGTTGTACATAAGGTCGTTTTGAGTCGGAACTGACTTGACGGCACCTAACAACACAACAATTACTTATTCAGAAGGCCTGGTATCACAGTGGTTAAATGCTTGGCTGCTAACCATAAAGTTGGTGGTTCAAAACCACCATCCACACCTCAGGAGAAAAATGTGGCAGTCTGCTTCCATAAAAATGACAGTCTTGGAAATTCTATGGGACCCTGTCCTGTAGGATACCTATGAGTCAGAAATCGACTCAACAGCAAAAGGTTTTTCGGTTTTGGTATTACTTATTCAGTTCTTGTAATTACTACTAGTAGTATTAAATGCTAAAATTCAGAAGTTTATTTGGTTACTTGCTGTACACTTTTAACAGATTTGAAATAAACTCACTAAAAAAGGAGTGAAATATATAAGATGTAGAGGAGAAAATGGCAGGCCTCAGTCTGAGGGCCAACCACCATTTCACTCCAAGAGGTTCCAAAATTTGAAAGCGCAGCCCCATCCTGGGCTGGTTATGAAGACTGTGGGAAAATTGAAGTGTGGGCCCTTGGAGTCACTCTCTACAGGTCTGTTCTCTGCTGCTTGCCAATTCTTTTTCCCTTAGCCCAGCATCCCATTTTTTTGGTGGCTGTTTGGTGACTCTTGAGGGAAAGAAACCAGCCCTCCACTATAAGGAAGCCATCTGAGCTAGCCAAGAAAGCTGGAGGGCATCGCCCACCCTTAATTCATACCCAAATGCTTGTTTCACTGTTAGCCTGCCTTAGTTTCAATCACTTTATTGTCTTTCATATAAAATCTAACACAGTGTTTGACCTGAGAATGAAGTTCTGAAATCTCGATAGCTAAGAACCAAGGATATAATGTCATCTTAAAGCTGACAAAAGATTTCTGGTTCAAAATGGTAGAGTGAGCACCTAGTTTCATTTCCCGTTTCTCCCTAAATACTAATGAAATAACGCAGACTCAATGTTGGGAATAAGAGGAGGAAATCCTTCAGTAGAAAGGAGAATCTGGCCAGTTTGTGGAATAAGGGAAGTGGATGGGATCCTACTGATTCATAAATCACAGGAAAGGAAGATGGAGTTAGCACACCCAGGGTTACACCTGCAGAGATGAGAGGCATTCTTCTTGGTGTAGCCCTAGAGAAGCTGCACGTTATATGCCTGCGGGTAAGCAGCACAGAAGTGGGAAGTGGGGCACGAATGAGGAGACAAACTGAAGTTTTTTTTTAGCGCCTCTCTCCCTTTTCCTGCTCTTGGCATACTGAGTAAATGACGGTTTACATACAAGGTTGGGAATTGTTGTCGTTAGTTGCCCTCTAGTTGGCTCCAACTCATGGTGCCCTTGTGTACAGCAGAATGAAAGGATGGGAATAGAAAGATTAGGACTAGAGCTCCTGATATGGCTGTCCTGCCCCTTTCAACATAGGGGAGAGGATAACCTGCTGGTTGATCTCTCCCCAACTCCTGCCACTATATGTCAAGGTTCCAGTCAAGGGAGAGCTGTGTTGGGAAAACAGAACTGTACAACTGAAGTGGAAACCCATGCCACCTACTGTATAACTCGACCAAGTCCATAATTAACATATAAAAATGGACAACCAAGAATCAGGAGAAAAAAGGGGAAGTCATTGAGGATAACTCACAGCCCAAAATAAACAAACAAATGTTTACACTGGAAGAAAGAGAAAATTCAGAAACCACAGGGTTTTTTTTTTTTTTTAAATCTAGTAAATGTCTTGAGAGAGATCTAAGACAATATTGCATTCACTAAAAAAAAAAAAAAAAGTCTCTCAGAATATAAACAAAAAAAAAATTTTTTTTGTTTTTTTTTGGTTAATATAACAGCAATCAGAAAATAAGAAAAATTACTTTGAAAATAAGCATATCATAACGTGTGGATATTTGTGCTTGCCTACTCAGCAGCTGTTAATCTGTCACTCCTTCCAGAAAGAACCACCTTGCTGTTGAGATATCCACTAGCCCCAGGGAACTCATATGACTCAGAAGGCATTTTTGGTAGTTAAAATGAGGGGAGGTTGAGGAGGAAAGGGGTGGGAATGTGGTAAGTTGAATGTCCTCCCTCTTCAAAGTTGTTCATGTCCTATTCCTCAGAACCTGTGAATACATTACTTGATAAAGGTATTCTGCAGATGTGATTACATTAAGGATATTGAGAGAAGGAGACTTTCCTGGATCATCTGGGTAAGCCCAGTGTAATCATAAGCCTCTCCATAAAGGGGAAGCAGGAAGATCAAGGTAGTACTGATAGATAGGACAACAGAAGCAAGATGTTGGAATAATTCAAGAGAGGGGCCACAAGCCAAGGAATATAGGCGGCCTCTAAAAATTAGCTGAAAAAGACAAAGAAACAGATTCTCTCCCAAAGCGTCCAGAAGGAACACAGTCATACCGACACCTCGATTTTCAATTTCTGACCTCCAGAACTGTAAGAATAAATCTGTGCTGTTTTAAGGCACTAGGTTTGTGATAATTTGTTACAACAGCCTTTGAAAACTAATAAGAGGGGATGTAACTGGCATTTAGGGGACAGACACCAGAGATGCTAAATGTCCTAAAACTCATGAGCAGTTGCTTACAATGAAGAATTGTCTTGGCCAAAATGACAATAGTGCCCTACTTGAGAAACACTGGAAGCTATTCAGAAATATCTTTTCCCCTTTGCCAGTGGCTGCTTTGAGAATGGGCATCTGACAAAGTTCGGGCCAAAGAAATGTAAAGAAAGTTTGGTTAGACTTCTGAAAGATCTTCAGAGTTCTTCTCTGGAAAGAAATTAGCAAAGAAGCATGTAGCCTTTGCTTCTCCTGCCAGGTATCCTATAGCCATGAAGGGAAATAGCTTTATTATAAAGTTAGCTCCATGGACAACAGAGCAAAGATACCAAGAACCTAGATACTTGTCTACATGCTCAAAAGGTGGATCAACCAATCCTGAATTCTGAACAACTCTGGACTTACAGTTAATGAAATTAAAAAAAAAAAAAAAAAGACCTTATTTCTTAAGCCATTTGAATTTGATTTTCTGTTGCAGAAAAATATTCTGATTAACGTGATTGCAAAAACAAAAACAAAAAATGAATGGAAGTATTGAAAAATAAGGTTTAAGACACTGCCCCAAAGGAAAAAGACATAAAAGGAGCGACAAATTCATAAATGTAAACCATGAAGAGGTCAGTTCCAATACATGCAAAATTGGAGGGGTTAAAATAACCCACGAGTATATCTATATGATGGAACTTAATTAGGTAATAAAAAGGAATGATGAAATACTGATACAAGCTACAACATGGATGAACCTTGAAAACACTATGATAAATAAAATAAGCCAGTCACAAAAGATCACAAATTATATGATTCCATTTACATGAAATGCTCAGGTAGGCAAATCTATATAGATAGAAATTAGTAGTGGCCTAGAGCTTGGATAGGTGTTGGGTGTTGGCAAGTTAAGGGGAAGGACAGAAGTGACTGCTAATCGGTACTGACTTCCTTTTTGAGATGGTGAAAACCTATAATTGATTGCTATGATGGTTGCAAAACTTTGTAAATATACTTTAAAAAATTGAATTGTATGCTTTTTTAAATTGTGTTTCAGGTGAAAGTTTACGGTGCAAATTAGTTTCTCATTCAAAAATTTATACACAAATTGTTTTGTGACTTTGGTTGAAATCCCTGCAATGTGTCAGCACTCTCCCCCTTTTCCTTTCCACCCCAGTTTCTCCGTGTCCATTCATCCAGTTTTCCTGTCCCTTCCTGCCTTCTCATCTTTGCTTTTGGGTAGGTGTTGCCCACTTGGTCTCGTATAGTTAGTTCGTTGAACTAAGAAGCACGTTCCTCACATGTGTTATTGTTTGTTTTATTGGTGTGTCTGATCTTTGGCTGAGAGATGGACTTCGGAATGGCTTCAGTTCTGAGTTAGCAGAATGTCCAGAGGCCATAGTCTCGGGGTTTCCTCCAGTCTCCATCAGATTAGCAAACCTGGTCCTTTTCGTGAATTTGAATTTGGCTCTACATTTTTCTCCTGCCCTGATTGGAGCCCTCTCTTGTGATCCCTGTCAGAGCTGGTGGTAGCCGGGCACCATCTAGTTCTGGGGTCAGGCTGGTGGAGGCTATGGTTAATGTGGTCCATTGGTCCTTTGGACTAATATTTTCCTTGTGTTTTGGGTTTTGTTCATTCTCCTTTACTCCAAATGTGATAGGACCAATAGATGTATTTTAGATGGCTGCTTGAAAGCTTTTAAGACCCCAGATACTACTCACAAAAGTAGGCTGTAAAACATTTTCTTTACAAACTATGTTATAACAATTGACCTAGATGTCCCCAGAGACCATGGTCTCCAGCCCTCAGCCCCAGTAATTTGGTCCCTCAAGGTGTTTGGTTGTGTCTAGGAAGCTTCTATGACTTTGCCTTGGTCAAATGGTGCTGACTTCCCCCATAGTGTGTTGTCTTTCCCTTCACCAAAGTTAACAATTGTCTACTAACTAGTTAGTGATTTCCCCTCCTCCCTTCCCTCATAACCATCAAAGATTGTCTTTTTTCTGTGTGTAAACCTTTTCTTAGATTTTTATAATAGTTGTATCATATGATATTTGTCCTTTTGTGATTGACTTCTTTCACTCAGCATAATGCTCTCCAGATTCATCTATGTTGTAAGAAGGAAGAGTAGGGACAATGCTAGGGGTCCTAATACATGGCATAAATAGAATACAAACCATAACTAATGATGCAAAATACCAGAAGATAAACTGGATAACTGGGAGCTCTTAAAACTTAAACCCCATGTCATCAAAAGACTTCACCAAAAGAGTAAAAAGAGAACCTACAGACTGGGGGGAAAAAAATTGGCTACAACATATCTGACAAGGGTCTAATCTCTAAAATCTATAGAATACTTCAACACTTCAATAGCAAAAAGACAAATAATCCAGTTAAAAAATGGGCAAAGGATATGAACAAACACTTCACCAAAGAAGACATTCAAATGGCTAACAGATGCATGAGGAAATTCTTGAGATCACTAGCCATTAAAGGAATGCAAATCAAAACCACAATGAGATACCATCTCACCCTAACATTACTGGCACGAATCAAAAAAAAACAGAAAATAACAAATGTTGGAGAGGCTATAGTGAGATTAGAACTCTTATGTACTGCTGGTGGGAATACAAAATCGTACAACTATTTTGGGAAACAATTTGGCACTTCCTTAAAAAGCTAGAAATGGAAATACCATATGATCCAGCAATCCCACTCCTAGGAATATATCCTAGAGAAATAAGAGCCATCACACAAATAAACATATGCACACCCATGTTCGTTGTCGCATTGTTCATGACAGCAAAAAGACGAAAACAACCTAAGTGCTCATCAACAGATGGATTAAAAAAAAAAAGAAATTATGGTACATACACACAATGGAATACTACGTATTATGATAAATAACAATGATGAATTTGTGAAACATCTCACAACATGAATGAATTGCACACTTTTAAAGTGGTGAATTGCATGGTATGTAAATTATAGCTTAATAAAGCTGTTAAAAATAACCAAAGAAATTATAGAATAAATTTTTTTAATACATGTAATTTTATACTGAAAAGAAACACCAAATACTGAGTAAGACTGGGAAAAAAAATCCACGTTTCAACATATTCTCATAAAAACTTATAGAGATTAACATATCCCCTACAAAGTTCTATCTGACTTGTCACCAGTAATCTAGGATACTAAAAGAAAACAGATAAATAACCCAAAAATTGTGAAAATAAATGATTTTAAGTCTATAATTTTATACCCAGCTAAATTATATAAGTTATGGGTGGAGGTATAAAGATATTTTTCAAATACGTAGGAACTCAAAGTTTGTTTTTCTCACCTACCTTTTCCCCCAAATTACTTGACAACAAACATAATGCAACAAACAGAAAAAGAATAAGAGGAAGTATGGAATTCAACCAATAGTAGATCTAATTTACTATTGAAATGAAAAGAAATCGCATAATGAATTTTTTGAAACGTATCTAAAAAACAATATAGCTAAGTTTGAATTAGAAGTCATGGGGGCACAAGAAAAGCCATCAGGAAGAAAGTAGCCTCATTCTCATAAATAGTGTGATTAAGAAACTGAGCGAATGTCAATTATGACATTAAGGCATAGCCTTCTTTCATCAACAAGGAAGAAAGAAAAAAGTCCCAGAAACTTCTGAAAAATAAATATGCAAGAAAAATCTTGGGGCTAATACAAAGCAAACTAAAATGTGGCATAATTTGGAGCAGCAGAGGCAGGTGTATTATTTTCCTGCTGATAGTGCAATAGATTACCACAGGTTTGTTGTTATTGTTAGTTGCCATCCAGCCAATTCTGACTCATGGTGACTAACATGTGCAGAGTGGAACTATTCCATAGAGTTTTCAAGTCTGCATGACCTTTCTGAAGCAGATTGCCAGGCACCTCTGGGTTCAAATGACCAACCTTTCAGCTTGTAGTTGAGCACTTAACTGTTTGCACCATCCAGGGACTTAAAACAACACAAATTTATTTTCTTATAGTTCTGGAGGTCAGAAGACCAAAATTGGTCTCACAGAGCTTAAAGCCAAGGCATCAACAGGGTTAGTTTTAGCTGGAGGCTTTAGGGGAGAATCTTTTCCTAGCTTCTAGAGGCCAGCTGCATTCCTTGGCTCATGGCTTCTTCCTTCATCTTCAAAGCCATGGTGTAGCATCTTCAAATCTTTCTCCAGTTCTCCAATTTCTGCTGCATCTTCACATTTCCTTCTCTAGCTTGACACCCCTGTTTCACTCTTATAAGGATCATTGAGATTACATTGGGCCCACCTGGGTAATCCAGAATGCTCTATCATCTCATCTATGAGATGATCTCTTTGGCCATATAAGATAACATATTCACAGATTCTGGGGAGTAGGACGTGGACATCTTTGGCAGGCTTTTATTTTGTGTACCACAGAGGATTAGAAGGGGAATCCATGTGACTGATGTTAGAAACATGCTCCTAGAAGCAGTACTGGCTTTGTGAAAGGAGATCTCTCTCTCTCTCATTTTTAGCGGCCGATAATACAAATTAGTTCTACAGAAAAAGGAAAAATTATATAGTCATAATATTCTCACTGTAGTTTCTTAGGTTTCAACATGGCTTAGTCATCTATCGCTGCTATAACAGAAATACCACACTTGGATGTCTTTAACAAAGAGAAGTTTATTCTCTCACAGGCCAGTAGGCTAGAAGTCCAAATTCACTGTGCCAGCTCCAGGGGATGGTTTTCTGTCTCTGTCGGCTCTGGAGGAAGGTCCTTGTCATCAGTCTTCCCTTGGTCTGGGAACATCTTAGCACAAGAACCTCAGGTCCAAAGGACACGCTCTGCTCCCAGCACTGCTTTCTTGATGGTATAAAGTTCCCATGTCTCTCTGCTTGCTTCTCTCTTTTATACCTCTAAAAAGATTGGCTTGAGACAGTCCCTAATCTTGTAGACCTCATCAGTATAACTGCCACTAATGCATTTTATTATGTCATAGTGATAGGATTTACAACATATAGGAAAATTACATAAAATGGTGGACAATCACGTAAAATGGTGCCAATCACACAATACTGAGAATCATGGCCCAGCTAAGTTGACAGATATTTTTAGGGGACACAATTCAATCCATGACACAGCCTATAGAAAAAAAATTAATTATCGATTATGACTACAGGAAGTAAAGTGTCGTAAACTCTGGCAGTGTAAAAATAAAGGTATTGCTGATAGAAATTAAAGAGAGCTGGAGGGCTGTGTTCAAGTGCTAATTTCCTTCATCTTTCAATAGAGAGGGAGAAGATACAATGTAATAACATTAGATTAAGAAATAGAAATATATTATTTAGCAGTTATAAAGACTTCCCAATTAAAAAAAAAAAAAACTTGAAATAATATAACAAAATTGGGAGGCAGGCATGGGGAAAATGAGCCTAGGCCCTCGTCTTTCTTATCAGGGCGTCCACAGACACTGGTAGAATTGGTAGACCAAAAAGTAGAGCTGTGAGCATCTCCAGTGGAGAATATTTGAAACCAGCTCAGAGAAACTAAAAACACACACAATTAAATATGGTTACTTCTGGGGAGTAGGAAGTCCCTGGGTGATGCAAACAGTGAAGGTACTTAGCTGCTAAATGAAAGGTTGACGGTTTGAATTCACCCAGAGGCACGTTGGAAGAAAGACCCGGTGATTTACTTCAGAAAAATCAGCCATCAAAACTTTACATTTGTTTGCTTTTTTAATCTTTTAATTTAATATTCACCATGATCTTACGAGATGTATCCTATAACTTGCCCATTTGGTTATCGTTTACGTTCTTCATGAGATTGTGGGTTTCATGGGAACATCAGTTAACAAGTGAACCAGTAAATATAGTTGACTAAGTGAATGAATGCATGAATAAATGCCTACTTTATACTGGGCACAGTTCTAGGCACTGGAAGTACAGAAGAGAAAAACATAAGTCCCTTGTTCTCCTGAGGTAGACAAATAGTGAGCAAAGAAAAGCCATAAACAAATAGGAAAACAAATTATTTTATTTCAGACTAGGATAACTTCTCTAAAGAAAACACAGTAAAGCAGGTTAATGAACTTGAGAAAAAAAAAAAAAACCTGTTGCCATCGAGTCAATTCCAACTCATAGTGACCCTACAGGACAGAGTAGAGCTTCCCCATTGGGCTTCCAAGGACCGCCTGGTGCATTTGAACTGCCCACCTTTTGGTTAGAAGCCATAACCCTTACCACTACCCCACTAGGGTTTCCACAACTCATGGTAGGGGAATGCTATATTAGTCAGGTAGTCAGGGGAGCTTTCTCTGAGGAAGGGACATTTTAGCATCGATTGATTGAAGAAAGAACGTAGAAATGGTAAGACTTCGGGGAAGAGGATTCCAGGTGGAGGGAACAGCAAGTGCAAAGACTCTGAGGTGGGAGCTTGGCATGGTCAAGGAGCAGAAAGAAGCCCATGTGCCTGGAGCTATAGAGTGCCAGCAAGAGTTCCAGGTGAGAAGTTTGGGGCACTGGAAGGGGCCAGATTCTGTAGTGAAGAACTCTGGGTTTTATCCCAGTTGCGTTTGGAAGCTACAGAATGGTTTTAAACAGGGAACTGACCTAATAGCTTTAAAAGATCACACTGGCTTCTGTCTGGAGAACAGACTGCAGGGGACAGAGAAGCACCAGGACCTGAATGGATAGAGGAAGGACTGGATGAATTGCTGGTGCAGACAGAATATTCCAGTCTCCCCATGATCCACTTACCTGCCTGGGTCTCCATTTTCCCAGTTATAAATAAGAGGGTTCATGGGGCCATCTTTTAGGGACATTTCAGTCATGATATAATGTAACCATCTGAATCTTAGACTTGTCTTTGTCCTTTGAGCCCAGAGACAAATCAACAGGGAGCTCGGTGGCCTGTCTGCCTGGGCAGCCCTGAGACAGCCCGTCTATCACACAGGTGACAAAAGTCAGGCCAGCTCTCTGAAGCTCTGTGTCTCCAGCCAACTGATGGAGCCCAGTGATGCCAATCCTAGTGGTTTCC
Source organism: Loxodonta africana (assembly GCF_030014295.1). Lineage (NCBI taxonomy): Eukaryota > Metazoa > Chordata > Mammalia > Proboscidea > Elephantidae > Loxodonta > Loxodonta africana. Next base: position 66,134,783 of record NC_087362.1, read on the forward strand.
ATTGACTCCACTGGAAGGGGCCAGCATCTACTTGGTCCTGCCTCTTTGACAAAGCAACAAACAGCACCCAGCTTTTGAAACAGCAACTCGTCGGGGAGTCTTTGATGGGGCTCTGTTCTTGTCATGGTCTTTGCTCCCCTAAAAGGACACATGGATGTCCCGCAGGGCTCATCCCATATCCACTCTGGGAAGGGAGATGTGCTCCTTCCAGACCAGCGTTCAAAGGCCCTAACTTACTGGATTGCCCAAAGGGAAAGGGCCCTGACCTGGTTGGATATTGAATCTGGCTCCCTCCCTACCCCTCTGCTTCCCTTTCATCTCCCAAAGCGGTCCTCGCCCAGCTTATGAGAGAGGGCTTGTGCTGCGCTGGGGGTCACATCGCTTCCCCCTCCCAACTTCCTCCGCCCCCCACACCCCTCAGATGCTTGCTTATGCAGCTGCTCGATATGAATTCCTCACATACATCTCGGGCCAGCCAGTTTATTTTTATAAATAAATTATAAATTTATTCCTATGGTGTCCCTCTCGGGCCAGCCTAGAGCTGAGGAGACAGTGAGGGAAGCGTGGTGGGGTCTCTACAGATGGCGGCCCTCATGTGGTAAATCTCATACACACAGAGTGAGGTATTTTTCTGTTTTACTTTGTTTTGTTTTGAAGAAACACAAACAACAACAACTCACCCCTCCCCCACCCTGTTTTCTTTCTTTCCCCAAGATCACAAGGCATTATCAAGGCCTACAAATCACGACCAGATGATATTAAGTTGCTCCGATAACACTCTGGATCCCTTCCGGTGTGTGATTTTTCTTCATTAGAAACGATAGCCCCAGCGCACCAAATCCTCTTTCCCTCTCCTCAAAATTTATAGATCACAGTCTCTAAACTAATTGTTAGTTGCACACTAGGCCGCAAGCCGTTTGTCCACGAAGAAATTACCTCCGAGGCCTTGATTAAAGGCACAGGGGAAGCAAAAGTGTGAGGAAAATGAAACTCTGTGGGCTGTGTGGGAAGGATGGCGTCGCCTCTGTGGCCTTCCCGACATCCCTCTGTGGATACAAGTGAGTGAGGGCTCCCCCATCCATCACAGTCCTTTGTTCAAAGCCCAGGATGCAGCAGGCCACGGGGTGCAGATGGCTGACTTGTTTCTGACATTGAGCACCCAAGCAGCTTCCAGGCCAATAGAACACCCTCCCAGGCCAAGGGGAGCACTTCCCCAGAATCCACTTCTCACCTTCCTGGGCAAAGGGGAGCACTTCCTCAGATTCCACGTCTCACCTTCCCAGGCCAGGGGAGCACTTCCTCAGATTCCTCATCTCACCCTCCCTGGTCACAGAACTTACTGACAAAAACTAACCTCTTGCTGTGGAGTGGATTCTGACTCATGGTGACCTCATATGTGTCAGAATAGAACTGTGCTCCATAGGGTTTCTAAAGGCTGATTTTTCTGAAAATAGATCACCAGGCCTTTCTTCCGCGGAGACTCTGAGTGGATTTGAACAACCACCTTTCAGTTAGCAGTCGAGCACGCTAACTGTTTGCAACACCCTGGGGCTCCAGATTTGGATACTACCCTCCCCCACTTTTAGAGGACTGCAAATGACAAATACAAGCATCTTCCTTGCACTCCGTTTAATTTCTTTCTAAAATTCAATAGAGGGATTCTCCAAGACCTAGTTGCCATTTTGTTTGTTGGTTGTTTTCTTTTCATTACAGGCTTTTACAATGATCATCCTCCATTTTCACGCTGGAAGACAGTCCTCCTGATCTGTAATCACACTTTTGCCCCTCTATGAAAGCTCCATGCCTTTATTCAGATTTAACTGGAGCCCAAACCGACCAGTTTGCCTTTTGATTTTGATTCATAGTAGGCTCCTGTGTATCTAACATTCCCTTGAGTAGGTAATCTTTTCCTCTACCTCTTACCCCCTAGCAATTAATAATCATGGCCTTTTCTACTTGTATGGCTTCCCAAGTTCCAATCAATTCCTTTTTTCCTCATATCAAAGTACTGCTTTAGGCAATACTTTATCAAGTTTTGTTTGAGGTGGCAGTTCAAGTCTACCCAGAGGTGCCTCAGAAGAAAGGCCTGGAGATCTACTTCCAAAAAATCATGTTAGTCTAATAATGAAACCAAGTATAATAAGGAAACAAATACAAATATGTGAACAAAATAGTGCACAGCCTAATCTAAGAGTTAGGCCTAAGGTCTCAGTTCTGCCAACTTAGAAAATTAGCTGTCTCCCTTAAAAATGGCATCACTTTTGCTTCCAAAAAAAACCAAACCCAGTGCCGTTGAGTCGATTCTGACTCATAGCGACCCTATAGGACAGAGTAGAACTGCCCCACGGAGTTTCCAAGGAGCACCTGGTGGATTTGAACTGCCAACCCTTTGGTCAGCAGTGATAGCACTTAACAACTACACCCCCAGGGTTTCCCTTCTGGTTGCAGGGAATTGAAATTTAGCCAACTTCCTTTTGCTGTAGCTGGAAAAGGGCCAATATCCAGGATAAAAAGAGAGAAATCCATTCCATTGCCCGAGCATCAGCTTTGTTTTTCAGCCAGGTTTTCCCAAGTGATGAAAAGATGGCTGCCAAAACAACCTAAATGCCCATCAGCAGATGAACGGATAAACAAAGCGTGCCACATACTACAATGGAATACTATTCCGCCCTAAAGAAAAACGACACCCCGATGCATGCTGCAGTATGAATGAACCTTGAAAACATCACCCTGAGTGAAATAAGTCAATGAAAAAAAGAACAAATATTGTATGGTCCCACTTACATGAATATCTAAAACAGGCAAGTGCATAGAGACCAAAGTTTATTAGCAGTTCCCAGGGGCAGGAGGGAGGAGGGGAGGAGGAGCCACTGCTGAGGAGGCATCGAGCTTCTGTTAACACTGGAACAGTCTGGAAGAAGATAGTGGTGATGGTCATACAACATGATGAACGGAAACAATGTCACCGAAGGGTACATGTAAAAATTGCCGAATTGGTCAAAGCTTTGTTTTGTATATTTTTACCACAATAAAGAAAAATTTAAAAGAGGGGCACTGACATCTTTAAAGATACATCTATTTCTTTAGGAACTTCTGGAAAGACAGTGTCTCTTTCCCATAAGTTTCCATGAAAGTCCAAGGGAAAGACCCTCATTGCCCCCAAGTGTGCCACTTGCTTATCCAATCCCTGTGGCCAGGCAAATGCAGCATTTTCATTGGCCAGACCTGGGTGGTGGGCTAGACCCTGCAGTCAGGAGTGGGGTCAGCAAGGGCTTAGAGTAATAGAGGGATGGAACCCCAAGAAAAATGAGAGTGCTATTGCCAAAAAAGACAGTGGACGCTGGGCAGGCGAAAGTAAGCGCTCTCTCCTAGAGCAGTCTAAGCCCAGCCCCTCCCCCACCAGATGCACAGTTTGTGCAGATGACAACATCTCTGTTGCCAAGACGTTAACTGTCTCGACTTTGATGTTCCTCAGTTTCCACACTGACATTAGCTCTTCTGCACAGCTGCATACTTGTTTGTTTTGTCTGGACAGACTTTCGTGATGCTTCTGCCGAGACGAGCAGCTACATCAATAAGGTCCGCTGTTTTGTTAGCTTTATCAAGTAGCAAAACGTCTGCTCTGTGGAGCTGTCTTTGTGACTTTAGTTTAGCCGTCCCAAACCAGCTATTTTCCAGTGTCTTTTTTTCTGCACGAATTTCTTCACCCGAGCCCACTTTCACAAACAAATAATTGGTGAACTTCGTGGCAGCAATCTCGCACCTGGTAGAATTCATTCCTACCAGATGAGGTGGCTCCTATCTTCTACTCTTCTCAACAGTTAAACTGTGCTTATCAAGCCTATAAGTTTAGTGGCAATGTCGCGGAAGCGAATTTATTAAAAATAGATCTTCAAAGCTCACAAAATGGCTTCTGTTACGTTACTTCTACCATTGCTGTGGCTACCTTGCCTGCATAATATTGACTAAGGAAATGTCAGACAAACTACCGTATCACTGGTTATGAATTGCATTTTGTTCCCCCAAAATATGCATTGAAATCTTAAACCCTGTCGACTACTAACCAAAACGCCTGTGATTCAAAACCACCAGTGGCTCCATGAAAGAAAGATGTGGCACTCTGCTTCTATAAAGGTTACGGCCTTGGAAACCCTAGGGAGTTGCTGAGTCAGGATCACCTTGACTGTAGTGGGTTTGTTTTGGTTCAGGTACCTGCAGATATGACTGCATTTGGAAATAGGAATTTTCTTTCGTTATGTTAATGAAGTCATACCAGAGAAGGGTGGGTCCTAAATCTAACCACTTCTGAGACACGCAGAGGAGGAAGACAGACACCAAGCAACACCGAAGAACAAGGAGCTCCAAGACCTTCCAAGGCTTCCTATATAAGAAGGACTTTCCCCTAGAGACATGCCCCAAATTCAGGCTTCCAGCCTCCTGAACTGTGAGAAAATAAATTTCTGCTCTTTAAAACCACCCACTTGTGGTATTTTTTGTTATGGCAGCGCTAGGTGACTATGACATCATCCTTCCTCCTATCCCTCTCCCCTCTTCCTTCCTTTCTCCTTTCATTCTTTCTTCTGTCCTTTCTCCTCCCTCCCTACTTCTTTTCATCCTTTCTTTCTGCCTTCTTTCCTTCCATGCTTTCTTTTTTTATTCATGCAACAAAGATTTGTTGAAAAACTATCATATCCCAGATACTGAGGATAGAGTGATACTTAAAAACTTCCCCTAGTCAGGATTGGAGGAAGACTCATTAACCCTCTGCGATATGCAGATGACACAATCTTGCTTGTAGAAAGTAAGAAGGGCTTGAAGCACTTACTGATGAAGATCAAAGACCTTCCTTCAGTATGGATTACACCCCAACATAAAGAAAACAAAAATCCTCACAACTTGACCAATAAACAACATCATGCTACATGAAGAAAAGATTGAAGTTGTCAAGGATTTCATTTTACTTGGATCCACAATCAACACCCACGGAAGCAGCAGTCAAGAAATCAAACGACGTATTACATTGGGCAAATCTGCTGCAAAAGACCTCTTTAAAGTGTTAAAAAAAACAAAAAAACAAAGGTGTCACTTTAAGGACTAAGGTGAGCCTGACCCAAAACACAGTATTTTCAATCACCTCATATGCATGCAGAAGCTGGACTATAAATAAGAGAGACCGAAGAAGAATTGATGCATTTGAATCACAGTGTTGGCGAAGAATATTGACTATACCATGTACTGCCAGAAGAATGAACACGTCTGTCTTGGAAGAAGAATAGCCAGAGTGCTCCTTGGAAGCCAGGATGGTGAGACTTCATCTTATGTACTTTAGACATGTTATCAGAAAGGACCAGTCCCTGGAGAAGGGCGTCATGCTTGGTAAAGTAGCAGGTCAGCAAAAAAGAGGAGCACCCTCAATGAGATCGATTGACACAGTGGCTGCAACGACAGGCTAAACATAGCAACAATTGTGAATATGGCGCAAGACGGGCAGAATTTTGTTCTCTTGTACATAGGGTCGCTATGGGTTGGAACCAACTAATGGCACTAACAACAACAGCAAAAATCACAAATATAAATATATAACTACTTATTATTTGACACATACTGTTTTAAACACTTTGCTTGTAATAAATCTTTTAAATCTTATAATAATATAATATCATAAATACATTTTGCAGATAAGGAAATTAAAGTAATGAATAGTCAAATGATTTTCCTAATAACACACAATCAATTATTGGAGGTGACAAGAACTTAACCCAGGCTCCAGAATCAGCACATTTAACATTCATCAAGTAGTTGCACAGAAACCATCACAATTCTAACCTGTGGTTAATATTATGGCGCATGAGTGTAAGGACCCTATAAGGAGCCCAGCCTGGACCTATGGGTGGAGTGAGGGACAGCATCTTTGAGGAAGGAATATGTGAACTGAAACTTGAGAACCAGTAGGAATTAATTTGGCATTGGAAGGTAAGGGGAAGAGATAGGAGAAAGGTCACAGGCAGAGGGATGGTGGATGTCAACATGCCCCAAAACATCAAATGAAGCCCTGTGGGCTATGTGTCTGGGAGTATGTACTGTGCAGACAGTACAACTAGGTAAAGTCAGGCTTTTGGAGTTTCTACTTGGATAGGCAGAACAATAGCCCCCAAACATGTCCACACTCAGTGAATTTGTTACCTTTCATGGCAAAAGGGACATTGTAGATGTGATTAAGGCCACAGATTTGAGATGGACAGATTATCCTGGATTATCCGATGGGCCCAGTTTCATCCCACGAGTCCTTGAAAGCAAAGAATTTTTCCCAGCTGTAGTCCCAGAGAAATGTGCCAACAAAAGAGTCAGAGAGATACAACATTGCTGGTTCTGAGGATGGAGGAAAAGGGTCATGAGCCAAGGAATAAAGGTGACCTCTAGAAGCTAGAAAAAGCAAGGTTGGATTCTCCCTAAGACCACCAGAAAGGAACGCAGCCCTGCCTATACCCTGATTTTAGCCCAGCAAGACCCATATAGGTCTTCTAACCTACAGAAAAACCAAAAGAAAACCAAACCCAGTGCCGTCGAGTCAATTCCAACTACACAACTGCAAGACAAAAAAATGTGTGTTTTGTTTTAAGCTAAGTTTGTGGTATTTTGTTACAGCAGCAATAGGAAGCCTATACAGGCCATGGAAAGCCACTGAAGGGCTTGAGTAGGTGAATGACACCATCTGATTTTTTTAATTTGCTGCATATTTTTATCTGGGTCTCACACTATTTAATCATGATTTAGGTGTCGAATATCAGCCACATTTCACTCAGCTGTCAACAAAGCTTTGAATCAAGCTTAAAGAAAGTTAACTATTTCTGGAACTGGAGCTTCCAGACTGAGGCAGACTAGGAAGAAAGGCTTGGTGATCTACTTCTGAAAATCAGCCAATAAATAACCTTGTAGATCACAACAGGTCTGATCTGCAACTGCTCATGGGGATGGCACAGGACCAGGTAGAGGGCTGGGCAGTGTTTTGTTCCATTGCATATGAGGTCTCCACCAGTTGGGGGCTGACTTGACAGCAGCTAACAATAACATAAAGGAAATGGCGCAGTTATTTACGGAAAATGTGTGTGTGGATGGTAATTATCTAATTGCTTCTTTCCACAACTTCTGTAAGTTACCAGACTGTGGGTTCCTTCAGGCTGGGACTGGTCCGTTGGCGCCCTTTACATAGAGTTGTCCGGCCAATAGTCTTATGTGTATGAGTAACACCATTATCAGCAATAGCCCATCCCTATTGCTCCAGTTCCCCCATGTGTCTGTCAGTTTGTCGTACTGTGGGGGCTTGTGTGTTGCTGTGATGCTGGAAGCTATGCCACCGGTATTCAGATACCAACAGGGTCACCCATAGAGGACAGATTTCAGCTGAGCTTCCAGACTAAGACAGACTAAGAAGAAGGACCTGGCGGTCTACCTCTGAAAAGCATTACCCAGTGAAAACCTTATGAATAGCAGTGGAACATTGTCTGATACAGTGCTAGAAGATGAGCCCCCCAGGTTAGAAGGCACTCAGAAGATGACTGGGGGAGAGCTGCCTCCTCAAAGAAGAGTTGACCTTAATGACGTGGATGGAGTAAAGCTTTTGCGACCTTCATTTGCTGATGTGGTACAACTCAAAATGAGAAGAAACAGCTGCAAACATCCATTAATAATCAGAATCTGGAACGTACAAAGGATGAATCTAGGAAAAATGGAAATTGTCAAAAATGAAATGGAATGCATAAACATCGATATCTTAGGCATTAGTGAGCTGAAATGGACTGGTATTGGCCATTTTGAATTGGACAATCATACAGTCTACTATGCTGGGAATGACAACTCGAAGAGGAATGGTGTTGCATTCATAGTCAAAAAGAACGTTTTACAAAATAATAAATGTTGGAGAGGCTGTGGAGAGATTGGAACACTTATACACAGCTGGTGGGAATGTAAAATGGTACAACCAATTTGGAAATCGATTTTGGCACTTCTTTAAAAAGCTAGAAATAGAACTACCATACAATCCAGCAATCCCACTCCTTGGAATATATCCTAGAGTAGTAAGAGCCTTTACACAAACAGATATATGCACACCCATGTTTATTGCAGCACTGTTTACAATAGCAAAAAGATGGAAGCAACCAAGGTGTCCATCAACAGATGAATGGGTAAATAAATTATGGTATATTCACACAATGGAATACTACGCATCGATAAAGAACAGTGAGGAATCTGTGAAACATTTCATAACATGGAGGAACCTGGAAGGCACTATGCTGAGTGAAATAAGTCAGCTGCAAAAGGACAAATGTTGTATAAGACCACTATTATAAGAACTTGAGAAATAGTTTAAATTGAGAAGAAAACATTCTTTTGTGGTTAGAAGTGGGGGAGGGAGGGAGGGGGAGGGGGCATTCACTAATTAGATAGTAGATAAGAACTACTTTAGGTAAAGGGAAAGACAGAACACAATATAGGGGAGGTATGCACAATTGGACTAAACCAAAAGCAAAGAAGTTTCCTGAATAAACTGAATGCTTTGAAGGCCAGCGTAGCAGGCGCAGGGGTCTGAGGACCATGGTTTCAGGGGACATCTAAGTCAATTGGCATAATAAAATCTATTCAGAAAACATTCTGCATCCCACTTTGAAGAGTGGCGTCTGGGGTCTTAAATGCTAGCAAGTAGCCATCTAAGATGCATCAAATGCTCTCAACCCACCTGGATCAAAGGAGAATGAAGAATACCAAGGATACAAGGTGATTACAAGCCCAAGAGACAGAAAGGACCACATGAACCAGAGACTACATCATCCTGAGACCAGAAGAACTAGATGGTGCCCGGCTACAACTGATGACTGCCCTGACAGGGAACACAACAGAGAACTCTTGAGGGAGCAGGAGAGCAGTGGGATGCAGACCCCAAATTCTCATAAGACCAGACTTAGTGGTCTGACTGAGACTGGAAGGACCCTGGTGGTCAAGGTCCCCAGACCTTCTGTTGGCCCAGGACAGGAACCATTCCCGAAGCCAACTCTTCAGACATGGATTGGACTGGACAATGGGTTGGAGAGGGATGCTGGTGAGGAGTGAGCTTCTTGGATCAGGTGGACACTTGAGACTATGTTGGCATCTCCTGCCTGGAGAGGAGATGAGAGCGTGGAGGGGGTTAGAAGCTGGCAAAATGGACATGAAAAGAGAGAGTGGAGGGAGAGAGCAGGCTGTCTCATCAGGGGGAGGGTAATTGGGAGTGTGTAGCAAGGTGTATAGGGGTTTTTATGTGAGAGACTGACTTGATTTGTAAACTTTCACTTAACGAACAATAAAAATTATATTAAAAAAAAAAAAGAACATTTCAAGATCTATCCTGAAGTACAACACTGTCAGTGATAGGATAATATCCATATGCCTACAAGGAAGACCAGTTAATACGACTATTATTCAAATTTACCCACCAACCACTAGGGCCAAAGATGAAGAAATAGAAGATTTTTATCAGCTGCTCCAGTCTGAAATTGATCGAACATGCAATCAAGATGCATTGATAATTACTGGTGATTGGAATGCAAAAGTTGGAAACAAAGAAAAAGGATCAGTAGTTGGAAAATATGCCCGTGGTGACAGAAACAATGCCGGAGATTGAATGATAGAATTTTGCAAGACCAACGACTTCTTCATAGCAAATACCTTCTTTCACCAACATAAACAGTGACTATACACATGGACCTCGCCAGATGGCACACACAGAAATCAAATTGACTACATCTGTGGAAAGAGACGATGGAAAAGCTCAATATCATCAGTCAGAACAAGGCCAGGGGCCGACTGTGGAACAGACCATCAATTGCTCATATGCAAGTTCAAGCCGAAACTGAAGAAAATCAGAGCAAGTCCACGAGAGCCAAGATATGACCTTGAGTATACCCCACCTGAATTTAGAGACCATCTGAAGAACAGATTTGACGCAATGAATGGTAGTGACTGCAGACCAGACGAGTTGTGGAATGACATCAAGGACATCATCCACGAAGAGAGCAAGAGGTCACTGAAAAGACAGGAAAGAAAGAAAAACTCTGAAACTTGCTCTAGAATGTTGAGCAGCTAAAGGAAAAGGAAGAATTGATGAAGTAAAAGAACTGAACAGAAGATTTCAAAAGGCCTCTTGAGAACACAAAGTAAAGTATTATAATGACATGTGCAAAGAGCTGGAGATGGAAAACCAAAAGGGAAGAACACGCTCAGCATTTCTCAAGCTGAAAGAACTGAAGAAAAAATTCAAGCCTTGAGTTGCAATAGTGAAGAATTCCATGGGGAAAATATTAAACGAAGCAGGAAGCATCAAAAAAAGATGGAAGGAATACACAGAGTCCCTATACCAAAAAGAATTGGACGACATTCAACCATTTCAAGAGATGGCATATGATCAGGAACCAATGGTATTGAAGGAAGAGGTCCAAGCTGCTCTGAAGGCATTGGCAAAAAACAAGGCTCCAGGAATTGATGGAATATCAGTTGAGATGTTTCAACAAACAGATGCAGCACTGGAGGTGCTCACTCGTCTATGTCAAGAAATATGGAAGATAGCTTCCTGGCCAACTGATTGGAAGAGATCCATATTTATGCCTATTCCCAACAAAGGTGATCCAACCGAATGTGGAAATTATAGAACAATATCATGCAAGCAAAATTTTGCTGAAGATCATTCAAAAATGGCTGCAGCAGTATATCAACAGGGAGCTGCCAGAAATTCAGGCTGGTTTCAGAAGAGGACATGGAACCAGGGATATCACTGCTGATGTCAGATGGATCCGGCTGAAAGCAGAGAATACCAGAAGGAGGTTTACCTGTGTTTTATTGACTATGCAAAGGCATTCGACTGTGTGGATCATAACAAACTATGGATAACATTGTGAAGAATGGGAATTCCAGAACACTTAATTGTGCTCATGAGGAAGCTTTACATAGATCAAGAGGCGGTTGTTCGGACAGAACAAGGGGATACTGATTGGTTTAAAGTCAGGAAAGGTGTGTGTCAGGGTTGTATTCTTTCACCATACCTATTCAATATGTATGCTGAACAAATAATACGAGAAGCTGGACTATATGAAGAAGAACGGGTCATCAGGATTAGAGGAAGACTCATTTACAACCTGCGTTATGCAGATGACACAACCTTGCTTGCTGAAAGTGAAGAGGACTTGAGGCACTTACTAATGAAGATCAAAGCCCACAGCCTTCAGTATGGATTGCACCTCAACATAAAGAAAACAAAAATCCTCACAAGTGGGCTAATGAGCAACATCGTGATAGAGAAAAGATTGAAGTTGTCAAGGATTTCATTTTACATGAATCCACCATCAACAGCCATGGAAGCAGCAGTCAAGAAATCAAAAGACGCATTGCATTGGGTAAATCCGCTGCAAAAGACCTCTTCAAAGTGTCGAAGAGCAAAGATGTCACCCTGAAAACTAAGGTGCACCTGACCCAAGCCATGGTATTTTCAATCACATCATATGCATGTGAAGGCTGGACACTGAATAAGGAAGATCGAAGAAGAGTTGATGCCTTTGAATTGTGGTGTTGGCGAAGAATATTGAATATACCATGGCCTGCCAAAAGAACGAACAAATGTGTCTTAGAAGAGGTGTGGCCAGAATGCTCCTTAGAGGCAAGGATGGCGAGGCTGCATCTTACATACTTTGGACATGTTGTCAGGAGGGATCAGTCCCTGGAGAAGGACATCATGCTTGGCAGAGTACGGGATCAGCAGAAAAGTGGAAGACCCTCAACTAGGTGGATTGACACAATGGCTGCAACAATGAGCTCAAGCATAGCAACGACTGTAAAGATGGCGCGGGACCGGGCAGTGTTTCATTGTGTTGTGCATAGGGTTGCTATGAGTCGGAACCAACTCGACGGCACCTAACAACAACTAACAACATTGCTCCAATTAGTAGCTGGGATAATGGATAATGGAAGACCCCCAATATATTTTGAAGGGGACTTCTATTGAGAAAGTCTTAGCCATCATATCCGTGTTGATAATTGACATTTGTCAGGCATTAACAGTTTGAAAGCCATTTCGTGCTCACAACTATATTTGCCCAGACAATTACTGTGTTGTCTGACCTAGAAGAAGCTACAGCAATGGAAGCGACTATGCAGAAGGAAAGGAAAGCAAGATTTTTTGAGCCCTACTTCTTTTTTTACTAAGTGTCGGGGCCTGTGTTAAGGTTTTCCTACATCACCTCTTTGAATCCTCACAGTGACTCAGAGGGGTGGGATTTGACAGAATTCCCATCTTACAGATGAGATGCTGTGCTTTAGACAGGTTATAAAAGTGGCCTAAGGTCACACAAGTTAAGCCAGGGTTTGAACACAGATGTAGCTAACCCCAAGGCCCCAGTCATCTATGCTGCTGCAGGACATTGGTACCAGTAGCTGGTGATGCGCATGGAGTTGCTACAAATGACTAGTGACAGAAATGGGGACAAACTTCTTTAACTTTCTAGATCTTGGCCTCCTGGCCATGTTTGCACATTTTTTTCAATTTCTGGGAAGTACTTACTGAGCATCGACTATCAGCTGGGTACTTGGGCTATATCAGTTGTCTTAGTTACCTAATGCTGCTATAACAGAAATACCACAAGTAGATGGCTTTAACAAAGAGAAATTTATTCTCTCATAGTTTAGGACAGGTGCCAGCTCCAGGGAAAGGCTTTCTTTCTCTGTTGGCTCTGGAGGAACATCCTTGTCATCAATCTTCCACTGATCTGGGAGCTTCTCAGCACAGGAACCCTGGGTCCAAAGGATATGCTATGCTCCCAGCTTTGCTTTCTTAGTGGTAGGAAGTTCCGCCTCTGTCCACTGCCTGCTTGATCTCTCTTTTATATCTCAAAAGGGGTTGACTCAAGATACAGCCTAATTTTGTAGATTGAGTCCTGCCTCATTAACATAACTGCCTCTAATCCTGTCTCATTAGCATCGTAGAAGTAGGATTTACGACACGTAGGAGAATCACATCAGATGACAAAATGGTGAACAATCACACAATACTGGAATCATGGCCTAGCCAAGCTGCACACATTTTGGGGGGATATAATTCAACCCATAAGATTAGCAAACAAGACAAAGATCCCTGGGCTCACAGAGTTAGCCAGTGGCATCAATGAATCACCAGCACAACAAAGGAGTAAATTATACAGTGTCTTAGTCTGGGAGCCCCCAAAAGCAAACCCTGTGACAAGGGCTTGGTGGTGGAGGTTTACTTGGGAGGTAGTCCCAAGAAGCACAGGTGAGGAAGAGGAAAAGGCAAGGCAGGAAAAAAAAGAATGACAATCAAAGGTGCATTAATGAGTAGGTTACCACTATGGGCAAGTGTGGCTCAGACCCACTGGGGACCTGTGAAGGACTGTGTGTAGCTCACCTCAGAATTGCCCACCTGGAGGACAGGAGGCTGGACGATTTATTCACTGACACCCATCCCCCATCGGTTGAGGCTAGCCCCCAAGTTGTTAACCACCCCCTCCCGTACTTGTGGGTTGCCCTTGCTTGTCAGACATAGGAGCTCCTGTGCTGTCAAAGAAAGCCCTCAGACAGTAAAGAAGAGACCCAAGACTTGAGACCGGAGTCATCAGAGGCTGGAAACCATCTACCTCACTCTGCAGAAGAACCCAGGTGGGCTGTGGGGTAGGGGACAGGTCATTGCCAGCATCATCTCCTACATGGGTTAGAAGGTGGTAAATACATGCCCCTAACTCAAAGCCAATGACGGCACTGGGCTGGAGCGGAACCCAAAGCCAAAGCAGGATGGTGTTGAGGCAGAGTTATACCTTCTGAAGTCGGCTGGATGGTCCCATCTCCTTGAGGGGCAACCAGTGGAGGAAATGCCCTCGGGGACCAGACAGCCAGACAGCCAGCCATGTGGGCACAGTAGCCTGCTCACTGGGTTTATGAAAATCTGCACAGTCAAGGGAGTGAGAGCCTGAGGGCCCAGCCCCACAAAACTGCCGTTTGGAATCATGCCTGGACTCCTAGAAGCCAAGGGTCTCCAGGAGGTATCAGACCTCTGGGACAAATCACGGAGCTCAGAGTGGGCTCTGAGCATCAACATGACCCAGACCACCATGGAGAGGAGCAAACCATTCCCTGGATACTCAGTGTCTGCAGTTACACCTCTTCCATCCCACAGGGAGGAGCCCTGGCTCACCTGGCTTCCCCAGAGAGGTAAGAGGAAAGCCAGACGAGAATGACCCAGCTTCCCACTTTGGCTTCCAGAGAGTAAGATCCCAGTTGATAAGGCTTGCTCTGCTGCCCTTGGGGACAATTTGCAAACTTGCAACTTTTCAAATTAAACTCACAATAGGAAAAACGTTTTACATGAAAATCCAGCACAGGCGTATGTACATAGCTAAAAAATAAAAAGGCGGGGGGGGGGGGCAGGGTTCGTGTCATCAAACAATAGTCTTACTACGTGTTTACAGGCTGATATTGTTGTGGTGGTAGAGCCTTGGTGGCTCAGTGGTTAACAGCTCAGCTGCTAACCAAAAAGTCAGCTGTTCAAATCCACCAGCCACTTCTTGGAAACCCTATGGGGCAGCTCTATTCTGCCCTATAGAGTAGCTATGAGTCTGAATCAACTCGACAACAATAGGTTTGGTTTTGCGTTTTTTTTAATTGTTGCTATATTACGTAATTTGATACCGTATCTTGTTTTTGTTTTTAATGCTGATCAAGATCCACTAAATTAATTTCACAACCGACTTTTTGATCACTAATTGGTGGCAACTCTGAGTTTGAACAACACCTAGTTAGCAGGTAAGGGGTCCAGTTCTGATACAGGAGCACTGGACGGATAATGAAGCCTGCCTGGGTCCCGTCCTGCTATACCTCTGGCAAGCTGAGTGTGTGGAAAGACATGGTTCAGGTGCAACACAGGGGAGTTGCCTTTTTTCAGGCAAGTTTTTTACTAAAATATAATGTATACAGGAGTCCCTGGGTAGCACAAATGGTTAACACACTCAGTGGCTAACCAAAAGGTTGGATGTTCAAGTTCACCCAGAGGTGCCTCGGAAGAAAAGGCTGGTGATCTACTTCCAAAAACTCAGCCACTGAAAACACTACAAAATACAGCTTTTTTTTTTAAGTTTGTGTGTGTGTGTGCATCAGGTGAAAGTTTACAGAGCAAATTAGTTTCCCATTTGATACTTGGTACATAAAGTGTTCCACAATATTGGTTTCACGCCCCACAATGTGCTAGCACTCTCCCATTTCTGCCCTAGGTTCCCCGTTTCCATTCGTCCTTCTTCTCTACCCCTTCCTGCCTTCTTGTCTTTGCTTTTGGGAAAATGTTGCCCTTTTGATCTTGTGTAATTGATTGTTCTAAGAAGCACGTTCCTCTTGGGTGTTATTGTTTATTTTATGGGACTGTCTACGGTTTGGCTGAAAGGTGGTCTCTGGGAATGGCTTCAGTTCCAGTTCAGAAGGGTGTCTTAGGGCCACAGTCTTGGGGGTTCCTCCAGTCTCTGTCAGGCTAGTAAGTCTGGTCTTTTTTGTGAATTTGATTTTCTGTTCTACATTTTTCTCTTGCTCTGTCTGGGACCCTCTATTGTGATCCCAGTCGGAGCAGTCGGTAGTGGTAGCCGGGCACCACCTAGTTCTTCTGGTCTCAGGGTAATGTAGGTTGTGGTTCACATGGTCCATTAGTTCTTTGGACTAATTGCTCCCTCAAGTCTTTGGTTTTCTGCACTCTCCTTTGCTGCTAACATTAAAAGACCGGTAGTTGAATCTTAGATGGTCGCTTAAAAGGTTTTACGACCTCAGATGCTGCTCACCAAAGGAGCATGCAGAACTTTGTCTTTACAAACTATGCTCTGCCAACTGATGTAGATGTCCCCCAAGTCTATGGTCCTTCACCTTCAAGTCTAGGAATTTCATCCCATGAGGTGTTTGGTTATGTGCGAGAAGTTGCCCTGACTGGGGCCCTTGTGTGCTCTATTGCCTACATTAATATATAAGCAGCACCTACAGCTGTATATGTAGCAATATCCACCACCAGACCTATATCTGCAATATCTGCAAGTGGGTGGGTTCTTTAACACACTCCCTCACCTCTTGGCATACCTATCTACCTATGTATCCATTCATAAATTAGTTAATACTCTTGTTATAGGGTGGTGTATGCTGTAGTAATTACCGTCGTTGCCCTTTGTTCTTGTGTTTGCAGAGCACAGTTCTACTCTGACATACATGGAGTCACCGTGAGTAGGAATCTACCGGACAACAGCTGGTTACTGGTTAATAAAATAAAGGGCATACTCTTAAGTGCACGGCTCAATGAGTTTTCACATTTCAATGCCCCAGTGAAACCAGCACCCCAGGGGTAAAATGGTCTGGATTTCTAACACCAGACATTACGTTTGCCTGTTTTTCAACTTTTTAGAAATCAAATCAGAAAGCATCCAAGGTGCCCTTCAACAGGTGAAAACCCCATGTGTGGAGGGATAAACAAACTGAGGCACATCCACACAATGAAGAATTATTCACAGATTAAAAAGAAATGAGCCATCAAACTACAAAAAGACGTGGGGGGATCTTAAATGCACACTACTATGTGAAGAAGCCAGTCTGATAAAGTTGTGGCATAATTCCAGCTATATGACATTCTGGAAAAGGCAAAACTATAGAGACAATTAAACGGTCAGTGGTTGCCAGGGGCCCAGGGTGAGGTGGGGAGGAATGAATAGGCAGAACCCATGGCATTTGTAGGGCAGTGAAACTTTTCTGTATGAGACTATAATGACTTTATGCATTCGTCAAAACCCATAGGACTGTACAGCACAAAGAGCAAACCCTAAGGTGAACTACGGACTTCAGTTAAAAATAAGGCATCAACATCGGTTCATCGATTGGAACTAGTGCACCCCAGGAATGCCAGGTGTTAATAACGGAAGAAACGGTGTGCAGGAGGATAAGGGGTAAACCAGAAATCTATGCCCTTTCTGTACAATTTTTCTATAAATCTAAAACTGCTCTTAAAAATAAATATTTCTTTTAAACAATGACACCATACACAATTATTTTTGTGCCTGGCTTCTTCTGCTCAGTCAGCATAATGGGTGTGAGATTCTTCCACGTCGTTGGATAAAACTTAAGTTCCTTCATTCTCATTGCTGGCCAGTAGTCCACACTGGCTCCATCCTGACTTACTGATCAGCCTGTCACCAAGGGGCCTTTGCGTGTGTTCTGCTTTGGGGCTGTGAGCACTGCTCTCAACATTCTTGTGTATCTTTGATGGACATCTGTGCTCATTTCTATTAGGTATTTACCCAGGAGTAGAATTGTTGGGTCATAGGGTATACAAATGATCAGATTTAGAAAATAGTAACCAGACGTGTTTACAGGCCTACTCTGGAAAAAAAAAGAAAAATTGTTCTGGGTTCCACTTTTTTAGACTCACCATGAAAATAGTTTGTAAAACCTCCCACAGGAGTTAAAAATAAATATTCTTATAGCTGAAATTACTTACTCAATTGAAGAATGTCAGTGAGAAATTTGGCCCTCTTGCCAGCCACTGACATATTAATTTCCAGGCATTTGGGGAAGCCTCAAGGAAGGCCTAATTTTTCACTTCAAATTTAAAACATGCATGTGGGGATACCAAGAGGACTGCAGGTGTCCTAAATGCCATCTCTTGTCCCCTGAAGGTGTCTCCCAGCTTGGGTTGCCAGAAACCCACATCTCATACCCACCATTTCAGACTGTGAGTGTTGAGTACACTTGGGAACATGAATCCCTTTGCTGTCTAGTCAATTCCAACTCATAGGGACCTATAGGACAGAGCAGAACTGCCCCATAGGGTTTCCAAGGAGCGGCAGGTGGACTGGAACTGACAACTTTTGTTCAGCAGCTGTGGCTCTTAACCACTGTACCACCAGGGGTCCATAGATAAGTATAAATGTCTGTATTTGGGGATGCAACCTAGAACAGTTGCTAAGGGCATGAATTCAAGAGTCAGATATAGGGTTTTGAAGCTTGAATCCTAGATGGACGACCTTGGCCACATTATTTCACTTCTTAGGTGTTGGTTTCTCCACCCATGAAACGGGCCTAACAGTGATCTGCTAGAGTCACGGAGAGGATAGTCTGCAATATCTGAGCATGTTTAACCCAGAGCTTGGGGCTTAATCCTCAGTGAGTAGTAATTGCAGTCATCAACATCATCACCATGATTATTCTCATATGCTTGCTTCAGAGTGGGGTGTTGTGAGCAGGGCGGCGCCGGAGCTTGCACTAAAGACTCAGTGACCCCCACCGCCTTTTCCATGCGTCATCGGAGCCGCTGCCCTCCCCGGCCCCAGCTCTCCACAGTAGCAGGAGCGTCCAGGCTCCAAGCGCCAGAATCCCATCACACGGAGACTGCTAATCCTCCTCGCCTCAGATGTGGTTAGTTCTGGTGGAGGAGGGAGGGGGGGTGTTGCCAAATTGCAAACACAGGGCAGCGAAGCCAAGCTGCCTGAAGCCTGCAGCCATGAGCAAACGGAAAACAAATTAGTTCAATCCCGGAATGTAAACCGGCGCTGACAGAGATGCATGGAAGAGCCATGCAAAGAAACTTGCCGCAATTTCTCATCCAGTTAACGGGGAAGCAGTGTCACGAGGCCCCGGCGGCGGAAGACGCCACATGCAGCGTCCTGAGCAGGGCTCGGGGCTGGGGCGCTCCTTGGGGCTCCCAGCTGCGTCAGGTGCCCCGTGGGGGGGGGGCAGGGAGAGGAGGACTTGCCATCAGATGGATCCCGTCCGAGTGTTACAGTGCCTGAGAGTTCTGCATTTGAGCGCAATTCTGGGACTTAGAATTTTAGGACTTGGAGATCCTTGAGCCCTGAGATTTTCACACTAGAATGATATCAGTGTCCTTGGGGGCGGGGAGTGCTGTAGGATTGGGGAAAGGCTGAATAGGTGGCACCCCAGTTTCAAACTGTGCTTTATTTCATTTTAGTTTGAGCCAGATGAAATTGCTATTTTTGTGGGTGAAAACAGTGCCTTACTGGCAATTTCGTAGGGTTCAACCCATTATATTAGAGTTCCATGTAAGTTATCACTTGAACTAAAATGTATATGATGTGGCCCAGTGTCCCACCTTTCAGATTGAGAGGGGGCACTGCGCAAGATATAGCCACCAGGGTCTCCCAGCTCTGGGAGGAGGGCAGGGCAGTGGGGTGCAATCCACTTCTTTGCCCCAGCCCTAGTATGGAGCCTGGCACATATCCAGAGCTGGAATGTTGAATGAGTAAATGAAGCAGGCTTAAATTCCTTCACGTATTCTTTCCTTATTTATTTATTCATAAGCAAACATTCATTGGTTCCTAATATGTGTCACGTACTGATTAAGTGCTGGGCTGTTGCAATTAAGCATTCAGACATAGGCCCTCCGCAGTGTCATTGATAGTCCAGTAGGTGAAATGGTTATTAAATTGACAACAAAACCCGTCGCCGTCCAGTCGATTCCGACTCGTAACGACCCTACAGGACAGAGTAGAGCTGCCCCATAGAGTTTCCAAGAAGCAGCCAGGTGGATTCGAACTGTCGACCTTTTGGTTAGCAGACCTAACTCTTAACCACTACACCACCAGGGTTTCCAGCTGACAACAGACAGAGTATTTATTCCAAACCAAAACCAAACTAACTCATGGCAACCCGTGTGTGTCAGGGTAGAACTGTGCTCCTTAGGGTCTGCCCTATGGAGCAGTCCTGCTCCGCACACCTGAGGTGGCCACAAGTTGGGATCGACTCAGGACAACTAACAACAACAAGTGATTGTGTGTGAAGGATTCAGTGCAGGATGGGGTCATTGTTGTAAAGGAAGGGCCAGCTTGGAGCCCTGGGAGAGCTTGCCTTCAGCTTGAGAACAAGGGTATCTTGGACACAGACAAAGCCATCCTGAATGTTCAATAAATGGTAACCATTAGTATGATATTGGTTAGGATTCTAGTCCAGGTGGTGTTTGGGGAATGGTTTGAAGGTGAGTTGGACTGGAGCACATCCTACTGGCAGGGCCTTTCCTTACACCCCAGGCAGCCTTGACTCCAGCTTCACATCCTCAAAGCCTCATGACCAGAAAAGAGACTACTTCCTTCCGGGCTCTAATTTTCAAAATCCCAGAGAAGACTTCTGATTGGCCCACTTGGGGTCACATGCCCGCCTCTGAACCAATCACTGTGGTCTCTGTGTAAAGTAAATTGAATGGCCCAGCCAATTCTCAGTCCTATTTTTGTGCCCAGAAGGGCACCATTTGTTATTCGAAAACCTGAGGTCAGAGCCAGGCAGCCTCCCCATGTCCTTTTTTTTTTTTTTTTTAATTGTAGTTGTTAAAAACCACCACGCTAGTTTTGTTTATTGTGGTAAACATATATATAGCAAAAAATTGCTATTTCCATGTTTTTTACATGTACAACGCAGTGACATTAATTATGTTCATCACACTGTTCAACCATCACGTTATCCTTTTTTTTTTTTTTTTAAATATGTTTTACCTACTTTGAATTAGAAGGAGTTCTGGGGGGGCGAGGAGGCTGAAGCCAGAAAAACTTAAGGCACAGACTTTGTCTAGTCCTCCTGAAGGGACACTCCCTGTGACACCCTGCCCTTGAGGATGTCCCTTCTCCTGGACCCAGCTGAAGGAGATAGCTCTGGCCCCTCCCAGCAGCTGGCCCTCCCCTCCCCCTGGCCCTGAAGCAGCTACAAGGCAATGCAGCTCTCCAGAGCCTGAGAGCCTAGTTGGATGAGCATGAATGGGGCTCTTTGAGGCATCTCCTAGCTCCTTCAGCTCTCCTCTGCTCCCCTGCACTGTGTTCTTGTGGTTTCTGTCTCCTCTTCTGTGTTTATGGCGCTGGGCAGCTGTTGTGCCCCTGCCTCTTCTCTGGTGCCTCAGGGCAATAGAAAATGAAGCCACTCAGATCTAGGATGTGTGTGGTCGGCTCACCCCCAGTCAGAGCAGCATGCCTTAGGTGCTGCGACTCCAGTTAATGGGTCTAATCAGGGCCCTGCTCTCACCAGCTGGGTGACCTGGGGCATTGGATCAGCTAGGAATGCATTGAGCAGCAGTAGCATAAAATCTGACTGCAGTGGTTTAAATAAATCAGGTTTTTTTTTGTTTTTTCTTCATAGCAAGAAGTCCGGCTTTAGTTGCTCAAGCATGAAAGGGCTAGCAACTCTGAGGACTCTTGGTCTTTTTCTCATTTTGCAAGAAGGCTGCTGCGGTGCCAGACATGGCGCCTGTGTCAGTAGGTGAGGCGATAAAGGGAGTGGAGCTACATGTCTGGTCTACCTCTTCCATCAAGAGAGCAAAAACTTTCCCAGAAACTCCCAGCAGACTCAGGTCTCATTGGCCAGAGCAAAGTCAATGGCCACTCCTAGCTGCAAGGGAGGCTGGGAAAGCAGGTATTTTGCCTCTCCAGCCTTTATAGTGAAAGGCAACAAATGTAAAAGTATTAGGAACAAGTGTAGGTCAGTCAATTAGCTGTGTCTGCTCCAGGATGTCACCTCTCAAAGCCCCAGTTCCCTCATCTGTAAAATGAGCATAACAAAAGTCCCTGCCCCATACTGTGGTTGTGAGACTGAAAGGCGGTAACCCACAAGTCTGGTTGTGAGAATTCACTAAAGTAATCCACATGAGGAGTCCCTGGGTGGTACAAATGGTTAAGGAAAGGTTGGCTGTTTCAGTCCACCCAGAGGCATCTGGGAAGAAATGCGGGGTGATCTATTTTCAAAAGATCAGCCACTGAAAACTCTGTGGAGCACAGCTCTACTCTGACACACATGGGGCCGCCATAAGTCAGGGTCTACTTGATGGAAACTGGTTTAATCCACGTAAGGAATTTCCACAGTGTCTGGCCCATAGTAAGCACTCAATTACAAAGCTGCTTTGGGTGGCATACCCCATAGCTCCACAAGCCTATGGATGAAGCTGAAGTCAAGAACTAGGTGGAGCCAAGGAGGAGGGGGACCCTATTGGTGCCCAGTCCCTCAAGTTTGCCAGTGGCCTGAGACGATAGTTCTAGAGTTCCTGCCAAGGGCAAGTGGTGACAAACATGACCTAAGAACCCACTAGCTGGCACTTCCAAGATCACCAACTCCCACTACCATCTCAGGACTGCTGGTCGCCTGAGTCAGGGGACTTTTGTCTACAATTGAGGGTGGTCCCACATGCTTGGCAGCCCAACTGGTGATGCATTTCCAGGGAAGCAACCTTTAGCAGTTCCAAGAGATAAGGCGGAGGTGAGCGGAGTCTTCTACCCTTGGTTGACAGCTCCTTCTCTTCTGTACAGTAAGAGGCCACCTTCCCTCCGAAGAGGTTACTTCTTACTCCTGCAAGGACAGGACACAGTATCTTCCAGATTCCACGGGGCTACTCGGTCTCCACACTGAAGCCCTGTAGTGTTTGGAGTAAATTACAAGGCTCCTCTCAGTGGTGGGGGCTTTATTGTTCTGCCAGGACATCTCCCTTTGTCAAAAAACAATAACTTGTTGTAAGTAGTACTTTTTTAGGTTTCCCATGCAGACAGACTAATTATATCTTTTAATCTGGGTCAAACTGCTCTTGCTTATTACAAATTGGCTCCGAATCCTAAAAAGAGAGAGAGAAAAAAACTGTGATGAACATTTGCAAATAATTTAGAGGCAGAATTACCTTCAGACAAACATTATGTCATGTTGGGGAGAAATGCTTACCCATAGTCCTCTGCCCAGAATGGTCTGGTCGATCCAGAGGAAGGCTGGGGTGCAGAGGATCTCCCCCTTACAGACTCTGTCTGCCCACCTGAACCACAGGAGCCCCCCCATTGGTATAACAGGGCACAGAACATGGGGCAGTAGACTGAATAAATAGCCCTAAAGATATCAGGTCTCAAATCCCAGTAACCTGACATTTTACCTTGTTTGGAGAAAGAATCTTTGCCGAATTGATTAAGGACTTTTTCCTGGATTATCCAAGTGCATCTTAAATACAATCACATGTGTCCTTGTAAGAGAGATGCAGGGGAGATTTGACACAGACAGATGAGGAGAAGGCCATGTGACCATGGAACCAGACTGGAGTGATGCAGCCACAAACCAAAGAATGCTGGCAGCCACCAGAAGCTGAAAGAGGCAAGGAAGGGATCCTCCCCTAGAGCCTGCAGAGGAAGTGCTGCCCTGCTGGCGCCTTGATTTGGGGCTAGCGAAACTGATTTCAGACTTCTGGTTTCCAGAACTGTGAGGGAGTAAATTTCTGTGGTTTTAGCAATGAAGTTTGTGTCAATCTGTTACAGCAGGCACAGGAAACTAATACAGTAGTGGACTCCTGCCAGTGGTCCCCTGCACCCAAAGAAGCTCTTGCAAGGCTGAAAAAGCCCCCAGGATCAAGTACTATCCCTAACATATATCTTAAATGCTGCTGAGTGCTTATTTGTTGGACGAGTTTATGAAACTACTTCCAGAATGATGGCACCGAGGACACAGCGGAGTTTTGTTTATTTGCTTGTTTGTTTAATGTAGAGATGAGAGAGAAATAAATGGCGTGGTTATGTGCCATCAAGTCAGTTCCAACACGTAGCAACCCCATGCACAACAGAATGAAACACTACCCTGCCCTGCACTGTTCTCACAATTACTGCTGTGCTCGAGCCCATTGTTAAAGCCACTGTGTCAATCTATCTCATTGAGGGTCTTCCTGTTTTTCAATGACCCTCTACTTTACCAAGCATGATGTCCTTCTCCAGGGACTGATCCCTCCTGATAACACGCCCACAGTATGTAAGACGTAGTCTCGTCATCCTTGCTTCTAAGGAGCATTCTGGGTGTACTTCCTCTAAGACGGATTTGTTCGTTCTTTCGACAGTCCATGGTATATTCAATATTCTTCGCCAACACCACAATTCAAAGGCGTCAACTCCTCTTTGGTCTTCCTTATTCATTGTCCAGCTTTCACATGCATAAGAGGTGATTGAAAATACCATGGCTTGGGTCAGGTGCACCTCGGTCCTGCAGATGACATTTTTGCTTTTCAACACTTTATGGAGGTCTTTCACACCCGATTTGCCCACTGCAATGCGTCTTTTGATTTCTTGACTGCTGCTTCCATGGCTGTTGATTGTGGAGCCAAGCAAAACAAAATTCTTGACAACCTCAATCTTTTCTCCATTTATCATGATGTTGCTTATTGGTCCAGTTGTGAGGATTTTTGTTTTCTTTATGTTGAGGTGCAATCCATACTGAAGGCTGTGGTCCTTGATGTTCATCAGTAAGTGCTTCAAGTCCTCTTCACTTTCAGCAAGCAAAGTTGTGTCATCTGCATAACGCAGGTTGTTCATGAGTCTTCTTCCAACCCTGATGCCCCATTCTTCTTCATCTAGTCCAGCTTCTCAAATTATTTGGTCAGCATACAGATTGAATAGGTATGGTGAAAGGATACAACCCTGACGCACACCTTTCCTGATTTTAAACCATGCAATATCCCCTTGTTCTGTTTGGACAACTGCTTCTTGATCCGTGTACAGATTCCTCATGAGCACAACTGAATGTTCTGGACTTCCCATTCTTCACAATGTTATCCATAATTTATTATGATCCACACAGTCAAATGCCTTAAAAAAAAAAAATGCCTTAGCATGGTAAAACACAGGTAAATGTCCTTCTGGTATTCTCTGCTTTCAGCCAGGATCCACCTGCCATCAGCAGTGATATCCCTGGTTCCACGTCCTCTTCTGGATCCGGCTAGAATTTCTGTTGATACACTGCTGCAGCCGCCTTTGAATGATCTTCAGCAAAATTTTACTTGCATGTGATATTAATGATATTGTTTGATAATTTCCACATTCAGTTGGGTCACCTTTCTTAGGAAAAAGCATAAATATGTATCTCTTTCAGTTGGTTGGCCAGGTAGCTGTCTTCTAAATTTCTTGGCATAGATGAGTGAGCACCTCCAGTGCTGCATCTGTTTGTTGAAACATCTCTATTGGTATTCCGTCAATTCCTGGAGCCTTGTTTTTTGCCAATGCCTTCAGTGCAGCTTGGACTTCTTTGTTCAGTATCATCGGTTCCCAATCATATGCTACCTCCTGAAGTGGTTATATGTTTACCAATTCTTTTTGGTGTAGTGACTCCGTGTATTCCTTCCACCTTCTTCTTTTGATGCTTCCTGTGTTGCTTAATATTTTCCCTGTAGGATCCTTCAGTACTGCAACTTGAGGATTGAATTTTTTCTTCAGTTCTTTCAGCCTGAGAGATGCAGAGCTTGTTCTTCCCTTTTGGTTTCCTATCTCCAGCCCTTTGCACATGTCTTCATAATACTTTACTTTGTCTTCACGAGCCGTCCTTTGAAATCTTCTGTTCAGATCTTTTACTTCATCATTTTTTCCTTTTGCTTTTGGTTACTCGACGTTCAAGAGCAAGTTTCAAAGTCTTTTCTGACATCCATTCAGGTCTTTTCTTTCTCTCCTGTCTTTTCAATGATCTCTTGCTTTCTTCATGGATGATGTCCCTGATGTCATTCCACAACTCATCTGATCTTTGGTCATTAATGTTCAATGCGTCAAATTGAGTCTTGAGATGATCTCTAAATTCAGATGGGATATACTCAAGGGCGTATTTTGACTCTCATGGACTTGTTCTAGTTTTCTTCAGTTACAACTTGAACTTGCATATGAGTAGTTGATGGTCTGATCTGCAGTCGGCCCCTAGCCTTATTCTGACTGATGATATTGAGCTTTCCCATTGTCTCTTTCCACAGATGTTGTCAGTTTGATTCCTGTGTATCCCATCTGGTGAGGTTCATGTGTATAAAAAAAAAAAAAA
This sequence comes from Loxodonta africana, assembly GCF_030014295.1. NCBI lineage: Eukaryota > Metazoa > Chordata > Mammalia > Proboscidea > Elephantidae > Loxodonta > Loxodonta africana. The sequence goes on from NC_087362.1 coordinate 66,160,625, forward strand.
AATGTGTATAGACACTGTTTATTTTGGTGGAAAAAGGTATTTGCAATGAAGAAGTCTTGCAAAATTCAATCATGCAGTCTCCAACGTAGTTTCTATCACCAAGGGTATATTTTCCAACTACTGATCCTTCTTCTTTGTTTCCAACTTTCACATTCCAATCACTAGTAATCATCAGTGCATCCTGATTGCATGTTGGATCAATTTTAGACTGCGGAAGTTGATAAAAATCTTCCATTTCTTTGTCTAAGTGGTTGGTGCATAAATTTGAATAATAGTCATATTAACTGGTCTTCCTTGTAGGTGTATGGATATTATTCAATCACTGACAGCGTTGTACTTCAGGATAGATCTTGAAATGTTCTTTTTGGTGATAAATGATGCCATTCCTCTTCAAGCTGTCGTTCCCGGCATAGTAGACCGTATGATTGTCCAATTCAAAATAATCAATAGCAGTCCATTTCAGTTCACAAATGCCTAGGATATCCATGTTTATGTGGTCCATTTCATTTTTGACGATTTCCTATTTTCCTACGTTCATACTTCACACATTCCAGGTTCCGATTATTAATGGATGTTTGCAGCTGTTTCTTCTCATTTTGGGTCTTGCCACACCAGCAAATGAAGGTCCCAAAAGCTTGACTCCATCCACATCATTAAGGTCGACTCTACTTTGAGGAGGTAGCCCTTCCCCAGTCGTATTTTGAGTGTCATCCAACCTGAGAGGCTCATCTCCCAGCACTATATCAGACAATGTTTCACTGCTATTCATAAGGTTTTCACTGACTAATTCTTTTCAGAAGTAGGCGACTGGGTCCTTCTTCCTAGTCCATCTTAGTCTGGAAGCTCAGCGGAAACCTGTCCACCATGGGTGACTCTGCTGGTATTTGGATACCAGTAACATAGCTTCTGGCATCACGGCAACACACAAGTCCCCATAGTATGATGAACCAACAGACACTGGGGGAAATAAATGGTAAGGTTAAAAAAAAAGTAAGAATGCTGCAGAGAAGCTGTTCAGTAAGGATTAGGTTTGGTTACGTGTAAGAGAAAACACAAAGGCTTAAAATAGATAGAAAGTCTTGAGATGGGACTTCCAAGGTTGCATGGTGCTGCATGGTTATCAGGAACCAAGTTTCTATCTCTGTGCTGCACCAAATTTAGGACTGATGTCAATCCTTAAGGTTTCCCCAAGGTCTAAAAAAGTCTGCCAAGGCTCCAGCTATCACAACCACATTCTAGACAAGAAAAGGGAAGAAGGGGGTAAAATGGTATGCTACCCAGGCAAGACGGCCATTATTAAGGACCTGTCCCAGAAGCTCCGCCCAACAAAGTCTTCTTCCATCTCATCGGTCATGCCTCCTGAGAAACATAATGTATTTTAGCTAGACAGATTGCAAACCAAATAAAAGTAGGATGTGTTGGTAAAGAAGAAGGGGAGAACAGATATTGGAGAGGCAAACAGCAGTCTAAGCCACAAGGGCTGGTGTCTTGGAAGAGGAATCCAGGGCACGGTGCTTAATTTATTTACTCTCCTCGTGGAGAATGTATTTAAGACATACTGGCCTTTTAGACAGGGAAGGAGTAAATGCAAAGATAATGAGACATGGTCCTTACACCCAAGATACTTAAGTTCAAGTAGGCGGCACAAGCTGATAAGAGGTTGAGTGCAGGAAAGGGGTTGGCAAGCAGCCCAGATTAGGGCAGTTAAATGCCACAGGTGTTGAGAGAGACTCTTTTTTTCCTGGAAGTGGCAGGGGAACCCAGGAGGTAACAGGGACAAGCTGAACTTTGAAGGATTGATGTAATTTTGCTAAGGAGGGAAGACTGTTGTCAAGAACACATTTCAAGTGGAGAGAAAGGCCTGGATAAAGGCGTGGATGTTAGTGGCGGTGTGGGCATTCAGAGATTGACTAGCTCTACATTACAGCAGAAACATGTACTGGAGCAATGGGAAATAATTCAGAAAACCAGCACCAGGTCCTCATGACCTGACCCTGCCTGTGCCCCCAGCCTCCTTTCCTACTAGCTTCCTGGCCCAGATACCTGGACCTTCTGTCTGTGTCCCCAAGGAGTCTATCTTTTCCCACCTTAGCCTGAGTCTCTTCCTCTCCATTCTGGATTTGGCTGAGCCCTTCTATCTTCTCTGGCTCAGATCACTCCCCATGAAGACTTTCGCTACCGTCCCACCCAAAGTATGTCCGCCCTGTTACTCACACTCAACACACCTTACTCCTTTACTCCAAGATGTTTATTACAGTTTGAGATTATACTTGCACTTGGGAGAGCATCTATCTGATTCATGTCTGTCGTTAGGTGGTGAGCTTTGAGAGGCCAGGATCTGCTCTACTTTGCCTACCTCTCGGCAAGGCTTGGCATGGAGTAGGCATCTAATAACAATGTATTGGATTGATGAATGTGTATTTGTGTATGTGTGTGTGAGTGTGGGGGGTGGGTATGTGCATGTGAATGTATGTGTGTGGGTGTGAGTGTATGTGGGTGTGAGTGTATGTGTGGAGAAGTGTGTTTATGTTTGTGAGCGTGGGTGTGTGTGTGAGTGTGTGTGCGAGTGTGTGCATCTGTGTGTGAACATGTGTAAGAATGCATGTGTGTGTGTGAGTGTGTGTGGGTGTTTGTGTTATGGCTAAAGACTGCTAGGGGGCTAATGGCCAACAAAGATAAAAAAGATATAGCAAATTAATTAATTGTGCTTTAATTCTAGAAACTAATTGGTTATTTGCTTAAAGCCTGCTGACTTGGTCAGAGTTGTTAGCACAGGGAAAGATTTGATGAGCAGCGATTTCCCAATTTGAAATGAAAGCCATGGAATTCAAACACATTTATGAAATGCAAACATCACTTAGCAAAGGTCTGGAGCCATGCACAGCTTCTCCCTTAGACAATTAGCTTCAGGAACAGCACAGAATCAAGTTATGGAAATATAAGGCATTAATTTGTAGATGGGTCCTTTCCTGTGGGACGCCCACTCTCAGCTGTTCACCCAGGGAACTCTGGCTCTCTGGATTTCACACATTTGGAGTTGCTGATAACACAAGTCAGGCCAGGAGTCCCTGGATGATACAGACAGTTAACAGGCTCGGCTGCTAAGAGAAAGGTTGGAGGTTAAAGACAACACAGAGGCATCTCAGAAGAAAAGCCTAGTGATCTACTTCTGAAAAATCAGCCATTGCAGCGGCCATTCTGTGAAGCCCTGTGGAGCAGACAAGCCGAACTGAAGTCTGGGGCTCTAGTCAGCTATCAAAACTACCAACATAATGTGAAGGAAAAGCATAAAGCTGCTGGAGGCTACCAACAGTGTAATAACTTTTTTTTTTAACTTCAAAAGCATATGGATACACACAAATGTAGTAAAATTATAACAACATGTATGAGAAAATTCAAAACAGGGGTTACCACTGGGGAAAAAGATATGGAATAGAATGAGAAGAATAAATAGGAGGCTTTGCTTGTATTTACAATGTTTTTTAAATTTTTTGAATTGAATGTTGAGTACACTGATGTTTATGAAACTGGCCTTTTTTTTTTTTCATGTCTGAAATATTTCAGCATAATACAATATAAGAAAAGGAGGAAAAGCAAGTTCTACTTTCTATAAGAAGTGCCGCTGGGGAATGGTGGGGTGGGAGTTGTCCAGGTTGTAGAGGAGTCTAGGAAAAGCTTCTGAGCTCCCACTGACAGGTGGTCCAGCAGCCATGCAGGCTGCTCACGGCAATGCCAGGATGCAGCCAGCATGTCAACCTCCCAGATACCCCCCGCGGCCTGCTGAAACTTGGTGCCTGCTCCCTGGGAGGCTGTGTTTCCTCCAGGTGAAGGATGAGAGCGCTCTGTCTCTGTCACCTGCACGGAGAAGGAAGTGCTGCAGAGAGACAGATTAGATCATCTATTATCAAGCAGGCAAGAGACAGACTGAGGAGACACCTGCAGCTCGCCAGATGTTCTATCAATCATCAGAGTCCTGGGGAAGGGAGGCCTTACCTCCTCCCCCTGGCACCCCAGCCCAGCCTCTCCAGGGAAGAATTAGACACGAGACCAGATCACAGGCCAGTACCCTCAAAGCTGGCCCAATGAGGAGAGGAACCACAGGCAGCCGAGCGGACGTTCCTCCTAAACTATGGAAACACCCAGGATCTTCCAGAAGGCTTGTGTACAGAGGCCAGTGATGAAGCCTGTTGAATAGCTTCCCTAGAACTCTTAAAAGAAAGACCAGCCAATAGCTACAATCATCGCCACCACCCGATCACCATCACCATCGCCATCAGCAGCAGCAGCAGCAGCATCGAGATTGGAAAAAAAAAAAAAAGCGAGTTAATTGTGCTCTTGTATACACGGGATGGTGCAAATGGTTTGCTCTTGGCTACCAATGAAACGGTTAGGCGTTCGAACCCACCCAGTGGCTTCTCTGAAGAAAAGGCTGGGCTATCTACTTCTGTAAATATTATAGCCAAGAAAACCCTGTGGAGAAGATCTACTGTGTCACCATGAGGTCACCATGAATGGGAATCAACTTGACGGTGGCAACGGGCTTGGTTTGGGTTTATACTTTAATTCTAGAAGTTAATTGGTCATTTGCCTAATGCCTGCTGCCTTGGTCAGAGATGTTAGCACCGGGAAAGGTAAGATGAGCAGTGGTTTCCCAATTTGAAACAAAAGAGGTGGAATTCAAACACATTTGTGAAACGAACTCTAAGCACTCTGCTAAGAGTTTCACCTGCAGTTTTTCATTCACTCTCACATCACTGCTAAAAAGAAGTGCTTTCGTGTCCCCGTGATACAGCAGAGAAAGATGGGGCAGGGAGAGACAGGTAACCCACGTCAAGTTCCCCAAGATGGCCTCCCACAAATGTGCCATCTCCTTTCAAGTTCCGATGAACGTCTCAGGCAGGCGCTGTAGGCGTGGGAGGTGGCACAGCCCTTACAATGACATTCCTTCCCGATATTCTAGAAGCACTCTGGACAGGGACAGTGCACCAGATTGTCTATCTCTGGCCGGGCAAGGACCGGAGGCCTACGCCTTCAGAGCCCAATTACTAAAATGGAAAACCAGGAAAGCTGTCCATTTTCCTCAGAACTGAAAAGGCTCTCCAAGACCTTATAAATCTTTGCAGGGGAGTAAGGAAGGGCTGCTAGAGCAGACCAGAAGTCTCGCGAGATCTAACCTTCCCACGGAGGGAACTCCAGCCCTTGTGGTCTGTGGGGAGCCTCATAAGATCTAACCCTCTTCCCCCACACAGAATTCCAGCCCATATGGTCTGTGTGAAGTCTGGTGAGATCTAACCCTCTTCCTACAGAGGAAACGCCAGCCGTTGTATTCTGGAGGGTCCACCCTTCCCCAGCTCCTCTTATTTGGTGGCCCTCAGTGAGCAGATAGAGTGACTCCCCCACCCCAACCCCACCCTCACACACTCTAAGTCAGTCCCTTCCAAATCTCGTGGCAGTTCGCCATCTGCTCTGGGAGCCTCTTTTACACCTCCGGATGTTGTGTTTCTGTGAGTTTAAGGAGGAGCCAAAAAAACCTAAAAACCAAACCTGTCCCCATCTAGTAGATTCCAACTCATAGCGACTATATAGAACAGCATAGAACTGCCCCACAGGGTTTCCAAGGAGCAGCTGGTGGATTTGAACTACCAACATTTTGGTTAGCAGAGCTCTTAACCACTGTGCCACCAGGGTTCCGAGGAAGAGGAGCCCAGAGGTGGGCATTTTATAAAGCACCCTGAGGTGATTCTGATGCACTTTCAGATTTGGTACATGTGGCCAAAAGCTTTAGAAGATTCTAGCGGCAGAATTAGAGGCATCAGACTTGGAGGAGAAGAGAAATGAGTGGGGAGAGGAGAGGGCAGCTTTCCAGGCAGAGAACAGAATCATGCCATGGAAATACCACCCTTGGACCCATCTGCTCCCACCTGCATCTAGGGACATTGGCTAGCAATTGGGTCACACAGGGATGATTTGCCTTTTAGAACTTTTCAAGCCAAAGATCTACCTTAGCTCCACTCTATGCTGGCCTGGGTCACCCACCCAGAGCCAGGCTCATCTTCACAGTCGTATCCGCTCCTCCTGTCCTGGTCTCTGGGGGCCCAAGCAAATCCACCTTCCCAGTTGGGGTTGGGGGGGACCAGCTTGCAGAGAAATGCAGGGATTGCTACGCCATAGAATGATTCTCTTTTCCATCAGGATCTTCCACCTGCGTTCACACTTCCTCTCACTCCCCTTCCACTCCCCTGCACTCTCTAAATCTTGACATATTAGAGGCTTTCACACTCACTCATGATATTATATTTTCTCTTTACAGCCGAAATTAGAGCAAATTTAAAGCATTGCTCTAAGTGCAGGAGATGAGCCCTGGAAAATATTGACATCGTGTCCAATCTTGGCACGCGCTATCTTCTCCCCAGTTGGGCTCGACTGCGCTAATTAATTAGCTCAGTGAATAGCAGCCATCAGTCACTGGTGGGCTCTTCTTGGAAACTCTATTTGATTTTCTTGAATTATCACCCAAGATGGGGTAAGCAGGAGGTGCGCAGAATTTTTAGGAATTCCGAATGGATAGAAAGGGTTCATTCCAGGCACTGCCCCACATCACACAGAATAACCCAGAATGTATAAGACCCAGGGTGGGGGCTGGAACAGATGTGGAGAGGCGAGGATGGGCAGAATTGAGGAAGCCTGTCACAACTGGAAAGATAATGGCAGTGCGCCTCACCTGTACAGAGCCCCAGGTCCCCAGATCGTCTCAGGGAGAAGCTCTTCAGGAGGTCCCAGGGGAAGAATAAAGCCAAACAAACCCTTCCGATTATTACAGTGGTAATCTGCTTTCAGCAAACACAGCCCATAGGCACAAACAGCATGGAGTTAAAAGGTGGGATTGGGGACTTGTTCACTTGACCTAGGAGTTCCTGGGTGGTGCAAATGGTTACGTTGCTCTGCCGCTGACGGAAAGGTTGGAGGTTTGAGTCCACCCACAGGTGCCTCAGAAGGAAGGGCTGGTGATCTACTTGCAAAAAATCAGCCATTGAAAACTCTATGGAGCACGGTTCTACTCTGACACACATGGGGTCAAGTCGGAATTGACATGATGGCAGCTAGACTGGATTTCTTGACTGAAGGAGTCTTCATTTTAAAAAGCATTTGCTAAATCCCTGTAGACAATGCCCAAGATGTATTTTTACCAGTGCCCCTCCTCTTAGTTAAAGCCCCTACATGTGCTGAAGTTACCTTTGGGTGAATTAGAAAAGGCTTCCCTCTGGGTCTTCATTCCACCCAAATCTTCGCTTGATAAACCAAAGGCACCTCCCTGCAGACAAAATGGCACTTCATCCACAGGGATGCCGGCCCAGCAAAGGTGCAGGGCGGATGCCATCCCTGGAACAGTGCCTGGTGCACAGAAAGCACTGTGTGTTAGCTATAATTCATATCTACTGTAAGCTCCATGAGGGCAAGGATTATACCTGTCTTGTTCACCATCAGCTACTACAGAAACTGGTGCATAGTGGGTGCTCATTTGGGGGCAGGGTGGTAACTTAAACGCACAATGAAGAGCCAGGGGTGGTGGAAGGAAATGGTGAGGCAGAGACAGAGGGAGCTGTGATACTAGCAGCAAGTGTTATTAGGTGCCCTTGAGTCAGTTCCCACTCATAGTGACCCTGTGTACCACAGAATGAAACACTGCCCAGTCCTGTGCCGTGCTCACAATCCTGATCTGCTTGAGCCAATTGTTGCAGCCACTGTGTCAATCATCTTGTTGAGGGTCTTCCTCTTTTTCACTGACCCTCTACTTTACCAAGCATGATGTCCTCCTCCAGGGACTGATCCTTCCTGACAACATGTCCGAAGTATGTAAGACGCAGTCTCACCATCCTTGCTTCTAAGGAGCATTCTGGTTGTACTTCTTCCAAGACAAATTTGTTCATCCTTTTGCCAGTCCATGGTATATTCAATATTCTTCACCAACACCACAATTCAAAGGCATCAATTCTTCTTCGGTCTTCCTTGTCCAGCTTCTGCATGCATATGAGGCGATTGAAAATATCATGACTTGGGTCAGGCGTGCCCTTAGTCTTCAAGGTGACATCTTTGCTTTTCAACACTTTAAAGAGGTCTTTTGCAGCAGATTTCCCCAATGTAGCGTGCCTTTTGATTTCTTGACTGCTGCTTCCATGGGTGTTGATTGTGAATCCAAGTAAAATGAAATCCTGGACAACTTCAATCTTTCCTCCATTTACCATAGCAGCAAGTAGGAGTCAGGATTTTGCTTTCTACAACGTAGAATAAAAGAACTATTGGTCCCACACTGCGCCCTCACTTTATACATTGGGACCCATGGTTAGGTGCCATCAAGTTGGTTCCGACTCATAGAGACCCTGTGTATGACAGAACGAAACACTGACTGGTCGGTCATGCACCATCCTCACAACCCCGGCTGTGCTTGAGCCCATTGTTACAGCCACTGCATCAATCTATCTTGGTGAGGGTCTTCCTCATTTTTCACTGACCTTCTACTTTATCAAGCATGATCTCCTTCTCCAGGGACTGGTCCCTCCTGAAAAGGTGTCCAAAGTACTTAGGATGAAGTCTCACCATCCTCACTTCTAAGTAGTATTCTGGCTGTACCTCTTCCAAGACAGATATATTTGTTCTTCTGACAGTCCACAGTATAGTCAATATTCTTCACCAATGCCATAATTCAAAGGCCTCAATTCTCCTTCGATCTTCCTTATTCTTTATGCAGCTTTCACATGCATATGAAGAGATTGAAAATACCGTGGCTTTGGTCAGGCCCACCTTAGTCCTCAAGATGACATCTTTGCTTTTTAACACTTTAAAGAGGCTCTTTACAACAGATTTTCCCAATCCAATATGTCCTTTGATTTCTTGACTGCTGCTTCCATGAGTGTTGATTGTGGATCCAAGTAAAATGAAATCCTTGACAATGCCAGTATCTTCTCTGTTTATCATAACTTTGCTTATCCGTCCAGTTGCAGGGATTTTTGTTTTCTTTATGTTGAGGTATAATCCATATTGAAGGCTATAGTCTTTGTTCTTCATCAGTAAGTGCTTCAAGTCCTCTTCACTTTCAAGTCATCTGTATATCTCAGGTTGTTAATGAGGCTTCCTCCAATCCTGATGATGCATTTTTCTTCTCATAGCCCAGCTTCTCGGATTATTTGCTTAGCATACAGATTGAATAAATATGGTAAAGGGATACAACTCTGATGCATACCTTTCGTGATTTTCAACCATGCAGTAGTATACCCTTGCTCTGTTCAAACAACTGCCTTTTGGTCTACGGGCAGATTCTGATGAGCACAGTCAAGTATTCTGGAATTCCCCTTCTTTGCAATGTAATCTGTACTTTGTTATGATCCACACAGTCAAATCCCTTTGTATAATCAATAAAACACATGTAAACATCTTCCTGGTATTCTCTGCTTTCAGCCAAGATCCATTTGACATCAGCAATGATATTCCTTGTTCCATGTCCACCTCTTTTTCAGGCTTGAATTCCTCGTGGTTCCCTATTGATGTGCTGCTGCAACCATTTCTGAATTATCTTCAGCAAAAGTTTACTTGCATGTGATATTAATGATATTGTTTGACAATTTGGGCATTCTGCGGGGTCACCTTTCTTTGGAGTGGGCACGAATATGGGTCTCTTCCAGTCAGTTGGCCAGGCAGCTGTCTTCCAAATTTCTTAGCATAGACAAGTGAGTGCTTCCAGAGCCTCATCAATTTGTTGAAACATCTCAATTGGTACACCGTCCTGGAGCCTTGTTTTTCGCCAGTGCCTTCAGTGAAGCTTGGACTTCTTCCTTCAGTACCATTGGTTCTTGATCATAAACTACCTCTTGGAACAGCTGAACATCAACAAATTCTTTTTGATACAGTGACTGTGTATTTCTTCGATCTTCTTTTGGTGCTTTCTGCATCCAACATATTGCACATAGAATCCTTCAGTACTGGAACTCGAGGCTTGAATTTTTTCTGCAGTTCCTTCAACTTGAGAAATGCTGAGCATGGTTTTCTACCTCCAGGTCTTTGCACATGTTATCATAATACTTTACTTTTGTCTTCTTGAGCTGCCCTTTGAAAGCTTTTTTGCATCATCATTGCTTCCATTTGCTTTAGCTACTCTGCATTTAAGAGCAAGTCTCAGAGTCTCTTCTGACATCCATTTTGGTCTTTTCTTTCTTTCCTGACTTTTTAATGACCTTTTGCTTTCTTCATGTATGATGTCCTTGATGTCACCCCACAACTTGTCTGATCTTCAGTCATTAGTGTTCAGTGTGTCAAATCTATTCTTGAGGTGGTCTCCAAATTCAGGTGGGATATTGTCAAGGTCTTATTTTAGCTCCCATGGACTTGTTTGAATTTTCTACAGCTTCATCTTGAACTTGCATATGAGCAACTGATGATCTGTTCTGCAGTCAGCCCCTGGCCTTGTTCTCACTGGTGATACTGAGTTTCTCCATCATCTCTTTCCACAGGTGTAGTCAGTTTGATTCCTGTGTCTTCCATCCAGCGAGGTCCTACTTACACAACAGGCTGTCCTTTGGGAAATGGTAACTCTAGGGGGAAGAGTTTGGAGGATGCCTGGGCTCCCTGAAGGTGCTAAGCTGGAACCAGCTCTGTGCCAGGCTTCTGCCATTCTCCCTCTGCCCACTCAGCCTGGAACAGAACCACAGTCCAGCTCCCTCACTCCACCTTCTTCCATTTTCAGTGCCCTCTTGCCTTAGGAGCATGTCTAAGATGTTGGCACTGTATAGATCAAATAAACACACGCTACAGCTTCGGGGAGCACGGAGATGTGTAAGGTCCTCCAGAGCACTTTGGAAAGGAGTGTGCTGAGCCCAGCCTGCCCAGTTCACAAGGAAGCAAAGGGTCTCCTTAGGCTGCTGTGCTCTCCCTTCCAGGAGCCTGTTGTTCAGAGACCAGCAGACAATGACTTGGGGAAAAATGAGATCCATATTTTAAAGAAAACGGAGCTGAAACCATTTGACCTTGAATCATAAACAGAAGCAGTAAATTAGACAGAGGCTGGGGCACAGGAAATCACAAGAAGAGAGGCCCGGGCCTGGAAAAGAGGAGGACTTGCTTAGGTGATGACAACGGACAACCTGCTCAGAGATGTTGCTCTCTGGCTCCCTCAGGCTAGGCTGACCGGGATGCTCGGAGATGCTGCTTGCTGGCTGGCTTGTGCTGGGCTGACTGGGCTGCTCCAACGACTGGGATGTTCCAAGACTGTCGGTCATTGAATTCTCTGTCCACTTGTCCCCAAAGCCCAATCCTAGTCATGGACTTTTTAGGTCAGAGAAAGGGGCAAAGGTCTCTACGGGAAATGGACATGCTCTTGCAACCCAACAGGGACTGCACAGTATAGGCTCTTGTGGCAATTTTGCATAAAAGGGACTATTTCCAGCGTTTCTCCAGCTGTTACCTTTATTTGCAACTTGGGGGCATTTACATAAACCCCCTGGCAATACAATTCGACAATCCTTCTGAGTTCTCCCTCATTCAGCCAACTTTGTATTGTTGCTGTTGTCTTTAGGTTCTGTTGAGTCAGCCCCGACTCAGAGCAACCCCATGTGTCACAGAGTAGAACTGCTCCATAGGGTTTTCTTGGCGGTAATCTTTACAGAAGCAGATCACCAGGCCTTTCTTCTGTGGCAGTGCTAGATGGATTTGAACCATCAACCTTTTAGGTTAGCAGCTGATCAGAAACCACTTGCATCAGCCCCCCAGGCTCTTTCAGTCCACTTTGTAGGGGTTGAAGATGCAGAGATAGATGGAACAAAGCTCCAGGTCCCCAGAGATGCCCAGTCTAGTGGGAGAGACAAACACATTGACCACAAACCCCAATATGAAGCAAAGCAGTTGGTGATGAGGATGCCTACATCATTATTTCTTCTTTTTTTTTTTTTTTCCCAGTTGTTATGGTATTGACTCTGACTCATGGCCACCCCATGTGTGTCAGGCTAGAACAGTGTTTCACAGGGTTTTCAGAAGTCAATCTCCAGGCCTTTCTTCTGAGGCACCTCTGGGTGGCCTCAAACCGCAAACTTTGGATTAGCAGCTGAAAGCATTAACCCTTTGCACCACCCAGAGCCTCTTGCCCACGTAAGCATGATGTAAAGAAAAGTCAGAGAACCATGGTTTCAATCCCAGCTTTGCCAAGTCCCACTTAATTGACCTCGGGCAGGTTGTTTCGCACTCCGCACTCCGGAGCCCCAGTTTCCAGATGTAAGAAGTAAGGATCTCACCTGTGTGAAGACCTGCTGAGATGGTGAAAGTGGAAAGAAAGACTGAGGGCGCTATCCTAAAGCTGCCTGAATATGCACACCGAGGCTGGGATGGGCCTCTAGAAGACCTATGAAGGCTTATAGTACTGGAGAACAAAAAGCAATCTGAAGAAGTCATCTGGATAATACAGGATATGTATTATCCCTGAGTTTAGCCAACGGTCAGGGCTCAACAAATGTTTGCTGAACGAATGGGAGTCTAAGAGGATAAATGAAGTAGGTAGGAGAATTAATTCAGAATTGATTCTCTTATCTCTAAGCAAGACCCTCAGCTGAACCACCGAAAATAAGAGATTTTATTTGTGTCTGTTGTTTAATAAACACATAGCATCTAATATGTGCCAGGCACTGTTCTCCGTGTCTGATCTAAATTAATTTAATGTTCACTGCAACCCAAAGGAGGTAGGTGTTATTGTCACCTCCTCCCCCATTTTATGGATAAAGAACCTGAAGCACGGAGAAGTTAAGTACCTTCCCCAAGGCCACACACCTAAAAAGTAGCAAAGCCAGGTTTCAAGCCCAGGTCTTTTGGCTCCCGGAAGCCATGCCGTTTCTCTAGTGAGGAGGGTAAAATGTTGCCTGAGGTCTTGTAGGGGTCTTGTTTCTGGCTAGTTCTATCTCAACAGTCAGTTCATATGGGCAGCTCCTGAGAGGGTATCCAGGGCCGAGCCTCACACTCAATCACTTCCTCGTCCCTGCCCTGACTCAAGAAGCCCCAGTCTAGGCCTCACCATTAGCCCCTTCAACACTACCAGGCCCTCTCTGAGGCCGCGCCCAGTACTAATAACTGGACTGTGAAGTACCCTTGAGTTTATGACCGTACTTGCTACTCAGGTCCTCCTGTAAAAAGCCTATGCCTGGCCCTCTCCAAGGCCTTGAGCAGGAATGGCAAATTGGTGTGGCTAATCAGTAGTAGCCTCCTGGACACTGAGTTACAAAGAATTTGGTGGCCATATCTGGCCTCACCAGTAGAGAACACCCTGGTCAATCACTGATGTCCCATGGGCATAGAACACAGGTTTGCTATCACTGGTCACTCATTTCACTGAACCCCTTGACAGAGGCCCAAAGACCTTTGCCCTCTTGACCAACCTGGGCACGACACCTCCCTCTGGTCACCTCTAGGATGTCCCGCTACTATGTTAGTCAGGACTCTTTTGGTTGCAAGTGAACAGAAATCCAGCTCTAACTAAACAAACCAAAAAAAGGAGATAACTGGCTTGCATGATTGAAGCATTCAGGAGCAGATTGCTTACCTTCTCTACCTCTTAGGTCTATTTTCTTCTGAGGTAACTTTATTCTCATGTAGACTTTTTCCTCAGGATGGCAAAAATGCCTGCCACTAGCTCCAAACTTAGCAACGCCAGCAGTAGGAACACGTTCTTTACCTACAGTTTCAGCAATTGAAACTGTAGGTAAAGAGTTGAGTCTCTAAGGCTCACTTTGGGTCACGTGACCAGCCCTAAACCAATCACTGTGTCCAGGGGTTGCCTTAGTGGGCCATGCCTGGGTCACATGCCTACCCCTGTAACGGGATGGGGAGTTGAGGGTAAAGGTCAATCCCATCCACACTACATGAACCAAGAGTGGAAGAGAGCTGCTTCTCCAAAAGTGCTTTTCCCAGAAGAAGTGGGAATGGATTCTGGGCTAGCAAAGACATCAGATGTCCACCATGACCCCCACATACTTACCCCATCCACCGAATATATTTAGTTCTTAGATCTTTCTGCTATTCAGGCCTATCCCCTGGTGTGGCCTGTTTCTACAAGAACCATCTGGAAAGTCAATGTACTCCCTTATGAGAAGGAAAAAGTTGCCGGGGATTTTGAATGAATCTGAATCTTGTTCATTTGCATGCCTTTGCCCCTTTCCTCTGTGATGACTTCAAGTAGCTATGTTAGAGCTGCTACCTTCCTAGCCATTACCAAGGGAAGAAAGACCGAGAGGGTCAAAGACCATTCCACTGGGACTGATCCCCCCTACACAGGGAGAGAGAGCACAACTGGAAGGGAAATCCCAGACGTGGTCTTGGGGCCACCAGTCCTGTGTCCATATCTCTTCCACTGCCACCATCTGGCTCTCCTGACAGCCTGCAAGGCTCCAGATGGGAAGAAGGTAGAGGAATGAGACACAGTGCCTGAAAAGTTGGATGAGGCCTCACAAAGGATGAGATATCTTAAGAACCTCACCAAGGAATCTAGGCTGGTGCAGTTGAACCAGGAAGCCCTTCGGGCTCGTGAGTACGGGAGTGATGAAACAGTGCTTTAAGAAGGTTTTTCTGGAAGAAGTGTTTACGGGATGGATTAGAGCAGAGAGTCCTACAAACTGCCAACACTCATTGTGGCTTCTGTTCTGGGTTTATTCCTAGAGGACTCAATCCTGGGCAGGAGCTCTTTGCTGGCTCTGCCGGTCACTCACATCAGAAGGGAGTTCTGTTTCTTGAGTCTTTTTTTTTTTTTTTAATTATGGAAAAAAATCAAAAGTATACAGAATAGTGTAATAAGCCCCCATGTGCCCATTCCTGGGCCCCGACAGTTATTAACTCAGGACCAATCTTGTTTCATCTGTATCCCCACCCATCCCCGCTCCACCCTGGGTTACTTTGAAGGCAATCCAGACATCATATATCTTTAAGATGCTCAGATTGCAAATGCCCCACCAGCTCTGGAGATTCCATTCTCCTTGAGAAGAAAGGCATCTGGTCTATTATTACAGCCTCGTTCAGCAGAGGAGGGCCTCGCACTTCCTCCTCCACAGATATGGTCTAACTCTCTTTGCTTGATATTATATGTTGCATCTTCACAGGAGGAAAAACTCACTCAGGTTCTTCTTGTCTGGAAATGCTCAACTGGAGCGATTGCAATGTTGCCTCCCCCGGGCACCACCCTCTGCCCTCAGCCAGCCATCTTGCCGGGCCCCATCTGCCCACTTCCTTGGCCTGTAGCTTCGTTTACGGGTCTGCTCCCGGCTCCCTCTTACCTGATTTCTAGGGTCCCTTTCCCCAACCCCCAACATTCCAAGACACACAGATGGCCCCGGGGAAACTTAATAGCCTGAAAAAAAACAGTTCTCATTATTTCATCATCACAACACAGAACGGTCTCTCTCCCATGCACCGTACCGGCCTGCATGTGGCTGCCGAAGCAGGAATCAAAGGAAGATTTGCCTTCTAACGTCAACATGGGCTGACCTTGGGCTTTCAAACTGTGCCTTATCTCTGCCTCAGCGAATACTCCTTCAATAAGTAATAAATGTGAAAGAAAGTTTGAGAGAGAGCGAGAGAGAAAAAAAAAAAAAAAAAAAGCCCACAAAAATTATTATTATTACTTAAAGAGCCAGAGGAAGATAGCGAGGTTCTTCTAAAGTTACACCACCATCCTTAGCAGCTGCAGGGAACATGAAAGCCAGGGGCCGGGGGAGGGAAGATAGGACGTATTTCAAAGCTGACTGCTGCAGTAACAAAAAGCCAAGGGGGTGTTGTGTGGAATATGCCAAGTGTTTGAAGTGGACAAGATTTCTAGCATGTTGCCTTGATGCCTGCACGTACTTAATAACAGATGTTTGGTCTCTCTAGGCAGATAATTGTCCGGCTGTAAGGTTGACTTGACCTGCCTGAGCGGGCCAGCGTTGAAGGCCGCAGCGGTAACAAATGACCCGGGCCTCTCTCTTTTGCACGGGGGGAATGCCCAGCCACGCTTCCTTTTAAGCACATAATTAGTCGGCGGCCACTGAAGCCCATCCATCCCCCTCTGCTAATGGCCACGGAGCCATTCGGCCATAATTTATGAGGACAGGGTTCAAAGTTTTAATAATATTTGGATAATATCATTGCCCACACGTCGGTGGCGTCGTGATGAATAGAAGGAGAGTGGGTGCATTTTGATTCTGTGCGTGCCGGCGCGGGTGTTAACAACTGGGTGCCCAGCCTGGCCTTTATGGAAGCTGCGACCAGCCCCTCGGCTCATGAATTATAGATCTGGCCATGAAGGGTTATAAACAGCAGTGGGGATTGCACGGGGACGCTTGTTCATGAGGAACTGTCCTGTTAGCGCCTCTTCCTTATGCAGATAAATGAATTGCAGGGCATACCAAAACGGCGTAAATAAACCCTTAGCGGATAACATATTAGCACATCAACATAAAAAACCCAGTGCTGGGGCCTGCTTGGGGATATTTATGTTTATTCTCTCTGCTCAAGTGGCTCCCTGATTTTTTGGCTTCTTCCTTATGCACACCTCATAATTCCTACGTCCTAATGGCACCTCTGGGCGTGTTTTTCGGATGTTCTCTGCGGAGCCTCTTGGTATTTGTACTCCACTTTGCTCAGAGAACCCATTCGGGGAAGGCAGATGGGTAAAGGATGCCCATCGAATTCAGAGCAGATTTAGTTAGGGCCACCGTGAGGGAGTTTTGGGGTACCCCCAGTATAGAGGCCGCCTCCAGGCAAATGCTAGTGAAAGAAGGGGAGCCGTTTGTGACCCCAGAAACAGAAAGAAGGGCTCGGTTGTAAACTGAGTAGGCAAGTGCCTTAGAGATGATCAAGCTCAACCCACACTATTCCCCAACAGCAGGTGGCAAAACTGAGGGGCAGAGAGGAGAAGAGATACACCTTAAATCACACACCTTTGTTGCCAAGCCAAGATTTCTGACTCCCAAGACTTGCCCTAGGCCACCTTATCTGGCCTGATTTTCCTCTCCCCAAAAATGTAAACACTCGACACCAGCCCCCAATGATAGTGTTAAGACTAAAACGACGTGTGCCAACTTCCTCCTGTTGATCTAAACTGACTCGCCCTGAACTTTGACAAGGTTCGTGTGCCCTGAGCAATCATTGAACTTACACACTCGATAGCCATTTAATCTGAAGGATTTATTTGGAAAGGACAGCAATTACAGCCGCACCTCAGAATAACTAGGAAACGGCGCATTTAAATCTCTTTAAATAGCCAGCTGGAGTTTAACTAGCTCTCCCCACCCCCAGGTTCTGATTCTGAGCTGTCACTTGCCGAAGCAGGGAGAGCTAGGGCCCTTTGGAGCAGGTTTCAAACATCAGGGCTTGTTTCTTGAGACACTGCACAGCACCTTCTGCTTTCCAAAGCGTCTAAAAACATCTTATCTTTTTTTTATTTTTCCAGGAGCACGAAGGCAGTAGAAGGGCATCAACAGTTACCAAGCCCCAACTTTTTATTTTTCTTAATCATGTTATAAAAAGTTAAGGGTTTTTTGTTGTTGGTGCTCTCGGCTCCACGAATTTTAACACATGGGGTCCCTGAGTGGCACAAACGATTGACTACTTGACTACTAACCAAAAGGTTGATGGTTCAAACCCACCCAGAAGCACCTTGGAAGAAAGGCCTGGCAATCTGCTTCCAAAAGGTCACAGCCTTGAAAGCCGAATGGAGCACAGTTCTACTCGGCACACATGGAGTCGCCGTAAGTCGGAATCAACTCAGTGGCAGCTGGTTTTTGGTTTTTTTTATAGAGACATGTAACTACCATCACATTCAGGATACGGAACAGTTTCATCACCCCCAAAACGCCCTAATTCTATCCTTGGAAAGTCAAACTTTTCCCCGAACTCTAAGCCCTGGCAACCACTGATCTGTTCTCCATCGCTGTAGCTCTGTCTTTTGAGAATAGCGTAGAAATGGGATCATATAGTATGTAACCTTTTGAGATTGGCTTCTTTCACTCAGCTTAATACCTTGGACATTCAACCAAGCTGTTGTGTGTGTCTACAGCTCATTGCTTTTTGCTGCTGGGTAGTAGTCCATTGCAGAGCCTCGACTTGGAGTCAGGCAGGGACTTGGCACTTTACGGAATGATCACCACGGCTAATGGCTGTGGAACACACCCTGTTTGCCAGGCTCTGTCCCAACAGTATAAGTGTATTAACTCATTTAACCTCACACAACCCAATGGGGCAGGTACTAACATTACGTACATTTTGCAGATGAGAAAATCAAAGGAGAAGGACATAGAGAGGATACACAGCTTGCTCAGGGTCATACAACTGGTACGTGCAGGGACCACTTATAAGGTTTGAAGGGAACCCAGCTCTGTGTTTTATTATCGGACATCATAAATGTAAATATCACCGGCAGGGAGATGGGAAATTTAAGTTCCCAGGGACATAAAAATGGCTGATAACATTCCCTTCCAAGAAGTAGGCTGTGCTGGGGATTGGGCAGAGACAGCCGTCATGACCAGAAGAAAAGGAAGGTAAGGGGGCCATGGCTCCCCACCCCATGCCACCCACAGAGTTTGTACCCATCCACACACACCCAAAGAGAAAGTGGTAAAAGCAGGAGAAGACAACACTCCACATAAATCCAGTGGCTGATAAATAGGAAACACCCAGGCCTGTGCCCGTCCTGCCAAGTCTTCAGGATTGGGAAGAGAACCAGACCTGAGAATTTAGAATTCAGTATTGCAAAATCCTGGGGCTGCCCTACTGCAGGCCTGCAAAAGGGCAACCGTCAGCCATCTTACCCAGCCTCCTTCACTGCCTGAGATGCTGAGAGCCATCGTTGATAATCATAACTGCGTAGAAACATGGATTTGAAATCCCAGGAACAATTCCAGTATTAGACATGTGGGATAACTGAAGATCAGAAAGAGAATGGGCTTTCCCAAAGGCGTAGAGCAAATCAATAACAGAACCATGACTGGAACCCAGGTCCCCCTCATCCACTCATCCATTCACCCCTTCAACCAATATCACACTTATCACGTGCCAAGCACTCATCTAGATGCTGGAGATAAACTGATCGGGAAGATGCAGTACCCGCTTTTGTGGAGCTTATAGTTTTGCTGGGGAGGAAGACATTAAACAAATAATCACAAACCAATAAATAATTTAAAGCTCTAATACCACCACGGCCAGTTGCCATCCAGTCCATTCCAATTTATGGAGACCCCAACTGTGTATATAAATGTTATAAAGTTGACTTGCAACTCCCAGTCAGTGTGCTTCCATTTCCTAAAGCAACAAGGATGAAGTTCCTATAAGAGTAGAAACCTCCCCGTGCCCTCTGAATAAGGTCGTGCAAAAATATATTTATAATGGAATATAGTTTTTCATTATCAAATGAAATGTTGACTCCCCAAATACCACTAACAATCTGTTGATAAGACAAAGCTGAGTTGGTCATGACGGTGAAGGAGAACACCACCACGACAAAGCTTTGTTAGCGTCTTGAAAAGGAAAGAACAAGGTCAGATTTTATTAAAATTTTGAAATCTGGTTTATGGAGTGTCTTTCCATGTGGAGGGAGGGAAACTTGGTTAGAAGTGGGTAGGGATTATCTCTTAATAGCTCAGGATTGATGGAAACAGCAAAGGAGGATTACAAAAGAAGGGTTTCAAGGAATCTTTGGGTGTAAATTGTTGTTTGATGCTTTCTATAGATATATTGACAAAGTGGCTGCAACAATGGACTCAAGCATAACAACACTTGTGAAGGTGGCGTAGGACCAGGCAGTGTTTCATTCTGTTGTACATAGAGTCGCTACGAGTCGAAACCGACTTGATGGCACTTAACAACAACAATATAGATGAGTTGGAGTCCTGGGTGGTGCAGATGGTTAACATGCTAGGCTACTAACCCAAGGGATGGAGCCCACCCAGAGGCACCTTAAAAGAAAGGTCTGGTGAGCTACTTCTGAAAAATCAGCTACTGAAGCCTTACGGAGCACAGTTCCACTCTGACACACATGGGGTCACTAGAAGTTAGAATTAACCTTACAGCAACTGGTTGTTGTTACTTTATTTATTTATTTTATTATTATTATTTTTATATAGGTGAGTTGATGTTTCATTGGGGGTGTTCTTATAACGAACAATAAAGTTAATTGACTGAACCAGAATCCCCTGGAATAATAAAGTTATGCTATTGAAAACAGTGGTGTAGGGAAGCCATGTCACTATAGACAATAAGCTATGTAAGGTAAATGGTGTCAGCTCTCATAGAAGTAATAAACCTATTCACTATAAACCAGTCAATAGAGGTAATAACATTAATAACAGTAATAACAATAGTAATATCTATCATGCTCTTCCAGTAGACCCCTAGTGACCCTTTAGGACTGAGTAGATCTGCCCCACAGGGTTCTAAGGAGTGGCTGGCGGATTCGAACTGTGACCCCTTGTGCACTGGGAAGGTGTAAAGAGACCCATTTTACAAATGATGACTCCGAAACTGAGAGAGATGAAAATGCTTAACGAGGGTCATCTAGTTTGGAAATAGGAGAACCAGGATTCAAATACAGGTCTCACTGTCTTTGTCTCTGCCCTATCGCCACCCAGCTAAAGGAAGAGCTGATAAAAATTACAATGATCCCACCACTGATAACTAACTGGAAACTTTTGGTGATTATCCTTAATCAAAATTATGAACAAACCATTTTAATAAACAAGTCTATCAATCTGTCCTCAGCTCTTTTCTCAAGCCACATTGCTGTTCTTTGTTGGCCCCAAATCCATTTCTGCTTCTTCTGGAAAAGCACTGTAATATTCCTTTGTACCCACTTTTCTTCCATTCTCAGCCCAAGTCACTCAAATGGAGTTCACCATCCATCCCAGCCTCTTCCTGCTTAGGAGCGAGCACTTGACCTCGGTCTGGACTATGAGCTTGGACCTGGTTAAAGTGATTGGTTCCAGGATGAGCATGTGATGCAAATCAGGCCAACGAGAGCCTTCCCAGAAGATTTTCTGAGACCATTAGGGAAAAAATGTCCACTTTTCTACAAAATTCCTAAGTATATTCAATAAGCCTAAAGTTATCAACGGCCACCTTTGCCATCAACTAGAGAGGATCTACACAAGAATGAGGTCTTCAAAGAAGAAAGCAGGGCCAAGATACAGTATTTTAGTACATTGCCTGAGATTCTGGATCCAGCTATGCCTGAAGGCAGTGCTTTTAAACTTTCCAGGTATAGGAAGGAGCCAATAAATTCCTCATATAGTTTAAACTAATATAAGTTGGATCTAACTTATAAAGCTAAACTCCACAGGCTCTTTCCAGTTTTTTCAAGTCCTTGGGTCTCATTCCTAAGTCTGGAAAGTTGATAGATTTCCTTGGAACCCCGTTGCCTTCTGCTTCTCAAACCTCCATCATGACAACCCCCCTCACCAAACTTCTTGAGAAGCAGTTTACACTGTTTAAACCTTTGTGATTTTCCATGAGCTGCTTATTCTACCCTGAAAAAGTTCTTTCCCCCACTCAAGTCCACCTGGAAAACTCTGCCTCTGACTTGAAGGTTCATTTGGAGCGTCTGCTATGTGAAGCCTGGTGCCCAAACACCACCACCACCACCGTCTCTTGCCAGAGACTGCACTGGCCTGATCCAACCTTCTTTGGGTCATTTCAGAACACTATCACAGCAGAACAGAAAAATGTTTACCTGTGTTTATTGACTATGCAAAGGCATTCAACTGTGTAGATCATAACAAACTATGGATAACATTGCAAAAAATGGGAATTCCAGAACATTTAATTGTACTCTTGAGAAACCTGTACCTTGACCAAGAGGCGGTGTTTGAACAGAACAAGGGGACATTGCATGGTTCAAAATCAGAAAAGGTGTGTGTCAGGGTTGTATCCTTTCACGATACTTCTTCAGTCTGTATGCTGAGCAAATAATCCAAGAGGCTGGACTACGTGAAGGAGAACTTGGCATCAAGATTGGAGGAAGATTCATTAACAACCTGCGATATGTAGATGACTCAACCTTGCTTGGCGAAAGTGAAGAGGACTTGAAACACTGATGAAAATCAAAGACTACAGCCTTCAGTTTGGATTACACCTCAAAACAAAACAAAACAAAAAACAAAAATCCTCACAACTGGACCAATAAGCAACATCATGATAAACATAGAAAATAGCGAAGCAGTCAAGAATTTCATTTTACTTGGATCCACAATCAACACCAACGGAAGCAGCAGTCAGGAAATCAAACAACATATTATTGCACTGGGAAAATCTGCTGCAAAAGACCTCTTTAAAGTGTTAAAAAACCAAGATGTTACCTTGAGGACTAAGATACACCTGACCCAAGCCATAGTATTTTCAATCTCCTCGAATGCGCCCAAAAGCTGGACAATGAATAAGAAAGATGGAAGAAGAATTGACACCTTTGAATTATGGTGTTGGCGAAGAATATTGAATATACCCTGGACTGCCAGAAGAACAAACAAATCTGTCTTGGAAGAAGCATAGCCAGAATGCTCCTTAGAAGCAAGGATGGTAAAATTTCGTCTCATGTACTTTAGACATGTTATCAGAAAGGACCCGTCACCAGAGAAGGACATCATGCTTGGTAAATTAGCAGGTCAGTGAAAAAGAGGAAGACCTTCAAATGAGATGGGTTGACACAGTGGCTGCAACAATGGGCTCAAACATAGCAACTCTGTGAGGATGGCACGGGACCGGACAGTGTTTCATTCTGTTGTACGTAGGGTCGCTATGAGTCAGAACCGACTCAATATCACCTAACAAGTTTTTTCTGCAAGTTGTCTGTCTACTCACTGGACTGTGAGTTCCTGGAGGACAAGCCCCCAGAAGCTTGCTCACGGCCCAGCCCAGGACGAAGGCTCAGGAAACATTGGCTGAAAACCAGATTCCTGCACAGAGGGCTGAGGTGGGAATCTGGGCTCACTCCCCATCCCTCCCTCACAGTAGCCCTGGTTACATTTGCTCCTCATCTCCCAGACTGGCATGGAGAGGGCCACTTTGTCTGCGCTGTCACTCAAGCACTGAGCTGATTGTAAGGTGATCTCTGAGGCCCGGTCCTGGGTAATAATAATGATGAATATAATGATGACTGGGAGACTGAATAGACAAATGGAAATGGTCAGACCCTATGTAAAAATAGAACTCTGACCCACACCCTGTGCGACCAGTCCAGGAGGCCAAACCACAAGCTCTGCAGCGATCAGCCCCCAATGGCCAGGACTTGATCAATAACTGCCAGTTCCATAATTCATGGCTCCCCAATCCCCACTTCCAACTTGGGACCAACCAGTGAAAGCCAAATAGGCTTTCTTAACCAATCACACTGAGTACCTGAGTGGCCCAATAGGAGAAGTTTGGAGGTTTGAGCCCACCCAGAGGCACCTCGGAAGAAAGGCCTGGTGATCTATATCCAAAAAATCAGCCCTTGAAAACCCTGTGGAGCACAGTTCTACTCTGACATACATGAGGTCACCATGAGTTGGAACCCATTTGACAGCAACTGGTACTAGACCAATTACATAAGCTGCCCTTTGCTCCACTTCTAATTAGGCCACCTCCAACTTCCCCGGGTCAACAACATCCCATCAGGACATACTCGGAGCCTTCCTTCTTTTCCACTATAAAGTTTCGACAGTCTTCTGTCTACATTTGAGGTTCTGCCAAACTCAAGTGACGGTGGCTGACTCCCTTGTTATAGCAAGCTCTGAATAAATAACAGCCTCTGCTTGTTCTCATTTGGGTGGTCTTCGTTTACTTCTACGTGATGGGAATACCTTCCATCCTGTGCTAGTTTTTGTGCAGGAGCCTGAGAAATGAAGAGGAGGCCTGATGGGGGTCCAGCACAGGGGAAGCCACTCAGAGAACGGAATGTCTTAGAGGCAGGTACCAGCTCTGATCCCAGAGTCCTGCCAGACAGGAATCGGGACTCAGACAAGAGTTGTTCAATGGAATGAACTTTATTTCCATTTCCTTACTGTTTTTTTTTTAACCTTAGAATTAGATACCCTATTTCAACAGTTCTTAAATTTAAGGGTGTACAGAATCGCCTTCAGGGCTTGTTAGAATAGATTCCTGGGCCCTTGACCCAGACCTTAAGATCCAGTAGATCTGGGAAGCACCAGGTAATTTGCACTGCTAGCAAATGCCTGGGTGATGCTGAAGCTGTTGGTCCAGGGAGCCCATTTTAAGAACTACTGCCCTAATCAGGGAGTCCCTGGCTGGTGCAAACAGTTAAGTTCTTGATTACTGATGAGAAGGTTGGTGGTTCAAACCCACTTAGAGGTGCCTAGGAAGAAAGCCCTGACCATCTGCTTCTGAAAGGTCACAGCCATTGCAAACCCTACGGAGCTCAGTTCTACTTGCAACACATGGGATCAGCATGAGTTGGAACTGACTCCACAGCCACTGGCTTGGCGCTAGCGGGAGATGAGCGAGAAGGCAACGGGACTGTGGAGTGGAAACGCCGTGAAGGAAAAGAAGTCCCTGCCTCATCTTCTCCCAGTCTTTTCACCCCACTCACTCCCAGCAAGGATTTCCTGGGGCTTCAGGACAAAGGTCGGAGACCTCCTCAGAGGCCAGCTGCGAGGCTGGAGATGGGGCAGGGGCGGCCCTACCTGGGGAAGGGGCAGACCCCTGGGGGGCCTCCTGTTTAGCTAACAAATAAAAGGGGCTAAAGCCCCAACCGGACCTGCTTTTTTGAGTAAACACATTGCAGGGCCGCCTGGGTACACACTCATTGTCTACTGGAGGATTAAGAGCGAACAGGGGCTGGGCTTTTTTTTTTTTTTCCTTTTTTTTTTTTAAGCACTGAGAAAAGCCATTAAGGGATTAACACCCCGATTTATGAAAATGGAGGATGATAAAGGAACAATGGGG
Source organism: Loxodonta africana (assembly GCF_030014295.1). NCBI lineage: Eukaryota > Metazoa > Chordata > Mammalia > Proboscidea > Elephantidae > Loxodonta > Loxodonta africana. The sequence continues at coordinate 66,185,549 of NC_087362.1, forward strand.
TGACAGCATATTGTGTAAACGACATTGATTCATTTCAGAGACAGGGCTGTTAACTGGGAGAAATGGAGAAATAAATGGAACAATGAGGAGACGCTTTTACCAGCTTGTCATTAATTAGCCGAGAGTACAATTGTTTTATTGTCCTTTTTGAAAAATACAAAATTGGTAGGAAAATACAAGCACTGAGCAAATCGATTTTTCTCTGTCACAGGCTGACATCTGCTTTCCCTTTCTCCTGAAGCTCGCCTCCGGAAACGGCTCCCTAAGGGAGGAAGGAAACTTTCCTTGGGTAGAAATTTCTTGTGGGGTTTGGAAATAGGACGACCCTCGCTCCACCCACCAAATACACTCCAAACTTCTTGTCAATGGAGGGTGGCTTCTAAGCTGGAGGACCCCCTTTGGTCTTCTCCCACCTTCTGGGAGCTTCTCTGGCAGCAGGTGGGAAGGGACAAGGGGCTGGGAGGCCCCGAGGATGAGCCCCTGGAGCAGCCAGGCTGGTGCAGAGCCTCATCTCTCCAGGGCTTTCTCCAGGTCTTGTGAGGTTCCCTCTCCCACTGGAAGCTGAAGAGTTTGAAATATGCCCATGCTGGGATGCACGGAGTGAAAGCCTTCTCTAAGCAGGAACCCTGGGCTCAGATCAGGATGGGTGTCCTGTTAGCAATGCCCACCACCCCCAGTGAGGACAATGCCAGCCTTGCTTTGGCGAAGGACACATTTCGGGCTTGAAGAACATTTCAGTAAGACTTTTCTGGGTCAGCTGAAGAAGAAACACATGGCTGTAGGCTTAGGGCATGAGGCAGAGGTGGTTCAGCGGTAGAAAGCTTCTCTTCCATAGGGAAGACCTGGGTTCAATTCCCAGCCAGTACACTTCAAGTACAGCCACCACCCGTCTGTCAGCAGAGGCTTGCGAGCTGCTATGACGCTGAACAAGTTTCAGAGGGCTTCCTAACTAAGACAGGCTAGGAAGACAAGCATCTGAAAATCAGCTAAAGAAAACCCTATGGAGCACAAAGTTCTGAACCCCAACTTAATCATGGGGATGGCACGTGACCAGGCAATATTTTGTTCCATTGTGCATGGGGTCAGCATGAGTCAGACCCAACATAGCAAGAGACTTAGGGGCTATGCATACATGCAGGGAAGACACTCGCCTACGGAAATCTTGGTGGAATAATGCTGGGCACTGGCAGTCTGGATTGGCTCCACTAGCCAGGTGGAGGTGCAGATGGAAGAAGAGTGAGGCCGCCAGCATCGGAGTCCCGCTTGCCCCTCCATACGGAGGCGCCATTTGTAAATCTGAGCAGCCATGTTTGCATTCTAACCTGTCAGATGGAGAAAAGGTGGCCAACTGTGGCTATTTCAAGGAAGAGTCAAATAGTCACTCAAGGGTTAATAGCACTTATAAAGAAAAGGGACCACAGAAACAAACTGTCAACAGCTTTCCCATTGTTCTTTCTTCTGTGACTACTGGTCATTGTTTGGCCTTTAATCTGGACACTATAGATACAAATATAGCTATCTTTATAGCATTGTAACTGTACAGCTAAAGATAAAAACAATGCATCTTTTTATCTCTAATCTTTATTATGTATTCGTACAGATATCTTTATTCAGGAAGATTACATATGTAGATCCCACATATAAATGTTGAGCAATCACAGACTTTTTTTCTTTGGGTCATAGACTTTTATTCATTCATACCACACACGTATTTATAAGTGTCTCCTATGTGCCAGGCACTGCTCTAGAGCTGGGGAGAGACAGCAGTGAATAAATGAGAAACAATCTCCCCCACCCCCAGATAGAAATTATATTACTGTGTGCACAGCAGAAAATAAATAAATATGCACTGACAGAGAGAAGTCAGATAGGAATTAGTGCTATGGAGAAAATCAACGCAGTCTTAGTGGGTAGGATGCAGGGGGAGGTGCTATTTTGTGTAAGGTTTTTTTTTTTTTTTTTTTTAGTTAAGGAAGGTCTAACTGATAAGGCCACAGTTGAGCAGAGACCTGGGGGACAGTCGTGCTGGGAGAAGGGTGCTCCAGGCAGCAGGAAAGCAAAAGAAAAAGGCCTAGAGACAGAAAGAAAGCTATGAGGTTGGAGCAACAGGAAACAAAGTCTAAGACAAGGGGGTCAGAGAGAGGCAGGGGAGGGGTGCCGATCAGGTGAGGGTCCTCAGAGGGCAATGGGAGTTTTGAGCAGAAGAGTCGCATGATCTGATGCTATGAGTTAACTAATGGGCCCACTCTGGCTTCAATGTGCAGACTAGACGTTGTCCGGTGCATTGTCCAATTAGGGCTCTTCTGTTTGTACATTTCATATCCTTACCTGGAGCACACATCTCAGTGCCTACAGCAGCCACGCAGGTGACAAAGGGCATAAGCAACAGAGAATGATGGGAAGTGTCACCAGTAGAAGCCTGCCTACTAGTCCAAAGGGGCAACCTACTCAGCGCCTGCTTCTTGTTGAACTTGAGAGATACGAGCATCGGGTGGCCATACCTTTACAATTTTTAAAGAAAGCCTAGATTTTTTAAGTAAGCTCTCCTGATTTCAAACTTGGTGCAGTTCAAGAAAGCAAGCTTGAAGCCAGCTTTACCCACAAGCTATCAGTTTACACTCTCCACTGAATCTCCTACCAAAAAAAAACAAACCAAACCCAGTGCCGTCGAGTCAATTCCGACTCATAGGACTCTGTGTCTAGTGAGACATAGGACTCTAGCTCTTACAAATTCACACATCTGCTTGCCCCTCATTAGCTGGCCACCAGGAAACTCGGGTAAATTTAATTCTAAAGTGCTGTAACTGTACTGCATAAAATTCTTGGCAAAATTATCTCCTCTCTTCCTCCAGCTCTCCTAGTTTAACATAATTTTTTAATGTCCAATTAAAGACCATGTGTTTTTTATTGTAAGCAATCTCAAATTGTTTTAAATGAGGAATAAATTCTAAAAATGAAACTAGACTGTAACAGAACAGCTACTATGATAATACTCCTTTGTAACCATGTACTATATGTATTCAGGGGGAAAAAAAGTATTGCAATGAACACACCTTATTAAACGGTTGTCATTTTTTTGTGAAGCTTATGTTGTGAAGTCTCTAGGTTGCCCCAGGAACACAGCTGGCTGTCACTTCTCTGCACCCTCGCCACTTGCAGGTTCTGTTTCTGTCCTTCCTCGCCTTCGTAATTGCTCCTGTTAGCCCAAAGGTTGGGCTTGAAATGACCTTGTCTCAGGTATCTGCTCTCCTTATACCAGCTCAGCCTACCTTCTGCTTTGATTCCGTAGAAAAGTACCTCAGACTCATGCCACTTGGAACCCACGTGCCTTAGTCATCTGGTGCTGCTATGACAGAAATACCACAAGTGGATGGCTTTAACAGAGAGAAATTTGTTCTTCTCACGGTCTAGGAGGCTAAAAGTCCGAATCCAGGGTGCCAGCTCCAGGTGAAGGCTTTCTCTCTGTGTCAGCTCTGGAGAAATGTCCATGTCATCAATCTTCCCCTAGTCTAGGAACTTCTCTGTACAGGAACCCAGGGTCCCAAAGACACACTCTGCTCCCCACGCTTTCTTGATGGTATGAGGTACCCCCGTCTTACTGCGTGCTTCTCTCTTTTATATCTCAAAAGAGAATGACTTAAGATACGACCTAATCTTGTAGATTGAGTCCTCCCTCATTAACATAACTGCTTCTAATCCTGCCTCTTTAACATCATAGAGTTAGGATTTACAACACATAGGAAAATCACATCAGATGACAAAATGTTGGACAATCACACAATACTGGGAATAATAGCCTAGCCAAGTTGACACATATTTTGGGAGCATACAAGTCAATCCATAACACCATGCAAACACTTTGCATCGGGAAGGTGAAATCATCTGTGTCTCATGTGCCAATAACTATTTTAAGTTGCAAGTGGCTGCGGAAAAGACTTTTGCTAAGAAGGAATCTAAGGCCACACTTAAATTGAGCAGGAAAGTGCAGGCTGACAGATTAGGGCTCTCTGTTGTTATTAGAGATAAGCCTTCTTCCATAGCATGGGAAGGGGTGGAGCAAACATTATCCCACTTCCTTCTGGTAGAATTGCATGTAAGGGTCCGGGTGAAATCAGAGGCCACAACTGTAGGCTACACCCCTGTTGCATTTGGCCAACAGTCATCAGCCTTTAGAAGTAAGAACCCAGGATTCAAACTCTGCTTCTGTCTCCTACAAGCTACGTCACCTTTGTCAAGCTCTTTAACCTCTCTGAGCCTCAGTTTCTTCATCCGTAAAATGGGAACAATATTTGTATCTTACTTCACAGAACAGTAGGAACGGTTAAAAGTAAAGACCTTCACTCAATCGTTATAAGTCTGAGCACTCAATTAATATGATCTATTATAATCTTTATTATCATTGTTCTTCAGAGAGTACTTTTGGGTCTGCCTATAGGTCTATGACCTTTTTTTGCTTCCTGTCTCACACCCTCTTCTCATTATTTCTGCCTTCCCACTGACCCTCCCGTCATTCCAGTCATTGTCTCTGAACTCAGCACTGCCTTTCAGCCATCTCGGGTCCCCCTCAGCATCCCTCTTTCTACTCACTGCTGTTCTGTTCTGAGGTCCCAACTGACTGTGACTGAGTCCCAAGACTGGAAATCTAATTCTCTCCACAGGATCCAGAAACCTCACACTCAAGGGCCACCCTTCCAAAAGAACAGCCCAGCTGTGGCCTGTGAGAAGAAGGCTTGAGTAGAGAGGGTGTCAGAATGGCAGGCGCTAAGATTTTGTGACAGAGGCAGAGGTCCTTGGCGTCATCCACAGCACGCTGGCGCAGGTATCTTGTCAGGAAATTTCCAGGAGGTGGATTGACAGGCTGGTTGAGGTTCCTACACTATATGAATGTGTCCTACGCTAGACCATGAACAATCTGGGGAGTTTTGGTCACCACTGTGTCCCCAGCCCTGGCACAGGGCCTGGTCCTTGAGGCAACTTGGGAAAGATTTGGGAAGTGAAGGAAGGCAACATCAAGAGTCTAGTCCTGATTCATCCAAAAATAGTGGTGAGGTCTTGGCTGAACCACTTTGAGTCTGTAGGCCTCTGTTGTTAAATCAAGAAAAGAAATCAAAATGCTTTTATTTTGCTGAGTTCTTGCAAAAGCATATCTTTCACCTATGGAAAAAAAGAAAATTGAGCAAAGCTTATGACTGGTCTTCTTTAAAGATGTATTTTAAACCTTGTACTAGTCAAGACACTCCTTCAAATGACAAAAACCCTATTTACGATGCTTCAGGCCAAAATAAAGATAATCAAAACAATAATAATAACAACAAGGAATGTAATGGCTCATGTAACTGAGATGTGTCAGGCCCACCTGGTCAGCGTCCTCGCTCCAGCTAGTGTCTCCACCTTTTGATTTGAGAGTCTGTTCTGCGTGGACTCTGAAGCCAGACTCCCTGGGTTCAAAGCCTAGCTCTGTCGCTTTAGAGCTTCACTATGTTGGATGGGTTATTTGACTCTCTGGGCCTTGGTTTCCTCATCTGTTAAAATGGGGTGATAGACTGTGGCAGTTCAATGGTAGAATTCTCTCCTTCCTTGCAGGAGACCCTGCCAGGGTTCCTCATGCGCAGCCACCACCCATCTCTCAGGGGAGTCTTAAATGTTGCTGTGATGCTGAACAGGTTCAGCAGAGCTTCCAGACTAAGGTGGACTAGAAAGAAAGGCCTGGCAATCTACTTTCAAATATCAGTCAATGAAAATCCTATGGATCACAATGGTCCAATTCATTTCACTGTGCATGGGGTCGCCATAAGTCGGGAGCCAACTGGACAGCAGCTAACAACAACAATTCCTCCCTTATAAAGCTGTCGTGAGGATTAAATAAGGCGACTTCTGTGAATTGTAAGAGTACCTGGAAGTATTAGCTTTTATTATTATGAATTTTTAGTAGATCTATGTTATTTTTTTGATTACCCAGCTGCTTAATTTCCTTCTCATTTGGGAGAAATTTTACACTTTTCGAGTCTTGCAAGGAACAGAGCCCACATTCCCCAGCAGAAAATAAAAGTGGCAGCTATCAGCTTCCCAGGATCCTTTGCAGCTGGAGCAGGACCATGTCACCTTTGCTCCACCAATCAGAAACATCCACTCCAGGTTATCATTTGGGTCCTAGTGATACAAAGGAGCCCTGGTGGTGCAGTGGTTAAGAGCTTGGCTGCTAACCAAAAGGTCAGCAGTTCAAATCCAATAGCCGCTCCTTGGAAACCCTATAAAGCAGTTCTACTCTGTCCTATAGGGTCCCTATGAGTTGAAATTGACTCAGTGGCGATGGGTTTTCCGTGACACAAAAAGACAGGGTTGGGAAGCATTCTTGCAGCAGCGGTGGCCATTGTAGCAATATGAAGCCCTCAGAGCACTGACGCAGGGCTGGGTAGAGGCAACCAGCAATGGCGCCCCAGCAGGGTGCATCTGCTATGTAGGAATTACGGCTTTTGTTCTTTCTGTGGGATGTTTGGGGCATCGCCCTGGCTGTGCCGCCTTGAAGCCTGGTTCTCCAGTTCTCTTAGTGACTCAGAGAGGAGAATTAATCCTTGAATTAATTTCCTTCCTGCTTAAATCAGCCAGAGCATATTTCTGTTACTGGCAGCTAAGACTCTCACTGATACAATGACGCAGGGCAGAAACAGTTCTCCCAAGTTCTGGAAGGATTTGAGCTTTCATTTTTTTAAATCGTTGACCTCATAAAGAAGCCTCTTCCCCCATGACCAAGCCGGAGTGGTGAGCCCGGAGGTTAGAACTCTGCAGCTAGCATCATTGGCACCCCCTTATCAAGATGCCTGCAGATCCAGCTAAGTCTGAGGCTGTCACAGAGGACCCTAGAGTGTCTGCTTTGCCCACTACTCCTCACCACACGGGGGTGCTGCCTGGAGCCCCCAGGGAAGAGAGGAAAATGGGAGGAAATGATAGACGAAAAAAGGAAGGTAGAAAAGCTCATGGCAGCTATACGTTTACTCCAGCAGACTCAAATTTGAAGATTTGTGATGGCACGGAAAGGATCACCTGGTCCCTGCCAGTAGAAAGCTCACTGGGAAGAAAAACAAAACCAGTTCCAGGAGGCTTTTAGCCTATTGTTGGTAAGTAAAAATCCAACAGCCTACTCAAAAAGTTAAACATAGAACTGCCATATGACCCAGCAATTCCAACCTTAGATACTTACCAGCAAGACCTAGGAAACAGAAACCGGTACAGCAATGTTCATTGCAGCACTTTTGGAAATAAGCAAAGGCGGAAACAACCTAAACATCTAACGACAGATCAGTGGATAAACTAAACATGGTACATACGTACAGTGGAATATTACTCAGCCATAAAGAGAAATATATTCCTGGAAGGAATACACAGAGTCTTTATACCAAAAAGAATTAGTCAACATTCAACCATTTCAAGAGGTAGCATGTGATCAGGAACCGATGGTACTGAAGGAAGAAGTCCAAGTTAACTGAAGGCACTGGTGAAGAACAAGGCTCCAGGAATTGACAGAATACCAAATGAGATGTTTCAACAAATGGGTGAAGCACTGGAAATGCTTACTTGTCTATGCCAAGAAATATGGAAGACAGCTTCCTGGCCACCTGACTGGAAGAGAATCCATATTTATGCCTATTCCCAAGAAAGGTGATCCAACCAAATGCAGAAATTATAGAACAATACCACTGACATCACATGCAAGCAAAATTTTTTTGAAGATCATTCAAAAGGGGCTGCAGCAGTATATCGACAGGGAACTGCCAGAAATTCAGCCTGGTTTCAGAAGAGGATGTGGAACCAGGGATATCGCTGCTGACGTCAGATGGATCCTGGCTGAAAGCAGAAAATACCGGAAGGATGTTTACCTATGTTTTATTGACTACGCAAAGGCATTCTACTGTGTGGATCATAACAAATTATGGATAACATTGCAAAGAATGGGAATTCCAGAACACTTAATTGTGCTCATGAGGAACCTGTACATAGATCAAGAAGCGGTTGTTCGGACAGAACAAGGGGATACTGATTGGTTTAAAGCCAGGAAAGGTGTGTTTCAGGGTTGTATCCTTTCACCATACCTATTTAACCTGTATGCTGAACAAATAACACGAGAAGCTGGACTATATGAAGAAGAACGGGGCATCAGGATTGGAGGAAGTCTGATGAACAACCTGCGTTATGCAGATGACACAACCTTGCTTGCTAAAGTGAAGAGGACCTGAAGCACTTACTAAGGAAGATCAAAGACCACAGCCTTCAGTATGGATTACACCTCAACATAAAGAAAACAAAAATCCTCACAACTGGACTAATGAGCAACATCCTGATAAATGGAGAAAAGACTGAAGTTGTCAAGGATTTCATTTTACTTGGATCCACAACCAACAGCCATGGAAGCAGCAGTCAAGAAATCAAAAGACGCATTGCATTGGGTAAATCTGCTGCAAAGGACCTCTTTAAAGTGTTGAAGAGCAAAGATGTCACCTTGAAGACTAAGGTGCGCCTGACCCAAGCCATGGTATTTTCAATCGCATCATATGCATGTGAAAGCTGGACAGTGATTAAGGAACACCGAAGAAGAATTGACACCTTTGAATTGTGGTGTTGGCAAAGAATATTGAATATACCATGGACTGCCAAAAGAATGAACAAATCTGTCTTGGAAGAAGTGCGGCCAGAATGCTCCTTAAAAGCAAGGATGGCGAGACTGTGTCTTACATACTTTGGACATGTTGTCAGGAGGGATCAGTCCCTGGAGAAGGACATCATGCTTGGCAGAGTACAGGGTCAGTGGAAAAGAGGAAGACCCTCAACCAGGTGGATTGACACAGTGGCTGCAACAATGGGCTCGAGCATAACAATGATTGTAAGGATGGCGCAGGACTGGGCAGTGTTTCATTCTGTTGTGCATAGGGTCACTGTGAGTCGGAACCGACTTGACAGTACCTAAGAACTGCAACAAATTTTACAGGAGCAGGTCATCAGGTCTTTTCCTCTGCAGAGCCGCTGGGTGGGCTTGAACCAACAACCTTTTGGTTAGCAGTCCAGCTTTTAACAATTATACCTCAAGGAGACCTGTTGAAATGTAACTACTGGGCACCACCTCAGACTTTCTGATTCCAAAGGTCTGGGGAGAGATCAAGGAGTCCTGGTGGTACAGTGGTTAAAGAAATCAGCTGCTAACCAAAAGGTAGAAGGTTCAAAACCACCAGTGGCTCTGCAGGATAAAGATGTAGCAGCCTGCTTCCATACAGATTTATAGCCTTGGAAATCCTCTGGGGTCTGTATGAGTCAGAATCGACTCGACGGTAGTGCGTTTGGTTTGGTTTTGGAGGGAGAGAGGCCTGAGAACTTGCATTTCACACAGATTCCCAGGTGATGCTCACACTTGGAGAACCACCAGCTGAGGACAGTCCTTTACAGTTTCCTAATCCGTAAAATGGGAATCATGACCCCTACCTCACAAGATGGCCTTGCTTGTTGGATTAGTTACATTCATGAATCTAAACGTGCTAAATCCTGTCAAATTCCAGCCAAATTTGAGTTGTTAATAATAAGGTAAACGGAAGTTTCCCAGAGTTAAGCTGATGTGGGCCTACATAATTACAAGTCACATATTTACTGAACATATGTATTGATGTGCTCAGGGCTGCTAAGACTACAAGAGAACTATTGAAACATCCGTACCATCCCTCAACAGCGGCTGCTTCCATTAATTTCCCCATTTTACACTCAAAACAACCCTTTGACTTTGGGTTAGTGTCCCCATTTTACACCCAGGAAGCTGCATCTCTAAGCTATGAAGGGACTTTGCAGGGGTCACCTATAGTGGACACTTCCTAGGATGCCACAGCACCTCCCAACAGGCCCCCTGCCTCCTCCTCTCAAAACCCTCTCCCACTCTCGGGGGCTGATTGGATGCCATCTTTGTGCTTTGTGACCCTGACATTATGACCAGAGTTGCTCAGATCAAAGGTTGACCCCTGACCTAATCTGGCCCAATTAGCATCTCCCTCCTGGGAATTTAGAACTGCTACCAAGAGATAGTGACTGAGTTGCTGTGTGTGGATAAGAGAATAGCAGTGGGAGCGTTTGTGAGAAGGGAGAGGAAAGAAGCCTATACACAGAAAGCCCCGGAGACAAGACCTAGAATGTACTGGAGAATTCCAGTGACTTCCTGGGACTCTATTACATCCCTGCCCTTGGGTTTGATGATATAGCCCTGTGGGAAGGTAAAAAAATCTTTTTGGCAGAAAGTGAAAGAAAACTTATATCAAGTGATCTTATGAAGATGCTATTAAATGTCACTCATGTTGCTGAAGTCTAAAGTAGTTCTGGCTTTAGGTAGGGCTGATTTGATGCATGAAATAATAAGACCAAGGACCCGGTCTCCCTCTGTCTCTCTTTTTTGTCTTTTGTGGTATAGAAGTCATTCTCAGGGACCGTAAGGTGCTTAGCAGCTCTACGTTTTTCTTTGGGAGTTTCAAAATGGCTGCAATAATTCTGGACTTCACACCATAAACCATGCTATCCAAAGGAAGAGAGAATCTCTTCCAGTTGGTCCTGAGCAATTCCTGAGATTCACTCTCACTGGGCCCAAAGTAAGCCCTGTGTCCACCTGTAAACCAATGACTGTGGCCAAGGACGTAGGATATGCCTTTTAGATTGAACCAATCAGGGCTCTCTTCTGGAGCTGAGAGTGGGGTCTATACCACCTGCAACATATGACTGAAAAGAATGAATTCCCCCACAGGAAAACTAGGGCATTTTTGGTAGCCATTTTTGTTGTTGTTAAATCTTAAGTTGATTTTTAACTTTTAAACAAAGAGTACTAACTGAATAGGTACATGTGATCTTCACCCTTTATGTTTTGTGACATTTATGTTAATTTATTCTAAACTGTTCTAAGAATCCTTTGGGATTCTCTTGCCTGGGTGAGCTGGGCCAGGTGTCCTGCCCAGGTGAAGAAGGAAAGAAAGACAAATTTTATTCACTAGGAGTGCTGAAGAGAAGTTTAATCAGACTTGGTCAAGATTCTTATATCTACAAAAAGTTAACAGAAATATAGATACTGGGTCCAATAATAGCCTATGAACCAGACCTAAAAGAATAGTATTAATTACAAAGATGAGCATTAATAGAAAATACTTACTATGCAAGTGGTATATATTTCATAATGCCTCATTAACTTATAATCCATGTCAATCAAGATTTTGTTGCTTTCATATTAAAGAGATCTTAATTTGAGTCACTGGGACAAAAAAAAAATCGACTTTTGTTTCACTAAAAAAAAATTCTTATATTCCTATAACATTCATATAAATATTTGCATAGGGAAAATTTCTCAAAATCACACTCCATGAGAATAGCAAAACCATCTCAGAACCATCATAAATACTGAAGCCACGAGTAATGCTGTAAAATTTGCAGGAGTGCAATCGCCTGGGAAGAAAATATCAGAAATAAGAACCAAGCAGCCTTTTAAGAAATGCTGAATCACCAATGCACTCAATGCTACAAAAGACAATGTTGTATCAAGAGACAGAGACACCAAAAACTCTGAGTCAAATGCAAATTGAAAGAGTTGGACATTTTTTTAAAATAATTTTTATTGTGCTTTAAGTGAAAGTTTACAAATCAAGTCAGTCTCTCACACAAAAACCCATATACACCTTGCTACACACTCCCAATTACTCTCCCCCTAATGAGACAGCCCCCTCTCTCCCTCCACTCTCTCTTTTCGTGTCCTTTTTGCCAGCTTCTAACCCCCTCTACCCTCTCATCTTCCCTCCAGGCAGGAGATGCCAACATAGTCTCAAGTGTCCACCTGATCCAAGAAGCTCACTCCTCACCGGCATCCCTCTCCAACCCATTGTTCAGTCCAATCCATGTCTGAAGAGTTGGCTTCGGGAATGGTTCCTGTCCTGGGCCAACAGAAGGTCTGGGGACCTTGACCACCAGGGTCCTTCCAGTCTCAGTCAGACCACTAAGTCTGGTCTTATGAGAATTTGGGGTCTGCATCCCACTGCTCTCCTGCTCCCTCAGGGGTTCTCTGTTGTGTTCCCTGTCAGGGCAGTCATCGGTTGTAGCCGGGCACCATCTAGTTCCTCTGGTCTCAGGATGATGTAGTCGCTGGTTCATGTGGCCCTTTCTGTCGAAAGAGTTGGACTTTTAATGTGAAGATGTTTTGGAAACACCTTATCAATTTGCTTCCCCTTTGTGTTTGCACAAGAAGGATAAATGATCAAAACTCATGTCTAAATGCATGTGTGAAAACTCTTCCAATAAATTTAATTTTAAAACTCTAAGATTACACAACTACTGACCTCTACTCTTCGGGACAAAAGAGAAAGAAGGAAACCAAAGACTCAAAGAAGAAACTACTCTGCAGGACAAATAATCTACAAAAACCACAGACTCATCTGCCCTGAGATCAGAAGAACTAGATGGCGCCTGGCCTGGCTGAGACTGGAGGACTCCCTGAGATACTCTCCAAATCTTCAACCCAAACTGACCCCTGATGTCACCTTTTAGCTAAAGAACAGATTGGCTCACAAAATATTAAATATCACTTGTAAGTACTGTGCTCCTTTAAAAAATCACCTATATGAGACCAAATGGCCAACAATTACTTTAAAACAAAGATGAGAATGTAAGGGGGTGAGGAAACTAGATTAATAGAAACAAAACAACCAGAATGGAAATAATGAGAACGTTCACACCTTGTGAAGAATATAGCCAATGCCGCTGAACAACTTTGTGTAGAAATTGTTGACTGGGAACCTAAATGTAAACCTTCACCAAAAACACAATAGAACATTATTTTAAAAAAATCTAATAATAAGAAATAATAAAACATGGTATCATTTATTTGATGACATCTTTTCCTTCTTAGTGACGAAATGATCGCTATACTTTGGCCACATCCCAAATTTAACAGAAATATGGTAGTTCGTTTGGACGTGTTATCAGGAGGGACTCGTCCCTAAGGACATCATGTTTGGTGGAGGGTCAGTGAAAAAGAGGAAGACCCTCAACAAGATGGATTGACACAGTAGCTGCAACAATGGGCTCAAGCATGGCAATGACTGTGAGGATGGTGCAGGATGGGGCAGTGTTTCGTTCTGTGGTACCTAGAATCACTATGAGTCAGAACCAACTTGATGGCACCTGGAAACAATAAAATAGTAGTTTGAGTCCCCTAACCTAAAAACGTACATGATACAATCCCACTCTGCTATCATTGCAGCTATAGTTACTTTTGTTGCTATTGACAGTTCTCTTAAATAGCCACACAACACTTGATTCTCTTTTTTTCACTCATGTATATGCATTTGGGGCATTAGTAGCTCAGCGGTAGAATACTTCCATGAGTTCAATTCCCTGCCAATGCAACTCAGGCTTAGCCACCACCCATCTATCATGGAGGTTTGCATTTTGCTATGATGCTGAACAGGTTTCAGTGGAGTTTACACACTAAATGGGACTAGGGGGAAAGGCCTGGCCATCTACGTCTGAAAAGCAGCCAATGAAAATCCAATGGATCACAACGATCCAATCCTGGTGTGCATGCAGTCACTATGAGTCGGGGGCTGACTTGATGGCAGCTAATGGGAACAACAGAGCTAAAGAAAAAAAAGTGAGGCTTAACATTTCAGTATATTCACTGGTAAGGACACTCTCTGTGGTTCTATCTGAAAGGGTAGGTGCCTTTTACAAACAATTTTACGACAGTGAAAACGTTATTATATGGAATTTTATTCTGTAGTCAAGCGCCCTATTTCGTCCAAGAATCTAAGATCTGTAAAACGAAACATACTGACCAAACTCAAACACGTTACCACCTACTGCCAGGCACTGGTGACTCCGATGGAAATGGCAGAAGAGTTCAAATAAACAAATGCTTGGTGGAGTCCAGTGAAGTGTAAACAAGACCAGAATAAATGAGCGGGCAGGCTTACTTCCTGCTCAGGCATCAGTTCCTCACGGGTTGGTCTTTAACTATGCCTTCAATGCTTCCGTCCGGAAGGGCTTCGTCAGCCAAGTTGCCTTCCATCTCTCACTGTTTGCAGAAAATTAACGCTAAAACCATGCTTTAGCAAGATGGTGACTGCTGCAAATCTTCCTTCCTGTCCATGGAGGATCATCCCATTGCATCATAATGATCGCACAATGATCGCGTAAATACATAGTTATTTCCATCTCTCCCACCAGATGGTCAGTTACACGATAATTACAGTATGTTTGTACTCACTGGGTTTAATTACCAGACAATCAGGAAGAACATGCAAATTGCTAGGTTGTTGTAACACAGTACACTGAACCAAGTAAAACCTGTGTATTGCATATAAGTAAACAAGTTCTTACATGGGATTGTGCACCGTAACCTGTGACGACAAGAAGGCCGGAGGTTTGTTATAAGTCCATTGTGTGGGTTAGCATTACACTTGCTGAGCTTGGATTAATGTCCAGATTACAAGGAAATGTAACGGGAGAGACACTCAAGCTGCCACGCCTGCCACAAGGACAATGGGGACCTGGGCACCGGTGTGGCTGGGGAAGGTGCCAGCTCTTGGCTCCGGAGTCCAGCTGTCTTCCAACCTTGTGCATTCCAGAGTCACGTGCAAGCATCGCTCTCAGCCCAACCACATACCGGCCCCAGTACTGGCAGGGAGAGATTGCAAACCATCAACCAAATAAGCCTGTCCCGGGAACAAAACATCACCCCAGGCAGAAGGCAACTTAGAGTTCTCTGCTGCGTCCAGTTTGCCATCAGTGCTATAACTAAGTGTTTTGCCATTGCTGTTGTTTTGTTTTGCTTTTTTGTTTTTTTTTCCTTCATCACCCGAGGGGAGATTTCCAGATCAACCTCCACGATCAGGCCACTGTCACAAGTTTCTTGGTTGTCTCACTAATGTAGTTCCCCACTTTCTCTTCCTGATTTCCATGTGAAAACCCACCTTGTTCTAAAGCCAGCTTCATCCTTCCTTCCAGGAGTGACACCTGTGACCTTTATAATCAGCGTATCCTCCCCCCATAACTAAGTGATTGGTTTAGAGTTTGACATGTGCCACTTAAGACAGTTTGAAAACAGAATTTTTTTGGAAATTTCAGGGCAAGGCAACCCTCTCTTCCCACTGGATGGGAAGCCTCAAGGACCACCGAAAGTCAATGCAGCCATAAGGCAGAAACTGGATCAAGCCGTACCTGAATCCTACATCCACATTTTCCAATTACATGAGTGAAAAACTGATTCCGACTCATGGCGACCCCAGTGTGTCCGAGTAGAACTGTGCTCCTCAGGGTTTTCAACAGCTGGTTTTGGGAAGTAGATCACCAGGCCTTTCTTCTGAGGTGCCTCTGGGTAACAATGTTAACCATTTGCACCGCCCAGAGACATGTGACTGAATAAACCCCTTTTATTGTTTATGCCACCTAGAGCTGGAGCTTCTGCTATTTACAACCAGAAGCATGCTAACTTATAAAGTTGCTGTGACTTCTGCCCGTCCCGTCACAGGCAGTCCCTTGCAGTTTTCCTCATGGAATCTTCTGCCTCCCTACCTGGCCATGACCAGCCTTTACGCCCTGACGCAACTTTCCTGAAGCTTACAAACGGATTGCTTTTCTGCTAACATGAGATGGCACCCTGGCCTATGGGAAAAACAACCTCATCCCTGGGGAAGGAAGAGTAGAGAAATCACCCTTTATCCAGTGGCAGGGAAGATTCTACAAAGACATGTTCTCCTGCCTGGAGAGAAGTCTGGTAGGAGAACCTTGGGGCAAGCCAGGTGGAGGGTTGCTTGAGGCTGCTCAAGGTCATGGGCCAGGGTGGAGAGGCTCCAAGGTCACCGACGGGAAGACAAAGCCAGAAAAACCAAACCAGTTGCTACTGAGTCGACTCCAATTCATAGCAACCCCACATGTTACAGAGTAGAGCTGAGCTCCATAGGGTTTTCTTGGCTGTAACAGGACCTAACGACAACAATCTTTACAGAGCAGATTACCAGGCCTTTCGTTCGCAGTGCACTGGGTGGGTTCAAACCACTAATCTTTCAGACAGGAAGACAAATGACTTATAAAATCAGAAGGCATAGGAGAGGCTTAATGGCAGAAAAGGTGGGGAGGGGTTTTGGGACAGAGAGGCAGAATGAAGTGTCCCACATCCATAGGTGATCAACATGCCCTGGGTCACCTCTGAGCAAGACTTAAAGCAGCTCTTTCAGGCTGGACATTCATTAACCCCACAAACATTATTGAATGTCTGCGTAGAGTGTTCCAGGAACTGTCCCAGTCATCAAGTCAAAGATACATCAGCCCCATCTGGCCCTTGCCCTGATCCTTCCTGTGTCGATCCAGTGAGGCAGACAGCTAACTAAGCTACTGCACTAGAACACGGTAGCTGCCCGTCTAGGGGAAATGCAAGGTGCTGTGGGAGGCTATAACGAGAGAAGCCATCCAAACTCAGGTTCACGGACAGATTCCTACAGGAAATGACATTGACTCTGAAGCTTGAAGGATCAGAAGACTTTAGCCTGGGTGAGCAGAAGGGAAATGCTTCAAGCAGAGGAAATGCACATTGGTCAGGCGGCAGGAGGGAGTCTGTGGGTTTTCAGGG
This sequence comes from Loxodonta africana, assembly GCF_030014295.1. Lineage (NCBI taxonomy): Eukaryota > Metazoa > Chordata > Mammalia > Proboscidea > Elephantidae > Loxodonta > Loxodonta africana. The sequence continues at coordinate 66,202,173 of NC_087362.1, forward strand.
ACAGACAGGGAGAAGCCTGGTGAAGCTGGAGCCGAGGGGAGGGCTACGCAGGCCAGCACGGGCCAGCTCCCCTGGGGCCTTGGCAGCAGGCAGAGAGTTTGCATTTTGCCTCAGAGGCAGTTTTTAACAGACTGAATGACATGATCAGATTTAGCTTTTTGTGGGCCATTATTCATATTTTGCCCCAAACACATCTTTAAACTACTTTTTGAAGGTCGTCTTTTGGGGAATAACGGGAAGGGGAATGGCATCAATAAAATGCCAGGCATGTTTTCCTAAAAAACCCACGTGCCCCAGAAGAGAAGAGCAAGCTGCCAGTTTGGGAGGCTCCCGTGTTTCAACCATCAGCCCTGTTTTATTCCAGCTGTTTGATGTCCAAGAAACCCTTGGAATATTTTCAACAAATCTTTCTAACTCTGTTTTTCCTTGAAGCAGGAGGTCTTGTTCTCAGCATGTGATTAAGTTGCAAAATCCAGAATTTTCCAGACTCTACTCATCAGGTGTGATGGAGCTCCCAACCCCACCGAATGTCCCACCTGCCCTGAGGACCCTCATTTGCCCAGACTGAGATGGCCATGGCCTGCGAAGACCCATCAGGAACTTCTGCTGGTGGTACTATCAAAGCTTAATAGGGACATGAACCCAGGATGCTAACAGATTCAAAAAAGAGAGGTACACCTTGAGTCTGATGAGCACAACTGTGCACTCAGCCCGCCTCTTACAGACCAAGACATGACAAAGAAAGGCAGAGAATAAATTTTTATTTCCCTTAGTTGAACTCCTCTGACATTTCTTCCATTTTCTTTCTTGGTGTAAATAATAATAATAATAACCAGGGCAGTATTAAAATAATAATCAGCAGCAGCAGTGACAATAATAACTGCCACTTACAGAGTTTACTGTGTTCCTGGCACTGAGCTAAGCATCTTAAATAAATTATCTCACTTAATCCTCACAAAAACTTTGTAAGACAGATCATATTGTTATTCCTATTTTGTGGATGAGAAAACTGAGGCCCAGAGAGATGAACAGCAGCTAGTACTGTTGGGAGGGTTTGCACTCAGGACATGCGACTTGAATGTCCACAACCCACTTGGTCCCTGGGGAAATCCATTCTTTAAGAATGATTGGGAAGTCAGCCCAGGTCCCCACCTGCCACTCCTGGTCCACTAGCTTCTGTGATGCCCAGCGGAGGGTAGGAATCTGTGTGCTTCCCCAAGGGCTTCTCCCTGGTGGAGTCACAGTGCTGAGCCAAGAGAGACCCAATCACCTGAGCCAAGTTTCATTAAAATGTGTGTGTGATTTGGAGGCTTAATGATTATTTTCAGTACCGGTTCCCGCTTATTTGGTTCGGGTTTTGCACGATTAATTAGGAACCTAAATTAATGAGAAGGGAAACACGTGTCCAGCTGGCCCTTCCAGATGTTCCTGGAAGCAAACTCTCCAATTTGCACAACGTGACAGTGTAAACATGACTTAGGAAAGTCGCTCCAAGCCTAGTTCAGTACTCAACACTCCTGGCTGGGGGACCCGGGCCGTGCTGGGGACTCTGTGCTTCCCCAAGTTTGAAGTAACGTCCTAAACCCGCTTGCTGACCCCTTTCTCCTGGGCTTCACAGTGGGCAGCAACAATTATACTTCCTCACCTGAATCCCTGGGCAACAAGGGAAAAAGGAAACCTAAGCTCAGAGCAGGAGGTAGATGAAGAGGGAGATGAGAGAAGAAAAGAGCCATCCTTCGTAAAGATGACACAGGGCTGGGAGGCAGGGGTCTCCAAAATGTCAGTGGCCGTATGCATTTCAGCAGCACTGGCTGGAGGACCAATTTTCCTTCTCAGCCTGTCCTGGGTTTCCTTTTGTCTTCGTGGTGAGAACAGACCAACTCATCTGTTCCAGTTTCTTCTTGCTTGGGTTAGTGACTGAATTAAACCAGGTTCCACCAAGGTCACCTAAAATGTCTCTTCATGATGGAGAGAGGATCCCGTCCTTCTGTGGCCTCCACTTACAGTATTACCTGCTTCAATACTGCACCAGTGTTGAAGTGGGAAATTCCCAGAAAGTTTGCAAAGACCAGGGAGTTTTATAGCGTCTCTTCTCTCGATATATCGGGCACCTACTCTATGCTGGGAATCCCTGGGTGGAGCAAATGGCTGATGTGCTTGGCTGCTAACCAAAGGTTGGAGGTTTAAGGTCACCCAGAGGTGCCTCAGAAGAAAGGCCTGGCAATCTACTTTCAAAAAATTAGTCTTTGAGTTTTGCAGGCAGTGGTGATATGATACCAGATACAAACCTGGATCTTCACCTGGAAATAAAGATGCCCATTATGGATACAACAAGAGTAAATAAAAATCCATTAATTGAAAAAAAATTAGCTATTGATAACCCTACAGAACACAGTTCTATCCTGACACACATGAAGTCGCCATTAGTCGGAATCAACTCGACAACTGTTGGTACACATATTTAAAGTGTCTATTTTGATACTTTCTGACACATGTATACATCTGCGAAACCATCACCACAAACAAGATAATAACATGCCCACCACACCCAAAGGTTTCCTCCTGGCCCTTTGAAATCCCTCCTTACCCCTTTTCTCACCACCCACCCTCCCGCCACCTCCAGGCCACCATTGACTGATTTCTCTCACTATAGAATTAGCTTGCATTTCCTAGAATGTCATATAAGTGGAATCATAGAATATGTATTCTGTCTGCCTTCTTTCACTCAGCATATTTATTTTGGGATTTGTTTGTGGTGCAGTATGTATCAATAATCATTTCTTTTTTATTGTTGGGTAAATAGTTCATCCTATGGAAAGGCCACAATTTTGTGTCTCAGCACTTTTTGGTAGATAGTTGGGTTGTTTCCAGTTTTTACAAATAAATAAATAAAGCTGCTGTGAACATTTGTGTACAGACAAGTCTGTGTGGACGTAAGCTTTCGCTTCTCTTGGGAATATCAAGGCATGGAACGATTAGGTCATATAGTGGGTATGGACTTGACTTTTTTAAGAAACTACTAGAACTCTTCTGCAAGGTGCTGTATGATTTTACATGTCCCTGAGCAGTGAATGAGAGTTCAAATTCGTCTACATCCTTGGCAACATCTCATGTGTTTAGTCTTCAATTTTAGCCATTCTACTAGGCACTGGGGGTTTTTTTGGGTACTAGGTATGCAGTGGTCGCTCACTGTGGTTTTAATTTACATTTTCCAAATAAGTAATGACGTTGAGCATTTTTCATGAGTTTACCATTCATATAAAAAAAAAAGATCATATATATCTGGTTAAATGTCTGTTCAAATCTTTCACCCATTTTTTATTGGGTCATTTATTTTTGTTTCCCTATTAAAGTTTAAGCACGTGTATGTGTGTTCTGAGCATATGTCTTTATCAGATATGTGATTTGCAAATACTTGCTCCCACTGTGGCTTGTCTGTCCATTCTCTTAACAACGTCTGTAAAGAGCAGGCATCTTAAATATTGATAAAATTTAATTTGCTATTTTATACATCATACCATTGGTGTCATATTTAGGGAATCTTTGCTTAACTCAAGTCACAAATCTTTTCTCCTGTGTTTTATTCCAGAAATTTTATAGTTTGGCTCTTACATTTTGGTTAATTTTGAATTACATTTTTATATGGTGTGAGGTATGGGGAAGCCCGGTGGTATAGTGGTTAAGAGCTCGGCTGCTAACCAAAAGACTGGCAGTTCAAATCTATCAGCTGCTTCTTGGAAACCCTATGGGGCAGTTCTCCTCTGTCCTGTAGGGTCGCTATAATTTGGAATCGACTCGACAGCAATGGGTTTGGTTTGGTTTGGTGAGGTATGAATCAGCGTTCTTTATTTTGGCACATGGATGTCCAATTATTCTAGCACAATTTGTTGAAAAGACTGTCCTTAACTCAGTAAAATGGCATAATACAGCTCGTAACATGTATGTTCTACATCTCAGTGCGGTGGTTGTATCCAAGGTCTTAAAAGCTTGCGAACGGCCATCTAAGATACAACTTTTGGTCTCTACTCATTCAGAAAAAAAAAGGAAACCAAAGATTTAGAGAAGAAAGTAGTCTACAGGACTAATAGTCTTCACAAACCAGGGCCTCATCTACCCTGAGACCAAAAGAACTAGATGGTGCCCTGCTATCACTATGACCATTCTGATCAGGGCCACAATACATGGATTCTTAAAGAATGGGAGAAAAATGTGGAACAGAACTCAAATTCTTAAAAAGTCCAGACTTGGTGGACCAGTTGAGGCTAGAGGACACCCTGAGATATGCTTTAAGCCTTAAACCGAGATTATCCCTTGAGGTCACCTTTTAGATAAGTAACAGATTGGCTCATAAAGTAAAGAATGTCACCCACAAGTAATAAGCTCCTTTAAAAAAAAAAAAATCTACATGACAGCAAATAGTCAAAAATTACACTAAAGCAAAGATGAGAAGGTAAGGGGGCAGGGAAACTAGAGTATTGGAAATGGTACAACCAGAATGGAATGAATGAGAATGATAACATATTGTGAAAAATGTAACCAATATCACCAAATAATTTCTGTAATAATTGTTAAAATGAAACCTAATTTGCTGTATAAACTTTTACCTTAAATGCAATAAAATATTATTTTTTTTAAAAAAAAGGTGGTCCTTTCTCCACGAAATTGACTTTGCACTTTTGTCGTAAATCAATTGTCTATGTATTTGTTTCGTTCTGTTGTGCATAGGGACGCTATGAGTCGGAACTGACTCGACGGCACCTAACAACGACAACAATGTGTTTGTGGATCTGTTTCTGAAGTCTCTATTCTGTTCCATTGATCTGTCTGTCCTTACACTGATACCATACTGTTTTGATTACTGTAGATTTTTAATAACTTTTTGATGACTTTGTTGTTTTGTTTTGTTTTTTACAGTTGTTTTGGCTATTCTAAGCGCTTTGTTCTTCCAAGTGAATTTCAAAATCAGCTTTTCAATTTCTATTCCCCTCCCCCTCACCCTACTACCAAAATAAATAAATAAAGCCTGCTAAGTTTTTATTAGGATAGCATTAAATCTACATCTATAGATCAATAGATCATTTTAGTGAGAAAAATATTGAGACTTCTGACCCACGAACATGGCATATCCTTCCATTTATTTACTTCATTTCAGCAATGTTTTACATCCTTTGTCAGAATTAACACTGAAGCACCTTAAGCAGGAGGTTGGCATGGCCTACTTTAATATCTAGAGTGAGAATCAAGGCCTGGAGGAGGACAAGAGTAAGAGCAGGGAGACCAATTTAAGGACAGAGCCCTGGAGGCTCACTGGTTAAGAACTTGGCTGCTCACCAAAAGGTTGGCAGTTTGAACCTCTATCAGCCACTCCTTGGAAACCCTATGGGGCAGTTCTACCCTGCCACTATGAGTCAGAGTTGACTCCACATCAAAAGGTTTGGTTTTTCGGTTCTGCATAGTCTAAGCAGGAGATGATAGTGGCTTGAACCAGGATGGTAGCAGTGGAGACAGAAAAAAGTGAGCTAATTTGAGATCTAATTTGGTTGAACCAGATGAAATTGCCAGGATCACAGCTTCCTTGACCTACAAAAATGGCAATTTCATATGTTTCACCCTAATATTTTCGCGCTTGCATGGCCAAGAATTGCAGGTGGGTTGGATGCAGGGAATTGAGGAAAAGAAGGAACGAAGGACAGCTTTTAGGCGCTTAGATCAAGCAACTCAGTGGATGGTGAGCCCATTTACTCCGACTGCGAAGACTGAGGGAGAAAGGGACCGTGCCGCTCTCTTCTCCCTGATTTTCCCTTTATTCCCAATTCTTTTCTCTTTCTCTCCCTCATCTTTAGCTTTCCAGGGGACACAATTATCACAGGGCTACATGTTTACTTTTAAACACGCATTTTTCCCACCCGGCTCCCTGTCTGACATTTTAATGGCTGCTGCTGGCTTTGCTTTTCCTGGTTACCGCATACAGAGAGAACGTTTTTTTTCTGTCCGTAGTTTGAGGTTCATGCATACTCCCTTAACTTCAATGCCATAGCAACATGCCCTTAACTTTTTATTTCTTTGAGCCCAGTCCTCATCTGGAAAGGTTCTGGACCACATTTTCAAGCAGTTTTGGTGCGATCAATGGGAGGCTCCCAAGTTTATGGAGGGAAGGCTAGGAACACATGAGTTTATACTCAAATTACTATCCTAAATGGCTCCACGGGGGCTTTTGTTTAGGGGTCACTGAGAGCCAGAATGGAATGCTTTCCCTTCTTTACTTTATCCCAGACCTTGGGGCACGAGGACCATAAATGCAGGTAATGTGTTTTATAGCCAGCTTCTCTAGGTTCATTCTTCCACCTCTCTCCCCACTCCCAAATGACGCCCATGAAATTCCACAGAGCTGCCCTGGACTCACTTTCCACAGCCCTGTTTGTACAAAGGCTCAGAGATGTGGGTAGCTGAGCAACATGGCAGTGCCCCTGAGGAGCATGACCCTTCCTGCCCATGGCTCAGCCAGACATGAGTGATTGCCTTCAAGCCCAGTGATGACATTCAAACTGAAAAAGGCTACTCACAAGGTAGTGAGGTCCCCGTAACTGCAGGTATTCAAGAGTGTGCAGACAACTACTTGATAAAGGTAGTATAATTGGAGGTTTATGCACCTGGCAGGGAGCCAAACTATAGCCTTTTAAGTTTCCTTAGAGCACAGGCTTTTTTTCTAGACTAAGATATCTCTTCATTGTTTCACAGATATCCACTGAGCACCTACTGTGGGTTGGAAATTGGACCCTGAGGGTACAGAAGCGAACAAGATGGATGAGGGCCTACACCCTGGGACCTTACCATCTAGTGAGGGTGACAAGCAGTAAATAAGTAATTTACAATGAGATGATGAAACTAATTGTAGCTATCAGGTATGGGGCCAGGACCCCTGCTGGCATTTTACATGGATTATCTCAAAGACGCTTCTTATTCCTATAAAAGATGAAATGGAGGCTCAAAAATTGACATAAATTGTCCAAGCGTACAAAGCTGCTACCTGCTGAGGTTTCCAGGGGCCGTGCTCTTTTTTTTTTTTTTTTAATATTTTATTGTATTTTAGGTGAAATTTTATACAGCAAATTAGACTCCCATTCAACAATTCATACACAAATTTTTCTATGACATTGGTTACAATCCCTGTACTGCGTTAGTGCTCTGCTCATTTCCACCCTGCCTGCTCCATTTCCATTCATCCAGCTTCCCTCCCCTCCTTGCCTTTTCATCTTTGCTTTTGGGTAAATGTTGCCATTTGTTCTCGTGTGGTTGATTGTTCTAAGAAGCACCTTCCTCATCAGTGTTATTATTTATTTTATAGACCAATCTATTATTTGGCTGAAACGTGACCTCTGAGAGTGGCTTCAGTTCCACGTTAAAAAGGTATCTTAGAGCAATAGCCTAGGGGGTTCCTATAGTCTCTATCAATCCAGTAAGTCTGGCCTTTTTTATGAATTTGAGTTTTGTTCTATGTTTTTTCCTATTCTATCTGGGACCTTCTATTGTATCCCTGGTCAGAACAGTTGGTAGTGGTAGCCAGGCACCAGCTAGTTCTTCTAGTCTCAGGCTAGAAGAGGCTGTGGTTTGTGTGGCCCATTGGTCCTGTGGACTAATTTTGTTCCTTGAGCTTTTGGTTTCCTTCACTCTCCTTTGCTCCAGGTGAGAAGAGACCAACAGTTGTATCTTAGATGGCTGCTTGCAAGCTTTTAAGACCCCAGATACTACTCACCAAACTAGGATGTAGAACGTTATCATTATGAGTAGGGTCCAGTGCTTTTAACTACACCTCTGTTTAAGAGTCTTACAGGACCAAGCTGGTGCCCAGGTCCAGAAGGCCCAGTCCTCCATGGTTCCTACCACCACTACCCCCATCCTCACCTGGAAAAAGGTAAGCAGTACAAGTATACTCACTCCCTTTCTCTTCACCAAACATACTAATCCTCGTGGCCCCCAAATAAAAACTGTCTCTCTGCCTCATGCAATTAAGTGTGTCACCTCCCCTCTCCACACAATTAAAATAACATAAAATAATCTTAGAAGAAGCACAGACAGAATGCTTCTTAAAAACAAGGATGACGAGACTTCGTCTCACATGCTTTCAACATTTTATCAGGAGGGACCAATTCCCATAGAAGGACACTATGCTTGGTAAAGTAGAGGGTCAGTGAAAAGAGGAAAACCCTCAATGAGATGGACTGACACAGTGGTTGCAACAATGGGCTCAAACACAGCAATGATATGTTGTACATAGGATGGCTATGAGTCAGAATGGACTCAATGGCATCTAATGACAACACCAACATGAAACTTGAAGCTTGAGACACGCCAGAGCTCCCACTGTCATTCTGAAAGTAGAGAGTCTGAAAGAAAAGGCAGGAGGGCTTGTGAAGACCCTACTGTGTGCTCAGCCCTAGAAGGGGGTGAGGGTTGAGCAACTGGAATGTGATGACCAAATAAAATAAAAGTTACACTATCTGCGCTTGATATACTTAAAATCCAGTATAAAAAAGAGAGAGATAGTCAAAAGGTGGGCAAAAAAGTGCCAAGGAAGGACCTAAGGCAAGGCATCCAGGGTGTGCAATCTGCAAGTCCTAAGTCTTGCTCTGTGTCTTTGGACAAGGCCCTTTGCCTCTCTGAGTCTTGGATTCTTCATCTACAACAGCATCTCACCTATAGGGTTCTCTGTGATGACGGAAATGTTCAGTATCTGCAGTGTCTCACACAGTATGCACCAACCACGTAGGGCTTTGGTGCTCATGAAATGCAGTTAGTATGGCTGAGAACTGAATTTTTAATTTTATGAAATTTCAATTGTTTTAAACTTAAATAGCCACATGTGGCTAGTGGCTACCATATTGGGCAACATAGATCTAGAAAGTTAGAAGTTAGAAAGCTTTGTCTTTTTCAACTACTATGTTGAGAGAGAGCCTCAGGATTATACACTTTGCCTCTGAGACCGTCTTAAAATAACGTAGTAGTGAAGCACTCCAGCTCAGGGAACACGTCCCAGCTTTAACATATCTAGGCCGTGGACCAGTCCCTTAACCTCTCAGTGCCTCAGTTTTCTTACCTATAAAATGGGGATAATAACAGTGCCTGGCTCACAGGATTGTTGTGAGAATTAAATGAGATAATAGATGAGGTGCACTTAGAATAGTGCCTGTGACTTGGTAGATGCTCAACAAGTGTAGCTGTTTAAATAATAAGTTTCATCGTCAACATCATCATCTTTGGGGTTTGGTGTCACTGGGCCTCCTGGAGTCACATCCTGTTCCCCTAACAACTTACCCTTCACAGGTAGGCATTGTTAACCTCTAAGAGCCATCTTCTTGACCTCAGTTGTCCAGGTGGAGTGATGAGAGATGACAGCCCAAAGTCTGCGTGCCAAGGCTGGTTCCCTTTCTAGCAAGCCTTCAGAGTCTCCTCCTTTCCAGCACCTGAGAGACGTAAAGAGAGTTTAATATCTTTATGGCATCAGCACCCTAGAGACTTTTGCCAAAGGGATTTAGATTGTTCTTGGGTTTCCAGATTAAGCGATAAGTGCAAATCAACAAGATAATGATTAAATGGAGACCTTCAGATAATTGCATTTGGAAGTTTTTTGTTTTGTTTTGTTTTGTTTTCTCTTAAGGCTGTTAACAAAATTCACACAGGCCTAACAAAGAACACAGAATTCCTTCCCCCCCCCCACCCCCACCACTTATTTCCAATCCACTTAATAAGAGAAAAAAAAAATCTTTCAAGTATGGAAAACTGTTCTTAAGTTGCTTTGGATTCAATTCAGTTTAATAGCTACTGTGGGATTTCTGTGTGTGGGAAACTTCCTGGGGAGTGTCACCAATTCAGTGTATGGCCATGGGCAAGAGTCCTTTTCTTTGGGCTCCAGTTTTCCCATGGATATGACAGGGATTTGGACTGGGTGGGGGGTGTGGAGGGGGGGTCTTTAAAAGGCCTTCTCAACTCTGGAAAGGTTCAGTGATATCCACCCTCCAGGCCTAGAAGTGCAGAAGGCAGAGATCAGGAGTCAAAAGCGCAAACACGCCCAGGGGACAGGCAGATAACAGGAGGGAGTGTATTAGGCTGGCTGGGATTGTGGTGAGCTGGAGAAGCCACACCCCACCTACAGGAGGCGCTGTTCCGTGTCTCCAGCTCATTGTTACCACATGGGAATATGGGCATCCTGTTGACAAATCTTCAATTTTTTCAAGACAAGCCAGAAATCTGGATTTTTATGTAAAATCTCCCAGTTTTAAATATTGGCTCAAAATAATAATACTAATACTCAGTGGGCCAAGGAAAGAATATACGTAGGTGGAATTCCATCCTCAAGGCTGCTCCTCCGACACTGGGTATAGACGATTGAGCCAAATGAACCTGAGTCCAGGTGGTTTGTCAAATAAATCCCAGGTATCAGGCCAGTTCCTTTCATCTGACACTTTTGGCTAAAAATCAACACAATGACCTTTGTCCAAAAACAATGAAGCCCCGCCTGGACTCTAAAAACCAAACGCAAACAAGATTCCTGCTGATTTCAGGGAGTTGGCCTCCCGGCAAAGAGAGTTGACTTTCAAAGGCCAGTGTTGAACTCCACCCACTTTCCAGGCAACTGAACCCAATATTACCCTGGATCATCTTGAATTCCTGGGCAGCAAAGCGATCAAGAAATTCCCATGGCTGAGTCACACAATCACTTTCTCGGAACTGTGAGGAAACAAACATGCCAGGTGACTTATGATTCCCAACTAATCTATCCTGGAAATGGTGGCTATTGAGCTCCATTTCTTCCCCTCTCATAGCAGCCTGTCCAAGGCCTTCCTAGCTTTCATCACAATCTGTAATTTAAAAAAATGCTTTGGCTTCTTTGTTTATTGTCTGCATCCCCCACTCAGCTAAAACAGAAGCTCCACGAGAGTAGGGACCCTGCCTCTCTCATTCACAGCTGTTCTCGCAGTGCCTGTAACAGAGTCAAGAACAGCTATTGTTGTTGTGTGCTATTGAGTGGATTTTGACTCATAGTGAACATATAGGGCAGAGTAGAACTGCCCCATAGGATTTCCAAGGAGCAACTGGTAGATTCAAATTGCCAACCTTTTGGTTAGCAGGTGAGCTCTTAACCACTATGCCACCTGGGCTCTCTGTAGAGATTAAAAATTTACAGCCTAGGAAACCCTATGGGGCAGTTCTACCCTGTCCTATAGGGTCACTACGAGTTGGAATCAACTCGATGGCAATGGGTAATCTTTACAGGAGCAAATCACCAGGTCTTTCTCCCAAAGAGCCACCTGGTGAGTTTGAACCACAGATCTTTCAATTAGCAGCTGAGCACTTAACCATGGCACCACCAAGGCTCCTTCTAGAACAGTAGGGTTCCATATATATTCATTAAATACAAATTAATGAGTGATCATCGAAGTTATATTTGAGTGTCTCCAGGAGCAGGGAGCTTATGACAAACAGCTTGTTATTTCTTGGACACTTCTGTGGAATTAGAAGTTCTGCTAAAACTAGTTTGAAGCCAGATGATTTCCATTAGCCTCAGGTTTATCTCTTGGGGTCACATGGGCTAAGCCTAAATCCTCTTCCAACTCACAGGCTCCTAAATGTCTGAAGACAGGTATAACTTCCTCCTGAGTCTTGCTTTTCTTCATACAGGCAAAACATTTTTATTCCTTCGTGTTAACCTCTTACAGGGGGAGGACAGTGTTGGGGGGCAGGAGTGGGTGGGAAGGGGCCAAGAAGAGGTCAGCAAATCACAAGTCCTGAACACAGGGCACAGTTGACAGTGGCATTGGCACTCTTGCTTTCAATGTGCGCTTTTAAAAAGCCAGCTGGTTCAGTTTTTTAAAATGTGCATTTCTCAGTCACATTTGGATGCGCATATTGAAAAATAGGCCTGTGTCTTTGCACCCAGACACATTTCTACGTGAATACAACGGAAAGATCCATTGGTTGTGTTACGAGAAAATGACTTGGACCCTGCCAACCTTGAGATTCTAGGACTCCAGGAAGAACAGCAAACACTGGCGGGAGGGTGTGTGTGTGTGTGATGGGCTTGTTTCCTAAACACGTGGCTCTGAAAATGCCTTTCGAAGGCTCCAAAGCCCGTGGCCCGGAGCCTCGGAGCAACGGGTCCAGGAATGGTGGTGCCCTGAAGAAAATGAAATCTTTCTGGAGAACAGGACTGTGCTTCTCACTTCCCTCAAGTTTCCTGCTTAGCTGACCAAGATTATCAATTATCTCTCAAAGTCTAGATGGGGAGCAGACTAGGAGACCCAGTCAAGGCCCTCCTGAGACCTAGACACCAAGCCCCTGTGCCTAGCTGAAACCCACATGCTCTTCACCAAGGCTTTGCACCGGTAAAGAGAGGGGCACTTTTCAAAGCACCAGAGAGCCAGAGGAGAAGTGGCTAAGGCCTGAAATGTAATCAGCTGAGCCCCGACACAAAGCCGAAAGCAAACAACTGCAGTACCTCAGCTGGGCTGGAGACCATACATGCCTGAATATTAGGCAAGCTTATTATTTGTAATTTTTTTACTGTGCTAAATACATATATCAAAATTTTCCATTTTAACTGTTTTTCAGTGACATTGATTACATTCACAATGTTGTACAACCATCAGCTCTATTTCCAAACCTTTTTTTTTTATCACCCCAAGCAGAAACTCTGTATCAATTCATTAATAATTCCTCGTTCCCCTCTTCCCCTGGTCACCTCTAATCTACTTCTGTCTCTACGAATTTAGCCAGATTTTATTTCCCCCTAAAATTATTCCCTGAATAAGAGGGAGTTGGATTACATTTAAAGCCGTACAAAGTTCCTCGTGTTGTAAAAGGCTCTCTCAAATATGTTAAACAAACTATTTTGAACAAACAGTACTATTTCAGGAAAACAAGTTAGCCTGAAATAACCTCAACCAGCTGGCTTGGGATGTTAAGAGAGATCACCTGACAGAATCAGTAAAGAAGGAGGACAAAGATTTTTAAACAGATTTAGTCATCCTTCCTGGGGCTATGATTTCACAAGTCCAAGTTGTATAGGATGTTGTACACAAGCTTTTAAATGACTGGTTCCAAAAGCAATGTAAGTTGTTACTTCTGGAAAGCAGGAAGAGTCCTTGTGTATTGGGATAAAATTTCTCGTGTCAGCATCACTCACGGATTGAAAAAGTGCAGTGTCTAGACACAAAGGAAGACATTTTAAGGGGGTAAAAAGGTCAATCCATCAAAAAGATATAATAATTATAAATATATATGCACCTAAGAACAGAGTCCCAAAACTTATGAAGCAAAAACTGACATAATTGAAGGAAAAATAGACGATTCAACCATAAGAATTGGAAACTTCAATAGCATACTTTCTATAATGGATAGAGCAACTAGACATAAGATCAACAAAGAAATAGAAGACTTGAACTGTGCTATAAACCACTATACCTAACAGACATCGATAGGACGCTCCTTCCAACAGTAATAGATTTCACATTCTTCTCAAGTACACAAGGAACAGTCTCCAAGATAGACTGTATATTAGACCGTAAAACAAGTCTCAATACATTTTAAAGGACTGGGATCACACAGAGTATGTTCTCCAATCATGACGAAATGATATTAGAAATCAATAACTGAAAGAAATTTGAGAAATACATAAATATGTATAAACTTAACTGCATACTCCTAGCTAAATCATGGGTCAACAAAGCATAAATTATAAATACTTGAAAACACAATATACCAAAACTTATGAGATGCAGCTAAGCAGTACTTAGAGGAAAATTTATAGCAGTGAGTCCCTGGGTTAAGAACATCCTACTTACAGACAACTCGTACTTAAGAACAGACTGCCATAAAGCAGTGGAGTTGCCAGGGTTGGTGTCACCCAGTGAAGTAACTCATAGCATCACACCCCCTGCCATGGACCTCCTCCCGTACCAGACCATACAGAATCCTTAGTAATGTTTTTTGTACTAATGATACTCGTAAATCATAATTCCCACATGTCACTCCTTCTTTTCCTTTAATTACTACTTCATTCTCAAAAGAGTTATTGACATAGGTTCCCAAGTACTAACTACCACAATATTATAGCTAAAACACCAGGAAATTTGACAAAACATCAGCAGCAACAAAAACAACAGTGTGTGCTTGTAGTATGTGCAGATGAAATCACATGACTCGAAGCATCTTCGTGATTGGTTGGTAATGACGCTCTAACCAGAGTCCATTAGAAAGTTCAAAAACTAAGTTAGCATAGAATTTTGGCCTTGTAGGTATATTAATACTTGTAAGCTGGGCTTACAAAAATGTTCTTGTTGTTATGACTAACTAAACCACTAACTCAGAGCGACCCTATAGGCCAGAGTAGAACTACAGGGATATTTTTACAGACAGTAGTTTTGGTATCACCCCCTCTGACAGTGTCGCCTGGTGCAGTCTGCACCCCCACACTTTCCTAGTGATGCCACTGCCATATTATATTGAAAACTGAGTTAAATACAATGGTTGATAACAAACGCACACACTACTTTGTGATGTTCATGAAAACCTTGCACAGCTTCAGTGGTTCCTCTTCTCAGGGAAGGAGACCATGGGCCACCATTTTAATTCAGATCACATTGCCATTAACAGTGTGTTAAGTGGGTAACTTTGTATTTGACTTAAATTTTTCCCTTATTTACCCTTGTAACCATGCCTTCAAAGCATAAATCCAACGCAAGTGCTAGTGATGCATCAAAGAAAAGGAAAATGATCGGGATTGAAAATAAAGTGGAAATAGTAAAGCGATCTGAAGAGGTGAAATGCCATCAGTTAGGCTACAGTCAGCCAATGATCAGAACAATTTTACGGGATAAAGTGAGAATAATGGAGCATGTGAAAGTCTCTGCCCCATGAAATCTACAATTATTACTAAGCAATGCAGCGGTTTAAGTATTGAAATGGAAAGGCTATTGATAATTAGTTAGATGATCAAAATCAGCGTAATATGCCTACTAGCCTTACTTTCGAGCAAGAAAAGGCTCGAAGTCTTTTCAGTGATTTAAAACCTGCACGTGCAGCAAGGGAAGGTGATTGTGAGGAAGAATTTGCTGCAAGAAGGGTTTGGTTCCATCATTTGAAAGAGAGGGCAAATTTACATAACACTGAAGTGCAAGGTGAAGCAGGAAGTAATGATGTAGATGCAGCCAATGATTTCCCTGAAATGTTGGAAAAAATCCTTGAGGTTATTTGCCAGACCAAATATTTAATGTAGACAAGACTGGTTTACTTTGGGGAAAAAATGCCTGAAAGGACTTACATTTCTAAAGAGGAAAAATGTACCGGGGCATAAGGCATCTAAGGGTAGGCTAACATTAGTGCTTGGGGGCAACACATCCGGAGATTTCAAGCTCAAGTCTTGGCTCCCTAAATCTGAGGGTGCTACGCCTTATCATTAAGGCATGTCTTCCCACTATTTGGAAGGCAAATGCAAAGGTTTGGGTTACAATTGCCATCTCTGAAGGCTGGTTATTGAACCATTTTGTCCCTGCTGTTGAACATTATTGCTTGGCCAAGAAAATTCAAGATTCCCTTTGTGCTTGACAATGCACCCAAACATCCACGCACTTTAGATGTCCTTCACCCCCTGTAAAGGCTGTATTTTACCCCCCGACACCACATCGCTATTTCAGCCAAAGGATCAGAGAGTCATAGCCTTCTTTAAGGCATATTATTTACAGCAGACCTTCTCACAAGCAGTCAGGGCTACCCTGAAGATGATGTGATGAACTTAAGGGAATTCTGGAGGAATTACAACATCTATGATGCCATCAAAAATATTGCTGATTCTTAGGATGAAGTGAAGCAGCCAAATATGTAATGAGTGTGGAACAAACTGTGCCCCAGTTCATGCATGCTTTTGAGAGATTTACAGCTGACGACATCTCCAAAGCCGGGCAAGCTGTGGTTGATATTGATAAACAACTGAAGTAAGACATCAAAGAAAATGATGTCATAGAGTTACTCAAATCCCATGACAAAGAACTGACCAATGAAGACCTTATGGAACTAGAGCAGCAGACGATGGCATTTCAGAAAGAAGACTGGGACCTAAAAACTCCAGAAACAAAGTTTTTTGATGAGCTAGCTGAAGCCATTGGTCTCAGTGAAGAAGGGATGGCAAAATTAGATCCTAATACAGAGGAGTTCATCATAGTTTACCGTAGTTATCTAGAACCTCAGCTGCTACAAGGCCATTTATGACAAGAAAAAGAAAAGCATTGCACAAACCTCCCTTGATGCCTACTTCAAGAAATTGACTCCAGTAATAAACCCCCCTCTCTAGTGGTAGAATCAAACCCTGACTCTCCAGTACCAGGTCCATCCTCTCCACCACCAGGCCCATCATCATCTTAAACAGTAGCTACCTCTCAATCATCTTCCCCTGCGTCATCCAATTATTACTGCTATCATAGTGTTACCTAATGAATGCTCCTTCTGGCATGCAAGATATGATGGAACAAGAGCAAGGGTTAACCTTTAATCATGATCTGTTTTCTTTCTTTCTTTTTTTAATATCTAAACTGTTTCTTTAATGTCATTACATTACTGTACACGTACATTCCCAGATTCTCTCTCTTCAGTACAGTACCATAAGTAGTTACTTTTATTATTACTGTGCTATTATTACATACTGTATTATTATGTTTAAGATGTTTTAGTGTTTTTGGAAGTATTTCTTAAGTATTTTCTGTAGAAAGGTAAATATATATACCACGTACTAAGGCAAACATTTGACTAACTGACACTAACTAAGAACCGTATGTATTTGTTTTGGCTTACCTAGAAATTCAACTTAAAGACAGACTTTGGATCAGGTCTCATTGGTAACCTGGGGACTGCCTCTCTTAAAAAAGAAGGACCTCAAATCAATACCCTAAACTTCCACCATGAAAAACTAGAAAAAGAAGAGCAAACTAAACCCAAAGCAAGCAAGAAGAAAGGAAATAATGAAAGATTAGAGTGGAAATAAATGACATAGAGAATATATAAACAATAGAGGAAATCAATGAAGCCAAAGGTTAGTTCTTTGAAAAGATCAAAAAAATCAACAAACCTTTAGCCAGACTGACCCAAAAGAGAAAAGTCTCAAATTACTAAGATCAGGCACAAAAAGGTGGACATCACTACTGACCTTACAGAAGAAGTGCAGTCTCCATGCTTTTTTGTAAATAATGACAAGTTGACTCTAAACTTTATATGAAAAAGCAAAGGTATTCAAATATCCAAAACGATTTTTAGAAAAAAGAACAAAGTTGAAGGATTCATACTCCCTGCCCTCCAAGGCTCAGCACAATTTTCAGGTTCTCTGTGCAGCCACCTTTTACTCCTTCCAATCTGATTTCAACACAGCTCCTCCTTGGTTCCTCTAGGAACCTGCACAAACCTTCAACAAGATGCTCTTGGCACCATATTGTGTGACCTGCATCTTGAGGATGCAGACGGTATCTTTCCTTCTTGTACCCCCCGGGCTAGGCAGAGTGCTCCAAACAGAAATACCACAAGTGGATGGCTTTAACAAAGAGAAATTTATTTCCACACAGTAAAGTAGGCTGAAAGTCCAAATTCAAGGTGTCAGCTCCAGGGGAAGGCTTTCTCTCTCTGTCGGCTCTGGAGGAAGGTCCTTGTCCTCAATCTTCCCCTGGTCGAGGAGCTTCTCAGGTGCAGGGACCCCAGGTTCAAAGGATGTGCTCTGCTCCTGGTACTGCTTTCTTGGTGGTATGAGGTCTCCAATTCTCTGCTTGCTTCCCTTTCATCTCTTGAGAGATAAAAAGGTGGTGCAGACCACACCCCAGGGAAACTCCCTTTACCTTGGATCAGGGAAGTGACCTGAGTAAGGGTGGTGTTACAATCCCACCTTAATCTTCTCAACATAAAATTATAATCACAAAATGGAGGACAACCACATAATACTGGGAATCATGGCCTAACCAAGTTGACACATATTTTTGCGGGGACACAAATCAATTCATGAAAATAGATGTTACTTTAAATGGATAGAAAGAAGGAAAGGAGGGAGGGAAGGAGGGAGGAAGGATGGATGAATCTTTTTACCTGTTTACAAATGGATGCAGCAAACGTGGTTTCTTAGATCATTACCCCAAAAGGAACACTAAATTGTGAAACCAGGAAAGTCTCAGCTCTGCCACGAACCCCCCTTATGAGTTTATTCTAGTCACTTCCTCTCTCTGGCCCTCAATGTTGTCTGGAAAATTTGTGAGTTTTATCAGGTGATCTCTAAATGTCACCCAGGTATGCGTTTTGTTATCCTAGGACTAAGCAGGTTCTTCAGGCTATGTCCAGAGCATCTAGCATTTGATGGAAGTGCCCTTTAAAAACCAAATTTAGTGGGCCTGTTCACTATGTGGTCACCCCAGCTGAGCACCTCGACACTACACTTCATCCTTCTCCAGAAGTTTTTGCCCTACTTAAACTCAGCTTCTTTTGTAGAAATTTACATGACATTCAATCAGCATTCACAACAGGTTTTTGGCATGGAGAATTTGTCAGCTACAACAATATCACCCTATAAACTGGGCCTAAAGTTCCTTTTTCTGTGGCTGATGGGAAAGGACACTGTGGACAGGAATTTATAAGGTGGCTCTGGTTTGACAGACAGCCATGTGGGTGAAAGAAAAAGGCAAAGGAGGTCTCCTTCAGTATTTAAAATTGTGTGTTCTCCTGTAAAATCTGGGAATTGTCTGGAACATGCCGCAGCAGCAAAGAAACCAACTGCTCGGTCCTTTTCTTGTCTCTCAATTTCAAAGACATTATCATTTAAAACTGGATCATTTCTTAGAGACTTTTTTTTTTAACACACGCACACACAAAATGGCTCGGTCTAATTTAAGAATTGTAACTCCTTTTCATTTTTGATGAAGATACCCACTCAATTCCTTATTCTGACTCCAGCCACAGGAGTTTTGATAAGAAATTAATTTTCAACATCCTAGCCTGGGCCAGCTTGGCCCAGTATTCAGTATTCGGACTCTTAATCTTGAAATGACAATTATACCATCCTTGCTCCAACATTAGTCAATTTTGTATCAGAACTTTTTCCAAGGTCCTAACCAAGGATGGTAAACCCTGGTGGTGTAGTGGTTAAGAGCTAAGACTGCTAACAAAAAGATCAGCAGTTTGAGTCCACTAGGCTCTCCATGGAAACTCAACAGGACAGTCCCACTCTGTCCTATACAGTCTCTGTGAGTCGGAATCCACTCGAGTGCAACAGGTTTGGTTCTGGATTTTTTTTTGAACCGAGGACTGGGAGCCCTGGTGGAGTGGTAGTTAAGTGCTATGGCTGCTAACCAAAATGTTGGCAGTTCAAAGTTACCAGCCACTGTCTTGGAAACCCTATGGGGCAGTTCTACTCTGTCCTGCAGGGTCGCTCTTAGTTGGAATTGACTTGAAGGCAATGGGTTTGGTTTTTTTTGGTAATCAAGAACCACAGAAGCCCTTCATTTTGGCATCCCCCCAAAAGTATTGCTCTTCTTAGGAAAAGAGAATGTAGGACTTTGGAATAAGGGAGTCAGTTGTTTTTCCGCTGAGTCCCTAGGATGCATTGTTCCTATTCTAGAAATTTTGTAGCTAAAAATACCTACAGCTAGAATACATTTTTTTTTTTGCTACCATTTTATAGCCATTATACGAAGTATTTTAGTTACTATCAGACATTCTTATGCATCGTTTCCACAACTAAAAAAATTATGCAAAAATGTGGTCTTGGTTTACCACTTCTCTACTTTGATATGCCACAGAGAAAGGTAAAACCGGATACTAGGTGAAAAAATAAAAAAAGATTTCTTTCTCTGCTTTTAAGGCAGCTCACCAAGAAGCTACTACCAAATAAAGAGAATGCACGGACCCATTAGAGAACGCCTCTGTTTGTATTTGGTTGGCCAGCCCGGGACATCTTTTCAGAATTTTAACTACAGCATACCTTCCGTGCCAGGGCCTGAGAACTGGACTGGCGAGCACCAGGTGAGCTCCCCAATGTGTTCACACCCCAGCGCTCTCCCTGACCAACTGCGTGCCTGTGTACAAATTAAAGGAGGGGAATTTCAGCGTCTGGCTTCCTGGGAAATAAAAGGTCAGGGGGGTTATTAGCACCGTCAGGTCTTGATGGCCCAGAATCATGAAAAGGAGCGCTGGCCTGGAAACTCCCAGCCACAGGGCCATTGCCCTCCCTGCACCTTGGGGGAGTGCCCCGCCCCCATTTTTACTCCCTTATCCCCTCTTGCGCCAGCCTCTACCTCTGGGAGGAAGCAGTTTGAGGACCTTAAGAACGGCTCCAAGGAACTCATCTCCGAGCAAAATCTGGATGCGTCTTCGTGCATCACGAGACCTGGTCAAACGTGGAGATGAGTGAAAGAAAAAACAAAGTGCAGTTCAGGCTGGTGTCAGCAGAGGTGGGGAGGAGCTGTGGAGCGGGGTTAATGGGGTTGGGCAATAGGCCCAACCCTTTAATCTTGCGGCAGCCATTTTAGGTCCCCAACAGCGCACCCCTTCCAGGTCACTTCCTGTGTAGGCCGGGAAAAGGTGGTGACCTTGCTCATATGGATGCAATGCTTCCTATGGGAGCTTCAGCAATTTCCTGTCATCAGTACCCAAGCACCAAGACCCCACCACCCTATGACAGAAAGTGTAATCCCCGCAGGTAGGCAGATTTTGTACAAAAAAAATACCTAATAATATTAATTACTACTACTACGTGTTACTGTGGAGGCGATTCCAACTCATGGCGGCCCATCCATTGCACAGCAGAAATGCTCCATAGGGTTTTTTGCCTGTAATCTTTATGGAAGCAGATCACCAGGCCATTCATTCCTCCATGGCATCACTGAGTGGGCTCAAACCGCCAAGCTTTATGTTAGTAGTCAAACGCAAACTGTGACCGAAGAATCTTTTATTTATTTATTATTGTACTTTAGATGAAGGTTTACAGAGCAAACTCGTTTCTCATTAAACAATTAGTACACATATTGTTTTGTGACATTGACTGCCCACCCCATGACACGTCAACACTCTCCCTTCTCCACCTTGGGTTCCCCATTACCACCTTCCCTGCCCCCTCCTGCTTTCTTGTCCTTGCCCCTGGGCTGGTGCACCCATTTAATCTCGTTTTGTTTTATGGGCCTGTCTAGTCTTTGGCTGAAAGGTGAACCTCAGGAGTGACTTCATTACTGAGCTAAAAAGGTGTCTGGGGGCCACACTCTCCGGATTTCTCCAGTTTCTGTCAGGCCAGTAAGTCTTGTGTGTGTGTATGTCTGTGTGTGTGAGTTAGAATTTTTTCCTACATTTTCCCCCATCTTTGTCTGGAACCCTCTATTGTGATCCCTGTCAGGGCCATCAGTGGTGGTAGCCAGGCACCATCTAGTTGTGCTGGAGTCAGTCTGGTGAAGGCTGTGGTAGTTGTGGTCCATTAGTCCTTTGGACTAATCTTTCCCTTGTGTCTTTGGTTTCCTTCATTCTCCCTTGCTCCAGACAGGTGAGACCAAAGGAGTATTTTAAATGGCCACTTGCAAGCTTTTAAGACCCCAGACACTACACACCAAAGTAGAATGTAGAACATTTTCTTTACAAACTATGTTGTGTCAGTTAAGGTAGTTGCTCCCCGAGACCATGGTCCCCACAGCCCTCAGCCCTGTCTGAGGGATCTTTTAATATTCATAGATAGATAGATACATAGATGATAGGTAGATACACAGATAGTTGTAGTTAGGTGCCGTCAAGTCAATTTTCAACACATAGTGACTAGTGACTCCATGTGACAGAGTAGAATGGCCCCATAGGGTTTTCTAGGCTGTAACCTTTACAGGAGCAGATCGCCAGGTCTTTCTCCCTTGGAGCAGCTCGGTGGATTGGAACCATCAAACTTAGTTAGCAGCCAAGTGCTTAACTATTGCACCACTAAGATAGATAGACAGACAGATAGATAATGGTAAGAAGGAAGAAAGGGACAGAAGGAGGGAAGGAAGGAGGGTGAGAGGAAAGAAAGAATGAAGGAAACCAAGCTGTAGGGACTTCTGTTCCATTGTTGTTGTTAGGTGCCATCAAGATTGTTCCAACTTATAGCGACCCCATGTACAACAGAACTAAACACTGCCGAGTCCTATGCCATCCTCACAATCATTGTTATGCTTGAGCTCATTGTTGCAACCACTGTGTCAGTACATCTCGTTGAGGGTCTTCCTCTATTTTGCTGACCTTCTGCTTTACCAAGCATGATGCCCTTCTCCAGGAACTGGTCCCTCCTGATAAGTTGTCCAAAGTACTTGAGATGAAGTCTCCCCATCCTTGCTTCTAATGAGCATTCTGGCTGTACTTCTTCCAAGACAGAGAAATTCTTTCTTCTGGCGGTCCATGGTATATTCAGTATTCTTTGCCAACACCATTAATTCAAAGGCGTCAATTCTTCTTTGCTCTTCCTTATCCATGGTCTGGTTTTCACATGCATGTGAAGTGATCAAAAACACCATGGCTTGGGTCAGGCCTGACTTCTAGGGAAAATATAAATATGATTGCATTCCCATCCTAACCCAAGTGCTTTTGAGAAATTGCTGGACAAGGACTGTGCTGCAAGCTGGAGCTGATCCTAAGTTCACCTGCCTCCTCGCATGGAGATTTTGGCCCAGCCATTTAAGTTGAGTTTTCTCAACTATAAGAAGGTGATAATAATAGCCCTATTCCATGGTGTAGTTGCACGGATGGACTGAAACACCGTACGTAAAGCACTTAGCACAAGGCCTGGCATATAACCAAGGCTTAATACAAGTCGGTGTGTGTTGTTATTCTTATCAGGCCATGTTAGAGAGGTCAGGCTCTGTTCAAGTGCTGTGAAAGACAGCAGAGGGGAGGGAAGGGTAGAAGCTAAGATTAGTCAAGGAAAATATAATAGTAATGACAATAATAACAGCTGAGGGCTGTTTACTCTGTTCTGGGCTCTGTGTTCGGAGAATTTTTAGAGAAGTTATCACTTCCAAAGAGTAAGACCCTCTTTCCAGTTCCCTATGGTGGCCCTTCCTTTGTTATCGTAAAAAACCTTTGCCATCAAGTTGATCCTGACTCATAGCAACCCTGTAGGACTAAGTAGAACTGCGCCATAGGGCTTCCAAGGCTGTAATCTTTACAGAGGCAGACTGCCACATCCTTCTCCTATGGAGCGACTGGCGGATTCAAACTCCCAGCCTTTCTTTTCAATTAGCAGTCCAGTGCTTAACCACTGCACCACTAGGGCTCTTTTTTGTTATCATAACTGGGGGTCAAATCAAGTGGACCTTGGCAAAGTTGTGAAGTTGGGTTTAGCTTATCTCTGCTTCCTTTCTTTTTGGTGCCCTTAGCCTGACCCTGGACCCTGCTCCTTCTTAACCATTCATGACCTTTTCCCTCCCTCTCAGGAAAGAATTGATAAAATCGGTCCCAGGGTGCAGTAAAAGACATGGATCTTGAGAATATCAGCCCACACGCACACACTGCCACCTGGAAATTTGCACATTTTCTGAGGACTGGTGGTGGAAACAGTTAATGCATTCAGCTGCTAACCATGAGGTTGGAGGTTCAAGTCCATCCAGAGGTGCCTCAGAAGAAAAGCCTAGCCATCTACTTCTGAAAAATCAGCCATTGAAAACCCTGTGGAGCACAGTTGTACCCTGACATGCATGGAGTCACCATGAGTCAGGATGAACTCTGTAAGGAAATTAGCTCTAATTGAAGAACGGGAGGTGTCCATGGATCAGGTGGGAAGGTGTTTTCAGGGAGACAGGAGCCCTGATTCTGATACCAGACATTTGCCCACCCACTGGAGGTGAACTTCTCCCTGCTCCAGGTATATAGTACTTCACAGTGGAGAAAGTCCTTCAGCCCCATCTTTTCACTGGTACTGGTTAGGGACTGAATTGCCTCCCCCCAAAATGTGTGCCAACATGGCTAAGCCATGATTCCCGGTATTGTGTGGTTGTCTTAGTCATCTAGTGCTGCTATAACAGAAATACCACAAGTGGATGGCTTTAACAAAGAGAAATTTATTTCTTCACAGTAAAATAGGCTAAAAGTCCAAATTCAGGGCATCAGCTCCAGGGAAAGGCTTTTTCTTACTGTCAGCTTTCTCATCAATCTTCCCCCGGATTAGGAGCTTCTCTGAGCAGGGACCCTGGGTCCAAAGGAGGTGCTTTGCTCCTGGCACTGCTTTCTTGGTTGTATGAGGTCCCCAACTCTCTGCTTGCTTCCCTTTCATTTTATCTCTTTTAAGATAAAAGATGGTGCAGGCCACACCCCAGGGAAACTCCCTTTACATTGGATCAGGGATGTGACCTTAGTAAGGGTGTTACAATCCCACCCTAATCTTCTTTAACATAAAATTACAATTACAGAATGGAGGACAACCACACAATACTGGAAATCATGGCCCAGCCAAATTGATGCACACATTTTTGGGGAACATAATTCAATCCATGGCAGTCTTTGTCCACCATTTTGTGATTGGATGTGATTATCCTATGTGTTACAAATCTTACCTCTACGATGTTAATGAGGCAGGACTCAATCTACAGGATTAAGTTGTATTTTGAGTCAATATCTTTTGAGACATAAAAGAGAGAATCAATCGGAGAGGAGAGGGATGTCCTTAACCACCAAGCAGGAAGAACCAGGAGCAGAGTGTGTCCTTTGGACTTGGGGTCCCTAAACCAGGGGAAGATTGATGACAAGGACTTTCCCCAGAGCCCACAGAGAGAGAAAGCCTTCCCCTGGAGCTGATGCCCTGAATTCGGACTTCAAGCCTCTAAACTGTGAGAGAATAAATTTCTGTTTGTTAGAGCCAGCCACTTGTGGTATTTGTGTTATAGCAGCACTAGGTAACTGAGACAGCATCTCTCAGCAGTTTTGTAACATAGGCAGGAAAGTTGAAGCCAGTGGTTGAGCACAAAGAGCCATAACACAGGGCACATGTAATACAGCTGATGTGAGCTGCTTTACTCACTTTCAGCCCTCATCCCGGCCTTCTGATTGGCTGTAGAGGAAAAACAAAGCCTCCATCGAGTCCTGGTATGTCCTTAGCCCGCTCTAATACTTACCCATCTTGCTTTCTAACAAATCGAAAGTGAACCTATGGCCCAGAATCTTTGGCAAGCAACAGCATCTAGCTAGAATTTAATAACAGCTTCTTTGTTTTGTTTTTGTTGTATTTATTTTTCCTGCTACCTTCTATTTATGCCAGCAGGTTTTCCATCTGGGAGAGTGAAATAAAGATTTCTTTTCAAAAATATTTCTTTAGCACATTTAGTGAGTCAATTAAAAGGAAAATAGTAAGTAAATTTAGCACAAGTGGCTCACAGATGTGACCAAAATCGGGAAAATGGTATATACACACGGTTTAAGTCTAGTTTAAGTCCAAAACAGGAAAAAATTAGAACGATATAGCCAGCCCCGGACAACTCTGATAGGCATGCTGCACGAAAAATCATTAGCGTGTTAGCCTAACCTTGGGTGGGCAGATGGGGTGCAATGTCGTTCTTGTACTAGGGGGTAAAACCCATTGCCGACTCATAGCCACCCTACAGGGCAAAGTAGAACTGCCCCACAGGGCTTCCAAGGAACAGCTGGTGGACTCGAACTGTCAACCTTTTGGTTAGCAGCCTAACGCTTAACACCGTGCCATAGTAGAGGGCAGAGTTTGGAAATTTTGTGAAGCCTGTGAGAGCCAGAACTCAAAGGGACTGCCTTGTTTTCTGCCTTTGACAGGGTGCAGTCTTATCCCTTTTCCATTGTTCGGTTTAGCAGAAACTATTTGGGTTTTCCTTCTCTGACAGGTTTCTGCCTTACATGGGTTCCAGCTTTCGCAGGTTTTACTGTATACATACAGAAGAGCTGCATGATACAAGAATTTATTTTGCTCACATTCAGCTAATCAAGGTCGGCCAAGACAGAGGAGGAGGGAGAGAGGTAGAGAAATTTAAGTAGGCCATGAGGCCCCATAAGTAGTGTGACGTGTGATCGTGAACCGCCACCTCCATCAGCCTTGGTTTCGTCAAGCCTCTCACAGTGGGGACCTCTTGCTCCACACACACACAAAAAAAACCCGTTGCCATCAAGTCAATTCCGATTCATTGCGATCGGACAGGACAGAGGAGAACGGCCCCATAGGTCTCCAGGGAGCGGCTGGTGGACTCGAACCACCGACCTTTTGGTTAGCAGCCGTAGCTCTCACCCACTGTGCCCCAGTGTGATTTTACTCTTTCCACACACAGCCCCTAAACGCCTTCTTTAGTGCTCAGTCGGCAGAGCCGCGCTCTCTTCCAGCGCTGGAGAAGGCTCTAACCCGGCTAGGCTTCCTGAGAAAAAGTTGGAGAGTAACTGAAAGGTTTTGGTTTGAAACCATATGTGATTGTTTTCCGCTTTATACCCAGAATCGACATCAGTTATTACATATTTGCCCTGGGGTGCGTGCCCACCTCCCCACTTCCCCTTTCTGCACACCACTACAAGCTGAAAACGGCTGGAAAGCAGGACCTGACCCCTCGCCTGGGGGCTTTTCTGGCCTTGGGAGTGGGCTCAGCTGCCCGCAGGGCAAGACGGCAAAGCTGGCGCCTTAGTCTCCCTGGAAGCAGCCCTCAACCAATAGCAGACAGGAGTTGGCGGATAAATACCGGCAGCCTTACCCCCAGGTGGTGTAACAAAGAGGTGAGTTCCCGGTGGAATGGAGCCCCACCCCTCGGCTGCTAACCAGAAGGTCAGCATTTCAAATCCACCAGCTGCTCCTTGGAAACCCCATGGGGCAGTTCTACTCTGTCCTCTAGGGTCACTATGAGTCAAATTAACAAGGGGTTTGGTTTGTTGGTTTTGCCCATAGTAACCACTCCCCTTTCTTGGCGCCCTTCCCTTCCCTGTCTCACTTTCTCCACCCCTACCCATGCCTACCAAATGAACTGCTGGCTTTCAAACTCTTAGGACTGACTTCTGGAAGAACCCAAATCATAACTCCTGGTATTTTCAGTGTCTATTCTCCTCATCACACGCCTATGCTCTAAAAAGGAAAGCTTAGGGTTTGGGGGAGTCCCTGGGTGATGCAAACAGTTAACATGCTTGGCTGCTAATCAAAAGGCTGGTGTTCCAGCCAGCCCAGAGGTGTCTCAGAAGAAAGGCCTGACAATCTACTTCTGAAAAATCAACCACTGAAAACCTGTGGAGCATAGTTCTACTCTGACACGCATGGGGTCGCCATGAGTCAGAATTAAAACTCAATGGCAACCGGAATACTGGTATATGTTTTTTAAAAGTCAAAATCCAGCATTGTCTGCAAAGCCATTTCCTTAAATAGAAGCTATAGGCACAGTTTTATAGCCTATGTGCTTTTCAAGGGCCTGCAAAATGTCTGAGCCTTCAAACAAAATGTATTGACTCCAAAATGGAAAAAAAAAAAAATCCGCAAAATCAAATGTAATACATGTTTCATTAAATTTAAGTGTACAAAATGTAGTATGAGGTTAACCAGTCAGCCACAGCTCAGATCAATTCGAGTGCCATTACATGTTAATTATAACTAACATAGGGTGTGGGTGTTTTAAAATGATGGATAAGAGGTAGGGTCCAAACCCACTGCCGTCGAATTGATTCTGACTCATACCGACCCTATAGGACAGAGTAGAACTGCCTGACAGAGTTTCCAAGGAGCGCCTGGTAGATTCGAACTGCCGATCTCTTGGTTAGCAGCCGTAGGACTTAACCACTATGCTACCAGGGTTTCCTAGAGGGTGAAAAAGGAGCCCTGGTGGCACAACGGTTAAGTGCTTAGCTGCTAACCCAAAGGTTGGTGGTTAGAACCCACCCAACGGCTCCATGGGAGAAAGACCTGGCGATCTGCTTCCGTAAAGATTAAAAAAAAAAAGCCTGTTGCGGTCTAGTCAATTCAATTCCATCTTAGAGTGACCCTATAGGACAGAGTAGAACTGCCCCACAGGGTTACCAAGGAGCACTTGGTGGATTTGAACTGCTAACCCTTCGGTTAGCAGCCCAAGCTCAAAACCACTGCACCACTAGGGCTCCTCTATAAAGATTACAGCCTAGGAAACCTTAGGGGGCAGTTCTACTCCGTTACATGAGGTCATTGTGAGTAGAACATGGACTTAACGGCCCCCAGCAACAACAGCAGAGCATGAAAAGCTACAAATGGTGTAAAACAGTCGGGCCTGATGGGTGAGGTTGGAATCTGTGTCTGAACCTACACGTTGACTCTTCAAGACAGAGGAGAAGTGTCTTCCCTGCCCCCCTGGCTCTCCGCAGTTATAGATCATTGTTTGCAGACAGGAATCTTTTCTGGGGACAAGCTGTCACCGGTGTTTAGAATCCAATATTTTGCCCTGGCTTTGTTCTGCCTTTGCAAGAATCCATACTCCACAGCGGTTCTGATCTTCCCAGCCAGCTTGGGACACCTCCGGGCCCCTCCCCCACGCCAGCTTTCCATCCAGATGTGCTCGGAAGCCAGCGAGGATCAAGGTGATCAATGACAGCGCCCATCAAAGCCACACAGATAGGCAGTGCACTCGCCACTCCTTGATATAAAAGGTGTTTTATTTCTCATCCCTTTATTTTTGTCACTGAAAGAATGCGTCCCATGTGCGGATTAATTAAAGTGTAAACATTAAATATTGATTGATGCATTATCAGCACGGAGCAGTGGCCTCCCGTCTGATTGATTCCCGTGGTGATTTATTGTCATATTTGGGGAGTCATTTCGCTTAATAACCAAGAGGGATGGCCTGCCTCCCCCCACCGCACCGACTCCACTTCCCTCTTTCCTTCCCGGTACCTCCTCTTATTCTTCTAGGTGACATCTGAGTTCCAATAACTAAAACATCTTCATCTTACTGTCGAGAAAAAAGCGTGTGGCCTGACATTTGTTCTTCATGTGTGTGTGTCTCTGTGTGTCTCGAGGCAATTATCAAATCAATTAACAATTTCATGCCGAAAATAACAAATCTAACCTCTACTCTGGGATATTTCTGATTAACAGAGCTTGCGCTACAGAGTCTCTGGGACATATGATTATAGGCAAATTGGGAGAGGAAAAAAAAAATATATATATATATATAAAATGAAACAGAGAGAAAAGCAAAGTCCTAGTCTTGTCATTTTCCTGAGGTGGGTTTTCCCTGTGGAATCAGAAAATAGACAAGAAATAAAATCACAATTCATATTTATAATTGGTTCTAAGTCTCTATATGAATTGACATGTTGTATTTTATCAGGTAGACTCACACAAAATTGCTGTTTTTATTGGTCAAAAATGATCGACTATCGACAATTTCATATGGTTCAACCTTATAAATTCAAACTCCTTTCTGAAGTAGGATATAATGGTTATTGTTTAACCTGGTTTTTCCAATGAGGAAATTGGCACAAAAGGAGTAAGTCATATGTAGCTGCCACTGAGTCTGTGTTTTACCATCAACTAGGCACTGATCTAAGTGCTTGACATCATTTCCTCACCGATAATGGAACTAGGAAAAGAGGCCAGCATGCTGTCTGTCCTCCTCCCTCCGTCCTGGGAATTCCTTCCTGGTGGCTCAGAGTGCTCCCACCGCCAGAAATCTGCATATGGCATTCAGGTCCCCAGGTCCTCATCGAGGCTGTTACCAAGTTGTACAAATTACATCCCCCAGTCAAGGGGCTTCTTGACATGGTCCTGGGCCAGATTGACCCCTCTGCTTCCTGTGATGCATTTCTCCCAGGACCTGTCAGTGACCCCACAATCCCCTCTATCTTCTTCCATTGACACTTTTCTGAGGACAACCATGATAAACTAAAACATGATTGGCTATTACATAACGGCTATATCCTTTGGAAAGTATCATACACTCCCCAATGGCAGTATATAATTACAAATTATCAATTAGTGAAAACTGTATCAATTGGTGACCATTTTCAGAAAATCTCCTGGTATCATACCTATGATAAGACACCCCCCTATCACAAGACTCTTCTATGAAAAATTTCAGATGAAAAGTTCTTTCTTCCATTGTGTGTGTGTGTGTGTAGTGGTGGTGGTCTTTGTTTGTTTTCCAGCTTATTGAGATCAATGCTTGCTTTGTGGTTTTTATGTGTTGATAAATTCGTTTAAGGCTATAAATTGTTCTCTCTGTGTTACTTTACCCACATGCCTTATATTCTGGCATGTGATGACATTAATTTATACACATTTATTATTTCAGTGGGTTTTTTTTTAATTGTGAAAATCTGCGTAACAAAAATTTCTCCATGTACTACAATTCAGTAACATGGATTACATTCTTCAGGTTGTACAACCCTCCTAGCTAAACTTTTCCAAATTATTCTAATACCATCAACATAAACTCAATAGCCCCTAAGTGAAAACTCCCTCCTGTCTCCCTCCCTCCACCCCTGGTAACCACTAATAAGCTTTGGTCACTATATACTTGCTTATTGTGTATAAGTGAGATTGTACAGTATTTGTCCTTTTGGGACTGACTTATTTTACTCAGCATGGTGTTTTCAAGGTTCATCCACCAGAACTTCATTTCTCTTTCTGGCTGTGTAGTATTCCATAGTGTGTATAAGCCTTTTTTTTTTTTTAAATCCATTCATCTGTTGATGGACATTTCTGTTGTTTCCACCATATTTCAGTTTTTACTTCTTCTCTAACCCGAGAGTTTGTTTGAGAACATGTTTTAAATTTTCTAAGAGAAAAAGTTTGCGGCATGTTTTCTAAAAATAGTATCTGCTACAAATTCTAGGACTGGCCAAACTTCTCTGAGTTGTACTTTTCAAATCAATTTCCCAGCTGTTGAAATTCAAAGATCCAGTGTGATTTCAACTGGTACTACCCCAACCATGTAAGGTAGAGCAGATATCATTGGCCCTCTAAATAGATGACGCTTACAAGGGTTAAGTGGTTTGTCCAAAGCCACAGAACACAGAAAGGACACACTTTAAAAGCTTCTTGGGTCCTAGTGGAGTGCTCGTTCATGCCATTCTCAGTCCTAGCTCTTGATAAGGTTGGCTCATTTATTCAACAAAGTTTGTTGAATCTCTACTGTGTGTTAGGTACTACTCTAGACACTCAGGATGCAGCACTGAATAATAAATAAATAACAATAATAATAAATGTCCTTGTGGGCATTTGCTAGGGGAGTTTACTCTCAGGTCTGTGAGGCCAAAGGTGTGAAAATGGGATCTGGAAGTAGGAGAAGACACTGGGGGCCAGAGGAACCGTGACGCAAGGAGCCAGGGGAATAGCAAATCCTCCTTCCAAGAGCCAATGTAACTGTGTCTCCTGGGATTCCAGTAATTCTTGCAAGCCCACTTGCAGGAGTTACCTTCATCTACTCGGCAGAGGCACTCAACTCAGTGGTAGAGCTGCCATATCTGCTTCTGTCCAGAGACACCCTGGAGTTCTTTCCCAAGAGTTCATCTACCCATCAGGCATCTGTTGGCCACTGTGGACATGTACAGTGTGCGCCACGTACATTGCTAACCACTTCTACCCAGAGGTCTAGTCTTTTCATTTGATCCTGACATTCCTACCCATTTTATAGATGGACAAAGCAAGGCGCCAACAAATCAACTCACCCAGAGTTAACATCGTATGAAGCTGAGGTCTTCTGACCCCAATACCAGCACTCATTCCAGGATTTTGCATCATTGTGCCTTATCAGGAGGAGCCTTCGGGGAAGAATTTGTGGAATTTTGGAAAGGACATCACGGTTGGTTAAGTAGAGAGTCAGGAAAAACCAGGGAATCACACTATGAGATGGAGTCACGCAATAGCCACAACAAACAAACACACCCACGTTTATAAAGTTGGCGCAGGAGCAGGCAACATTTTTTCTGTTATACAAAAGGTCACCATGAGCTAGAGCCAACTTGACCACAACTAAGGGCAACAACATTGCCCTCTGTTATCTACATGTTCAAGCTTTGTTCCTACAACCTTGTTGCCTTAGGCGCCTTCATCATCATTGTCAATATCTCATCAAGGTGTCGATCATCCTCACTGGTGCCGTATCATCAGCAGCCAGGAACTGTGCTAAGCACTTTAGATCCATTGTGCTCTTTAATCAGGGCAGTGGTTAAGAACAGGCGTTGGGAGCGGACCTCCTGGGTTCCAAATCTGGCTCTGCTTCTTGCCAGTTGGGTGATGGTGACACTGGGCGACAGTGACACTGGGCTAAGTCCCTGGCCTAGTGTTGCAGAAGTCACAGTCTGGACTAAATCTGGGTCTGTTGAGCCACAACACTCACATTACCCTGCCTCCTAGAAGTTGGGCATGACCTTCAAAGAAGGCCCTTGAGATGGAATTCCAACATCTTCAGGGGATTTTTTAGGTTCTGTAACTCTACAGACCCATGGATGGCATCAAGTGTAGCCTGACATGTCCAAAGTGGTACTGAAAACATGTCTTACACCCATAGTTAATGGAGGAAGAGATCAGACGTGTGGATACTTCTGGATCGCAAGCCCTGCGAAGGAGAACTTGGGAAAAGCAGAGCATGCCTGCCTGGAAGTCAAATGACACAGGGTGGGTTCCCTGGAAGCACAGCCTGAGGCAGGAATCTGAATGCCTGGGGCTTGTTGAGGAAGTGCTGGAGGAAGGAAGAGAAGCAGGAGAGGGAAAGGAAAGGGCTGAGCAAGGCTGTGGTCTTGACTCAGGTCTAAGCTTGGCCTGGTCGGGGTGGGAGCTCTGAGTGGCAAATTGCTCCTTAGAATCGTCTCCTCTTGAGGCACTGGGACTGGCCACTCACTGGCTAAGGGCTGCCCCAGGAGAGGTAGGGTGTCTGTCTCCAGAGAAGGTGGCAGCTATTAGCTGTCGGCAGCCAGCAGTCTCAGCAGCTGGAAAGTGGGTGCACTGATGCAGTACAGGGGAGGTGGACAGGCCACCAACAGTGTCTAGGACATGAGCCCACACGCATAGGCCATGTGTGCATTACTGAAGTACCCACTGCAGCAGCTTCCCAGTACTTTAGCACTGGCGTTAGAATTGCCAGTTTATGGTGATAATGAAAAGGAAGCCAACTTCTAGTTGGGGTTCTCACAGTTCTTAAGTTCTCTGCAGTCAGTACACCCGTTATTGCCTGCATACCATCCTTGTACACTGCTGCCCACCAGTGCTTCTAAGCAGAAGAAAAGCCAGGGGCCAATTTGCAGAGATGACCAAGAGATGTCCCATGGTGCTGCCTGTTGCTCAGCATACTGCTTCTCAAACCACCCACAAAGAGCACCCCTGGGAACCCACAAGGGGGGGCTGGAAGGCTTAAGGTTCTTCCCTCAAAGAAGTTTTCCCATCGTCACCGCCAACCTCTCACTCGATAAAAGAGCAAAATTACTATCCACAGTAAGAATAAATTCAAGTCACACACAATCTGACTGTACTTACTTATAACCACCAGCTGTCATTGTGTGTGTCACAGGAGAGCTGTGCTCCATAGGATTTTCAATGACTGATTTTTTGGAAGTAGATCACCAGATCACCAGGCCTTTCTTACGAGGTGACTCTGGGTGGACTTGAACCTCCAACCTTTGAGTTAGCAGCCGAGCGTGGTAACGGTTTGCACTGCCAGGCACCCCACTCTTACTTATAGAAATCGTAAACTCAAATACCTCCATTTCTGACCCTGGAAGACGTGGGAATTGAGAGAGAAGCATTCCAATCGCAGCATTCAGCAAGTTCGAAAATAATGTCCAAATGGCTCCATCAGAAGATGCAGAAACTTGAAACGTGTATTCTCACAGCCATCCTTCTAGGGTGGACAGTCCCCTCATTTTAGCAAGGAAGATGGGGATGCTTCCCCTGCAGACCCGGTTCAAACCCACTCACTGCATGTCAAACTGCGGCTGCATTTATTAAAAAGAGGATTCCTAGGAGGCAAAGGGGCTGAGGCCTGCTTCCTCCCGCTGTGCCAAGGGGCCCTCTTTATCACAGACAACGGTTCAGAGAAAAAGGGATGGGAGAAAGTGGCTCTAGCAGAGCTGAGAGAGTTGCAGCAGGGCAGAAATCAGGACAGGGAAGTCAAAGACCACCAGGTGCCGTCAACGGGACTCCAACTCAGGGTAACTCAGTGTGTGTCAGAGCAGAACTGTGCTCCACAGGGTTTCCAAAGGCTGATTTGGGGGAAGTAAATCACCAGGTCTTCTTCCAAGGTACCTCTGGGTAGGATGCCACTTCCAGCC
The DNA here is from genome assembly GCF_030014295.1 of Loxodonta africana. Classification (NCBI taxonomy): domain Eukaryota; kingdom Metazoa; phylum Chordata; class Mammalia; order Proboscidea; family Elephantidae; genus Loxodonta; species Loxodonta africana. Next base: position 66,236,409 of record NC_087362.1, read on the forward strand.
TTTCAGTTAGCAGCCCATTGCTTTAACTGTTTGCCCCACCCAGGGACTCCAGGGACAAGGTGTTCAAAGGGCAGGTGGAGCTTTACGGAATCATATTTTCTATAATGATGAGAATCTCATTGGATGCAAAAGCCACATGTGTGACAAAATGCTGGTTCCTGTGCACTGATTCGGTTTGACCCCCACCTGCACGGACACGGGAGAGATTCTCCTCACACAAACTCCATAATCCTGCACGGACACGGGAGAGATTCTCCTCACACAAACTCCATAATCCTGCTGCTTAGACTGGTCCCTGCCCTCCTGCCAGCTTGTCTAGGGTCCCAAAACCCAGGGCCTGGGAAAAAGAGCTGCATCATTTCTTCTGACAAAAAAAAATGGCTTTCCCATTTTTTTTTAATCAACAAGTACAAGTCGCCGCTTGAAGTCGGTGTGTTATTTCCTGAAATTGTATATAATGGGCTTAGGGAAGTTTGAAGAAAGATTTTTGAAGTTTGCTAAATGCCTACCCTCTCGATAACCGCTCAAATCAGGCTATTTTTTGTAATTCCTTTAAATTAAATATCTTTGATAATAAATGCAAATTAGGGAACAATAAATTATAACTTCTAGGCTGACCAGTGACTAATTATATATATTATAATTAACTCCAGTTTCCAACACAAGGTATTTATCTTAATAATCGGCCCATATCATTAGCATATCTTAAAGGGGCTTCATAAAACAGGCTTTACTATTTGAAGAGGTATCTGAGTTTCCTCTAGTGGGCTCTGAAAGGGTGCAGAAGCAGAAAAAAAAAAAAGGACTTACTCTAAAAAGAAGTTTGGGCTAAATATAAATTGAGAAAGTCAGATTACAGGCACAGAACACTGACTTAAAAATATTTGCCCTAAATGCAGCCTCTAACCACCACTAAAAAGCCTCTAGGCTCTAAAAATGTACAATTTCCATGAATCTGTTCAAAATATGTTTAACCCTCCTGGGCTAAAATTTGCATGAGGATTTGAATGTTACCGATGGAAACTGTCAGATTTTTCGGGAAGTCTCTGATCTGGTTCTACGAAAACCAACAAAGAGAACCAACTGTTGGTGGTGGCAAGACCAAGACGGTAGCCACTGGTTTCAGTCTTATCCCTGCTCTTTGGCCCAGGAGTCCCACAGAGGAAAAGCCCTGGTGATCTGCTTCCGTTAAGATGACAGCCAAGAAAACCCTATGGAGCAGTTCTATTCTGCGCACATGGGGTCACCATGAGTTGAAACCGGCTCATTGGTGACTAACAACAGCAAATTACCTTTCTGTTACTTCTCTGACCACAGTGAGCTGAGCTCTTGGAATTATAAATAAGTCAGGGCTTTTTTGCTCAGGCCTTTTTGAGGCTATCAACTGCACGCTTTTTTGTGAGGTTCAAAGTTTTGCTTCTTTGATGTGCAACTGACGCTAAGGAGTTCATGAGTGCTCCCAGAGAATGCCCAAAAGTGGCCCAGCTGTGCTCTCTTCTCCCCTGCCTGCAGCGCTTGTGTTTCTTAGAGACCATCAGAGCCTCCGCTGAGGTTTTCCTTTGGCTCTGAGGAGTCTCTGGGGTGAGCGGTTAAGCCTTTTGATACAGCTGGTAATCCCAGCTCTGGCCATTATTGCTGCATTTTCCAACTGTCCCTGGGTAATTGTCCAAGGGACTTAGACAAGTCGGACCAGCCAAAGGCATCACGAAGGTCAAACCGCAATAGCGCGTGCCCTGATTTTATCCGGGAGATTGATGCTCAAATCACCTTGATTTCGATTTGGCACCGGGGTTATAAAACGCACTCGCAATCACCGATAACATGTGAGATCAGGCCCCGGTGTGGGACACTGTATTTTATACCCTCTGTGGAGTTTTCCCTAATGCAACCATAAATCAGCCCACAAAGCAGGGCATTTTGTACATGTTAATAGAGACGGCAGCCAGAAACCCCTGGTGTGTTGGGATAGAGAGGTTTCTGGAACTCAGGAGGAGCTGGAAGTCTTTGGCATGTATCAGGGCCACCCGGCTGTAAACTTCAGGGGGACAGAGCAGAGCGGGAGCTTTAGGAGGAGCGCAAAGGGTCAGTAGACACCAGCTCGGACAGCAAGAAGGCCATGCACATGTCCACAATTGGAAGTTCAAAACCTGGAGGTGGAAGAAAAAGTACAAAATAGGAAGCAAACTACACTTAAATGTGTGTGTGTGTGCATGTGTGTTAGAACAACACATTAAAGTGTGGAAAAGAGAATAAAGTGTGGTTTCTATGAACCAATAACCATGTGCAATGGAGTCCACTCCAATTCACAGCAACCCCGTGTGTGTCAGAGTAGAACTGTGCTCCACAGGGTTTTCAGTGGCTGACTTTTTCAGAAGTAGATTACCAGGCCTTCCTTCTGAGGTGCCTCTGGGTGGATTCAAACCGCCAATCTTTCAGTTAGCAGCTGAGCATGTTAACTGTTTGCACTACCCAGAGTTTCTATGGTAAGAACAATGGGGAAAAAATAAGTAGTTCAATCAGAAAACCACACAGTTTTCAATAACTTTTGGCAGTCGCCACAATATCATTCCTACCATGTTTTTCTGCCTGCCCCCCAATGAATGCTTATATCAAATTAATATTTTCTTTTAATGTTGTAACGCTTCTTAAAAAACTCACAGCACCAGTTACCATAATTTGGATCACCTTTTCATCAAGTGTCTAGGGAGGGAGATTTCCCTGGCTTTGGGATGCTGAACTCAGTAAGAGAAAAAGGGGGAAGGAGCTGGTACTGTCTTCCTCATAGCATGCACAGTGGCCTCTCTGACTTAAGCTCAGCCCAAATTCAGCTTATGGAAACTGCTCTGCAACCCAACCCCTGTCCTCCAGTCCCCCCAGGACATCCCCCACCTACCTGTGGGTGGCAAAGCCAGACGGCATCGACCTTACTCCAGGGGAGTTTAGTGGGTGGGGAGCAATACAGGAAGAAAGAAAAAATCCAGGTTGGAAAAATATATGTAGGAGATATTACTTGCTTTGTTTTTCCCGATATTTTTACTCTTCTAGAGCTTCAAGATGTCTCTCTTAAGCTAGAGCAAGTTAGAAAGCATCTAATGAAAATGATTCCTGTTCGCCAGTACACAGATACACCTTTAGCCCCATATAAAACAGAAACCAGCAGGCAGAATTTGCTGGGAAAAAGAAATTTTTTTATTCCACTTAACACATCTCGAGTTCCTCAATTTAAAGAAAAACTGCTTCAAATCAAACACACGTTTAAGCCTTTCACAAATCCTCCCAGTTGTATTTTTGAATGCCACTTAAGAGTGAGGCCTGATTTGGGTCTGAGGTTGAAGAAACGTTGAGCAAAAAAACAACCCTTGTACAGTCGGCCCTCCGTATCCGCGGGTTCCTCATCCGTGAACTCAACCAACCTCGGATGGAAAATATTTGGGAAAGAAAGTGAGAGGAAAGAGTTTAAGGCTAGGAAGGGCTGACCCGCTAGCTCGGTAAAGTGCTACAGCCTCCAGAAGTTCAAGGTCACAGGAGACTTGGCGTCAGCTGATACCCAGGGAGCATCCACGTTCCTGGAAGAGCTCAAGAAACTCAGAGAAGAGAAAGGCTGCCGCCCAGAGCAAGTATCCAATTTCGATGAAACAACTGTTTACATAGCATTTACATTGTATTAGGTATTATAGGTAATCTAGAGATGATTTAAAGTATATGGGAGGGTGTGAGTAGGTTATACACAATACTACACCATTTTATATAAGGGACTTGAGCATCCGTGGATTTTGATATCCACAGTGTCCTGGAACAAATAGTGGGGGATACTGAGGAGCGACTATACCGGCAAACAACCCATGGGTGGTATGTACGTCTCTGGAAACCCTGGTGATTTAGCGGTTAAGTGCAACCTCTGCTAACCAAAACATTGGCAGTTCAAATCCACCAGGCACCCCCTTGGAAACTCTATGGGGCAGTTCTACTCCATCCTATAGGGTCGCTATGAGTCGGAATTGGCTCGACAGCAATGGGTTTGGTTTTTTGGTTGATATGTCCCTGGCCGGAAATCCATTTCTTAGCAGATGTTCATCCCACATCTGTCTTTTTCTCTTAATTAGAGTGGAAAACACACACACCACTTCTTTTCTTTCACCATCATTTCTCTAGTGATATCAAAGTAGGAAAACAAGTTACTGAATGAAAATTGTAAATTGAGTTTAGAAAGGGGGGAAAAATGACCTTTCTACAAATTCGCAAAGCCCAGAGTTTTGAAGTTAATTTATGTTTCTGATATCCGGTTTCATTGTATCCAAATTAAAGTCTCCGACAGTTTTACACAGTTTTAAAAAGATAAGAATAAAAGAAACCTCCCTGTGTACTCTGCTGCAGGTCAGGATGCCAATTTGAAATACTCAAAAAATTGAAACAAATTGGAAATCACATTCTCCTTCCACAGGGAGAAGGCTGTGCCCAGGGAAGATCAGAGAGAGAAACCTAAACCCCTTTGCTGAGCAGGCTCCTCCCGCCGCCTCTGTCCCTCTCCCTCACAATCCACAGGCTTAGGGGCATCTGCCACCTGTGTGCAGAAGGAAAGACCCCCAACCCAGGACCTGTCTTCTCACCACAGGGTCCCTGTGAAGCCCACTCACCCAGTGCATAGTGCAACCTTCCTTCTGCTTCTGGGTGAGAAAGCCCTTTCTGGATAGTGCCGGCCGCAGAGAGGAGACAACAAAGGATGAGAAGACCCGGCCAGTCCAGTGCCAGGCCCCGTGCTCTGTCCCCTACCCTTGGCCTCCAGGAAACCTGGACAGTTGTGCTATTCGCTCAGCCACAGGCTGGGAGACTGGGCTATTTGTAAAACATGTTACCCCGAGCTTGAGGCAGGGGACGTCCATCCTTCAGGTGTCAGATTGGGGGTGGGGTGGAGCGTGAGACCGATTTGGGAAGACTTTCAATCAGAGACCTGCAAGAGCCGCTCCTGGACAGCCCTCATGCAGGATGGTTTCACTGTGAGTCCTTAACCTCCTCCTCATCGGCTTGTCTTCGGGGGACACCAGCGAGGATGGGCAGAAGCTGGGTGCTGGGGGAGCTGATCTAACCTAGTCTGCACCTTGCTACTGTGAGCCGTCAGGACATGGGAGTTAACTGTCAGGGCCTCAGTTTCCCTACTGGGAAAGGCTGCTGTGTGGTGCAGTGCCCTGGCCTGGGCATCAACCAGCCTCGGCCACCAGTGAGCTCTGTGAGGGGGGAGGGAATGCCTCCATCCCAGCATCTTTACAAATGAGGGTAGAAGTAGTTCCTAATGGTACAATCAGGATCACCAGCTCCCGGCTCATGACTCCAAGTCATGACAACCCCGTGTGTGTCAGCAGAACTGTGCTCCATTGGGGTTCCAATGGCTGACTTTTGGGAAGTACATCACCAGGACTTTGTCACAAGGCATCTCTGGGTGGAACTCGAACCTCCAACCTTTTAGTTAGCAGCCGAGCCCATTAACCATTTGCACCACCCAGGGACTCCCTAAATGAGATAATGGTAGTAAAAATACTTAGCCTAGTGCCAGCACACAGTAAAACTCACATTAAAAGACAAATGTTTGTTTGCATGTTTAAAAACATATATATATATCCTTCAAAAAAAGGGACTCGCTTTTTTTGTGTGCTACAAAAGCTTTCATCCAGTGAGGGTCTCTCTAAGACATTCAGGAGCAACATCAGCTGGAATGACCTCAATCAATGCCAGTCAGAGTACTTCTAAAAGTTACCAGATCAGGTGGTGAGCCTGGGAAGCAGCATTAAATCCAAGGACAATGAAGCCTAGTGATGTTGAAGCCGCATTTCTAACCTAAAAGTTACAGTCCGTATTATTTTCCTGGAGCCCTGGTGGCACGGTGGTTAAGAGCTTGGCTTCTAGCCAAAAGATCGGCAGTTCAAATCTACAGCTGCTCCTTGGAAACCCTATGGGGCAGTTCTACTCTGTCCTGTAAGGTCACTATGACTCGATGGGAACAGGTTTGATTTTGGTTTTTTATTATTTTAGTATCTAAAAAAAAAAAAAAATCAGCTGCCTGGTAAGAACGGTGGTTTACTAAAAAACCACCAGGAGGAGACCAAAAGATCATCATTTACACTAGGGCAAAGATGAGAGGATAAGGGCGCAGGGAAACTAGTGCACTGGAAATGGAACGACCAGAACACAGTTAAAGAGAATGTTGACACAGTGTGATAAATGTAACTAATGTCACGGAACAATTTGTGTGGAAATTGTCAAATGGGAACCTAACTTGCTGTATAAACATTCACCAAAAACACAATAAAATATATTAAAAAAAAAAAAAAAGCAGCTGCCATCAAGTCAATTCCGACTCATGGAGACCCCATGTATTGCAGAGTAGAGCTGTGCTCCATAGGGTTTTCACGGCTGTGACTTTTCAGAAGCAGATGGCCTGGTCTTTCTTCCAAGGCGCCCCTGGGTGGATTCAAAGTGCCCAACTTTTGGTAGTAACCAAGCACTTAACTGTTTGCCCCACTAGAGACTCCTATTTTACTATCTAAGCTTAACCTGGGTTTTTAAGCTTAACTAAATTAACAGGTTAAATATTACATGTGGACACTACAGAATTTCACCCTTGCCTCAAAGAGTAAATGGAATATTCTTTATGGATATTGCATTTGGGCTCTTATACTCTAATATTTCAAAGAACAGATACGGGAGGAGACTGGGAGAATTGAAAGGCTGGGTTGCATGGATGTAAACATGGAGGTCAGAGCGTACAACAGAGTTTAGCAGCCCCACCCTAGTTCGCTGTCGTGCTGTGAAGGGACGCCCACCTAGAAAGGACAGGGGGGACCCTGCTTGTCATCGCCCCCCCTTCCCCCAATTGCTTTCGCCTTCTCTGGCATGCACTATTTCTGCATCTGTCAGTGTGTGTGTCTTGCTGGCTCTGTCCCTTCTCTCGGGCATCCTCCCACCCCCTCCTGTCTCTCCCCATGCCCCACAGACACCATTCCTGATAATTATAGTTTATTGATTCCCCGGGTGTTTGCTGCCTCCGGCGAGGCGCTCCTCATCTCAGCCAGGCCACCTTCTCGTCCATCACAGCCTGCATTTGTCAGGAGACAAAGAGCTCCCAGTACCAATGCGGGGTAAGCTGCTCCCTGGACCAAAGCTGGGGACTGTCCTGGAGGGGGCTTGAACCCTTGCTCACCTCCAAGGCCCTGGAGGCTGAGCCAAGAAGGCAGTTGAGATAATAATGATAACCAGAAACATATATCGATACTTATCACATGCAGCTGCTCACACGCACAGTCTCTGCATTCTTTCAAATCCCTCGGGAGAGAGGCTGCTACTCATGGCTACAAATGAGGCTCAGAGAGGCGTGGGGCTCACCAGAAGTCACACAGCAGCTAAGTGCTACGGCTGGGATCCGAGCACCGAGCCCGCATACACAGACCCCCAGCTGTCCCTTGATCAGAGTGCGGCCCCTGATGTGGTAGAAGCAAATAGTGTCAGGTAAAGGAACAAGGCCCCAGGATGCTGAGACTGGCTGGCCGATTCCCCGCTCACTGCCATCCAGAAAGACAGGGTCCCCGCCAGCTTGAGCCCCAGAAACTGCTGGAGACAACCTGGCTCCCACACTGTTTACTTCCCACCCATAAACGGGAAGGCTGTAAAAGGGGATCCTTGTGGTCAACCACTCAGAGACTTGTCTCTCTTCCTTCTCTTCCTTTTCCTCCTTCCCCAGCCCGTGTTCCCAGGCAGAGAGAGATTTTCCTTTGGAGCACTGCCGTCTCTCAACTGCCTTTGTCCCTTTGCCTTAAGGGGCCTCTCCTGGATGGGCTGGAAGTTCTGACCACTAAAGTCACTCCTCAATTGGAGAACAGGTGGAGAGGCCCATGTCCACCCCAGGGAGCCCAAGGACACACGGGTCACAGTGATGGATGCATAAGGACCTCACCCAATCTCCACTGGTCACTTAATGCTTTAAACTAATGGGTAAGTAGAAATGGCCCATTTTCTAAGAAGAGAAAATTGCAATTCTGAAAGAAACCTGGAAATAAAGAGACTAAGGTATTGCGGGAGTCCCCGGGTAGTGCAAGTGATTCTGCATTCAGGTGCTAACCAAAAGGTTGGAGGTTAATCCACCTAGAGATGCCTCAGAAGAAAGGCCTCGCAATTTACTTCTGAAAAATCCACCATTGAAACAACCCTATTGGAGCGCAGTTCTACTCTGACACACGTGGGGTCATCATGAGTTGGAATCGACTCAACGGCAAATGGTATCGTTTTGGTTTTAAGATATTAGGAGGTGGAAAGAAAGGCTTAAATGAAAAATTAGGCAACACTTCTTAAAGCATGTTCTCTATTACATTATTTCCCAACAGACTCTGCAAAAAAAAAAAAAAAAAAAGATGGTTCCTGAGCCAAGCCGGGCACCATATTGCCCTCTTGGAGATCCACCATGCATGTGGCTTAATAAAGGGTCGGAGAAGTCCTGCAGCAAAGATCCTTGTTTCATTGTGTGACCTGGTTTTCCAGACTTTTTTGCCTGCTGGATTCTCTTTCCACAGGTGGCTCATTTACCCTCTGACATTCCCTCTATGCTTTGTCACCTCTGGGTAATTCATGAGATCAGACATTCTGTACGTTCAGGTCTCATCTGACTGTGTCGCACAGGCACGCTCCTTGCCAGAGGCTTCCTGTTTAGGGTCACATGAATATGACTTCTTTACTCCTCACTGCCCGACCCCCCATGACTGAGGCCCAGAAGACAAACAGCTGATAAAGAGACGAGGCAGGTGACAACACCTTGGACTCAGCTGAGATTAATCAAGGAACTGCCTCCTTGGGATCCAGGAAGATGTTACATTTCCAGAAGCCTTTCTCCCTGACATCCTCTGTTATGGATTGAATCGTGTCCCCAAATATATGTGTTGAAATCCTAGCCACACCTGTGGATAAGAGCCCTGGCAGTGCAATGGTTAAGCTCTTGGCTGCTAACTGAAAGGTTGACAGTTGGAACCCACCAGCCACCCTGCAGGAGAGAAGACCTGGCTATCTGCCGCCATAAAGATTTCAGCCTAGTAAACCCTATGGGGCAGTTCTACTCTGTCACATGGGGTAGCTATGAGTCAGAATCGACTGGACTACGCTACAACATACTTGTGGATGTAATCCCATTTGGGAAGTGCTCCTTTATTATGTTAATGAGGCCATATCATTGCAGGGTGTAGTCAATTCTGAGTTAAAGAAAGAGCAGATTAGACAGGAGCAAGTACAAGTGGGGGAGAGGGGGCAAAGACATTGTATGACAATCACCAAGGAGCCAAAACATGGGGACTACAGAAGCTGAAACAGACAAGAATGGTCCCCAGAGCCGGCAGAGAGAACCTTGCCCTAGAGCCAGTGACCTGAATTCAGCCTCCTGAACTGTGAGAAAATAAATTTCTGTTCTTTAAAGCCACTCGTGATATTTCTGTTACAGCAGCATTAGATAACTAAGACATCCCCTTCTCTCTTTGGCTCAGTGACATTCAGCCACATCCTCCTCAATGCCACATGCTCATGATGATGGCAAAGCTTCCACATATGGGGGCATTGGCATCCTGTGGAGCTGCTAGTGTCTCCTCAAGGAGATTTTTGTGTGAGAATGAAGGCTTCGTATGGAGAAGTAAAACCAGTGAAGCATGTATACACACACACACACACACACACACACACACACACGTTGTTGGTAGGTACCATCGAGTCAGTTCCAACTCATAGCAACCCTATGCACAACAGAATGAAACACTGCCTGGTTCTGTGCCGTCCTCACAATCGTTGTTATGCTTGACCCCATTGTTGCAGCCACTGTATCAATCCATCTGGTTGACAGTCTTCCTCTTTTTCACTAACCCTCTACTTTACCAAGCATGATGTCCTTCTCCAAGGACTGGAGAATACATAAAGAGAGAATATATATGGAGAGAATAATATATACAGAGGGAGAGAGATTTATCTCAAGGAAATGACTCACGCAGTTGTAGAGGCTGGCAAGTCCCAAGTCTGTGGGTCAGGCATCAGGCTGGAGGCTTTACCTGACTCACGTAGTTGCAGGGGCTGGCGAACCCAAGATTGGCAGGTCAGATGGCAAGCTGCCGACTCACAGGCTGCAGAGGCTGATGAATGCAAGATACGCAAGCAATACGGTAGGCTGCTGGTATGATGACCAGTTAGATGCAGGATCCAGAGCAAGCAAAAGCCAGAGAGTTTTGCCAGAACATCTATATATACTGGGTGCAGGCCAGACCCCCAAAGAAACTCCTTCTTACAGCTGATTGGCTGATCACCTCAGATATCATGGAGGTGATGATTACATTATATCACAAAATGGAGAATAACTACATCATTACATAACTGCCAAACTGCCTCATTACATAACGGCCAAACTCCTGAGAATCATGGCCCAACCAAGCTGACACACAACCTTAACCATCACAAACCATCACAAAGCATTCTTGATGTGATTGAGCCCTTCAAAATGTATGTGACTCTCTCTCTCCGCCATGCATGCCCCCCTCCTCTTCATCTTTCTGCACAGTCCCTCTCTGGGTATCTTTCATGACAAGTCCTTCTGCCCTTCGAAGCCTTTGCAGACTGCCCTGCCTGCTCCTGCCTGCCTGTCTTCTAACCTGGACCATGTCACTTAGCATATATGCCTTGAATTTTTTTTTTTTAAATGAGAGGCTGGATGTTGTAATGTCTCAAACTGGTGAACCAAATCTAGCTGGCTGATTCTTAGCCTCACAGTGTCAACAAAAGAAAAAGACTTCAATCAGTTCTCTACATATAATACTCAGAGGGGTTCACATTAAAACTCTGGATTTACGGCTTTTGTTTCAAAAACAAAAAACAGGAGATCTGGCAACAATAAGTGCACATTCCTTTTTTACAACCAGCAGCTGGAGCTGAGTAGCAGCTGTGACTTCTAGATGGGACAGATAGCTTCAGTTTGCTGAAGTCCCCACCATTCCCTAATGTCACTGAGAAGCTAGGACACTGAGGAGCCATTTATCCCAATTCCACCCCTAACTAGCTGTGTGATCTTGGGCAAGTTGTTAAGCCTCTCTGTGCCTCAGTTATCTTATTGGGAAAGGTAGCACAAACAGCTTATGTTCAACTGCTAACCTAAAGGCCGGCAGTTCTAACCTAGCAGGACCTCGGAAGAAAAGGCCTTGTGATCTGCTTCCGTTAAGATTGTTGATGCTGTTGTTAGGTGCCATCAAGTCCATTTTGACTCATTATAGCCTAGAAAACCCTATGGAATAGCTCTCTATAACACATGGGGCCGCCATGAGTCAGAATCAACTCGGCAACGATGAACACCACCACCACCCATGTATAAGCTAGGTCAAGAGCTAAGTATGGAGTGATTAAAAAAAAAAAAAATCACTCCAAATCTTAGTGAATTAACACAAGCATTTATTTCTCTGTCACCCTCGTGTCCAGCGCAGGCTGAAACAGGACAGGGGTGGTGTGCTCCAGTCCTCTTGGATGACTCGGAGTTCCAGGGACAAAGACCTTCCCACTCAGCACCTGCCTCCTTTGTCAGTCCAGGGACTGGGGCCGTAGGCGTGGGGGCAGGAAAGTGGCGGATCACACTCTGACTCTGAAAACTTCACCCAGAAGTGGCTCATGTCACTTTCACTGGCATTCCACTGGCCAATCAAGTCTCGCGGCCTTGTCCACGTCACAGGGGGCAGGACAAGCGATCCCACCAAGTGCGGAGGGGAAGCGTGGGAATCTGAGGCTGATTACCTGTGGGGCTTCAGAGCGCTTGCTCCCAGTGGCCCCTTCCAAGGCTTTCTTCCTGATTTCATATTTGTAGGTTCGTACCCCTGTCCTTCAATAGGAAATCCTGGTGCCATAGTGGTTAAGAGCTACAACTCCTAGTCAAAAGGTCGGCAGTTCAAATCCACCAGGCGCTCCTTGGAAGCTCTACGGGGCAGTTCTACTCTGCCCTATAGGGTCGCTATGAGACAGAAGCGACTCAAGGGCAACGGGTTTGTTTTTTTTTGTTTGGTCGTTCGAGAAGGCTCCCAAAATTGTATAAGCTTCAGGGCCTACAAAACCTGGATCCCCCTCTGACCAAAAACATATGTTAAAAATCCTAATAACTTCCCCACTACTTCCCAAGCTCGCAGTGAAAAGTGTGTTAACACTTTATTTTCAAGACAGAGTCCAGCACAAGCCGTGCCCTATTTCAACGTTAGAGTCTATTATTATTAAGATGGAGTCCCTGAATGTGCTGAGAGGTTGGAAGTTCAAGTCTACCCAAAGGCACTTCGGAAGAAAGGCCCCGTGACCTACTTCCGAAAAGTCAGCCATAGGGAGCGCAGTTCTACTCTGACCCACATGGGATCGGCGTGAGTCAGATTCGCCTTAACCACAACTCTCTCGTTATTAGGAGGTTGGTGAACCCTCAGCAGCTCTAACGAACACTGAATTTGCTTGGTAAGGAGCTCTGGCTTATCAGGGAGTCATCATCAACCAACGTGGGGAACTGCCTTGAGACTGCAGCTAAGTGCTGTGTGTTTGTGTGTGTGTGCACGTGCATGTGTGTGTGTGTGCATGGGTGTGTCAGGGGATCCTTGTCTGCAAAGTCAGGAGCACCTGTGACCTTGAGGAAGTCCTTCCCCTTTCTGGGTGTGGTCCTAGATGGCTTGTCTGCTCCATAATGCTAGATTTTTGTTAGCTGCCCTTGAGTCAGCCCTGACTCATGGCAGCCCCCTGCGCAATGAATGAAACGCTGCCGAGCCCCGCACTATCCCCAGGATCAGTTGCAAATCGGACCGTTGTGCTCCGCAGGGTTTTCCCTGGCTGATTTTCAGAAGCAAATCACGGTGTGGCCTTTCTTCATAAGCGATCTTAGTCTAGACGTGCTGCTGGAGCCTGCTCAGCATCCTAGCAACACACAAAGTTAGGGGCCCCTTTAAGGGGTGCAGGCTGCACAGGTAGGAATGCTAGTTGTGGCAAAGAAGGGGAGCTGATGAATGGTGTAGGCAGCCCCACCTCTGCAGACTACCCATCCAGGAGGTCAGCTCGAAGACACTGTCCCTCTTGATGTTACAGGACTGTGCGTCTTTGCCTTTGGTCACCCAAATAAAGCATCCCAGCCATCCACTTCCGGCAGCCTCCCAGGCCTGGCCCCCGCACGCTGTTACTGGCTCACAGCTGTGGGTCCTTCTTCTAACAGGCTTTTCTGGCCAGGGACGGAGATGAAAGAAAGACCTCTGTGATGAATAGTCTAACCCTTTGCTCCAAGTGTCCTTCTCTGAGTTTTTTCTCATCCTTCTTTGCAAGATCTCCAAAGCAGCATCTCCAAACGTTCACATTTTTCCTACATGAAAACAAAAGAGAATAAAGAGACCCCCCCTCCCCCGCCAAGGTACAAAGAAAGTCCCAGTCAAGTCTCCTTGCCTCCATTTACTGGCTGAGTGTCTTGGGCAAGTCCCTTAACCCCTCTGAGTGTATTTCCTCATCTAAAAATGGAGACTCCAGCCCTGCCTACAAGCACTGCTAGGAGGACCCAATGAATAGAAGTGGTTTTGCTACATGTAAAACAAATTATAAACCATCACCCATCCGTCAACCTGTCGTGCAGTGGTGGCGTGCGTGTTGCTATAATGCTGGAAGCTATGCCGCCGGTAGTTCAGATACCAGCAGGGTCGCCCACGGTGAATAGGTTTCAGTGGAGCTTTCAGACTGGAAAGAAAGGCCTGGTGATTTGCTTCTGAAAATTAACCTTGAAAACCCTATGGACCACAATAGAACATTGTCCAATATAGTGCTGGGGGATGAGCCCCTAGATTGGAAGGCACTCAAAATACACAGTGACCATAAGGATGTACTTGAGCTTGCCAACGATCGTGAAGATGGAGCAGGACCAGGCGGGGTTTTGTTCTGTTGTACATGGGGTCACCATGAGTTGGAGCCCCCTCGACAGCACCTGACAACATAATTTCAAGAGGCAGGAAAAGAGGTGCCATTATTAATCTCGTTTAGAATTTCCTAAATCAGCTTGTTTTCATTTTTTTATTGCCATTTGGCAGCTTAAAACAATGCCTATTTATTATCTCACTGTTCTGTGGATCAGAAGCTTGACGGGCTCACCTAGTTTCTCTACTCAGGGTCTCACAAAACCAAAATCAAGGTGCTAACCCAGTTGGGTCCTATGTGGGGACTTGGGAAGAATCTGCTTTCAGGCCCATTCAGGTTGTTGTCAGAATCCAGTTCCTTGTGATTTCAAGTCTGACATCCCGTTCCTTTGCTGTCTGTCAGAGGGGGCCACTATCTGCTTCTCAAGGCCACCCCACATTGCTTCTTATGTGGCCTCTTCCAACTTCAAAGCCAGCAACAGCACCTCAGCTCCTTTTCAGTCTTCCAGTCAAGGACTTGTCTGATTGGGCCAGGCCCACTAGGATCATTTTTGTGTCTTAAAGTCAATTTACTTAAGACTTTAATTACACCCGCAAAATCCCTTCCCAGCAGTACCTAGGCTAGTGTTCAATTAAATCACCAGGGGCAAGAATCTCAGGGAGAGAGTGAGACGTTTTTAGAATTCTGCTTACCTCACAAACCAAAAAGCCAAACCCATTGCCATTGAGTCAATTCCAACTCATAGCGACCCTAGGATAGAGTAGAACTGCCCCATAGTTTCCAAGGAGCGCCTGGTGGATTCTAACTGCCGACCTTTTGGCTAGTAGCCATAGCTCTTAACCACTACGCCACTAGGTTTTCCATCTATCTCACAGCACTTCTCAAACTGTGTTTCACAGAGGTAAGATGATAGTAGACATTCTGTGAGGAAAAGGCATTCATAGCCAAATCAATCTGAGAAAGCTGGGTTAAATGGAGTGAAGCCAGTTTTGTTTGCTTATTTTTCACTTCCAGGTTCTAGCAGAGCCATTAATATGCTGTCATACCCCATGACTCTTCAAGATAGAAAATATTTCTCAAATTTATTGAGCTATAGTACCCTTTTCTGTCAGAATACTTGTTATTCCATGTAACCCACTTTGGGGAAAAATTATCACATTTTTAAAAGCTGTCTTAGCTCTTTGTTTAGCCAAGGACCCCAGGATGGTGGAGAAATTTTGTATTATACAACAGCTTTTAGAGAATTGTGATCTGATGATTCCCAGTTGGCTCCTTATGGCTAGGTGCCCTGCAAGGCACAGTCTTGGATGACCAGTTACAGGAAGGAGTTAGGTCTCTGTGTTCAGTCTGAAAGACCAAAGTGAGGTCCATACCTAGGAGGGCCAGAGGGAAGGGGCTTTTATGTGCAGCAGCCTGCTGTCGCTGGGCATCTGTTCAGTGCCCTTCTAGGCTGAGCTGCTCTGACCACATCCTGAAATGTCAAAGACTGTCTCTTCTTAAGCACATGTCCCTAGCAAGCACTCCCTTCCCTTGCAGCCCTTCTGCCCTCCCTGGTGTATCTGAGCTGCAACCATGCCACCCCTTTCAGCAACTGTCCCAGAGGCCCAGCTCAGGCCAGCACTGGGGCCATTCTATGATGCAACCTGTACATTTGGGATAGAAAATCGGTGCCAGGTTTACTTGACCTCTCCTGACATCAACTCCAAAATAATTTTTCCTTCCAGTCCATTCATCGGCAACTCGAACTTGGCTTGATTTCAGATGGCGGTTTGTTTTCCTTCTAAGAATCCCTCCATTACCATTGGGGTAAATAGCAGGTCTGTTCTGGGCACTCTAATAAATTGCAACTTCACATGGAAGGTTGATTTTGCTGGAGGCAAGTGATTAAACATTTTAATAGTGCAGCGAACTTATCAACAGATTCATCAAGAAAAAAAAGGAAGTGATTTTATCCTCCCAGCTTCTGTTTCGGAGTATTTTACTACTGAGTTCAAACGTCCATCAGAGATTTTGAAAATTCGACTTTGAACAACCTCAGAATGCTTCTCTAATGCAGATGACATTGTGCCCTGTAAACAGCCGAGGGCTCGGCCTTTTAACTATCTAGTTCAATATTACCATGGCACCTAAAAGGGTTTTAATATAGATATTAAATATATCCATATCACCACTTCAGTGAGCTGTGCTTTTTCCTTTGGGGTCTTCCAAGCTATTTGCTGGCTGACATACACTATTAAAAATAAACCTACCCCAAGGAACTAGTCATTTTACATGTTATTAGGACTAATGTTATCATTTAAGGAGCTGCCGAGATTTTCCAACTACAGAGGCCCCAGATAACGATGGAAACATGATCGTGTGAGGTGATCTTCCGCGCGGAAATGACTTCCATCATCTGTAACATGTCATTTAGATACTTATTTAAGATTTATGCTATCGAAGAAATATTGATGCCTTCAACCGGATAAAAAACATCAATGCCATGGTTAGAAGAGGGATACGATTCACTTCTGGGGCTTGGGGCAAGTCTAAATATGAAGCAATAACTGTGTAACGAAGGGGGGACGGTGGAGGGGAAGAAAGGGGCGTTACAGTTAAGCGTTTGGCTGCTAATAGAAAGGTCAGCGGCTCGAACCCACCAGCCACTTTGCAGGAGGAAAGACCTAGGGATCTATTCTCATGAACATTTCAGCCTGGGAAACCCTATGGGGCAGTTCTACTCTGTCCAACAGGGTCATTATGAGTCGGAATCGACTGGACGGCGCAACCGCCACCTTCTGTTTGGGAACACGTCAAGCACTGGCATGTGCAAGCTGAAGGAGTCTGCACAATAATATTATTAAGGAGGTAACATGTTTATACCCATTTTACAGATGAGGAAGGTGAAATTCAACAAGTTTTCTTAAACTGAAGTTCAAACAAGGTCACTGCCAGGATGTGACAGAACTGAGATTTCCACATAGTTCTGAGTCCAAAGTTTATGCACACTACAGAGATATTGGCTTCACCCCCATTGTGGAGAGACAAGGACTCAGACACCTTTCTCTCCTCCATCCATATGGCAAAGGAAGTCGACAGTGTAGTCCCATATCCATTCATCCATTGATTCAGTCAATCATTGATTCACCTAATACTCATGGAGCATGTATAACACACCAGGCGCTGTGTTAGGCTCAGAGCACACAGAGATGAAAAAGGCATGGGCCCCAACCCCAGCAACAAAGCGGGTGTCCACATGCAGTTCCTCACAGCCTGGTAGAAGTCAGTGCCCGTGTCTATGCCCACACAGCTCAGTGGGAGTCACTGCCCATGATCTATGCTCACACAGTCTGGTGGGAGTCAGTGCCCATGTTGTAGCTCACACAGCCTGGTGGGAGTCAGTGCCCATGTCTATGCCCACACAGCTCAGTGGGAGTCACTGCCCATGTTGTAGCTCACACAGCCTGGTGGGAGTCACTGCCCATGTCTATACCCACACAGTCTGGTGGGACTCAGTGCCCATGATGTATGCCCACACAGCCTGGTGGGAGTCAGTGCCCACGCTGTAGCTCACAGAGCCTGGTGGGAGTTGGTGCCATGATGTACAGCCACACAGTTTGTCGCCCTTTTGAGATACTGGAAGGAAGCAACAACCTCTCCTACCCCTACCAGTCACTCATAATGACCCCATAAGACAGAGCTGACCTGCCCCATTGGGTTTTCTAGGCTGTAACCTTTATGGGAACAGATCAGCAGGCTTTTCTCCCACAAAACCACTGAGTGGGTTTGAACTGCCAACCTTTTGGTTAGTAGCTGAATGCTTAATCGTCGAGCCACCAGGGCTCCTCTATCACACACAGAGCTTCACAAATGGGACTCCCCCCACTCCATCAGGCTTGGAGCTCCCAGAAGATACAGACACAATTACTCCATACACAGAGCTCACGTCTGGTTAATTCTGTGCTGTTGTCCACCGTTATACAGCACCATGACACTCACTGCCTAATTCAACCCTCATAACAGTCTAAGAAAGTAGGCATTATTAGCCCCATTTTTCAGATGAGCAGACTGAGACTCAGAGAGGTGAAGTGATTTCTCTAAGGTCACACAGATAGCACCTAGCAGAGTGAGGGCCCTGGGATTAATCCTTGATTGTCTTCACCCTACCACGTACCCATTGTAAAGCTAATGTTATCTGAAGGCTTACAGTGCACCTGGCCATTTGAGGCAGGTGCTGTGATCATGACCATTATATGTTGAGGAACCCAGGATGTGAGAAGATTAGTCACTTGCTCAAGCCCACTCCACTAGGAGGACGTAGAGCCAAGCTTCTGACTCTGATACCAAGTTTCCAGGCCTTCTTGATGGGCTGGTCATCTTCAAAGCGGGCAACTCAGTCTTAGCAACAACTTGCCAGGCCCCCTCTGGTCATGATGCCATCATGCTAGGGACACAGCCCTGTTAAAAGCCAACCACTGAAAAGGGTCTCTCTTCTTGTCCCTTCTTTCCCTCCCTGGCCTCCCAGAGGCAGGGATCCCTGCGGCCTCATAACATCTGAGGCTATTGAAAGAGACTGTTCAGAAAATTACGGGGATCTATTTTTATTTTTAAAAAAGCAAATAATTTGTACGAGGGGTCCAGGATAGGGGAAAGGAGATGATGCAGAGAAAGCACCAGAGCTGGCCCTGGGAAAGGCGGGGTGACGGTGGCGTTTGCGTGTGCCTAAGCAGCACAGCTGGCCTGATGGGGTTTGGCAAACTCAAGCCCTGTCTCCTTCCTAGTCATTTTTACCTGCTGCATTTGCATATACATATGATATCTGTTATCCTAATTTTATCTATTTTCCCAGGTATAGACAGACATAGCCCAGAGTTGGGGTGCCCATTAGCAGATCACACGGGCCTCTGCAGCTGTGTTTTGATTAGCAGAAAAGGTTCTTTGGCATCAGAGAACTGAAATCACCTTTTAGGGTATGACAAGCGCAGCCAAGCGTCTCGCAAGTGGAAATCAGAGGTTTCTCTAAGGAAGGAGTGAGAACGACCACAAAGAATTAAAAGGAGAATAACCTTTAATGGTTTCAACTGTGAAAGCTCAGTCATGCTTAAGGCCCGCCATCCATCACAGCAGTGTGGTATTCGGGGAGCCTTCAGGCCAGGATTCGCCCCCATACACACTTCTGGAGGAGGGGATGGCAATGGGGGCCCGTTTTTTCCAGCCTGGGCTCCAGCAGGGAGGATGCGAAGGTGAAGAGGCCAAGGATGGTTGGAGGTGGGAGAGCAAGGGTATTACGGATTATGGTGCATTCCCACCTGCCTCAAATGACTTGCAAATGATATGCAAATCATTATGCAAATCACCACAAGCCGTATCTGAGACCCTGTGGTTCAGGGGCGCCTTTTAGAAGACATGTCAGTACTTTCCTGCTTGCATGCTTCCACGGTAGGTTTACCTGCCCAAGCTCTCTCGGCTTCCTTGGGAAGGCCATGCCCCTACATTACCCAAAAATACAAATGTGGTTTATTCTTTGTCATTTACATGGCATTTTCGTAAATTCTATCTTATTTGACCCCTGGCAAAGGTATAAAGGAGCTTGAACAGACTTTATGACTCCTATTGTACTGGAGGAGTCCCAGGATGGTGCGAACAGTTAACACGCTTGGCTGCTAACCCAAAGGCTGGAGATCCAAACCCACCCAGAGGTGCCTCAGGAGAAAGGCCTGGCAATCTACTTGAGAAAAATCAGCCATTGAAAACCCTTTGGAGCACAGTTCTACTCTGACACACATGGGGTTGCTATGAGTCAGAATTGACTGGATAACAATTGGTTTTGTTTTGTTTTGTTTTTTCTTTGCATTGGGCCTAAAGGGATTAAGCAATTTACCTAAGGGCAAAGAGCCAGGCTGTGGTTGAACCCAGCCTTGAACCCAGGTCTCCTAACTTGGAGTCTGGTGCTATTTACTCTACGTTTCCCTGATGAAAGCAGGGTGCATGCAGAATGGTGGAGGGCTGGGGAGGCAAGGAACATCCAGGAGAGGGGATTCCCAATCTTTTTTTCCCCTTCCAAATAATGTCAAGCTTTCTCGCTGGAAAAAGAAAACAGCTGTGTCAGACAGGGCAGCAGAACTTTGTAGGCTGAAAATGCTCCTCAGGTAGTTACAATGTGTTCCCAGGTGTGTCCTGGTTGAGAATTAGCTCATTCTTTCCTTCAGTAAATATTTATTGAGGACCTACTACATGCCAGGCATTGTTCTCTGAAGTCCACAGTCTATTGGAAGCAGACAATTATCAATTGTGCGAAGAGCTATGACAAAGAGGAAACAGACATTAACTGGCCGAGGCCACTTTAGATAGGGCAGTCCCTCTGAGGAGGGGCCCCAGAGCCAAGACCACTTAGAGGGTATGAGGTAGTCATGAAAGAGCTGAGGAGAGCCTTGCAATCAGGGCCGCCATGGGCAGAGGGTCAGGAACAGAAAGGGATGAGTTTGGGAACCAGGAAGGAAGTGGACCTGGCTGAAACTAGACAGAGCGAAGCTGCAAAGAGCAGAGCGGTGTAAGATGAGTTTGAAAAGGGAAGCAGGAAAGAGACCAGGTGGGCCTCAAAGGGTTTTTTAAATAGCTCTTACGTCACCCTCAACCTTAAAAGCCAATTGCTGTCCAGCTGATGCCAACTCATGGTGACCCCATGTATGTCAGAGTAGAACTATGTTTCACAGCGTTTTTAATGACTGATTTTTTGGAAGTAGATCTCCAAGCCTTTCTTCTGAGGTGCCTCTGGGTGGCCTTGAACCTCCAACCTTTCAGCTGGCAGCTGAGTCCACCCCCAACCTTAGTGGCTGAGAACTAACAGTTGTTTTTGTTTTAATGTAGAATAGCATACGTTATGCAATGATTTCCATTTTTGCTGCATATCAGAATCATTTGGAAGGCTTGTTAAAACCCCAAGAACTTCTGACATCACATCTCAAGTGGGGGCCCAAGAGTTTGCATTTCTACCAAGTTCCCAAGTGAAGCTGATGGTGCCAGTGGGGACCCCACTTTGGGAACCACTAGCAGGGTGTATCACATGCATTCTGACAAGTTTCATTCTTGGAAACTCTAGCTTCAGAAATATACATAGTTCGTGTGTACTAGATCTCAAGGCAAAATGTATCTCTTCAAGCAGATTACGATCGAAAAGAGTTGGAAAGCCCCTGATTCAGAGACTTAGGACCTTTGCATAGTACAGAAACCATCAGCCTTTGTGGTTCTAATCAATTCTGCTGGAAATCTTGTGACTTCCCTACAAATAAATAAGCAAATAAGTATACGAGTGAGAAATAAAAATAAAGAAAGTGTGGCTAGACTAGGAAAGCAGGTTCTCCCATTCGTAGCCTTACCTCGGCCTTAATTTGTCCTCTTGAACCTTCTAAAACATGATGTTGCACTTCTGCCTTGAGCCCAGGGTTATGCTGTCCCTAAGCCGCCGGCCTAACTCCAGAGCTCAGGAGCAGGCTGGCCTCAGGGGTGATGCTTCCATGTCCTGGTTCCATCTGCACAGCCCAGCCCCCCTCTGCAAGGCCCAGAGCACTCAGTCCTGGAGATGCCCACCTGAGGTGCCCGTGGCACCTACCACTTCCCACACACACCCATTGACCGGCTTCCTTTGCACTTGAGTTCTGCCTGCTTCTCCTGTGAGCTGCACCAGTTCCAGAGCCCCATGGAGAATTCAGGGTCATTGCCAGCTGCTCTCCCTGGCCAGTTTTGACATCAATCATAAAAGAACATCTGATCCTCATTCTGGAAGAGACCTTCCTGATGGGGAAGTGGGGAGTGTTTCTCTGAAAACCAAATAGGAAGGCAGAAGCCTCTGGAATCTATACTAGCTTAGGAGTCCAGAAACTTGCACACACTCCTTCAATAAGCCTTTGCTGAGCTCCGGCTGCGTGCAAGGCATGAGCTGGGCGCAATGACCATTGTGGTGGTGAGCAAGCGAACACAGGCTATGCCCTCATGAGGCTTACAACAGATCCACTTTCCAGCTCCTTCTCCAACTTTCTGGGTGACTTAGGCCAACCATTGCCTTTCTCAGAAACTTGGCACCATTCTATGCATGGTGAGTACTAGGAATGCTAGAGCCAGAAGTGACCTTGAGGATAATGGCGTCTCATCTCCTGGTTCTATAAAGGAGAACCTGGGTCACAACAAGGGGGAGTGACTTGCCCAGGGTCACACAGTGAGTTGCTGGCAGAAGTACAGCTGAAACCTCACAGGTCAGCTTCCCACCTGCCTTCCTTATACTCCTGCGCATGCGCTTACCCAACCCCATCCTTCCCTCTGCACCTGCCCGGACTATCAAGAAGCTGAATAAGGCTGTCTTGTTAGAAATACAAGACACGCAGAAGACATGGTGGATACCAGCCCCTAGCCCGTTGCGGTCGAGTCGATTCCAACTCATAGCAACTTTATAGGACAGAGTAGAACTGCCCCATAGTGTTTCCAAGGAGCACTTGGTAGATTCAAACTGCTGATCTTTTGGTTAGCAGCCATAGCACTTAACCCCTATGCCACCAGGGTTTCCAGTGGATATCAGGCAGTTGCTAACTTCCCAGGATAACTTCGGTTTTCACTGCTGCAACACAGATGGTGTTCCAGGCCAGAACCCAGAGCAGGGACAGAGCACTGAGGGGCCTCCAACCCCATTCAGAGGAGTTGACCCCTGCCCCTTCCCACAACCATCACCCACTGCATTTCTATTGACCCCTCATGGCAGAGTTCAGTGGGTGCCACATTCTTGATGCCTTCCCCAGGCCACAAGTTCAGAGCAGCCAGCTCGTGTCTCTCTAGCGCTTTTCTCTCGGCCTTGAGCAGGGGAGAGGTTACGCATTCAATCCCTGACCTGACAGAGCTATGTAGTGCCAGGAGGAGAATCAGGCTCACAACATGCAGGAGCTGCAGACAGCCCCTGCCCTCGAGAGCTGACACATAAATAACTTCCAGGATCACGGTGGGTGTCAACTCGGAGGCCCTCAGGAACCTCCCTGCAGGGTCAAGAGTTTGTGACATGGCTCCCCAACCACTCTGTGGTCCTGCCTATGGATCACAACGATCTGATCCACAACTGATCATGGGGAAGGTGCAAGACCAGGCAATGTTTCATTCCATTGTGTATCGGGTTTCCATGAGTGGGGGTCAACTCAATGGCAGCTAAGAACAGCATCACTGAGGTGAATGTTTGCCATTTTGGGCTGTCCTGAACCCAGCCCCCCACCTTTCTAACATCTTTCGGAGATCCCGGATTGTTGTAGTCTTGGTGGTAGAGCCTGCCAGGCACTACAGACGCTTAACCAAATGGCAAGTCTATGATATAAGCTCAACATATCCTGACTGAGTGACTCCAGGGGGTGGAGATGATTGGAAGTTATGTTGGTTGTAGCACACTGAACAGCCCACCTCTACTGCCTTGCCCTCTGGGAGTCACTGGGTCCCTGTCCCTTTTCACAATCTTGTGTTCCAGCCTGCTGGAAGTCCCCAATATCCTTCCAATAAACCCCTTCCTTTTGGTGTAGCAAGTTGGCTTTTGTCGCTTGCAGCCAGGAGCACTGCAGTGAGAAGGGCCTTCTTTGTAAGGCTGCTGTGAAGCTGAAATGAAATTACACTTGTAAAGCATTTTGCTGAATGCCTGGCACATAGTCAGGCTCAATACATGTTCACTATTGAGATTATCATGGACTCAGATGGCCCCAATGAAGGGGTGCTCTGAGTTGCATACAAGGTTTTCATTGAGAAAAAGGGTACACAGATTCCTAGTTGCCAAACTGGCAACTTTCCCCTCTACTCTTGGGGCTGTTCGGGGTCTTATGCTTGCCATATTCGCCATGAATTGGCAACGCTTGATGAACAGATGAAATGCAGGAACAGACCAGCCAAAAACCAACACCAAACAAACAAGAATACCATCGAGTGATTATTTTAGCAACAAATTCTCCTTCTTTACTATGGTTTGCATGCCCTGATGTTAAAATCACTGTGCAGTCTTGGGGCATAGAGCCAATAGGCAGCTCAAGGAAGTCAGGGGGGTGAAGGAACAGGGGCTCAATGGCAGAGGTCCAAGGCCAGCTCTTGAGGACAGAGAACCGTTCCAGAAACTTGCTATGTAACTGCTCAGCCTGGCCTTACCACCACGCACACCCTGAAGTGGCTGAACCTGCCTCATACCTGACAGGGGTATGAGTCCAGTGAGTAAAGCCTGTGGCTGCACTTTGCAATTTGGCACATTCCAGACACCAGTGGTCATTGTCACCAGCAGTAACAGCGTCAACCGTGTCTTTTTCTTCTTTCTAACATCTATTGTGCTATTCCTGTGCCCCAGGGACTGGCTAAGCAATTAGCATACATTGTTGTCGTTAGTTGCCCTGGAGTCAATTCTGGCTCTTAGTGACCCCATGTGACAGAGTAGAACTGCCCAGCAGGATTGTCCTTGCTGTAATCTTCACTGGAGTGCATCACCAGGTCTTTCTCCCAAAGAGCCACTGGGTGGGTTTGAACCACAAACCGTTGGGTTAGCAGCCGAGTACTTCACCATTGCCCCACCAGGGCTCACTACAACCATTAACATACATTAATTCATTTAATCCTGACGACAACCTCATGAGGCCGGCTACTATGATTGTTGTTAGTTGCCATCAGGTTGGTTCCAAATCACGGCAACCCATGCCTGCAGAGTAGAACAGCTCCACAGGGTTTTCAAGGCTGTGACCTTTCAGAAGCAGATTGCCAGGCCTGTCTTCCAAGAATACCTAAGCCTGGCTTTGAACCCATCAACCTTTCAGCTGGTAGTCAAGCCACCCAGGGACTCCTGAACATACACGAGTTCAGCGAATCCTTAAATGACCTTATGAGACCAGGTACTGTGATTATCATTAATAAACTGATGCTTAGAGAGCTTGAATGACTTGCCCGAGGTCATATAGCTAGTACGGGATGGAGCTGTGGTCTGTCCCCAGGCTTGTCCGCCACTCAGTTAAAACTCTGCGCACTCCCTGGAGTGCCTCCACCTCCCACACACGTACACACACATCCTGACCCTAATCGCAGCTGCCCTATTCCCAACAGACCTTTCTCTGCCGCCTTAACAGCCACAGAACAGAACTTGGGCTAAAGTGCCTTTGTGTTTTTATTTGGAAGATGGGTTTTATGCCCTGGTTGGAGCTGGTCGTGGATTCTGTCTCTTCTATATTATACGCTCTTATGTACATGCCGTAAAAGTGTCCAGTCGGTGCTTATGGCAATATATTGATCAGGGCCATTTAATCTCCTGTGCGAAGTCAGAGGGCTGGGCACACACTCTTTTCTGCTACTTTGCCCTGCAGGCTTCGGTTTTGTAAATCTGTTTTCCACCAGGGCTAGAGGGGAAAGAAAAAAGGGTTATTTATGAATGGGATTCTCAGGTGTTCTGTCTGGATAGATTGCTTCCCATCCTAGTTAACGAAGGCCCAAGGTGTCAGCGTGGAAAAATGAATCACAGCCACACCATTTCGACAAGGAAAGAAATCAGAAGAGGCACGTGTTTCTCTGAAAGGTCACTATACTACTGGGCCTGTGTTGTTGCTCTCTGTTGAGGCGCAGAATGGTGACAATCTGCAGCTCTTGAATGGCGAGCAGCTCTGGGTGCCCTCTATGCACACATGCTCCTCCCAGGCATGTTAACAGCCCGCACAACCACGTTGCCCCAGCCCATACCCCCCACCCCCATCTTTACTGCTCTCCCCTGCTCCAGACAGGCGGGGAACACAGGAGATCAATGAGCTGTGTTATCAGAGGTGCCTGCAGCACGGCCATTTCTCAGGCCGAACACTGATGGCACCTCTCCTTGGCAATAAAAGGCTGCTGGAGACAGACTGGAGGCTGGTCCGATCAAGGGCCTGTCTATCCCTTTCTGATAAACAGCTCCTGCACAAGCTTGAGGCAAAGAACCCATTTCCGCGGCCACCTTGCTGTGCTTGCCACATGCCCACTCACCTCCCAATCAACATTTCCTTGTGTTGCTCCAGATTTTCCCAGGCCCACCGGGCAGGCCAGGCCATCTCCAAAGATCATTCCATTTTATTCCAGCAAATCTCACAGGAAACACTGCTGGAGGGTTGGCAGCGGATCCTGGCTCCCCAGGAGGTGGTGCAGGGACCCATGTACTGTGGAGATCCACTCCAGATTAAATCACTTGAGGGAAACCAAACCCAACGCATTTTTGGAGAGGAAAAAGAGTATTCTGCCCAAAGAGTTGCCTAAAGTGCTGTGTTGGCTTTATTTATGTTTGTCTTATCTGTTTGTTTTATTGTGGTAAAATACATAGAACTAAAAAAAAAAAAAAAAGCTACTTTAACCATTTTTAAGTGTACAATTGACATTCTCCATATTATGTAACCATCACCACTATCCTTTTCCAAAAGTTTTTCATCACCCCAAAAGAAACTCAATTCCCCTTCAGCGATAACTTCCCACTCCCCGCCCCAGGTGACTACCAATAAGCTTTTGGCTGTGTGCATTTGCCTATTCTAGGTATTTCACATCAGTGGGATAATACAATATTTGTCCTTTCACATCTGGCTTATTTCACTCACATGTTTCCAAAGTTGTAGCATGGATCAGAATTCCATTCCTTTTCATGGCTGAATAACACTCCATTGTATGGATATACCACTGTCTCGGTCATCTAGAGCTGCTATAACAGAAATACCACACATGGATGGCTTTAACAAAGAGAAGTTTATTCTCTCACAGTCCAGTAGGCTAGAAGTCTGTATTTAGGGGGCCGGCTCCAGGAGAGGGCTTTCTCTCTGTCGGCTCTGGAGGAAAGTCCTTGTCATCAGTCTTCCCTTGGTCTGGGGGCATCTCAGCTCAGGAACCTCAGGATGCACTCTGTTCCCAGCACGGCTTTCTTGGTGGTATAAGCTTCCCAACTCTCTGCTTGCTTCCCTTTCCTTTTACCTCTTGAGAGACAAAAGGTGGTGCAGGCCACACCCCAGGGAAACTCCCTTTACCTTGGATCAAGGATGTGACCTGGTAAGGGGGTGAACAATCCCACCCTAATCCTCTTTAACATAAAATTACAATCACAAAATGGAGGACCACTGCAGAATACTGGGAATCATCATGGCCTAATAAAGTAGATACACACATTTTTGGAGAGACATAATTCAATCCCTGACAACCCCATTTTATTTATCACAATTTAAGGGACTTTTGGATCATTTCCACCTTTTGGCTATTGTGAATAATGCTGCGTTGTTGTACATTGACAAAATCCCGCTGCTAATTAACAGTAAAGATTTTAATTTAGACATCCTTTTCCAAATCACGGCTTTTTCTACTACATCTATACCATTTTTCAAACACAATCATCGGGTCAAAAAGAAGGAACAAACCCACCTATCAGGGTTTCTGCTTATCTTAACTACAGAATCCTGTCGAAAGCAAGAGTGGGGACTGGAGGTTGCCCGGACTGATGGCCAGCACCAGTCATTAACTTATCCAGGTCCAGACGTTCAAAGACAAACAACTTAATTCACTGGGGTGGGGTTAGCTTTGCTCAAAGCTCTCCATCAGTTCCATCAGTTCCAAATCAAAGGCATTTAAAGACCACCCATAAAAAATACAAAGCAACCCCAGTTTCTAAGATTTTAATGGGTCTGCACCCTCAAGCTGTAACTTCCTATCATCTGAAATAAAAATGGAAGCCCAGATCAAGTCCCTGCAGTGAACGCCAAAGCCCTGCCCCATTTTCCTTCCTTATCTGGGCTCCCTCAAATCTGAACACTTTTTTATGGTCATTTAGTATCATTTTGTCTTCCCAGAGAGACGTAGATGAGACCTGGTTTTTGCCATCGCGCAGCTCTAAGGCTCTGTGATTCCAGTGAAATCGCTCGAGAGCCTCAGTTTTCTAGTCTATAAAATGGGAACAATAGAGACCACATCACAGAGTTCCTTAGGGAATTCAATAAACTAATGTGTGGACTGTGCCCAGCCCCAAGCCAGACTCCTGGCAAGTATGCAATGAACAGAAAGCTACCTTCTGTCTTCTTTCTGAGAACATTCCAGAAGCCGGTGGAGGGTTGATGGAGCCTGATGAATCTTCTTAAGAATTCTTCAACGTTGGGTTGAGCTGAGAGCACAAAGGGGGAGAGCTCCAACAGTGGGGTGCTGCCTAGTTGCCTAAAAGAAAGCTCACTGCCACCTTTGGCATGTGGTTCAGAGGTGGGCTTTCTGTGATGCTCAGGAAAAGAAGACGACAGCTCTAAAACCCTCAGGTGGGGTGGGGCTGTGAGAGTCTGTAGGGACACCTGACATTCTCCTGACTCATCCAACTTAGGGAACTCCCCACTGAATGAGGCTTAGACCATCCCTGCAATAGAAATTGTTAAGACATCAGATATCATTTTCCCAGCATCCCTTGCAGCTACAGAGCATCCATCGAATGCACCTGGCCAAGATGTTGACTCAGGAACCAGGACTGCAAAGAATCTGCTTTGCTGAGGATGTCACAGGGGTGGGAGTGACAGCCAGTGCCCAGGGCTTCAGTGCCCAGCTTTCAGGGGTCAGCAGCCTAGCAGTGTCAATTATGAGGTCTCCTGAGGAGCTGTTCTAGAGAGTCAGTCTGGACAGACTGAGGCTGATTCTCTGGCCTTTCTAAAGACTCTGTTAGCTCCCCGAGTCTTTTAATAGGTTATTTTGCTATTTCGATTAGTACATTGCTGTTGTTGAAGTTAATCCTATGGAAACATCCTTCAGCTTAATCCCTGGCCATAAACTTAACTTGCAGAGAGAAGGAAGTACGTCCTGATAAGACACCCCCATCACTGGACCTCCCCATTCCACTGTATCTACACACACACACACACACACACGCACACACACACACGCAAACCTTTGCCGTGGAGTCGATTCCAACTCATAGTGACCCTGTGACACAGAGTAGAACTGCCCCATAGAGTTTTCAAGGAGCGCCTGACAGATTTACACTGCCAACCTTTTGGTTAGCAGTCATAGCTCTTAACCACTACGCCACCAGATTTCCGAATCTACACAAGTGCTTCTCAGAGTAAGGTCCTTGAACCACACACTTTAGAGTCAACTAGCATATAATTAGGGTGTTGATGAAAATGCAGATTCCTGGGCCTCACTCTGCAAATACTGAATTAGAACAAATACTGAATTAGAACCTTCGGGGCTGCTGTTTAGAAAAATGTGTTTTTAGCAAGCCCACCCCCATCACTGTTATGCTCATTAAAAGGTGGGGACTTCCTAGCATTTTCCCATGGACAATTGTCACATTATTAGTGAGACAAAAGGAGGATGCTCTTCACGACCAGAGGCAACTGGCCCTGTGGGACCTCCTGCTGCCCTGAGTGCTAAGGGAACCAACATCTCACACACCTATACCCCTGGGGACACACTGGGATCAAGGAGGTTCTGGTCTATTCCAGGGCTACACAGTGTGTGGTTCAAGGTCCAGTGCCGTCTGTGAACTGTTTGTTATTGGTCTGTAACACTGCAGCTACAGAAATCGAGAGTAAGCATTGAGCAGCTTCTCTGGCAGTGTGCCAGATTAATTTTATATTTGCTGAATCCGTGATACAATCTTGGCCTTATATTTTGGGTAACCGTTTTATTTTGTTGTTTTCTAATTGTCTTAGTCGTCTAGTGCTGCTATAACAGAAATACCACAAGTGGATGGCTTTAACAAAGAGAAATTTATTCTCTCACAATCCAGTAGGCTATGGAGTCCAAATTCAGAGCATCAGCTCCAGGAGAAGCCTTTCTTGCTCTGTTGGCTCTGGAGGAAAGTCCTTGTCCTCAGTCTTTCCCTGGACTGGGAGCTTCTCTGCACAGGAACCCCTGATCCAAAGGATGCGCTCTCTTCCTGGCACTGCTTTCTTGGTGGTATAAAGTTCCCAACTCTCTGCTTGCTTTCCTTTCCTTTTATTTCTTGTAAGATAAAAGGTGGTGCAGGCCACATCCCAGGGAAACTTCTTCCAGGGATGGGTCCTGAGCAAGGATGTTACGTCCCACCCTAATCCTCTTTAACCACGGGCAGAGATTATGATTTATAACACATAGGAAAATCACAAAATGGAGGACAACCACACTATACTGGGAATCATGGCCTAACCAAGTTGGGGACACAATTCAATCCATGACACTAATAATGTATTTTTGTTGTATTTTACAAAAATACAGGTCCATGACTTTCAGCTTGAGAAAGGACAAGCATGTTCTTCCCTTTTGGTTTTCTAACTCCAGGTCTTTCCACATTTCATTATCACACTTGACTTTGTCTTCTTGAGCCACCCTTTGAAATCTTCTGTTCAGCTCTCTTGCTTCATCATTTCTTCCATTTGCTTTAGCTACTCTACATTCAAGAGGAAGTTTCAGAGTCTCTTCTGACATCCATTTTGGTCTTTTCTTTCTTTCCTGTCTGTTTAATGACCTTTTGCTTTCTTCACATATGATGTCCTCCCACAACTCATCTGGTCTTTGGTCATTAGTGTTCAATGTGTCAGATTTATTCTTGAGATGGTCTCCAAATTCAGGTGTGCTATACTTTTTTTTTTTTTTTTTATACTCTAGGCTGTATTTTGGTTCACGTGGACTTGTTATGATTTTCTTCAGCTTCAACTTGAACTTGCATATGAGGAATTCATGGCCTCTTCTGCAGTTGGCATCTAGCTTTGTTGAAGGATTCTACGGACAAAATATTTGAACAATCCAGGAAGCATCAAAAGAAGATGGAAGGAATACACAGAATCACTGTACCAAAAAGAATTGGTTGAGGTTCAACCATTTCAGGAGGTAGCACATGTTTAAGAATTGATGGTATTGAAGAAAGAAATTCAAGTTGCACTGAAGGCATTGGTGAAAAACAAGGCTTCAGGAATTGTCAGAATACCAACTGGGATGTTTCAACAAACGGATGCAGCACTGGAGGTGCTCACTCCTCTCTACCGAGAAATTTGGAAGACAGCTACCAGGGCAACCCACTGGAAGAGATTCGTAGTTGCGCCCATTCTAAAGAAAGGTGATCCAACAGAATGCGGAAATTATCCAACAATATCATTAATATCACAGGCAAGTAAAGTTTTGCTGAAGACAATTCAGAAATGGTTGCAGCAGTACATCAACAGAAAACTGCCAGAAATTCAAGCTAGATTCAGAAGAGGATGTGGAATGAGGAATATCATTGCTGATGTCAGATGGACCCTGGCTGAAAGCAGAGAATACGAGAAAGATGTTTACCTATGTTTCATTAACTGTGCAAAGGCATTCAACTGTGTGGGTCATAACAATTTATGGACAACACTGCAAAGAATGGGAATTCCAGAACACTTAATTGTGCTCATGCAGAACTTGTACATAGACCAAGCGGCAGTCTTTTGAACAGAACAAGGGGATACTGTGTGGTTCAAAATCAGGAAAGGTGCGTGTCAGGGTTGTATCCTTTTACCATATTTAATCAACCTGTATGCTCAGCAAATAATCCAAGAAGCTGGACTACACATAGAAGAATGTGGCATCAGGATCCGTGCAAGACTCATTAACAACCTGTGGTACGCAGATGACACAACCTTGCTTGCTGAAAGAGAAGAAGACTTGAAGCACCCATAGGGTTTTCACTGGCTGATTTTCAAAAGTGGACCTCCAGGCCTTTCCTTCTAGTCCTCCTTAATCTGGAAGCTCTGCTGAAATCTGTTCAGCATCACCGCAACACGCAAGCCTCCAATGACAGATGGGAGGTGGCTGTGCTTGAGCTGTGTTGGCTGGGAATTCAATCCAGGTCTCCCGCATAGAAGGTGAGAATTTCTACCACTGAACCATCACTGCTCTCATTGATCTACCCAGTTTGGGAGTTCTATGTAGAGCGGACCCAGCCTAAAGCCCTCATCTCTCTCTGGATGTATCTGCCCCTGGGAGCTATGGCCTTGACTCTCACTACGGGCAGGCAGGCCTCTAATTCTGAGACTAGGTCAATATCTGACATTGACAGGTCTTTGTGTTTCCAGGCAGGGTAATAGAAGGAATCACTACTCAGAAACACAAGGGAAACTTTACGCTTTTTCCAGAGTGAATGTAGGTGTCTCAGGGCCAACCACCCATCCCCAGCCCCACCAGTACATGTTCCTAGATTCAATGTGATCAAGCTTCAGAGAGCTACTTTGGGTTCAAGTGCTTAAACATAACTATGGTAATTTTCATTTTCCCTTTAAATTTAAATTCTCTGGAGGAAGGTTCTTGTCTCTTAAGCTTCTGCTTCCTGGTTCCTTGGAGATCTCCATGTAGCTTGGCATCTACCTTACCCAATCTCTCTCTCTGCTTGTTTGTTTAATCTCTTTATATCTCAAAGAGATTGACTTAAAATACACCCTACACTAATCCTCCCTCATTAACATAACAAAGACAACCCATTCTCAAACAGGATTATAACCACAGCCATAGGCGTTAGGGTTTACGACACATATTTGGGGGGACATAATTCAATCCATAACATTCTACCCTTTGGCCCTCAAAACTCATGTCCTTGCCACATGCAAAACACATTCATCCCATCACATCATCCCAAAAGCTTTAAATCAACTCCAAGTTATCTTCTGAATCATTTAAATCAAATACGGGTGAGACTTTAGGCATATTCTGCCATGGGGCAAAATTTCTCTTCATTTGTGAACCTGTTAAATCTAGAATACAAGTCATCTGTTTCCAAAGTACAATGGTAGAACAGGCACAAGGTAAACGTTTCTGTTACAAATGGGAGAAATTGGAGAGAAAGAAGGGATAACACACACCAAGCCAGTCTAAAACCCAGCAGAACAAAATACATTAGCTCTCAAGTCTTGAAAATAATGCTCTCTTCTCTGAGATCATCTAGGCAATAGCCCTGCCCTCTAGACTCTGGCTGTTGACCATGTACTGTAGATTCTGAGTGGAGGCCCCTCAGCCCTGGGCTTCAGCTCTGCCTTCCAAGCCCTCTGGGATGGCAACGCTGTTCTCTCAGCTTTGGGTGGCCCTATTCTCCTAGTCCATCTGAATGACAACCCCACCATCTTAGCCCTGGCAAGCCTCATTCTTTGGCATGACAGCCCTGCACCCTCAGCCTTGGGCAGTGACCCCATCTCCCTGGCGCTCCTTAACAGCAGCCCCACACACCAGAACCAAGTTGGCAAAGATCTGAATTTGAAACCTAGGAGGCTGTGGCCCATTCCTTTGAGATCCAGGAAACTGTGGACGCACCCTTTGAAATGAAGAAGGCCCTGCTTCCTTGCTCCTTCCAACAGTTCTGCTAATCTCTAAGTCACTCCAGGGACAGTCCTTTTTTCTTCCTTGGAGGACAACAAATGCAGCTCCTTTGGCCTGTTTCCTTCCTGTAGAATTACAAGAAGTAGATAGTGTTCTTTCCTTTCATTCTTTCTCTGTCTCTTTCAGTCTAAGCTGATGGTTTTTCTGCTGTGGTAGTCAGTTATATCCACAATCACAGGCTTAATCCCTTAAACAAAAGATTGTATAGCCATATCCTTGGTGAACATTCTAGGACACGAGTCCTTAGTTTGTACCACAGAATTTTCCAAATCTTTAAGTTCTATTTTCATTTTGTACAGTTCATTTTATGTCTGTCTCTTTCCTCTCACATTTTACTATAAGCAGCAAGAAGAAACCATACAGCCCCATTAAGATCCTGGTTAGAAATCTCCTCAGTCAGATATCCAAGTTCTCACTTACAAGTTCTACCTTCCACCAAATATCTGAACATATTTCAGACAAGTTCTTTGTCACTGCATAAAAAGCATCACCCTTCCTCCATTGTCCAATCACGTTTTCATCATTTTCTTTTAAAGCCTCACCAGAAGCACACTTAATGCCCACCTTTCCAGCAATATTTTGTTGGTGTCACATGTATTCTCTAAGATGAAAGAGGCTTTCTCTACAGCTCTCCTCACTTCCTTTTGAGCTCTTACCAGAATTGCCTCTGATGTCCAAAATTCTACCAACAGTCTCTTCAAGGCAATCTAGGCTTTTACCATTAGGCACCTTAAAGCTCTTCTAGCCTCTACCCATTACCCAATTTCAGAATCACTTCCACATTTTAGGAATCTGTTAAGGCAGCACCCCACTCTTCCAGTACCAAGTTCTGTCTTAGTTATAACACAGCTAAACAGCTGTGTTCAGGGACTCCCTCCCAATATGAGTAGTGTTCTTATGAAAGAAGTGTAGAGACACAGAGATAGACACAGAGGAAAGGCCATGTGAAGACGGAGTCACAGATGGAGTTATGCCAAACCTGCAAATCAAGGAACAGCTGGAGTTACCAGAAGCTGGGAAAGACAAGAAAGTCTCCTCTAGAGTCTTCAGGAGAGCATGGCCCTGTTGACACCCTGAATTTGGACTTCCAGACTCCACAACTGTGAAACAATGAATTTCTGTTCTTATTTGCCACCAATTTATGGTACTTTGTTATAGCAGCTTTAGTAAAGCAATGCCCTTGGCCTGGATTGCTGGACTCCCAAACCTTTGCGTAGCTAACACCTTCTCATCATCTACATCTCAACTCAGGGTCACTTCTTCAGAGGTCTCTCCTGATCCCCCCTAATACTCTTCCCCATGCCCCCACCCAAGTCACTGTCCATCACATCACCCAGTGTTAGGCTCTCAAAGTACTTGCTGTTTTCAGAGTTTATTGACTTTGTTTGCTTTTTTATGTACATGCTCTACCTTAGAATATGCGCTCCAGAAGAGCAGGGACCTCCTCTCTCTTGTTCACTATTATATTCTTCTTGTCTGAAATAAGCCACCTGGTCTATAGGGTGACGCAAGCAGTTTGTGATTGACTGCTAACCTAAAGGTTGGTAGTTCAACCCCATCCCGTGGCTCTGCGGAAGAAAGGCCTGGTGATCTGCTTCTGTAAAGATTACAACCCAGAAAACCTATGGAACAATTCTAGTCTGTAGCATGTGAGGTCGCCATAAATCAAAACCAGCTCCATGAAAACAGGTTTGGGTTTGGGTTTGGGTTATATAGTATTTAAGGAGTTTCTGGGTGGTGCAAAAGGTGAAGCACTCAGCTACTAACCAACAGGTTAGTGGTTCAAATCCACTCAAGAAGCCACTTCCGAAAGATCAGTCATTGAAAATCCTATGGAGAGCAGTCGAAATGGACTAGATGGCAAATGGTTTAGGTTTTTTTTTTTTTAAATATTGTAGGTGTTCAATAAATGTTGGTTAAATGAATGTATAAGTGAATGAATCAATGAATAAACGAGAAGGTGAAGGGGCACTGTACACTGAATTGTAGTTCTTGAAATTATAAAGCCATTAGCTTTGAAATATCTCAAAATTCTCAGATAACAGTAAAGACATTTGGGAGGCCACCCACCACCACGGGGGAAAACTCAGAAACCAGGAGGGGAGTAGGAAAGAAGAGACCAAGCAGCGGAGCCATGAAAACCTTCTTAATGCAACAATGAGAGAGCCGGCCTCCGCTATCCCCACCGCAGGGCGGGCTCCAACGCCCCTACAAATCATCTGTAACGCTAAATCTTGTTTAAATCCCTCTGCTTGTGGCCATGGGGAACTATGAAGGACACTCACGCATAATTTACATACTGCCAAGCTCCTGAGATCCTCTAAATAAAGGCCACCAGGGTCTCCGGGCACTGTTTTTGAGAAGGACATCAAGTAATAGATTAAATTGTGTCTGCTCCCTCAACACTAGGGGAGAAGAAGCCTCACCCTCCACCCACTGACATCTGCCAACGTCTCATGCCCCGTTTGCTGTCGGATGCCTCCCTGGGAAGCCGTTACTACATCGAAAACGGTACACAGGTGCTACTGTCACCCCCGCTTTACGCAATTCCACTGCTAACAGGCATTTTTGCTCAGACTTTCATTCTTTTTCTAGACTCTAATCAGAAAAAAGGGCTTTCCACAACAGCACTTTGCATCCTGCCAGTAACTGTTACAACACAGTTATGATACCAACAATGGCTTGGTCGATGCAGCAGCCATCCGAGGGTCTGAAGCCAGACCCAACAGGCATGCACCAGAGGAAGGGCCAGGCAGATACGGGGATTTTTGTCTGAGCCATGAGATCTGGCTACAGAGCGCTCAGCTGCAAGGACCATGATTAACTTTTATAATACGACAAAATGGAAAG
This sequence comes from Loxodonta africana, assembly GCF_030014295.1. Lineage (NCBI taxonomy): Eukaryota > Metazoa > Chordata > Mammalia > Proboscidea > Elephantidae > Loxodonta > Loxodonta africana. The sequence continues at coordinate 66,272,466 of NC_087362.1, forward strand.
CAAAAAAGCGCGAAAAGTAAGGCCTAGGACACTGTGATTTATACTTTCGGGGATCCGAAGAAAAACAACACCTGCTTTAGTGTTTTGTTTTCTTGCACAACGCAGAGCAGACTACACAATCAAACAAACAAATAAAAAATGTGAAAACAGAACAACCAGAACAGAAATACCGAGAATGTTCACGCGTTGTGAAGAATGTAATCAATGTCTGAACGCTGCATGTAGAAATTATTGGGAAAAAACCCAAATCCATTGCCATCGAGTCATAGCTACCCTGTAGGTCTGGATAGAACTGCCCCACGGGGTTTCCAAGGAACAGCTGGTGGATTCAAACTGCTGGCCTTTGGTTAGCAGCCCGACACTTAACCACTGCACCATCAGGGCTCCAGAAACTGTTGAAACGGAATCTAAACTGCTATGTAAACCATTACTGAAAACACAGTAAAATATTAGTTAAAAGGGGGAGGGGGCTATTTCCTGAAGATATGGTAAGAGACTGACTTACATAGCTTCTCTCAAGATTTAGAAGCAACTTTTCTCACGTAATTTGCGTAAGTTAAAATGCAAGCCCTGCTCTCTGTGAATTACCTGATATACTATTTTTTTAAACCTAATTTCCGTATTAATGTTACTATTTAGCCTCATCAAGATGCAGCTGCCTAAATGTTTTTAGGAAGTAAAATCAATACATTTTATAAAACATCAAGGAATGAAATGTCCCTGTTTAGAAGAAAATATATATATATGTAAGCCAAATAAAATAACCAGAGAAATGCAGGCTGGTACCTGAGCAGCAGGCCACCTCCAAGTCTACCATTGCTCATGAACCTTCCAGAAGCATGAAGATGGTCTGCCCTGACCCAAAGGACACCCTGCACAATTGGGCTTTGACTCACACACAAACTGCTCTAGTCTCAAGTCCCTTTGTTATTTGGACTAGCCATGAGAATACTAGCAATTCCCTAAGATGAAGCTCTGCTTTTATCTCTGCTCCTATGCCTTTCCCCTTCCCCCAACACTGAGCCAGGCAGTAACACAGTCCCAGAAAAGAATCTCTTTGATGGATTAATTGCCTGTAAGCAAGGAAAGGAGCTACAGTGTGTGTTTCACAGTTGTATCCTCCATGCCTAGCATATTACTCTACAGTGAGTAGCTACACAAACAGATGATGGGTGGATGGATGGGTGGGTGGACGGATGGACGGATGGACGGATGGATGGGTGGATGGGTGGATGGGTGGGTGGGTGGGAGGGTGGGTGGTGGGTGGATGAATGGATGATGGAAGGATGGACGGATGAAGAATGATATTTTAGCTATATCATTTGATCCTCATAACAACCCTGTGAGGTAGTAACAATAATAGTTAAGATTTATATTGTGCTAATTATATGTTATCGTTGGGTACTGGTGAGTCAATTCCTGCTTCATAGGGTTTCCTAGGCTGCAATCTTTATAGGAGCAGATCACCAGGTCTTTCTCCTGCAGTGCCACTGGGTGGGTTCGAACTGCCAACCTTTCAGTTAGCAGCTGAGCACTTAACCACTGTGCCACCAGGGCTCCTGCTAATTATATGCCGGCCACTATTCTAAATTCTTCATACATATTAACTCTTTCAACCCTTAACAGCCCAATGAAGTAAGGACTATCATTATCTCCTTTTAACAGGTGAAGAAGCCGTTCATTGGAGGCATTTGGAGGTCACACTGCCAGTAGGAGGCAAAGCTGGTTTTTTGCTAGATGCTCTTAAGTACTATGCTTCCTCTCCATTAGTTGTATTTTATGGAGCAGGAGACCGAGGGCAGTGATAAAGCAATCAATGCCATCGGTTGCTTAGGTGCAAACCGAGGGCTGTGTTTCCAATACACTGGGAAGTGACAGAGCCAGAATGTGAACCCAAGTAGCCTAATGCAGCCCACACTCTCAACCCCCATCAGGACATGTGGAATAAGCTGGTTCATTGCAAAGACTTGAGTTCCACAGAGGCTTGTTAAGAAAGGTTGCGATAATAGAGCTTGTTTTCTCCCAAACTGGAGGTGCTGTGGGGGTCTAAGACAGAAAGAGAAAACTAAAACAAACCTGGAAAATGTGTGTTCCGCTCCAACTCTCCCCAAACCATCTTGTTTTGGTTGGAGAAGGACAGATTTCCTGGCATCTCCATGGTCTCAGTCCTGGGGCAGTGCATACAGCTGAGCAAAGGCCGCAGCTGAGTTCTGAGTAGGCCCTCTCAGGGAATGGAGTTTACCAGAAATGTGTCAAAGACTCTGGGGAGAGAGGGGAGGACCCAGGATGAAAGAGTGGTGGCCAGGACAGAATGAGAACTCAGAATGAGAATTTAGCAACTTCAAGAGGAAGAAAAAGTTGGAGTGGTTCCTGACATAAATGTGGGTTTGGGAGGAGGATGGAAGGGGAAAATGATCTTTTCAGAAGTATAACTTTAAAAGACAACTGCTTCCGTTTTGAGAAGGCACAAGAAAGCAGAGAGACACTGGTTTGAAAGCGGGAAATGTTAGTCTCTTACATTTAAAACTCCCTGTTAAACTGGATGTTAAGATGGAGAGAGCAGCGTGGTTACTACGGCTGAAGAGATGAAGATGGCAATCGAGAAAAATAAATTATAGTGCAATAATTAAGAAAGTCAAGCTGGGGAAGGAGAAATAAGGAAAAGAGATAGGTGGGTTATCCCCCTATTCTCCCCACCCCCCCTTCTTACTGTGCATGTGGGGCTGAAAGGACAAGGATGCAGGTTTGGACGGAAATGACTGCACAGGCTTGATGAACCGAAGTTTACTGTAGGAGTGGGGTAAAACTACAACTCTGACTCAAGCTGTAGTCCAAGAAAAACACCTTTCTTCGTCAGAAAAACATGCCGTCCTCAGGAGTGGGTATAAAGAAACCCAGAGAAACACTCCCTATGACGGTCATCACTCAGCTGAGACTTGTGGGGATTACCCCCAACCCTAGAGCTGCTTTTGTAAATGTGACCGGCAGGCAGTGTGGCCGGCAGGGCCAGGCCAGCAAGTGCCAAATCCAGACCCTGCCCTTTGATTTCTACCAAAAGTTGCATTCCTCCCTGCAAGCTGACCAGGAAGAACCCATTGGTGGGGCAAAGTTTCACTGCACACAGCTTTGAAAAAACCAAGATGCACATCTCTGAGAACTTGTCACCTGTTCTTTAAAAATGGATGTTTTGCTGGAGAACATGGCAGAACATATATATAGTTTAAAGCTTGTTGCAAGAAATTTGCTGAGTTAGTTCATCTCGGGGTCCTACAGGGAGGTCTTAAGAAGACCACCTTTAGGAGTGAAAATGAGTTTCCAGTCACCTCCAAATGCACACACCCAGAAGACAGGGAGCCTCGCATCTATTCCCAATGGAACACGTACAAAATACCAATCGCTAGCCACTGGTCCTACTAAGGTCCTCCTCCTTGAGCTCACAGACGGTAATCTTTGAGCCCTGCTGGCTTGTCTGAACATCCTGCCACAGGAATTAGCTACAGTCGATTGGATGGTGATGATTTTTTCTTCCACGGTTAGAAAACCGCAAGGGGATTTTAACCAAAAGGAAGCAAAGGCTTTCTTTTTATAAATTCGATTAGGCTTTTCCACTTTCTCTACCTCGGGACATTTCCTTTGGGAGGAATTTTATACCCAGAGACCCCTTAGCGAGGCACTGCTGCATGCGGGACGCAGTGAATATCAGTGCAATTCATGCCTAATGTGGACTGAAAGTAAAAGTTGCAGGCACTTGCAGTCGCCCAAGAAGTCATTTCTAAATGCCGGCGAGGGGATGGCCCTGCGAGGGAAGAAAGGCAAAGTTTGCCGCGGGCAGGCAGCGTGTGAACCTCGGCTGGGGTGCGTGCGAGTAGTTACCAAGCCCGCCCTCCGCTCGCCACGGCTGAATTTCCCGCCGGAGCCGGCGCCGGGGCGCCTGGTCCTCGCGCTGCGCCCGGCGCCGGTCTGGAGATAGCCCTTAGCCGTGGGCGGCAGGAGTTCCCCCAGAAAGTGCGCCTTTTCGCGGTCCGGGCTTGGCGCAGGAGAGGAGCGTGCCCAGGGTGCGCAACGTTGACTCGGCCAGAGTCCACGGGCGGGGGCACCCAGCCGAGCCTGCTCCCCGAGGCCTCGGATTCGAAGCCGCTCCAGCGGCCGGTGAGAGATGAGGCTCTGTACCACAGCAGTTCGGATGAGGAAGGAGTTTCTGAAACTCCGGGGAAAGTGTCCCGGGGCTCCAAACTTCGTCTTTGCTTTATGTCATTTTTCTTGCCCCCTCCTCTCACCACGCTAGCCCCAACCCTAGGAGAGAGCCGTCAGGGCTGGGGTACAAGCCACCTCAACCCCTCCACCCCCGCACCCCCGCTGTCAGACAAGAAAAATACAAATAAACCCTGGGTGGTTCACGCGGGTGCCTTCAGGTGCCCCCGTCCCAACACGCACACGCACACACACACCCGCACACACCTCTCACCATCCGCTCCGTCCCACCCACCTCCCGGGGAGGGGAGGGACTGGGAACCTGATCTCCGGGCTCCAGCCCCGAACGTTTCCCCATCAATAATGCTGATACCATCGATGCGCCTCCTCCCCCGCCCCCGGGGCGCCGCTACCGCCTTTTCGCCGCTTTTTGCCTGGCGTAAGAAAACGAAACCTCCTCTACTGCCCTCCTAGACTCGGCCGAGGTCCCGCCAGGCCTGGGGCGGACGCGTGAGGAAGCAGGGGCGCAGGCCAAGCGCTGGGGGCGTCCTCCAGTTCCAGGGGACGGTGCCCAGCCCGCGCAGGCGGAACAGGAAAGAGGGTCTGGACTCAGGCAAGGCCTCATCCCACGCCCCTTTCCAGACCCGAGGTCAAACTGGCCCAGAATAAGATACTTTTGCAGCAAGAAGAACCAGGCCTCGGAATGGGAAGCCTCAACACCCCCTGCCCTTCCCAGGATCGGGAATGGAGCTAAGAGGCCCAGAAGCCCTTCGCTGAGATTGGAGTTGTGGCCCAAGGCCTTCAGGCACAGCCCTTCGGCCCCGCCAACTCACCAAGGACGCTCTAGCTCTTGGGAATACTGAGGGGAGGTACTGGTAGAAACACAGACATCAAGCCCCCAAGAAGGGAGTTTGCAGAACTGGCCAAGCGCTTCCCCCCGGGTGCGGTCCCTCTCCGCCCAAGAGGTCACGACCCTGGCACAGCCACTGCCTCACTTCAGGCCACCCACTTTTCCCATCGCGGGTCAGCCCCTAAGTGGCAGGTCCTCTCGAGGAACGGCAAACCCAAGCCTCGTCACCTCGATTCTCCCAGGAGCTGTCCCCACCCAGGGCTGGGATAGCGCGACCCCTTGTAGAGCGCACAGGTTTCCTGGCTAAGCAAGACGCGGGCATGGGCTCCAGCTGGGACATCTCACTCGCACTGGCCGCCTTCTCCGACTGGCTTAAAAATAAAAATTAACCCCCACTCTGTCTCTGTTTGTGTTTATTTATTTATTTATTTGCGTCGCGGCACGCGGAGCTTCGGCCGTTCCCTGACACTGCGGCGCCCGCGTCAGCGAACCACGGAACTTCGGCCCGAGACAATGGCCGGTAATTGATGTATTGCCATCAACAATAAAGACCAATTCTCTTCTCCCCGCCATTTCGACCATCCCCCTCCTCCCTTCCCCCCCTCCACCTCCCCTCTCCTCTCGCCGGGCCACCGAGGGAAAGAAAACAAACAAGAAATTAGCGGGGGACGCCGCGTGCAGAGCAAGACGCCCGCCTCTACGCCGTCGAGGACGCAAAAGAACGAAAAAAGTTATTAAAGTTTGGATCCCCCCCCCCAATTAATTCGTCTCCGCTCGTCCATTTTTAATTAGACATCGCGGAGCTGCTTTTGCGTGTGCATTTCGTTTGGTTGGTTGTTTTGGTATATTTGTGGGGGGGGGGGAGCTTTTTTGGTGAAAAAAATCTTTATCACACACAGAGCAAGCAAGGAACACGTGTGACGCTATTCCCGGGAGCTGCTCCTGGCGTCCGCGGTGCCGACCGGGAAGAAGGGTTTGCGGGATCGCCAGCTCGGCTCATTTCCCGGTAGCACGCGGTGCTCCGGAGGCCCAGACTTTCAAGAAGATTGTGAGAGACGGCTGCGGGTGTCTCCAAAAGCGGGCATGTTCGGGGAAGCGAGTGTGCACGTGCACACGGACGCGTTTGTGAACCCAGAACAGTGCGGGCTGGCGTGTTTGCGAGGGCGTCTGTTTGCGGGGTGGAGGGTTCGGTGCGGGATTGACTGGTGCTGCTGCTTGCGTTCCCGGAGGTCTGGGGAAAGCGAGCGGCTCACACCCCAGGAGTGCGCAGATCCATCTTTGCCGAGGGATCTCTTTAAATATTCAGTGAGAAATAATGGCATTTGAAGCACCACCTATGGAAACATTATTATCTTCATTCTTCAACATCAGCCCCACTGATAGCTTCGTTTGTCTTTTTATCAAAATCTACTGTACCCAACAAGACCTGGGGAGAAAGGGAGAGTGAGGCGGAGTGGGAGTGAGGATGATGTCAGGGACCGAGCGAGGGCAGAGGAGAAGAAAACTAAAAGGCGAAAGAAGAAAGGGCGGACAGGAAGAAAGACGAGAGAAGTTACGCCCAGAAAAAATAAAGTCGGCGGGAGGAAGACAGAAACATTCACCCGCACACAAAAGACTTAGATTTTAAAAAGACCTAAGATGCTGAGAGAAAGAGAAAAGGGTCCCTGAGGGACCGCGGTTCACCAAGGGTCTGGAGTACCCGAAGCTCGGCTCGGGAGCTCGGTGCCCATTTCGCACGAACCGGCTGTGGCACTATTGAGACTCGAGGGCGCTCCCCAATTGGGGCGTCCTTACGAGCCCTCTCCTTCCCCGATCGCGAGATAGGGCAGGATTGTGTATCTGCACCCCCTCCTCCCTCAGCCAAAGTTTAGTTTGTCCTTCGGGCGCAGGACTTCGGGCACCTTGGAGCGAGGAGACACCGAGGCGCGAGGGGGAAGAGCTGGGCTGGGCCGGGAACCGAGCCCAGGTTCGCGGGCGCCCGAGCTTGGCGGAGGAAGTGGGGGCTCGGGAGCCCGGCTCTGGGGCGCAGGTAGGGAGGCTGCATCCCAGCCCTGGGTGATGGAGATAGAGCGAAAAGTTTGGGCGCCGCGCTCGGCAAGTGCCGGAGAAGTGGAGGCGAGCTCCCGAGCGTCCAGGCAGCTGCAGGCTGGGACACTCTCAGTCCCAGCTTGGAGCAGCCACACCGTCGCCCGGAGGCTAGGGTGCAACCCTCTCAACCCCCACCAGGACAGGGTGCCCAGGGGTCCCGAGGACTGGTTTTGCCCAGGGCCGGGCCGCGACCTGCTTTCCGAGGCCGGGGGCGGGCTGCAGCTCGCAGGGTATTCGGCGGTCCCTCCCCTCCCCCAACCGGAGCTGAACTCGGAGCCCAGGCCGGTCCCTGCTCTCCGCCCGCCCCGGGCCCGGCGGCGCCACCGCCGCCACCGCCTCCCCGCGGAGTGACGCGCCCTGTAGCCAACCCGGGCGGCCGGGGGGGCAGGCTCGGGAGGGGTCCTGGGCGGAGCTGGGCCGCCCCCTTATCCCACGGGCTTGGGGGCCGCTTCTCCCGAAAACTTCAGCCCTAATTGTCCTGGGAATGTCCGAGGTAGAGAAAGGGAGCGAAGGAGCAAGCGAGAGGCAGGAGAATCGGGAGCCTTTGAGCGGGGGTGGGGGTGGCGGGAGACCTGCTCCCCGGAAAAAGATCCCCAAACCCATCACGTTCCCAAACCTTTCCTCGATCCTCTTCTCCGCGCCCCCGCGAGCCCGGGATCCATGGGATGGAGAACTCGGGGCGAAGGAGCGCCAAGCCAGGCGGCGAGAGGGAGGGAGGCCGGGCCGCGGGCGGGAGGCGGACCGGCGTGGGGCCGGCTCTTCCCCACTCGCTTATTTTTTTTATGGAGGTGGGAGTGGGCTGCTTTCTGGTGGCTCTTAAACGAAGAAACACTCACGAAACGGGCCGCCCTCCCCCCCAGTCCCGCCACGGGACTCCCTCCCCCAGCGGGCCAGCGCGCCGTGCGCCGGAGTTGGGAAGTTCGCTGAGCGCCCGCAGCCTCGGTTCCCAGCCTCCGCCTCCCGGCCCCACCCCCACCGGAGCGGCTTAATTCCGGGGAGGGCATGCTAATTTGGGTCGGCCCAGCCCGGAATGGGGGGGGCCGGGCGAGGGCGGGAGGACGGGAGGGGGCGCCGGGCCCCGGCGCCCGGCGCGCAGTGGCGAGGAGGCAGGCCCCCGGCGGCCGGGCCGCGGAGTCCCGGGCGGTGGCGAAGAGGGTTAACCCAGTCTCGGGCGGCGCGGCGTGCAGAGCCAGCCCCGCGGCCGGCTTATTGGGCCAGCGCTCGGAGAGACAGGGGTCTGCAGCAAATCACGAACTAATTGATTAAGGCGAGCGGGTTTGAATAGCGCTGGCCCGGTGCCAATCGCCTTTCAAAGAGCCCCTCTATGATTAATCGCAATGCATTATTGATAATCATAATTATAGCAGGACACATGCGCGCTGCGCCCGGGGCCGGGGAGCCGGGGAGGGGGCGGGCGGGCCGGCGGGCGGGGGGAGCCGCCGCCGCCGCAGCCGCTCGATTTCCGTAATTTTGAGAAGATTTTTTTTTAGTAATTTTTTATTCTGCCCCAGCTGATGTTTGAGCCAGCATGTCGCGGAGGAAGCAAGCGAAGCCTCAACATTTCCAATCCGACCCTGAAGTGGCCTCGCTCCCCCGGCGAGATGGTGAGTGCTCCGGCCCGCGCCGCGGACACACTCACACGCACTCGCACTCACACTCACGCACACTCGGTCCCACGCACACGCCGGCTGGCCCCCGCGCCCCCGGCCCGCCGCCGCCCCCGCGTCCCCGCGCCTTGTAGCCTCGGCATTTTTTTTCTTTTTCTTTCTCATTTTCAATTTGCCTTTGCTTGGCTTCCCCCCTGCCCCGGGGAAAGCAAACACTCCTCCCCGCAGGATCTTTCCGGAGTTGTTGTGTTCTCCTGTTGGGAGGAGGGAGAGCATGCCGGCCTTTCTCCTCCGTCCCGGCTTTTCCGGGGCGAGGAGCCCGGGAGGCGCTCCAGCTGCAGCCGGGGCCTCGGCGTCCGGCGGGGCTCGGGTGCGGGGAGAGGCTGTCGGCGCCCGCCGCCCGGGGCCCCCGCTCTCTCCGTGCCGCGCCCGGGCCCCACGGCTGTCCGCCGCCGCCCCTGGCCCTTCTGCTAGCGGGGAGGAAGTTTACTTGGTGCTCGGGGCTGAACTCCGAGCTTGCGGGGAGCTCCCTGCACCGCCCCCCCAGCTCAAACTCCACTTCGGCCCGCGCCGCGGAATGGAGTGGCTTTGGGGTGCAAAGCTGCCAGAAGGTGGGACCTGTGTCTGGGCGCCCCGCGCCTGACGCGCTGGGGTCGCGGCTGGGGTGGAGGTTGCTTTTTGCTGCTGGTTACTCCCAAAACAGAGCGAAGGCGGACGGGGAAGGTGTCGGGGTTCGGCTACCCAAGTTTATGCTGGCTTCTTTTCTCCTAACACGTGCACCCCCGCCCCCAAGGAATCTTTAGACTCGGCTTGCGCCGGCTGGGAACCTCGCACTTGCAGATGGGTCGGGGAGGGAGTCGGGAGGGTGACTTTTCAGGGTTGGGGCTATCCAGCCGGAGGAGAACCCCCTGAAACCGAGGCACTCGCTTTCTCCGGTGGAGGCGCCCACTGCGGGACCCCGAAGGGAGTGGACAAGCCCAGAAGAAAGTTTGTGTTCGGGACCTACGGCCCAGAGTGGGAGAGGTCCGGGCAGGGAATATGGGGTACGGAGGGAGGACATCTCGAATCCGTCCTTGTTCCTAACGTGTTTCATTTTAGGAGCCTCACGGCTCCTAGGCCCGAAGCCCGAGGCGATGGAACGGCGCCCGGGCTCGGTTCCCCGGCTCATCCCGGCACGGTGTTCGCTTCCCGGCTGCCAGAAGGACGAATGGCAACCCCGACTGGGGTTCCACGCCTCGGGATGCCTCCCAGGATGCTCGCGTTTACTGGGCAGTATTTTGGGGCATTGGGGAGGGAGCTGGACCCCGACGGGGCTCAGAAGCGCGACCCTAGATCGGCATCTCTGCACCAGACTCCGAGGCCGGCCGGGCCCCAGTGTCCGGAGGATCCTTCCCCAGAGGCCTGCCTCTCGGTGGAGCTGGGACGCAGGGGCCGGCGCAGAACCCAGACAGCGAAGCGAAGGGATCCCTACTCCCTTTACCCCACTGTAGGGGAAGGAGATGCCTGGCGTGGGGGGTGTAAGAGATGAAGGGCCCTGAGACCGATTCAGGAAATTGTTTACGATATTTGCCCCCCAAGTTCCTTCTCAAAGCTTTTCAAGCCTTACCGAGAGCCTCTGCAATTTCTCAGCCCGCTGAGAAGAGCCACCGTGAACCCCGCTTTCCACTCCTAGACAAAACCGGGTACGCGGGGTAAATCGAGGTGAAATGAACCCAGGCCGTTGCGACTACTGCGAGTATTTTTCCGGGTATTATCAGCTGGTTTCTTCTGCTTCTCGCCCCCACACCCATCTTGCCTGAAGTTTCTGGTGAGCCCTTCCGCACCAAAATACTGTCATCGTGCACAATTTGTATACGGAAAAACCAAACGGGAGAAAAGAGATTGATTTTTTTCTTTTTGGTGAATGTGTACTAATTTTATTCGCTTTGCAAAAAAAAAAAAAAAAAAAGAAGTCCCGGGCTGCGCGGAGAAACGAGGCTTGCTAGATCTTTGCCTTTCCTCTCTGGCCTCCTGAATCAGGAATTTTTAATAGTTAAGGCTTCTCATAAAGGAATAGCATAAAAGCGGTTCACTGCCTCTTACCATTATTATTTATTAGTACTATTATTTTTTTAGTTTATTTGAGCTTTGAGGTAAGTTAATTAAGTAACCGAAGTTTCCTTTCTTTTTCTGTTTTCCTTCCTTTTAATTTCATTCTCTTTCTTTTGCCTTCTCTTTTCATCCCTAAAAGCTAGTTCATTGTCCTGTGAGGTAGTAAACTGTTAGGGGCACCGTAGGAAACACTTTCCTCCCCACCCCCTGCTCTCACCTCTCCCCACACCCTCCTCTCTTTCTTCAGTAGTAATGATTTAGGTTATGACTGTTTTTACATGGTTGAACAATAAGTTTGGGAGAAGTTGCCTAGAGGGTAGATTTTGTAATAGGGTTACAGGATTCAGTGTGGTGTAATAAAGTAGCTGTTGTTGTTGGGTGCTGTGAAGTCTGATTTTCGACTCAGAGCGACCCCGTGTGACAGAGTAAAACTGCCCCGAAGGGTTTTCTAGCCTGTAATCTTTACTGGGGAAATCGCCAGGTCTTTCTCCGCAGAGCTTCTGTGGCTGTGTGGGTTCGAACAGCTAACGTTTCCGTTTGCAGCCATTACACCACCGGGGCTCATTTTGTTGCAGAAATACTGGTACACAACTAATCCTTCCCAGTGCCAGATTTACAGGAGGGCCTTTTTTTCTCTTCCACATCCCAGCCCTTTTTATTTGGGAATATTTGTGGGATAAATGGAATTGAGAGTTCATGACATAACTCCAAGATGCCTTTAAAAAGTCACCTTTTTTGCCTTGAATTCAGCCACCGCCCCACATCGACACATCTCAAGGAGTGTTTTCTGGTTTGTCTTTTTCTAATATATATAAAGGTTCTTGAATTTTCAAACAGTTTCAACGAAAAGCCTGTTTAAACAGTTTGGCTATTTTTTTTTTTTTTCCCTATGTCTGGAGATGGCCTTAAAATACGACAGTGAAGTTAAACATACGGAATTAAATCTGGTTGATGCTCTTTGCATCTGCCAGCACCTCAAATTGGGTGACTTTTACCTAGAATGGGATCTGGAAAAGTTTGTAGACCTCAGTAACAGAAGCCTTGGAGGAACTGGTGCGCTGTGGTTGTTCATGTATGTTTGTGTGTGTTTGAGTGTTTGTGTGCCTTCCAAAAAACTCAAGCCATGCTGAACGGCCACACCGATAACTTCATCGCAACAGGTTCAAGAAAACAAGATTGTCTGGTCAATCTTATGATGTTGATATTCTAATCCTATTTCAGTGCAGCTGTAATCCCAAAAATGCCCCAAAATAAACTTGGAGATTTTTCTGAAACCAGAATTATGGCAAATATGACTTGTCTCCTAAATGATATTCAACAAGTCTCAAATTATTCATAGAAAAATGACTGCCATTGGGAAGATTGTATACCCAGATAAGTAATTTTGAGGAAAAGGGATGGTGAATGATTTAGTGTTTTTATATGTCTGCTCTCTACTAGGGATTTGGATTTCAGTGCTTTGTATGGGTGTATGTTGGGGTTTTCTTCCTTTGGTGGTGTTTTGAAGATTCCTGGCCTATCCAGACTCCGTTCATTTATTAAGAAAGTATTTTGGTGCTTAGCTTTTTCAAGGAAAAGATCATATTGGAAGAAAAATAAGAACATCATGAATTGCAGATAAAACATTGACTTTGTCATATAAAGAATCATAAAAATTCTTCTTATTTATATTAATAATGAAATTCTATTATTTATCAAAGTAATTTACTCATTGTGAGCGGCTTAATGGCAACACATTGATTTCTGGGCCCAAAAGGTTAGAGAGAACTACAATTAATTGCTTTTTTTGAAAAACCGACACCTGCAAGATAAGGCTGTCAGAAAGAATTCATGTGTAAGCAGGCCTATTTTAAGTTTGTGGCATAATGGAAGATTCTGGATGAGAAAATGTGAAATGTTTTGGGGGATTTGCTTCGGGCTGCTCATACTTCCTTGAAATGTCGAAAACAAACAAACAAACCAGCCAAGTCTAGCTGGGCAAGAGATAGAGAGCCTAAGAGTGAATTTGTGAGACTGAACGTTTTGTGTTTTATTTTACATCAACTTTCTCCTATGATTTATGAACACAAATGCCAATTTATAGTTATTCTTTGGGGGCTTCATCTTGCTTCTTTCAACTTTACCAGCCAAAGTCCTTTAGAAGGCAGAAACCCATGTTTTTAACGTGGAGAGCTTCCTGGGAACCTGGCGAAGAAACAGGGAGACCAATAGTTTGTTGTTGTTGTTGTTTTCTGAGATTGTTAAAAGCCAAGCTCTGTGTACCAAACAGAACAAATTCCTTCTACAGCCTCAGCTAGGTTTTCCTCGGACATACTGGTGCGGCTAGCTAGCCACATCTTCCAAACTCAGGGCTAGTTTAACAGAGGAGATAGATGGTGGATTAACATAGGAACCGACACCCCTCCCCTACAAAAGAAAAAAAAAAAAGGTTTGTGTGGCAAGCTTTAGAAAACTTAGATGTGTTGAGCTGTTTTAACCTTTGCTAGCCTCCTTCTCTGCAAAGGTGACAAGGTCCAGATCATACTAGGTCCTTCAGTATCTTCCCAGTGACCCCCAAATTGAGACTTGCTAGTCACTTAGCAGGAAGGTAGTAGTTTATTTTAGTTTTCACCTTATCAGCTTGGCTTCTTTTCCTAACCTTATTCCCCTGTCACCCTCAGATGCCAGACCCCCAAAGGGGAAGATTGACAGGTAGTTCTCATAGCTCAGTTTTACCCTCAAACAACAGGGATTTAGTTTCTGTGCCTTTGCCAATGTTTATGTAGTCAGAGTTTAGCTCTCGCCTTAAGCAGTCTCTCTTTTACGCGTCACTGGAATGGGAAAGCCACAAAGAAGTTTTTGAACAAACCCTTGCAACTGGAACCCCATCTAGTGTTCAGTTTGATTCATCCAGGGGAAGACATTTTCCCCCCTTTCATTTCTCGTGTACATTTAGGCCAGCTGGGATTACTATTTTCAAAGCAGTGTCTTGTCCGGGTTATTATTTTTTCAGAGATCTCCCTTGTATCCTTCCACTCGTGAACACACTAATCCTGTTCGGAATGCTGAGCGAACTTGAAGGTGCCAGCACATTTGTCATTTGATTACGTATCACATCAGACGAAACTTTAGACACGACAGGAAATGTGCACAGCATATGTTGCAGTGTTTAAAATGTCTTGGGAATCTTAAGTTGGGCATCCAGACTCAGGCTTTTACCAGGTCTGTGCATTAAAAAAAAAAAAAAAAGATAACAGATCAGTCCATCAAGAAAGTTCGTGGTAGCCTTTCCAAGCAGGTCTGCAGAAAGGAACAGCCTATTGAAAGGGTGACCTCCAAACTCAAAATTGTGAAGGGTTCTATTAAAAAACGTTAATGCAATCTTAAGGTAATGAGAAGTACAGCGAAGTATCTTTCTGAGGAACTCCAAAAAAGAAAACACTAAATATGGCAGAGTAGGTTTGGTTTGGTTTTGTTTTCCTTTCTTGGCTAGCTAAACCCTTCTGTGTGGGGCATAAGTTGTATTTTTATTTTCTCAGCAGACAAAGGTGCTGGAAGACTTCAATTTTCTGTTTCCTCTTCTGCCATGTTCCGTTCAGAGCATGAGAAAGTGACAAATTTGATTTGGGCATCAAGTACCCAAAGAGGAACGAAAACATCTGGGATTTTGGTATAAATTGGGTAGAGCTAGAAGACCATTCTCCCCCCTGCAAAGACACAAAAAATGTAAAATACCTTTTTTGTGTATAGATACTTAGAAAACCATTGTTTCTTCAATTTTCCTATCTGACCAGGATTACAAAATTAATTTGCATGCAAAATCCATTGGAAAGGAACTGGAATGTTTTTTTTCACCCTAGCACAAGGGAAGCAAGGCAACAGTATTTACTATAATGGGGTCACCAGTTGCAATCCTGCATAACAGATTACTGAGCTAGATACAAAATAGGAGGCTAGTGGGGGGCCATAGTTGTTGGGTGTTTTTTGTTTTTGTTTTCTTTTTTTGCATCTTAATACAACTTAAAATCTTCTCTTTGCAAAGCTAAAGATTTGGAAGCAGTCCTGATGTTTGGCCTTCTTTTTGCAAAGCTGCGCCATTGGAATTCTGTTCTGAAGGCAGATAGATTTAAAGTTAAGAACTATTACAATGTAGCGACACCTGCTTTTGAAATAAATCAAAATAGATACCAGCATTTTTTTTTTCCTGGAGTTCATAAACATCAGGAAATTAAATTAGTTGACTCTACAGTGAGATCAAATGTCAGCTTCTTAAAATGTTGTGAAAATCGAAGCTAAAATATGGGCAGCTTTTTAACACAGTCTCTTAGAAGCAAGCAGGCTTTTTTTTTTTTTTTTTGAAGTGTCTACATTTTCTGTCCAGTTAGCACAATCCTAAATGTAAAAATGTTCAGGGTGAAAAACTTGAAAAATCTCAAGTGAGGCGTGAGGCCGCAAAATGCAGAATTCAAGCACAGGAAAGCAAAATGCAGAATTCAAGCACAGGAAAGCAGTCATCGACCAAAACCTGTAAAGTAACCTTCCTCTTATTTTCTCTATATTATGAGAATATCAGATGTTTGCAAGTTAGAAAGAATTAAAATGCCCTTTAATCGTGAGCACAGATGTGCTAAATATTTGAAGCAACTACATTGTAATGTGTACAATTGATGAAGTCAGTTTTCTGATTTCCCTTGCTAGTTATTTAGTTCTGAATCTGTCATTATTTGTCTAAGCCCAGCTGACCAAGCAAAACTGTGTTTTAAAGTGGCTTTATGTTTTGATAAATGTGAGCTGGTTGAAAAGTATTTTCCAGTGAATGCAGAGCTTAATAGAACATGCTGACATAATAGTTTTAATGCATTTTGTTGAAAATGTGTGAACAAACAGAATAGCTTTTGTTCCTTCATAATTGGCTGTAAAAGTAGATGGAAACATAACCATTACATATGGAAATGTGCAAAGAGAAAGAAATAACATTTCTGTTGAATATATTAGGAATTGCATTTCCCAGTTTAAAATAAGCATCTGAAATGGATGCATCACTTAAAATTGGTTGTCAAAATAAGCAGCTTTCAACAGAATTTTTGTCACATTATTTTTGTCCCAGGTTAAGCAACATAACTTGAGCGAATTTCCTCTAATATTTTGTTTATATGATTTTAAGGCAGGGAGAGAGACGGAAAGGGTTTAAAACAGTACCTTGGATGTACACGGGAATCTGATGGCAACTGGGATGATTAAACATTAAATGAAAACTGAATCATTATTGGTATTTTCAGCTGCAACTACGATTTGTCTGATGATGTTAGTGCATTTTGCATCATACCCTTGTAGAGATTAAAACATGGGTATTAGCAAAGCTAGCTTGTTAAGTATAACTTCACCACACTCCCAATGAATAAAGCCTGCATGCATTTGGCATACTTTGTCAGGGGTCCTAGTCACCTCCGCCATCATCGCTCAAGGCAAACGGAGTTAAGGAATTTTCAGAAGTTAGTATTCAGGTATTAATTATATTTTCTGGACTGCAAAGTCTCTCAAGCTTTTCTGATATTTACTACGCAAAGGCAAATGGCTGGCTCATCTGAGTTGACTCTAAGTTTACAGAAAAGCAGCATTTGGATTTTGCATGGATTCATATCTGCAATTCCTTTTTTTTTTTTTCCCCCTGCAAGTTTTCTGGGAGATGCAATTTGGAAGTCATGGAAACTATCTATTATCTGATTCAGTTCTGCAAAAAAAAAAAAAAAAAACCATGCAGGGAGGTAATCCTTGAATTAAACAGTTTTTGTTTTTTTTTTTTTTCCACAGCCTTCGGAGATGACCACACACCATTTGTACGACAGAAGTTGGTGTTCCCCATGCTGAGCGAACAATGGGACACCATCCTGTCTTTGAATAGCGTGTTAGCCTGAAGCTGGAGATTTTTATGTTTAATTTACAAATGGATCTTAGTGAGAAGAAATCTGAGCAACCAGTGGAAACAAACATGAAATAAAGGGATTTTTTTATAATGAAAGGTTCAGGACAATCTGTTAAACAATTGATAACAGTTAAGAGCAAACTGTTTTTAAAGGCATTCAGACAAGGAGAATGGCTAAAGTATTTCCAGAACTCTTAAACCAAGACTGATTTCTTAGGGGATGGGAGCGCTCCCTCGGAACTGTGCAACCTCCTTAAATTGATGTTTAATCAGAAGTGTAAATCTTGTGCCAGTTTTTATAGATACAAAGAGCACTTTTGATGAAATATTTTAGAGGCATAATGTTGCCATTTGGAGCATATTGGCATATATTCCTTGATTAGTGGAATGGTAGCCTGGGTTGCATTCTTTAATTTTAAAAATAAACATGCCACGGGGTGATATATAGGTGCCAGGCCAGCCTTGTAAGGGATTATGGTCATTGTGTTTCTCTTCATTGTGTGTGTGTTCCTTTTCGTTTTGTATTCAGCTGGGTCTGGAGGGGCAGCCTTGGAGGATTTGGTACTGACGTGTGTTTGTCAAGGCTCAGACTCCGCTCAGGTTCTAGGTAGGGGCTGGAGGTGGTTTCCAAGTTGTCAGACTACAGCTTGGTGATGTGCGTTTTATTTCCCCCCCTTGTCAACAACTGATTGGAACCTGAATGACTACAAATTAGTTTAGTGACAGAACAAACTGTCACAGATCTCTCTGAACCCCTTGAAAATGAGTAAGGTTGACAGAAACTCGGGGGCCTAATGAGTCCTCAGAATGGTTGCTGGACACTCTCTGGACAAGTCGACAATAAGGTGTATAAAATATTGGAAATCGATATTTTGCTATGGAATCTCATTATGCACCAATGTCTTCAGTTCATAGTATTTTATATTTCGATGGATACTCTGAAGGCCAGGACTCTCCAAGATACCAGATTGATAGAAATTCCGCCCACTCCTCAAAAATTAATTATGAACATCTTGGGTAATATTGATTGGTTTTCAGGGGCTACAATTTTGAGTTTCGCAGGTAGAAAATAATCAAGGAACTTTTTTTTTTTTAAGTCATAGATGACTCTGTTCAGGCTTCCTCTCTAATCTTATGCCTTTTGATGTTTGTAGGAGACACGGAGAAGGGTCAACCAAATCGAACCACTAAGAACAAGGACGCCCATGTCTGTGGCAGGTGCTGTGCTGAGTTCTTTGAATTATCAGATCTTCTGCTGCACAAGAAGAACTGTACTAAAAATCAATTAGTTTTAATCGTAAATGAGAGCCCTGCTTCCCCTCCCGAAAGCTTCTCCCCCAGCCCTCCTTCCGATAATCCTGATGAACAAATGAATGACACGAGTAACAAAACAGATCAAGTAGACTGCAGTGACCTTTCAGAACACAACGGGCTTGACAGGGAAGAGTCCATGGAGGTGGAGGCCCCAGTGGCTCCCAAAAGCGACAGCAGTGCTTCAAGCAGCAACCACAGCAGTACCACCCCAAGCTGCAACAGCAGCTCGTCCACAGGTACCTCAGCGATCACAACCTCTCTACCTCAACTCGGGGACCTGACAACACTGGGCAACTTCTCCGTGATCAACAGCAACGTCATCATTGAGAACCTGCAGAGCACCAAGGTGGCGGTGGCCCAGTTCTCCCAGGAAGCGAGGTGCAGTGGGGCCTCCGGAGGCAAGCTGGCTGTCCCAGCCCTCATGGAGCAGCTCTTAGCCCTACAGCAGCAGCAGATCCACCAGCTGCAGCTGATCGAACAGATTCGTCACCAAATATTGCTGTTGGCTTCTCAGAACGCAGACTTGCCAACATCTTCTAGTCCTGCTCAAGGTACTTTACGAACATCTGCCAACCCCTTGTCCACGCTAAGTTCCCATTTATCTCAGCAGCTGGCGGCAGCAGCTGGATTAGCACAGAGCCTAGCGAGCCAATCTGCCAGCATCAGTGGAATGAAACAGCTACCCCCAATCCAGCTACCTCAGGGCAGTTCTGGCAACACCATCATTCCATCTAACAGTAGCTCTTCTCCCAATATGAACATCTTGGCGGCAGCAGTGACCACCCCTGCCTCAGAAAAAGCGGCTTCAAGTGCTGGGGCCTCCCATGTCAGCAACCCAGCAGTCTCATCCTCACCAGCTTTTGCAATAAGCAGTTTATTAAGTCCTGCATCTAATCCACTTCTACCTCAGCCGGCCCCTGCTAACTCGGTTTTCCCCAGCCCTTTGCCCAACGTTGGAACAACTGCAGAGGATTTAAACTCCTTGTCGGCCTTGGCCCAGCAACGAAAAAGCAAGCCACCAAACGTCGCTGCCTTCGAAGCGAAAAGTACTTCGGATGAGGCATTCTTCAAACACAAGTGCAGGTTCTGCGCGAAGGTCTTTGGGAGTGACAGTGCCTTGCAGATCCACTTGCGTTCTCATACTGGAGAAAGGCCGTTCAAATGCAACATCTGCGGGAACAGGTTCTCCACGAAGGGAAACCTAAAAGTCCACTTTCAGCGCCACAAAGAGAAATACCCTCATATCCAGATGAACCCATATCCTGTGCCTGAGCATTTGGACAATATTCCCACAAGTACCGGGATTCCATATGGCATGTCCATCCCCCCTGAGAAGCCAGTCACCAGCTGGCTAGACACCAAACCAGTCCTGCCCACTCTGACCACTTCGGTTGGCCTGCCGCTGCCCCCAACCCTCCCAAGCCTCGCGCCCTTCATCAAGACGGAAGAGCCAGCCCCCATCCCCATCAGCCATTCTGCCGCCAGCCCGCCAGGCTCAGTCAAAAGTGACTCCGGGGCCCCGGAACCGGCCGCGAGAAACCCGGGTGGGCTTCCTGAGGAAGCTGAAGGGACCACTTTGCCACCCTGCAGCGGCAAAACTGAAGAAAGCCGGGTGGCCACCACTCTGGTCCCGATGGCAAGCACCGGCTCCCTGAGCTCCCCAGCTGGGGACTCCGGCCCGGGCGGTGCCGCCACGTCCACCAACCCACTATTGCCACTCATGTCAGAGCAGTTCAAGGCTAAGTTTCCTTTCGGGGGACTGTTGGATGCGACCCAGGCATCAGAAACGTCCAAGCTGCAGCAACTGGTAGAGAACATTGACAAGAAGGCAACTGACCCCAACGAGTGCATCATCTGCCACCGAGTTCTCAGTTGTCAGAGCGCCTTAAAAATGCACTACCGGACGCACACTGGGGAGAGGCCTTTTAAGTGTAAGATCTGCGGCCGGGCTTTCACCACGAAAGGGAATCTTAAAACTCACTACAGCGTCCACCGGGCTATGCCCCCGCTCCGAGTCCAGCATTCCTGCCCCATCTGCCAGAAGAAGTTCACAAATGCAGTGGTCCTGCAACAACACATCAGAATGCATATGGGGGGTCAGATCCCCAACACCCCTGTCACTGATAGCTACCCCGAGTCCATGGAGTCTGACACGGGCTCCTTTGATGAGAAAAATTTTGATGACCTCGACAACTTCTCTGATGAAAACATGGAAGATTGTCCTGAGGGCAGCATCCCCGATACGCCCAAGTCTGCGGATGCTTCCCAAGACAGCTTGTCTTCTTCGCCTTTGCCCCTAGAAATGTCAAGCATTGCTGCTTTGGAAAACCAGATGAAGATGATCAACGCCGGCCTGGCGGAGCAGCTGCAGGCCAGCCTGAAGTCGGTGGAGAATGGGTCTGTAGAGGGGGACGTCCTGACCAACGACTCGTCCTCGGTGGGTGGTGATGTGGAGAGCCAGAGTGCTGGCAGCCCAGCCATCTCAGAGTCTACCTCTTCCATGCAGGCTCTGTCCCCATCCAACAGCACCCAGGAGCTCCACAAGTCACCCAGCTTCGAGGAGAAGTCTCAGAGAGCATTACCAAGCGAGTTTGCCAATGGCTTGTCTCCCACCCCAGTGAATGGTGGGGCTTTGGATTTGACCTCTAGTCACGCAGAGAAAATCATCAAAGAAGATTCTCTGGGAATCCTCTTCCCTTTCAGAGACCGGGGTAAATTTAAAAACACTGCTTGTGACATTTGCGGCAAAACCTTTGCTTGTCAGAGTGCCTTGGACATTCACTACAGAAGTCATACCAAAGAGAGACCATTTATTTGCACAGTTTGCAATCGTGGCTTTTCCACAAAGGGTAATTTGAAGCAGCACATGTTGACACATCAGATGCGAGATCTACCATCACAGCTCTTTGAGCCCAGTTCCAACCTTGGCTCCAATCAGAACTCCACAGTGATTCCCGCCAACTCGTTGTCATCGCTCATCAAGACAGAGGTCAACGGCTTTGTGCACGTTTCTCCTCAGGACAGCAAGGACACCTCCACTGGTCACATCCCTTCTGGGCCTCTGTCATCCTCTGCCACGTCCCCAGTTCTGCTCCCAGCTCTACCCAGGAGAACTCCCAAACAGCACTACTGCAGCACCTGTGGCAAAACGTTCTCGTCCTCGAGTGCCCTGCAGATCCACGAGAGAACTCACACTGGAGAGAAGCCCTTTGCTTGCACTATTTGCGGAAGAGCCTTCACGACAAAAGGCAATCTTAAGGTACCTCACTCCATCTGCACCTCACCCCCATCACCCCTCTTTCTTTCTCACTGCCCCTCCTGATGGGTAATGCACGCCCTGAGTGTCACCATGTCCCAGCTATTCAGGGAGCGAGTGCCCACGAGGGAACCTGCTGCATGGGGGCTGACACTGGAGAGATGTGGGTGCCTGTGAGCATCAGGACTGTGGCAGGGATGAGGGCACGTTGCAGCTTGCTGGATGTCACAGTGCATTGAATAATTCCGTACGCCAGCGAAGCAGTGGTCTATCTCTCCTGTCTCGCTAAGTGCACCAAATGAATTGCTTTACCTACCAAATAAGACAGCCCGGCGTTGCCATGGGGTATTGATTAAAGACCTCCATGTGGCCTGTATGTTGCCCGTATCACTTAATAATTACGGTGCTCTTTGGTGCGTGCATCCATTTTTCATAAACTGTGCAGTCCAGCATGGCTTGTTTCTCTAAAAACAATAACATCACTGCGTGCCTAATGGGTATTATGATAATTGATTATACAACACTTCCTACTGATATGTGTTGGAAATAGAGCAAATATGCTTAAGTTCTGCAGCAACAGTTGAGCGCTCTTACTGTGTACATTTTTCTGTTGACAAGAGTATTTCTCTAGAGATTGCGGCCAGTAATTCGAGATGAATAATTACTCTCTGGCTTTTCTCACCATACCCCCGGGCCCTCCCATGGGCAATCAGTGAGGGGTACTCTCTTTCCATCTGAAAAGGACATTTATAGGTTAAAGGGTGTCAGATACAATACTTAACCATTTCAATGAGAGTGGACATAACAATTCTAACCCTGAAAGGAGCTATCTGCTACTGACTGGCTTGCTTGAGGCCATTATAAGCTAAATACAGGTAATGAAAACAGAGTAAGTAAGGCATCTTTGGCCGGGAAGAGGAAAGGAAGCCCAGGGCTGCAGAGAGCCAGCGCATTTTACTAGCCCATGAGAGTGGATGGTTCCCGTTACCTCTTCCACTGTCTGTCACGTAATCAGAACAGACATTTAGGCCACTTGCTTTGTCGAGTGTTGGGATATGAGTTGAGACGGATTCAACTATTAAGCTTCTCCCTCCCTCTGCCCCTGCCCCCTTTTCTTTTCCCTCTCTCTCTCTCTCTCTTTCTCCCTGTGCCTCAGGTACACATGGGCACTCACATGTGGAATAGCACCCCTGCGCGGCGGGGCCGGCGGCTCTCTGTGGATGGCCCCATGACATTTCTAGGAGGCAATCCCGTCAAGTTCCCAGAAATGTTCCAGAAGGATTTGGCGGCAAGGTCAGGAAGCGGGGATCCTTCCAGTTTCTGGAATCAGTACGCAGCAGCGCTCTCCAACGGGCTGGCGATGAAGGCCAACGAGATCTCCGTCATTCAGAATGGTGGCATCCCTCCAATTCCTGGAAGCCTTGGCAGCGGCAGCAGCTCACCTCTTAGTGGGCTGACGGGAAATCTGGAGAAGCTCCAGAACTCAGAGCCCAGCGCGCCTCTGGCCGGCCTGGAGAAAATGGCAAACAGTGAGAACAGACCCAACTTCCACTTCACCCGCTTCGTGGAGGACAGCAAAGAGATCGTCACAAGTTAAAGCAGCTTGGGCTGGAGAAAGAACATTCCTGTTCAGAACGCGACCTGTGGGGTTGCCTCCTCCTCCTGCCCCATCCCCTGCCACTGGGCCCCGAGACCTAGGAACTATAACCTTATGAAGACATTCTTTTGTACCTTGTTCAACTTCTAGAGTTCTAAGAAAGCTTATTTATTAGTGATATAACCTGGCTTTGCAAACAGAATGCAAGCATTAACTTTGGTCTTCTGTATTTTGAACTAAATACTAATTGACTAGAGTGTTGTAAACTTGCTGTAACATTTATGGCAATTGCAAGTTGTCCTGCTAGGCGGTCCTAACTGGCATTAACTTATTTTCTATATCCAGTTTAATATGAATCTGGTGTTGATGCAATGCCTCCGTGATGCATTAGATCTCTAATAAAATCTGTATATAAATGTACACTTTGATCCTGCTGGAAAATTTTATCAGCAAACACATTGTCTATCCTCTCGAAACAGAGTTCAGGAAAGGACTGAAAGAACAGACTGGTTCTCCGAAAGTTTCAGTTTTTTTTTTTTTTTTAATTCTAAAATTCGACCTGCCTTTTTTTTTTTTTTTTTGGTAGAGATTTAAACATTTCCGTTTTGAACTGCTATTTGTATTGTGCATTTTACTTGAGTCGTCCTCAATGTTAAGTTTCTGTACAGTAAAAAGCACGCAGAATTCTTTAGAGAAATACACGTGTTGTTTTGGTAGTTGAAACTGAAAAGTAACATTTTTGCCTTGTAGGTCTATTCCCGATAGGAAATGTGTGCTGGAATTTCACAATGCTGCTAAGTATAGCATCTTGAACAACCTTCAGTGGAGAAAATGTAGATGCTCTTGTATATACGATAAGAAATATCACTTTCATTAAAATGTACATATGTTCCTTACAAGGGCAAATGCTTCTTCTTGATCAAGAGAGCAGGTAGAGTGTTTGTTTATTTTGTATTAGGTATGGAAGGAAAAAAAAAAAATGGAACTGTTACGTGCACTTTCTTGGAAAGTTAAAAGGAAAGGGGGGGTCCAAGTTCTTTAACATTTAATACTTACTAACAAGAGATACTGTAATTTTACTTAAGTCATCAAATACATTTTTTTTTTTTTTTTGCAACAGATAAAGTACTTTGTCTGTGCTTTTAGAGTGCATTTCTATTTAGCCAGGCCCCTAAATGTCTTTTCACATTTCCCCGGATACCAGTAAATTGTCCATATGAGTACGTGTCTCTCTCTAAATAAGAAATTGTAAAATGTCTACCAGGCACGGGATTGCAGGGGCCTTTCGTTTTATTTTAATTGGGAAGTTCTAGATATTTTCCCAATATCCGTGACTTGTAATTTGGGTATGTATTTTATAGTTTTTCACACTCCTTCCTCCCAAGAAAAGAAATGCAAGTGGGGTGGTGGTAGTCTCTTCCAGACCAGGTAAGTTTTCTCATCCGCACACTTGTGTGGATTTAGACTTCAGCTTAATTTCAGCTCTTCAGGCTTCCTTTCACATGGTTCAGTCGCTTTAGTTTCAGGCGGCTGCTAGCAGCCTTGCTGGAGAATTCCCGATGCAGCAGGGGTTGTATAATCTGACTCTAAACTGGGCCTCCACCCAGAGAGGTCAACATGTTCCTTATTTAATTAGTCTTCTAAGGATTTAAACGCACATGCATAGTTGAAAGAAAAAGTCAACTACATTTACAGTCAACTTGAATATTCCATCATCAAAATTCAACTGAATTCTTCCTCTCTCCCTTTTGTTCTAGGGGGAAATAAGTTTTCCTCCTGAGCACTGTTTTGGGGTGAGCAAACGGACAGGATAGGAGGTGTGACTAGAGGGGTCGGCGAGTTTCTGTCAGACGGGCGGTCAGGTAAGGCAGTGGTGTTGGGCCGCTTCCCAGGAGAGGTTTCCACAGGGGCGCGGGCCATACCACCGCCAGGCGCCTCCCCTGACCCCAGTGTCATTAGACCTCCGTGCCACGGGCTGTCCCCTGGTGGGGAGATGCAGGCCCCGAGGGGGCGCCCGAAGCGCCGGCTCAGCCTCTGGGGTTCTGGCCTGGTGTTTCGAGAGGCTGACCCCAGGCCGGCCATGCGGGTGCGAAAGGGCGCCCCCACACCAGGAAAGGGCGGGGATGGGGGTTGCGCGGCGTCTTGGTGCAAAGGATCATCTTGCGGTCTCCACCCGGACATTTAGAGGGCGGTATTTCTCGGTTTCGTCTCCCACCCCGTCCGCTCTGCCCAGGGGGGAGACCCCTTTTCGCAGCGTGGGGACAAGGAGAGAAGGCCGGAAACTCCTGTTCCTTGAGGGCCCAACCAGTACACTTTCCGCGCGGAGGAGGGATCGGTGACGGTCCCATCGCGGGGCGCGGCGAGGAGAGGGGGCGCCCCAGGGTTGCGAGATTTCGGGTCCTGGCGCCCTGGGACGGGGACTGGGGCCTGGGGGAAGTTAAGGGCTGCGGGTAACTGACAAAGCGGCTTCGACAAAGCCCCCACCCCGCACACACCCGGGTCCCGCGCCTCGGGGCCCCTCCCCAAAGGGGCCCAGTGAGCTGAACCCCGGCGCCGTCTGCCGGGAAGAAGAACACGTCCAGCAGCCGGGTCCCCTCTCTCTCGTCCCCTCCAATCGCTGCAGCCCGCACCGCCCCCCCCAACTTCGGGCAGAGCCGCGCGGGGCGCCGGGTGGGGCGTGGGGTCATGGGCTGCGCCTCAGGGGCGGCGAGCCCATTCCGCGGCTGGGGCGCAGGGGTGTTGGGAGACGGGGAGCAGGGCAGCTTTTCCCTCTCCCTCTCCCCACCGGCCTCCTCCTTCTATAGTGTTTTCTGAGGGCCAGTTCAGGGGACCAGAAGTGGCTTTTCGTTTAGACAGAATTGGAGACAACAGAAGCTCTTAGGAAAAGGTCGGAGCCTCAGCGTCTGGGTCTGGGTGGCTCTCTCCCCTCCCCTTTTGCCCTTGCCAACCCATCTGTTTGTTGATCGACTATCTTTCTAATCTATGGAGCATTAGTTGCCCATTGCTCTTTGCATCCATTTCCAAAACAAGAAGTCACCCTCTGCCCCTTTCCCCTCACTGTGACAACCACACCTAGCCTTTGGGTCAGCCCAGCACAAGAGAAATGCACTTGTATTTATCAAGTAACAGCTTTAAGGCTGAGGCGGTTCATACACCGCACCTTGCCTTCCCCACCCCCACCCCGGCCCCACCACACCTCGCGCATTTGAGTTTTCTATCCCATTCTGGAACTTGAGGTGCTTGCAGGTAGTTTTGGAACCACCTTGGACCGAATGTACCAAACTGGGAGAGTTGTCACTGCGAGGAATGGTGAGGCTAAATTTACAAAATTTTTGAGTTGAACATACTCATATCGGTGACGTTTTTGCCCCCAGTTCTTTTCTTTTTTAATGTAAATCGTAAAAGAACAGAGAATAATGTAGAACCCCCTTGTGCCCAGCACTAAAAATTAACAAATATTAGCAGCTTGTTTTCCCGGTTTTTAGTAACTCTACTTTTTTTGTTCCTCGCTCTCTCTCACTGTGTCCTTGTCATTCTCTCATCGTCATTCCATCTCTTCTTGTATCTTTCCTTCCCATCTTCCTTTGTGGTCTTTTTTCTCACCGCTCTTCTTTCTGGAAAATACTGGGAATGGCCGTTTGGTGTTTGAAGGGACCTGGGGAGGGAAAATGGAAGCGAGATTGTCAATGATAGACCCAAGCTACCCAAGAGAGCCCTCCTCCCCATGCCCATGGCTTGGTTGGAAGAGAGGACCCTCAGGGAGGGGACAGATCAACTGAAGATGTCCAAAGCTAACTTTGGGGCCCTCGCAGGCCAGGTTTATGCAAATGGCATTTTTGGTGGGGCTTGGGTGAGAGCATTTTTTTAAATTAGGATGAAGGGTTCAAACAGAAAATCCTAAATGATTTGCAGTTAACACAAATGTCTAGCAGTAGATTATTTGCTTATTGTTTTTGGCATATTGTGAATGTCAAGAATGAGAGAACTTATTTAAAAAAAAAAAAAAAGTATTGCTCCCACTCTGTTAAAACTTAGCAGTTCCTGTTAGAAAAATAAAGCAATGGAGTCCTTACCACTCCATAGTCCACCCCAGATGAAACAAATGTCAGACGGGGGTAACAAAGTGGGAAAAAATGTAAAGCGAATTTCAAAGGGCTCCACCAGCCAAGTGCAATCTGAGACTCACAGAAAGTGGAGACGGATAAGACAGGAATTAGGTCATCTCGTCCAGACCCCAGGAAATATGTTTAGATCAAAGCTTGCTCCGTTCAAATAAACAAAACAGGACCCATTGGGCCCTACCAATATTTTCATCTCCAAGCTAAGGGCTGCTAATCTAACCAGCTCTAGTTGATGAAAGGGGGTAAAAATGACAACGGTACAAAATGACTAATAAAAATAAGGATGTCCTCTCAACTATAATGGCAAGATAAAGATTTAGATTTGAGCTAAAAAGTAACAGGAGCCAGGCCTAGATCAACACAAACTTCCCGGAATTTTAGCACTAAGTAAATTATCTAATCCCAGCCCATTGTTCTTTCTTTATGTGTCCCCCTCCCCACGCGGTTGAGTAGGCCAGATGATTTACATAAAAAAAAAAAAAGTTAAATTTTAACTCCAGTCTAAGAGCATTGCAGGAGGCAGACTTTTGGGTTCACTTATTCTGCATTCCTTGAAAGCCTTAAGAACTTCTGCCCCTACCAACCCCAGTGCCGCCTACCCCCTGACAGTTGTTGGGGTAGCTAGCTAGCATCCCCATCTTTATTGTTGTGGGTGGTTCCTTCAACCCCATCTTAAAGCCTTGGCTCTCTTTCCATTGTAACCGCAGATTGCAGGGGCCAGGAGCTTGTGTCGCCTAAGCCTGGCTGTGTGACCACACAACTCGGCAGCAGTTGATATTTTAGCAGCTCAGCCCAAGTACTGTGTAAGGCTGCCTTTCACCACAGAGCCAATGGGTTCACACCAACTGCCAGAGAACGTTTGGTAGATAGAAACCTCCAGAAAAGGGACAGGAAATCTCAGAGAAGGAAAATTCACCCAGGCGAAATCCAGGGTTATAGTTCCTTGCTGAGCCTGGTTTCCTCTTAACTGTTTAAACACTTGATTTTCCTTTTGTGTTCCTATGTCCATCTGAACTCAGGTTTAACAAAGACTTATGCAAGGAGCGTCAGCTTGGCTCCAGCACTCTCTGGAGCTGGGGACAGGGGTGGGGAATGAGAGGGGCCTTTATAAACACCACCAGGAACAGGTCATCTTCTGTGTAGGGCCCTTGGCTGCTCAACTCGCTGAGGGCACTTCCAAGATCAGCCTTTTACTTACCTTCTTTGGAGGGCTTTGAAGACAAGTGGCACTGTGTAGGAGTCCCGCGAGTCGATTCTTTCCCTTAGCCCCAGGATGGAACTCCATCCAGAAGCACCAAGCACAGTTAAATCCTGACGCTGTGTGGTCTGTAAGGACGTGGAGGCAGAGAGACCAGGGGTCACATCATCTTGTAATCACAGCCGCGTTCAGTATGAGGCCCATGTGGGTATGGTGGCAGGCTGCACTCTTGGCCTAAGGGACCAAAAAAAACCAAACCAAACCCAGTGCCATTGAGTTGATTCAGACTCATAGCAACCCTACAGGACAGAGTAGAACTGCCCCATAGGGTTTCCAAGAAGCGCCTGGCAGATTTGAACTGCTGGCCCTTTGGTTAGCAGCCGTAGCACTTAACCACTATACCACCAGGGTTTCCGCGTAAGGGACAGGAAGAGAAATATTTATCAGCTGACAATCTACTTCTATATTCAGAAGTTAGGCAGGCTTCCACGTGGCTCATCTTAGGAGATATATATCGTGATTCTTAATCGCCTGATATAGGAAGGGCCCCTGCCATTTAACAGATGACAAAACTGGGGCCCCGAATGCCAAGGAGGAACACGTAGACAAGAGGTAAGGAACCCGGAGCTGTCACTGTTATTATTAGGTGCCATCAAGTTGATTTTTGACTCATAGTGGCCCCATGTGACAGAGTAGAACTGCCCTCCCTATCAAGTTTTCTAGGCCGTGATCTTTACGGAAGCAGATAGCCAGGTCTCTCCCATAGCAGAGCCACTGGGTGGGTTCAAACCAGCAAGCTGTCCTTTAGCAGCTGAGAGCTTAACTATTGCACCACCAGGCTCCTTACCAACTCCGGGAGGCAGTAATAACTTCCCTGAGCCATGGTTCATTTCCCCATCTCTACCATGAGGTGAGATTTCCATCAATACTTCCCGGCTGTTTTCATCATACTCATACCACCTTCAGATTTTCCTGTTACCTGAGTACCATCGACGCTATTACTTAATATTTTAAGTTGACTTTACTTTTAAAATGTAACCATACTTGTTTGAGAAAGAGTAGGAGACACTGGATTAGATTCTTTTCCATCCTGTGGTAGGGCTGAACAATTTCACTTACGTTTGGTGATGTGCCCAAGGTCAGAGAATACAGACAAATCCTGCTGCTTCTGTAGTTACATCTTTTCTTTGTAACCAACTGCCTCTTGCTTTGGACAAGTGTGATGTCTGTGCATCTTAATGAATTTTATTTCCTGGTCCCCATCCCCAGCCCTTTATCTGTGAACACACACTTTCGAACCAGGCCAGAGTTTTTCAAATTGTGGCTTGTGACTCATGAGTGCCTTATGAAATTAGCATGGTAGGTCATGCCACACAAGTTGGCAACAGCTGGTACCTTAGCAGCTCAGCCCAAGTACTGCGTAAGGCTTTCTTTTACAGTGTAAATAATGTGCGAGGCGTTATTTCTTAAATGTAATAGAATAGAAAATATCAGAGTATATCAGATGTAGTAAGGGAAGACTGTGTTTCATGAAACTTTTACATTCTGGGTGTGCACAAGCAGGTATGTGCACTAGGTCACAATGATAGAGGTAGTTCTTCCCAAATGGGTTGCCATCAAAAAAGTTTGACAGCCATTCAGATAAAGGCTCCTGACAAAATATGGCTGGCTCTCCCCCTGCTCCTCACTGGAAATCTGAGAATCAGAGGCTTAGAGAGGGGCTGGCATTCAGGCTTGGGGGTGGGGAGAGCAGTGATGAAGACACAGGTAGATAACACAGGACCCCAAGTTCACTTTGCAATCACTCATCCGTTCTACAGAGTTGTCTAGCTTCTGCTTTGGCAAGGAACGAGAGGCTAGCAGCTGGGCTCTTAGCTCAGGAGTGTGCGCGCTCTCTCCCGGCTGCTTTCACGTGGAGGATTTTAATAGCATTTTGTTGTCAAGAGGATTTCTCCTAAAACATGCATGTGAGTGCAAAAGAGAAAAACTGTGAGTAGGAAAGCTTAATTACTGCAGGAGGCTGCACTGTCCCTTTAAGATTCCATCCCCCATCGGTAACTGGGCGGAGCTCTTGGGTAACTAAGATAATGCCCTTCTCAAATCCTGCCTGCTGTATCTAAGCATCCTTAGTCACTGTGTAACTATGGGGTTTGCTACAGCCTAATAGTACCAAGTCCTAAGCAATCATTCTTAGAAGAGTTCCTTCGAAACACTGTTCAGAAGGGAGGTTGTCTAAGGACTTCAGTAAAAATCAAGCACGTGAGACCAGAAGAGGTAGATGGTGCCCAGCTACCAGTGATGACCACCCTGACAGGGAACGCAACAGAAAGTCCCTGACGGAGCAGGAGAAAAGTGGGGTGCAGAACTCAAATTTTAGTAAAAAGAGCAGACTTAATGGTCTGACTGAGACTGGAGGGACCCTGGAACACATGGCCCCCGGACTCTCTGTTAGCCCAAAACTAAAACCATTCCTGAAGCCAACTCTTCAGACAAAGATTAGACTGGACTTACAAGACCAAAAATGATACTGGTGAGCAGTGAGCTTCTTGGCTCACTTGACTATGTGGGCAGGTCCTCTCTGGAGGATAGGTGAGAAGGCAGAAGAGCTGGTTGAATGGACACAGAAAATACAGGATGGAAAGGGGAGCTTGCTGTCACATTATAGGGAGAACAACTAGGATCACATAACAATGTGTATATACATTTTTGTATGAGAAACTAACATGAACTGCAAACTTTCACTTAAAGCACAATAAAATAAATAAAAAATAAACTGTTAGGTGTACATCGAATAAGGCCTACAAGGAATCACAGAGAAATAAGAATAGTGGGTGGGTGGGACTGTGTTTAACCTTTTTTCCTTATAGGCTTTTTGTATGCACCAAACTGTCTACAAGGAGACATTTTTACTATAATAATTTAAATAGCACCTTAATAATAAAAATTATCTAAAAACAAACCAAAAAAAGCAGATCTGGCCCACATGCGCAAGTAGGCACGCGCACACGCACGCACACGCATGTGCATCACGGTTACCTAAACCTCCCGAAGTACACAATATGACCTGAGGGCTGGGGCCTGAGGTATTTAGATTTGTCTTCCTCAATCAGGGGGCGGAAGTGACTTGCCCAGCTTCTTGGCTGAAGATCAGGGTACAGTATCTCAACCTCATTCTTGGTGCAGTTCAAATCTACCAGGTGCTCCCTGGAAACCCTTTGGGGCAGTTCTACTCTGTCCTATAGGGTCACTATGAGTCAGAATCGACTCGGTGGCAATGGATTTGTGCTTTGTTTCGTTTTACTAACCTAAAGTTTTGAACTCACTCAATGGTGCCGTGGAAGAAAGGCCTGGTGATTTGCTTCCGTGAAGAATCCAGCCCAGAATGGAGCAGTTCTACTCTGTCACACGTGGGGTTGCCACAAGTTCTTTGTTGTTGTTGTTTTTCTAATGGTAATTCGTGTTATTGGCATCAGCTCTCCAGCCCTCTCTGTATCCTACCTCTTGCCACACACCTTGCAGTACATTCTCACTGAGGACAGAGCGTACTCCCCTACCTCTTTGGCTTTGGCCATGTGACTCACCTTGGCCAATAGAACTAGGCAGATAAAGTAGTGTCCCAGTTCCAAGCCCAGGCCTCAAGAGGCCTGCTTCCACTTGTGCTCTTGTGCCTTTGCCATCACACTGAGAAGCACAAGTCCACTGGGCTCAGGCAAAGATTGAGAGGCATGTGGAGCAGAGCAAGCCCTGGCCAAACCAGCCTAGATCAGCCAGTCCCCACCTGGCCGCAGACATCTGAGAGAGCCCAGCTGAGCAAAGCTAATGATTGCTGTTTTAAGCCATTGAGTTTGGGGGAGGTTTCTTAGAATCATCGGGGCCAGAGCTAACTGTCTTGATAAGGTGTATTTAGCAATTACTAATTGTCAGACATTTTTCCAATGCTTTCCTTGAATTAACTCTTTTAACCCCTATAACAACCATATGAAGTAGGTACTATCATTATACCCATTCTGTGGATGAGGAAACTAAGGTTCAGAGAAGTTGAGTTAAATGTCTAAGGTCAAGCACCAGAACTTGAACACAGGACAGCCTGGCTCCAGCGCACGAGTACTGAGCTCTTAAACGCTACACTACTCTTGCTGTCACAAATCTTCCCAGGAAACCCACTACCCGGTTCCTCTGTAACTAAACCCCAAGCTCCAAATTATAAAATAAATAAATCCCATCTCTGCATCTTCTCTATTCTAACGCCCTCCCTTCCCTACTATATTTAAAGGTCTCCAGAGAAGAAGAGGGAGCCCTGGTGGTGCAGTGATTAACGGCTGCTAACTAAAAGGTTGTCAGTTCAAATCCACGAGCTGCTTTTTGGAAACCTTATGGGGCAGTTCTACTCTGTCCTATAGTGTCCTGTAGAGGCACTATGAGTTGGAATCAACTCCATGGCAATGGGTTTGGTTTTGATTCTTAGAGAAAAAGAGAGGGCAGTGGGGGTTCAGTGGTAGAATTCTTGCCCTTCCATGCAGGAGACCCGTGTTCGATTTCTGGTCTGTCAGTGGAGGCTTGCGTGTTGCTGTGATGCTTGTCTTCGGCTGGGTCTAGAGAAGCAAAACCAGCAAAGCGTATCAGTGTATATGTAGAGAGGTAGCCAAGTTGACACACAGTCTTAACCATCCAGTGCTGAACAGGTTTCAGCGGAGCTTCCAGACTACAATGGACTAGGAAGAAAGGCCTGGCGATCTGCTTCTGGAAATCAGGCAATGAAAACCTTATGGATCACAAAGGTCCAATGCAGGACAGGTGGCATTTGACTTTGTTGTGCATGGGGTTGCCATGAGTCAGGCAACTGACTTGATAGCATTTAACAACAACAACAGAGGAGGTGAATCCTCTGGGATTCCCAGGCAGGTGATCTGCTCTCTAAACACTTCCTTCTTCCGGGAGATGGGCTCTGACCAGGGTCCTTCATGCTCAACAGACGGTAGTAGCAGGGATCCATGGGAATTGTGATCCACACACTAATTCTAGCATGTTCCTTCAGTCAGGGATGAATGCCCTATGCATGTGATAATCACACCTATGCCATAATCGCTTATCTACACTGTAGAGATCAGAGATCAAATTATTTTTGTATCTGTAGAGGAAATGATCCATCAACCTAACAGTGTGGGGGACTTCCCTCTTTCTTTCCCTCTCTTGTAAGAAAAAATCAAAACTTTTTCCTTTCACTTTTCACCAGGACTTCAAATCGGGTTCCTTCAGGTTCCAGCCCCTGCAGAGAATTTGTGTTTCCACACCAGATGTACTGAATCAGAATCTACATTTTAACAGTATTCCCAGGCGATTCTTAGGTATGACAAATTTGGAGAACCACTGCTCTCCCAGTGCTTCTCAGAACTGGTCCCTAACCAGCAGCATTGGTATCGCCTGGGAACTTGTTAGAAATGCAGCCGTGAGGAACCCGGTTCGAAGCCCTGTCTTTCACAGACTGCACGTCATGCAATTTCTCACCGAGGGGGGAAGCTGCATCTGAGTTATCACAGTGAAGAAACAGTTTGCAGGCTTGAGCAGCAGCAGCTGGTATATTTTTGGCTCCCTGTTAAGAGGACCAATGAGCGTCATTTTCTTACACAAACCTAGATTTGGAAATTCCTGGAAAATCAAGGGAATGTTAGAGAGGGTATTAACACTGAGGACATCTGAAAGGAGGGTTAGGTTTGCATGACCTGGAAGCCCTATGGGGAAGGTGAGAGGAGGTAGGAAGATTGGGAATGGCTATCTTCTTTCCTTCTTTCTCTTAGTGTCCATCCCTGATGGCCAGGCATGACCTCCGTCTGTCAGCCAGTCACCAAACATTTTTGTGGTCAGGCGCGGGCCTTGCAGAGGGACTGCAGCAGTAGCCTGCCCTCCAGGAATGCATAGTGTAGATGTTGTTGTTAGGTGCCAGTGAGTTGGTTATGACTCACAGTGACCACATGTAACAGAGCAGAACTGCTCCATAGGGTTTGCTAGGCTGTAATCTATACAGGAGCAGATTTCCGGGTCTTACTCCCATGAACTGCTGGGTATGTTCGAACCTCCTTCGTTTCTGTTAGCAGCTGAGTGCTTTACCGTTGCGCCACCAGAGCTCCACATAGCGTAGGGGCAGGGACAAAGCCAGTACTAGAAATCATTCTGCAATTGGCAAGAGCTGATAGTAGGCAGCTCAGTTGTGGTTTTGCTATTGTCGTTGGCTTTCGTTTAATTCCATTTTATTCTAACCCAAATCTTTACCTACACAATGCTGAAAAACAAATTCCTGCTCTGCCTATGGCTCACCCTGCTGCAAAGAAACAATGTACCCTAACACATAACAATGTCAAGGTTCCTGGCCTCCTTTCAGCCCTGAGAGCATCCATCCTCGGATATTTGCCACTTGGTGCCTGGCTTTGTGCTGATGGGCAGCAAACAGATATCTGGTCCCGTGGTTCCGGGTTGTTCCTAAGAGCCTTCCTTCTCTGCTGGGCACTCAGGGAAGGCCCAAGGTGACTTCTCAAGCAAAGCTACTCTGCTCTGTTCATTGACATGAGCGGCTCAACCAAGGCCAAAGGGCGCCACCATCTTGTGTCTCAGGTTTTAAATAAATGAGAACAAAGTCACTCTGGGGATGCCAGGTGAAGTTGGGAAACTGTCTCAGGAGCTCAGGTGAAACACAATGGGGACCTGACAGGAAAAGGAAAGGTGGAAGGAGCTTTGGAATATTTTTGAGCTGATTTCACAGGTCAGAAAAACCATGGGGCTCAGAGCCAAAAGGGTGCCTTTAAGCTGTAAGGTCACAAATTGGAGGCCTACAGGCTGAGTTTGGGCTACATATGTGTTTTATTTGGCTCACAAGGGAAATTTAACAAATTTGAAAGCATTGCCCACATTTGAAAGTCAGGAGATCACATATAAAAGTTCAAGTTTCCAGTTTTTTTTTTCAAATGTCACATGATCTAGTGTTCCTGCTTCCCACAGTTTAACAATTGGCTGGCACAAAGGTGAGACTGTCCCCTTTGGACGGGGCGGGTCCGTTCTCCACTTTTCCTCGGTTCCCACCCAAACCACTTCACTTATCTACCAGTGGCGCAAATGATTAAACGTTCAATTACTAGCCAAAAAGTTGGTGGTTCAAGCCCACCCAGAGACACCTCGGAAGACAGACTTGGCAATCTATTTCCAATAGGTCACAGCCTTGAAAACCTTATGGAGCAGTTCTATCCTCCACACATGGGGTTGCCTTGAGTTGGAATCGACTGGACAGCAGCTAACAACAACAATAACCAGCCCTAGTGGCCCCTGACAGTGGTTGCCTTCCCTCCCTAGAGCTGGTCCAATCGGCTTATTTTGGAAGCGAGAAAAAGAAGGCCAAGAGACAGAAGGACGATGCTTTACTGATGAGTGTGACTACAGATTAATTCAAAAGGGGAAGGTTCATGGTGGAATGGTAGAACACACGTACCTTCAAGGTAAAGAGATGAAGGTGTCAAGTTAATTCTTAGCGTGAGACCATTTCAGGGGAAAACATCCATCAGGAAGTCAACCTTTGGGGTCAAACAGGACCCTGGATTTCCTGCAGAACTCGTTGCTTGAGATGTTAGATAGGGATTGAGAGAGAAAGTTTTGATGATCTTCCCTTGTGTCACAGGTTTTGTGCTTTACAAAACACTTTCGCATTCAGTTTCCTTTAGCCCTTCAGTGCAGGGCAAATGGTAACACCATTGCCATTTCACAGGTGAGGTAACTGAGGTTTAGGGACTTTAATGTGACTTTTCTGGCCTTTTATACTAAGTGGAGGAGCCCTGGTGGTGCAATGGGTAAGCACTGGGCTGCTTACCAAAAGGTTGGTGATTCAAACCCACCCATTGGCTCTACAGGAGAAAGGCCTGGTGATCTGCTTTCATAAAGGTGACAGCCTGGACAACCCCAAGGAGACACATGAGACTATGTGGGCAGCTCCTGTCTGGAGGCGAGATGAGAAAGCAGAGGGGGACTGGAGCTGGTTGAGGGGACACAGACAATACAGGGTGGAGAGGAGGAGTGTGCTCTCTCATTAAGGGGAGAGCAGCTAGAAGTACGTAGCAAGGTGTGTATAACTTTTTGTATGAGAGACTGACTTGATTTGTAAACTTTCACCTAAAGCACAATTAATTAATTCTTTTAAAAAAGATTACAGCCTAGACAACCCTATGGGACAGTTCTACTCTGTCACATAGGGTCACTATGAGTCAAATTCGACTCAGTGTCCCCTAACAACAACAACATACTGAGTGGCAGAGCATTAAATTTATAACTGTCCAGGGAATTTCATGTGTAAACCAACAGAGTGTACTTACTCCATGCCAGGCACTGTTCTAGGCGCTGGGAAACATCAGTGACCAAAGAGAATAAACATCTGCCCTCATGTTGCTTACATTCTTCTGAAATGGCTGGAAGAGTAGCTCACATGGCTTTAGATGGATACTTTTCTAAATGTTGCGACACTACCCCAATGGGATATTACTAGGTAACCTATAGCAACACTGACTGCTATAGAGATAGTTACATTTGCATGCTTAGGGCTGGTAAAGTGAAAGGTCAGCAAGAGAGGAAGGCCCTTGACCAGATGGATTGACACAGTGGCTGCAATGATTGTGAGGATGGCACAGGACTGGGCAGTGTTTCATTCTGTGGTACATAGGGTCCCTATGGGTTGGAACCAACTCGGCGGCATCTAATAACAACCATACTTAGGGCACAGGGCCATACAACAGCCAATGAAATGAGTAATAGACCAAAGAACCACAAGCCACGCACTGAGCTAACTGACCGCACTTCCTGGAACTTCCATTTCTGGAAGTATGGAGGACTGGAAAGCCCTCTTGGTGTAGAAGTCCTAGACGTGGGAACAATCTTCTTCACATGAAGTTAGCCAGACAGTCACAGGCTGTGCCCAGAAGCCTGAGTAGAATAGCCTCCGTTGCTGTTTCCAGGTGAGGGTGTTCTTTTCCAGGCGAGGGGTCCTTGTCTCCTTTCAGACGAAATTGCCTCCAACCAGGATAAGGGGCAAGGATCAGATAGTTTCCACAAGTAGAGTTTTTATGACTGATGCAGGCAGAAAAGGAATAGCAGCAGCCTCCCCCACCGAAAGAAAGAGGAAGGGAGAAAGCAAGGAAAAGAGGAAAGGGAGGGAGGGAGGGAGGAAGGAAGGAAGAAAGGGCGTGTTTCTTACCTATGAACCTTCATTCATAGTTTGGAGTAAACCTGAAAACACTGAGTGCTGAAGCATGGGGCAAGAACACCTGGTGGATAGGTGGGCTTGGCCATCAGCGTGGGAGAAGAGGCCATCGGTGAACATGGAGGAAGCCCTCTTTGTTTCTCTTCTCAAGCCTTGTTGCATCCTACTTAAATATCCTTTTATAAAATAGAGTGCTGATAGAAACTGGGCCTTTTCTAATTCTAGTTCCCTTTAACAGAACGTAGTGCTTTTTGAGGAAACAGGAGTGTTTACTCTTGAATTAGGGATGGTTGCTAGAAATAATAACTCGGCTTCAAAGGACAAAGAGATAAAGTTGGGAGCCGTGGTCAGTTGAAAGAAACATTTCTTGATTAGAGAGTGCCACAGAGTAAACACAGAGCTCGTATAAACGTGGTCTTTTTCTAACCACTTGAAGGAAAAGGAGCAAGACCTGTACTAGAATTAGCAAATGCTATGGCATAAAAATAAAAGTCCCATGTTAATTTAATAAAAAAAAAAAGAGAGAGAGAGAGTTTGCAGAGTAAATGAAGAGTGCATAGATGTTCCTAACACCAAGAGCAGCATCACAAAAAGGAAGAGGGAACGTGATTAACATTCATGATGGTTAAGGGTTAAGGATACAAGTCAGCTGATTCGATAAGGTTTGTATGTCTTTCAGTTTTACTCTGTTTTTTCAACAATATGAAATCTTTTCCCAGACTCTGAGGATCAGGGCCCTGGGTCAGTATACTCACCATCTCGGCACCCCCACCCCACTACAATTTTTTGAGTAAAATCAATACTCTGGAGCCATGGCTCTCAACATTTCCAGTGCCTCAAACTCACCTCGAAACCTTGTTTTGAAATACGGATTCCAGGGCCTGGTCCCAAAGAGTCTGATTTCTACTGCAGTCTTCTTGCATGCCTCGGTCTACACCGGGCTGGACCAGGATGGGTTGATCAGGGCCAACTTCCTAACCAGCCTCCAGGCCCTCTCCCCATCACTCACGGGCTGCAGTCTCAAAGGCTGTCTCAGTTCCTCTAGTGCAGCTATAACAGAAATACCACAAGCAGGTGGCTTTAGCAAGTGAAGACTTATTTTCTGACTGTTTAGGAGGGTAGACAGAATCCAGGGTGCCAGCTCTAGGAGAAGCCTTTCTCTCTCTGTTGGCTCTGGGGGAGGTCTTGTTCGCTGGCTCCCTGGTGATCTTTATGTGGCTTGGCGTCTGTCTTCCGCCATCTCAGCTTGTTTCTCTCTGGCTAATGGGCTTTTATATCTGAAGAGAGAAGACTTAAACACACCCTACACTAATACTGTCTCATTATCATAACAAAGAAAACCCATTCCTAACTGGGATTATAACCACAGGCAAAACCAAAACCAATCAAACCCACTGCCATCCAGTTGATTCTGACTCATAGCAACCCCACAGGGTTTCCGAGGCTGTAAATTTCCTACGAAGCAGACTGCCACATCTTTCCCCCTCAGAGCCGCTGGTGGTTTCAAACTGCCAGCCCCTCCCTTAGCAGTTGATGACTTTAACCACTGCGCCACCAGGGCTCCCTAACCACAACTCAAGGGGTTAGGATTTACAACACATCTTTGAGGGGGACACAATTCAATCCATAACAATGGCCTTTCTTTTCTTTGAATGTGGAGAAACTTACTTCATATATTTGGACTTAAAATTCATGCCTGGAAAATTCTGCACCCTGATCTTCCCAGTTTCCCAATGATTCTCCTCTTGTGGTTTAGGTCTGTGCTCAGATGTCACCTCCTCAGAGAGGCCTTCTCTGGTCACCTCCTCTAAAGTAGTGCATTCGCCTGTATTCTCTTTTACACACCACTTGTGTATCATGGGGAAACACTGGTGGTGTAGTGGTTAAGAGCTACAGCTGCTAACCAAAAGGCCAGCAGTTTGAATGCACCAGGCTCTCCTTGGAAACTCTATGGGGCAGTTCTACTCTGTCCTATAGGGTTGCTACGAGTCGGACTCGATTTGACGGACATTTCATGACCTTCAAAGCTCCTATTACTATCTCACATTATCAAGTCTTTGTATTTGTTTATCGTTTATTGCCTGCCTTCCATGAGAGTGCCTTGAGCCCCACTGAGTTCCTGGGTGCTGCAAACAGTTAATGCACTCGGCTGCTAACCAAAAGATTGGAGGTTTGAGACCACCCAGAAGTGCCTCAGAAGAAGGAACCGGCCATCTACTTCTGAAAAACCAGCCATTGAAAATGCTATGGACCAGAGCTCTGCTCTGACACACATGAGGTTGCTATGAGTTGGAAACTACTTGATGGCAACTGGTTTTAGCACAGTGCCAGGGTATTGAGTGAATGAATGAATGAACATGCCCAAGCTGAGAAGCAGGGTATAAAATAAAATATACAATGTGATGAATTCTGGCCTTAGGAACGTAAGGCTGCAGAGTGAAGCAGATGTGAGGGCTTAATGAGCAAAAGGATGAGTTGAGCAGGAAAGGAGTAGTGATGCCTCCTTCAGGGCATAGAAGAAAAGGAAACAGAGGAATAGATGGCGGGGGTGTGTTTGCAGCTTTCCTGCTCATGTGCTGTATCGCACACATCCCTTAGTCCTTCTTCTGTGTCTGCTTTTAAAATTATAAAAATTATACACGTGCATGGCAGGCAGCTCGAGAAAACAAAAAATATAAATAAGAAAATGTGTGCTGCATTCTACTACCACCCATAGATAACTCTGGTTTTCATTTTTGTGTTTTTCCTTTTAGAATATTTTCAGAATTTTAAAATACGTACACCTTACAGAATAGATGGATGGTGTATATACTTTCGTGTGCTGCACTTATTTTGTTTAACATGATAGGATAAGCGTGCTCTCGTGCCCATTAAGTATCTTTTAAAACATAATTTTTAAAACCCATTGCCGTCGAGTCAATTCTGACTCATAGCGACCCTAGAGGACAGAGTAGAACTGCCCTATAGAGTTCCCAAGGATCGCCTAGTGGATTCAAACTGCCAACCCTTTGGTTAGCAGCCATACATAGCACTTAACCACTACGTCACCAGGGTTTCCATGGTTTTTAAAGGTTGTTTAATGTTCCATTATGTGGATGGAAATACATAATTTATTTCCTTTATTTATTTATTTTTCTCTATTGTCCAAAAAAAGCACTCTAACTTTTAAGTGGAGTAGAAGTGTCTGATAAATGAATTTCCCCAGTGGTTCTCAAGCAGGGCCGATTTTGCCCCCAGGTACGTTTGGCAACCTCTGGAGATATTTTTGGTTGTCACGGGTAGGGCTGGTAGTACTGTTGACATCTAGGGGGAGATGCCAGTGTTGCAGCTAAATATCCTACAATGCGCAGGACAAACTCCCACAGCAAAGAATTATGCGGTCCAAATGTCAAAGGTCCTGAGGTTGAGAAACCCTGTTCTAGAGGTCTCTTGCTCTCTAGACAGTGTCAGGGTTAATATTCAACATTCACTTAAATTCAGATTCGCATGCTGCCTTTAGAGTATGGGACTTTGCCCTGGAATTCTGCATTAGAATAATATCTCAGTTACTTAGGACTCCAGCTACTAGAATCTGGACTAACTGATATTTTACTTTTATAATTTTTAGTTTATTAGAAATTTTAAAATGACAACAGAAGAAAGAAAGAGAAACTGGAGACTATATTTTAAAAATTAAGTTCCAGGAATGAATGCAGTGGTTCTGGGGTGCGTCCATGTTGGGGTCCATACTTCTATGTAAACACCGAGGCCCAGAGAGGATGGGAACCCACAGCGCAGTCCCCAGCTGCCAGTCGGGCTCGGTAGAAAGCACCTCCAGACAAGTGACTCAGCTGTTTCTAGAAAAAGAGTTTCCAAATTCAAAAAGGGCTTTCGATGAACACTTTGTTAAATTCATCTATTTGGAATCCTCTTCCCTGAGGCTTCCCTTGAATGGAGGGTTTTAGTTCTTTACAGCTTTAGCAATAACGCAGACTCATTGGGGAATTCCACATTAAGCAAGTAAGTGAAGTCCTGGAAACCAGCCCCTTCCCTTCGGTTGAGAATCGTGCCTGATGTCCCTTTTATCACAGATGTAGTTCTTTGGGACTTTTCCTGACCTTTGCACAGAGACAGTCTGCGAGAGGCAGTGTGTTAGGATGAGCCAAATACCATTTGTTCAATCCCCAAACACAGGGAATATCTGCTGCTGCTTTGCCTCTGCCTAGATTCCTGCTAAACTTTATTCTACAGGGAAGAGGACTTTAACTTGGAAATGTTTGGAATACAGTTTCGGATATTTAAATGATGAAACCAAAAAGCCTTCCCAAGTATGCGCTGGGTAAAAGATACCAAGCCAAACAGAATCAGGAATCCCCGTCTGAGCTGGAGCAATGGAAATGCGATCTTTAGTTAACAGGGACTCAGAGTTGAGAGCGGGCAAGGGTGGGAGAAGGTCAGTGGTTCCCGCCTTGAGATCGATTCGTGCCTCTGACCTAGATAATCTCCGTGCACTACACTTGTTGGCAACTG
This sequence comes from Loxodonta africana, assembly GCF_030014295.1. Lineage (NCBI taxonomy): Eukaryota > Metazoa > Chordata > Mammalia > Proboscidea > Elephantidae > Loxodonta > Loxodonta africana. Next base: position 66,314,419 of record NC_087362.1, read on the forward strand.
CACCTCCTGCAGTATCTTATGTGGCTCATCTACAGAGCCTCAGACCCGTGGTGAGGGGTCAGTAGAGTGTCCCCGGCTGTCAGATCCTCTTCCAGGAGGCAGGCATCTTCCCATCTCCTTGTCTAGTCTCCCTGGGTTTGGCTGAAGACAAGAGGCATCTCTGGGCTCTAATCAGCTCCATCAGCTGGTGACACAGACTGTATCGTTTGGAAGGTGTAGTGGGAGGGGGACTGGGGAAACAGAGCTGAGGGAGGGACTGGAAGACAATTTAAAATCAGCAATCACAGGCTGAAAGAGATAAAATAGGTGCAGGACTAAAAGCGATGGACGGGAAGTCAGTTCACACACAGGTCTCTCTCTTCTCAGTGACGTGCAGGCTTTTATTTTTTGGCTTTTAGCAACCTTTAGTTTCCAAATACTCATTTTCTTTGTGATTTTCCATTAAAATATTGATTCATCTGCTGAAAAAGATGCACCCAGGGCTTTCAGGATTTACAAGGCTGTAGTAAGGCACTTCTGCAGACAGCAATGTACCCAAACACGCGGGTGGAGGGGCAGAACCCGCCCTCGCCCTACCACACACACGTGCGCACACATGCACACACACGCACGTGCACACGCACGAGACTGCTGAAATGCAGGTAGTGTGGCATATGGGTTTTGTTCTTGTTAAACTGAACCCGAGATTCAAATCACCTGACTGTTGGGTGTATGTGATGCAGGTGGTGAGAATGGGAAATTAAAAGAAATAAACTTGAGAATGTGGATAAACCGAGTGCCTGCTGCAGAATTCCTCAAAATAGTGACTTCAACTCAAATAGAGAAGCCTCAGGGGCAAATCCTGACTTCCCATGTCAATCAATTTCACTTTTGATTCAGGAAATGCCTTTCATTGTTAGCAGCTGTGGAGTTGCCCCCAACCCTAGAGAGGACCCCACGTTCGATGGGATCAAACCCTTGTGATCCCTCGGGTTTTCAGGGGCTGATTTTTTGAAAGCAGATCACTGGGCCTTTCTTCCTAGTCCACCTGAGTCTGGAAGCTCCACTGAAACCCGTTCGGCATCACAGCAACACACAGGCCTCTTCTGGCAGATGGATGGTGGCCCTGCTTGAGGCATAAGGGCCAGGAACCGAACCTGGATCTCCCATATAAAAAAAAAAAAAAACCCATATATAAGCTGAGAATTCTATCACTGAACCACCACTGCCCCCTAGCAAATACTTAGGCAGCATCTGTCTGATCACCAAATACTCTGAGCTATCACTTTTTTTTTTTTTTTAATCACATGAATGGGATATCAGCATCAACCTTGAGATTTAGAAGACTAAGTGGGGTATTGGTCCAGTCGGACCAATAAGCAACATCGCGATAAACAGGAAATTTTGAAGTTGTCAAGGAGTTCATTTTACCTGGACCCATGATCAATGCCCATGGAAGCAGCAGTCAAGAAATTAAACTATGTTTTGCAAAAGATCTCTTTAAAGCGTTGAAAAACAAAGACATCACTTAGAGGACTAACGTTCGCCTGACCCAAGCCATGGTATTTTCAATCACCTCATGCATGCGAAAGCTGGACAGTGAATAAGGAAGACTGAAGAAGAAGTGATGCCTTTGAATTACGGTGTTGGCAAAGAATATTGAATATACTGTGGACTGCCAGAAGAACGAACAAGTCTGTCTTGGAGGAAGTACAGCCAGAGTGCTGCTTGGAAGTGAGGATGGCGAGACTTTACTTCACGTACTCTGGACATGTTATCAGGAGGTACCGGTCCCTGGAGAAGAACATCATGCTTGGTAAGGCAGGAGGTCAGCGAAGAAGAGGAAGATGGATTGACACAGTGGCTGCAACGATAGGCTCAAACATGGCAATGATTGTGAGGATGGCACAGGACCGGGCAGTGTTTTGTTCTGTTGTACGTAGAGTCAGAATCAAATCGACAGCACTTAACAAAAATAAGACAGAACAAGTGGTTATAAGACAATTTTACAAATACTAGTGGCACGAGTCGTCATGATTTTGATTTTCCAATTCTAAGTAAAAGCACCCGAATTGCCCCCTAAGCATTCTTTCAAATAGTTTCGGTCAGTGCAACTGGAGCCTTGGTGCTGCAGTAGTTAAGAGCCTGGCTGCTAACCAAAAAGTCGGCAATTCCAACCCACCAGTCACTTCTTGGAAACCCTATGGGACAGTTCTACTCTGCCCTATAGATCACTATGAAAAAAAAAAAAAAGTCACTATGAGTCGGGATCAAATTGACAGCAACGAGGTAACTGGGCCTCCCGGTGGACCAAACAGTCCAGGTTGTGGCTGACACTTCACCTATCTATGGACAATGGGATCTGCTGGTTGAATTCTTTGTTAGAATAATGGGAGATCCCTTATAAATGGAGTCGATAGTAATATGATCCTGGAGTTTTTAGCTCTAGATTAATTTTGCCTGATAATAATAATAACAATAATGAGGCCCAGAGAGGATAAGTCATCTAACCAAGGTCACACAGCTGGTTATTTGGAAGAGCTGGGAGCAGAACACAAAGTTACAGATTTTCAGTTTCCTATGTTGGTGGCACAGTGGTTAAGAGCTTGGCTGCTAACCAAAAGGTTGGCAGTTTGAATCTACAAGCTGCTCCTAAGAAACTCTATGGGGCAGTTCTACTCTGTCCTGTAGGGTTGTGATGAGTCAGAATCAACTCGACCGTCATGGGTTATGCCCTACCTGCTATTGCATGCTTCATTCCTTAACAAGCATGCCCAGAAAGAAAAGTAAAACAGGATGTTTTCTATATTAGGCTCATGTGCCTAGAGATGTGGCCTGACCCAGGCAGGAGAAGTGGAGGGGGATTCCATTGAGGTAAAACCACCAAAAGTACATAGTCAAATGTCTGCTACATAATAGAGCTCAGAGAATATGAATTACCATCACTATCATCATCCTCATTGTCATGTATCGAATTGTGTCCCCCAACAACTTGTGTCAACTTGGCTAGGCCATGTTTCCCAGTATTGTGTGATTGTCCACCATTTTGTCATCTGATGTGATTTTCCTATGTGTTGTTAATCCTAACTCTACGATGTTAATGAGGTGGGATTAGCAGGAGTTATGTTAATGAGGCAGAACTCAATCTACAAGATTAGATTGTGTCTTAAAGCAATCTCTTTTGAGATTTAAGAGAGAGAAGCCAGCAGAGAGATAGGGACCTCTGACCACCAAGAAAGCAAAGCTGGGAGCATAGTGCATCCTTTGGACCTGGGGTCCCTGTCCTAAGAAGCTCCTAGACCAGAGGAAGACTGACGACAAGGACCTTCTCCCAGAGCTGACACAGAGAGAAAGCCTTCCCATGGAGCTAGTGCCCTAAATTCAGACTTCTAGCCTACTAGACTGTGAGAAAATAAACTTCTGTTTGTTAAAGCCATCCACTTGTGGTATTTCTGTTATAGCAGCACTAGCTGGCTAAGACACTCATCTTCTTCATCTCTGTTGCTACTGTCATTATTTTGTGTCTTACTTTAAGGAAATTGAATCTATGGCAAATTCACTTTTCGAAAAGATTCTTCACTTTACAAAGGCATTTTCTCTAGTATTTGTTTAAATTTCAATCTGCCCTCCAAAAACATTTACACGAATAGAGTATATTATTATGTAAGAGAAGATACATTTCCTTTCAACTTGAGCACATATTTGTATAACATATGAAATGTTAAATAGATGTTCATTTCTCTTGTCTACATGACAGTAATAACAAAAGATGTCCATACAGTTTAGAAATATAGATATTATTAGTTGTCCTTAAGATTAAGATGCCCTCGACCACACTATTTACATTAGCCTATTTTTTTTTATGCTTCTAGACTTTATGGACTTCCTCTAGCACATAAACATAGTAAACAAGAATAAATTGCTTGGCATTTTGGCAGACTTCTTAAAGTTTTGCATGTTTGGTTTTTTTTTTTTTAAGCTATATTTTATGATGGAATTTCCATGTTTATAAACAAAACCCTGAAAATTTACAGAAAAAGAAATTATTTTGACTTTCTTACTCAATATGGGTTCCATAAACCATGACCAAATTATGACAAATCCTAACTCAGAGGATGATTGAGTTATTTTGTTTGAGTTAGTTTAATATGTTCAGGACTGGACAATTTTTGTTTGTTTTTTTCCCTAAACATTTCCCTTCTCTGAAGTTTTAAGATGAAATCATCAGGGTTACTTTTCTTAGGCATTTCTGAGCTCTATAATTTGGAGATTTTGTTCCCAAGGGTTTTTCCTTTTAGTCTCATTCCTCAGGTACCTACTGGATAGTAAAACAATTTATTAAAACAACAAAATTTGAAAAACCTAAAAGCCACAGAAAGATTACTTTCTACTTCAGTGCTTCCAATGATTTGTAGGGATTAGACCAAGTAGAAATACGGGGCTATTTCTTTGTTTTCTATGTCGACATTAAACTGTTTTCCAAGTTCCACAATGACAAAATCCTACATAGCCTTGGTGACCATCTGCCTGGTTAGGAAGTGGCCAGCGTTGGCCTGAGTCAGCTAATTGTGCGTAATTGGGATTATGTTGCAGGGATGACGCTCCCCACTCGACACAAAGAGAATCATGTTTGTGCTGTTGCATGCGAACACATCTTTCCTGGCCATGGAAAGCAAAAGCTTGGGTCTTTGCAAAGTCTGTGTCTGTGAACGGCCAAGATGGCAGGAGTGATCAATTCTGGGATAATCAGGAGACAATAGGCAGTGGGGGAGGGGACAGAAGCAAGAAGGTGGCTGGAGAGTAAGAACAAGATCAGGGGGAAAAGTCTGCCGCTGGAAAAATTAGTTACCTGGCTTCTGGATCCTGAAATACAGGCACAATCATTGCTGCAGAACCTGAAATGAGCATCCAGGTAGCTTTGGAAGGCAAGTAGTTGTGGGCTCAGGCTGTTAAAAAGAAGTAAGCAGTGTTCTCTTATGGTAGGTGTAGGCGTGTTGGGGTGGGGGCTGTTGGCTGTTGGAAGGCATAGTGCAGAAGATGGGTTCTCCGTGTGGCAATGCCACAGATTTCAACACTGGTGACTTGTCAAAGCCCCAGGAACGGCTCAGGTACCTCTGAGGCCAGGAGAAAGCTCAGGCAGCCAACACTAGGCAAGCAAGTGGTTAGGTGGCATGGTGCTCTGTGCGGGGTGAGGACGCGAGGCAAACTTGTCCTCAAGTGGCAGCCCATTGAGGACAACAGCTGCCAGTAGTTAGCAGGCAGGCAGCTGGAATGAAGGTCCTGTTATCCAGCCACGATGATATCAAGAGATGGGCAGAGGGTCTCAGCATTGCCCACCTCCACAACTCTCCCTCGCCTAAAGAGAGTGTCAAGGCACCGGGGCTGAAAAGTAACCGCTGCACTGGCAGTTCTGGCAAGAAGCCACACCTTGGTGCAGCCTCAGCCCAGGGTTTCTTAGTCTCAGCACCATTGTCATTTCAGGTTGAGCAATTCTTCGTTGTGGGGGTTGTCCTGTGTGTTGTAAGGTGTTTAGCAGAATCCCTGGCCTCTACCCACTAAAGGTCAGGAGCATCACCTCCCTCCAGGTTGTGACAACCAAAATTCTCCCTAGACATTGCCAAATGTCCCCAGGGGGGCGCAATCACCCCAGGCTGAGAAATACTGCTTCCTGCCCTCAGACCTTGCTTTGCGGGTTTCCACTGAGATAGAAAAAACTAGTTGCCGTCATGTCAACTCTGACTCATGGCGACCCCACAAAACTGTGCTCCACAGGGTTTGCAATCACTGATTTTGCAGACGTAGATCGCCAAGCCTTTCTTCCAATGTGCCTCTGGGTGGAATCGAACCTCCAACATCGTAGTTGGCAGTGGAGCACAACCCAGGGCCTCCTACTGCTACCGAGTCTTTCCTAAAACTTGGATTATCTGAGGAGTCGTACCTGCTTTGACCTGGCTTGGTGTGTGTGTGTGTGTGTGTGTGTGTGTGTGTGTTCACGTGTGAGGGCTTGCCTGTATGTGTGCGTACACATTTACATGAAAATGTTCTGGGAGGTGATCAGCTCTTCTTGTTCAACAGTCAGTCCAAACGCATTGTGCGAAGGCCACAGGTTGGGTCAGAGAAACAGCTGTGGCTGAGAAGCCAGCCGTGGCTCCCTGGAGACCCTGCTGAGCAGCCACTCGGAAACCTGTTGCCCTTGAATCGATTCCAACTCATAGTGACCCAATAGGACAGAGCAGAACTGCCCCATAGAGTTTCCAAGGAGCTCCTGGTAGATTCGAACTGCTGGCCTTTTTTTTAGCAGCAGTAGCTCTTAACTACTACACCACCAGGGTTTCCTAACATACTTCGGCTGCTCACCAAAAGGTTGGCAGTTCGTGTCCACCCAGAGGCTCTGCAGAAGAAAAGGCTGGTGATCTACCTCTGAAAACCCAGGCCTTGAAAACACTGTGGAGCACAGTTCTACTCTGCCACACACGGGGTCCCCGTGGGTTGGAGTAGACTTGACAACAATTACTTAGAGAAAAGCTACCTTACTTGTGCAAATGGTATAAAAACAGAAACCCATTGCCAAGACCCCTCAGGGACCTTGGAGGGGGAATGACACGTGGGAGTCCTGAAGCTGGAGTTTTACCAGCTTCTGGGAGAATCCAACCAGAGAAAGGCCCATAACCCAAACCCACTGCCATTGAGTCGATTCTGACTCATAGCCATCCTATAGGACAGAGTAGAACTGCCCCATAGAGTTTCCAAGGAGCGCCTGGCGGATTCGAATTCCTGACCCTTTGGTTAGCAGCAGTAGCAGTTAACCACCCCCCCACCAGGGTTTCCAAGCAAAGATTATAGCCTAGAAAATTCTGTGGGGGCAGTTCTGCTCTGTCACATGGGGTCTCTACGAGTTGAAATAGGCTTGATGGGGCCTAACAACAGCAACACACATTACAGAATAAGGCCCTATCTTCAAAATAGATCAGGAAGGAGGATCAGAAAAATGCAGCCAGCTTAATTCACCGGCAGCCACGGAGGAAAAACAGCCTTCATTCAGCAATACAGAAAGGAATGAGAAAACACTTCGCAGATCACCCATTGAGCCATTATTTAGATGTTTGTTTCAGGGCCTGGGGTCCTCAGATTGACGGGTATCAGGGTAGAGGATGCAGGATGCAAATAGGGCCGGAATCTCTTCAGCAGAGGGGCGGGGAAGCTGCAATCTCCGTTAGGAGGGGCCGGCAGCTGGCCGAAGCCCCTTTATGGAAGCTGCGACGCGGTGCCCTGGGCGGAGGCTCCAGCCCCAGAGCCCGGGCCCTGCCGCTCTGCCCCCGGCTTTCTCCCGGCTATTGTGAGCCGGTATTGATCAGGCCGGGAAGCAGTAGGGCTGGGGCCGCTGAAGCTCTGGGGTGGGCAGCATTGATCCCGGCCCCCTTCCCCGGTTATTTATGGCATGCACCGCCCTGGCGAGTAACCGGGGAGAGCTTGTTTAACGATGGTTCAGGGCGCTCTTCGCTAGCTGGTTAACTTTAAGTATTGGAAATAGAATTGATGCGCAGATAATAATATTATGATTCATACAAACCACTTCTCAGGCAACTCAATAGATTTCATTACCTCCTTTCTAGCAAATGTATTGATTTCTGTTTTGCGGTTTTATAACACAATTTCAAGGCTGTTGTGGGCTTAATGAGCCGTGTTCTTATGATGTTTAAAAAGATTTGAAGCTATTGCTGAAATAAATATTATGGATCGCCCCCTTCCGAGACCCCCTCCCCTCTCCCTCCTCGCCACCGCCCTGTCGCCCTCCCCCCAGCACTCCCGCCCCGCCCGGGCGGAGCCGCCAGCAGAAAGCCGGGGGCTCGGGGCTCCGCCGCCCTTTGTGGCCCAGATCAAAGGGCCCGAGCGCCACAAAGGCGGCCCCACTCGGGCCGCACGGCCACACACAGCCGCACCTGCAGCGCGGCCAAATGTCACTGTCGCTTCTGCGGGGCGAGCGCGGGGGACGCACCTCCGAGGCGGCAGATGACTCTAATAACGCTTGATGGGAATTGATGGGGAAGGAGGCCAGCGGTGCCCAGGGCTTTTTATTAGCTGCCCCGACGTCCCGAGCCAGCCGGGGCCGAGCGGCTGCACCTGTGGACGCCCTTCCTCTGGGCCTTTATGGAACCTGACAGATTTTATTAACTTTAAGGAAGAACTTTCCAGCATGTGGAGGGCAGCAGTTTATTTTGTATTCATGCGAAACGGAAACCGAAAAAGCCATGTTTACATATTTACCAGCCCCAGTGACCTCCCTCTGGGACCCCATAAGTCACGCTCCAGATTAATTTTGTCATAAAATTGACTTGTGTGCTAAGGGATCTTGGGAGTTTGGGTGATGTTGTTGTATGTCTGGCTTCCCCCCCTCCAATGGGAGAAAGCTATATTCAATTATCTAATATCTCAGAGGAAGCCCCCAAAGACTTGCCAAATCGTGCAGAAATTGGCATCTCAGAATCCTTTTTAGGAGCAGTGGCTCGTGGGGAGAGAGCATTTGCAAGGAACCCAAGGAAGCTTGCCTCACAGCAAAGGTTCCGGAATCTTCTTGATGAACTGGAAACAAAGGCAGGGGCTCTAGACACCTTCTAACTCTGTGGGGAGTGGGGGAGGGGTTGTGCCAGGGTTGTGTTCAGATATCAGGGACTAAACCCTGACACATTTCAAAGAACAAAGTATAATTATGGTTCATTTAGTAAAGCAGTATAGGAGGTGGGGAAAATATTGTTACATAATCCAACAGGGCTTTATGTAACTTCCACACTCGGGCTTATTAGAAAGATTCTAAACAGAACTGGAGACAAAGTCTCCAGGTTTTGCTTTACATGCCTAGTCGCTGTAGGGGTGTTTCTAGGTTTTCTGTCTCCTGAGAAATGGAAGTCTGCAACTAGGGAAATTCATGTTATATTAATGGCTAAGTGTTGAAAATTCAGCCACAGAGTCAGCCGGGTATATTGCTTATTAGCTTAAAAGCATAAAGCTTTCTGGAGCTTCCCTTTGTGTGCCAAATAAACTTCAAATGAACTGAGGATCGTTTTGCAGGAAACTCTTAAGTTGAGCAATAATAGAAAGTAGTTAGGAGAATATTACACTTTTCATTTGGGCAAACAGATGGGATGCCTGCTTTTAGATGTAATCGGGGGCTGACAGACAGGTAGGACTCCAGCAGATTTTAGTTGGAGTCTCTTTCTTTTCAGAAAAGAATGAAACTACTTAATATTCAGTATATCTCCCTCCCCCGCCCACAACCCATCTCTTCCACCCTACCCAGTGAGCTCTACAGCCTAACTCATTCTCGTTTTTTGATGACATTACAAAGTACAAAGGTTATCTTACTGCGAGTGAATCCATTTATTAAATACATCTTTTACTCTTCTTCCCTTTCCAAAAAAAAAACCATGATGAATGTGTACGGGTGTGTTTATGTATATATGTGGTTACAAAGTAAAACCAGGGCTGCTGAAGTCACCAAGAGACATCCAAATCTACATCTTCAGAGACACAGACGTAAATAAATGATTTAACAATTTGGAAGTCATGAGTCTCTGACCTCATGCTTTCTCAGCGAACCTTTCTAAAAGATTTTGATATCAATTGTTTCTCTTTTTTCCCCAGAAGCATAATACGCGGTAACCTTAGCACACACAATCTGTTTCAACAGAGGGCTAGAGACAAGTGCAGCCAAAGGTGGATTTTAATGTCGCGGCAGAGCTTATATTACCTTGCTGGAAACAAAATCTCTCCCACCCCCTTCAGATGCAAGTCTCCTGACGCCCCCATCAGAGATCATTTGTTATGCAGAGTTTTCTGAGGCAATCAAAATTAATTCACAGTGATCTTTTCACCCAGAACCTGCAGCTTCTAATAATGGTCTTTCTCAACAGGTGTTCATTGTGGCAGCCTGACTTCAAATTGCCAGACTAAAGGTTTTATTCTTTGTCATTTCTTTTTTAATCTCAAACTTGTAATTTGCTAATCTGCAGCAGCTGCCAAGAAGGGCCCAGCTGCCTTACCAAGAGGGGATGTGTACCTCCAAGGAAGCCTGGGTAGGGGAAAAATTTTACCTCCAGATGACAGGGAGGAAGAAATCAAAACTTACAGTCTGGAGAGACGGCGCAGCTGGGGGACCGAGCCCTGGTATTGTCACCATAATTCCTTCCTCTGAGGCTGGTGGAGAGTTGGTGAAGCCTGGTTCAGACCCTTTGGAAAGGCTTCAGGAATAGCCTGGGAGCCCTGGTAGTGCAATGGTTAAGTGCTCGGCTGTGAACTGAAATATTGGAGGTTCGAATCCACCCAGTGTCTACGAGGGAGAAAGACCTAGTGATCTGCTCCAGTGAAGGTTATAGCTAAGAGAACCCTATGGGGGTGGTTCTACTCTGCCTCCTGGGGTCGCTATGAGTTGGAAATCAACTTGAAGGCCCCTAACCACAACATGCATCTGAATTGGTGGAGAGGGGATTTTAAAGGCAACAGAAACCATCACCAGAAAAGTATCATGCAGAAGGAGAAGACTTTTAAAAACGTGCATTTTTTCCAATTCAGCCAGTTTCGCTAGCCCATGCTCACACCGCGTTTTTGTCAACTTTCAAATCTGCCTCCTTTTAAGGTAATTTAGAGAGCTGGGAGGAATTAAGTTTTACTGCAGAGATTCTTGGGCTTCATGGCTCATCAGGATCAAGCTGGGTGAGGGCGAGTCTGTGTAGAAAACGTGAGATCAGACTCTTGATTTTCAGTTTGCTAAAACTGTAGATTCTGGGGTCCCAGGCCCAGAAACTCAGATGTAGTAGGTCTTGGCATTGGGGCCTGGGAGTATGCATTTTAACCAGCATCCACGAGGTTCTGAAGCTGCGATCTGGTTTAGTGGCTAACCCACAGATAAACCAGGGAGCCTTGAATCCCATTCATCACAGTTAACTGCTCTCCATTGGCCTCAGTGATCTGTACGGTAGGTTCCCCCTCTTCTGTCTTCTCAGCCACATGCTTCCCAGAACGCAATGCAGTCCGAGGGCCTAGGGAGGCCACTGTTTTGACTGTTGTTGCTGGTTGCCTCCCAGTCAGCCCCTGACTCATGGCACTCATGGTGACCCTGGTCCTGCACCATCCCCGTGATCGGTGGTAGATAAGACCATTGTGATCCACAGGGTTTTCGTTGGCTGATTTTAGGAAGCAGATCACCAGGCCTCACTTCCTAATCCATCTTAGTCTGGAAGCGCCACTGAAACCTGTTTAGCATCACAGCAACACACAAGCTTCCACTGACAGGTGGGTGGTAGTTGCGCATGAGGTGTATTGGCTGGGAATTGAACCTGGGTCTCTCTCATGGAAGGCAAGAATTCTACCACTGAACCACCATTCCAACTAAGGAATGGTTTTCTTCCCAAAAGGATGACATGCATGTCTTGTGCAGAAGGAAACAAGGTCATCGAGAAAGTGATGGCCTTTGCCACAAGGTAATTCTTGGGCTCCTGGTGTCTTCTGCAAATGATGCCTGTAGCTTTTTTATCACCTCTAAACTGGTATCTGAGGGGGCATGTCCATACCCCCTCCATGCACACACACCCTGTTTTCCAGCAGATTTCTGTCTGAAGAGGACTCCCGGGTGGTACAAACAGTTAACACACTTGGCTGCTAACAAAAAGTTGGGAGGTTCGAGTCTACCCAGAGGCACCTTGGAAGAAAGGCCTGGCGATCTACATCTGAAAAATCAGCCACCGAAAACCCCATGGAGCACAGTTCTACTCTGACACACATGGGGTCACAGTGAGTTGGAGCTGAGTTGACAGCAACTGGTTTGCTTTTCGTCTGAGGTTGAGGCATTGGACAAAGACTGAAGTAAAGGCAAATCCTTCCTGACGTGGGGAGATCAGGGGTCCTCTGGGGGTCAGGAGAACGTTCTGACATGTCAGTTGCTGCCCTCAGTCTTTTAACAGACTTTCTGCACAGGGTGGGAAAGGAGGGAGGGAGGGTGAAGCTCAGTTTCCTGTCTGCCTGCAGACTTCCAGAAAGACAATCTGGATTCTTCTGGCATTTTCTGAAGAGAGTGTATAAAGACACAGGCAGCCTCAGAGAATCAAACCGGAAGTTTCCTCAGACTCTAAAACTAAGGTGGGGAATCTCAAAACCCTTGAATATCAAGGATTTACTGGAGGCCTCATCATCTTGTTGGCCACCCTCCCCTCAGGCCAAGCCTCCATGGAAAAGTCACCATTTAGAAGAGAGGAAGTCACTTGGAATTGCTTGTTGAGGAAACAACCTTTCCTTAGCCTTCTAGCCTGGGTGTTTCCTTGTGAAGGCTCTCCCCGATCCTTTCAAAACTTAATTATGGCTGTAAAACCCGCGCGAGGAGCGGAGCAGTGCTGATGCGTGTGTAGGGCAGTGTCTTCGCTGGCACAGTTGTCCACATGTGGGCCAGCGTGGCCACTCTGGGAGCTGAAGTGCATTGATTTTTAAATACATGAGCAGCTTCATTTGCTCTGCTTTCATGGGCTTCACACATTTTGTCGGGGGAGTGGAGAGGTTTCTTGGGCTCCAAACACCGGGGGGACCCCCTCTTCCGCCAGTAACTTCTGGGTGAGAAATAATATTTACCTGTCTCATTGCTGGATTGGGCAAAGCAGCCCTCACATATTGCAATTGGGAGAGGGTGCCCGCCCGTTAGCCTCAATAAGAGAATGTGCTCTTTTTCTTTGCCTGGAGAAGGGCCTTCCTATTGTGGACATTGCTGAAGGGAAACCCAAAGGGCCTCTCAGTGGAAATTTCCACACTGGATGGGTCAGGTGGCTTGCAGGATTCTGGGGCTGACATACTTGGGGTGTTGACTACTGTCAGCCTGGAGAAGCATAACTGGGGACGGTGTTAGTCTCTAAAGCCTGGCTCAGTATCATTTAGAAATTTGTTTCCCAGCCCTACATTATGGAAGGTTCCAGAAAAGATTATCCTTCATTTGACAGATGAGGAAGCTAAGTCCAGAGCGGGGAGGCTCTCACTCAAGATCACACAGGGAGTTCAAGACAGAGCATATTGCTCAGAGGGTGGAAGCCATCTTTTGGCCTGCCCTCCGGAGTTTTCAGTCTATTAAACTACTGAACCTCTTATTGTTGTTAGCTGTTGTCAAGTTGGCCCCTGACTCATGGTGACCCCATGCACACTGGAATGAAACACTGCCTAGTTATATGCCATGCCCATGATTGGTTTGGGATCAGAATATTGTGATCCATAGGGTTTTCACTGGCTGATTTTTGAAAGTAGATTGCCAGGCCTTTCTTCCTAGTCTGTCTTAGTTTGGAAGCTCTACTGAAACCTGTTCAGCATCATAACAACACACAAGCTTCCACTGACAGGTGGATGGTAGCTGTACCTGAGGTGCGTTGGCCTGGAGTCATAACTGGGTCTCCCACATGGAAGGTGAGAATTCTACCACAGAACCACCACTGCCCCCAAACCTCTTATTGGGGAGATGATGATACTTTTTTTTTTTTGGTATAATGTTTTCCTAAGTGGTTTTACTTACATTACCATTCATTCATTTTAATCTTCATTCAACCATTCAACAAATATTATTAAGTATCTAACATGAGCCAGACACGTAGTAGCTGGGGATACAATGCAAAGCAGACTCGGCCAGTGTCTTTGTGAGCTTTGAGTGTAGAGGGGGAAACACACAAGACAAATAATTTCACATCATTAAATAAGTACAGTAATGATAACGGGTTTGAATGGGGCAGCTCTACAGGGGTGCTGTGAGTCAGAATCGACTTGACGGCAGTGGGGTTTTTTGGTTTATAAAGAGACATGGCCAAGTGTGGGGTTGAGGGTGGCAGCATCAAGGAACAGGAAGCTTGAACGTATCAGTTAGGTTAGGCTACATTTTGCTGCGGTAACAAACAGCCCCCAAACCTCAGGGGTTTAAAGTATTTCATTGTTGCTCATGCAGGTCAGCAGGGAGGCTCTGCTCCTTATGATCACTTAAGAGCAGACAGAGAGAGGTCCCATCCCAGCACTGCTTCCACAATCACAGGGGAACAAAGCATTGCGGTATTTCTCCCCCGTGGCAACACTAGCCACTTCTGCTTACATATCAGAGACCAGTTCAAGTCACATTGCCACTCCCAACTTGAAAGAAGGAGAGAAAGGGGAATCTTCCTCGTGCCCAGAGGAGGAGATCCAGAATGCCTACCACACAGGGCTAGGGAAGGCTTCTCCTGCTTTACAGGGATCTGAATTTTTCACACTGGGGGCAGTGGTGGTTCAGTGGTAGAATTCTTACCTTCCACGTGGGGGACCCATGTTCGATCCCCAGCCAAGGCACCTCATGTGTAGCTACCACGTGTCTCTCAGTGGAGACGTGTGTTGCCAAGATGCTGAACAGGTTCCAGCAAAGCTTCTAGATTAAGATAGGAAAAAAGGCCTGGGGATCCACTTGCAAAAATCAGCCAGTGAAAACCCTACGGATCACAATGGTTCCATCTGCAACTAATCGAAGCGGCTGGTGCAGTACTGGGTGGCACTTCGTTCCATTGTGCATGGGGTTGCCATATGTTAGGGGCTGACTTGACAGCAGCTGACAACAACAACAACAACACATTTTGCATAGGAGTTAACCAGGGAGAGATTCACATAAAGGAGGGGTGGAGGGGCAGCTTGGAAGTGGCAACAGTGTCCATACAGGTCATGATGCAGGACAAAGCACAGCCTATTGGAGCAGCAGAGAGACGGCCTGGGGGCTGAACCCAGTGAGCCAGCAGAAAATGGTTCTTATGCCAGCAGGACACACAGGGACTTAAATACTAACATAAGTGGTTAGTCTACACCCCAAGAAGAAGGACAATAGCCATGCAGTGGTTTAAATGGGCCGTGTGTGTGTACGTGTATGTGTGTGTGTGCGTGTGCGTATGTGCATGCGTGTGTGTGTGTGTGACATGGTGAAATTTGCATTTTATAAAGCTCACTCTGGCTTCAATGTGAGGAACAGGCAGGTGGCATGAGGAGCTACAAGGAGTGGCTACTTACGCATCACAACGCAGCTGTGAGCGTGCCCATTCTACTGACAAGGAACCTGAGGATCTAAAGGTAAATCCTCCTGACACGTGTGGGGAGACCAAGAGCCTGCTGAGGGTCAGGAGAACGTTCTGACGTGTCAGTTGTGGCCCTCAGTCTTGTCACAGACTGGAAGTCAGCTTTCTGCACAGGAGCCAAAAGGAGGGAGGGAGGGTGAAGCTCAGTTTCCTGTCCACCTCCAGACTTAAAACCCGTTGCCACTGGGTCAATTCTGACTCATAGGGACCCTATAGGACAGAGTAGAACTGCCCCATAGAGTTTCCAAGGAGCGCCTGGTGGATTTGAACTGCCAACCTTTTGGTTAGCAGCCGTAGCGCATAACCACTGCGCCACCAAGGTTTCATGGGGGGCTGAAGTACTTAGGGAGGAGCCCTGGTGGCACAGTGAGTAAAGCGCTCGGCTAGCTGCTAACCAAAATGTCAGTGGTTAGAACTCACCAGCTGCTCCATGGGAGAAAGATGTGGCAGTCTGCTCTGTAAAGATGTACAGTCTTGGAAACCCTATTAAAAAAAAACCCATTGGCATCAGTGGATTTTGACTCATAGTGACCCTAAAAGACAGGGTAGGACTGCCCCATAGAGTCTCCAAGGAGCACCTGGTGGGTTTGAAAGGCCACCCTTCTGGTTAACATCCATAGCTCTTAAGCACTACACCACCAGGGTTTCCTGGAAACCCTATGGGGCAGTTTAACTCTGTCTTATAGGGTTGCTATGAGTCAGGATTGACTCTAAGGCCACCGGGTATTTAAAGTACTTAGCCCAAGGGTTGCAGCTAATAAGTGGTAATGCCAGGATTCCAACTCTTTCCCTCAGACTCAGACCTGGCCTGGTCCCCAGTGCCCACAGGGCCCTCCTGGCAGGCATTCAAAGAGTCTTCTGCTTCTCATGCTTTCCCCAGGCCCCTAGCAGGGTAGGGCTCCGAGTTCGAATTTCACTTAAATTCTCTCAAATGGAATTTCTGGCCAAAGCAGGCGACTATGGTCTTATTCCCAACTGCTGAGGGGCCCCTCTCTGCCAACTTTCTGAGAGAACTTCCAGAAGATGAAATCTGTGCATGCAGTTTGCATTGGGCACATCGAAGAGACGTTGCAGAAATGGCTGCTGGAAAAAGCAGGCGAGCTTTTCACATGTGGAGCCCCTATCTCCCAATTAGCATACAAAAACATTTTTAAAGGAATAACCTCTAATAATAAAATGCTATCATCTCAATGAGACATTTCAGCAGGGGAATTATTAGATATTAATTCATGCCTAGTTGCACTGACAGCTCTCGGCCGTCAACGTTAGCCTAATAGCACACTAGGTGAGAATTAATATACCATAATTCATGTGCTGTCATGCATTATCGCTGAAATAAGATACATGAAGAATAACCTATTCTGGTGAAATAACTGGGATTCTCAGAGTTCTCCTGGCCAAGTTATAAATAGTTATGTTAGGATCCAGAAAATTTTTTTTTTGTATTACTAAATTTGAAATAAATTGCATATATGTATCCTCATCTGTAATTACCCTGAACATTTTTCTTAAGTACTAACATTAAGTTCAGTCATATTCCATGTTTTAAAATTGAACTTAAGCAAAAATCACATAATTTTCTCTGGACCAAAATAGAAATTTCTTCCCTCCATATGTAATTGTATCTGGTGGTATGGTGTGATATAGCTTACATGGACGATGACTGGGGAGCAGCGAAATGGACCTAATCTAGAAGGATTCAAAATAGAAGCAGGGGCATGTAAGGGGGCCTGGAGGATGTTCTATTTATGTTTATGAAGAGTTTGTTTCTCCCTGGAGCCCTGATGGCACAGTGGTTAAGAGCTCGGCTATTAGCCAGAAGGTCTGCAGTTCGAATCCACCAGCTGCTCCTTGGAAACCCCGTGGGGTGATTCTTTTCTGTCCTATAGGGTTGCTATGAGTCGGAATCAACCCCACAGCAGTGGGTTTTTTTTTTTTTTTTCCATGAGTGCCTACTGTTTACGTAGCAAGAGGACAGAGCATAAAGTAGGAGGCAATCTGTGTCTTCCAGAAGCTTCTGGTCTCCTGGAAGGGACAGTACTGATTTGTGTGATATATTGTGATAAATTAACCTTGTCCTCACAAGGCACTACCTAAGAAAATGCCAGCGTATGAAAAGGAAGACCATGGAGCCAACTGAAAGAGCACGGAGGCAGACTAGTGGACTTACTGAGTTACAAGATGAATCATTAATTAAGTCATTTGTTTACCTAGTATTTACTGAGCACCTACTCTATGCCAATTCCTATGCTTGACACTGATTATAAAATGAAGCTGGCAGTCTGGAGCGTGGTGGGAGTGACAGTCACTTCAATAGTAACTATCAGACCAAGTGGCAAAAACAATGATGGAGAGAAGCCAGGGCTCACAAGCACCCAGAAGGGAGCAATGCCTATCTCAGCCTGGAGGTGGGTAAGTTGATTAAGGAAGGTTTCATGGAAGAGGTGACACCTGAGATGACTCTTAAAAGATGGGGAGGAATTAGCCAGGTAAAAGATTGAGGGTAAAGGGCAAAGATAAGTGAAAAGAAGACAGCCACAGATATAAGCATCAGTACCAGTTGCCTGAACCTCTAGAGGGTCAGCAAAAAAGTGGAAGACCCTCAATGAGATGGGTTGACACAGTGGCTGCGACAATGGGCTCAAGCATAACAACGATTGTGAGCATGGCACAGGACTGGGCAGTGTTTCGTTCTGTGGTACATGGGTTTGCTATGAGTCGGAACTGGCTCAACAGCACCCAGAAACAACACCACCATCAGTTGCTGGCAAGTCAACCCCGACTCATGGTGACCCCACGTGTATGTATAAGAATTACCTGAGGATACATAAGAATCACCTGGGGATACATAAGAATCACCTGGGGATCCCGTTAAAATGTAGATTCTGGTCCAGTATATCTCAGGTGGAAGTGCAAATTCTCAGCAGGAGTTCAAACCAGCATGACCGGTTCAAAGCCCTGGCTTCAGGCCAGGCACCACAGTGATCTGTGAAGTGTGTATCTGGGAAGACAAGCAGGCGAACAGGCAAACCAGGTGGGATGCTGCTGTCTCAGGCCAGGAGAGGGGGCGGAAGCCAGGACTAGCGCAGAGGGGGTGAGAGTGGAGAGTGAGTGTTTAGGAGATAAAGCAGAGTCCTGTAAAGAGGAGGACGAACTTAC
This sequence comes from Loxodonta africana, assembly GCF_030014295.1. Taxonomy (NCBI): domain Eukaryota; kingdom Metazoa; phylum Chordata; class Mammalia; order Proboscidea; family Elephantidae; genus Loxodonta; species Loxodonta africana. The sequence continues at coordinate 66,332,655 of NC_087362.1, forward strand.
TTTGGGATAGGATGTGTTTGAGGCCGGAGCAAATCAGGAGAGGAATCTGGGCCAAAAGTTATGACCTGGGGCTTAGCTACACTGTAAACTCAAGACACTAGAGCAGAAAGGGTTATCAGAGATTGTCTTACTCAGCCTACTACCCATTTTAAAGATAGGGAAACTGAGTTCCAGAAAGGGGAAGGACCTTATCAAGATCACAGCTGGTTTCCAGAATCCTTTTCCAGATTGATTGTTGTTGTTGGGTGCCACTGAGTCTCCTGCAGCTCATAAACCAAGACCTGTTGCCTTCGAGTCGATTCCAACTCACAGCAACCTATAGGACAGAGTAAAGCTGCCTCATAGGGTTTCCAAGGCTGTCATCTTTACAGAAGCAGACTGCCACATCTTTCTCCTGTAGGGCAGCTGATGGGTTCGAACCACCAACCTTTTGGTTCCAGCTGAGTGCTTAACCACTCCGCCACCAGCGTTCCTTCTCCAACTCATCTAGCAATCCTGTTTATAACAGAACGAAACATTTCCCTGTTCCTGTGCCAGCCGCACAATAGGAGGCATGTTTGAGTCCATCGTTGCAGCCACTGTGTCAATCCATCCCCTTGATTGCTTCCTTCCAGTGGAAAGTTTTATGTTTTAATCATCGAATAAAAGAACGGACTATGAAAACAGATGAGAGCCCGTCACAGGTGGAGTAACGCTTACAGAAATGTGTCCTAAACTTCAGGCATTCTTAGGCAGCGTTCCTCTCCTAACCCAGCAAGTCTACTAGCCTGCCCACTGTGCCCTTCCAATTGGCTCCATGGTCTTCCTGTTCATACCTGTGAGGACAAGGTTAATTTATCACATCCCTCAGGACTTCTGGAAGGCAGGGATTACCTGTTACTTCGTGCTCTCTCCCCTTGTTAGGTAAGCAAGAAGCACTCATGAGTATTAAAATTTGTCCAGAGAAACATTACTCTTCCTAAATATAAACAGAACCACCTCTAGACCTCCTTACACGGCCCTGTTTCTGTTTTGTTTTTTTTTATTACCTGAAGGAGTAAAGTGCTGTACCAGGTGGCGGTGGCTGAAGGTGTTTTATGAAGAGGGCAGCCTTGCCTTCAGTTTCTCTAGCCCCCGGTTCTTCTAGCCCCCCTCTAGCCATGGCACCAGATCTTTCTCAAGGAAGCTGCATCACCCTTGCCTTCTGGGAAGTGTTCCAGGCAGAGAAACCCTCCTTTGCCACTCCGCGTGTCTATTTCAAGTTCGTGTCGATTTCTTGTTTCTTTTGCTTTGGTTACAGCCAAGGAAACCCTATGGAGCAGTTTTATTCTGTAACACGTGGGGTTGCCATGAGTTGGAATCAACTCCATAGCAAGGGGTTGCTCTGTAGCTGGTAGAGGGGGTCTTCAGGGCCACTGGCTTTCAGAGCTCAGCGGCCCTTTCCCTTGCGTGGTTTGTGCAAGTTGGTCTGGGGTGGGGGGCGGGCAGTAGGAGGAGGTGAAGGAGGAGGGATTGCATTGGGACCATCATCAGAACCGAAGAAGGAGCTTTTGCATCAGCATCAAGGCCTCGGCCTCTGAGCCTCCCCCAGACTGTGACCATGTGAGCATCTTAAAGTGCTTAAAGCAAGACTCAGGCAGAAACCGTTGGCGGGGGGGGGGGGGTGGCAGAGGGCGGGTCCCATTTACAAGTCTCCCTGCCCCCTCCCTTCCCCAGCTTGTCTGAAAGGGACACAGAAATGTCGATTGTCTCTAGCTCGGTCACTCTGCTAACCCAATCAATCCATAGGAAAAGAAGAGATTCAATTGACTGATCCTCACATATTTAATGATTGCTGCTATCTGACCGGGATGCGTTTCTCAGGCAGTGCCTGTCACAAACTATCGATAGTCTTTTAATCCCACGTTACTTAGTGCTGGCTTTCTTTCTCCCCAAGATGGCCCATCTCAGATGATTCCTGAGCTTGCACAGCAAGAAAACGAGATGTCGGATGGCCCTTCTTCACTATTGGATGATTGGGTTTAATTCCTGGCTTATGGATTTTTCAAGAGATGTGGTTTCTGATGTACACAATTCCATGATTTCCAACCCTACCGTTTAACTTCTAGGAATGTCTCTGCTAATCAGAGGGGACGCCATGAAATTCTTGGACAAAAAAAAAAAACCTCTAAGTTTGTCTCTATTTGCAATGATACTATGTGTGTAATGCTAATATTCACTACTATTTTTGGAGTCTTTGCTTTGTACGTTTTGTTTGATTTTATAGTCACAGAAATCCTAAAAGGTCGACATTTTCACTATCTCTGTTTTATGATAAGGACCCTGAGGTGCAGGGAGGTTAGGGAACGTGCCCAAGGTCACCTGGCTAGCCCATGGCCACGCTAGGATGCCAGCCATGCCACCAAACCACACATATGGAGTGATTCACCACTGTCCGTTGAGAAATAAAACTTACATATGCTACTGAATGCTGTATGTGATGGGTACATGCCCTGTGATAATATTTGATTAAGATGCTGGGTTTAACTCTACATCAGTTATGATCTCCTTTGTCCCTTTGCAGCCTTGAGAATGTAGAGTCTCCAAGATATACCGGATGTTGCTAGTTGGTCAATATCCCAACTAGCGATATTGTTGTTGTTAGCTGCTGTTGAGTTGGCTCCTGACCCATAGCAACCCTGTGCAGAAGGTGCTAGAATTCCATGGAAGCATATTCTAGCATGGCAGCGATAGGAGGCCATATAGCTTGTGGTTTTAAGAGTATGGCCTTGGGCACCAGAGACCTGGCTCAAGTCTCAACTCTGTCACTTACAAGCTGCATGGCCTTGGTAGTGTGTGTCTTACCACCCTAAGCCCCCAAGTCCTTATCTGCCAAGGAATATCCACCTGTTGTGGATTGAATTGTGTCCCCCAAAAATGCGTGTCAACTTGGCCAGGCCATGATTCCCAGTATTGTGTGATTGTCCACCATTTTGTCATCTGATGTGATTTTCCTGTTGGTGGTGGTGGTGGCTAATTCTTTTCAGAAGTAGACCGCCGAGTCCTTCTTCCTAGTTTGTCTTAGTCTGGAAGCTCAGCTGAAACCTGTCTGCCATGGATGACCCTGCTGGTATCTGAATACTGATGGCATAGCTTCCAGCATCACAGCAACAGGCAAGTCCCCACAGTATGACAAACTGACAGACATGTGGCAGGGTGATTTTCCTATGTGTTGTAAATCCTACCTCTATGATGTTAATAAGGCAGGATTAGTGGCAGTTATGTTAATGAAGCAGGACTCAATCTACAAGATTAAGTTGTATTTTAAGTCCATCTCTTTCGAGATATAAAAGAGAGAAGCAAACAGAGAGACAGAGGGGCCTCCAACCACCAAGAATGAAGAGCCAGGAGGAGAGTGTATCCATTGGACCCGTGATGCCTGCGCTGAGAAGCTCCTAGACAGGGGAAGATTGATGACAAGGAGCTTCCCCTACAGCTGACAGAGAGAGGAAGCCTTCCCGTGCTGGCACCCTGAATTTGGACTTCTAGCCTCCTAAACTATGAGAGAATAAATTTCTCTTTGTTAAAGCCACCCACTTGTGTCATTTCTGTTATAGCAGCACTAGGTGACTAAGACACCACCTCATAGGGTAGCTGCAAGAGCTAAAGGAGATAGTGGGCTGGAAGTGCTTAGTACTTGAGTTAGGCACAAAGTAATTGCTAACTAAACACCAGCTGCTTTTGTGATCGAATTTCCATTTTAGAAAGCTCTTTCTGGGACAGAGAGACTGGAAGAAATGCAGGCTGTAAGTGGGGAGGCAAATTAGGACACAAAGAGGGGAATCAGTCATGAAAGCCTGAGCTCTGGTCGAAGCAATGGATGGAGAGAGATATTAAGGAGGTGAAATTTGCAGTCACCGTTTAGAAGTAGGTGAGGGACATCAAGAAGTCTGACTTCCCAACTTCTGGTCTGGCAATTGGGTGGACAATGGTGTCATTCCCTGGGATAGCAATTGTAAGAAAAGTCACAGGCTTGGGAGTACACAATGAGCGTGGTCTGGGAGGTGTTGGGTTTGAGGTGTTTATGGCCCCATCCGTGGTGCTGCCTGGAAGGTACTTAAATAAATGAGTCTAGACTTTGGAGAGGGAGCCCTGGTAGCCCAATGGTTAAACACTTGGCCACTAACCAAAAGGTTGGCAGTTTGAACCCACCCAGGCAGTTCAAGGGACAAAAGGCCTGGTGCTCTACTCCCATGAAGGCTACAGCATAGGAAAACCTGTAAAACAGGTCTACTCTGTTCTAGAGGGCCATTGTGAGTCAGAATAGACTTGACGGCAAGCAACAACAACAGACTTTTGAGACAGCTGCTAACCAAAAAGTCAGCAGTTCGGATCCACCAGGTGCTTATTGAAAACCCTATGGGGCAGCTCTACTCTGTCCTGTAGGGTTGCTATGAGTCTGAATCGACTCCAGAGGCAGTGGATTTGGTTTTGGTTTTTTACTTTCAAAAGGATTGAAAGGTTCCCATACCCTGGAGCATAATTTATTCTTCCTTTGTACTTTCTACAGAACCTCCCAAAGGACCAAGTCCAGATAATCCTACCCATCCATTAAAGACAGCCAAGAACAGGTGGCCCTCTCCCCCAAGAAACCTTCTCTGAGCACTCCTCAGCCCAGAGTGCTCCCTTTCCCCTGGACTCTTACAGTGTGACTTTTGCTTTGAGGGTCATTTTGTAAATGCCGTACAAAGGGATGGTCAAGGCTGGTGTACAAGTGTCCTGTTTCAGCCAGGTTATAAACTCCTGGATGGCAGGACTGCTCCTCCTGTGTCACCACCCTCCTCCCATGCCTGACACGGGGCTGGGGCCTCTTACTGACTGAGTGGCGACTGGTAAGTGGGAGGCTTTCTTGAGTGGATTCTGCCCCCCAGAAAGCTCGAAGGCTTTCTGCTTTGTCTTCTAGGACTACAGGAAGGAGAGCCTTGCTCTTAACTCACATGGAAAGGGATGTCTGATAGGGATGTGAGACACCAAGGAGACCCCAGATGTCTGCTCTGAGCTCACAGGGCCTGGCTTTGGCGGGGTGGAGACTGATGGTGTGGATGTCCCAGCCCCCAAGGGCTCTCTGAGGCCAAGGCTTTTTCAGCTCAGCCCTGAGTCCTGCCTAGTAAACACACAGCTTTCTCCTCCAAGGCGCTGAGAACGTGGAGCCCAGGGAGGCGCTGACTTTTTCTACGGCTTTATTCCCCCGACCCCCAGCCCAGCCTTCCATACATCATACTAGACTCTCCCCCGCCCTGCACATTCCTGCCTCCAGCATTTGATCTATGGTCTATAAGTAGATGTAATGAAATGCCAAGTTTCTTTAAAAAGAAAACTACACACCCCGGAAGACTTGACCTGGGGATCGTCCAATAACAAAGATGCTCTGCTCATCCAGGCTGGGCTGGGGCATGTTGCCTGCCTTGAGTCCCCAAGTCCCGGATTCCTCCTGGGACCCTGCCTGCGGCTTGGTTTTGCCAATCATTTCTCTCCCAACCTTGATTTATTTTCATTTTGCTCATAGGAAGCCACAAAGAACTTTTTAAAGAGTAACACGAAAAGCGTGAGCTAATAGGCTCCTTCTTCCTCCTAACCCCCTCTCCTTCAGCAGAGAGGCATGCCTGGATTAAGAAAGGATGCCAGAGTTGGTCCTTTCTGGCTTGTGACTGTGTCCCCAGCCCAGGTACTGCAGGAGAAGGCTCTTCCTTTGCCTTTGGGGAAAGTGAGGGAAAAGATACCCAAGGCTCTCCATCCACCTGGGCTGTCCCTTCCTACCCAGAGATTTAATCTCCTTGTTAGCTGCCCTTGAGTTAAGCCCATGGCTGCCCCATGCACAACAGAGCAAAACGCTGCCATGTCAGTTGTGGATTGGACTGTTGTGACCCATAGGGTTTTTACTGGCTGGTTTTCAGAAGTAGATTGCCAGGCCTTTCTTCCTAGTCATTTTACTCTGGAAGCTCTACTGTAGCCTGTTCAGCATCATAGCAACATGCAAGCCTGACAGAAGGCTGGACACACACTGAAGAAAAGCAGGGAATGGAATCCAGGCCTCTCACATGGAAGATGAGAATTCTACCACAGAACCTCTCAAAGGGCACTAGATAATCTTGTAGTCTGCTCCCTAATCAGGGCCTCCACCTTGTCTTCTATAAAACGATGCAATCAGATTGGGCAATTCCTATGAGCAGAGTTGGCGTATCTAAATTGACCAATGAGAGGGGGTAAGCAGGCTTCTGGAGACGTCATTCTTCTTGCTTTATTTAGAGGTGACTCCAGAAGTTACATTCAGAGCCTTGGCCCCCAGCCTGCCCCTTCTACAAGGTCTGCCCAGACCCTGGCTGCAGGCCACCCCCCCGCCCCATCCCTCCCTTTGCCTCCATAATGAATTCTACTTACCGTTCTTCATCTGTCACAGGGTTTCTCAGCTTGGGAAGAACTGACAGTTTGAACCAGATCATTCTTAACTCTTTGTTGAGCAGGGATGTCCCCTGCATTGTAGGATGTTTTGCAGCATCCATGGCCTCTACCTACTAGATGCCAGTAACACACACACACACACACACACACGCACGCACGCGCCATCCCCAGCTGTGACAACCAAGAACATCTCCAGACATTACCAAATGACCCCTGGGGGAGGGTTGCAAAATAGCCCCCGGCTCAAGACCACCACTGTATAACTTCACGGGGGCTGTATTTATTATTGTGTTTTGCCTTTACTCCGAACTCTCACTGGTCAAAAGCGCTGCTTTCTTCATTTCGGCGTGTGCCACAGAGTACGGGGCACGTGGTAGGTGTGTTGAATAGATTGCACTGTTAGGAGACACATTGGTTTCTGGGGCAGATGGACTTTTTGTACTTTTGTACCCTATTCATCCTCTCATTAATAAATCTTTATCAATCACTAGTGGGTACCAGGTGCCTTGGTGCTGGCTATAGACCAGAGGACACATCAGTAAGGGGCAGGGACTTATGGAATGTACTTACATTTTAGTGGGGACAGGGTGGTCAGGACTGATATGAATCAGTAAATAAACAAGTGAGCAAGATCACTTCCCGTAATGATCAACCCTACGGATCACAGGTCTACCCTCCACAGGTAGGGTCACCATGAGTCAGAATCCACTGGATGGAAACTGGTTTATGGATAGAATGAGGAGGTGGGGATGAGGTCCCTGGGTGGGACAACTCATTGAAATGTTGGCAGTTTGAACCTGCCCAGTGGCACCACAGAAGAAAGGCCTGGCAGTCTGCTTCCATAAGATTATAGCCAAGAAGACCCTATGGAGCTTGGCTCTACTCATAACACATGCTGTTGCCATGAGTCGGAATCAACTTGACAGCAATGGGGTTGGCTTGGCTTTAGGGTGGGGATGTCTTAGATGGGATGGTAGGTAACACCTCTCCTAGAAGGTGACATTTGAGCTATCACTAAAACTTAGGTAGAAAAGCAGAGGTACTTATAAAGTATGGTATTTGCTTTTCCATCCATTTCCTGGTGCCGGGTGCTTAGTAGGTGCTCAGTAAATAATTGGTGGTGGAGTGAATGCTCTCCTTTCTATAGGAGAGCGGGGGCTGCCCCTTGAATTCTAGTTATACGTTCTAGAACGTCGGCCAATAGGGTGCAATGGTACAGTGTTTGTGGGCAAAGTCTGAATCAATCCCTGAATCATCCTGTCTCCACTCAGTTCTGTTTTTACAAAGAGAGTTTCTTTGAAATAGATGGGGCAACAATCTCTCCAATCAATCGTTTAATCACGCATCCATCATCGCAGTCATTTAAAACCTGAAACTGCATCTCTCGCTCTGGCCATTTCCCGGCCCAGGTGTGAACCCCAGGAACGACTGGGGGGAACATGCGAGCTCTCCACCCAGTCATCTACCTTGCGGATCAAACGCGCTGGCTCCAAGGACCGGGTAACGTTACTATTGTGCCCGGATGAGAAGGCCCCGTTCCGGCCCCCACCCACAGCAGGGGGGAAGGAAAAAGAGCTTAACCATTAATAACCCTAACTTGCATTTCTAGTGCCTTGAAAATGAGAATTTTGCCCTTTTTTCCCTGGGAGTAAATTGGGTCAGAGTGTTCCCAGAATTTACATTTCAATTAAAAATACAATAATAACACATTGTGCTAATAGTGAATGATTCCGAACCCGGGGAAGATGACACCGCCTGCTACTTTGTTCATGAAAAGCCCCTTCATTCGGACGGGCGCACATCAGCGGTAACAAATCTCCTGTCTTGTTCTGGGTCTCTGCCGGGGGAAGGGGGCAGGAAGGGGTGGGGCTGGGGCTTTGATCCGAGGCGAGCTGCATGGCCCCGAGTTCGGCTTGGCTTCTTTTCCGAAGTCCAGTTTTCAAAATCCAACCTGACTTTGTTTGTAAATTGGGGCAATGAAAAAAAAAAGTTATTTTTATGTATCTATTTATTGCTTTTCTAGGCAATAGCTGAAGGAGCCCTGGTGGCGCAAACGGTTATGCGCTCAGCTGCTAACAGAAAGGTTGGCAGTTTGAACCTACCCAGAAGCTCCGAGGGAGAAAGACCTGGCAATCTGCTCCTATAAAGATTACAGCCAAGAAAAACCCATGGGGCAGTTCTGCTCTGTCTCATGGGGTGGCTAGGAGTCAGCCAATAGTATCAGAGAGCTGCCAACCCCATGCCCCCTTTGTGGATGGATTTAAATTTAAACTCCCCCTCCCCCAAAAACAAACAAACAAACAAAAAACCTGAGTTTCTGTGGAAATGGCTCCAGCACACGGTGGCCCCATGTGTGTGTCAGAGTAGACCAGTGCTCCATAGAGTTTTCAATGGCTGAGTTTTCAGAAGCAGATCACCAGGCCTTTCTTCCTAGAGGCCTCTGGGTGAACTCGAACCCCCAGCTTCTCTGTTAGCAGCCCAGCCTGTTAACCTTTTGCACCACCCAGGGACTTTGACTTTAAAAACAACCCCCTTTGATTATCCCCTGGGGTTGGAATCTGACAGAAACTTCTTCAGCCCAGAGCAGCATCACAACCTGAGTGCCTGGGAATACTTTTTCCTTGAGAAAAATGATGTCATGTCAAAGGGATGGTGATTGTGAAGAGAAATCTGTGACTTTTTTTGAGAAGACACTCAGCGCATGGATTTTTAGACTCGGCCTAATAATCCCCCTACTATCCCTTTCTCTAGATGCCTGAGACACAACCAAGTGAAAGGCAGAAGGCCATACTTGTAGGCCAGCCAGGAGAAACTGTCTGGCAGGTGGGTGCTTGGAGGCCATCTCCAGGATCACTGAGAAAGAGCTGTATTCTTGTGGCAACTGCCGTAATAAATACAGGCTGACGATTTGGGTTCACAGGTTGTTTCTGAAAAGAAATAGCCCATTTCTGCTTTCATCAGAAAACAAACTTTATATGTGGGGGAAGAAAGAACGTCACTGAGCACCCAGTCTCCAGGGGGGAAATTCCAAGAGCAGCTGGGTGAGTAGTGGGCGGCCAGTGCTTGGACCCTCTGAATCTTGACCCAACCAGTTGCCGTTGAGTGGACTCCAGCCCATGGCGACCCCATGTGTGTCTGAGTAGAACTGTGCTCCGTAGGGTTTTCAATGGCTGATTTTTCAGAAGTAGGTTGCCAGGAATTGCTTGCGATTCGATGGGCCCCCGGTGGATCTGGTAGTCCCTGTCACTCCCACCTGGCCTGTGCCGGGTAAAGCAAAGGGGAAGCATCCTGGGGCAGACGGTAAATGCAGACTGTGGTTCTCCATTGTGTACAATTCAAAACCTTTTCGCGGATTTCAAATATATAGATAGAAATTGGAGATAAAATGCTTCAAATACACGGGAGACTGGATACAGTAGCCACTTTGAAATGCGCACAGAAACCAGTGCCGGGGACATCCAGAGCTGCAGTGGGGCCCAGAGGGGGTTGAGAACTGGACTGAAGGTGACGCACTGGCTCCTTCCACATTTAGAAAGTGACTGCCCTGCCGGTAACAGTCCTGAGACTGGGCCTCTAGCTGTTTCTGAGTCATTGAAGGAAGACAAAGATCATCAAGTTTCAGGTCCCCAAGCTTTGAGGTTTAATAATTATCAGAGTGTAATTAGCATTTCCTGCAGAGTCACACTTTGTTTGCTATGACACTTGTTTTATGTCAAAATGTGGGCCAGGGTACCTTGGGTATAGATAACACACAGAGGCGGCATTTGGCATTCATTAATGTCAGCCAGCTATTTCCTTTTCATTGTCTTTAAGAATCCGGACTGTCTACCTCCACATTCACGGTGGACACTGAGAGGGCCACCTCACCTCACCGCTTACATAAACGTGACTTTGCTATTCCACTGTCTTCATTAGCCCAGCTTTACTTTTCCAGGAGAGTCCTGCTCAAGCAAATGGTTGCACTGTTTATTACGGGAACTTCCCAAAAGACCCATCTGTTCTTTGAGGGAAAGCTTCAACAGTTGGTGCCCCAAGAGTCTTTTGAACCCATCCTCTCAAAATTCTTGCCTCGCTGTTTCCACCAATCCTGAACTGATATAGCCTAATTCTTACCCTAACTTAATCAAGTCCCTGCCTTAAACCAAACTTCCAATTCTCAGTAAGTTCTGACCTTACTCTTCTCACTGTAAGACACCACCAAAACTCTTCCAAGACAAGGAACTCTCTTACCGTGGTGAGAAATAAAGTCAGCTTTGACCTATTAACAAGTTGTGTTGGTAATATACGGGGAGCCAGGTATGGACATCTTTCCGTCCTTCTGATTACCTGCTTGGGAGAAAGTCTCTGTTGGGTGCTAACTTGTCTTTACCACCTTCCTAATTTTTCCTAATCCCCCTTTTTTGATAGAGAGTAGGCCTTGGGCTCAGAGTTTTGTCTAGGCAACAATTTCAAGCTAAAATAAAGTCATATTGTTTTGTTTTAATTATATTAATTTTTAATTCACTTGAGAAGTGTTACCAAACTAAAATATAAACACTGTGTAATAAATAACTGAATTGTGCTGTTGTTGTTAGGTGCCATTGAGTTGATCGTGACAGTGTAGTACTGCCTCATAGAGTTTCCTAGGCTCTAATCTTTACTGAAGCAGATTGCCTGGGTAGATTTGAACTGCCAACATTGTAGGTTAGCTTCCAAGCACTTAACTATTGGGCCACCAGGGCTCCTTAGCTAAGTAGCACCCATTGCCTTCAAGTTGATTCCGACTCATAGTGACTTTATGGGACACAGTGGAGCTGCCTCACAGGGTTTCCAAGGTTATAAGTGGAAGCAGATTACCACATCTTTCTTCTGTGGAGTGGCTGGTGTGCTCGAACCACCCACCTTTTAGTTAGCAGCTGATCACTTAACCACTGCACATCAGGGCTCAAGGCTTATAATAAGCACGGCTTATACTACATGGAAACCCTGGCGGCATAGTTGTTAACAGCTATAGCTGTTAACCAAAAGGTTGGCAGTTTAAATCCACCAGGCGCCCCTTGGAAACTCTATGGAGCAGTTCTACTCTGTCCTATAGGGTCACTGTGAGTCAGAATTGACTCGATGGCAGCGGGCTATAATACATAGCTGGTCCCTTGATTCCCCCACCCACCTCAACCCCAGAATGTCAATTCCCTGATGCAACCGTTGTCAATTCTCATAGCTGGTGTCTTCTGGTATTTTCCCATCAGTTCTTCTAAATGACATGCTATGCTACTATTTCCTGATTTCCTCACTTATCGAGTAGATATTATTAAGTTCTAAATATAAACAATGAGCGTTCTCTAATGCTACTTATTGCTCATATATATAGCCCCTCTCTCTAACCTCCCACCATAGGTGTGTTGCATTTTTTATTAAAACCAGATTTAGTATTTTCATTATCATGAATGGGTAAATACTATTCACAACTTCGTCGAGTAGTGTCTTAGGATGTCATTCTCCCCTGGCCTTTGCCTCCTTTTGCTTGACATTCTTTGAACGTCTGGGTGACTCTTCCCACACCCTCCAATAACTCTGTACAAAGGCCCTCAATCCAATTTTACACCCGGCCACACCTGTCAGTTAATCCGCCAGTTCCACTTCTTCCTGGAGACAGCCCTCCTGGAGCTGTCCATCCTACCGCCCCATCTCATCTCCTTGCTCCCCAGGTCTACAACACAGCTGTCATCCTGGGACTTCCCTCTGCCCTTGTTCTGTGCGTGAGCCCCTGTACCCTGGATCTCATGTCTTCATCTTTCTTGCTTTACTCCCTTGTTTTGGTGGAGCACATCCTCTGATATGCTCCTGAGAAAGGGTGCTTAGGAGGCAAGTTTTGTCACCTTGCATACCCCAAAAAAGCCTTTATTTGTCTCTTACGTTGGGTTGATAGTTTGGCTGTGTATAAAATTCCAGGTTTGAAGTCATTTGCTCTTGGAATTTTAGGTTAAGTGCTAGGCCGCTAATCAAAAAAGTCGGCAGTTCAAATCCACCAACTCCTCCTTGGAAGCCCTATGGGGCAGTTCTACTCTGCCCTTACAGGGTTGCTATGAGTCAGAACCTACTTCACAGCAATGTGTTTTTGGTATTCAATTGGCTTTCAGTGTTTCTGAAGAAATGTCCACTGCCTCACTCATTGCCAATTACTTACATAAGTGACCTGTTTTGTTTTCTCTCTAGAAGATTTTAGGCTCTTCTTTCTATTCCTGTACTCTGAAATTCATGATTATATTCCTTGATGTGGCTGTTCACTCATTCTGCTAGGCATTTGGTGGCCCTTTCAATCAGAAAACCCAAGTCTTTAGTTTCTGAAAAATTTTCTTGTATTTTTTAAAAATAATTGCCTCTGCCTGTATCCTCTATTTCCTCTTTCTGCTATGTCTATTATTCAGATGGCAGACAGGAAACATTCACTCATTTTCTTACCCTTTGCTCTTCTCCAACTTTTCGACCTTTTCCTTGCTCTCTGAATGTTCCTTTTTATAGTTTTATAGTTTTGTGAACGTAGCAGAAGCTACAATACCCAACGATATCCCCTTGGGCCTGACCTTTTTGTACAGGCAGGCCAACTTCCCACCACTGATGGAGACCGTGACAGCCAGGTAGAAGAACACTGTCATTGCTGGGTGCTGTCGAGCTGATTCTGACTCATTCATGACTCCCTGTGACAGAGTAGAACTGCCCATAGAATTTTCTTGGCTCTAATCCTTATGGAACCAGATTGCCAGATTTTCTCCTGCAGAACATCAACCTTTTGGTTAGGAGCCGAGTGCTGAACCATTGCACCATCAGGTTTCCTTAGTAGAACACCGAGGATTTGTTATTGTTGTTAGTTGCATTTACAAATTTTAACTTGTGTCTTAGAGGTTTTTGGTGATGGAAGGACCAATTTCATTAGCAATAAGCTTGCAATCTTCTGCTGGAGTGGGGAGAGTGGTCCCTGACAGGGGGCTAATGAGGGAGGGAACTAGGGGTCTGACAGATTCTAATTCAGACTTTCCATTCATCCCCCTGGTTTTTGCCCTTTCTGAACTCCCACCTTTCCAGGAGGCTTCTCAGGATACCACTGCTCAGAACGACTTATCTCTTTACTTCCCTCTCCCAAGCCTACATGGCAGGTACTCCTAATTCATTTTCTCTCTAAACCAAAAAAAGAAAAAAAAAACAAGCCCATTGCCGCCGAGTTGATTTCGACTCATCGCAACCCTATAGGACAGAGTAGAACTGCCCCATAGAGTTTCCAAGGAGCACCTGGCGGATTTGAACCGCCAACCTTTTGTTGCTGTAGGGTTTCCATTTTCTCACTAGCTTCCAGAATTTTGTTGATGTCTGTCATTTGCTATTCACTTCTGTTCTCTTTAGTCCTGTGGGTTTATGCTTTTTTTTTTTTTTTTTTCTAATTCCTTAACTGTCATTTGATTAGGGTTTCAGGACTGAGCACAGTAATATGTTTGTGTTTAATCCACCATGAACTCCCATTGTGCTTATTTTTATAGTCATGGTCTATTTATGGCATGCAATATTGTTTTTCCAGTTTGGGCAGTGATACAAAGTTTTCTTCAGAAATAAATGTAATCATATTTTTTCTACAAAAGTGAGTAAAGTCAACAACAAAAAATTAAAGAGAATGTGGGGTATGGCCAAAATCATGGTGGTAATATGAAAATGACAGGGATATGAAAATTACTGATCAGAACATCATATTCCCTGCTCTGACGGATAAGACAATTACTCCTGAGGTTTCCTCTCTGGCCATCCCTGGGAAGGACAAGGACTCAGATGCTGAGATGGTCATCGAATTCATAATCAGAGAATGCACCGAGTGTCCCATAAGTCAAGGATGGTATAGGTTTGGGAATGCGTAACTCCTAAAGTATCCCCCAAACTGACCTCAGAATGGGCCTCTGGAGAAGAAAGAGAGTTAAGGACACGGTCAAAGTGAGAGAAGTGGTTTCTGGGCACTCATGAAGAGTCATCCCCTGGCCATCTGGCCAGGAGGAAGCATGGTTCCTGGCCTACTGGGATCCAGTCACCTGGAAAAGGAGCATGTGACTAGGGCCATGATAGCAATAGTCCCTGGACATGTTCAGGGATCACAGTGTGGACTCCAGAGGTTGGTGTGGGAGCTCCTTCTGAGTAGACCTGGTATTTAGTTGCTCACGGATACCACCCTGATGGCCCCAGGTAGCTGGCCATTGGTGATGGAAGAAGCTCATTGGGTATTCTCACAGAATATTCAACCCCCAAGAGCCCTTTCACATTTCATTTGCTTTGTGTTTTGTCTTTTTTTTTTTGTCCATTCCTCCTTTTTGTTTTTTTTTACTGTTGTAAAAACACAGGTAACACAACATTTGTCAATTGAACATGTTTCATGTGTACAATTCAGCGACATCAGTTACGTCAATCATTTTGTGCAACCATCACCAGTATACGTTGCCAAATTTTCCATCACCATAAACAGATATGCAAAGCTTTCTAAGCAATAACTCCCTTTTTTCCCCTCCCTCCTGCCCCTGGTAACCACTATTAAACTCTGATCTCTCTACATTTGCCTCTTCTAGATATTTCATATGAGTGAGATCATACAATATTTGCCCTTTTGTTATTGAGTTATTACACTCAGAAGAATGTTTCCAAGGTTGATCCATGTCCTAGCATGGAGCAGAACTTCATTTCTCTTTAGGGCTGAGTAATACTCCATTGCACGTATGCACCACATCTTGTTTATCCATTCATCGGTTGATGGACACTTGAGTTGTTGCCACCATTTGGCTATTGTGAAAAGTGTCGCAATGAGCATTGCTATACATGTGCCTGTTTGTGACGCTGCTTTCTTCCATCCCAGGCACACCGAAAGACACCTGCTTCCTAAACTAGCAGAGAATCTCAGTGTGGGAGGGGGCTGGTCTCCCTTCTCCGTCATCTCCTTCAAATGAGGGATCTCACCTGCACCCTGTGTGGAATAAATCCCCAGAAGTGGAGAGCTGGCAGGGGATTTGCTTGTACTGTTTGGGCACGTGGTGCTGCGATTAAGGCACATTGATTGGTCTTTGCTTCTAATGAAAGGAAATCATTTCTGCAGCGGCTGAAGTTCTGGCTGCAGATTGCCTGGGGGTTATTTGTTTATTTAAGTGAACAAAGTAATGGACAGAGGAGGTGTCTGGAAATTGCCTGGGTTTGTTCCCTTTTTGCTTACCTGTCCCTCCTGGGTACCATTACTCTCCAGCACCTACTGTGAGGGTAACTTCACCAATCTATCTCTGTTAGGTTAAATCAATCAGCTCACAGGCTGGGTAAGGGGGGTGGGCAGGAGAAGGAGGGCTTCTCCATCTTTAGGCACAGGTTGAGGAAGCCTAATCCTGGGACCTGGGTTCTACTTAGGGAGCATGCCATTGTTAAAGCAGAGAAGCTTCCAGTTGGAAGAGAGCTTACAGCCCGCCAAGAGGTTAGCATGGGAAGGGGAGGCTAAGTGGGCAGGGCTTTGTGTTGCCTTTATTTCACAGTAACAGCTTCATTGTTACCTGTTTTATAGTTTACAGTTCAGAAAAAAAAAGATTTTGTTAGATAAAAGTTACTGTGAACGCATTTGAAAACTAATGACCTGACCCAATATGCACATGGTACAGATCGGGGGTCGAGGTCTTGAGAGGTGAGTCTTGTCATACCTTCAGTCTGGTTTTTGGTTTAAGTTCATGCAAGGTGTGACTGATTGAACATTTCAAAAATAGCCACAGTAATATTTCCGGTCCCACATGCTCTTCCTAAATTTTTCCACTCACCATCAAGACATGAAGTCTATCTCCTCCTTCCTTGAACCTGGGCAGCCCTTTGACTGCCTATCAATGAAAAGAATGTGGTGAAGTGATGCTGAGGCTAGGTCATAAAAGGTGGTGTGGTTTCCTTCTGTCTCACTTGCTCTTTCTCTCTCTCTCTGGACATATGCTGTTGGAGCCCTGAGCTGCCACGCAAGAAGTTCAGCTACCCTAAAACCAGCATGCTGGAGAGACTATGAGGAGAGACCACGTAGAGATGGAGGGTGATGCTCCAGGAGCCCCAGCTTCTCCAGCCCCCAGCTAGTGGAGCCCAATCACCAGACATGTGACTGAGAAACCTTCAAGAAGATTCCACCGCAAGCCATAGTCTGACCTAGTTGTCCACCACTGGAGCAATCCAAAGATAAAATGCTGTGGATACATATGAAATACAAGGCACCATGAGACTCAGCACGGATCCATCTTAGACACCTGGAGTTTAGTAAAAAAAAAAAAAGACTTCTATAACATGATGCCACTTATATAAATGTAGAACATAGACACACGAAGCCACGCTATGCATTTTACTAGGACACATATGTGAAAGAATACATATATCAAATGTAGGAGTAGGGGTTCCTAAGGAGCCATGAGGGATGGATAAGGGGATCAGAGGTTTAAAAAAAAATTAAACAGACTGATGAAAATAGTGGGCCAATTACCTAAGAGTAGGCTGTCTCAACACTTCGCACCTGAAGTTAAAAAGAGGCAGCAACAGTAAGAGAACTGTAAAAGCACCTGGAAAGAGGGAGGAGGTGGAGAAATGTGTTCTAAGTGCATGAAGGCAGCCATGTGGGGTACGAGTGCCTTCAGGGCCATAATCATTTTAGGAACTTGCATGATCACAGGCCACCACCCATCTGCCAGTTTGTTGTACTGTGGTGGCTTGCCTGTTGCAGTGATGCTGGAAGCTATGCCACCAATATTTCAAATACCAGCAGGGTCACCCATGGTGGACAGGTTTCAGTGAAGATTCTAGACTAAGGCAGACTAGGAAGAAAGGCCTAGCAATCTACTTCCAAAAATTAGCCAGTGAAGACCCTGTGGGTCACAACATATCATTGGCTGATATAGTGCTGGAAGATGAGCCCCCAAGGTTGAAACCAAAACCCCAAACCCATTGCCACTGAGTCCGTTCCAACTCATAGCAACCTTATAGGACAGAGTAGAGCTGCCCCATAGGGTTTCCAAGGAGCAGCTGGTGGATTTGAACTGCCCACCTTTGTGGTAGGCAGCTGAGCTCTTAACCACTGCACCAGCAGGCCTCCCCAAGATTGAAAGGCACTTAAAATACAGAACGGCTACAACAGTGAAGTCGAGCATACCAATGATCATGAAGATGGCACAAGTTCGGGCAGTGATTCACGCTATTGTGCATGGGGCGGCCATGAGTTGGAGCCGATTCATTGGCCACTAACAACAATAACAACAACAAGAATCATTCAGAGAAGGGTGAAGGGTGAAGCCATTTGCTGTGCGCTCACTTGGAGGTTCAGAAGCCTGGCAATACATTTGGGAAAGATTACCGTCTAGACTGGGTAAAGTGGCTTGGTGCCTCTAGGGGGAAGCAACCATTATCTGAAAAATTCGCTTCTAGGGAGCTGCTCCTCCTGACAGTGCTGGATAAATGAAGCATTCCTGTAACTGTATGTAAATAAGGCCTCTAGAGTGCTGGAAAAGTTTGGTGTCTGCAGTAGGCTAAATGTCACCCCCTGCAAGTTTCTTCACCCTCTTAATTTGCTTAGTAAATCCCTTTTTTTCATCGTGTGAATTACAGTAAAAGCGGTTTGTCTCTTTGGCATTCTGTCAACCAGCCCTGGGGTGCAGGCCCGGGGAAATGATAATGAATGTTCCCTGGTGGTGACCCCCAGGCCCCCCAGGATGCTGCAGACCTCTGAGTCATCTCAGAAAGTTGAAATGCATTTCTGCAGAGTTTTAGCATTAAGTTGATGTTATATAAACCCAGCCGTTGAAAACAGACCACTCATGTACGGTGTACTTTGGAACAAATTCAGTCCGATATTTGACTAGCCAGAAGACCCATCACCACTCCTGTGGGATGGCAGGGGATTTGAAATTTGTAGAGCCTGAATTTATGGCATTTTGGTCAGTGTAGCTTTCCCAAGCTATGTTTTCTTATAATTGCCAGCTAGAGATGAGAACTGAGGAAGAATGCTCTTGGTTTCTGTGCTTTCAGTCATTACTCATTCACCCTTGTGGTGGATTACAGTTTCTTGTCACTCCCCACTGAGAGGCAGAGTTGATTTTTCTATCCCTCGAGTTGATTGTTTTAACCCACATTGTTGTTAGGTGCCATCCAGTCGATTCCAACTCATAGCGACCCTGCACACAACAGCACGCTGCACGGTCCTGAGCCATCCTCACGATCATCGCTGTGCTTGAACCCATTGTTACGGCCACTGCATCGATCCATCTCCTTGAGGATCTTCCTCTTTTTCCTGACCGTCTACTTTACCAAGCATGATATCTTTCTTCAGGGATTGATCCCTCCTGATAACATGTCTGAAGTATGTGAAATGAAGTCTTGCCACCCTCCCTTTTAAGGAGCATTTTGGCTGTCCTTCTTCCAAGACAGACTTGTTCATTCTTCTGGCAGTCCATGGTTTATTCAATATCCTTCACCAACACCATAATTCGAAGGCATCGATTCTTCTTCAGTCTTCTTTATTCATTGTCCAGCTTTTGCATTCATATGAGGCGATTGAAAACACCACTGCTTGGGGCAGGCTTTAGTCCTTAAAGTGATATCTTTGCTTTTTAACCCACAGAATATGACAGCAGTGGCATCGTGTCACTTCCAGGCCTAGATTTTAAGAAGACTGCAGCTTCCATTCTGGCTGTCTTGTAACACTTTGGGATCCAACCATCATGTAAGGAAGTCCAAGCTAGCTCTGTGGAGAGACCACGTGGAAAAAGAGAGAAAAGTCCCAGCCTGCCAGCCATCTCTGCCAGCGTGCTCGACCTGGGAGTGAGACGTCTTAAATATTGTTGCCCTAAAAAAAAAAAAAAAAAAATTTTTTTTTTTTTTAGCCTCATCTAGCTGCATCTACAGGATAGGTTCCAAGCAAGAACAGCAGAATAATAGTAATAATTAGTCGATGTTGTTTTAGTCCACTAAGCTTTGGTGTGATTTGTTAGGCAACAATAGACAACTGAAATAATGTTTGCTGTGATTTTTACCTGTGTATTTTGTAAAATCTCTTTCCTGCTATTATGGATTGAATTGTGTCCCTCCCAAAATGTGTATCAACTTGGCTAGGACGTAATTTCCAGTATTGTGTGGTTGTCCACCATTTTGTGGTTTGACGTGATTATCTTATGTGTGGTAAATCCTAACTTTTATGATGTTAGTGAGGCAGGATTAGAGGTAGTTATGTTAGCGAGGCAGGCCTCAATCTACAGGATTAGGTTGGCTCTTGAGTCAATCGCTTTTGAGATATAAAAGAGAGAATCAAGCAGAGAGGATAGGAATCTCATACCACCAAGCAAGAAGAGCCAGGAGCTGAGTTCCTCCTTTGAACTCGGGGTCCCTCTGCTGAGACGCTCCTAAACCGGAGGAAGATTGATGACAAAAAGCTTTCCCTAGAGGCAACAGAGAGAGAAAGCCTTTTCTTGGAGCTGCACCCTGAATTTGGACTTCCAGCCTCCTAGACTGTGAGTGAATAAACTTCTGTTTGTTAAAGCCTTCCGCTTGTGGTATTTCTGTTATAGCAGCACTAGGTCACTAAGACACCTGCCATTCCCTGGATTGAGATTTTCACTGCCATGTGGACATTTGGCAACCAAGTTGGGTGTATTGTCTCAGACTGATGCTTGCTACTGTAACTCACTTATGCCATGATCAGACACAGATGTCTCCCAGGGGTTTCCTTAGTAAGAAAATAGGAAACTGAGTTTTCTAGAAGGGGCCTGTTATGGTTGTCAGCTGTCATCAAGTTGGCTCCTGTTTTATGGTGACCCCATGCACAATGGAGCCAAAGGCAGACTGTTGTGATCCACAGGGTCTTCATTGGCTGATTTTTGGAAAAAGATCTCTAGGCCTTTCTTCCTAGTCCACCTTAGTAATCTCTGCTGAAACACGTTCAGCATCATAGCAACACGCAAGCCTCCACTGACTGACAGGTGGTGTCTGCTCGTGAGGTGCATTGGCCGGGAATCAAACCCAGGCCTGCAGCATGGAAGGTGAGAATTCGACCACTGAACAACCAATATCCCCAGGAGGTGCCTAGGAAAGGACAATGAATATTGTACTATGTCTTTGGAGTAGTTCAAGCTGAAATGTGTGCCTCCCAGATTGTTGTTGTTGTTAGGTGCCGTCAAATCTATTTCTACTTGTAGTGACCCCATGTTATAGAGTAGAACTGCTCCATAAGGTTTTCTTGGCTGTAATCTTTATGGAAGCAGACCGCTGTGGTCTTCCTCCTGTGGAGCCACCAAACTTTTGAACTGCCAAACCTGTCAGTTAACAGTCAAGTGCTTAAACTTTTGCACCACTAGAGCTCCTTGTGTCTCCCAAGAAAGCTAAAAAAAAAACAAAAACAAAAAACAAAACCCACTGCCATTGAGTCAATTCTGACTCATAGCGATCCTATAGGACAGAGTAGAACGGCCCCATAGAGTTTCCGAGGAGCTTCTGGTGGATTCGAACGGGCGACCTCTTGGTTAGCAGCTGTAGCACTTAACCACTATGCTGCCCAGGTTTTGTCTCCCAGGAGTGCCTCACAGATTGTTGTCCAGGTCCATCACCAGACTAAATAGGGCTAGATGCAAGGTGGAAGGTAGAGCAAAGGTAGGTGGGAAAAAATCGGGTATGGACTCATTAGGTTCAGTATTAGAGTCACCAAATTTGCCTAAAAAATGGTTGCCAGATTTGTGTCAAGCCTTGCTACCCTGGGTAGGCAAGTAAAGAAGCTTTGAGGGTCAGTGGAGTCCATGGAGATTCTATCCACCATTCTTATCCTGCTGCTTCATACCTGCTTATACAGGTAGTAATTTCTCCCAGCCTCTGGTCCCACAAGCCAGGTATTTAAGGCCCAACTTAAGTTCCACTCTGCCTCTGGCTTCCTTCACTCATTGTGCTACTGGCCAGATGATCTACCTTACTAAAGTCTTGTGGGCTATGAAAACCACAGTGAGGTTTCTAGGGTAATCCTGACTCCACAGATTTATTATTTTTTTTCTGTTTTCTAATTACTAACTTTACTCATACCTGGTAAATTCCTGCTTTGCAGTCTGGGAAATGTGGTCAGCACGGGTAGTTGCTCCATACCGTTTGAATATACCTGCCCTTGTGTTGTTCTCAAATAATTTCATGTGTTCATCTCTGTATGAGGTTCAGGCCAGGGAAATAGAATCCAGTGGAAGTATTATAAAAAGGAAGGAATTTAATATAGGGGATTGGCTACATAGGTGATAGAAGAGTTGAGAAACTAAACAGGACTATAGGGCAATCAAAAACCAAACCAGTTGCTGTTGAGTTGATTCCAACTCATAGAGACCCTATAGGACAGAGTACGATCTATCTTGGGATTTCCAAAGCTGTAAATCTTTATGCAAGCAAACTGCTACATCTTTCTCCCACAGAGCCACTGGCGGGTTTGAACCTCTGGACTTTTGGTTAGAAATCAAGCACTTAACCACTGGACCACCAGGGCTCTTCATGAGGCAGAGATTAGAAATCACAGGAAGCCACTACCACTTGTAGACTGAAGAGTCCAAGGAAGGAGGTGGATTCTAGAGCCCATGCTAGAAGCTGGACCCACAGCAGGTCAGGTGGACTCTGGAGCTGTGGAGGAGAATCAGCCCTGGCCCAGGGCACTACTGAGACATAGAGCGGAAGAAAATACTGGCTTCTCTATTTCTCCTGCCTTGTGACCAACCCCCAGTGTCTCCCTTTGGCTGAGCCCAGCTGGAAACCTTGTGATGTGGGGGACTGGGACGCATAGGCTGTGGGTGTCAGTCCGCCTGCATGCACAGCAGAGCCCATCAGAGCAGAGGTGGATGAGGGGCGGACCTGAGGGCCAACAGTGGCCAAAACTGAGACTGGGCCCCAAACAGGTACCCAACTCACACTTGACACCACCCCCTAAAACAAAATCCAAGACAACAACAAAAGAACTTTTTTGAAAATAAAAGTTTTTAGAAAATTTGAAAAATAGACGCCTTTGGGTACAAACCCTGGCTTCTCCATTTCCTAGCTACATAAAAACTCTGGGATAATTTTTAAATCTCTCTGAATTCCTATGGTAAACAAGGATAATTACAGTATGTTTCTCAAAAAAAAAAAAAAAATGTCGTGAGATATTGTGGACAA
Organism: Loxodonta africana; assembly: GCF_030014295.1. NCBI lineage: Eukaryota > Metazoa > Chordata > Mammalia > Proboscidea > Elephantidae > Loxodonta > Loxodonta africana. Next base: position 66,355,233 of record NC_087362.1, read on the forward strand.
AAGACCAAACCTGAAGTATGCCTTTTAACATTTACTCCCAAATCTGTATAAGGAAGAAATAAGGACCCCCAGGTTGAGTCAGGGACTTCCCCTCTTCAATTCTTAACGTATAAACCTAACTAGTTCTCTTTTGAACATAAACACAAGTGTTCATACATATTATCTACTACATAATACTTAACCCATAATGTAAGTATTACTGCAGAGATACAAATAATTTTAGACGTAAATACAATCCATAAATACAAGAACGTCCGCCTCCACCCACTCCTTCCAGGAAATGATTTGGAATTTGTAGGACAAGAAGGGACTGCACCCATAAGTGGCACAGTGGTTAAGAGCTCGGCCACGAACCAAAAGCTGGCCAGTTTGAATCCACCAGCTACTCTTTGGAAACCCTGTGGGGCAGTTCTACTCTGTCTGATCGAGTCAATATGAGTTGGAATTGGCTTGATGGCACTGGGGTTTTTTTTTTTTTTTGGTACAGGTAAACCAACTTCAAAGGCTATTACATTTGTAAAGACCTTTAAAATATACATTTTGAAAACAAGAGGAATCGCAGTAAATGAGGTCAAATACATATTTGAAAAGAAATTCAAATGTTCTCCCTTTTGAAAGAAGAGTCCCTGGGTTAGTCTCAAAGAACAAAGGGGAGCCAGACCTTGAAGGTCTCTAAAGGGGTCCCAGTGACTGTTCAAAGGGGTAAACTTGGAATAATATTCTTCTTTGGTGGATTGTTTTGATTTCTAGAACGTGTAACATGAAGTTTTGCTGATTACAGAGGGGTTGATTTTCATATTTGAGGATGGAATAAGATAATGTAAAAAAACACTTGGTGCAGGGTTTAGAATGGAAGAAAGTGCCTAATAAATGCTAGTCATTGTCATCATTTGTGTGTGTAAAAAGACAGTTTTCTTTCTAGTTTTTGGCAGCCCAGTGCTATAATATATTTTATGTGGCAACTAGTTGAAGGTGTGAGACAGTTAAAAAAAATTAAAATACAAGGGCCTGATAATAACTCTCACACATTAAACCAAAACAAAAAACAAACAAAATACAACCAGCTGTTCTCGAGTCCATTCTGATTATGGTGACCCCCTGTGCTTCAGGGTAGACCCGTGCTTCACAGGCTTTTCACGACAGTGAGCTTTCGGAAGCAGAGCACCCAGCATTTTTTCTGAGGTACCTTTGGGTGGATTCGAACTGCAAACCTTTCAGTTAGTAGCTGAGCGCTTAACCACTCGTGCCACCCAGGGACTCTTTTCACACGCTGCTATTGTTGGGTGCCATTAAGTAGATTCTGATTCATGGCGATCCCATGTCACAGAGTAGAACTGTCCTATAGGGATTTTTTTTGGCTATAATCTTTACAGGAGCAGATCACCAGGTGTTTTCTCCAGTGGAGCCACTGGATGGATTTGAACCATCTACCTAACCATTGTGACCCTGGAAAGGGACTACCCATTCCCAAAACCCATTGCCTTTGAGTTGATTCCGATTCATACTGACGCTTTCGGACAGAGTAGATGTGCTCTATAGGGTTTCCAAGGAGTGGCTGGTGGATTCGAACCGCTGACCTTTTGGTTAGCAGCCAAGCTCTTAACCACTGTGCCACCAGGGCTGGAAGGGGAGAAAACCAAAACCAAGAATCCGTTGCCAATGTGTTGATCCTGACTCATAGTGACCCTGTAGGACAGAGTAGAACTGCCCCATATGATTTCTGCAGAGCGCCTGGTGGATTTGAGCTGCTGACCTTTTGGTTAGCAGCCGTAGCTCTTAACCACTACACCATCAGGGTTTCCAGAAAGGGACTAGAGGTATTTAAACTTTCTTGTGGTCAGTGGGTAAGTTCTCTTTCATTAGGTTTCACCTCTTTGGGTAGACCAGCTACCCAAGCCCATTCACAAACTCTAAACAGGCAAAACATTGTCTAAAGGCTCAAGTCTATGCAAGGTCTAGTTCATGGTCATGTTTAGCCCTTGGACTTCCGTCCAGGCTTGGAGCTCACATATGCCTTTGATGTCCATCAATTCTTGACAGACCCAACTGTAGGAACAAAAGAAACAGCCACCATGAAAATGGGCCTGTCATTTTCATTATTTATGTACTTGTTTTTTAAGCAGCAAAATTTTTTCTCTGAGAATATTACTCATTGGTGCATGCCATTCAGCTCGGTTTGAGAGACAAGGGGGCTTGGTGCTTGGGTAGGAAGGTGAATGGACTGATTGGGTGAAGGAAGGGGAGATTGGAAGTCTTAAGATTTTGGTCAAAGAAATAGAGCAAAGTCCAGTTTGGGTCAACACTGGCTAGGAAAGGTGATCTCAAGCGGTATAGTGAAAGAATCTTGGAATTAGAGGAACTGGCTTTAAGTGTTGGCTTGGCTCATATACCTCAGTGACTTGCAAAATCTCAGGCAAGTCATTTAATCTTCTCCTGCCTCAGTTTCCTCATCTGTCCCTTGTGGATAATCATGGCACTGGTTCTGCCAATCTCACTGGGCTAAGGCAAAGGAATTGGTGAAAATTTTTAATGTGCTTTGTAAACTTGAAAGTACCAACACATGAAAGGGATTATTATCCTGCAATTAACGTTATTAGGCATTGTTCTGGCCGAAGTTGTTTTCATTGTAGTTGGGAAGAAAAGACAACCTGTGAAAGGATTAGAGAACGCACAAGATGGTATCTGATTAATTGCTGGACTGTTTGAAGCCCACTGTATGGAGGAATAAAAGCTGGAGTGTTCAGGGAAGCCTTCCAGAAGGTGGTGGTCTTTGAGGTTGCCTGGGAAGTGGGAAGTGGTTGGGATGGAAAGTTTAAAATGATGAAAAATTATTGTGGCTGAAGGACTTTCTAAAAAGTCAAAGGGATCTTTGGGCCACTCTTTCCATGATGGTCAGCCTTACAAACATACTCGCCTCTACCCAATCTTGCATGTCCCAGTGCATTCTGGGAAAGTTTCCAAGAGGGCTGATTTCCTCAGATTTACACTGTCCCTTCACTAGGGGTGGCCAAGCATGGAGAAAACATCTTATGGTCATCAAAGACCTGGGTTCAAGTTTGAGTTTCATTTCTTCCTAGATATGTGACCTTCACCAAGCCATTTCCTTATCTAAACCTTGTTTAACTCCTCTGTAAATGGGTTTTGACTTCTGAAGGTATCTGTGGGGTATTAGAAGAGTTAATGGAGGTAAATTAGAACCTGAAAAGGGCTGACCAAGTGTCCATTGCTCTGTGAAAGACTTATTTCCTTGAAGCATGTGTAATTCTCTCCAGAGTTGAGATAACGTTGGAAGCTTTTCGATTCCAGACTGCACCCAGCAGCCACCCAAATACTACTTCACACGCTGGTGTTATTTAAAAGAAAGATCATCCCAGTGGAAAACAAGCTGGTGTAGGAAGTTGAGGGGGTTCGGAGTGGGGATTTGCTGTGATCTGCCATGTGCATTTCTTCTTGACCTAGGAGAGAGGCAAGTCCCTAGGATCCCCTCTCCTAGATTCAGACTCAACCAAATTCCAACATTTCTGCCCACCCCCTGGGTCCACCTTGACACCTGAAGAATGAGGTAAGTCTGACAACAGGAATATACCATTTATTTGGAAGCCATGGTTCTGGGGAGTCAGAGATGAAGAAGCCGATCCACTGCTACGACGCCATTTGAAAAATAAGACAACGTTTTTTTTCTTTTCCATAGCTCTTGCCCGGTAATTCCTCAGCAAGGCTAAGCTTCAAGCCTTCACTGAGACCCCAAGTCATTCTTTCATTCCATTTTCTTTCATTCAGCAAGTATTTATTGAGTGTCTTTTTGTCCTTGTTAGTTGCTGTCAAGTCGATTCCAACTCATGGTGACCCCATGTGTGCAGAGTAGAACTGCTCCACAGGGTGTTCAAAGCTGTGATCTTTCAAAAGCAGATCACCAGGCCTATCTTATGGGTGCCTCTGTGGGTTCAAACTACCAGCCTTTCAGCTAGTAGTGGAGCGCTTAACCATTTGTACTACTCGGAGATCTTATTGAGTGCCTACTGTATGCCAGTCTCTGGGCCAGGTGTAGTGGATTTCATGATAAATAAAATTGACCAAGTCCTTGCCTTCTTGGATCTTATATTCTGGAGAAAGACAGAGATAACACCTAACTGAACAAATATTTAATATTTCAGGGATCTAAAGAGTTTTTGAAAGAAATAAACTGGTTGATGTTATAGGGACTGGCTGGGACTTGGAAGCTACTTTAAAAAGCATAGTCAGGGGACTTTCACGAGGCAGTGGCATCTGAGCTGAGAGCTGAAGGGTAAGGAGGAAACAGTTGGTTGAAGAACTTGAGGAACTTGGGAACAGCAAATGCTAAGACACTGGAGCAGCAAAGAGCTTAGAGTGTTTGATGAACTCATGGAGGCCAAGGTTAATGAGGGAGAAGATGGTGACAATATGAAGGGAGAGAAGTAGGCAGAGCCAGATCATCATAGGACCTCACAGACCTTCTTAGGTGTTTGGAGTCTATGTCTAATAGTAAGGCATTGGAGGGCTTTTAGGTAAAGAGTGATACGAGGTTCAGGTTGGAGCTTGTCCTTTGGGCTTCCACCATCCCCAAACATCACTATCAGAGCACTCATGGGGCTCTGCATTGTAATTGCCTGGTTACTTGTCTGCTCCACCCCACTCCACTAGAATGTAAGTTTCTTGAGGACAGGGTCTGTGACTCTTTCACTGCCACGTCTCTAGCACCAAATCCAGTGCTTGTCATATACTTGGTACTCAAGACATATGTACTAAATTGAATCAAATATGAAAAGATAACTAAAATATCAAGGGAGCGAATTAGAATAGCAGTGGAATCAGATACTCAGTGTTGAAAAAGTTCAAAGCAGAAGCCGGTTACTTCCAATTGGGGTAATCAGGGAAGGCTGCCTGGGAGAGGGGGCCTTGAGTCAGAGAGTTGAAGGATGAGTTAAAAAAAAAAAAAACCAAACCCGTTTCCGTCGAGTTGATTCCGACTCATAGAAGGATAAGTAGGAGGTAGTTAAGGGCAAGGGAGGGAAATCAAAGCAGGTGGAGTCATGTATCCAAAGATTGTCAGCTTCTTACAGAATTAAAACTAGTAAGTCTTCATTTACAGATCTTCCAAAGCTAAGTGGATTGGAAATACCCAAAACAGATAATTCTGGGACAGCCGGGCAAATGTGAACTCTCTCCAGAGTCTGGATCCACTCCTTGAGTTTATCCGCTTGACTGCATATGCCCTGCGGGGTTCAGAAGAGAGTCTTCCATCCCATCAGCTGGTAAATCTCATCCTCAGCTGTGACAGCGAAACCACCGACCAGTCCCATCCCACAAAACGTCCCAATATTTCTTGATAGACATTTCTGTTGTCTTACGTGCAATAGAATTGTAATCACCTGTATTTAAAACTAATGGATTTGAAATAACCTGCAGGCTTCCACTTTAATGAGAGTTAGATTAATGAAAAAGGACCTTTTGCCTCAGATTGCATGACAACATTTTCAAATTACATTCCTGGAACAGAGAATTCACTTATTCAGAGTAATTGGATGCTGACTTGGGTTAATACGTACAATGTCCTTAAATGAAAATGTTCTATTGTAAGAGGAACCGTATGATACCTGAGGCTTTCTCAATAGGTTTGCTTAGACTCGGAGTTAATTATACTGCATGCTATTTTTTGAATGAATTCAAGCATGAATTCTACACGGTAGAGATTGGGATAATTATATTCAATTCTGCTTGGTGCCCCGCTGAAAGAATTGACCTTTTAGATAAAACGAGTCTCCCGAGCAAGAAACCTGAAGAAAGTCTACAGAAAGCCGGCAGATGAGGGAGCAAAGTCTTAAGTAAGAGGGAAAAAAATGGGGGCGGGGCGGGGGCGGGGAGGAGGCAAGCTCAAGGAACTGTAGATCAGGGAGATTGATTTTTTGTCACGGGAAAGTATTTCTGTTTTGTAGCTTGTTTTGTATCCTTGGTACATAAAGGTATAATTTAAAACCATTGATTTTACTAAGCTGTTTTCTCATCAGTAACACGGCTAAAAAGTAGCAGCATGAAGAGTTAGAAGCTAGAAAAAAAAAAATCTTCGGAAGATCTCTGGGTGTGGGGCCCCCAGGAGTGAGAAAAGGGAGGTGCAGAGGGGGACAGCCAAGTCCTGATCACCAGGCCATCCTGCTTTGTACCACGGCCTAGAGGGCAGGCTGCCTGGGTTTGAGGCATGGCTCCACCACTTTCGAACTGTGTGGCCTTAGGCTGGCACTTACCCTCTCTGTGCCTCAGTTTCCTCATCTGCCAAATGGGGTGATTCCTGTAGCGTTGCTGTAAGGATTAAGCAGATGTTAAGCTCCTCAGATCCTGTGAGTGTTCAGTAACTATTAGCTGCCTTTGTTATTATTTTTAAGGATTTTATTTTTAAAGATATGGTACCGTTTCTATTGTGTTTTGTTCTGTTTGTTTAGCTGATATTATTAATACTCATATATTTTCCACAGGGAAAGCTCTCTCCCCAGGATGGTGAAAGAACGATAACCCATTCCCAAAAAATCCGTTGCCATCGACTCTATAGCCACCCTAGAGGTCAGAGAAGAACTTCCCCATAGGGTTTCCAAGGCTGTAATATTCACGGAAGCAGACTGCCACATCTTTCTCCCACGGAGCACCCAGTGGGTTCAAACCTCTGACCTTTCAGTTACCAGCCAAGTGCTTAACCGCTTCGCCACCAGGGATCTCCGTAGCCTATTAGGAGGATTAACTCCATCAGGGGGATTGAAAATATTTGTCCCCTGGGGGAGAGGAGGAAACCAAAAGGAGCCAGATGCTGTGGGCATTGTGTGTCAAAGAGGAGTCCTTTGAGGCAGAGATAAGACAGGGTGAATAACCGAGCCCTTGTTTCCTGCCCAGACTGGAGCCAGCCAGGCATGCCAGTCCAAGGGCAACCTGGTGCTCCCAACCAAAAGGACGCTCCGCACTCCAGCAGCCTTCTTGAAAGCAGAGGGCAGCGCTTTGTCTCCTTGGCCAAAGCACCCTTTCACATTTAATAAGAGGCTTCATTATTCCAAATGTATGAACTGGCAACGTAACACACACAGCACCTGTCTTTAAACAAGTCTGGGGCTCTGACCACCTCGGGGGAACAGAAAGATGACTGAGCCCCTTGGTGTGAATCTTTAAGTGTTTGGTGGTCATTGTTTTTAGCTGCCCTGAAGTCAGCCCCTGACTCTTGGTGACCCCATGCACAACAAAACGAAACGCTGCCCAATCCTGTGCCATCCCCGTGATCGGTTGCAGATTCAATGTTGTGATCCCTAGGGTTTCCATTGGCTAATTTTTGGAAGCAGATCGCCAGGTTTTTCTTTCTAGTCCCTCTTGGTCTGGAAGCTCCACTGACACCTATTTAGCATCCCAGCAATAGGCAAGCCTCCACTGACAGATGGGTGGGGGCTGTGCACAAGGTGCATTGGCTGGGAACCGAACCTGCGTCTCCTGCGTGGAAGGCGAGGATTCCACCACTGAATCACAGATGCCCCCATAAGTGTCTGGCTAAGCTCTCTTTATTGGCAGCGTGACAAGGGGCCTTACAGCATACAGTCTCCCCTCCCCCAGTAAGTCCTAGGCCTCCCTACTGACCTAATCAAAGTTCTGCTGCTCTAGGATAGACTTCTCTGTTATGGTCTGTATTCATTTCCTGTGGCTGCTGTACAAATCACCACAAACTTGGCAGCTTAAATTAAAACAGCAGAAATTTACTCTCTTAAGGTTCTGGAAGCTGCAAGTCTGAAGTCAGTATCACTGGGTCAAAGTCAAGATGCTGGCAGGGCCTCGATCCCTCTGGAGGCTGTACGGGATTATCCTTTCCTTGCATCTTCCAGCTTCTGGTGGCTGCCAGCATCTCTTCGCTTTTGGGTGCATCATTCCAATTTTTGCCTTTGTCCTTGCACCGCCTCTTTCTGTGTGTGAGTTTTTGTTCTCACTCTGTCTGTGTTCAATAGGGATACTTGTGATGGCATTATGGAGCCCTGGTGGTGCGATAGTTGAGTTACAGCTGGTAACCAAAGGTGGCCGGTCTGAGCCTACCAGTCACTCCTTGGAAATCCCGTGGAGCAGTTCTACTCTGTCCTGAAGGGTCGCTATGAGCCTGAATGGACTTGAGTTTGGTTTTTGGTTTGGTAATAGCATTTAAGGCCCACCCAAATAACCCAGGGGATAATCTCTCCATCTTAAAAACCTTAATCACATGTGCAAAAATTTCATGATTTAAGGTAATATTCATAGGTTCCAGGGATTATGACCTGATATCTTTGGGGATCACCATTCAGACCATTGCATCATCTCAGAATTTCATTGCTCCTCCCTCCTCTCCATTCGCTGGGAGACTTTAACCTGGTCATTGGTCAGCTTTCTTTTCCTTGCATGGTAAGCATTCATGGACCACTGACTTGGTATGAACTTCATAGCCTCCTACCCAAGCCTGCCCCTTCTTCCTGTGTCTGGTTTTCAGCCTTTTAATCATCTCTAACGTGCTTCTCATGATGCATCAGGGGTTTGGTGGCAGAATTCTCACCGTCCATGTGGAAGATCTGAGTTTGCTTCCGGACAAAGCCCCTCGTGCACAGCGACCACCCACCTGTCAGTGAAGGCTTTGTGTTGCTATGATGCTGAACAGATGTCAGTAGAGCTTCTAGACCAAAATGGACTAGGAAGAAAAGCCTGGTGATCTACTTCCAAAAACCAGCCAGGGAAAACCCTATGGATCACAACAGTCTGATCCCCAACTGATCATGGGGATGGTGCAGGACCAAGCAGCATTTTGTTCCACTGTCCGTAGGGTCACCATGAGTCGAAGGTCGACTTGACAGCAGCTAACAACAATAAGTTGCTTCTCAGAAGGGTCCCAAGTTCTCAACTAGTTCCATCGGTGACATCAACTGTTTTGAGTAGCAGGACCTGCGTTCCCTCTGCGGAACCACCTCCCCTTGCTCTGTCCACGTGGTATGGATGGAGCTGACCTTCCCCTGTCCCAAAGTTGTAAACCTGAACTCTGTTTTTCAAGGTACAATTGTACCTTACTTAAAATTTGGTGGTTACTTAGTAAGTCTTGGAGCCCTGGTGGCACAGTGGTTAAGAGCTCAGCTGCTAACCAAAAGGTTGGCAGTTCGAATCCACCAGCCACTCCTTGGAAGCCCTGTGGGCAGTTCTACCCTGTCCTATGGGGTAGCCATGAGTCAGAATTGGCTCCGTGCCAAGTGGTTTAGTAAATCTTAGCAAGGGTGTGAGATGAATGGTGTGAGACCCAGCTTGGCCAATCAGAGCATTTCATCCTTCCTGATCAGGACAATTGTTTCTGGGATGGGCATGTGACCCAAGTCACAATGTGACTCAAACCTGGGACTTTGGCTAAAACTGTCAGTAAAGGGAGTTTTCTTTCTCTGCTGGACTTGAAGTTGGAAGGATATGAGCTCAGAGCTGCCTGGGGTTATCACATGGAGGAATTTGCTTGAAAATGGACCCAGCAATAGGAGAGAAGAGCCAAAAGATGAACGAAAAATTTAAGATCCAATGACCAACCTTGAACTCCTGGATCCAACTATGCCTGAAATTATATCTCTCTTTGACTTTTTGACCATACATCACCCGTTTTTGCTTAAGTTAGTCCGAATTGGGTTTCTGTCACTTACAATTAGAAGAGTTTTCACTGGCACATTTACCATGCAGCTGCTTGGAAGGAGTCTACTGCCTGAGTCTAAACAGGAGACCCACTCATTAACACCTCCTGTCCCCGCCCCCCCCACCATGTCCCCCAGTGTTTAAAGCCCATATGCTTCATGCCCAGTACTATGTTTGGGTCTGACATTCAAAAAGAGTAAGGCTCTATCCTTCCTCTCCAGGGTTCTCCCTTTGAGTTGGTAAGCCAAGGACTCAGGAAACAAATGAAGTCATACTTCATTTTATCAGCTTGTTTACTCAGACCGTCAGATAGTTTTCTATTATACTCGGGGTAGCTAGTCCTACCTTAGCTGACCTGACACAATTGGATTTTTCCTCTGTATGTCTGGGTGTTCAGCGTTATGGCAATCCCTCTGATTTGACAAAAGCCAGCGGAGCTTTGGTTATAGCTCCAAGAGGGCTGGCTTTGGCCTGCAGAAGCTTGGTGTCATGTATAGAATTGTGTCCCCCCAAAATATGTGTACCAATTTGGCTAGGCCATGATTCCTAGTATTGTGTGATTGTCCACCATGTTGTCATCTGATGTGAGTTTCCTGTGTGTTGTAAATTCTATCTCAATGATGTTAATGAGATGGATTAGCAGCGGTTATGTTGAAGAGATCTACAAGACTAGATTTTGTCTTAAGCCAATCTCTCTTGAGATATAAAAGAGAAAAGCAAGTAGAGAAACAGAGGGATCTCATACCACCAAGAAAGCAGTGCTGGGAGCTGAGCACGTCCTTCGGACCTGAGATTCCTGTGCGGACAAGCTCCTAGACCTGGAGAAGATTGATAACAGGGATCTTCTCCCAGAGCCAAGACAGAGAGAAAGCCTTCCCATGGAGCTGACACCCTGAGTATAGACTTCTAGCTTCCTAAACTGTGAGAGAATAAAATCCTGTTTGTTAAAGCCATCCACTTGTGGTATTTCTGTTATAGCAACGCTAGATGACTGAGACTCTTGGGATCCACTTTATGGAGTTTTGTAACTATAGGGATATAATCCTTCTCTGCTAGTGTCAACCAGTATGGCCTATGTGGCTATCTTTGTCTTTTAGGGTGGTCAGACCAGATTTATTGTTTTAGAACCTGCTGGGGAGCTCTGAGGGGTAGCACTGTGGGAATAGCTCAGGGTCTTATAATCTCTTCCCAGTTCAGATCACTAATCATATTTTTACTTCACCTTTCTGGGTTTGATGCTTCATTTTTAAATGAAGGGGGGATTTGAACTTGATCAGGTCCATGCCAGACATTTCTAGTTGATCACTACACTCTTTCTCACTGAGCCTAAACAGAGACTCAGAATCCCTCTCAACACAGAGCTAGATGATCTTTAAGCCTTAACATTATATGATCCAAAGTCTTGTCAGCCAAGAAAATGATACTTTCATTCAGTGTAGTTTTTGAATCTTCCTTTAAAAACTTTCCCCCTTTTTCAGTAGCTTGTTTCCTTTGTCCAGGGAGGTGGGGTAAGAATAGAGACCTGCCTCCAAATCCAGGGCTGTGGATGACATCCATCAGTATCGTGAGGGGGTGGCTCCCTTAACAGCAGAAAGCCCCAGAGAGATTTGGACAAAAAAACACTCCAAGAATTAATTGCATTATGTAGTTAAAATAATTAGTTGGATTTATGTATAAGGGCCAACATTTGTGGCTCAAATTTTTTTGCTGTTGGTTTTATTTTTCTCCTTCCCAAGGTTCCAGTCCCTTAAATTTGTATATTATCTGTGATTGATATATCATTTATCTTGAGAATACAGTTGTCATTCACTTCATTTAATTAGCTTATGGATTCTAAATTATCTGCTAACATAAAATGTGATTTTATACTGCAGATTACAAAGGTTTTCAGAAATTTAATACACCACTTTTAATTGGTGAAAAGTACCCTAAAGGATTCATAATATTTTTTACTGCACTTGCGTTTAGGCTCAAGAGAGAGAGATTGAAGATGTTTAGTAGGAAATGGGATTTGGGTCAGTGAGATTGGTGATGATTTATTTGGGATAAGGCAAATCTGGAGGGATGGAGTCGTAAATACAGCCATCAGAGAATTGTGTTCGAGCGATGAGACCAGTGAGTTGAAAACTGAATACCTTCTGGTTTTCATACCCCAGTTAGTCATTTTGATGGGCTAGCAATACATTTATGGCATATGCTTCCAAGTTTGCAGCCGTGACTAAGAATAGCCTATTTTCTGCTCTGTTTTTCCAACCGTTAAATCCATAATGTGCTGTGTGTATGGTATTACCACACCTTCCCTAAATACGATCTTAGTTTAGTGATGCCTCGGCTCAGTTGTGAAGCTGGGCAGGCATCTGTTCTGCAAAGCAAATGGCTGTTTTTGATCCTTAGACTATGGAAATACCATACATGGCGAGGTTACGGTCACAACGAAGAGGCTGGGTGGTTGGGAACAGCTTCAAGGATTTCCACGCTCATCTGTCTTCACGTGCTGCCAGTAAAAGTGCATGAAATATGACAATGGACCTAAGAAGTCTGGAGCCTAAAGAGAAGGGTTGGGAAGTGTTCAAAGGTCAGGGAATGTGGCTGAGCCCGGGAGGTCTCTGCTGCTCTCTGGGATCCTCCCTTTCTCCGTAAACAGGTTCAGAGCATCCGGTAAAGGTAGTAAGTTATAGAACCTGCACTGACACCATCACCATCCTTTTGGGTTAAGGCATTCAAGGCCTCTGTTACAAGCAAATGTGGAAAAAAAAAAGAGCTGGGATTAATTCTTAGTACATTCATAATCATTCATTTTATTGGTTGAGTTTGGCTATGCAAATCCAATTTTCTTAATTGGCTATGCAAATTTGATTTTCCTGGAGTTAAAGAGAAAGGAGAAATCATTGGTTTGGGGGTAGCGAAAGGGACAGGACAATGGGGGGGGTCAAGCTAAATTGGGGAGCCTGAAAGAGGGGAGGTGCAGAAAATAATCAGGATATGAATATATCCTAATCACAGTGATACTCATAATAGTAGTAAATACCGACACTCTATCAAGTACCTACTGTGCTGGGTTTTTTACATGCATTAGTTAGTGATATCATTCCAAAAATCTTATGAGATAGGAACCAATAGAGTCCACATTTTACAGACAGGCAAATGGAGGCTTAGAGATGTGAAGTGACTTGCCTGAGATCTCACTGGTGACAAAGTTGGGATTTGCATGTAAATCTGTGTAGTTCCAAAGCTGATTGAGTGACCTAGAATCCCGGAGTGCTGATGAGAAGCTGCTGGAGGCATCTTAGCAAGACTTCCAGATCAGGCCAGCCACTTCCAGAGGGCAGGCAGGTCTCTCTCAGGTTAGCTGTACCCCAGCTGAACACCTCCACGTGGAGTAGGACACTGTTCTAAGCTGAGGGGTGCTGTGGGAAGAGGACTATTAAGAATAGTTTGCCACAGGGAATTGGTAGGGAAGATCTTTCAGGACTTCATCTTCTAGCTCTTTATGATTTTCTTCCTTTAGAATTTACCCACCTTAAAAAAAAAAAGTCAGGGGAGCCCTGGTGGCACAGTGGAAAGAGCTTGGCTACCATCCAAAATGTCTGCAGTTCAAATCCACCAGCCACTCCTTGGAAACCCTATGAGGCAATTTTGCTCTGTCCTATAGGATCACTATGAGTTGGAATCGACTCGACAGCAACGGGTTTGGTTTGGTTTTTTTTTTTTTGGTTTGGTTTTCAGTAGGTACACATAGAATATGAATTCTCTATGGTGAAATTTTTTTTTTCCAATCTTAAAATATTTTTTGCCTCTTTTCTCTAAAAAGTCAATGTACAGTTTCATTTTAGAAAAATAATAAATGTGAGCAAGTTAAAGAAAGAAAATAAAAACAATTCATAATCCCACCACACAACGGTAAAAAACAACTAGGTATATATATTTGTGCGTGTGTGTGTGTGTGTGTGTATACATACATGTACACATACAAATGAGTTATACCTGCTTGTGCATTTAAAATAAGAGGAAAGATAGCGTGCAATAGTTTCAATATCAACCCTCTGGACCTCTGACTCCTCACCCCTATAGGAGGGATAATCACAGTGCCTTCCTATGTGATTTTTGTGAGGACTGAATCAGAAGCTGTTCTGGTACGAGGCTTAGCAGAGTGGCCGCACATGACGGTGCTCAATAAGTAGTAGCTGCAGTTATTATTATTATTATAACATAAACATCCTTTACTGCTAGTAGGTGTGCTTGCATTGTATCACTTTTAAACAATTTTTATTGTTTTTTCGTTTTGCAAGTAAATGCTCTTATTTATGTAATCAGAGATAAACAAAATAATAAATAAAGCCATCCATAATCCCATTGACCGAGAGATAATTACTGTTAAATTTTAGTGTTTGTGTTTCCAACCTCATTATATATAACGTAGACTTCAGTAAAATATAATATAATATAATATATAAATGTATATCCTATATGTTGTGAGCATTATAGCCTGTGATTAATCATTTTTTCCAATAACTAAATAACGGTTCATTGAATAGGTTTGACATAGTATACTGAGCCAATTCCCTGTTGCAGATGTTTGGGTTATTTCATATTTTGGGGTTTTTGTACACAAGGGTGCAATGACCAGCTCTTAACCAAATTTTTGGGTCTTACGAAGATCAATTTCTTGAATTGGAATTTCTGAGCCAAAGGCCTTGCACATTTTTGAGGCTATTGATGAACAGTGCCCAAGCGTTGTCTGGAAAGTGGTACATTCCAATCAGTGCACAAGAGTGGGGTTTCCTCTGCTCCTCAGCGGCAGCTTTGGAATCTCAGCCGTTACTGTATTATGCGTTGTGCTTCTGGACCACCAATCCTCAGGGCCCGTTGAAGAATAATAAGCCAATGCCAGTTCCTTTTGTGTATGTTAGTCTAAGGATAGCAAAGGGCATGCTTAAAAGAAATAAATGATTAGGATCGACAATGGAAAGGTAAACAGTCATAACTCACGAGATTTCCCATTGTTCTTCCTTGACTTTAAGGCTATAATCATAATGCAAACGTAATCATCTATTCAAGTCAACAAACAGGCCCTTGCTGAACACCTACTTTGTCCAAGGCTGGAAGAAAGGTGCAAAAAATAATACTGAATATTTGCACAGTGTTCACACTTGACAAAGTACTTTCATATGCCTTAGAAAAAGCCCTGAGCCAGGTCTCAGGAGACCTGATGTTTACAGTTGCCTCTGCCACTTAACTGAAGTATGACCTCGGGCTGAGTCTCTCCGCTCCTTGTCTTAAATACGAGGCTAATAAGCCTCCTTTTTCTGTCTTCCAGAAGTTATGTGATGCTCATGAGGAGAAATGATGTGTAAGTCCTTCATAGTAATTTACAGATTTCAACCAACTACCAGAATGGACAGTGATATTAGAATATTTTTGAATTAGACCTAACTGAGAAAGACCTTGGGGACCATTTAGGGCAGTGACTTTTCCAGCTGTGTTCCAGAGAACCAAAGGTTCTGTGGGGCCAGTGTGGGGAATGCCGGGGAGGATGCACTGGCAGGACTGAGCCCCCCTCAGCCCACCCTGACCTCTGGAACCAGACCACTCACATGTGACATCGGACAAGTTCTTAAACCCCTGTTGAACCGCATCAGTACCCTCTACTGTAATATGGAAATATGGGTTGCTGGAAAGCCTAGACAAGTTAATAAGTATAAATGTTCAGGACAGCAGTGGGCTTATAGCTAACCATAAAATAACTGCTGTTATTTTATGGTCCACCTTGGGGTTTCTCTTAGGGTCAGATTTCATTGATTTCACTGCAAAACCATATTTGGAAAATCATTGACTTCTCCAACTTTTTTATTTTACGGATGGAAAATTCACAACCCAAAGAAACCAGTGTACATGTGTACACTGAAAAACTGGCACTCACAAATACACACACGTATTGTCAACATCATTATCACGATCCTCCATAATTCGAAGCCCCCTTCATCAGCCTCTGGTGATTACTTGCTTGCTTGTAGTTGTTGTTAGGTGCCATCAAGTCTATTTCAATTCATATGGCGACCCCATGTGACAGAGTAGAATTGCCTCATAGGGTTTTCTAGGTTGTAATCTTTATAGGAGCAGATTGCCAGTACTCTCTCCCATGGAGCCACTGGGCGGGTTTGCATTTCTACCCTTTCAGATAGCAGCTGAGCGCTTAACCATTGCACCATCAGGGCTCCTTTGACTACTTGCTTTTTAAAAAAAAAAAAAAACATTGCTGTGGAGCCTGACTCTTAGTGACCCTGTAGGACAGAGTGCAATTGCCCCATAGGGTTTCCAAGGCTCTTTTTTTTTTTTTTTAATCTTTACAGAAGCAGACTGCTACCTTTTTCTTCCAGAGAGCCACTAGGTGGGTTCAAATCGCCAGGCTTTCAGGTAACAGCCGAGTGCTTAACTCTGCACCACCAGGGCTCTTTGGCTATTTGCATCCTTCTTGGGAAATAACAGAGGACAGATTGTGATGACTGGTTTGTGTGCTCTTTCTGAGGCTTGTGGGCAGCCTCAGAAGACCTCACGGTCCACGTATTGAACAGCCAAACTCCTCTGATTGGGCAACCAATATCCTCCATGACAGGGATAAAAAAATAGTGCTTCCAAATTCCCGGCAGATATTAATCTTTGGAATCTGGGGAAGAGAAATTGGAATTCCCAAGGTTTTAAGTTATTCTTAAAATATCTCCAACATTCTTCATAGTCTTTTCTTGCCTCGTTATTTTGGATATCTAAAAGTGTTGTTTGATAAATAAGAAGTAAGTTAAACAGTATTTACAAAGAACTGTAGTCTATAGCAAATACTCAAATACCAGGATGCCCCAACAAACGATATTGGGTAGTATTTGAATAATGCAACATTTAGACCTCCTAACAAGGTTAAAAGCACCACACGCAGAACGAGTATCCAAACTGCCAAGACTTATTTCGCTTCCAAATTTGTTATTTCTTGGAACTCCACTCATAGGATTTGAATAAAGTATACTATGCATATAAACTTATTAATATTTATTTTATTTGCAAAAATGACTCATGGTTAGCAGCAGCCAGGGCCACAAACACACAGCTAGCTACAAGCAAGACGACCTGATGAGCTTATGGCCAATTTCTCTCCTACATACTCCCAGCCCTTGTTTCTGGAAACGTGTGATCCTGGACCTTGGACTCCACGTGTCACCGTTTCCTGCTCTTGTTCCACTTAACGTCAGCGCGTTCCTTCAAACAATTAACGGCTGCATGTTGATTTTTAAGCTTTAATTCACATAAAAGACTTTTAATACTTTTTCTCATTTTCCCAATTTCTTGACTGTTTGTCCTGGGATTTGGGAAAACGTTAATTTCCCAAGAAATGTGAGAAAGGAATTCCCACTGGGAAATTCTGTAGGATTCCATCTTCCTAGCCCCACACAGTAAGGCACAGAGAGGCAGAGCTATGCCCTGTGGGCTGAAAAAATTCCATTTCTGTGACTGTTTCACGTGCTGTGGATGGTTTCAGGCCAAAAATAAATGAAGGAGTGTGGACCAGGTGAGAAAATAGATTCTAGGATTCGGTGTGCCACTAACTCACCTGTGGCTCTTGGAACCAATCATAAAACCAGAGGGATGGAGCAAAAGAGGGGGTAAAACGTTTCAAATCTGGGCAAACCATTCTTAAAATGAGAGCTTTGGTGGAATGTCAACATAGAAGACAGCCCAAAGGGGACCCAGTCTAGTTGATATGTGGGTGGCAAGTGTGTCCATGTGCCCCCTCCTCCCCTAATGTGACCCTCGGGCACTGCCACTAAACCCCTGGACCACCAGCTGCTACATACATGGACTCCCAAGCTAACAGAAATCTCTCTCACACAGAGTTCGTTCACTTCTTTTTTGATATCTGTCAGTAAGGTGGAACCTTTTTCAGTTTTTGTTATATGTGTAGTATATATCATGTACAATATATTTTCCATTATACGGAATATAGTTTTCATTATATATAATATACCTGTACCCATCGCCGTTGAGTCAGTTCCAACCCATAGAGACCCTATAGGACAGAGTGGAACTGCACCATAGGGTTTCCAAGGAGAAACTGGTGGATTCAAACTGCCGACCTTTTGGTTAGCAACCGAGCTTTCAGCCACTGTACCCCCCGGGCTCTGTACACATTTTCCATTATTTTATACTTACGAGGTATCTATTGTTTATGTTATATAAATGCATGATATTTATTTTTACTCTCCTAAGCCAAGGCTCCATTGCTTGCTGGGTCTTTACTGTGGCATTGAGGCTGACTTTTCTGTGTGAGTTGTGTGTTGGTCTCATGACCTCACCCGTGTGTCTCCTGTATGACTCCAGCTCTAAAGGTATTTTCTGCCTAATTGGACAAACAGAACACATACATGGAAGACATGAAAGAAAACTGAGGCCATGTGTTTGATACTGCCCTCAGTTACTAACAGTGTTTGGAGAGAGAGGAGATTGTTGGGAGCCAGCGTGGGCCAGGAAGGCTTCTAGGGGGAGGTGGCAGCTGAGCTAGGTCTTGCAGGCCATGTAGGATTTGAAAAGGCAGCAGGATAGAGAAGAGGCATCCAGGGAGAGGATCAGGCTGGGCAAAAGGAAAAAGGGGAGACTGACTGGGCTTAAGGGAAGGGTGCACGTCGGGGAAGAAGAGTCAGGACAGGGATAACTGAGGAAGGCAGGTGTTACTATCCCAAGGACAGTAATGGATTGATTTGTTGGTTTATTTCCTTTTCATCAGGATTTTTTAGTTATAAAAGCAGCTCATGGGAGAAAATTCTAATCATACAAAAGGGCATAAAGTGAAAAATAAAAATTCTTTGTCTTACTCTTCAGATCCCCAATCTTCTTTGTATAGATGACTCCTGTACTCCTGTGAATCTTGCAAAGTCATGGATACACATAAGCACATGAAATAAACTTCTTAAACAAATGGAGCCACACCAAACATACTTTGTTGCTACATGCCTTTATAAAAACATAATAGTTAAAAAATGTTTTAATGTAGCCTTTTTTTCTCTTCCAATACAGATAGCTCATCTGGAAATTTAACTTTGTTGTTGTTGTTGTTAGGTGCAACAGATGTATAACAGGTATAGGTGTGTACCAGGACAAAATATTGCTCGGTCCTGTGCCATCTTCATCATTCTGGATATGTTTAAGTCCTTTGTTTCGGTCACTGTGTCAGTCCATCTCACTGAGAGCTGACCTCATTTTCTCTTTACCAACCGTACCCTGTAATATTTCACTGAGTGGGCACACCATAAAATGTTTCACTAGGGTTGCTATGTGTCGGAATCAACTTGACAGCACACAAAAACAACAACAAGCCCTTTATTAACATTCGGTTACATTGTTTTTATTTTTTGTGTTATTAAAAATACTGCAATTACTTTTGTGTTGGAGTCCCTGGATGGTGCAAATGGTTAGTACACTAGCCTGCTGTTATGGATTGAATTGTGTCCCCCAAAAATGAGTGTCAGTTTGACTAGGCTATGATTCCCAGTATTGTGTGATTGTCCACCATTTTGTCATTTGATGTGATTTTCCTATGTGTTGTAAATCCTACCTCTATGATGTTAATGAGGCAGGATTAGAGGCAGTTATGTTAATAACGCAGGACTTAATCTACAAGATTAGGTTGTATTTTGAGTTATTCTCTTTTGAGATATAAAAGAGAGAAGCAAGCAGAGAGATAGGGGTACTCCTACCACCAAGAAAGTAAAGCTGGGAATATAGCTCAGCCTTTGGACCCAGAGTCCCTGCTCTGAGAAGCTCCTAGACCATGGGAAGGTTGATGACAAGGACCTTCCCTCGGAGCCTATAGAGTGAGAAAGACTTCCCATGGAGCTGTCACCCTGAATTCGGACTTCTAGCCTCCTAGACTGTGAGAGAATAAATTTCTGTTTGTGAAGTTATCCGCTTGTGGTATTTCTGTTATAGCAGCCCTAGGTAACTAAGACAGCTGCTAACCAAAAGCTTGGCGATTTGAGTCCACCCAGAGATGCCTTGGAAGAAGCGCCTGGTGATCTACCAACTCAAAGCCATAGAATCTTGAAGCAGTTACTTAACCAGCCTCTTTGTGCTTCTATCTACTCATCTGAAAATGGAAATAAAAGTAATGTCCATATCATAGATGGATTTCTGGGTGATGCAAACAGTTAACATGCTCAGCAGCTAACTAAAGGTTGGAGGTTCAAGTTCACCCAGAGGCACCTCAGAAGAAAGGCCTGCCGATCTACTTCTGAAAACTCAGCTACTGAAAACCCTAGGGAGCACAGTTCTACTGTGACACATGTAGGGTTGCCATGAGTCGGAATCGACTCCACAGTTGCTGGTTATGTCATAGATAGTTGTAGGAGTTGTAGGAGGAAATGAGATGATGATACACATAAATGCTTAAGCAGTGCTTGCCCGTAGCGAGGGCCGGACAAATGTAGGCTTCCAGCAGTACGCACTGCCCAGAATCCCACTGTCAGCACTGTGTTTCTTTGCCATGGGCTTTGCAGGCTGCCAGGGCTTGCTCTGTCCACAGGGGTCCATTGCAGGCAGGAAGTGATGAGGAATTCATAACCACTGCGCCCCCCAGCAGTCTTTCAACCAATGTCTGATGGGAGGTGGTGTGTAAGCACCCCGGTTCCCTCACCCCTTGGTGAGATAACGCTGACTGCCCCTCCCTCACCTGGGAGCTCCTCACCAGGATTAAGCTCCAGTCAGGGGGTAACTCACTTCGTTTCTTCCCTTTTCCCCGTCACGTTCCCACTCCCCTGCTGGCATTGCCTGAGTTCCCTCCCAAATCTTGCAATCAAACGCTTATGTCAGGGGCTGCTTCTGAGGGCTCCAAATTGGGACCCATTTTTAAACACTGCCAACTCATTAGTAGGAAATGTAACTTAACTTCCATTTCTTCAATTATGAATGAGACTGGGCTTCTTTTCCTGGGTTACTGGCCACATGTACTGCTTTTTTTCTGCAATCTGCCTGTTGGTGTACTTTGCTCATTTATCTGTTGGGCTGTTTGTCTTTTCCTTATTGATTTGTAAAGGCTCTTTGTAAATAATGAAAATCAGCCCTTTGTCTATTATGTGATGCCATTTCCCTCATGGCTGCTCGGCTTCTGACTTTGTTTAGGACTTTTGTTGTTTTTGGTTGTTTTTGTTTTATTTTTTCTTGCTGTACAGAAGGTTAAAATATTGATGTAACCACATAGAAGATCAGATTTAAAATTACTGTTTCTTTCCATTCGTTTACTGTTTTGTTTTTAGTTCTTAGCACACTCAGGCCAGGCGGACCCTTGGCAAGACATTCTTCTGTATACCTGTATACAGATAACTTACATATATATAGATACGCACACATATGGAGCCCTGGTGGCACAGTGGTTAAGGGCTCGGCTGCTAACCAAAAGATCTGCAGTTCGAATTCGCCATCTGCTGCCTGGAAACCCTGTGGGGCAGCTCTACTCTGTTCTATAGGGTAGCTATCAGTCGGAATCAATTAGATGGCAATAATTGTATGTGTAACTGTCAACTGCTAACCCAAAGGTTGGTTCGAATCCACCTAGAGACATCTTGGAAGAAATGTCTGGTGATCTACTTCTGAAAAATCAGCCACTGAAAACCCTGTGGAGTACGGTTCTAGTTTGGCACACATGGGATCACCATGAGTCAGAGTCAATTCCACAGCAACTATATAGGCGGATGGATGGATGGATGGACGGACGGACAGATGGATGGACGAATGGATGCATGGATGGATGGATTTCTTTCTCTTTTCACAAACATGGATGTGTAGTATCAACTGCTTCTCTGTGATCAAGGCTGGCCTGGGTACAAGAAGCCACTTCCCTGTATTTCGCGCCCACTGCAGAGAAGTCTCAGTCTCTCTGGCTGCAACTGCTCAGAGTTACGTATTGAGAATTATCAACAGCATGTCTAAATGTCCACTGATGTCTGTTCCTAATATCTTAAGATGTACAGTTTGATAATTTTCCCTCTGCTGCTGCCGCATCCCACAGAATGCTTTATCTCAGGGCTGTGTACCTGGAGCTGCAGCCTAACTTAGCTTTGTCTGGGGGCTTGGCCGGACCACAGAGGTGGGAGAGGGCTTCTCCACACCCTGGCTGCAGATGGAATGCACAGGAAAGCTCTGTGGTGGTGCAGGCATGGCTTCTCTGACTTGACCACTCTTCTATCATTAAACATCCCCCTTAGCTGGAGACACTTGGTCGGGGGGGGGTGCTCTTTAGTCATTTCATACCCCCCTGTAGCGCAGGTAACACTTGCATATTGCTGTGCAATGGGACTCCAACCATATATATATAGTTCATTTAGGATATTTTCGGAGTTTCTGGGTGGTGCAGTTAACATGCTTGGCTGCTAACTGGAAGGTGGAGGTTTGAGTCTAACAGAGGTGCCTTGGAAGAAAGGCCTGGCAATCTACTTTTGAAAAATCAGCTGTTGAAAACCCTATGGAGCACAGTGCTACTCTACCATGAGTCAGAGTCAACTCAACAGCAGCTGGAACCAGTAGATCACCTCCAGGAGCCAAGGACTATGAAAGACTTTCTTTCTGTTGCTCAAAGATGTCAAGCACATCCACACCTCAGGGCATATCTGCTTGCCCTTTCGTATCATTACAAGTCTCTGCTGAAAAGTTTCTCCTCCGAGCAGCAGCCCCTGACCACCCTACCTCAAGAAGCCCCTCCCCTACCTGCTATGCACTGTCCTTCTTTCCTACTTTATTGTTTTTTCAAAGCACAGTTCTCTACCTGAAGTTGTGTTTTTTTGCTTACTTGCTTGTTGAAGTCACCCTTCTAGAAAGTCATCTCCAGGATGGCAGGGACCTTGTCCCAGATCCCTAGCACCCGATTGGCACACAGTAACTGCTCAAAATGGCTCTTGACATGATTCTTTCTGTGAAGTGGAGGGCAGGATGGGCGGCAGCGGGAATCACTACCGGCTCTTCACCTGGGGATGCCTGAGACCATCTCATTGGCTGCACGGTCATGGCACCCAAAGACCAGATGTCTCTTGTTCCTCAGAAAGGACTGTGGAGTCAGTCTAGATTTGGTGCAGAGTGTCACGTGTGTTTAACATTTCCAAAGGGAAATAACCAACCCTGCACAACCAAGAAAACCCTATGGAGCAGTTCTACCCTGCCATGGGTAATCATTGACTCCACAACAATGGGTTTGATTCTGGTTTTCAGTGATGTTAAGCAGAACTTGAAGCTAGTTCTAGAAAGAGAATTTAGAAGAAAAAAATAACAGATAGGAAGCAGAGCCATTTAGAGAGACACAAGAGCCCAAGAAGACACTGTTGGAAGGAGAATGGTAAGGATATCAGAAATGCCAAGAGGAAGGGACAAATGGCCCACAAAACATGCCCATGCACCTTGA
This sequence comes from Loxodonta africana, assembly GCF_030014295.1. Taxonomy (NCBI): domain Eukaryota; kingdom Metazoa; phylum Chordata; class Mammalia; order Proboscidea; family Elephantidae; genus Loxodonta; species Loxodonta africana. The sequence goes on from NC_087362.1 coordinate 66,378,319, forward strand.
CACAAGATGTGGAGATGATTTGTACAACTTAAAGGAAAACCATTTCATGGTTATAATATATTATTATTATTTACTTCTTTTACTGTTGTTGGAGAATATGCAGAGCAAAACATACACCAATTCAACAATTTCTACGGGTACAGTTCAGTGACATTGATTATATTCTTCAAGTTGTGCAACCATTCTCACCCTCCTTTTCTGAGGGCTCCTCCCCCATTAAAGTAAACTCACTGCCCCCTAAGGTTCCCATCTAATCTTTCGAGTTGCTCTTGTCAATTCGACCTTGTAACAGATAGTTCTTAGAACAGCAGAATGCTCAAGGTAGACATTTTTTACTAGTCAAGCTAAACTATTGTTTGGGTTTTAAGAAGACTTCGGGGGATATTTTTGGTTTAAGAGTTAAAGATGATCTCAGGGCAATAGTTTCAAGGGTTCATCCAGCCTCAGCAGCGTGGAGAAGTAATGTGTCTTGCACCATTTTCATCCCCTCCTCCCTGTCTTTCCCTCTGCGTCTTTTTCTCCTGGTCTCCAACTCTGTCTGTCTCTCTCGCACTGTCTGTTTCTCTGTTTTACCCTTGCTCTTGATCTCTCTTTTATGCTCTCTCTGTTTAAAAATGTTTGTATCTCTGTCCTCCTGAGATCCTTTTATGGTGGGTATATAAACGGATGGTTTTGCACGTGAGCTCATCAGCAGCCATTTGAGTGGATTTCATAAAAACTTTTAGAAACCCAATCAAATGGAAACCGACCCATAAACTGGGTAAAACAAAAGGGCTCTTTAGACTTGAAAAGGTTAGAGAAGGCTGCAGGGGCCTCACACGTCGCTCAATAGTGTTTGGAGCTGGGGTTTTAATTTAGTTTTCCTCTTTACCCCGTAGAAGTTCCTCACTGCTCAACTGCTAATGCATTTCCAACTGAAATTTTGTAAATTATATTGGGAAACATTCTCAGTGAGAATAGATTGAGCAAGCTCTCATAATGGCTTCCCGCTGCTGCTTCTGGCAATAGGGGCTCTTTGGAAGCGATGTGTGTATGTGGGCTCATGTCTTTAAGGTATCTCTCCAGTTTCTCCCTCTTGGCTGATGGCTTTGCTCTCTCAGTGCCTGGCTGTGAGCGAACCAGGCCTTCCATCAGCCCTAAGTGCTGGACCTCGGCACTTTGGCTTTGCCATTTTGTCAAGGCATCCTCTAAGCCCTTGCTTGCCTGTCTTTAATAAAACCACTTTCCCTTAGTCTAGAGGAGGACATGAATCTTCTGGCCCTGACCATGCCATTCCTCTGCTTTTAAAGCTCACCTACTACCTGTCAGGTGCCATTGAGTGGGCTCCAACTCGTGGTGACCCCATGAGTGTCAGAGTAGAACTGTGCTCCATAGGATGGTCAATGACTGATTTTTCAGTAGATGGCAGGCCCTTCTTTCAAGGTGCATCTGGGTGGACTTGAACCTTCGACCTTTTGGTGAGAAGCTGAGGATGCTAATCATTTGCACTCCCAGGGACTCCAAAACCTCCCCATTGCTTAAACTTTATGGGTCTTTGGTATTTTTTTGTTTTTTAGCTAGGCATACAAGGTTATCTGAAATTCTGACCCCAATCTATTTTCCTTCCAGTGTATGCTATTACTCCTCTTTGTGGGTAAAATACATCTTATCACTTGGCATCTCTTCTTGCTGTCACCCTCAGCTAAGGCCCCATCACTCACCTGGGCAAAGGTGCGGCCTACTACCTGACTTCTCCATCCACTCTTGTCCTACTCCCCCCCGCCAACACACACACTTGCACAGGCGCACACTGTACAAGGGGTTTTGGAAAACCTAAATCATATCACATTGTGCTGTGCTCTGAACGCTCAATGGCATCCCGTGACTCTCAGAATAAATTCCAGCCCCTTCCTGTGATCTGCCGGGCCACCCTTTGTAATTGCCCCCTGGCTGCTTCTCTCAAACACGCCACGCTCCTTGCCACCCCAGGGCCTTTTATTTGTTGTGCTCTCTGCCTGGAACCCTCTTTCCCCAGACAAACTCATGGCCTTTCATCATTCAGCTCTCTGCTCAAATGTCGTCTCTTTAAGAGGCCTCTTGCATCCACGCTGCCCCTCTGTCTCTCTTATCCCCTGACCTTATTCCACGCGGCTGTAGCTCTTCCATTCTCATGGCTGTGTAGTATTCCATGGTGTGAACACCCCATGAGCTACTTCTCCATCTACTGTTGACGGGCACTTGGTCACTTTCCAGTGTGAGGCTATTGTAAATAGTGCTTCCATGAACACGGACGTTCCAGTATTTGTCTTTTGGGGGACACATGTATGTGTTTCTGTGGGGAAGACACCTAGGCTTGGTGTGCTACGCATCTTGCAAGCATTCTCTCACTGATTCCCACAGCCATCCGACCAGCCGGTACAATTATTAGCCTAATTTTACAGATGAGTGAACTAAGGCTTAAACAGTTTCTGTGACATTCTCAAGGCCCCCCAGGTAGAAGGTAGCAGAATGGTATATGAATCCAGGGCTCTGACTTCAAAGCCTGAGCTCTTCACCACTGAGTTATATGACACTGTTCTGTGCCTCTGTTTCACAGCTATTAGCTGGAAAAAAAAAAAAAAAAACCAAACAAACAAGATGCACCTTAAGAGAGGTGGTGCAGCAGAATGGTGGGTAGGAACACAGACTTAGGAGCCAGACAGCCTGGGTTTAAATCCCAGCTTCATGACTTATCAGCTGTGTGACTTTGGTCAAATTGTTTTACCCCTCTGTGCCTCAGTTTCCTCAACTGTAAATTAGGGTTTTTGTGAGAGCTAAGTGAGTTAATACATATAAAATACCTAGAACACACTCAACACTTGAGAAACACACAATAAACATTGGCTCATACAAATACTGTGGGTGAATGACACTATGTGGGTCTTGAACAAAGCAAACCTGTTGCTGTCGAGTCCATTCCGACTCATAGCCACCCTACAGGACAGAGTAAAACTGCCCCTTCGGGTTTCTAAGGAGTGGCTGGTGGATTTGAACTACAAACCTTTTGGATAGCAGCCTGAGCTCTTAACCACTGTGCAGCCAGGACTCCAAACAAAGCAAAGTAGCCCTGAAAATAGATTTAATCTCGTGTAGTTTGCACCTGGAGCCCCTGGGTGGTAAAAATAGTTAAGGCACTCAGCTGCTAACCAACGGTTAAAGGGTTGAGTCTACCCAACCTTGAGTCTATGCAGCTTGGGAGAAAGGCCTGGTGATCTTCCAAAAAATCCATCATTGAAAATCCCGTGGAGCACGGTTCTTCTCTGACACACATGGAGTTGCTATGAGTCGGAATTGACTTGACAACAACCAGTTTCGTTTGCACCAGGTTGTTCTAGCTGCAGGGAGCTCAGTGGTCGCTGCAGGGAGCTCAGTGGTCCCTGCATCCCATGTCCCCACTTTACAGAGGGGAAAGGTGAGGTACATGGGAGAAAAAAAAAGGAAGTATCTTAATCCAGGCCACACAACCAGCTAATGATAGGGTCTGGACTCAGTGACCGTAGATGGCGCTCTTTCTGTGACAGCCCATGGTGCTGGAAGATGAGGGTCCCTGAGCTTGGTCTTTCCTGAAAGTCTCATTGTCGAGAGCAATCTCCCAGCTAGGGTGCTCACTTGTTCCAGTGTGCCTGGACTTCCCTGGGTCTAGCACTGAAAGTTCCATGTCCTGGGAACCCCTTCCCTCGTGGGCAAACCAGGACTGTTGATGTTCTCGATTTTCCCAGAGCTAACCATCCCAAGAGTCTGTGGTTTATTTAGATACCTCATTGCAGCTGGAGAGCAGGAATCCAGGCAGCTAAAACTTGGAGTGAAGCCGTTATTTTTCCAAAAGAGGTGTGGGCTACCCTTCCAGAAAAGAGTGAACAGAAATGCAAACAATTTCCAGAGTGTCTGGGCATGTGGCCATGCTTGGCACTCCACAGTTTACAGTTAGTTCCCTGTGTTGTCTCAGTTGGTGCTCACACCAGATCCATGAGAATAACTACATGTGTTAATGCACACACATATACATGCAAGCGCACATGTGTGCACACACATGCACAACACCCCCGATGCACACTCCCTAGATACACAACCCTATTTTGTTTACCACTCCCCTCCCCTCAGCTACACAGAATGGGTGCTCAGTATTTGTTAAATGACTCGACGCGTGTATGTCTTACATTTCAGGACTGCATCGTGGTCAAGTGGAAGAGTAGCGAAAATGGAATCAGACAGGCCTGGCTTTGAGTCTCAATTCTACTGATTTTAACCCATTGCCATTGAGTTGATTTCAACTCATAGCAATGCTATAGGACAGGGTTGAACTGCCCCATAGGGTTTCCAAGGCTGTAAATCTTTACAGAAGCAGACTGCCACACCTTTTTCCCTTGGAGCAGCTGGTGGGTTCGAACCGCAGACCTTCTGTTAGCAGCCAAGTGCTTAACCACTGTGCCACCAGGCCTCCTTCTACTGAATTAGAGGAGCAATGGCGTCACTAGTGTTGGTGTCACGCAGTGCGATAACCCACGGTGTCAGCCCCATGGAGCTCTGCCTGTACCAGACCATACAGAATCCTTAGTAATGATATCAGTTTAAGGCACAGACTAATATATGATAAATACAGTTGTAAACTGTTTAAATGTAGCATTTCTTAGATTATATGAACACTAACAAAAATAGTTCAATAAAATCTTTCTATGATAAATTGGGACATCATTAGTTACATTGTTACCAACTGAGGGGGAGCCTTTTTTGATTCTTCGCCTTCTTTTCCTTTAATTACTACTTCATTCTCAAAAAAGTTGTTGATATAGGTTCCCAAATACTAATCACTACAGTATTGTAGCCAAGACACCAGAAACTTAGACAAAGTTTAAAAAAAAAAGACAAAGTTAGCGACTGTAAAAACACTGGCCCCAGAGAAAACAACAGGGTATGCTTGTAGCGAGTGCAGATGAAACCCTGAGGTTAGCTGGCTGTGTGGCCTGGATTAAGATACTTCCTTTTTTTTTCTCCCTGCACTTCACCTTTCCCCTCTGTGAAGTGGGGACATGGGATGCAGGGACCACTGAGGTCCCTCCACCTAGAAATGTAACTGGGTAATAATGACAGCTCTGACTGGAGCACTTTAGAAGGTTCAGAAAGTCAACTAGCACAGAGTTTTAGCCTTGTAGGTATATTGATACCTGTAAGCTAAGCTTATGAAGAATGCTTTTTTATTCTAACTAACTGTACCAAAACCAAACCAAATTCGTTGCCATCAAGTTGATTCCGGCTCATAGCGTCCCCACAGAACAGAGTAGAACTGCCTCATAGAATTTCCAAGGAGCACCTGGTGGATTTGAACTGCCGACCTTTTGGTTAGCAGCAGTTGCACTTAACCACTATGCCACCAGGGTTTCCAATAACTAACTATATGGATACTTTCATAAAAAACAATAAATTTCTGCTGAAACACTGCACGAAAATTTCATAGTCATTTGGCATCACCCCCTCTGACAGTATCACCCAGTGGGGTTCGAATCCTCCTCCCCGTTAGGTCCCAGCCACAACACTGTAACCTCCCCCCCCCCGCCCCCCGCAGAGGAGCTCAAATAGAAGCCTGACAGGAGCCAGCAGGGGCTAAAGAGGGGGCTAGACAATGGCCCTGAGGTTGCCCTCCCTCTCAACAGAGGTGGCCCCTTCTCTCTTCCATTGATGCCTGCCACATGGCAAATCTAGATTTTTTTTGAGGGGGGAGGGTCAAGTTTTTGATTCTTCAGCGTTGGAAGCTAATAAAAAACAAAAACAAAACAAAAAATGCCTTGCCAAATAGAAGAGCACTAAGGGCTATGTTACATTCTCAGGCCCCCAGGTTCGCAACCTCTGACTTAGAAGTTATAGAAGCTTGGGCACCCCACTGGACTTGTCCACTCTCAGTTTCCCCAGCCGTAAAGAGAGGAGGCGAGTCCCTGCCCTACTTTGCTCTCCCACACACTGTGAGGCACTTGGTGACAGCACCTGTAGGATGCAGCTCGGTGTCCCCTGGGGAGCAGCTTACTTTTAGTCTCGTAGGAAGTGATACCCTTATTATTGACATGGGGTGATTTTCTAAATGTCTTTGAAAGTAGTAGCACCTTCCCTACCAAGTCAGCTTGTACAGGGAATATTTTTTTTTTCTCCTTTTCTGCATTTTAATAGAAACGTGGAGTTGATTTTAGGTAGTAAAAGCTCAATGGAATTGATTTGAAAGGAGGTGCTTTTCCGAAGTTAAAATTCCTCCGAATTTAAAGCAACATCATCCGGTAGATGGAACGAAGGGAAACTTTATATTTTCGATAGATCCCTGCCCCCCGGATTAGGTGTGGGAACAGACAGGAATTGGCAGAGATACATTAGTCAGTGTTCAATCAGAGAAGCAGAATTCACTAGCAAATATATATATTTGCTAGGATATATATATGTGTGTGTGCACTATAAGTCAGAATTGACTCGTTGGCAATGCCGATTCTGACTCATAGTGACCCTATAGGACGGAGTAGAACTGTCCCATAGGGTTTCCAAGGAGGGGCTGGTGGATTTGAACTGTCAGCCTTTTGGTTAGCAGCCCCATTCTTACCACTGCCCCACCAGGGCTCCATACACACACACACACACACACACACACACACACACATATGCATGTTGTTAGTCACCATAGAGTGAGTGCTGATTCATGGCGACCTTATGTGTAACAACGGAACGTTGCCAGGGCCTGTGCCATCTTCACGACAGTTGATATGTTTGAGTCTATTGTGTCAATCCACCTCATTTAGGGCTTTCTTCATTTTCACTAACCCTCTACTTTACCAAATATGATGTCCTTTTCTAGAGATTGGTATGTCTGCTATAAGAGAACTGAAGTCTTACCATCCTCAAATCTAAGGAGAATTCTAGTTGTGTTTCTCCTAAGACTGACTTTGTTCATTCCTCGGCAGTTCATGGCATAGTCAACATTCCTCACCAACACCATAGTTTAAATGCACCTATCTTTCTATCTACCTGCCTACCTCTCTCTCCATCCATCCATCCATTCCTCCATCCACCCATCCCTCCATCCATCATCCCTCCATCCATCCATCCCTCCATCCATCCTTCCGCCCTCCCGCCTGCCCGCCCATCTGTCCTTCCATCTATCTGTCCATCCATCCATCTATCCATCCATCGATATTTTGCTTTTGTTGCAGGGATTTGACCTTACACAACTGAGGAGCGGGTTAGGCGTTCTCTGAAAGGCTGTTGTCTTCACATCTGAGGCAGGGCAGAGGTCAGGAAGGGAAGATGGGTGTAACACGTGGGAGAACAAGCTGGAACACACAAGCACGAGCTGCAGCCCATGAGGACAGGCTGAAATCTGTGTCAGCCCTTGTTGCCTCTGCCCTTGGCGGCATGGGTGTCCTGCTGGGACCCTTCATCAGAGTTAGAGATACCGAGGGAGGATCCAGGGGGAGGTGAGGCCATTGTGGACCCAGCTGCTGCCTCACACCAAGGTAAGCCAGCAGATGAGTGATGGCACGTGTGAGCTGCAACGTGGCTTCTGCTTCCTGTCCACCCTCCACCTAGCCCACGAGGGTCTCCCCCATAGTCCACTGGAAACCTACAAGGAAGGAAATTCTGGAAGTGTAACAGCCTAGCTAAATCGACACATTATTGGGGGCAGTGATGGTTCAGTGGTGTAATTTTCACTCTTCATGTGGGAGGCCCAGGTTCTGTTCCCAGCCAGTACACCTCATGGTCAGCCACCACCTGTCTGTCACTGAAGGCTTGTGAGTTGCTATGGTGTTGAACAGGTTTCAGCAGAGCTTCCAGACTAAGACAGATTAGGAAGAAAGGGCTGGTGATCTACTTCCAAAAATCAGCCAATGGGTCACCATGGTCTGATCCACAACCTGTCATGAGGGTGGCACAGAACCAGACAGTATTTTGTTCTGTTGTCCATGGGGTCACCATGACTCAGGTGACAACTCCACCGCAGTTAACCACAAAACAAATTAACACATTACAAAGCCCTCACAACAGATAAGGCTGGATTAAATGAGGCTGAACAAGAAAGGACTTTTTCATTCTCAGTGATGGTTCTGGAAGCTTGGTGGCTGACATCAGATACCTGGTGGTTCCAATGACTGGAGAAATTGGGTTTGGGTCAGTCAACCCACATACAGCTGATCTCTAGATAGGGAGAGGCAGGAAGCAGAGAGAGGGAAGGCTAGCTGAAAGCTTCTCCAGAAACAAGCCAATCCAGGGTTTTTAAGGAGCTCAGGAAGAGAGGGGCCTGGTTCTTGCTTCAAGGACATGTGAAGCAGGAAGAAAAGCCTTGTCGAGTGGGAGAGTGGCAAGGAGCTGGGGTGTCTTACGTCTGAGCAGTCAGAAGTAGAAACATGAAGAGATCTTGACAAAGGGGGACGCCTCTTCAGAAAGACTTTGCAGAGGAGGATTTAATCACATGGGCAACACACCTTCGCTTCCTGACAGACGTTGTGTTAGGCCCCTGGGGGAGTGGCAACATCTAAAGCTTGTTCATCACCTCAATAAATTTACACTGTGTGGGAGAGAGAAAGAGCAAATCTTTCATCAACAGACAATAGCCTATTTGAGAGATAAGGATCAGTAGGGCAAGAAAAATGGAATAAATAAAACAAAACAAAGTAGCCTTTGTATATAGCATTTTATAATAATTCCCTCCTTCTCAGAGAAACCACCCATAGTCATGTGCCCAGCCTCCAGCCTCCCTCAGGCCCTCCACTAGTGCATCAGGGCCTAGGGCCTGACTGAAGGGCAGGTCCCCCATTGGCTAATGAGCTGAGCCAATCAGATTCCCTCTCTCTCAGGAATTTGAATTAGTAGACATGAAAGCTTTGAGGTAACCAGGCAGTTAGCTGTAAGACCTAACACAGAAAGATTGGTAAAGCAGAAGAGGGAGGCAGGGGGTTAGGGAAGGTGGCCATTTTGGGCCATGAGGCAGCTGATGTGCAGTGGTGGAAAGCCACTCAAGAGTTGAAATGGCAAATATTTTGTTACCTTTTTATATATTTACATGGAAACCCTGGTGGCGTGGTAGTTAAGTGCTACGGCTGCTAACCAAAGAGTTGGCAGTTCGAATCCGCCAGGCACTCTTTGGAAACTCTGTGGGGCAGTTCTACTCTGTCCTATAGGGTCGCTATGAGTCAGAATCGACTCGATGGCACTGGGTTTGGTTTTTGGTGGTGTATATTTATATATTTATCACGCACACACAAAAAATTAAAAAAAAAAAAAAAAAAAAGAAGGCAGAGACTCCTTGAGAGGAAAGCCTACACCAGAGACAAATGATTGCCAGGCCTGTCTAACCCCATAAGGCAGTTGTTTATAGATGCCTCTGGATCCCTGTGTTGTTATAGGAATTCCCACCCCACCGCACTCCCTTTAACTCAACAAGGAGAATTTCTGTTACTTGAGTAAAAGCTCCTTGACTAGGACGAGGCAACGCTTCTACCCCAGGCAGCTGTCACACCAACCCTATGAGACAGATAGCTTCAGGGTCTTCTTCTTTCTGATGAAGAAACTGAGACTTCGAAGAGTCAAGTAATATGGCTGAGGTCGACAGTGTGCAGGAGAGCTGGCAGTCAAACCCAGACCTTGGGACCCTAAATCTTGTCTTCTTCACCAACGTGTCCCTCCAGGGTTTAGAAGGTTTAAATACTCGAGCTAGGTGGTCACAATTTGTCTTTGTCTTTCTCTCAGGGCTGAAGAAGGTGGTGGGCAGGCAGACAGTGAGTGAGGCTGGGAATGAGGAGAGAACCCAGACCTGAGGGCTCATGGAAGACTCAGGAAGCTGGGAACTCCTCTGCTTCTGCTTCTGGAGGTCCAGTAGGGGAAGGTGCGGGTGTGCAGTTAGGGGGGAGTTCACATTTAGCAGCCACGTATGTGAACCGTGTCCAGAGGACTCTGGGAATGAGGAGACGGTTCTTTGTCAAGGTTGGGACCTTCAGTCCAAGCTCCTGGTTCCTTTGGTCCTAGCTCCTGATTGGTGCTCCTCTTTCTTCCTTCTTTCCATGGGCGGAGGACAAATGGGAACTTCCCATCTGCTGAGGGGCTGGTTAGAAAGAGAATTTAAATAAGTGAGCGACACAGTCAAATTGGTTCTGAAAGATGCATAAAACAAATGGCTTGAAGAAAATGTGCATGCCCTTATCTCCTTCCTGGGACTTGTTTTAAGGAACAAATCTTTAAGAAGGAAAAAAAAAGAAATTTGGCATAGGAGACATCCAGTGGTGCGTGCCGACTGCTCTCTGAGCCCAGTATTTCCGTATATAAAATGTGGTATATGACATAAGGGAGCCGTGTACCCATAGTCATGCCTTGATTAGGTGGCAGAGCCGGGCTGCCTCCCCATCTGTGTATGGCTCCTCCAGCCCCCAGCACAACACAGGAAGATGTTCATGATTCCTCAGACCTGTGGCTTCATCCTGCCTGTGCTGGGCCTGGAGCCTTTAGCAGCTGCATGCCCAGACACCAAGGTCCACACTGCCCTTCACAAGGCCACTGCCTCCCTCTATCGCATCACGTCCTTCCTGTCTCTCCTGCTTCACTGGTATCCAGCCCCACTGGACACATTTCTGTTCCTCACCAGTTGCCTTTGAGTCTGTTCCGACTCATGGCAACCCCGTGTGTGGCAGAGTATAACTGTGCCCCATAGCGTTTTCAATGGTTGATTTTTCAGTATATCACCAGGCCTTTCTTCCGAGGCGCCTGTGGGTGGACTCGAACCTTCAACCTTCCAGTCAGCAGCCGAGCACGTTAATTGTTTGCTCCATCCAGGGACTCCTTCTGTTAAACACACCAAATACTTCCTCTCCTCAGGCCCTTTCCACCTACAGTTCCACCTATAGTTCCCTCTGCTTGGAGTAAGGATGGTTCCTTGGCACCTTTCAACCTGTCCTCAAATGTCAGTTTTCCAGAAGCATCTCCCAGGGCCTCTGCGTCGAGTGTGAAGTTGTTCACTGTACGCGGATGCTTGGCTGCACGGCTGGGGACAGAAATCCAGCCCCGTCTGCTGGCTGTGTGGGCACGGGCTTGGAGCTGTATTTGCCCAGAGGGAAGGACCTCCTTTTCTTTACCAAAGAAACTGTCTGCTCATGAGCACCCACGGGCAATGCATACCCAGAGGGGACACCTTCTTCTAAGTCTTACAAAGCCTCCGCAAAGGTGAGTGGGGGCACTGATTTCACCCTACCCCTACCCCGTGCTCTGCTTCCCTTTGACTTCTATCATCCTGTTTATTTTCTTTAGTGTGCGTATAACATGGTGGCTCAGTAGTAGAATTCTTGCCTTCCGTGAGGGGGACCTGGTTCCGTTCCAGTGCACCTCATGCGCAGCCACAACCTGTCTGTCAGTGGAAGCTCGTGTGTTGCAATGGTGCTGAACAGGCTTCAGCTGAGCTTCCAGACTATGTAGGACTAGAAAGAAAGGCCTGGGTGATCTATTTCTGACAATCGGCCTATGAAAACCCTATGGATCACAACAGTCTGATCCGTGACCCATCCTAGGAATGACGCAGCACTGGGCAGTGTTTTGCTCTGTTTGGCATGGGGTTGCCATGAGTTGGGGTAGACTCAACCACAGCTAACAACAGGAGCAAGGATAACAACCCGTCATACTGTGGGGCAGTTTTTTGGTTTATTTTCTTTCATTTTTGCTTATTGACCATCCTGCCCCTCTAGAAGGTGGCCTGCCTAATCCTGTGCCACATCCCATCCCCTAGCCCGGAGCCTGGCCTGGAAGTCAATACTCATCAGAGGAAGGAAAATGCATTACTAACCCTCCCAAGCAAGTACTCCCTGGCAGAGGCTGGGATACTCGCTGCTCATGTTCGCTCCCCAACCTGACGAGCTCATGCCACAGGGAAGGGGCAGTGGGTGGGAGAACCAAGAGGCTTTTTAAGGAATGGTTATGGATGTGGGTTCACCAGAGGGCAGGCGGCTGCTGGCTGGCCTGAAAGCTGGCTGGTGGAAATGCTGAGCGAGACAGAAAAATGTCTCGAGCAGAGAGGAAGGAGCGGAGTGAGCCTTGGAGACATATAAGGTGAACTTATGGGGGAGAGGGAGAGAAAGCACAACAACCACGTGAAAGAGCCCACAGTCTGCGAAACAGCACTGAAGGCAGAACCAGATGGGTGGGAAGTGGGCAAGGCCTAAGGAACGGGCTGCGTCTCCGCGAGGACAGCTTGGAATACCTGCAAGGCTGGCGCGATAAATCACCCACAGCTGGCACATTGCAGAAACCATTGCCCTCTGAGGAAGGTCATTTCCTGGCTCACTGGTGCATCTATTTTGGGGTGTTGTTTTTGGAATAATTGCAGGCATACAAAACTGGCAAGAGCGTCGTTGGAATATTTTTCTTAGGCCTGGTGAAAACTAGAGCCTTCCAGCCGCCCTTTCCTGGTAGGGACGGCCCGGCCAGGTCATTGCGAGCCCACGGGAACATTTTGGAGATTTCCTTTGCAGGCTCAGTGGGCCATTGTAAGTCCAGGGTAGTATTTTTCCTCGCAGGTGAACATATTCATTTTTGGGGGGTTGTTGTTAAGTCACAAAGTCTTAGGAAGTAGCCTATTGTTCCGAGTTGGAAGTCAAAGGCACCTAAGTAATGACATTCTTTTTAGAGGTTTGATGAATGAAATGCAATCCTGAAGTTTCTTTTGTTCTTGCCTATGGGGCCCACAACTGTTAATCTATAACTTGCTGTATGGATTCAAACTTATTAATCATTTTAAAGCAAAATTCTATTCAATGAGTGAAATGGAAAATCAGGCCTTGATGAAATGAAATGTCGGCTGGCCCCATTTTCCTCCCCAGAGGATGCAAAGTGGCTCATGCTTGAGTTGCCTCCCCAGAGAGGGTCTGGGGAAGCCAAGGTGGGCATGGGGGAAAGCTGGAATGTTCTGGGGGTTCAGAGCGCAGGGCCGAGGAGGTCAGCTCTGTCCCTGTGCACAGGTGTGGAGGGGACCTGAGCTCCAGGTAAGACCTTCCATTCCACCACATTAGTGCTGGCTGCAGCTTCCTGTCTTTCTGGGAAAACAGACCCATCTCTGTGTCCCAGCCTGGTTTGTTGCCAGGATTGGGAATGTAGGCTGCAAAGGGCTCGGTCTCTGGCCGCAGCTCATTAATTAAAATTCTGATTTCTTTTATCTGCAGAGCATTTTAGGATTCATGAACTATTTTGACAGTTCCATTCAACTCACAGCATCCAGGTTTCAGTGCATACCCAGGTTTCAGCGCAGCTTCCAGACTAAGACAGACTAGGAAGAAAGGCCTGGAGATCTATGTCCAAAAAAAATCAGTGAAAACCTTATGGATCACAACTGGTCTGATTCTGTTGTGCATGGGGTGATCATGAGTCGGGAGCTGACTCGACGGTAGCTAACAACATCCCTGGGAAGTAAGCAGGACTGGATTTATTACCCTCATTGAGGAAGCGAGCCAACAGAGGAGCTGAGAACCGTGTAACTTGCGCACAGCCCTGAGCGAGGACTCCTACCCAGGTGTCCTGACTTGCAGTCCAGGGCTCCTCACATTCTTCCGCTTGCACCTGAGTGGGCCTAATGAGGTTATCCAAACCTGGGAGTGGAACATCTAGGGGCTCAGGCCCTGGGGAAGAAAATGGGCCTCCTCTTTTCACAATAGGATTGCTCGGTGGAGCAATTCTGATGACTGTGGCAGGGTGGTGTGGGTGTGATTTATTTGACTGACGGTCCATCTCTACCCACTGATGCAGAGATTTGTCTGTTTTGTTCACTGCTCTATCTCCAGTGCCAAAGAGTGTCTGGCACATAAAAAAAAAAACAAAAAGGCACATAGTAGGTGCTTAATAAAGATTTGGTAAGTGAATGAGTGAGTGAATGAACAAATGAATGAAGCAGTCTCTCTCAGGACCGAGGTCCACTCTCCTTCGGGCTCCCTCCAGGCATCCCTTTTTGGGACACTCAGACCCTCTTGGCTCCTTCATCTCTGAGAAGTTGATGTCCAAGGACCAAGGACCAAGGTGTCGTGTTTGGAGAGCAGCAACATCTGTCAGCCACAGCCTGCCCTGGAGGAAGGAAGCCCTGCTTGGGGTCAAGTCCCAGATGTTCTTTTCCAAACTCTTCAAAAAATTCGAGAAGACATTGGTTTGTCTTTCTTTGGAACTGAATGAATCAATTAATGCGAATATTCTGCAGGTATTTTTGAGCAGTGCCTCTCTGCCAGGCCTTACACTAGCCTCGGGGATTGCTACAGTGACCCAGCCGGGCCACCCTCTATGTGTGGGGCCTTGGAGGAGGCAGAGGAGAGGGCCACGGATACCACTGAGCCTGCCCTTTTCCTCGGAGTGTCATTTGTCTGCTTCTGCACAACAATCTACCCCAAGTTTAGTGGGATAAAACAATAACGGTCATCTATTATTGTCCTTCATGGTTCTGGGGTTGAGTGGATTCAACTAGGTGGTTCTCGCCTGGGGACCCCCATGCACCTGCAGTCACATGGTAGCTGGAGTCACCTTGGAGGCATCTTAACTCTCATGTCTGATGTTAAAGCTGGCTGTCAGGTAGAACCTCTGAGGCTTCTCCGTGTGGCCTGAGCTTCCTCACAGCATGGCGAATGGGTTTCCAGAATGAGCTTCCAAGAGCCAGAGCCAGGTGGAAGCTGTGCTGCTGCCTTCTATGACCTAGAGAGTCCATAGGGTCATTTCTGCCATTCTCTATTGGCCAAGGCACACAAAGACCTATTCAGGTACAAAAGGAGGGACAGAGATTCTACCTCTTGTGGAGTTGTGGCAACGTCCCATTGCGAGAAGACTGGGAAGGCTGGAAGATGTTGTGGTGACCACTTAAGACAATATACTCCATCATGCTCAGAGATCCTGGAGTGGAGGATGGACCTTACTTGTGATCCCTCTTTATCTCTTCCTGCCTTCCTTCCTTCTCTTCCACACCCAGCAAACAGCAGTCCAGGCCAGGTGGGAGAGAGTCCTTATTCATCCTGTCCTCTGAGACAGCTCACAGTCCTCCTCACAGCTGCCAGTTCCTCCAAACCTTCCACAAGGCTGCCAGGTATGCCCTGCAGCTGGGGGCCCATCAGCTGTCAGATCAGAACAAGAAGAACGACACAGGCCCTACCGTCATTATGAGGAGCGTGGGGTGGCAGAAAGGACAGAATATTTAGAGTCTTACAACCTGGGCTTGAATCCCCTTCCTAGCTCTGCGCCCCTGGGAAAACAACAACAATATCCACAACACTATTTTAATATTTTATGTTACTGCTCACTAGCGTTTTCCAGGACCAGGCCCTGGCTAAAGCTTTTAGTATCTATTTTCCTGCTTAAACCTCCCAAGAACACAATAGGTAGCTATTGTTATGCCCATTTTGTAGATGAAGAAACTGAGGCTCAGAGAGGCTAAATAACCCATCTAAGCTCATACAGAATCCTGGGATGGTACAAACAGTGAATGCACTATGCCGTTAACTGAAAGGTTGGAGTTGCAGGTCTACCAAAAGGCACCTCAGAAGAAAGACCTGGCGATCTGTTTCCAAAATCAGCCATTGAAAACCCTATGGAGCACAGTTCTACGCTGACACACACGGGGTGGCTGAGTTGGCATTGATTCAACGGCAACTGCGAAGGTCACCCAGCTGAGCAGAAGAGCTGAGGCTGGAAACCAAACCCATCTGACTCGAACTTTGAGCTAAGTCCTTCCCCCACGTATTTCCCCACTCTGATGCTTGGTGTCCTCGTTCAGGGCTAACGGGATTAATAATGCCAGGCGTCTAGGCTTGTTCTGAGAATCTGGGATCAAGAGACGTTGAAGAAGTCCCATCATGAGCCCAGATGTGGGCTGGAATATCCCAGCTGATGAGAGGGAGAGGCTGTGACCTGTCTGCCAGCAGTTTTAGGTTCTCTAGGACCAAGAAACCCTGGTGTTGCAGTGTAAAGCACTGCATTGCTAACTGAAAGGTTGATGGTTCAAACCCACCAGTCGCTCCACAGGAGAAAGATGTGGCAGTCTGCTTCTGTAAAGATTACAGCCTTGGAAACCTTATGGGGCAGTTCTACTTTGTCCTGTAGAGTTGCTCTGAGTCGGAACCCACTAGATGGCAATAGGTTTGGTTTTAGGACCAGGCCCCACAGCCTCTGGCCCAGCTCTGCAGATGGTTCGCTGCTCTCTGCTGCCTGCCCCCTCCACTCTCCCACCCTCTCCTCCTGCTGCCTCCACCCTCTGTCCTCTGGGCTTCCCAAACCAGCAGGGCTTGCAGGCTCCTCAGTGCTCCCACCAGCTGGAGAAACAGCCTTCGGAAGGCGACAGTTTTAAAGGGGAAGTGCCATGTTGAGACAGGCAGATTTGTCAAAGTCCCTGACGCCAAGTCAGAATAACAAGCTGCGTCTGGTATTTCACTTGGTTTTCTTGCTTTTTCTTTCTTTCTTCTTCAAAGCTGATGGGGGAAAAATGCAAACAAGAACCCATATAAGGTGTGTGGGATGGGGGCAGGGCATCCTTTGTGACCGGGTGAGCCAGCCATTGCTCAGAGTCCTTGAGAGGATGTAGCTGGTAAATTCCCAGTAACTGGTGGCTTTCATGGCTCCAGCATCACCCCAAACCCAAACCCATTGCCGTGAGTTGATTCCCACTCAGAGCAATCCCATAGGGTTTCCAAGGCTGTATGTCTCTGTGAAAGCAGACTGCCACATCTTCCTCCCGAGAAGCCGCTGGTTTTTTCAAGCTGCTGGTGGCTTCGAACTGCCGACCTTTCAGTTAGCAGTTGATCAGTTTAACCACTGCACCACCAGGGTTCCTTCAACATCACCCACTCCCCATCAAAATCCAAATCCTTGCTCAAAACTCTCTGATGTGTTCTCATCTGCGCCATCATATCATCCAAACTCCTCTTCCTGGCCAACCAGGCCCTACAAGGCCTGTGTTCCTCATCCACCCCTCTGACCTGACTGACTTCTTCTCTGCCTCAGCCCACTCCAGCCACACTTACCTTCCTCTTTGCCAATGTCCAAACCCACTGTGCCCATCCTTACCTCAGGGCTTTTACACTCCAACTTTCCTCTGCCCCTGTGAGCCATCTTTCTATCACCTCCTCCGAGCAGTCCCCCCTGATAACCCTATTTGAAGTAGACGTCCCTCCACCAGCCATTTCTATCCCCTTACCTTGATTTATTTTCCCTCATGGCTCTTCTTTTTATCACCACCTGAAATTATGTTATTATTATATTGTTATTATTGTGTTTATGGCTCTCTCTCTCAACCCTATTACAATTCACAGGGGCAGAGGCTGTCTGTCTTGTTCACTTCTGTTTGTCCGGCATCTGGAACACAGCCAATAAATAGTAAGATCACAGTAAATATTTGAGGAATGAATGAATGGATAAGAGAATGAATGAATGAACGGTCCCTCTAGAAACTGACTGGGGTTATGAAATAGAATCAAGAACCACTGCAGTCAGTTCTCCGGAGAACAGGCCACCTCAGGAAGTCACAGGGTAAGTGGGAGGGGGGCAGGCAGGTAATGAATGGGGGAGGGAGGCAGCTCAGCAGCCCTGCTGATGAAATCAGTCAGAGCTTAGAGACCCCAGAGGGGCTTCATCTCTTTAGAGGCCACCACCAGCCCACACTGTAGAGGATGGCAGAGGCTAGGGGATTAGGAGCCAGACCCCAGTTTTGGGTCCCAGCTCTGCAGCTTTCTAGCTTTGCGACTTGTGGAAGAGTCAGTTAACCATGCCGAGCCTCAGTTTCTCCCTCTGTGAAGTGGCCAAGGACAACATAGCTCTTGTGAGGATTACACAACAAGATGTGTCTAAAGCTCTTATACTTGGCATATTACCAGTTAACAGAGGCGATTATAATTATATTTGTTGTCTCTGTCCTCTGGGAAGTTATAGTTTACAACCCAAAGCTGATCTCTATCTGACGGCGTGGATTTACTCACTGGGGTAGTCTTTCTCTCCTTTCAGATTTTACCAGAAGTTGCCAGCTTTAGGGGAAAAGCACAAGACCTGACTCAGAAGAATAGGCAGGGTCCTGGCTGTGGGGCCCGGGACCTGTGGCTTGGCCTCGTCACGGAGATTTGCTGAGGGACCTGCCCACGCACGCCCCGAGGCACACATGAAGCATCACTCTGAAGCTTAGATATTCAGTCTTTATATCTAAAATCGTGTATCTTTCACCTGATCTTAGTTGTATAGTTCATTCCACAAATTCGCCCGGGTTTACTTGTGTTTCCTCACTTATCTGTAAACTGGTACGGACCCTGCATGCTGGTTAATCTGCCCCTGCTGTTTCCTGTGGCCACTGGGACAGATTACCACACACTTGGTGGCTTAAAACAACAGAAACTTATTCTGTCACAGTTTTGGAGGCCAAAGTCCACTTTTAAGGTGTTAAAAGCGTTGATTTCTTCTGGAGACCCTGAGGCAGAGTCGGCCCCATGTCTCCTTCCTAGCTTCTGGTGAAAGCCAGCAATCCTTGGTGTTCCTTGGTTTATAGGTACATGATTCTAATCTCTGTCTCCGTCCTCACATGTCTTTCTTTTCTGTGTGTCCCTGTGTTTCCTACTTTCCTGCCTCTTGTCAGGATACCTGGATGATCTCATTTCCAGATCCTTACCTTCATCACATCTGCTAAGACCCTTTTTCCAAATAATGTCCCTTTTACAGGTCCTGGGGTTAGGACTTGGACATATCATTTTGGAGAGGGTACCACTCAAGCCACTACGTAAAGTAGGTATTTATACAAAACAAATAAGTAGCTAGAGGGACAGTTATACACAAAATAGATAATAAATCATTTTATCTATTTATGGAATCTCAGATACCTGTATACAGGGAGACAAGGAGTGGACAGTGAACAGAAGCGACTCAATGTAGGTTCGAATCCCGGCTCTGCCATTTACTGAGTATATTTTGGGCAGGTGATGAAGTGGTTAAGAGCTCGGGTGCTAACCAAAAGGTCGGCAGTTCAAATCCACCAGCTGCTCTTTGGAAACCCCATGGGGCAGTTCTACTGTGTCCTGTAGGGTCACTGTGAGTCGAGATGGACTCGATGGCACCTAACAATAACAACAACGGCATCTTGGGCAGATATGTTACCTTCTCTCTGCCTTGGGTTTCATCATCACTTCGTATCTAAAACAAGAAAGCAATAGGACCGACCTTGAAGATGTGTTTTGAAGATTACTTGACAAAAATCATATAAAGTACTTACATGGTGTCTAATATAGTGAACAATAGGTTAAAAAAAGCACCTACAATAAGGTGAACTTTGCAGCAATATGTGAGGGTATGATGTTAAAATGCTTTATTAACTGTGACATGCTATCCAGATACAAGGTGTTCCCACCACACTTTACCTGCAAGATGAGGCCCTGCAGCTTTGGTGGAATCCAATGTGACTGTCAGTTGTTTCTAGAAAGTTCTCTTTTCCATCACCTCGCTGCGCCCCAGCCTCCGTCTCCTTGCTGATGGGCAGCGGGTGCCTGTGTGAGCCAATACTGATGGGCATTTGGGCAGCTCACTCTTTGCGGGAAACGGGAAGAGAATCCCTCTCTACTTCGTTGCCCTGGTGAGTCCAGATCTCCGTGACTTGTGACTTGTTGGATGTTGTTTTTCAAAGCAAGGCTCTGAGGTATGTGGTTTTGGTGGTGGAAAGGAAAGGGTTTGCCTGAATGGGGGTTATTTGGGGAACACAACCCACCACCTAGCCCCTCAGCCACTTCTCCTGTGTCACTGCTTAGCCCCAGTGACCAGGTTAGAATTATGTTTCATGTCTGGTGTCCTTCCAGGGGAGAATGTGGTCAGGGCTCTTTGGCCAGCCTGGGGGAGGCCAGATATTCTATTCTTTTTGAACTATTTCAACCTCACTTGCCTCAGAAGGATGCTGCCACATCTGTACTGGCTCGAAGGTGCTCATGATCAGGGAACGTCCCTTTGGGCTTTAATATCTTCCTTTTTTTTTTCTCTCCAGCAAAGCTTGGGCCAGGAGGTCCTAGAAGGTTCTGGGAGTCATCAAGGTCCTAGGAGACATGAAGAAACTCATCGAACTATCCTGGGTGTCCGCTTCTCTCATCTTAAACCTAGGACTCATGGCTCAGATGCTTTCTCTGTGCAAGGCTGATTGAGAGCCTGGCCTGAGGAGATGAGAAAGTGTCAGCAATGATGCAGGCTTTGGAATTACAGCCAGAATGATCCTGGCAGTGGAAGAAAGGCCTGGCAAACTATGTCCATAAGATTACAGCCATTGAAAACCCTACGGAGCACAGTTCTACTCTGACACACAGGAGGTCACCATGAGTCAGAGTCAACTTGATGGCAATGGGTTTACTTGTTTTTTTAATCCTGGAAGCATGCTTCACGCTTTCTTTGCTTGATACTCCACTTTGGCTGGAGAGGCCAAATATGATGTGGGAAAGAGCATAAACCCTGGAGCTAGGTTGCCGGGGTTTGATATTCCGGCTCTGCTACTTACTGACCTGTCTCAATTTTCCCATCTGTTAAATATAGATAAAAATATTGTCTACGTCATGGTGTTACTAAGAGAATTAAACCACACCAAACCTGTTGCTGTCAAGCCAATTCCAATTCATAGTGTCCCCCATAGGACAGAGTAGAACTGCCTTATGCAGTTTCCAAGGAGTGGCTGGTGGGTTTGAACTGCCGACCTTTTGATTAGCAGCCAAGCTCTTAAGCACTGCGCCACTAGGGCTCCCCTATGAGAATTAGCTGAGTTAGCATTTGTAAAGCAACTAGGACAGTGCCTGGTACATAGCAAGCAAGGACAGTTCCTGTGCCCCCCATTGGGACGGGGCAGTGTTGCAATCCACAGACGGTTGACAGAACACCTCTCTCCTCTTTATGTGAAAAATTCTGGGGTGTCACCTCCCAGAGGTGCAGTTTGTATGGGCTGGTTGGAATCAGGTGGAAAACAGATCAAGAAATGATTCTAAGCACAGAAGCTGCCTGGAGATTTTCTAAAAAATTCTCTTATTGCCTTCATTAACGTCCAGGATGGGAGGGCAAAAATCGTATTAGGTAAGTTAGGAGGGAATGCTGCTATGTGGTGGAAGAAAATGGGTTTTGATGTCGAACACTTCAATTTGAGTTCAAATTTACTATCTGTGTGGCTTTGGAAAAGTTGTTTAGCCTCTCTGAATCTCAGTTTCTGCATCTATAAAGTGTAGGTAGCAATCTTTTCCTTTCAGGGCTCTTGTGAATAGAATGCAATGTTGCAAATATCTAACACAGTGCCTTTGTGGTAAATTAAATATGGTTACACAATTTAGCTGTGCCTCCTACCAAGAGGTAGAGTCCATTTTTCCACCTCTTGAATCTGGATTGGTCTTGTGACCTGCTTTGACCAATAGAATGAAAGGAAAATGATGTCATGTGACTTTGGAGGCTAGGCCTTAAGAAGCCTTGCAGTTTCCACCTTGGCCCTCTTGGAATGTTGCCCTGAGGCCACCAGGGCATGAGAGATCACATGGAGGAGTACAGGATGTCTAACCAGGTGCTCCAGCACAGCTGCCAGACACGTGAGTGAGGCTACTTTGGGGTTGATACAAGGAGGAGAACCACCCAACCACCTTACAGAATTGTGGAAAGTAATAAATGTTGTTTCAACTCATCAAGTTTTTGGGGGTGGTGTGTTGCATAGCCAAGGCTACCTGAAGCAGTCCTCCATATAGACTGGTTGAATAATAGTAGATATGAAAGTCCTTGGAAAACTACAGCAGTAGCTTTTAAGCACAAGTCACTGTTATTATTGTTATTATTCATGCTAGTTAGTTACAGTAATAATACAGTGCAAGGTAACACAAGATGACTATCATTGCTGTTTGATGACTTCTCATTTCTTTTCTCCTTCGAGAAGACTACCATTGGTTGGAACAGGTTTTGACAGGCTCAAACAAGTAGCAACCGGCTTTGCACACACATATTGTAAATCTCCATGTCTTTTCGTTTCAGTAATAGCTCTGCCTTGCCTCATTTGGCGACCTGGGATGGCGCCATGGCTCCTATTAATATTGCCATACGTGGCAGCCTTGCTCTGGAGTGCCACGCTCTCACTGCCTGTATGGGGCACGGAGCCTATTTTTAGTGTTTTACATCTATAATTATGTATGTTTCACTGCTTCTCAGAAGCATATTTGCTCTGGGGAGAGGCTACAGTTATGTAATCCCAGTTATTTTTGATAGGGCGGAGCGTGTTAGACCAACCTGCTAAGTCTCATTCAGGCGGAAAAAAACTTCCAACTGCTTCTTTCTCACTCAGATGCACATATACAGGGATAATATTTGAAATATTTAAGTACTGGTAAAGCCAGGATCTCAGAAAAAAAAGGCTTGGTGATCTACTGCAGAAAAATCAGCCACTGGAAACCCTATGGCGTGTAGTTCTACTCTGACACACATAGGGTCCCCATGAGTTGGAATCAACTCAATGCCAACTACTTAGTTAAAGCAAGGATGGTGAGACTTCAACTCACTTGCTTTAGACACATCGTCAGGAAAGACCAATAGCTAGAAAAGAACATCATGTTTGATAAAATAAGAGGGCCGATGAGAAGGAGGGAAATGCTTAATGAGATGGGCTGGTATAATAGCAGTAACAATGAACTCAAACATACCAGTGATCATGAAGATGGCACAGGTTGAGGCAACATTTTGTTCTAAGGTTGTGGTAAAGCATGGTCTCCGACAATTCAGAATGGAGCCAGTCATTACACCAAACTAATATTTATGGCCTGGATGTTAGCTCTGCTGTAAGGGCCAATTCAGTTTATGAATCAATTTTTGATTTTTACAAATTAGAGTTCCCTTCAAGGAGACCCATCAATTGGGGAGTGGCGCTCAGCCGTTCTTGCTGCCTGGATCAATTCCCCAAGGTCTCATGTCCTTGACCAAGAAGTTTCCCCGACTGAGTTTTCTACGCTAGCAGGAAGAGGAAACAGCAAAGTCAAGGCTAAGTGTGTGGACCCAGTTAGGGAGACCTAGGGCCCAGCATCAGCAGGTGGAGCAGGTGACTTGGGGAGTTCCCCACTCTGGCAGCTGGGAGGAGGTCTGGGCAGCATCCATGGGGCTTACAGCTGCAGAATCCAGACAGGGAGATAAGTGGGGGTCAAGGCAGCAGCAGCTGGAGGAGGAAATAAGCAGAGGTAGGCAGAGTCCCAGGTCTGGAGAAACCAGACGGTCAGAGAAGGACCCGTAACAGGCACGTCTGCATGGAAAAAACAGAGTCTTCATTCGTTCATCAACTCATCCATTCATTCAGCAAACATCGGCAAAGCACTGTGAACCAGATACTGTCCTAGGTATTGGGAAAACAAAAATTTCCCTGTGCGTTCAGTTTACTTACTAAATATCTTACCTTGTGTATTAAAACATTCCAGTAGAAAACCTAGGAAATAGAGAAAAGTGTAAAGAAGAAATTTCCTGGAGCCTTATCTCTTAGAGATGATGCTTTTTAATATTTGGTATCTATCTTTCTTGTTTTATCTTTCTTGTTTAGGAGCCCCTGGGCGGTGCAAATGATTCATGCGCTCAGCTGCTAAGCCAAAGGCTGGAGGTGTGAGTCTACCCAGAGATCCCTTGGAAGAAAGGCCTGGTGATCTACTTCCAAAAACTCAGCCTTTGAAAACCCTATGGGACACAGTTCTACTCAGACACACACAGGGCCGCCATGAGTCAGAATCGACTCAACAGCAGCTGTATTTTTTTTTTATGCTTCTTGTTATTTATGTATAATATGTATTTTTCCCCTCAGAATTGGGGTCCTATTGTATAAACTATTTTTTTTAACTTGGTATAATATTGTGAGAAATTTGTTATACATCCAACGTCCTTTGTGAATCAGACTTTTAACAGACGCAGAGAATTTCATCTTAGAGACATACAGTATATAACTGACCTGCGATTGTTAATCATAAACGTCGTCTTCATAGAAAGAACTTTACATCCAAAAAAGCTGTCATTTACATACCATGAAAAGATGCCACTGAGTTCCTTTCCTGGAAAATGGCAAGGCTCTAGTGAAGGTCTTCTGTATCTGAGAAGTGTATCAGAACACGAAAGAGTGAAAGTTACAGTATTAAGGCAAATAATCTTCAATTCGTTCTAATTTCTACAAATTTTGTTAAACTTCTATACTTCTAACACATTATTTTAACTACTGTTACTTGCATAATGATAATAAGCAGTGTTGGCAAGGGTGTAGAGAAAGGAACACATACATATTTCTGGTGAAAGTTCAAGTTTGCATTGTGTTGAAAGATTTTTAAATGCTCAGACCCAGCGTTGTGCCTTCTAAGAATTTATGTTAAGGAATTCATATTACAGATGTGTACAAAGATTTATGAAAAACAATATTTATATCAGCCTTATTTTTGTCCTTAACACATAGTAACTTCTAAAAATGGAAGCTGTAATTACCAGTATTATCATCGTCAATTCCTTTTCCAGCCCCATCTGGCTTTTAGAATGAGAATATTATAATTAATATATTTTCACATTGTGTGTCATCTCTTTCCAGAATTATTTTTTGACACTTGCATTATTTTATAATCGTGTTAACTGCAATTACTGAGAATTAACTAAGTTTCTTGGTTCTCTGCTCAGCAATGCTTTGCTGAGCTTTTACACAGCTTTTCCTTGGATCTGAATTATTTATTTTGCTTCATTTTTCAGCCACCTGGGGTATTTGTTGGATTCTTTTTTTTCAAGAAAGCGATAGCTGTGGTGTATGTTCTGAATTCTCCCACATAAGATTACCCATATATAAGAATGACAGCTTGGCTGCCTATATAATTCTGCGTTCTCAATTTTATTCCTTGGAAGTCTTTAGAATTTGATTCATTTAATCTTAGAATTTACTGTGAAGTATGATGTCTAATGGCACTTTTTTTTCCTTCTTTCTTTTACAGATAACTTGGGATTCCCCCCCGCCCAGAGAACTAATTGTTTATAGTATTTTTTTTTTTCTTTATCCTTGAAATGCAAACATTTTACCCATGTGAGTCTCAAGGAACTTTTGCAGGAGCCGGCAAATATTTCCCTAAAGGGCCATGCAGTTTCAAGGGCCATAGAGTCTCTGTCCCAGCTGTGCCACCCTGCTGATGTAGGGCAAAAGCAGCCATAGGCAATATGGAAATGAATGAATGTGACTGTGTTCCACTAAAACTTTATTTAAAAAACACACGAACATTTTGATCAAAGATTCTATAAAAGAATTCTGATCCAAAGGGGCAATTTTTTTTTTTAATGAGTTATAGTTGCTCTGTGTTTAACTGTTTGAGGAATCACCAGACTGTTTTCCAAAGCAGCTGCACCATTTTACGTTCCCACCAGCATGTATGAGAATCCCAGTTTCTCCACATCCACACCAACAGTTATTATCTGTCTTTTTTTATCATAGCCAACCCGCTGTCGTTGTAAAAGGTGCTGTCAAATTGATTCTGACTCATAGTAACCCTATAGCCACCCTAGTGGGTGTGAAAAGGAGCCAGGGTGATGCAATGGTTAAGCGCTCGGTTGTTAACCAAAAGGTCAGCAGTTTGAACCTACCAGCAGCTCCACAGGAGAAAAGGCCCAACGATGCACTCTCATGAAGATTACAGCCTAGAACACCCTATGGGCAGTTCTACTCATCGCAATCAACTGGAAGGCACACATCACCAACAGTGGCTGTGAATGGGTATGTCATGGTGGGCTCTCACTAAACTTTGTAGAGCCTTTTCTGATTGGACCTAGGTGGTGTAATCATCACCATGACTGGTCCCTTTGGTGCTGGCTTGACTAGACCTGGGTCATGAATTCCACCCTGAAGCTCTTCCCAGACAGTGAGAACTCAAAATGAGGGAATGGTTGATTCCAGCCTAAAAACAAAAAAACAACAAACCAAATCCATGGCTCATGGCAACTCCACGTGTTATGGAGTAGAACAGCTTCATAGGGTTTTCTTTCCATAATCTTTAACAGAGTGCCAGGCCTTTCTTCCACAGTACCATTGGGTGGGGTCAAATTGCCAACCTTTAGTAGTCTGTCAAAAACCATTTGTGCCACCCAGAGACCTAGAATGAGGGAAGGATTGATTCCAAGTAAAAAGTCAGAGTAATTAGTATTATAAAAGGAGCTATTTGTTGGAAAGATGAAGAATGAATTTCCACTAAAGCCCAGATACTGGGAGTTTGTTGGGCCAGTGCCTGGATCTATGCCTGGCATGGGAGTCTGCATCAGTGTTTAAGTCCTGGATCATCTCTGCTAGAAGTCCCTGGGTGGTACAAAGGGTTAACATGCTCAGCTGCTAACCGAAAGGTTGGCGAGTTGAGTCCATCCAGAGGTGTCTTGGAAAGGCCTGGAGATCTGCTTCTGAAAAATCAGTCTTTGAAAACCCTATGGAACACAGTTCTACTCTGACATACGTGGGGTCACCATGAGTCTGGGAACTGACTTCATGGCAACTGTGCTGTCTGTCGTGAGCTCCCCTCTCTCTGTGCCCTTGGCTCCGCTGGCACCTCTTCACGGCACCGACCAGGTCCAGATGTTCTAGTCCACTCCCACCTCTAGTTCTCACCCTTGAGAGGGCTGTTAGTGAAATTCCATCAAGCTGACTGCTCCTTCATATTTCAGAAATCATGAGTTCAAGTGGCCGGTCCTTCTGTCTGATCCACCTTCTCTGTATCTAACAGACCTTATGGCCTATAAATGTCTAATACACTTCTCTAATACCCAGTGCTGAAATAAGGTTTTTTTTTCTGTTTTTATATACTGCTGGTCATTTCCTTGGGAATCTGGGAGTTAGATGAAAGTTAGATGTGCTTAAGTTGTCATCGTCCTGTACTTAAGTAGTACTTCAGCTTCTAAGCCCCAAGCAATCTATTTGTTGTTGCAATCTGCATTGTAAATTATGCTACTTCAAAAACACATCACATGTCATAGGACACCCCCACTGAGTCAATAGCACAATAAATCCAGGTACCACTTATTGAAGGCTTCCTACACACCAGGCACTGTGTGATAGACTTTTCGCGCATTGCCTCATTTAATCCTCATAAGAGTCCCATGGGTATTATCAATGAGAGGAGGCTCAGAGAGGTTAAGTGACTTGCCAAAAGTCACACAGTAAGTCACAACAAGTCACACATAGTGACAGAATCTCGAAGTGTCACCACCTCCCACCATATTCTTCCCATCACTTCACTCACCTACATCCAATCTCACCAAATCCTGCAGCGCCTTCCTTGTAAAGCTCTAAAATGCTCTTCCTGGACTGCCCCTTCCTTGGTCCCGCCATCGTCATTACTTGCCTGGGCTCCTGGCCCCAGTTTTACCCCCTCTAGCCAGTGTGAATTTTCTATAGTGCAGAACTGGTCATGTCACTTTCCTGATTCACACCCATTCAAAGCCACCGCACTCAACCCTGATGCTGACTTGAACCACTTGCAATTCCTTCCACATGCCACGCTTCCTCTTACCTCTGCCTCCCACACCTCACCCGGTTCTTCTCCACTCTCCTTAGAAAGCTAAATCTCTGTAGCAGCCAATGGAAGGAGTCACTCTTTTATCCCACCACCTCTGCAGCCATCAGCCCTTTAGGCAAGGAGAATGCTCATCCAGCAACTTTGAGTCTCAGTACCCTATTTGGTTGAACTGTTTACCAGGATATCCTCAGAGTCACACTAGAAAAACCACCATGGTCATTTGGTTGACCTTAAATCCTTTCCTTAATGAACCAAAGCCAAAAAACCAAACCTCTTGCCGTTGAGTCAATTCTGACCCGCAGACTCACGGCAACCCCATGTCTTACAGAGTAGAACAGCTCCATAGGGTTTTCTTGGCTGTAACCTTTTTGAAAACTGATTGCCAGACATTTCTTCCATGGCACCTCTGGGTGAGTTTGAACCACCAATCTTTAGAGTAGTAGTCAACTGCAAACCATTTGCGGCTCTCTGCTGGAGAAAGACATGCCAACGTGTTTCTGTAAAGATTACAGCCTTGGAAGCCGTATGTGGCAGTTCTTTTCTGGCCTATGTGGTTGCTATAGCGTTGTTATGAGTTGGACTCTACTTGATGACAACAGGTTATATATTTACCATAGGGTCTAGGCCAAGCTAAAGCATACCCTCACGTTTCCCCGTCTTCATCTCTCTTTCTTTCTCTGGCCATTTGGTTACTTTCAAGGTAAGACCTGCTTCTGGAAAGCGGTCAGGGCTGTAAAGGAGAGGCGCACGGCGTTTCCATTATTCATGAGCAGCAGGGCTCGCAGTCCACAGATGGAGGTTCTGAGTGGAGGGTCCCCAGCAGGCCATGTGTCCTACTTCAGGAGGTATAAAAGGCCAGGTTGGACGCCTGTAGGATGGGTAAACAAACCCATACATTTGCTACAAAAAAAAAGAAAGAAAGGATGAAAAGAAATATTGATTATGTGGCATTTAAGTGCCTGGGGCTTTAACAGACATTCAAAATTGGACGCATTGCTCAAGATCAATAGCAGGTTTTATGCTTCTGACCTAAAAAGTGCCAGCACTGTGTAATTTAAACACAGACAGCTACGGGTGTATCTCCGAACACCTGGCTCGCCCTGTCAGGTACCTCTGACACACCTGCTCACTCCTCCACGGCCATGTTCCTTTTCTTAAGAAGATGACACTGGATAAAAATAAAAGGATCTGGGGGAGTGTGGAATCAACGTCTCTGATATCATTACCTGAAATGATAGCCTCACAGAGCAGGACTGAATGGCTGGGGTTAAGCCTCAGGGAAGAGCAGCTGATGGGGGAGGTGGCTGGGTTGGCAACGGAGAGAAGGGTTGGGTACCCCCCTGTGCCCAGGGCTGTGCTGGGTGCACCCACACATGTTCCTCTCCCTCCCCTGCTTTGTAACGGCCTTGTGAGAAGGGGGAGCCCTGGTGGCCCAGCGCACAAGAGCACAGCTGCTAACCAAAAGGTCAGCAGTTTGAATCTACCAGCCACTCCTTGGAAACCCAGTGGGGCAGTTCTACTCTGTCCTATAGGGTTGCTATGAGTCAGAATCAACTCGACAGCAATGGGTTTGGTTTGTGAGAAGGGAGATGCCCAGTTTTACAGAGGAAGAAACATAGTGTCCTTGATTTAATAGGGGTGGGATGCAGCCAGAGGGATGGCCTAGATGATTTCTAAGGGGATATTTGTGCCCAAAAATTTCCAAACATGCACAAACATGTGTGTGCGCGCGCACACACACACACACACACACATACTTCTCTTCAGTGGAACAAACCAACCTCCACTATGCTGAGAACATAGGCACGTCACCAATACAGGCATGGACTCTGACTGTCTGAGGTTCAATCTCAGCTCTACCTATTACTAGCTGGGTCTTTGGACCAGTGACTTTGCTTGCCTGTGCCTCGGTTTCTGCATATGTAAAGTGGGGATCTGTTGTTCGGTGCCGTCAAGTTGATTTTCAACTCACAGAGACCCCACATGACGTAGAACTGCCCCACAGGGTTTTCTTGGCTGGAATCTTTACGTCAGCAGATAGCCAGGTCTTTGTTCCGTGGAGCCACTGGGTGGGTTTGAACTGCCAACCTTTCAGTTAGCAGCCTAGTGTTTAAGCATTGTGATACCAGGTCTCCTTAAAATAGGGATAATAATAAAAGAATCTACTGCCTAGGGTTCTTGAGAAGATTCAAAGTTAATATAGGTAGAAGGAGATTACAGCCAAGAAAACCCAAAAGGGCAGTTCTACTAAAGGACCCCAGGCGAGTGCTCGGTTGTATAACCAAAGGATTCAAACTCACCTGGGGCTCCGTGGGAGACAAGACCTGGAGATCTCCTTACATAAAGACTGCAGCCTAGGAAACCCTGTGGGGCAGGTGTACTGTGTCATATAGGTTTGCTATGAGTTGGAGTCAACTCAACGGCGTACAACAACAGTAAAGGTGAAGCTTAGCACATAGCAAGCACTCAGTAAATGCTACCTAGCTTTAACAGCTAGCAGCTAGTAGTAGGCAGGCAAAATCAGCTGTCATTGAGTCCATTCCAATTCATGATGACCCCGTGTGTGTCACAGTAGAACTGTGCACCACAGGGTTCTTTTCCCCCAATGGCTGATTTTTCAGAAGTAGATGGCCAGGCCTTTCTTCTGAGGCACCTCTGGGTAGATTCAAACCTCCAACCTTTCAGTTAGCAGCCAAGTGCGTTAATCATTTGCACCACCCAGGGACTCCAGGAGGCAGGCAGACCTAGCAGAGAAGGTGGGTGCGCTTCAGGTTGTAGACGCAGGCTTCTATGTTGATTTTGACAGAGACGTCAGTTCGTTCAGATTGAGGTGAGCCGAGGTCCGTCCCTGACGTTCTGAGCGTGTGTATGAGAGCTGCAGCTTGGTGCCAGCCTCCAGTGATCCTAACTGGCTGCTCCAGGCTACCCTCCAACCCCAGCTACCTCGGGCAGTGCGCCTTAGAGCCCCGACCAGAGCCCCAGCACAGGGTGAGCCTGTCAGTCTCTGGGTGCCCTGGCTCCCATCCGCCCACAGGGACCAGTGTGGCCCCTTCCATGACCGCTTTGTTTAGAGGCACATGTGCAGAGTTGCCCAAAGTCCTTTGCCTTAATTTTGTGGCAGGATAAGACGACTAATCTGTTTTGACATGCTATCTAAACGGCCCTGAGATCAGTATATGGAAGGAGTCATCCATAAGTCATGTCTTTTATACACACGTACTGGTGTGTACAAGAGAAAGAGTTGTATTGGCTGCAAGAGACTGAATAATAATGGCCATTATTATGACGAATTCAGGGTCGCCACATTCACTCCACATATCAAATCCCCTTTCAATGAGGCCAGTTCCATCAGCTGTCAGATTCTATTAAATATATCCCTCAGACTACTGACCAGCTGACAGGAGAAAAACTCCAAACCGGACACCCGCCATTAGCATTATAAAATGTGAAATCAGCTGGAAGGAACGATAACAGAACTGAAAACAGAAGAGATGAAAATCTCCAATGCCCTCGTGTCCTCCTAAATAGAAACCCCCATAAAATACTGAGGTAAAAAAAAAAACAAAAACCCAAAAAACAAAACACACACACCAAAAACAAAACAAAACAAAGGTCGTCCTGTTGTATGCTTCATAACATATAATGGTTCTTTTACCTTTTGTTAATGCAAGATTTGCATAAATGTTTCGTGGGGTTAATACAATGCATAAATAGCAACGTTTATTAGGCACATCTGTGCTGTTTTCCCAGCTAATGTCCTGTTTCTTCCAAGTCAATGAAATCTAACCTGTCATAGGGTTGGACTGTTAAAATACTTGTGCAAGGGTTGTGATCATATTTTACACTTTTGCCGATGTGCCGGTCCTACCAGAGAATTTCTTAATCAGGCAAGAAGTGGTGATGGCTAGCACCCTACAAGAGGGTAAGGAGTTTCCCTTGGAGAATCAGCATTGGGCCTCTCAGGGAATCAGGCCCTGAGGAGAGGCCCTGGAAGGGGAGAAGAAAGATTTCTCTATGTTGACTAGATCTGCCTGCTAAATCTTCAGTCTAGTTTTCTAAGTTTGGGGTTGTTTGCTGAGATATTCATTTAATATCTGAGGAGAAAAAACAAACAAACAAAAAAAGATCTGTACTTAAAATCATCCACTAAGACGCAGAGAGTGGTCAAAATGAGCAATGAGTTTGTGCCACTCTGACCCTGTCATGATATTGGTTCCATATGGAACTCTTTCAAGTAAAAAACAAAAAAAAGTTATGAGACCAATAATTTTTAATGAAACTTGGCATTGCTCACAAGCAGGTCCAGAAGATGAAGCAGCAGCCCAGGCAGGAAATAGGGCTTCTCTTCTTCCTGGCGGGGATGAAAGAAAGCATCACTTCAATTAAAGAAGACTCGAATGGAGATATGGTTTGTGTTATCAGTTTTACACACATGGAGATTTAAGCCTTGTCCCTTTTGCCTCATCTCTAAGCAAGACCTCCTCTTTTTCTGATGGGTATGTCAGGCCATTTTGAATGTGAGACCGTTTCTCACCCTGCTTTTTTGAGTTGGATTTTTGACGGAAAAGTTTTAGTGGAATATCGTCGAAAGTTCTTGTTTTCATAAAACTTGAGAAGAATTTTGGGGGTAGAGAACATCTCAAAAAAATGAGGATGGTGGTGTCTCTTTCTCATATATAATTTTATATGGGGTTTCTGAACCTCGGAGCCCTGGTGGTACAGTGGTTAAGAGCTACAGCTGCTAACCAAAAGGTTGGCACTTCGAATCCACCAGCCGCTCCTTGGAAACCCTATGGGGGCAGTTCTACTCTGTCCCCTAGGGTCGCTATGAGTTGGAATCGACTCAACAACAACAGGTTGGAGGGAGAGGTTTTTTTTTTTTTCTGTCAATGCCAAGGAGTCCTTGGGTGGTGCAAACAGTTAACATTCTCAGCTGCTAACCTAATAGTTGGAGGTTCAAGTCCACCCAGAGGAGCCTCAGAAGAAAGGGCTGGCAACCTACTTCCATTAAATCAGTCACTGAAAACCCTACGAAGCACAGTTCTACTCTGACACTCATGGGGTCATCCTGAATCAGGACTGACTTGGTGGCAACACTCATGGGGTCATCCTGAATCAGGACTGACTTGGTGGCAACTTTCTTTGGGGGGGTGGCGGGGGAGTCAATGCCAAAACCAGGCACAAGTTGGAGAGGAACAACCACAGATGGAGATTCTGGGATTAGAAGGAGGTGCCAGAGACTACCGAGGAGGCAAGCGTTCCCAGCACACATGGCATCTGCCCATCCTCCTCCCCACATCCAAGTGGTAAATCACCATTTGTAAGAAACGAAGAAACATGCTCAATCAGAGAAGAAAAAGAGATGTAATTATGTCATTTATAATGAATTCTGAAGGAAACAAAGAATTGAAGACGAAAAACTCTGCAGACGATCAGAAATCTGAAGCCTCTGGGATCATCTGAGCTGCCCTGGAGAAGGCGCATAGCTGATCAAACATTTCTGTTGGTCATAAGAGGCTGTCTCAGCCCCTGAGAACGCACGGAAAGAAGCAGGAAAACTCTGGAGCCCCGACACACACAGCCCGACTTTTATTAAATAAATTACGCGCTCCTCTCAGCTTCCACTAGCATCAATAATATCAACTTTTGGACAAATGGCTCTCTCTGCGGACAGAGTTCTGAGACTTATGCCTAATCTTCTTTCTTTGAAGTGTCCAAGGGCTTAAAGGCATGTGTCAATATCTGGGCTCTGGCCTTTGTGGGAGGGGGTGTGAGAGGGGCCTGCTGTGAGACCACCAGCATCCACACCCCCACCAACTGACTGCTTCTCTGCAGCCAGTGTCCAGGGTCCTCCAGACTGCCCCCTGCCCACGTGGGGGTAAGACTTCCCTGAGGATCATGATGTCTCCCAAAGAAATAGTCCCCAGGCACCACCAGCTCTAATACAGACCACGCACATGGGTCTCTTCTTTCAAGAATAAAACCAAGACAACAGAGGAAGCATGGAATAGTGAGTACGTACTTTGGGCTGAAACTTGAAAAAATTTCTATAAGATTCATTATGGTATTTGTTATATCATAAGAAAGAGAATGTTGTTGTTGTTGTTGTTGGGTTCAGCCGAGTCAATTTTGACTTATAGCGACACCATGTGACAGAGTAGAACCACCTCATAGGTTTTTTACGTTGTAATCTATCCAGAAGCAGAGCACCAGGTCTTTCTCCAGAGAACCTGCTGGATGGGTTCAAACTGCCAACCTTTCGTTAGCAGCCTAGTACTTAACTGTTGTGCCACCAGGGACTGAATACCATTAACTGAATTCTTTTTAAAATTAATGTAGGAAGTGAATTTATTAATACCACTCCATAT
Source organism: Loxodonta africana (assembly GCF_030014295.1). Classification (NCBI taxonomy): domain Eukaryota; kingdom Metazoa; phylum Chordata; class Mammalia; order Proboscidea; family Elephantidae; genus Loxodonta; species Loxodonta africana. The sequence goes on from NC_087362.1 coordinate 66,412,181, forward strand.
TCTCTTTGGAGTCACTGGGTGGTTCAAATTGTTAAGTGATCAGCTGCTGACCAAAAGCTTGGGGGTTCAAATCCACCCAGAGGAATCTCCGACAAATGCCTGGCTATCTCCTTTTGAAAAATCAGCCATTGAAAACCCTATGGAGCACAGTCCTACTCTGACACACATGGAGTCACAATGTGTCAGAACAGACTCGATGGCAATTACTAAAATCCTCACTTTGCCAGCATTTCTCGAGTGTGTTAATAGTACTTATAGCCAACGGTTAGTGCCTGGGTGTTTTGTGGCAGGCCCTGTGCTATGCATTCCACAGACTTCCTTGTATGTGTTCTTCACTTCACACCAGCCTGTGAAATAGGTATTATTATTCTCATTTTATTGGATCCAGACCCTGTGTCTTTAACCTATGAGCTATTAATAGGTTTTTGTAGTCAAGTGAGTTTGTAAAACTCAAAGTTAACCAAGATTAACAGGTTTTGTTACTATACAAATTCTCAGCCTTTTAATAGACTTATATTCAGTAGAAATCTCCAAGAGGGAGAATCAAATTATAGACTTTTCTAAACATATTTTACTATAGAACCTTTTTCTCTCCAGTTCCCAATACCAAGGACTGCTGTTCTACAAAAACCTTGCTAAGGAGGGTTACGCACTAAAGGAGGACGAGTGTCATCGCTTTGTTAATTAGACGCAATGCTGCCAAGCCAATCATTGGGTGAGTTTTGTAAAATAGGTCCTTATAGTCCTCTGAACCACTTTAAAAATTACAAATATTGGAATTGAAAACTTAACATAGAACCAGGCTTGGCCTGCTGGATGCCGAAAGTCCTAGGAAAAATTTGGCAGAACTTTTCAACGCTTATGAAAGCTCTCATCACCACCCTGACTTATTTTAACCTCTAAGCCATTTCCTAATTTCTAAGACCTCCCATGCCTGGAAACCTATACTTCCCCACCTACCAGCAGAACCTCTACATTCTTACACTAGACCAGGAATCAGCAACATTACAGCCCACAGGCCAAGTCTGGCCCACCAGTTGTTTTTGTAAATAAAGTTTTATTGGAACGTAGCCATGCTCATTCATTTATGTATGGTTTATGTCTGGTTTATGTCTGCTTTGAAACTACAACAGTAGAGTTGAGTCATTGTGACGCAGACTGCACTGCCTGCAAAGTCTAAAATATTTACTATTTGACCCTTTATAGAAAAAGTTCTCCAATCCCTGACCGAGAGCCACATGTTTATGTTATAGAGCCTGTCTGCAATGTAAAACTTGTCCAGTAGGAACTGCTGCCTAATGTACAGTGTGTTTAATTTGAGGCAAGTAACCACCATGACTTATCCACTCCTTACGTTCTGAAATCCTGTGTGATCTATGTTTTCTCCAGAGAGGAGGAGGGAAAAGACATTAGCATTTATTGAGCTGTGGTTCTTATTTGGAAAAGTGCTTATGTTGTCTCATTTGCAACAATATAGATAGGCAAGTGTGACCCCATTTTATGGAGGGGAAAACAGAGTCAGAGAAGTGAAGTCGTGTGACCAAAGTTACATAGTATAGAGCTGGGATTTGTATCCGAAACCCTCTGGTTCAAAAGTGTCTTGATTCTGCTGGTTAGGCATGCAGACTCTGGAATTATACTGCCTTAGTTCAAATTCTAGCTGTGCCATGGACTAGCTCTGTGACCTGAGCAAGTGGCTTAACTTTGTGCCTCAGTTTCCTCACCTGTGATGTGCAAAGGAAAATTGCACTTTCCTTTTAGGGTTGTTATGAGGACTAAATGACTTAATTCACATAAAACTCTTAGCATGATGCCTGACACATTAAGGGTCCTTAGAAAACGTTAGTTGTTACAGTTTGATGGGACAGAAGAAGGAAGAGTCAAAGATAATATCTAAATTTCCGGCTTAAACAAGTTGGGCTGGTATATTTGTCTTTTCACATATATAGTGAGCCCCTTGAGGGCAGGAGGTCTTTCCCTTATCTTCTGTACCCTCAGAGTGCCTAGGACAACATATTCCATTAATGCTCACTGGCTAGTTGGAGGCAGAATTGGGAAAGGAGGTATGTCAAGAATGTGAACTCTTGAGCTTCTAAAGTTTTTTCCAGAGTGAGCCAATGTGAGGGGCTTTCTCAGTGTGGGTGACTGACTTTGGCTCCAACTTCAGAGAACTGGACCTTTGTCTGATAATTCACTTATCCACTCTCCCAAACTTAGCGCCTTAAAACTACAACCATTTATCGTCTCTCATGATTCTGTGGGCTGGTTGGCCTCTGCTGAGTGGTTCTTCTGCTCCAAGTGGTGTTAACTGGAGTCATATGGGGACGCAGCTCTGCTGGAACAACCAAGAAGGCTCTCTCACATGGTTGGCTGTTGGTGTTGGCTGTGGGCTGGGAGTGTTGGCCAGAGTGTCTGAGTTCTTTTTCACTTGGCTTCTCCATCTGGCTTTAGATTCTCACAGTGTGGCAACTGGACTCCAAGAAGAAGGAAGCAGTAACAGTTCTCTCAAGGTCTGCACTCAAAAGTCCAAGAAAGATGCTTCTCCATCTCACTGGTCAACAAGTCATAGGTACAGGCCCAAAGTCAAGGCGAGAGGGAATAGACTCTGTCTACTGAAGGCAGAAGTGGCGAAGAATTTGCAGTCATGTGTAATCCAACCAAATCAACCAGCTACCATGGAGTTGACTCTGACTCATGGCAACCCCATGTGTGTCAGAGTAGAGCTGTATGCCATAGGATTTACAGTGTCTAATTTTTCAGTAGATCACCAGGACATTTCTCCAAGATGCCAACCTTTCAGTTAGCGTCTGAATGCATTAAGCTTTTGTAATACCTAGAGACTCTCTCTTTAATCCACCATACCTAAATATCCTGGGCCCTTCCCTCACCTCTCCCTGGAGCTCTTCATCTGCAGCCAGCATCTCCTTCCCAGAAAGGACACTCCCATTCCTCTGTCTGTGACATTTCCCGGGTCTCATATCTTACTGGACATCTCAGTGTTTGCCAGAAGCAGTCTGTTCAGAAAGGCTGGAGATAAGGTATTATCAGCCCACCTCTTTGAAATTTCCTTGAATTTCCTAAAGCAATTCAAGCTTGTTCTCACATCTGTACCTTCAGGTCTTCCTCCTCTACATCTAAATAACTCCCACTAGCCCTTCAGGTTTCAAGTTAGGAGCCACCTCCTTCAGGAAACATTCCCTGCTTTACTCCCATCCCTCTCACTAGGAGTTCTCATAGCATTGTAATCAGACCCTCTCCCATCCCGCCCACCCAATCATTGCATTTCTCACCTGGAGTTATCACTAGCTGCTATCACTAGCTGTTCACTTATTGCTTATTCCCATTAGACAGAAGGTTTCTTCGGGGCAGAGCCTGTACTTTTTTCTCTGTTGTGTCCTCAGTGTCTCACACAGTGCCTGGCATTCAGGTGGTGCTCAATAAATGAAATGACTCTTTCCTTCTCTCCTGCTCTCAGAACTCGGACCATCAAGAATACTAAAGGTTGGGGGATGGAAGGAAGAAGGACGAGAGGAGGCCATTAGGATGGTCTGAGAGCATGAGGGTGGGCAGCTTCTCCTCCTAGAAGGGCCTGGGAAGAACCAAGACCAAGATGGCAGACAAGCAAGGTGAACAGCCTGCTGAGCCAGGAATCCTGGATATCGTTTACTCAGACACAGGCCCTTGCAGCTGGCCCAGTGGCTTCCCAAGCTGTGGGAAAGGCTTAAACCCCAATAAATGTTTTATTCCCATCCAAGAACACCTTACTCCTTGGCATTGCTCAGAGACTCTGACTGGGAAGGGAGGGAAGGGCGCCGAGGAGGTCATGTCTTTGGGCTTCCCTTGAAAACTCTTCTTCCAAAGCAAACACAGCAAGTTTGTAAAGGCAGGTCCATAAAAAAAGAAATCAGAGGGAAAGCAGTGAATCTAATAACACTCCAATCCTTTCTACTTTTCCAGAGGCATCTGGGGCTTGACACCCTGGTCAGGTTGGGCAGCCCACCCAGATGATGACTTGCTTCCAAGCTGCTGTGGCTCCCCGGCTGTAAATGTTGCCTCCTCTGGCCTGTAACTCCTGGGCCATGGAGGTGAGGGTTTATTCACAGCAGCTCCACTTGGCTGAGCAGGGGGCCTCCCCCAGCTGCAACCTGGGCCTCACAGGCAGCACTCAGCCTGGGGTCCTTCTGTGGGACAGTTTCTCCTGGCCTGTAGGTTTCCAAGCATCTCCTTTGAGGGCCCTGCTTGTCTCTGTTTCACGTTCCCCCACTTCCTCCATGCTAGGAGTGACACCCCCACCCCTGCTCAGAGCCTCAACCTCTGACCTCTCCTGAACAGAATGCAGTTCTGGGTGGCCAGCACCCGTTGCTTCCGAGACTCAAGAGCAGAGGAGGAGGTGGTCTGCACTGTCACTCAGGGGGCAGCCAGAGCAAAAGCTCTTCTCTTCTGGAGCTTCCTGGGCCCCGCACTCACACATCAACGTTTGTCCCATGCAAATGAACGTGCTATTCCCAACATGATAAATTTCACATCAGTCCTGCTGACGTGGGCTTACTAATTGCCTAAGAGCATTTTCTTTGTTAAGCTTCACTGCGATCCTAACACGTTTTGTTGAACTGACAGTAGAAATATTCCACAGCCAACGACCCAAATCCAGCCCAATGCACAACTGCCCTAATCTTTCGCAATGGGGGTAGGTACAGGTGCCCTCATCCAGACCACGGAATATTCCAGTCCCTGAAATTGATCCCTGGGGAGGCCTTCCCAAGCCCAGGGGGATGTCACTCAGGGAGTGCTCTGTGTTCCGATGCCCCCTGGAAGTGAGAGGGCACAACCTGTGCAGGGGCACTGCAGCCCTTGGCCACTCCATTCTGAATCTGGGGGCTTTGTTGGGCAAGATGCAGGGTTTGATTTGGGACCCATTGAGTTTCTATTATAAACCATGGCATCTGGAGCAGAGCCAAGAAGGAGAATTCCAAGGTCCACAAACTCATTGTAGGTTGTGCCTTCAAGATGCTGAGCTGTCTGCCTTCCCCCTTTGATGGAAGCATCTTTAGCTGGAGGGACACGTCCAGCTGTCCAATGACACCCAGGGAAAGAGAGGAAGGCGGACTCCACCTGCTGGTTAGACCATAACCTGAGTTTGATGAGTGGTAAGAGGAGACCCTGTGGAAGATGGGGGTGTCTCCTCTGGAGGGGCAGTGAAGGAGAGAGTCACACGGAGGTCTCCTCACCCCAATTTGCACACACTCCCTCCCAGCAATAAGATGGAGTGCTCTTATCAGCTGAAGAATTCAGCCAGCCAGTCAGGGTCGCATACCACACGGTGGCTGGGTCTGGCCGGCTGTCTAGTTGGGAACAGGCTGGTCTTTGTTCCCGTGTGACTGGGGGTGCTGCTCATGGATGGAGGATCCAGGGTTGGTGCAATTATGGGATTTTTTAAAGGTATAGAAATTGTATCCCCCATCTTGAATCTTGGGAAAATAAGCTGAAGAAGGGAGATTGATGTTGAAAAAGGGGCAAGTGGGGTCATTTTCATTGCTGGCAACTCCCAAAAGTGACCCTGGAAGCCCAGGTGCCTTCCTAGTTCTGAAGCAGTCGCCACTGGTGTAAGAACACAGCATTTGGCTTTGTACCTTCCCCTGATCTTCTCCCCTGAGGACTCAGAATCCTACAGTCTTGACATTTGATCATTTTTCCATCCATCCGCCCATCCACCCATCCATCCATCCATCCCTCCATCCCCCCACCCATCCCCCATCCATCCCTCCATCCCTCCATCCCTCCACCCATCCACCCATCCACCCACCCACCCATCCCTCCCTCCCTCCCTCCCTCCATCCAACCATCCATCCACCCATCTACCCGCTCATCTATCTATCCATCCATCTATCCAGCAAGAACTCATTGAGCACTTTCCATGTACCACCCAGTGGTGAACAGGAGAGATAAGGTTCCTGCTTGCATGCAGTTGACATGGCATTGGGGGCGATGGACAGTAAACAAGTAAGCAAATGAACAAGCACAATAATTGCAAGATTGGGGTAAGTGCCCAAAAACAGAAAACCAAGGGGATGGGGGAGAATAATTGGGGAGGCCTTTCCCAGGTGTCCCCAAGCAATAACACTGAAGCCGAAAACTAAATGACTAGAAGGCGCCAACGTGAATAAAAATTGCAAGAGCATTTCAGGCAGAAAGAATGTAAGTTAAATGGATACAAGCGTGGTGGGTCTGAGGGGCAGAAATGAGGTGAGTGTGGCTGGAGCAGGATGAACTTAGCAAAACTTATTTGTTTTTCAGGGAATATTACACAAAGTTTAACATGATATAAGAAGTCCTGGGTGGAGCAGCTTGTTAACGCACTCAGCTGCTAACTGAAAGTTTGGAGGTTTAATTGCACCCAAAGACAACTCAGAAGAAAGGCCCAGCAATCTACTTTAGAAAAACCAGACATCAGTGCATGGCTACCTGTCTCTATGAACAAATGCCTCCTTTACCATGAGACCAGAGGAACTGGGTGGTGCCCACCTACCATTTCCAAACATTTTTATCAAAGATTCTGTAGAATAATCCTGATCAAAAGAGAAAAAAGCAGAAGAGAATTTCAAATTCTTTCTGGAGCCATGGAGGCTGGATGAACTCCTAAAAATATTGCCCTGAGATAATCTTTAAACCTTAAATCAAAAAGTCTTCTTAAAACCAAACAGTGGTTTAGCTTAATTAGTAAAGAATGCCTTGAGTGTTGTACTCTTTTAAGGAACTATCTATATGGAACCAAATCGACAATTGCAACTCAGAAGGTTAGGTAGGAAGCTTAGGGAGCAGTGAATTTATGTTAATGGGGGAGGAACAATTTGAAAAAGGAGAGTGAGAGCGGCTGTACAACTTGAAGAATGTAATCAGTGTCACTGAATTGGACATGCAGGAATTGTGGAATTGGCATATGTTTTGTTGTGTATATTTTCAACAACAATGAAAAAGATAAATAAGTTATTAAAAGAAAAGGAAGAAAAGTCAGCCATCGAAAACTCTATGGAACACAGTTCTGCTCAAACATTCATGTGGTCGCCATGAGTCAGAATCGACTCCACGGTGGTAACGGAAAATAAACCAAAGCAGAGGGATTCGGAAAAAGCCAGTTTCAAACCAGTGATATGATTCAATTGCTGGCTGAAGCTCAGATTCCCTCGTCACATCCAGCGTGTGTTTGAACCCTTTGACGATGCTGAAATCACTGTGTCCAAAATCAGCCCAGTTTACGGACGCTCAGGAGGGAGCGGTTGTTGAGGCAGGTAGGGCTTTCTGTGCAGTGACATCTCCCTGAACAAAAACCCTGCGTAGGGGCTGAAGGGTTGACACTCTGTCGACCAAACAGCATCACGCCGTGGCTCCGGCCCCAGGCCGTCTGCAGGCTTATCCCAGCTGGTTCTCGCTGAACAGTGCGCAGAACACATTTCAGAGCAGGAGGCTTTGAAGTATGTGTTCCCTAAAGGCTTAACAATGTCAAGCTTCATAACCCAAGAACTGGCTTGCTAGCTTCCTACTTTAAATTGCTCATAATTTGAAACATGCAAACATTTCCACTTTATCAAGCAGGGCTACTAAACATATTACTGTTGGAACCTGCATGTTTTATGGTCTCCATACAGCAAGGGAGCTGGATTTTATTAAAATAGACTATTAAGAGGCTCAACTCATTATGGAATCTTCCAGGCCCGGGAGTAAAAGAGTTTTGTTTATTCTAAGGGCAGAAAAAAAAGGGCTGGGAAGAGAATGGGGAAGAGTGAGTGAGTGTGTGTGTGTGTGTGTGTGCATGCACACACACACTTGTGGTTGGAGGAAGAGGTGGGAAAACAGCAGAGACCACCAAGAGTCCTGGCCCTGCCCCTCTCTGCCCCTCCTGCCCTACTTCTGTGTCAGCCGCCTGTCCAGGGCCCAGCATTTGTTTGTGGGTCTGCAACTTAGAAGGTAGAGCCCCCACCCCCGCCACCTTTTCGGGAGTAGCTCTGGGCACAGCAAGGAATCTGTGCCTTGTGGGGATGCAGAGCTGGGCCTGGCTTCAAGACAACTGGGATTTAACAAAAAAGGATGATTCTTCACTTGAAAAAAAAAAAAAAAAGCTCAAAGCCTCCATGGCTGATGAACAAGCATACACTGTGCACAAGAGAATTTTAAGAAGAGGTTGGGGATGTGGACACAGCCTGGCTGCATGAGACCTGTTAGCATGCTCTGGGTTGGAGGCAATAGTGGATGGTAGTAAGGGTCAGACCATACAGTAAGGCTATTCCTGTGTATTCAGGTTGCATACATGGCAGAGCAGACACCGAGCACTTGTAACATGCTGCTTCCAGCCGCTATATGTCACTGCCATGCTGGTCCTCATGTTGTCCTTTTTGTAGAGAGGAGAGGCCCTGACACTCTGTGGGGGGTAGAGGGACCCAGCTGTCCTTGCATCCCAATGGAGCCTCCAGATAGACCCGAGCCCCAGGTGCCATCTGACAACAATTGCATGAAAGACCTCAAGTGAGACCAGCAGAAGAACCGCCCAGCTGATCCCAATCCACCCACAGAAACATGAGAGATAATAAATGGTTGTTGCTGTTTTAAGCCCTTAAAGTTTGGCGTGGTTGGTTATGTAGCAATAAATAACTGAAACACTGCCCTTTATCCCCTTCCTCCTCTTATGGGTTTTAGGGAAAGAAGTAGTTTTCAGAGGGCAGAGGTGTCTCAAAGCCACCCAGATCCTAATGATGATGATGATGATGGTGGTGGTGATGATTTTTTTTTCAGTTAGGACAGGGTTAACTCTGAATCATGGCCACCCTCCTTTGTAGTAGATGGCGCTCAAGGATAATAATCGTTGTCATTGATGGAACACCTAGCATGTACCAGAACTATTGCTAAGTGTTTTATACATTTTTGTACATCATCAGAGGTAGATTCTGTGATTATCCCCACTTTATAGTTGAGGAAACCAGGGCTCAGAGATGGTAGACTGAGCCAGGATTCGAACCTGCAGTCTGAGTCCAGAGCCCATGTTTTTAATTCCTACCCTGCACTAACTCCACAGTCCCGCTCACACAGCCAGGCCTGGCACCCTTGGCCCCACTGCTTTCAACACAAGACCTTGTGTACAGTAAGTGCTTAATAGATGTTAGCTGGCACAAACTACACCGGCTACTCCTCTGGAGTCACTCTTCATTCCACAGACATTTATTAAGTATCATCCGAATGCTGGAAACTGTGCTGGATTCTAGGCAGATCCCAGGCCCTAATGAGAGACCCACTGTTACCAATTACAATTACCAAACCCACGGCCGTCGAGCCGATTCTGACTCATAGCAACCCTATCAAGTTGATTCCGATTCATGGTGACCCCATGTGTGTCAGAGTAGAACAGTGCTCCATAGGGGTTTCAATGGCTGATTTTTTGGAAGTAGATGGCCAGGCCTTTCTTCTGAGGTGCCTGTGAGTCGACTCAAACCTCCAGCCTTTCGGTTAACACCCAAGCGCGTTAACCATTTGCGCCACCCAGGGACTCTGGAGTTGCCAGTGGGTTCCTTTATTCTGCAATCCCAGTGCTTAATGCAATGACTGATCCTTTTTATGTATCCAGTGTACATGAAATGTATTTATGAATGAATTACATTTGAATAAACAGGGATGGGTTGATAATGGATGGAAGGACGGGTGGACGGACAGATGGATGGATGGACGGATGGACGGGTGGATGGATGGATGGACGGATGGATGGATAAATGAATAAATCATATTCTGATACGTGTCTATTTTAAGACGTCTTCTCTTGAGTATCTCTCATAATACTTTTAATTTTATACTAAGTGTCATTCTCTCTTGTCTGTGGTTTTTCCTTTGGCCTGGGTATGGGGCAAAGAGGGTTGAGGAGTAAGATCTGGCCGTGAAGGAGGTTGGAAAGGTGTTAACAAGCTATAAATGACCTTCCCCGGCCTATTCAGGCATAAGTAATGTCCCCAAATTGCCTACAGTCAAAACTGCCAATTCCAAGCTGATTGCGATGAATCAGGCTCCCCCTCTCCGCAATAATGTGATCAATTTCTCATTTCGCTGAATAAATAAGCTGGAAGATGGGGAACTGTCTCTGACCCACCGTTAACCTTCTGCCTCATTATTCATATCAGACCTATGACATGCATGTAAGAAATCCCTGGTTCGATTTTAGCTAATTATTTGTTAGAACCGAGGGCGCCGTGAAGTGTTACTGATGGTACAAGTGCCCAGGGACCTCAGGGCGGAGAAAATCAGACCGAGAAAGCCTTTGTCTAGAGGAGGAAGGCCAGCAGCAGCCGTCTTTTCTCTCCCTGGCCATAAGCTTACGGGCAGTGCGTTTTTGCACTCAGACACGTGTATTTGCCTCCAAGGGCTATGCTCGGTAATTTATGACATCTTTGACTATTATTGCTAAGTTCACATCTTTTGACAATACTTAGTGAAGATCATGCTCATGATCAATTCTTTCATTGGGAATAAATCCTTCAACGGTCTGTTCCCTCCCCTTGTCCCACACAGTGTCCCTCTCCTCAGGGACAATGAGGAGCCAGAGCGCTTTGGCTGGTTTTCTTTTTTATAGACAGATTGTTGTTGTTGGGTACCATCGAGTCGACTCTGACTCATAGCGACCCCATGTGACAGAGTAGCACTGCCCCACAGGGTTTTCTTGGCTGTAATCTTTATGGAAGCAGATCACCAATTCTTTCTCCCACAGAGCCGCTGGGTGGGTTTGAACTGCCAACCTTTTGGTTAGCAGCCAAGCACTCAACAGTTATGCTACCAGGGCTCCTTCCAGAGTGGTTTGGGAAACATTAAAAAATTTTCTTTGGTTAGCTTGCTGCCTCTTGAGAGATTTCCAGGGAAGCTGCCCAAATATGATCGTATGTATTGGTAGGGATAAAGCCCACCTGGAGTGTTGGCAGGTGCTGCCTGCAGAGAGGCTGAGGGCTATCTGTCTGGTCTAGGTGCAATGAGGGTTTCCCTACTGTTGGCTGCTATGGGTGGGTCCTCTGGGAGGGGCCCACTGGCTCAGTCTGGGAGGTCTGGTGCTTGCCCCAGAGAAGGCCTGGGTGGGTGGGTTCAGACTGGCTTCCCTTGCCAGGGGTCCATTTGAAAATCAGCCTGGGCGACCTCCAAGGCTAGAATGCACATCTACTTTAAGGTCTATTTGCGTTTCCTTGAGAGAACAACCACCCCTGTGGTGACTTGCAAGTTGTTATGATGCTAGAACCTATGGCGCTAGTATTTCAAATACCAGCAGGGTCGCCCATGGTGGACAGGCTTCAGCAGAGCTTCCAGACTAGGAACAAAGCATTGATGACTTACTTCTGAAAATTGGCCAATGAAAATGTTATGGATCACAACAGAGCATTGTCTGATTGGATTCAAACATGTCAGTGCTAATGAAGATGGTGCAGGACCAGGCAATGTTCTGTTCTGTTATACATAAGGTCGCCGTGAGTTAGGACCAACTCAATGGCAACTAACAACAACTAGCATCAGCAAAGAGAACAAGGGACGTTGGGTCACACACTAGCTGCGATATTGCCTTTATAATTATCTAGTCCTTCTTCATTTTCAGAGTTCTGAAGAATTTCTGGAGACTTTTTTTTTTTTTATTTAATAAGCATGTTAATTCACGTCATTCATGATGTAAGTTTTGAACGTGTGTCAGGCACTAGGCTAGACCCTGGAGGGGCAGTAATGGGGGAAGAGCGTTATCAGCTAGAGTCCTGTCCTCATGCCACTTTCCTTCTAGTGGGGAGACCAAGTAGAATGCTCATGTAAGATGCCATTGTGGCAAGGGGAGAGTTAGGGGAAATTCCAAGGCCAGTGGGGGCACAGATAGGAGGTGATAAATTTAAGGGTCCAAGAAGCTTCCAGGAGATAACGCTGGAGGATGAAAAACTGTGATATGGAAGAAGAGGTGGGAAGAGAGGTAGGACAGTGGGTAACGGGAATATTTCACTAGAAGAGGCAGCATGTAAGGTAATAGGCTTAAATTATGAATGTTTCAGACTAAACTGTGTGCAGAGTAACCCTACTTAAAAGTCATGTTCAGGAACTTCGATTTTTTAGACTTTATCCTGAGGCCCCTTGAAAGCAAATGACAAGACTAGCCTACACTTTAGAAGCTCTCTCTGGCTCTCTGTGGTTGATGGTTTGGAAGAAAGCACAACTGGATGGAGGGAGCCAGGAATAAGCTGTGCCTTCTGTGAGGTAAACTGGAGCATGGAGAAGACAACATCAACCCCAATTTACAGATGCAAAAACAGGGATTCAGAAAGACAAAGGTCTTGCCCAAGGTCCCCCAATCAGTAGAAAACAGAGTGCCAACGTGGACCCAATTTTGCAGTTTTCCACCATGTAAACCCCATTTTCTGTTTGGAAGATGGGAGCAGCTCCAAACATAATATCCAGTACATGAAGCCCAAGGAAAGGGGAAGAACACGTGGGTCCTAAAAACAGAATAGTTGCCTGGGGGTCAAACTTTGTGCATCTGATGAAAGAGCTAAGGAATCTGTTTTTCTGCAAAGCAGTGACCCAATGTTTTAGATAATGAGAATCAAACAGGCCTCTACTTCCAAAAATTAGCCAATGAAAACCTCACAGATCGTAACGGAATGTTGTCCAGCTTGCTTGCTTTGGACACGTCATCAGGAAGGGTCAATCTCTGGAGGAGAACATCATGTTTGGTGAAGGGCCGGTGAGGCCAAGAGAGACTCTCAGTGAGATGGATTGGCACAATAGTCACAACGATGAACTTGAGCATACCAGTGAACATAGAGATGGCACAGGACCGGGCAGTGTTCCATTCTGTTGTACATAAGGTTGCCATGAGTTGGAGTCAATTTGACGGCAGCTATCCATTTATCTATCGAGATTGACCTTGGGTGCTTGAGCCATGCTGTAGCCTTCCATCCCTAAGCCAGGGTAAAAAAAAAAAAAAGATTTTTTTTGTAAAGCCCTAGTGGCACAATGTTTAAGTGCTCAGCTGCTAATCCAGTGGTTTGAACCCACTGAGTGGCTCCATGGGAAAAGGCCTGGTGATCTACTTCCATAAAGATTACAGCCTAGGAAACTCTATGGGCAGTCCTAGTCTGTCACATTGAGCCACTATGAGTTGAAATCAACTTGATGGCACCCACAGCAGTAACTGGCCTGGGGAAATTTCTTTGTCCCTTCTTTAAGGTCCATTTCATAAAGTCGCACCTTCACATGTGTTTCAAATCCACCACAAATTCCATTTAAAAAAATTTCTTGATTTTCCAATTCCTTAGAATTCCTCCAAAAATCCATGACAAATATTCGCTAATAAGTTTACAATGCTGCAGATCAAGGTCCTGCTCCTGAGTGGCCCAGGACAAGGCTGGGTCCCGGGACTGAGTCCCAGGCTAGGCAGGAAGTGAGCTGCGACCAAGCTCATGTAAAGACAAATGAAGGCCTCTCACTCCACCATTCAGCGCCCGCCATCTGCTCTGACTTGGAGCCAGGGATTGGTGACCAGGATTTCAGGGGCTGTTTTCCACGACAATTTTCAAGTCTGAGCTCATTCATCAATTTCTATGCAGCCAAATCAGTCTGTGGAAAACTCACATGAGTTCCTGAATCTGGGGGCGGGGGGTGGGGGTGCAGTGAGATACAAGACAGACTTTCCTGGCGATGGTAGGAAAAATCCCAGTTCCCCCAGGCCTCCCTTCCGGTCCCTGGCCACAGTCTCAATTTTTCCATGGCTTATCAGTTTCTGATAGGCAGAGACTAACCCAGAATTTGAGGGGAAAGGAAAAACTGGGAAAAACAAAGCCCAGCCAGGTCTCCCTACCGCACACACGCACAGAGCCACATGGACTCAGAGCTGACCCTTGGAACGTGACATCGTCAAGCTCAGTCCCATCCCCTCTTTCCCCTGCACGTGTGGACTCTGGAACAGGGGGGACACCAAGCTGGACAGGAAGTCAGAAGTGATAGAAGGCCTCAGATACCCTGACAAAGGCTGGTTTGGGCCTCTAAAATTGAGAACGGATATAGAACTTTCTTAAGGGCCTCTTGGCAGCCTTTGAGTGAGGTTGTTAGTCACTAGTGCTGCTTATGTTTCTGGGCCTGTCCCCTCCTGATCACACGCTAGAGTTGTACTTAATAAGACCACATGAAGAGGGCTAGGCAATGAGGTGATGGTGAAAGCAACATGTGTCATTTCCTGGCTAAGCATTTCATTGCTAGTGGGAAACATTCTAGGACTCTCTCTTTTACCTCTTAGTATTGTGAACAGCCAGAGGCATTGGTGGTTCGGAAATAGAATTCTCACCTTCCAAGCAGGAGACCTGGGCTTGATTCCTGGTCATTGTGCCTCATGTGTAGCTACCATCTGCCAGCAGAGGCTTGCCTGTTGCTATGATGCCAAACAGGTTCAGCAGAGCTTCCAGACTAAGACAGACTAGGAAGAAAGGCCTGGTAATTTACTCCTGAAAATCAGCCAATGAGAGCCCTATGGATCCCAGCGGTTCTGTGTGCATTGAGTCGCCATGAGTTGGGGGCCACCCTATGGGCAGCTAAAACAACAACATTGTGCCCAGCAGCATCTGAGATGGCGGCAGCTCTGACCATTTGGATGCCTGCTGACTAAGACGAGCACAGCCCTCTGCCACCATGGCCACGTGGCATGAACGAGAAAGAAACTGATGGTGATTTATGCTTCTGAAATTTGGTGTCATGTGTTACAGCTGTGTACCCAGCCTATCCTGACTAATACAATGATGTGGAAGCCTATAGGCTTGGTGGAGGAGAGGAAGCTCTGGTTCCAAGTCCTACAATCTCGGGGTCAGCGCTTAGATCTCAGGACTCCTAGTTCAGTGCTCTCTCCTTCTCATCTCCTCTTAGTAATGTTAGTAAGAACTTGGATCACTTAATTAAACTCTAAGTCTTATTATTCTTACCTATAAAATGATAAGGCTGCTTGCCTGTCAATATTCTATGAGAATTCAATGAGATGTTGCATATAGAGGGTCTAGCCTGTAGTCTAAGCTATACTTACTATGTTCCATTGATTCTAAGTGGCCTGTTTTTTCACATTTACCATTGCCGTTAACATTTCACATTTAGCATTTCTGACATTTACAGTTCGTGCCATCTTTCAATTAATTGGTAGTGTTTTCTCTTTCTCAGTGGCATATAAAATAATGCTGTGACTTACTATCACTGGTGTAGAGCCAATTAGATACAGTAGCAAGTGCCCAGTACCTGGTGGAAATCATTCTTACCTTACATGTGATCCCACTGAACTTTTCTGACTTTGTTTTGCACCTGGAAAATGGGAATCATAATCTCTCTCACCTGCTATGGTATTGGGAGCCCAAGGAGCTGACAAAGTGGAGGCTTTCATAGTGTTACGTGCTCCGGTGGGTCATAATTCTTCAGTGGCACCACCTCCAGGAAGCCTGATGATGCCCCTCTCAGAGCCTGCACATCACAGTTCCAGCCGAGCTCTTAGGGATGCAAGCACCTAGGTGTGGTGGGAAATGGCACAGCCAGGTGGACACGACAGTATCCAGCTGATACCTAGCAGAAAAAGCAGAACTATGCTATGGAGTTGTTTACCCCTTGTTGTTGTTAGTTACCATCGAGCAGGCTCTGACCCAGGGCAACCTTATGTATAACGGAATGAAATGTAGTCCAGTCCTGCGCCATTCTCACAATCGTTGCTATGTTTGACCCCATTTTTGCAGCTATTGGGTCGCTATGAGTTGGAATCGACTCGATGGCACCGGGTTTTTTTTTTTTTTTTGTCAGTCTGTCTCATTGTGGATTTCCCTAGTTTTCACAGACCCTCTACGTTTTTTTTTTTTCTACGTTACCAAGCATGATGTCCTTTTGTAGCATTTGGTCTTTCCCCATGATGTGTCCAAAGGAAGCAAGACAAAATCTTACCATCCTCACTTCCGAGGAGCATTCTGGCTGTACTTTTTCCAAAATGGATTTGTTGATTCTTCTGGCAGTCCACAGTATATTCAATATTCTTCACCAACACCACAACTCAATTGTGTCAATTCTTCAGTCTTTCTTTTTCATTGTCTAGCTTTTGCATGTATATGAGGTGATTGAAATACCACGGCTTGGGTTAGGAACACCTTGGTTGGCAAAGTGACATCTTTGCTTTATAACACTTTAAAGGAGTCTTTTGCAGCAGATTTTCCCAAGTCTGCACATTACCCAGCCAGAGCCAAGTCGAAATGCCACTTTCACCCCTCAGGAGCCGTGGGACCTTAGATAATCTATTTATCCATCGCAAACCTCAGATTTATTATCTATAATAGGAGACATTAATAGATTTCTTATATGGTTGCTGTAAGGGCTAAATGAATATATATATATATATACATAGTGTGTAGAACTGTGCTTTCCAGTATGGTAGCCACTAGCCCCATGTGGCTATTGAGTACTTGATGTGGGACTAGCCCACATTGTGATGTGTTATAAGTTTAAAACCCACACTGTATTTGATGCCTTTGAATTATGGTGTTGGCAAAGAATATTGTATATACCGAGAAAAATAAATAAATCTGTCTTGGAAGAAATACAGCCAGAACGCTCCTTAGAAGCAACAATGGCGAGGCTATGTCTCACATACTTCAGACATGTTACCAGGAAGGATCAGTTCCTGGAGAAGGACATCATGCTTGGTAAAGTAGAGGGTCATAGAAAAAAAGAAAGACCCTAACAAGATTGATTGACGCAATGACTGCAACAACGGGCTCAAGGATGACAATGATTGTGGGATTGGCACTGGCCAGACAGTGTTTCGTTCTGTTGCATATAGGGTCTCTATGAGTCGGAACCAACTGGACAGCACCTGACAACAACAACAACATGAAAAAAAAGTAAAATATCTCATGGATATTTTTTATATTGATTATGCATTGAAATGAAAATATTTTGGGTATACTGGGTTAAATAAAATATACTATTAAAATTAATTTTGCCAGTTTTTTTTCCTTTTTTAAACTACCATTGTTGTTATTAGCTGCCCTGAAGTTGGCTGTGACTTGTGGCAACCTTATGTATAACAGAACCAAATGTTGCCTGGTCCTGTACCATCCTGATGATCGTTGGTATGTTTGAAAATTTAAAATTACGTTTGTGGCTCGCATTGGCAGCTTGCATTGTATTGGTCTAGAACAGTGTCTGACCCATAGCAGGTTTTCAATAAATGTTGAACAAAAGCAGAGAGCCAGGGGGTTACAGGAGAAAAAGTCAAAGACTGTTCCAGAGAACGGCACTAAGGTTAAAAAAAAAAAAAAAACTTCATGTGGGCAAAATTGCCTTGTTGTTGTTGTTGTTAGGTGCTGTCAAGCTGATTTTTGATTCATAGTGATCCCATGGGACAGGGTAGAAACCACAGGGGTTTCTAGGCTGTAAGTTTACAAAAGCAGATCGCCACGTCTTTCTCCAGAGGAGTTGCTAGTTGGGTTCAAACTGTCAGCCTTTCGGTTAGCAGTGGAGAGCTTAACCATTGCACCATCAGGGCTCCTGAAATTGCCTTCATAGTTTCAGTATGAAAGAGGAAATGCTGCCCATTTTGATTTTGAGTAGAGACGAGTAACCATACATTATCTTGTTTATCTCCCGTCCCTCCACTTGCTCTCCCAACCATGCTGGTGCTTACTTTCCTCAGGCCTCAGAGATTATTTTTATCTATGACGTTGTCTGTCCTCCTCACTAAAACACCTGCTCCACAAAAGCAGGTGCCGTATCTGCCATGGTTGCCATTTTATTCCCAGCATCTGCACTGGTGCCTGGCTCAAAGAATGTACTCAAGAAACATCTGTGCAAAGAATAAAATGATTTTTCCAGAAGATCTTAAGATGTTTGGACTTTTACTGCTCTTTGTTTACTCCCCAAAGTTTTAACATGTGTACAGTGTTTTATAGGAGCCAGAGCTTGGGGTTCAAGCTGCACATGCTGGGGCAGGAATCTAACCTTCAATGCCTCAATGCCCCCATCCATCAGATGGGAATATTATTACTTCCCTTAATATTTCCTTCACAGGGCTATCGTGGGGGTGAGATGACAAAGGTGGACAGTGAATGAAGAACGTGAGAGGTGGGAAAGAGTCCACTCAGCTCACCACAGAAATGAGCCTTGTTAGAGCAAAGTCACATAAGGGAGATTGCTCATGGTGGTCACCAGGATTTTAACTGTGCTGCCGGCTGCACTGGGCTAAGAGAGAAACACTGAACTCCTTTCTCTAGGACGAGTACCTTCCTTTTGTGGGTCCCAGCTGAAAGCTGCTTTCTCCCAATGTTGTTATTGGTAAGTGCTGTTGAGTTGATTTTCAACTCATAGTGACTCCCTGTGACAGTAGAACTGCCCCATAAGGTTTTCTAGGCTGTAATCTTTAGGACAGTGGATTGCCAGGTCTTTCTCCTAAGAGCCACTAGGTGAATATGAATTGCCAACCTTTTGGTTAGCAGCTGCGTGCTTAACCTTTACTCCATGGGTGCTCCTTCTCCCAATGGTACGCTCACCACATGACAACATCAGATGTACACTCTCGTGCCACACGCCTAGATATGCACAGCTCAGGGAAGAGAGAGGACATTTCTATTTACCTGTTTATGACTATTGGTATGGGGGCTACAAAAGCTTTTTACAAATGACAAATTTCTAGACATATAAATGTGACCATAGTCATTCTGATAATGATGGTGACGATGATAGAATTTTTTGTCTGTACAGAGAGTAGAAATAAATCAAAGCATGGAAGCTAAGAGGGTGGATTCATGGGGGTGGGAGATCATCAGATTAGTAGCAGAAGACTTGAATTCATGTCTGGAGCCTCAGCAGTCTCAGCCATAAAATGGGAGTGGTGTGGGCCTTGCCCGGCCCATCCTGAAGAGCCACGGAGAAGATCCAGCAGGAGGATGGATGGAAAATCACTTTATGAACTGTGATACCCTTTACAAATGTAAATGATTACTGATTATCGTTAGAGCATCTGTCAGCAGAATAGGCTGCCTTGAGAAGCAGCGTCAATTGGCCAAAGGTGATTTGGAGCAAGGCTGGGTCTGGAAAACCGGGAACCAACACGACAGCTGAGGCCCGGATAGAAAGATCTCCAAATGATGCTGAATACAAATGAGCTTGGCCTTCCATCTGGTGCAGCCCAGCCAGGCTGCAGCTGGCTGAAGGAGGAGGGCTGAGCGCCACAGTATTAGTCCTGGGCTCGTGTAAACGCAGGGACCACTGCTGCCAGAGGGGTCGCCTTGGCTTCAGAAATGCCCATGTTAACAGCTCGGAGCCTCTCTGACTCCCACAATTCCCTGTTCTTGACTCAAAATGGTGCCCTACAGGGATTGCTTTCCTCAGGGGCCCAGGTGTGTTTCAGTCTGAGGGAGTGATGTGTTTACTGCCGGAGCAGAGGTCTCTAACTACCGATTGGCATGGGTCTCTGGACATCAAACGGTTCTCAGAAATAGTATTTTGAGGAGTTAAGTGTAAATGAATGGGAAACACATGGATTAAATTTCCACGAAATACATATGGATGGGAAAATGAAAGAAAGGTTTAGGGTACTGCATGCTGGGATTCATTTTACCTAAAATAAAATAAAACCCTCAGAGGCAATGGACATATCCCAGAAGGTTTTCTTCTAGTCCCCAACAGCATGGTGGCAGAGGTGGTTCAGTGGTAGAATTCTCACCTTCCCTGAGGGAGACCCAGGGTTGATTCCTGGCCAGTGCACCTCACACACAGCCGCCACCCATCTGTCAGTAGAGGCTCGCGTGTTGCTGTGATGCCGAACAGGTTTCTTTGGAGCTTTCAGACTAGGATGGACTAGGAAGAAAGGCCTTGTGACCTACATCTGAAAACCAGCCAATGAAAACTCTATGGCTCACAACAGCCTGTCCGCAATCCATCACAGGGAGGGTGCAGGACCAGGCAGCATTTCATTCCGTTGTGCACAGGGTCACTGTGAGTCAGGAATCAACTTGACAGTAGCCCCCAACAGCACCCTCCAGTTCTGATAAGATGGGATAAAACCTGTTGCCGTCGAGTTGACTCCAACTCATAGCAACCCTAGGGGACAGAGTATAATTGTCCCATAGGGTTCCCAAGGGGTGGCTGGTGGATTCCAACTGCCAAAGTTGGTTAGCAGCCGTAGCTCTTAAAGCCACTGCACCACCAGGAATAGGTGGTAGAAATGGAGTGGAGGGAGAGAAAAGGGAGGTACCCGATGGACAGGCCAAGAAGCTGTCCTGCCATGTGGCTGTTAACCCCTTCCTGCCCCCACTACACTGCTAGCATTGCCTTGGAATGGAAGGGAGTGCACAAGAACGCCTCCCCCAGCTCTGACTGCAGAATTGCACAGAATCAGGCTACCTTTAAAAAGCCAGCAGCTGGTCCCTGCTCCCTGCTCCCTGCTCAGTGCGTGAGCCGCAGAGCTGACTGGGTGATCCATCAGAAGAAATGGAAGCTCAATAATGTTTAATTGACATAGCAGACTGTTTACTTTCAAATAATTGCGCTAAATTGCAGTGCTTAAAAACTACTTAGACTTTGCAACTTGGCTCTGGTGGCCTGCCCCGGTGGGGATAAGGAGTGGGCGTGAGGAGGCATGGAGGACTCTTGGATGGGTAGATGGAGAAATCAGCTGTTGGAAGACCTGGGGGTTTGGCCACAAGTCAACCCCTCTCCTGCCTTTTCTTGAGCCTCCTTAGTCAGATCGGGTATTGGTTTCTTCTTGGTTTGTGGCTATCCCTCCCATTCAAGGACAGAGTGCTTTGTCCTTAGTGAGTGGAACCTCCATGGGCCCCCAAGGGTCCTCCCGACCGATACTCACTACCCACAGCTGGTATTTGCGTTTCTGAAAATTTGTTTCTTTCACTGGAAGCAGAATTCTTATCAGGATGGGGGCGTCAAGGAGCCTGGGCCCTGGCCTGAGACTCCCAAGAAACGTGAGAACACACACAGCCAGGGCTGATTTTCAACAGATCATTAAACATCAAAATAGTTCCGTACTGGTTGAGACACAGCTGCTGGGTGAGCTCCTGAGTGTCCCCGGCCTTCCTGGCTGCCCTCATCCCTTCTCTGGGACCCTCAAGACCCCTCCACAATCTGGACACTAGAAAGTCAACACCTGGAGCTGTAGGGGCCCTCCAACCCATGGGCGGTGTCCAATCTGACAGATTGATGCTCACGCCTTAGCAGTTGAAAATGACATGATGTTACTCTGACCGGACAGTGGGGTGGGTCACGTGCAAGCCACCAGGATGGGGATGTTTGATGGAAACAATGTACCCCAGGTTATAGAATGGTCCTTGACCCACACTATCCATCTCCCACCCCTCCCACCTCAACTCTAGGCTCGGCCATTTAAAACATTTGGCACTTCACTCAAAATACCTAAGCTTTCTAATATGCTTCTCAAGGGCCTGAGAAAATATCTGAGAAGTGAAAAAAATGCTGTTGGCTCAAAAATGGTTTGTAGACACTTAAACATTTATTAATTTTAATTTTAAAATTAAATTTAATAAATGTTTTAGTGTCTACAAACCATAACACTATGTCAACCACTCAACTGGAAGCCAACTCAATTTGTATAGTGTGATATAAAAATTATATTTAATGTGGACTCTGGGATGAGTTTTAACTTGCTTGATATGATGTGGGCAGGGCCTTCAAAAGGGCCAATCCTTTGGGCCAGCAAAGATTGATCTTAAATGGCCTTGAGCCCAAGGCCGGAAAGGCGGTTCCAGGCCTTGTCCTCCATGCCTCCTGGGGCTGATGATCAATGCTTCTTGAACTGCCTTCATCCCTTGGCCCAGAAGACATGATAGGATGCCTCCTTCTCCTGCCCCTCTGCTTGTCTCCAGCCCTCCTACTGTGAAGCCTCCTGGTAGGTGATAGTTAACCATGAGTGTGTGCTCGCACGCAGACTCAGTCCTCTGCCCCCCTGTTCTCATATTCTCTCTCTTAGCGAGATCATCTGCCCTAACAGTGTCAGCTATCACCTCGACATGGATGCCTTCCAAATCCATGTCCCCAGCTCCCCCCTCCAACTGAGCTCCAGGCCCATATCTTCAAGTGCAGATTGACTGCTTCCTATCGGATGTCCTGCAGACACCTCCAGCTCAGCACGTCCCAAAGCCACCTCACTCCCCAACCCCACCACACCCTGTCTTTGCTCCTTTTCACAATAAAACCACTTGCTGTCATTTGACTCAGACTCATGGCGACCCCTTGCGTGTCAGAGTAGAACTGTGCTCCATCCACAGCGTCGCTGGAGTTGGTGTCACCCAGTGTGGTAACTCATGGTGTCACCTCCCCCCATGGGCCTCCTCCCATACCAGGCCATACA
This sequence comes from Loxodonta africana, assembly GCF_030014295.1. Taxonomy (NCBI): domain Eukaryota; kingdom Metazoa; phylum Chordata; class Mammalia; order Proboscidea; family Elephantidae; genus Loxodonta; species Loxodonta africana. The sequence goes on from NC_087362.1 coordinate 66,434,559, forward strand.
GAGTCCTTAGCAATGTTTATTGTCAATTTTTATCATAGAATAATATGTGATAAATATGATTGTAAATTGCTTAACTAATATTTCTTAGATTATATGAATATTAACAACAAAATTGTTTTGTAAAATCTTTCTACACTGAATTATTAGTTCTATTATTAGTAACTGAGTGGAGGCCTTTTCTAAAATATTTTATTTTTCTCCTTTTCCTTTGATTACTACTTCATTCTCAAAAAAGTTATTGATACAGGTTCACAAAAACTACTTACCACAATTTTGTAGCTAAAACACCAGGACATTTGGCAAAATCAGCCACTATAAAAACACTGGCAGCAGTGAGAACAATAGTGCACGTCTGGTGAAACCACGTGATTCAGAGAGTCTTGTAACTGGCTGATAACGACAGTTCTGACTCGAGGGCGTTAGAAGGTTCAAAGAGCAAATTAGCATAGAGGTTTAGTCTTGTAGGCATATTAATACATGTAAGCTGGGCTTATGAAAAAAATATTTCTGTTGTTTTCACTAAGTACAGGGATATTTTTATAAAAAATAATAAATTTCTGGGGAAACACTGCAGGAATATTTTATACGCAGTCATTTTGGTGTCTCCCCCTCTGACAGTGTCACCCATTGCAGTCCACACCCCGCTTTCCTCCCTGGTGATGCCACTGTGCTCCGTGGCATTTTTTTTTTAAAGGGGAAAGCTGTCTTTTATTTCAAAAACATACAATTCTATTTAGATCAACAATATTAAAAATAAGGCAAATGGATTTCCTTAAGAGCCAATTTTTTAATAGACTCTATCTGTAATCCTTCTTTAAAAAAATAATATTTTATTGTATTTTTGGTGGACATGTACACAGCAAAACAGGTTCTCATTCAACAATTTCTACACATGTTGTTGAATGAAATTGGTTACATTCTTCACGTTGTATCAGCATTCTCATCATTTCCATTCTAACTGTTCCTTTCCCATTAACCTAGTCTCATAACCCCCAGCCTTCTCATCTATGCTTTAGAGTATTTGTTGACCATTTAGTCTCATATTAAGGATTTTTTAGAAGAGTGCAGTACTCAAGGGCGATTTTCATTACTTTATGAATGGAAGTAAATCTCCAGGCCTTTCTTCTGAGGTGCCTCTGGGTGGACTCGATCCTGCAACCTTTCAATTAGCAGCCAAGTGCATTAACTCTTTGCACCACCCAGGGCATCTATTTTGAACAATACCAAGCATATTTTCTCAGCTACCCTAGATCTCTAAGTCATTTCAGGCATCTTCTTTTTCCCCATCCTTTCCGTCCCTTAGCCCGCCTTATACTGCTCATTCTTCCCCCATAAAATGGCTCATATCTGTCCCTTCCCTTTTAGCTTCAGTCCTGTCATCTTGGCCCAGACCAGGGGAGCAAGCAGGTTTTTCTCTCAAATCCCAACTCTGACCCATTGATGGTAGCCACCTAGAGTACAGGGTGGAGAAAGATTTTCAAGCTACGTTTGGCCTTGATGGGAAAGACAGCCAGGAGTGATTGGTGATGGCTGCAATGGGCGCAGGAAGAGGCGTTGTAGTACACTTTTTGCCATTCCAAGTCTAGGCCTTTCCAAGTTGGCACCTGACTTGAGATCGTTGCCTCCTACCTGGTCTCCTAGACTTAATCTTCCCCTTCCTTTAGATTGTCTAATACATTGTTACAAGATCAACCAGGAAGAGTAGTTACCTTCAACAATTCTCCTGTCCAGAAGCCATCCTTCTGGACTAGGATCAAACCTAGTATCCCGGGCTGGTGTTTAGAGCCCATTTGGTCTGACTCCAGTCTCCTTCTCCTCCTTAGTTTTCTGCCAACCTCCAGGGCCAACACCTCGCTCCAACTCACCTGACCTGGTCGTTGTCTCCGACTGTTCCTTGTCCCTCTCACCCCCACTTTATTGCTCACCGTCTTCTACGGTCTAAAATCCGCTCTACCTACTCACAGCCTCCACCCAAGTGTCATGGCTTACCTTAATAGCTTATTGAGTGCTTACTCCAGGAACATGTTGATTCTAAGTAATTTACCCAGAAGGACTCATTTAGTTCCCATAGTAACTCTATGAGGAAGGCATTTGTTAGGATTACTGCCATTTTACCAGTGAGGAAACTGAGGCACAGAGAGGTTAAATAACTAGTCTAAGATCATTACTAAGCTAAAATAAGAAGTCAGGAAGCCTGACTCCAGAGTCTGCACCTTAGCACCATGTTATCTGGCTCCTTAATTCCCACCCAGACCTCCCAACCCCCTGCTCCTCATCTGAAGGAGCTTCTTGTCCATTCTGCTTCGCTTTTGCCATTTGCTGCTTTTGGTGAATTCTTTTGGAGTGGACGTTGCCTCCTCTATTGTATTATTGGGTACCAGTGAGGACAAGAACAGATCAAGTCCATAGGCCAGAAGTAATAGTACTGATCATATAACAGCTACATCCATCAAGTCCCTCCCAAGTACAAGAAATCCTTCCCATGGTGCTTCATGCATGTTATTTTATTTAATTTTTACTCTGGAAGGCAGGGGGGTATTATCATCCATACTTCATAAACAAGAAAACTGAGAAGTTAAAACACTTGCCCAAGGGTACACAGCAATTACTGTTGCTGGCTACCATTGAGTCAGCCTCCAACTCATGACGACCCCATGCACAATGGGATGAAACACTGACTGGTTCTGTACCATCTCCATGAGCGGTCGTGGATTCAGATCATTGTGATTTATAGGGTTTTCATCAGCTGGTTTTTGGAAGTAGACCTCCAGGCCTTTCGTCATAGTCTAGAGGCTCCTCTGAAATCTGTTCCGCATCAGAGCCACACGCAAACCTCCACTGACAGACAAGTCGTAGCGGTACACGAGGTGGGTTGGCTGGGAATCACACCCAGGTCTCCTGCATGGAAGGCAAGAATCCTGCCCTTGAACCACCACTGCCCCATTGTAAGCAATTACCAAAAAAAGCAAACAAACAAACCTTTTGCCGTTGGGTCGATTCCAACTCATAGTGACCCCAGAGGACAGAATAAAACTCCACCGTAAGGTTTCCAAGGAACAGCTGGTGGATTCGAACTGTTGACATTTTCGTTAGCAGCAGAGCTCTTAACCACTGGGACAACTAGCCACCCTTTTTCCCTACGTGACAACTTCCCTTTCCTAGGTTTACATGGAAAAGAAGAATGCGAGAAAGGCGTTAATGGTGGGTTTCTGTTTTCTGTCCCACTGCATGTACAGGCCAAGAGGATGAGACCCTTGTGTGGTGCATGTGGGGACACTGGTGTCCAGAGGGGAATGGATGTGTCTACCACCTCACAGCAAATGGCTAGCTGCTGAGTACCTCACAGCTGACACAACCTGGGCAGTGTGTTGGAAGGGCATCTCTTCTTTCTTCTTCTCCTTTCTCTCTGTCCTTTGTTCATCTCTCTTGTCCTTTCCAACCTCACCGTTTCCTGTAAAATATGATTCTAGCCATCTCTGTCAGAATCCATCCCTCACAAATCACTCCTATAAAGCTGTTCTCCACAGGACAGGCAGGCCACATCGGCCACACTGAGCCATGAGAATTGCAGCAGTACGTTCACAGAGAAACGTCAGTGGGGGCCCTTGGCAGGCGCACTTCAGGTAATCCCGAGAGAAGGGAGGCCTCAAAACAAAGTTTGCCAACTTCGTGTCCAGGATGGAAATGGCATGAGTGTTTTTGAGCAAAAAAGAAGGCCACCACCACTACCATGTACGAAACAAATCAACCCTGTCAATAAAATGAGTTCATAATCCCCTCTGACCTGACAGAGTTTGTGTTACCTGAGTTTCCCCTAAAATCCTAAATGAGGGCAATTGCCAGCTTCTAAATTTAGGTGTTTGTGGGCGCCTGCTGGCAGAAAGAAGAAAGAATCGCTTCAGTGCTGTGGTTTGCCTTGAAACCCAGTCAAGCCCCAAATTCTAAACACAAAGCAGCTGTTTTGCCCAGAATCTGAGCTGGGATGTTTCATATCAATGGCCCCCCCTCCCACAGCTCCCCACGTCTCTTTTTCCCTCTCTTTTTCATTACTAAAGTGCCAAAGACAGGTTCCCTGTGAATGAAATTGGGATGGGTGCAAATTCAAGCCTGCACTATCTGCTACAGACGATCAGGGATTTGGGGCTGGCCTGCGGGCAAGCCATCTGGGCAAACCTTCCCCAGAACCACTGTTTACAGAAGAAAGGAAAAAATAGAAATTGATCTACAGCATTGGGACAGGGGCTGGGTCAGGCGGGGCAAAGTATTCAGTTGCCACTCTTTCAGCCACATGAAATGCCAGCTGACCGCTATCAAACCCAACCCAGGGTATCTTTAAGGTAAATCTCCTGTTCCACACTCAGAGCCAGGTTGCTACTTTCCGATGCCTGGGCAGGGAGGGCCACCATTGAATCCACCCTGATCAGGTGACGTCTCAGGTGCATTAGCACGACGGGCATCTGACCCCCTCCTGCACTGGTCTCTTGGCCCTCTCTAGAGGAGGGTTCTGTCCCCAGGCCTGGCTCCAACTGTCTCCATAAAGTTGAGTCGTGCTCCGGATGGCAGAGTCCCATGGGGTTTGTTTATCTCCTTTAAGATGCCCAGTTGCCAAGTTTATTAAAAATCACTATCTGTGGACTATATACACACAGGTGGTCCTGTGGGGTGCAAACGGTTAAGCGTTCGACTAATAAGCAAAAGGTTGGCAGTTCAAACTCACCCAAAGGCACCTTGGAAGATAGGCCTGGTGATCTGCTTCCAAAAGACCAAACCATTGAATATCCTATGGAGTGCAGTTCTACTCTGCGATACATGGGGTCACCATGAGATAGAATGAACTCTTTGGCAACTTTTAAAAATATATATATATACACACAGATATCAATCTGATACCTAGAGAGATAAGTTACATTTGTTGAGCACCTACAACTTGCCAGGCACCCGGGGCAACTGTGACTATCCATCACCCTCCTACGGACCTGTGAGGGGATGTCAGGTCCCATCTTACAGATGAGAAGGCTGAGGTCCAGAAAGATTCAACAACTTTTCCAGGACCGTGCAGCTAAAGTGACAAACCTAAGATTTGAACAAAACTCCCCTGATTCTAATTTCTCTTCCCCACAGCCAACCACTTTCCACCAATATCAGTATATCTTTAGATCAACCTACATTTTATGTCTAGATGTCTCCATTTCTATAGGAGCACCTCCTTGGGCCTCAGTTGCTCCATCCGGAAAGCGAAGCAGCTGGATGAAGGCAGCTCTGACATTTGCTTTCTCGGCTCTGACATTTCTGAATTCCTGGGTCTATGGGTGCATTCAGAGACTTTCAAGACATAAATCAAGTTGTTTGGAAATTACAAATAAGCAGGGGAGGTGAGGACTCCAGTGGCCGGGCCTCTAAGCGTGGTCTATAAAAATAACCACTGACTGAGAGGCTTATTTTTGGCAGAAGAGGCGTCCAGCTCACCTCGGAGCTCGCGTTGGCGTCCTTGGGGTGGCGCTCCCTGCCACGGCTGAGCAGCTGGACTCGCTCTGTGTGCTGAGCCCCTGGTTCAAGCTGGGCCCTCCTTGGGCCAAGGGCCAGGGCGAAATGTGACTTCCTGTGAGATGACGGGGAGGGGGCCCGAGGTCACCTGAGGTGGTGTCAGACGGGGTGGCTGGCAGATTTGGCAGGTCCCTGGGTGTTTTCTTTGCATGGGGTGCTCTTGGGAGCCAGTTTTCCAGTCCTCCTTTGCTCCCGCCTATGACCCTTACCTTCCCCTTCCTGCCCCCCTCTTCCCGCTCTCAACGAGTGTGGCGGGAACCTGGCCAACGACTGAAGGAAAATGAAGACATTTCGCAAATGGCATGTTCCAGTGGCCGTGCGCTGGCAGCCAGAGCCTGGGGGTGTGGAGCTGGTTCCCTGTGCACCCCCTAAATATCCTAAGTATGTTCCTTCCTGGGCCGCAAAACCACAGCAATGTCTCCCTTGCTTCCCCTCCTCCCTCGGACCTGGGGTCTGCAAGGAGATCAGCCCACCGCAAGGTCCCAGAGGCGCCACTGCTGCCAAGGGAGGAGCCTCGGCCAGCCTGGCGCTCAGTGGGCCTCTGAGCTGGCGCTTGTCATCACGAGCACGTCCTGCCCTGCCTCTGGCTGTGCTGGCCTGGCCACCGTGCCCAGAGCTGCTTTTCAGGGAACAGCGGGTACAATTTGGGGAAGGACCTTCTAGTCCCCTTGCTACCCTCCTGGGAAATGGGCTTCCCTCTTTCCACTATTCCTTAATCAGCAACTCTGGGCAGGACGTGGGGCTTGGTCTGACCTACTGAGTGTTCACCCAGGTCTAGACTCATTTCTGACACTGACCAATTGTGTGACCCCTAGAAAATCACTTCCTACTCTAGGCCTCTGTTGTACCATGAAAACTTTGGGAGAGTGAATGGTCTTGGAACTTTCTTTTGGGGGTTTGGTGATAGAGACTCAGACAAGAGGGACACAGCCAACCAGGGACACCAGGCTTCCAACTCTCAAAGAGCCCCACTTTCATCTGTTTTATACATTCATTCAACCAACATTCACTGCATACACTTAGCAACACTAGTCAAGACCACCACTGAAGTCATGGTCCCTGTTTTCATGGGTGCTTCCGATCTGACTGGTGATACAAGGTACTGACAAAAACACTTAGCAGTAGATCTCGTGAGCCTAGGGCTGATGTGGGTCCCACAGTAGACTTGAAAGAGCCCAGCTCAGTCTTGCGCTGAGTGACCATCCATCCCTTTCCTTCCACTCAAGGTTTTCCTGTAATCTTGGGGTTAGAAGGGACCTCTGAGGTCTTCTCTTTGGATTTGTCAATGCTCTTCGTCCTTTTTCTTGACTTTTAGTTGTTATTGTTACATGCCGTCTCTTCAGTTTCAACTCGTAGCAACCCTGTGTACAACAGAACAAGAAACACTGCCCGGTCCTGTGCCATCCTCACAATTATTGTTATGTGTAAGCCCATAATTGCAGCCACTGTCAATCCATCTCATCAAGGGTCTTCCTGTTTTTCGCTGACCCTCTACTTTACCAAGTATGCTGTCCTTTTCTAGGGACTAGTCCCTCCTGATAACATGTCCAAAGCATATGAGAAGTCTTGCCATCCTTGCTTCCTTCTAAAGAGCACTCAGGTTGTACTTCTCCCAAGACAGATTTGTTCGTTCTTCTGGAAGTCCATGGTGTATTCAATATTCTTTGCCAACACCATAATTCAAAGGCATCCATTCTTCTTTGGTCTTCTTTATTCATTGTCCAGCTTTCTCATGCATATGAGGCTACTGAAAACACTATGGCTTGGGTCAGGTGCATCTTAGTCCTTAAAATGACATCTTTGCTTTTTGACACTTCAAAGAGATCTTTTGAAGCAGATTTGCCCAATGCAATGTTTCATTTGTTTTCTTGACTGCTGCTTCCATGGGCGTTGTTTGTGGGTCCAAGTAAAATGAAATCCTTGACAACTTCGATCTTCTCTCCGTACATGATGATGTTGCTTTTCTTGGCACAAGCCACCAAATACAAGCACTCCCCAGAGTTCTGGGATTCTTGTATTGATGCTCTGTTCTCGCAGCCTTGGTGAGTTCAACCACTCTTATGGATTCACATCTTACCTTGGCTTGTTTCCTTGAAATTAACATCTTCGGCCCAGCCCTGTGTCTAAGATTTAGATCTACAATCCACCCACCTCTAGGCAGCTTCCTGATGTGCCCTCCTCATAACTCTCATTCAGCATGGTAGACCCCATCACCTTGCTTCCTACTCAGTTCTTCCTCCAATGTCCCCAGTATGGTTCTCAGCACCACCACTTCCCACATTTATCCAGGCTCAAATCTTAGGGATGACTTTGGATGCACCTTGTCTCTCCCATATCTCTACTTGGCACCAAGTCTGTCTTTCTTCCCTGTGTCCTTCCTTTCTGTCCCTTCTGCTGCCGCCTAATTTATGCCCTTGTAACCATTTTCTGGACTCTTGTAGTAGCCACCACTGAGCTCTTCCTTATTCCCTTAGGGAAAACATTCTGCTTCTGCTAATCTGTACTTCGACTCCATTTTTTGGATAAGATAACTTGTACTTCCAGGCTTTGGCTTATGGGCAAAACAGAACCCAGATGTGGTAGGTAATATATTTTCAAAATATGGTCACATTTCCTGTCTGCTCTTCCAGAATCTGTTGTTGTTAGGTGCTGTCGAATCAGTTCCAACTCATAGACCCTATAGGACAGAGTAGAACTTCCCAATAGGGTTTCCAAGGAGCGGCCGGTGGATTCAAACTGCTGACCTTTTGGTTAGCAGCCATAGCTCTTAACCACTACACCACCTGGGTTTCCATGTGACTTGCAAGGTAAGGTCATAAAAGGCAATACCATTCCCACTGATATCCTCTCTTTTGGGACCCACTGCTTTGGAGCCCTGGGCCATTATAAAGAAGGTTTGGCTACAACGAAACCTCAGTGCAGAGAGACCACGTGGAGAAGGACAGGCCTGAGGAACCATTGCTGTCCCAGTCCCCAGTTCTTCGAGTCCTCCCAGTCCAAGTGCCAGCCACAGTGTTGTGTGACTGAGGAGCTTTCCGATGACTCCAGCCCCAGCATCAGCACCAGCCACCATCTGCCTGCAACTGCATGAGGAGCTTTCCGATGACTCCAGCCCCAGCATCAGCACCAGCCACCATCTGCCTGCAACTGCATGAGAGACACCTTACTGGACCCAGTCAACCCCCAACGCCATAATAATAAATTATTATTGTTGCTTAAGCCACTCATTTTAGGGCAGCTCATTACAGAGCAGTACATAACCAGAATATCAGACTTTGGAGCCAGAAGAATCTGGCTTCGAACCCCAGCTCCACCTTTTGCAGCTGTCTTGGACAGATTATTTACCTTCTGGGTCCATTTCTGCATCTATAAAATGGAAGCAACAATATCTGCTAGGCAGGCTTGCAACGAGACTTACAGGTGATGGGGGGAATGTCTAGCACAGTATCTCTCTTTCAGCTGGTTCCTGATACATGAGATAGCTCATAGTATTATTCCCTCTAACTAGAATGTGGCATCCTTGGGTGGGGCAAACCATTAAGAGACTTGGCTGCTAGCCAAAATGTTGGAGGTTCGAGTCTACCCAGAGGTGCTTAGAAGAAAGGCCTGGTGATCTACTTCCGAAAACTCAGCCTTTGAAAATCCAGTGGAGCACAGTTCTATCTGACACACACAGGGCTGCCATGAGTCGGAAGTGACTCTTCAGTAAATGGTTTTAACTAGAACGCATGGACTCTTGCGGTAGTGACCACGGTTCCCTACTCCAAGCTCAGTCTCGGTTTAGCCAAATTCTACCCAGCCTTCAGGATCCAGCTCAAACCCCTCCTCTGCCTTTCGTGCCTGTCTAGCTGGAAGAAAACCATCTCACCTCAGAGCGCCATACCTTCTGCCTGCCTTCGTGAGCATTTCCTGGGCTTGTGGGTATTTGGCATGTGGGTGTGAGAATTAACCATCCCTTCCCAGTCCGGGATTGCTTGTGGATGGAGGCCATGGAACCCGTCTCAGTCATCCCACACGCCCCTGGACATCTCCTCCCAACCAATCAGTTGCCATTGAGTCAATCCCAACTCATGGCGACCCTATGTGCACAGAGTAGAACTGGGCTCCGTAGGGTTTTCTTGCCTGTCACCTTTCGGAAGCAGAACTCCAGGCCTTTCCCCCGAGGTGCCTCTGGGTGAGTTCAAAACACTAATCTTTCAGTTAGTAGCCCAGCACTTAACCATTCATGCAACACAGAGACTCCTTAGCCTCCTCCTTACTCAGACATAGCTATTTCTTGGTCAGGATAAATGGTCAATAAAGCATCCATTTTGGGAGTCCCTACTCATCTCTGACCTGCAATCCTGCTGCTGACTTAACTGCTGCAACCTGGTCCCTCCCAGCACCCCCTCCACGTGCATCTGGGGCTCTGTGCTGCCCCTACCTGCCACTCCATGACTCACCTAACACGAAGCTCACAGCCCATCCATCACCAGCGCCAGCACCAGCCAGCCAGTCAGCACTTACGGCTCAAACGCGCAGAACGTGAATAAAAACAGAGAAGCAGATGTTCCGGAAGTGTGAGTGAAATGTAGATAAGTTTGGGGCTGCACCAGGCAGGTTGGGGGAGAGCTGTCATCTCAGCGAAGGAAGTAGATTTGCCCAAGAGTGGGAAGCCCTTGACCCGGAAGGAGATACAGACTGGAGGAGGCGGTGGGCCGACACTGGTCTGCCACCCACAAACATCAACACCACTCTGGGCCAAGGACGGATGCTGTCTCCATTTCTTCCTCCAAGCTCCCCTCATTCATTCATTCATTCAGCAAACATTTACTGCAGGCCTACTATGTGCCAGGTGCATATTTGGAGACAAAATGGAGATGGAGACCCAGGCCCTGCTCTCAAGGAGCTCCTGTGTGTGTGTGTGTGTGTGTGTATGTTGCAAATAATTACACAGGAAATTGTCACATGAGTTGACGAGTACTGAGCACAGTGTAGCAGCTGCTACCCAGCCTTGGGATTCAGGGAGGGCTTGCAGAAGAAGGAGCAGCTCAGCTGAGTCATGAACAGCTAGCCAGGCAAAAGGGCAACTGGAGTGGAGTGCAGGGAGTTGGGGAAGAGCATCCCAGGCCACAGGAACAGCAGGGTCAAAGGCCCAGAGGTCAAAGTGGGCACCATGCCTGAGTGCATACAATCAAGCATGCTGGCCTAGGAGGATGGTGGAGGCGAAGCTGAGATGGCAGGATGGAGGTGTTCAGGGCTCAGATTACAAGGGCGTCTCGGACCATGGTAATGAACTTGGCTTCATCCTTGGGTAGTGGGAAGCCTTTACCAGTGGGTCAGTTTTAGAGAGGTCCCATCAACAGGATGGGAAATGTATTGGATATTATTAAGGAATAGATACAGGCAGAGAATTTATCAAGATTGCTCATGTGTACACATGCAGGGGTAAGCTCACGTACACCTCTGAACATACACGCAGGCCTCTTTGTGTACATGCATGTGCATGGATGTATGCACTTTCTGCTTGTGTAAGTGCCTGAGAGAGCTGCTCCAGGAGGCTGTGTGTGAACACGCCTGGAGTACCTCTGGGTGTACATGCACACATGAAGTTTAGAGAAGAGCCAGAGCCCAGACTGGGCCATGGGCCTGGGCCTGGGCCTATTTCTATAGCTTTTCCGAAATCAGCCAAGTTAATGAAGACTAACCTGGGGTCTCCCACCTCCTTGTCTTTCCTCAGGCTTTCCCACTGTGCAGCATCTCCCTTTCCCCCATGTTGCCCACCTCAGTCCTGCCCATTTGAAAGCTTGACTCAGATGCCCCCTCCTCCAGGAAGTTTTCCCAGGTGCAGCCATAGTGTCGTCCCTAGTCCTTCCTGGACACTTGCCTGAGTTGCTGGTTGTGTTCGTCTGAACACTGTTTACCAGGCACCGTCATTAATTTGCTAAGTGTCTGTCTCCCCCGTTTGCCCAAGAGTCCCTGGAGGGCAGGAGTCCCACCATGATCAGTCCTGTGGCCCCTCCACACTCTTCTCTCACATAGCATCACAGATGCTCAATCCACCTGGTTGAAATAGAAGGTGTTCAGGCTGAAGCTTCTCTGGAGGCAGAGGCTGGTGGAGGTGGCGGCTAAGGGCCCCTCTCCGTGCTGAGAACCACATCTAGCTAACCACACTGACTCCTACCACCATATGCCTGTCACGTGGGCCCTGTTTCCTGCCTTCAGTCCTATTACATAATATACACTGACACACGTGCAGTGATGATAATAATAGTCCCCAAAATGTGTGAGCAGCTTCCTCATCCACAATGACCACTTACTACATTGTCTCACCAATTCTAAGATGATCTGGAAAAAAAAAAATTTTAACCTCTGAAATGAAACCCTGGTGGCATAGCTGTTAAGTGCTATTGCTGCTAACCAAAAAGTTGGCAGTTCAGATCCACCAGGTGCTACTTGGAAACTCTATGGGGGAGTTCTACTCTGTCCTATAGGGTGGCCATGAGTCAGAATTGACTCGACAGCAATGGGTTTGGTTTGGTTTTGGTTAACCTCTGAAAGGAGGCTGCTTCTAACAAAGGATGATATCACAAACCGTCAGCTAAGTGGCCCTGGTGATGTAGTTGTCATTGCCTGGGGGAGCTAGTTGTCATTTAAATGGGCTTCTCTGCATCGTTTATTCTACTTGCTCTGGGTGTAACGGCCATTTTATACATCTTCACAGGGACCAGCCTATGATTCAGCTATGCATTGAAAAGTCACTTCGCACACAGAAAGGCCCAGAAAAGAATGATGGGTATGCAGCTGGCATTCGTGAGGCCAACGTTCATCGCTGAAGGAATGCCCACAGTGCACTGCTTTCTTGCAAAGACACAACAAAGTGCATTGTGGGACCTAAGACGGGAAGATATCCCAAGGAGATTAAGCTGCGTTACTTTGTATTACCGAGATGCAGTCGAAAGGATTGTCTTGCACATGCCAAGGATGAACAGAAGGCAGGAGAAATTTCCAAATCCCTGAGAACACATTAAACAAATTTCAAAGCAACAAGAGGTTGATCTGACCAACTGATACCTCACGCTATTGTTAAGATAGTGCGTCAGAGTTTCACAGTTATTTTTCTTTCTTAGTGGTGCGCGTAACACAATAGTGTGCCTTGCAGTTGACAGAGTCTTAGATTAGATACAGTAAGGTGCGTGTCCAGCACTTCATATGTCAGATCTCATTTAATCCTCTCAAGACCCTAGGAGGTAGGTATTATTATTGCCCCCCTTTAACAGATGCTAAAACTGAGGCTGAGAGAGGCTAAGAGAGTTGCCACAGATCACACAGCTGGTAAGAGGGAGGTCAGTTTATCTGATGTCAAAGCCCAGGCTGGGAGCCACTGTGCTCACAGACACCATGGGCTGAACCACGCTGATTCAGGGATCACAGTGTGGCTGCTTATCATCCTCCCCCATGGAAGCTGATGGTTCATGCTCATGGCAGCCTGGCTACAGGGGAGTCAGGAATCCTGATGGGTCAAGTCCACTCCAGGCAGCCTCAGCCGAGCCCTAGAGCCCAAAGTGTATGTCTCAGAGACTGAGAAAGTTTACTGAGACGTCTCCTCTGGATCCTGCCTCCAGATGGAATCGACAAACTAACTCGTGCCTCCACTTTCTAAATAAACTCCCTCCTGGTAAATGAGCCCTGGTGGCGCAGTGGTTAAAAGCTGTGGCTGCTAACCAAACGGCTAGCAGTTTGAATCCACCAGCTGCTCCTTGGAAATATTATGGGGCAGCTCTACTCTGTCCCATAGGGTCACTATGAATCAGAATCAACTCGATAGCAATGGGTTTGGTTTTTTGGTTTAGTAAATGTACCAACCTGTCAGCACAAAGGCACGTGTGCTCCCCAGCATCAGTTCTTTGTAGGCTGCCCTACTTTTTGGCCACGTCTACATGTCCTCCACTATTGCTTGCTTAATTGCTTTGATTTTAAAATCAGCTTTCTTTTTATACATCTGTCTATCAGTCAGGATAAGCCCGGTTATATTGCAGAAACAAATGACCCCACAAATCTTCTTGTTGTTGTTGTTATTGTTGTTAGCTGCCATCAAGTCGGCCCCCAACTCATGGTAAACTCACGGGCAAGGAAACAAAATGCTGCCTGGTCCTGTGCCATCTCCACAATCAGTTGTGGGTCTGACCACTGTAATCCGTAGGGATTTCACTGGCTGATTTTTGGAAGTAGATCACCAGGCCTTTCTTCCTTGTCTGTCTTAGCCTGGAAGCTCAGCAACATACAAGCCTCCACTGACAGACAGGTGGTGGCTGCACGTGAGGTGCATTGGCCGGGAATCAAACCCAGGTCTCCTGCATGGAAGGTGAGAATTCTACCATTGAATCACCAAGTCTGCATTTCACAAATCTTGCTGTTGTTGTGTACCGTCAAGTAGATTCCAACTCATAGTGACGCTATAGGACAGAGTAGAACTTCCCCATAGAGTTTTCTAGGCTGTAATCTATACAGGAACAGATTGCCAAGTCTTTTCTCCTCCGGAGCAGCTGGCGGGTTCAAACCTTTCAGTTAGCAGTAGAGTGCTTTAACCATCACGCCACCAAGGCTCCTTCATCACAAATCTTAGTGGCTTATAATAATACCGGATTCCAGTCCAAGGTAAATGACCTGTCTCAACAAAGGAAAAGTCTTCAGGAGGAGGTGAGCCATGACCTTGAACAAATAAGTATCACTTAAGCCAAAAGCAAAAGAGGCAAACGCTTCAGGCAGGGGAAGCCAGTCTCCTCTTGAATCCACAGTGACCTCATCTGTCACTTGGAGATTATCGATTATTTCCCCCTTGCCTCTTTCAAGTAGTCCTTTCAAGAATCCAGGGTGATGCGTAGTCACTGTGGCTTTTTTGTTGTTGGGGGTGATCCTGTCGCTCTTCTGCCCATACCCTTTCTTCTTGCCCTGACCCACTTTCAACTTCTGGTATCTGAATCACTTTGCTGGAGGGTTTCTCCAAAACCTGGGACGGCCACTCTGCTGTGTGCATGACAGGCTGGGAGCTCCAGGGCATTAGCACCTATGGGAGCTGCCCTCCATCCAAGACTGATGGGATTTGGTGTTCTGTCCAAGCCCTCAGAGGAAGAAGACTTCAAGTTCCTTGGAGGGATAAGGCTCAGGCAGTGTTTTGCATCATCCTCAGGGCCATTAAGCTCCAGTTGCCCACGGTGACAACACTGGGTAATGCACCTGCTTCCCCTGCCTCACATCCCCACTCCTACACTTCCCAAATAATCCATCTGCACTCCAATACCTGTATCGGGATTGGTTTTTGAGAAAACCCCTGGTGACAGTGGTTAAGAGCTTGGCTGCTAAAAGGTCGGCAGTTCAGATTCAACAGGTGCTCCTTGGAAACCCTATGGGGCAGCCCTATTCCGTCTTATGGGGTCGCTATGAGTCGGAGTCAACTTGATGGCAATGGATTTGGTTTTGGTTTGGGAGGTGCAGGTGGTTTGTGCTTGACTCCTAAGCAATAGGCTGGTAGTTCAAACCCACCCAGTGGTGCCGAAAGTCCTAGTGACCTGCTTTTGAAAAGACTTCAGCCAAGAAAAGCCTGTGGAGCTCAGTACTACTGTGTAACACACGGGGGTCGCCATGAGTTGGAATTGGCTCAATGGCAATGGGTTAGTTTGGTTTTTTTAAAATCTTAATACATGAGGTGGATGGAAGAGGCGTCGCTCTGCTTGAAGCAGAAGTCTGATGCCTCCAGAGCTAGTTTCTGCTATCACTTCGGAATTGAAGACCTGCAGGGTGCTAGCACCAGGGGAAACCCTGATGACACGGTGCTTAAGAGCTCGGCTGCTAACCAAAAGGTTGGCATTTCGAATCTACCAGGCGCTTCTTAGAAACCCTATGGGGCAATTCTATTCTGTCCTATAGGGTTGCTATGAATCGGAATTGACTCGATGGCAATGGGTTTGGTTCTTTTTTTTTCTTTTCCAGCACCAGAATATTCTGCAAACAGAATCAGCAGTGGCTGTGTGGGCAGGGATGGGGCTCACCAAAGCCCTCCTAGGAAAGCTGATCTGGAAGGCCCTAAGCCCTACCTCAGCTCGAGTTTCTTGAAGGAGGACATTGAGGGGCTGTCCAAGGTCACAGGGATGGAGTAAAGACTAGGGAGTAGATTCCTTTCAAGTGGGTCTCAGGACGTGAGCTCATGTGGAACTGGCCAGGGCATTTCTTGAAGCCCTGTTCACCTCCTCTAAGTCCAGATACTATTGACAATGGAAAGTCATCACTTGCATAGCCTTGGTGCCTGCTCTGCCCCTTATGCCCCTTAGGAGAATGTCCTCTTGTCACCTGGCCTCCTGCTGTCTGCCATTCCGACCTCTTGTCTCATCACTGTCCGCCTCTTGCACTCTCTGCGTCGGCATGTGGCCTCCATTCCATTCCCAGAAGGATGGTTCCCTGCTCTCCCACCTCTGGGCCTTAGCACTTGCTGGCTCCTCACCATGCTCTTCCATTCTCTCCCCTTGTCCCTGCCCAGCCAGCTCCTACTCATCCTCCCTCGCTTTCTCAGAGAGACCTCCCTGCTTGGCACTCCCACCTGCCATTCCTCTTGGTCAACTCTCACCCTCCACCTGACATGTGTTTGCCGGATCCCCAGCTCCATGCCAGCAGGCTGTGCCTGCCCTCTACTCCAGCCCAGGCCTGAACCGAGCACCCATCAGGCACTTGAAGACAGAATGGGTATTGGCCAGGCCCAAGCCATACCGTAGGGAAAGGGACCACGGGGCTAAGTGTATCAAGGCAGGGGCAGGGGGAGAAAATAAGATCTTCCTTTAATTGAGCCAATGAAGTCACTAGTGAGAGAGTGAACCCAAAGAGCTATAAATAGCCTTGCAAATCATGCATATTACATTAGGGGTGTTGGTGACAGCTTAAGTATATTTCCATAAGGTTCCATTATATTTACGTATTAGTTAATGGATACTTAAAATATTATGTTACCGTAATGCTCATGTTTTATTAGCAAACTATCACATCAAAAGGAGTTGCTAAGTGTGATGGAAAATTGGCCCTGCAGCTAGATTTCTGCATTTTCACACTGAATTTTTGATTTCTGATTGCCTGCTCACCCACCTCTGACGAGGAGGTGATTTTCAGCACACATGTGATCTCTGCCTTCTGCCTGAGTGGGAGGCTTGGGAGTACAGAGGTAGGACCAGGGTCCTTCACTGCAGGGCAGAGTCTTAGCCTCCGGCTGTTTGTGTAGGTTCTAATCCAAGCTTGGTTACTAACCTGCTGTGTGACATTGAATAAGTTACTTGCCCTCTCTGTGCCTTTGCTGCCCTATCTGTTAAAGAGTTAGACTTGAGGGTCTCTAAGGTTCTTTGGGTTCTATGAGTCAAACTCTGGATTATCTGTAAGGGAACTTCAAACTCTGTTCTCTTCAGCATGAGAAGGTGGCTGGAGGTGGCCATATGTCCTTGGTACCCCAGGGCACCCCAGGTGGTGTGGCAGGACAGAACTGTGGGGTCTTGCCTCAAGTGGCCTTCAACTCTGCTATTCTCACAGCCCCAGAAGATGAGAGTTTCAAGCTTTGTTCTTACCTCCAAAGGGCGGCCCTGTGATGTCGTTGTGGCTGGGTGCTATTGAGTCGATTTTCGATTCACAGAGACCTCATGTGACAGAGTAGAACTCCCCCATAGGGTTTTCTAGGCTGTAATCTTTACGGAAGCAGATCACCAGGTCTTTCTCCTTCGGAGCAGCTAGGTGAGCTCAAAGCGCTGACCTTTCAATTAACAGCAGAGCACTAAACAGCTGCACCACCAGGGCTCCTTAGCTCCATGATAACACCTACTAAAAAAGTATTTTTTCCAGCCTTTGCTCAAGGATGCAAAAAACCTGAACAAGAAGAGCGGGGAGAAGGGGCCTGAAAGTGGGGGGAACAGATTGGGCAGAAGCTGGGTGGGGGCGATGACTGGATGGAGGGCTGGTGAGCGAAGGGTCCTGGAGTGCGGGGACAAGGGTGAGGTTTGCGTGCCCAGCACAGAGCCCTTAGGGTCCCGCAGGCTTTGATACTGGAGTTAATGATATTACTCTGATCATGAGTGAGTCAGTGGCTGGGAAGGGGCAAGCACAGCGCTCCCCACCTCCCAGCCCAGGTAACCCCAGGCTCCAGGAACAGCCCCAATGTCAGGACGGAAGGCAACTGCACACTGATCCGTAGGGCGCAAACCCTGACTTCTTCACTTGTTAACTACCTAATCTCTGAGACGAGTTACTTCTCCAAGCTCATTTCTTCCCGTGCGCAAGGCGGATCACGACAGGCCCTGCCTTACATGGTGGTCTACGGGGTTGGAAAAACTTAATACCTAAAACGAAACAAAGAGACAAATAAGTATAGTCTCAGCGACAACTCCAGCAAGAGCTCAAGAGCACTCACCAGTTGTGTGACCTGGGACAACTCCTCAAGCTTTTCGATCTTCCATTTCCTCGCCTGCAAAATGGGCATATTGCATTTGGCTGCTAACCAAAAGGTTGGCAGTTCGAATCCACCAGCTGCTCTTTGGAAATACTATGGGACAGTTCTACGCTGTTGGAATAAACTCGATGGCAATGAGTTTGGTGTTTTTTTTTTTTTTTTTTGGTTTTACCCCCTCTGATCGTCCATCCATCAAATATTAAGGAAGTGCCTGTTATGTGCCTGGCACTGTACTAGGCACGGGAGGTACAAGCAATGAACAAAACGGGTGAAGTCTTCTCCTCGGGGAGCTGACATTCTAGTTTCTGGTGGGGGGAGGGGGTGAACAATAAACAAAATAATGAAGCAAAAGTATTTTTAAAAATATGTCCCTGGCTTGCCCAAATGGTTTGTTCTAGGCTACCAACCTAAAGGTTGGTGGTTTAAATCCACCCAGCAATGCTGAGGAAGAAAGGCCTGGCAACCTGCTTCCATAAAGATTACAGCCAAGAAAATCCTCTGATTCAAAGTTCCGCTCTGTAACACATGGGGTCATCATGCATTGAAATCTATTTGATGGCAATGGGTTTGGTTTGGAGTTTTATGGATGACAAGGGATATGAAAAAAAATAAAACAAGAGAATGGGCTGGGGAATGGCCAGTGGTTGACCTTAGTGAGAAGGTGACATTTGAGCAAAGACCTGTAAAAGAGGATTAATGAAATCATGGCATGAGGCAGGGATAAGCAAACTACACCCCTTTGGCCAAATCTGACCACACCCATTCGTGGCACGGTGGTTAAGAGCTTGGCTGCTAACCAAAAGACCAGCAGGTCAAATCCACCAGGCATTCCTTGGAAGCCCTATGGGACAGTTCTGTTCTGTCCCAATAGGGTCACTATGAGTCAGAATTGACTCGATGGCAACGGGTTTGGTTTGATTTGGTTATGGCTGCTTTTGCTCTCAGGAGCCCTGGTGGCACAGGGGTTAAGCACTCTGCTGCTAACTGAAAGGTCAGCAGTTCGAATCCCCCAGCCCCTCCAGGGAAGAAAGATGTGGCAGTCTGCTCCCATAGAGATTTACAGCCTTGGAAACTGTGGGCCAGTTCTACCCTGTCAATAGGGTTGGTCTGAGTCAAACTCAGCGGGAATGGGTTGAGGCTTTTGCACTAAGGCAGAGCTGAGCAGTTGCAACAGAGATGGTGTGCCTATGAAAACCTAAGTATCTACCATGTGGCCTTTTCCAGAAAGAGTTTCCAATCCCTGGCTCAAAGCACTGCGTAGCATCTGAGCCCCAGTAGATGCTTGTCTTAGTTATCTAGTGCTGCTGTAACACAAATACCACAAGTGGTATTTGTCTGAATCCAGGATGCCAGCTCCGGCAGAAGGCTTTCTCTCTCTGTTGGCTCTGGAGGAAGGTTCCTGTCGTCAGTGCGGAGACTCTGGGTCCAAATGACTCACTCTACTCCCAGCTCTTCTTTCTTGATGGTATGAGGTCCCTCTCCTCTCTGCTTGCTTTTCTCTTTTATATCTCAAAAGAGATCGACTCAAGATACAACTTAATCCTGTAGATCAAATCCGGCCTGGTTCACATAATGGCCTCTAGTCCTGCCTCATTAACATCCTAGAGGTTAGGATTTACAACACATAGGATAATCATATCAGATCACAAAAAGGAGGACAACCAAACAATACTGGGAATCATGGCCTAGCCAAGTTAATACATTCTGGGGGGACATAATTGAATCCATAATGATGCTCGATAAAATTAGATAGATATCTAGATAGACAGCTGTCATCAAGTCTGACTCATGGTGACCTTATGTACTACAGAACAAAACATTGTCCGGTCCTGCATCATCCCTGGCATGTTCAAGTCCATCACTGTGGCCGTTGTGCCAATCCATCTCACAGGGGTCTCCCATGCCCTTGCCGGCCCTCTCCTTCACCAAGCATGATGTCCTCCTCCAGTGACTGATCCCTCCTGATGGCATGTCCAAAGCCCCAGAGTAGGAGTAAGTTTTTCATTGGCTAATTTTCTGCAGTAGATTGCCAGGACTTTCCTCTTAGTCTGTCTGAGTCTGGAAGCTACTCCGAATCCTGTCCACCACGGGTGACCCTGCTGGTATTCGAAATACCAGTGGCATAGCTTCCAGCATCACAGCAACACCAAGCCATGGTAGTATGACAAACTGGCAGACAGATGGTGGCGATAAGATAATAATGATGGTGATTGCTAGGTGACAGCTCAACACTGCAGCTGCTGGAGGTGGTAGGAAACTAGGGATCAGATGTGGCCCCTTTCCCTGCACCAGGCCGGAATCCAGGTCTCAGATCCCTTCTGTAGAATGTATGGCATTTGACAGGCAGAGCTGGGAGAGAAGGGGTTCTGGACTGGGAAAACAGTGTGACCAAAAGCCCGGTGGTGGGAAATGACAGATTGTGTTTGGAGAATGGTAAGTGGTGCAAGGAAACAGGCCTCCCATTTCCACCTCCAAAAATACTTCTCGCCTGCATGGGGCCAGCAGCAGGGACTGGGGCCTGGGGCCCCCCCGGCTGTCAGCGGCTGTGGGCCGGAGGTGCTCCGACAAGCATTAGCCGCCTGATTGAGTTATGACAGCTCCTCGCGCCCAACGGGAAGCCGGGTGAGGCGGTCCTAGCGGGGGCCTGCAGACAAATGATGATAAAGTGCTCACTTTAAGGAACCATCTCCATAATATTTCATGCTCGCGGCAGGGGGAGGGGGCGGGTGGGCTGCCCTGGTAGCTCGGCTAACTACTCCATCAATTGATTTGATTCACGGCAGCAGCTACTCCCAGTCATAATATTTCAAATAAATGGGGCCGTGGATAGAAATAATATCTGCATCAATATTAACCCTGAAAGAACTAATGGACACAAGCTATAATTTTCTGGACACCCTAATAACGCATTTTGACCGTTGTTGGCATGGGACAATTTTTCTTTCTCCCTTTTTTCTCCTCTGTGCGTTTGTCTGTCTCTCTCCTTCTTTAACCTCTGTCAGATTGGCTTTGCTCACCCTCGGCCAATGGTTGGGGGTCCTTGGGAACCCCGTCTCCCTCTCCTACCAGCCATAATCCCCTGCCAAAGAGGAAAGAGGGGGAAGCCTGGAGTTGCGTGGTCCATTTATTCTGAGCTTGTTGTGAAATTCCTCTGGGCAGGGTGAGTAGGATTGCTTGGCGGCAAACTTGCCCAGCAGCCTGCTAGAAAAGAGGCCAAACTGGCTCTTTTCTGTCAATCATTCCTTCAACAGATACTTATTATGCACCTGCTATGCACTGCACAGAGCCCTGGTGGACCAGCGGTTAAGCATTCGGCTACTAACCAAAAGGTTGGCAGTTCAAATCCACCAGCCACTCCTTGGAAACCCTATGGGGTAGTTCTACTCTGTCCCATAGGGTCACTATGAGTCAGAATCGACTTGAAAGCAATGGATTTTTTTTTTTTTTTTAATGTGCTGGACACTTTACAAGGTCCTTGGGAAACACCACTGAACAAAAAAGAAAACGATGTCTGCCCCCATGCAGCTTATGTGATAGTAGGGATGGGGAGACCGTTGATAAACTGCATACACGCAAGGAATAAATGATACAGTTGGTTAGCGAGGCCAAGGTCTTCGAATTGCCGCAGTCACAGACCTGAAGGACGTGACTGCTCGGAGACGTGAAGCGTGATGATTACAGGAGTGTCACAATGGGTGTTGTCACCGCGAGGCGTAACTCATGGTGTCACCCCCCTCCCCCCGTGGAGGACTTCCTCCCATACCAGACCACATGGAATCCTCAATAATGTTTATTCTCAATTTTTATCACAGAATGATATGTGATATAGTTGTGCATTGCTTCAATGTGATATTTCTCAGATTATACTAAACACTAACGACAAAATTGTTTTGTCAAATCTTTCTACATTGAATTACAGCATTATTAGCTATGAAATTAGTAACTGAGCAGAAGCCTTTTTTAATTTTTCTCCCTCTTTTTCTTTAATTACTACTTCATTCTCAGAAAAGTTATTGATACATGTTCATAAATACTATTTACTACAATATTGTAGCTAAAAGGCCATAAAATTGGAGAAGATCAGTGACTATAAAAACACCAGCAGCAACAAAAACAACGGGATTCGAAGCATCAACGTAATTGGGTGATAATGACAGCTCTGACCAGAGCACATTAGAAAGTTCAAGAAGTAAATTAACATAGAGTTTTAGCCTGGTAGACATATCGATACCTGTAAGCTGGGCTTATGAAAAACATTTCTGTTGTTATTGCTAACTACACGGATATTTTTATAAAAAATAACAAATTTCTGCTGAAACCTGCCCGTGAATTTTATGGACAGTCATTTTGGTGCTGACCCCTCTGACAGTGTCACGTGGTGTGCTCCACACCCTCCACACCCTCTTAGTGATACCACTGGCGATTCAGTCAGAGACTCCTTGGACCTGTTCCTTTTCTCAGTGGTCAAGAATCGATTGCCAGAGAGCTGACTATGGCCCTCAGGGGTGCGTGTGTATGTGTGTGTGTGTGTGTGTGTGTGTGTGTGTGTTAGGGGGGAGGGCTGCACTATTATTATTTTTTAATTTATTGGTAAAATTTAAAAAGTAGGAAATTTTGCTCTGACATCTTATTTCCACTTTCTTTTTAGAAATTGGAATACCTGTCATCATCCACATGCCCACAAGGGCTGGAGCTGCTAGTGTCCATTCCCTTAGACAGACACGTGCTTTACGGTTCACTGCGGACCCCACTGCTCCCTGGGGTCTGAGCCCCACACATGAGCTGTGTGGCTGCCTTGGGCATTTGTGTGTGTCCCCTGGTCTTTGTCTTGGAGCTGGTTTCTAGCTTGCCCTGTCCTTGCTCTTGCCTCTCTCCCTGTAGCCCTCTACTTCCTGCCCTGACTCTGGATGACAGCTTTCTCCTCTTTGCTCCTCCTTTCATTTTACTGCCATCTTTGCTACCATTTTGTGGCTCGAGGACAACCATGTCTTGGAGCTCTACACCACTATACGGAAAGAGAGATGTTTCGCATGTGGGCTCTCTCTTCAGTTTTACGGGTTTATACCACTTAGCTCCTCCCTCTCTACTGTTCAGATGATTTTTGGTCTTGAAATCTTGTTTCCTTAATTTAAAGAAGGAAAGAATGAGGGAGAGAGAGAGAGAGAAAGGAAGGGAGGGAGGGAGGGAGGGAGGGAGGGAGGGAGGGAGGGAGGGAGGGAGGAAGGAAGGAAGGAAGGAAGGAAGGAAGGAAGGAAGGAAGGAAGGAAGGAAGGAAGGAAGGAAGGAAGGGATTCACAGCTTCAGAAGAAGCAGATTTTGTGAGAGCAGTCAGTAGCACTAGTAAGCACTGAACCCAGATGTGAAGGGTCTGCTAGCTGTGGGTTCTATGTCATAGGGTTATTTTTGTTTTGTTTTTTATGCGAATAAATGAGCTAAAGTATTTAACACATATTGAGCGTCCAGTAAAAATGCGAACTGTTGTTGTGATTGCCGTTCCTTTCACTCTCACCACTATATTGTTACCCCCTCTTCTCAGGGAGGCGCAGAGGGATGATGTGGGCAGAGACGCTGGTGGTCCTCTCTGGAGGTGACCCAGAGGTCACAGTCTAATCAGTGCCCAGGCCTGGGTGGAGTTTCAAAGTGGTTTCTTAGCTGGTTGATGGTCCAGCCATACTTCTGCTGAGGAGAAGCTTTCACTCCAGCATGGAGAGCAAACTTGAGTGCTTCTTCCACCATAGCTACCCTGTACAAACACACTGAGCAACTATGGGACACCATTCACTTAGACCAGTGCTTCTCAAACTTTTGTGGACATCAGCATCACCTAAAGGGTTTATTAAAACCCAGGGTGCTGGCCCCACCCTCAGGCTGTGCGGCTCAGCAGATCTGGGGAGAGGCCTGAGAATTTGTATTTCTAACACTTCCTCAAGTAATAGAGATGCTGCTGGTCCACTGATTTAAGAGAACCACTACTTTAGACTATGATGTGAATGGCACCTCTTTGAGTTGTAGATCCCTCCTCCCCAAAGCCACAGGGTAGGTTTGAACCAAAAACTTTTTGGTTAGCAGCCAAGCGCTTAACCATTGCACCACCAGGGCTTCTAGAAGGTGGATATAAACAGTGAATAATTTACTGGGTCATTTTTTTTTCTAGAAACCACTAGAATCTACTGATTTGCTCTTGAGGAAGCTTTCTCTTGAGTCTAACCAGAGCCTGGCTGCTCCAGTTGGTCTATTTTCTTCTGCTGTAGCCTCTGAGGTGGTGCAGTGGTTAAGAGCCTGGCTGCCAACCAAAGGGTCAGCAGTTTGTATCCACCAGCTGCTCCCCGGAAACCCTATGGGACAGTTCCACTCTGTCCTATAGGGTCACTATGAGTTGGAATCGACTCGATGGCAACAGCTTTTGGTTTTTGGTCAGACTTTGAGGCGAAAGAGAGGAGCGGGATTCCAATCCCACCATGAATACAATACAGTCCTGGGACAGTTCCTCAGAGCCAGGAGATTCCTTGCTGACTCTGAGCCTCTGCCTGTTTCCCTCTCTACCATTATTTCCCCATCTCTTGCTTTCACTTGAGTCCATTCCCCTCACTGGCCTGGATTTGTCATAGCTATAGCAGGGAGGGGTCTTGGAGCTTCGGGATTGGAGGGGACGTGTCTCTTAGGGGAAGAAGGCTCAGTTTCCCAATGACAGAACCCACTCCCTTCTGTCACCAGCCATCCTCTTCTCAAGATGAAATGACACCTGAACTCCAGGTAGCTTCCAACATCCCCGGGAACCCTCCCTCAAATTCTCAGAATACTACTAGTTTTAATCCGCTTTAATTTCCAGAAGGAGCCACCGACATAAAATTGAGCCAACGAGACTTTTTCAGATGAAGGGGCAGAGGCAGCTAAGTCAATGCTGTGTCTCTTAGCTGCACAGAGATTTGGGAGGGCTCAGTCAGAATTACCTCTAACCTGGGTTGGGAGCAAAGCAGGCAGGCACTTTACTAAGTGATTCTTCTCAGTCCCTCATGGAGCCAGGTCTTTCTGTTCTATGACTTCTCTTGTGTTCCCATGGGGCCACCATGCCTTGGTGCCCAGGACCTACTGGGGATGGTGGAGTGTCTCTGCTTTACTTTGCTGAACTCTTATTCTTACTCATACTGAAAAATATGTCAACTCCTTTCAGGGGATGTGGGATTTGGCTCTTGGTTTCTTTCCAGTGAGCCAACATTCCCCAGGGCTGAAATTGGGCCAAGACTTCTGTGTGGCATAGCTCATTCTCCTTCTAGCCCAGCACTCAGACCCCCTAGGTGTGGGGCCAGCAAGGTCAGCTTCTTCCCTCCCTGGCATCAAGGGAGCCGAGGCCAAAACAGGATCCAGTGGCACGCAGCCCAGCCAGAGTCAACCTGCTCCTTGGCACAAATACTCTGAAGAAGCAAACCCACTTTCTTTGGGCACTGGCTTGGCAGCCCAAAGACCAGTTCCATCTCAGCTACTTTCCTGCTGTGTGACCCTGGGCAAGTCACTTTCCATCTCTGGGTCTCTCCATCTCCATCTGTAAAATGAGCGTCTGGTACATTTCTTGCATTCACAGATACTGACTGGGATTCCAAGAGCTCGAGAGAGAATGTATAGGTAAGCATAAACTTTGGGGGAGGGCGCTCACAACCCAGCAGCCTGCAGCATCCTCCCAAGCAAATAATGGATTCTGAATTCAAAGATCACTAAGGTTCTTTATTGCTGAAGGGGGAAAGGTCCAAATATTGCTTAGCAAATTACCATCTGCTAGGGGCGCCATTATGCCTTGACACAACCATTGGTCAGCAAATTGGTCACATTATTGGTTAGTAAATTTGAGGCTGCAGAATTATTTATTGGCAAATTAGAGATGGCAGAATTATTGGTTGGCGAGGCCAGAATTGCAGCGATTGGTTAGCAAATTAGAGATGCCTGTTTTGGTCTGTGAATAAATCACGGCTGGTCAGGGTATTGGAGGCCACATTAGAGGTGGCCGGGTTATTTATGGCCTAGCCAGGAAAGCAGTAAGTGCGTTTGCCAGGCAGAGTGGGGGTCAGCCCTCACTGTGCGCGGCTCCTCCTCAGGGGTCCAACCAGGTGGGCACTTTTCAAAGAGCAATTATTATTTGGTAAGCATTAATCATGAAGTGGTGTGAGCGGGATTCTTGTTTTGTACTTTCTAGCCCCTGTCTCCCACTCCTTGTTTCCAAAGAGAGCTTAACATGTGTTTGGGGGCTAGGCTTGGGCCTGGAGAGCAGAGGAAAGGCTGAGAGTCCAGCCCACAAAGAGATTTGAGCAAAGTTGCCAGCTGGAGAGGGAGCTGGGTCTGACCCAGGAACATGCTCACCATGGACAAGACATCTCTGATTGTCCTCAGGCCCAGCCTAGAGCCGGGAACCATGGACCATGAGATGTCCGTGACCTCAGGAGCACAGAATTAAGTTGATACCTCTCTTCCTCGAGGCACTGGCCAAAACCCAGTTCTCTGGGAAGCCCACCTCTTCCCAGGCAGTCACCTGTGGTCCCACTTCTGTCCTGACCTTTCCTGTCCGGGTCAGTCACTCAGTTACATTTGTCCCCCATTATAAACTCTTCTGACCCTTGTTGAGCTTTTCATATCCCCTCTGCTAAATGAGAAGCTCGTGGAGGGCAGGACTCACAGAGCTTGGCACAGGACTGGGCGTACAGGTACCCATCAATGTTGACATGGTATATACATGGATGTGTGGACTGGGCATGTGCAGGGCCACATGGATGTTGACATGGATACATGCATGGATGTGTAGACTGGGCATGTGCATGGCCACATGGATGCTGACATGGGTATATACATGGATGTGTGGACTGGGCATGTGCAGGTCCACGTGGATGCTGACATGGGTGTATGCATGGATGTGTGGCTGATGGATGGATGGATGATGGGCGGGTGATGGACAGATGAATGGGAACTGGATGGACGAGTGGATGGATAGATGGATGGATGCATGGTGGTAGGATGGCTGCAGAGAAGGATACATGGATTGATGCTGTGTTGCTTATCAGAAGTCAAACCAAAAGTGGGGGGGGGGGAACAGAAAACAAACCCATTGCTGTGGAGTCAATTATGACTCATGACAACCCATGAACTACAGAGGCTTTTCTTGGCTGTAATATCTATGGAAGCAGATTGCTAGGCCTTTCTTCCGCAATGCCACTGGGTGGGTTTGAACGGCCAACCTTTAGATTAGTAGTCATGTGCACACTGTTCGTGCTACCCAGTGACCTATTATGGGAAACCAGGGGTCCCAAAATGGAGAAACTTGGACCTTCAGAGTTAAAAGAGATCTGAAGCCGTGTAATCTGCACTCTTCTCTTCCCTAAACCCAGATTTTTAAATAAAAAAAATCAAGGAAGACCATCATCACTGTTCATACCTCTGAGACCACAAGGGAAAGTCATCCAAGGTCTTCCAGTTACCCTAGAGCAGTGAGCCCTCAAACATCCTCAGTTTACAGAGGAGAACAAGTTCTGGAGAGAGCCCAAGAGACGGCTAAGAGCTGAGGGAGGATGAGGTATCGTGAAGCCCTGGATGAAGTACGGAATAGGCTGAGTTTTAACATGGCAAAACAGCTCTATCCTCTTCGTGTATCCCACCTCATCTCGGGATGAGGGTAGCTTGGTGGCGAGTCAGCCTTCACTTCATTTTACAGATGACAAACTGCAGTTCAGAGGGAAGGAGTGATATTCCCTGGGCCTATAGTGCAGTGGTTAAAGCCATTGATGCTAACCAAAAGGTTGGTGGTTTGAAATCACCAGCAGCTCTGAGGGAGAAAGATGTGAGCGGCTGCTTCCTTAGAGATTTATAGCCTTGGAAACCCTATGGGGTTGCTATGAGTCAGAATCAACTCAACAGCAGTGGGTTTGGGTTTTTGGTTTTATAGTGAGTCAGGAGTAGAATCCAGGTCCTCTGGTCACTGCTTCTGCCGACCCGCCCACAGCCCACTGACCAGCCCCCTCTCCCTTCCTCCAGCACGCTGCATTGTGAGTGCCTGACTCATCACTCACTTCACAATTTATTTATTGTCTTTCTCCTTGTCCACCTAGACCGTGATTGTTTTATGGCAGAAACACATTTTATGGCTCTGAGGAGACTGGCAGGAACTGCAAGGGAGGACCAGAGGGAAACCTCAGTCCTCTGTTGTGTCACAAATCGGGGTGAGGTGGGCGGGGTCAGTCCATGGTCTGGACTTGGCAGGGGAGGGAGAGCCGGGATGCCTTCCCCAGAGCTGCCAGCCCGGCTTTCCTTCACCTTCACCCGCTCCACCAACACATACTGAACACCTACTGGGTGCTGAGAACCAGCCCAGGAGTGATCGCAGGGGCCACAACAGGACCCAAATCCTTGACTGCCTCTGACATGGACCAGATATCTTTTGTTTGGTCACTGTAGGGAAGAGACATATATTTTGCAAAGAGGAAATGTAGCGGATCACTCTGTCTTATTTGGGGTTCCCCAAGACGCAGACCTTGAGACAAGGTCCTAACGCATTTGATTTATCTGGGAGAAGATCCCAGCCCGACTGGAAAGGAGTGGGGAAGTGAGACAGGGAAAGGAAAAGCCACGAAGTGTGCCTGAGTGAGCACGGTGAAGTGCGGACCCACTGGTGGCTCCATGGCGATCCGCTCCCATAAAGATTAAAAAAAATAATAAATATTACAATATTTAAATATTTAAAAATATTTAAATTAAATATTTAAATATTTAAAAAAAATAAAGATTACAGCCTAGAAAACCCTGTGGGGCAGTGCTCTGTCACATGGGGTCGCTATGAGCCAGAATCAACTCCATGGCAATGGGTTTGGTTTTAACGACTTAGAATATTGCAGGTCCATCTTAGGCACTATGTAAGTGCTGCTATTATTATAATAATAATAGTTATTATTGTTTCATTTTACTAGAATGAAACAAGAGCAAAAACAGAAGTTTTCTTATCTACCAGAATTAAGCATCCAAGGAGAGCTGTCTCCAGTAACAGAAGTGTCTACACTCAACCCAGAATATCACAGAGGTCAAGACGTTGAGAATTTCAGGCTGCAGACAACTAGACAGAGGGGAAGAATTCTGCATGTGGGTAGAGTCCAAGCAACCCAAAAGTCATGCAGTGTAGGCAGGCATTAACCCAGACAATGAGCTGATGCTGCTACCAACACCCCCGATCATCTGGACCTTTGGAAATGCTGACAGCTCTTGAGATGCCTTTGGGATCCAGGGCAGTGACAGATCCGGAAAGGGCTTTGCCTGAGAGTTTTCATTCTGTACACGCTTTCTGGAATTTGCAGGATTTGAGGTAGAAAGTTACTCCAGAAGTCAGGAAACTTTGAGTCCAGTGGGCTCCTTCTAAACTCCACTAAGTCTAAGAGTGTATGTGCGTGTGTATGTAACGTGCTGGGGCAAGTTGGAGGCATATTGAAGCCGTTGAAATGTAAGACATATCTCTCTGGACTCTTGTCTGGGGGGACCCCTGGCCCACAGCTCAGTCCTGCTTGTTTTGAAGATATCACGTGTTCATCCCTCAGCTGCCCATCGCCCACCACCTACGCTATTGGCTGCAGACTCTGAACATTCAGCTGGTCCCAGGTCCTCCCGGGTTTTGGCTGAACTTCTTCACCCAGGCGCTGTGAGGGAACCCGATAGGTGTTGTGGGATTTTTCCTTTTCCATTCTTTCTTTTTTTTTTTTTGAGTGAGTTTGCTCTCCGGGTGGGTTTCTCTGCTTGCTTTCTCACAGCCTGATTATTATTACATGAAAAAATAGCTGCTTGTACCTAGGAGAGAGGCTCTCTTACTCCAGTAACTAGGAATTTTCAATGGCAGTCACTGAGCAATTATACGCTACGATTTACGTTCTGTCCTCCAGTCTGTTCTTTGACAAAACGAGTCCCTATTATTAGTCAGGCAATAATCAAATGCCTAAAATAGGCTGATAAAAGATCTCTGAACTGCAGGAATGAGTGTTCCTGGGAGTCAGGACTACGGTTCAGGAACAAGTTTCCAGAAAAATATGTGAAACGCACATATGCTCTTCTTTTGCTAGGGAGAAGCTTCGTAGCACAGAAAAGGAAAGGGGGTGTGGTGGGAAGCCATGGACCTATCAAGTTGTAGTTCTTCATTGGTGGGAAAGCTGTCGCATCTAAATATGTTCTTTGAAGTCTTTTATGAAAACGGCAGTTTGTTGGGCACCGGTTGAACTTCATTGCCCAGTAAACTACTTGAAGAAGTCAGAGATCCTGTTACAGCAGGTGTTTTAGAAACTGGGCGATACAAAAGGTTTGTGCTTGACTACTAACCAAAAGGTTGGTTGTTTGAATCCACCCAGCAGCACTGTTAATGGAACAAAGGCCTGGGGATCTACTTCTGTAAGATCATAGCCATTGATAACCCCACGGAGCATAGCTCTACTCTAACACACATGGGGTCACCTAAATTGGATCAGCTCAACAGCGAGCAGGTTATAGGTTGCTCCTTCTTCTTCCTGCCTGTTCTGGGGGCATCATGACGTACAATAGTGTACCCCAACCCTAAGTCATTTTTTGTGTACCGTCCTCACAATTTTTTTCATATCCATGTGCTTCCTGTATTACCACTGAATTGTCATTTTTCTCTAAAGAGTCTTATTCCAGAAAAGTAAATGAAACTTTAAATTCACTTATTGAAATTAGCAACTTTATAACATTGCTGTAAATGGAAAATCAATCGGTTTCCATTTTAGCTCAGATCAGCTGAAAACATGGGTTACCCTGTCCCAACCTCCTGCAGTCTGCCACAGATTGCCCTCGTCCCTCAGCTCTGCCCAGGGTATTCTCGGGCTGCCCGCAGTGACCTCCCAGCATGCTCTAGGGCAGGTGATGCAATACACAGGCATCTCTTCCAATGGGCAGCGATAAGAACTGACACCACTCATGGGTGGATGGGAGTATGCTTATGGGCACACGTGTGTAAGCAGATGGTCGGGTCTGAGGATGAGGTGGGATACAACCACTATACATAGCCCAGCGGTACACAGACAGCATCTTGGTTATAAATCCCAGTTCCACCACTTACTATTTGGATTATCTAGAGTAATTTTTTGTTAATCAACTTTATTGAGGTATTAAAAAAAATATTGAGGTATCACATATAATTAAATACACTCATTTTAAGTGTACAGTTTGATCGGTGTATACAGCCAGGCAGCTACTACCACAACCAAGGCATAGGCCATTTTCTTCACCTCAGAAAGTTTCCTCGGTCCCTTCGGGCTCAGTCCCCTCCTTTACCTCCAGATCCATGGACCTGCTTTCTGTCACTATAGATTAATCATGTCTGTTCTAGGAGGTCATGTGCATGAAATCGTAACTGTGTATGCTTTTGGTTCTAGTTTCTTTTTTCCAGCACTGTGTTTCTGAAACATTCATATTGTTGTATGTTATCAGTAGTTTTTTTTTTTTCTTTTTACAGTCCATCATGGTAGTCCATACTAGGGATATATTACATGTTTATCAATTCACCTGTTACTAGGCATTTGGGTTTGACTCCAGTTTGGGACTCTTTTGAATAAAGCCCTTATGAATGTTTGTATACAAGTCTTTGCATGGGCATAAGTTTTCATGCTTCCTGGGCAAGTGACTAAGAATGGAATTACTGGGTCACACAGCAAGCATATGCTTAACTTTATAAGAAACTGCCAAATTGTTTTCCAAAGTGATTGTAACACTTTTCATTTCCATGAACTATGTGTGGGATTTCCAATTGTTCCATATCCTTGC
The DNA here is from genome assembly GCF_030014295.1 of Loxodonta africana. Taxonomy (NCBI): domain Eukaryota; kingdom Metazoa; phylum Chordata; class Mammalia; order Proboscidea; family Elephantidae; genus Loxodonta; species Loxodonta africana. Next base: position 66,466,342 of record NC_087362.1, read on the forward strand.
CAACACTTGGTATTGTCAGTCTTTTTATTTATAGTTTTTCTAGTGGGTGTGTAGGAGTCCCTCGGTGGTGTAAACACTTAAGCGCTCAACTACTAACCAAAAAGTTGGAGGTTTGAATCCATCTAGAGGTACCTTGGAAGAAAGACCTGGTGATCCGCTTTCGAAAGGTCACTGCCAAGTTGGAATTGACTTGATGGCAATTGCCTTGTTTTTTCGTTTAGTGGATGTGTAGTGATATTTCATTGTGGTTTTAATGTGCATTTTCCTGATGACTAACACTACTGACTATTCATGTGCTTATTTGTCATTTGGATATCTTTGGTGAGTATCTGTTCAATCTTACTGTTTATTTAAAAAAATTGGATTGTCTTATTACTATTGAGTTGTAAGAATTCTTTATATATTCTGAATATAAATACTCTGCCAGATGAGTTATAATTCCTCCCAGCTTTTCATTTTCTTAATGGAGTCTTTCAAAGAGCAGAAGTTTTAAATTTTGTTAAAGACTAATTTTTCATATTTTCTTTTTATGATTTGTGCTTTTCTGGTTTATCTAAGAAATCTTTGTTGACTCCAAGGTCACAAAGACCTCATATTTCTCCTAGAAGTTTTTTAGTTTTAGCTTTTACGTTTGATCTATGATCCATTTTGTATACTCAACTTGAATTGTACTTTGTCAGGGAAACACTTTCCAACCTTGCACACTAGGTTAAGTCGCCTTTTATATATTCTGAGCCAACTCCTAAGACTGCACAACAAATCACCCCAGAACCTAATGGTGTGAACAACCACTTATTACGCTTGTGGATTCTAGGGGTCAGGAGCTCAGATGGATATTAGGAGGTGACATACCTTTGCTTCACAAGGAACAGGGACTCAGAGGCTGGGGGCTAGAGCCGCCTGATGGCTCACTCACTCACATGTTTAGTAGCTGAGAGTTTGCTGGGTCTGTTGGCCCAGCTCTCATATATAGTCTCCCCATGGGCCCTGGGCTTCCTCAGAGCTTGATGGCTGGAGTCTAAGGCCAACCAACCTGAGAAGAGAGCCAGGAAGAAGCTCTTCTATGATTTTTTATTGGTCTGACCAATCAGCAGCCTGCTCAGTTTCAAGGGGAGGGGAAGAACACAGACTCTACCTCTTGATGGAGTGTCATAAGTCTCTAGAAGAGCATTTGGCACTAGAAATATTGCTGTGGTCATTTTTGGAAATGACAATCTGCCATACATCCTCAAACCACCCATTTATTCTGCTTAATGAGCCCTGGTGGCACAGTGGTTAAGAGCTAGGCTGCCTACCAAAGGACAGCTGTTTGAATCCACTAATTGCTCCTGGGAAACCCTATGGGGCAGTTCTACTGTATCCTATAGGGCCGCTATGAGTCGGAATCTAGTCAACACCAACAGGTCTGGTTTTTTCAATAATGTCACTCATCACTGTGAAGCTAATAATCCGTGGATTTTGGTCTCTTCTACTAGACCATTGAGTCTCAGCTTTGTACTCACAGCGGAATCACACCAAGAGCTGAAAATCTACCTATACCCAGGTGCCAGCCTCCAGAGAGTCTAGCTTAAGGTGTCTGGGTGCTGCTAGGACATCAGGATTTTTAAGAACTTCCTAGAGGATGTGAATGTACACCCGAGATCAGGAACCATTGTACCAACCGCAAGGTTCTCAATGACTAGCATAGTGGCTGCTGCATATCAGACAGTCACTAATACGTCTAATAAATGGATGAGTGAAATGAAAGCATGAATGTTCACATTTCTATATTTAATATAAAACTAAATATCACAAGGTAGGAAAAAAGATGAGCAGAAAGGAAAAAGTAACACATGGTATAATGTGAAGTGGGAATGTAAAATAAAAAAGTCTGACTGCGTTTCTATAAATATGTGACGATAGAATAAGCCTGTGGAGAAGAACTAGAAGGTGGCTTAGACAATTGAAACCCCAATTTTATTTCAGAATGAAACCAGTTGTCTTTTGACCTGGATTTGTGTTATTTTAATATGTTTATGTTGTATCATTCAACTTAAAGAAGTCTGTATCTTTTACAATCTACCCAGCTTCCTCTGGGCTCTTTCCTAGCATTTTATATACAGTAAATTTAACTCTCTTCCCCAGCACCTTGTAATCCAGTATAGTGGGTGTGCAGGGTCTACCTTCCCAATTCACTGTTCCAGTATTTCATGTTTCATTTTCTCTTGGTCTAGAAGAATACCTAAGGGAGAAATTGACACTCACATCAAGTCTTCTAACTGCTGTTTGGAAGAATTTGAGCTTGTTGAGATAATCCCAAAAGAACAACTTCTTTGGTTTCTGTTTGGTGTTAAATTTGAAGCATATTTACCTATGGGCATAGGAACTAGGGCATAAGGATCTCCATCTTCTTTCAACCTTTGCAAAGAAGTTGCACGCTGTGGGGCCGAAACATTTAGAGAACAATTAATAGATAAGTCCTTGCTGTCTTCTTAAAACCAGTTGCCATGGAGTCGACTCTAACTCTTGGGGACCCCATATGTGTCAGAGTAGAACTGTTTGTGCTCCACAGGGTTTTCCACGGCTGAGTTTTCGGAAGTAGATCCGCAGGTCTTCCTTCCGAAGTGCCTCTGGGTGGACTCGAACCACCAGTCTTTCAGTTAGCAGCTGAGCATGTTACGAATGCAATATCTCAGCACACTCCACTGTCTCAGCCTAACTGCAGGCTTCAGATTCCAGCTCCATCTTTAGGGTAATAACTTTTCCTCCCTGACTGTTGATTTCCTTGCTGTAAAATGGAAAGATAAGGATGGCTATGCCTCTGTCTTAGCCAGGGAGCCACGAGGATTCAGTGAGAGAAGGTTCCTTAAGCTCCCAGCCCTGTGCTGGCACATACAGTGTGTTTTTCCTTCCCCAACAGCATGTCACGTGCCACTAACCTCCACTCCCCACTAGCCCACCGTGGACTAGCCACTGGAAAGACTTACCATTTGCCAGCTTTCTTTAACAGAGAACAAACATGCACTTGGAATGACCCCCTTCTCAGTGGCCCTGTGTTTGTGAGCAGAGTCTTATCCTTTCCCAAGGGCTGATCCAGGTCTGCCTGACCTTGGCAGTATCCACAGGGCCCCAAGTTTCTGGGGTTGACTGGTCACAGGCTATTTCTCCTGCCCTGGAGCCCTTACTCGCCTCCCAGCATGCCTGCCAGAAGATCCTCCCATTATTCCCTCACCAGAGCAGAGGAAAAGGAGCTGTTGTCTGGTGTGGAACAGCTGAAGAGAGCTTGTCAGCACCCAAGGGTCTCCCAAACCCACACACTCAATAGCAGTTGTTGCTAGGTGCCGTAGAGTCAATTTTGACACGTGGGGACCCATGTGACAGAGTAGAAGAGCCCCATAGGATTTTCTAGGCTGTGACCTTTTGAGAATAGATTGCCAAGTCTTTCTCCTGAGAAGCTACTGGGTAGTTTTGACCCACAAACCTTTCAGTTAGCAGTTGAACACTTATTTGACTGTTGTACCACCAGGTCTCCTTCGTCAATAGCTGTGGATGTTGCTAATACACAACTTTGGAGAAAGCACTAACCAGGGGTTGGAAGCTCTGGTTTTAGTGATTTCTCTGCTGTATGGCCTAGGACAAGTGAGTTTACCTCTTTGACCTCAGTCTTTCTTATTTATAAAACAAGACTCCATGTCTTTCTTTTATTTATTCATTATTATTTTTATAAAGAAGTGAGATGCCATTTTTCTTTTACTTATTTATTGTTTTATTGAGAAATAAGACTCCATTCTTTTCTTTATTTCTTATTTTACTTCCTTTTTAAATCAAAGTATAATATGCATACAGAAGTAGGCAAGCATCCTAAATGTATAACCCAGGAGTTGGCATGCTTTCTGTAAGGAGCCAGATAGTAAATATTTTAGGCTTTGTAGGCTCTATGGTCTCTGTACCAGGTACCCAGCTCTCCTGTTGTAGCACAAAAAGCAGTCATAGTCCACACACAAATGAATGGGCTTGGCTGTGTTCAATAAAACTTTATTTACAAGAACAGTCAGCTGGCCACATTTGACCCACAGGCCATAGTTTGTCAGCCCCTGATATAACCCAATAAATGATCACAAAGTGAGCACATCTGTGTCACAATGACCCAAATCAAGAACCAAAATATCACTAGCATCCCATGAGCTTCTCTTTTGACCATTCTTGTCCACCAGACTCATGATGCTTAGATGAACGTCCAAGTATTTTTTTTCCTTATACTTCTTATAATGTCTCATCATTTTTCTTATAATTCAAGTGTTCCTTTTACATGGTAGAACATGTAAGCATTATCATTTAGGACAGTGGCTTTCAAATTTTCTTAAAGCAGTAGAACCCTGTCTCCAAGCGAACCACTGTGTGAAACTCCAACATGAATCACGGATAAAGACCAGAGCTTTGGTTGTGCAGGGGGCAGGGAAGAAGCCCTTCCGTTCCACACCCCTGTCTATACTCTGGACTCAAATGGTAATCACTGAGACATTTCCAGGAACTCTGATTTTCCCTGAGCCCAATTTGGGGACCACTCCTTTGAACTCATTAATACCCCAAGTCAGACCAATAGTCGATATCTAATTTGCCAGTGAAGAATTCTACAGGGAAATAGTGAAGGATCCTGCAGAAAAATATTAAATGACACAGGAAGCATCAAAAGAAGACAGGGGAATACACAGAGTAACCAAACCAAAAAGAACTGGTCGACGTTCAACCATTTCAAGGGGTGGCATATGATTAGGAACAGATGGTACTGAAGGAAGAAGTCCAAGCTGCACTGAAGGCACTGGCAAAAAACAAGGATCCAGGAATTGACAGAATATCAATTGAGATGTTTCAACAAATGAATGCAGGGCTGGAAGTGCTCACTTGTCCGTGCCAAGAAATTTGGAAGACAGCTAACCTACTAAAAGAGATCCATATTTATGTCTATTCCTAAGAAAGGTGATCCAACCGAATGCAGAAATTATCAAACAATATTATTAATATCAAACACAAGTAAAATTTTGCTGAAGGACAGGGAACTGCCAGAAATTCAAGCTGGGTTTAGAATAGGAGGTGGAACCAGGGATATTATTGCTGATCCAAGCCGTGGTGTTTTTGATCACCTCACGTGCATGCAAAAGCTGGACAATGAATAAGGAAGACTGAAGAACTGACACCTTTGAATTGTGGTGTTGACGAAGAATACTGAATATACAATGGACTGCCAAAAGGATGAACAAATCTGTCTTGGAAGAAGTACAATCAGAATGCTCCTTAGAAGCAAAGATGTCAAGAATTTGTCTCACATACTTTGGGCATGTTATCAGGAGGGATCAATTTCTGGAGAAGGACATCATGCTTGGTAAAGTAGAGGGTCAGTGAAAAAGAGCAGGACCCTCAATAAGATAGATTGACACAGTGGCTGCAACAATGGGCTCAAGCATAACAACAATTGTGAGGGTGGCGCAGGAATGGGTAGTGTCTCATTCTGTTGTACCTAGTGTCGTTAGGAGTCAGAAGCAACTCGATGGCACCTAACAACAACAACAATTTGTCATAGACAGCCCATGTCCTTCTCCGAGGTCCCTGGGATAATATGTCCCTGGACATAGCACTACTGATACAGTAGTCACTGAAAGGAAGTGGCATGAGGTGGGCATGGTGGTCTTATTCATGAGCACAAGTGAGACTCCCTCTGGACTCCCAGAAACACCGGAGATGAGTGAGGCTTTGCATGGTGTCATGGTTCTGCATCATCAGAAGGAAAGAGAAATTAACAGACCATGTGTGATGGCCAAGGATATGACCTTACTGGTGTCCTCAGCTGAAGGGACCTGGGCAGTTCAAGTTATAAGAACATTCTTGCTTACAACAAATATTTCTAAGAGTAAAAGACTCATTTTATCTTCTCTTCCATATCTTAATTGACCAAAGAGTGCCCCTAGGATTCCTGGGAATTTTGTACCTTTTTCCATTCTCTAGGATTTTGACCTACCTCGAGAGGAAATTTGCAGGTAAAGGCCAAGGCTATGGAGAAATCAACTTACAAGTTCTCATCACATGACGACCAGCAGGAAGCTTCCAGAAAGTGCCCTAGACTGGTATCTCACCTCAATTCCTGCTTATGGCTTCATAATGCCCCTTGTGTCCAAGGAAAAAAGCTTTTCAGGTAGAATTTTTACATCCGTGAAGGGGAGTGGTGTATGAGAGAAGGTAAGTTTCAGATGAGTTGGTGAGACAGTGAGGGAGGTCCATAACTTAAAGGGCAGTCAGAGTCATATCAAGAAGGAGATCTAGGTACGTGGCTTGGCTTCTCCCCTCAGCTCGTCTTAGTGAAACGGATTCAGCCTCTCTGAACCTCAGTGAGCACAGTGTTAGCAAAGAGAACACAGCCCCTGTGTAAGCTCCCTGATGGAATTTTTGTGCTGCCCAGATGAAATAGTGGGAGTGAAGATGCTTTGTTACCCTAGAGCAATGGTTCTCAGTTGGGGGTGATCTTGTCCCGCATCCCCAAGAGACATTTGGCATTACTTGGAGACATTTTTGATTGTCATGGCTGGGGATGATGGTGCTAATGGCTTCTAGTGGGTAAAGGCCAGGGAGTCTGCAAAATATCTGCAACGGTTGTAACGTTGTACAGTACAGCCCCTGCGACAAAGGTCTACCTGGAGAAAACACCAATAGTGCTGAGCTTGAGAAACTCTGCTCTAGAGCCTGTGAGATTTAGGCAAGGCCAGCTGTCAGTGGCACCCAGAGGCAAGTGACAAATGATGATACCTTACTCTTGCTTGGGAAAAAGGTGACAAAGAAAGGTCTCAACGCCCATTACTGGACCTTCTCTGGAGTTCGAGCCCAGAGAGCTTATTGGCTGTGGACAACAGCATGGCCCCGGACACTAAATGAAATGTCTTCCCCAGCTCAGCACCAGGCCATGTAAACACTAACAGCTTTCTGAAGCAACCCATTAATCGCTGGGGATCTCCTTACCCCAGCCTCACTGCTCAAATTCTCCCTCCTTCCTGAGGCCCCTTCCACTCCCCACTGCTAATTTTCATGGCTTCCACTTTAGGTTCTGATTAGCCCTTATCAGCCATGTGGGGACTAAGCCATGGCAAATCACTGGGCAATAGAGCCCCCCCTCCATACCTCTCAAGTCCTGTCCCAAGCTGCCCCAGTTGCTGGCCACAGCCACAGCAGATCTGACTTTCAGAGAGATCATTCCATGTCCTCAACCAGAGACATCGAGATAATAACTTTCCAAATATTGTCTTACAAGATGCTTATCACTGTAAAACAATATTTTGTCACCAGGCAGTGAGCAAGGGGCAGTATCATTTTGCAGAAATGCTCGGGTTGGTGAGGGGAGGTCAGGTCATCATGTAAGGCAGGGAGGGTTGGAGAAAGCAGCCATTGGGGCTGAGAGGGTAGACTTTGAAGAGACACAAGGTTTTGTGACCACTTTGCCAGGGGAGTTGGTTTCCATGTTGTAGACAATGAATGCCAGATTAGAGGGGAAATATAGTCTGCTTTTAACATGGGCGTAATGGTGGTTGTAGGTGGGTCAGTGGTAGAATTCTCGCCTTCTATGCAAGAGACCTGGGTTCTATTCCCAGTCAGTGTACCTCAGGTACAGCCACCATCCTACTGTCAGTGAAGGCTGAGTGTTACTTGAACAGGTTTCATTGGAGCTTCTAGGCTAAGACAGACTTGGAAGAAAGGCCTGGTGATTGACTTCCAAAAATAAGCCAAAGAAAACCCTACGGATCACAGCAGACTGATCCCCACTCAATCACGGAGACGGCGAAGGACCAGGCAGCATTTCGTTCTGTTGTGCATGGGGTCACCGCAAGTTGAGGGCCAACTCAACAGCAGCTGACAACATAGATAGGAAGGCCCACCCTTGCTCTTAGGAAGTTTACAGTCTAATAGGAAAGACAGAGACACAGGAAGCAGATAGAGAGCAAGACAGACTATATTAACGGGCCAGACAATCAACAACTTAACAGCTTTCAGCAAAAATAAAATAACAATACTCAACCCCAATAACACACATGATGGTTATAAGACACATTGTCCTTTGGCCTCTGGTTTCCTATTGGTAGCAAAGCGGTCTCCAGGTCCATCACTCCAGGATTCTGAGTCTTGGGTGGGGAGGAAGTGTGGGGGAGGGAAATGATGACCGAGGATTGGAGGGGACAGGACAAGTCTCATCTATGTCACAATGTGACCATAAACCACACCCAGGGCTGATTCTGTTACACTTCGTCCCCAACACCCGTGCATGAGAATTCCTTGAGAAAATTCCAGTCCTCTGTTGGACCCTTTCTGGGTAGATCCCAGTGGGGCAAATGAAGATGTACGTGAAAAGGGGAAGGGAAAATGCTGTTTGTGTTTGGTTTTGTTCCACTTTGTTTTGGAGGCTCAGGGAGGGGCAGAATGGGGGTCTGGAGCTGCTATAGTATAGTGAACTGAGTCACTCTTGCCCCCAGAGTCAGCACTGGGTCATGGAGAAGGGCAAGGTTTCTGTAGCCAGCAGCCTGGGCCCAGATTCTGACCCTACCATTTATGACTAGCTGTGTGATCTTGGGCAAGTTCCTCAATTTCTCTGTGCCTCGGTTTTCTCATCTATACAATAGGGGCATTAACACAATTGCTGTGAGGATTAAATGAAGTAATGCATGTAAAGCACTGAGACCACTGTTCAACACAGAATAACACCGCCATGATGGTTAGCTTTTAGTCTTGTCACAGAGCTAGGGTGAGGATTAAATGGAATAATACGTGTAGTCCGCAGTATCTATTGGATTTGTTGCTGTTGTTAGCTGCCATCCACTCGGCTCTGATTCATGACGACCCCATGCACAATGGAACGAAACCCTGCTTGGTCTTGTGCCATCCCCACAACCAGTTGCAGATCCAACTGTTGTGATCCATAGGGTTTTCATTGGCTGATTTTCCAAAGTCAGGCACCAGGGCTTTCTTCCTTGTCTGTTTTAGTCTGGAAGCTCCTCTGAAACCTCTTTAGCATAGAGCAACACACAAGCCTCCATGACAGTCAGGTGGTGCCTGAGCTTGAGGTGCATCAGCTGGGACTTGAACCCGGGTCTCCCCAAGGAAGGTGAGAATCCTCTCACTGAACCACCAATGTCCCCGATCCGTTGGATTACCACTCTTCAATACCAGGTCAAGGCAGACAAAGACCACTGTCTTCAGGAGCTTACATTCTAGTATGGAAGACAAATATTGAACAATACTTGAAAAAATATAATTTTAGGCTATGAAAGTGATCATTGCTATGGGGAAAAGAAAACAAAATGGCCACCACAGCTATGAGATGGCTGTGAGAGACCTGTGGCTGGAGCTGGCATTTGAGCAGAGACTTGAAGAAGGAGAAAGTGCGTGAGCCCTGCAGATAGCTGGGACCATCCTCTCAGGCAGCAAGCACCAAAGGCCTGGGCAGGAATAGGCTTTGTGTGCCTAGGAGCGGTGGGTCTGGAAAGCAGTGCAAAAGCAGGGGGTGGTAGGAGCTGTGTTCGGATGGGCCGGTAGAGGCCAATTTATGCAAGGCCTTACAAGCTATTGTAAGGATCTGAGATTTTATTCTGGGAGACATAGGGAACCATGGGAAGGTTTTGAACAGTGCTGGGACATAATCTGATTCATGTTGTGAAAACAGTTTTCTATCTGCCATGTGCAGAAAAGATTCTAGAAGGGTGAGATGGGCCAGCAGACCACTGGCACGTAGCTGCAGTAGCTAGGTCAGGCAGGGAGCTTGGATCAGGGAGGGAGCTGGTGGGAGGGGGCTGCCTTCTGGAGGTATTGTGAAGGAAGGGCTGACAGAATTTGCTGACGGGTTAGATGTCCTGTGTGAGGGCAGGAAATAACTGTTAGGATGGCTTTTCAGTTTTTGACTGGAGTATCTGGGTAGAACTGTGTAGTCATTTACTAAAATGGTCTTATGGGTTGAGTTGGGTCCCCAAAATAAAGTGTTGTAAACCCTAACCCCTATACCTGTGGTTATAATCCCATTTGGGAATGGGTTGTCTTTTTTATGTTAATGAGACAGGATTAGTGTAGCGTGTGATTTCTGTTATAGCAGTTCCAGATAACTAAGACCCCTGGCTTGTTGACCATCACTCCAATCTCTGCCTCTGTCTTGTTTGGGACAAAGTGAGTTGGAGCTCCCTTTAGACACTCAAGTGGAGCTGTTGCATAGAAAGTTGGATTTTCAAACTCAACACGTCCATAGCCCGACTCACTGCTTTCTTGTCTCAAGTCTCTTCCTCCTCCAATTTCCCCATCTCAGTCAATGGGCTCACCACTCACCCAGATGCCAGCCCAGAATTCTGGGGACCACCCCAACTTCCAGTGCGTCACCAAGTCTTGGGGATTCTCCCTGTATTGAGTGTGTCTCAAATCCATCTGTATCTCTCACCCTCCGCCCTCCTCACCCTGGCCTCCTTGCTCTTGTGCCTGGATAAGCACAGTGGTCTCCTCACCCGTGTCCCTACTCCTGATCTTGCTTTCTCCTGAGCCACTGCCCAGCCTGCAGCTGGAGGGTTGGTTATACAAGATAAAAGGGGACATTTCGGGGTATCTTCCTTCAGCTGATGGTGTCAGATAGAAAGGCTTGCTCAAGGAAAACGAGCTGGTATTTCTGCAGTCTCACACTGAGCCTCCCTTAGCTTGGATGGAGTTCTTTGGTTACTGTATCTGTAATACAGATGCCTAGACCTTGAAAGCCAAGGTCCCAGGTTCAAATCCTGACTCCTGGCCTTCTTGACTGAGTGACTATGGTCAGGTGACCATATAATATGTTGTTCCAACTGGTGAAAGGGATGCAATTCATGATGCTGATAGGATGATAGGTGTCCACTGCACTCTCCTGAGCTGACCCAGCATATGGTTACCCTAGACTTTGGGCAAATGACTAAACCTCTCTGAGCCTCAATGTCCCCTAGGGTAAATGGGAGTAACCATGCCTGACAAGAGGGCTTGTCTGAGGATTAAAGGAAGGAACCTCTGTGCAGACACCTAGCAGGGGATCAGACACATAATACCCTCACAACCAAACCTCACACATCTGCCAACAGATCTCTTTACATTTTTCAATTGGAAGAAGAGCAATTTTGAGAAACTATAGTCATGGGAAGGCCTGCTTCATTATTAATTTTACAGAGAGTTATTTTGCGGATTTGGTTTTTTTTTTTTTTTTTTTGGTAATTAGATGCTGTAAAAATTTTTTTTTAGTGATTTTCTCTTCTTTGTAATTAGAAATAGCGATTAGAGTAGCTTTTATATTACATGGCATTTTTCCTTTAAACAATTGTATACATTTTGTACTCTTTGGTTTTCTTTAACGAGAATGGATGCATTGTGTACCATAATTTGCTATTATTATAGCGTGTCATGAAAATGAGTTATTTCCGTCGCTGAAATATAATGCCCAGTGTAATGTATTTTTGCTTCCCCCCCCCCCCCCAGGGACAGGGGAAATGTGTTTACCAAGTTTACAGTGAGCTTGAATCTGAAAGACCAGAGAATTGCAAAGTGAACTCAGGCTTTCTGGAATCCGGCTTCTCCGGGGACATGGGGTGAAGGGTGAGGAGGCGGAGAGGTGGTTTCCCATGTTTCATTAAAGAGCATGTAGGATTCTGAATAGTTGGTTCTCAACAAATGGTATTCGTTCGTGTCAGGCCTGGGGAAGCACCAAGCAGATTGCTTCTTCAGGCTTGAAGAGTCTGTGGGATCGCGGAGTTTCATCAGGGCATCGAAATATCTCTGGAAATCCTCCTGGGCTTCTCTCCGCCGTTGAATGCCTCCTCTGCCTGCATAGGAGACACCCCACACTCGGTTATTATTATTTTTTAATCTTTTTGTTGTTGTTGTAAATATATATAACAGAATACTGTATGATCTCACTTATATGAAATAAGCAAATATATAGAAACCAAAAATTACTAGTGGTTACCAGGAGTGAAGGGAGGGGGACAGAGTTTTTGCTTAGGGGGCGTTGAGCTTATGTTAATGGTGGTGGAATCATTTAGAAAAAGAGAGCATAACATGAAGGCTGCTATCAATGTCACTGAATTATACATGGAGACATTATTGATTGGCATACATTTTCTTGCGTATACTTTCATCACGATAAAATTAATTAAAACAATACATATGTAAGCCCATTTGCCAATTCTGCACTTTCTCAGGTGTGTGATTTGGTGACAACAATTACATGGATCATTTTGTGCGACCGTCACCCGTAATCATTGCCAATTCCCATCACCATAAGCAGAACCTCACTGAACCCCAAACAGTGGCTCCCCGTTTCCCCACACTCAGCCTGGCCTGCACAGAGAAGGTGCCCGTGAGCTTAGGGCTGGGCTCCTGTCTGCTCCTTGTCCCACAGCGTATGGAGTCCAGGTGGCAGGAACAGGGCACACATTGTCCCCACAGTTCACAGCAAGGTGAGTCCCGGGGACTGGGCTCCCCCTAACACAACCTCCATGCTCCCGCCCTCCCATTAGGCATGTTCGACCCCAGGGTGCATCCAGGTCATTCACACACTGTGTCCAGGTTCTAGGAAGGTACGGGGGAAGGGGGCAGTTCCAGCAGGAAGCAGATGGCATACTTGAAGCAGATAACCAGGGAGTTTATGAGGGCTGTCCTCACCAAGGTGTGGGTACCTGCCATTCTGGGACCACCCCAGTCTCCAAAGTGTGGGTGAAGAACTTGGTGTAGCAACAGTATCTGCAGGGTTAGTCATGGCCGAGGGAGAGGCTGCCCCACTGGATCTGGGCCTCTTTCCACACTGAGTGACGGCACTCACCTTTCCTGGGAGATCAGAAGCTAGAGCCCAGGGTGATAACTGATAGCAGCTCTCCCTCTGTCCTGTGCTTCCTGGCTTGCCAAGCCCCCCCTGTCTCATCTTCTTCAACTCTCCTGGCAGCCTTGGGAGGCAGCCTTCCAGGGAAAGGTCTTCCCATTGCAGAGAGGAAAATGGGAGGGTTGATAACTGGCCCGAACCTCCCATTACAACGGGACTGCTGAGAGCCTGCGCACCTGCCTGGCGGGGAAGATAGGAAAGAGAAAAGCATGCAGTCAAGGGCTACGCCTGGTTGGGGTGGACCCTCTGCTTTGCCTCCTTAGCACAGTCACCCACGGCCAGCTGGCCCAGTGAGTCAATCAGAGTGTCCTGGTTAAAACCCCAGTGCTGGCAGCAATTGCCAGAGTCCACATCCTAGCCCTGCCACTTACTAGCCATGACCTTGGGCAAGTTACCTAACTTCCTGGTGCCTCCGCATCGTCAGTGGAAATTGGAGATAATGACAGCATCACCTTCATGGGGTAATTATGAGGGTTAAATGAACTTGTTCAAGGAAATCCCCACGGATGAGTGCCGAGAGGACCCTACGTGCAGCCGCTCCATTTACGAAAGTACATGAAAGTACATTTTGGGGGGAAGAGGGAGCTGCAATCCCCTTAAAGCGTGATTTGTACCTGCAGGGCTGTGTCTGCCCAGAGGGAGCGCCTTTCCTAACTCCTGACTCTTAACAAGCCTCCTCTTGGCGAACAGGAGCCTGGTTCCAGAGCGCAGACACAGCCAAAGCCCCCATTTCCTATCCTTGAAGCTTTCAGTTTCTCAGACTCTCCTCTTCTCCCTGCTCTAAACAGTACTATGAGGAAGCAGCAAAGCCAAGCTCGGTTACTAACCCCAGAGAGAAAGGGAGTGTGTGTGTATCTGTGTGATAGTGTCTCCAAGGGCATGTCTCCCAGGATAAAAATCAGTTGCCATCAAGTCGATTCCAACTCATGGTGACCCCACATGTGTCAGGGCAGAACTGTGCTCCACAGGGTGATCTTTCAGCAGTAGATTGCCAGGTCTTTCTTCTGAGGGACCTCTGGGTGGTCTTGAACCTCCAAACTTTCCACTGGCAGCTGAGCACGTTAAGTGTTTGCACCACCCATGGGCTCTTTCCCCTTAGAAATTTCAGGACTTGGACATGGATTCTGACTCTCAGATGGCTCGGGCCCAGCCTCACAGAGCATCCTGACTCTGCACGCCCCCACCCTCCCTGCAAGGCCTGAGAGCAATGAGCGAGCCGGAGCCCTTGCCCAGAACAATTCCTGCAGGCCTTGCCATTCCTTCTTCCAGCGTGCGGTTCACGTCTCCCTCCGCAGCTGAGGACACATATTTAAGCAAGACCAAAGTGACATTTCATCATTAATGCCTAATGCAGTTATATTGAGCTGTGTAAACATGCTTCCCAGTGCAGGGGCCCAGCTCCCCCTCACGCCCCTCCACATTATAATGGTTTTGACTGCCCTAAACTCAGATGTAATTCAAGTCGGAGAAATCGCGGCTGGATTACATCTGCAGCCGGGGAATTGTTAGTATGACGTTTCGGCCAGGCGACAGTGATGTTTCGACAATCTATACATATTGATTTAGGTCAATAATAAACAATTTGATTAGCCTTCCCATCCATGGGCTGTCATTTCAATCACTGACAGGGGCCCAGCAGAGTGGAAGGGCGGCCGCATGCACAAGTGGCAAGAATCCTCAAAATAAGAAACTCGGTCCTGATTAGAGGCCTGGCTTAGGTGAATTGGACAAGACAGCTCAGCTGCCACGTTATTAACTCCCTGGGAAAATACTCGGCCTGTCCCTGGGGCCAGCCCGCATATTCTGATGGGGATCGATAAGCAATCTCCGGTGTATATGGAATTCAGACTCGAATCATTTGTCTCTAGCTCCTTTCTCTAAAGGGAGCCCTTGGTGGGGCCTGGCCTACCGCCCCAGCACCACCGCCCCCAATACACAGAGACACACATTCACACACACAGACACACACACGCGTGCACACTCTTACACACGTGCATGCACACACATGCACACACATGCATGCACCCACATGCACTTGCCTCCCTTTTAACTGATGACCTGCTGTGGAGGAGGCCAAGAGTCGCGCCTCTTCCATCAGCGAGAGAGGCTCTCTCAGGTGGGCCTAATGATGGTAATGGCTTCCTTTCAATTTCTTGAAACCAATGCCCCCCACCACCACCCGGACATCTTAGTGGTGAGTTTACATTAGTGATGGGCACGCCCCTTGATGACAGGTAGACAGATGACCTGTCTAGGCAGGGTGTCACATGAGACAGGGACGATTTGACAGTCCAGGAAATAGACCCTTCTGTGGAAGCCTCTGTGGGGAGGATGGAAGGGTGAGTACCACCCAGAGTGCCGGTGGCCAGGACTGGGCTGGCTCAGGAAGGAAGAGGGGACATCAGGGCAGCGCCAGGCTTCCTCATGAGCTGTCGTCTTCTTCCTTGCTTCACCAGTGTGTGGGGTTACAGAGGGCTGGGGGGATCCTTAGAAACCACTGGACACCATCCCCTTTGGTGGAGACTGAAGGCTACCGAAGGCAAAAGACTTGCATGCAACCACATGGCAAGTGAGTTACAGGCAGGAGCCCCGAGTCTCCTAACTCCCTATATAAGGAAGGCATTACGATGTAGTGGTTAGGGCAAGCTTTAGAGCAAGTAAATCCTGGGGTCACCAGTGAGTTACTTCACCTCTCTGAGCCTCAGTTTCTCTACGTGTAAAATGAGTCTACTAAGACTTATCTTGGAGTCCCTGGGTGGTACAAACAGTTAACGCGCTCAGTTGCTAACTGGAAGGTTGGAGGTTTGAGTCCACCCAGAGGTGCTAGGGAAGAAAGTCCTTGCAATCTACTTCTGAAAAAAAATCAGCCATTGAGAAACTTGAGGAGCACAGCTCTACTCTGACCCCTACGGCATCACCATGAGTTGGAGTCAATGGACGGCAACTGGTAATTACCTCATTTTACTCAAATAACGCACGCCTTCTGCATTTGTTTGCCAGCTGCTCCCTCCCTAAGCGCTGCTATGCCATTAAAAAAACTAACATAGCGCACTTATGAAAATACCTTAACAATAAGGCGTGCGTTATTTGCGTAAAATACGGTAACTGGTAAGATCTGCCTTGCATATTTGTGATGAGAATTTAATAAAATAACAGAGGTAGAAGGCCTAGCATAGGGCCTGTGACCCAGTAGATGCTCAGTGATTAGTTATTCTTTTTAAACTTAACATGAGATAATGGGGTACAGTGCGTTTTACACATTATTGTTGTTATCACTACACCCCTCTTTTAACAAATAAAATCTTAGAAGTCTGAAATCCAACGTGTGACATAGACAAAAGCAACTGCTGTGCCTTACACTGAGGCTGGAGAACCATGGTTTTGCCCCCCGTGGTCGCTCACCCCCTCCCGCTTCCCCCATCTCTGTGGAATCTCTGGTGTTCCCTGGAACCAGTACAGCAATGACTGGTACAGTGGGAAGTTGTCAGGAGGCACCAGAATGGGCTTATGGCCCCAGCTCTAAGATGCTTGGCTTATTCCTCTCTGGAGGCCTCAGTTTCCCCAGTTATAAAATGAGGAGGATGGATGGGGTGATCCAAGGCCACCCAGCTCTCAGATTCCGTGTGGCTGTGGTAGGGACTGGCTCTGTGGTCTGTAGGGTCCATACAGCTGAATAGTCAGTCATACCACCAATGCCATGAGCAGTGGTTTCCACACTGACCCTCATGAAGGAGTGCCTCAAGGGTCTCTTAGGTGGGGAGAGACAAGAAAGCGGGGCCCTAGGCCCCCCAATCCCACAGAACAGCCTGGATCTCCACACAGGGAACATGTGTCCCAAATAAAAACAAGCACAGGGCAGTGTCAGTTAGAAGTGGATTTGGCTGTAAGAAACAAAGACCTCAAACAACAAGAGTTAAACACAATCTGCCTTTATCTCTCTTTGACATAAAAGCCAGGAAGTCGGCAGCCCAGGCCTGGCACGGCTGCTCGGGGGCATGAAGTCCTCAGGGACGCGGGTTCCTTCCAGCTCACTGCTTTACCACCCTCAGGGTCATAGGCACTGGTTTGTCCTCGCGTTCCAAGATGGCAGCCAAGGGACCATGTTCTAAGAAGTAAAATGACAGCAGGAACAAAGCTGACTGAGACAATGGGAGAACAACAGGCCTGTTTAATTTTAGAATAGTTTTAGATTTACAGAAAAAAAAAATGCAAAGTTCCCATAATGCAACACACCAGTAACCACTGAAAGACCCATTGCCATCGAGTTGACTCTGACCCATATGGCCCCATGTGTCCCAGAGTAGAACTACTCCATAGAGTCTCAGCTGTAATCTTTACCTGAGTCCTGGTGGTGGTTTGAACCCACCAGCTGCTCCACGGAAGAAAGGTGTGGCAGCCTGCTTCCTGAAAGATTACAGCCCTGGAAACCTTATGGGGCAGTTCTACTCTGTCCAATAGGGTTGCTAGGAATCAGAATTGATTTGACGGCATCCGGAATGGGTAACCTTTATGTGAGCAGATTGCCAGGACTTTCTTCCATGGTGCTGCTGGTGGGTTTGAACTGCTAACCTTTAGGTTAGTAACTGAGCCCAAGCCAGCTTACCTTATTATTGATATGTATTAGTGTAATATCTTTGTCACAGCTGATGAACCAATATTGGTACAGTATTAATAACTGAAGTCCGTACTTTATTCAGATTTCCTTAGTTTCCCCCTAATGTCCTTTTTCTGTGCCAGGATCTCATTCAGGACACCATATTACATTGCATTTCAGGTCACCTTAGGCCTCCCTTGACTGTAACCGTTTCTCAGACTTTCATTGTTGTTAATGACCTTGACAGTCTCGAGGAATATGGGTCAGGTATTCTGTACGATGTCCTTCAACTGGGAAACCGGGATTTAAACAAACAAACAAAAAAACCAAATCTGTTGTCATTGAGTCGAGTCTGACTCATAGCGACCCTATGGGACAGAGTAGAGCTGCCCCACAGGGTTTCCAAGGAGCAGCTGGTGGATTCAAACTGCTGACCTTCTGGTTAGCAGCTGTATCACTTAACTACTGTGCCACCATTAGACTGGGGTTATTGGTTTTGGGGAGGAAGATCACAGAAGTAAAGTGTCATTCTCAACACACATCATAAGGACATCTTGGTTGCTTCTGGTTTTTGACAATTATGAATAAAGCTCCTATAAACATTTGCATAAGGAGCCCCTGGGTGATACAAATGGTTAAGTGCTCAGCTACTAATTGGAAGGTTAGTGGTTTGAACCCACCCAGAGGCACCTAGGAAGGAAAGCCTGGAGATCTGCAAGGTCACAGTCATGAAAATCCTACGGAGCACAGTTTTACTCTGAGATACATGTGGTCACCAGGAATCAGGGTCGACTGGTTACTGGTCAAATGTTTGCATGCAGGTTGTTGTGTGGCATGCCAGCTCGTTTTAAAAGAATGTTCTCAGGTGCAGCCCTGCAAAACCTCACCTGTATTCTATAAGCTGAATGTAGTCACCTGGCCATACCTGTCTGCAAGGGAGGCTGGGAAATGTAGTCTTTATTTTGTGCACAGCTATAATTTAAGAGTTTTCTTACTATGGAAGAAGAGGGAGAAAGGAAATTGCAGACAATCAGCAGCATCAGTCAAAGGGGTATAACAGAGACAGAAGGATATATGGAGGGTGTATGAAGGAAAGAGTGAACTTGAGGTACTGAGCCTCCTGTCAATGGCAGTATCCAAGGAAAAGCTGGCCACCTGTCACCGAGTCTGTAAAACAGAGCCTTGTGGTGAGGAAATGTCTACTAATTCAATCATTCAAAACATGTATTGAGCATCTGCTTGTGTTGGGCATCCCTCAAGGAGCATGGAAGGACTGGTCCACAGCCCTCCTGAGGCTTACAGCCCGGTGATCAGTGGATGAGAAAATGTTAGGGGATGCTCTGTGATAGAATGGCCTCCTGGGACAGGAAGGAGCCCTGGTGGTGTGGTGGTTAAGCACTAGGGTGCTAACTAAAAGATGGGTGGTTCAAACCCACCAGCCACTCTGAGGGAGAAAGATGTGGCAATCTCCTCATGTAAAGATTCCAGCCTTGGAAACCCCATGGGGCAGTTCTACTTTGTCCTGTAGGGTAGCTGTAAATCTGAATCGACTCGATGGCCAGAGGTTAACGGGCTAGGGTGAAAGCCTGCTGCGGTTTCTACAAATTCCAAGATCTACAAAGCCTACTCTAAATTTGGTCTGCTTTTTAACTACAGGGTAGCTGACTCTTTGAACTACAGCACAGGACGACTCCTGGTTTCTGGGCCTGTCTTCTTGGTACCTGATTTTCCTTCCTATGAACCCATTTCCTTGGGCCTGATAACTGAGGTTCACAGTGGCTTAAGCACTTGGGTGGGCCTGGGGAGGGGTTCTCATAGAGACCGCAGGTCTACTTGGGTTGAGATCCTGCCTATTGCTTCCATGGTTCTCAAAGGATCCCAAGAATTCTCTTGGGAAGTTAGCTGGACACAGTTCCTGAGGTAGAGAGAGATACCTGGAATTGCCTCCAGATGTTGACTGAGGGTAAAATTAAGCGCTTTGGAATATTTACTTATTTGCATTAATTTATAAAGCCTCCCAAAGATGCCAAGTGGTATTTCTCAATTAAAGAATGAATAAGTTAGAGTCTCCCTAAACTCCAATCTTCAAAACTTTTCTAAAGTCTATTATCACATCAGAGGAGTTTGCTCCAGAAGTCCAGGGTCAGGGATCAAGGTTCTCGGCAATACAGAGACCAGATTTCCTGCGCTGACTTCCCACCAGCACTGCTCAAGGCTGATGAGGTTGGGGTGGGGAGGGAGGCAGAAAGAATTCTCAGGCGGAGGTAAAGGGGTCAGAGGCTCAACCGTGTTGTATTTCACCTGATCTGCCCTTACTGAGAAGCCTACAAAATTCAAAGCTTTTTCACTGGGACCCCACCACCTTTAGAGCACCCAAATTAACATAACACCATGTTTCCGACTCTCTGGTTCCTAAGTTAAATTTTATTCTCTCTACCTCCTTTGCACCCATAACTAACTCATGGCTTGTTGTTAGGCGTTGTTGAGTTGAGTAGAACTGCCCCATAGGGTCTTCTAGGCTGTAATCTTTATGGGAGCAGACTGCTAGATCTTTCTCCCGTGGAGCTGCTGGGGGTGTTTGAACTGCCAACTTTTCGGTTAGCAGCAGAGTATTTAACTGTTGCAACACCAGGGCTCCTTCAACCCATGGCTAGTACGACAATTAAAGCACTTATTTCATCCTGCTTTGACTTACAGGAGCCCTGGTGGTGAAGTACTTAAGGGCTCAGCTGCTAACCAAAAGGTCGGCAGTTGGAATCCGCCAGGTGCTCCTTGGAAGCCCCGTGGGGCAGTTCTATTCTGTCCTTTAGGGTGGCTATGAGTCGGAATCGACTGGACAGCAATGGGCTTTGGTTTTTGACTTCCAGGAGTTCCTAGGTGGTGCAAACAATTAACATGCTGGGCTGTGGTTTGAGTCAACCCAGAGACACCTCGGAAGAAAAGGTAATCTGCTTCCTAAAAGTCACCATTAAAACCCAGTAGAGCTCTTTCTGACACTCATGGGATTCCCATGAGTCAGTGTCAACACCACCACAACCGGTAAAGTTGTCTTACAGTGACTTGTGTCCAAGTTTGGCTCCCAAATAGGTGTAAGCCCCTCAAGTGACTTTGCCTTTTCCACAGTGCCTGGCTTATCATGTGACTTTTCTACTTAACGATCCATGTGATCAGAGGCCACCTTCTGAATTACCTGCGCCTCAGTTCCTCATCTGTATAATGGGTAAACACCCTCCCAGAGGATGCGTAAGTACTAAATGTCATAACAGATCAAGATGCCCAGAAAGCATGGGTTGAGAATAAAAGCAGCCGGGCCTGAGTGCCAAAGGGCCGAGTTAACGCATGAGCGCTTGAGGTGTTTCCCTCTGGATAGCTCTGGCGGTTGACAAGAAAAGGCTGGAGTTGTGTTAATTCTCATTATTATCCTCCGAGGGTGTGGGGGAAGTAGATGGAGTGGCGAACCTTGAGATGCAATCAGATCTCATTTTTATCTCGGCTGCTACAGCTTTATTGTACTGAAATCTGTTCGTTTTAGCAGAGGGCAATCATGCTCAGTGGACAAGGCAGGAGACGCGCGAGACCTCGCGGATGTTCACCGAGCGTGCGCCCTGGGCGCCTAGCTCCGGCACTGTTCTCGTTTCTCTATTAAACCCCGCAGATGTGATTCCGTGCAGACCGTTGATGGATATTTGCCCGGTTAGGCTGCATTAGACTCAATTTATCCGCCAGCACTCATTGTTGCTATTGATTGATTTTTAAATTAGATGAAGGCAATCAGTAAATACCACCCAATCAAGTTCTAAAAACATACAGGAGATTAGACAATTTAGGGTAATCAATGGAAATATTCCTTGATTTGCTACCACTCAATTCTGACCATAAATTACAACTACAACTTGCAAATTAGTAAGCTATAAAGCAAGTGGCTGTGACAAGAAAAACTCTAAGAAATGAATTAAGGGGATGAAGAAAAGTCACTGGTGTCGTCCCATAATGAGGCGAAACGACTCTTCATATTTCGCTTCCCTTGCTGGCCTCGTGGCCAGGTCCAGACGTGGGGAGGGGCTGAAAATCTGCCTGCTCTTTACACAGTTATTATTACCGTTGTTGTTGTTGTTGTTTTGGTGGGCAGCAAATGTGTTGGGGGGTAGTGAGGTGGTGGTGGGGATGGGGTAGAACATAAAAATCATTCTCTCTACAACAGGAGTTTGAAAAATAACCAATCCACCTAATTTTCTGGCTGCAAATAAAAGTCATGTAATTTTAGGCTCAAAACGCCACGATTTGTTAAAACCCTCACCTACCTCACACTTTCAAATGCTAATTGGAAAGTCACACTTCCTTACTGTTATTTCCTACAAAGTCTAAAATGTAACAATAATTCAATGTAATTTTAGACCAAAACCTCATACCCCTAAAAAGCTGTATTTGTCTAATTGTACAATCTGCCCATCTTTCATATTTTTGCGAGAAACACGCTCAAAATACGGATTTGTTTTCCTTTCCCCACGCAAGGGGCACGAGAGAGGAAACATTTGCTTTTGGATGCTCGCTGTTTCACAAACATATCCCCCCCCCCCGCCCCCATAGCAGCATTTTATTTATTTATTTATTTATTTGCACACAGAAGCCTCGGAAAGAGAGATTGCTTCAGTTTTTCTCATCTCCTTTCCCGTTTTGGCACTCCTAGGAGCCCTGCGGAATCCTGGGGTGGTGCAAACAGTTAACGGGCTCAGCTGCTAACCAAAATGTTGGTGGTTCAAGTCCGCCTGGAGGGGCCTCAGAAGAAAGGCCTGGCGATCTACTTCTGAAAAATCAACCACTGAAAACCCTATGGAGCACAGTTCTGCTCTGACGCATGAGGTCACCATCAGTCAGGACTGACTCAATGGCAACTGGTTTAGGAGCTTTGTAAAAGTGGGAAAGTGTGTAATCAAACCGCAGTACTCTGCCCATACCAGCAAATCATCTGGGGACTTCTGAGACTTCTGAGTGAGCAGGTCAGCTCTTCTGCCTCTCTCCTGGGGCAGTGGGCTGGATGGGTCTCCTTTCCCTTTTGGCTTGGGGCTGGAGGCAACATGTTGGAACAGACTCCTACTCTGGTGGGTCCCACTGGCAACCTAGCCAGTGGGGTTTGGCCCTGGATTGTGTACATCCTGGCTTGGGGACTGAATCAGGAAGTCATGGGTCTCCAAGTTCCCAGGAGCCCCAGAGAGAATGGAGTCCAGGGATCCACCTATAAACTAAAGTTGGGACAGGTTTGGGAATTCAAGACGGGAGGAGACTTCTGAAGGAAGGGGCTTCTCTGCAAAGCAACCATCTGGGTGAGGAGGGAAAACTTAAAGCATATATATATATATATATATTTTTTTTTCCTGGGAGCTGGGAACTTAATTTTTCAAAACAGACACAATGCTTAGGGGTGACTGAGCTTCTGTTAAAAGTGATGGAAAAACTCGAGAATGGTTAATGGTGACGGGTGAACAACATGCTGAACAGAATATATGTCACTGAACTGTACTTTTGAAGAATGCTGAAATGGCAAATGTTTTGTTACCCATCGATTTACCTAATTAAAAAAAATAATAATAATCCTGCTCTGAGAAAATTCAGAAAATTAAAATATCCGTAACTCTAGTACCCCAAATCGCTACTGTTTGGATGCCTCTTCCTTCACAGTTCTTTCCAGCATTTGGCCTAAGCGCACAAAAATATAGTTTAGCATGTCTGCTGCCTACTCTTTCTTTTAACATTGCGTAATAGACATCGTCCCATGCCATTAAATTTTCCAAGTAACACAGTTCCCAAATCGTCCCATGCCATTAAATTTTCCAAGTAACACAGTTCCCAAAGATGCAAAATTCCCCATGATAATGGTGGTTCCAATGAGTGCTGACCAAAAACTTCCTTTTTCGTCCTTGTACAGTGTCCTCATGCAATGGCTGGTTTTCTGTATCAGCTTGGCTAGGCTACGGAGCCCATTTGTTTGGTCAAACACTAGTCTCGTTCCCTTTATAAAGTCATTACACGTGGTTGAGTCAGTTGACCTCAAGTAAATCACCCTCCGTAATGTGGATGGGCCTCAATCAATCAGTTGAAACCCTTCAGAACAAAAAGGGAGTTTCCCTAGGGTTTGTTCTGCCTTCAGACTACAAATAGACATTTTGCCAGAACACCTTTACTCTTCACTCTTCCCTTTGCCTGACCTATGGATTTTGGGGGGCAAGCTTGCAGGATTCTCTAGCTTGTCACCTGACCTATGGATTTTGGACTTCTCAGTGTTCCAGAATCCTGTGAGACAATTCTTGAAGTAAACCTATCTCTCTCTCTATCTATAGTATATATATCCCTGAGGGCACGAACAGTTAAGTGCTCAGCTAGTAACCGAAAGATTGGTGATTCAAATCTACCCAGAGGCGCCTTGAAAGAAAGAGGCCTGGCAATCTATTTCCAAAAGTTCCAAAAAAAAAAAAAAAAAAAAGTTGCCATTGAGTTGATTCCAACACTCAGCAACCCTACAGAACAGAGTAGAACTGCCCCATACGGTTTCCAAGGAGCAGCCAGTAGATTTGAACAGCTGACCTTTTGGTTAGCAGCCTTAACCATTACATTACACTACCAGGACTCCTGCTAAAGGTCACAGCCATTAAAACCCTATGGAACTGGGAGTTTTTAAAAATCAAACACTTATGCTCATCAAAAGATTTCACCAAAAGAGTAAAAAGATAACCTACAGACTGGGAAAAAATTTTGGCTATAACGTATCAGTCAAGGGTCTAATCTCTTAAAATCTACAAGATACTGCAACACCTCAACAACAAAAAGACAAATAACCCAATGAAAAAATGCACAAGGCATATGTACAGACATTCCACTAAAGAAGACATTCAGGTAGCTAATAGATATGTGAGGAAATGCTCACGATCATTAGCCATTAGAGAAATGCAAATCAAAACTACAATGAGATACCATCTACCCCAACAAGGCTGGCACTAATCAAAAAACACAAAATAATAACTGTTGGAGAGGTTGTAGAGAGACTGGAACACTTATGCACTGCTGGTGGGAATGTAAAATGGTACAACCACATTGGAAATCGATTCGACGCTTCCTTAAAAAGCTAGAAATAGAAGTACCATATTGTTGTTGTTAGATGCCATTGAGTCAGTTCCGACTCACAGTGACTCAATGCACAACAGAACGAAACACTGCCCGGTCCTGCACCATCCTCACAATCGTTGTTATGCTTGAGCCCATTGTTGCAGCCACTGTGTCAATCCATCTCGTTGAGGGCCTTCTTCTTTTTCCCTGGCCCTCTACTTTACCAAGCATGATGTCCTTCTCCAGGGACTGATCCCTGCTGATAACCTGTCCAAAGTATGTGAGACGAAGTCTCACCATCCTTGCTTCTAAGGAGCATTCTGGTTGTACTTCTTCCAAGACAGATTTCTTCATTCTTTTAACAGTCCATGGTATATCCAATATTCTTCACCAACACCACAACTCAAAGTTGTCAATTCTTCAGTCTTCCTTATTCATTGTCCCCCTTTCTCATGCATTTGAAGCAATTGAAAGCACCGTGGCTTGGGTCAGGTGCACCTCAGTCCTCAGGGGGACATCTTTGCTTTCCAACACTTCCAGTTTGTCCAAAGCAATGTGTTTTTTGATTTCTTGACTGCTACTTCCCGTGGATCCAAGTAAAATGAGATCCTTGACAACTTCAATCTTTTCGCCGTTTATCATGATGTTGCTCATTGGTCCAGTTGTGAGGATTTTTGTTTTCTTTATGTTGAGGTGCAATCCATACTGAAGCCTGTGGTCTTTGATCTTCATTAGTGCTTCAAGTCCTCTTCCCGTTCAGCAAGGAAGGTTGTGTCATCTGCATAACGCAGGTTGTTCCTCAGTCTTCCTCCAATCCTGATGCCCCGTTCTTCTTCATATAGTACTGCTTCTCGGATTATTTGCTCAGCATACAGATTGAATAGGTATGGTGAAAGGATACAACCCTGAAGCGCACCTTCCCTAACTTTAAACCAATCAGTATCCCCTTGTTCTGTTCAGACAACTGCCTCTTGATCCATGTACAGATTCCTCATGAGCCCAATTAAGTGTTCTGGAATTCCCATTCTCTGCAAATATAATCCATAATTTGTTATGATCCACACAGTCGAATGCCTTTGTGTAGTCAATAAAACACAGGTAAACGTCTTTCTGGTATTCTCTGCTTTCATGCAGGATCCATCCAACATCATCAATGATATCGCTGGTTCCACATCCTCTCTAAATGAGGCTTGAATTTCTGACAGTTCTCTGTCAATGTACAGCTGCAGCCACTTTTGAGTGATCTTTAGCAAAATTTTTGCTTGCTTGTGATATTAATGATATTGTTGGATAATTTCCACATTTGCTTGAATCACCTCTCTTGGGAATAGGCAAAAATATGGATCTCTTCCAGTCGGTTGGCCAGGTAGCTGTCTTCCAAATTTATTTACATAGATGAGTGAGCACTTCAGCACTGTATCCGATTGTTGAAACATCTCAATTGATATTCCATCAATTCCTGGAGCCTTGTTTTTTGCCAAGGCCTCCAGTGCAGCTTGGACTTCTTCCTTCAGTACCATCGGTTCCTGATCATATGCTGCCTCTTGAAATGGTTGAACGTCAACCAATTCTTTTTGGTATAGTGACTCTGTGTATTTCTTCCATCTTCTTTTGATGCTTCCTGAGTCATTTAATATTTTCCCCATAGAATCCTTCAGTATTGCAACTCAAGGCTTGAATTTTTTCTTCAGTTCTTTCAGTTTGAGAAATGCTGAGCGTTTTTTCCCTTTGATTTTCTCTATCCAGGTCTTTGCACATGTCATCATAATACTTTGTATTTTTGACCACCCTTTAAAATCTTCTGTTCAGCTCTTTTACTTATCGTTTTTTCCTTTTGCTACTAGACATTCTAGAGCAATTTCCAGAGCCTCTTCTGACATCCATTTAGGTGTTTTCTTTCTCACCTGTCTTTTTAATGACCTCTTGCTTTCTTCATGTATGATGTCCTTGACATAATTGCACAACTTGTCTGGTCTTCTGTCATTTGTGTCCAATGCATCAAATCTATTCTTGAGATGGTCTCTAAATTCAAGGTCGTACTTTGGCTTTCATCAACTTGTTCTAATTTTCTTCAGTTTCAACTCGAACTTCCTTATGAGTAATTGATGGTCTGATCTGCAATCAGTCCCTGGCCGTGTTCTGACCGACAGATGATATTGAGTTTTTCCATCATCTCTTTCCACAGATGTAGTCAATTTGATTCCTGTATATTCCATCTGGCGAGGTCTATGTGTAGTTGCCATTTATGTTGGTGAAAAAAGGTATTTGCAGCTAAGAAGTCATTGGTCTTGCAAAATTCAATCACACAATCTCCGGCATTGTTTCTATCACCAAGGCCATATTTTTCAACTACCGATCCTTCTTTGTTTTCAACTTTTGCATTCCAGTCACCAGTAATTATTAGTGCATCCTGATTGCATGTTCGGTCAATTTCAGACTGCAGAAGTTGGTAAATATCTTCAATTTCTTCATCTTTGGCCTTAGTGGTTGGTGCATAAATTTGAATAATAGTCGTATTAACTGGTCTTCCTTGTAGGCATATGGATATTATCCTGTCACTGACAACATTGTACTTCAGGGTAGATCTTGAAATGTTCTTTTTGATGATGACTGCCAACACCCCTCTTCTTCAAGTTGTCATTCCCGGCGTAGTAGGCCATATGATTGTTCTATTCAAAATGACCAACACCAGTCCATTTCAGCTAGGATACCAACGTTTATGCGTTCCATTTCTTTTTTGTTGATTTCAAATTTTCCTAGATTCACACTTTGTACATTCTAGGTTCCGATTGTTAATGGATATTTGCAGCTGTTTCTTCTCATTTTGAGTCATGCCACATCAGCAAATGAAGGTTCCAAAAGGTTGACTCCATTCATGTCATTAAGGTCGACTTTACTTTGAGGAGGCAGCTCTTCCCCAGCTGTCTTTTGAGTGCCTTCCAACCTGGGGGGCTCATCTTCCAGCACTATATCAGACAGTGTTCCACTGCTATTCATAAGGTTTTCACTGGCTAATGCTTTTCAGAAGTACACTGCTGGGTCCTTCTTCCTAGTCTGTCTTAGTCTGGAAGCTCAGCTGAAACCTGTCCACCGTGGGTGACCCTGCTGGTATTTGAATACCGGTGGCATAGCTTTCAGCATCACACCAACACACAAGCCCCCACAGTACAACAAACTGACAGACTTGTGGGAGCCATAGCAAAGCTTGGGTGTGCTTTCTTTAATGAATTTTTTTAATTGAAGACAACAAGCCAGTTTCATTCTTCAGTGTTTTTTCTCCTCCTGAAGGTAGACTATCATCAACCTCTGAATATTTCCTCTTTTCTCTAGCAGTACATTGTGTGTGGATTCGATTTGATTGCAAGAAACTTTCCGTGTTCTCAACTTCATCTTTTATGGGTGTCACGTATAAACCTAACTGTGATGACGGAGCAGTATGTGTCTTCAGGCTCCGGCAATGGTCCTAGGTGTGCAATGCATGGTGTCTTTCCCACTTAGCCCATAGCAGCAGCAGCACCAGATCCTTTAGCCAGTCACCATTTCCCGCCTACCAACGTGCTGCACTGCAGGGACAGGAACCTGGGTGGAAAGCAGCCTCTCGGCTCAGGCACTTTGACTTCCTCCTCCTCCTTCCACCACAATTCCAGGAAGTGGAAGGGAAGGACTGCAGATGCCTCAGCAGCAAAAAAAAAAAAAAAAGGTTTTTGCTTCTGTACAATACAATCCAGCAATTCCACTCCTCAGAATATAACCTAGAAAAAAGAAGAGCTGTCACATGAATAGATATATGCACACCCAATTTCATTGCAACACTTTCGCAATAGCAAAAGGATGGACAGAACTTAGGTGCCCATCAACAGATGAACGGATAAACAAATTATGGTATATTTACACGATGGAATACTATGCAAAGATAAAGAACAACAATGAATCCTCAAAACATCTCATAACATGGATGAATCTGGAGGGCATTATGCTGAGTGAAATTAGTCGTAAAAGGACAAATATTGTATAAGACCACAATTATAAGAATTCAAGAAAAGGTTTAAACAGAAGAAATTCTTTGATCATTCTTCAATGATTACAAGGGTGGGGAAGGAGTGAGAGGGGAATTCACTAACTAGGTGGTAGACAAGAATCATCTTGGGTGAAGGGAAGGACAACACACAATACAGGGGAAGCCAGCACAACTGGACTAAACCAAAAGCTAAGAAGTTTCCTGAATACAGCCAAACACTTCAAGGGACAGAGTAGTTGGGCTGGGGTCTGGGGACTATTGTTTCAGGGTACATCTAGGTCAATTGTCAAAACAAAGTTTACTAAGAAACTGTTCTGCATCCCACTTTGGTGAGTGGCCTCTGGGATCTTAAAAGCTTACAAGTGGGCATCTAAGATACATCAATTGGTCCCAACCCACTCGGAGCAAAGGAGAATGAAGAACATCAAAGACACAAGGAAAATATTTGCCCAACAGACAAAAGGGCCACATAAACCAGAGACTTCATCAATCTGAGACCAGAAGAACTAGATGGTGCCTGGCTACCACCAACGACCACCCTGACAGGGAACACAGCAGATAGTCCCTGACGGGGTGGGAGAAAACTGTGGAACAGAACTCAAATTCACATGAAAAGACAGACTTAATGGCCTGATTGAGACTGGAGGAACCCCCAAAGCCATGGTCCCCAGACACTATGTTAACCCAGAACTAAAACCATTCCCAAAGACCACTGTTCACACAAAGATTAGGCTGGACTATAAAACATAAGGAAACCCTGGTGGCATAGCAGTTAAGTGCTACAGCTGCTAACCAAAGGGTTGGCAGTTTGAATCCACCAGGTGCTACTTAGAAACTCTATGGTGAAGTTCTACTCTGTCCTATAGGGTCGCTATGAGTTGAATCGACTGGATGGCACTGGGTTTGGTTTTTTTTTTTTTTGGGTTTTATAAAACATAGTACTCGTGAAGAGTGTGATTCTTAGTTTAAGCAGATACATGAGACCAAATGGGCAGCTCCTGTCCAGAGGCAGGATGAGAAGGCAGGAAGGGATAGGAGCTGGTTGGATGGACACAGGGAACCCAGGGTGGAAAGGGGCAGTGTGTGGTCACACTGTAGGGACTGCAGCTAGTGTTACATGAAAATATGTGTATAAAATTTTGTATGAGAGATTAACCTGAGCTGTAAACTTTCACCTAAAGTACAATTAAAAAAAAACAAAAACCTATGGACCAGTTCTGACACACACAGGGTTGCTGTGAGTAGGAATAGACAGGATGACAACTGGTTTGATATGTATATGTATATATATGTATGTATGCATATCACAGGTCCTATTTCTCTAGAGAACTGTAAGACACCTCATAACAGCTCTATGGCATAGGTACCACTATCATCATCATTGCCATTTTGCACATGAGGAAACTGTAGCTAGAAGAATTTGAGAAATATGCTGCTCTTGGTAGCACAATAGGACCATTTGTACCCAGGTAGTCAAACTCTGAAGCCCTTGAGCCCAACCAACCATTAGGCTATATCATTGGGGTTTATGTTCAGAACATTGCATGGGTGGAGGGAGAGACGCCTTTCCATACCAAAAGGAATCTCTGTCCGGGTCCCAGCTCCTTCCTCACTGGTCATGACACATTTGAATTGCGTGCTTTCTCTGGTGCTCCATTTGCCAAATATACCCTTGCCTACGAGAATAGATGGCACATGGTTGGTCTCAGATCATGCTTGTTGAGGGACATCTGGTGACACATTCCTGGTGACAGCCTTCTTCCCAGGGATGCTGTAAGCACCAAGTGAGGTCTTCTCTGGGAAAGTGCTATGTACACCATAGAGTGCTGTACATACATGAGTGAAGGGTGCGGCCAACCAACAACAGTAGTGCACGATGCTCTAAACCAGAGGCCGTTGACTGCCAGGCTGTGGACCAGATCTGTCTAGCAGATGGGTTTCATTTGATCTGCACAGTGGTAAAACTTTCTTGAATTCATTGCTAATATTTAAAAATCAGGAAAGTTCGAGTAAAAATCCAGATTTCCACATTCTGTAGGAAAATCAGAAGATATAACCACTGGCCCCACATTTCCACATGGCAGGTATCAGCTGGAGCTGAGCAGTGGCTGCCTCCTGTAGATGGGAATGGCTCTTCAAGGTGCCAAAGTCCTCACCGCTCCCTTTTGCATCACACCCTGCTGCTTCACTCACTGATACTACTTGTTCAGTCCCAGGAGGAGTTTGAGTTTACACCCCTTGCACTAAATATTTCCTGGAGTTAGGAGTCTGTTCTCACCTTCTCTCAGGAAGCTTTGAAATGGGAGGCCTGTCTCCGTTTACTGCCACTTGAATATCAGCACTATCAGACTGGGATCTGTATTTCCTGCTGCATCCCAGCTGGCCAGAGCAGGAATAGGCAGCCAATGAGTATTTGTTGAATGTCTGAATAAATAAGAAGGAAGCTAAAACTCTGTACAATGCAGTCTCCAGGGCAACACAGATAAGAAGTCTGATGAGTCAATTTGTGCAGGCATCCCAGCAGGTGAAGACACCTGCACGAAGGTACCTATGGATGACAGGCAGGTAGCCTGGGAAGGCTCAAATGGAGGGTAGAATTGGTCAGAGGCTAAGCACCTGCCATGGCCTCCACCGCTCAGGAATGAACTTCTGTTAGCCTTTTGTAGTGGAAGGGGGGGTGGCTAGACTGCAGACAAAACTCTCCAAGGACCGTTGGGGAAAGGATAATTAATCCTACCTCCATCTGTTTTTGGGGGGACAGAGGTGGTTCAGTGGTAAAATTCTCACCTTCCATGTGGGAAACCCAGATATGATTCCCCTTTGAGGCACCTCATGTGCAGCTCCCAACCATCTGTCATTGGAGGATTGCGTGTTGCCGTGAGGCTGCGCAGGTTTCAGCGGAGCTTCCAGACTAAGACAGATGAGGAAGAAGAGCCTGGTGATCTCCTTCCAAAGATCAGCTGATGAAAAGCCTATGGATCACAATGGTCTGATCCTCATCCAATCATGGATTGGCACAAGACCAGGCAGTGTTTTGTTCATCGTGCATAGGGTTGGGAGCTAACTGGATGGCAGTTAAGAACAGCAACAACCTGTTCTTTACTTTGAAGGTTAGAAGCATCCTTTTAGGGCCTCACCACACCTGGAGGACAAGGAAGCTCAGGCACGTGGCTTGCCAGGTATCTCAGTGTGAGTAAGAGACATCTCCAACCTCTGGTCTGGCCCTCTTTGGCATGATATCACAGCTGCCTCCAATAGGGTGGGGGTTGAGTGGTGGGCAGCCAGCCTCCTCGATGAAGATAATGTCGACGATAGCTTGAGTCCAAGAAGGAGGACATGAGGGTGGGCCCCAGGCTGCAGGTATGGGCTCCCACCCCAGGCTGGCCTCCCAGGGGTCCTTGGAGGGCTGGGGAGCTTTAGAGGAATTGCTTGAGAGGTGACCAGGAGAAGTGAGCTTTACTTTATCATGGTTCAGAACTAAAAGGGCAGACCAATTAATCATGGAAGTTTCTAAAAGTGCTTTTATTTTGCCATTTAGTATGCCAGCGAGATCATTTCCCTTAATGTATACTCCTGGTATTAACACGCTTTAATCCATCACACGCTGTATTATGAAATTACTGTGTTTTACTCCCGGGTCCTGCTGAAGATCATTAACCCAACACTTCTCCGGGCCATACATCATCAGAGGGATTACCTCATGGGTCCAGAGACCCCTCTCCATGGGCTACGCGGTGGGGCTGCCCCAGTCATTTTTTCTCGCCTCCCCTGACAGACGAGGCTGTATGCATTAGGAGCAGATGTCTCCTGGATGAGAAGCAGACGTCACCTCCCACTGGCCACCTCTCCCTCCAGTGACCCAGGTTTCCAAGGGGCAAGGGGAGGCAGTGTTCTCCCAAAGCCATCCTTCCCTAAGTCCCTCACCCCCTCAGGCTAGCCAGGGCTGTGTTCTTATGTCCTCAGGCCAGGCTGGATGTTAGCTGTCAGATCTCACTGCTGTCACTCCCTTCCTCTGCTATGGGGTCAGCAGGAGGGAGACAGCCATGGGCATGCCTACATTACAGTTCAAGGGATCGCCCTACCTAAGCTACCCAGACTGCCCCAGCCGTGCCCGAAACGTGCCTCTTCCCCTGTGTCTTTGTCTCCTAGTGCTGCTGTAACAGACATACCCCAAATGAGTGGAGTGGGTGGCTTTAAAGAACAGAAGCTTATTTTTTCAGAGTTCAAGAGGACAGAAGACCGAAATCAGAGTGTGGCTGTAGGGGGAGGCCCTTCTCTGTCTGTTTCAGCTTCTAGTAGCCAGCAGTCCTTCCATTCTTGACAATCTTCACATGGCATCTATTTTCACCCGTCTGTGCCTGCTTAGGAGCCCTGGTGGCACAGTGGTTATGAGCTCAGCTGCTAACCAAAAGGTTGGCAGTTCGAATCCACCACCCGCTCCTTGGA
This sequence comes from Loxodonta africana, assembly GCF_030014295.1. Taxonomy (NCBI): domain Eukaryota; kingdom Metazoa; phylum Chordata; class Mammalia; order Proboscidea; family Elephantidae; genus Loxodonta; species Loxodonta africana. Next base: position 66,499,378 of record NC_087362.1, read on the forward strand.
AACCCTATGGGGCAGTTCTACTCTATCCTATAGGGTGGCTATGAATGGGAATCAACTTGAAAACGGGTCTGGTTTTTTTTTGGTTTGGGTGCTGGCTTGTAGGGCCACATTACCCAATAAGCAAGGTATGAAACCCAAAAAAACCCAAACCCAGTGCCAGCAAGTCGATTCCGACTCATAGCGACCCTGTAGGACAGTGTGGAACTGCCCCATAGAGTTTCCAAGGAGCACCTGGTGGATTCGAACTGCCGAGCCTTTGGTTAGCAGCCGTAACACTTAACCTCTACTCCACCAGGTATAAAACCAAAAAAAACAAACCCAGTGCCATCGAGTCGATTCCGACTCATAGCGACCCTATAGGACAGAGTAGAACTGCTCCATAGAGTTTCCAAGGAGCACCTGGCGGATTCAATCTGCTGACCCTTGGGTTAGCAACCGTAGCACTTAACCACTACACCACCAGGGTTTCCGCCACCAGGTATACGCAGGCTTAATTGTGCTTTCTGGTTCAGCCGCCTTGTCTGCTATCTCTGTGTCTAGGCTGCTCTTTGTATTCCTCAGAAGTGATTAGGTTTAAGACACACCCTATGGTGATATGGCCTCATTGGCATAAGGAAGAAAACCATATTTCCATATAGGACTACATCCACAGGTATAGGCATCAACATATATTAAAAAAAAAAAGAAGAAAACTGTTGCCATGGAGTCGGTTCCAACTTACAGCGATCCTTTAGGACAGAGTAGAACTGCCCCATAGGATTCCCAAGGAGTGACTGATGGATTCGAACTGCTGACTTTGGTTACCAGCCGAGCTCTTAACCTCTGTGCCACCAGGGCTCCAACACATATTTTAGGGGGACACAATTCAATTCATAACACCCTGTATGTCCCCTACTGCTCCACAATCTGCTCCATTTTTTATGCCAGAATAACTGAGGTGTCTTCTTGATTCCTCTCTTGCCCTTACCCATCCTAGTCGATCCTTCCGCAACCCTTATGGGCTCTACCTACAAAAAGCATTGCAAATAAATCCTCTCTCTGTTTCCACCAAGTCCACCTTATTCCAAGACTGGATGACCACAGTTGCCTCAAGCTGGTCTCCCCGATTCGACACTTCCCTCACTGTAATGAAAAACAAATCACTGGGGTGCTAGAAATGTCCTTTAACTTGACCTGGCTGGTAGCTTCAAGGGGCCCTGGTGGCACAGTGTTTAAAGTGCTCGGCTGCTCACCAAAAGGTCAACAGTTAGTACCCGTCAGCCTTTCCGGGAGGAAGATGTGGCGGCCTGCTTCTGTATGATTTACGGCCCGGACGGCAGTGGGTTTTTTGGTCTGGGTAGTTAATCACGTGCAATGCAGGTGCAAGCATGGGTGAATATGCACGTGAAAATCCATCGAGGTGTTCACTCAAATGTGTGCACTTACACACGTCCTGAGTGTATTTTAAACCTCAATTTAAAAAAAGAAAATGCAAATCAGATCATGGCATTCCCTGCGGAAATCCTCCAGGGACTTCTCCTCACCCCTAGACTCTTCACCCTGAATGTGACCTCAAATACCTAACCCCAGACTCTATCTTATCCACATAGTCTCCGGAGTTGTCTTTATATGTAAATTAAATTATATTAAATTTTAATCTATAGTAAGAACAGAGTTCTAAAACTGAATTCTTGCTGAAGTGATGGGTCAAAAAAAAAAAATCTCTTTAGCAGGGTCCCACGTGACCTGACCTGCTGACCTTTCTGGCACCATCGCTTGCCACGCTGGTCCACCCCTTGTTCGCACTGTGCAGACACTGTGTTCTTCTCTCTAGATCTGGAACACACCAGCTCTGGTCTCAGGGCTTTTGCCCTTGTGCCTTCTGCCTGAAATTCTGTGCAAGGTCTCCACACGGCTGGCTTTTCTGGTCTTCTGGTCACAGCCGAAAAGTCACCTCCTAAGAGCGACCTCCCTTGGCCTACTCATTTAAAGTATTCTTCCCCTCATCCGTCACGTTGTTAGTGGCCATTGGCTTGACTCCAACTCGTGGCAACCTCGCATACAACAGAATGAAACATTGCCCAGCCCTGTGCCATCTTAACGACTGTTGGCATGTGTGAGTCCATTGTCACGGCTATTATGTCCGTGCACCTCACTGAGGGGTCTCCTTGCCTTGTGGACCCCTCGCTTTAACATGATGTTCTTCTCCAGGGATCAGTCCCTCCTAACGATGCATCCAAACAAGCACGCCCAAGTGTCGGACAAGATTCTGTCATCCACAGGGCTTAACCGACTACTCGCGGAAGTAGGTCACTAGTCCTTCCTTCCTAGTCTGTCTTAGTCTGGAAGCTCCGCTGAAACCTGTCCACCGTGGGTGACCCTGCTGGTATTTGAAATACTGGTGGCTTAGCTTCAGCATCACAGCAAGTGATACTCCACCACAATATGACAAACTGGCAGCCGGGGCGGGGGGCGGGGGGCGGGGGTGGTGGTGGTGAATCCTGGTTACTTTCTTTGCGGCACCCAACATGACCTGAAATTACCTTGCATTTTTATTTGTTATCATCTGTTGTTGTTAGCTGCCGTCGAGTTGGTTCCCACTCATAGCGACCCTGTGTACAATAGAATGAAACACTGCCCTGTCTTGAGCCATCCTCACAATCAGTGCTATGCTTGAGCCCATGGTTGCAGCCACCGTGTCTATCCATCTCATCGACGGTCTACTCTCATTAATCCGTAAACTCCATGAGAGCAGGAATATTGTCCGTTTAGTTTATCCCTGTCTCCCCAGGGCTCTGCCCATTATTTTCTGGACTCATCCTTTCCATCTTTTGCCTGAGGAGTTGATGTTGCATCTTATTCACACTCAGAGGGAAGAGGGGGCCTCAGTGGGCAATGGTGGCCAAGAGAAGAGACTTGGAGAGCAGCAGGTGAGCCAACGTGGTTGCCCTGTGCACCAGAGCAAATGCAGAGTCCTTTCCAATTCTAGAGTCCTAAGTTTCTTTGGGCCCACCCCTCCTGAGTATCATGAAGCCTGAGCCCTGTGCAATGTAGGGATGAGGAAGAGAGAGGCAGTTGGGCCCAGGGCAGCTCTGTGCCCTTTCAAACACTTCAGGTGGGACATGGGAGAAATCTAGAAGGCCAGGTGTTCAGGCTTCTGAAGATGCTCATATGTCTAAGAAAAGAGATAAGAAGATGGGGCAGGCAACATGGAGCATGGTCAGGGGCATATTGAGTTTTTGCGCTTCTGAAACCCCACTCTGCCGCGGCTTCAGCCTGCTCGGCCGCAGCTTCCCACCCTTTCGTTTGCACCCGTTGCAAGCCCTTGCAAACCGTGGTTTGCTCCCAGCCCTCTGCCCTTGCAAACCGCAGCCTCTAACCGCGGTTTGTATTTGGCGCCAGATCTTTGCGTATGCAGAACCCAGGATCTTGACGCATGCGCAATCTGAAGACTGTCCTTATCTAAACCCGGACCTGAGTATGGCTGGAAGGGAAGATATTCTTAGGCACACGGCAACACCCAAGCTCCTTTGCAAAGCAAGAGGTCTCACAACAGGGACGTCTTACGCAGCATGACTCACCACCTGAATCTTCAAATCTGGGCATGGGAGGGCTCGGGGGCGGAGGGTTTCAGGTGCCAATCCATGCCCCCGCCCCCAGGACTGGAGGACATAAAATGTCCCCGATCCCCTTTAGTGGGGAGGGGGGAGCGGAGCGTGTGATCTTTCAGTCCTTAGCCCCCACATTGCTCCTTGTCTGCACAGACAATAAATTGCCACTTTCTGTTTCCCTTGCAATTGGCACCCGTCTTATTTCTATGGGCTAATAAGACAGGACAAAAACCCAAGGACTTCAGTCACACTTCCTCCCCTGGTGAGGCAAAGACACCCCCGGGTCCCTGCAGACATGCACGCCAACCCTGGGGAGCTCAGCTGAGTCAGAGAATGGCCTTGCTCTGAGTGGCACTCAGCGAGGGTGGGGCCTGGGTTGGAGGGTGAAGGGCCCCACTGTGAAGTGCAGGTGTGGAGGTGTGAGGAGCTTGCCCTCAGAGGGAAGCTGAGCCTGACAGGAGCCTCTGGCATCATGCACAGCTCACAGGATGGCCAATTTGGAGCCCTCAGCTGAGGCATCGGGGCACACTGAGTCTCAGAAACTTGGGGCAGGCATTTTGGGCCACTTTTACCCGCTAGTCCAGTTGCTGTCAAGTCAACTCTGACTTATGACGACCTCCTGTGTGTCAAGCTAGAACTGTGCTCCACAGGGTTTTCAATGGCTGATTTTGGGAAAGCAGATCACCAGGCCTTTCTTCTGAGATACCTTTCTCTTGGTAGACTCCAACCACCAACCTTTCAGTTAGCAACCAAGTGTGATTAACTATTTGTACCACCCAGGGGTTCCTTGTCTCAGTTTAGGTTTCCAAAGAGCAGATGCTAGTTGGATACAGGTAGTTTATTAGGGGGTGATCCCAGGAAGCATGTGAGGTAGTGGGTAAAGCCAGGCAAGGAAGGAAGAAAAGCCAGTACAGAATGTGCTAATGAGCTGGTATAGGTGTGGGTAACTAGGGCTCAATCCAGTGGAGGCCCTCTGAGGAACCATGTAGAAGACACCTCTCGGGGAGGCTGGGCCATATATCCCCTGACTACCATCCCCTGTCAGCTGTGGTTGGCCCTGCACATGTGCGCATGCACGTACACACACACATAAACACACTGCCTGGTTTGCCAGCACTTATCCAAGCATGCTCCCTTGGTGCCTGAGAAAAAAAGGAAGGGGGACAGGCAGATGCTTGTGGTGGGGTGCTGTCTGCTTGCAAGGAGTTGCCCACAGCTTTGGGTAAACTCAGGTGGCCCAACAGCATCTGCTACATGGTCTCTATGGTCTCTGTGGTCATGCACTTGGGGCAGTGGTTGGCACGTCATGCTGTGGGTCAACAGCCACAGTTGTGGAGAAGTCCCATGGACTCAGCTCCCGTGCGACCTGGACAAGGACCTCCACCAAGGACATGGGGCCTCCCCACCTGTCTCTGCCAAGCCTCATCCATCGCCCCCCCCCCCAAGGACACTGCTTAAGACCCCTGCATTGGTGGATCGATTCTGAAATAATAATCATTTGTATTTTCTTACAACTCACTATACCCTCTATAGAGCCTGAGGCAAGGCAACTCATTCTAGCCTCACAGAAACTCTGAGAGTTAGGTGCCACTACTTTCTCACTTTAAACCAAAAAAACAAACCAGTTGTCATTGAGTCGATTCCACCTTGTGGCGACCCCATAGGTGTCAGAATAGAACTGTGCTCCATGGGGTTTTCATAGCTGTGACCTTTCAGAAATAGATCAACAGGCCTTTCTTCTGAGCGACCTCTGGGTGGACAGGAACCTCCAACATTTCAGCAAGTAGCTGAACGCTTAACCCTTTGGGCCACCCACTTTACAGATGAAGAAATCAAGGCACCAGGAGATGCAGTCAGTTGCCCAAAATCACATGGTAGAGAAGACACTAGGCTTGTCTGAGTCCAACTGAAGCTCTGAACAGGCATGGAGGCCACTTCCCTGCAGCGAGGCCAGAAACTGCAGTGGGTGGACCAGCCTTGGAGCCATGCATTTGCTTCATAAGCCTGAGAGTAATCATGTGAGCACCTCAGCTACCAACAAGCCACATCCCATTGACCAGGGCCTGGCTCCAGACAGGCCCTGCAGTGAGCTGAGGCCATAGTTACACTTCCCCCATGCCCTCCAGAAGACGATCCCTGGTCAGGAGGTTCGGAGGGAGGGCCTTGGGCCTGTGGTGATGGGCCCTGGCAGCCAGTCTGACAGAGGGACAGTGGTAGACCAAGGCAAGCCAAGCCTATGGACAGGCCATCATCACTCTCCGGCCCTGGAACTTGGCCGGGCCTGTCAGGAGCACACAAAGCCTAGCATTTGCCCTCCTCTCAGGACTGAACTTGACTGAGATAGATGGGGCTCATTACCACAGCTCCCTTGTCTAGAGCTTTGCCCCTGTGGTTCCCCTCATGGGAGGATCGAGGACTCCAAAACCTCTAGGAAAGGCACCTCTTAGGAGCTGACCTCCACAAGTGGGCCAGAAAAGTGATGTATTGGTTTACAAGTGGCCCTGCTGCACAGATATAGGCATGGTTGCTTCCCCTAAAAAATAGTCAACAGGAAAAAGCTCGGTTACAGATTAATGGCTTGAGTACAGACAGTTCTGGACAAATTTGGTGGAAAGTGGGAAGCCACATGACAGCCAGTCACACCAAAGGTCAACAGACAACCAGGCTGACCAACAACCCAAGTCACATGGTTTTTGGAAGAAAGGACATGAATATGGCCAACTGGACTTCCGAACACTGACATCAAAAAGACTCAGTGGTCCAAGGCAGGCTCTCGCAGGTTTCCGTGAGTGGGGAAGGGAGCTGCTGTTTGAGAAATGGAGGGGGCAGCCCTGGGAGAGGAGCCAAGAGGCCAAAGTCTGGTCCAAATCCATCTAAACTGTGTAATCCGGCCAAGCCCCATCTGTTGCTGTTGAGTCAATGCCTACTCATGGCAACCTCATGTATGCCAGAGTACGACTGCTCCTCGGGGTTTTCAATGTCTAATTTTTCAGAAGTAGATTGCCATGGCTTTCTTCCAAGGCACCTCTGGGTGGACTGAAACCTCCACGTTTTGGTTAGCAGCTGAGCACATTAACTGTTTGCACCACCCAGGGACTCCTTCCTCCATGGGTACAAAGGTCTAGTTGCAGAGCAACACATCACTTACAGGACATGGCTAGGGAGGGTGGCATTGAAGCCCCTCAGCTGGCATTCCAGACAGTGGAATCTTTTACTCCAGGTGCCCAATAGTCTTTTTCGGGATGAAATTCTGGGAGCCTTTTTGAGTGTTTTACAAGGTACTTTGGAGTCATCAGAGGCACATCTAGGAGCCAGGGATCAGGGCTCAGATACTCAGTGGGCCACTTCCTGCCCTCTGACCTTGAGTTCACAACTAACCCTTTTTGGGCTTCTTGGATATAAAAGGAAAACCAAAGCTACAGAGTAGCTATGCCTCTAGAGATTGAAGGATGAGTGATTGGAAAAATTCAAGTTTGCCTCCGCTGCAGAGCCTTTACACACACTCCTTTTGCCTGAAATGTCCTTCCTCCAAGTCCTCCCATGGCTGCCCCTTCTAGTACTCAGCTTAAATATTATCCTCTTGGCCAAAGTGTCCTGACCACTCTCTCAACCATTATTCTAAGTATCCTGTCTATTTCTTTCACAAAATTTTCTTTTTATGCATAGCTATTTGATTGGTTACTCACCTGTCTGTGGTCTGTCTCTCCCCCCTCTCCACAGGTCTCTAAGCTCTTGAAGATGGGGATGTATTGTATATTTTGCTCACTACTCTAAAACTAACCCAGTGCCTCTTACTGGATGGATGGGTGGGTGGGTGGGTGGATGGATGGATGGACGGACGGATGGACGGATGGGTGGATGGGTGGATGGGTGGGTGGATGGTTGGGTGGGTTGGTGGGTGTGTGAGTGGATGGGTGGATGAATGGGTGGATGGATGAACAGATGGATGGATGGATGAGTGGGTTGGTGGGTGGGTGAGTGGATGGGTAGATGGATGAATGGATGGATGGAAGGTTACCATGAGGAGCAAATGAGAGAATGTGTGTGGAAATGCTGTGGAAATCATTAAGTGTTGAGCATCATTATAAAATGCTAGTACCAGGCACTGTGAGTGATGCTTGACAAACATCATTGTCTTCAGTCATCACGACAACCCTGCCTCTTAGATGCTATTATCCCATAGTAGAGATGGAGAAACAGAGGCTCTGTTGAGGTGGATTAACTTCTCTAAGGTCACAGGGCTGGAAAGAGGTGGAATCCAAGCCTGCCTTAAAAGCTTACTTGCTTCCCACTAAATCCCGAAGTCCTTATCATTAGTAAAAATTACTGTGCAATGAAGTCCCTTTGATTACCAACAAGTATGCTGCTAGATACCCCTCAACTAAGTGCTCTTGTTACTTACTGTATATGGCAACCCCATCAATGTACAATAGAACACAATTTTACATAGTCCTGTATTATCTTCAAGATCATTGGTATCCTCAAGTCCATTGTTGTGGCCTCTATGGATTCTGAGTGCTTTCCAACCTGGAAGGCTCATCTTCCAGCACTGTATCAAACAATATTCTTTTGTAATCCATAGGGTTTTTTACCAGCTAATTTTTGGAAGTAGATTGCCAGGCCTTTCTTCCTAGTCTAACTTAGTCTGGAAGCTCCTCTGAAACCTGTCCACTAGGGATGACCCTGCTGATATTTGAAATACCGGTGGTGTAGCTTCCAACATTATAGCAATATGCAAGCCACCACAGTATGACAAACCGACAGACCAGTGGTGGGTAAACTAAGGAATCCCATAGTAATTCTTGAGTTAATTTGTTTCTTTTTTGCCATTTAACCTGTCTTTTCTCTTGTTGTCAGTTGTCCTTTCCTGCTGCTATCCAAAACCCTACCTCTAACACCAACTCATCTGTAACTAACCACCTCCAATTACTTCACATATGAAACAAGTTTTTTGTTAAAATTGAGCATAAAGTGGGAGACAAAGTTTCTAAGCGAGGAAGGACTTCTGCAAATGAGTGCAATCTCCTTTGATTCCTCTAGAGGTCTTCTTCTTCTTCTTTTTTAAATTCTTCTTGGTTCAGGAAGTTAAGCCAGAAAGCTGTAACGGGGGGAGAGGGGCTGGCAGGTAGTATCTAAATAAACAAGTCCCTTGCCTGTTTCACAGGATTCTTTGTTGTTGCTGTTGTTAGGTGCTATTGAGTCAATTTCTGCCCCATAGGGTTTTCTTCGCTGTAATCTTTATGGAAGCAGATCACCAGGCCTTTCCTCCATAAAACCACCAGTGCGTTCAAACCTCCAACATTTTGGTTAGCTTACCTGATGCGTCACCACAGTTCTTTACGCAGTTATTAGGAGAACCAAATAAGGGAATAAACGTGAAAACACACTAAGAAAAAATACAGCAATTTGAAGACACAAATATTCAAGAATACACTACTGCTGTTACTGCTTAACATTTATTGCAAACCTACTATGGTGCCAAGGACTGTACTTACAACTTTATCACATTTTCTTATTTAATCTTCACACAACCTCAGAGTCGACAGCAATCGATATGTCCATTTTACAGAATAAACACTGGTTCGGAGAAGGTAAGGGGCTTGCCCTGTCAAGTCTGGTTTTCTGGTCTCTTTGACCCAGAGCTGGAGCACTTGGTTACTGCTGCGTCTTTCATTGTCAGCACATGTCATGATTGTCAACATGGGGAATTGCCAAGAGTCCCCTGGAGGAATTTTGCATAGGCCACAGTCCCTGTTTGGGAGGAATGAGACAATAAATTGCCCAGAGACAGTAGGACCAGCTTGGGGGACCTGTGATCAGGTTCAAGGTCATAATTTTGTGACCATTTATGGCCAAAGTGGAATGCAAAAGGCTGTTGGAATCCTTAACCCAGACCCAGTGCCGTCAAGTCGATTCCGACTCATAGCGACCCTATAGGACAGAACAGAACTGCCCCATAGAGCTTCCAAGGAGCACCTGGTGGGCTTGGAATCCTTACTCCACCGCAGCAAGCTCAGGGCTGAGCCTGAGCTCCAGAGTACCAGGTCTGAGGAGCATACCCGTCTATCTCTTCCAGGAACTGAAGTCCAGAGAGGACTAAGTGAACTCCAGGGTTCCCCAGACTTGAGTAGGCATCACTTTGACTGGGAGTTTGTGAAAATTCAGATTCCCGGGCCCTAAGCCAACCAACTGAATTAGAATCTCAGGGGAGGGGGAGGCAGGGGGGGCCTGGAACTCTGTCTTCTTGACAGCTTCCCCCAGAGAACTGGATGACTGACTAGTTTGGGCGATTACTGGTGCAGGAGAGAAGGCACCCATGTTTGGGGTCTGAATGTGCAAGGTACCAGCCTGGCTCCAGGACTGACAATGGGCCATGTGGTTCCGGGGAGTCCTTCCCCTTTGGGGAGTCAGCCCAGCTCCCAACCTGATACCTCTCCAGCCTTGCTTCAAAGAGCAGATGAGAGAGGGCCTGTGAACAGTTTAGGGAACGGGAATGTGTTGTATCAGTTCAGCGGATTAGGATTCAAGTCCTCGGGGCCCAAATGGCCCTCCAGTGGACTCCGCAGCAACCTTTCCAAACGCCCTCAGCTCCAGCCAGGCTGAATTCTGGACCTTCCAGGCACACAGGCAGCGCAGGACTGCCTCCAGCGTTCGCTCAGGTGGATCCCGACACCGGCAACACCAGCCCTCAGGTGCCACATCCTTGCTTTCATCTCTGAAACCCCATAGCAGGTAGAACGCCCTTCCCTGGTGTCTCAGAGATTTTGCCTTCTGTAATAATTATAGATGGGTGTGTCGTCGGAGCCCTGGTGCCACAATGGTTAAGAGCCTGGCTGCTAACCAAAAGGACAGCAATTCGAATCCTCTAGCTGCTCCTTGGAAACCCTAGGGGGCAGTTCTACTCTGTCCTGTAGGGTCACTATGAGTTGGAATCAACTCGATAGCAACAGGGTTTTGGTTTGGAGCCTTGTGTCCACGATGATATTGAAATCCTTCAAGGCAGGAACTTCACGGCCCAAGTGTCTTGCACATACCCGGCACACCAAAAACCAAACCAAACCCATTGCCACTGAGTCAAATTCCGACTCACAGCAACCCTATAGGACAGAGTAGAACTGTCTCATATGGGTTCCAAGGCTGAAAGTCTTTACAGAAGCAGACTACCACATTTTTCTCCAGTGGAGTGGCTGGTGGGTTCAAACCTGGCACACAGTAGGTGCTTAATAAATAAGCTGTTGTCCAGGCACTCAATGGGGAAGCTGTGGAAGGTCCTCATGGATGATAGTGTTTTGTCCAAAGGACCTTCCAGGCCCCTCCTACCCTGAGACTCAGACTGTGGAATAAATGAATAAATGGGCCAATTTTAACTCCTTTCTATAACAGATGGTCATCACCCGTCTGTACGTTCGTCCTACTGTGGTGGCTTGCCTGTTGCTGTGATGCTGGAACCTATGCCACTGGTATTTCAAATGCCGGCAGGGTCACCCATGGCGGACAGGTTTCAGCAGAGCTTCCACACTAAGGCAGACTAGGAAGAAGGCCTGCAGATCTACTTCCGAAAATTGTTGTCGTTAGGTGCTGTTGAGCTGGTTCCAACTCACAGCGACCCTATGCACAACAAAATGAAACACCCCCGGTCCTGTGCCATCCTCAAAATTGTTGCTATGCTTGAACCCATTGTTGTAGCCACTGTGTCAATCCACCTTGTTGGGGAAATTAGCCAATGAAAACCCTATGGATCACAAGGGAATATTGCTTGATATAGAGTTGGAAGATGAGCCGCTAGGTTGGAAAGCACTCAAAATACATAGTAGCTGCAGCCACAGACTCAGGCACACCAACGATCATGAAGATGGTACGGGACCAGGCGATACTTTGTTCTGTTGTACTTGGGGCCGCCATAAGTCGGAGCCAGCTTGGCAGCAACTAACAACGTAACAGGTGGGGAGACGGAGGCCCTAAGATTTGCATAAGATCAAATATCTCCTTGGCTATGGAGCTAGCATAGGAGGGCCAATGTTCTGGTGTTGTTTCTGGGGCTTGTTCCAGGACCAATGCACAGTGGCATCAGGCCTCTGGGATCCCTGTGTCCAGCCTCTGCCCTAATGATGCCAGTGCGAAGGTTCATTGGAAGACAGGGATGACTGCACCCTGTTCATTGTGAACCCAGGTTTTTTCCACGTCTCCGGGCTATGCATTCCTCCAGAGCAGACTGTCGGAAGGTGAGCAAGGTGGCCAGGAGCTGCTGAGCACCTGGGGGCTTTGGTGGGTCACAGACCACAGACAGGAGGTCCTGACAGCTGGAGTGGTGCCCACAGGTCTTGGCCTCCAAACCAAACCAAGCCTGGCCCTCTCCTGGGAGTCCAGAACTTTGCCCCAGTGGGTAAGGCACTGCCAAATCCAGCATCCCTTCCTACCCCTTGCTAGAACCACAAAATGTCAGATCAGGGAGGGCTCAAAGTGCTGGCTAATTCAGGATCACACACTCAAATGCATCCAGGGCCAGGCAGGAAACCAGCCTGGGCGAGTGGACCAGGTGTGCGCCTCCAGGGAACAGGTGCCTGTAGACCCACCTCGGGAGTGGAGGCACTGCCCAAAGCATTCGGTTGCTGTGACCTTTAATGCCACAGCAAACACAAAGCACCTGCAGGGCCAGGCTCAGCCTCATACCCATCTGCTCCGATGCCCTGATTTTCTAATGGGAAACCGATCCCTAGAGAGAGGCGGAGGCTGCTTGGGGCCTTGTAGTGGTAAACTGACAGCATCAGGACTGGAACTCAGGACCACCCACTCCCAGACCACCATCTTTTGTTTGCTCCTTCTACTAGCCAGTTAACTTGCTGGGAGCCAGTGAAAAGACACAGGCTCTGTTTCCAAGCCACCAGTTATCTGTCAGTCTGCCGTGCTGTGGCCGCTTACATGTTGCTATGGTGTGGGAAGCTATGCCACTAGTATTTCTGGTACCAACAGGGTTACCCGTGGTGCACAGGTTTCCGCGGAGCTTCCACACGAAGACAGACTAGGAAGAAAGGTCTGGTGATCTGCTCCTGAACATCAGAGAGTGAAAACCCTATGGATCAGGACAGAATATTGTCCGACTGGACTCAAACATGCCAGTGAATGTAAACATGGCCCAGGACCGGGCAACATTTCGTTCCGTTATACAGAGAGTTGCCATGAGTTGCAGCTGACTTGACTGCAGCTAACAACAATGGTTTCCAAAAGCTCTGGAAATCTGGATATAACAGAGCTGGAGGACCATTTTACAGGCAGAAAAACCAAGACCCACAAAGGAGAAAAAGCTCCAAGCTCACTCACAAAGTGGAGAGTATGCCAGGGAAGACAGGGACCCCAGCTGAAATGTGACTTTGGGTGTGCACATTGGAAGTGACTGTGTACAACTTTTCCACGGTTCCTGTGGTGACAGAACAGTATCTGGTATACAGTAGGTGCCCAATCCATGCGTGGTTTTTGGATGATTGCAAATGTAGAGATCCTGTCTTGGCTATCACCTGTTTACCCCGGAAGGCTTCTGAGTTATCAACACTCTTTCTCTGAGTTTCTGAGTGTTCTTCTTTGGGTGCCAAGACCACCATGACCTCTTCAAATTCATAATGAGTGTGAAGTAAACAGAAAGCAGCTCAAGCGGGATAACTCATTAATCATAAACAAAGCAGGCCCTGACCAAGGATACAGCAGCACCAACTATAAAGGAAGGGGAAAGTGTTGCCCAATCTCTTTATTTAATATTAACTACACTATGGTTTTTTTTTTTTTTTTTAATTCTGAGAAAGATTGCTCCCTACTGTCTGGTTTTGTATGAACTCAGTCCAAAATCAATGTTCCTTGAATACATGGATGCCTGCTTCGCGGGGTGCCAAGAGTGAGATGAAGGACTTTGGAACCACGGTCATTCATGCTGGGTAGATGTCCGGCCTGTGGGACCACCTCCGTGTGGCCGGGAAGGGGCTGTCCTCACCGGGTTTTCAGCATTGCCTGACGCATATGGGGGAATGTTGATGACCATGGCAAGGGCCTGTCCTTGGGAGGCACGCCCTTCCCTGGGGGTTGAAACAACTGGCGCCCAAGTGACTCTGTAAATCACATCTGCTGACACCGCTGGGCTGTGGCCAATGGGAGCACCCACTCATTTTGGGGAGTTAAGCTGCTCGCACAGGGAACATGAAGGCCGCGTAGCTGTAGACTGCTCAATTCTGTGTACGTTTTTCTCTCCCTTACTCTTGACGGCTATGCCATGGCATGACCTTCATTTTATAAACAGGCAAACTGAGGCTCAAAGAGTGGAACGATGTCTAGTACAGGGCTCTTTCCATCCCAGCCAGTCTCCCCATGCCACTTGGAAGCAGTGTAGCAGGGGCCTCATGCTCCTAAAACCCGGTTGCCATCGAGTTAATTTCAACTCATGGCAACCCCACATATGTCAGTAGAACTACATTCCATGGGGTTTCCAATGGCTGATTTTTTGGGAAGTAGATCACCAGGCCTTTCTTCCAAGGTGCCTCTGGGTGGACTCAAGTCTCCCTCCTTTTTTTTAAGCAAAGGAGCATGTTAACCGTTTGCATAACCCAGGGACTATGAAGGGTAGCTATTAACTCATGACTGAGCATCTGTCTCTCCTGGGGCTTCCTGTGTATTCTCTGAAATGGAAGAGGACCTTTGGCTTGGTCAGTGGCTGCTTTTTCACCTGCCATGGCACCCAAGAAGCACCTTCTCCCTTCCCTGGTGCTTGCAGCCACCAGTAATTGGCTCCATTGTCTCCCTTCAGCTGGGGAGGCACTGAGCTCTGAACTGTGCCCTAATTAGTGTGTGCGGCTCCCTGCAAAGGTGGCAGGGCCGACTGGAGTGTGCACACCCCCATGCAATTTACACAGTATGGAGCACTGTGATCCAAAGGTGAAATTCAGGTGTTTGCCCCCTAAAAAAGCCCAGAGATGGAGGGGAAGGGTAAAGAGATAAGAATAAGATTTGACACAAATTACCTGGTGCTCACTGGAGCAGAATGAGGCAGTGGGAGCTGCCAGAGCAAGTCTGGTTGGTGCCATCTCAGAGCAGAGAGGCTGGCCTGGTGGGTGGTGGTGGGTGGGGGTACATCACTGGAAATCTCAGGATATGGGGGCTGGAAAGGCACTGAGAGACAGAAAATTTAGCCTAGGTGTTCCACACGTCTGGTGACGGGAAGGCTGCAGAAGAATCACATGGGACTTTGTTAAAAATGCATATAACTGGATCCCACCAGCAGAGGCTCTGTCAGAAGGTCTGAGGTAAATCCCAGCTGCCGTTTTGTTGTTCAGCGCCACACATGGTTCTGATGCAAAGCCTGTCGGGAAATCACTGTTTGACAGCCTCCTTATCTGACAGAAGAGGGTCTTGGCCAAAGTCCCACAGAGAGTTAGAAGCAGATCTTTTGACCGTCTCTTCCTTCCTTCCTTCCTTCCTGCCTTCTTGCCTTCCCGCCTTCCTGCCTTCTTCCCTCCTTTCTTCCCTCCTCCTTTTCTTCCTACCTTCTTCCCTACCTACCTGCCTTCCCTCCTTCCTTCCCTTTTCTTTCTTCCTTTCTTCCCTCCCTCTTTCACTCATGCATTCACTCAACGAACATTTGCTGAGAGTCTGCTATGTGCCAGGCACTGCGTTAGGTGCAAAAACAGCCAGGATCCCTCCCCTGCTGGAGCTAACATCCTAGTGATTATAATCCAATAATTGCACACATAAATGTAAAATTAGAACTATGATGAGGAGAGGCACCTGAGATCCTGTATCAGGGGTACTTGACATTGCACTGAAGGGACCTCAGTGTCCTCATCTGTAAAACGGAGTCTCCCCACCTGCCCAACTTCCCTGTACACCTCACCACCCAGGCTGTTACTAGGGAATGGATTTTGCAAACATAAAAGTAACTCTCCACCTGCTGGGCTTATTCTGACTCTGATAGGCACTCAATAAATATTTGTAGAATCGGATTGCAGAATTGAATTATTCTAGAAAAATAAAGCAAGGATTAGCACGAATCCCCAGCACCAACCCCATGTTCATTCAATTTCTCCATCTGTGCTGATAAGACCCAGGCTGTGCCTGCTGGAGCCAACCAGTGGAGAGACTGCCTTCTATAGCTACAGACCCTGGAATGTCAGAGCTGGAGGGACTGCAGACGTTACCTGGTTCACACCTTCCTGAATTGCCCAGAACGGGAAACTGAGGCCCAGAGAGGGAAGAGATAGTTCAAGATCACACATAGAGAGAGTGGCAGTGTCAGGATGAGGACCCAAGCCTCCTGAGTCCCCAAACACTTGAGTAGGTGAGAGACATGTCTTGGGTACCCAGGAGCTAGATGCTGTGATTCCGTGTGCGGAAGATTCCAAGGTAGGAAACCCCTTCCTCTGTGTATTAATAAATGTCCCTCTGGGTGAAGACTCCTCTAAGTTTCCAGGAGCATTGTCCAGTGACCACAGCCAAGAGAAAACACCTACATGTGTGACAGACATCGACTGCTTTCACCAGCCCAGCGTGCATTTCTGTTTCGGTAAAAGCACTCACACTTCCCTTTGGGGAAGCACTGTCTCTCTTCTCACTCTCAGTCAACGAGGTTTAGGTAGGGTCGAGTCCATCTGCTTCCAGGGGAGTGAGGCATGTATTCCAGGCCTGGTCAGTCAGTTTATTCCATCTCTCTGGCCTTACTGATTGGTCCAGGAAAGGACTTGTGACTCAAGATGGTCCAATGAGAATCAGCCCTGGGATTTTGGCTGGAAATATTGGGAAAGAGGTACTGTATTTCTATTGGTTTTGCTAAGCTGGGAAAAATTGCTCCTGCGCCAGAGGGCTTTCTGTTAATGAAGTCAACACAATGGAGAAAAAAGAGACCAAGAAACTGAGCCTTGCTGCTATTTGGGAGGCAGAAGGGGGGAAGAGTCCTGGATGCAGCCGTGATGGAGGCTAAATACCCTGTACTTTTCAGTTATCGAAGACAGTAAATCCCCTCTAACTAAGGGTGTTTCAAACAGTTAACTCACTGCTAGCCACAAGGTTTAGTGGAGTTTAAATCCACCCAGAGGAACCTAAGAAGAAAGACCTGGCAATCTACTTCTGAAAAATCAGCTGTTGAAAACCCTGTGGAGCATAGTTCTACTCTGACAAACATGGGGTCTCCATGAGTTGGAATCGACTCAACGGCAACTGGTTTGGCTGTTTTTAGTTAACCCAGTCTCATGGATTGAATTGTGTTCCCCCAAAATCCTTGTCAACTTGGCTAGGCCACGATTCCCAGTATTGTGTGATTTTCCACCATTTTGTCATCTAATGAGATTTTCCTATATGTTGTAAATCCTGCCTCTGTGATGTTGATGAGATGAGATTATTAGCAGCTGTGTCAATGAGGCAGGACTCAATCTATAAGATTGATTTGTGTCTTCAGCCAATCTCTTCTGAGATATAAAAGAAGGCAGAGAGACAGGGGGACCTCACACCACCAAGAAAGCAGTGCCTAGAGCAGAGCACCTCCTTTGGACCTGGGGTCCTTGCACTGAGAAGCTTCTAGTCCAGGGGAAGATTGATGACAAGGACCTTCTTTCAGGGCCAACAGAGAGAGAAAGCCTTTCCCTGGACCTGATGCTCTGAATTAGAACTTCTAGCCTACTGGACTGTGAGATAAACTTCTGTTTGTTAAAGCCATCTACTTGTGGTATTTCTGTTATAGCAGCACTAGATGACTAAGATATCCAGTGTGGCAGAGACAGCCATCAGGGATTCATGCTCCCCCTCCTTAGTGTGGAGATTTTGCTGAGAAGCAGCTGCCCAGTCAGAGACTATATTTCCCAGCCTCCCTTGCATGTAGGTGGCACCATGTGACCGAGCTCTGGTCAATGAACTTGGGTCAGAAGTGAAGCACACCACTTCCATAAAAACCTTCTATGCAGTCTTTCATACTCTCTTCTCCCACCATTGGATAAATTTCAAAATGCCCAGAAAGACCTTCAAAAAAAAAAAACACCAAACCCATTGCCACTGAGTTGATTTCAACTCATAGTGACCCTGTAGGACGGAGTAGGACTGCCCCAGAGGGTTTCCAAGGAGCAGCTGGTGGATTTGAACTGTCAACCTTTTGGTTAGCAGCCTGACCTCTTAACCACCGTGCCACCAGGACCCCAAGGATGACCTTGGGAGCCACATATCGAAAATGGCATCAGCCAGGGTCCCTGGATGACTGTATGGAGTAGGGCACAGCTTCCCCATTCCAGTGCCAACTGGACTGAGATGAACGAGAAATAAATTTTCACTGTGTTAAACCACCAGAATTCTGGGGCTTACGTATAATAACAGCTAGCATTATCTTAGCAAGTCACCTAGTGAATCAATCAGGATTCTTAGTCACAAACAACAGAAACCCACTCTGGCTAACTTAATCTGAAAAGGACTGTATTAAAAGAATGGTAGCTGCTCACAGATACTCCATGGGGACAAGAGAACCAGGACTGGGGCTACACTGCTCAGAACAATGCCAAGACTCATGCCATAGAACTGGAACTGGGGGTATGCCACTGAAGGTGCCACCAGGTGCCAATATCTCACCTTACCTATTGATACCCGACACTGGAGACTGACGCTGCCCCTGGAACTACTGTTCTTGCTCCCCGGGGGGATTGGGTACAGCTGCCACCATAGCCACTATACTTTCCAGAATGGATTCTGTGAAGTCCCTGCTTCTCCATGTCTGATGGAAAGTCTGCTGCAGGTATTTGTGATTGGTGGAACCTAGGTCACGGGACCAGACCCAGCTACAGAGGAGGCTGGGCGATAGAAGTCTTGCCTTTCTTAAGAGAGGCTCGTGTTTGATTCCCAGCCAATGCACCTCAGGCACAGCCATCACCCCTCTGTCAGTGGAGGCTTGAACAGGTTTCAGCAGAGCTTTCAGACTAAGACAGACTAGGAAGAAAGGCCTGGCAATCTACTTCCAAAAATTAGCCAGTGAAAACCATATGGATCACAACAGAACATTGTCCAACTCACTTGGCAGGGAATACAACAGAGAATCCCTGCCAGAGCAGGAGAAAAGTGTAGTGTAAAACTCAAATTTACGTAAAAAGACCAGACTTAGTGGTCTGACTGAGACTGGAGGAACCTTTGAAGACATGGCCCCTGGATGTCCTGTTAACCCAGAACTAAAACCATTCCTGAAGCCAACTCTTCAGACAAAGATTAGGCTGGATTATCAAACATAAAATAATACTCGTGAAGAGTATTTCTTAGTGTTTCTTAGTTCAAACAGATACACAAGACTAAATGGGTGGCTCCTGTCTGGAGGTAGGATGAGAAGACAGAAAGGGTCAGGAGCTGGTTGGATGGACACGGGAAACCCAGAGTGGAAAGGTGGAGTATGCTGTCACATTACAGGGATTGCAACTAGTGTCACATAACAATTTTTATTAACAAAAAAAAAAAAAAGAGAGAGAGAAAATATATATAGGAGAAGTATCATGGAAACAGCTACTCCAGGGGTTAAAAAATAGTCAAGAAGGCCAAATATTTAAAGGCAACAAAGAGGATAGGAGGGCCTGAGTGGACCCATGATCAGGTTGGAAAGGGCTTTGGTCTGGAGGTGCAGATGCTCAGCACCACACAGAAGAGGGGGCCTCCACTCTTTCTCCTAGTGACCTGCCATCAGCCCTCGCTCAACACAGCTGCCAATGCCCTAGCCTCAGACAAGCTGGAGGCAGCCTTGGTCCCGCCCTGGACCCTACCTGCAGCGCTGGGGCCTGAGACCCTCTCTGCAGAGTCCAAGTGAGAAAGGCAAGGGGTGGAGGGGACGGTCTAGGACAGCTCAGCCCAGCCAGGGTGAAGAGGCTTCAAATGTGGTGAATGAGTAAGTTGACACTAGCTGGGCCTACTTTTAGGACAACAACCGTGCCCGCTCCAGGCTCACAGAAGAGTGACTCATTGCAGCCCGAAGTCTCCTCCTCTAGCAGAGGCCAAAAACCTGGTCAGCTTTGGTTCCTCTCACATCTCCAACTCTGGCCATATTTCTCCCCTGGGTGTGATCTGAGCCAACATGTTTCTGTCTGCGGTGTCTGATTTGGGGGGCTACTGACTTCCAAAGGAGAAGTCCTTGGATTGTGCAAACGTTCAACACGCTTGGATGCTAACCAAGAGGTTGGAGGTTTGAGTCCACCCCGAGGCACCTCAGAAGAAAGGCCTTGTCATCTGATTCTGAAAAATCAGCCGCTATGGAACACAGTTTCTGCTCTGATGCACATAGGGTTGCATGAGTTGGAATTAACTTAATGGCAACTGGTTAACTTCCAAAGAAAGCATCCCAGCAGAAGCCCCTGTGGCCGAGCCCCTGCCCCCAAGTAAAGCACTCACAGAAAACTTGAAGATGTTTGTGTTTTGAGTTATGGCCTCTGAAAAGAGGTCATCTGCTCCAGATAAAGGCTGAGCATCCACCCGCTCAGGGATACTTCCCCAACTGTTGCGTCAATTAGGAGTCCCCAGGTGGTGCAAGGAGCCCTGGTGGCACAGTGGTTAAGAACTTGGCTGCTGATCAAAAGGTCGGCAGTTGGCTTTGGTGAAGGATAAGAGAGTACACAATACTGGGGAAGCCAGCACAACTTGATGAAGTTAAGGTCGTGGGAGCTCCATGGATACAACCAAACTCCCTGAGGGCCTGGATCACTGGGCTAAGAGTTGTGGGGACCATGGTCTAGGGACTGGCTAGCTCAATTGGCATAACACAGTTTATAAAGAAAGTGTTCTACATTCTACCTTAATGAGTAGCCTGGGGTCTTAAAAGCTTGTGAGTGGGCCATCAAAGATATTACACTGGTGTCATCCTTTCTGGAGCAAGGGAGAATGAAGAAAACCAAAGACACAAGGGAAAGCTTAGTCCAAAGGACTAATGGGCCACAACTACCACAGCCTCCACCAGACTGAGTCCAGCACAACTCGATGGTGCCCGTCTACCACCACTGACTGCTCTGACAGGGCTCACAATAGAGGGTCCTGGACAGAGCTGACGAAAAATGCAGAGCAAAATTCTAACTCAAAAAATAAATAAATAAAACAGACTTACTGGTCCGACAGAGACTGGGGAAACCGCAAGAGTATGGCTCCCAGACACCCTCTTAGCTCAGTCATGAAGTCACTCCTGAAGTTTACCCTTCAGCCAAAGATTAGATAGCCCCATAAAACAAGATGAGACTAAAGGGGGACACCAGCCCAAAGGCAAGACTGAGAAGGCAGGTGGGGTCAGGAAAGCTGGTAATAGGAACCCAAGGTCGAGAAAAGGAAAGTGTTGACATGTCCTGTGGTTGGCAGCTAATGTCAAAAACAATATGTGTGTTGTTTAATGAGAAGCTTGTTTGCTCTGTAAACCTTCATCTAAAGTATGGTTAAAAAAAAAAAAAAAGGCGATAGTTCGAATCCATCAGCCGCTCCTTGGAAACCCTATAGGGCAGCTCTACTCCGTCCTATAGGGTCGATATGAGTCAGAATCAACTCAGCAGCAATGGGGTTTGAGTGGCACCAATGGTTAAATGCTCAGCTGTTAACTGGAAGGATGGGGGTTTGAGTCCACCTAGAGGTACCTCTGAATAAAGGCCTGGTGGTCTACTTCTGAAAAATCAGCCACTGAAAATCGTAGGGAGCACAGTTCTGTCTGACACACAAGGGGGCACCGTAAGTCAGAACTGACTGGACAGCAACTAGCCCGGGGTGTGTGTGTGCGTGTCAATGAAGCAAGGGTGAAACTTATACTCAAGCAAGAAATAATCTAAAAGAAAGAGAGAGATGAATTCTGACCTATGGACGTTCCGTAAGGGCTTCCACACGTGGCTATGCACGTTGTGACCTGTACGGCTGCAGAGGGCGCCATTCATTCGCTGCATGGTCACCATAGATTAGTACAGCTTTTCTGACTTTTTCCTGGAAGATGGCAGGAAGCTAACAGAGGAGGGGGCTCCCGTCTCTAATTCACCCATTTCAGCGGGACCCAGGCCAACTCCTGAAATGCCAGATCAGAAAGACTCCTCGAAGACTATTAGAAGATTGTTCCCTTTTCCATCCCTTGAAAACAAGTGGCTCATTCCCTGGGGCACCTCTGCCACCCTGGGTCCTCTGATGTGGCCTTTTCCCTCCTCCCTCCAACCTTCCACTGCCTTCCAGTGCCCCATTCAGGCACCAACAAGGCCCCCGGATACCACTCCATAAATTCTCATTTCATTGGAGGCCTAGCAGATAATAATTTAAAGAACTAGTCACTGCTTGCAATTAAGCACAGAGAAAATAGATCGGGCCCATAATTTATGTCTGTGCAAGGTTGGGCTGGATTCGTAATTAATGTTTGCTCCCTTTAATGAAATACTCCAAAGGTCTGCACTTCTGTCATTCATGAAGGTAATTTTTCAATTGATTAGTAAAATAATACTTGAAAAGTAAATGCACCTGCTTCTTCTCCGAAATGTCTCAGTCAACCGGACACCGTGGTTGAGACACTAAAAAAATACCACTTCAATCCAGTGGAGACCCGGCTTCCGCGCCATCAGCATTCCGAGTGGTAGCAAAGGAGGGGAGATGAAAAAGTAATTAGAGCCGAGCCGCAGTGACCAGAATTCCTGGGTGGCCCTGGGCGGCTGAGCAGCTGCGGCTGGCCTGCCTGGCTCCTGCCTGCTACTGAGGGCCTGGACGGGAATGTGAATTCCAGGGAGAGAGGGGGCCGGAGGCAAACTTGGCCCGAGACCCAAGACCAAATCATTCTTGCTTTTACAGCCCAGGACCACGTGGGGCACCAGGCAGGGCTGGGCTGGAACTTGGGGAGGCCGAGTGGGTGGCTGAGCCCCATTTGGAGGGCATCGTGGTCAGCGGGGATGTGGGGTGGCTAGGAACCCTGGTGAAGGGCTAGCCAGGCACGCGATAAACGCTGTTCTAGAGTAGCTTCCTGTTATTATTACCTGTTAATAGCCATTTACGTGAGAACCAACATTTCTTAATAATCAATAGATACAAGGTTTGACTGGGGCCTTAACTTGAAAACTGAAAATAAAAGCTATGAAAATGACTTCATTTTATCTTCTATGAAATAAAATGTTGTTAGGTGCCATCAAGTTGACTCGAACTTACAGTGACCCTACAGGACAGAAGAGAACGACCCCACAGAGTATCCAAGGCTGTAATCTTTATGGGAGCAGATCGCCCGGTCTTTTCTCCCATGGAGTAGTTTGTGGGTTTGAACTGCTGACCTTTCAGTTAGCAGCCAAGTACTTAACAATTGTGCCACCAGGGATGCTTATAAAATATAATAGAGAATAAATGTAACAGCATTAATTCTTCAAATAAATAACGAAGAATCACCTATTAATTTTTTTTTTTTTTTTTAATCAAAACGGTTCAATAGCCCTACATAGCATTCTTCCCTTCACGGTAGATTTTCACAGCACGTGCATGAAGAGGGTGCTTTGAGCAGAACTATTCAAAGCCTTCACCAGATTTTCTCGAAGTCTATTCTGATGTTTTAAGGATTTGACCATCAAATTGAACAGCCAGTATTGAAGCACCGTGCCTTTGTCAGCCCTGGTGATCATTTTCTTGTTTGATCTAACTCAGGCCAGTCCTCACATGCCAGTGGCTTGGTATGGAGTCCAGGAGTTCTCCAACATCGCGTCCATCAACTCTATGAAAACCTGCATCTTAAGCGAGATCAGCAGTTTCTCTTTGCAATCAATTCATATTTGAATGTTGGATGCTTGACGCAATAGATGGGGGTATCACCAGTGGCAAGAGGAGGGGGCTGTTGGAAGTGGACTATTTTTACTAGGGGTCAGTTCATTAATGAATGTCTTCATGTGTCTGGCAACACTGGCTTATCTACACCACCTTGTAGCAGTGGTGGCCAGGGCAGCAAACAGTCAACCAAGGAGAAACCACAGGTGTGCTTTCTGGAAATTTCTGGACAAGTTGCATGGCCTGAACCATAAAGAAAAGTGTATTACTTAGGGTCTTAGATGCAGTCAACAAAAATGAGCTTTGGCTGGTTTAAATAGACCAAACCAAACCAAACCTGTTGCTTTCAATTCGATTCTGACTCATAGCGACCCTGTAGGACATGGTAGAACTGCTCCCATAGGATTTAAGCAGAAAGGGAACTTTAAAAATATGATGGAAATGTCTGAGAATCAGGGGAAGGGCTGTTGAAGGAAGTGTGGGAAAGGGGCAGGAACAACGTGCTCAGCAGCCACCCGGTCCTCCAACACACCCAGTCCAGTGTGGAGGTCCTGGATGCCCGTACACGATCCCAGATACCACACCCTGAACCACCTGAGGCCACCATTCACCATAGAGCCAGGGCTCTTGTTTGTCTTATGCGTCTCCAACTTGGGAAAACCACATAGGCCAGAGGATAGCATGTTGCAAGTACAATGGGAGATAGGATTTTTGTTCCCTCTTGTTGTTAGGTGCAGTTGAGTCGATTTTCTACTCATAGTGACTGCATGTGACATAGTAGAACTGCCCCATAGGGTTCTCTAGGCTGTGATCCTCACAGAAGCAGATCTCTAGGTCTTTCTCCCATGGAGCCCCTGGATGGGTTTGAACTGCTGACCTTGAATTTAACAGCCGAGCACTTAGCTGGTGCGCCACCAGAACTCCATTTTGTTCCTGTATCCTGTGACCTCACTCATTGGTGACATCACTTGCCCAGATCCCAAAGACACTGGAAGGAGTTGATGTCCCAGAGCCTACCTGGTGGGACTCTGTCTGCCTATCCAAAACACACCACTAGCCACACGTGGAATTTAAAATTCAAATGAAATAAATACAAATGAAATACAACCCATGTTTCAGTTCTTCACTCACACTAGACACGCTTTAAGTGCCCCAAAGCCCCCGTGGTTAGTGGCAGTAGTATTGGGCAACACAACGTTACTGAACCTGTCAAACATGACAAAGTTTTCTCAGACAACACTGCTTTGCATCCCCCCCGCCCCTTCCCCAGGACCCTCTGGGCCCTGCCCCAGTGCCCAACAGTCCCTTTCAGCCAAGCACCTGGCCCGTTGCTGGGTTCTGAGCTGCCGGGGCACAGTGACCCAGGGCTGGACCCTCCTTCTCAGCTCCATCCGAGGCCTTCCACCGCGTCCACAGACGAGACTAATCTATATTTGCAGCGCCTTTTCTTCGCAGGAACAATGAGAAGCAGCCCTGGGAAATGGCTGGATCACTTTCTCCGGCACCTCCTTTATGACTCCCTTAATAGTTGGAAATGCCTGATTATTTCAAATGAATATAATTACAAAATCCTCTACTTAGAGTAATGGTCCTCCTTTGTGGGCTCAGACATCTCCTTTCTCTCTCTAGCTCCTCTCCGAGAGTCACTGTGCTGCTTTGAAAGTGATATTCACCCAGCAGGACAGGCTCTTCTCACTCTTCTGAGGGGCAGAGCAACTTTGGAACAAGGGATGCTGCTGTCCCAGGTGAGTGTCTTTGTCTGGGTTGGCATGATGCTGCAACTGGTTCTCCATCTGGAGGAAGAGCCACTGTGCAGCAAGGAACATTCTCACCCTTGTTCTGGCCCCCGACTTACCCTTAGCTAGGCAATCTACCTCTCCCCATCCAGGCAAACACATTCCAGGCATCTGCCCGTGCTGACCCCCCGAGAATGTCCCTCCCCTCCTCTGCACTTCTGCTCCGTCCCCATCCCTCCTCTCTGGGGAGCTGCCCCTGATGGCTGCAGCCGACAGCGCCCCCTTATGTCCAGCGCCAAAGCCCATGTCCCCCATGGACTTGCAGCATCAAATCTCCTTAATTATGTGATTGTGGGGGCAACACAGGCTTTCGGATCAGACTGACTTGAGTTCAAATCCTGAGTCTCACTGGCTGTGTAGTCTTTGCCAAAGTAATCACCTTCTCTGAGCCTTAATTTCTCCAACTCTATAAAGGGGATACTATCCATTGTTTATCCACCACTTACCTGTCAGTTTGTCATACTGTGGTGGCTTGGGTATTGTTGTGATGCTGGAAGCTACTTCAAATATCAGAGTGTTACCTCGGAGACAGCTTTTAGTGGAACTTCCAGACTAAGACAGATTAGGAAGAAAGGCCTGGCCATCTACTTCTGAGAATTAGCCAGTGGAAACCGGGTGGATCACAACAGAATATTGTCCAATTTAGTGCTGGAAGATGAGCCCCTAGGTTAGAAGGCACTCAAAATACACGGTGTTCCCCACGATGGACTCAAGCATAGCAATGATCGTGACGATGGTGCAGGACTGGGCAATGTTTCAACCTGTTGTACATAAGGTCACCATGAGTCGGCGTCAACTCAATGGCAACTATCTATTTATTTCTATTTCTGTTTTTATTTCTGTCTACACTCTGTCCATAGCAAAGCCTCCATGCTTATACAATGAGACTCCTCCACTCCAGGTCCCAAGTGATTGGTCCAGAGACAGGCATCTGACTGCTTTCCTTGGATGTTTGGACTTGGAACAAGAGAGCATCATGCAGTTGTGAGGTGTCCGAGTGATCTGCAACCGTGTTTTCTTAAGATGGAGAAAGCTGGTCAGGCAGGAATGAGCAAGAAAGGCCCAAACACACAGCAAAGCCAGTTGTTAACGCATGAGGGTGAGGGCCATGGTTTAGTTCACTCTTCACTTCCCAGGCAGGACGGGGTGGGTAGCCACAGTACCCAGCACACAGTAGGTGCTCAGTAAGTGCTGGCTGCATTGTTGACATAATGAGAGACCAAGAGTCTGAGCCCCGGTCCCATTGTCCTGAGGCCAGACATATCTCCCTCCTTCCATGGATTTGACCGTTCAGCCCTTCTCAATTCAGCCTTTTTGGGCTTCAATTTGCCTTGAGTTTCTGTCACTTGCAACCTGTGCAGCTCTGATAACATAGCTATGTTTACACCCACCCCTTCCCCATCTCATGGCACCAGATATGTGTCAGGGTGAGGCAGGGCCTTCTGAGCATCTGGTCTGCCTTCCACCTTCCTCTTTTAAAGAAAAATAATGCAGAGTCTTGCCAGAACCTTGTTGCAAGCTGGTGGCAGAATTCAGAACCCCAAAGAAAGGAAAACATAGCCCAGTCTTTTATCAGGACAGTCTCAAGTTGCACCAGCCTCCTAAGACAATTTCCTTTCCACGTTTGACACCTCCCTCCTTTCTCTGCTCACTCCAAAGGCAATTGCTTTCTGGATTGTGGCAGCCAGAGCAACCTTTCCCTGGGAAAGACATGGACTCTCAGAAGAAGATGTTAAGTCCCGTGTCTTGGTCTCCCAGTGCTGCTATAGCACCGACTGGGCCCTGGAGGCAAGGTGGTTAAGAGTTTGGCTGCTAGCCAAAAGGTCAGCAATTTGAATTCACCAGCCGCTCCTTGCAAACTCTATGGGGCAGTTCTACTCTGTCCTATAGGGTCACTATGAGTCAGAAAAGACTAGACGGCAATGGGTTAACGGGCTATAACACAAATACCACCAGCAGGTGGCTTTAAAGAACAGAAATGCATTTTCTCACAGTTCAGAAGGCTAGAAGTCCAAATTCAGGGCACCAGCTCTACGGGAAGGCGCTCTCTGTCAGGTTTGGAGGGAGAACCTTGTCTCAGCTCCTGTAACTTCAGCGTTCCTCTGTTCCTTGGCGACCTTCACTTGGCGTCTGCCTTACCCTGTTTGTGCATGCTTCTGCGTCCAATCAGCTCTTTTTATAACTCAGAAATAGCTAGGTTTAGGACACACCCTGCAATGATATGACCTCATTAACGTAACAAAGAAAACCCTAACCCCAAATGGGATTACACAGGTATAGGGGTTAAGATTCCAACACATTATATTCTGAGGAACACAAGGCAATCCATAAACATCCTGCTTCCACATTTAAGTGGTTCTTCTGAGCTCCTGGGTGAGATGTTACCTCCTGCTCACCTCATTCCAGCAGCAACAGGCTCCTCCTCCCGATTCTAAGCACTAAAAGGGGACGCCTTTGAATCCAGGGACGTAGAACCAAAGGGAGGCATGGTTCTGGGGCTGTGAGTAGAGGCCAGCCAACCACACAAGCCCCTTTTAACCTCATCTTCCCTCCCAGATACTTTTCTTTGTGGACTCCTGTCTCCCCTTTGTCATCACCACTTCCCTGCCAGTGCAGAACCTTGTCTACATCTCAAAACTGACTGAAGAGCCTGAAGAATGTCTACCGCTGCCCTTGTAGTGTGGTTGGAGACTCTTCTCAGGTGGGAATCTGAGGCGATGTGTAGAGTGATTTGAGCCTCAGGACCAATTCTCAGGTATGAATCTGAGGTGATGTGATTTGCAGATGGGTTCGAGTTTAGGTCCCAAAACCAGAGGTCAGGTGCCATTACCCATTGGCTGTTTAGCTACTGGGACTGACAGGGCACCTTCAGGCAGAGTCTTGGGAGGAAGAAGAATGGGGAAAAGTCCCGTGAAGGTGATTTCAGGCATCTGGTGGGTATGCATGTGAGGCTCAGATACATGGAGGGTCTCAGTGAGGCCCAGGGTCAGCACAACCTGAGAATCCAGGAGGGATTCCTGGAGGAGTGGACATTTAGCCAGGCAAGGGATGAAGAGAATTTGGGTATTCGTGGATGAGATGGGGTTGAGCAGAAGAGGGGAAAAGCGCACACAGGCAAAAAAAAAAAAAAAAAAACCACTATGAACAAAAAATGAAGGAAATCATTTTTCTCAGGGAGACGCCGAGCCCAGGAACAAGAGATTGTCTTTCACCTCTTTTTTTTTTGGTCTCCAAACTAGGACCAGTTGCCCAGGGGAGCTAATTCTTGTTTCATTCATTCATTCATTCATTCAGTCGGTACATATTTGTTGAGACAGGCCCTGTTCTTCGTACTGAAGATACAGAGGTGAACAAATCCAACACAGTCCCTGCCCTCAAGAGAGGAGGAGGTAGACAAGAAACAACTAAACAAATAAATAAACAAAACAAAATCCAAACAGGAATTCATGGTGCAGTGTGCTGGGGGCAGGGGCAGGGTAGCCAGGGAGGGCCTCTCTGAAGAAAGACATTTCAACCAAGATCTGAATTGGGAAAAAGAGCCAGCCACCCCAAAGGGAGTAGAAGGGAAGAATATTCTAGGTAGAAGGAAGAGCCAGTGGGAGTCCTGACAAGGGAAGGGAGCGCAGAGAGAAGGTGGGTGTGGCTGGAGGACAGAAGGAAGGGGAAGGTGGCAGGACGTGAGAGAGGCAGGGGGTGGGCAGGGGTGGGGGGTGGTGGGTAGGGAGGCCTTGTAGGCGCAGCAAGGGGTTTGTGTCTTTTATCCTGTGCCTGTGCACTGAGCCGGTTTGTTCCATGATCATTTTTCTAGGTGGAAACGTGAGCTTACATAGCTTTCATAATCGTTAACTTCTTTGTCATCAGCGCATTGTGAAGGTCATGTAAGCACACATTTCCACCTAGAAAAGTGATCAGCAAACAGGGTCACCATCTGTTTTGGGGTGCGTATGAGCCGAGAATGATTTTTGCATTTTTTTTTATACTTTTTATTGTGCTTTAAGTGAAAGTCTACAAATCAAGTTAGTCTCTCACACAAAAACCCATATACACCTTGCTACACACTCCCAATTCCTCTCCCCCTAATGAGACAGCCCGCTCTCTCCCTCCACTCTCTCTTTTTGTGTCCATTTCACCAGCTTCTAACCCCCTCCACCCTCTCATCTCCCCTCCAGGCAGGAGATGCCAACATAGTCTCAAGTGTCCACCTGATCCAAGAAGCTCACTTCTCACCAGCATCCTTCTCCAACCCATTGTCCAGTCCAATCCACGTCTGAAGAGTTGGCTTCGGGAATGGTTCCTATCCTGGGCCAACAGAAGGTCTGGGGGCCATGACCACCGGGGTCCTTCTAGTCTCAGTCAGACCATTAAGTCTGGTCTTTTTATGAGAATTTGGGGTCTGCATCCCACTGCTCTCCTGCTCCCTCAGGGGTTCTCTGTTGTGTTCCCTGTCAGGGCAGTCATCGGTTGTAGCCAGGCACCATCTTGTTCTTCTGGTCTCCGGATGATGTAGTCGCTGGTTCATGTGACCCTTTCTGTCTCTTGGGCTTGTAATCGCCTTGTGTCCTTGGTGTTCTTCATTCTCCTTTGATCCAGGTGGGTTGAGACCAGTTAATGCATCTTAGATGGCTGCTTCCTAGTGTTTAAGACCCCAGACGCCACTCTTCCAAGTGGGATGCAGAATGTTTCCTGAATAGATTGACTTAGATGTCGCCTAACGCCATGGTCCCCAGACCCCTGCCCCTGCTACGCTGGCCTTCGAAGCATTCAGTTTATTCAGGAAACTTCTTTGCTTTTGGTTTAGTCCAATTGTGCTGACCTCCCCTATACTGTGTGCTGTCTTTCCCTTCACCTAAAGTAGTTCTTATCTACTATCTAATTAGTGAATGCCCCTCTCCCACCCTCCCTCCCTCCCCCCTCTTGTAACCACAAAAGAATGTTTTCTTCTGTTTAAACTATTTCTCAAGTTCTTGTAATAGTGGTCTTATACAATATTTGTCCTTTTGCAACTGACTAATTTCACTCAGCCTAATGCCTTCCAGGTTCCCCCATGTTATGAAATGTTTCACAGATTCCTCACTGTTCTTTATTGATGCATAGTATTCCATTGTGTGAATATACCATAATTTATTTATCCATTCATCCATTGATGGGCACCTTGGTTGCTTCCATCTTTTTGCTATTGTAAACAGTGCTGCAATAAACATGGGTGTGCATATATCTGTTTGTGTAAAGGCTCTTATTTCTCTAGGATATATTCCAAGGAGTGGAATTGCTGGATCTTATGGTAGTTCTATTTCCAGCTTTTTAAGGAAGCGCCAAATCGATTTCCAAAGTGGTTGTACCACTTAATATTCCCACCGGCAGTGTAGAAGTGTTCCAATCTCTCCACAGTCTCTCCAACATTTATTATTTTGTGTTTTTTGGATTAATGCCAGCCTTGTTGGAGTGAGATGAAATCTCATTGTAGTTTTGATCTGCATTTCTCTAATAGCTAATGATCGTGAACAATTTTTACATTTTGAAATGGCTGCTAGATAAATACCCGTATGCAATATCCTTGATTTTGTCGTTTGACCTGCAAAGCCTAAAATATTTATACTCTCTGGCTCTTCACAGAAAACGTTTGCTGACCCCTGGCCTAGAATGATGTCAGATAAGCAATTCCCTTCTGTTTGTCGCCCTGTGCTGGCTTGTGTGTTGCTGCGATGCTGGAAGCTATACCAAATTCCAGCAGGGTCATCTATGGTGGACAGGTTTCAGCAAAGCTTTCAGACTAATATAGACCAGGAAGAAAGGCCTGGTGATCTATTTAAAAAAATCAGCCAACGGAAACTTTAAGCATAACAATTCCTCTCTAGAACTGGCAAATATGTTTCTAATGACTAGGGGGAAAAGGGCCCTCTCTTTTAGGAGGAAAATAACAAACTATTATTTGGTTTAAAAAAAAGAACAGAAAATGACACCCTTGTCAACTTTCCAATATGTGTTATGGGAGCCCTTTCCCACTGCATCCCACGTCTCTCAGCAACTTTTTGCCCTCCCAGCTCCCAGCTCCTGGAAATCCAATTTCCTAGTTATAGCTGTGCTTATTAAAAGCATGACTGTGAAGGCTGTTTACCCAAAGATCTATTTTTATCATAACTGTTTGTAATGGTTAAACCCCAACAACTTAAACACTCCATACAAAATAATGTATCTTCAATCAATTGAAATATTAACCAATCATATGTAATGGTTCATTTCTAACAAATACTGAGCTCAGAGTCCTCGGGGCATCATAGAAATTGAAAACTGTATTGACGGACTGGCCAGCCTTCAAATTACCCTGTGTGGGGATGAAAAAGCATAGGAAAAGTTCTCATTATGGCTCTCTGACATTAATTTGAGCATTTTTATATGTGTGTCCTATTAAGCACTTTAAGTGCTTTTTGATAATTGTGCTTTGTAGTTTTTACAGCACTTCAGCCTATTCCCAGTTCAATTTCCTCTTTTATCCGATGTTTGAAATATTGATTTCTGACAGATAAAAGCAAGCCTTATAATCTCAGCAGCGAGCAATAAGTGAGTGGGACGAGGCTGCAGAATGCATCAGGGAATGGTCATATTTGAAACCGTCTTTGTTTTATTACATTTCGTCAACAGAATTTACTTACTGCTTGCTGATATTTATGTAAAAAGCCCAGCCGCTGAGAGGGCTGCGCGATTGCCAATTTCAGCTCTACTTTTTGCATTTAGTAAGATAAAAGAAGCCTCTCCCTCAGAGCCTCATGATTGCAGTGGCTTAAACTGCTGTCAGCCGGCTGCAAGTAACTGTGATTTATCTTCTTCAGATGGTGCCGTGGTGCGGCTGCAAACTTTTCCTTCAGTTTAGCATTAAAAAAACTGACAGCCCATCAGGACCCTTAGGCAAGCCCCTTTCAGTCACGGCCTTGGCCCCAGTGGAGACCCTTGCTTTGGGAGAATTACAGGGTGCTATTTTAAGCTCCAAGCAACCCCAGAGTTATCTGCGTTTCCCAAAGCACGTCTTGTGGGCTCCTGATGGCACTGAAATTATTTCAGGTACTACACACACAGAAAATTTTTCCCCTTTTTTAATGATTCTTTTGACAATTCATTCAGTGTTCTGGGCACTGGGAGTACACAGCTGAACGGGGAGATAATGGCCTTGCTCTTAAGACACAGCCTCGAGCAGTAGGTCACAACCATGGGGCAGGGGGCAGTTTTGCTTCTCAGGGAACGTTTGGCAATGTCTAGAGACATTTTGCAGCCCCTGGCAGTGCAGTGGTTAATAGCTTGGCTGCTAACCAAAAGGTTGGCTGTTCGAATCCACCAGCTCCTGCTTGGAAAACTGTAGGGGGCAGTTCTACTCTGTCCTATAGGGTCTCTATAAGTTGGAATTGACTCAGTGGCAACGGGTTTGGCTTTTTTTTTTTGACAGTGGGGGTGCAAATGCTTAAGCTCTCAACTGCTCAGTGAAAGGCTGGTGGTTTGAACCCGCCCAGAGGCATCTCAGGAGATAGGCCTGAAAATCTACTTCCAAAAACCCTATGGAGCAGTTCTACTCTGTAAACATGGGGTCACCATGAGTAGAAATTAACTCGAAGGCAACTAACAATAACAGACATTTTTGGTTGTCACAACTGGGGGAGGGGGTTGCTGCTGGCATCTAGTGGGTAGAGGCCAGGGATGCTGCTGAACACCCTACAATGCATGGGAGGGACAGCTCTGCACAACGAAGAATTTTCTGGCCAAAAATGTCAATAATGCCAGGGAAAGAAAACCTGTCCTAGTGGAAAAAAACAAATAACCTATTCATGCGCAAGAAAATATCAGGCAGTAAAAAAGGCTATTAAAAAAACAAACAAACAGTGTGCTGCAATAGAGATGGGGGGAGGTGGCTTTAGATGGGGTGGTCAGGGAAGGCTTCCCTAAGGAGGTGGCATTTAAACTGAGACCTAAGTGATGACAAGGACCCAGCCATGAGGAGGCCTGGGGAAAGGTGTTACAAGTGGAGGGGACAGCTCACACAAAACCATCCAGCATGACGAGCTTGGTGAGCTTGAGAAGCAGTAAGGACAGTGATGTTGGAGCATAGCAACGGCAGGCAGGGGCTTGGCCGAGGTGGGAGCAGCAAGGGGGAGAGCCGGGACATGTTTTTTGGGATACTGTTGACAGAACATTGAGACTGAGTGTATTATAAGAAACAGACGGAGCCCTGGTGGCACAGTGGTTAAAAGCTATGGCTGCTAACCAAAAGATCAGCAGTTTGAATCCACCAGCTGCTTCTTGGAAACCTTCTGGGGCAGTTCTTCTCTGTCCTATAGAGTCACTGTGAGTCAGCATCAACTCAGTGGCCGTGGGTATGGGTATGAGAGAGAGAGAGAATTTAAGAATCATGCTAAAGTTTTAGCCAGCTGCAGATTTATCTTACTCTGTATTAGAAAGACTGCTTAGGATGAAGATGAAGTAGGCAAGTGAAGAAAGAAAAAGCATTAGGTAATAATCTTTAGGGTGACAGCTGTGTATAACAATGACTGCAAAGGTAACACTTGAATTAGTTGGGCTGAGGATGAGGCAGCAGAGACCAGGGGATAAAACACCTGCCTAGGGCCTTGCAGCAGACGAAGAGCACACACAGCTCGCACTCTAATCAAATCCAGCGCCCTTTTCAATTTCTCACAGGTGTCCTTGTGTGGTGCAGACAGTTAACATGCTCAGCTGCTAGCCAAAAGGTTGGCAATTTGAGTTCACCCAGAGGTGTCTTGGAAGAAAGGACTGGCAATCTACTTCCAAAAACTCAGCCATTGAAAACCCGATGGAGGACACAGCTATTGAAAACCCTGACACACATGGGGTCGCCATGAGTCAGAATCAACTCAACGGCAACTGTTGTTGTTGTTGTTAGGTGCCGTCAAGTCAGTTGCGACCCTATGCACAACAGAACGAAACATTGCCCGGTCCCGAGCCATCCTTACAATCGTTGCTATGCTTGGGCTCATTGTTGCAGCCACTGTGTCAATCTACCTCTTTAAGGGTCTCCCTCTTTTCTGCTGACCCTGTACTCTGCCAAGCATGATGTCCTTCTCCAGGGACTGATCCATCCTGACAACATGTCCAAAGTATGTAAGACGCAATCTCTCCATCCTTGCCTCTAAGGAGCATTGTGGTTGTACTTCTTCTAAGACAGATTTGTTCATTCTTTTGGCAGTCCATGGTATATTCAATATTCTTCACCAACTCCACAATTCAAATGTGTCAATTCTTCTTCGGTGTTCCTTATTCACTGTCCAGCTTTCACATGCATATGATGTGATTGAAAAAACCATGGCTTGGGTCAGGTGCACCTTAGTCTTCAAGGTGACATCTTTGCTCTTCAACACTTTAAAGAGGTCCTTTGCGGCAGATATACCCAATGCAATGTGTCTTTTGATTTCTTGACTGCTGCTTCCATGGTTGTTGATTGTGAATCCAAGTAAAACAAAATCCTTGACAACTTCAACTTCAATGGCAACTAGTAGAGGTTAAGAGCATGGACCCTAGGGTCATTTTCTCTAGAACTTTAGGAGGCATTTCTAACCCAGGAGAGACTATTGGGGACACTGTCCGAGCTCCACAAAACATCCCAGTTGATTGCAACCTCCAGGACCTCAGAACCACCCATCCTGGTACCCAAAATCTACCTGTGGACCAAGATGTTCATTCTTTTAATGAATATCCACTGAGCACTTACTATGTGCCAGGCACTGTGCTATGCCCTAAAGACACAGTGGAGAACAAGACAGGCCCAGTGAATGACTGCCCTTACTATATGTTCCTTCTGTTTAGCATCCCCCTCCATGTCCACTGCAGGAGAGCAGGGGGCTCCGAGAGCCAGGTGGGTGGGGCAGCCAGAATCTGGAACAGTGCCAGTCACTGGGCAGAGGGAAATCGAGCATGAGGAAGTTTGTACTGGCTCTTAACTCTTCTGCATACCTGCACATGTCACATCTGCACCTGTCTTATTGGTCAAAGGAAGTCACATTCTCACACCCACCATCCAGAGGATGGGAAGTGCAATCCTGTCGTGGCACTGGGAAGAGAAACTGAGTGCCTGAAACCAACTCTAATGACTAACAGAGGTCAGGAGGCGAGGATGTGGAGAGAGGTGGGGGAAGCAGACAGAGGGCCTGGCCTGGAAATGAACCCTAGACCCTCTGACCAGCAGGGCTTCAGGACCAGCGTCTCAAACTGGAGGCCCATGGGCATTATGGACAGAGCTACAGCCAAGTTTTGCTGAATTCAAAACCAAAAAACCAAATCCATTGCCATCAAGTCGATTCTGACTCGTAGCGACCCTCCAGGACAGGGTAGAGCTGCCCCATAGGGTTTCCAAGGAGCGCCTGGTAGATTCGAACTGCCAATATTTTGGTTGGCAGCCGTAGTTCTTAACCACTATGCCACCAGAGTTTCCTTGCTTAATTCAGGCAGTGTTTAAATTTTTTAAAAAGTGAGTTACCACACTACGTAAAAGATATATTATTTAGAATAGTAAATATTTGGGAACAATCCTAACACTCATCAATAGTGAAAAGCTAATATGTAACAATGCATTTATGCTATGCAATTTTATGCGGCCATTAACATATTTTCAAAGAATATTTTGAAACAGAGAGAAATATTCTTGATGCTAAATGAAAAGAATAATATGCTGTGATCTCAATTATGTTAAAAGTAGAGTGAGCACTGGAGTCCCTGGATGGTACAAACAGTTAACAGGCTTGGCTGCTAACCAAAAGTTGCACCCTGGAAGAAAGGCCTGGCAATCTACTTCTGAAAACTCAGTCATTGAAAAGCCTGTGGAGCACAGTTCTACTCTGACACACATGGGGTCACCACGAGTCAGAATCAACTCGATAGCAATGGGTGATTGTATAAATAAAAACTGAAGTCAGTAAATAGAAAAAAAAATCAGTTGCCAGTATTTTTAAATAGGGAAACTTTTACATAAGAATTACAATTTCTGGCTTCTTTTTTAAGAATCAGAATTAGCCACACCGGGTTGGCATTCCCACATGGCAGCAGCCAGCTGTTTGCTCAGTAGCAGCTAGCCCTGCAGACAGGCCACGCCTCTCCAAGACACCCTGCTGTCTTCCCTCCCCGCCCCGAGGCCTTGGAGTTTGTGAGCACTGGGCTAATTCTTTGTACAAACCAGGAAACGGATGCCCAGAGAGAGAAAATGCCTGAATTCACAAGCCAATTCACAGCGCACTCAAGGCCAGAAGCCAGTCCGTCCCGGGTGCCACAGGCTGTTGGGAAAAAAAGTTCTGAGAAACTAGGAGGGATGGGAGGAGCAGTGGTGGGGGGAAAGGTAGGGTGGGCCGTGCAGACAGTTCCAGCAGCTTTGCCATCTGGGCATGTATCTTGGTCACTCTTGTCCCCCACCAGGCACGGAGCAGAGCGTCCAGAGCCCGGACTGTGTTTGGCTTCGCTGGGCCCCAGCCAGCCATGTAGTCCAGAGCACCACACGCCCCACGTAAAACAGCGACAGTGTCCACCCCAAACCTCTTCAGAGAATCGCCTGGAAACTGGAACCAGACATGCTTAGAATTTCAAAGGGGGTTGTTAGCGGTTTCCATACCAGCCTGGTTATTTACAATTCATTAAGAGAACTGACATTGAGACTGGGTTCCTGGGATAACCCACCAAAACGGAAACCGCAGGCAAGGGAGACAGAACATAGGGAGGGGAGAGAGGGCCTGGGCAGGCCTGACTCATGTATAAGTCCTGCTCTTTCTGCGTCTTCATACCTGCTTTGTGAGGGAGGCCTCCCCAACTTCCATTGACGGAGAGGGAAACTGAGGCTGAGAGAGCTAGCTCATCTAGCACATCTGACTGTTGCTTATCCTGAGGGAACATCTTGCTGCCCTTTAAGTTCCTGAAGTTCTTGTAAGCAAAACTGGTGGAGCTGCCAAGGCCCTAGCCCACGTTACCCCGAAAGACTGGTGCAACCCTACTGTGGAATGGGATCCCACCAGATGCAAGAGGATGAAGAAATCAGGCCCCCCGCCCTAACACAACACCACCTCTCAGTGCTTAGAAAAAGGAAGTTCAAGATTTAACAGAAGAATAGATCCTTGGGCTCCTGGAACTCTCCAAAGCTGCCATCACTCCCTTTCCAAACAGGAATTCTGAAGTTTGCGAGCTATGACTTCAAGGCTGCCGGGTTTCACAGAGATCTCATCCCACTGCCCGAGGGCCCAAGCCACCCATTCCCTGCTGACCTCAAGGGGTTTTAGGTTTAACTGTGTCTAAAAAGTTTATAATGTTTATATTAAGGAACCACCATCCTTTCTGCAGTGCTGTTCTTATCAACAATAAAGCCTTATTTTTAAATTCGAAATCTGTGGTCTAATACACACATATATATGTGTGTGTTGTTACTGGTAGGTGCTATCAAGTCAGTTCCTACTCACAGCAACTCTATGTACAATAGAACAAAACACTGTACTGTCCTACACCACCATCACAATCCTTGTTATGCTTGAGTTCATTGTTGCAGCCACTGTGTCAATCCATCTCCTTGAGGGTCTTCCTCTTTTTTGCCGACTCTCTACTTTGCCAAGGATGATGTCCTTCTCCAGGGACTGATCCCTCCTGACGACATGTCCAAAGTATGTAAGACGTAGTCTCGCCATCCTTGCTTTTAAGGAGCATTTTGTTTGCACTTCTTCCAAGGCAGATTTGTTCATTCTTTTGGCAGTCTATGGGATACTCAATATTCTTCACCAACACAATTCCTAGGCATCAGTTCTTCTTCAGTCTTCCTTATTCATTGTCCAGCTTTCACATGCATATGATGGGATTGAAAATACCATGGCTTGGGTCAGGCGTACCTTAGTCTTCAAGGTGTCATCTTTGCTTTTCAACACTTTAAAGAGGTCCTTTGGAGAAGATTTGCCCAATGCAAAGTGTCTTTTGATTTCCTGACTGCTGCTTCCATGGGTATTGATTATGGATTCAAGTAAAATGAAATCTTTGACAACTTTAATCTTTTCTCCATTTATCATGATGTTGTTTATTGGTCCAGTTGTAAGGATTTTTGTTTTCTTTATGTTGAGGTGTAACCCATACTGAACGCTGTGGTCGCTGATCTTCATTAATTACTAAGTGCTTCAAGTCCTCTTCACTTTCAACAAGCAAGGTTGTGTTATCTGGATAATGCAGGTTGTTAATGAACCTTCCTCCAATCCTGGTGCTCCGTTCTTCTTCATATAGTCCAGACTCTCGGATTATTTGCTCAGCATACAGATTAAATAGGTATGGTGAAAGAATACAACCCTGATGCACACCTTTCCTGACTTTAAACCAATCAGTATCCCCTTGTTCTGTCCAAACAGCTGCCTCTCGATCTATGTACAGGTTCCTCATGAGCACAATTAAGTGTTCTGGAAGTTCCATTCTTTGTAATGTTATCCATAATTTCTTATGATCTACACAGTCAAATGCCTTTGCATAGTCAATAAAAACACAGGTAAACATCTTTCTGGTACTCGCTGCTTTCAGCCAGGATCCATCTGACATCAGCAATGATATACCTGGTTCCACGTCCTCTTCTGAGTCTGGCTTGAATTTCTGGCAGTTCCCCTTCTATATACTGCTGCAGCCACTTTTGAAATGATCTTCAGCAAAATTTTGCTTGTCTATGATATTAATGATATTGTTCCGTAATTTCTGCATTCAGTTGGCTCACTTTTCTTGAGAACAGGCATGAATATGGATCTCTTCTAGTCAGTTGGCCAGGAAGCTGTCTTCCATATTTCTTGGCATAGATGAGTAGGCATTTCCAGCCCTGCATCCATTTGTTGAAACATCTCAGTTGATATTCCATCAATTCCTGGAGACTTGTTTTTGCCAATGCCTTCAGTGCAGCTTAGGCTTCTTCCTTCAGTGCCATCGTTTCCTGACCATATGCTACCTCCTGAAATGGTTGAATGTTGACTAATTCTTTTTGGTGTAATGACTCTGTGTATTCCTTCCACCTTCTTTTGATGCTTCCTGTGTTGTTTAATATTTTCTCCATAGAATCCTTCACTATCACAACTCAAGACCTGAATTTTTTCTTCAGTTCTTTCAGCTTAAGAAACGCTGAGCATGTTCTTCCCTTTGGTTTTCTATCTCCAGCTCTTCGCACATGTCATTATAATACTTTACTTTGTTTTCTCAAGCTGCCCTTTGAAATCTTCCGTTCAGCTCTTTTACTTCATCATTTCTTCCTTTTGCTTTAGCTGCTTGATGTTCGAGAGCAAGTTTCAGAGCTATGCCACTGTATTTCAAACACCACCAGGGTCACTTATGGTGGACAGGTTGCAGTGGAGCTTCCAGACTAAGACAGACTAGGAAGAAAGGCCTGGCAATATACTTTGAAAAATTAGCTAATGAATACCTTATGAATCATAGCACAGTATTGTCTGACTTGCATACTTTGGACTTGCTGTCAGAGCGATCAATGGCTGAAGGAGGACATTGTGTTTGGTGAAGTAGAGGGCCAGCGAGGGCGTGGGAGACTCTCGGTGAGATGAATTGGCACAATAGCTGCAATGATGGACTTGAACATACTGGTGATTGTGAGGAAGATGGAGGACCAGGCAACGTTTTGTTCTGTTATACATAAGGTCGCCACGAGTTAGAGTCAACTCAATGCCATCTATCTATCTATCTAGTCTTTTTTATACTTACTTATATTTAATATAAGTAACAAAGATTTCTCTTTTATAGTAGTTGTGGAAAGATTCATTTTTTAAATAAATTAGTTCAAGTAAAAAATGGAGCCAACATAAAGAATAATATTAAATGAGTATCAGTACTGGAAGCATGCAGATATGCTAAAAAGTGTGGAGGGGTCACCCAAAGAAATGCCTTAATCCAGAGAATGAATCTCTGATGTGGGGTCTGGAGAGTGCTGAAGGGACACTTGAGTTATTGGAGAACTGGTATCATGTCTTATTGTATTCTCAGCACTTGGTGCATAGTGAATATGCAAAATTGCATTATTAAAGGAATGGATGGGATGGGATGGGTGGATGGATTAGATGGCTGGAGGGAGGGAGGGAGGAAGGGAGGGAGGGAGGGAGGGAGGGAGGGAGGGAGGGAGGGAGGGAGGGAGGGATGAAGAATCTAGAGGTCCAAGAACAGAGACATGAGCAAGGTACAAAGGGTAAGGTAAGAGAGTTTGAACCTTACCAAGAGTGCCACATCCTTGGCACACACACCATCACTTCTGGATCCTAAGACCATGGCAGACATTACTGATCAGTCACAACTCTAACTTCCCAAGCCAGAATGCAGTCTCAGAATCCTTCTTAACACAGCACTCCAGGCACCTAATCAGAATTAGCACATGAGATGAACTCTAGTTGCCATTCCATGATCTTTTGAAGTTCATTCCAGCCCCCTAAAGTTGCAAGGTATTGTGAGACACCTGATGAACAGCAAAGCTTGTGATGTCATTCCTCAAATCACCAGGCTGTGAAAACAGCTGCCTCTGAGTTTAGGCCAAAAGTCTCCAAACTTTCTTGTAGCAGCAGCTCATTGGGCTGAATGTTCAGTTTTCCCAAGGACCAAAACCTTCCCATAAACCTCAGAGACCCTATCTGGTGAAAGGGATGAGGCAGTGATCTGGGAGGCCCCTCAGGCTGTGACATTCTTAGGAAGCAGTGATTCCCCAACGTGCTCCAGGCCAGAAGCCTACAGTCACCAGGCCCTGAATGTACCTGGCACCTACTAGGCCATTAGGTGGCAAGATTCAGGAAGAGTGCAAGGACTGACCTAAGCCCTTGAGTGCCTTCCCTAACACCCCAGCACTGCATCTGGCATGCCAACCCCCCACAACAATGCAGCAAGTCAGGGGACAATGCCTAGCACTGTGGTTGGTATCCGTTCCAGGTGGCTATATTTTTCCTATCACTCCTGAAAACAGTCAACAGGTATCCTAGTTTGGGTTCCCCTAGAAGCAGACCCTGAGACAAAGATTTGGTGCAGATCATTTACTTTGAACGTGATCACAGGAAGCAACAGTAAGAGAGTAAGGAAATGAGACCCAGAAAAGAAGGAGGGCATACATGGTGCGTAAATGGAAGACTACCACTGTGGGCAGCAGGGGTTCAATCCCACTGGGAATTCTGGGAGACTGCATACTGCATGCCTCAGAGTTGTTCCACCAGAGAGAGGGGGAAGCTGGGGGATTTGTCTACCAACTGCCACTTGTCATTGGCCGAGGGCTGCTCCCAGGGTGTTAACTCCCTTGCTTTTCTGCCCTGTCCTTGTTCCATGGAGAAAGCCCTCAGACAGAGCCACAGGTGCTCATGGTAGGAAGCTGGTGGCAGGTACTGAGTGATGAGTGCTGAGGGGATGGGATGGGCACTGACAAGAGCCTGCTGCAGCAGTAAAGATCAGTGACATCATACTTGGCATGGCAAAACTATTTCCCAGGTGGCGGGGGATTCCCCATCATGAAAGTTTACTGAATGCAGACTCCGGCTATATTTCCCCTGGATGGTTTGTTTGGGTGAGATTCCATGGTGTTCTGGCTCCTAGAGTGCCTACTGAAAAGAGATGTCAGGATTTTCCTGGCCAAAAAAAAAAAAAGACTGTGGAGAAACCTCCAACATTCTAAGAAAATTTGGCTCAACAAAGATACCATTGACTCATTGCCTGCTTCCTGCTAATCTAATCATTTTCAAATTCCCCTTTGCAATTACTGCAATCAAGTTATTATCAATCATACTATCAATTGCTTGCCCTACTCTAGGATGTAGGTTAAATATTCTTGTATCGGTGGGATGCTGCATCCTAGATTTTCATTGAAATCTAATGACTTTCATCTTCAAAGAAACCATTTGGAGCTAGTGCTCCATCCCCACCCCTGCTGCTTAATTACAGCACTTCATACATTTCGCATTTTGAAGATAAACACCCTGTTCACTGTTTATCCCAGTGAGATGCTTTTCAAGGGATAATGTTACTAAAGTGCCTACTCCAGCAAGATGGTGGCTCATCACCCCAACCCTATGAGCATCTGGCTGGCTTTTGGTGGGATGTAGCCAGGATGCTTTGGTCTCCTCCCAACTGTGACCTGCCTCCCTGTGCTGGGACTGGGCAGACGCTTCAAACCAGCTACCAAGAGGGTCTGCAGGGACCTGTGCTGGAAACGACACCAGATCATAATCAGGCACTAGTCAGAAATGGGAATTTTGCTTTTGATTTTTTTCAAAGCATTTTCATATGTTTAATGCTTCCCCAATTTGTCCACCATTACTAAACATCTATTGAATACGTATCTATAAAGTACTTGTCACATGCCAGGAGCTGGGACACAGCAGTGAGTAATACAGGGGACCTTTATAGAACCTACCTGTACAAATGTCACAGTCCAGATGGAGAAGCAGACCATAAACAAGC
Source organism: Loxodonta africana (assembly GCF_030014295.1). Classification (NCBI taxonomy): domain Eukaryota; kingdom Metazoa; phylum Chordata; class Mammalia; order Proboscidea; family Elephantidae; genus Loxodonta; species Loxodonta africana. The sequence continues at coordinate 66,541,919 of NC_087362.1, forward strand.
ACAAACGTAAAACCATCACGAATTAGAATTAAAGACATGAAGGTGAAAAAAAGAGAGGACTGAGGTGGAGAAATATAGAAGGGAACCTGTTTAGGGTGGGGTAGATAGAGAAGGCATGCTAATTTAGGTCTTCTGAGGAGCTGACGTCAAGATAGGAATGGGCAGATGAGAGATTTACTGGACAAAATGCCTGTGAAGGATAAAATGGGAAGGAGCAAGAAGAGGTGACGAGAACCTGGAGACTGTGAGGCAGATCAGACACTTGTGAAAGGACAGAGAGAAGGAGGGATTGAGTAAGAAGAGTCTCAGATTGCAGTGGAGTTCTGAGAAAATCTGGTCAGGTTAATGGGGAGTTCCCAAGTCAAAGGCACTGCTGTAGTGGGCAGAAATGATCCGGCTCTCGTATGTCCAACATGTTCAGTGATGGGGTAGGAGCTATGTGGGTCTGGGGAAGTGTGAGCTCAATGTGAATGCCATAGTAGAACTTAAGGCACAGCAGCTAGAGGTTATCGTACAATTAAGCTCCTCATGCCAGATTCCTTTGAAGGGAAAGCAGAACATGGCACCTCCATAGCCACAATGGTCCCCCTCTTGCCTGCAAAGATCCATTTTTCCATGCTATTTCATGGTTCCCATGGGCCTCTCTTCCAGAGGGAGAATTTAGAAGAGGGAAATTAGTGGGATGAACTATGGCCCCAATTTCTGCAGTTGTTGGTCTTGGGGTCATAAATGGCACTCACCCTTTCCCTTTTCTACTATCCTTTCTAAATCCCCCTCACCCTGAGCTATACCTCAGCAGAACTTGATGGATTACCTGGTGATTTGACTTAAGTGTTCATTGCTAGGGAGTCTGGGCCTTTAGCACTCATGCATTTCTTAAGTTGGGGTTGTTGTACATGTCCATTCACAGTTACAGTGGGACAAGGGAGTACAAAGAGGTGTTGAAATGGATCACCTGGATTCCACACAGATTCTTTCCTGTCCCCATTGTGTAATAGCAGCCCTTCCTCCTCCTGCTGAGATGGTTAACTACTCCTGCCATGATTGTGACTCCCTGGATGAAAGGTGTCCAGAGCACAATGGTGGCAGCCACAGCTTGTAATTCATTGGAAACCTTTCTGTATTCCCTGACAAAATAGTACCCTCTTTGGGATCCAGAAACTTTAATTGTGGCAGATTTCAGACTTGGGAAGCACAAAGTCCCCTGGTGGGTCACTGGAAGTGATTCTTGCTTCCACTCCTTGGATTCTGAACCAGAGGTGTAACCAAATTACATGAAGAAAATATCAAAGTTGTTAAGGATTTCATTTTACTTGGATCCACAATCAACGCCCATGGAAGCAGCAGTCAAGAAATCAAACAACGCCTTGCACTGACCAAATCTGCTGCGAAAGATCTCTTCAAAAATGCTCACAATCATTAGCCACTAGAGAAATGCAAATCAAAACTACAATGAGATACCATCTCACCCCAACAAGGCTGGCATTAATCCAAAACACAAAATAATAAATGTTGGAGAGAATGTGGAGAGACTGTAACACTTAAACACTGCTGGTGGGAATGTAAAATGGTACAACCACTTTGGAAATCATTTTGGTGCTTCCTTAAAAAGCTAGAAAGAGAACTACCATACGATCCAGCAACCGCACTCCTTGGAATACATCCTAGAGAAATAAAAACCCTCAGACGAACAGATATATGCACACCCATGTTCATTGCAGCATTGTTTACAATAGCAAAAAGATGGAAGCAACCAAGATGCCCATCAATGGATGAATGGATAAATAAATTATGGTATATTCACACAATGGAATACTACGCAATGATTAAGAACAAGGATGAATCCACAAAGCATCTCATAACATGGAGGAATCTGGAAGGCATTATGCTAAGTGAAATTAGTCAGTTGCAGAAGGTCAAATATTGTGTGAGACCACTATTATAAGAACTCAAGAAAAAGTTTAAACACAGAAGAAAATATACTTTGATGGTTACGAGGGTGGGGAGGAAGGAAGGGAGAGGGGTATTCACTAATTTACAAGAACTATTTTAGGTGAAGGGAAAGACAACACACAATACAGGGGAGGTCAGCACAACTGGACTAAACCAAAAGTAAAGAAGTTTGCTGAACACAACCAAATGCTTCGAAGGCCAGAGTAGCAGGGATGGGGGTCTGGGGACCATGGTTTCAAGGGACATCTAGGTCAATTGGCGCAACAAAATGTATTAAGAAAATGTTCTATGTCCCACTTTGGTAAGTCACATCTGGGGTTTTAAATGCTAGCAAGCGGCCATCTAAGATGCCTCAATTGGTTTCAACCCAGATGGAGAAAAGGCGAATGAAGAACATCAAAGACACAAGCTAAATATGAGCCCAAGAGACAGAAAGAGCCACATAAACCAGAGACTCCATCAGCCTGAGACCAGAAGAACTGGATGATACCCGGCTACCACCGATGACTACCCTGACAGGGAAGACAACAGAGAATCCCTGATGGAGCAGGAGAGCAGTGGGATGCAGATCATAAATTCTCATAAAAAGACCAGACTTAATGGTCTTTGAGACTGGAAGGACTCCAGAGGTCATGGCCTCCTGACCTTCTGTTAGCCCAAGACTGGAACCATTCCAGAAAACAACTCTTCAGAGAGGGATCAAACTGGACTATAAAACAGAAAATGATAGCGGTGAGGAGTGAGCTTCTTGGTTCAAGTAGACACATGATACTATGTGGGTAGCTCCTGTCTGGAGGTGAGATGAGAAGGCAGAAGGGGACAGGAGCTGTTTGAATAGACATGGGGAATAAAAGGTGGAGAGGAAGAGTGTGCTGTCACATTAGGGGGAGAGCAGCTAGGGGTACATAGGGGTTCATGGCAAGGTGTGTATAAATTTTTGTATGAAAGATGACTTGATTTGTAAGCTTTCACTTAAAGCACACAAAAAAAGACTTCTTTAAAGCGTTAAAAAGCAAAGATATCACTTTAAGGACTAAAGCACACCTGACCCAAGCCATGGTGTTTTCAATCGCCTCATATACATGCAAAAGCTGGACAATGAATAAGGAAGACGGAAGAAGAATTGATGCCTTTGAATTATGATGTTGGCGAAGAATATTGAACATACCATGGACTGCCAGAAGAACCAACAAATTTGTCTCAGAAGTTCAGCCAGAAAGCCCCCAGAGTTCAGAATGCCCTGCACTCCACCAGGATGGCAAGACTTTGTCTCACGTACTTCAGACATGTTATCAGGAGGGACCAGCAAGACTTCGTCTCAACTTTGGATATGTTATCAGGAGGGACCAGACCCTGGAGAAGGACATCACGCTTGGTAAAGTAGATGATGAGCAAAAAAGAGAAAGATCTTCAAGGAGATGAATTGACACAGTTGCTCCAACAATGGGTTCAAGCATAACAATGATTTCAAGGATGGTGCAGGGTCGCTATGAGTCAGAACCAACTCGGCAGCACTAACAACAACAATATCAGGGACTCAATGCCACAGATAGATCTCCGATACAATGCATATATTGCATTCTGAGGATGGCACTCCATCTTTGCCTCCAAGCTGGCACTTCAGTTGTGCCTTTTATAGGACCATTCCAACATTCTGTGAGGCCAGCTGTTTCTGGATGGTTTAGTGTGGGATACGATGGGTAGATTTCAAGGTCATAGACACACTCCTACATTTCTTTTGATATGAAGTGGGTCTTCTGGGCAGATGCTAAGTTGTGTGGGATTCTATGCCAGCGGAATCAGGCATTCTTTAGGTCCCTGGATAGAGCTGCTGGTTGAGGCTCTGCAAGCAGAAAGGGCAAACTCATACCCCAAATATAGATCTATCCTTATGATTTTGAACTGCTGTATCTTCCAGAACGGAAACGGCCCAATGCAGTCAACTTGCCATCAAATGGCTCATTGGTCTCCTTGACAAATAGTGCCATATCAGCGGCTCAGTGTTGGTTTACATTGCTAGCAAGTTGCACTTCCTGTGATTGTTGTTGTTAGTTGCCCAGTCGACTCGGTGGTAACGTAACTAAATCAGACCTATTCCTCCAATTTTGCTTTCTTCTCTTTGTAGAAACATTAGGCAGCACCTTTGTTGGCTACCTATTTTGCCTCTGGAGACACCATATTGTTATCCATCTCCCCAGTTCCCTGTAGGTCAAGTCAGCATGGCTAGTCTTTGATCTTGCTGATCATTATGATAATTACAACCTTCTAGCTTCTGGTAAGAGCTCAGCTGGTAACCAAAAATTCAGCAGTTCGAATCCATCAGTCTCTCCTTGGAAACCCTGAGGGACAGTTAGTTCTACTCTGTCCTACAGGGCCTCTATGAGTCAGAATCGACTCCACGGCAACAGGATTGGTTTTTTGTTTTGTTTTTAGCTTCTGATAGTTAAGCACAAACCACCTGGCCTTTCTTACATTATCCTCAGGGCTGTTAATGATCCCTGTACTGCTATCACTTCTCCTACCAGCAGTCATGGTCTGTAGAGTAGAGCCATCACTGAACTTCTGAGCCATGCTGGTGCCTCTCTCATCAGGGTGCCTGATGTCTTTGGTGAATGGTATGTCCACTGGGCTCCCCAGTGGAATTTAATCCTCTGGGGGGTCTTGGATCTCACATAATACTGCTTGTCCATTTCCCCCAGCCTATTCCTTCCTCTGCCATCTGCCAGGGCAACCCAGGCTTTTCTACTTCACCTCTGTATGGGCTGTTGCTTTCCCCAGGCTTCTAGAAGCTTCTCTAGTAGTGACATTGCTCCATCACCTGGGGCCTTTGCCAGGGCATTAAATCCTGTGTCCTGAGAAAGTACACCCAATTCAATGAATTCTTGCTTATTCAGTCTTATGTCCTGATTGTCTTGATCAAACATCCCAGAAATTCTAATCCAGGGCACTCTCTTGATTCCTGCTAGTATGTGCTTGCTGATTCTTGCAGCTCCTTCAGAATGTAATCACTTTCCTTGCTTAAGAGGCCCAGCACGTCCCCAGCTGGTTTATCCTGAAACAGTATTAATTTATTTATATAGAAATTGATGCATATTATATATAACAGAAATGTGAAAATTCTGAGTGTACATATGAATTAATTTTCGCAAAGTGAACACACCCAGGTATCCAGTCCCCAGGTCACAAAATAGAATGTGGCCACACCTCCAGAAGCCCCCATCATGTCTCCTTCCAGTCATAGTTCCTCTTCCACAGACAACCGCAATCCTAATTTCTAACCCCATAGATCAATGTTGTCTGGTTTTGAGCATTATGTAAGTGGAGTCGTCCCATGTGCACTCCTTTTGTGTCTGGCTTTTTTTGGCTCAACATTATGTTTGTGAGTTTTCTCCACGTTACATGAGGTCATTGTTTGCTCATTCTCGTCACTGTGTGTGGTTTTATCCTTACATTGCTTTTTCGACTCAGGGACTTTCGTTTCTTTTCAATACTGTTATGAATAGTACTGCTATGAACATTCTTGCTCTTCTCTTGTGGTGAACGCATGAACACATTTATTTTGGGTGCATGTCCCAGAATGGAATTGCTGGCTCACAGGTTAGGTGTGTGAGCATCAATTATACTTTCGAAACAAGCTAGTGAATGGGACTTTTCTCCCTGATGAAAGTTCCCAAGCTGAAGAAAATAAACACCCAGGATTCTGTAGAGAGTCCCTGGTTGGTGCAAACAGTTAAATGCTCAGCTGCTAAGCAAAAGGTTGGAGGTTTGAATCAACCCAGAGGCACTTCAGAAGAAAGGCCTGATGATCTACCTGCAAAAACTCAGCCATGGAAAACCCTGTGGGGCACAGTTCTACTCCGGCACACATGAGGTCCCCATGAGTCAGGATCAACTGGACAGCAACTGTTTTTCTCTTGGTTTGTCTGTTTAATATGCTATAAAGGAACGGCAGGAAGCACTCCCTCAGAACTCTTGAGGAAGTGGACTAACAGATCTTAAGGGCATTTCTCTTCACCTGCTCCAGTCTATATAAGAAGAGCAAATGTTTGGAAGGAATACAGAGAAGGAAGAATATCTGCTTTGAGAGCTGTCAGCCTAGGCAGAGTTCTGTGAACCATGAGGAGCGGAGGGAGGGATGAGGCAGGGAAGGCCTACTGCCACCAAGCCACGGGAGACTTCTCAAGATATTAGGTACAGAGACTGGCCTGATACCCTCAGCTGGTTGCTTACTGAGCTGAGGAACCCCCTGCTGTGATAGGAGCAGAGCAAGATGAGACAAGAACCTTCTTGGGACTCTGACATATATAGTTGGGCTTTTAAGGGCATGTGTCTTAGGCCAGGTTCCCACCTGATACAGTCATTGAGCTAAGGATTTGAGTGCACGCAGTTTGAGAGGTGATCCCAGTAGGGAAGTGAGGAATGAGAAGGGGATGGAAAGGAAGTCCATACAGAGTACATTCAGGAGCAGGCCACTGCTGTGGGCAACTGAGGTTCAAGTCCATGGAGTTGTGTCCACCAATTCCTGTTCATCTTTGGTTGAGGGCTGCTCCCAAGAGTATCAACTCCCTTGGAACATTGAGCCAAACCATCAGCAACCAGCGAAAGCCCACAAGCAGCGAGTACCAGGGGCTGGCAGTCAGAAGCCACGGAGGGGTTACAGCTGGACTACATTTTTCCCTGCTACAACACATATAGGAACCCTGGTGGCAGAATCATCGAGTGATCGGCTGCTAACCGAAAGACTGGCAGTTCGAACCCACCAGCCACTCCAAGGGAGAAAGATATGGCAGTCTGTTTCCATAAAGACTACAGCCTTGGGAACCTTAGGGGACAGTCCTAATGCATCACATGGGGTCATTATGAGTCGAAATTGACTCAGCAGCAAACAACAACAGCATATACACACATAGATGGCCTGCTTCTTACCTGAGGAGCTCTGGAGGAGGGGGGTAGGCTGCGAAACCCTCAATGGCAAGGCAAGGAGAGGGGGCAGCAGCATAAAGCCACATGATTTGATGTGGCAAGATGGCATGAGTTTCCTATGAGTCAAATAAATGCCATGGATGGTAGCCAGGTTCAAGATGTCTTGGTGGCACCGTATCTTCCAGGTTGCAGAATATCCTGTGAGGAAGAGGAGCAGAAGGAGTGTTCCATGAGGTCAGTCAGAGAGCAGGTGGCACACATCCAAAAACTTTGGCATGCAGAGCTCTCTCCTGAGACAACTATGATGTCCCCATGATAACCAGCACTAGGTACCACTCGCTGACAGCAGTGATGGCTGCCTTACAACAGCCCATCGAGTGCAACATCTGCCCTCCCACCCCAGGGCTCCACACAGGGGACAGTAGACCAGGAAGCAGTACACAAGAGGGAGAATAGGGAGGAACAGTGCCAGACAGACCCTGCTTCCGACATTTCCCTACTGCAGGGGTTCTAGCTCTGGTCAGGCTGAGACAAGGGGAGGGAAGATTAGAACTGGCCTTAGATTGACTTTTAGTAGAGACTGGGATGGACATTTTAATACCTGAAAAGTAGTTTTAATTACAAAAGTTAGGAAGAAATCTGAACCATTTGTCTTAGTCATCTAGTGCTGCTATAACAGAAATATCACAAGTGGTTGGCTTTAACAAAGAGAAATTTATTTGCTCACAACCTAGCAGGCTAGAAGTCCAAATTCAGGGTGTCAGACCCAGGGGAAGGCTTTCTCTGTCTGTAGGCCTTCTCATCAATCTTCCCCTGGATTAAGAACTTCTCCATGCAGGAACCCTGGGTCCAAAGGACCTGCTCTGCTCCTGGTACAGCTTTCTTGGTAGTATGAGGTCCCCCCTCTCTGCTCACTTCCCTTTCCTTTTTTATCTCTGGAGAGATCTAAGGTGTTGCAGGCCACACCCCAGGGAAACTCTGTTTATATTGGATCAGGGATATGACCTGGGTAAGTGTGTTATAATCCTACCCTAATCCTCTTTAACATAAAATTACAATCACAAAATGGAGGACAACCACACAATATTGGGAATCATAGCTCAACCAAATTGATACACACATTTTTGGGGGGACATAATTCAATCCATGACACCAACTATCTGAGCTATTGACAAGGGATGGAGAAGGAAGATACAGCCAAGTTTGAAGGCAGTGGCAAATGAAGATTGCTTCATTAATCAGTAACACTTTGGTCCTGCTCCTCCATCCTCCTGTCTGGGACGTCCTTGACCTTCAGTCCAACCAGAGTAGAAGAATCCTTTCTCTCCACTGGACATGGTTTTTCAGCTGAATATCACTCCTGCTGGGGGAGACCCCTCCCTCCCATCTTAGTAGCCCTTCTCTCTCCCTGTGTTCAGATGGCCTCCCAGTGGTAGGTACATCTCATAAGTCTGGCTAATCAGACGACCCCACCCTGGTCTCAGTGATTGGTGCAGGGGCCAATCAGAACCCTCAGCACATTATTTACTGCAGCAGTCAAGAAACAGAAGCTGCCAGGGGCCACCTATTCCTCCCCACATACAGAGCCTGCTAAACAAGGATGTCAACACTGAGGAACGCAGAGCTGAGAGATGGACAGAAAGAAATAGCACTCATACCGCACTGCTTGGGCATCTGGGCCCATATGAATTCCCCTGAGCTTTTTGGTTATACGAGCCAAAAACTTTTTTTAAATTTGCTTTGTTGTAGCCTTTGTTAGTTGCAGTCAAGTAGGTTCCAACTCATAGTGACCATGACCTCCGGGGCCTTTCTAGTCTTAGTCAGACCATTAAGCCTGGTCTTTTTATGAGAATCTGAGGTCTGCTCTCCTGCTCCATCAGGGATTATCTGTTGTGTTCCCTGTCAGGTCAGTCTTTGGTTGTAGCCAGGCACCATCTAATTCTTCTGGTCTCGGGCTGATGGAGTCTCTCATTTCTGTGGCCCTTTCTGTCTCTTGGGCTCATAATTACCTGTGTCTTTGGTGTTCTTCATTATCCTTTGCTCCAGATGGGTTGAGATCAATTGATGTATCTTAAATGGCTGCTTGCTAGCGTTTAAGACCCCAGACGCCACTCGCCAACGTGGGATGCAGAATGTTTTCTTAATAGATTTATCACGCCAATTGACCTAGATGGAGGACACAGCACTTTGAAGTCACGTGGTCCTGGATAAGAGTCCTGGCTCTACCACTGTCTTAGCCTGCGCTCTCTAGAGTAGCAAAACCAGTGAGAAGTAAATATATAGAGAGAGATTTGCTTCAAGAAAATGGCTCACACAATTGTGGAGGTTGGCAAGTCCCAAATCTGTGCATTCGACAGCAGACTAGAGACCTCTGCTGCCTCACGGGATTGCAGGGGCTGGCAAATCCAAAATCTGCAGGTCAGGTGGCAGGCTGGAGGATTCTGCAATTTTACATAACAGGAACCGGAGGTCAGGAGACCAGAAGAGTACAAGGTCAAGAGAGAGAGAGAGACAGCTTTGCCAGAACATTCATTTATATACTGGAGGCAGATCATACCCCCAAGGAAACTCCCCTTTCAACTGACTGGCTGATCACATCAGGTGACATCATGGAATATGATTACATTATGTTACATTATGGGAGACCACCCAGTCCGGTATCTGCCAAACCACTATGAATCATAGCCTAGCCAAGCTGACACATAACATTAACCATCACTGTAGGTCTTCAAGAAAGTCTTGTCTTTGCTCTAATCCTTAGTTACTTTGGCGCTAAGATGGGAATAATACTCACCTGTAATACTTATTACTTATTAGTACTACAGGTGAGTATTCTCTTGAGGCTGAAAGAAGATGCTGTATGGGATGTGGCTTTCTCAACTGTAAAGTCCTGAGCACACACCACTACCATCATGCCTTCTCATTAACCCTCTTTTAGAAGCACCAAACCTCCGTGGGTATTTAGTGCAGGGCTTAGTATTAAAGGCAAAATCATGCATGTTCTTACAACCAAATGCCAAGCACCTCCAAAAGGTTCTCAACCCTGGGAGAAAGATTTGAATCTGCCCACATATTCTACCTTCCATCGCAACCGCTTCAGGAGCTAGAGCATCATGGATCTCTCACCTGGCACCCAGGTAGAAGAGGGAGCTGTCCCACCCACCATCCTGGCCTGGGAAACTCTCAAAGACTCAGCTACCCAGAGAGAGTTATTTTGGGGACAATGACTCAGTGTTTCCAAAATAGTAGAATGGGAATTCTTCCTGTGCACACCCCATCCCTATCTGTTCCTGTTGTATGTGAGAGGAAGAAGGACCTGGGAAGTCATCCCCACCTTGTCCAGCTGTTCAAGGAGCCCTGGGGTTTGGCAGAGGCACCCCTAAGCTGCTCAGAGAAAGGTTTTGGGGCTCCCACTGCTTCTCAGAGCAGCCCGAGAACTGCGGTTATCTCTTTAGTTTCACGTTCATGGGCTTCGTGTCAAGTTTAATTTCCTTCCCTATAAATAAAGGTGTTTACCTGTGTTTTATTGACTATGCAAAGGCATTCAACAGTGTGGATCATAATAAATTATGGATAACATTGCAAAGAATGGGAATTCCGGAACACTTAATTATGCTCATGAAGAACCTGTACATAGTCCAAGAGGCAGTCGTTCAAACAGAGCTAGTGGACACTGCGTGATTTAAAATTAAGAAAAGTGTACGTCAGGGTTGTATCCTTTCACCATACTTATTCAATCTTTATGCTGAGCTAAGAGTCCGAAAAGCTGGACTGTATGAAGAAGAATGTGGCATCAGGATTGGTGGAAGATTCATTAACAACCTGCAATATACAGATGACACAAACCTGCATGCTGAAAGTGAGGAGGACTTGAAGCACTTACTGATGAAGATCAAAGATTACAGCCTTCAGTATGGATTACACCTCAACATAAAGAAAACAAAAATCCTCACAACTGGACCAATAAGCAAAATCACGATAAATGGAGAAAAGATTGATGTTGTCAAGAATTTCATTTTACTAGGATCCACAATCAACACCCACGGAAGCAGAAGTCAGGAAATCAAATGATGCATTGTATTGGGCAAATCTGCTGCAAAAGATGTCTTTAAAGTGTTAAAAAGCAAAGATATCACTTTGAGGACTAAGGTGTGCCTGACTCAAGCCATGGTATTTTCAATAACCTCATATGCATGTGAAAACTGGACACTAAATAAGGAAGACTGAAGAAGAATCAATGCCTTTGAATTATGGTGTTGGCAAAGAACATCGAATATACCATGGACTGCCAGAAGAACAAACAAGTCTGAATGCTCCTTGCAAGTGAGGATGGCGAGACTTAGTCTCATGTACTTTGGACATATAATCAGGAAGGACCAGTCCCTGGAGAAGGACATCATGCTTGGTAAAGTAGAGGGCCATCGAAAAAGAGGAAGACCCTCAACGAGATGGATTGACACTGTGGCTGCAACAATAGGCTCCAGCATAATGATGATTGTGAGGATGGCGCGGGATGGGGCAGTGATTTATTCTGTTGTACATAGGGTCGCTATGAGTCGGAACCAACCTGATGGCGTCTAACAACAGCAACATAATTAAAGAGCCCTGGTGGTGCAACAGTTAAACACTTGGCTGCTAACCGAAGGGCTAGCAGTTTGAATCCACCCAGAAGCTCTGCCAGAGAAAAACCTAGTGATTGATCCTGTAAAGATTACAGCCAAGGAAACCCTATAAGGCAGTTCTACTCTGTCACATGGGGTCACCATGAGTTGGAATCAACTCAATGGGGCACAACAATAAATGCAGAAAGGTAGAAAGAGGCCAGAGCAGGGATGCTACCAGGAGGAGTGAATTCCTTTTGTGCAGGAAAGGGACCGTCAGCTGTCTGGAAGCAGCACAAGGGTATCTCCCTGACTCGTTCTACAGATGGATAAACTGAGGCCACACACTGGAAGTCCCACACTGACAGTCTGAGGATTCTTAGTGTGATCGCCTTTTTGCAAGACTGTATTTTCCAACATGTCTGTACACCTGGGCTATTCAAAGTGTGGCCTTCAATTGTGCTGGCCCATGGACTGTTTCTTAACTGACTGGCATCAAAGTAAGCGCAGAAAAGGAGACTAAACATTTAGAAACCTTGATTGCAATTTGACAATAAATAAAATTGATATCCAAATGCATGACTGTGGACGCATTTTGGAACAGGGTATAAACCTGTTCTAGTGACAAGTAGCATGTGGTGGAAGCTGAGTACGTCACGCCTGGGAGACCATGCATGACTCACAGTGGGTTGAGCAGAAAAGGAAAAGTGGTCCTCCAGCAGATAGTTTGAGAAGGCTATTTCATGTGGATGTGAACGGTGTTTGAGAAAATTTAATCACGAGTACTTCCTAATGGTAAGAGATACACTCATCTGAATTTAAAATATATTTATAACTGGCACCTTACCTGTGAGTCCATGGATATTATGGCTTAGCATGACGATAGAAGGGGTATTTCACACTAACAGGGGGCAGCGGTGGTTCAGTGGTAGAATTCTCGCCTTCCATGCAGGAGACCTGGGTTCAATTCCTGGCCAGTGAACCTCACGTGCCGCCACCTCCAGTGGCTGTTCGTGGAGCACTGTGTGTTGCTATGACGCTGAGTAGGTTTCCACAGAGCTTTCAGACTTAGAGGAGGAAGAGAGGCCAAAAATCGATCAGTGAAAACACTATAGATCACAGTGGTCCGACCCACAACTGATCCTGGGGATGGCGCAGGACCAGGCAGTGTTTTGTTCCATTGTGCTTGGGGTCACCTTGAGTTGGGAACCGACTCAATGGAAGCTAACGACAACTCCAAAATTCTGAGGTGACCCAGTTCTCCCTCTCAGGTTGACACTGGGCACATTCTCCCAGGTCTTGTATTAAAACACATCTGCCTGTGAGTCCCAATCATTAGCTGCTACCAACCGGGGCTCCTCTTCCATGTCTATCTCCTTCCTCCCCCGCTCTGGGCCCCAAACACCCTATTGGAGTCTTGGCTCTTTCGAGGACCCTAAAAATTGCTTTATTTTTCACCACTAATTTGCCAACAAGCTCAGCCACCAGTTCAGTTGTTCTGAAATGAAATTCTATAATTATACAAAAGCCTGGGTCAGTGACCTCCTGATTGCAATATCTCGTCTCTTTTGTCCCTTCCTTCTACCACTTCGCCCATGGGACAAGATTGCTTCGGCTTCTCCGGAGTCTCCTGAATGAGGTGGTATTGGAAACTAGTGAGGCATGGCTCAGCAGAGGTGTTCATAGCTTTGCAATAATTTACCCATTTTCATTTTGTTTGATTTCATTAACACCTGGGTCTCAGGGGAGAGCCCAGTTGGGAAGGGGGAAAAAACAAGTGATTTCAGTTGAAATGGAGTGGCTATCGCCGCCTTGTTTTGAGATACCAATGGAGTACGGAATGCCAAGGGGGTAGTCTGCTCCCATCTTGGTGATGAGGAGGCACCTTGGCGGGCACACCTGCCTTTCCTTTGAGGCAGCCTCCTCGGAGAAGCCCTTCTCTTCGCCCTCCTCAGCCCCACAGGGCCCTCTCTCGGCCTCTGTCTCAGTCATCTAGTGCTGCCATAACAGAAATACCACAAATGGTTGGCTTTAACAAAGAGGAATTTATTCTCTCACAGTCTAGTAGGTTATAAGTCTAAATTCAGGGCCTCAGCTCCAGAGGAAATCTTAATCTTTCTGTCAGCTCTGAAGGAAGGTCCTTGTCTTCAATCTTCCCCTGGACTAGGAACTTCTCAGGCACAGGGACCCTGTGTCCAAAGAATGCACTCTGCTCCTGGTGCTGCTTTCTTGGTGGTGTGAGGACCCCAACTCTCTGCTTACTTCTCTTTCCTTTTATCTCTTAAAAGATGAAAAATGGAACAGGCCACATCTCCAGGAAACTCCCTTTACATTGGATCAGGGAGGTGACCTGAGGAAGGGTGGTGTTACAATCCTACCCTAATCCTTTCTAACATAAAATTACAATCACAAAATGGAGGACACAATACTGGTAATCATGGCCTAACCAAGTTGACACACACGTTTTGGGGGGGACATAATTCAATCCATGACAGTCTAACTCCTCTGGCACCGAACATGTTCCTTGCACTGGTGCTTTTCACTCAAGGAACCAGTCGTCCTTGCCCCTTGGACCAAGGTCACTGGGACGGCTGTATCCAGGTAGTGTGGCTGAATGGTTAAGAGCAGATGGACACCTCGAAGTGAGTTCTAATCCCGGCTCCACCTCATGCTTTCATGGGAGCCTTGAGCATGGAGCTTCACCTCAACTGACCTTGGTTCCCTTATAAATAAAGTGGGGATGGTGGAGAGACACCACCAACCAACACAGAGGTTGCTGCAAGACTTCAATGGGATAATGGCTGTGAAGGCTTCAGTGGGATAACAGCTGTGAAGACTTCAGTGGGGTCATGGCTGTGGGGGATTGAATGTCGCATCTGACACATCAGTGCTCAGGGAAAGGAGAAACAGCAGTGGTAACGATCACTGTTTTAGTCAGCGTTCTCTAGAGAAACAGAACCATTGAGATATATATATGTTGTGCGCCGTCGACTCAAATTCCAACTCATAGCGACCCTATGTGACAGAGTAAAACTTCCCCATAGAGTTTTCTAGGCTGTAATCTTTACGGGAGCAGATCGCCAGGTCTTTTCTCCTACAGAGCAGCAGGTGGGTTCCAACCACAGACCTTTCCATTAACAGCTGAGAGCTTAATCATTTCACCACCGAGGCTGCTCATTCTCCCTCTCTCGGTGTATATAATACATATATATATAAAGAGAGATTTACTTCAAGGAATTGGCACACGCAATTGTGGGGGGCTGGCAACTCCTGCCAGCTTCTGTTCCAAAATCCATAGATCAGGTGATGAGAAGAGTGAAGAATGAGAGCATTCTGGCAAAATGTCTACAGGTAGTCCCCGATTTAGGATATATTTGAGTTTCTACAAACCTCACTTACGGCCGTCTGTTTTTGTTTTTTGTCCATCTTGTTAGTAATAGGTAGTGTATACATATGTTACAGCACGTAATTTGCTGACACTATCATTCTTATATGTTCACTCACAGATGTTCAGTGTTACGACTTACTGTTCAAAACACTGCCATGAGGCAGGCTATGAAAACTAAAAAAAAAAAAAAAAGGGTATTTGACTTACATCAGAATCGACCTACTATGGAGTCCTCTGAGCAGAACCCCATCGTAAGTCAGAGATTACCTGAATTTACAGTCTGGAGGAAGAACACACCCTAAGGAAACTCGTTTTTTGCCCTTAAGGCCTACAACTGATTACCTGAAGCCCACCCACATTACGGACGGTGATCACCTTTCCTTTGAGGCCAGCCTATTTAATCACGTGTACTTACTTCATTCAAGAAAACCCAGGTGGCCCACATGGATAAGCACGCGGCTACTAACTGAGAGGTTGGAGATTTGAACCCACCCAGCAGCTCCACAGAAGAAAGACCTGGCAATCTACTTCTGAAAGCTCACAGCCATTGAGAACCCTGTGGCAGGGAGTTCTACTCTGAAATACGTGGGCATGGAGTCGTCGTGAGTCAAAACTGACTTGAGGGCAACTGGTTTATTTTTTTGTTTGTTTAATTACTTCATAACAGCAACTAGACTAGTGTTTGACCAAAAAAAACTGGGCACCAAAACCTAGCCAAGTTGACACATAAAATTAACCATCACAGTCATGGCCTTCTTCATCTTCCTATTCTTCATCATGGTTTTCAGGTCTTGCCCTGCCATCCCAGCCTCTATAGGATCTCTCCAAACAGAACCCAGTCCTCAAAGGAAGGTTGAAGTGCTTGCTGGGGGTATTCATGGAGTGAAGGTGTGATGGTTAAGGTTGTGTGGCAGCCTGGCTGGGCCATGATTCTCAGTGATTCAACAGTTGTGTAATGATGTAGTTATCCTCCATTTTGTGATATAATGTAATCACATCAATGATGTGATCTGATGTGATCAGCCAATCAGTTGTAAGGGGATTTTCCTCAGGGATGTGGCCTGCAACCGGTATATACGGAAGTTCTGGCAAAGCTCCCTGGTTTTTGCTCGCACTGGATCCTGCATCCAATTTGTCATTATCTGACCTCTGGTTTTTGGGACTTGAGCCAGCAGCCTGCCATATTCCCTGCCAGTCTTGGGATGCATTGCTCTCTGCAGCTCGTGAGCCAGCAGCCTGCTGTCTTACCTGCCAATCCTGGGTTCATCAGCCCCTGTAGCTACAAGTCGGGAGAAGCCTCCAGCCTGATGCCTGACCCCCAGACTTGGGACTTGCCAGCCACTACAACTGCATGAGCCATTTCCTTGAGATAAATTTCTCTCTTTCTTTGTATATATGTATGTATGTGCACTTTACTGGTTTCGCTTCTCCAGAGAACCCAGCCTAAGACAAGGAGCATACAGTCCCCAGGCCCAGGTTCCTCCAGAGAGAGATTCTGATCCACTATAAGCCACATTACCAAGCTGCATGGCCCACCATTTCTCAGAAGCATAAGAATTGAGGGTAATCTGTAGCCAGCAGTGGGGAGAAACAGTCCATTAGCCCAACGGAAACTGAATGGTGAGTGACCCCTGCATGCCTGGACTGGGTCCAAGTATCAACTCCCTGTGCTAGTTTCCCCAGTTCCCTAGGTGGCATTCCCAGAGAGGGCCCTGGGCTGGGAAGAAAACACCACAGACATTTTGACCCACTGTAAGAGCAGGCAGGTGGAAACGTTGCTCTAGGGTAGAAGGGCTTTCCAGGTGCCCCTTAAACCAGCATCAAGGAGCATTAAAGACCACTTCCACCAAGCTCTGTAAATCATCATCCAAAGGTTGGTCAAATTCTTGGTTTCCATTTGGGAGACCTGGGTTCAGTTCCTGGCCAACGCACCTCATGAGCAGCCACCACCCATCAGTCGGTAGTGGTTTGTGCGTTGCTATGATGCTCAGCAAGTTTTAGGGGCGTTTCCAGACTAGGACAGACTAGGGAGAAAGGCCTGGCAATCTACTTCCGAAAATCAGCCCTAAAGATCACAACGGTCCAATCCCCAATCAGTCATGAGGATGGCTCAGGACGAGGCAGAATTTCGTTCCGTTGTGCACAGGGTCGCCATGAGTCGGACACTGATCCGATGGCAGCTAACAACAACAGTGTTTATCAAGGGCTTACTGTGTACTGATGTGGGCACTGTGCACAGATTAACTCATTTACTCCTCATGAGTGGCTGCTAGCATTGTCCCATTTTATTGATGAGAAAACTCTAGCAGCAGGAGGTGAAGCCTCTGGTCCAAAGTCTGACAGCCAGGAAGTGGCAGAGCTAAGACTCCAGCCTGGTCTACCTGATCCTACAGTCCATGCCTCTAGCTGTTGGACAGCTCCAGCTAGCACAGAGTTCTTCACTGTCTTGAATTAACATCACCCTCAGGGGACCGTGTGCCCCTGTCCTGGTTCTGCATGTCAGGATGCCTCTGCAGAAGTGGCTCCCCTCCAATGTGGCAGCCCTGCAGGTGGGACTCTCAGCAGCCCAGCTTCTCAGCTCCAGACTGGAAATGGCATGAACTGTGCTCATGGGCCGGGGGGTAAGGAGCCCTCTTCACCTGGCCATCCTCCTCCAGGCTCTCTTTAGCGTGTGACAGGCCCCTCAGAAGGGCATCTGATGCCAGAAACCTCAGAACAGGCTCTGATCTCAGCAGAGGGAGGGAGAACACCACCTCCACCTTTCTGGATACTCGGTCTCTAGTCAGGGGTTCTTAGCTAGATGGAGCCCTGGTGGAGTGGTAGTTAATAGCTTGGCTGCTAACAACAAGGTCGGCAATTAAAATCCACCAGCCACTCCTTGGAAACCCTATGGGGCAGTTTTACTTTGCCCTATAGGGTCACTATGAGCTGGAATTGACTTGATGGCCAAGGGTTTGGTTTTGTTGGTTTGGCTACGTGGTTCTCAAACTCCAATGTGCTCCAGAATCCTCTAAGTCAACTGTCAAAATGCAGATTCCTAGGTCCACACCCAGCGATTTGGCACCAGGAGGATGTGGTGAAACCCAAGAATCTGCATATATACTAACACCCCTAAGGGGTTCCTAAGGAAGCCCCTCGACCTTACGTTGAAACACCCAGCTTTAGGTCCCAGCACATCCTTGGTCAGCTACCCACACATTTGGAGCCAACTCAAAATTCTGAGTCTTCTCTCTGCATCCTGAGAGACCCTACCCCATGCCATCCTCTCACTTTCTGCCTCTGAGGCTGAGGTACCATCACTGGACCTCTTAGAAAGCCCCAAGGTCAGAATGCAATCGGCTTCCACAGCAAAGACACCCTCATCTTCTTTCTGTTTCATTGTTCACACCAGGCTCACTCTCAACTCAGTGCCTTGGCACTCACTAGTCTCTTTCCAAGGTCTTTCTGTGGTGGGCTTCTCTCACCAGCCCGCCTCCTGGGAACTTCCCTGACCATCTTCTCTGCAGCCGGCCCCTCTAAGGTCCTCCCCACCATATGACTCTATTCCAATTTCATTTTCGTAGCATGGATATCTTCTGCTTGCTGTCTGTCTCTCTTAGAGAGGAAGCTTGTGTCTCTTGTTTCTCTCTGTGCCTCAGTTTTCATATCCGTAAAATGGGAATAACAATATTACCTACCTGATAGGGCTGTTGGGACGATTAAATGAATTAACATATATAAAGTACTCAGAACCTGGCACGTAGTAAGCACCCTAGGAGTGACAGTTTTTCTTGTTTATATTAATGTTATTGTTCATTGCTTTGTTCTTGACATCTGGAACTATACCTCATACATAGTAAGCACCCAATACATAGTTTTGATTGAGTATAGACATGGATGAATAAGCCAAGATGCAGAGGGTCTGAAAACCCCACCCATGTCTGCTTCCTGGGACACTGGCACCCCCTCCTTCTGGGCTGTAATTACCCAATAACCAGAAAGCCAGCCCCTGAGAGCTTCACACACAGCAAACTTCCCAAAGATGAAAAGCTCATTTGTTAATAATCACATAGCAATATCTCAAATTTTGGGTGCATTGTGAGGCGGGGTGCCTTCCCCATTCACCAATAATGACAGCCCACTTAAAAAATAAATAGCACGTATAATTTAAGCAACTAAAACAAATAGCAGTGTTGGCTTTCCCTGGGAAAATATTTTCACTATTTCCTCGAGGCGTCCCCACGGGTGCCCTTGCCTTGTCCTCCCCGCTGCGATGCTTTCCCAGCAGGCAGCCTGGGAGTGAAACACACAGTGCTGTGGCGGGGAGCAGAGCTCCCCCACAGCCTTCTGGGACCCTTCCTGGAGGAGCCCGGGTTGTTCTTCCCAGAGCTGGGAAGGGGAAACTACTTTCTCTGCCTATGCCCACCCTACTCTGTCCTGGCACCTTCTCCTCCCAGGGTTACAAACTCAAATGCAGAAGGGCAATGTACATGAGCAAAGCAGGTGGGTGTGCAAGACAATAAGGACGGGTGGGGCTTGCAGTGAATTGAAGAGCAAGTGTCTTTCCCAGAGGGGACAAACCTCGCCAATTGTTGCTATGTAGAAATGCAGGTCCAGTGTTGCCAAAGCACCTGATAATTCAAAAAAAAAGTCATCCATTTGGATTTAAAATATTGGCCTTTATGATGAGCTCAAAGGTCCTACTTCCTGGCCCCCTGCTGCCTCTGATTTTATCTCTTACTTCTCTTCACTCATCTTGCTCTGGCCACACTGGCCTGTTTTCTGGTCTTGGGCCATGCCAGGCACACTCCCACCCAGGACATTTGCCCTGGCTCTTCCCTCTGCCTGGAACATTCTTCCCCCAGATAAAGACACAGCTTGCTCTCTCACTTCTAGAAAGTCTCTGATAATTGTCACTTTCTCACTCTACTTAAACTTGCAACCCACCCACCTCCCACCCAGGCAGTCCTGATCCCCCTCACCCAGCCCTATCCCCTCATCTCCTTCTAACCTACCATATCATTTACTCACTCATTCTGCTTATTAAACATTGGTGGTCTCCTTGCACTGTGATGTAAACCCTGGGGGAGAGCAGAGGCTTTGTTTTCCCTATTTTTGTTCCCTGCTGCACCCCAAGCACCTAGAACAAAGCCTGGCACATATCAAAGCAAACCCATAGCCATCAAGTCAATTTCGACTCATAGCAACTGTCTTAGTCTGGGTTCTCCAGAGAAGCGAAACCAGTAAAGCACATAAATATACATGTAGAGAGAGATTTATATCAAGAAAATAGCTCACGCTGCTGCAGAGAATGAAACATCCCAAGTCCGTGAGTCAGGCTTGAGGCTTCTGCTGATTCATGTAGCCGCAGGGGCTGGAGAATCCAAGATTGGTGGGTCAGACAGCAGAGCCCTGGCTCACAGGCTGCAAAAAACAATGAATCCCAAGATCATCAGTCAAGACAGCAGGTAAGCTGCTAGCTCAAGTCCCAAGAACTGGAGGTCAGACAAATAGGAGCTAGCTGAAGGATTCAGAGGGAATGAAAGCCTACCTGCCTTGCCAGAAAGTCCACCTATATTGGATGCAGGTCACACCTCTGAGAAAACTCCCCTTCAACAGATTGACTACTCACAGCAGATTCCATCATGGAGGTGACCACATTACATTAAGTCGCATCATCGAGGTGATCGCATCATTATATGACTGCCAGACTACATCATAACTGCCAAACCACCGAGAATCATGGCCCAAGCCAAGTCGGCACGCAAACAATCACAGCGACCGTATAGGACAGAGTAGAACTGCCCATAGGGTTTCCAAGGAGTGGCTGGTGGATTCAAACTGCCAGCCTTTTGGTTAGCAGCCTGGGCTCTTAATCACTGCACCACTGGCACACAGTAAAACCAAAAAGTTGTTGCCATCTAGAAGATTCCAACTCATGGTGACCCCATGCGGCAGAGTAGAACTGCTCCATAGGGTTTTCTTTGCTGTAATCTTTACAGAAGCAGATCACCAGGCCTTTCTTCTGTGGTGCTCCTGGGTGGGTTCGAACCACCAACCTTTAGGTTGGTTGTTGTTTTCGTTAGGTGCCATCAAGTCAGTTCTAACTCATAGCGAGCCTATGTACCACAGAACAAAACATTGCCTGGTCCTGCACCATCCTCACAATTGTTGTTATGATTGAGCCCATTGTTGCAGTCACTATGTCAGTTCATCTCATTGAGGATCTTCCTCTTTTCCGATGACCTTCTATTTTACCAAGCATGATGTCCTTCTCCAGGGACTGGTCCTTGCTGATAACGTGTTCAAAGTATGTGAGACAAAGTCTCGCCATCTTTGCTTCTAATGAGCATTCTGGCTGCACTTCTTCCAAGACAGATTTGTTTGTTCTTCTGGCAGTCCATGGTATATTCAATACTCTTCACCAACACCATAATTCAAAGGCATTAATTCTCCTTCTATCTTCCTTACTCATTGACCAGCTTTCACATGCATATGAAATGATTGAAAATACCACGGCTTGGGTCAGGCACACCTTAGTCCTTAAAGTGACATCTTTGCTTTTTAACACTTTAAAGAGGTCTTTTGCAGCAGATTTGCCCAATGTAATATGTTGTTTCATTTCATGACTGCTTCTTCCGTGAGTGTTGATTGTGGATCCAAGTAAAATGAAATCCTTGACAACTTCAACCTTTTCCCCATTTATTATGATGTTTACCGGTCCAGTTGTGAGGGTTTTTATTTTCTTTATGTTGAGGCGCAATCCATACTGAATGCTGTAGTCTTTGATTTTCATCAGTAAGTGTTTTAAGTCCTCTTCACTTTCAGCAAGCAAGGTTGTGTCATCTGCATATCGCAGGTTATTAATAAGTCTTCCTCCAATTCTTACTTCATGTTCTTCTTCATGTAGTCCAGCTTCTCAGATTGTTTCTCATAGCGACCCTATAGGATGGAGTAGAATTGCCCCATATTGTTTCCAAAGGGTGGCTGGTAGATTCAAACTGCCAGCATTTTGGTTAACAGCCAAGTTCTTAACCACTGCACCACCAAGGCTCCTGGCTCAGCATACAGATTGAATAAGTATGGTAAAAGGATACTACCCTGAAGCACACCTTCCCTGATTTTAAACCACACAGTATCCCTTTATTCTGTTTGAACAACTGCCTCTTGGTCTACGTACAGGTTCCTCATGAACACAATTAAGAGTTCTGGAATTCCCATTCTTCACAATGTTATCCATAATTTGTTATGATTCACACAGTCGAATGCCTTTATATAGTCAATGAAACACAGGTAAACATCTTTCTGTTATTCTCTGCTTTCAACCAAGATCCATCTGATATCAGCAATGATATCCCTGGCTCCATATCCAGGTAATTCACACTGACGAACTGATAGATGAGTTAGGTTGGTAGTCAAGTGGAAACCGTTTATGCCACCCAGGGACCTTGATTGGCACATAGTAGGGGCTTCATTAATATTTTCTTATTGAATGAATAAGTCAGTGAATGTCAGGGAGGCCAGCGAGGCTGAGCACAGTAGATGAAGAGGGATGTGACAAGTAATGAAGTCAGAGACACCCAGGGGCCAGGTCAAGGAAGGGGTGCTTTTGGTTGTCACAGAGATGGGGGGGTGTTAACAGCATTTATAGCCCCCACACAAAGAATTATCCCACATCCTGTGGAACTTTCAAATATCCCGCTGTTATGGATTGAATTGTGTCCCCCCAAAATATGTATTGAACTCCTGAGCCCTATAGCTGTGAATGTAATGTAATGTAATCACTTTCCATAATGTAATCTAAAGTTATGTTAATGAAGTCAGACCAGTGTAGGGTGTGTCCTAAACCTCATCACTCCTGAATTACACACAGAGCAGATTAGACACAGGCATAGGTGCAAACTGGAGAAGACAGACACCTTATGAGGATCATCTACATGCCCAAGCAACACCTGGGACTACAAAGAAGGAAGGGATCGACATGGCCATGACACTGATTTGGAGCAGTTCTACTCTGGTGCACATGGGGTCACCACGGTTTGGGTTTTGGGCTTTGGTGGGGGTCAGGGCAGGAGCACCTCTTAGGAGGCTGGTTCAGCATCCAGGAGGGACAATGAGAACAGAAGAGGAGGAAGTGGTAAGAAGTAGAGCTGACTCGATTTGTTGAGGGATTGGGTGTGGGATGGGAGAGAAATGACTCATGGGTGTCTCCCAGGTTTTGTCCTGAGTTACCAGAAGAAAGACGCCAATTTCTGAGAAGTCTGAAGCTTGATTTGGATGTCCATCTGTGCCTGCTGGCTGATGCTAGGAGCAAGCTCTTGTCCTGTCACCCCAACCCCACCAACTGCTGCCAATGGTGGGGCTGTATTATGGAAGAAGCATGAGCTGAGTCATCCGGAGTCAGTAGCATTGAGCTTGCACCCTGGTTCCAACACTGACCAACTGGGTGGTCCTGGGAAAGGCACCTACCTTGTCTGAGACTCAGTTCCTTTGCCCTGCAGAATACGGTTGATAATAAGACCCAGCTTAGAGTGTTGTCTTGAGGCCTCAACTTGATGTGAGCAAAGTAAGACACTGCATAGAAACGATGCCCCTTATCATGAAGAGTAACGTTGCTGTCCATCTTGTATGTCCCTTCATGTCCCCTTAGGCTGTTGTCAAGAATTCAAAGGACATACAGGCCAACTCTCAGCCTGCTTTTCATTTTTTTATCTATACCCTGCCTCTTTCCCCCAAAAAACTTGGGGTGTCTTTCAAAATATGCACACATGTGCGCATATACTCGAAGTCTTTGTGGTTCAGTGGTAGAATTCTCACCTTCCATGCAGGAGGCCTCGGTTCAATTCCTGACTAATGCACCTCGTGAGCAACCACTACTCATCTGTCGGTGGTGGTTTGCACATTGCTATGATGCTGAACAGGTTTCAGCGGAGCTTCCAGACTATGATAGACTAGGAAGAAAGGCATGGTGATCTACTTCTGAAAATGAGCCAGTAAAATGCATATGATCACAACAATCCATTGTATGTGGGGTCACCTTGAGTTGGGGGTCAACTCGATGGCAGCTAACAACAACAACAACAACAACACACACACAGGAATAAAAAAAAAGACAGTTAAGAAGAGGAAATTGAATTCAAGAATTAATTCAATTAATTAATTGTCATGACAGTTCCAGGGCATGAATTCCCCACCAGACAAGAGAAAACAGTACAATGGTATAAATGTTTTAGAAAATGATATGGTGCTTCCTTAAAAACCTGGAAATAGAAATACCACACTATCCAGCAATCCCATTCCTAAGAATATATCCTAGAGAAGGAAGAGTTGTCACATGAATAGACATATACACACCCATATTCATTGCAGTTATTCACAACATCAAAAAGATGGAAACAACCCAGATGCCCATCAACAGATGAACGGGTAAACAAACTGGTACCTACACACAATGGAATACTATGCAACGATAAAGAACAATGATGAATCCATGAGAGATCTCACATCATAGACGAATCTGCAAGGCATTATGCTGAGTGAAATAAGTCAATCACATAAGGACAAATACGGTATGAGACCACGATTATAAAAACTAATGAAAAGGTTTATACACAGAAAGAAACAATCTTTTATAGTCACTAGGGAAGGGAGAGACAGGGAAGGGAAAACACTAACTAAACAATAGATAAGTGGTAACTTTGGCGAAGGGTAAGACAGTACACAATACTGACGAAGTCAGCACACCTTGACCAGGGCAAAGTCATAGACGCTTCATGGATACATCCATACTCCCTGAAGGACTGAGTTATTGGGTTGAGGGCTGTGGATCATGGTCTCGGGGGACATCTAACTCAATTGGCATAACATAGTTTATGAAGAAAATGTTCTACATTCTACTTTGGTGAGTAGCACCTGGGGTCTAAAAAGCTTGTGATTGGGCCATCTAAGATACTCCACTGATCCCACCCCGTCTGGAGCAATGGAGAATGAAGAAAACCACAGACAAAAAGGAAAGATTAGTCCAAAGGACTAATGGACCACAACTACCACAGCATCCACCAGACTGAGTCTAGCACAAGTAGGTGGTGCTTGCTACCACCACCAACTGCTCTGACAAGGATCACAATAGAGGGCCCTAGACAGAGATGGAGAAAAATGTAGAAAAAAATTCAAACTGACAAAAAAGGATCAGACTTACTTGTCCAACACAGACTGAAGAAACCCTGAGAGTATGGCCTTCAGATGCCCTCTTAGCTTAGTACTGAGGTCACTCCTGAGGTTCACCCTTCAGTCGAAGGTTATACAGGCCTATAACACAGACAATAATACATGTAGCTCAACCATATACACGAGACTAAATGGGCACACCAGCCCACAGGCAAGGACAAGAAGGCAGAAGGGGACAGGAAAGCTGGATGAATGGAAATGGTGAACCCAAGGTCAATAAGGGGAAAGTGTCAACAAATCGAGGGGTTGGCAACCAATGTGGCAAAACAATATGTGTATTAATTGTTTAATGAGAAACTAATTTGCTCTGTAAACCTTCATCTAAAGCACAATTAAAATAAAAAAGAGGGAGAGAGAGAACAGTAAACTCGACTATTGCTGGGTAACAAATCACCCAAAGCCTAGTGACTTAAAACAACCATTTTATTCCTCGCAAGTCAGCTGAACAGTTCTGGTGGTGTGGGCCAGGCTTGGCTGATCTTGGCTGGACTCCCTGGTGCATCTGGGATCACCTGGCAGGTGGCTGGGGGCCGGCTGCTACAAGATAGCCTTTGTTCCCAGTGCTCTCACCCTCCAGCTGGCTAGCCCAGGCTTGTTCAAATGGCAGTGGTAGGGGTGCAAGAGAGAGAGGAAGCTGCAAGGCCTCTCAGAAGATGTTATGGACTGAATTATGTCCCCCCAAAATGTGTGTCAACTTGGCTAGGCCATGATTCCCAGTATTGTGTGGTTGTCCTCCATTTTATGATCTGATGTGATTATCCTATACTTTGTAAGTGAGGCAGGATTAGGCAGTTAAGTTAATGAGGCAGGATACAATCTACAGGATTAGATTGTATCTTGAGTCAACCTCTTTTGAAATATTAAGGAGAGAGGCGAGCAGAGAGGAGAGTGGCCTCCTTATCACCAAGCAAGAAGAGCCAGGAGCAGAGCCCATCTTTGGGCCTACAGTCCCTTCTCTGAGAAGCTCCTAGACCAGGGGAAGATTGATGGCAAGGACCTTTCCCCAGAGCCCAGATAGACAGAAAGGCTTCCCCTGGAGCTGGCACCCTGAATTTGGACTTCTAGCCTCCTAGACTATGGAGAGAGTAAATTCCTGTTTGTTAAAGCCATCCACTTGGGGTATTTCTGTTATAGCAGCACTAGGTGACTAAGACAGAAGACCTCTTCCTCTAGGCTTAGAACTGGCATACCATTACATGTGCTTCATTCTATTGGCCAATGCAAGTCACAGGCCAGCCCAAATTCAAGGGCAGGAAATAGACTTCACCTCTTAATGGGAGAAGTGAAGGATTGTGGCCATTTTTGTAATTGGTCACAAGGGCAGATCACATGGCTCTAACTATCAGAGAGGAAGAGATGCAGCAGTTTCTTGGAGCAACATTGTTCCCTTGACCAACTCAGAGAAGAGTTCCCAAGAGTCTAGCAGACGCCACATGAGCCTCATTTCCTTCAAAGCAGCTGTCATGTATTGAGTACTTATTTTGTGCCAGATCCTGCTAAGAACTTTAAATTCATTTGCTTCAAAAAACACAGGAAGCACAGCATGGCTGCTTTCTCCTTCTTTTTAATAATATTTTATTGTGTTCTTGGTGAAAGTTTATACGATAAGTTAGGTTCCCATTTGACAATTTCTATTTAAATTGTTCAGTGACATTAGTTACCTTAGCATGGCTCTTAATCAAGAGAATTTTAGTTAGACATGGATGAACAGGGATTGTGTCATCATCTTCGTTTGTCTGTTTTTTTAATTGCTTTCTATTTGTGATAAGTGATATTAGTTCTCTTTTGGTTTTAATATAAAACTTTTCTTTTGAAACAGATCAGCAAATCTTTTTAAATTTATTTCATTTTTATTGTTGTTGAGAATATACACAACAGAACATCCACCAATTCAGCAATCTCTACATGTACGATTCAGGTCGCACAACTTAAAGGATGTAACCTAAGTCTTTTCAAAGTGAGTCAGTTGAAAAGCCAAAACCCATTGCCATTGAGTCGATTCTGACACATAGTGGCCGTTAAATTAATAACAATATAGGTAGTATGTGGCCAGAGTAAAACTCACGAGGGCAACAGGCAATGGGCTGGCATTTGGGAAACACAGTGAATCATCTCTTCTAATTCCTGATTGGTTTCCATTTGGTAGATGGGGAAACTGAGGATAGATGGGGCCCATGGAGGCTCAACCCAAGACGCTGCCAGATGTGCAGGTCTGCCGGAGGAGGCCCTGGTGAAAGCTCCCATGTGGCTTGTAATAGGAAGGCTGGTGCACAGCAGGGACCTTTGGCACCATCTGTCACCAAATGAGACCCCTGGGGCTCCTTGGGTGTCCCTCCTCCCACTCCAGGCTTCTGAGCATACGAGGGCTGCAGGCCAGGGTTCCTGCAAGACAAACTCTCAGAATTTGAATCAAACAGAATTCGAATCAGTAAGCTCCCCCAGAGACCCCAGTGAGCCGTGGGACTGAACTCTCCAGGAGAGGTAGGTGCAGCTCGGAGCGTGTAAACCGAAATCGTTTTGTAACTAAGAATCCGCGCATGCACAGCAGCGCTGACTAAATTAGAAGAATATAGACCTGCTCGTGGGAACTGCAAACGGAAGGGCTGGCTTCACTGTTGTAACGGCACCTCTGATTCTTATAAAGGGGAGTCCCACGGGGACCAGTCCTGGGGACACGGGGCTGAGGTCCGCTTTTTTTTATTTTTTTGTAATTTACCTGCTTTATTCACATCCCTGATAAGAAGCCTCCTCCTGCCAACCTTAGAAGTGAAACTGCTCTCCTGTCACAGATGAGGAAGCTGAGGCTAAGAGAAATCAGGTGATTTGTCCAAGGTCACCCAGCTGGTTGATGGAGGAGTGGAGGCAGGAACTTAGATAATATGAATGAGGGTTTTTATTAAGCATTTATTCTGCATCAGACACAATGAAAGTACTAGATCAGGATTCTTAATCTCAACCAGTTATTGTCCAGTTGACTCCAGGGCACTGGCTCTAGGGGAAGGCTTTCCCTCTGTTGGCTTTGGAGGAAGGTCCTTGTCTCTTTTGAGCTTCCACTCCTGGGCGTGGCTTGACATCTCTCTCACTCATCTCTGCTTCTGTTGCTTGCTTGTTTAATCTCTTTTATATCTCAAAAGAGGTTGACTTAAAACACACCCTACACTAATCCTGTCTCATTAACATAACAAAGACAGTCTATTCCCAAATGGGATTATAGCCACAGGCATAGAGGTTAGGATTTACAATACATATTTTGGGGGACACAGTTCAATCCGTAACAGCTTCCTTCTCACTACGTTTATGTCTCTGCCCAAATTTCTCATGATCAACAAGGTCTTTGCTCTAAAACAAATCCCTACTCTTATCCTACTCCACCCCTTTATCTTGAAATCCTGCTATATATTCTGATATTGATAACATATTATATTATCTATGTGGATTACATCAACTAGAATGTAAGTTATTGCGTGTATATATACAATGGACTATTACTCAGCCATAAAGAGAAATAAAGTCTTGATACGTACTATAACATGGGTGAACCTTAAAAACATTATGCTGAGTGAAGTAAGTCAATCACAAAAAGACAAAAATTGTACGATCGCATTTATATGAAACATTTAGAAAACAGAAATGTATACGGACCGGAGTTTATTAGCGGTTACCAGGGGTGGGATTGAGGAGGTAAGGGGAAGTCATCGTTTAGGAAGCATTGAGTTTCTGTTAATGACAGAAAACTTGACAAAGGATACTGGCGATGGTTACACAACATGACTAATGCACCCAGTGTCACAGAATTGTACATGTAAAAAATGTTGAATTGGTAAATGTTGTGCTAGATATATTTTTACTCACCCCCCACCTCAGAAAAAAGGTATACTGAAAATTAAAAATGCTGGCTATGAGTTGAGTCAACTTGATGGCGGTGGTTATTGCGGGTATTATGTTTTTCATTGGGACTGCCATTGGGTCTTAATTTTCCAATCTGGGAAATGGGGCTGTTGAGAGAATTAAATGAGATAATGGATGGAAAGTGCTTGGCACATAGTGAGCCCTTTAAAAAATCAGTGGTTGTTTTTAATTAATACATACACAAACTTGCACGAACACACACAAGCCCAGTACATGATACTATCCGTTTCTGACTTCCCCAGGTGGAATCTCCACTGGGTTGAATTAGCAGAGATCTAAGACCACGGGTGGCACAAATATTTAAGCACTTGACTACTAACTGAAAGATTGGCAGTTCAAACCCACCCTGAAGCACTGTCATGGATTGAATTGAGTCTTCCAAAAATATGCATCACCTAGGCTAGGCCATGATTCCCAGTATTGTGTGATTGTCCTCCATTTTGTGGCCTGATGTAATCGTCCTATGTGTTGTACATTCTAATCTCTGCTTGTGGTTAATGAGGCAAGATTAGGTTATGCTAAAGGGGATTAGGGTGGGTTGTAATAGCCTTACTCAGGTCATAGCCCTGATCTGATGTAATGGGAGTTTCCCTGCGGTATGGCCTTCATCACCTTTTATCTTACAAGAGAAAAAAAGGAAAAAGAAGAGAGGAGAGAGAGGGGGACCTACTACCACCAAGAAAGAAGAGCCGGGAGCACAATGCCTCCTTTGAACCCAGGGTCCGTGTGCTGAGAACCTCCTAGACCCAAGGTAAGATTGATGAGACCTTCCCCAACAGCTGACAGAGGGAGAAAGCTTTCTGTTAGAGCCAGCACCCCGATTTCGGACTTCTAGTCTCCTAAACTCTGAGAGAATAAATTTCTGTTTGTTAAAACCATCCACTTGTGACATTTCTGTTATAGCAGCATTAGGTGACTAAGACAGGCACATTGAAAGAAAGGTCTGGCGATCTGTTCCCACAGGTCACAGCCTTGAAAACCCTATGGAGCAGTTCTACTCTGCACACGTGGGGTCTCCATGAGTCAGAACCGACTCAACAGCAACCAGTTTGAAGTCAGTAGCTTGAAGAAGGATGGCCCCAGTTTAGCCACATCCATGCTCACTGCCACTTGGCTGATTCCAGCTCATTCATTCTGGGAGTTTTCTTGTCCTTCATACTCTGCAGCCCCTGGTCTCACCAGGCAGCCCTGCTTTCCTGTAAAACAGTCCCACGCAGGCATCGGAAGCTGGCCGCTCCCTCTCCGGAGCCCAGACCACCACGCTGAGCAGCCACCGTGCCTGTGTGCGATGTTGCTCCTTATTAGGCATCATTAGGTACACAGTAATTATAATAATTATGTGCACTGCTTAGGCGACCATCCTCAGTAACAACCACTGCTATTCAGAAGTCATAATTGCTGCATCGAGACTTAAAATGAAGGCTAATTAGATGTCAGCTGCCCCCCCCCAACTCGAAGCCCCCTGCATAATCTCTGTATCCGAAATGCCCTGTGACCACCAGCTATCTTTGATTCATCTGAGAACCCAAAACAAGCAATTTGGTCCACAGGAGAGTGCGGCTATGCCTGCAGGATTAAGAGGAATCATGTGGATGACCGGGGGACTTGCAGGGTGTTGAGTCATTTAAGAAGAAAAGACCTGGGGGCTGGAGGTGACTGAGGAAGCTGGGCTGGGAGTCAGGAGATGGGTTTGAGTCCTGGTTCTGTCATGGTCTTATTGTGCGATGCAGCAGGTCACCTCCCCAAACCCACCTCCATCCCCATCTGCGAAGCTGGCGGGGTTGATTTAGAGAACTGCTGCAGGGGCTTTCCTTCAAGTGATTGAGATAGATAGATGACAGATAGATGGAGAGAGAGACAGACAGACAGACAGACAGATAGATAGATAGATATAGATGGGTGGGTAGGTAGGTAGGTAGACAGACAGAGAGATCGTTAGATGATAGGTAGGTGATAGACACATAGATACATAGATATATACATAGACGCAAGAGTGGTAAAAATGTGTATAACATTCAAGTGATTGATATAGATATATACATTGTGGTGAAATCTATATAACAAAACATCTGCCAATTCATCAATTTTTACATGTATAATTCAGCAACATTGTTTACGTATGTCCTGTTGTACAATCGTCTTCACTGTCCTTTTCCAAATTATTCCATCACTGTTAACAGAAGCTCAGTGCCCCCTAAACAATGACTCCCCCTTCCCCCCATCCCTGGTAACCACTAATAAACTTTGATTTCTATCCATTTGCTTATTGCATGTAAGTAGGTTCATACAGCATTTGTCATTTTGTGACTGGTTTATTTCACTCAACATAATGTTTTCAGGGTTCACCCACGTTGTACCTTGTGTCGGGACTTCACTTTACGGCTGAGTAGTATTCCACTGTATGCGTGTACCACATTTGGTCTATCCATTCATCTGTTGATGGGCATTGAGGTTGTTTCCACCTTTCAGCTATCGTGAATAAGACTGCAATGAACATTGGTGTACACGTGCCTGTTGGCAGTAAGTGATATTTCATAAGGGGGCAAATAAATAAAACAAATATGGGGACAGCTGCTTTGATGAAGGTGGAATGAAAGAGTCTTCAGACCCTTGCCCTTTATCCCCTCCTCTGCAGTATCTTCAGAGGTAACTCTTTGAACCCTTACTTTTCCTGGGAGAAATAAAAAACGACTGATGTCAGTGCTCCCTAGAGCACTATTTCTCAAACTTGGCTGCACACTGGAATCCCCTGCAGAGATTTAAAAACTGCTGATGCTGCCCCTCACCCCCGGAGATTCTGATTTAACTGGTCTGTGGTATGGCCTGGGCATCAGCATGTTTACAGCCCGCGCCTACCACCCCCCCCGCCCCCACCCCCCCTCCCCCCC
The DNA here is from genome assembly GCF_030014295.1 of Loxodonta africana. NCBI lineage: Eukaryota > Metazoa > Chordata > Mammalia > Proboscidea > Elephantidae > Loxodonta > Loxodonta africana. The sequence continues at coordinate 66,573,787 of NC_087362.1, forward strand.
CGCCCAGGATTCTAAAATGCAGCTGAGTTTGAGAAGCACTGCTTTGTAAGCTCTTGCACCTGGGCATTCGATGGACCTATGGTTCTAACCAGTCTGGAGCAAGGACATCCCTTCTCTGGGCCTCAGTTTCCCCATTTTCCAAAATGAAAGAGTTGGGTGAAATGGCCTCCAAGGGCTTCCTGGTTGTCAGGGTCCTTCAGATAGGGGTTATTCAGGGCTTGTCATGCTGACAGTGCCTGGAAGTTGTGGAAAAACAAGGCTGTTTGGGTCCATTTTTCTCTGCTAAGTGATGTTCTGCACTCACTCTGTTGTATGCAGGCCTGTCCTCAGTACTGTGAATAAAAAAACATAACAAGAATACAACGAAATTCTCCTTGCCCTCAAAGTACTTTAGGAATCTAAACCTGTTACCATTGAGTTGATTTTGACTCATAGCGACTCTATAGGACACAGTAGAACTGCCCCATAGGGTTTCCAAGGAGAGGCTGGTGGATTCGAACTGCTGACCTTTTGGTTAGCAGCCTGAGCTCTTAACCACTGTGCCACCAGGACTCTTAGGAACCTAAAGGCAACCAGCCAAACCCAAACCCATTGCTGTCGAGTTGATTCCAGCTCACAGAGACCCTATAGGACAGAGCAGAACTGCCTCGTAGGATTTCCAAGGAGAAGCTGGTGGATTTGAGCTGCCAACCTTTTGGTTAGCAGCCACAGCTCTTAACCACTGCAGGGCTCCTAAATACAAACATTTGTTGAAAATGAAGGGCTTAAACAGTAATGAACACATATACAAAGACACAAAGTAATTGGCATTCAACTTCCCAAAGGGATCATCAAGCTCACCTTGAGGAATGATTGGAGGTCAGGAGATACTGTAAGAAAGTAATTAACAAAACTCGAGGTGCACACAGTAGGCCCCCAATAACTGCCAGTTCTTGTCACTGTTGTGCTCAAATCCAGCATTTCCCTAGGTGGGATGGGCAGAACACTTAAACTATGAGAAGAGGCTCAGTGAAAAAATGGATGCATAGTCAACTAAGCTTGAGGAATACTGCTCACTGAAGGTTGTGAATTAAATTGTGTCCCCCAGAAATATGTGTTGTAAATCCTAATCCCTATGCCTTCGGTTATAATTTCATTTGAGAATAGGTTGTCTTTGTTATGTTAATGAGGCAGGATCAGTGTAGGGTGTGTCTTGAGTCAACTTCTTTTGAGATATAAAAGAGATTAACCAAGCAAGCAACAGAAGCAGAGACCAGGGAAGACACATCCCAAACTACATGAAGATCACCCAGGAGCAGAAGCTCAAAGAGAGAAAGATCTTCCTCCAGAGCCAACAGAGGGAGCTCCTTCCCCTAGAGCCAGCACCCTGAATTCGGACTTACAGCCTCCTAAACTGTGAGAAAAGAATTTGTTTATTAAAGCCACTTGTCTTAGTTATCTACTGCTGTTGTCGTTGTTAGGTGCTGTCGAGTCGGTTCCGACTCATAGCGACCCTATGGACAAGAGAACAAAACACCGTCCGGTCCTGCGCCATCCTTACAATTTTTATGCTTGAGCTCATTGTTGCAGCCACTGTGTCAATCCACCTCATTGAGGGTCTTCCTCTTTTCCGCTGACCCTGTACTCTGCCAAGGGTGATGTCCTTCTCCAGGGACTGACCCCTCCTGACAACATGTCCAAAGTATGTAAGACGCAGTCTCTCCGTCCTTGCCTCTACGGAGCATTCTGGCCTCACTTCTTCCAAGACAGATTTGTTCATTCTTTTGGCAGTCCATGGTATATTCAATATTCTTCGCCAACACCACAATTCAAAGGCGTCAACTCTTCTTTGGTCTTCCTTATTCATTGTCCAGCTTTCACATGTATATGATGTGATTAAAAATACCATGGCTTGGGTCAGGCACACCTTAGTCTTCAGGGTGACGTCTTTGCTCTTCAACACTTTGAAGAGGTCCTTTGCAGCAGATTTGCCCAATGCAATGCATCTTTTGATTTCTTGACTGCTGCTTCCATGGCTGTTGATTGTGGTTCCAAATAAAATGAAATCTTTGACAACTTCAATCTTTTTTCCATTTATCATGATGTTGCTCATTGGTCCAGTTGTGAGGATTTTTGTTTTCTTTATGTTGAGGTGTAATCCATACAGAAGGCTGTGGTCTTTGATCTTCATTAGTAAGTGCTTCAAGTCCTCTTCACTTTCAGCAAGCAAGGTTGTGTCATCTGCATAACGAAGGTTGTTAATGAGTCTTCCTCCAATCGTGATGCCCCATTCTTCTTCATACAGTCCAGCTTCTCGTACTATTTGTTCAGCACATAGATTAAATAACTATGGTGAAAGAATACAACCCTGACATACACCTTTCCTGACTTTAAACCAATCAGTATCCCTTTGTTCTGTCCGAACAACTGCCTCTCGATCTATGTACAGATTCCTCATGAGCACAATTAAGTGTTCTGGAATTCCCATTCTTCGCGGTGTTATCCATACTTTGTTATGATCCACACAGTCGAATGCCTTTGCATAGTCAATAAAACACAGGTAAACATCTTTCTGGTATTCTCTGCTTTCAGCCAGGATCCATCTGACATCAGCAATGATATCCCTGGTTCCACGTCCTCTTCTGAAACCAGCCTGAATTTCTGGCAGTTCCCTGTTGATATACTGCTGCAGCCATTTTTGAATGATCTTCAGCAAAATTTTGCTTGCGTATGATATTAATGATATTGTTCTATAATTTCCAAATTTGGTTGGATCACCTTTCTTGGGAATAGGCGTAAATATGGATCTCTTCCTGTCAGTTGGCCAGGAAGCCGTCTTCATATTTTTTGGCATAGACGAGTGAGCACCTCCAGTGCTGCATCTGTTTGTTGAAACATCTCAACTGATATTCCATCAATTCCTGGAGCCTTGTTTTTCGCCAATGCCTTCAGAACAGCTTGGACTTCTTCCTTCAGTACCATCGGTTCCTGATCATATGCCACCTCTTGAAATGGTTGAAGATCGACTAATTCTTTTTGGTATAATGACTCTGTATTCCTTCCACCTTCTTTTGATGCTTCCTGCATTGTTTAATACTTTCCCCATAGAATCCTTCACTATGGCAACTTGAGGCTTGAATTTTTTCTTCAGTTCTTTCAGCTTGAGAAACACCGAGCATATTCTTCCCCTTTGGTTTTCCATCTCCAGGTCTTTGCACATGTCATTATAATACTTTACTTTGTCTTCTCAAGACGCCCTTTGAAATCTTCTGTTCAGTTCTTTTACTTCATCAATTCTTCCTTTTGCTTTAGCTGCTCGACACTCAAGAACAAGTTTCAGAGTCTCCTGTGACATCCGTCTTGGTCTTTTCTTTCTTTCCTGTCCTTTCAGTGACTCCTTGCTTTCTTCATGGATGGTGTCCTTGATGTCATTCCACAACTCATCTGGCCTTCAGTCACCAGTGTTCAATGCATCAAATCTATTCTTGAGATGGTCTCTAAATTCAGGTGGGTTATACTCAAGGCCATATTTTGACTTTCGTGGACTTGCTCTGATTTTCTTCAGTTTCAGCTTGAACTTGCATGTGAGCAATTGATGGTCTGTTCCACAGTCAGCCCCTGGCGATATTGAGCTTTTGCAGCATCTCTTTCCACAGATGTAGTCAATTTGATTTCTGTGTGTTCCCTCTGGCGAGATCCATGTGCATAGTCGCCATTTATGTTGGTGAAAGAAGGTATTTGCAATGAAGAAGTTGTTGGTCTCGCGAAATTCTATCAGTCCGTCTCCTGCATTGTTTCTATCACCAAGGCCATATTTTCCAACTACTGATCCTTCTTCTTTGTTTCCAACTTTTGCATTCCAGTCGCCAGTAATTATCAATGCATCTTGATTGCATGTTCGATCAATTTGAGACTGCAGCAGCTGATAAAAATCTTCTATTTCTTCATCTTTAGCCCTAGTGGTTGGTGCGTAAATTTGAATAACAGTCGTATTAACTGGTCTTCCTTGCAGGCGTATGGATATTATCCTATCACTGACAGCGTTGTACTTCAGGATAGATCTTGAAACGTTCTTTTCGATGATGAATGCAACACCATTCCTCTTCAAGTTGTCATTCCCAGCATAGTAGACTATATGATTGTCCAATTCAAAATGGCCAATACCAGTTCCATTTCAGCTCACTAATGCCTAGGATATCGATGTTTATGCATTCCATTTCATTTTTGATGATTTCCAATTTTCCTAGATTCATACTTCGTACATTCCAGGTTCCGATTATTAATGGATGTTTGCAGCCGTTTCTTCTCATTTTGAGTCATGCTGCATCAGCAAATGAAGGTCCCGAAAGCTTTACTCCATCCACGTCATTAAGGTCGACTCTACTCTGAGGAGGCAGCTCTTCCCCAGTCATCTTTTGAGTGCATTCCAACCTGGGGGGCTCATCTTCCAGCACTATATCAGACAATGTTCCACTGCTATTCATAAGGTTTTCACTGGCTATTGCTTTTCAGAAGTAGACTGCTGGGTCCTTCTTCCTAGTCTGTCTTAGTCTGGAAGCTCAGCTGAAACCTGTCCTCCGTGGGTGACCCAGCTGGTATCTGAATACCGGTGCCATAGCTTCCAGCATCACAGCAACACACAAGCCCCCACAGTACGAAAAACTGACAGACACGTGGGGGTATCTACTGCTGGTGTAACAGAAATAACACAAGTGGATGGCTTTAAAAAGGAGAAATTTATTTCTTCACAGTAAAGCAGACTAAAAGTCCAAATTTAGGGTATCAGCTCCAGGGGAAGGCTTTCTGTCTCTGTTGGCCTTCTCATCAATCCTGCCCCGGCCTGGGAGCTTCTTTGCACAGGAACCCCAGGTCCAAAGGACACACTCTGGTCCTGGCACTGGTTTCTTGGTGATATGAATTCTCCAACTCTCTGCTTGCTTCTCTTTCCTTTTATCTCTTGAGAGACAAAAGGTGGTGCAGGCCACACCCCAAGGAAACTCCCTTTACATTGGATCAGGGAGTTGACCTGAGTAAAGGTGGTGTTACAATCCCATCCTAATCCTCTCAACATAAAATTACAATCACAAAATGGAGGACTGCCACATGATACTGGGAGTCATGGCCTAACCAAGTTGATACACACATTTTGGGGGGGACATAATTCAACCCATGACACCACTCATTTGTGATAGCAACACTAGTAACTAAGACAATGGGTAGTGGAGATCGCAATGCAAATTACCATACAAAGGCTCTGAGAAGTCCTGTAATAAATAATCCTGTTTCACTTTGTTTAATCCATAGTTTACAAACTTCTTGCACCCCAGAACTCTATTGCACAAACTGGAACATGTGGCGGTATAAGCACAGACACTCAATCGATGATGTCAGAGGAACAGAGACCTAATTTTGAGCAACTTTTGGCAGATTGTTGGTGAAATTGCCATAATTTGTCCAAGCCCAGATGGTGTCAGTGGTAACTTCTATTAAGACATTTAAAGAAAAAATAACGCCAATAGCACACAAAATCTTCCAGAACATGTATGTAAAGAAAATACTTTTCAATTTTTCCGTTCAGGATGACCCTGGTCCATAGGAGAGCATGGCTATGCCTGTGGGATTAAGAGGAAACATGTGGATGACTGGAGGGCTTGCAGAGTGTTGAGTCATTTAAGAAGAAAATATGTGGAGGGTGAGAGTGGCTGAAGAACCTGGGCTGCTGAGAAAGGGAAGAAACAGGGCCTGAGTCCCTAGGTAAGGAGCCCTGCAACACCTGCAACTTGTAATTTACTTACAATACTATGTGTTTAGCTAATGCAAAACCCCCATCCTGGAATCTGTGATAAGGAAAGAACAAACAGTGTATTCCCCTGTAAGACATTTTTCTGAAGGACTGACCCAACCTGGTCCCTGCAGCACGCGCAGACATCCGCAAGGTGACCTACGGATGACTTCTGCCTGATGCAAGTACCCAAGACAGGAGTTAAACTGGCACCACAGGAGGGACTGTGCAGGCATGACACCCCATAATAAGTCCTGCTACAAAGCCCAGAAGTCTCCAGGACAGAAGCCATCTTAGAAAGCTGCTGTGTGAGCACCATAGTTACCATATCCCCACCCAGACAGGACACTTGCAGGAAAACCTTGCCTATACCTATGAATAAACATACATCTTTTACCACTCAAAAACCTTTAAAAACCCATGCAAATCCTTTATTCTGGGAAACGGGGGTAATCATTGCCTAGGCCGTCCTCATCTCCGCTTGAAAGCCTCTTCAATAAAGTTTTACTCATGCGGAAAATTCTCTGTGCCTTACCTGTTCATTCTTGACCAGGGAGAGGCAAGAACCTTATTTAATTAAAGGTGTAGAGATGCCAGCAACACTGGGATTCAGGACAAAACCAGACACAGAGGAGTGATGTCACCAAAAATGTGAAATAGGGAACCCCAAAATTCCAGCCTTCCAATAAAGTAACAAACTGAAAAAACTATCAATCAACTTTCCCAGAATTCCATAATCTAATTAAAAAAGAAAAAAAAAACTTAAAATAAAGCAGGGAAATGATTAATAATAAATAAGCTGCTAATTTTCAGTAAGAGAGTGTTGTAACATTTTAACTACCCACCTACCCAACCTCCACTCACCAGATCAATGGTGGCCATGAAAATGGTGACCATCATTCTTTTTTTTTTTTTTTAATTAACTTTTATTAAGCTTCAAGTGAACGTTTACAAATCCAATCAGTCTGTCACATATAAGTTTACATACATCTTACTCCATACTCCCACTTGAGTCAGCCCTTTCAGTCTTTCCTCTCGTGAGAATTTTGCGGGCTTCCCTCTCTCTCTATCCTCCCATCTCCCCTCCAGACAAGAGTTGCCAACACAATCTCAAGTGTCCACCTGATATAATTAGCTCACTCTTCATCAGCATCTCTCTCCCACCCGCTGACCAGTCCCTTTCATGTCTGATGAGTTGTCTTCGGGGATGGTTCCTGTCCTGGGCCAACAGAAGGTCTGGGGACCATGGCCGCCGGGATTCCTCTAGTCTCAGTCAGACCATTAAGTTTGGTCTTTTTATGAGAATTTGGGGTCTGCATCCCACTGATCTCCTGCTCCCTCAGGGGTCCTCTACTGTGCTCCCTGTCAGGGCAGTCATCGATTGTGGCCGGGCACCAACTAGTTCTTCTGGTCTCAGGGTGATGTAGGTCTCTGGTTCATGGGGCCCTTTCTGTCTCTTGGGCTCTTAGTTGTCGTGTGGCCTTGATATTCTTCATTCTCCTTTGCTCCAGATGGGTTGAGACCAATTGATGCATCTTAGATGGCCGCTTGTTAGCATTTAAGACCCCAGATGCCACATTTCAAAGTGGGATGCAGAATGATTTCATAATAGAATTATTTTGCCAATTGACTTAGAAGTCCCCGCAAACCATGTTCCCCAGACCCCCGCCCCTGCTCCGCTGACCTTTGCAGCATTAATTTTATCCCGGAAACTTCTTTGCTTTTGGTCCAGTCCAATTGAGCTGACCCTCCATGTATTGAGTGTTGTCTTTCCCTTCACCTAAAGCAGTTCTTATCTACTGATTATTCAATAAAAAACCCTCTCCCACCCTCCCTCCCCCGCCTCGTAACCACAAAAGTATGTGTTCTTCTCAGGTTTACTATTTCTGAAGATCTTATAATAGTGGTCTTATACAATATTTGTCCTTTTGCCTCTGACTAATTTCACTCAGCATAATGCCTTCCAGGTTCCTCCATGTTATGAAATGTTTCACAGATTCGTCACTGTTCTTTATCGATGCGTAGTATTCCATTGTGTGAATATACCACAATTTATTTACCCATTCATCCATTGATGGACACCTTGGTTGCTTCCAACTTTTTGCTATTGTAAACAGAGCTGCAATAAACATGGGCGTGCATATATCTGTTTGTATGAAGGCTCTTGTATCTCTAGGGTATATTCCGAGGAGTGGGATTTCTGGGTTGTATGGTAGTTCTATTTCTAACTGTTTAAGATAACGCCAGATAGATTTCCAAAGTGGTTGTACCATTTGACATTCCCACCAGCAGTGTATGAGAGTTCCAATCTCTCCGCAGCCTCTCCAACATTTATTATTTTGTGTTTTTTGGATTAATGCCAGCCTTGTTGGTGTGAGATGGAATCTCATCGTAGTTTTAATTTGCATTTCTCTAATGGCTAATGATCGAGAGCATTTTCTCATGTATCTGTTGGCTGCCTGAATATCTTCTTTAGTGAAATGTGTGTTCATATCCTTTGCCCACTTTTTGATTGGGTTGTTTGTCTTTTTGTGGTTGAGTTTTGACAGAATCATGTAGATTTTAGAGATCAGGTGCTGGTCGGAGATGTCATAGCTGAAAATTCTTTCCCAGTCTGTAGGTGGTCTTTTTACTCTTTTGGTGAAGTCTTTAGATGAGCATAGGTGTTTGATTTTTAGGAGCTCCCAGTTATCGGGTTTCTCTTCATCATTTTTGGTAATGTTTTGTATTCTGTTTATGCCTTGTATTAGGGCTCCTAGGGTTGTCCCAATTTTTTCTTCCATGATCTTTATCGTTTTAGTCTTTATGTTTAGGTCTTTGATCCACTTGGAGTTAGTTTTTGTGCATGGTGTGAGGTATGGGTCCTGTTCCATTTTTTTTGCAAATGGATATCCAGTTATGCCAGCACCATTTGTTAAAAAGGCTATCTTTTCCCCAATTAACTGACTCTGGTCCTTTGTCAAATATCAGCTGCTCATATGTGGATAGATCTATATCTGGGTTCTCAATGCTGTTCCATTGGTCTATGTGCCTGTTGTTGTACCAGTACCAGGCTGTTTTGACTACTGTGGCTGTATAATAGGTTCTGAAATCAGGTAGAGTGAGACCTCCCACTTTCTTCTTCTTTTTCAGTAATGCTTTACTTATCCGAGGCTTCTTTCCCTTCCATATGAAGTTGGTGATTTGTTTCTCCAACACTTTAAAAAATGACATTGGAATTTGGATCGGAAGTGCATTGTATGTATAGATGGCTTTTGGTAGAATAGACATTTTTACTATGTTAAGTCTTCCTATCCATGAGCAAGGTATGCTTTTCCACTTAAGTATGTCCTTTTGAATTTCTTGTAGTAGAGCTTTGTAGTTTTCTTTGTATAGGTCTTTTACATCTTTGGTAAGATTTATTCCTAAGTATCTTATCTTCTTGGGGGCTACTGTGAATGGTATTGATTTGGTTATTTCCTCTTCGGTGTTCTTTTTGTTGATGTAGAGGAATCCAAGTGATTTTTGTATGTTTATTTTATAACCTGAGACTCTGCCAAACTCTTCTATTAGTTTCAGTAGTTTTCTGGAGGATTCCTTAGGGTTTTCTGTGTATATAATCATGTCATCTGCAAATAGTGATAACTTTACTTCCTCCTTGCCAATCCGGATACCTTTTATTTCTTTGTCTAGCCGAATTGCCCTGGCTAGGACTTCCAGCACGATGTTGAATAAGAGCGGTGATAAAGGGCATCCTTGTCTGGTTCCCGTTCTCAAGGGAAATGCTTTCAGGTTCTCTCCATTTAGAGTGATATTGGCTGTTGGCTTTGCATAGATGCCCTTTATTATGTTGAGGAATTTTCCTTCAATTCCTATTTTGGTAAGAGTTTTTATCATAAATGGGTGTTGGACTTTGTCAAATGCCTTTTCTGCGTCAATTGATAAGATCATGTGGTTTTTGTCTTTTGTTTTATTTATGTGATGGATTACATTAATGGTTTTTCTGATATTAAACCAGCCTTGCATACCTGGTATAAATCCCACTTGATCAGGGTGAATTATTTTTTTGATGTGTTGTTGGATTCTATTGGCTAGAATTTTGTTGAGGATTTTTGCATCTATGTTCATGAGGGATATAGGTCTATAATTTTCTTTTTTTGTAATGTCTTTACCTGGTTTTGGTATCAGGGAGATGGTGGCTTCATAGAATGAGTTGGGTAGTATTCCGTCATTTTCTATGCTTTGGAATACCTTCAGAAGTAGTGGTGTTAACTCTTCTCTGAAAGTTTGGTAGAACTCTGCAGTGAAGCCGTCCGGGCCAGGGCTTTTTTTTGTTGGGAGTTTTTTGATTACCGTTCCAATCTCTTTTTTTGTTATGGGTCTATTTAGTTGTTCTACTTCTGAATGTGTTAGTTTAGGTAGGTAGTGTTTTTCCAGGAATTCATCCATTTCTTCTAGGTTTTCAAATTTGTTAGAGTACAATTTTTCATAATAATCTGAAATGATTCTTTTAATTTCATTTGGTTCTGTTGTGATGTGGTCCTTCTCGTTTCTTATTCGGGTTATTTGTTTCCTTTCCTGTATTTCTTTAGTCAGTCTAGCCAATGGTTTATCAATTTTGTTAATTTTTTCAAAGAACCAGCTTTTGGCTTTGTTAATTCTTTCAATTGTTTTTCTGTTCTCTAATTCATTTAGTTCAGCTCTAACTTTTATTATTTGTTTTCTTCTGGTGCCTGATGGATTCTTTTGTTGCTCACTTTCTATTTGTTCAAGTTGTAGGGACAGTTCTCTGATTTTGGCTCTTTCTTCTTTTTGTATGTGTGCATTTATCGATATAAATTGGCCTCTGAGCACTGCTTTTGCTGTGTCCCAGAGGTTTTGATGGGAAGTATTTTCATTCTCGTTGCTTTCTATGAATTTCCTTATTCCCTCCTTGATGTCTTCTATAACCCAGTCTTTTTTCAGGAGGGTATTGTTCATTTTCCAAGTATTTGATTTCTTTTCCCTAGTTTTTCTGTTATTGATTTCTAGTTTTATTGCCTTGTGGTCTGAGAAGATGCTTTGTAATATTTCGATGTTTTGGACTCTACAAAGGTTTGTTTTATGACCTAATATGTGGTCTATTCTAGAGAATGTTCCATGTGCGCTAGAAAAAAAAGTATACTTTGCAGCAGTTGGGTGGAGAGTTCTGTATATAAGTCAATGAGGTCAAGTTGGCTGATTGTTGTAAGTAGATCTTCTGTGTCTCTATTGAGCTTCTTACTGGATGTCCTGTCCTTCTCCGAAAGTGGTGTGTTGAAGTCTCCTACTATAATTGTGGAGGTGTCTATCTCGCTTTTCAATTCTGTTAAAATTTGATTTATGTATCTTGCAGCCCTGTCATTGGGTGCATAAATATTTAATATGGTTATGTCTTCCTGATCAATTGTCCCTTTTATCATTATATAGTGTCCTTCTTTATCTTTTGTGGTGGATTTAAGTCTAAAGTCTATTTTGTCAGAAATTAATATTGCTACTCCTCTTCTTTTTTGCTTATTGTTTGCTTGATATATTTTTTTCCATCCTTTGAGTTTTAGTTTGTTTGTGTCTCTAAGCCTAAGGTGTGTCTCTTGTAGGCAGCATATAGATGGATCGTGTTTCTTTATCCAGTCTGTGACTCTCTGTCTCTTTATTGGTGCATTTAGTCCATTTACATTCAGTGTAATTATAGATAAATAAGCGTTTAGTGTTGTCATTTTGATGCCTTTTTATGTGTGTTGTTGACAATTTCATTTTTCCACATACTTTTTTGTGCTGAGACGTTTTTCTAAGTAAATTGTGAGATCCTCATTTTCGTAGTGTTTGACTTTATGTTAGTTGAGTCGTTATGTTTTTCTTGGCTTTTATCTTGAGTTGTAGAGTTGTTATACCTTTTTGTGGTTACCTTATTATTTACCCCTATTTTTCTAAGTAAAAACCTAACTTGTATTGTTCTATATCGCCTTGTATCACTCTCCATATGGCAGTTCAATGCCTCCTGTATTTAGTCCCTCTTTTTGATTATTGTGATCTTTTACCTATTGACTTCCATGATTCCCTGTTATGTGTATTTTTTTTTTTAATTAATCTTAATTTGTTTGTTTTTGTGATTTCCCTATTTGAGTTGATATCAGGACGTTCTGTTTTGTGTCCTTGTGTTGTGCTGATATCTGATATTATTGGTTTTCTGACCAAACCATATCCTTTAGTATTTCTTGTAGCTTTGGTTTGGTTTTTGCAAATTCTCTAAACTTGTGTTTATCTGAAAATATCTTAATTTTGCCTTCATATTTCAGAGAGAGTTTTGCTGGATATATGATCCTTGGCTGGCAGTTTTTCTCCTTCAGTGCTCTGTATATGTCGTCCCATTCCCTTCTTGCCTGCATGGTTTCTGCTGAGTAGTCTGAACTTATTCTTTTTGATTCTCCTTTGAAGGAAATCTTTCTTTTCTCCCCAGCTGCTTTTAAAATTTTCTGTTTATCTTTGGTTTTGGCAAGTTTGATGATAATATGTCTTGGTGTTTTTCTTTTTGGATCAATCTGAAATGGGGTTCGATGAGCATCTTGGCTAGATATCCTTTCGTCTTTCATGATGTCAGGGAAGTTTTCTGTCAGGAGTTCTTCAACTATTTTCTCTGTGTTTTCTGTCCCGCCTCCCTGTTCTGGGACTCCAATCACCCACAGGTTATCCTTCTTGATAGAGTCCCACATGATTCTTAGGGTTTCTTCGTTTTTTTAAATTCTTTTATCTGATTTTTTTTCAGCTATGTTGGTGTTGATTCCCTGGTCCTCCAGATGTCCCAGCCTGCATTCTAACTGCTCGAGTCTGCTCCTCTGACTTCCTATTGCGTTGTCTAATTCTGTAATTTTATTGTTAATCTTTTGGATTTCTACATGCTGTCTCTCTATGGATTCTTGCAACTTATTAATTTTTCCACTATGTTCTTGAATAATCTTTTTGAGTTCTTCAACAGTTTTATCATTGTGTTCCTTGGCTTTTTCTGCAGTTTGCCTTATTTCATTTGTGATGTCTTGAAGCATTCTGTAAATTAGTTTTTTATATTCTGTATCTGATAATTCCAGGATTGTATCTTCATTTGGGAAAGATTTTGATTCTTTTGTTTGGGGGGTTGGAGAAGCTGTCATGGTCTGCTTCTTTAAGTGGTTTGATATGGATTGCTGTCTCCGAGCCATCACTGCGAAACTAGTTTTTCCAGAAAATCCGCTGTGTCCAGTCCAAATCCTGGCGGGACGGTTCCCCATCTGGGACGCTGCTCTCCCCACTCCAAGACCAGTCACTGCCTCCCGGGGACTTCTCCCACCGGCTGCGTCGCCAAGCCACCCGCGCGAACTGGCTGGGCCCCCTCCCGGTGTTAGTTCAGGGGGTGGAGCAGCTCTCTGTGCTTGCACTGTACCTGACTGGTACGCTGGCTCCAGGCTCTGAAAACAATCGCTGCTTCCCCGTATTAGTTCGTTCTCCATCTCTAAATCTGTGTTTCTTGTTCAGGGTTCGTAGATTGTTATGTATGTGATCGATTCACTTGTTTTTCCATGTCTTTGTTGCAAGAGGGATCGGAGGTAGCATCTGCCTTGTCTGCCATCTTGGCCCCGCCTTCTGACCATCATTCTTGATGTGGCTTGCTGGTGCCAGAGAGGACAATAGGAATATCGTTTTCAAAGAATTGTGGTTGTGTGTTTCAACCTAACTAGTGGCTCCCTTAGTGATTGGTTCAGGAGCTTGCCTTGGTTCCACCCACCTTCTCAGGGCTGAGCTGGCCTTGAGGATGGCATTTGTCAAATGCATTTAAAGCTAAATATACTAGCCACAGCCACCTAGGGCAGGTGGTAACAGACAGGGCAAGCACAAACAAACTGAAAATCCTGAGAAAGAAAAAGCTGGGGAAGGAGATATATGAAGGAATAAGGGATTTGAAAGCCACGGTGCATACCAGGGAATCTGGAAGGTCACATGTATGACTGGGACCAGACACATGTACAGTAAAGGCCTGAGAAGGTCTAAGCTTCCACTTGAGGTTGACCTTTACACTCCACACAAGCAGGAAATGAAGCTAAGAGAGTTGAAAACAACCTGGTTAGGAATTGAAGCAGTGTCTCAACACAGAACTAATCTACAAGCAACAGTAAATTTTACTTGTTTATTTTTTGCTCCAAGCATTAAGAAAATCTCTGTCAAATCCCTAGCTGGTAGGAAATGGTAATGGAACAGAAACTTCAGAGACCGTACATAACAAAGAATACAGTCTTTACAAAAATAGTTTACAAAATATCACTAAACAAACAACTAAAACCTGCAACAAGCAGCAACAACAAATCTGGGAGGATGGATAATCTCATTTCCAAAGTTATCACACTATATTATTAAAAATGTCCATAATTCAACAGTGACAACAACAAAAATGCATGCAAAAAAAAAAAAAAAAAGCATGGCTCATTCACAGGGGAAAAAAGATATTAATAGAAACTGTCCTTGAGGAAGCACAGGCATTGGACTTATTAGACAAAGACTTTCAATCAACTGTCTTAAATATGCTCAAAGACCTAAGGGAAACTATGGGCAAAGGACTAAAGAAAACCAAGAGAACAATGTCTCACCAAATACAGAAGAATATCAATAAGACAAAGAAATTATGAAAAGGAATCAAATAGTAATTCTGGACCTGAAAAATGTAATAACAGAAATGAAGGATTCATTAGAAGAGTTCAACAACAGATTTGAGCAGGAAGAAAACAGACTAAGCAAACCTGAAGACAGATCAATTAAGACTGTCCAGCCTGAGAAGCAGAAAGGAAAGAGAATTAAGTAAACTGAACAGTGCCTAAGAGACCTTTGGGACATCGTTAAACATACCAACATACACATTATGGGAGTCCCAGAAGGAGAGGAGAAAGAAAAAAGGGCAGAAAGAATATTTGAAGAGATAATAGCCAAAAAATTCTCAAATTTGATGAAAGACATGAATCTCTGCATCCAAGAAGCTCAAATAACCCCAAGTAGAATAATCAAAGTAAACCACTAAAAGAAGCACGTTATAATTAAATTGTCAAAAGTCAAAGACAAGTTGAGAATTTTGAAAGCAGCAAGACACAAGCAACTAGTCACACATAAGGGATTCTCAATAAGGTTAAAAGAAGATTTATCATCAGAAACCTTGGAGGCAGTGGGATGACACACAAAATACTGGAAAAAAAAATGTCCACCAAGAATTTGGTATCCAGCAAAACTGTCCTTCAAATCAATAAGGGAGAAATTAAGATATTTCCAGATAAACAAAAGCTGAAGGAGTTCATTGCTAGTAGGCTTGCCCAACAAGAAATGTTAAAGGGGTTCTTCAGAACAAAATGAAAGGACACTAAACAGTAACTTAAAGCCTTATTTAAAAAAAAAAAAAACAAACAGCAAAGATAACTACATATGTAAATATAAAAACCAACATTAGTTGTATTTTTGGTTTGTATCTCCTCTCCTTTTCTTATTTTTTTCTATATGATTTAAAAGACAAATGCATAAAACAATAAATATAAGTCTATACACAAAGTACAAGGATGTAACTTCCAACAATAACAACATACAAAGGGGGGGAAATTGTATCAGAGCAGAGTTTTCGTATATGATTGAAGTTAAGTTGGTGTTACTTCAAACTGGATTGTTACATATATAAGATGTTGATTGTAATCTCCAGGGTAACCACTAAGAAAATAACTAAAAAATATACCAAAAAATGAAGTGAGAAGGGAATTAAAACAGTACGCTAGAAAAAAGTAATTAAACACAAAAGAAGACAATAACAGAGGAATTGAGAAACTAAAAAGAAATAAGACATATAGAAAATAAATAGTAAATTGCCAGAAGTAAGTCCTGCCTTATCAGTAATTACTTTAAATGTAAAAGGGTTAAACTCTCCAGTTAAAAGACAGAAACTGTCATAATGGATTAAAAAATAAATGCTCCAATTATATGCTGCCTACAAGAGATTCACTTTAAGTCCAAAACACAAATAGGTTGAAGATGAAAGGAGGAAAAAGATATTTCATGCAAATAGCAACAAAAGAAAACTAAGGTGGCTATACTAACATTAGACAAAATAAAGTTTAAGTCAAAAATTGTTAGAAGAGACAAGAAGGACATTATATATTGTTTAAAAAGTCAATCCATAAAGAAAATATAACACTTACATATATATACAAACAACAAGAGCCCCGAAATATATGAATCAAAAATTGACAGAATTGAAAGAGAAATAGACAATTCTATGGACGGAATCCCACTTTCAACAATGAATAGAAAAACTAGACTGAAGATCAGTAAGAAAATAGAGAACTCAACAAATGCTATAAACCCAACAGACATATACAGAACAGTCCATTGAACAAGAGCAGAATATACATCCTTCTCAAGTGCACACAGAACATTCTCCAGGATAGGCCATATGCCACAAAACAAGCCTCAATAAATGTAAAAAGATTGAAATCATACAAAGTATTTTCTCTGACCACATAAAACGAAAACCTGGAAAACTTACAAATATATGGAAATTAAAAAACATGCTCTTAAGCAGTCAATGAGCCAAAGAAAAGATTACAAGGGAAATTAGAATATACTTTGAGATTAATGTAAATGAAAATGCAATATACTAAAACTTATGGGATGTCATGAAAGCAGAGCTCGGAGGGAAATTTACAGTTGTATAAACAAATCCACCCAAGTTGCAGAATACAAGACTGACACACAAAATCAGTGGTGTTTCTATACATGAGCAATGAACAGCCAGAAAAGCAAAATAAGAAAACAATTAAGAAGGCAAATGCATAAGACAAGAATGATCTATCTATTGAAAGGCGTAAGTATTGGAAAGGAAAAATTGTATTTGTTTATAGCTTACATGATTGTATATTAAAAATACTAAGGAATCTACCAAAAATGACTAGAGCTAATACACGAACTTAGTAAGGTTGCAGGATATAAGGTCAATATACAAAATCCAATTGTATTTTTATATAGTAGCAAATAAAATAATACAATTATAAAATAAAATGTAAAACTATACCATTTACAATAACATAATTAGAAATAAATGTAACAAAATATGAAAAAACCTCTACACTGAAAACCACAAAAGTAAGCTGAGAGAAATGAAAACTCAAACCAAACCCATTGCTGTTGAGTCAATTTAGACTCACAGCAACCCTATAAGACAAAGTGGAACTGCCCCCACATGGTTTCCAAGGAGCAGTTTGTGGATTCAAACTGCCGACCTTTTTTGCTTAGCAGCTGAATGCTTAACGACTGCACCACTACGGCTCTGAGAGAAATGAAAGAAGGCTTAAATAAATGGAGAGATGTACCATGTTCATGGATTGAAAAAACTCAGTATTATTCAGATATTCATTCTCCAAATTAATACATAAATTCAACCTCAAACAAAATTTTATATAAATGTGCAATCTGATTCTGAAATTCGTATGGAAATAACAGGGGACTTTGAATAGCCAAAACAATCTTGAGGGAAAAAAGAAAAATATTGAAGGACTCATATCACCATTTCAAAGATTTACTGTAAAGCCATAGTAGTAATTGAGCAGTATGGTAATAAAATGTATAAACAAATAGATCAATAAAACAGAATAGAGAGCCCAGAAATAGACCCACACATAAACAATCATTTGATTCTCAACAAAGTCATCAAGGCAATTCAACAAAGAAAGAAAAGTCTTTTCAGCAAATAGTGCTGAGTCAGCTGGATAAAAATATGGGAAAAAGAACCTTAAACCCCTATCTCATACCATACACAAAAAATTAATTGAGATAGACCACAGACCTAAATGTAAAAGCTAAAACTATGAAAATCTAAAAGAAAATATAGCAGAATATCTTCCCTATTGGGGAATTGGCAAAGCTTAATTAGACAAGACTCGGAAAGTAATAACAGTAAAAAAAAAAAAAAGGAAATAAGCTTAGATTCCAAAAAATTTAAAAAACTAGCCACCAAGACATCATTAAGAATATTAACAGGAAAGCCATGGACTGGGAAAAATTATTTCCAAAACTTATACCTGATGAAAGAATGGCAAACAGAATATATAAAGAACTCCTACAGATCAATAATATGAATACAGTGTAATTAAAAATAGACACAATATGTGAACAGACACTTCACAAAGGAACATACGCCAATGGCCAAAAAGCATATGAACAGTTCTCAACCTTTTTGATCACGGGAGGGAAAACACAAATCATAACCCCAGTGAGTTACTTGTACATGCTCATCACAATGACTAAAAGGAAAAAGACTGACAATACAACATGCTGGCAAAAATCTGGGAGTGGAAACTGTACAATCACTCTGGATAAATGTCTGAAGTGAACACATACTACCTATGACCCAGTCATTCCTCTACGAGGAAGTGTTTACCCAGGGAGATGAGAAGATACACGTACAAAAAATACATGTACATAGAATGTTCATAGAAGCATTAGTCAGAATAGACCCAAACTGGAACCATCCAAATGTTTGTCGACAGATGAATTACAAATTACAGGATACTCAGCAAGTAAAACTAACAAGCTAAACATGGAGGGATCTCAAAAATACAATGTTGCGCAAAGAGAGCCAGACATGAAAGACTACATATGCATGATCCCAATTACCTGAAGTCCAAAACAGCTAAAATGGATCTGTGTTGTAGAAACCAAAAACATTGGCTGCCTATGGTGGGAGGGACAGGAGTACATGGCAGAGGGCACCAGGGAAATGTTCTATGTCTTAACCAGGGTATTAGTGACACACTTATCAAAACTCATTAAACTGCATACTTGAGATCTTTGCATGCCAGTGTTTGAAATTTTATCTCAGTGTCTAAAAAGTACTTATTAAAAACACATAAACACACACAGAGAGAATTCAAAGGATTAGCTGCCTATGCTTGCTGCCTTGCTGATCCTTGGCCCTAGCCAGTTTCTAGAATGCTCGCATCCACCAAGTGGTTTCACACACATCACTCAGATGTCTAGGAAATAAAGAAGGAATCAGAAATTCCATTTCACAAATGAAAAAATATGTGACTAAATCAGTATGCAACAGTGCAGGTATCTGATGGTGGGTAAGTCATGGTATTGGGATGTTTGTATTTTTATTACTGAATTGTAGGAGTCCTTATATCTTTTACATATCCTGGTAGCAATCATACCAGCAGTATTAACTACTACTAAATATAATAAACTAAAAACCAAGGCCAGTGCCTTCAAGTCAGTTTCAACTCATGGCAACCACATGTGTTATAGAATTGTGCTCCATAGGGTTTTCTTGGCTGTAATCTTTACAGAAGCATATCTCCAGGCCTTTCTTCTGTGGCACCACTGGGTGGCTTTAAACAGCCAACTTTTAGTACCCATTGCCCCTGAGTCAATTCAGACTCGTAGAGACCCTATAAGACAAAGAAGAACTGCCCCATAGGGTTTCCAAGGCTGTAATCCTCACAACTGGATCAATAAGCAGCATCACGATAAAAGGAGAAAATACTGAAGTTGTCAAAGATTTCGTTTTACTTGGATCCACAATCAACGCCCACGGAAGCAGCAATCAAGAAATCAAATGATGTATTGCATTGGACAAATCTTCTGCAAAAGACCTCTTTAAAGTGTTAAAAAGCAGAAATGTCATCTTGAGAACTAAGGTGTGCCTGACCCAAGCCATGGTATTTTCAATCACCTCACAAACACATGAAAGCTGGATGATGAATAAGGAAGACCGAAGATGTATTGATACCTTTGAATTATGACGTTGGAGAAGAACACTGAATATACCACGGACTGCCAGAAGCATGAACAAATGTGTCTTGGAAGGCGTACAACCAGAATGCTCCTTAGAAGCGAGGATGGTGAGACTTCATCTCACATGCTTTAGATGTGTTATCAGGAGGGACCAGTCCCTGAAGAAGGACATCGTGTTTGGTAGAGGGTCAGCAAACAGGAGGAAGACCCTCAAGGAGATGGACTGACACAGTCGCTGCAACAATGGGTTCAAGCATGACAATGATTGTGAGGATGGCGAAGGACCGGGCAGTGTTTTATTCTGTTGTACATGGGTCACTATGAGTTGGAACCAACTCGGTGGCACCTAACAACAACAATTTTAATACCAGTAGTCTGCCACATCTTTCTGCCACAGAGTGGCTGGTGGGTTTGAGCCACTGACTTTTCCGTTAGCAGCCAAACACTTAACCACTGCACCACCAGGGTTCCTCAACCGTTAGTAGACAGGTGCAAGCTCTTTCGCCAACCAGAGACCTAATAATAATAGTAGTTACTTTATAGTGAATGATTAAAGTATATCAGGTCTTGCGTTATTTCCCTCAGTATCTTTTCTGGAACTGGTTCATACCACCTTGCATGAGTCAATTGTTTCATTTTCTAAAATGTTGAGGAGTCGTTAAACACAGCCATTATTAAAAGCTAAATTACACAAACCTAGAATTAAATATATTTTTTAAAAAGGTAATAAATGCTCAAAACTTATCACTTCCTAGTTATTTCCCTATTATCTTGAGGTTATTTACATCTATTGTATCTCTTGGGTGAAAATACCATATACTCGTGTGCTACTGGGCACCTCTTCACAACTCCACTATCGGTACTATCACATTAGTAGCTTGAAATTGACCATGGTGGGAGTATTTACACCATGGAAATCAGCTAACACTACAAAGCAGGGTTTGGTTTATTGTCTAGGCTTAAAGAAGTGTCAAAGAAAATGTTAATAATACATATTAAACTTAAAAGTGTGTCCTGCCTATAGCCGTCATATTGCCAATAGTAGAAAACATGGAGGGCATGCCCTTCCAATATTCAAAAACTGTTACTCAAAAGCATTCTGGGAGGCTACTTGGCTACACGGAATTTACAATAAAATAATACTTTATTATTAGTTGTAAATTGTGTGTTACATTCATTTACATCTGTAAAGTTTATAATAAACTTACATATATGTGCATATATATACGCACACAATTTTTCATCAAGTCAGTTGTCAAGTCAGCACATTTCTGATCTCATTTTGATCTCAAAAGAAACATAGAAGGTAGAAATAGTATGTGTTTTATGGAAAGGAAATGGAGGCTCAGTAAAGTTAAGCAACTTGTTCAAGGTCAGAGCTGACTGTCTTCCATGCCCAGATATTTATCCATCATGAGATAAGAGCAGCTTCTTACAAACTCCAGTAGTCCAAGACATGTCATTCCATTGCTAGAAGAGACCTCGGAGATCACATCAACTAATGCCTCTCCCCTGGTGGCGTAGTGGTTAAGAGCTACTGTGTGCTACAGCTGCTAACAAAAGGTTGGTGGTTTGAATCCCAGGAACTCCTTGGAAACTCTCTAGGGCAATTCCACTCTGTCCTATAGGGTTGCTATGAGTTGGAACCAACTCAATGGCAATGGGTCTAATGCCGCTCCGATTCCCATTTTATAGCGTGAAAAACTGAGGCTCAGAGAAAGGAAAGTCTCAACCAAATTCAGGGACTGGTGGCACAGCTGGGACATGTTCTCATTTGTGTCACCTCTGCCCTGGTGCTTGCTTCGGGGAAGGGGCTTGTCAAAGATGCAGGAAGGGGTTTGATGGCCCGCCTCCCTTCTGGCCCAGTAGCCTTCAAGTGCCCACCAGAGGGCCTGGCACAGAGGGGCACCCAACAACTGTTTGCCCAGCAAAGGCACAGGGAGTCTGATTGCATATACTCAGGTTAGCAAAGAACATCAAGGGATCTTCTCTAAATCAGATCAAATTCCTCCTCCAAATGCCCAGCCAGCAGGCCTGGCCAGAAATCCAGCCTCAACTACTCTTCGCTCCCCATGAGCCCAGGGGGTCCACTGGTCCAGCAAATGGGAGGGCCCCGCTGTCTTCTACCACCATGGCTGCCCTATGGCTCCACTTTGAGCCACTCTGGGTGCACCCTGCCACCATTCCCAAGCCACCAAATTACCTGGGAAGGTGGATGTGCCCCAGATACATGGTGTGACACACACACATTCACACACATCTAGACCCCACAGAGATTCACACACCGACACACAGTCACACACTGACAGCGACACTCATATGGATACAGGCACTTCTGCACACCTGAAGACTAGACAACACCACACCCAGACACCTCAGACACACGCCTACCAACACTCACAGACACACCCTGACCTGACTATTATGGATAGGTATTAGGGACTAGGAAGAAAGGCCTGGCCATCTACTTCCGAAAATCAGCCATTGAAAACCCTACGCATCACAACAGCCTGATCCACAACCCATCACGGTGATGGCAAAGGGCCCGGCAGCACTTCGTTCCATTGTATGTGAGGTCGCCATGAGTAGGTGCCGACTCCCCAGCAACTAACGACAACAACTTTACGTGTTATGTAAAGGTATCACGTATACACACACACACACACACGCACACTCATACACCACGGCACAGGCCCAGATATTTGCTGAGGTTTGAGTATACACGCAAGAAGAGGTATACACTCACAAAGACAGGCAGACGCCAACTCACGCACACATTCTCATCCGGACATCACGGACACACACTGTCCCTGCAGCAGAGACTGGCCTGGGCACCTCGTTCACAGACACACGCACTCCCACACTCGCAGGCAGACCCGCGTAGACAGGCACACACTTGCATCTGGGTAGCACACACACCCCCAGGGTCCACACCCAGCTGCACACTCAAATGCAGGTGGGTTTGCACACCCAGAAACACGTGCTAGAAAGCTACACAGACGCCAGCACAGGTGCACACGTGCACACGTACGCACATGCACACGCCCTCACTCTCACGCACCAAGCACGCAGAGATGAACGCAGGCACCCGCCCTGTCCCCGGCCTGCTCTGTTCCCTGGTCCATGCTGCCACACAGTGGAGACGCAGCATCCTCCTGGCACCCCTCCCGCCCACCCCATCGGCTCCCCCCACTCTGGCCCAGGCAGTCACATGGACGAAAAGACAAAAATATAGATGGGGCTGGGGGGAGCGGTGGGTAGTGAGGAAGGGAAGGGGCAGAAGATGAAATAATAATACTGCTGGGTTTGTTCATTTCGGTGATAATTAGCGGTGCATTCGCGCCGCCTCACCGGCCTCTCCCGGCTGATCCCGCGTGATGGATGCCTGGTGGTGCTGAATGCAAATTAGCATAATTTCATTACCGAGGGACCCGTGAAAAGGTTCAATTATAGAGCAATCTCATTAATACCAGGGCTTGTTAAACTAATAGAAAGAGACAGGCCCTGCAGCTCAGAGAGGCAGGCATGTGCTCGGAATACAATCAATGCCAAAACCCCTAGTACCTGGGCCACGCCTCGCTCTCTGGGACCTGCCCCCAGGACCCTGCAGACCTGGGCTCCAGACACCCTGACATCAGAGGAATAGCGCCTCCCAGCTGGATCAGCCTTCACAAATCACCTAGTCCCAGGTCATAGGTGGGGAGACTGAGGCCCAAAGAGGGGAAGGGACTCACCCCAGGTCAGTGGCACAAAAGGGGCAAGCAGAGCTGCAGAGGGTCATTCCAGGGGTTGCTCAGTCCCATTTCAGGGGTTCGCCCCATGACACATAACCTTTCAGATGCCTTTCTTACACCATGACTCAGTTTTCCCACCCCATGGGTCTGCTCAGCATCTTTTTTTTCTCTATAAATTGTAGCAAAGAAACGCACCTGCCTCAGCCCTTTCACTAGCTGGATCCAGCGACTTTGGCGCCCAGCTCCCCAAGAAAAGGCCTCTGTTAGGGCCCTCTTCAAGCTGAAGCCTTGGCCCACGTAAGACATACAAAACCTGAGGCCACCTCGGACACCATTCCCTTCGTCCCTCCTTCCTTTCATCCCCCTCTCCCTCTACTGAGCCCCTGTCTAGAAACTAAAGAACCTGGCAGAAACAGCTCCTGTGGAGGGAGGATCTTCCCTTCCTCCCTGGACATAGGCCCTTGGCATAAGAAGAATTTTTAGGGCTATCATAGTCACCCCCTTATCTGACTTCAGCAAAAATGGGTCATGCTTGGCAGTTGACCTTAACTGCCCTCCCCAGGAGCCCTTTGCAATGACCTCATGCCTCAGCTCTCTCCCCTACCCGGGTATGGTACGCACACCGCACACCGAGTTGGGTCATATGAATTTGCTGTATTTTTTATCACCTCTGTAATATTTGATTTTTTTCTGCAATTGTAAGTAAAACAGCCAAGTCCCAAAATACCCCCGAGTTGGAGAATGACTCACACTGTATATTACTGAACACATAAAAATATGCAGTGACTCAGAAGGGCCCAGCAGAAGTGACAGGCCCCACAAAAGGCCTCATTGTTCCTATCATAAAGGTAAGGGGGAGGAAGGGAGGCGGTCCCAGAGGCAGACGGCCTGCCCTGGCTATGGCTACTGACACTTGTCAGATGGCCTGTCAGCCTTGGTGAGTTTTGATTCCCTCCTTAATGACATGATAAAGCCAGATAATCTCAGAAGAGAAAAAGTGCTGGAGATCTTCATTTCTAGTTGAAAGTGTGGGCAGGATGGGGAGAGGCAACTTTGAAGACCATAAAAACAAAGGCAAAAAAACAGTTGCCATCAACTCGATTTTAATTCAAGATAAGCCCATATGTGTCAGAATAGAACTGGGTTCTATAGGGTTTTCAAGGCTGTGGCCTTTTAGAAACAGATCACCAGGCCTTTCCTCCAAGGCACCTCTGGGTGGGTTCAAACCGCCAATCTTTCAGTTAGTAGTTGAACACTTGACCGATTGCAACACCGAGGGACTCCTAGTTGGGCCATGTTGTTGTTGTTAGGTGCTGTTGAGTTAGTTCCAACTCAGAGCAACCCCACATACAACAGAAGGAAACACAGCCCAGTCAGTCCTGTGCCATCCTCACAATGATTGGTATGCTTAAGCCCATCATTGCAGCCATTGTGTCAATCCTTCTTGTTGTGGGTCTTTCTCTTTTTCACTGACCCTCTACTTTACCAAGTCTCTCCTTCTCCAGGAGGGACTGGTCCCTCCTGATCACACGTCCAAAGCACCGGAGACCAAGTCTCACCATCCAAGGAGCACTCCGGCTCTAATTCTTACAAGACAGATGTGTTCTTTCTTCTGGCAGTCCGTGGCCTATTCAATATTCTTTCCCAACACCATAATTCAAAGGCATCAATTCTTCTTTGGTCTTCCTTATTCATTGACCAGCTTTCCCGCGCAGATGAGGTGATTGAAAACACCATGGTTTGGTGTTTTCCTTAAAGTGATATTGTTGCTTTTTAACACTTCAAAAAGATCTTTTGCAGCAGATTTGCCCAATGCAATCCACCTTTTGATTCCCTGACTGCTGCTTTCATGGGTGTTGGCTGTGGATCCAAGCAAAGTGAAATCCATGGGACCCCAAAATCCAGGATGCACGCAATAAAGCCACAGGATTTCTAGCCAGACTGACACTCCCTCCCCTTGCAAGGCGCCACGGAGGAGCCTGCGGTTGGGGACAGAACACAAGAGGAGGGACACGGTGATGAGAGAAAGGCTCCAAGGCCCAACGCCTGGGTTCCTATTAACAGTGCTGACGAGCCTGTAGAGCTGGAGGGGAAGCAGGGTCCCGAGAGCCTCATCTTACTGTGGGAACTTCAGCAGTTAAGTCCAGAGTCGCTGGACCAAGAAAGAGAGGGGAAGGTCTAGTCCGCAAAGTTACAAAGGTAACCACTGGAAGCACCGAAAATTAATAACAGGAGGCTGTGGGGGAGTGGAGGGGACCTGCATGTGAGCGAAATCCTCATCTATCATAGCAGAAAGTCAATAGATAATGTCTGAAACTGATGAATCAGGAAATAGTGGCAGACGCACATTATTTAGAGATATGTGGAATGGTTAGGAGACAAGGCTGGGAGTTAACATGGGGAGCAGACTGGGTGGGGAGGGCTGAGAAGGGACTGGGCTTTGTATCGGGAGCCACACAGGGCTATTTCATTTGTTTTAATATTTTATTAAAAAGCCATGATTTGTGCTCTTGACTGTGCCTCAATTCACCCTTCCCCATTGCCCTGCATGGTTTCAGTCACTCCCTGAGTATCCAAGTGGGAGGATATCTGTGCAGGCATGTGCACATGTGCGTGTGTGTGTGTACATGGATGTGTGTATGCACATGTGTGAGTGTGTGTACATGCATGTTCATGTGTGCATTTGTGCGTGTGCATGTGCATATGTGCAGGTGTGTATGCATCGGCGTGTTTGTGCATGTGTGTGCATGTGTGTGTACACAGATGTGTGTATGCATAGGCGTGTTTGTGTATACGTGTGTATGGCATGCACGGGTGTGTGTGTGTGTGTGTGTGTGCGCACTTCCACCTGTGCCATGCTCAGGACTTTCCAATAGTCTGCTTTGGACATATTCCCCATTCTACTGGGTGACAGCGCCCCAGCCTCTTTCTCATCTGTACAATGGAAAGCTTGAGCTAGGGCCCTGTCCCTCTGACAGTCTGAGGTTTGTTGATGACAGCTTAGAGTTTAAAGTCAAAAGACCCAGATTTTAGTCCCAGTTCTGCCACTTCCTGGCTGTGTGGCTTTGAACAAGTCACTCAAACTCTCTGCATCTCAGTCTTCTCTCTAAAGTAAACAGACTCATCTCAGGACACAGCGGGAGGACAGTGGGTCTAGGAGGGGCTTGTCAGCTGTGGAGCTGTGGAGATCGTGGGGTTGCTGTGAGCGGGTCTTCTGTTCTTCTGCCCCCTCCACTCATATGGTACCACCTCTGCCCGTTTCACCACCTCCCCCCTTCCCTGCACCTTCCTTTCCCTCATTTTCTCTTCTGTGTGGGAGTCCCTCAGTGGTGCACATGGTTAACACACTAGGCTGTTAACTAAAAGGATGATGGCGGTTCAAGTGTGCTCCTGGCAATCTACTTCCAAAGAACCAGCCATTGAAAACCCTACGGAGCACAGTTCTCTGACACATGCGGGGTCGCCATGGGTCAGAGTCAACTCAACAGCGACTGGTTTTTTGGTGACCATTGGCAAGAAGTAGCTTAAAGGCATCAACTACAGTGAAGGATCAGGAGATGGAGTGGAGCAAGATTAGAAAGGGAGATACCCGGGATGCAGTGGGCAGGAGGACGGTGCAAGAAAGGGGCACCAAATAGGGCTCTGTGCTAGTCAGTACTCATTGAACTGCGAGTAGCACGACCCAATTCAAACTGGCTCAAGCAAAAAAGAGAATTGATTGGTTTATTTAACTGGGAGCCCAATACCGTCTTCAGGCATGGATGGATCCAGAGGTTCAAGCAATGTCTTCAAGAATCTGTCTCTCTCTCCAGGTCTCAGTTCTGATCTACTCTGTGTTAACTTCAATGACAGGCAGGCTTGTTTCAAGTGGTACGAAGGGTGGTCTTCCATGGTCTCCACACTTCGTAATATTAAAAGATGTTCTCTCTCCCAGCATCCCTAGCAACTCTCCCCAAAGAAACTCTGATAGACCCTCCCTGAATCACATGTACAGCTCTGGACCAATCATTTTCAGACACATGAGGTATTCTGATTAGCTGGCTCAAATCACATGATCTGCTCTGAGGCAGAGACGCAGGACCCTTGATTGGCGGTCTCACCAGAATCACTTGGAGGAGGGGGAAGAAGCCGTTCCCAAAAGAGAGAAAGGGAGGGGAAGACGTGGAGTCACTTCTGGTCAAAGTGCTTGATCAGCGAGTGGGGGTTGGGGAAGGAAGGTGAGGTCTACACATGCTGTGCTGCTAGCCCGACAAGGAGCCATGACCTTTAGCAGCTCATGGGATGTAGGTTGAAGTTTGAGGGTGAGAACCAGGTCAGGCTGGAGGCCATGAAGGTGAAGAACCCAGAGGAGCAGGGGACCAGAAGCCCCAAGTGCACCTCACAGTGTAGAGAACAAATCAGTGCCCTACTCACACCCTGAGTTCCTGATCCCTGGCTTGGATATCCCAGAGAAAGGCAAATGAGGCTCTGCAGCCCACCTGGGCACTCAGGGTCCTGGTCCCCAGGTCCCCAGCACCTGTTGGCCATCTTCATGAGGAAGATCACAAACAGTGGGCTCCTCTGCCCCAGGCTTGTTGCTAACACTCTATCAAGAGGCCTACCACCACCCCATCATCCGCCAACCCAGGGCTCACAGGTCTTCCTGACCTTGACCTGAGGTGGAAGAGGGTCACAATGGGCCCATTTATTGATCTATGACGATGTGCTAGGCATCTTAGCTGCGTTATCTCATTTGATCTTTATTCCAAATCTATGATTTATCCCCATTTTGCAGATAAGGAAATTGAGGTTCAAAGAGATTAAACAAACTGTCTGGGATCACACAGAAAGTGGTGATGTACAGCAAACTCCGAAGCCTATGCTATACATAAAAGGTTGGTTTTTATATGGAAATACTTAGATCGTTCTTCCCAAGGGCCAGGAACTGTCCCAAATACTCTCCGCACATCATCCCATTTAATCCTCACATCAATCCCATGAGATAGATACTGTTGTTATGCCCTGAAGTCAACTTTCCTGAAGAGGCTTGAGATCAAGATTCTCAGTATTTCAGTTTCCTCATCTGTAAAAGGGGCTCAGAGTTGGGGCAGAGACACTTAGATGCTTGAAGGGAGGGGAAAGGGGTGTGGGATGAGAGCCAAAGAGAGACAGATGAGAGAGAACCATGCCGAGCCTGGGCACCCCCATCCCCAGAGCGAAGTGAGGGGAGGGTCTCCGGCGGGGCAGAGGGCGAGGCTGGCCAGGACTGGGTTCAGCAGCCCATTGTGCACTGCCTGCTGGTCCAGGCCCAGCCGCCCTACAGCGGTCACTGGAGGGATCTCCGGGAGTGGGACACAGAGAGATTTTCTCCCTCCAGGGCAGAGGAAAAATGGGAGTTCAGGGGCCAGGGAGCGGGGAGGGGCTGCTTAGAGATAAAAATGTAGTTTCAGACCAGTCAGGGGTCTAATCTGAACTGCTGTCCCTCTACCCAGGACTGCCTGTCCAGAACAGAAAAGCCCTTCTTGCCATCAGCCCTGCTCTCACACCTGCCATAGCTCCCCAGTGCCCCAGCAGAAAGTCGACCTGTCTCAGCCCAGCTCCAGGGCCCTTTGCTCCTCTCCCCAACACCCCCCGCCCCCACCCCGCTTCCTCTGCACTCGACCACATGACCATCCCCTCCTCCCTCTAGGATGGCTGCCTCCGGGCCTTTGATTCAGCCTGCTCCCTACACATAGAACACCTTTCTCCCCCACTACAGCCCCCAAACTGAGCCATCCTTCAAAGCCTGGCTCAAATGTGGGACTACCCAGGGCTGAGCCCCTGCTCTCATCCCAGGACTTCGTCCCCTCAGATTTTCTTCCACTTATTTCCAAAGCTTATGGAAACCCTGGTGGCCTAGTGGTTAAGTGCTACAGCTGCTAACCAAAAGGTTGGCAGTTTGAATCCACCAGGCACTCCTTGGAAACTCGATGGGGCAGTTTTACTATTTCCTATAAGGTCACTGTGAGTCAGAATCGACTCGATGGCAACGGGTGTTTTTTTGTTGTTGTTGTTGTTTATTTCCCAAGCTTAGCTTCCATTCTATGTCTTCCAAAATCCATTTCCCCAAACTTGGCTAGTAACTGATATCTCCCTAGCTCTCCTTCGATGCTTCAGTTTCCACATCTGGAAATGTGAATAATGATGGTATCTATATCCTAGAGTGGCTGTGACAATGAAAATGAGATCATGCTGGCGAGATGCTTAGAACACAGCCTGGTACTTTGTAAGAACTTGGTAAATGTTAGCTGTTATTATTGCTATCCGGGAGGGCATGGCAACTATATTTTCCAAAATATTTCCAGTCCCATCTGCTCTCGAGGAACCTTGTAATTTCCCATCAAGAGCTGGAATCTATTTCCCCCACACCCCTCCTTTTAAAGTTCACCAAGGGAAAAGCGATACCATGTGACTTGTAAGGCATGGAAAAGATACAGCTTCTAGGCAAACTGTCTTCACCTTGACTTTAGCCTCGTGAGACTATAGGCAGACACCAGTCAAGTCCACCAGACATCTAAGTTATGGAAACTGTAGTATAGTAAGTCCATGTTGCTTCAAGCCTCTAAGTGCATGGCAATTTCTACAGTTGAAGACTAATACAGCCGCCTTCCAGTTCTCTACCTGAAGCCCTCGCACACCATCCAGCTGCCCCCACAACGCCCTCTCCACAGAATCTGTGAGCGAGTGAGTGGCTGTTTTATGGCACTAAGTTTGGGAGCTCTTTGTTATGATGTTGCCTTAGCATGGAGCTCTGGTGACACAGTGGTTCAAGTGCTTGACTGCCACCCAAAAGGTCTGCAGTTCAAGCCCACCAGCCACTCTGTGGGAGAAAGATGTGGCAGTTGGCTTCAGTAAAGATTAAACCCTCGAAAACCCTACGGGGAAGTTCTACTCTGCCCTATAGGGTCATCATGAGTTGGACTCGACGTCACGGCAATGAGCGAGTGAGCCTTAGGAACTGGAAGGCTTCCCCAACCCGTTTTCCTAGAAGGAAAGCACTTCTGAGCTCACCAAGTGACAGTTTCTTCATCCGTAAAACAAGGAGAGGGATAATAAAGAAGCAAAGCATATGTGTTGACATAAAGGGCGCCATATTGTATTTTAAAGGAAAAGTTGATGAATAGTTGTAGTGTGTGATACCATTTGTGTGAAATAAAAACGCAGCATGGTACGTTTGCACTTGCATTATTTAGGAAGATGCTCCCTACATTGTCGAAGATGGTTACCACAGCAGGTGCAGTGGCAGGCTGAGATTTCACTTTTTGTTTTAGATACCTGCATGCTGTTCCACCATTTCACAGGGAGCAAGCACTAGGCTTGCGATAATAAAACAAATGAATGCGTATTTTAAGTGGTGACAGCAACACCCACCCAAAGAGGTGTTGTGAGGATTAGCAATCTAGCAGTAGGAGAAGCACCTATCCCAGGCCTGGAATGGATGGAGTTGTCACTCAGTGACTGTCAAGTCCCTCCACTGCCTGTTTCCTGTGCTGAGGATCTCCACGCCGGACAGACAGCCCATCAGAGGTTTGAGACTGGAGATTAAAGACTTGAGCCAGACACAGTTCCACGTCCATCACGCCATCCACGGCAGCAGAAGACTGAGGAAGGGTCCACCCCAGGAGGCTATTCCAATCCTGCAGATTCCACCTGTCAAGGTGATTCTGACTTACAGCGACCCCATGTGTTAGAGAGTAGAGCTGCTCCATGGGGTTTTCTTGGCTGTAATCTTTATGGAAGCAGATTGCCAGGCTTTTCTTCTATGACACTGCTTAAAAAAAAACCATTGCCTTCGAATCGATTCCACCTCATAGCAAACCTATAGGGCAGAGTAGAACTGCCCCATATGGCTTCCAAGGAGTGCCTGGTGGATTCGAACTACCGACCTTTTGGTTAGCAGCCGTAGCTCTTAACCACTATACCACCAGGGTTTCCGTGACACCACTGGGTGGGTTCAAATGGCCAACCTTTAGGTTAGTAGGTGAGTGCAAACTGTTTGTGCTACCCAGTGACCTTCCTAGTCACCTAGTGCTGCAATAACAGAAATACCACAAGCTCAGAAATTTATTCTCTCATGGTTCTGGAGGCCAAAAATCCATATCAGGGTCTTGATGTGTCGATTCCCTTCTGGTCGGTAGTCCCAGGCATTCCTTGTTTCCTCGGTTCCTTGGCTTGTAGGCGATCCTCACATGGCCTCTGTTCCCCCACCGCCAGTGTTCATACCTCTGTGTCAAAGCTGCTCTTTTTGTAACTCAGAAGTGATTCGATTTAGAACCCGCCCTACTCGGGTACGGTCTCATTAATACAACAAAGAAAACTCTATTTCCAAACAGGATTACATCCGCAGGGTTAGTGTTCCAGCGTATCATTTTGGAGGGACACAATTCTACCCATAACACCATCTGATGGTAAACTTCAGAGCCCCTCTCCATCTCTGAAATTTAGTGGGAGCATTCAGTCATCAGTGCTGGGAGGAAAACATGTCCCTTTGTAGATGGCCACATTACTAAGACCGACAATAGCTGCCTTCCAGATCACTCTCAAAGACCCGGGAGAGCTCTGGATAGGTCATTCCATCCCTCCCTCAGCCTCCAGGTAACAAGACCATGCCCTGTTTTCCACATCATCAAGCAAACAGCGCTCCTCCCGGCCCTCTCCCTCAATGTTTCATAGCACCTTTCAGTAAGTTTTTCAGAATCTAGGCCAAGTCCTCATGCTGCTGCCAGACCAAAGGCTTCACTCTGTGAATCAGTAGGCCCTGCCCAGCAGAGAAGAAATGTTACAGAACTAGCCTGTTCCCCTGTACCCCATCTCAGGGTGCAGGAAATGTTTTCTCTCCAGCAAGGTAGGGCCTGGGTGGCCAGCTGTCCTGGCACTGGGTTGATCTAGCTGGGAATATGACTGGCCAGCACTCTCAAATGGAGTGTCCCAGCCACCACTTCTACCTCTGGGCTCCTAAAGCCAAGAGCTGTCCCCTATCAAAGGGCGGGGGTCAACCTGGGGTTCAGAATGTCTCCCCTATCCTAGGCACAGCTTACCTCCCCAGGACTGCCCACACTGGCCACACTTTGGGTTCCTGCCTCCATCAACAGGCTTGTTTTCTGTCAGAGTCTGTTTCAGGGCTGTGCAGACCCCACCCTCCCTGTGCCGTGAAATGCCCAGTGGTTATGAATATAGGCTCTAGAGCAGGGTGTGAGGATCTGAAAGCCAGCTCTGCCACTAACTTGCTTTGTAATCTTGGGATAGTTACTTAAACTCTCTGTATCGAAGTTTTCTTGTCTATAAATTAGAGATTATAATGGCATCTACCTTGTCATGAATTGAATTGTGTCCCTCAAAAATATGTGTATTAATTTGGCTAGGTCATGATTCCAAGTATTCTGTGATTGTCCACCATTTTGTCATCTGATGTGATATTCCTATACGTTATAAATCCTATTGAGGTAGGATTAGTGGCAGTAATGTTAATGAGGCAGGACTTAATCTACAAGATTGGATTGGGTCTTGAGTCAATCTCTTTTGAGACATAAAAGAGAGAAACACGGGGACCTCATACCACCAAGAAGGCAGCACTGGGAGCAGAGCTTGGCCTTTGGACCTGAGGTTCCTGGGCTGAGAAGCTCTGAGACCAGGGGAAGATTGATGAAAAGGACCTTCATCCAGAGTGAACACAGAGGGAAAACCTTCCCCTGGAAGTGATGCCCTGAATTTGGACTTCTAGCCTACTGGATTGTGAGAAAACAAGCTTCTGTTTGTTGAAGCCATCCATTTGTGGTGTTCCTGTTATAGCAGCACTAGATGACTAAGACACGCCTCATAGAGTGTTTTTGAGGAGTCAGTGAAATAATGTATCTATGGTAAGGTCTCAGTGAAAATTTACTGGATGAATTGTTTTATTGTTGCTGTTTTCATTGCTGTTTTTGAATTGGTCTGAACATACCAAATTGTATTGGTAACTACTGCCAGTTTTACACAACAAATCCAGCAGTACACTACTCCATTGGTCTTCTTTAACAACTCCAAAAATAAACACAGGTGCCTTCCTTAGGTCTAGAAACCTCACAAGGGCAGTGATGGTTCCGTGGTAGAATCCTCGCCTTCCATGTGAGAGATCCAGGTTCAATTCCCGGCCAAGGCACTTCATGTGCAGCCACCAGCCATCTGTCACTGGAGCCTCATGTTTTGCCATGGTGCTCAACAGGTTTTAATAGAGCTTCCAGATGAGACACACTAGGAAGAAAGACCTGACAATCAACTTCTGAAAATAAGCCACTAAAAACCCTACCACAGATAGTACAGCGTTTCCTTCCGCCGCATGGATTTGCCATGAGTCAGGGACCAACTCACTGACCACTAACAACAACAACAGAAACCCCAAAGCTGTAAAAGAACAACAAAAAGTACCCAGCATCAAAGAATTTTTGATGGTTTAAAAACTAAACCTTTTGTATAGCAACAGATAACATAACAAAGTCAGTTTGGACAGATAATAGATTTGGGAAATAGCTGCAATACAGAGATCAGAAGAGTGAGATTTATAATGTATTAATGAGCTGTTACAAACAGGATTTTTTTTTTTAAGTGGGGAAAGGACATGACTAAGTAAATCACAGAGGAGCAAATCCAAAAGGCCAATAAACAGGAAAAGACGTTCAAACTTAAGAAAACTTAGGTATATGCGAAATTGAAATAACAATGAGATATTCCTGTTTTGTCTATCAGACTTGGCAAAATTTTACAGAGGTAACACGTACTCCCAGGAATATGTGGGGAAATGGGTGTTGCTGTTGGGTTCCAACAAGTCGGTTCTGACTCATAGTGACTCTATCAACAGAACAAAACACTGCCTTGCCATCTTCACTATCATTGTTATGCTTGAGTTCATTGTTGCAGCCTCTGTGTTAATCCATCTCATTGAGGGTCTTCCTCTGTTTTCACTGACCCCCTGCTTTATCAGACATGATGTATGTGAGAAGTAGTCTCACCATCCTTGCTTCCAAGGAGCATTCTGGGTGTCCTTCTTCCAAGACAGATTTGTTCTCTCTTCTGGCAGTATGTAGTATGTTCAATATTCTTTGCCAATACCACAGTTCAAAGGTGTCAATTCTTCTTCAGTCTTCCTTATTCATTGTCCAGCTTTCACACGCATATGAGGCGAATGAAAACACCATGGCTTGGTCAGGTACACTTTAGTCCTCAAAATGACATCTTTAACACTTTAAAGAGGTCTTTTACAGCAGATTTGCCCAGTGCAATGCATCGTTTGACTGCTGCTTCCATGGGGGTTGATTGTGGATCCAAGGAAAATGAAGTCCTTGACAATTTCAATCTTTTCTCCATTTATCATGATGTTGATGCTCTTATTCAAATCTGGGGGAAATGGGAGTTGTTTTGGCTCTTTGGAATACAATCGATCATGTAAAAATACACCCATCTCCTTTGACCTGATACTCTCTTCCTGATAATGTATCTTTTAAAAATAAAAATACTGGTCCCTAAGGCTATCTATGAAGGAGCCCTGGTGGCGCAAAGGTTAAACACTTGTCTACTAGCTGTGAAGTTGGCAGTCCGAATTCACCCAGTGTCTCCATGGAAGGAAGACCGGGAAATCTGCTTTTGTAAAGATTACAGCCCAGACAATAACGACAAAAAAAAAAAAAAAAGATTACAGCCTAGAAAACTCTATGGGGCAGTTCTACTCTGTCACATGGGGTTCCTGAGTCGAAAAATCGACTCAAAGTCACCTGCCAACAACAAGAAAGCTGCATATCTCTTTGTCTCACCATTGTGCACTCTGGTACGACTTAATAAACTGATGCCCTTCGGTGGCAAACGCAGAGATAACATTCGTGCTATGCAGCCAAGAAAAAGAATGAGTTAGAGTTCTTCCAGTCCCAGTGGAATTTACTCATGCTATGACTAGGAAACCCTGATGGCGTAGTGGTTAAGTGCTATGGCTGCTAATCAAAGGGTTGGCAGTTCAAACCCACCAGGCACTCGTTGGAAACCCTGTGGGGCAGTTCTACTCTGTCCAGTAGGGTAACTATAAGTCAAAATCAACTCAGTGGCAACGGGTTTGGTTTGGTTTTTTGGACTGATGACTAAGAAAAGCAAGAAACAGAAATATGCATCTAAAATTATTCCATTTTTGCAAAATAAATAATGACCTAAAAACTCCCAAGTCATGCATGATGCAAATATTTGTGTGTATGCAATAAAATAATTAAAAACATAAATTCAAAATAAATGTATATGCTCTTTATAGATGCATATTTACACACAGAAAAGTATAAAAATGTCTCTCTAGAAGGTTAACCTCAAAGTCATGAGAATGGTAACTTGAGGAGAAGAAGTGGTTAAGCGGTCTTTAGCTGGATTTGTAATGCCTTATTTCTTTGAGAAAAAACAAAAAGCTGGAGGCAGATATGAGAAATGTTAACAGCTGAGGGGTAGGAGAAGGGATGCCTTTTATATTATCCTTGGAAATAAAAACAAGAAAGTGAAATAAATTTGACTGTTCATTCACTGTAGCAACGAGGCATCGTTGAAAGCATCCATTCTGGAGTCTGCCCCTGCGTCTACCACACAGTTTCCCCATCTGTGCAATGGGCATAAATGACCACAGTTTTACCAGGTTGTTGAGAGGGTCAAATGAGAGGCCATGTGAAAGGGCCCTGCACAGCCAATGTCAGTCAGTCTTGTCTCCCCAGGCACCTGTGTAGATGGCTGCAAAGATGCTCTGGTGGCCCTCACCAGGTGTCTCAGTTACCTAATGTTGCTATAACAGAAATGCTACGAGTGGGTAGCTTTTACAAACAGAAATTTGTTCTCTCACAGTTTAGGAGGCTCGAAGTCCAAATTCAGGGCACCAGCTCCAGAGGAAGGCTTTCTATCTCTGTTGGCTCTGGAAAAGGTCCTACTCATCTATCTTCCCCTGGTCTAGGAGCTTCTCACAGGGACCCTGGGTCCAAAGGTCACATTCCATTCCCCACTGTTCTTTCTTGGTGGTATAAGGTCCCTATTTCTCTGCTCACTTCTCTCTACTTTTATCTCTTGTAAGATAAAAGATGATACAGGCCATACTCCAGGGAAACTCCCCTTACATCGGATCAGGGCTGTGACCTGAGTAAGGGTGTTGCATCCCACCCTAATCCTCTTTAACATAACCTAATCTTGCCTCATTAACCACAGGCAGAAGATAGGATTTCCAACATCGAGGATAATCACATCAGATCACAAAATGGATTTAAAAACAGAATCTTTTTATTTTTTTTCATGAAGCACATAATAATATCCCATAGCTATTTGGAGAAACACCATATATTCTTCATATATTCTGTGAGGGCCAGTGTGGAAAAGGGGCCACTTGCTCTCCTCAGAGAGAAGCTGAAGGAGAGAAGTGCTTTATGAGGGCAGGGGTGAGGTGTATTCAAGATGGCTGCCTACCGGTAGTGAGAAGAGGGGAATGCCAGGTGGGGAGGCATGGCAAAGGCAGGGCAGAAGGTGTGGAGGGGCAGGAACAGGAAGGCAGGGAGGGGTAAGAGGACAGAGGGAGGGCGGAGCCCTCGACGCCATCTGCAGTCTCTTCTCTCTTTCTTTCAGGAACCCTTCAGATCAGCAGGGCTAAGAGAATAAAGTGGTGCTCCCCTGAGGGCTTGAGGGGTAAGCAGGGTCAATATAAGTTCCCAGCACCCCACCCTCACCCCTGGACCCAGCGCTGGAGCAGGAAGCCCTGGAGAGCAAACCCTCCACAGGATGTGTTTGAGGAGCTCCTGAAGGCTACGATAGAAACTCCTCACCCTCCTCACAAGGGAAGGCTCTCTGAAGGCCGTGCCCCAGCACAGAGCATCATGCGTGGTGAGTACCAAGAGGGTCAGTGTGGAGTGACCAAGACTAATGATGAGAACTCAGTGTGCCAGACCCAGGTCTAACAGGTGATTCACACATATTGACTCATTCACTCTTCACATCTCCGGAGATAGGTGCTGTAATTGGGCCCATTTTATAGATGAGGATACCGAGGTTCAGAGCGCTAAGCCACCGGCTTTTACCGACAGCTGGAAACTGACCCCCAGGCCACCTGACTGTGTGACCTAGGCCTTCATAATTCTTGCCCACCTTTCATGAAAACCTTAAACCACATGGCCCGTCTAAATTCCATGCCAAGAGGAATCAAGATCCTCCAAGCAGAGAGAGGAGATCTGGGTTCTAGTCCCAGGCTTCTCTTAACAAGCTGTGCATCCAAGGGAAGTCCTGCCTCCTCACTGGGACTCAGTTTCCCCCATTGTAACAGACAGCAGGTTGGGCTGGATGGTCTCAGAAGGTCCTTCGACCTCCGACCTTCTGTGAAGTAGGAGACACCACAGTCCCTATTAGCAGCCCCGTCCCACCTTGATGCTGAGAGACAGAAGTAAGATAGCAGGATGGCCCGCAGGGGAAGCAAGACAGTTTGAACAGCAGGCTGGTTCACCCTGTCTGGGTGGAAGTAGAAATTCAAGGAGCCTATCTGAAGTACAATTTTGCAGCATGGATCAAAATATAAGACATACCTACACTTGGACCCAGCGATTCCCCTTCTAGGTCTGCATCCTACAAAATACTCTCACATGCCCACCAAGACGTGCAAGAAGATGTTCACAGCAGCTTTCATTATCCACACTTGCAACAAGCTGGAAACAGATGGAAGGGTCCCGAATGGGGAAAGGGATTAAACCAATTACAGAGCGTCCACACTCTAAACTCCTCGGCTGCATTTCACAAGAAAGAGTTTGTATGTTTCGACCTGGAAAGGAGGTCCTTAAAGTATGATTCAGTGACCTAGAAACCTTGGGGGCCAGTGAACTTATGCTAACTGGGGAGGAACAGTTCAGAAAAGG
Source organism: Loxodonta africana (assembly GCF_030014295.1). Lineage (NCBI taxonomy): Eukaryota > Metazoa > Chordata > Mammalia > Proboscidea > Elephantidae > Loxodonta > Loxodonta africana. Next base: position 66,611,961 of record NC_087362.1, read on the forward strand.
AGGGCGAGAATGGTTACACAACTTGAAGAACGTAATCCATGTCGCTGAACTATACGTGGAGAAAGTGTTCTATCGGTGTATATTTTGCTGTGTAATGTGTATTTTCAACAATACAAATGTCCACAAAATGTTGAACGAGAAAAAGCAAGGGCGATATGTTTAGCTTAAGCACATTTAAGAAAAAAACACAGTGTGTGAATGTGTTATCTATGTGGATATAAACACACAGAGAAAGGCTTAGAAGGATACACACCCAGCCTCTGGGAAGCAGAGTGTGTTGGGATGGAGAGAGTAAAGGGGGCTCTGCTTTGATGGTCTCTACACTAGGTCTGTACTGTATGAAATTCTTACAATGCAAAAGTATTCATGGTTTTTTTTTTTTTGTAGAATTTTAAAAAACAGATTAAAATAAAAAAGGAAAAGAAAGTTTAACAGTGGCAGAGTTTATTTTAAAAACATTATTAACTCATTTAGTATTTGAAGCAGTTGCTTAAATGATACCATTAAGCTTTCCTTGGGAAGCAGTTTGGGAGCAGCATCATAGGTGAGAATGTTGTGTTCACATGAGGGGATTTGAGAGTGTCTTGGAATCCTTCCTTCCCGAAGATGTTGAGGGTAAGAGGGAAAAGCCTGATAAATGAAGATGTTCAGAACAGTGTTGACTACAGCAGCAAAGAATTAGGAAATATTCAAATGCAACACTGACAAAAAAAATCAGAGCCCCTCTAAGCCATGAGGAGATCATACACTCTATGGAAAATATAAAACCAGTTGCCATCAAGTTGATTCTGACCCATGGCAACCTCACGTGTGTCAGAGTAGAACTGTGCTACATAGCATTTTCAAAGGCTGAGTTTTTTGGAAGTAGATCACCAGGCCATTCTTCCACAGTGCCTCTGGTGGACTCAACCCTCCAAACTTTTGGTTGGTAGCCAAGCTCATTAACTATTTGCACCACCCAGGGACTCCATGGAAAATGTACAGCCCCTGAAATAAAGGTCTCATACATTCTATGGAAACATGAGCTCCTGATGGTATTTTAAATGGGGCAGGGGGAGCAGGATATAAAATTGTACCTGGCTGGAGGTACAACTGCAAAAGCCATGCATACATTCATGAAGACAAACAAGAGGACAATCCCTTAATTTTAGAGCAATTATAAATGATTCTTTTTTGTTTAGTTTTTGTCTTTTCTTTTTATGATTGACGCTATGATATTTTTTGAGCAATTAAAGGTGCTGAAATCAAAGCCAAGCTGTTAAGGGTGGTTGTAACTCGGATTTCTCCAATGACACATAAACAATCACCGAGAACGGAGCATCATGTGTGTGCTTGGCCTAGGCTGGGGTTTTAAAATTCCCAAGACAAAAGACGTGGACCCTGTGCTCGAGAAACTCACCATCAGGGATGAGAAGAGGGAGGCAGAGCCCATACAGATCTTTACAACCGACTGGAAAGGCTTCAAGCAAAAAGGCACAAGAAATAATTATGACGTTAATAACAGTGATGATCCTGACAATTCCAACATTCACGGAGCACTGTGTTAGTCAGTATAAGCCAAGCTATGCTGCAATAACAAACAACCCCACGATCTCAGTGACTTAAAACAACCAAGGTTTATTTCTTGCTCTTATCACTGTTCATTGTAGGTTGGCATGAGGAAGGGGAAGAGACTCTGCTTATTATAGTTACTTAACCAAGCAATTGCTGTAGAGTGGATTCCAACTTATAGCAACCCCAAGTGTGTCAGAGCGGAACTGTGCTCCATAGGGTTTTCAATGGCTGGTTTTTCGGAAGTAGATTGCCAGGCCTTTCTTCTGAGTTGCCTCTGGGTACACTCAAGCCTCCAACCTTTTGGTTAGTGCCTCAGTGCCTTAACCATCTGCACCACCTAGGGACTATGCAGTGAAGCAGCCACTATCACAAAAGGTGCTGATCACTGTGCCAGAGAGAAAAAAATTCAAGGGAGTCTCATCCATGCAGTTACGTACTCTGGCCAGAAAGCGATGCCTATAATTTCCGTAAATAACTCATTGGCCACAGCTACTTCCCTGGACTTACCTTCAAGGGGGCAAAAAATGCAATTCTCCCATGCCTCTGCCAGGCCAAACTAAAACACCAAACCTGTCGCAGATCACGAGGCCTTTCTTCTGCAGAGCCACTGGGTGGGTTCAAACTACCAAACTTTTGGTTAGCAGTTGAGAGCAGGAGGCCAGAAATATTTAGTAAACTGCATTAATAACAACCATAAACACTTACCGTTTCAGGTACTGTGGAAATGCATTGCACATATTAGCTTACTTAATTCCCTAATAACAGTAAGAGGTGGGGACCATTAGCCTCATTCTATAGTTGAGGAAAGTGAGGACCAGAGAGGTTAAGCAATATATCCAAAGTCACAGAGTTAAGGGTTGGAGCTGAAATTTGAGCCCAGGACTCTGGCCTGCCAGGTCTCCTCACCTGGCCTCACCTTGGCTATCCCATCCAGGCAGTGGCAGCCACCACATACTCACCTTCGTTCATTCATTCAGCACAGATTTACCAAGTGTCTACTACACCCCAGAGCCAGGTTTAAGTGCTGGGGACACAGCAGTGAACAGACAAGTCTCTGCCCTCATGGAGCTTACATTCCAGAGGTGGAGACAAACAGTAAAGAAGATAAAGAAATATATTGTGTGTTAGATGGTGACAAGGGCTATGAAGAAGAGAGGAAGCAGGAAGGGACATATGGAATATGGGGTGGAGGTTCAGGGGGGCTGGAAGGAGCTGAGATACTAACTAGAGCAGGCAAGGAAAGACTTACTGAGGAGGTGACTTTTTGAGTAAGGATCTGAAGGAAACGAGGGGCTAAGCCATACTGGTAGGGGAGCTCCCAGGGAAAGAGAACAGCAAGGGCAAAGGACCTGAGGCAGACTCACAGCTGAAGGACTTAGGGAACAGCAAGGAGGCTGGTGTGGCTTCAGAGGAGTGAGACAGGAGGAGACGGTTGGTGGAAGTCAGGTTCCTGCTGACTACGCCAATTAGGCAAACAGTCCAAGGAGAATAAGATCACCCAGACTAGATGCCAAATTGTGTGCTAGATGAGAAATCCCACTCCACATGCCAGCTGTGTTCTATGGAAGTCTCAGCTTCCCTTCCCTGTTCAGTTCAGACCCAACCACGCAGCTCTTCTCTCTCTCATCCCCAGCCACCTGGGGTTGGGTCAGCAGGTCCCAATAGCCAGCCCTAGAGCCGTATGACTTCCTCTACTTCAGACTGGCCAGCTCCCCCGGCTGTTTCAGGTCCAATAGTTCACGGAATGACTCACAGAATTCAAAGAAAGCATAACATTCTTAAAACCCATAAACCAAACCCGTTGCTGTCGAGTCAATTCCCATTCATAGCAACCCTATAGGACATGGTAGAACTGTCCCATAGGGCTTCTAAGGCTGTAGTCTTTACAGAAGCAGGTCTCCAGATCTTTTATCCCAGAGAGCCACTGGTGGGTTCAAACCACAGACCTTTTGGTTAGCAGCTGAGTGCATAACCACTATGCCACCAGGGCTCCTTATAGCACACTTACTTCAGATTGATTACAACCAAAAAGGATATAAACTAAGAGACACATAGTATAAGATCTGGGAGGGGTCACAGTGTGAAGCGTCCATGTCCCAAGGAGGGACATGCAATTCTCTGCCATGCATGGTCACCAACCAGGAAGGTCCTTGAACCTCCGTCTTCCAAGACTTTTACTGGCTTCGCATGGCCGTGATAGGTTACATTCTGGGCGACCAGGTGGTCCCTCTTGGTCTGGTCAACCCCCACTCCTTTGTGTCAGGTGTGATCCAGCTCTCAGGAAGCAAGACCAAAGGCCCAATGGCTTTCCGCAAGTTGACTCCACGCTTCACAGTAGGAGACAAGGTCAGAGAGGAAGGAGGGGCCGTTTATTCAGGGACTTGGCTGTCGTGAGGATTTTGGTTTTTATCCCAAGAGAAAGGGGGATTTGGGACAGAGGACCTGACCCAACTTACGTTTCAAAAGGATCAGCTGGGCACCTGAGTGGAGGATAGCTGAGGGTCTGGGGAGGAAAGGGCAGAGACAGAGAGGCCAGCGTGGAGACTCTGGCAGCCTGCCCCCACCCTCCAGATTCCAGAACTGTGGAGACACCGGTGAGCCTCCGCAGCCAGTGCTCAGGCTGCAGGAGGGGCTGTGGGTGGATGCCCCAGGGAGCAGCCTTCAGCCAAGGACGAGCAGAGCTTAAGACTATCCCAACTTCCTAACCTCCAGGGATGACAAACCCAAAGCGCGTCCTACACTGCCTCTCTGCCTCCCCAGCAGGACTGCACCCCAACTGCCAATGGTGGTCGCCTGCTTGATAAGGGACGCTTTATTGTCTTCCTTTCCTTCTCTGCCAGTAACCCATAGGGTTCTCAATGGCTGATATTTCAGGCTGATATTTCTTCTGAGTGCCTCTGGGTGGACATGAACCTTTAATCTTTCTGTTAGCAGCAGAGCACATTAGCTGTTTGCACTCCCCAGGGACTCCCTCAAACCCAGTGTCAGGACATGCTTCTGGGAGAACCCTGACTAAGACCGAGGTCTGGCCATAATCCGGATGAGCATGGGAGGTAGCTCAGACTGGAGGTGGCTGTGTAAGAAGGGGTCAGATTCTGGCTACACTGACAAACAGCGTCCGGAGTCTGCAAGATCAAGGCACGTCCTCACCCCTTGTCCATGTGTTTTTGCCCCCCAAAGCAGGAGCCCAGGCCTAGGGGGGCGGGAGGTTCAGCCTCCTGGACTCCAAAAGACAAGACTACGCCCTGGTCCCACATTTCCTGAGTGCAGCTGCTAGCCCATGTCCTGCGGGGTGGAGGGGCTGTGGCTTCGGGAGTTAATGAGGTCCCGGGCTGAAGCACACCCCACTGAAGATGACAAACGAACGGCATTACAGACCGTTCCTACAATTACTATCAGTTGGCTGTAATATAAATATGCAAATTCCCTGGGCTTGAACTTTAACACCCTCTGTAGAAACCATTCATCTCTTTAAAGTATTAATTTAAGTTGTAAAAGGGCCCATACATCACCGAGTGTCATTTTGAAAACAAATATTAATCAATTTTACCCTCGGAATTGCTACAGTGGAGGCGGCCCCCATTACTAAGGAGCAAGGAGGCTGCGGCGAGGGATTTACATATTCATCCGGACTTAAGGAAGCCTGTGATAATGCAGGTACAACCCGAAACTCTGGCCTCCAGACCTTATCTGCGCGCCCTGCTGGCCAGCGCTGCTTCCGCATTCCCCACACACTGCCATGCAAATGAGGCCCGCAGACGGCTATCTGGATAACCTTGAACGCTGGAACAGGAGGCAGAGGCAGGCTCCCAACTTCGCTCTTCCCAGAAATCACAAAGTACTGGAAAAGCAATGAAGGGACAGCTCTGTCCTTGTGGGCTCCTGAGCAGGGCAGACTGGTGACTGAGCTAAATTCTCTATCCACCAGACTTAAGAACCAGGAAACAAAGGGTGACAGGCCCTGGGAGGATGGCTTCAGACTTTAGGAACAGGAGAGCAATTGAGGTGGTGGTCGTCTGGGAACAGAAGAGCTATGTGACTTTGGAGTCACATAGCTGTGAGTTCAAAAACTGCCACATACGTGCCATAGAAATTTGCATGGATTGATTTAACCACTCTGAGCCTCAGTTACATTATCTGAGAAATGGACTTAGGCATTAAAGATACCAACTCATACAGGCATTGTTAGAAATTATCTGTGAAAGCACCTAGCACAGAAACAGGTATATGTTAAGTGCTAGATTCAAATTTTCAACAAATTATTATTATCCTCAATTATTCATTGCATTCTCAACTCTTACTTCTCCAAACTTGCATCTAGAGTGGGTTTAGAGGGACAGGAGCTCCCCTACTCTGCCGGCTTCCACAATCCCAGTACTAGGCAAGCGTGTGGTTTCAGGACGCTGCCTGCAAAACGTGCCTACCTAACCAGAAATCTGCTGTAACTCACTTGAAAATCTGCCACTAGGCTTCTTTCCACCACCCTGTCTGTCAAATTGCCCTGCTGCGGTGGCTTGCGTGTTGCTATGATGCTGGAAGCTATGCCACCAGTATTTCAAATGCCAGGATAGGTTTCAGCAGAGCTTCCAGACTAAGACAGACTAGGAAGAAAGGCCTGGCAATCTACTTCCGAAAATGAGCCAGTGAAAACCCTGTGGATCACAACAGAACACTGTCTGATCCAGTGCTAGAAGATGAGGCCCTCGGTTGGAAAGTACTGAAAATACACTGTGGCTGCAAAAATTGACCCAAGCATACCAGTGATCGCGAAGATGGCACAGGACTGGACAACGTTTCATTCTGCTGTGCATGAGGTCTCTGTGTGTTGGAGCCAGCTCAATGCAGCTAACAAGTCCTCTTCTTTACTAAAGGACAGGCGTCCAGAAAGTCCCAGGAATGAAATATAAGTGCAGATGAAAAGTTAATGGCCACATCCCACCAGGTTCTGACCACCTTCAGCTTCTTCCAGGGAAATAACGCCATTCCGGACAGAACGTGGCTGGAGTCCGCCTCCTGAGGGGACACTTACAGGAACCATGCAGACCTGCTTCCACAGGAGGCTGCCGTGCCCTGAGACCTGTTGGCACCTTGCCAAGCCAGCAGAGGATGCCATTGCACCTGGACAGGTGTGCAGGTGGGAAGTCCTCTTCCTTCTGAGAAGCATTTCATAGTGGCCTGTATGCATTTGCTGGCATCTACCGCGTGGCGTGCATCGACCTGCACACACCTGCCCACGTGACCTGTATGCATTTGCTGGCATCTACCACGTGGCGTGCATCGAGCTGCACACACCTGCCCACGTGACCCTCACAGTGTGGTTGACTTCCCAGAAAATCCCGCCTCCCTTCATCCACCCACCTGCAAGGATGGCGCAGGTGTTCCCTGATGGACTCTGTGCATGGAACTGTGCACAGCTGAAAGGCTCTCCTGGAATGGCTTACAATGGCAGCTGAACGTCACCCACCACCTCCTGGTAATGCTGGCTATCGGCCAGTGTCAAACATTCCCTGGGACACCCACAGATCTGGGCTCAGCTGAGGACCAGTTCCCTGTCCTCCTCCCCCATTTCTTCACTTCTAAGCCTGGGACGGAAACCCTGGTGGCCTAGTGGTTAAGTGCTACGGCTGCTAGCCAAAGGGTTGGCAGTTCGAATCCACCAGGCGCTCCTTGGAAACTCTATGGGGCAGTTCTACTCTGTCCTATAGGGTCGCTACAAGTCGAAATTGACTTGACAGCACTGGGTTTCGTGGGTTTTTGGGAAGCCTGGGACAGGATTCAGGATCACTCAGGGATATGATGGTGTAACACTCACTCTGTAGATGTATCTGAACCACGTGGAAGTATGTGTTGAACTGCATGTAAACATGTGCACACATGTTTGTTCAGTCACGTGTAAGTGTGTGCACACATGTATGTTGAACCACAGGTAAGCATATGCACACGTGTATGTTCGGCCACGTGTAAACATCACACGCATGCATGTTGGGTCACACTTAAATACGAGTACACATGTATGTTCAACCATGTATACGTGTGTACACATGTGCATATTGAATCATGTCCAAGTGTGTGCACACATGTATGTTGACTCACCCGTGTGTGCACACATATATGTTGGTCTATGTGAGAGTGTGCAAAGAATGATAACCAGAGACAAAGACAGAAAACAAACACAGTAGCCAAAGAAGAAACACTTGTTCAAAAAACCCTACAGTCAAATTTTTAATTCTTTAAACATTCATCTCAAAAACGTTTGTTAAGGGGCTAATAGGTTTCAGGTAAATTTTCAGTCAAAGGAACCCTGGTGGTACAGTGGTTAAGAGCTCAGGCTGCTAACTCAAAGGTCAGTAGTTCAAATTCACCAGCTGCTCCTTGGAAACCCTATGGGGCAGTTCTACTCTGTCCTGTAGGGTTGCTATGAGTCAGAAGCAACTCGATGGCAAAGGGTTTGTTTGTTTGCTTTTGGTTCAGTCAGGAAACCGAAGGGCTGAGTTACGGAGAGTGGAGAATTTTCACATTTTATTAAACATAAACTGAAGCTAAAAGCTGTGTTATAATAAAATTCAGAAACCCAAGCCAACTCCTTTACTCCTGCACTAGAACTTGGTAATCAGCAAGCTATTCCCTAGTTCTGAAGAAAAGCCCATGGTTCTGAAGAACGGTGGTAACACTGAGGCGGCAAATTCCAGAAAACAAATTTTTATTTTTGAGGCAGCATAGATTATTTTTCTAAATGGAGCATTGAGACAAGTTGGCTTTACCAGGAAATTCATCTTCAGACACAGGCCAGGGTTTCCCACAGAGGCCCAGAGGCCCTCAGCAGGAGCTCTCTAAGTCCCTGGGGGTAAACCACCTGATCAGCTGAACAGTAAGGACGGCAGCCTTGGCCGAGATACCCAGCCTCCCTGGGCTTCTCTTTCCTCACCTGTAAACCAGGAGTAACATCAGCACCTGGACAATTATGGCGTTGTGGTGAGGACGAAGCCCGTCCAAAGCAGTGCCTGGGACACAGTAAGCACCCGGTAATTTTAGTTATCATTCAACATCATCATCATCATAATTACTCAAAGTTGGTAGATATTTTGTTTTGCTAACAGTGTTTGTGTGTGTGTGTGTGTTTTTTTTTAATTTGTTGCCAACACTTTAAAAAAGTATAACAATTGACATAAAAATTCAAAATTCCAGCTTCTCTTGAAAAATTCAAAGCTCTCTGCCCACCGGCCCACATTCACCCAAAGCAACACTTGGCTACAAGTGAGAGGTACCTGCCCCCTGCCTTCCAGTTTGCCACAGTCCCCACCCGGCCCGCTCGCTCATTTGTTTTTATTGCTGCTCGGCTCCGGTGTAAATAGGAGCGCGAGGCTCTTGACACCCTCCTCCCTCTTCCCTCTGTGAACAGATGGGGAGACTGAGGACCAGAGAGGAAAAGGGCTCTGCCAGACCTGAGCGCCAGCAGCCAAACCCTTTCTACCCTCCCCTGCTAAATTCTTTGGGCCACAAGACCACTAGGAAGCTGAAGATTTCATTCTAATTTTTTAAAGCTCGCTGAGACTGATTCCCCCGCTTACTCAGTGTAACGGGATTTCCAAGATGGATGAGGCCACTCATTTAGGGTGGGGCTGGGGTTGTTCCGTGAGCGTGTGGCGTGCCTGGTGTTTAATGTCGTAGCCTCTCTTCCATGGTCTTTTACATTTAACGTGTTACCAATATTAAGGCAAAGTAGATCTATTAAGCAATTACCTAAGGGAACTCAGCTGCTACCATAAAGCCAATGAAGTTATGACAGCCGGGCCCAGGAGGAATCAAAGCTGAGTAAAACCTGTCGGGGCTGCTGACAAATGATGATAAAGTGATCTCGGGTGCCAGCACTCGATGGGAATTGACAAGGTGAGGCTCCCCAGCTAATGAACAGATCCAACCCTTGCTCCCAATGAAATGCACAGCAAGTTTCATCTTGATAAACATCAAAAGAGATTTGCACCCACGTTTAGAAAGGGCACAGGCATGTGGCCTCAGTGCATAGTCTGGGGGTGACGGCAAAGGTGCTAGGGGCCCCCCATATGCTGTATCCTCAATGCACCAGAACAGAAACTGAGGCTCAGATGGCACCTATGTCACAGCGATCCCAACCTCTCAGAAGGCAGTTGTCTCCGTGACGCGTATTAAATCTGCGCAGTTCGGGATTCTTATAAAATAATGTCAGTTATAGAACAATACCAGCCTGCCAGACAAGACGCATTAGAGGAACAGAGAGGACGGCGTGCGGGTGGGGGGAGAGACACCCCCCCAGCAACCATCGGAATACAATGCACCAGCTGCACATTAATAAATATGTAATGTTTGATTAGAAATATGTATAGTATTTTTCCCTCCCCAAATGCCGGCTCACCCTCAGGCGGAAGACGGGATCTGGCCCACACTGACGGGTTTCTTTCTTGCTTGCTTTGAAAATACAAACTCAAATGTTTTCCTGTCCCAGCTGTTTCCCATTGTTGCTGTTTATCAGCTTGAAGGATGAACAGTGGAATAAAAAAACACGCTTGCATTTCAAATGTGCCAGTCCGTCACTCCATTGTTCAAAGAAGAAAGCTTAATTGTCTGTGCTGGCAAACTTCTTTTTGGTGAATGTCCAGGTTTTAAGAAAAGCTATTCAGCTGTGCAATTTGTTTAATACATGCAGAGAAAAGCATATAAAATCACACGTTTTCTGGGAGAAAAAAATTAAAGAAGGGGAAAAGAAGAATTTTGGAAAAGAAAGAGTCACACGTTAAAGTTCTGAAACTCGCCCCCACGGGGCATGGGCTTTACCCTTCTCTGTTGAACCCTCGGCTTTCTCTTGGGGCACTCAGGGGGTCCTATCCGGTGGTCGGACCTGGTGCAGAGACACCGCACGGGCTCAGGGCTGATGGCTCAGACAGCAGAGACTCAGGTGAGGCCGTCCAAAGCCCCGCTTCCCTGCGAACTGCCCCGGCCTCTCGTGGAAGTAGCTCCTAGGAGTAAAATCCTAACCAAACCCCTTGCCGTCGAGTCGATGCTGACTCACAGTGACGCTACAGGACAAGGCAGAACTGGCCCACAGGGTTTCCGAGGCTGTAACCTTTACAGAAGCAGACTGCCACATCTTTCTCCCGCAGAGCAGCTGGTGAGTTCCAACCGCCGACCTTTCAGTTAGCAGTCGAGTGCTTAACCACGGTGCCACCAGGGCTCCTTTCTCTAGGAGCACTCGGGACTTCTCTAGGAGTACTTGAGGACTTATCTGGAAAGATTTTTCTGGAGCCTGCTCCAGGTTTAAAACTATGGCAGGAAAGAAGTTTCTGTGAATGTGTTTTTTTGTTCCTTTTTCCAGCTACCATCAAGTAGATTCTGACTCATGGCAACCCTATGTGTGTCAGAGTCGAATGGTGCTCTACAGGGTTTTCAATGGCTGATTTTACACCAGGCCTTTCTTCTGAGGTACCTCTGGGTGGACTTGAACCACCAGCCTTCTGGTTAGCAGCTGAGTGCCTTAGCTGTTTGCACCACCCAGAGACTCCATGGATAAGGTTAGTGATGCACCAAGGGGACAAGGCCTTACCACTCTCGGAGCCCGCTTAAGGGCAACTGACTACAACCACAAAGCTTCCCATTTTAACCAGAGGATGATTGTACTTAGCTATCTCAACCTCTCCTCTTTCCAGGTCTTTAACCTCAGCAATGCTTTTCTAGAACTGGAAAGAAATGATAGGCCGTAAGTATCCCAGCCCATTTCATTACCATAACCCCTGCCATGCTCCTGGTTCATTCGTGGCAGATCACTCACAGCCACCTGGTGAGGTGTGAGATCCATATCACCATAGCTCAGAAAGGTTAGAGGCTCAGAAAGGACAACTGTGTTCCTAGTGTCCCACAGCTCCTGAGGGGTAGAGCAAGGGCTTGAAGGAGGACCAGCCAAGTCCTGGCCCACCTGGCCTTTGTCAAGAGACTCACAGGTGGAAAACGCTAACCAGAGTTCTCCTAAGTTCTCCAGCTTCCAAATCAACATCCTCTTATGAGTGAGGGAGGGGCCAGGCTTGGACCGGCCAGGGCAGCGTCTCTATGGGCTGGACATCTGCTCGGAGAGCAGACCCTCCACATGACCCAGGAAGCCTCTGTTTTCCCAATCAGCTTTCTCACAGGCTCTCCACAGTGATGAATCCAGGCATTCTCACTTCTCCAGAAACCCTTGGCTCCTCTTCAACCTTCTTCCTCACCCCATGATAACCTCACGTCCTATTTCACAGAGAATATTGTTGGTGGTGTTGTTAGTTGCTATCAAGTTGGTTCCAACTCATGGTGACACCATGTACAACAGAACAAAACGCTGCCCAGGCCTGCGCCATCTTCATGATCACTGGTATGCTCGAGTCCATTGTTGTGGCCACCTTGTATTCTGAGAGCCTTCCAACATAGGGAGCTCATCTTCCAGCATTATATCGGACAATATTCTGTGACTCATAGGGGTTTCGTTGGCAAGTTTTCTGAAATAGATCACCAGTCCTTTCTTCCTAGTCTATCTTAGTCTGGAAGCTCTGCTGAAACCTGTCCTGGCATTTGAAATACTGGTGGCATGGCTCCCAGCATTATAGCAACACACAAGCCACCACAATATGATAAACTGACAGACAGGTGGTGGGCAGAGAACACAGAAGGAACAAATAAGAATGCTGTTAATTTTCTACCAACAAACCTGTTAACGTACCTTGTTGTTGTTCTGACTAATGATGACCCCATATGTGTAGAGTAGAACTGCTCCATAGGGTTTTCAAAGCTGTGACTTTTCAGAAGATTTCCAGGCTTGTTGTCTTCCAAGGAACCTCTGGGTGGGTTTGAACCACCAACCTTTTGGTTAGTAGTAAAGTGCTTAACCATTTGTGCCACCCAGGGACTCCATGGATGCACCTACATCTGTGCATGTCTTGACTGGTCCTGCATGTCTTTGATGGTCTAAAGCCAGCTCTACCACCCTAACTTTGACCCCACCCCTCAGCCTCCCCAAGGGGCCACACTTAATTAGTTATCGTCTCTTTCCTATATCTTCAGCTTTCTCCTCTCTGCTGGCCCCTATATCGCCATGGAACCATATCTAAGTCTCCCCTGACTTATACACACACACACACAATGATAACCTAGGCATACCTATCTACCTGCCTCCTGCCCCAAACCCCTGAAGCTATATTTAAAAGAGAAACGGGGTGGATCCATAACTACACCAAAGAAGCAAGAACTTGTCCACGATTCCTGGAAGATGGAAAGCAGATAGGATTGGGTTGGCGGGAGCAGAGGAAGCCACAGCCCAACACCACAAGCAGAACTACTGCGAAAGAAAGAGAAGATGCAAAGTAACCTGGCATTCAGAGTAAACAAATACAAAGAGCAGGGGGTGGAGTGATCCGCAGGAATTTCATAAAAAAACATGTTCAAAATCGGTTTTCAGTGGGACCCACGGAGCCCACCCACCCCCATACACGAAACAGTAGGCTGCAGTAGCATTTAATCCAGGGTCAAAACCCAAGGAATTCACAAAAAAGAAAGTGAACCCTTCCGCAGTCAATTTCACCCTCTGCTCTGCCACCGTGGAAGCCCAGCTGCCTGCACTCAGGAGGAAGTGGATGATAGAAACGTTTGTTCTCATCCAAGCTTAAGGAATTCTGTCATGATGTGAGTGCAAGCCCAGAAACCCTCCAGCAGACCCATTCACAATGAAAACAAAAAGTATAAAATACTTAGGAACAAACCTACCAAGAAATGTTCAGGACCTGTGTGAAGAAAACTATAAAAATTTACTGTGGGACATAAAAGAAGACCTGAATAAATGGAAAGACATAACTGAGGACCTGGATGGAAACACTCAATATTGTAAAGATGTCAAATCTCCTCAAATTAAACCATAAATTCAATACCGTCCCAATCACTGTCTCTACAGGATTTTTTATGGAACCGGACAAGATAAGGCTAAAATCCCCTTGAAAGGGAAAATGCACGAGGATCGCCAAGAGAAGTTGGAAAAAGAAGAACAACTAGTTGGGCATTTGTTCTACACATACTAAAACAGCCCGTGAAGTATTTACAAGAGGATGACCTTGATCTGGCAAGGCAAAGAAACCAACACAACAGAACAGAAGTCCAGAAGCCAACATGCGGATATAAGAAAAAATGGAGAAGATGGTGCCATTTGCAACACATGAAATTGTGCCAATCAGCTCCTTACTTGGGGGGAAAAAAAGTCAGATCCCTACCTCATACCATAAAACAAATTCCTACTGGAGTAAGAAGCTAAATACAAGACAAATCTACAGAACCATTAGAAGAAACGATGTCTTACATTTGATGTGAACTTGAATGGTGTAGTTTTGAAGCACTGTAATATAAAAATAATGTCTCTACATTGTATATAAAATTTTAACTTCCCCTGCCCCTCATGGAGTCTCTAGAAAGGCCTAGAAGGAGAGTGCTAGCTCAGACCCCTGGGGTTCTAGAGCCAGGCCATGCTCAGCGGCGGCCGTAGGGGTAGCGTCACCCAGTGTGGTAACTCATGGTGTCACCACCCGCCATGGACCTCCTTCCATACCAGACCATACAGAATCCTTAGCAATGTTTATTACCAATTTTAGCCATAGAATAATATGTGGTAAATATAGTTGTAAATTGCATAAATGTAATATTTCTTAGATTATACAAATACTAACAACGAAATTGTTCTGTAAAATCTTTCTACATTGAATTACATTATTAGTAACTAAGCAGAAGCCTTTTGTGTTTTTCTCTTTCTTTTCCTTTAATCGGAGCCCTGGTGGCACAGTGATTAGGAGCTCAGGCTGCTAACCAAAGCGAGCAGTTTGAATCCACCGGCAGCTCCTTGGAAACCCTATGGGACAGTTCTCCTCTGTCCTGTAGGGTTGCTATGAATCAGAATCAACTCAACGACCAAGGGTTTTAACAGGTTTCATTTAATTACCACTTCATTCTCAAAAAAGTTATTGATATAGGTTCACAAATACTAATTACCACAATATTATAGCTAAAACACCAGAAATTTTGACAAAATCAGTAAATATAAAAACACTGGCAGCCATGAAAACAACAGCGCGCGCTTGTAGTGCTTGCAGAAGAACCACGTGATTCAAAGCGTCACTGTGATTGGATAATAACGACAGCTGTGACCAGAGCACATTAGAAGGTTCAAAAGGTAAATTAGCATAGAATTTTAGCCTTGTAGGCCTATTGACACATGTAAGCTGGGCTTATGAAAAATGTGTTTGTTATTATAACTAACTACAGGGATATGTTTATAAAAAATAATAAATTTCTGCTGAAACTCTACATGAAAATTTTATAAATAGTCATTTTAGTGTCACCCCCTCTGACAATATCACCTGGTGTGATCTGCACCCCCCATTTTCCCCTAGTAACAACACTAGCCATGCTACCTTCCACAAACAACTATTCATCGTTTGAAAAACAGCTCTAGGCTACTAGACACAGAAGATATAGAGCTCCTGACCATGGGACATCAAGTGACCTTCCAGCCAGAACTGAGCTGTCAACCCAAGTCATAGGGTCAGGAAGACTCACCAGTAAGCCATGATAAACTGGAAGTTGCATATCTGAGACTGAGCAAAGCAGGTACACTAAGTCAGCTGTAAACCAGGTGGCCCAGACCCTATCACTTTCTGTGTTACAGCCATACCTCCCTGTCAGCTTGCACTTATGGTCTCATCAGGAGTCCCTGACAACCAGCTAACTAAAAACAGACGAACTCCATTCACAGTGGGTGAGCTCAGTATATTGGTACAAGACAAATATGGACCACTGCAATACTACAGTTCCACCCGGGGCTGGGCCTGGAGAGGTTTGTGGGGAAATCCTCCCAAGGTCAGGGCTTCAGATGTTGAACCTGGTCTCCACTTCCTGTGGACAGACCAGTGGTCACCTAGGCAGTGGTGGATGGCTTAGCCAACTGGTCAGGAGTCTGGAAGGGGCAAGAGTGGAAGATGAGAGACAGGAGGTTGAGGCGGAAGGCATGTGATGGGCCCATGGAAGTGAGCATCGTGTGAAGCTCTTTGTGTTGCACAGTAACGCACACCAGAAAGCATCCATGGTGGAAGTGGCAGTGGACAACCGAGAGCACAGGATGACTCGCCAGTTCATGTCATCCAGTCTCTGACCTCAGACACCCCAGTGATGGTGCAATAGTCTCATGAACAAGGTAGACATGGCAGGAGAGAGGGAGGCCACCCATGGGCCCATGACATTGGACTCCCTCCCGCCCAGTTGAAAAAACTGCTGCTGCTAAAGGTCTGATATGTCGACAAGCAAGGCAATGCTGACCCTCCATTGTCTCTTGAGTAGCCCAACCAACCACTCAATGCCAAGTCGATTCCACTGGACTCCTTCCATCCTAGTAAGGGCAGGGTCTTAGTCATCCAGTGCTGTCATAACAGAAATACCACAAGTGGATGGCTTTAACAAAGAGAAATTTATTTCCTCACAGTGAAGTAGGAATTCAAGGCACCAGCTCCAGGGGAAGGCTTTCTCTCTCTGTCAGCTCTGGAAGATGGTCCTTGTCCTCGATCTTTCCCTGGTCAAGGAGCTTCTCAGGCACAGGGACCCCGGGTCCAAAGGACATGCTCTGCTCCTGGCGCTGCTTTCTTGGTGGTATGAAGTCCCTAGCTCTCTGCTTACTTCTCTTTCCTTGTATCTCTTGAGAGATAAAAGGTGGTGCAGGCCACACCCCAGGGAAACTCCCTTTACCTTGGATTAGGGAGGTGACCTGAGTGAGCGTGGTGTTACAATCCCACCCTAATCCATTCTAACATAAAATTACAATCACAGAATAGAGGACAACCACAGAATACTGGGAATCATGACCTAACCAAGTTGATACACACATTTTTGGGGGGACATAATTCAATCCATGACAGGCAGTGATTGAGGATGACCAGTATTGACACATATTCACTGCCGACAGAGCCTCAGCCAGCACTCCTCTGCAAGGCATGGAATCTCACATAGTATGTCTCAGACCAAGGGACCCCCTTTACAGCAAAAGAGGTGTAGGGTGGGCATATGATTGTGGGATGCATAGGCTCTGCACATAGCTTCCAGGAGACACTATGCTGATAAAACTGTGAAACAATCTTTTTTAAGATGCAGCTGGTGTGTTAGTTAGGACATGACACCCTGCAAGAAGGGGCACCATCCTTCAGGGGTGGCTTAAAACCAATGGGCACCATAGGATGCCGTGTCCAGGAACCAAGGGTAGAACTAGAAGTTGCCTCACTTGGGAGGTTGTGCTTCTCGTTCCCACAGCTACAGGTCCTTGTCCTGACCCCCATATCCTCTTTTCCAAGAGTGCATCCACTATCCATGGCTGAAGCATCACTGCTGATGCAGCTCACAGTTCCCTTCTTTCTCTGCAGAAATGCATCTGGGCCATCAGGAGCTTCCTCTGTAGGAGGTTATGACCCATTTCCCCAGGGTGGCCCCAGAGTCAGTGACCAACAGTCCACTCCAAAGGGGGTGGTGCTCCAAAGGGAGTCCCTGGGTAGCATAAATGGTTAACACACTCAGCTGCTAACCGAAAGGTGGCCAGGAAGAAAGGCCTGGAGATCTACTTCTGAAAAGTCAGCCATCGAAACCCTATGGAGCACAGTTCTACTCTGACACACAAGGGGTCTCCATGAGTCCACTCGCTCAACAGGTCTGGTGGCAGTTTACAGTCCAGAGCTCCACCCAACAGCCCTCTACCTCATCAGGCCAACTTAGACCTTGCCCAAGACCACCTCCCAACCTGATGCTCTCTTTTCCTGTTCCCCTTTCTGCCTTACAGGTTTTCCTGAGAGCACAAGCTCAATAAATCAATTATACCTGCTGTAGTGGAATGAATTGTGTTCCCTAAAAATATCTGCCAACTTGGCTAGGTCATGATTCCCGGTATCGTATGACTGTCTACCATTTTGTCATCTGATGTGATTTCCCTGTGTGTTGTAAATCCTATCACTATGATGTATCAAGATGGATTAGTGGCAGTTATATTAATGAGATCTACAAGATTAAATAGTGTCTTAAGCCAATCCCTTTTGAGATATAAAAGAGAGAAGCGAGCAGAGAGACATGGGGACTTCATACTACCAAGAAAGCAGTGCTGGGAGCAGAGCACTTCCTTCGGACCCAAAGTTCCTGTGCTGAGATGCTCCCAGACCAGGGGAAGATTGATGAGGACCTTCCTCCAGAGCTGACAGAGAGAGAAGGTCTTCCCCTGGAGCCGTTGCCCTGAATTCGGACTTCTAGCCTACCGGACTGTGAGAGAATAAACTTCTCCTTATTAAAGCCATCCACCTGTGGTATTTCTGTTATAGCAGCACTAGGCGACTAAGACACCTGCCTTAGGCTTGGCTTCTAGGGAACCTGGCCTATGGCATCACCCCAAATAGAAGATGCAGCCATCCTGTATATGAAAATACTTCTATAATCACGGGTACAGGAGGAGTGTTAAACAAGATTAAAATCCCCGAAGAAGTAAAGGGAAAGACTGACAAATTGACTACATGCAAATTAAAAAAATTTTTTTTCTTTTTAATTCTGAACAACTAAAGACAGCTTAAATAAAATTAAAAGAAAGAATCAGCCAGAAATAAGCATTTGCAACATACAGTGTAGACAATGGATTAATATCTAGAATATATAAAGAGTTCCTGCCAATCCCCTCAAGAGAAGTAAACAACTTGATATAAAAATAACCTGTTGCCATCAAGTCCATTCTGACTCATAGCGACCCTATAGGACAGGACAGAGTAGAACTGCCCCATAGGGTTTCCAAGGAGCGCCTGGTGGATACGAACTGCTGACCTTTGATTAGCAGCCAAGATCTTAACCACTGCACCACCAGGGTTTCCTGATATAAAAGTGGATGAAGGACATAGACAAACACTTCACAGAATGAGAAAAACATATGACCATAAACCCAATAAAAGACACTGAATTTAATTACAAATCAAGGAAACGTAAATCTAGACAGAAGAGCTTATTTAGTCCATTAGACGGAAATTTTAAAATATTTATTATATTCAGTGTTGATAAAGAAAGGGGAAAATAGATAAATCTGCTTCCCTACTTGGAGGGCAATTTGGTTGCAATTATTAAATTTTTGAAAGTACAACTCCTGGGATCCAGAAACTTCCCTTCAAGCTTCAAACCTACAGTCCCCATGTGCTCCAAGATGTTTATATGAAAAATAGAAAATATCCAACCAGAGAAGACTGGTTAAATAAATAATGCTTATCTATTTAATGGCCCAATGGTTCAGCGCTCAGCTGCTGACTAAAAGATCGGCAGTTCAAATCCGCCAGCAGCTCTGCAGGAGAAAAGACCTGGTGATCTGCTCCCATGAAGATGACAGCCTAGGAAACCCTATTGTGCAGTTCTACTCTGTCCTATAAGGGCGCTATGAGTCAGCAGAGTCAGTGCTCAGAAAATGGCACTTCTCTGCCCCTTTCTTTTCCTTGTACCGCATGAGGCTATGGAATTTCCTTCCCCTAAAATAAGACAGGTCTTAACCTCTTCTGGGAGGCAAGACATGTGGACCCTGGCAGCCCTCCCTATGTCAGGGGTTGCAAACTCAGATACCGCTGAGGTCTGGGCCTTGGGTGAGGCAGCCAGGTGAGGCCAGAGGAGAAGGGCAGGGGTCCTCACTGTCAGCTCCAGCCACTTGCTATCAGATGCCATTGAGTCAACTCCAACTCATGGTGACCCCAAGTCTGTCAGAGTCGAATTGTGCTCCACAGTGTTTGTTTTTTTTTTAATTATTGTTGTGAAAATACAGGTAATACAACATTTACCAATTCAACATTGTTCACTTTACAATTCAGTGAGATCAACTACATTAATCACGTCGCCGGGCCTTTCTTCTGAGGTGTCTGGGGGTGGACTCAAAACTCCAACCTTGCTGTTAGCAGCTGAAGGGGACTACCCATGCCACCTGGGGACTCCTGGTTACCCTTTCAGAAAACAGACCCACACACGCCAACCCTTTCAGCTTTTTCATGAAAAGCTGGAAATCCAGATCTTATGTGAAATCTCCCATTTTTTTAAAATGCTGGCAACTTTTAATATCTATTTCTAAACACCATTCAGGCCCTGAGTCTGCCGCCTCACTCAGTTGTCCGAAACCAGAGAAAAGGCTACGGTTTGGTTCTTAGCATTCATCACTTCCCCTCCAAAAAACCATTGCTATCGAGTCGATTCCAACTCACAGAGACCCTATAGGACACAGCAGAACTGCCCCCTAGGGTTTCTAGGGTGCAGCTGGTGGATTTGAACTGCCAACATTTTGGTTAGTAGCCAAGCTCTTAACCACTGCAACACCAGGGCTTCTCACTTCCCCTAGCAGGGGTAAAACTTACTCAGAGATAGAGACCCCCTCCCCACCCTTGCTCAAAGGCCAGCCTGCACCTACAAAAAGCAGGGCTGGCAGCCACGTCCACCGAGTCTTCTCTGTTCTCAAATGTACCTTTATTTATACCCACCATCTCTTGCAGCCCCTTCCCCCAAGGTCATGAAATGTCAGAATCCAACGTTTCTGCCTCTGGAGTACGTTGATTAAAGTGACAAAGTGACCTTTCTTTGCTGGAGATACAGGTCAACCCTGGGCACACGCAAAGGCCACTTCTAATGAATGAAGGTCCCCACTATCCACCAGCAGCCCATCCACTGCCCACCGGCTGTCTGCCAGCCAAGCCCCCACCCTCCACACCCACCGCTGCTCAAAGTGACACTTGTTTCCTCCAACGACGGAGGTGTGGGGTGTGGAAGGGCTTGGAAGTGATAAAGGCTCTTTCCCTTAATAACCACTTGGCATCTGGGCAGGCTTTCAAGACAGCCCAGAGACAGCTTATGGCGCAAAAGCACCGGAAGAGCACCGTCTCTTGTCATATGTTGTTGTTAGTTAACATCAAGTCAGCCAAGACGCACGGCGACCCCATGCACAAGGGAACGAAACACTGCCCAGCCCTGCACCATCTCCATGATTGTGGATCGGATCGTTGTGATCCTTAGGGTTTACACTGGCTAATTTTCCAAAGTAGATCCCCAGGCCTTTCTTCCTAGTCCATCTTAGTCTGGAAGCCTCGCTGAAACCTGTTCAGCACCATTACGACAGGCAAGCCTCCAGTGACAGACGTCGGTAGCTGCGAATGAGGTGCATTGGCTGGGAATCAGACCTGGGTCTCCTGCACGGAAGGTGAGAATTCTACTGCTGAACCATCACTGCCCACTCCTGGGCATACACCAATCCTAAAAGAAAAAGAAGAAACTACAGTCTGGAAACAACCTAAATGGCTACATAAATTACGGCACAGCAAACAATACAACACTATGCAGCTACAGACAAAAATGAAGGCCTTCATGTCATGTACTAATATAGAACAAGTTATACCGCTCAATTAAAAAAAGAAAACCCAAAACAGAGTGCAGTGTGTCCCATTTGTGTCAAAAACAAAAACAACTGGTGGTGGGAATTTATTTGTGCCTATTCATGAACAAGGAACCCTGGTGGCACAATGGTTAAGCACTCAGCTGCTAACTGAAAGGTCAGCAGTTCAAACCCACCCAGCAGCTCCAAGAGAGAAAAGACCTGGCAATCTGACCCCACAAAGATCGTTGTTGTTCTAAGGTGCCACCAAGACCGTTCCAGCTCATAGCAACAGAATGAAACACTGACCGGTCCTGCACCATCCTCACAGTCGTTGTTATGCTTGAGTGGCTTGCAGCCACTGCGTCAGTCTTTGAGAGTCTTCCTCTTTTACTCTGACCCTCTGCTTTATCAAGCATGATGTCCTCTAGGGACTGGTTCCTTCTGACAACATGTGCAAATTACGTGAGATGAAGCCTCACCATCTTTGCTTCTAAGGAACATTCTGGCTCTACTTCTTTCCAACACAGATTTATTCGTTCTTCTGGAGCTCCATGGTATATTCAACACTCTTCACCACCACCGTAATTCTAAGGCATCAATTCTTCTTTGGTCTTCCTTATTCATTGTCCGGCTTTCATATTTGTATGAAGCTATTGAAAACATCATGGCTTGGGTCAGGTGCACCTCAGTCCTTCAAGTGACATTTTTGCTTTTTAACACTTTAAAGAGGCCTTTTGCAGCATATTTGCCCAATGCAATGTGTCATTTGATTTCTTGACTGCTGCTTCCATGGCTGTTGATTGTGGATCCAAGTAAAATGAAATCCTTGACAACTTCCGTCTTTTCTCGGTTTATCGTGCCGCTGTTTATTGGTCCAGTTGTGAGGATTTTTGTTTTCTTTATGTTGAGGTGCAATCCATACTGAAACCTGTGGTCTTTGATCTTCATTAAGTCCTCTTCACTTTCAGCAAGCAAGTTTGTAAACCATCTGCATAACGCACGTTGTTAATGAGTCTACCTCTAACCTTGATGCCCCTTTCTTCCTCATATAGTCCAGCTTCTCACATTATTTGCTTAGGATACAGATTGAATAAGTATGGTGAAAGGATACAACCCTGACACACACGTTTCCTGATTTTAAACCAGAGCAGTTCTTCTCTGTTATATGGGGGACCCTGAGTCGAAATCGACTGACAGCACCTAACAACACCACATTTATGAAAAGAATATTTTTAGAAGAATATAAAGAACTGGTAATAATGTTTACAAATCCCAGTGGCGCAGTGGTTAAGCTCTCAGCTGCTAATGGAAAGGTCAGTGGTTTAAACTCACCAGCCACTTTTCGAGAGAAAGACGTGGCAGTCGCTTCCATAAAGATTGTGGCGTTGGAAATCCTAAGGGGCCGTTCTACTCTGTCCTATAGGGCTGCTACACGTCGACTCGACAGCAATGGGTTTTTGGTTTCGTCCAGTGGTGCAAATGGTTAACATCCTCAGCTGCTAACCAAAAGGCTGGAGGTTCAAGTCCACCCAGAGGTGCTTCAAAAGAAAGGGCTGGTTTTCTACTTCCAAAAAATCAGCCCTTGAAAACTCGGCATAGCACAGTTCTGCTCTGACGGACATGGGGTCGCCAAGAGTCAGAGCTGAGTTGACAGCAACTGGTAATAATGTTTAACTTCAGAGAAAGGAATTGGGAGCAGGAGGCCAAGGCGTGAAAGAGGTTTGCTTTTCACTTTTATAATGTTTGACATCTTTTTAACCATGTGTCTATTTTGATTTTTTTTAAATAAACTTTTTATATTTGGGGATAATTTTAGGTTTTCAGAAGAGTTGCAAAGACAAAAGAGTTTCCATATACATTTCATCCAGTCTTCCATAATGTTAATACCTTACATAAATATTTGTTAATATTTGACATAACATTTTTCAAAGGTAAGAAATTAACATGGTACAATACACCTTCTCCTCAATTACCAACATGGTTAGGTTCCAAAGACCAGGTTGTTATGTGAAATCAGTGTTATGTGAAAATGGAGACTAACCACATTGGATCACAAAATGGAAAATGAGTACAACGTTAATATAACTGCCAAATTACATCATTACATAACTGTCAAATTACATCACTACATAACTTCTAAATTAAATCATTACATAACTGCCAAATTTCATCACTACATAACTGCCAAATTATATCATCACATAACTGCCAAATTACGTCATTATATAACTGCCAAATTACATCACTACATAACTGCCAAATTACATCATCACATAACTGTCAAATCACTGAGAATCATGGCCGAGCCAAGGTGACACATAACCTGAACCATCGCAGCTAGCGTTATTCTTGCCTTGTACCTCGGTGTTTGTTACTGCCAAATGTATGTCGTTAATGAGCAAATTTTTTACTAGTGCCGTAAATGTGAAATGTCAGATGATAAATTAGTTGATAAGTGAGGAGAAGGCATATTATCAGCTCAACTCTAGGCTTTATCTAATCCCCCTTTTTCTACAGGAGTGTCCTTTTTCTGCCCCAGGATTCCCTCGAGGATCCAACATTCCATTGTCCCTCAGGTCTCCTTCGTCACCTCCAGCATGTGACAGCTTCTCAGTCTTTCTGTGCTTTTCATGGCCTTGACACTTCTGAGGAGTACTTTTCAGGCATATTAGGAGCCCTGGTGGTGCAGTGGTTAAGCACTTGGCTGCTAACTGAAAGGTCGGCAGTTTGAACCCACCAGCTACTCGGCGGGAGAAAAAGTGGCAGCCTGCTTCTGTAAAGATCACAGCCTTGGAGACCTTATGGGGCAGTTCTGCTCTCTCCTACAGGGTTGCTAGGAGTTGGAATCAACTCCACGGCAATGAGTCTGGTTTGGTCTGGTATATGAGAATGTACTTCAGTTTGGGTTTGGCTGATGTTTTCTCTGAACCCGAGAGGAAGAGTGTGGATGAGGTTGGTGGGGACTGGCCAAGCCACACAGGGCTGGTGGGCCCTGGGGAACGGGTCAATGAGGGAGCTGGGCTTACGTTGGGGGAAACAGGAGGCTATCAGGAGGTGAGCCACCGCTAGCATCCAGAACATTCTGCCCCCACACACCCCAGCTGCCAGAGGGGAGTCCCCACGCTCCCTATTCATTACCTGACATAACTAATTGCCTTGTGACATTTCCCATATTATAGACAAATGTGAATTATGGGCCCAGCTGTTCCCCTTCTCGTCACCAGGAATCGGTTGATAAATATGTTTATTTGAGGTCAGCCTGGCCTCATCCATTAGAAATATTGTTTCTCTAAACATTACATTGATTTAATTTAACTCTAATCAATTTAAAATGGTTCTGACAATTAACAAAAGCTTCAAATATGACCTTAAAGTAATAGGATTCATTAGCTATGTTTAGGATTAAATTTACCCTAACAGGGCAATTTTTCTTCCGAGGGTATTTGGTAAGCGACTAGTGGTCAGTCAGAATGAAATCAATTATTATAAATTATACAGTTAAAGTTGATTATGTATCCACTGCTAATTTGTATAAATAAGGGTCTCCGACAATGGAAGTAATTTATTCATAACTATCTCTCCCCCAGCCCGGGATCACACTTCGTGTTACAACTGCCAGGCATCTGTAACCCATGAAGTATTATTTTCCAGGGCTGTTCTCGATGTATGCTAATTAAACCCATAATTAATTGAAACAGTTATAGTTAAAGACACAATGCTGGCGCCCTTTGCCCTGTTATTCATGACAGTCAACTCATTCAAAAGACAATCCGATCAAAAATTCATATGCTAGCTTGGGTGCTCCGAAAGCAAGGCGATCATACTACAAAGGCTGCCTGTGATGTGACAGCTGGCAGGCTGGGGAGGGGGCAAGACAGAGTTAGGCTTTAAGCCCTGGAAATCTCTGGGTTTCTCACCCAGCCACCACCGGCCAACACCCCCTATAGATGGAATGTAGTGGCAGAACAGAGAAGCCAGGGCAGAACGGCCAGCCCAGAGCTTGCAAATTGGTGGCCCTTACAGTGGTTAAGAGCACACCTGCTAACCAAAAGGTCGGCAGTTCAAATCCACCAGCCGCTCCTTGGAAAAACCCTATGGGGCAGTTCTACTCTGTCTTAGGGGGACACTATGAGTCGGAATCGACTCGATGACAGTGGTTTTGGTTCACTGCATTAGGAGCCCTGGTGGCACAATCATTTTGCACTCAGCTGCTAACCAAAAGGTTGGCAGTTCGAACCCTCCCAGTGGCTCCATGGGAGAAAGACCTGGCAATCGGCTCCTGTAAAGATTACAGCCAAGAAAACCCTATGAGGCAATTCTGCTCTGTCATTTGGTCATTAGAGTTGGAATTGACTTGGTGGCACCTAACAAAAACATACAGTGTTAAACAGCAAACAGAAAAACTGAATTTTGGTCAGAATTTTACAAATCGAGAGAAGTCGCTTCTCTTGAAAATTTCCAGCTTTGCTTGAAGAAATCGAAATATGCTGGTGTCTCAGGAAAAGACAACTTTCAGTGCAGCTGTGAGACAGAGGCCTGATAGGCCAACCTGCTATTTCATTTTAATCTTGATTCAATAGCTATGGTTTTCGAGAAAAAAATGTATTATTCCTTGGTGGTCAAAACCAGGATGTAAAACCATATGCCCTGAGGGGTCTTAACCAAGTGACCCTCTGCCCCCCTCAAAATACACGTATTCAGGAAGAGCATCGTCTGGTACCATTGCAACAACGTATTTTGCAAGATCAGAAGAGAAAGCACACATAAACATCTTGTGACCTGATCTAAGCATCTTGTGAAACTATCTGCAATCACTAGCTACACTACCAATAATCAGTAACCAATCAGACTGTGACTATTCCAGTATTCGTTCATTTTCCCGTAATTGCCCTCCCTATGGGTTGGTTCCTCTTTTCACCTCACAGGAACGAAACCAGGTTCCATTTTCAATGGGCTATGTAGTTCCTCAATTGCAATTGTTTTAAACCCTTAACAAACTTCTGTTTTAACTTGAAACAGCGTTCAAGTGTTTCTCTACAACCCTGGGCCTGCTTCTCCCATTCCTTTTTCCCACACCAAGCCTCTTCCTTCCCTTATGTGACTTGCCGGCCCCCAAGGCACCTGAGTTTGAGAGCCTGGGTCCAGGCCCCTTCCTCACTTTATAGATGGAGATAAATGGAGCATCAGAGACAGACAGTCTTGCCAAGGGGCTTAGTGTGGCCAGGTTTCAAGCAGCCCAGGATGGCTGGCTTCACAGAGCATCTAGGCATAGCTGGGGGACCGTGAACCAACACTTGAGGTGCCCTGAAATTTGTGAGTGAGGCTGGGCCAACACCGCTGTGCTGGGTGTTTGCATTTGAAACAATGGGCTGTTGAGTCCCTCTACTCCCAGATTCTTCAAGTTGGGCTGGGGGCGGTGGGGGAACGCTTCCTTGCCCCCACGTGACCCTCTGTGGCACTTGGATGAAGGAGGAAACTAGAAGAGAAAAATTCTGACAACCAAGACCATGGGCACAACAGAACATTCAGCTTGGAAATGCCCTTGAAACATGACTCGGGACCAGGCAGCTTTATATGAATCTGTCGCTCTTTCAGTGAACGTGGAATGAGCCACCACCCGGGCAACGGTGGTGGATGCTGAGGAGACGGGAGCGACGGGGCCTCTGCCTTCCAGTGGCCCCACGACTGGAACCGACCACAGTAACCAGTTGCTGTCTAGTCGATTCCAACTCATGGCAACCCCATGCGTGTCAGAGTAGAACTCTGTTCCACAGGGTTTTCAGTGGCTGTGACCTCTCGGAAGCAGAGTGCCAGGGCTTACTTCCAAGAAGCCTCTGGATGCACAGCAAGGATACAGCCTCCCTGGAGAGCAGCCCCAGCGAGGTCTATGGGAAACCCACTGAGCTGCCACCTCTTCCCACCCAGCAAGCAAAGCTGGGGGACCTGCCCAAGGGACCTCTGACCAGCCTGGTTTGGCACTTTTCTGGGTGGTCCCAAGACACAGTGGCTGGACAGTGTGAAGAAGAGGACAGGTGCCCAGGCTGGGACCGGGTTTCCAGAACTAGCTCTGTATGTCCTTGAGCAGATCCCTTCCCCTCCCTGGGCCTCAGTCTCCCCATCTGTACCCCACCATGAGGGGTGGACTAGAGCTGAGGCTTGGAAATGTTTTGAACCACAACCCAATGTCAGGCTTTTTGACACTGTGATTTTTTTATACTGTATATATGTAACTGAAAATGTCACAAGCCATACTTCCCTTACTAATAACCTGTGCTGCTGGCTGAGGTTTTCTACTATATTTCATCCATATATACTGGCACACACCTGTGTGATGTGTACGTGTGTATGTACGACCCAGCGCATGGTTTCGTGCCTCGCTCTAGTTCCTTCTGCCTCAGGCCTGGTGGTCTCCTCCAGGTTTCCCCCAGTACAACAACCACCGGCTGAACGCCAGGAGCCCACTTTCCACCAAAGGGATGTCCCTGCCTTCCTCCACTCCTGCTCAGCGCCCCACCAGCCCTCAGCTGCTGCAGGAGGGAGAAGAGCAGGCAAGGACCTGGGGGGTCCAGAGACCTCAGACAAACTCTGGCCTGTCCTGCCCCAAGGAGGGGGAAGGGCCAGGCCAGTCGGCTGTCTCCGTCCGTTCTGGGATAGCAGGCTTTAGGGGCTGCCCACGAGGTGGGGAGAGCCCATAGTAAGAAGCCTGGTTAATGTGGAACTCTGGTCAAATCACCTAGCTCCTTTGGCCTCAGTTTTTCCATTCTGTCCACCTCGGAGGATGAGGACAGAGGGTGTAGACATGTTTTCCAGGCTGCCAGCCCAAGGACAGGACACCGAGCAGAGTTCATGCTGGCCAAGTCTGTTTTACCCCAAACCCCTCCTGGAAGTTGACAGCTGCTCCGCTGCCTCAGTCTCCCCAGTGTAATCCTGACAGTCGACGCTGTCACATTCGGGACACCCCCATACAGCGTCCTCCTGCTCCTGAAATAGCTCCTGTGTCATCCAGCCAAGCCCATCCACACCTTTCAAGTGGCCAAGTCTTGGTAGCTTACCACCCACCCTCTGGCGCTTACCACTCACCCTCTGGCGCTAGACGCAATTCACTCATTCCCTGGGGGTCCTAAAGGCCCCTCCAGCCATCCCTCTTCCCAGACATAGTCTTTGTCTTCCTAGGACGGGTTTTATCATGCTAAAGGGCCTCCAGAACTACCCCTTCAAACTCCCACAGGTCCCAATAGCAGGAACTTTACAGTTCACCAGCCTTCTCTCTTCCACTATCTCCTCCCCCACCACCCTCCCTGCAGATTCTAACAGTCAGTCAATCACTGGTTTTAATCTGGATAGCAAGCAGTTTGTTACAGGCTGCTAACATCGAGGTTGGCAATTCACACTGACCCAGCAGCTCCCTAGAAGAAAGGCTTGGCGATCTGCTTCCATCAAGATTACAGCCAAGAAAACCCCATGGAGCAGTTCAGTTCTGTAACACACGGGGTCGCCATAAGTCAGGGGCCAACTTCAGGATGGCGGCTAACACCAACACTACTGACAAGGAAAAAATAAGAACATAAAACCATCTGCCTGTGTGGTCATTGCAATCACAGCTAAGGAGCTCAGTGCACCCACACAGACGTTCTCACATACAAAACTAGATCTATCACGCTGTTGGTCGTTAGGTGCTGTCAAGTCAATTCTGACTCATAGCGACCCCGTGTGACAAAGTAAAACTGCCCCACGGCTTCCTAGGCTGTAATCTTTACCGGAACAGATCATCAGTTCTTTCTCCCTCAAAGCAGCTAGGTGGGTTTGAACAGCCAACCTTTTGGTTAACAGCCAAGTTAAGTTCCACTTAAATTTTGCACCACCAGGGCTCCTTTGTATTAAGATACATCAGTTTTTACAGCCCACTTTTTCTCTCCTCATATATTGTAAACCTTTGGTCACACCGTTAAAAATAGTGTTCTAGGGTATTCTTCAATGGCTGCGCAGTACTCCATAATCTCAAAACAACAACAACAACAAAAAAAGTCATTGCCATCAAGTTGATTCCGACTCATAGTCACCCTATAGGACAGAGTAGAACTGCCCCATGGGGTTTCCAAGAAGCAGCTGGGGGATTTGAACTTCTGACCTTTTGGTTAGCAGCCATAGCTCCTAACCACTACACCACTAGGGCTCCTCTCCATAGCCTAGCTATCCCATAACTTACCATTTTAGTAATAATTACTAATATATTTATTAATAATTATTTATTAATTCATCAAGTCTTTCCAGTTTGTCCCCATTAGAAACAATGCTGCCTGCAGTGGGGCACATCTGTGAGGATTATTGCCTCAGAAAAACTTCCCAGCAATAGGAACTCCTAGCACTACAAAGTACGCAAAATGTTAAGGCTTTTGAAGAATAAGCATAGTTTTATTGAGTACCCACGTGACTCACTATTTGTGTACAGTAGTTTAGGAACGCGGCAGAGGAAGAACCAAAGCGAGAGAAGCCAGCAATCCGAAGAAGGGTCTGTGTACATGCTGACTCAAACACTGAAATCATCAGACACGTAACATGAAGGGGTTTATAAAGCAATTTACCCCTGAATGTCGGAGCTAGGTGAGACTGTGGAAACAACAGTTTAGTACCCTGTATTGTTGTTGTTAGTTGCCCTCAAGGTTTGGGTTTTTTTTTTTTTGTTTCAAGTCAATTCCAACTCATGGCGACTTCAGGTGTTAGAGACAGAGACCTCAGGTGTTACAGATGGAGAAGCTGAGGTCTGGAGAGAGGCCACCTGGGAAGGGAGTGATTCCCAGTTCTGGACTCTTTCCAACACATTCCTGCACTTCCCTTAAAATGAGCCCTGGTGAGAAGGCAGGAAGGCCTTGGTCTGGAAGTGTTAAGTGATTTTAGCCCACCTGGCCAAGCAGAGCAGGAGTGGGGGACGGTGGGTGAGAGCTGGGGAGACCCTCCTCCCCCGCAGGTCTCACACAGATAGCAGCAGCAGCACTGACCTGTATGAACATCTGATGTGTGCCAGGCACTGAGGGTTTTTGGCCTATTACTGCTTAATCCACACCACAAAGTAAGCAAAGGTGAGTACACGGTTTTGTACGGAGAGCCCTTCTGGCTACCTAAGAAATACCTGCCCACACTCATACAAACGGCTGTTGGTACAAGCCTTAATCCAAACGCAAATTCTTTCTAGATTTTACTGAAAGAAAACAGTCTTTTCCACAGTGGCAGGGTCAGGGCAGTGGTTCTCAGACTTCAGTGTGTAGAAGATTTGCTTGGGAAGGGGGTGGGGGAATTGTCCAAAGGCAGATTCCAGGATGTCTTAGTCATCTAGTACTGCTATAACAGGAACCACAGTGGATGGCTTTAAAACAGAAGTTTATTTTCTCACAGTCTAGTAGGCTAGAAGTCCATTTCAGTGCGTCAGCTCCAGGGGGATGCTTTCTCCGTTGGCTCTGGAGGAAGGTCCTTCTCATCAATCTTCCCCTGGACTAGGAGCTTCTCCTTGCAGGCACCCCAGGTCCAAAGGACATGTTCTCCTCCCCGGTACTGCTTTCTTGGTGGTATGAGGTCTGCCTGTCTCTCTGCTCTCTTCTCTCTTTTATATTTCAAAAGAGATTGGCTCAAGACACAATCCAATCTTGTAGATTGAGTCCTGCCTCATTAACATAACTGCCACTAATCCCACCTCATTAACATCATAGAGACAGGATTTACAACATATAGGAAAATCACATTAGAGCATACTGGGAATCATGGCCTAGCCAAATTCATATGCATATTTTTGGGGGCACACAATTCCACCCATGACACAGGGCTCCCTCTGAGTTTGGATCTGTAGGTTTTGTGTGGGCCCCATTCTTCAAGCTCAGCTGCAGGCAGTCTGCAGACCGCTCTTTAGGAAGTGTTGGTGGGAATGTGGTCAGTCTCCACATTGGGACCCTGACAACAAAGCCGAAGTGTGGCTGCCATTGTCGTTAGATGTCATGGAGTCGACTTCAACTCATAGCAACCCCAAGTAACAGAGTAGAACTGCCCTACAGGTTTCCTAGGCTGTAATGTTTACAGGAGCAGATGACCAGGTCTTTTCTCCTCTGGAGCTGCTGGGTGGGGTTAAACAGCTGAGCACTTAACCGTTGCGTCACCAAGGCTCCTTGTAGTAAGGCTAGTACAGGAGTTATTACCACACACCAACAATCTTCTCCTGCGCCCCCGTCCCCTCAGAGGAGCACTCCTAATGAAGGGAGAAATAGGCACCAATTACGGGATGCGGCATCAGGGTCCTATTATTTACCTGCTTCCTGCGGAACAGCTGCAGAGCTGTAACCCGTCCAGGCAGACCCCCCGGAGAAGACCGCATTACCGACCTTACGGCATTCTCCCAGTAGATGGCGCTAACTCGTTTTAAACACCATTTGTAAAAGGAGACGGAGCGACAGGGGACGATCACAAGCAGAAACGTCCAATACGAACCATCTGTCCTGAAATGACACAGAGGAAGCTTAAACTCTCCTGGGTGGGGTTTGTAATCTGGTGTGTAGCCTAGGACTAATTCCCACACTTGCTTTCAAAAATCACCTGCTTCCCAAACCTGGGGTTGGCTGCTGGCAGATAGTTGGGAGTTAAGATCCAAAATATTGTCATAACCTACTCTGACCACAAGATGGCGCTGCTGCACGCAGAAGGACAAGATGCCTGAGAAAATCTAAATCTTACAAACCCATCCAAAGAGGAGTACGACCTGAAAATAAGGTATGGAGGAAATAGCCGTGTTGCTCAGACTTGCAACGTATCTCTCAAATTTCTGATTATGATACTACCGCTACTGCTGCTGCTACTCTTAGCGGATACCACTTATTGAGCGGTTTCTAAGTGCCAGGTGCT
The DNA here is from genome assembly GCF_030014295.1 of Loxodonta africana. Taxonomy (NCBI): domain Eukaryota; kingdom Metazoa; phylum Chordata; class Mammalia; order Proboscidea; family Elephantidae; genus Loxodonta; species Loxodonta africana. The sequence goes on from NC_087362.1 coordinate 66,643,825, forward strand.
GTGAAAAGCCGTCTGCATACATGGTTTCATTTAAACCCCATACAGCTTTGTGAGGGATGCGATGACTGTACTTCTGAGAGGGGACATTGTGTGAAGAAGCAGAAGCTGGGACCTCTTGTACTTTCCCAAAAGAAAAGGGGACAGTGATCTAATTCTGGTCATGTCGGCCACAGTGAATGGGATGGTCTCTCTGCATAAAAAGCTGAGAGCTCCTTCTTTCAGTGAATGTTTGAGTACCTACTATGTGCCTATAGGGTCGCTATGAGTCGGAATCGACTCCACGGCAGCGGGTTTGGGTTTGGTTATGTGCTGGTGATGCAACGGTTAAGCGCTCGGCCGCTAACCAAAAGGTTGGTGGTTCCAACCCACCCAGGGGCTCCACGGGAGAAAGACCTGGTGATCTGCTTTAATGAAGATTACAGCCAAGAAAACCCTGTGGGGCAGTTCTGCTCTGTCACACAGGGTCGCTGTGAGCTGGAGCCGACTCGAAAGCACCCAACAACAAACACTGTCAGCACTGTTGTAAGTGCTGAGGAAACAGAGCTGAAAGGACCTGAGAGAATTCCTGTTTTTAGTGCAGAGAGGCCACAATGAACCCTTAGGTCAGGGACTAAGTGATGTGAAGACAATGGAGACCAAAACCAAACCCAAACCCAGTGCCATGGAGTCGATTCCGACTCATAGCAATGGCGACAGCAGGGACTAGAGTGCCTGCAGGCGCGTTTAGATGATGTCAGCTGCAAGCTGGAGCCGGCCCCTACCGGCTCACAAAAATTATTAATATAACCAAAGCCACTGAACAATAATATGTCTAGAAACTGTTAAATGGAAACCTAATTCGCTGTGTAAAAACACAATAAAATATTATAATAAAAAAGAACCAATTTTTAAATTTTCAGGAATTCTCTGAGCAAGGTCTTAAACATAACTGCTATTAAGAATTAAATCACACAAATTTACAATAAAATAAGTTATATTTAAAGCAAGGGTAATAAATAGTCAAAGCTCCTCACTTTCCTAATTATTTTACATTTTACTATTATCTATGCCAGGCGTAAGGAGCCCTAGTGATGCAGCGGTGAAAGTACTTGGCTGCTAACCAAAAGGTCTGCAGTTTGAGCCCACCCACCAGCCACTCCACGGGAGAAAGACGTGGCAGTATGCTTCCGGAAAGAATACAGCCCGGGAGGGTTAGTGGGGCAGTTCCCTGGTGGCATAGTTGTTAAGAGCTATGGCTGCTAACCAAAAGGTCAGTAGTTCAAATCTACTAGGTGCTCCCTGGAAACCCTATGGGGCAGTTCTACTCTGTCCTATAGGGTCGCTATGAGTCGGAATCTGCTCAACGGCAACGTTTTTTTTTTTTTTTTTTAATATGGTTGCTATGAGTCAGAACTGACTGGGCAGCAATGGGTTGTACCAAGGGTAAACAAATTTCTGTAAAGGGCCTGGTGGTAAATACTTTAGGCCACGCAGGACAGATCGTTTCTGTTGTCACGACTCAACTCTGCCACCGTAGCACAAAAGCAGTCACAGGCACCAGATGCAGGAATGGGCATGACTGTATTCCAACCAAAAGTTATTTGTATAAACAGGCGATAGGTAGGCTAGATGTGACCCCCGAAGCTATAGTTTGCTGACTGCTGATCTCTGCCGATATTTATGCCTATTATATCTGTAGGGTGGAAATGCTATATAATGACGTGCTAGTCCTACTATGTAGTCCTATAGCTCACATACTTCAGACATGTTATCAGGAGGGACGAGTCCCTGGACAAGGACATCATGCTTGATAAAGTAGAGGTTCAGCAAAAAAGAGGAAGACCCTCAATAAGATGGATTGACACAGTGGCTGCAACAATGGGCTCAAGCGTAACAATTGTGAGGATAGTGCAGGACCAGGCAGTATTTCATTCTGTTGTAGATAGGGTCACTATGAGTCAGAATTCACTCGACAGTACCTAACAACAACAACAATCCTAGCGCATCCCATGGAATGTACAAACTATGAATCTGGGAAAATTGGAAGTCATCAAATATGAACTGGCCCACATAAAGATCAATATCCTAGGCATTAGTGAGCCGAAATGAATTGGCATCGGCCATCTTTAATCGAACAATCATATGGTCTACTATGCCGGGAATGACAAATTGAAGAGAAATGGTGTTGCATTCATCATCAAAAAGAACATTTCAAGTTCTATCCTGAAGTACCACACTGTAAGTGACAGAATAATATTCATATGCCTACAAGGAAGACCAGTTAATATGATTATTATTCAAATTTATGGACCAACCACTAATGCCAAAGATGAGGAAATTGAAGATTTTTACCAACTTCAGCAGTCTGAATTGATCAAACATGCAATCAAGATGCATTGATAATTACTGGTGATTGGAATGTGAAAGTCGGAAACAAAGAAGAAGGATCAGTGGTTGGAAACTATGGCCTTGGTGATAGAAATGATGCCGGAAATCACATGACAGAATCTTGCAAGATCAACAACTTCTTCATTGCAAATACCTTTTTTCAACAACATAAATGGCAACTATACACGTGGATCTCGCCAGATGGAAAACACAGGAATCAAATCGAATACATCTGAGGAAAAAGACGATGGAAAAGCTCAATATCATCAGTCAGAATAAGGCCAGGGGCCAACTGCAGAACAGACCATCAATTGCTCACACGCAAGTTCAAGTTGAAGCTGAAGAAAATTAAAACAAGTCCACAAGAGTCAAAGTACAACCTTGAGTATATCCCACCTGAATTTAGAAACCATCTCGAGAATAGATTTGTCCCACTGAACACTAACGACTGAAGACCAGGTGAATTGCGGAACAACAACAGGGACATCATCCATGAAGACAGCAAGAGATCATTAAAAAGGCAGAAAAGAAAGACAAGACCAAAAAGGTTGTCAGAAGAGACTCTAAAACTTGCCCCTGAACATAGAGTCGCTAAAGGGAATGGAAGAAATGATGAAGTAAAAGAGCTGAACAGAAGATTTCAGAGGGTGCCTCGAGAAGGCAAAGAAAAATATTATAATGGCATGTGCAAAGACCTGGAGACAGAAAACCAAAAGGGAAGAACACACTTGGCATGGGCCCTGCTCTACAACTTTTCTCCTGGGGCCTGGCTTACTGCTCTCTTGCTAACACATTTCCCCTGGTAAAGCCTGAAGAAGGGGCGTGTACTGCCCAAAACAGTGGTTCTCAATCCTGGCTGCACAGTGAATTTGCATATAAAAAAAATAGAGACTTTAAAATCATACTAACGCCTGTGCCCACTCCAGACCAACTGGAACCTCTGAAGATAGGGCCAAGCAATTGGTATTTTTCAAAGTTCTTCGTGGCTGTGGTTAGCGGCCATCAAGTCAGCTCTAACTCATGGTGACCTTACATACGACGGGATGAAATGTCACCCAGCCCTGCGTCTTCCTCACAATCACCAGCATGTTTAAGTCCATCATTGTGGCTATTGTGCCAATCCATCTCACCCAGGGTCTCCTTCCCTCTCATTGACCCTCTGCGTCACCAGACATGATGTCTTTCTCCAGTAATTGATCCCTCCTGGTGCCGTGTCCACAGCAAGCGAAACGGACAATGTTCTGCTGTGATCCATAAGGTTTTCATTGGCTCATTTTTCGAAGTAGATCACTCCTTTCTTCCTAGTCTGTCTTAGTCTGGAAGCTTCACTGCAGCCTGTCCACCATGGGTGACAGCTGGTATTTGAAAGACTAGTTGTATAGCTTCCAACATCATAGCAACATGAAAGCCACCACAGTGCAAGAAACTGGCAGATGGGTGATAGCAAAGTTCTTTGGGGGATTCTCAAGTGCAGCCAGGGTTGAGAACCACTTTGTGGCAAGAAATGTAATTCTCTGACGGAGACATAGCCTATGTGTCACTTTCTGGTGGAACTTTTTGCTCTAAGATGGAGAATCGTGAGCTTGGACACAGTCTAAAGGTGAAGCAGCAAATCTATTGTAAAGGTACTGTCCTGGCCTCTTTAGAGAGAGCCTTGGAAATATTTATTGAACCTGTTCTGGAGGTATGAGAAAGGATTTTGAAATGGGATGAATTTTACTGTTTCCGAAGGAGACTTGAATACAGATACCCTAAAAGAGGCAGGATGAGGATGTTATTTCCTCTGCTCAGGAGGTGTGGAAACTTCAGATGTCAGGAACTTGAATGTCATAAACTAAGTCCTGGGTTGATTAGGTGAGAAGAAAGAATCCCTTGGGCAGGGGCTGAGCTTTGTGTCTGCCTTTCAATCCCCCCTCACACTGAATTGTGGACAGACAGGTCTGGAGGCTGCCACCTTTGGTAGATTGTATTGTAGTGCTGCATTTTATTTGGGAGGGGATACTGAGGTCTGTCCGTTAGCATAAATAAGCAAGGGAAGACTGATGAACGGGATAGACTTCCATACCATAAAAATAGGGTGATTCGCCCAACAGGGACCCTCATCACAGAAGTGTCACCGAAATTTCCAAGGTGTGTCCATTATTTTGGAAACCCTGGTGGCATAGTGGTTAAGTGCTACAACTGCTAACCAAAAGGTCAGCAGTTCAAATCCACCAGGCGCTCCTTGAAAACTCTGTGGGGCAGTTTTACTCTGTCCTATAGGGTCACTATGAGTCGGAATCAACTCGACGGCAATGGTTTAGTTTGGTCCATTATTTTGACCTCCCAGCGTTAAAGTTTAAGAAAGCTCTTAAATTTCGTGCAGCAAGTCATCACCTCACACATAACAAAAATACAAAGTGAGTAGTTTGAGGTTGCACTCAGGTTTGGAGTGTTGGGGAGGAAGTTGACTTTGCCAGGGATGTCTTTATGAGGCCCTGTCCTCTCTCCTGCCTTTCTCCTGCCTCCTGCACTTTGGGGGACTCTCAATGTGACCTCTGAGGTCTAATTTTGGAGGTTCTATTTGGTGGCAGGCAGAGTCTCACCAGCCTGTGGAATAATGAAGTCAGGCTCAGGGCCCTGGTGTGTGGCTTCTTAGCTGTGCATTCTAAATGCTACAGACACGGCTGCTCAGGGTGTGGCGCGGTGGGGTTATGATACTGGGATAGATTTATTTTAAACAAATGTGTATCTTACTGTTTTTGACCTCTTGGCAAACTTCAGACTGTTTTGTTCAAACATATTCTCAAACTGTGCCTGTAGGTCGCACATCATGGGGGATGGGCAGCTGGGGAACAGAAAGACCAAGGGGTAGTTACAGGTTTCTGTTCAGAGGTCACCTCAAAGAGCCTTCACAGACCACAGTAACCACTGGTTTGCTGGTAAATGCTTAACAACCAGCTCTTTCTCTGTGTGTGTAGGTCAATGAAGGCAGAGTTCGGAAGAGTTGCACGCTAGGATTGTTGTTGTTGCTGGTAGTTGCTGTTGATTCCAACTGATGGCAATCCCATGTATTGCCTAGTGGAACTGCTTCATAGGGTCTTCTTAGCTGTAATCTTAATGGAAGCAGATTGCCAGGTCTTTTCTTCCTGGTACTGCTGGGTGGGTTCTAACTGACAGCCTTTATGTTAGCAGTCGGGTGCAGACTGTTTGCAACACTCAGGGGCCTGCACTAGGTCTGTTGTTGTTAGGCACCATTGAGTCGGTTCCAGCTCATAGCAACCCTGTGTACAACAGAACAAAACACTGCCTGGTCCTGTGCCACCCTCACAATCTTTGCTCTGTTTGAGCCCATCATCGCAGCCATTGTGTCAATCCATTTTGTTGAGGCTCTTCCTCTTTTTCATTGACCCTGTACCAAGCATGATGTCCTTCTCCAGGGACTGGTCCCTCCTGATAACATGTCCAAAATATGTGAGACGAAGTCTCATCATCCTCGTTTCTGGCTGTACTTCTTCCAAGACAGGTTTGTTCATTCTTCTGGCAGTCCATGGTATTTCAACGTTCTTCACCAACACCATAATTCAAAGGCATCAATTTCTGGGTATTCCTTATTCATTGTCCAGCTTTTGCATGCATATGAAGCAATCGAAAACACCATGGTTTGGGTCAGGTGCACCTTAGTCCTTAAAGTGACATGTTTGTTTTGAACACTTTTGCAGCAGTGAATCCAAGTAAAATGAAATCCCTGACAACTTCAATATTTTCTCCATTTACCATGATGTTGCTTATTGGTCCAGTTGTTAGGATTTTTGTTTTCTTTATGTTGAGGTGCAATCCATACTGAAGGCTGTGGTCTCTTGATCTTCATCAGTAAGTGTTTCAAGTCCTCTTCACTTTCAGCAATCAAGGCTGTGTCATCTGCATGTCATTTGTTGTTAATGAGTCTTCCTCCAGTCCTGATGCTGTGTTCTTCTTCATACAGTATAGCTTCTCGGATTATTTGCTCAGCATACAGACTGAATAGGTATGGTGAAAGGATACAACCCTGACACACACCTTTCCTGAATTTAAACCATGCAGTATCCCCTTGTTCTGTTCCAACGACTGCCTCTTGATCTATGTACAGGTTCCTCATGAGCACAATTTAGTGTCCTGGAATTCCCATTCTTGGTGATGTTATCCATAATTTGTTATGATCCATATAGTCGAATGCCTTTGCATAGTCAGGAAAACACAGTAAACATCTTGCTGGTATTCTCTGCTTTCAGCCAGGATCCATCTGACATAAGCAATGATATCCCTGGTTCCACATCCTCTTCTGAATCCAGCTTGAATTTCTGGCAGCTCCCCGTCAATGTACTGCTACAGCCACTTTCGAATGATCTTCAGCAAAATTTTACTTGCATGTGATATTAATGATATTGTTTGGTAATTTCTTCATTCGGTTGGGTCACCTTTCTTTGGAATAGGCATGAATATGGATCTCTGCCAGTGGGTTAGCCAGGTAGCTGTCTTCGAATCGAAGGGAAATTGGAGTGATGTTAAAATGGCATAGAGTATACTTCACTGGTGTGTTCATTCAGCTGCGGGTTTTCAAAACAGGGAAGTTCTTGATTGTACCATCAACACCAATATGCCAACTCGGACCATAACAAGTGACTTAAACTCCAAGGAATTCCTAAGGTAGACTTGTTGGATCTGTTCTCTGAAAAAAGACAAAGTTTCAGTTCCATATAATATCAGGTAGTCATTCCTCCCACCGCCGTCTGTCAGTTTCTTGTAGAGTGGTGGCTTACATGTTGCTATGACGGTGAAAGTTATGTCCTCAGCATTTCAAATACAAGCAAGGTGGACAGATTTCAATGGAGCTTCCAGGCTAAGACAAGGAAGAAAGTCTTCGCAATCTACTTTTGAAAATTAACCAATAGAAAACTTATGGGTCAACATTTAGAAAAAACAACAGAACATTGCTTGATATAGTGCCGGAAGATGAGCCCCCCACCAAAAAAAAAAAAAGGTTGAAAGGCACTGAAAACACAGTGGCGGCAACAATGGACTGGAGCATACCAATGGTCGTGAAGATGGTGTAGAACTGGGTAATAGTTCATTGTTGTGCATGGGGTCACCATGAGTTGGAGCCTTCTTGACAGCAACTAACAATAAGAACCAGCATTCCTCCGGAAACTACAGAAAAGTAAAGCATTCAACTAACTGCCCCTTTGGCAGGGGTGGACCCCTAGAGACGCCATAGTTAAGAGCTCAGATGCTAACCAAAAGGTCAGTAGTTCAAATCCGCCAGCCGCTCCTCGGAAACCCTATGGGGCAGTTCTCTCTGTCCTATAGGGCCGCTATGAGTCAGAATCAACTCGACGGCAACGGGTTTGTTTTCTGTTTTTGGCAGTGGTGGGAGGGGGTGGGACACACTATGGTAAATCGTTTTGTGCCCTTGTTTGCAGAGATGAAGCACCGGGAGAACAGCCCCCGGCTGGAGTGGTTTAGAGACTTTTGGAACTGAATGTTTACTAGCAGCAGAGTACGCAGAGGCAAGCCTGGCTCAAGGACCCACAGAGAAGCGCAATGGCAGGAGGCGACCCCATGGCAGGAGGCGGCCCCATGGCAGGAGGCGGTCCCATGGCAGGAGGCGGTCAGGAGCCCTGGTACATATCCCAGAACAGGCAGGCATGAAGGCATTCCCAAAACTCCTGTAACAATGGCTGACGTTTGACGGGGAAACAGAAGTCCGCCCAGGCACAGCGTTTCCCCAAAGGATCCTCCTCTCCTGGCACCACGGCAACCACTTCAGGAGTTGTCAAGACCAATTCCAGTTTTCCCGTAATAACCCGAGACCCCGCCCCAAAAGAAACCAAGGAAAAGGAACCATAAAAATTTGATTTTAATGATACAGAAATAGTGTATAATACATCTCTTTCCATGGCAGCACTTTGTTCATCTCTAAAAAACTTAACAAAAATAAGGCTAAATCAGAGCAGTCTGATAATAAAGGGATACTTTATGTGGTGGTTTTTTTTTAAAGGAAGTTTTCATAAATACAGGATGTTCTTCAGGAAAAAAAAATTTAAATGCTGAACGAGATACCAGAAATAGGACATGCAGTACAAAACGCGCTTCTTTTTACCCATCTACCAATGGCCACAGTTTCCCTGGCAAGCGTCCAATGGAATTCTGGAAACAGTGAACGTCTATGACGTGGTATGACGCAACGCTAAGACTTTCTGGAGCTAAAATTCCACAGTTCTAGGCCATTTTATAAAACACAACCCAGGGGAGTTGAGCCTCCATCACAATCCCTCTAGAAAAAACAAAAAGCAAAAATGAGCAGTGGTGAAAAATGTTCAGAAAATTGTATCTGAAGCTGTGGTGTCTGGAAGGATAACTCCTTCCTCGCTGCCCTTTTCCCTGACGTTATTCAAGCTCTAGGGTGAAATACAGAGTTGCAAACGTGGGGACACAAATGTGTCATCGGTGCCAGGACAGCCAACCCCGGAATCCAATGGGCTTTTTTAACCTGGTTACCAGTGCTGATACTGACCGGGACCAGGAAAGGGGGGCAGACTTTCTCCCCCCCGTTTTACTATCCCTGGCCACGTTGGCTAACTAACATTTTACCACTGCTTTCTGACTCCAGAGAAACCCTTCAGCTTCTCCCAGACTCAGAATAAGATGAGGAGTCAGTCAGTCAGTCTCTCTCTCTCTCCCAATAAAACAGAAGGAAGAACAGACAAGTCCAAAGCTTCCTCCCTGCAGGAAGCCTCTAGCTCCTAATCTCTGATAAATGGCACGATCCCTTCATAGCCGTAGAAAGCTGCTTTCCCGTGGACCCACACACACCTGCTTTAGGGCTTTACCTTCTTTCTTCCTCCATCCCATTTTGCACTGTAACACATCTTTGTCCACTACCACCTTCCACTTGCTTTTGGGAATTTATGTATTATTTTCATTGATTGAGAACTGTGAGTGTGATGTTACCATCACCAATCCCTAGAGAAGGTAGCCTTATTTTTCAGTGTAAGCCTTCTGGTCCACCAGCTTGAACACAGACATCTTCCTTTATGACAAGGGGAGCTCGCAGCAAGAGAAGAATCTTCTCATGTAATTTTTAAATTTTCATCAGAAAGTACTAGATAGTAAGAAATAATGTATTTTTTCCTTCAGCTTTACAGGACAATTTTGTATTCCTATTTCTTTGGTTCCCGGAGGCTCGATACCCCCTCAAGAAATAAAATGGAGGGAAAACGTCCAGGTAAATAACATTAAATACCCTCTTAAGAATTATCTGTTTTCCAAAGACTGCTAAAACCTCTAAGAAAGAGCAGGTTGAGGTACATATACTGAAATGTATTTCTTATACAAGTTCATCTGTAAACAAATAGACAATCTGGTAAGTGTCTACTTACCCACATTTAAGCAGCATAATTAATACAATAATGTTACATGTTCACACAATCAGAGAATGAGAAGGGGATCTTTGACATCTTCTAGTTTGGTGGCTCTTAAGCCTGGCTGTAACCTGGCTGGTTGGTAAAAAGAGGAGCTTCCCACTAACAAACTTCCTAGGTCCCGCCCATGGAGTCAGATCTAGCAGGCATGTCTTGGCATCCAGAATTTTTTTTCCCCTAAAAAACTGAGAAACTAAGGCCCAAAGAAGTGAAAATGCTTGTCCAAGGCTACAGAGCCAGCAACAGAGAAAGGGCTAAAACCCAGGCCTCCCCTGCTTTTCCTGTTACACCACACTGTCTCCTAGAGCCTTCCCTGACATGCCACCCATACACTTAAGCTGAGCAATCAGTAACATAAAATAATATGAAACGACAGCTATTCCGTTGTTAAAATTAGGGGGTAAACTGTTTGAGGGCAGAGACCGTGTCTCCCATTCCTTCTGACATAATCCTAGGCCCCTGATGCAAGGTCAGTAAAGACTCGTTGGCTGCCAGTTGCTCACCCGAGGACTGATACTCCCCTCACATCTCTGTCCGCCATCACCCAAGACCATAAGCAAACTTATCCAGCTGGTTCTCGAGAGCCAGCCAAGGACAGTACTGACTCCCGAATTTATGAAGATGCCGTGTTCAAGCAGCCAGGAATCTGAGTGGCAATACCAGCTCCATTAAGATGACTTACTACGTCTTCCCCTTGATCCCGAATCATCTGAAACAAACAAATGAATCCAAGGGGTTGGAAGAACCTGACCATTTACCTGTCACATTTGGCAAATATAAATGATAAAAAGCCTAAATTATTCTAAGGAAATGATTCTCAACAACTGTATGACACTGATTTTTGTAACCATTTCTTTAGATTTTCAGTGTCTCTCCCCAGTCTTACATTCTTTTGTGGATGGAGTCAAACTCCTTTATAAAGCTGATAGTGAGGGACTCGCCACATTTGCTCTTTTTCTCTCTCCACACATACAGGAATACATACACAGCCACACATGCGCATGCATACACATGCACGCATGTATTTATCTGAAGGTGGGGGAAAATGATTTGTTATTTTTTCTGTTTGGAGCTATGAGTCATGAGCCATGTTATAAATGTTTCCATTATACTGTCATCTCGATTGTACATATGATAAGAGGAAAAATAAAAAGGATAATCAAAACACTTACAAAGCAAACAGGAAAATATTTTTTGAAATTTAAAGAAATAACTAAGCAGGAACATCTGCCACCCTTCCACGCAGCCCAGCTCTGGTCACGCCTCACTGACAAGCCAAGCTCTTCCGGAACAAGGAACAAGGACGGGGCCGGAACAGGGAGGTGGGGACGGCAGCCTTCCGGGCTGGCTTCATGGTGCTCAGAAGCAAGGGAAGAATCCCACCTCTATCGGGACCACCAGAGATGGCCCTGGGCATCCCTTTACTGAGTGTTCCCTCCCCCAAGTAACGTTAAAAGGATGTAAAGCTCCATCTAAGAAAACATGAGAAATAACTTATGGCTGAGGATCACCTGACATGAAAACACTGCCATGCACTGTGGAAACCACACAGGCATCAAAACCTTCCTTCTTTAAATCTGCATGGAAAGGCTGGAAGGTCAGATTTACCCAGCTTTTATTTTGTTTAAATGTTTGCAGAAAAGGAACTGTATTCTCTTCTTCTTTTAAATAGTTAAATCCATTTTTACCTACATGTAGATTTCCAATCATGCCTCCAGATGAACTTTTAAAATCATATTGATAAGCTTGTTCATCCGTGGATTCATTCAACACATTTACGAAGTGATGGTTGGGCTCTAGGTGGGCAGAGCTAGAAGAGACTTGGACATCTTGTATCCCAGGCCCACATTCTACCCTCGGCTAATGGAGGCAGAGCCCACCCCGCGCCCAGGGCTCCTCCCCACCCCCTCAGCTCCCGATCTGGTATCCTTCCCACCACCCCAACCCACGGCCTCTGCAGTACAAAACCCCATGCAAAATTTATGTCCCTTTTCATTTTGAAAAATGAGAACAATTGCGAGATGAGAGAATTTTTTGTACCTTCTCATTCTTTACAAAGCTAAAATAAACATCAGCAAAATGGATGATAAAACCAAAAAAGTGCCTTTAAAAGACAGTAATTGTAGGGTTTGTAAAGAGTCTATTTTTTTTTTTTTTTGACATTAAGTATTTTATAAAGTCATATGCTAGGTCCATATGACAACTTTCTGTCTCTCTGCATGGTTAGGAATTCATTCTAGAAAGACAACGATACCACAAAACAACACTCATAGAACACACACTCCACAGCACAGACATCTGGGCTTCTAGTCTACCACATTTACTCGAGGTCTATAAACACATTAGGGATATTAGCCAAGAAAACATCCCGTTTTTTATTTATTTAATCAGAAGAAGGATGCAGCTGCTGACAACATTTCAATAAAACACGATTCATAACTGTCATTATCGCCACTGAAGCTGAAGTGAACTCAGTCAGGGTACTGGCTGACCGATCAAACTTAAGCTCAGGACAGACTTGTTCGAAAGAGCAGAGGTCTAGGTACCCAAAACATCTTTTCAGGGACATTTTAGTGAGTGATTCTATATGCCAAACGTACTGTCTTCTGGAGCATGTATTTGTGGAGGACTATATAGCATTTTTTTTTTTTTTTTTTTATATAGCATTACACTTATTACTCCCACCTTCGGTATGAAATTTATCATGTCCGGTCCCACACAATAGCTGGAGAGCCTTGAAAAAAACCTGTTGGTTGACAGTTACAGCTATGAATGAAGAGCTTCAATTGCTGAATATCCTAATCCTCCTGGAAAATTACATCAAAAAAAAAAAAAAAAAAGGACGTTTTGTAACAGAATCACTCATTTATCTCAAAACCAGAACAAGTAGAAAACAACACACCATTAAGGGGCTTTAACTCTTTTTCTGGCCACTATTACAGAAACTCAGCAGATTGCAGACATGCAGGAATCGGCACTAGATAGGAAAGAGTTAACAAGTCAAACTGAGTACACCTTTAAAAACAGATGGAAAACAGGCTCTTAACCAAACCAAAGGACTCCTTCCTCAAGGCCACCATGAGCTACAAAGGAAAAATGATTTCACATCCTTGGTCCAGAAAGAAGACACATTTATTTACATTCTCAATGGACTAAAAGACGTTTTATGCTTCCAAAAATATCGTATGGTCAACGCACTTAACTGAAAGCTTCAGGTATTAATAGCTGCATTTAGACTTTTTAAAAAACCAACACAAACATACTTTCTAGAGTGCAAAATGCGTCTTATTAAATACTTCAGTAACACAAAAGCAATTTGTTTTTAAACACTGGAATCCTTTTCGGAAGGATCCTCACCACAAAGACGTCCATTGCCGGCAATGGACGCTGAACAAAACTGCCAGCTCGAGTAAAACGCAACGTTAAAATCCTGCGTTCAGCTTCTTCACCTCTCCGGCGACCCCGTTTATTTGTACAAACTCATGGTTGGACTCTGGTACATGCACATGTATGCATCACAGAGGAGTCTTCGTGCGCATCCTTGGATCCTTCTGGAGTCTAAGGAGTGCAGCTCTTCCAGAGACATCTTCAAGTACTCACCAACTTCTGGGCATGGGGTGACCTGCGGAATGTTGAAGCCATTCTGACCACCTACGAAGAAGAGGAGGGTCTCTTTTTAGGCCTGTGAAGCTCTCACCCCCCAGTTGCTGCCCTGACCCACCACAGCGACTTTAGAAACTTGGGATTTAGTACAGGCTAATTTTCAGGGTCTGAAAGTCCTTATTTTACTTCTGATTTCTGGAAGCTAATGCCTCTTGTAGAAACCCTGGTGCTGTAGTGGTTAAGCGCTACAGCTGCTAACCAAAGGGCTGGCAGTTCAAATCCACCAGGTGCTCCTGGAAACCATATGGGGCAGTTCTACCCTGTCCTATAGGGTCACCATGAGTCGGAATCGACTCGATGACAATGAGTTTGGTTTTTTTTTGTTAATGCCTCTTATTAACTCTCAACAGTGAATAAAACTGGTAAAATGACATTACCCTGAGAAAAGGCCAACGCCTACTTTCCAGGCTCCTCTCAGCATTCAGTCAGGGAGAAACAGTACAGACACATAAGCACACAACACTCAATTCTTCACATTTCCATATCCCCTCCCAGCATGGGCACCCCGTACACGTCACCATGGGGTGGCCCATTTAGAGCAGGCCTAGTAAAAGTCAACACTATCATTCCTCCCTCAAGTCTGAAAACATAATTGTTCAACTTTAGCAAGGTTTGATTTACGTATCACGAGACTGTGAGCGAAGATGCTATGGAGTATGCTGTTAGGGATTCCAGAAAAGGCCCTTCTGGTTTAGCTCTCCCAATGGTTTAATATGAAACACATACGCTCTGAGGTTAGAAGGACTGGGTTAATACTCGCTCTGTGACCTTAAGCACCTGAAACTTTAGCTTTAATAGTAGAAAAATAAGAATGATTCCTTCTTGCAGGGTATCTCGAGAACTTAGAATAATGACTTCATGCATTTCCCAGGGAGCTTGGCACATGGGCACACCATAAAATGGCAGCCCTGGCTTGCACAGAAAAGGAGAGGAACCCGAAAGTAAAAGATAACAAAGCTGCAAATAAAATCTCTCAGTAACAGAATGTACGCATATCATAACACCACAATAATACTCTTCCTTGATTTAGGTCTACCACTTGCCCCTGAGTGATACCAACAATTGATGTGCTTAGCTGCTAATGTAAAGGCTGGAGGTTTGAGTCTAACCAGAGGGCACCGTGAAGAAAGGCCTGGTGATCTACTTCCAAAAAATCAGCCCTTGAAAAGGCTATGGAGCACAGTTCTACTCTTGACACATATGGGGTCACCATGAGTTGAAATCCATGCAACAGCAAAATGTTTTCTTTTTTTTTTTTTTTTAAACTAGCAACTCCACGTGTACCAGAGCAGCACTGCGTTCCACAGGGTTTTCAATGGCTGATTTTTTCAAAGTAGATAGTCAGGCCTTTCTTCTGAGATGCCTCTGGGTAGACCTGAACCTCTACGTTTTAGGTTAGCAGCCAAGCACATTAACTGTGTGCATCACTCAGAGACCCCTCAATCTAGGTAGCAGGGCTGTGAACACATTTCAAGATCTTTGGCTGTCTCACCAAGATATCCCTGAAAGAATTCTGTCACAAAATATTTTCTCACTCAGAAGAGGCTATGGCACCGTGGACTCTCCCAGTATAAACTAAAACACTGCCACAAAGCAGAAGGAAAGTTTTCAAAATACCATCCCGGTCGGCCATGCTGTCAAAGAAGAGCCAGGCCGAGTCGTCTTTCCCGTACTTCACAAAAGCAACGTAGTGGCTGGTCTCTATGCAGAGCACAGCAAATAACTCCATCTTCTGGCAGGGTATGCAGCCGTGTCTCCAGTCCCAGTCAGGCAAATCCTTGGGAAGTGACACGGGGTTGTACTTATGACTCAACCTCTTGGGATGAAGGTGGACCTAAAATGGACCATGAAGAGAATGTCACAGATAAGCTAAACTCCACGTTACAAGTCACTGCGCTTTGCTTACTCTTACTCAACACATCCCCTATAACAGCAGCCAAGTACTTCACAGAAGCCTAACAAATAAACGGTCAGAAGAGGCAGAAATACTGCGTCTTATTATGAAGCTTTGAAAGTTAATTTTGATTTAAAAACCTTTTCAAAACCTGAAGTCTGTTTCCAACTATAAATAATTGACTGTTCCTCCAAGAACATCCAGAGTGAAGGCACACTTACTTGGGTGTTGCAGGTCTTACAGAACTGCTTGATCTTTCCAGCTGAGATGTCAGGGTCATCATAGCACTCTCTGCATTCGTACATGGCAAGTCCTCCGCATATCCGGCACTGCCTGGGGGCTAAGAGGGTGGCAGCGGATGGGGAGGCGGGGGTTAAGGTGCCTTTAAAACATGCATTCTTTCGTTTAAAAAATCAGAAGGAAAAGTTATGCTTTAAAAAGCATAATGTTCATGGACTCGGATAGTCCCTTCACTCCTGTCTCTATAAATGTTACATTGGATATCCTTGGACTCAGGGTATCTTGAATATTTGGTATTTTCTCTGTACAAATGACAATTTTTTAAATAACAAAGTCTGGGGGTTCTCCTCCCTGATTCTAAAAGTGAAGCACGCCCATTAATGAAAAATTCAAAGACATAAGAAAATACAAAGAAGAAAACAAAAAGCACTTGCAATTTTCAATTTGCAAGAGATAACCACTGTCAATACTGTTGTGTATTTTCTCTAATAATTTTATATCTTCATATTTATATAACTGTGCAGGTAGATATATATATTAATCACATCCTATTGTAAAGTATCAGTGCATTTACCTTTTCACTTTACATTGTATCTTGACCATTTTTATGCACATTAGTCTTCAAAAACATGAATTTTAATGGCAGTAGTTTCAATGTATAAATAATTCATTTAACTCTTCTTATTAACATTTAGGTTGTTTCTAATGTATTCATCAAGTGATAATACACATTTGCATATGAAGTATTCATCTGCATCTCTGATTATTTTCTCAGAGTAAATTCCCAGAAATAAATTGTTGTTGGGTACCATCAGGTTGATTCCATTTCACAGCAGCCCTATATAACACGGTAGAACCGCCCAATAGGGTTACCTAGGCTGTACTCTTTACAGCAGCTGGTTGCCAGGTCTCTTCTCCTGTGCAGAGGCTGGTAGGTTCGAACCACCAACCTTTTGTTTAGCAGCCCAGCACTGAACCATTGTGCCACCAGGGCTCCTTGAAGCAAAATTACTGGCTTAATATTTCAAGGCTCTTCAGATACTGAGTTGCCTTTTAGCAGAACTGTCTCTAGTTATAATCTTATTCATGAATGATAATGACCTGACAATTTCTGAAAAACAAACTAAAATATCTTATACTTACTGTCCTCAAGTAAATCTGTTATATTTAATTCCAGAGAAGGAAAAATTTTTTTAAATAGTTTAAAGTCTTTTCCAAATCGAGGCATCTGAATAATCAGACATGATGGTGCCTAAAAAGAAAATATATATTTTTAGAACCAAAGTTCTGGAAAAAAAAATTTCCCTATGAAACTGAAATAGTCACACTGTCAAATCAAGCAGTGATTTTTAGGCATAATGCTGACAGTCTGTAGAACATTCTAGAAGGGTGAATTTGGGGTCTGGAGGCAGAGCTCAAGGAGTCACAAGTGTGCAAGCAGGCGACTATCTCATGGACACAACAATACCCAGGTCAGGTAGTTAAAGAAATAACGACTCAACTAATATCATGACTATCTACAGTGACAGTCTGCATTGGGTTTGTGTCTAACCGAGGTTTTGGAGAAACTGTTTTTGCAAGTATAATATATGCAAGCTGTCGTCACTGAAGAAGACTATTCCTCATTTCAACAAATGCATAACTGTAGCTGTTATGTTTTTACCAAACGTTCCTTCAGAAATGAATAGTCAAAAAAAAACCCATAAGCATGTACTACTAATATCATGAAGATACTCAGAGAGTAAAAGAAAAATCATTTCTATTCTTCATTAACAAACTGATATAAGTGAATCTGTTCACATTTTATCTTTTATTAAGGGGGAAAATGAAACATTCTCTTTGGGTATATTTGGAAATATGCTTGCATAAAATTTAAAATAGTAAATTTATGCAATAAAAAAGATGACAGTTATTTTTTCTAAGAAACACAAATCTTTCTTTCGCTTTAAACTACCTGAAAGTTTTTAAGTTATAAATTACCCTGGTGTTTTCTCTGGCATCAAAAATTCAAAAACTTAAATCTTAATTCTACGCGTTTCCATAAAAACGAAGCTGAAACAGTGCACGTTGTTTCCTATTTGTGTTTTCTTAACAGATTGTGTTTCAAACTATTCTCAGCTGGCTAAAATGAACAGTTATTCAATCTAGAGTAGTGTCTCATGAATCGTAAGGACTTACAGATGGAAGACAATAAGCGCTTTTCACTAACCTCTGCAAATTTCAGGTTACTGTTGATAAAAGACCACTCTAGCAACTGCTGAATTGTAGGAACACCAACTTTCTCGTTTTTTTCCATAAAGATTTGGTAGAAGTAACAATCCTGTACTTTTTGACCTGCTGATCTAAAAAACATGCAGAACAAACCACACAAAATCTAGTTTTTCAATGCATAATCAAAACATGCAGCTGTGCCAGCTGGATCTGAGAAAAACTGTGAAACTGATAGCACAATTGTGGACAGTCGGTACAACAACGGAGAAAAAGACAACAACTCAGATTGAATAATTACATGTACGAATGCATAACAACTTAAAAATGATTCCTTATTTTAATTTTTATATTGAAAAGGTCCTTTAGGGATCAGGAAAAAAACGATGGAGTAACATCAGTGTTATGGATTGAACTGGTCCCCCCAAAATATGTGTTATAAATCCTCATGTGTCTGAATGGGGCAGACCCTTAGAGACCTTCTAGTCCAAAGTTTTCTTTTCATAAAATGAAAGCCCTGAGATCTAGGGAAGGCTAATCACTTCCCAGCATGAATAGCCACTAAAATTCTTTACAGACTCTGGGTTAGCTATCACTAGGGAATATAATATAGATACAACATACCCATGTAATAAAAATACTCAGACCATGTACTTTGAGAAGTACTCAGTAATATGATCTGAAATTCTCCTATCTCTTTTGACTCATTGAAAAGTCAGACACATAAAAAAGGTATTGAATAAAAACAGTTGATTAAGCTAAAAATTTTATTTAAAAGATTTAGTGTTTAAAGCTGACATGTGGCATATAACTAGATACAAGAGAGAACAATAAGTGAATCATGACACCGTAGTCTGTACTCTGGAGGCCAGAATTTGAACGGCCTGAGAAGTTTTATCAAACAGATTAAACACTATCTTGGCAATGTCTTCCAATTTTAATTCTTCTACGTAACATTGGTTCAAAATCCCAGGCTAATATAGGATAAAAGCAAGCTATTCCTGTACGTGTTATAACCAGTTGCCATGTTTAAGGGCTGATACATAAGATACTGAAATATTACCTATAGTTAATTGTATTTCTGGGCTTTCTATTCCGTTCTAATTTTGTACCAATATTACAATGTTTTAATGTCTCCTCTTTGTTTTTATAATAAAACTTTTTTTGAAAAACGCTTCAATATTCTCATCTTGTAGAGAACTCTGAAATCACTTTATTGAACTCTGAAATCACTTTATTGAACTAAAAAAAAATTCTGTAAAGATCTTGCTTAAATGCAAATTACTTTGTGAAAAATTAACATCTTTAAGATATTTAAGTTTCCTATCCTGAACACAATCTTTTTCATTAATCATATCACCTTTTAGTTCTATGCAAGTCTTTTTAAAAATCTATCTCCATAAAATTGATTTCTCAGTATTTATACTTTCATTAAGGAGCCCAGGTGGCAAATGGTAAGATGCTCAGCTACTAACTGAAAGGTTGGCGGTTCAAACCCACCAGCCGCTCTGCTGGAGAAAAGACCAGGTGATCTGCTCCCATGAAGACTACAGCCTAGGAGACCCTTTGGGGCAGTTTTCCTCTGTCACATGGGGTGGCTGTGAGTCAGAAACAACTGGATAGCACACAACAACAACAATATACTTCCATTAAGTACGAAATGATCCTTTTTTTATATTTGCTAGAAGGAATACAGAAATACTACTGATTGAAAAAATAAAAAGGTTATTTTTTTTACTTGACCAAATTACAAACTCTTTTTGTCAATTCCAGTAGTTGCTGGACAATTTTCTAGGATTTTCTAGGTATGCATATAACTATTATTATCTTTGAATAGATAAACATGTATTCTTGATGTTTATGTGTTGTGCCTTATTTCGTTAGTTAGAACTTCCAAAACAATATAAAACCGTGATATTGTCCCCCCTTTCTTCCTTCTTCTCATCCATCAATTTGACATTGGCATCAAACAGCATCACTTGAGGCACAGAGATGGGTAAAAGCATCTGTCTGTGATTAGGTTTTAGAAAAATATATAGTGTGATAGGAAGATTTTAATAGAGAAACCCAGGTTAAGAGGTAAAAAGGTCCAGCATTTAGGCTGTGAACACTCAAACTATCTGTAAACTACCTATAACATCTCAGTAAGAATTCTACCCCATTAGACTCAAGGCTTTCACTCAAGATGGATTAAAAAAACCAAGTTAGCAAACTGAGAACATGAGAGCTAATTTAAGGCTAAATTAGTTCTTTGAGTGATGGGTAGATAAAAACTGTGTTCTCACAGTGTTTGATTAGGTTAGAGTAAGATTTCTTAAAGGGTGCATTAACTTAAATTACAAAAATATACCCAGTTTCATAAGAAAATGATTTGCAATGATATTTATTACTAGGTTAAAATTAAAAGCACAAATTGACATTGGATTCATTCTTCAAGTTCAATGTGGTACTCTGGAGAGGAAAATGATTAAAATTAATTTACATTATACTCAGCAAGCATATAAAGGGTGCTAAACAAATATTATATTAAGTAATCGCTAATGAAATAATTTCTACTGAATAATGGCAATGGAAATGAGGCCTATCTTTCCTATGCTTCTATAATAAAATAAAAAATGTACCTTATTTTTAACAATGGCTCTACCCTTAAAATATGGTGAAACAGGATATTCAAGAATTCTTCAGGATCTAGGAAAATATAAAAAATCAGATATTACAGACAAAGCCTAAAAATTACTCTATTTTTATTTATAGTAATAACATTTCTATATTGACTTTAATTTCATAGATCAATATTATTTCCATTAATAGCATATTTCTCAAGTTTTCCTAAGGAAAAATACAAAGGCTAACTAAAGGTTATGATAAAGTACTATGTGTCAATTTTGTTACAACTTTATTCCATTTGAAGGGGTATAATAACTCACTTACGGTGAAATAATTTTAATTTATTTGGGGAGAGGAGGTTGGGATAAATGGAATAAAGTCAGAAGAACGGCTCTGTTTTTTCCTGATATTTAAATAGCTGTCACACCTCTAGGCATTACACTTAGTTACAACACACTATTATCAAGTTCAAAGTCAAGCGTTCAATCCCTGAGTAAACCCATTATCTAGGAACAGATGAAAACACTGACTATAAACTCAGTCCCAGCCAGCCGTGTTCTAACTCCCTTTATAGCAAAACTAAGTGAGAAAATGTGGAGGGCTCAAAGCAACCCTTCGCTGCCAAAAAAAACAACTCGGGATATCATTACTGGATAGAAGGGTAAGAGCTTTTTATTTATTCGTTTAGTATACTAAAGCCATCCAACTTCTAATTTTTTATTATGCCACACCATCATTCACTTTTACAAGAGAGAAAGTATTTACAAAAAGGGGAGAAAACTGTGTATCACCTAGAAAGAAGTTCCTAATTTAAAATCAAACTCCGAAACCACCCACATGCATTTCAGCCAATAATCTAGCATATACTTTCGAGTTACGTTTAACGTATATCCTGTACGTTAAGACAGCCACCTTTTTCTTCAGAGGTAAATCCTGATGCAGCCCCCACTTTTTCAAGTATTTTCCTCAGTTTCATAATTTTTGTGGCACACACATATCCATATCTGTTAACAAAAAATATTAGGTTAGAATAAGACTCTCTAAAAGGGTTCATTAACTTAAATTACAAAAATACTTATATCCAGTTACATTAGAAAATGATTGGCAGTGATATTTATTACTGGGTTAAAATTAAAAGCAAAAATTGACGTTGGATTCATTCTTCAGGTTAAATGTGGTACTCTGGAGAGGAAAATGATTAACATTAATTTACATAATACTCAGCAAGCATATATACCTTAAATTACGTAACCAAACCCAAAAAACCAAACCCACTGCCGTGGAGTCGATTCCAACTCATAGCAACCCTAAGCACAGAGTAGAGCTGCCCTATAGAGTCTCCAAGGAGCACCTGGCGGATTTGAACTACCGACCTCTTGGTTAGCAGCCGTAGCACTTAACCACTACGCCACCAGGGTTTCCAAATTATGTAACACACCTTGATAACCATACGTTTCTTGTACAGCCCCAGTACGTCAAAAATCAATAGACCAGACAATTACCTTCAAGACTACACTAGGGGCTTCTTCCTGAAGTTTGAAAAATTACAGGTCTAGAACTAGGATTATCTCAGACACCATTATACCTTAAAAGCAACTGTCATATACTAATACAAGAAAAATTATTTTTAATAATAGTTTATGATGACTTATTTTTAATATTATTTGTCTAAGAAATTAAAGCATTTACTTTATACAACAGAAAATACCATTTTCGGAGAGGCAGTCCTTTTAATATTAAAGGCTGAAATAGCCACCTAAGGAATGGGAAAGGGAATTGATAAATTGAAAACCCCAAATCTGCAATCAAGCCAATCACTGCAATTATGTTTTCTCATAGTATGTAAACATACAGGAAGCATTCAATATGTTTAACATCAATCCTTGACAAAATTCTAATTCTAAAATGGCTTCAAAAGAGACCTAGAGGCCACATAACTTTATAAGGGCAAGTCAGAACCAGCTAATCTCATATCCATTTTTTATAATAACTATTCATTCATTTGGAGCCCTGGTGGTGAAGTGGTTAAGAGCTCCGGCCATTCACCAAAAGATCAGCAGTTTAAATCCACCAGCCGCTCCTTGAAAACCCTAGTGGGCAGTTCTACTTGGTCCTATAGGGTCGCTATAAGTTGGAATCAACTCAACGGCAATGGGTTTAGTTTATTCATTCATTCATTGTAATCAACATATACTGAGCATCTAACACTTAAATATTAATCTAACCTGATAGCCACTGAGAATATAAAAATAAATCAGATGAAAAAGACAGAGTCTCTACCCCTGAGAATCTTATAGTGGAGAAAATAGCTATAATACAGACACAGGAAACTTGAACACAACAGGGCATCTGAAAGTTCCTTACTGTGGACAGGGTGGCAGGGTGTGACTACTCATGATTCGTAACTGGTTGGATAACAGTATCCAAAGAATATACATTAACTGGCTCATGGGGTTTTGGAAGGAAGGAAGGAAGGAAGTAACACACCGCAGAGTTCCGGGTTTGACACGTCCTGATCTCATATCAATTACTTGAGGAAAAAAAAAAAAGGTATGCTTAAAAAGTTGTATATGACAAAAAGTTGATATAAAAATCTAAGATTCATAATTATCTTAGAAGATGAAAACTATAGTCATTTTGATCATTTCAGAATTTAAGAAAAACAAATGCTCTAAGCAGGGAAGCTTGTTCTCTTGTAATTGATTTTCCTGGTCACATTATGAAGTAGGTCATTCTCAATGCTCATCATATTTCAGTATTCTGGGTTTTTGAGCAACCTCTTGTACCAGACTGGTTTTTATTTTACTTGTTAAATAAGAAAAGTATGTCACAGATTTTAAATTTACCTTAATGAGGGATTTAAATTACATTGTTTGCTCTCTACACTCCTGAATGAACAAATCAGTTTCATGATCTGCGGTCCTAATTCTTCACAGTTTAAATCTGTACTGGCCGGTATAACACACACTACTACTATCACTTATCAAAAGTCAGTATGAGATGTCTCCTGTCACTGGATTAGTACCATTATAATCACTTTCTGTGGCCAGAGAAAGACACATTTATAATTCCTAAACTAGGAAATGAAAAGAAAAAAATAAAGAAGCCTAAATATATTCCTTTAACCAAGAAATGTGTTAATAAAATACATATTGTTTGCTTCTAATATAAACCCGTAAAAACCAAACCCCATTGCCGTCGAGTCGATTCCAATTCATAGGGACCCTATAGGACAAAGTAGAACTGCCCCAAAGGGTTTCCAAGGAGCGGCTGGTGGATTTGAACTGCTAACCTTTTGGTTAGCAGCTGAGCTCTTAAACACTGTGCCACCAGGGCCCTGTTCCTAATACAGAAGTTAACAACTAGCTATTCTATAAATAAAAATTTCCCCTTGCTCCTGCTCTGACAGGGGTCACTATAGAGGGTCCTGGACAGAGTTGGAGAAAAATGTAGAACAAAATTCTAACTCACAAAAAAAGACCAGACTTACTGGCCTGACCGAGACTGGAGAAACCCCAAGAGTATGGCCCTCGGACACCCCTTTAGCTCAGCAATGAAGTTACTCCTGAGGCTCACCCTTCAGCCAAAGATGAGACAGGCCCATAAAATGAGACTAAAGGGGCACACTAGCCCAGGGGCAGAGATAGGAGGCAGGAGGGAACAGGAAAGCTGATAATAGGGAGCCCAGGGTCAAGAAGGGAGGGTGTTGACATGTCATGGGGTTGTTAAGCTATGTCATAAAACAATATGTGTACTGTTTAATGAGAAGCTAGTTTGTTCTGTAAACATTCATCTAAAGTACAATTAAAAAAAAAAACAAAAACTTCCCCTTGCTCTTTTTCTTTCAGATGAAATTAAGTTTAAGAAGCCAAACTACACCAATTTGACTAAGAAGCATGATTACTGTTAGGGATAGATCTGGAATAAACTATTTCAGAAAATAAGAATCCCAAGTACTAACTATATCAGCTTTTCTAAACCTATAGCAATTGCTAACCTGTAACATGTTCTACCAAATCGTTTAAACCATTTCCTGGCATACACTTTGTATTACAGATTAGCCAAATTTAAGAAATTAAACAAGCAAAGGAAGGACCAAACATCAAAAAATATATATATTAATATTTCATCAAGAAAATTAGTATTTGCCCATTTCCTACTATATGAAACAGGGTATAAGTTAATCACTGTGCCAAAAGTAAAAAAAAGACAAAAGAAAAGCAAATAAGATGCCATCTAACAACAAAATAACTATATATGTTCTACTTACATTCTCAAAGGATTAACAATTTCCGTCCTCAGTAGTCCTTGAGTTTCACTATAATATTCTACATCATTCTTTTCTTTGGGTCTAAGTAACACAGTGTCCAGAACAGAACTAAAAGCAAAGAGGCTGCAAAATAAAAAGAACATGCTCGCTCATGCTGTAAACATACTATTTTTTGAGAAACAGGTTCTAAAAAAGAGAAGAGAAAAAAGCAAACTCTGGAGAACAAATAATATAAAAATTAGTGTTTTTCCTTAACTCAGTATCCAAGAGCCCTGTTAAGATTCCCATGGTTCAGTCATCGGGACCTAGAGACCCCTCCAGGTTAAGAAGAATACTAACATCAGGAGGGCAAACTATAGACTGACGGTATTTAAGGATAAAAACACACATAGAGTTTATTAAAAAAGAAAACTTGTTTGCAAAAGTTGAAAGAAGGTCTGCAAAGCTGAGCAAACTACAGACAAGCAGCTGGTGGCGGAAGTGTGGAAGCGACTCCCCAGGACGAGCACACGCCAGCGCGCATCCCCTCTAGGGACCATACTTCTCTCTCTCCACGCCCCCTGGAGAGGATCCGAATTTCTTTAAATGGCAAAATCACTTGTGCGTGACTAACAGCAGTAACTTGCTGGTATCTAAGAAAAAGAAAACTTGGCTAATTGAGATTTTTATTAGGAAACCTGAAGAATATTATAGTCATGCTGTGAGGCTAACTTTTATCAACACATCTGAAAGGCTGGAAGTATTCTGCCCCCACAGTGGCCTGTCCCTTCTCTTCTTCCCCTACTTTTCCCATTTCAGCATCCCACAATAACATTTTTTTCTTAGGACATGGCTGTCCAGGGCTGGCAGGTGACACTGAACTGAGCTGGCTGTGTACTTGGTTCAATCTTCCGAGTCTAAAGAGTCTTGTCATGTTGGGCTGTTCCATTTTGGAGTAAACTGTATCTATGAGGGCAACAAACATGTAGTTCTCCTGAAAACAATCCTTTAACATGAAGTTATATTATGATTGCCTCTACCTGTAAAACAAATGCAGCTCACACCAGCCAGTGGCTTACTGCAAGTCCTGCTCTTCAGTATGTGCACAAAGATTGCTGTATTTATTCTCCTCAGTCACACGATTCCCCAGAAATCCTCAATAATGCTATCATTGTAATATCATTGTTCACCTTTTACTCAGCGTTGACTGCATTACTTTTTATATTAATTTTTTGGGTATAGATACATGAAACATTCAATAGCTTCCAAAGAGTATATAATGAAAAGCAAATCTCCCTTTCTTCCCTGACCTCCAGCCATCCATCTTCTCAACCAGAGGCAGTCAGCTGTTTCCTTCACATGTATACATACGTACATGCATGTACACACACACACACACACACACACACACACGGATGACACTGCCTATTCTCCTACTGCATCAATTTGAAACTTACCAGAATAAGGTCGAATCTAAGTAACAAGAATTGTAATGACCCTGGATCCCTTTCTTCTTTCCAATCATTATCTCTAGACCTTCTTTTTCCATTTTTGGTGGAGTATTTTCTTCTACTACTTCACTTAAGTAGCCTCCAAATGCTGAAAAGATAAAAAACAAAAATGAATTCTTTTAAACTATTATAATATGTACTCCATACACATCTCTTCATTTAAAATATATTTTGATGTTTGATACAAAATTTGTTTCTCAACATAAAACTATGCTAAAGGCAGGCTCTCACTAACTCTTATGCAGCTTGGCTTGTAAAAAATGCTACTGTTTGTTTTCAACCTCGTTTCCTCCACAGTTTAAAAAATCCTTTATTGTATTAAATAATATGTAAAAAAAAATTCTGCCGAGTAAAATATTTTCCCCTCAAATATTTTATTATTTGTCCAAAGATGCTTCAAATTTGAAAAGAAAAATAATTTCAAAGAACTACTTCACTGTAATGAAAAATCTTTTTCATAAATATGGCTTTCTAGTTATACCTTCTTAACCCTTAAGATGCTTTACCGCTATTACCCAAAACTGGAAAATTGCATTGAGAAACTGGAAACTGCCACCTATTACAGGTAATGTATCCTTCCCCAACTGACTTAAAACTACTTCCTATAATAGTGCTGATTTCTTGATAAGAATACGCTTATTAATGTACTTAAATGATTCATTAAAAGAGGAAAATCAGTGCCCAAAAGGCCATGTGTCAGTTTCCACCTCCTGTATCATTGAAAATTAATGGCTGAACGGCAGCTAACAACCACAACAATCGACGGGAAGAGAAAAATAAATCCCAGTATTTTTCGCTTTTTAAGTCCCCAACACTTTCCCTGCCTATTACTTTTTAACAATTTCCCCTGGTAGGATAATAACGACCAATAAAAACCACTGTAACCTTCCTATACCCCAACGGAGAATTTTTACTGGTTTAAAGCTCAATGAACACTGGCAAGAAACATATTAAAATGCTGTCACTGTCACACTGCAAAATGACAGGAGCTAGAACTAGAGTCATTGCGGACTGGTAAATAATTGAAAGGTATCCAGATACCTAAGGAGTTACAGCGTTCAATCTGATTGGAGACTGGCTGTAGTGATGCAAATCTAGAATCAGGTCTGCAGCTCTTGAGTTTCACAAAGAGCGCCTTCTTCAGGGCACAGGTGAAATACCGAGTGCCCCTAAAGGTTCCGTCTGTGCAGCCTGCACATTCATCCTCCTGAAAAAGAAAGGCTTCGATTTGCGTGATTCTGCATCTTGCAAAGATAATATACAAAGAATGAAGGTTCCTAAGCTCTTTTCCCAGTATACCCTTTCTCAGAATTCCCTCTCTGCATCTGGACTGAGAGCTCCATTGGGAAAGAGGAGTTGACTCCTCAGCGCTTCAGCCTACAGCTGATGATTTAAGAAATTAATTCTTTAATCCAACGTGAAGTCCTTAATGTGTCTCCTTTCAGAATATATGCATAAACCTTCTCCGGCTAACTGTCTTTCCTGAACCATTTCCACAAGTATTAAAACTGGAGGGGCAAGAAAGGGAGGAGGAAGCTATTTATTTTAACAACCCAAGAAGAAAAATCAGTATTCACTAGACTGGAAACAAACAAAAAAAGAACAAGAAATATAATTAAATAAAACCTAAATGCACTCAAATTCTCCTCTCCTGCTCACAAAATATCAAAACAGTATGTTCTCCTAATATCCCAAGGGAAAATCTTTCCTTCTACAAAAGATCTCTAAAAATGGAGATTAATCTTAAAGCCAGTGACGTAACTATCAGAGCTGATTAGGGGATGGAGACAGAGGGGAAAAAAGAAACGCTGATATAACGGATTTGATTTCCTTACTGTACTCTCTTTAAGCAAATAAGCCTGAACATATTTGCTTAAACGTCGAATTTTACTCCTTAAACGTAGGGTGACATTAGGAACAAATGGGTCAGAAGCTTAATGGGAGGCAAAGGGAAGTCAATCATTTCTCTAGTGATGGCCTTTTGGACAAACACAACATTTAACCAAATGACATATAATAGGAAAGAATCTGTATAAAACCCCAGATGGAAAGGAATTACAGTTTTTTAGGTCAAGTTAAATTACCAGTTCTAGTCCAGCTAGTACTTCATTGAGTCCTGGTGGTTGACCAATCCAGCGGATCACCCCATAGAAAGGAGGGTTCTCTTTAACTTCAGCCAGAGAGCCTACTTCTAGACCATGCGTGTTACCAGAGGATGTGGCCAAGGGTGGGCTTTCCTGGACGGGTGTATTGTTCAGCTCTCCCATCACGGACTGAACTGACAGAGAAAGCGGACTGTGGCCAATACTCCCATTGGTATTGGGCATCTTTGTCAGACTAAACGGTAAGGAGTGAAATCTGTTCTCGCTGGACAATGAGTTCATGGAAGGAGGCTGTAATGGTGGTGAAGAATGTCCAAAGTCTGGAGATAGCTCGGTCAGTGATTTTGCAGGGTCTTCAGCAACTATGAAAAAAAGCATTCTTAATTAGAAAACTGTACTCAAGGATATTAAATATGCATTGCTTCTCTAAAAATTAACATACAGGTCTACTCCAACTGCCCCCTTGACAACTCTACCAGGATTCTCACCGGCATCTCAAACTGAGCAACTCCAGAACAGTGTTCTTGATTGCTCCCCGCCCACCTCCAAATTTTTCTGCCTCAGTAAATGGCACCCAATCGTTCAAGCTAAGAAATATCTATTACTGATTGATATAAAAAAGATTACATTCTTTGCCCACAATACAATTAAGTTAGAAATTTGTACAAAAAGATACCAAAAATTTAAGAAACGTACTTCTAAATAACTAATGGATCAAAGAAGAAATGTTAACATAAATTTTTAAAATAAAGAAGAGCAAGAGAAAAGGAAGAAAGGGAAGGATGAAGAGAGAGGGAGGGAGGAGGAGGAGAAAGAAAGAAAGGGAGAGAGAGAAACATAATTTGTGGAACACAGCTGAAGTAATATTCATAAAGAAAATGTATAGGCTTAATAGCTTATTTTAGAAAAAAATAAAAGTTAAATATTAATGAAGTAAGCATCCAACTTAGGAAGTTAGAAGAAGAGAATATCCTTCCAAATAGTAGGCAAGAGGAAAGAATAAACAAAAGAACAGAAAATAATTAAAGAGAAAATGAAGATACAATAAGGACAACCCAAGCCAAAAGTTGTTTCCTTAAGATGGATAATAAAGTTGTAGATGTGTTTTACCCACAATTTAAACAAATTCATGTGACAGCTTAAAAGTTATTACAGAGTTCTACAGTGCTCTTAAATTCTTATCTTCATTTAATGTGCACACAATTATTAAATCTAAGTCCTGTGCTAAACACTAGGAAATCAGCAGCTGGCAGAGAAGACTGGCAAGTAAACAAAACAGTTATGACGACACTTTACCTAACCTAGGAGAAGTGGGAGACAAGAAGAAAGGCTTCTGCTAAGCAGATACCCAAGCTGAGATTTAAGAGATGAACAGAAGTAAACCAGACCACGAAGTAGGGGGAACAGGAAGCAGGATGTCCAGGCACCAGAGACATGTGCAAAAAAAAAAGAGAAGGCATGGCATATACAAAGAATGGCCCCACTCCAGTAAGGTTGGAGCACGGGTGGAAGGGGGAAATGGCAGAGAAGAGGAAGAAGTCATGTCAAAAAGAGTCCCATAGGCCAAACTAAGGAAAGTGGTCAAGGGCTAGGAATTAATAGATACTGAGCAAAGAAGAGACATGAGTGATGTAAAGGGAAGCATAGGTAGTGATTAAGATGTTGAGCTCTGGTGTCATATAGACCTGAGTTGAAACACTGGCTCCATTATTTACTAGCTGTGTGACCTTGGGCAAGTTATTTAACTTCTGCAACAAAACAGAAAATAAAAATACCGACCCTCATCAAGTTGTTATGAACATAAAATAAAATAATGCTATAAAATGCTTAGTATGATGCCTGGCATGTAGTAGGTGGTCAAGAAATATTAGCTACACTGATGAGAATGCTGAGAATGATGACGACTGTTACTACTGTTCAGAATAAATTTTAAAAGAACGAGACTAAAGGCGGAGAAACCAGTTAGAAGATCATTGTATGAATCCAGGTGGGAACAAACAAGGGATGTGAACTAAAGCCACAGCTGCAGAAATGAAGAAAAGGGGGAAGATCCCAGTGATGATGAAGAGAAGGAAAAGCAGAGGACTAGTGACAAGTGGATGTGACTAATGAGAGAGGGAGGAAGTCCAGGATGAAGCCTGAGATAGAAGCTGGACTTATGTCTCTACTTCCTCACTCTACATACCTTAGAGCACTCCAGTCTGGCCTCTGACCAAATTCCTCCACCAAAACGCACTTCCAGGTGGCCAAATCAATGGGCACTGAGTGGTCTTCATCTTACTTGTCCTCTCAGAAGCATTCAATACTGCTGTTCACTCTCTCCTTGGTCTCCTTGACCCAACTAGTTTCCTAGTTTTTCCCACATCCCTCTAGTCACTTTGTCTCCTTTGAAGACTTACTCTCCTCTCACCCAGCCTTTAAGTTCCTCAAGGCTCAGTCTTAAGCTATGACACCTCATAACCCTTCATACTCTCTCCTTACGTGATATTACTGACATAACTCTAATCATCACATATATGCAGATGACCTACAAATGTGTTATTCCAGCTCTTGCTTCTCTTCCAAGCTCCAAATCTGTACATTCAACCATCCACATGATGAATCACCTCTAGTAAGCTTAAAAGGCCCCTCCAACTCAATGTTTTCAAAATCTAATTAATAATCTTCCTCCACCACTATCTAAGGATGCAAGACAAAAACCAGGAGTCATCCTTGCCATCTCCTTTTTCCTTAACTCTTATTTTCAATCGATCTGTGAGTCTTGTCAACTGACTTGCTAAACATCTCTCCTATTTTTCCACTTCTCTTAAGTCTCCTCTTCCACAAGTCTAGCCCCCACTATCACTGAGCCCAGGAACAGCCTTCAGTGGTATACCTGCATTCACACTGGCCTCTTTTTCAATCTTGGCAAACACCTGGCTTCATTTTTCCATGAGGCCTCCACACACGCCGTTCCCTCTGCCTAACCTGCTCTTCTGAGCCCTTGCACTTTATCTTCTACTCCTCCAGTAAATGCAAGCTCACATCACTTCCTCAGAGAACCCTCCCTGAGCTCGAAGTAAAATCACCCTTTAATATGCTCTCGTAGGTCACATGCCTCCCCTTCATTGCACGCATCCCAACTGCAAGTTTATATTCGCTGCTGTGATTGCTCGATTAACTTCTGCCTGAACAACCTGATCATAAACTCAAAAAAGGCAAGGACAATGTCTTTTTTTCTCATCATCGGTGCCTAGAAGAATGCCTGGCACATAGGAAGCACTCAATAAATATTTGTCAAATGGATGAACAAAGAAAATAATAAACCAGGAAAAAAAAAATGATACCTCTGAACCAAGAGAAGGCAGGCTTTAAAAAGTACTTTAAAGAGGATAACAAAGACCCATAGAGGAAAGTCTTTAAATGATCCTATTGATTCTAAAGATCTTCTGCCCTAAACAGATCAGTTAAAGGAAGAGACGAAGCTACTAATACATTTTTTAAATGTTTTTATTCACCTTAACATCAATGCAGTTCAAATTGTGTACAATATTTGAGTTCAGCAATACCAGTAGTCCCCAACTTACGAGATATTCAAGTTACAACCAGCCACATTTAGGATCATCATTTTTGGGGTTTTTTTGGTATATCTTAACATTAGTAATAATGTATGTATCTATTAAAATATATCTGTAAGTTTGTATGTAATGTTTCCAACCCCAAAAGACATATAAAGATTGGATTTATAAAGATACTGATAATAAAAGGCAATAACAATGAAACTAAAAAAAAAAAAGAAATGAGGTTATCAATTTATGTCACAACCAACTTTCGACAGAGATGTCAGAACAAAACCCCTTCATAAGCTGGGAACTACTTGTATTAATAAAGAACGGTCTAGTTATTCTGAAAACTACAAATATTGGTGAAAGAGCCATTATTCTCTGATGAGTTAAAAAGAGAGGATCATCATAAAGAACACTAAAATTATAGATTACCTTCATCAATGTACCACGTATTTTTTGATTTGGATTGTGGCTGTGAATCAACAGAAGACCCATTTAAGTTATAAAATAATTCAGATCTGTTTCTATTTCCAGGGTCTGAGGTAGATCCTACAGAACAAGAAAAGTTCCCTTTAAAAGTAAAATCAATATGGTATGAAAGCTTTTCTTTAATAAGAAAAATTAATATGCATGTAGAATCAACAACTGTTTACATAACAATAGATAGGCAAACCCAATTTTTTTTTTTTTTTTGAGCTTTTAAAAGTGTGGTAATCATTTTGGTAATGTCAAAAAGACTCTTCAGCCCATCAGTCAACACAGGAGGTGGACAGGAGTAAGTCGAAAGTGTGGTCTCTTTTTTTTTTTAATGAACTCCTTTTAGAAACTGTTTCCTATACTACAGCTTGTTTCCAAATGTCAAAATTCCACAATTTCATTTGATGAACTTGTTGGTTGACAAATTTAACCTATTATTTTAAAACAGTTCCTTTCAGAAGAAGGTAATCTTCAAATGCTGTACACAAATAAATGTACAAATTAAGTTTAAACATATTTAAAATTTAAGCATTTTGGAATCATTGGTGATCAAATATTTGCTTAATTCCTTCATGTCTTTGAAAAAGTGAAGCACTATTATTTCTTACACACTAAAAAAACCAAACCAAAACCAAACCCACCGTCGTCAGTATAGGTAGCTCCACGCTGTGTACACATAACTAAGATCTGCTAAAACATAATTAGCACAACGTGTTTTAAGAAAATCTTTAGGCTGCTTATATTTAGGTGCGAGTGGCAAGTTTGAACTATATACATAGATCTGGAGGATAAAATTAAAAATGCTGTTGCCTATATACATGCTGCTTAATTCTAAGTCTCACAGGGTCCAATGTCACACGAACTATTTTTTACAGTACAATTTCTTTCTAAGCGAGCCAAAATAGTTTTGTTCACTAGATAACTGAGGAAAAATTTTCTTTTCCTAACACCCCATCTGAGTTGTAACAACGCCCATTCTTACAGTTTTTTAAATGAGCTGTTTAGCTTGTATAACTACCACCCTATAAATCTATAAAGAATGTGAAAGCTAGCAAAAAAAGAAAAAAAGCTCAGAACACCACATGTATTGTGGGGGAGTTTCTGGAAGAGAAACAAAATTTTTTGCTTAGCGTTTGGAATTTAATTTGTGCTACTTCTAGTTAGCAAAATCCACATAATTAATCTCTAGCATACATTATCCTACATAATATTTTCCATACCTGATTATTTTATACAGTTGTAACTCTAAACTATATGTACAAATGCAACAAGGAGGGGGTTCCAGAAACCAGTTAATTCTGGGCCAGCAAAAGACACAGGTCATCACAGGAAACTATCCATTAGCTAAAAAAGGCTGGGGACTCTTGGCTTAAGCAATAGCATCTATATAAAATTTTGGTTTAATGAGTCAGAACTGACTCAACGGCACTTAACAACAGCAACAACAACAGTAGTCACGCATCGCATAATGTCCTTGGGCAATGTCCAATCGCCTATACGTCTGTAGTCCCGTAAGGTTGTAACAGAGTTCAGAAATCCCGAACAGAGTATACTGTACCTTTCTATGAAAAAACATGAAAGAAGCACTTCCAGATATACTCAAACATCTTTCATACAATAATACAGTAATAATAATAATAATGTTTTGATGTGCGTCGCAAAGTAGCATCCATTTGTTATTATGAACCATTGCATGTACCTCAAATTTTTAACATAATAGAGACAGATTGACACGGTGGCTGCAACAATGGGCTCAAGCATAACAACGATTGTGAGGATGACACAGGACAGGGCAGTGTTTCGTTGACAGCACCTAACAACAACAAAGGCTTTATGGGGGTTGGTTTGTAACTAAAGGTTGTACGCAAGTAAGTCGTTTGTAACCCGGGGACGACCTGTATATAATATGGTGTTTGCACAACATCCAGGTCACATAACATATTGTGGACGTTAAGCGAGACGTGACTGTGCTCAAAATGTTTAAAAGAAGAAAGTCTACATACACGTTAAGGATTAATACCTTTTAACCTCTTTTAATCCTACAGCAAATCAGTTATCACAAAAATGACGGAGGATTGCACTCTATGAATTCATACCTGTAGCCTTTGGTTTATTATGACTAGATGAGCCTTTGTCCCCAACACCTCTTGACATAAAGGCAAGTTTGGGAGGCCTCCTTTCCTGTGTCACGCTATCTGAAACAGTAACGCGTTTTTTAAAGATAAAAGCAAATTCTTATAGAAGAGAAATAATCATACAAAGACAAAAGCAATAAAAAAAAAAAACCTTTTTGAAATTTTTTCTAAAAAGGTGCGTTTTCACAGAGCTTAACAAATTTTTTTTTATCAAAAGTATTCAGAGAGATAATACCTCAAAAGAAAAAAAAAGTCAATGTCATACTTAAAAAAGCAATGTCTACAAGAAAATACAATTCAGCCAAATGCTTTAATCTCCTAAAATTTAATCACTTGTAGTCAATTTGCTTGATGATTTAAAACACTACCAAGAAAACCTTATTCATATTTTTTGCAGTATTTACCAAACTGGTCTCACCAGAATACCCCCTATGTGTTACGAAGTGTCCCACACTCCACTATTTCTAGAAAATACAGATTTCTCTACTGTATGACCCTCAGAACCTTTAATATGCTGATATCCTCTCAGAGAGGGATATGGTAAGCTTATGTGCTCACATTTTTTGTGCTACTCCGCTTAACATCTCAGAGTAATATATTTCATGGAACACAGTTTAGAAAAATCCTGTTTACTGGTTAGACTATACATTAGTTTTTAAAAACACAGTATGCTAAGAATAACACAAATGTATATACAAACACATACATATAAACAAGAAAAATACAATTATACACAAATTAATGATGCAGAAAACCAGAGACATACAACAGCAATACTTTCAAGGAAAGCACTCAAAACTTCTTTTTGAAATACGAGTCTAATAAATTTGGCAAACTTGTTTTGATACAAAAAAAAAAAGCCGAAACCCATTGTTGTCGAGTCAGTTCCAACTCATAGCAATCCTACAGGCAGAGGAGAACTGCCCCATAGGGTTTCCAAAGAGCAGCTGGTGGATTCAAACTGCTGACCTTTTGGTTAGCAGCTAAGTGCTTAAAGCCCAGTAATGTTCATAGGCTATTTGCAAATACTGACTGAGCAAATGTAGAAAAGTCAGTCTGGAAAGCTTTTCCCTGAAAAATTCAACACCACATCTGTGGAGTCTAACCATGAGGACTCACACCTGATAAAGCTGTGTATCAGTGAAAATGGTATCACCCACAGTGTGTTTCTGAGAGTAGGAGAAAAAAAAAATATATGAAATTTTTTACATTTTAAACACAAAGAGGCCATTAAAAAAAAAAAAAAAAAGTGAATCATACTGAATTAATTATATAAAACTGATGCTTGTTAACTTTTTTCCATAGTTGGAGGGGGAGGAGAAAGCATTGTTAAACTACATCTTCAACTTCTCAGAATACAATCAAACGGAATATTATTTTAATTCAAAAATTATACTGAATCGCCATGATTTTACTCAAGTGATATATTAAAAGGAAAGCTATTTACTAATACATTTATGATGTTACCATTCAGACAGCTCCAAATATCACATATGACAGCTCACTGTAGAGGGGAAGAACTTATTAGTCACCGGCAAAGGTTCTCAAATTATATCATGTAAATTAAGAAAAATAATCCCATTAACAGTAATTAATTGGCATAAAAGTTTATTTTAATAAAGATATTCACATGTATACCATAATATATATATATGCGTAATAAGGTTTGTAAAAAATGCCGCAAATGGTCTTCCCTTTGTAAACACAGCAACTAGCAGTACCCAGACGGTCATATGGATGACACCGTGGGGACAATACTGCTGGTAATGCTAGGGAGGGCTGCAAAGATGGGGAAGGTGAGCTGGAAGGCATCGGAGTTGGGAACCGTGGTTACCATCTGTCTGCTGAAGACTTTGTCTTAAAAAAACACCCACTGCCATCAAGACTTTGTCTTAGAGGGCTCAAATGTTGAGTTTGAAGAACAGGACATTCCAGCAGATTCCTATATAGATAAAGGGTCATATGCCCCATCTAACTTGCCCTCCAACAATCATATACCCAATATGTCTTGATATTTTGTCACAACTACGTTCATGAACTAAAACCATTTGGATCATGAAACAAAGCCTTCTAACATAAATGGATTTTAAGAGTTTGCCATCTCAGGAAGAGGTAGGCATAGGAAGGTAGGCAAGATAAGAAACATATTCAGCACACAATTTTGTGAGATTAAAACAATCATGGTTAAGAGATATAAGAAGTGACAGAATGATGCATCTACCAAAAGGCAGGTCTTATTCCTGATAGCCAAAGCTGGAAACCATCTGTTCTATTAAAGAATGGAAAAACAAATCTGGCCTATCATATGATGGAATACGACATATCAATTTAAAAAAAATGTTGCATTTATGAAATAAAATGTTGTTGTTAGGTGCTGTTGCATCCATTTTGACTCATAGCAACCCCACAGGGTTTTCCAGGCTGTAAGCTGTATAGGGGAACCCTGGTGCGTAGTGGTTAAGTGCTATGGCTGCAAACCAAAAGGTCGGCAGTTCAAAACTGTCAGGTGCTCCTTGGAAACTCGATGGGGCAGTTCTTCTCTGTCCTATAGGGTCGTTATGAGTCGGAATCAGCTCCATGGCAGCAGGTTTGAATCTTTATTGGAGCAGTTCACCAGGTCTTCCTCCCATGGAGATGCTAGGTGAGTTTGAATCACCAACCTTTAGGTTAGCAGCCAAGCACTTAACTGTTGTGCCACCAGGCTCCTTATAAAATGAAATACAACGCAGTATTTTTTTTTAATTAAGTAGGCAATTTATGTACTAATATGAAATTATCTCTATTAACTTAAAAAGGAAGGTGCAGAGGGTGGGAGCCAAGATGGCGGAATAGACAGACGCTTCCGTCGAGCCCTCTTTACAACAAAGACCCGGAAAAACAAGTGAAAGGACTGTATTTGTGACAAGCTGGGAGCCCTGAGCATCAAAGGCAAGCTTAGACAATGAACTGAGGGTCAGGGGAATGAAGAGACCGTTCAGAAGTGGAGAGGAGTTACCAGACCTGAATCGCGGGGAGCCCTCAGGCACCATTTCCGGAGCGGCTGCGGTGGCAGCGGGCTGGTCCTAGCGTTCGGCTGCAGTTTCCTCAGGGAGAAGCAGCCAGGCACACAGCCCACTCACACCTCTGGAACCTGAGCAGAAGGGCGCTCTGGGCAAAAGCTAAGTACTTGCCTATATTTTACCGTGCCCCCACCCCCACCCCCATCCCAGCTTCAGCAGCTGAATCCCTAGGCCTGAGATAGACCCTGGTGAGCACCTAGAGCTGTCCTCCTGGCCTTGGGGAAGGAAAAAATTTCCAGCTGGGGGGAAAAGACAATTTGTTAGCTCCATTAACTGGGGGAGCTCAGGACAGAAGCAGCTCCTGTCCAGGCATAAACCATCCGTGGACCTTGAGCACCTTTCCCTTCTGCATGGACCTGTGTGGGCCTATCTTGGGAGAATAGACCCTTGTTGGCAACCTCCAAACATTTCAGCGATGCAGTGGAGAGGTGGGTGTTTGACGTTTGACACTGTTTTGCCTATTAAACAATGTCCTCATCTACCCACATCAGGGACATAAGGACTGATGGCTCCACTTGGGTCACCCAGCCACCCGTGATAGGGGCCCAGGGATAACTGGTACCTCCCCGTCCTTACAACAAAAACTTTGGGTGCCCATGGTCCCTCTGCAGAACCCACCCACCAGCACTCTAGGGAACAGAGACGCGTTTTCCTCAGAGACACTTGGGGGTCGGTTCTCAGCCCCCTGCCTTATTCAGAGCATGACCCCCCGCTGCAATGAGATACGGGTACACACGCCAATCACCCCTGCCCCTCTAATACTGTAGGATAGAGCCTGTACACACACTTGATGATCAGCTACCTGGAAACCTGAGCTGAATTCATACAAGAAAACTGAATGGACTCCTAGACTAATATACCTGAT
Organism: Loxodonta africana; assembly: GCF_030014295.1. Classification (NCBI taxonomy): domain Eukaryota; kingdom Metazoa; phylum Chordata; class Mammalia; order Proboscidea; family Elephantidae; genus Loxodonta; species Loxodonta africana. The sequence continues at coordinate 66,682,186 of NC_087362.1, forward strand.
AACAGCTCTAGCCAGTTGGGGACAGAACACCAGAGCTCCAAAGGTGAAAATGAACAAGCTAGCTCGCTCAAGCAATCCATAGGGGTATACCAAAATAAAACAAAGCAAGCAGCTGTGACACAGTAAGCAAGCATAAACTAATACAATAACTTATAGACGGCTCGGAGACAACAGTCAATATCAAGTCACATAAAGAAACAGACCATGATCATCTCAACAGGCTCTCAAAATAAAGAATCCAGGGATCTTTTAGATGAAAGTGCATTCCTGGAATTACCAGATGCAGAATACAAAAGTTTAATATACAGAACCCTTCAAGACATCAGGAAGGAAATGAGGCAATATGCAGAACAAGCCAAGGAACACACAGATAAAGCAACTGAAGAACTCGGAAAGATTATTCTGGAACATAATGAAAAGTTGAATAAGCTGGAAAAATCCATAGACAGACAGCAATCAGAAATTCAGAAGATTAACAATAAAATTATAGAATTAGATAACTCGATAGAAAGTCAGAGGAGCAGAACTGAGCAAGCAGAAGCTAGAATTTCTGAACACGAAGATAAATCACTTTGTACCAATATATTTGAAGAAAAATCTGATAAAAGAATTAAAAATATGAAGAAACCTTAAGAATCATGTGGGACTCTATCAAGAGAAATAACCTACAAGTGATTGGAGTACCAGAACAGGGAGGGATAACAGAAAATACAGAGAAAATTGTTGAGGATTTGTTGGCAGAAAACTTCCCTGATATTGAGAAAGATGAGAAGACATCTATCCAAGATGCTCATAGAACTCCACATAAGGTAGATCTGAAAAGAAAGTCACCAAGACATATTATAATCAAGCTTGCCAAAACCAAAGATAGGGAGACAATTATAAGAGCAGCGTGGGATAAAAGAAAAGTCACCTACAAGGGAGAGCCAATAAGAATAAGCTCGGACTACTCGGCAGAAACCATGCAGGCAAGAAGGCAATGGGATGACATATTTAAAAAACTGAAGGAAAAAAATTGCCTGCCAAGAATCATATATCCAGCAAAACTGTCTCTTAAATATGAAGGTGAAATTAAGACATTTCCAGATAAACACAAGTTGAGGAAATTCGTAAAAAACCAAACCAAAACTACAAGAAATACTAAAGGGAGTTCTTTGGTTAGAAAATCAATAATATCAGGTATCGACCCAAGACTAGAACACTGGGCAGAGCAACCAGAAGTCAACCCAAACAGGGAAATTCAAAAAACTAAAAAGAAGATTAAAAAAAAAAAAAAAAAAAAAGCCCAACACAGGGTAATGGCGATGTTATTATATAAAAGAAGACAACATTAAAAAAATAAAGAGGGACTAAGAAATATAATCATACACCTTCCATATGGAGAGGAAGATATAGCAATACAAAGAAATAAAAGTTAGTTATAAATTTAGAAATCTAAGGGTAAATAACAAGGTAACAACAAAGGAGACAAACTATCCTACTCATCAAAATAAAATACAAGGGAAAAAGATAGACTCAGCAGAAACAAAATTAACAACAAATATGAGGAAAGGACAATATATAAAGAAAATCTACTCAGCACATAAAACCAAGTGGGAAAAAGAAGCTGTCAACACACAAAAAAAGAGATCAAAATGAAAGCACTAAATTCATACCTATCCATAATTACCCTGAATGTAAATGGACTAAATGCACCAATGAAGAGACAGAGAGTGGCACAATGGATTAAAAAACAAGATCTGTCTATATGCTGCCTACAAGAGACATACCTTAGACTTAGAGACATAAACAAACTAAAACTCAAAGGATGGAAAAAAATATACCAAGCAAACAACAATCAAAAAAGAGCAGGAGTGGTAATATTAATTTCTGACAAAACAGACTTTAAAGTTAAATCCATCAGAAAGGATAAGGAAGGACACTATATAATGATTAAAGGGACAATACACCAAGAAGATATAACCATATTAAATATTTATGCACTCAATGACCAGGCTGCAAGATACATAAAACAAACTCTATCAGCATTGAAAAGTGAGATAGACACCTCCACAATAATAGTAGGAGACTTCAACATACCACTTTCGGTGAAGGACAGGACATCCAGAAAGAAGCTCAATAAAGACACAGAAGATCTAAATGCCACAATCAAACAACTTGACCTCGTAGACATATACAGGACACTCTACCCAACAGCAACCAACTATACTTTCTTTTCTAGTGCACATGGAACATTCTCTAGAACAGACCACATATTAGGTCATAAAGCAAGTCTTAACAGAATCCAAAACACTGAAATATTACAAAGCATCTTCTCTGACCATAAGGCCATAAAAGTGGAACTCAATAACAGGAAAAGCAGGGAAAAGAAATCAAACACTTGGAAACTGAACAATACCCTGCTCAAAAAAGACTGGATTATAGAAGACATTAAGGATGGAATAAAGAAATTCATAGAATCCAATGAGAATGAAAACACTTCCTATCAGAACCTTTGGGACACAGCAAAAGCGGTGCTCAGAGGCCAATTTATATCAATAAATGCACACATCCAAAAAAAAGAGGGCCAAAATCAAAGAACTATCCCTACAACTTGAACAAATAGAAAGAGAGCAACAAAAGAAGCCCACAGGCACCAGAAGAAAACAAATAATAAAAATTAGAGCTGAACTAAATGAAATAGAAAACAGAAAATCAATTGAAAGAATTAACAAGACTAAAAGCTGGTTTTTTGAGAAACTCAACAAAATTGATAAACCATTGGCCAAACTGACAAAAGAAAAGCAGGAGAGGAAGCAAATAACCCAAATAAGAAATGAGATGGGCGATATTACAACCCACACAACTGAAATTAAAAGAATCATATCAGATTACCATGAAAAACTATACTCAAACAAATTTGAAAACCTAGAAGAAATGGATGAATTCCTAGAAACACACTACCTACCTAAACTAACACAAACAGAGGTAGAACAACTAAACAGACCCATAACAAAAGAAGAGATTGAAAAGGTAATCAAAAAACTCCCAACAAAAAAAAAGCCCTAATCGGACAGCGTCACTGCAGAGTTCTACCAAACTTTCAAAGAAGAGTTAACACCACTACTACTAAAGGTATTTCAGAGCATAGAAAAGGATGGAATACTACCAAATTCATTCTATGAAGCCACCATATCCCTGATACCCGAACCAGGTAAAGACACCACAAGAAAATTATAGACCTATATCCCTCATGAATGTACACGCAAAAATCCTCAACAAAATTCTAGCCAATAGAATTCAACAACATATCAAAAAATTAATCCACCATGACCAAGTGGGATTTATACCAGGTATGCAAGCCTGGTTTAATATTAGAAAAACCATTAATGTAATCTGCCATATAAATAAAACAAAAGACAAAAACCACATGATCTTATCAATTGATGCAGAAAAGGCATTTGACAAAGTCCAGCACCCATTTATGATAAAAACTCTCACCAAAATAGGAATTGAAGGAAAATTCCTCAACATAATAAAAGGCATCTATATAAAGCCAACAGCCAACGTCACTCTACATGGAGAGAGCCTGAAAGCATTTCCCTTGAGAACGGGAACTAGACAGGGATGCCCTTTATCACCGCTCTTATTCAACATTGTGCTAGAGGTCCGAGCCAGAGCAATTAGGCTAGACAAAGAAATAAAGGGCATCCGGATTGGCAAGGAGGAAGTAAAATTATCTCCATTTGCAGATGACATGATCTTATACACAGAAAACCCTAAGGAATCCTCCAGAAAACTACTGAAACTAATAGAAGAGTTTGGCAGAGTCTCAGGTTATAAGATAAACATACAAAAATCACTTGGATTCCTCTACATCAGCAAAAAGAACATCGAAGGGGAAATAACCAAATCGATACCATTCACAGTAGCGACCAAGAAGATAAAATACTTAGGAATAAATCTTACCAAAGATGTAAAAGACCTATACAAAGAAAACTACAAAGTACTACTACAAGAAACTAAAAAGGACCTACTTAAGTGGAAAAACATACCTTGCTCATGGATAGGAAGACTTAACATAGTAAAAATGTCTATTCTACCAAAAGCCATCTATACATACCATGCACTTCCGATCCAAATTCCAATGTCATTTTTTAATGTGATGGAGAAACAAATCACCAACTTCATATGGAAGGGAAAGAAGCCTCGGATAAGTAAAGCATTACTGAAAAAGAAGAAGAAAGTGGGAGGCCTCACTCTACCTGATTTCAGAACCTATTATACAGCCACAGTAGTCAAAACAGCCTGGTACTGGTACAACAACAGACACATAGACCAATGGAACAGAATTGAGAACCCAGATATGAATCCATCCACATATGAGCAGCTGATATTTGACAAAGGGCCAGTGTCAGTTAATTGGGGAAAAGATAGTCGTTTTAACAAATGGTGCTTACATAACTGGATATCCATTTGCAAAAAAATGAAACAGGACCCACACCTCACACCATGCACAAAAACTAACTCCAAGTGGATCAAAGACCTAAACATAAAGACTAAAACAATAAAGATCATGGAAGAAAAAATAGGGACAACCTTAGGAGCCCTAATACAAGGCATAAACAGAATACAAAACATTACCAAAAATGACGAAGAGAAACCAGATAACTGGGAGCTCCTATAAATGAAACACCTATGCTCATCTAAAGACTTCACCAAAAGAGTAAAAAGACCACCTACAGATTGGGAAAGAATTTTCAGCTATGACATCTCCGATCAGCGCCTGATCTCTAAAATCTACATGATTCTGTCAAAACTCAACCACAAAAAGACAAACAACCCAATCAAGAAGTGGGCAAAGGATATGAACACACATTTCACTAAAGAAGATATTCAGGCAGCTAAGAGATACATGAGAAAATGCTCTCGATCATTAGCCATTAGAGAAATGCAAACTAAAACTACGATGAGATTCCATCTCACTCCAACAAGGCTGGCATTAATCCAAAAAACACAAAATAATAAAAGTTGGAGAGGCTGCGGAGAGATTGGAACTCTTATACACCGCTGGTGGGAATGTAAAATGGTACAACCACTTTGGAAATCTATCTGGCATTATCTTAAACAGTTAGAAATAGAACTACCATACAACCCAGAAATCCCACTCCTCGGAATATACCCTAGAGAAATAAGAGCCTTCACACAAACAGATATATGCACGCCCATGTTTATTGCAGCTCTGTTTACAATAGCAAAAAGCTGGAAGCAACCAAGGTGTCCCTCAACAGATGAATGGTCAAACAAATCGTGGTATATTCACACAATGGAATACTACGCATCGGTAAAGAACAGTGACGAATCTGTGAAACATTTCATAACATGGAGGAACCTGGAAGGCATTATGCTGAGCGAAATTAGTCAGAGGCAAAAGGACAAATATTGTATAAGACCACTATTATAAGATCTTGAGAGATAGTATAAACTGAGAAGAACACATACTTTTGTGGTTACGAGGCGGTGGCGGGGGAGAGGGTTTTTTACTGATTATTTAGTAGATAAGAACTGCTTTAGGTGAAGGGAAGGACAATACTCAATACATGGAAGGTCAGCTCAACTGGACTGGACCAAAAGCAAAGAAGTTTCCAGGATAAACTGAATGCTTCAAAGGTCATCGGAGCAAGGGTGGGGGTTTGGGGACCATGGTTTAAGGGGACTTCTAAGTCAACTGGCAGAATAATTCTATTATGAAAACATTCTGCATCCCACTTTGAAATGTGGCGTCTGGGGTCTTAAATGCTAACAAGAGGCCATCTAAGATGCATCAATTGGTCTCAACCCACCTGGATCAAAGGAGAATGAAGAACACCAAGGTCACACGATAACTAAGAGCCCAAGAGACAGAAAGGGCCACATGAACCAGAGACCTACATCATCCTGAGACCAGAAGAAGTAGTTGGTGCCCGGCCACAACCGATGACTGTCCTGACAGGGAGCACAACAGAGAACCCCTGAGGGAGCAGGAGATCAGTGGGATGCAGACCCCAAATTCTCACAAAAAGACCATACTTAATGGTCTGACTGAGACTAGAGGAATCCCGGCGGTCATGGTCCCCAAACCTTCTGTTGGCCCAGGACAGGAACCATTCCCGAAGACAACTCAGCAGACATGAAAGGGACTGGACAGTGGGTAGGAGAGAGATGCTGATGAAGAGTGAGCTATTTGTATCAGGTGGACACTTGAGACTGTGTTGGCATCTCCTGTCTGGAGGGGGGATGGGAGGATAGAGAGAGTTGGAAGCTGGCAAAATTGTCACGGAAGGAGAGACTGGAAGGGCTGACTCATTGGGGGAGAGCAAGTGGGAGTGCGGAGTAAGGTGTATATAAACTTATATGTGACAGTTTGACTTGATTTGTAAATGTTCACTTGAAGCTCAATAAAAGTTAATTAAAAAAAAATAATAATAATTCACCATGACCAAGTGGGACTCATACCAGGTATGCAGGGATGGTTCAACATTAGAAAAACAATTAATGTAATCCACCACATAAATAAAACAAGACAAGAATCACATGATTTTATCAATTGATGCAGAAAAGGCATTTGACAAAGTTCAACACTCATTCATGATAAAAACTCTCTGCAAAATAGGAACAGAAGGAAAATTTCTCAGCATAATAAAGGGCATTTATACTAAGCCAACAGCCAACATCACCCTAAATGGAGAGAGCCTGAAAACATTCCCATTGAGATCGGGAACCAGACAAGGATGCCCTTTATCACCGCTCTTATTCAACATTGTGCTGGAAGTCCTAGCCAGAGCATTAGGCTAGATACAGAAATAAAGGGCATCCAGATTGGCAAGAAAGAAGTAAAAGTATCTCTATTTGCAGATGACGTGATCTTATACACAGAAAACCCTAAGGAATCCTCCAGAAAACTACTGAAACTAATGGAAGAGTTCAGCAGAGTATCGGGATACAAGATAAACATACAAAAATCAGTTGGATTCCTCTACACCAACAAAAAGAACATCGAAGAGAAAATCACCAAATCAACGCCATTTACAGTAGCCCCCAAGAAGATAAAGTACGTAGGAATAAATCTTACCAGAGATGTAAAAGACTTATACAAAGAAAACTACAACACACTTCTGCAAGAAACCAAAAGAGACTTATATAAGTGGAAGAACATACCTTGCTCGTGGATAGGAAGACATAACATTATAAAAATGTCTATTCTACCAAAAGCGATCTATACATTTAATGCAATTCCGATCCAAATCCCAACGACATTCTTCAATGAGATGGAGAAACAAATCACCAATTTCATATGGAAGGGAAAGAGGCCCCGGATAAATAAGGCATTACTGAAAAAGAAGGACAAAGTAGGAGGCCTTACTTTACCTGATTTTAGAACCTCTTATACCTCCACAGTAGTCAAAACAGCCTGGTACGGGTACAACAAGATACATGGACCAATGGAACAGAATTGAGAATCCAGACATAAATCCATCCACATATGAGCAGTTGATATTTGACAAAGGCCCCAAAACAGTTAAATTGGGAAAACACAGTCTTTTTAACAAATGGTGCTGGCATAACCGGATATCCACCTGCAAAAAAATGAAACAAGACCCATACCTCACTCCATGCACAAAAACTAACTCAAAATGGATCAAAGACCTAAATATAAAATCTAAAACGATAAAGATCATGGAAGAAAAAATAGGGATGTTAGGAACCCTAATACATGGCATAAACATTATAGAAAACATTATAAAGAACATAGAAGAAAAACTAGATAACTGGGAGCTCCTAAAAATCAAACACATATGCTCATCCAAAGACTTCACCAAAACAGTAAAAAGACTACCTACGGACTGCGAAAAAGTTTTTTAGCTATGACTGTCCTGATCAGCGCCTGATCTCTAAAATCTACAGAACACTGCAAAAACAACTGCAAAAAGACAAATAACCCAATTAAAAAATGGGCAAAAGATATGAATAGAAACTTCACTAAAGAAGACATTCAGGTAGCTAACAGATACATGAGGAAATGTTCATGATCATTAGCCATTAGAGAAATGCAGATCAAAACTACAAAGAGATTTCATCTCACTCCAACAAGGCTGGCATTAATCCAAAAACACAAAATAATAAATGTTGGAGAGGCTGTGGAGAGATTGGAACACTTCTGCACTGCTGGTGGGAATGTCAAATGGTACAACCACTTTGGAAATCGATTTGGTGCTTCTTTAAAAAGCTAGAAATAGAACTACCATACGATCCAGCAATCCCACTCCTTGGAATATATCCTAGAGAAATAAGAGCCTTTACACAAACATATATCTGCACATCCATGTTTACTGCACCACTGTTTACAATAGCAAAAACATGGAAGCAAGCAAGGTGCCCATCAACAGATGAATGGATAAATAAATTATGGTATATTCACACAATGGAATACTACGCATTGATAAAGAACAATGAGGAATCTGTGAAACATTTCATAACATGGAGGAACCTGGAAGGCATTATGCTGAGTGAAATTAGTTGCAAAAGGACAAATATTGTATAAGACCACTATTATAAGAACTTGAGAAATAGTTTAAACTGAGAAGAAAACATTCTTTTGTGGTTACAAGAGTGGGGAGGGAGGAAGGGTGGGAGAGGTGCATTCACTAATTAGATAGTAGATAAGAACTACTTTAGGTGAAGGGAAAGACAGCACACACAGTATAGGGGAGGTCAGCATAATTGGACTAAACCAAAAGCAAAGAAGTTTCCTGAATAAACTGAATGCTTTGAGGGCCAGCATAGCAGGGGCAGGGGTCTGGGGACCATGGTTTTAGGGGACATCTAAGTCATTTGGCATAATAAAATCTATTAACAAAACATTCTGCATCCCACTTGGAAGAGTGGCATCTGTGGTCTTAAACACTAGCACGCAGCCATCTAAGATGCATCAATTGGTCTCAACCCACCTGGATCAATGGAGAATGAAGAACACTACGGACACAAGGCGATTAAGAGCCCAAGGGACAGCAAGGGCCACATGAACCAGTGACAACATCATCCTGAGACCAGAAGAACTAGATGGTGCCTGGCTAAAACCGATGACTGCCCTGACAGGGAACACAACAGAGAACCCCTGAGGGAGCAGCAGAGCAGTGGGATGCAGACCCCAAATTCTCATAAGACCAGACTTAATGGTCTGAGACTGGAAGGACCCCAGTGGTCATGACCCCCAGACCTTCTGTTGGCCCAGGACAGGAACCATTCCCAAAGCCAACTCTTCAGACATGGATTGGACTGGACAATGGGTTGGAAAGGGATGCTGGTGAGGAGTGAGCTTTTTGGATCAGGTGGACACTTGAGACTATGTTGGCATCTCCCACCTGGAGGGGAGATGAGAGGGTGGAGGGGGTAAGAAGCTGGCGAAAAGGACATGAAAAGAGAGAGCAGAGGGAGAGAGCGGGCTGTCTCATTAGGGGGAGAGTGATTGGGAGTGTGTAGCAAGGTGTATATGGGTTTTTGTGTGAGAGACTGACTTGATTTGTAAACTTTCACTTAAAGCACAATAAAAATTATTTAAAAAACAAAAAAGGAAGGTGCAGCTTCCATTTCTGAGAAGATGGAGTAGAAATATTTTTCCCTATTCCTCTCACTAAGTACATTTAAAAATCCTGGACATTATACATAAAATAAACAGAAGACTCTGAAAGGTGGGCAGAAGGAGGCAGGCCAGCCTGGGAACCTCGAGACCTGCGGAACAGCACAGCAGGGAGTTCCCTAGCGGTGCAGTGGTTAAGAGTTTGGCTGCTAGCCAAAAGGCTGGCAGTTCGAATCCACGGCCATTCCTTGGAAACCCTACGGGGCAGTTTTACTCTGTCCTATAGGGCTGCTATGAGTCAGAATCGACTTGACAGCAACGGGTTTTTTGTTTCTGTTTTTGTTTTATCCCAGACTTAGAGCTGCAGACTTAGCCAGCAATCTAGAACCACCAATAGGTGCACACAAAAGAGAGCCCCTACAAAAGTCTGCTCTCTCTAGCCAAAGCACCAGGGTAAGGGCAGCCTAGCAAGACAAAAATTTTAGACAATAATTACTCTACTCCAGCCAAACTCCACAGAAAAAATTGTGGTCCCATCCCCGGCCACACCAGCAAGGGCCAAATGGGGAGCCTCAACTTCCACCCTCAGGAGATAATAGCAAAGTGCTCCAACACCCCTGCTGGGTGGTCTCAGCGAAGGCCAAGTAGAGAGTTGGGACGTTCATTTCTACCAGCCGGCAACAAGGTCCCCCAACCCAGTGGTGTCTCTGGAAACCATGTGGAGAAGCTACATTTCCATCCCAGCAATAACAAGGTGCTACTCCCCGGTGCTGCTGGAGTGGCACCAAAGGAGGTCTAGTGGAGAGTCAGGACTTTTTCCACTGCCCAGCAGTAATGAGGCCACACCATCCATAGTGTCAGCAGAGACCACACTAGGAGCTGGAACTCACACTGCTGCCCAGCAGTAACGAGTTCCCCCATTCAGATGTCAACAGAGGCAAATGAAGGCAACAGAGTAGGAAACCTGTATTTCTACCCCTAAGTGGCAGTAATGAGGCGTTGTACCACCCTTCCTCTAACCGAGTGGTAACAAAGAAAAGCAGCTAAAACGTAAGGTTTAAATATGACCCAGGATCTCAGAACATAATACACTGTCCAGTTTTCAGCTGAAAATCACTCATCATACCAAGAACCAGGAAGATCCCAGACTGAATGAAAAAAGACCATCAGTAGATGCCAAAACTTAGATGCGTGATGTTAGAATTATTTGAGAAAGATTTTAATGCAAAACTTTTTTTTAGTTTATGATAAAAATGCTTCAACAAACAATTATCAACAGGCTTGAAACAAATGAAAAAAACAGGAACCTCTTAAAAGAAATAGAAAGCCTCAGAAAAGGAAAAATATAAAAAAAAAAGCAAATGGAAATTTTAGAACTGAAAAGTATAATAATGAAAATTAAAATCTCAGTGGGTAGGCTCAACATCAGAATGGACGGGAGAGAAGAAAGAACCAAGGCAATTGAAGTCAGAACTCTACAAATTATCCAATCCACACAATAAGAGAAATAGACTAAAAAAAATTAACAGAGCCTCAGGGACCTATGGGATTATAACAAAACACCTAGCATTTGTGTCATCAAATCCTGGAAGGAGAGGACAAGCAAGGCAGGGCTGAAAAAGTACTCACAGAAATAGTCAGAAAATTTCTCAAACTTGGCGAGAGACATAAACCTACAGATCCAAGAAACTAAGTGAACCCCAAACAGGATAAACCAAAAGAAATCCATTCTGAGACATATCATAATTAAACTTTTAAAAACTAAAGACAAAGTCTTGAAAGTAGACAGGCTTACTGGACCAGCTGAGACTACAGGACTACCCCATGACTACTGCCCTGAGATCCTCTTTAAACCTTGAACTGAAGCTATCCCCTGAAGTCATCTTTTAGCTAAATAACAGATTAGCTCACAAAATAAAGAATATCACCCGTGAGTACTGTGCAACTTTAAAAAAAAAAAAAATCATCTATGTAAGACCAAACAATTACTTTAAAGCAAAGATAAGAAGTAAGGAGAAAGGGAAACTAGATTACTGGAAACAGAACAACCAAAATGGAAATAATGAGAATGCTGACACATTGTAAAGAATGTAACCAACGTCACTAAGCAATCTGTGTAAAAATTGTTGAATGGGAACCTAACTTGCTGTGTAAACTTTCACTGAAAACTTCGTATTATTTAAAACAAATGAAACACAACAAAAGCACTGCAGAGCTTCTAGACTAAGACATACTAGGGAGAAAGGTCTGGCTATCTAATCCTACAAATCTGCCAACGAACACCCTATCGATCAAACAGCCCAGTCCACAACAGATCACGGGGATGGTGCAGGACTGAGTAGTGTCTCATTCCATTGTGCAAAGGGTAGCCAACAGCTGGTGCCCAACTCTATGGTAGCTAACGTAACTATTAATAAAATGGAATTTGTAATTTAAAAACTCTCAAAAAAAAGAAATCCCTAGGCCCAGATGGTTTCATTGAAGAATTTCACTAAATGTTTAAAGAAGAATTAATACCAGTTCTACATAATCTGTTCTAGAAAATAGGAGAGAACACTTCGCAATTCATTTTACAAAACTAGTATTACCCTGCATCCAAAGTCTGCTTACCCAGTTTACTACTTAGCTACAGCGATCAAAACTGTGAGGTACTTTCAGTGGGACAGACACACATATCAATGGAAGAGAACAAAGAACCCAGAAACAGACCCACACTAATATGCCCAACTGTTTTTTTTTTTTTACAAAGGTGCAAAAGCAATTCAATAGAACAAAGTTTTCAACAAATAGTGCTGGAGCAACTGGATATCCTGGGGGCGGGGAGGTGAGAATCTCAATCAGTTACCACAATAAGCCCATTGTTGTCAAGTCGATTCCAACTCATAGCAACCCTATAGGACAGAGTAGAACTGCCCCACAGGGTTTCCAAGGAGCAGCTGGTAGATTTGAACTGCTGACCTTTTGGTTAGTAGCCAAGCTATTAACCACTGTGCCACCAGGGCTCCAGACCACAACAGACCTAATAAAATAACTAAGATTTAAAGGACTAATCATACAAGGACATGGAGAAACTGGAACTCTCATGTATTGCTGGTGGGGATTAAAATAGAATAATCACTTTGGAAAACACTTTGGCAGATTAGTTAAAACAACACCTACCACATAACCCAGCCATTCAGTATCTAGGTTATTTACCTGAGAGAATGTCCGTTCCCAAGCATACGTTCCTCAAACACCTGTACACAAATGTCCACAACAGCATTATTCATAGTAGCCAAAAACTGGGAACCACCCGAATTCCCAGCACGGAGTGAGGGGATAAACTGTAGTTATAGCCACAGAAAGGAATACTACTCAGCAATGAAAACAAGTAGCTTATTGATACATGCAACGATATGAATAAATCAAAAAATTATTATATTGATTGAGGTAAGACGGACAAAAAATACATACTGAATTATTCCATTTACATAAAATTCTAGAAAATGTGAACTAATGTACAGTGAAAGAAAGAAGAACAGTGGTTGCCTGGGGTGGGGGAGGCAGGCAAGGATGGGAGAGAGGGATTAGAAAGGAACACGCTTTTCGGGTGATGCGTATGTTTATTACCTTGATTGCAGTGATGGTTTCACAGGTGTGTATACATAAATATATATATATATTTCCACCAAGAATACTGTTGCGGTTGAGTTGATTCCGACTCATAGCGACCCTATAGGACAGAGCACAACTGCTCCACAGGACTAGGTAGCTGGGGCCAAGGTTATGAGGGAAATTTCTCCCTATATACTCTTTTAAATGTGTGAATGTAAATATACTGCATATTCTAAAAAAATACAATTAGCATTACACTCCCAGCCACCACAATTACAAAAGAAGTCCCGGAGCGAACCAGGAAAAGCAGAAATGAACAATGGAGGAATGGCGCTAATCTTCACCACAATAGCCTCCGGAGCCTGAATAATAAAATACCAGGTTGGATATGTAAGAGTTTTTCACCACCTGAGACTGATATGAGGAGAGGAAAGGTATGATAACAGGTTTCAGATTCCTGCATCACTTAGTAAAAGGTATCCTTCAGAAGCCAACTGTAAGGAGTAACTGATTGGGAAGAACTCTTTCCTAATCTTACCAGCTATTCAATGACTTCAAAAAGAAATCTTTTCAGAATGCTAGAAATATTAATTTGGTCCTACAGATGGAAGGTAGTTGGGTAAGAACAAGAAGCTAAGGAACTAAAGGAGATGCTCTGACTCCTCTTTCTCCCTCAAGAGAAGGGCGTTAATGATGACATGAAATACAGATGGAGGCTCATTCAAATAAACTACATTAATTTCTGTTTAGACAACTTTATTTTTTAAATTCCATTTGCAAGCTTTATTTTGCCAGCAAATAAGTATAATTTATGTATTATGTTATAAAAGCTGGTATCATTCTTAATTATCTTCTATTCAGGGTTTATGAAAATCAAGCATTAAAAGGAAAAAAAAAAAAAGTATTCTTTTCCTCTCCCTTCGCTACTCTGAGAGAGCCGGCAGTGATGACAACAGCAGTCACTGATTAGGAAGATTCAAGTGTGGCTGACAAGTGAGTCCCAAAAGGGATACATATAACTAATGTTTACTATCTTAACCCTCTGCCAATATTTAAATAAAATACAATTGTAACTGTTTTTAAAGATAAATACTGTTAAAGAAGAATTCCTTGTCGGGGTATATACAATTTCATCACAGATAAAATAGAAATAGTAGCTTTTTCTCTTCTCTTAAATTGCTACTGCAGAATCCAAGATAATTTACATTTCAAACCAAATTGAGATGCAGAAAAAATATACAGAAAGCAATACAGCTCTAGAGTGGCGGGGCGGAGGGGGGGAAGCACGTCAAATCTTTATTCTACAGCAGGCTAGTCTATCTTGAGAAAAACACAATCAATTATACATAAGCCAACTTCATATTTCCAGCATCTTTTTCTTTCTTAAGTTAAAAGACTAAATTAATGACATCCCTAGTTCCCTAATCTACTCAACACAATGAGTTACATTCAATTTTAAAATATAAAAATCAAAGAAATTCAATTAAGGTAAGTTAAAAAGGGTGGTTACACTCAATCTAAAATCAAGTTGGAGCCTTCAAAAGTACCCTTTGGTAATTAAAAATTAAAAAAGAAACCCCAAACATGTTTGATTTGGTAACCCAAAAACCCACTGCCATCAAGTCCATTCCGACTCATAGCGACCCTATAGAACAGAGTAGAACTGCCCCATAAAGTTTCCAAGGAGTGCCTGTTGGATTCAAACTGCCGACCTCTTGGTTAGCAGCCGTAGCACTTAACCACTGCATCACCAGGGTTTCCTTGATTTGGTGAGGCAAGTTAAATTACATTTTATCCATGTATTTTGGAGAAATACTAGCACAGAATTAGTTACCCATGTAAGAATATGTAAATAATGAAAGAAAATTTATTTTATAAGACATCCAAAACCCATTGCCACTGAGTTGATGCCAACTTACAGTGACTCTACAGGACAGAGCAGAACTGCCCCATAGGGTTTCCAAGGAGTGGCTGGTGGATTCGAACTGCCGACCTTTTGGTTAGCAGCCGTAGCTCTTAACCACTGCGCCACAAAAGCTCCATAAGACATCCAGCAGGTAAAATTATAAAATTAGCATAGCTCCCAGATTTTGCTTAGAACAGGGTTTCTCAGTCTCAGCACTGGACTAGATAATTATTTCTGTGGGGGGCTACCTGTGCATTGTAAGATGTTTAGCAGCATTCCTTTCCTCTACCCAGTAGATGCCAGTAGCGCCCACTTCTCCCAGTTGTAACAATCAAAAATGTGTCCAGAAGTTGCCAATTATCCACTGGGGACAAAATCATCCCAGATTGGGAGCTACTGGCCTACACTTAAAATGACCTTCTTATGAAGATTTTGTAGTATAGCCAAAAAAAAGGGGACTGAAAGAGAAATTCAACAGTTACAGGGTAAAAAAAATAAAAAAAAAAAAAACAGAACCACATTTCAAACATTGAAAAATGTAAAGATAAAATCTAATTATAAGTGGCAGCATACCTATGTAGAAAAATTCCCCCTTTTTCTTGAATAAATCCTCTTTATATTCCAAAATAAATATTTAAAAATATAACTGTTATGGTGGAGCAATTGGCTCCTATCAGAACAATTCTCCTGCAGATAACAGATGTAAACTTTGATGAATATAAAAAAAGAAAAAACTACGTGAGGGTACTGCAGAGTGAACAGAAGTAGGCATTTCATGGAGAAGAATCAAAATCTGCAGGAAGGGAACAGCAGAGGGATATAATCCCAAACTATTTAACATATGAAAGAACAAGAAATTTTGACCCATTCTAAAGAGAAAAAAAAAAAATCAACAAATACCAATCCAGAAATTATTAAAATGTTGGAATTAGCACAAAAGAATTTTAAAGCAACTCTTATAACTATGAAGTCCCTGGGTGGTGCAAACAGTGAATGCGCTCAGCTGCTAACTGAACGGTTGGCAGTTCAAGTCCATTCGGAGGTGCCCCTGAAGAAAGGCATGGAAATCTACTTCCAAAAAATCGGTCACTGAAAACCCTTTGGAGCACAGCTCTACTCTGACATACATGAGATTGCCATGAGTCAGAATCAACTCAACGATAACTGGTTTGGTTTATTATAATTACAAATGAAATAAAGGAAAATATGCTCTCACAGAGAATAAAAAAAAGAGAAAAACTCATCAGAGAAATAAAAACTATTAAAAAGAAAGAAAGAAATGGAAAGCCTAGAACTGTAAAATATCTGAAAAAAAAATTCACTGGAGGGGGCTTAATAATACAATAGAGATAAAAAAAAAAAAAAAGAAAGAAAAAGCTAGTAAGCTTGAGGATGGCACAACAGAAGTTACCTGAAGAACAGAGAGGGGAAAAAATAGGGTGGAAAAAATGAGGAGCCTCAGGGACTTGTGGGACAATATAAACAAATCTAAAAAAAAAAAAATTTTTTTTTAATATACATGTAATTGGAGTCCCAGAATGAACGAAGACTGAGTAGGACGGGGAAAAAATTTTTTTTTGAAGAAGTAATGGCTAAAATTATCCCAAGTTTGGTGAAAGATCTAAAATTACTAATCTAAGAACCTCATTAAACCTCCAAGCAGGATAAATGTGAAGAAAACCACACCAGGTACATTATAGATAAACCACTGTAAACCAAAGAAAAAGAGAAAATAGCGAAGACACCCAGAAAAAGAACAATGCATTAAATACAGAAGAACAATGATGCAAGTGACTGCTGACTTCTCATCAGAAACAATGGAGGCCAGAAGACAGTGGAAAACTATATTTAAAGTACAGGAAAAAAAAAAAATTTTGCCAATCCAGAATTCTATATCCAGCAAAAATATCCTTCAAGTACAAAGGTAAATAAAGATATTTTCATATAAAAGAAAATTAAATAAACTCATTACCAGAAGACCTGCACTTTAAGAAACATCAAAGGAATTTCTACCAAGTGAATAGCCAGAACTTTCTATTTCTTTAAAATATATGTAAATATATACGACTCCCTCAGCAAAAATTACAACACTGTGGAATTTTTAATATGTAGATGTAATATATATAACCTTTATAGTTGAAAAGATGGAAAAAAATGAAAAAAATAATATATATAAATTTTATAGTTGAAAAGATGGAGAGGAGATAAATGGACCTATATGGTAGTGAGGTTTCTACATTTTACATGAAATGGTACAACAGTAATTCTAAATAGACTAAAATATAAAAGGTATATATTTTAATCCTTGAGGCAGCCATTAAAAGAACAGTACACTGAAATATAGCTAAAAGCCAATAAAACGAAAAACAAAGCTGGAGGACTGACAACCCAGCTTCAAGGCTTACTATACAGCTAAAGTAATCAGTACAGTGTTATACATAATTTTACTTACTTGAACTAAGAGACATAAAATATTACACTCAACTACAAATGAAGACAGTACAGTCTTTTTAAGCACACATGGAACATTTCTGAAAACCGATCACACACTAAGCAATAAGGCTAGCCTTGACAAGTTTCAAAGAGTCAGCATCACGTTATCTTGACTGTATGCAACTGAATTAAAATTGTTCATGACAAAAAAAAAAAATTCTATCTAAAAATTTAAAAGCATACTTTAGAATAACTCCCAGAACCCACTGCTGTTGAGTAGATTTTCGTAGCGACCCTATATTACAGAGTATTATTGCCCCACAGGGTTTTCAAGGCTGTAAACCTTTAGGCAAGCAAACTGCCACAACTTCCTCCCGCAGAGCAGCTGGTGCATTCCAACTCCCGACCTGTCTGTTAGCAACCAAGTGCTTAACCACTGTACCACCAGGGCTTCTCTAAAATAAAATTCACGGGTTAAATAAAAAAAATCATGACGTAAACTAGAAAATTCAAAATATCAAATTGCATGATAACAAGATAATTATATACACAAATTATATAAGTCAATACTTAGAGAAATCTATAGCCTTAGATGCTTTCCACTAGAAAAAAGACTAAAAACTAATAAGCTTAAATATCCAAACCTATGGAGCTAGGGAAAAAAGAGAATAAATCCTGAAAAAGTCAAATAAAAAACAGAAGTTACTGAAATTTTTTTTAAAAAAATCATATATAGAGAGAGAAAGCCAAAAGTTGGTTCTTTGAAAAAAAATAAATAAAGTTTAGAAACTTCTGGTAATATTGATGAATAAAGAGAGAGCACACAAATAATTAAATTCCCAACGAAAACAGGGATATAACTTCAGATACTGCAGAGATTAAACAGAAAATAAGACAATTTTATGAACAACTTTATGCCAAAAACATTGAAAATGCAGAATAAATAAATTAATAGAAAAGTTAAACTTACAAAAGGGACTCAAGAAGTAGAAACCACGCAAAAAATTTAATCAGCAGTTAAATCACTCTACAAAGAGCAGCTTTACCAAATATTTGAGAAACAGATCACTCTAGTCGTATACAAACCCTTGCAAAGAACCAACAAAGAAGAAACTTTACCACGCACTTTATAAGACAAGCACGGCCTTGACTCCAAAACCAGACAAGGCCGATTATGAAGGAACAATCATAAGCCAGTATCTCTTATGAACAGAGATTTAAAAAAAAAAAAAATGCAAATACTAGCAATGTAAGAATCACAATGAAGTTGGATTTATAACAGGAATGTAAGGTTTATTTAATATTAGAAAATTATCAGATTAAAAGGAAAGAACCATATGATCATGTCAAGATAGGGAAGAAAAGGTTTAGTAAAATTCAACATCCATTCAATATAAATACTCTGAGAAAACTAAGAATGGTATGTAGTTTCCATAACCTGGTAAATGACAGCTACAAAAATAAAATCCTGTGACAAATACCATACTTAACAGTGAAATTTAAAATCATGTCCTTTAAGATCAGGAATAAGACCAACACACCTGCTACTACCACTTCTATTTCAATACTGCATTAGAGGTTCTAGCTAGGTCAGTAAGACAAGAAACTATTTTTCACAAACAAAACACAATAAAGATTAGAAGGAAAAAATAAAACCTATTGTTTGTAGATGACACAAATGGTTACTGGGAAGGTAATCTATAGATAAATTACAAATAAGAGAGTTTAACAAGATTGTTTATTACAAAATTCAGTACACAAAAGTCAACTGTATTTCCATACATCAGCAAACATACAATGTGCGTGTATTAGAAGTGTCAAGATAATAAACTAAAAGCAAACCCACTGATATATAATATAATAATAAACTAAAAGCAAACCCATTGCCGTCGAGTCAATTCCGATACAACCCTACAGGACAGAGTAGAACTGCGCCATGGGGTTTCTGAGGACTCAAAATCCACAAACCATTAAAATAAAATTGATAATTCAACTATATAAACATCAAAATCCTGATGGCAAAGAACACGAAAATTAAAAGACAAATGGGGTGTAGGGAGTGAGGATTATCTGCGCCTCCTTTTGCACACAATACAGAGTTTACCTCCTCAACACATAAAGAAGTCAGGAAGAAAAAAGATCAACAGCCCAATTAAAAAATGTGAATCAACAGTCCACAGAAGGAGAAATACAAACTGCCTCTCATCATACAAAAAGATTCTCAACCTCATTTGACAAATGCACATTAAAACTTTACTGAAATAGACTTTTAACTATCAGACTACGAAAAAATTTAACAACATACTCTCATGGTTGGAAACCCTGGTGGCATAGTGGTTAAGTGCTGCAGCTGCTAACCAAAGGGTTGGCAGTTCGAATCCACCAGGCGCTCCTTGGAAACTCTATGGGGCAGTTCTACTCTGTCCTATAGGGTCGCTATGAGTCAGAATTGACTCGACAGCACCGGGTAAGGCTGCAAGAAAAGCTACCCTTGTACTCTGCTGGTAAACCCATTGCCGTCAAGTAGATTTCGACTCATAGCGACCCTATAGGACAGGGTAGAACTGCCCCATAGGGTTTCCTAGGCTTTTAAATTCTTACAGCAGACTCCCACATCTTCCTCCCAAGGAGCGGCTGGTGGCTTCAAACTGACGACCTTTCAGTTAGCCACTGAGCTCAGTTAACTGCTTAGCGCTCAATCACTGTACCACCAGGGCTCCTCGCTCTGCTGGTAGGAATATAAATTGTTATATCCACTACTGAAGGTGATTCAGCAATCTCTAAAAACAAAACACCCAGTGCCATCAAGTCCATTCTGACTCATAGCGACCTCTAGAACAATACAAATGCATGCACCCTTTCACCAAACAATCTCACTTCTGGGACCTTGTCCTATAGACACAGTAGCACGTGGGGGGAACACGTATGCACAAGGTTATCGCAGCCTTGGTTGTAATAGCGAAACAGTAGTAACAACCCAAACGCCCATCAACAGGAAACTAGTTAAATAAAATATGGAATCACCATAAGGAGAAACTATACATTGTAAAAAAAAAAAAAAACCACCTCACTATTCAGATATAGAAAGAGTACAAAGATAAAAAGTTAAGAGAATAAAATAGGTGAGCATGATGTATACAGTATATGCTATGAAAAAGGAAGGGGAAGTAGGAATATATACGCATATTGGTAAAGAACTCTGGAGAGAGATACAAGAAACCAATAAAAATAAATACCAGTGGCAGGCAAGGGCTGGAGTGAGGGGGCAGCTGGGTGGAGGCAACTGAATGGAAACAAGACATTTTACTGCACATTTTTTATTGTTTTCATTGGAGATATGTGAAAGTATTTCTTATTAAAAATTTATTTTAATAACTTAATAGGAATTTGGGTTACAGGGGTATACAATGTGTATTTGTCAAATCTCATCAAATGATACACTTAAGATCTGTGCCTTTCATTACATGTATGTCTTTCATCTTAACAGAAAAAGAAACCTATGTATTTACTTCTAGTTAATGACATGCACACTGAAGTATTTAGTGGTAAGTGTATAGACATCTGTAACTCACTGTGAAATGCATTAAAAAAAAGATGGATTAATGCATGGATAGGGGGATGGTTAGGTATATGATAAAGCAAGTACAGAGCCCTGATGGCGCAGTGGTTTAAACATTTGGCTGCTAACCAAAAGGTTGGTAGTTCAAATCCACCAGCCACTCCTCAGAAACCCTACAGGGCAGTAAAATGTTAATTGTGGAATCTATTTTTTTTTTTTTTATGCAGTAGGTATAGGAATGTTCAGTTTAAGATTCTTTCAGCTCTTCTGTAGGTTTGAAAATTTCATAGTAAGATACTAGAAAATTTCTTCTAAATATAAAAAAAAAATTTTAAATACAGAACTCAAGAATCAATAAATAAGCAAACAACCCAACAGAAAAATGAGTAGAAGACACAAATAGGTGTTTAATAAAAGAAGATACACGGATGTTCCATGAACATATGAAAAGTTGTTCAACCCTACTTGTAATTGGGGAACTGCATATTAAAACCACACTGACACAAAAGGACGAGTGCTTGATCTCATTTTTATAAAAAGATAAGAATAAGTATACCTACAGAAAGCAACGCTCTTTGATGGTTACCAGGGATAGGACGGAGAGGAGGGAAGCACTTTCTAGATAGTCCAAAAACCAAACTAAACCCGTTGCCATGGAGTGGATTCCAACACATAGCCACCCTACAGAAAGAGCAGAACTGCCCCATAGAGTTTTCAAGGAGCGCCTGGTGGATTCAAACTGCTGACCTTTTGGTGAGCAGCCACGGTCCTTAACTACTACGCAACCAGATAGTAGACACTTGCCACTTTTGGTGCTGGGAAAGGCAATACCAATATGGGTGAAGTCTGTACAACTAGAACAACGTAAATGATGACACTAAGAAGTATGTGGGAACAAGGGATGTTTTTAGTAAATTCTGTAACATATAAAGTTTTGCAACAATAGCAATAACAGCCAAAAAATAAGTGT
This sequence comes from Loxodonta africana, assembly GCF_030014295.1. Taxonomy (NCBI): domain Eukaryota; kingdom Metazoa; phylum Chordata; class Mammalia; order Proboscidea; family Elephantidae; genus Loxodonta; species Loxodonta africana. The sequence goes on from NC_087362.1 coordinate 66,704,243, forward strand.
GTGGTTACATAGGTAGATGTGTAGGCATATATGTGTACAGGAAGACAGACATGAGTACACGGGAGTGCATGTACAGTTTTATCTGCTGTAGATCGGTTCTGACGTAAGTTGAATATCTTTTTTTATTATTATCATTACCTTTTATTATCAGTATCTTTATAAATACAGCAGTGTTTTGAACAGAAAACCATAAAATTGAACACCTAGGAGGCAGTACCTGAGAATCGGCAAATTGTGCACTGCAACACTGTATGTAGTATGTATCACTAATGATAAGTACTGTCATGAAGTGCAGTTCATCATAGCTCAAATGCATCATAAGTCGTATACATGTCTGAGTGTGCTGCATATATATTCATGTATATAATAAAGCACATAGGAGGCACAGTTACAGAGACTTCCTGGACATAACCAAACATCTTACAGGACTCGTTTACTGGGTTTGAAGGCTTAGGATCATAGTTTTATGGAACAACTCAGTCAATAAGCACAAGATAGTTTATAAAGTTTTTGTTTTCCATTCTAGTTTAGTGAGTAGCATCTACAGTCTTAAAAAAGACTGTAGATGCTACTCACTAAATCAGAATGCTTGTGAGCAGTCATCTAAGATATAACTATTGGTCTCTACTCATCCAGAGCAAAAGAGAAAGAAGGAAACCAATGACTCAAAGAAGAAACAAGTCTACAGGACTAACGGCCCACACAAACCACAGACTTACTGGACTGGTAGAGACTAGAGTGAACCCCTGAGATTGCTGTCCTGAGACAGCCTTTAAACTTGGAACTGAAATCACTCCCAGATGTCACCATTCAGTTAAACAGCAGACTGGACATAAAAGAAACAACATCATTAGTGAGTAGTGAGCACTTTATAAAAGAAAAAAATCATCTGTATGAGACCAAATGGTCAACATTTACCCTAAAGCAAAGATGAGATGGTAAGGGGGGACAGGGAAGCTAGATGAATGGAAACAGAACAACCAGAATGGAAATAAAGAGAATGTTGACACATTGTGAAAAATCAACAAAAGCCACTGAACAACATGTATAACCCGCTGCCGTTGAGTCAATTCCAACTCAGAGCAACCCTACAGGACAGAGTAGAACTGCCCCATAGGGTTTCCAAAGAGTGCCTGGTGGATTTGAACTGTCGACCTTTTGGTTAGCAGCCATAGCTCTTAATCCCTACCCAACCGGGGTTTCTGAACAATATGTATAGGAACTGTTAAATGCAAACCTAATTTGCTACGTAATCTTTCACCAAAAACACAATATTAGGAAAGAAAAAAAAAAGAAATATTAGCACTAAAAAAAAAAACCCACTGAGATACCAATTCTCAGCCATCGGACTGGCAGAAATTCAAAATGTCAGAGACGTGGAAATAACCCAAACATCCACTAACAGAATAGGTCAGTAAATCATGGGATATTCACACAATGAAATATACTACACAGCAGTGAGACACCTGTATCCACAAGCAAGAATCTCAAAATACATTTTGAGTAAACTAAGCAAGTAATGCAAGTAATTAAAGAATACAGGTACTATAATTCTATATTAAGTTCGAAAATAGGCTAAAGTAAACAACATATTGTTCAGGCATACAGATGTGAAAAAACTAGAAAGAAAAACAAGGAAATAATTCACGAAAAAATCAAGACAGTGGTCATCATTGGGAGGAACATATTCTACTGTCAAGTCAGTCCCTGACTCATGGCAGCTCCATGCACCTCAGAACGAAATGCTGCCCGGTCCTGCACCATCCCCACGATCAGTTCCCAATCAGACCTCTGAAATCCACGGGGTTTTCACTGGTTGATTTTCAAGCAGTATATTGCTAAGCCTTTCTTTCTGGGCTGCCTTAGTCTGGAAGCGCTGCTGAAAGGCGTTCAGCATCACAGCAACACACACAAGCCTCTGCTGACAGACAGGGGGCAGCTGTGCATGCGGTGCACTGGCCAGGAATTGAACTTGGGTCTCCTGCATGGAAGGAGAGAATTCTACCACTGAACCACCACTGCCGCCATTCATTCTGTATCAGCCCCTTCACTTTTACAAAAGAAGAAACTGAGGACCTGAAATGACCTGTGGGCAACTCAAAAGTGTTCTGTGTCAAAATTAACAATAATGGAAAAATACTACAAGCGAAAAAAAAAAAAAAAAAAACAATTTAGTTTGCCTGTTCAGCTGTAATCCTTGCTATGGTAAAATTCTCCTTTCATAAAACTAGAGACAAGATGCATCTCCATGGAAACAATATTTTCCAAGTGTACATGGGAGACTGAAAAGTCTGGTTTTCTGTGCAGGTCTTCTCATCCTACCCACTAAGTACACACAAGATCTGGGGTGTAAAGGTACTAAAAACAGCAGAGCTTTACAATCAGACAGGTCTAGATTTGAATTCTGGCTCCACCACCGACTGATCTTAGGTGAGTTACTAAACCTACCTGAATGGACCAGTTTTTTAATCAGCAATATAGGGATAATTAATACCTACCGTACAAGTTTGTTAAGAATATTTAAAAAGTGCGAGTCATCTAATTAAGGGTATCGTATGTTCCTGGCTACAGTCCACCTGCAGACTTTCTGACCTTTTATCCACAGTTGCACAGTGCTCAGGAAGAATCACCATCTCGGATGGCCTCTGTTAGCTTTCTGATTAACATACTATCAACTGCTGAACAGGGGAATTCTACTAACAGCAGGAAATGGCACAGCTGATGTTGCTATCAATAGGTATTCGTCAATAATGACAGCAGCTACCAAGTGCTACGGGTTAGAGGCAAAATAAAAGGTTGCATCAGGCTTTTTTTTTAAGATGTAAGGTTAAATGACCCGTTTCCATCTACAGGTATGAAGCCTGATCAATTACAGCATCTCAAAACTGCAACGGATCCCGAAGGTCATCCAGCAAGAATCCTCTCCACGGTACATTAGAGGACACGAGATGACCAACTTCTGTGAAAGGCTTCTAGTACACCAGGCTCTTAAACAGACAGAAGTTGATAACCTTTTCTGACCTTTCGAATTATCAGAAAAGGCCTTTCCCTCTATTAGAGTGGAGAAGTGATGAAAAAGTGAACGATAACGTACACGTGCAACCCACACCACACACTTTCGGAAATGCAAATCTTGACATGTTGCTTTCATTCGGGGGTGGAAGAAGCCACGTTCTAAAAATGCATCTTGAAATTTATATTTACGTCCTTGTAACAAAATACATCTTAGAAACTCTGCGTTATAAATGTATAAAACATGGAGAAAACATACCTGGGATGATATCGTTGATATGCAAAAGGAGTGTACTTTCAACACTTGCAAAGCTACAAAGCTGCACTCCATTAAATTTTCCATCCCAGTTGCCAATAGGATTATCCTAGAAATTAAATAATAAACTTTAAAAAAAAAAACTCCTCAATAAAATATAAATATAGGAGTCTGTATTTTCCATAAAAGGGCCCTCCAAAACATTTAACATTGGTAAATTTTTACTATTTTGCCTAAAAGAAAAATGCTGTATTAGGAATAATTACCACCAAAACAAAGATTTCTTTTTGGTGGAGAGATGAAATCCGAGAATACTCAAGTCACAGTAAACTCACAGATAAGAAAGGAATCAGAAGAGTTTTTAATACTTTACTGAACAATAAATGCTAGTTTATATAGCACCCACTTGAGGTCTACAAAGGCATTATTTTGCATCAAAAGATTTATTAATAATACATTAATTAATCGTAGCTTGCTCTGATCACTCCTTAGCAGTCCCTCGGTACGTAAATATTCAGTGGGAACTCCTGTATCCCCTTCTGTTTATAGCAAGTCTAGTTTTTCATTGTTCCCTTGTCATTTTATGGGTATGCAAGAATTTTCTCCACAATGGAGACTTTTGCATTTAATTATTTTATACTCCGATGTAGGACCATCTAGTGGTATGGTGCACGGAGCTTGATGAAAGGATGCACCTATCAGACAATTGCCCTTGAGCGCCAATCTGTTCGGAGTGCTAAAATAGCTCTGAAAATAGAAGTAGATGAAAAAAATTGCATTTTCTAGAACTTTCAAGAAGTATGCTAGAGGTATTTGGAATGAAAGCTTGCACAAGCTAACTGAGTGATGGAGAGCAGAGGGGAAGAAGCTGAGGATTTGGGGAGCAGACCTTTATGAAGCTTGCAACCAGTGGACGAGATGATCCCGAGACTGCCATCTCAGCGGGGGAAAACCTCAACGGCTTTTGCCAAGTTTGGAGCCTGAATGGAATGTCTTGAAGAAATGGCAGACTAACCCTAGTGATCAGTGATCCTCCTTCTCCAGTCTTCCTCCCACCCAGCCCACAATCTCTCTCAATAAATATAAATTAATATTTTTAAAATATTGGTTTAAACAAGTGCTTTATTGTTAGCTTTCCTGAGGGACCCACTGCAGTTCTAACTTTGCACATATCAAGTGTTCAGTAAATGCTTGTTTAGTAACTGACTACTGATGTTGCCGTTGTTAAGTGCCGTCGAGTAGGTTCCGACTCATAGCAACCCTATGCACAACAGAACGAAACACTGCCCTGTCCTGAGCCATCCTTACAATCGTTGTTATGCTTGAGCTCACTGTTGTAGCCACTGTGTCAATCCACCTCATTGAGGGTCTTCCTCTTTAACGCTGACCCTGTACTCTGCCAAGCATGATGTCCTTCTCCAGGGATTGATCCCTCCTGACAACATGTCCAAAGTATGTAAGACGCAGTCTCGCCATCCTTGCCTCTAAGGAGCATTCTGGTTGTACTTCTTCCAAGGCAGATTTGTTCGTTCTTTTGGCAGTCCATGGTGTATTCAATATTCTTCACCAACACCACAATTCAAAGGCATCAACTCTTCTTTGGTCTTCCTTATTCATTGTCCAGCTTTCACATGCATGTGATGTGATTGAAAGTACCATGGCTTGGGTCAGGCACACTTTAGTCTTCAAGGTGACATTTTTGCTCTTCAACATTTTGAAGAGGTCCTTTGCAGCAGATTTACCCAATGCAATGTGTCTTTTGATTTCTTGACTGCTCCTTCCATGGCTGTTGATTGTGGATCCAAGTAAAATGAAATCCTTGACAACTTCAATCTTTTCTCTGTTTATCATGATGTTGCTCACTGGTCCAGTTGGGAGGATTTTTGTTTTCTTTATGTTGAGGTGTAATCCATACTGAAGGCTGTGGTCTTTTATCTTCATCAGTAAGTGCTTCAAGTCCTCTTCACTTTCAGCAAATAAGGTTGTGTCATCTGCATAACGCAGGTTGTTAATGAGTCTTCCTCCAATCCGGATGCCCTGTTCTTCTTCATATAGTCCAGCTTCTCGGATTATTTGCTCAGCATACAGATTGAATAGGTATGGTGAAAGAATACAACCCTGACAAACACCTTTCCTGACTTTAAACCAATCAGTATCCCCTTGTTCTGTCTGAACAACTGCCTCTTGATCTATGTAAAGGTTCCTCGTGAGCACAATTAAGTGTTCTGGAATTCCCATTCTTCGCGGTGTTATCCATAGTTTGTTATGATCCACACAGTCAAATGCCTTTGCATAATCAATAAAACACAGGTAAACCTCCTTCTGGTATTCTCTGCTTTCAGCCAGGATCCATCTGACATCAGCAATGATATCCCTGGTTCCACGTCCTCTTCTGAAACCGGCCTGAATTTCTGGCAGTTCCCTCTCGATACAGAGCTGCAGCTGTTTTTGAATGATCTTCAGCAGAATTTTGCTTGCGTGTGATATTAATGGTATTGTTATATAATTTCCACGTTTGGTTGGATCACCTTTCTTGGGAATAGGCATAAATATGGATCTCTTCCAGTTAGTTAGCCAGGAAGCTGTCTTCCATATTTCTTGGCATAGGTGAGTGAGCACCTCCAGTGCTGCATCTGTTTGTTGAAACATCTCAATTGATATTCCATCAATTCCTGGAGCCTTGTTTTTCGCCAATGCCTTCAGAGCAACTTGAACTTCTTCCTTCAGTACCATCGGTTCCTGATCATATGCCTCCTCTTGAAATGGTTGAATATCAACTAATTCTTTTTGGTATAATGACTCTGTGTTTTCCTTCCATTTTCTTTTGATGCTTCCTGCATCATTTAATATTTTCCCCGTGGAATCCTTCACTACTGCAACTCGAGGCTTGAATTTTTTCTTCAGTTCTTTCAGCTTGAGAAACGCCGAGCGTGTTCTTCTCTTTTGGTTTTCCATCTCCAGCTCTTTGCACACTCATAATACTTCGTCTTCTTGAGAGGCCCTTTGAAATCTTCTGTTCAGTTCTTTTACTTCATCAGTTCTTCCTTTTGCTTTACCTGCTCGACGCTCAAGAGCAAGTTTCAGAGTCGCCTCTGACATCCACCTTGGTCTTTTCTTTCTTTCCTGTCTCTTCAGTGACCTCTTGCTTTCTTCATGGATGATGTCCTTGATGTCATTCTACGACTCGTCTGGTTTTCAGTCACTAGTGTTCAATGAGTCAAATCTATTCTTGAGATGGTCTCTAAATTCAAGTGGGATATACTCAAGGTCGTATTTTGGCTCTCGTGGACTTGCTTTGATTTTCTTCAGTTTCAGCTTGAACTTGCCTATGAGCAATTGATGGTCTGTTCCACAGTCGGCCCCTGGCCTTGTCCTGATGATATTGAGCTTCTCCATCGTCTCTTTCCACAGATGTAGTCAATTTGATTTCTGTGTGTTCCATCTGCCAAGGTCCATGTGTATAGTCGCCGTTTATGTTGGTCAAAGAAGGTATTTGCAATGAAGAAGTCGTTGGTCTTACAAAATTCTGTCATTCGATCTCCGGCACTGTTTCTATCACCAAGGCCATATTTTCCAACTACTGATCCTTCTTCTTTGTTTCCAACTTTCGCGTTCCAATTGCCAGTAATTATTGCATGTTCGATCAATTTCAGACTGCAGCAGCTGATAAAAATCTACTATTTCTTCATCTTTGGCCCTAATGGTTGGTGCGTAAATTTGAATAATAGTCGTATTAACTGGTCTTCCTTGTAGGTGTATGGATATTATCCTGTCACTGACAGCGTTGTACTTCAGGATAGATCTTGAAATGTTCTTTTTGACAATGAATGCAACGCCATTCCTCTTCGAGCTGTCATTCCCAGCATAGTAGGCTGTATGATTGTCTGATTCGAAATGGCCAATACCAGTCCGTTTGAGCTCACTAATGCCTAGGATATCGATGTTTATGCATTCCATTTCATTTTTGATGATTTCGAATTTTCCTAGATTCATACTTCATAAAAAAATCTTTTTTTTTTTTTATAGCAAATAGAATTTCCTAGATAAGAGAGTTAAGCTCAGGATAACAGAAACTTATGGTAGAACATGCATACTTTACCAATCAAAAACGACAGAAAGAAAGCCAGTGCCATCGAGTCGATTCCGACTCATAGCGACCCTATAGGACAGAAAGAAACTGAAAATGCTTACTAAAACACGCCCATGATGAGTACAAGAGTGTATCACTCACATCCTCTCCCGTTACTCATTCTAAAACCCATTGTCGTCAAGTCAATTCCAACTCATAGCGACCCCACAGGACAGAGCAGAACTGCTTCATAGGGTTTCCAAGGAGTGGCTGGTGGATTTGAACTGCCAACCACTGTCCGACCAGGGCTCCGCTACTTATTCTAGTGTTTAACAATTTTGTATGAATCTCCTTCTTTATACCTAACAAAATCTTACCCATATCTTCAATCTATTTTAAGCATGTTTCCAGCCTTTTTCTTCTTCTCTTAATGCATAGGTATAATTTAACGTGCAGTATTGGAATGTGTTCATTATTAATAAGTGTAAGTACAATTAATGAGTGTAATTTTAAGTGACACCTTAAGAGAAAATTCAAAATTGTCTGTTCCTCAAAAGTCAAGTGCTTTTCCTATACTCTCATATTTTCCCTTAAGCGATTTTTACAGACCAAATCTAAACCCGTTACCTTCAAGTCGATTCTGATTCATAGCGACCCTATAGGACAGAATACAACTGCCACATAGGGTTTGCAAAGAGTGGTTGGTGGGCTCAAACTGCCAACCTTTTGGTCAGCAGCCGAGCTCTCAACCACTGCGTCACCATGGCTCCAGTGATTTTTATACTAGTCACTAAGATTAGGTCGGCGCCAATAAAATTTTGTAAAATATTATTAAAAAAGACTACCAAAAAAAGACTTTTCAAAATTAAAAAAATAATAACAACACATCAGTTGAAACATTGGTTGTTTTTTGGTTTGTTTGTTTTCTATCTACTGGTCAGCTACAAAAAGATAAATGTGGAGCTTGAAAACATTATTCCAATTTGTTCAAACTGGAAAAAAGAGTAAATACAATTCTGTATCTAGAGTCCTATACCATTTCAATGGTCCCTTTCCAAAGGTAAATTAGAACACATTCTTTAAATTACTCCAAATTAGTCCATTTTAAATATTCAAAGTATTCAATTTGTACCAAAGTTGGTCATAAAACTGATCAATTCACAAAGATAATATAATCCAAAATTTCCTTACCATGTCCACACCAACAAAATATCCTAAGCTTTCTCTTTCTGGCAAAACATCACAGAATATAACTGTTCCAGACTCTAAAGTGTCTCCAACCTTCAAAGAAACTCTGGAGTTTATCTTCAAAGGGGGGAGTTCAACTTGCATCGCGTCTGCAGGACCTGCATAATCACTTTCCAATCCAGTGTCATCGTCTTCCATGATTTCTAGCTTGTCCAAGGCAACAAACACTCCACAATCTTCCTCACACTGAAAGAGCTGCTTCCCCTGATACAGTCCATCGGTGAACCCTTGGGTACGGCCTTCTTCCTAGTTTTTAAGAGAGAGAGGAAAAATTTGATAGAGGTGATGCATGGGAAAAAGGAATTTCCAGAGTATCATTCTGAAAAAAATTCTAAATGACATAAGAAATATAATTATTAGCAGTTGCTGTTATACTTTGGGGGTTTAAAAAATAAAAATAAAAAAGAACCCATTATCTGATGCTAAAATAAAATCACCTGACAAAGAAATTTAAAACTCTATTACATAAAATTTAAAAACCAATTCCATTTATTAAAATGTTGGGCTGGACTCTATATTGTTGTTTTACCAAACATTTTGTCAAAAAAAGAACAATTTATTTTAAAATAACAGTAACATTATCTCCATTTACTGAGCACTTACTGTGTGCTAGCCACTGTGCTAAATTGTGCATCAGTACATCACAAAAACACTGCAAATTGCATACGGCTATCACTGTTTTACAGGTAAGGAAGCAAATTTAGAGAAGCTAAGGAACTTAGTTAAGTAACTTGGTAACTCAAATAGTAAAGGGCATCCATAGCTTGAATTCGAATCCCCAATTCTTTTACAATCACTGCTAAAAATAAATTAAGAAGTAAGCAAGCAAACAAGACATGAAATTTTATTTGTGAGAATGCCAAAATGTTACTGGCATTTAAGTTCTTGAGAATTAAGTTTGGAAACAATCAGAGAACTCTTTTCAGTAGAAATAAATTCCAAGATGATTTTCATATATATTGTGTAATAACTATAACCAAAACCAAACCCACTGCCGTCGAGTCGATTCCAACTCAAAGCAACCCTATAGGTCAGAGTAGAACTGCTCCATAGGGTTTCTAAGGAGCACCTGGTGCATTAGAACTGCCTACCTTTTGGTTAGCAGCCATAGTTCTTAACCACTACGCCAACAGGGTTTCCAAAAGCAAGTTTAAAAATGCTGCGACTTATTTTAAAAAATCTTAAATCCAAATTATCATTACATTCTAGCACACATTAGGCAAAGCTGAGAGCCCCACAGATGATAATGTCACAATTATCAATGAACAACTTTGTGAAATAATTAGTTTACAACCTGGTAGGGTTTAATATCATTGAGCTGACAGCTGCCATTGAGTCGCTTCTGACTCACAGCTACCCTATGTACAACAGAACAAAACACTGCTCAACTGCTAACCTAAAGGTTGGTTGTTCAAACCTACCCAGTGTTACCACAGAAGAAAAGGCCTGGCAATTTGCTTCCATTAAGATTACAGAAGGAGCCCTGGTGGCATGGTCGTTAAGAGCTCAGCTGCTAATCAAAGGATCAGCAGTTCAAATTCACCAGCCACTCCTTGGAAACCCTATGCGACAGTTCTGTTCTGTCCTATAGGGTCGCTATGAGTCAGAACCGATCAACAGCACCTAACAACTAGATTACAGGAAAGAAAACTCAATGGAGCAGTTCTACACTGTAACACATAGGGTAGCCATGAGGTAGAATCGACTAGACAGCAAATAACAACAATGACCATAGTAGGTGATTTAAATAACGGATGTAGGAGGATGTTCGGATACATCGGCTTTGCATCACCTCAATTTATCATTAAAAAATAAGTCCCAAGGATTATGAATATTAAAAATTACAGAAGACATCTGTGAAAACTTATTTTATATTTAAAGAGGGAAAAAAATACATGTGTGCATTCAAACACACACACTCAAAGCCCACTACAAATTACAAAACGATTCATCAAACTTACCAGCAACTCTACTCCGAAGAATATGCCCGACACCGTCCGCTCTGCTAACAAGGGTCCCCTGAAGCGCACAACTCCAGGAAATTTTTCTTCCCCGGATCTCAGCTGTACTTTCACACGGCAGCCCACGTCTATTTGGAGGCCTTTACTTAGTCTGTTTCTGTTTTTAAACAGGCTGAATCTCTCCTCACAGTTGGTAATTGCCAGAAGTAACTCCGTGAATTTTTCATTTATTTCTACAACATCCTTTTCATCCACAAAAAGAACTGCGTGCGGTTGCTCTAAAATTTTTAATCCAATCTGATTTTTCTTGCCTTTTGCAGAAGGAACCCTTGAATGTCCCAAAGGGCGATCTTGGATATTCTGTCCTATGCTCCCCTTTGGTACTTTAATCAGCTTTTGCGTTTGCTTGTCTGTAACACTGCATTCTTGAAGAAGCAAATAAAAAACCCTCTCTTCCCAGTAGGGTGAGGTAACTTTTTCTTGGCTCCATAAGCTTGAACTCATTGTGACAGTAACTTTAAAATACTAGCTCAAGAAAAAAAGGGAACTACTAATAAATTGGTCATAAAAGTGCAAAAGGTAAACTCACTGGCAGTCCCAAAGCGTGTCTGTAGCAATTGGGCGTCCATGCTGCAAACAGACAGCAAATCAAAATGCCTGGGAGATGAGCAAAAAGAAGTTTTAGACTTCATCCTGCACAACCTAAAATTCAGATTAAAGACTAAAAAATCTCATTCTGTTAGCAAAAACACATACAAATTATAAAAAGTTCAAAAAATGTTTTAAAAGGTTAAAAGACATTCATATATTGCTTGTAGCTATTGTAATTTTATAGATTTTAAAGAACTGATACAGGAGATGACTAGGAAGTTCGTGAAGAACCTTCAGAGAAAATACAATAATGTTTGTTTCCAAGGCACTGAGATCATAAAGGATAACCTTATGTACAAATTCTGATATTTTTAAACTTTAAAAGCAGCATTTTTAATGAATGCTGCCTACCTTAAATGGGTAAGCTGCTGTACTTCAGCAAAACGCACAAACATCTTATAAATCAAAAAAGGCTATTTTTTCTACACACATAGTCACCCTTCATATATAGTACTGAACATCTTTTATCAGGAAAAACACCACAAAATCACATCCTGAAACTTTAACCCAAAAAAAAAAAAAAAAAATTCATTAATCTGTGTGCCATGTTTTGGTAATGGAACATTTTCTCTCTGATTCATTTTCAATTCCTTAATCTTGGACAGTCTGTCCTTTGATAGGCATACTGAGCATCACGCTAATCACAGCTATCATTTAATTTCTCATCATCATGAATATCAGATATTGTAAATCTGATTATACTAGAGATAACAAACAAAATCAATTTTTTCCAGCCACCAAAACTCAGACTATGTAACAAAAGATATATTTGCAATGTAGCATCAAATATAAAAAAATTTTCATAATGCAACTTTATCTATACTAAGAAGGAATGCACAAAAGATGGTTTCTTTCCCAGTTTTAAAATTTCACTCAAAGTTTCTACAATGATAATCATCATTCACAATTAAAGAAGCCTCATTCTCATCCCTACTTTAATTGATGGTTAAAAATTACACAATTTTACTCATTCAAATTGGGACTTTTATTAATTGTTTTGCTGAAAACAATCACTCCTGTGTGTACTCAGTCACAGAATCTAACAGTTAATATTGTATTTAGTACCAAGTACGAAAGACAGTACTTATTTCACGCTTCTTTGAGGTTGAGGTATCCATTCCAGCATTCTGCATAACAGCAGAAATTGATAGCACTATCATATTTACCTATTTTATTCTTGGAATTAAAAAATAAATACTCCTAATACTAAAGAATCAAATTTCAAGTTCAATCATTTAATGTAATTATTAAACAATCTGACAAATCCATATGCAGAGTAACGTTTCTTTCAGAAAGCACTTTTAGGAAATGAGGTATTCCATAATGGTACTGTTTTTAAAAGCCTGTCCCTCTACAAGCCAGGAGGAGACCAATGAGACATGGGGTTGCCCAAGTTAGGCTAATAGTCTGGTGCTCCTACAAACCAACATCATGAAATACCTGTCTGACATTCAGTGATGGGAAGGGCAGGGCTGGCATAAAGTAGTTCTCTATTATTTTAATTTTTCCTTTTATGTAATGTGTTTGCTTTAATTCTACTTGAGGGCACTGTCTACTTCAGCAGGAAAGGGATCAATTTATATTTGCCACTTAACATAAGACACCTGTGGAAACCTCTATGTTGGCACCATATAAATAATATAGTTGTTTTTCTTAACCCCTTATAAGGATTACCCAAGCAGTTACCCAGTCCCTTAATTTGGCTCTATTCCTTTAAAGTAGCAAAATGAAATGTTTATTTTTGACTAAAATGCTTTTAAAATGTCAACGTTTTTCAGCAAGGAAATGGCCTTGTTATTTTCTCCAACACTGAATTATCATTATGAATATAAATTACTACAGGTGGCTCAACACGCAAGTCGTTGCTTTATTAAGGGCTTTCCATTCTGTTTTCTGGCTTCTTACATCTGCTTTCCATTAGACATACATACAGTCTATAGTTTTCCCTCACAATCAGCCATTTTCCGTGGTTTCCTGCAGCAGGCATTTGACTTCTTTGGAGGCCTCACTGCCTTCCAACTTACTGCTTCTAATCAATTTTGAGAAGCCAGATGGTGAAATACGTTTGTGTGTCAAAAACAAAAACAATAATAACAACAACAACAAAAAAGAATACATAAATTCTAAAAGTACAGTACATAGGTTTCACTGCATGTTTAGCTGTTTCCAGAAGGCTGAGATGATCAAAAGGCAAATTTCAAAAAAAAGAGCTGTTGTTTGGTTCTTCAAATGTATTTAAATTTTTTGGCAAGAAAAAAAAAAGTATGACAATTGTATTCTTATTTTGAAAAAAATACTTAAAATGATATCTTCAATGTTAAAATTAGGAACTTGCCTGAATTTTAATAATTATTACGTGCAAAGATTCCTACCCTATTTGGTTTTCTAGTTAAACCAATTCATGTCATAATTTAAAATAAAGACCATTAAAAAAAAAAACCATTGCCATCGAGTCAATCCGCCTCATAGCAGCCCTCTAGGACAGAGGAGAACCGCCCAATTGTTTCCAAGGAGTGCCTGGCAGATTCGAACTGTCAACTTTTTCGTTAGCAGTCGTAGCTCTTCACCACTATGCCATCAGGGTTTCCAGAGACCATTAATGCTGCTGAAATATTACCAAGACAATACTAAATTACTATATGTAATGCATTCAAAAAAATATGTAATGCATTAGGGCACTGTATTTTAAATTTTAAATAAATTTGGTTATAAAAGTGCTTTATTGCAAATCACTTAAGAGACAGAGTCCAATAGACTATTTGACATTACTCTGGTATAAAAAAAGGACTGAGGGTAGCTTAAGAACAGTTACCAAGTACTATATTTTAAAGCAAACTAGACAAGAAGAGGTTACTCTGTCTCCAACCTGCATCAGCACAAGTGGGAGTGAGCTCAGACCCACTAACGGGATGGATCACCATAGACAACAAGAACAGCCAGAACAAAGGTTATAAAATATTTAAAGGACATTATCCAAAAATAAAAAGGAGGTGGTCATTCCTCTTTTAGAAAGAATACATTACGAAAGAATAGGTTTGAACCTACCATATTAAAAATTGATTCTCTTCACTGCAACTGATAGGTGCAGAAAGTTGAGTGGGGAACATAATGGCTCTAGTTTAGGGGGATGCGAGACTACAAACGTAATACTCCTAACTACTGGTATTACAGCAGAAATAGGCTAACAGAGACCTTCTTCCCATTGTCCAGATGAATGAATATAATAATGCCCACATTCTACTTTCCCTGGGATACACAGGATAATTAAACTACGTCTTAACAGCCCCAAGGAGTACAAGTTGACTCAATACTTTATGAAGAAAATGACTTCAATCACATTGTTAATGAGCTCTTTCTCAATCAGGAAGGGTTTGTTTGTTTGTTTAGTATTTTTATCCGCTCAGCACAGTGTCAGGCACTGAAAATACTGAAGATTTAAGATATGATGTCCGCCCTCAACAGAAATCATCCCATGTTCACTCAGCTTCTGCCTTTAAGTCAAGGTCATAGGAGCAGGAAGGTAACACACAAACGAGAAGCATATCCAAATTCTGAAAAACAGGGGGTCAGGTGGGGGGTCGGCGTGAAGGGAGAAATTTTCATTTGTATTCTTACTATTTTTCATGTCCAAGCATCTTCAAATTGCCTCTAATGCCCCACTTCATGCTGAGTATAAGTATTTCACAAATGACTCATCTAAATACCACACTACTAACTGCAGGTTGGAAAATTTGAGTGACTGAGAGTATCCTGATAATTCCTGTAAGTACTGAATGAAGAGTGCCAAACAGCTGAAATACAATAATGCACTGAACCCTAACACCATATTGGCAACACTCCAGATGAGGGAACAGGTCGGGATCACATGGATTTGAAAATATACCTGGCTATCTGAGCTGGTTGTTGGTCTGGATTCTGAGTAAAGGGGAATTTGGCTGTATTAAAATTAAATAATTAAATTGGAAGGTGCATATATTTGTCAGTTTCCCATCAATGAAGTGGAAAGAAGGCAGTCTAGAAACAAGTTTTATACGAAAATATTAAAGATCAGAATTACCAAGTTCGAAAGACAACAGATTGTACAAACAAACAGCATTAGCTAAGTAAGTCACAATTATTTAACTGATCTAGAAAATGTTACCTGGATTCTTGTTAACAGGTTATACCTTACTAAAGAACTCTTTACATCTCCTGAGATAACCTGACTTGTTCTCAAAACCACAGAAGGCTAGAATAAAAATGACCACACTAAAATACTGCCCCTAATTATAAACAGCAAAGTAGCAGAAAGGTCAGTGTGACTATCAAAGAAAGACACACGGGCCTTTTTCCAAACTCTTCTAGACAGCTAGAATGATGACCATTTTCAGAAAGAATATCTCTCACTACAAAAACAAGTTGTACTCCTAAACAGCTAAAGAACAGGCATATAGAGGCTATGACCAAAAGAGATTTAGTCAGTTTTAATGTCCTTGTGACCCAAGTAAGCCAGGATACAGTTCCTTAAGTATTCTGCGCGTGAAAACAACTGGGATTTATAATGTAAAACAAAACAAACACAAAAAGATTTGGCTCCTGTGTTTGTATATTCATGTTAGAGAAACCGTGAACAACACTATCCCACTAGAGTGGGCCCCAGCCACCATACTCCCAAACTCTGAGTTCCCCCAAGTCCTTTATCCTTCTATTCCAGTGTTCAGTGACTTGACATATATGGTAGTTCATGAGAACTAAATGAATGACTTGGCAAAACTCAAGTGGTACCAGTGAGAGCCCAAATCCCATATCCTCATCCTAATTGTTTATGTGATTAAAAGCTTCTGCCAGCTTAAAAAAAAAAAAAAAGAGGGAGTTGGGAGCATCTAGGGTTTTTTGCCTAAAATGTCACTAAGTCTCTGAATAAATAAAGTCCTGGTCAATTTTTATACCACTTTATTTATACAAAAAAAAGAAACAAATAAGGAAAATTCCACAATGATGAAAACAAGCTGTTGTGTGGTTCCTTTGAAACCGTGTATGATGCCTATAAATTCTGCATCACCAATGTAAAAGCTCCCAACAAATTTAAGAACACAGGGTGACAATTAGGAACAAAATACTAATAGCTTGATGAGTAGGACAATCATCCCATTCTCTTTTTGTGTTAAAGCTTTTCTTAAATCAAAACCAGAATTTTGGGCATGCCAAACCACAGAAATCATTGCTGCCTCACGTCTGTTGTTTTCAATAACAAGTGCCTTGGCCTTATCAGCTCTTCACACAAATTACCACCCAAAGGAAGGCAGCTTCTATGCAAGATCACTCCCAAATTTTGCTGCAGAACATTAAAGAATGTTCTGGGTGTTACCAACATGCATAGTGCATGAATTCCAACAAGAATTTCCAGCAAATTCTTTTCTCCTGTTTTTTTAATACTGTTCTAGTTCAAATCCACCCACCACTCAGTGGGGACTAGCAGGTGAAATTCTTAGGGCCATGAAGATGACTGGGGGGGTGGGGGCAGAAAACCAACCCCTGAATAAACAAACACCCTCTCTCAAGGCCTGGCTTTTTCTCTGGGAGTCAATGATTGGAAAATGAACAACCGTCTTAAGTTTCCTCATTAGTCCACATTCAAAACCAAGGTAGGGAAGGCTGGGGAGAGGATGGGGGCAGGGAATCTGGGGGTGGGAGACGGAAAGGCCACAGGCTTGCCGGCTGGACGGTGACAACCATCCTAAAACACGGGTATGTCAAGGGGTTGACTAGAAAAGACTCCAAGTACGCGAATAACCTGGCAGCTGACCCCGCTGAGCACCAAACTCGAAATCAACAGCTTCCTTCAAAATTTCACGATGTCCCCACAGACTGTTAATATGATAATAAAGAAAAAAAAAAAAGACGGGGGGGAAAAAAAAGGAATACCTTGTCTCAACACAGCGCACCTTTCAACTAAAGAACTCCGGGCAGTTGTATAAAACCATCCTCACCCCGAAACTGAAAGAAAAAGCAGAACACGCCATTAACGAGGCCAAAACCCCAACCGCTCTTCCTAGAAAGAAGCCGCGAACACCCCAAAGCCGATTGATAAGCCCCACGGCACAGACGTGAGTTATTACAGCCCGGGGCTCTTGATGCCAACTATAGCAGTGGGGACCCAGCCAGCGGCCGGTGCCTCAGTTTCCCCATCTCTAAATGGGGTCGAAGCCAGAGACTGCGTTCCGCGCCCCTTCCACCTCCGAGTCCTCTCCTCTCGGGAGGTCCAGCGGCGGCCACCACGCTGCCATGACCCAGGAGGCCTCCCGGGAAGGCCCGGAGCGGGGAGCCCCGGGCTGGGGGGGGAGTCCGGGCTGACGTCAGCGGGCTCAGCACCCCGCGGGCCCGGCCGACTCGGGGCCGGGGCAAGTAACAGGTCGGCGCAGAGGGCCGGACGGCCCCCGCCGCGGCTCGAGACGCCCGGAGCCTGGGGAGGAGCACCGAGGGGATCCGGCCGCCGCTGCTCGCCGGCTCGGCCGCCCGCTCCCTCGCTCACCTCGGGCAGCGGGGCGTCGCCCCTTCTCCGGCCTCCCTAGCCCACATCCCGGGCCGGCCCGGGAACCCGACACCCACCGCCCTAGTATTTACCTCCGACGCGCAGCCCCCGCGCAGCCGAACCTGCTACCTGGGCCCGCCCCCACCTGCCCCGCCTCCGAGCCGCCCAGGGTGAAGGGAGGGCGCGGAGGCGGAGGGGCAACCGTCCCGTTAACCAATCGTGGCCTGTGATGCGCCCCTGCGCATGCCCTGATTGGCCTGCCTTGTGACAGACCTTCCCCCAATGGCTGCCGGCCGGGCGCGGGCTGAAGGGACTTTCCGCTCCGCCAAGCTCGGTCGAGCCAAAGGGAAAGCTGAGGGGAGGGGAGGAGATGAGGGAGATGGGGGTGGGGAGCTCTGTCTGATTGGACTAAAGGCAGTGAGTGCCGCGCCACCATTGGCTGATACTGGAGTCGGGGCGGGGCACCGTGCTTTTCCTCGCTCCACCTCCCATACTCAGGTATAGGCTTTTGGCTAAGCTGTCAAAACTCCTATAACCGCTGGGAGTTTGGGTCCGGGTGGGGAGCACTCCAGAAGAGAGCTGGAAATAGGATTCCAGGATTCCATGAAAGAGCAAAGCTTTAGGATCAGACCTCAGTTTGAATCTTCTGCGCTTTCAATTATTAGCCGTGTGACTTGGGGAAACTGATGACCTTGCTGAGCCCCAATTTCATCTATAAAATGGAGATAACAGTAACTTTTGTTTCATAGGATTGTTGTGAAATACCGTCTGTAGAGTTCCTGACACGCAGCAGGAGCTCAGTAAATGTTAAAGCTTCATATTCGGCATGGGACCTCTGATGCTTCTGAACCTCTATTAGCACCTAGCCCGCTCTAGGGGAAGTCTCTGTAAGGTGGTGAAGACGGAACTTCTGTATGCTTCCTCACTCAGCCCTGCACCCCTGGCCACCAGCCAGGACTTTGGGTATAGTTAAGAATCTTTGAATTAGAAGAGAGGTTTCTGGTTCCCAAAAGTGCTCAAAATATTTAACGAAGTGCTTTTTATAATCCATCCCAGGGTGCTGCGGTGTGCCTTGCTGCACTTTACGGTTAATTAATTCCTTCTCCTTTGACATTTTAACGCCAATTACGGGAGAAGATGATTAATACTGAGGAAGGAGGAGGAGGTGCCGTGCGTGTGAGTGTGCGTGTGTATATGTAATCATGACATGATTTTCCCCAGTGGAAAGTGACACGCTTCTGTAGGTTGGGGGAATTTAAACCTATGAGTACATGAAAGAAGTCACATGAACAATTACTAACAGCAGTAGTAAGCAGGCCACTCCTCTCCCTTGCCATCATCACCTAGAATGAAATGAGCATCTTTTTTTTGAAAACGTAATCCTCGGATCCACTTCTGGCCTCTTCAGTCCATCCTTACCCTGTTTCCCAGTCTTCATGACCACACCGCAGTAGAAAGCAGGAAATGGGAACCCACAGGCCTGGCTTACAGTGTAGCCCGAGGCAGCACTGTTCCCTCTAGATCTAGACTTCCAAAAACAACAGGTAGAACTCAGAGGTCACAATCTGGCCAGAAGCGAAATTTAGCCTGAAGACTATTTTTCTTGACCCATGCAGTGAGGGAGAGGAGGGAAGGGGGGAAGAGGAGTGGGAAAAAGAAATTTCGAGTGCTTTTAGACAGGTTACTGAGTGGTGCAAACAGTTTGTGCAAGGCTACTAACTGAAAGATTAGAGGTTCAAAACCACCCAGAGGTGCTGCAAAAGAAAGGCCTGGCAATCTACTTCTGTAAAGATTACACCAAGAAAACGCTATGGAGCTCCGTTCTACTCTGTAACACGTGAGGTTGCCATGAGTTAGGATCAATTTGACAGCAATAGGTTTGATTTGGTTTTGGTTACCCAGGGCCAGTGCTCTCATTTTCTCCAGCTTGCCACACTCCCCACCATTCCCTAATTCATCAGTCTGGCCCACTTCTTGCCTTACATTATCTGCTGGCCCCTAAAGGTATTTGAGTTTGCCATCCCTGGACTGGAGCATCTTTGTGTCCTTTCTGATGATGATGTTTGATGTTGCTGAGCCCTGTGCTCCAGAGGGCTTTCTTCCCCAACAGCAATGGTTGGATACTATGCTCATTCTTGTCACTTGTTCACTGAGCCAGTGAGAGAGCCTGACTTCATCGAGATCTTCACCCAAGCCAGACCTGATAAACAGGGTGTCGGAGTAGCAGAACTGTGCTCCGTAGGGTTTTCGATGCCTGTGATCTTTCAGAAGCAGATCACCAGCTCCTATCAATTGGGAATGCTTGCCTAGAACACTGTGTTAAAAGCAATCCTGAATCCTTATTCAGGCTTATGGGAGAGAGAGATTGTCTGCCGGGGATGAGATGGCAGAATAGTGTCTTGGTACTATGATTTACAGTCCTTGATAAGCCAGCCTCTCATTCTATAGATAAGAGACTAAAGTCAAGAGGGAGAAAATAATTTGCGCCCAGGTCCCCAGGAAATGAGCTGAGACCTTGATTCTTCTGAATCCAAGCCAGGGCTTTTTCCACCTCTATTTCAGTGGATTCTCCATCTGAAATGCCCATACTCTCTGCCTTCCAAATCCTTCCTTCATTTAAGGCTCCCAGCCAAAGGCCGGCCTCTTCCAGGTGTCTCTGCAGATGGATCCAGCCTCCAGAGTTCACCTCTGTCTATCCAGCACCGCATAGCCTGTTCTAACCAGCCTAGCCCTGGGTTCACGTGACCTGTGGATGAGTTACTGAGCAGGTACTGGGAGCCACAGCAGTGTATAAGAGAGATGCTATCCCTGCCCTCTGGTCAGGAAGGCAAATCTTCAACAACGTATTACACGATCATGTACTTAATTATGGTTATGGCAAGCCTCAGGAGGAAAACTGCTCTGAGCACTTGTAAAGGGTGGTTGGGCATTCAGGGAAGGCCTGTTTGAGGAAGTCACCTTTAAGAAGAGGTGGGAGAGATGACAGGAAGTTAGGGGTGAGGGGGAATGCTCCAGGCAGCAGGAACAGGAAAGAGAGTGACGTTTAAAAGAACTGAAAGAGGCGGAGTGCAGAAAGTGTGGGCGCAGAAGGGCCATTCACACAGAGCCTTGTGAACCAGGGCAAGAGCCCCAGATCAAGGAGAACCCCTGGATGTGTTTTAAGCAGGGCTGTTGTTAGCTGCCATCAAGTCAGACCTAACTCATGGTGACCTGTATACAACATACTGTGTCCAGCATGGCCAGTTGTACCTCAGACCGTTGGGATCCACACATTTTTCATTGGCTGATTTTCAGAAGTAGATCACTAGGTCTTTCTTCCTAGTCTGTCTTAGTCTAGAAGCTCCAGTGAAACCTGTTCAGGATCATAGTAACATGCAAGCCTTCATTCACAGACGGCTGGTGGCTGCACATGAGGTGTATCAGACAGGAATCAAACCTGGGTCTCCTGCATGGAAGGTGAGAATTCTACCACTAAACGATCACTGCTTTCTTAAACAGGGTAGTTAACTGTGATTCTGAACGGTCTTGCATAGTTCTTTTATTGTACACAGCAGGAACCCCATGATAAGCTATTGAATTGTGTGAAGCTCTCTCTCCCAGGAGGTGGTAAACTCCTGGTTGCCTGGTAGGGCCCTACTACCTTATATAGAGTAACACTTATGACTCAATAAAACCTTCTCAGTAGCACTAGTCATGATTGTTGATTAGATCCTGCCCCACACTTCCCAAATGGCTACCAGAGGCTTCCACCTCATACTTACATCCTCACCAAGTTCAGTGTTTACTTTATATCCTACTGCCTACTCAACACCTCCACTCAACAAAGCCAAAAGTGAGCTCCTGTACCGTCCTCCTGCCATTTGGTAGGTAGCTGCAGTTGCTCATCCAGTCTCTGTGGTTCCTGCCATTTTCCCACCTGGCTCTTCAGCCTTTCCCATCACTTCTGTGGACCTCCCAAAATCCTTCCAGTGAACTCCTTTTATGCTTGAGGAAGCCAGAGTCCATTTCTGTCACTTGCAACCATGAGAAAAGTCTAATTAATACATCTAAGTGTTCACGTAACTCAACCATGTACACAAGACTAAATGGGCACACTAGCCCAGGGGCAAGGATGAGAAGGCAGGAGGAGACAGGAAAACTGGACCAATGGAAATGGGGAACCCAAGGTCAAGAAGGGAGGAGTGTTGACACGTTGCAGGGTTGGCAACCAATGTCACAAAACAATATCTGTATTAATTGTTCAATGAGAAACTAATTTGCTCTGTAAACCTTCATCTAAAGCACAATGAAAAATAAATTATATATATATAAACATTGATTTCATGAACAATGTTGTTCAGGACAAGGTTGTTGCTGTTAGGTACCGTCAAGTCAGTTCCGACTCATAGCAACCCTACGTAAAATACAACAAACTACTGCCCAGTCCTGTGCCAACCTCACAATCAATGCTATGCTTGATCCCGTTGCTGCAGCCACTGTGTCAATCCATCTTTTTAGCTGGCCCTTTACTCTACCAAACATGATGTCCTTCTCCAGGGAATGGTCCCTCCTGATAACATGTCCGAAGTACACGAGACAAAGACTCACTATCCTCACTTGCAAGGAGCATTCTGGCTGTACTTCTTCCAAGACAGATTTGTTCATTCTACTGACAGTTCATGGTATATTCATTGTTCTTTGCCAGCACCATAATTCAAAGGCATCAGCTCTTCTTTGGTCTTCCTTATTCATTAACATAACAAAGAAAACTCTATTCCCAGATGGGATTGCATCCACAAGTATAGGGGTTAGGATTTACAACACATAATTTTCAGCAGACACAATTCAATCTATAACACTGAGCTTCACCCACAGACAAGATGTTCCTTTTTCATAGAGCTTACTAAGTGACTACAGGATGTGCATAATGAGGGTTTAGTGAAAGGATTTTTGCAAGTTGCTGAATCAAAGAAATAACTGAACTATCAGACCTCAGAGGAGTCCCAGAGGTCTCAGTGGCAGGACCATACGGAGGCCTCTTCAGAGCCATCAGGATGAATCAGGTGCAAGGTTCACGCTCCAGAAGAGAGCATATGATTGGCCAAGCTTGAGTCACACAGTCACTGCTTGGTCAAAGGAAGGAAAGGTGCCTCGAATGACAACCCCACCAAGGCTCCACCCATACAATGAGGGAGAAGTGGTTCCTCAAAGGGAATTGGGGTGCCATTACCAGAAGAAGGGGGAAGAGATGTTGGATAGGCAAAATCACCATGTTGGAGTAGGTCGAGTTCCCTGGGAAGCAGACTCTGTGATGGAGATTAGTGTGCAGAAAGTTAACTGGAGGCCACTCTTGGGATCAATACTTGTGGAAGGGAAGGGAAGCAAGAAGGATTGGGTAGAGGAAAAGGTGGGGCTGTGATTCAGTCTCAACCAGGCCCCAGCTACCCCCATGGGGAGCTCTGAAGCTGGAATGGCCCTTCAGAGTTGTCCCAAGTTGGTGTAAGGGGGCTGAGCTTTTAGACTGTGTAACAACTAGTTGCTGATATGGACCACCCTTGGGAATAGGGGGTGATCTTGCATGATGCAACTCTCTCCAACTGAAGCAATTCCTTTAGAGAGCTGACAGCTGAAGGCTGTCAGCCAGGACACTCCTGTGAGCTGGAAGAATAAGACCTTCAGTCCTCGGATGTGGGTGGTACATCACAGCATCTACTACCAAACCCATTGCCATCAAGTTGATTCCGACTCATAGCAACCCTATAGGACAGAGTAGAACTATCCCATAGAGTTTCCGAGAGCCATCTGGTGGATTCAAACTGCTGGCCTTTTGAGAGCCTTAGCTCTCAACCACTAGGGTTTCCCTACAAAGGTCCACTGGAGACATTATCCAGAGTCTCCGAGCTGTGGATAGGAGGCTGAACACTACTATATAGGAGAGAAACTCAAATTAAAAGTGCAAATTTGTCTAGGGTGCATGGCACTTAGTAAGCTGTATATAAATGTTGGACTCCATGGGTGATACAAATAATTAATGTGCTGGGCTGCCAATGGAAAGGTTGAAGATTTCAGTCCATGCAATGGTATCTCGAAATAAAGGACTGGCAAACTACTTCCAAAAAATCAGTCACCGACCACCCTACTCTGACATACATGGGGTTGCCTTGAGTCAGAATCATCTCGATGGCCACCTGTACATAAATGTTAGTGATTAACATCGTTATTGATGATTTAAACTGTCACTCACCTTGCATATGACATCCCATTAAATCATTGTAGTAATCTTATTAGGAAGCTGTAAGGGGTTGAGTGGTGGCCCTCCAAATAGTTATGTCTACATCCTAACCCCTGGAACTTGTGAATGTGAGCTCATTTGGAAAAAGGGTCTTGGCAGATATAATTAAGGATCACAAGATTAGATCATCCTGAATTATCTGGATGGGCCCTCCCCAATGACAAGTGTCCATATAAGAGACACCCAGAGGAGAGACAGAGAAGGGGAGAAGGTCATGTGAAGAGACTACAGTCATGCAGCCACAAGCCAAGAAACACCTGGAGCCACCAGAAGCAGAAAGAAGCAAAGAACGGATTCTCTACTCGAGGAATGCAGCCCTACTAGCACCTTGACCTTGGACTTCTGGCACTCTGCTCCTGGCACTGCTTTCTTGGTGATAGGAGATCCTCCTGTCTCTCTGCTCATTTCTCTCTTTTATATCTCAAAAGAGACTGATTTAAGACACAAGCTAATCTTGTAGATTGAGTCCTGCCTCATTAACATAACTGCCTCTAATCCTGCCTCGTTAACATGGTAAACCCCCAGAGTTAACATGATAGAGGTAGAATTTACAACACATAGGAAAATCACATCAGATGACAAAACAGTGGACAATCACACAATCCTGGGAATCATGGCCTAGCCAAGTTGACATATATTTTTTGGAGACCCAGTTCTATCCACAACAGTAACCCGTAACCCGTTGCTGTTGAGTTCAGTAGACTTAGAAAATTAATGTAGTAGACATGATTATATTCTCTTTTGACAGATAAGGAAACTGAGGCACAGAAAGGTTATTTCAGTTATCTAAGGTAATAAGTATCCAGTAAAGGACAAAGAGGATGACTGGGACCCACCTTACTCCACACTGTACTAGCAGCACAGCAAGCTGCCCTAGCCTCATCCAGAATGAACTATGAGCCACAGAGCTAACTGGACCAGGCCAGGCACTTTCACTACATAGGAGCCTAGATCCTGTCTTAGTTATCAACTTCTGCTATAACAGAAATATCATAAGTGGATGGCTTTAACAAATCAATTTCCTCAAAATCTAGGAGGCTATTGTTCTTCTTAGGTGCCATCCAGTCGGTTCCAACTCATAGCTACCCTATGCACAACAGAAAGAAACAGTGCCCTGTCCTGCAACATCATTGTTATGCTTGAGCCCATTGTTCCAGCCACTGTGTCAATCCGTCTCATTGAGGGTCTTCCTCTTTTTTGCTGACCCTCTACTTTACCAAGCATGATGTCCTTCTCTAGGGACCGATCTCTCCTGATAACCTGTCCAAAGTATGTGAAACAAAGTCTCACCATCCTCGCTTCTAAGGAACATTCTGGCTGTACTTCTTCAAGACAGATTTGCTCGTTTTTTTGGCGATCCGTGGTATATTCAATACCCTTCACCAACGCCATAATTCAAAAGCATCAATTCTTCTTCGGTCTTCCTTATTCATTGTCCAGTTTTCACATGCATAAGAGGCAATTGAAAAAACCGTGGCTCATCTTAGTCTTTAAAGTGACATCTTTACTTATTAATACTTTAAGGAGGTTGTTTGCATCCGATTTGTCCAACGCAATGTGTCCTTTGATTTCTTGACTGCTGCTCCCATGGATGTTGATTGCAGATCCAAATAAAATGAAATCCTTGTCAACTTCAATCTTTTCTCCATTTATCATGATGTTGCTCATTGGTCCAGTTGTGAGGATTTTTAGTTTCTTTATATTGAGGTATAATCCATGCTGAAGGCTGTGGTCTTCGACCTTCATCAGTAAGTGCTTCAAGTCCTCTTCACTTTTAGCAAGTAAGAATGTGTCATCTGCATAAAGCAGGTTGTCAATGAGTCTTCCTCCAGTCTTGATGTCACGTTCTTTTTCATATAGTCCAGCTTCTCTGGGTATTCGGTCAGCATACAGATTGAATAGGTGTGGTGAAAGGATACAACCCTGACGCACAACTTTATCGACTTTAAACCACCTATTCAAACGACGACTGCCTCTTAATCTCTGTACAGGTTCTGCATGAGCTAAATTAAGTGTTCTGGGATTCCCATTCTTCAAAACGTTATTCATAATTTATTATGATCTACATAGTCAAATACCTAGGCATAGTAAAAAAAAAAAAAAACAAAAAAAACACAGGTAAACACCTCTCTGCTTTCAGCCATAATCCATCTGACATTAATAATGGTATCCCGTGTTCCACGTCTTCTGAATCTGGCTTGAATTTCTGGTAGTTCCCTGTCAAGGTACTGCTACAACTGCTTTCGAATGATCTTCAGCAAAATTTTATTTCTGTGTGATATTAATGATATTGTTGGATAATTTCCAAGTTCAGTTGGATCACCTTTCTTTAAAAAGGGCAGTTGGCCAGGTAGCTGTCTTCCAAATTTTCTTGGCATGGATAAGTGAGCAACTCCAGCGCTGCATCCGTTTGTTGAAATATCTCAATTGGTGTTCTGTCAATTCCTGGAGGCTTGTTTTTCTCAATGCCTTCGATGCAGCTTGGACTTCTTCCTTCCGTACCGTTGGTTCTTGATCATATGCTACCTTCTAAAATGGCTGAATGTCAAACAATTCTTTTTGGTACAGTGAATCTCCTCTTTTTTAATGCTTCCTGTGTTGTTTAATATTGTCCTCGTAGAATCCTTCAATATTACAGCTCAAGACTTGAATTTTTTCTTCAGTTTTTTAGCTAGAGAAATGCCAAGCATGTTCTTCCGTTTTGGTTTTCTATCTCCAGGTCTTTGCATATTTCTATTTTTTTTTTTTAATTGTGCTTTAAGCGAAAGTTTGCAATTCAAGTCGGTTTCTCATACAAAGACTTTATACACACATTGTTATGTGACCCTAGTTGCTCTCCCTACAATGTGACAGCACGCTCCTCCTCTCCACCCTGTTTTTCCCATTTCCATTCAATCAGCTCATGTCCCTTTGTGCCTTCTCATCTCACCTACAGACAGGAGCTGCCCACATAGTCTCATGTGTCTACTTGAGCTAAGAAACACACTCCTCACCAGTATCATTTTATGTCTTATAGTCCAGTCTAATCTTTGTCTGAAGAGTTGGCTTCAGAAATGGCTTTAGTTTTGGGCTAACAGAGTCTGGGGGCCATGAACTCTGGGTTCCCTCCAGTCGCAGACCATTAAGTCTGGTCTTTCTACTAGAATTTGAGGTCTACATCCCACTTTTCTCCTGCTCCATCAGGGATTCTCTGTTGTATTCCCTGTCATGGCAGTCACTGGTGGTAGCGAGGAACCATCTAGTTCTTCCGGTCTCAAGCTGTTGGAGTCTCTGGTTTATGTGGCCCTTTCTCTCTCTTGGGTACGTATTTTCCCCTTGTATTTGGCGTTTTTCATTCTCCTTTGCTTCTGGTGGGTTGAGACCAATTGATGCATCCTAGATGGCCACTTGCCAGCCTTTAGGACCCCAGACACCACTCACCAAAGTGGGATGCAGAATGTTTTCTTAATACCCTTTGTTATGCCATCTGACCTAGACGTCCCCCAAAATCATGGTCTCCAGGCTCCTGTCCCTGCTGCTCTGGCCCTAGAAGTGTTTGGTTGTGCTCAGGAAACTTCTTAACTTTTGGATTAGTCCACTTATGCCGACTTCCCCCTTATTGTGTGTAGTCATTCCCTTCACCTAAAATAATTCTTGTCTACTATCTGATTAGTGAATACTTCTCTCCCTCCCTCCCCACCCTGAAACCATCAAAGAATGTTTTCTTCTGTGTTTAAACCTTTTCTTGAGTTCTTATAATAGTGGTCTCATACAATATTTGTCCTTTTGCAACTGACTAATTTCACTCAGCATAGTGCCTTACAGATTCCTCCACGTTATGACATATCTCAAGTATTCATCTTTGTTCTTTATCATTGTGTAGTATTCCACTGTGTGAATATACCATAATTTATTTACCCATTCATCCGTTGATGGGCTCCTAGGTTGTTTCCAGATTTTTGCCATTGTAAACAGTGCTGCAATAAACATGGGTGTGCATATATCTATTAATGTGAAGGCTCTTATTTCTCTAGGCTATATTCCTAGGAGTGGGATTGCTGGATTGTGTGGTAGTTCTATTTCTAGCTTTTTAAGGAAGTACCAAATCGATTTCCAAGTGGTTGTACCATTTTACATTCCCATCAGCAGCGTGTAAGTGTTCCAGTCTCTCCACAACCTGTCCAACATTTATTATTTTGTGTTTTTCGGATTAATGCCAGCCTTGTTGGGGTGAGATGGTATCTTGATTTGCATTTCTTTAATGGCTAATGATTGTGAGCATTTCCTCATATATCTGTCAGCCGCCTGAATGTCTTCTTTGGTGAAGTGCCTGTTCATATCCCCGGCCCATTTTATAATTGGGTTATTTGTCTTTTTGTTGTTGAGGTTTTGCAGTATCTTGTAGATTTTAGAGATTAGATGCTGATCGGATTTGTCATAGCCAAAAATTTTTTCCCAATCTGCAGGTTGTCTTTTTACTCTTTTGGTGAACTTTTTGGTTGAGCATAAGTGTTTGATTTTTAGGAGCTCCCAGTTATCTAGCTTCTCTTCTGGTGTCTGTGTACTGTTAGTAATGTTTTGTATACTGTTTATGCCATGTATTAGGGCTCCTAGCATTGTCCCTATTTTTTCTTCCATGATCTTTATTGTTTTAGATTTTACTGTTGGGTCTTTGATCCATTTTGAGTTAGTTTTTGTGCATGGTGTGAGGTATGGGTCCTGTTCCATTTTTTTGCAGATGGATACCCAGTTATGCTAGGACCATTTGTTAAAGAGACTGTCTTTCCCCCAATTAATGGACTTTGGGCCTTTGTCAAATATCAGCTGCTCATAGATGGATGAATTTATGTCTCAATTCTATTCCATTGGTCTATGTATCTGTTGTTGTACCAGTATCAGGCTGTTTTAGACTACCGTGGCGGTATCATAGTTTCTCAAATCAGGCAGTGTGAGGCCTTCCACTTTGTTCTTTTTCTTCAGTAATGCTTTCCTTATCAGTGGCCTCTTCCCTTTCCATATGAAGTGGGTGATTTGTTTCTCAATGTCATTAAAAAATGCCATTGGAATTTGGATTGAGATTGCATTATATCTGTAGATCACTTTGGGTAGAATAGACGTTTTCACAACGTTGAGTCTTCCTATCCATGAGCAAGGTATGTTTTTCCACTTATGTAGGTCTCTTTTGGTTTCTTGCAGCAGCATCTTGCAATTTTCTTTGTACAGTTCTTTTACGTCTCTGGTTAGATTTACTCCTAAGTATTTTATCTTCTTGGGGGCTATTGTACAGGGTATTGATTTGGCAACTTCCTCTTCAAAGTTCTCTTTGTTGGTATAGAGGAATCCAACTGATTTTTGTATGTTTGTCTTGTATCCTGATACTTTGCTGAAATCTTCTATTAGTTCCAGTAGTTTTCTTGTGGATTCTTTGGGGTTTTCTGTGTATAAGATCATATCATCTGCAAATACAGATACTTTTACTTCTTCCTTACAAATGCAGATGCCCT
Source organism: Loxodonta africana (assembly GCF_030014295.1). Taxonomy (NCBI): domain Eukaryota; kingdom Metazoa; phylum Chordata; class Mammalia; order Proboscidea; family Elephantidae; genus Loxodonta; species Loxodonta africana. Next base: position 66,733,705 of record NC_087362.1, read on the forward strand.
TTATTTCTTTTTCTAGCCTAATTGCTCTGAGGACCTCCAGCACAATGTTGAATAAGAGGTTTAAACACAAGGGCATCCTTGTCTGGTTCCTGATCTCAAGGTGAATGCTTTCAGGCCTTCTCCATTTAGGATGATGTTGGCTGTTGGCATTGTATAAATGCCCTTTATTATGTTGAGGAATTTCCCTTCTTTCTGTTTTGCTTAGAGTTTATTATGAATGGGTATTGGACTTTGTCAAATGCCTTTTCTGCATCAATTCATAGGCTCATGTGGTTCTTGTCTTTTGTTTTATTTCTGTGGTAAATTACATTGATTGTTTTTCTAATGTTGAACCATCCCTGCATACCTGGTATGAATGCCACTTGGTCATGGTGAATTATTTTTTTGATATGTTGTTGAATTCTATTGGCCAGAATTTTGTTGAGGATTTTTGCATCTAAGTTCAGGAGGGATCTTGGTCTGTAATTTTATTTTTGTGGTGTCTTTACCTGGTTTTGGTATCAGGGTTATTCTGGCTTCATAGAATGAGTTCGGGATTATTCCATCCTTTTCTATGCTCTGAAATACATTTAGTAGTAGTGGTGTTAACTCTTCTCTGAAAGTTTGGTAGAATTCTCCAGTGAAGCTGTCAGGGCCAGGGCTTTTTCTTTGTTGGAAGTTTTTTTAATTCCGTTTTCAATCTCTTCATTTGTTATAGGCTTATTTAGTTGTTCTACCTCTTTTTTTTTTTTACCTCTTTTTGTGTTAGTATTTTTTTTTTTTATAGGTATGTAGTGTATTTCTAGAATTCTGTCCATTTCCTCTAGGTTTTCAAATTTGTTAGAGTACAATTTTCACAGTATTCTGTTATGATTCTTTTAATTTCAGTTGGGTCTGTTGTGATATCGCCCATCTCATTTCTTATTTGGGTTATTTGCTTCCTCTCCTGTTTTCCTTTTGTCAGTTTGGCCTGTGATTTATCAATTTTTTTGACCTTCTCAAAGAACCAGCTTTTGGTCCTGCTAACTCTTTCGATGATTTTTCTGTTCTCTATTTCATTTAATTCTGCTCTAATTTTTATTATTTCCTTTCTTCTGGTGCCTGAGGGCTTCTTTTGCTGCTCTCTTTATATTTGTTCGAGTTATAGAGTTAATGTTTTGATTTTGGCCCTTTCTTCTTTTTGGATGTATGCGTTTGTTGCTCTAAATTGACCTCTGAGCACTGCTTTTGCTGCATCCCAAAGCTTCCGGTAGGACGTATTTTCATTCTCATTTGATTCTGTGAATTTCTTTATCCCATCCTTAATTTCTTCTATAACCCAGTAGTTTTTGAACAAAGTGTTGTTCAGTTTCCATGTGTTTGATTTTTTTTTTTTTCCTTGCACCAAGGCTGTATTTTCCAACTACCAATTCTTATTCTTTGTTTCCAGCTTTCTCACTGCAATCCCCAGTAATTATCGATGTGTCTTGTTTTCATGTTTGGTAAATTTCAGACTGCAGAACTTTCTAACAATCCTCCATTTCTTCATCTTTGGCCTTAGTGATTGGTGCATAAATTTGAATAATAGTTGTAATAACTGGTCTTCCTTGTAGGTGTATGGATATTATCCTATCACTGACAGCATTGTACCTCAGGATAGATCTTGAAAAGTTCTTTTTGACAATGAATGTGACGCCATTCCTATTCAATTTGTCATTCCTGGCATAGTAGATCATATGATTGTCTGATTCAAAATGGGCAATACTAATCCATTTCAGCTCAGAAGTGCCTAGGATATTAATGTTTATTTGTTCCATTTCACTTTTGATGACTTCCTATTTTCCTAGATTCATACTTTGTACATTCCACATTCTGATTATTAATGGATGTTTGCAGCTGTTTCTTCTTATTTTGAGTCATGCCACGTAATCAAATGAAGGTCCTGAAAGCTCGACTTCATCTATGTCATTAAGGTTGACTCTACTTTGAGAAGGCAGCTTTTCCCCAGCCGTACTTTGAGTGACTTCCAACCTGAGGGGCTTATCTTCTGGCACTATATCAATGTTCCACTGCTATTCATAAAGTTTTCACTGGTCAATTTTTTTAAAAGTAGGCTGCAGGTCCTCCTTCCTAGTCTGTCTTAGTCTGGAAGCTCCACTTAAACTTGTCCACCATGGGTGACCCTGCTGGTATTTGAAATACTGGTAGCAAAGCTTCCAGTATCACAGCAACAAATGAGCCACCAAACTGACAGGTGGTGGCATCGGTCAGGAAACTAACCTGGGCCTTCCATGTGGCAGGCAAGAATTCTACCACTGAACCACCAGCTAGGAGGCTACAAGTTCGAAATCAAAGCACCAGCTCTGAGGAAGGCTTTCTCTCTCTGGAGGCCCTGGAGGAAAGTCCTTGTCTTTTCAACTTCTGCTTCCTGCTTTCCTGGAGAACTCCATGTGTCTTGGCAGCTGTCTTACCCCATCTCTCTTCTGCTGGCTTGTTTAATCTCTTTTAAACCTCAAAAGTAGTTGCCTCAAGAGACACCCTACACTAGTCCTGCCTCATTAACATAACAAAGACAACCTATTCCCAAATGGGATTATAACCACAGGTATAGAAGTTAGGATTTGCCACACATATTTTGGGGGGACATAATTCAATCCATAATATTCCCCCCTTTGGCACCCAAAAGTTCATGTTGTTGCCATATGCAAAACACATTTACCCCCATCACATCATCCCAAAAGTCTTAAATCAACCCCAAGTCCAAAATCTCATCTTCTGACTTATCTAAATAAATATGGATGAGACTCTAGGTGTATTCCATCCTGGGGCAAAACTCCTCTTCATCTGTGAACCTCTGAAATCTAGAATAGAAGTTATCTGTTTCCAAAGTACAGTGGCGGAACAGGCACAAGGAAGACATTTCCATTACAAATGGGAGAAATTGGAGGGAAAAAAGGGATAACAGGCAGCAATCTCAGAAAACCAAATCTATCACCACCAACTCAAATTTTGACCTATAGTAACTCTATAGGACAGAGTAAAACTGCCCCATAAGGTTTCTGCCAAGCTTTTGGTTAGCAGCTGAACATTTAACCACTGCACAACCAGGGCCCCTCTAACAGGCACCAAGCTAGTCCAAAACCCAGCAGAACAAATTACATTAGCTCTGAAGGCTTGCAAATAATCCTCTCTTCTCTGAGACCATCTGGGCAATGGTCCTGCCTTCCAGACTCTGGGTGCCCATTGACGCCATCTGTATTCTGGGTGGAGGTCCCTCGGACCTGGGCTGCAACTCCACCTTCCAGGCCCTCTGAGATGGCAACTCTGCTCCCTCAGCTTTGCTGGCCCATTCTCCTAGTCCATCTGAGTGGCAACTCCACCACCTAGGCCATGGCAGGCCCCATTCGTCTGCCCGCTGGGCATGGCAGCCCTGCCCCACCCCCCAACTTTGAGCGGCAGCCCCATGCCCCTGGCTGTCTTCAACAGCAGCCCCACACTCTGGAACCAAGTTGGTGACAATGCAACTCTTCGAAACCTAGGAGGCTGTGGCCCCACCCTTTGAGATCCAGGAGACTGTGGCCTCACCCATTGAAACCGAGAAAGTTCTGCTTCCTGTGCTCCTTCCAACTGTTCTGCTGATCTCCAAGCACTCAAGGGATGATTCTTTTCTTCTTCTGAAGGGTAAAGGTGTATCTTCTTTGGCCTTTTCCTGCCTGTAGAATTCCAAGAGGCAGAGACAGCATTCTTCCGTTTTGCTCTTTCTCTGTCCCCATCGGTTTAAGCTGATACATTTTCTGCTGTGGTAGCTGGTTAGGTCCATTAGTCTCAGGCTTAATCTCTTCAACAAAAGATTGTGTAGCCGTGTCCTCGGTGAAATTCTAGGACATATGTCCTTGGTTTGTAGGACAGAGTTTTCCAGATCTTTAAGTTCTGTTCTCATTTTGCACAGTTCATTTTTAAGTCCATCTCTTTCCTCTCAGATTTTACTATAAGCAACATGGAGAAACCACGCAGCCCCTTTAAGATCTTGTTTAGAAATCGCCTCAGCCAGACATCCAAGTTTATCACTTACATGTTCTTCCTTCCATCAAACATTTGAACATAATCCAGGCAAGTTCTTTGCCACTGCATAAAAAGCATTGCCCTTCCTCCATTGTATAATCACATGGTCATCATTTTCTTTTTTTTTTTAATTAACTTTTATTGAGCTTCAAGTGAACATTTACAAATCAAGTCAGACTGTCACATATAAGTTTATATACACCTTACTCCGTACTCCCACTTGCTCTCCCCCTAATGAGTCAGCCCTTCCAGTCTCTCCTTCCGTGACAATTTTGCCAGCTTCCAACTCTCTCTATCCTCCCATGCCCCCTCCAGACAGGAGACGCCAACACAGTCTCAAGTGTCCACCTGATATAATTAGCTCACTCTTCATCAGCACCTCTCTCCTACCCACTGTCCAGTCCCTTTCATGTCTGATGAGTTGTCTTCGGGAATGGTTCCTGTCCTGGGCCAACAGAAGGCTTGGGGACCATGACCACCGGGAGTCCTCTAGTCTCAGTCAGACCATTAAGTATGGTCTTTTTGTGAGAATTTGGGGTCTGCATCCCACTGATCTCCTGCTCCCTCAGGGGTTCTCTGTTGTGCTCCCTGTCAGGGCAGTCATTGGTTGTGGCTGGGCACCATCTAGTTCTTCTGGTCTCAGGATGATGTCTCTAGTTCATGTGGCCCTTTCTGTCTCTTGGGCTCTTAGTTATCGTGTGACCTTGGTGTTCTTCATTCTCCTTTGATCCAGGTGGGTTGAGACCAATTGATGCATCTTAGATGGCCGCTTGTTAGCATTTAAGACCCCAGACGCCACATTTCAAAGTGGGATGCAGAATGTTTTCATAATAGAATTATTTTACCAATTGACTTAGAGGTCCCCTTAAACCATGGTCCCCAAGCCCCCGCCCTTGCTCCGATGACCTTTGAAGCATTCAGTTTATCCTGGAAACTTCTTTGCTTTTGGTCCAGTCCAGTTGAGCTGACCTTCCATGTATTGAGTATTGTCCTTCCCTTCACCTAAAGCAGTTCTTATCTATTAATTAATCAGTAAAAACCCTCTCCCACCCTCCCTCCCTCCCCCCCTCGTAACCACAAAAGTATGTGTTCTTCTCAGTTTATACTATTTCTCAAGATCTTATAATAGTGGTCTTATACAATATTTGTCCTCTTGCCTCTGACTGATTTCGCTCAGCATAATGCCTTCCAGGTTCCTCCATGTTATGAAATGTTTCACAGATTCATCACTGTTCTTTACCGATGCGTAGTACTCCATTGTGTGAATATACCACAATTTATTTAACCATTCATCCGTTGATGGACACCTTGGTTGCTTCCAGCTTTTTGCTATTGTAAACAGAGCTGCAATAAACATGGGCGTGCATATATCTGTTTGTGTGAAGGCTCTTATTTCTCTAGGGTATATTCCGAGGAGTGGGATTTCTGGGTTGTATGGTAGTTCTATTTCTAACTGTTTAAGATAACGCCAGATAGATTTCCAAAGTGGTTGTACCATTTTACATTCCCACCAGCAGTGTATAAGAGTTCCAATCTCTCCGCAGCCTCTCCAACACTTATTATTTTGTGTTTTTTGGATTAATGCCAGCCTTGTTGGAGTGAGATGGAATCTCATCGTAGTTTTAGTTTGCATTTCTCTAATGGCTAATGATCCAGAGCATTTTCTCATGTATCTGTTAGCTGCCTGAATAATTTCTTTAGTGAAGTGTGTGTTCATATCCTTTGCCCACTTCTTGATTGGGTTGTTTGTCTTTTCGTGGTTGAGTTTTGACAGAATCATGTAGATTTTAGAGATCAGGTGCTGGTCGGAGATGTCATAGCTGAAAATTCTTTCCCAGTCTGTAGGTGGTCTTTTTACTCTTTTGGTGAAGTCTTTAGATGAGCATAAGTGTTTGATTTTTAGGAGCTCCCAGTTATCTGGTTTCTCTTCGTCATTTTTGGTGATGTTTTGTATTCTGTTTATGCCTTGTATTAGGGCTCCTAAAAGGTTGTCCCTACTTTTTCTTCCATGATCTTTATTGTTTTAGTCTTTGTGTTTAGGTCTTTGATGCACTTGGAGTTAGTTTTTGTGCATGGTGTGAGGTATGGGTCCTGTTCCATTTTTTTGCAAATGGATATCCAATTATGCCAGCACCATTTGTTAAAAAGACTATCTTTTCCCCAATTAACTGACACTGGGCCTTTGTCAAATATCAGCTGCTCATACGTGGGTGGACTTATATCTGGGTTCTCAATTCTGTTCCATTGGTCTATGTGCCTGTTGTTGTACCAGTACCAGGCTGTTTTGACTACTGTGGCTGTATAATAGGTTCTGAAATCAGGTAGATTGAGGCCTCCCACTTTCTTCTTCTTTTTCAGTAATGCTTTGCTTATCCGAGGCTTCTTTCCCTTCCATATGAAGTTGGTGATTTGTTTCTCTATCACATTAAAAAATGACATTGGAATTTGGATCAGACGTGCATTGTATGTATAGATGGCTTTTGGTAGAATAGACATTTTTACTATGTTAAGTCTTCCTATCCATGAGCAAGGTATGTTTTTCCACTTAAGTATGTCCTTTTTAATTTCTTGTAGTAGAGCTTTGTAGTTTTCTTTGTATAGGTCTTTTACATCTTTGGTAAGATTTATTCCTAAGTATTTTATTTTCTTGGGGGCTACTGTGAATGGTATTGATTTGGTTATTTCATCATTTTCTTTAAAGCTTCACCAGAAACACATTTAACATCCACATTTCCAGCAACATTGTGTTGCTGATGCCATATGTATTCTCTAACATGATAGAGACTTTCTCTATAGCTCTCTCCACTTCCTTCTGATCACTCACCAAAAGTGCCTTTGATGTCCATAATTCTACTAACAGTCTCTTCAAGGCAATCTAGGCTTTTGCTATTAGGCATCTTAAAACCCCTCCAGCCTCCACCCTTTACCCAATTCCAAACCCACTTCCATATTTAGGTATTTGTTAGAGCAGCACCCTACTTCTTGGTACCCAATTCTGTGTTTGGATAAATGGCTGATGAGCTGAGAGTCTTCTATCTCTGATGTGTGCTTATCTCTTAGTGAGGAGAAACTCTAGGTACAACTTGAACGTTCTGTCTGGGGCCTTTTACTCTGGTCACCTAAAAGCTCTTTTTTATAAGATTAAAGGGATTATTTTAATCATCTTTAAACTAATCCAGCTCAAATGTAAATCCATGCTCTCCTGTTGGAGCTATTTGCTGTGACCAATGACAAATGATTTTTGTGTGTGATTTAAAAATCACGAACATAGAGAAAAAGGGTTTAATACTCTTCGTTGGGACTTTGTGTCATGGCTAGAGTTCCATTTTGAGCAGCTGATGTGTAAGGGGTGCTCCCAGGTCCCAGGAAATCTTCCTCCCTCAGGAAAGAGACATTAAGAGTGTTAGGAAAACCCTGATTCGTTATTATAATCTGTCCAAACTTCCATTTCCTGCCCCTTTCAAGTAGGGTAGATTCATAAGTCATTCAACAAATATTTATTGAACTCCTGTTGTTCTTAGCTGCTGTCAGAGGCTCCACACGCAACAGAAGAAAAGTATGCCCAGTCCTGCACTATCTCCACGATCTGCTGGGAATCTGACTGTTGCTATCCACAGGGTTTTCATTGGCTGATTTGCAGAAGTAGATTACCAAAACTTCCTCCCTAGTCTGTCTTAGACTTGAAGTGCCACTAAAACATCTTCAGCTTCACAGCACCAAGCAAGCCTCCACCGACAGGTGGGTGGTGGCTGCGCATGAGGTGCGTTGGCTGGGAATCAAACCTGGGTCTCCCACATGAAAGGTGAGAATTCTGCCACTGAACCATCACTGCCCTCCCATGTGCTAAGTGCCATTCTAGGCTCTGAGGACACTGCAGTGAGCAAGACACTCATGGCCCCTGCTCTCACGGAGTTGACGTTCTAGTGGAAGGAGATAAGCAATAAGAAACAAAGGTATACCAGGTAGTGCATGCTGAGAAGACAGTATTGAGCAGGGTAGGGGAGAAAAGAGTGTCTGGAACAGCTATTTGAGTTAGACTGTCCAGAGAAGAACTCCTTTGAGGAGGTGACATTTGATCAAAGACCTGAGGGAAACGAGGGGGCCAAAGAGTGCTCCTGGAGAGGGAATAAGGAAGTGCAAATGTCTGGAAGCAGGAATGGGCTTGGTGTGTACAAGGAACAGCAGAGAAGCCAGTGTGGCTGGAGGGCAAAGACTTGGAGTGAGGGTGGCAGAGGTGAGGCTAGGGAGGATTTGGGGGTGCTCCAGGCCAGCGTGGGACCTTGGCTTTTACCCTGCGCCAGAAGGGAAATCCTGGAGAGCTTAGCCAAGAGCAGTGACTGATCTGATTTATGTTTTAATAGGCTCTCTCTGGCCACTGTGCGGAAAGAGACTCTTCAGGTCAAGGGCAGAAACAGGAAGACAAGTCAGGGGACTGATACAGTGATCCAGGCAAAGGTGGGTCCCAAAGAAGCCCCTTTTAACCTGAGGGCGAAAGGAGAGGCGGAGGGGAGTGTGGTGGCAATGTGGAACTGAAGCTGTCAGGAAAGATGTTGTAACTGTCCACCAAGGTTCATGGCAACACTTTTCACAATAGCTAAAGATGGAAACAACCAAATGCCCATCAACAGATGACCGAAGCCACTACAGAGGGCAGTACATATGCACAATACAATACTACCCAGGCACAGAGAGGAATGAAGGTCTGATGCAGGCCACCACCTGGGTGGACCTTGAAAGTATCACACTGAACAAAGTAAGCCTGTTGCAAAAGCACAAATACTGTATGTGCCCACTTATATGAGATAGACAAATATACAGAAACCAAAGATTAGTAATAGTTAGCAGGGGCGGAAGGGAGGAGGAAAGAGGAAGTTGTTGCTGAAGGACACTGAGTTTATGTTAATGGTGATGGAATGATTTGGAGAAGGATAGTGAGAATGTTGCGCAACTTGCATATAATCAATGTCACTAAATTGTAGATGTAGAAATTGTTGAGATGCCATATTTTGTTATGCATACTTTCACCACAATTTTTTTAGAAAAGGAAATAAAGATCTGTTCCATTTAACAAAGGGATGCAATGCTCCTGAGAGAAAAGATTTTCAATGTGGGTGATGGAATGGTGGCTGGTTCTTAGAGGATTGGATTGGCGGATTGTTCTGGAAGTTATGATAGGTCGAGATGAAATTTGGAGCACAAAATGGTGTCTCAAAGAAGCCCAGGCGAAAGATCTTGGTTTTCCATCCTTCACCGTGAACCTCCCTGTTCACCTGTAGCCCGCTGCCCAGGGCCGGAGGCTGTGCATTCCCTCCTTGAGGGCATTGCCAGGGTGTGTGCCCCAACAACTGTGAGCTTCACCCACTGGGCTGGGCCAATCTCATGGGTACAGAGGCACCAAGATGTATGTCTTGGCTATCTAGCTGCTAAAACAGAAACACCACAAGTGGATGGCTTTAACAAACAGAAATTTATTCTCTCACAATTGGCAAGGCTAAATGTCTGAATTCAGGACGTCAGCTCTAGGAGAAGGCTTTCTCTCCCTGCCGGTTCTAGGGGAAGGTCCTCATGTTCTCTCAACATCTGTGGGCCCAACATTCCTTGGAGATCTCCATGTGTCTGGGCATCAATCTTCCCTCTTCCCCTAGGAGTAGGAGGTTCTTAGCATGGGGACCCTGGGTCCAAAGCACGTGTTCCACTTCCAGCTCTTCTTTCTTGGTGGTAGTGTAGTGAGGTCTCTCCCCTCTCTGCTTGTCATGATGCCTATGGACACGTAGACACAGTAGCTTTCTTTGCAGCTGTGCTTGCGCTTCTTGCATCCTTCTTCTGCACCTCGGTCACTGCCTTCTTGGAGCCCTTCTTTGGGGCCGGCGCAGGCTCGGCTGGCTCAGGCATTGTTAGATCTAATTTATGCCACCAAAAGTAGATCACAAAATGGAGGACAACCCCACAACACTGGGAATCTTGACCTACCCAAGTTGACACATATTTTAGGGGGACAATTCAATCCATGACAATGTGTTAATACAATAAGACAATAGCACTTTAGTCTCTACTTGGCCAGCTTGGAAATGATTCCACTTCTCCCATTTCTGTGAGTTATATTCATTTTGTTTGGTGCTATGCAAAAAAAAGAAAAGAAAAAAAAACAAAACTCAGATTGACTGTTTTTTTCCTTTCAGGCTGATGGTGAATATATGAAAGCCTGAAGCTCTTCCAAAATTTCTCCTGCTCTAGTACCTTTTTTTTTTTTTGCATAAGGGTTATGTATTCTTAGCCACAAATCTGGAATCTCTCTGCTCCTAGATAAGCCACTGGCATGAGCACACACCTTTCAGGTAACCTCCATACCAGAGAACTTTAAGATCAAAGTCCCTTGTTCACTGTTGCTGTCTTTGGATGCCATCGAGTTGACTTTTGACTCATAGCGATCCCATGTGACAGAGTAGAACTGGGTTTTCTTGGCTGTAATCTTTATGGAAACAGATCACCAGCTCTTTCTCCCATGGAGCCCACTGGGTGAGTTAGCAGCCAATTGCTTAAGCAATGTGCCACCAGAGCTCAAAGGCCAAGAATATTTTTGGTGGTATCTGCTGGATTTTTGAAAAAGTTATGAAATTCCTCCTACTCTGAACTCTGACAGTAATCACGTATCAAGATCTCAGTAACACCTTTACCTAGGTTCTCGTGAGCACCTCTTTCTCCATAATCTCTCCCTGGGTGATGACATCAAGGCCCAGGAATGCAATTCCCATTTTAATACTGAGGATGCCCACATTGATACCAGTGACCACGACCTTTCTTCCGGGCTCCAGACTCACACGATAATTTGATAGCTCCACTTGACTTTCCCACTTAGGGGTCTAAAACATGGCGATCCAAAACAGAAGTCTCCTCCTACTTCCAAACTTGTTTCCTATGCGTCCCCCTCCCCACCCAGTTTCCAGGTTAAACACAACTCAGAAATCTGGGAGTCATCCTTGACTCTTCCCTTTCCCTCGCCCCTCTAATCCATCTCTATGTTTTTGGGAGTCTATCTCCAGATCATCTGAAATCCATCCCCTTCTCTCCACCCCCACTGCCACCAACCTCAGCCACCCACCTGCCTCGAACCTGTAATAGCTCCTATATGGTTTCTCCACTTCCTCTTCTTCCCACCCCACCCATATACATTCTAGTCCCAGCTCCACCCAGCAGCAAAAGAGATCTTCTTCAGATATAAATTGGGTCGCAGCTCCCCTGCTAACAACGCTCCAATGGCTTGCCATTATTCTTAAGATCAAGATCAAACTCTTGACCATGGCCAACTAGACCCTGCATGAACTGGCCCTACCTACCTCTGCAAATTATCTGGTGATGCTCTTCCCCAGCTCGCCTGAAGTATATTGTATTAGTTCCCTACAGCTGCTGTAACAAATTACTAGGGAGCTGCAGGAGGTATGGATCACACTGGGTGTCACCGTCAGAGGAGATGACACCAAAATGACTCTCTATAAAATTTTTTGCAGTGTTTCAGTAAAAATCTATTATTTTTTATAAAATATCCCTGTAGTTAGTTATAACCACAAAAACATTTTTCATAAGCCCAGCTTACATTATCAATATACATGTCATCGTTGTTAGGTGCCATCCAATTGGTTCCAACTCATAACGACACTATGTACAACAGAACAAAACACTGCCTGATCCTGTGCCATCCTCACAACTGTTGTTATGTTTGAGTCCATTGTTGTAGCCACTGTGTCAATCCATTTTGTTGAGGGTCTTCCTTTTTTTCCACTGACCCTTGACCTTACCAAGCATGATGTCCTTCTACAGAGACTAATCCCTCCTGATAACATGTCCAGAGTATGTGAGCATTCTGGCTGTATTTCCTCAATAGAGCTACAAGGCTAAAACTCTACGCTAATTTACTTTTTGGACCTTCTAATGTGCGCAGGTCAGAGCTATCATTCTTACCGAATAACAGTGATGTTTAGAGCCACATGGTTTTGTCTGCACATGCTACAGGCACACCCTGTTGTTTTCATCGCTGCCAATGTTTTTACAGCTGATGATTTTGTCAGATTTTCTGGTGTTTTGCTACAATATTGTGGTAATTAGTATTCATGAGCCTCTATCAATAACTTTTTTGAGAATAAAGTAGTAATTGAAGGAAATGAAGTAGCAATACACAGGAATGGTGATTTCTGAGTAACATCAGTACAAAAAACATTATTAAGGATTCTGTATGGTCTGGTACAGGAGAAGGTCCATGGGAGGGTGATACCATGCATTACTGCACTGGGTGACACCAACCCTAGTGATGTCACCACAAATTACCACAAATTGGGTGGCTGTACAACACAGATTTAACTCTCCTACAGTCACGGAGTCCTGGTGGTGCAGTGGTTAAATGCTCAGTTGCTAACCGGAAGACCAGTGGTTCAAACCTGCCAGCCACACTGAGGGTGGAAGATGTAGTAGTATCTCCATAAAGATTTACTGCCTTGGGATCCCTAGGGGACAGCTCTGCTCTGTCCTATAGGGTCGCTATGAGTTGGAATCAACTCAGTGGCAAGGGGAATGGGTTTACAGTCCTGGAGGCCAGAAGTCCAAAATGGTTTCACTGGGCTGAAACCAACATGTTAGCAGGGCTGCTCTTCCTCCAAAGGTCCCAGGGGAGAACCAGTTCCCTGGCCTTTTCCATCTCTACAGCTGTATTCCTTGTATTCCTTGGCTCGTCACTCCTTCCTCCATCTTCAAAGCCAACAGCGTCGCATCCTGTTTCCATGGTACATTGCCTTCTTCTTCTGTGTCAAATCACCTTTTGCCTCCTAATAAGGACAATTGTGATTACATTGAGAACCCCCTTAGATAATCCAGAATAAATCTCCCCATATCAAGAGCCTGAATTTAAAACCATCTGCTAAATCTCTTTTGCCACATAAGGTAACATTCACAGGTTCCAAGGATTAGGACTTGGCTACCTTTGGGGGGTATTATTCAGCTGGTCACACGCCGAGCTCTTCCCCATGACAGGGCCTCTGGACAGTGTGTTCCCTGTGATTGCATTGCTCCAGCATCCTCACGCTGCATGGCCAGCCCCTTGTCTTCTGGAGGTCATGGCTTCCATGTCACCTCCTCCGAGTACCTGTCTTTGACCAACCCCCATCTAAAGGTTTCCCTCTGTCTCGGACCGTGTTTATTTCTTTCCTAGCATTTACAGGGTGGACCTTGTTTTATGCACTTTTTGATTCCCATGTATTTTTTTTCTCCCTCTACACTCCCCATTCACCACTGATTGTCAAACATAACCTCCGGTTGCCGTGCACTTGACTCTGGCTCCTGGCCACTTACGTGTGTCAGAGTAGACACACTGTGCTCCACAGGGTTTTCAAAGGCTAATATCTTTCAAAAGTAGATCACCAGGACTTTTTTCCAAGGCACCTATGAGTGGGCTTGAACCACCAACCTCTGGGTTCGCAGCCGCACACATTAACCGTTCACACTACCCAGGGACTCCTCAAAATTAACTAGTTAATAAGTAATTCCTAAATTAACGTGTTACCCTTGTTGTAAGGTGCTGTTGAGTCGATTCCGACTCAAAGCGACCCCATGTGGCGAAGTAGAACTGCCCCATAGGGCTTTTCTGGCTGTGATCCTTACGGAAGCAGATCACCAGGTCTTTGTCCCAAAGAGCCCTTGGGAAAAAGCCATTTGTTGGTTCAAACCGCCAGCCTTTTGGTTAGCAGTTGATTGCTTGACCATTGTGCCACAGGGTTCCTTTAAATGAATTTAAGAAAGATGAATTTGCAACAAACGGGCTGGTGTGTTGACTCCTCAGAGAAAGCAGGCCTATCTCCACCTTCCTCCTGATTTTATATATCAGAAACAATGGTCTGAGCAGAAAATAACATCAACAGCAAAGACACAGACACGCTTGCACACCGGAGGCCGGTGAGATGCTGTAGCACTTAGTCAGCCAGGCACGCAGAAACCTTTCTTCTCAGGAGCAGGACTCGACTTTGGTGAGGAGCCACCTGAGCCCTTGCTCATTAAATTCAGCTGGGAATTACTTCAACAAGCCTTGCACGGGGGGCTGCTCACCACGGAGGGCCGTACCCAAACCTTCTCCATCTTTCTTCTGCTCAAGACTCCCGGAGCCACTTTGAGAGAATTGAGGGAGGCCTGGGGACCCTTTCATGTTTGCTGCAATCTTTCAGCCTGGACACCATGAGGCTCCCACACAGCTTAAAACCTCATGCTGGGTTGGGCCTTTCTAAGCTGAAGCCAAATGGATTTTGATTGCCAAGCTATTTCTAAGAATTGCTTTTGCCTTCAGCAATAAATTATCTAGTTGAAAACATCATTCTTCTTTCCCCTTCAAGCAGAAAATTGTGCTTTAATATTTGACACATTTCAGGAATATTTTTAAATGTTTGGTCACAATGAAGATTAGCGTTGGTGACTCAATAGTTTTGTCCTCTGTGATTATTTACAGCAGAACGTTCATGGTCACGTTTTCTACAAAAAATACAAACTTTTTTACAACAACAACAACAAAAGAGTACTGCCAAGGCTGATTATGTACAACCAAATACCTCATGAGATCTGGTTTCTTGGTTTAGAGGTTTAGGGTCATGGCTTCATGGGACATCCCAGTTAACTGGCCTAAGAACACGTTTAGTGCTTCTGTTCTACCTCCTAGTTCAATGGGTAGTGCCTGGGGTCTTAAACGCTTGCGAGCAGCCATCCAAGCACAACAATTGGTCTCTATTTGCCTGAAATAACAGAGGAAGAAGGAGAGTCAGGAATCGGAGGAGGATATGGAATGTGTGGCTGATTGCCTCCATGAACAACTGCCTCCTTTGCCATGAGACCAGAAGAACTGGATAGTGCCCAGCTACCATTACTGAGCATTTTGATCAAAGATTCTATAGGACAACACTGATCAAAAGGAGGAAAACGTAAAACAGAATTTCAAATTCTCATGGACTCCAGACTTCTGGGAGGCATGAAGATTAGACGAACCCCTGAAACTATTGTCCTGAGATAATCTTTAAACCTGAAACCAAAAATATCCCCTAAAGTCTTCTTAAAACCAAACAATAGTTTAGCTTCACTAGTAAAAAAAAAAGTCTGCCTTAAGCATAATGCTCTTTTAAGAACCACCTATACGAGATTGAATTGACAATTGCAACTCGAAAGATTAGATAGGAATTTAAGGGGGCAGTGAGCTTACGTTAATGGCAGAGGAACAACTCAGAAAAGGAGGGTGAGAATGGTCACACATCTCGAGACAACGTCACTAAATGGTACATGTGGAAACAGTTCAATTGGTGTATGTTTTCTGTGTATATTTTCAACGGCAACAACCAAACAAATAAAATTATATCAAAAAATACAAACTTTGAAGAATAACACAAAGTGGTTTAGAAATATTAACCAGTTTTCACAAATAATAATGCTTAAAACAGTAACACGTGCATAGCACCTGGCAGCTTTCAAAGGCTTCTACATCTGAAAAATCCAGAAAGACATGTGTTTGTAAGGTGGGGCCTGAGTTTGCCCCTGTAAACTTTCAATCCCTGACTTTATGTCCTAAAGTATTCTGGAACAAATAAAAAACCAAGCCCTTCTTAGGAATATATTTCAGAAGTCTGTCCAGAGTTCACTTCACAGGCATCAGCCAGAGCCCTAGTCAGGCCATACAAACTTCTGGCCCAGATTCATTTTTAAAAGCTGCACTTTGATGGGGGGCTGGAGAGTAATGGATTTCACTGAAAATAAAAGTCCACATGTGATCCCAGCTGTAGTGTGATACTATTTTGTTGCAAATCTAGAAGGTCTTGGGGAACAAGCACAGACTGCCTGTCCTGTATTCCCTTCCAATAATGTCTTAGGCACCAGAAAGGAGAGCAGGGTAAACTGTAAGCCCTGCTCCTGCAGGGAGGGCAGCGGGGTGCTGGGGGTGCTATACGCAAACTATCAAAGCTGAATACACCAATACTCTGAATCCTCAGCCACAGATGGCGTTCCATGTACAGGAATCCAGGACGAGTTGGAGGTGCCAGATATGGGGAATGACCCATGAGACTCGAGAGGCCAGATGGCTGCTTCCGGAACACCCCCTCCTCATTGTGGGAGGAGTAGTGAGGGGGGCTTTCGTGTAGGTCTGGGTCTCTATACAGTAGGCACTCGGTTAACATACATGAGCCCCATTGACCCCTGAAGGATCAGCTGGAGGTTGGCCCCATGCTGTGAAGGGGGGCTGCCCCTCTTCTACATCCATGGATCAACTCTCGGGAAGAATTTGATGGCAGAAGTGTTGTCACATGCCGTCAAGTCAATTTTGACTCATAGCGACCCTATGTGACAGAGCAGAACTGCTCCATAGGGTTTTCTTGGCTGTAATCTTTGAAGCGGATCACCAGGCCTTTCTCCCACAGAGTCACTGGGTGGGTTTGAACCACCAACCTTTCGGTTAACAGCTAAGCACTTAACTGTTGCATCGTCAGGGCTCCTTATGGCAAAAGTAGGCTTGGGAGAAGTCTATTCTGGAAAGCATTGATGCTCCTTCCTCCACCAGAAGAAAACTGACCAATTATATTTCCAGAAAACTATGTCAGCCCTGAGCAGGACAGAGCTCAGTCTGAATGGGCTGCTGCCACCATATGTAATCCAGCTTCTGGGTCCAAACAAACTGAGATAAGCGTCAGACCAGAGACATCAAAGCAAGAGTCTGGTGTCCTTGTGGCTGAGTGTCTCGATCTCCTCTGGAGAGAAAGTGTTCCCTCGGAGCCTAAAGGGGGACAAAGTGATAAAAGGTTTGAGTGAGGAACAAACCAGAGCAGTACCTTGCAGCGAAGCTGCTGCTTTTTCAACGCACACCTGGGATGGTCTGAGCCTCAGGCCCAGCTGCAGCTCTCCTGGGAGGTCAGTCTGTAATGTTTGGACCCTGCACCAGCCGTGAGAGCTCGTGGATCATTTTGCATGATTAGCACGACTCCATGACGCTGCAGGAAGAGACCCCACCCTGGATCCAGCAGGCCACAGGCTCCCGGAGGCTGGCTGGATTCTTTTTAAGGCAACAGTAGAATCCATCAAGAATGCAATGAGTGAGTCCTGATACCCTCCCAAGCTCTGTAAACACGGCAGCAAATCACATCAGAACCCTTAAAATATCAACCTCATGCTGGCTCACTCCCCCGGGACACAGAACGTGACATTTCTTGGGGCTGTGCAATGGCTTAAAAAATAAAACCACACACACTGCCCTGGATCTGATGATCTCAGAGGCTACAGAAGGGAAAAGTTCGCCTTCTCAGCACAGATATTCTGAAATTCTAGTTAGTTTTGTTTTTCACGTTGACGTTTGCTGCTGTCTTGATGTGATTTTTCAGTGAAGGAATAAGACCTGTGTCTGCATATGTAAAGCGGGGCCACAGGCTTACAGAAACGAGGTGGGCCAGATACAGGAGCCAGAGGGACCTGGTCTGAGACGACCAGTTTGGTGGGTCAAGTAGAGTGGGGTCATGCACCTAAGTGGCGTAGGTCCTTCCTCTACTCTGGTTAATTACTAGCATTGCCAGGTCTTTTGAGAAAGCCAGGAAATACAGATTTTACATGAAACCTCCTGGTTTTTAAAGATTGGTGTCTAGGCCAGTGCTATTGCTGTAGTTGGACGCCATTGAGTCAATTTCGATTCATGTCAACTCCATATGACAGAGTAGAATTGCCCCATAAGGGTTTCCTAGGTTGTAATCTTTATGGAAGCAAATTGCCAGGTTTTTCTTCTATGGAGACGCTGGGTGGGTTCAAACTGCCAATCTTTCTGTTAGCAACCGAATAGGTTGCGTCAACAGGACTCCTCAGCCCAGTGCTAGATATACACTAACCATCACTCATGACATCTTAAACCAGGGGAGATCTTTCTAGTTTTTATCTTAGTTAAAAATGTCTTTGTTGTTACTAGCTGCTGTCTAGTCAGGCCCCCCACTTACGGTGACCCCACGTAAAATAGAATGAAGTGCTGCCAGGTCCTGTGCCATTCCTGTGATCGGTAGCTGATCGGAACGTTGTGATCCACAGGGTTTCCACTGGCTAATTTTCAGAAGTAGATTGCCAGGCCTTTCTTCCTAGTCTGTCTTAGTCTAAAGTTCCACTGAACCTGTTCAGCATCACAGCAACATACAAGCCCCCACTGACAGACGGGTGGTGTCTATGGCTGAGGTGCACCGGCTGGGAATCAAACCCAGGGCTACTGCGTGGAAAGTGAGAATTCTACTGCTAAACCACCACTGCCTCTGTGAGTTAGAAACAGATCCCCCAAAGAAGGGGGAGAAATCTCTGAAGGTGTGACTCAAAGCTCTTTTCAAATACACGAAGGAACATGGCTTTTAATTACATAGACTCGGATCCAGTGTACCACAGCCCACACCCTGTGCTGGCTCCATTCAGAGCTGCAGAGGGTCTGAGACAACATTCTTGGTCTAGGAAGGCTGATATAAATCCCAGTAGGGGCAGGAGCTGAGCTCTTATTTTATTATTTTCATTCTTCAACCACGCCCCCGTTCCCATTCTATTGCCTAGAACAGAGAAGTTTCTGAATACTCATGATTGACAAATGAAAGACTTGGTCCCTACCTGAGATGTGAAGACTTCTTTCCCAGACAGAGAAATAGATCCATCAAGTGAAATGGCATCGAATGTCAGAGTCAGGAGGCATCTTAGAAATTCCAAAGTTCCTCTCTCCCCTCACCCCATTTTACAAATCAGAAAACTGAGGCTCAGAGAGATAAAGAAGCTTGCCCAGGGGCCTTACCAGACTTCCAGGATGGTGTTATTCCTCTCAAGGGTCTGCAGGAGGGCTTCTGCCCCAGCATAGGTGATGCTGTTGTTGGATAGCCTGGAGAGGAAGATGGAATGGTGAGCTTCTGAGATGCTTGGTTCTTATAAGCTTGCCCAGTTAAAGGAAGTGTAGGGAACTGGCTGGTCTAGTCCAGCCACTGGAGCCCTCCCGCACCCTGGTCATGGCCCTTTCCTTTCTGAGATTCCCCAGAATCTCATCAACAAAGGCTCAGTGCCTTAAGTGAAATGCACCCGTTCCCTCCTGTTCATCCTAAACTTGGTGATTGAAGTATTAAAATCTGTTTATCTAATTAACTAGCCTCCCCTTAGGAACGCGCTACAGCATAGTGGTTAAGTACCCGTGGTTTAGTGGCAGACATCCTGGATTCAAAAGCAACCTACATCACTTCCTTTTTGATCTCCAGCTAATTGGGTGCAGTTTTCTCATCTGTAAAATGGGTCTAAGAGTGCCTACCTCATCAAAATAATAAAAATAAAAATAACCAAACCCATTGCCATTGAGCCGATTGCAACACATAGCGATCCTAGAGGACAGAGCAGAACTGCCCCAGAGGGTTTTCAAGGGGCAGCTGGTGGATTTGAACTGCCAATCTTTTGATTAGCAGCCAAGTTCTTTAACCACTGCACTGCCAGGGCTCCACCTATCTCAGAGAGTATAGCAATTAAAGAATGGCAAATACAAAGCACTTGGCCCAGTATTTCACTGGGAGAAAATAATCAATGAAGAGTAATGTGCTCATTTGGGGGGCCAAGGGGCATATGAGCTGGAATTGACTTGAAGGTAATGGATTTGGTTTTGGGGGTCATAGGGACAGAGATTAGAGAAAATATGAGGCTGGGAAAGGGGAGGGGCAATGGGGAACTGTCCAGGAAAGCGGGGAAAGACCCACGTGTTCCTCTGCTGCTGTTTGGCTCAGAGCTTTGCCTTCTAGATGGTTTCCATGACCTATCTTTCCCTCCTCCACAACTTTAGGAATTTCTTAGAAGCTGACACTAAGGTAATGCTAATGATAATAATAGCCAATATCTGCTGAGCTCTTCCTATACGCCCGCTCGTTACCTACGTTATCTCAGGGAATGTTCACAACCCCATGTCGAGTTGATTCCAACTCATAGCGACCCTAGAGGACAGAGTAGAACTGCCCCATTGGGTTTCCAAGGAGTGGCTAGTGGATTCGAAGTGCCAATCTTTTGGTTAGCAGCCGAGCTCTTAACCACTGTGCAACCAAGGCTCCCACAACCCGATGAGGAAGTTCCAATTATTATTCCCATTGATGCTCAGGGAAACTGAGGCACTGGTCCAAGGAGAAACAGCTGTTAATGGCAGAGCTGGAGTACACACCCAGGCCATCCAGGTCCAGAGCCTGCTCTCTGAATCAACGCTTGGTAGAGGCTAAGCCTGGGAGAAAAATGCAGGCATTTTTTTTTTTTTTAGAGATCTATCAGAAGCTTAATTTTTATGGGAAAACAATGAGCGGGGGAGGATAAATAGTTCAGTAATGCTGAATTGTAAGGCTGGCAGCAAGGTAATGTGGGATGCCTCCAACCACCATTGCCATTGGGGTCAAGCTGGGTCAATCTGTGACAACAAGGGTGGGCAAATTTGTCATACCCACATGTGCTGGCTTGGACAAATCCAGCCTCCCAAGTCTGCTTCCACCCAAGTGACATGTGGAAGTGTTTTCCCCCAAACGTTTGGCAACTTTCTAGGCCCTGCAAAGCAACACAAACAAGTGCCACCAGGGTGGCTGGTGGTCTGGCAGCAAAGCCGACACTCTCCCTGAGGCAGCTGTCTGCCTGTCCCTGGAGCTGGGTGTTTTCTCGGGCCACATTTGCCAGAGCAGATGCCACCTGCCTCTGGGAAATGCAGTCATCTGATGGGGCCCTGATGTCCCAGGAAAATGAGACCTTGGGCGCTGCGACCGGCATGCAGTCTGTCTTGGACAGCGCCAGCCCAAGTCCAGGGTGCTCACTTGGTGGTGCCCTGCTCACAGCCCCTGTCCCTGTCCTCATGGCAAAGGTCCCTGCAGAGGTGTATCTAGGGTATGGCAGGAAGGCCATGTGCCCTGGACGCCACTTAAAGAAGGGAAGACTACCGAGTAGTTCCTGTTAACCTGGTGCGACCCAATGGCCTTCCTCAAGTGTGCTGGTCATCAGTGCATACAAAAGCCAACACAGCAGTCTGACAACCGAATTTGGTACCTAAATTTCTGTGACAGAATGTTTGGACAAGGGTGCTGTCCTAGTGCTTGTCATAGGCACTATATACGTTGCTGGGCCCCTGTCCACCGAGTCCACCACCACAGGACCCCCAATCACTCCCCCATCAACACTACTCCTAACCCAGCAAGCCTTCCATAAGCTCCTGCTATCTAACCAGGTTTCTCCGCTGCCCTTGGCTGGATTCAAGCCTCCTCCCTCATTCACCCGGAAGACTGCAGGAGCCTCCTGACTGGTCTCCATGCCCCCATCTGAACCCTTCTCAATCCACTCTGCTCCAAGAGGCAGAAATGACTGGTTTCTGATATAAATCAGATCGTGTTACTCCCCTGATTAAAACCGTCCAAAGGGCATCCACTAATGTTCACTGCAGCATCCTTCACCATAGCCAAGAGGTAAAAACAACCCAAGTGTCCATCAAAACAGATGCACAGATAAACAATACGTGGTACATGCATAAAATGGAATATTACTCAGCCGTAAAGAAAACGGGAGTACTGATACGTGGTGCAACATGGATGAACCTTGGAAACATTAGGTTGAGAGAAATAAGTCAGACAGAAAAGAACAAATATCGTATGACCCCACTTATATGAAATACTGAGAACAGGCAAATGCAGAGATGAAAGTTTCTTAGTCGTTACCAGGGGCTTGGGGAGAGGGAGATGGGGAGTTGGTTACTTAAGGGGTCTGAGTTTTTATTTAGGGGGATGAGAAACATTTGAAAATGGATAGTGGTCATGGTTGTACAACATGGTGAATGAATGAATGTCACTGAATCGTGCACTTAAAATGGCCAGAATGGCAAACATTTTCCTATATGTATTTCACCGCAATGAAAATAAAATGTAAAAAAAAAAAAAAAAAAGCCCTCCAAAGGCTTCCCGATGTCCTTGGAATAAAACCCAACATCCTTCCACTGCTCTGAGGCCTATGAGGCCCACTCTGCTTGCCTCTTCCCTCTCGCTTCCACTCCCCGACCACTCTATTCCAACCACACAAGCTTTCTTTCTGTTCTCAAAACCACCAAGTTTATTTCTGCCCCAGGGCCTTTGCACATGCTGTTCCCGCCACCTGGAATGCCTTTTCTTGAGACCTCAGCACGGTGGGCACCTTGAGTTATTCAGGCCTGAACTCAAATGCCACTTTTGCAGACAGACCCCGCCTGAGCAGTAGCGACCCCGCCCTCTCCAGCCACACAGTCACATCTCCCCCTTGGAAGTCTCTCTTTAACCCTTATTACCATCAGAAATGCTCTTGTTTGCTTGGTTACTTGCTCATTACCTGCATCCATCATTAGAATTTAAGAGCCAGGTGAGCAGGGGCCTGCTCTGTCCTTTTATCCCTGTTATCTCCCGTGCCTCACGCAACACCTGGCACAGAATGGGTGCTTAAGAAACATTGCTTGTACGAATATACAAGTGCACGCACCTATGCATAAATGAATGTATGCATGCGTGATGAATAAGGAAAGCCGTGTACGCATAAATAAACACACGTGTGCATTCATGCATGCACAATGCAACAAGACGATCATCTGAAGAGTCCTGCCTGAGCCAGAGCTGGTCCCTGGAGAGGCAGAAGGGCATTTCCCAGGAGCCACGTAGCAGACGCTGTCAGCAAACCCACCCATATTCCCTCCGGTTTCACCACTAACTCTGAGGGCTGCTTGCCAGGAACACCTGCCACTCTCTGCCTTAGGCCTTTCTTCTGACCCCAGGGGCAAGCTCACCCAGGTACAGGGCAAGCCGCAAGTGCCAAGTAGTTCACGTTCCACAAGCACACTTCAGCGTAGCACGCACAGGCAGTTGATGGATAAATACCCCATCCTTCTCACCCCTCAGGTGGGCAGGTAACCAGGCATGTTCTATACTGGCTCCCCAATTTCCCCAGCAGGGACCTCCAAGTGAGCCCAAGTTGCCTGCCATAGTGATAACACATTCTTTCTTGGCTGCCTTCCTTTTCTGCCCCACTTCACTATCTCCCATCTGTTTTCTGGGACCACCTCTGAATAACCTGCTTGTGCTTGACCAACAGAAGCTGTTTTCTACCAGGCCACCTCATGTGAGCTACCCGGGCTGAGAAGCCACCCAGATCTCTGAATCAGAAGCACCCCCTCCCAACCAAGCCGGTCATTATTACTCCAGCTCCTGCTTAAGAGTTCCTTACTTCAGGACTTTCAAACTTGAGTTTCTCTTAAGTCCTTCAGCGAGAAAACACACACCTTCATCATGGAGATGGTTCTCCTCCAGGCTGGCAAGAACAAGAGAGAAAAATCCAACTGATATGATAACACTTATTACAGAGGATGATGTCGATAAAGATTAACCCATATGGCCAGATTTAGAAAATCCAGCAGCGGAGAATTCAAACTTATGGAACAGATAAAGCAGGGTGTTCTCAATTCCAGGGGCACAGTTGCAAGAGAATTCGCCCCAAGGCCCCTCTACGTAATAGATTCCCTCATGCCCAGCTACCCAATACATTTTGCCTTTCTTCCTTATTATGGGAGCCTCATTTTGTTTGAGGAAGACCAAAGGAAAATTGACGCCTTTGAATTATGGTGTTGGCAAAGAATACTGAATATACCATGGACTGTTGGAAGAATGAACAAATCTGTCTTGGAAGAAGTACAGCCAGAGTGCTCCCTGGAAGCAAGGATGGCGAGGCTTTGTCTCACGTACTTTGGACATGTTATCAGGAGGAATCAGTCCCTGGAGCAGGACATCATGCTTGGTGGAGGATCAGTGAAAAAGAGGAAGACCCTCAAGGAGATGGACTGACACAGTGGCTACAACAATGGGCTCAAGCATAACAAGGACCGTGAGGATGGCACAGGACCAGGCGGCACTTTGTTCTGTTGTACACAGGGTTGCTATGAATTGGAACCGACTCAATGACACCTAACAACAAATTTTGTTTGGAAGTCCCTGGGTGGTACAAAGAGTTTACATGCTCTGCTGCTAACCAAAAGGTTGGCAGTTTGAATCCACCCAGAGCCCACCTATCTCGGAAGAAAAACCTGGTGATTTACCTCCGAAAAACCAGCCATTGAAAACCCTATGCAGCACAATTCTACTCTGACACACGTGGGGTCACCACGAGTCAGAACTGACTTGACGGCAACTGGTACTGGTAATTTTATTTAGGGCAGCCATGTACCTGGTGAGAAAACTACATTTCCCAGCCTCCATTGCAGCCAGGCCTTTGGTACAGTGGAATTTGACAGATGGGCTTCTGGGAATGGCTTTTAATGAGGAGACACCCACCTGCTCTGTACCTTTTACCCTTCCCAGCATACAGACTGAACCCTGGATTACGGGAGTAGTGCTGCAGGTGGGGATTTTGTGATCATGAGGCAATCAACCATGACCATGAGGACGAACCCACAGGCTAAGGATGATGGAACGGAGAAAAAGACAGAGAGTCCAGGCCCCTGCTGGCCTTATGTAGCCCCCATGCCAGCCCTATGCTGCCTACCTCCAGGCATGACAAAATAAACACTTCACTGGTTTAAGCCACTGTGGTGGTGTTCTCAGTTGTCATTGAGTCAGCTCCGACTCATGGCACCCCATGTACAACAGAACGAAACATTGTCTGCTTCTGCACCACCTTCAAGATCCTTGGTACGCTTGAGTCCATTGTTGTAGCCACTGTGTATTCTGAGTGCCTTCCAACCTAGGTTGCTCATCTTCCAATAGTATATCAGACAATATTCTATTGCGATCCAGAGGATTTTCATTGACTCATTTTCAGAAGTGGGTTGCCAGGCCTTTCTTCCTAGACCGTCTTAGTCTGGAAGTTCCACTGAAACCTGTCCACCATGGGTGACCCTGCTGGTATCTAAAAAATCAACGGCATAGCTTCCAGCATCACGGCAACACATAATCTACCAAGAATGACATGCTGGCCGACAGGTGGCAGTTCAACCTCTACGGATAGAGGTTTTCTATCGCTTTCAGCCTAAAGCAACCATATCTGATACATGCACAGTGAGGTACCCCTCTGCCAAGAAATTCCCGTGGCAAAATCCAATCAGGCTATAAACGAAGACCTTCAGAACTGGCCCAAGCTCCTCCCTCCTTACCCTGACTCACCCTGAAGCCCCACCAACAGCCAAGGCCCACCCACAATCTCCTTTCTACGACAATGCTCATGTTTCACTGCCTTTCTGCTTCCTGGAAAAAAATTAAACATTCGTCATTTTATGTCCCTGACATAGTCTGGAACTTTCCAGAACATGTCAGAGGAACTATCCTAGTGGAGTCTGAAGGATGGAAAACTTGGAATCAGCTTCAGATCCATAGCATAAGCATGATTCATGGTTCATCTTTTCAACTTCCCCAAAATGTTATTCTACCTTCCAAGACGACCACTGACTCTAACATCTAGAACTCAAATGCACTTTAAAATTACAAAACTACTACTATTATTACTAGTAGTAATAGCAGTAGTCGTCACAGTAGTCCTGCTACAATTATAATTTAACATTTATGGAGCACTTACACCAATGCCAGGAACTATATCCAGCTCTTTACAAACATTACCTCATTTAATTCTGACAACAATGTTTAATGGTCGGAAGCATTCTTACCCTCATTTCACAGGTGAGAAAACAGAGACCCAGAGATTTTATAGAACCGCCTCAAACGACAGCCAGGACTTGAATCTCAGTCTGCTTGATACCAGCATCTGTGCTTTTAGCCATTATGCCATGCGTAGGCAGAAAACAAACAAATTAAGTAATTAAGTAAAAAGAATTACCACCTATATGCCAGGCTCTGTAAGCAGCATGCCACTCAGTATGTACAAAGGCAAACACAATCAATCAATCAATCCTCCACCTCTGCTTTATTCATACAACCACTTCCATAAATGAGGCAGTTACCTGCCTCCCCAGACCAGGGACTCCCCAAACTCACCAGAGCTCTTCCAGTACCATGTTCTTTTCTAACATCCGTGCTAAAGCTTGGGCACCCACACTGCCAATGCTGTTCCCCACCAGGCTGGGCAAGATCATGAAACAAAAACACATCAGAGAAGGCAGGAACCTCAAAGATAAGCACAAATGCACAGAGAGCAAAATGCACAGCACACATAACCCATTCTCCTCGTCTGCTCCATTCTAGGCATCACTAATTGATTACAGGGCTCTTTCTCATTACGTCCAGATGCAGCCTTGGAATCCTTCCCAAATTAATGGACTGGAGTTGGCCCTTGAAGTACAATGTATCTGGCTCAACCCAAGGTCTTCAATTCACAAGTAGGGAATCAAGCATAAGCATGATTTTATGATTCATCTTTCATGGTTCATCTCTGAGAGGGGAAGGGACATCTCCAAAGTCACTTAGAAACATTCAAGAGCCTCAACTTCAAATTCTTCACCCCACTGCCTAACATCCAAACCCCTTGCTGCTGAGTCAATTCCAACTCGTAGTGACTCTATGAGACAGAACAGAACTTCACTATCGAGTTTCCAAGGAGCGGCTGGTGGATTCAAACTGCCAACCTTTGGATAGCAGCCGAGCTCTTAAATACTGCGTCACCAGGGCTCCCTGACTAACATAAAAACCCATTGCCATTGAATCGATTCCAACTCACAGCAACCCTATAGGACAGACTAGAACTACCCCTAGAGAATTTCCAAGGAGCACCTGGTAGATTCAAACTGCCAACTTTTTGGTTAGCAGCCATAGTTCTTAACCACTACGCCACCAGGGTTTCCCTGACTAACACAGGAGTGTAAAAATGAAGTTCAAAGACCTTCAAAACTGGCCCAAGCTCCTCCCTCCTCACCCTGACTCACTCTTAGCTTACCTGAGCCACTTCAAGCTCTGATGGTCACTCAAGGCTTCAGCCAAGGCCTGGGCACCCTTGTCACCCACCCTGTTGCCCCAGAACCTGAAAAGACCAACAAAGTCAACAGATAGTTAGCGAGCTCCTGCTATGCACTAACACTATTCTAAGCATACACTAACAGTGTGCCCTGCTGTCTGCAGCCACAGCCAGGGAAGCAGGACCACCCAGTCCCAAAGAGGCCTCACTGGGTCTCCCACCAGCACAGTGTACCTGCCTTCATCTTTTTGGCTGGATGGCCAAACTTCACTCTAATTTTTCTATAGCTTTAGATCACAAACTTGGAGAATATCAGAGGCCCATCCAGCCCATAACCCCAGAGACAGGGAACTCACGTGATTGTAACATTTTTCCTGACATTTCTTCAGATCTGCATCCTGGTAATTGCCACCCTGTGGTCCTTAATTATCCTCTGGGGCCACCCAGACAAGTCTAACTCGTCTTCTACAAGCCAGTTCTTTATCTCTTGCTCCTTCTTCACATACCTAATTCCTTCACGATGTCCGCTTCCTTCACCTTCTGGGTCACCCCCTCTGACCCACGATAGTTTGAAAGTATACTTGGTAAAAAGGTGGAACCCAGCTCCAATCTTCTGACCCAGCTATTTTACATGTGCAAATTTACTCTAGATATAAATGTGCACCAGTGAGAAAGATGGCTGAACTAAGGCGTTTCCTGCACTTTCCCTCACTCGGTAAATGCTTATCGAGCTTTTGCTGTGTGCCAACACTGCTTCAGGCTCCAGGGATACAACGCTGAAATAGCAAAACAACCTGGAAACAGCCTAAGTGTGGATCAACAGAAAACCCATTGCTGTACAGTCAATTCTGACGCGTAGCGACCCTAAAAGACAGAGTAGAACTGCCCCATAGGGTTTCCAAGGAACAGAATCAACAGGGGACGTTTACATAGATCACGGACATCCACCCAGTGGAATAAGGTCATAATAATATGAAGATGCTTATTATGTATTGTTAAACAAATAAAAAAAAAAAAAATGCAAGTGACCCTGCTTGGCGTTTTCAGCACAGTGCCTGGTCCAGAGAAGGTGCCTTAATAAATATGTGTTCAGAGACAAACGAACACCCTAGACACGACCTGAAGCAGGAAATAGCATAGTAGGGCTGTGGCCACCTTTGTTGTAGACACAGTGCTGCTACTCGCTAAGCTCGAAAAAGGTGCTGATTTCTCTAGCAAGAATCCTGCTCCTGGATCAAAGTGTGCTTTGTGGGCAGCAACTTGCCTACCTGTAAAATGGGTCACAGCACCTGGGCCCTAAGATTATTCTCGCTTCCAACAGTCTCAGATTCTAAACCCCTCAGTTCTTATCAAATGGATCCCGGTCCAGGGTGTGACAGGACAGGAGAGGGAGTCTCAGGGACTGCCTGGGTGCAGCCCTGGGGGCAATCACTCTGCCAGCAAATAGAGGAAGCCCATCTGGGTCCCTGCAGTCTACAGGACCAACCTTTCAGCCTGAGTCTGACTCCCTCCCCTCCCTGATAAGCCTAATAGGGCCCCACACAACCAAGGGCTCTGAAGGACCCAGGACAGGCTCCTGCCACCCTGGGTCCATCTCCACCCTCCCCACCTCCTTCTCTTCCCCAGGTCCGTGGTTCTCACCCTGGGCATCACCTCCCCTGGGAGCTTTCCGAAACCACTGATGCCTGGGCCCCGCACCGACTGCAGTCGAGTCGAGGAGCCTTGCTGGTGCATGGTTAAGAGCTTGGCTGCTAACCAAAAGGTTGGCAGTTCAAATCCTCCAGCCACACCTTGGAAACCCTATGGGGCAGTTCTAATCTGTCCTATAGGGTCGCTATGTGTCAGAATTGACTCAATGGCAATGGGTTTGGTTTTTTTGATTTGGGCCTTACACCCAGGTATTTCCATTGAATGGGTTTTAGTCATAGGTGGGACTCAGGCAATGGTGTACTTTAGAAGCTTCCAGGTGATTCCAAAGCGGAGACGCACAGCCCTAAGTGCCCAAGGACCAGAGGGCTTCCTGTCACCAGCTCATGGGCCCTGCCTGCCCCAGCCCTGACATCCTCAACTTCCTGTTTATCAGGAGAAAAAGCACTGAAGCAGCCAAGGCCCACCCACTCTCTCCCTGGCTCACCCTCCCCACTGTAGCCTGGGCACCTCTAGGGGCTGCTGGCTGAAGAGCTTTACCTGCCCCTAAGTCCTCCAATGCCCAAGCCCCTCCATGCAGCCCCTCGACCCCACTGCCCAACCTACCCCAGAAACTGGAGGGAGCAGTTGTCTCGGAGCCCCTGGGCCAGCACCTCAGCCCCCACAGCAGTGATGTGGTTATTTCCCAGCCTGGAAGGAAGACAGGGGAGGCTGAGGGACCTTCATGCCCTGAAGTACCCCGGGGTGCGGTGGGAAAGGGCATCCTGGACAGAGACACGTGGGAAGAAAGCTGTGGGGGCCTCTCCTTGCAGATGTGGGACCTGTGCTCACACTCAGGGGCAGCGTAGTGCATGCTGTACACGCTGGGCAAGCTTACTCAACCTTATGTAACTGCTAACTCGCCGTCATTTTCCACCAGCAAAGGCAAAGGGGCAGGGGCTGCTGTGCACAGCAACATGACAGGTACAGGCAGGAGCCACCGTAGGCAGCTGTCCTGGGAGGTGGCTTTCCCAAAGGGCGAGGCCAGGTTGTGGAGGGTGATTTGCTGCTCCACCTTTATCTCCTGTCTCAGCACCTGCTGACACTAGACCCCAGCGAGCCTCCTACAGCTTCCCAGAGCTGCTGTTGCTGCAGGCAGCATCAACCTATTAGAAGGGAGTCAGGGCAGGCCCAGGCAGCTGGGAGGGAGCTTGCCTGCCAGAAAGGAGGGATCCTCTGAGCCTTCCCGGTGGGCTCCGTGCCAGCCCCAGGAGGGGCAGTTGGAGAGGGAGGGCCTCAGGAAAGCAGCCAGGCCAGGGGAATCTCAGCAAGGGAGGCAGCTGTTGTTGTTAGTGGGAAGGCAACTTCTGGTGACTCCACGCACAACAGAACAAAATGTTGTCCAGTCTGGTGTCATCCCCATGAACACTTCTTCAGCTATGAGGGCTAAAGGTCAAAGGGCAGAGCACCAGTCCAAAGTTTGCTGGGGAAGTCACGGTATTAGAGAAACCCTGCTCAAAAGGAGACCAGTTTAAAACAAAAAACAGTTGCCATCAAGTCGACTCTGACTCATGGCGACCCCATGCGTGTCAGGGTAGAACTGTGCCCCATAGGATTTTCAATGGGTGATTTTTCAGAAACAGATCACCAGGCCTTTCCTCCGAGGCACCTCTGGGAGGACTCAAACCTCCAACCTTTTGGTTAGCAGCCGAACACATTAACCCTTCGCACCACCAGACTCCCAAAAGGACACACTGCACCTGAATTCAGCCTGAAGGCCATGATCCCTGTGTGGACCGAGCCAGGGCTGAAGCTGGCGCAGACTGACTCAGCTGTTGGGGAAAAACCATTTCTGGGGAACAGGGAAGCCCAAGGCTTACCTCAATGCCAAGAAGTTCTGCTTGCGCGCAAGTAGCTCGGCCATGGAGCGTGCACAGCCGTCAGTCAATTTGTTGTTGAACAGGCTGGGAAGTTCCGGGAGGGAGGAGACATTGAGATAAGGAACAAAGGACAGTGACCACCCAAGCAGGGCAGCCTCTTCCCTCAGAACAGGAGTCCCCCTGCACCCTCCAGCCACGCAAACACCCATGCCCAGCCCATTACTCCTGCACACCTGCCCCGGCCTGGAGTGAGGCTGGGTGCGCGGGGCCCAGTGTCCACGTCTAGCCTGACTTACGCTAATTTCTGCAGCTGCTCGAAGTGAAGAGCATGCTCAATGAGCTTGCAGATGCCTCGGTCTGAGATATTGTTGTCCCGCAAGCTAAAAAAGACAAAAGAAACACATTTGAAAGTGGAGCTGGTAAGAAAGGTAGAAAAAAATGAACAACCTCCCCAAAGAAATGTCTGCAAGGACTGAGCACCCAGGAAAAGTGGAGACTCCCTCATCCTTGGCCAGGTGACTGACCAGTGTAGCATGGTGGGGAACAGTCCAGGAAATGGAGACCCAAAACCCCACTAAAAAACCCTAGAATCCTTGGAGAAGTCACTGATCTCATTTGAAGTGCTGTTTCCATCTCTGTAAAAGAGAAACTGGCAGCATTATGAACACCTGGTGCCTGGTACGAGCTACCTGTAATCAGGATTGCTGGCATCTATGTTCCGGGTGCTGTTCTAAGTATGTCGCAAATTACCCATTGCCATCGGGTCGATTCTGACTCATACAGACCCTGTCTAATGGAGTAGAACTGCCCCATAGGGTTTCCCAGGCTGTAAATCTTTACAGAAGCAGATTGCCACATTTTTCTCCCAAGGAGTGGCTGGTGGTTTCGAACCACTGATCTTTCCGTTAACATCCAAGGCCTTAAGCACTGCTCCACCAGGGCTCCTGGCACTTCACAAACAGTAAATTTATTTAATCCTCACAACAACCTCTTGTAGTAGGTACTATTTTCACATCCCTTACAGAGAAGGAAACTGAGGCCCAGACAAGTGAAGTAACTTGGGAAAGGTTCACAGCAAGTGAAGGGTTTGAGCCCAGGCAGCCTGGCTCCAGATCCCACTCTGCCCTGGTGATGCAGTGGTTAAAGTGTTCAACTGCCAACTGAAAGGCCGGC
Organism: Loxodonta africana; assembly: GCF_030014295.1. Lineage (NCBI taxonomy): Eukaryota > Metazoa > Chordata > Mammalia > Proboscidea > Elephantidae > Loxodonta > Loxodonta africana. The sequence goes on from NC_087362.1 coordinate 66,765,309, forward strand.
GGTTCAAAACCACAAGGGGCTCCACAGGAGAAAGATGTGGCGGTCTGCTTCCGTAGATTTACGGCCTTGGAAACCCCAACGGGGTTGCTATGAGTCGGAATCGACTCGCCAGCAGTGGATTTGTTTTGTTTTGTTTTTTTGGAGTGGGCCATGAAATCAATTTTGACGGTCCGGAGCAGCATTGCTTTTAAATGAAATAGAACAGAAGCCAAGAGCAGAGCATGTCAGAGGTAATAAGGTAACATCATTTCATGAAGTTTCGGTTTATAGTTTTACATGCATCCTCTCTCTCTCTCTCCCTGTGGGCTGCAGTCAAAAAACTTTGAAGGCCACCACCCTAGAGTCAGACGCAGAGTCTAAAGAGATCTATAGACGTGTGTACAGGGTTTCCCGGAGGCTGAGGATTTCGGTTGGCATGGCAACAGCTCAAGTGGGAGAGAAGCAGCTTAGTGCTGTGGGAGAGGAGTCTCACTCCCTCCCTCTCCCTCTCTCTCTCTCTTTCACACACACACACAGGAAATGCCCACACAGCAACCTCATGGCTGTTTCCACCAGCCCCCTGCTACAGTGTCAGCAATTCTGCCGTGTGTACACGTGTAGAACCTGGTCAAGGACTTCAGTTGCTGATGAAAAGCTAAGCTGGTTCAGGCACACTAGTATTTTCTGTGTGTCCTCTGGACCACCAGTATCAGAATCACCAGGGATGTTTGTTAAAAATACAGATTCCCAGGCCCGCACAACAGACCTCCTGAATGGGAATCACTGGGAGCAGGCCCAGGAATCTGTGTCTCAACCAGCACCTTTGCACACTACAGCCTGAGACCCATGAACTGGGACCGGATCACCCTCACCCTTCCCTGAAACAGAGACTAACCCCCAGCCTCTGCCCAGGCCTCCTGTAGGCTGTGGGGGTCACGTGGGCATTCCTAACCCAGGAGAGATGATCCCTTTGAGAATTCCAGGGGTGGACTGGCCACTGAGGGTCACCCAGCACAGGGGCTCCTGGCCTCTTGGGTTTCAGGGACCCCTTTGAGAACCTGGTGAAAACTATGAATCCACTACCCAACAAAATGGACATTCATATTTTTATCAGGAAAAGGGCCCCTACAGAGAGGTCCCAAAATTCCCAAGTCAAAATACCATGATTCTTCCCTCTTAGGAAAATGGGGGTATTGTGCTTGTCATCCTCCGTTGGCCCTGCCAGGTCTACTCTCCCCCTTACCTCCCCTGCTTTCTGTCCTGGAGGCTGAGCCACATGGACCACGTTTCTGGCCCCCTATTGGGCTTCAGCACTGGCAGAAGGCAGGAGCGAGGGCCGAGTGAGGGATTTATTCCCTCAGATCTGCCCTTCCAGGTTGCCGCAGCCACAGTTCCTATCAGGTAGTATCCTCCATGCCTTCGTCTCAGGGTTCTAACCACCACTCCCATCCTCCCCCTGGTGCCATGACCACCCCAGGGCCTGCGCTGTCCCTCTGTGCTCTCCCGACTCTTGTCCACACCTTTGCTGGCAGTCCCTTTGTCAACTCTCCTCAAATTATCCAATTTCTCAGTGTGTCATGTTTCCTCCAAGCCCCTGACTGGACTATTCATATGTATCATATTATATAGTAACTTAATTACGTATAATATTTATATTAATAATTTATAATATGGAGTTCCCCGGTGGTGCAAAAGGTTAATGCATTCTGCTGCTACCCAAAAGGGCTGATGGTTCAAGTCCACCTAGAGGCACCTCGGAAGAAAGGCTTGGCAATCTGCTTTGAAAAACCAGCCATTGCAAATCCTATGGAGCACAGTTCTACTCTGACACAGGTGGGGTCGCTGTGAGTTGGAACTGACTCCACGGCAACTAGGTTATATATATTATGTTATCATTTGCTTAGTAAAGTAGAGGGTCAGCAAAAAAGAGGATGACCCTAAACAAGATGGAATGACATGGTGGCTGCAACAATGGGCTCAAACATAGCAACAACTGTGATGGCTCAGAATCGGGCAGTGTTTCTTTCTGTTGTACGTAGCTAGGGTTGCTCTGAGTCAGAACCAACTCATGACACCTAGCAACAACAACGTTATTATTGCATTATATTTATAAAGTTATGGTCGTGGTTCCTATTTAGCCGACAACAGTTTCTAGTAGAGATCCATGTGTTTGCTCCCCAGAGGAAAAGGATCTTGCTGCTTTGCACCAGACTACATGCCATCCTAATATAATCACGGGAAACCCTGGTGGCCTAGTGGCTAAGAGTTCAGCTGCTAGCCAAAACGTCAGCAGTTCAAATCCACCAGGCGCTCCTTGGAAACCCTATGGGGTAGTTCTACTCTGTCCTATAGGGTCACTATGAGTCAGAGTCGACTTGACAGCAATGGGTTTGGTTTTTGGTTTTAATATAATCAAGAAGTCTGTCCCTTGTTTAGGATCAAATAAGGTTATCTGGGGTAGACCAAAAACCCTGGGAGGCTATGAGTAGATTTCAACTCTTAGCTACAATTTCTGCTTTCTCAGAGGTTACAGACAAGGATCAGGACATTCCCTTTCAAGGCTGCCAGGGAAGTTGGGGAGCTGGGCGTGCTCTCTGCCCTGCCTGTCCCAAGACATGCTGAGGCACAGGCCTTCCAAAGGGGAAACCCCTTCAGACAGGAAGCTGAAAGCAGCATGGATAATGCCATAGTGTTTAACACTGCCCTATGCAAGGAACCGAACCGAAGGTCAGTTTCAACTCTGCAGCTGCTTTCTCTCTCTCACACTAAAACCAAACCAAACCCGCTGCCGTTGAGTCAATTCTGACTCATAGCAACCTATATGACAGACTAGGATTGTCCCTTAGGGTTTCCAAGGAGCAGGTGATGGCTTCAAACTGGTGACCTTTGGTTAGCAGCCAAGCTCTTAACCACTGTGTTGCTGGGGCTCCTTCTCTCTCAGCATCCTGAAATTCCCACCACGATGGAATTTTAAAGTCTTGGATAGGGCACAAGTCACCTCTGACCTGGGGTAGATCCTAAGACAGTCACATATTACACAAAACTGTGCCCATGACTTCAGGGTTTACACAGAGCCCCTGAAGCCCATCCACAGATCACAGCTGACTCAGGGGGAGCAGGGAGCCTGTGACCATAAAGATGTGATTTTTGAATTCTGGCTCTGCCGTTTCCTGTGCAACCCTGAACAAGTTACTTTGCTTCTCTGAGCCTTACCACTGAGGATACCTGTTGCTGTCAAATCAATTCCGACTCACGACAACCCCTCATGACAACAGAGTAGAACTGCTCCATAAGGTTTTCTTGGAAAATTCTTACATAAGCAGGTCACCAGGTCTTTCTTCCACAGTGCCACTAGGTGTGTTTGAACAGCCAGCCTTTAGGTTAATAGTCAAGTGAAAACTGTTTGCACTACCCAGGGACCTACACTGAGGATAACAGGGATAATAATGCCCCTGCCTACAGTCCGGGGTGGTGGAAGAGATTGAAGGAGGTAATTCTGGGAAGTGCACAGCACCATGCCTGGCCCACAGGATGCATTCAATAAGTTACAGATACTGTTATCACCCACCACCCACTGTCAGTTTGTCATACTATGGTGTCTTGCATATTGCTATGATGCTGGAAGCTGCTTCACCAGTATTTCAAATATTTCAAATACCGGCAGGGTGACCCATGGTGGATGGGTTTCAGTGGTGCCTCCAGACCAGGACAGACTAGGAAGAAAGGGCTGGCAATCTACTTCAAAAAATTAGCCAACGAAAACTTATGGACCACAACAGAATACTGTCTGACTGGCTTGCTTTGGACATGTCATCAAGAGGGATCAATTGCTAGAGAAAGACATAGTGTTTGGTAAAACAGAGGGCCAGCGAGGGTGAGGGAGATGGCCCTCTTGGTGAGATGGATTAACACAAAAGCCATAATGACACGAGGATGACAAAGGAGCAGGCAGCACTTCCTTCTTTTGTACATAAGCTCACCAGGAGTTGGAAGTGACTCACTGGCAGTAAACATCAACAACACTGTTATCACATAATCAACTCCAGGGCAGCTAACAAAAACATTGTAGAGGGGGGAAAACTAAGGCCCAGACTGGGGAAGGCCCGGTCTGGCCCAGAGGAGGGGTAGCAGAACTGGCTGGGGCTGGACTGGTCTCCTGGACCCCAGCTCAGTGCTCCAGCCCCTGCGCCTCCATGGTGGCATTCCTGCCACACTCCGCTGGCATCACCCAGCAACACTCACTAGAGAGCTTTGCAGACACCGAGGCAAGGCAGCAGCTGCTCCACGCCGATGTCACCCACAGAGTTGTAGTCCAGCTGCAGGGCCACGGGCTGCCGGAGGTGCTGCAGTGCAAAGGCCAGGGCCGCACACTCGGCGGGGCCCACGCCACAAAACGTCAGCTTCAGGTGCTCAACGTCCAGCCCACGCACGGCCTCCCGGGCCAGCCGCTCCTCCTGCATCTCGTACAGGCTCCGGATGAGCCAGAGGAAGCCGGGCATGGCGTGCATGCTCTTGGCCTCACCCGGCACGCCGGGCGGGATGGAGTGGAAGTACTTGCGGAGGCTGCGGGCCAGACACCACCGGGCGCAGGTGTGGCGCTGGAGCAGGGCCTTCTCGGACGCCTGACACTCGGCCAGCAGGCCCCGGTGCTCCCGGGACAACAGCCCTGCCAGGAAGGCCGCCGTAATCTGGAGGTTGTGCGGCTCGGCCTTCTGCAGCCAAGCCACCACACTGCTCTCCTTGCTCTCAGAGCGCTGGATGCATAATGCGGGCAGCAGCCTGGCCAGCAGGGAGCCACCTGTCCTGCAGCAATTGAAGAGGTGTCTGAGCGTGGTGGGCGGCAGGTCAGAACTTAACACGAGGTAGAACGCGGCAAAAAAGCACTGGAAAGTGATGTGCAAGAACTCCAGGGGCGCCGAGCTGCCCAGTACAACGCTTTTGGCACGTACCAGGAAGCCCAGGGCAATGTCGTCAGTGTCCACCTGTGCAGCCTGGAGCTGCTTGGCTGAGAACACATAGCAGCACGTGCCCAGGCCCCAGAGAGCCAGGTGGCCCAGGCGCAGGAGTGTGGGGAGCCTGCCTCGAAGGAGGCTGGGACCCGGGCCACGGGGGTCTGTGTCTGGTGGGGAGGTATGAAGCAGAAAGTGCTGCAGGATCAGCAGGTACATGTCCGTGGTGGTCTTCAGGGAGCCCCCGCCCTGCAATAACAGCTCCTGGTGGCATCTGGACACGATCCACGAGAAGACAGGGAGGTAGCACAAACCATGCAAGGCTGAGGTGGCTTTGAGCAGGCAGATGAGACGGTCTGCCACCCCCGGCTCCCGATGGTGCCTCCGCATGTACAGCTCGATGCCCTCCTCCGAGAAGCCCCTGAGGTGGAGCTCCCTGCAGACGTACTTCCGGAGAAAGGCCGTCACCGCATCCGGACGGCTGGTCAGCACCTTGCGGGCGTTCTTCAGCAGGTTGCCCTGCAGAAGGTTGAAGAGCAGATTCTGGACGGATGTGGGGTCGGTCGGAGAGCAGTGGCGCTCACGATCGGTGAACCTGAACCTGAACTCGTCGAAGCCATCAAAGGTGAGCAGCACGCGGTCAGGGTGGTCAAGGAGGAACTGGAAGACATCCTGCTGGCCAACGTCGGGCCAGCAGCAGTGTTCAAAGAGCAGCGTCCGTACCGACAGGGGTTTTGCCACACACTGCAGCTGCCGGCAGCTGAACGGGAAGACGAAGAGAAACTCCTGGAAGTCCCGGCCTGCAGCCCACAGGAAGTGCAGCTGCTGCAGGAGTGTGCTCTTGCCACTGCCCGCCTCGCCCACCACCAGCACCGTGTCTGCATCTTCATTGAGACAGCCCTGGGAGCTGAAGAGCTCCTCCAGGCCCAGGGTGGCCGGGCTCTGCTGAGGGGGTCCAGCCATGCCGATATTCGTCCGCACCTCCAGGACATTCTCCGTGTATATGTCTTCTAGGCAAAGGTTCTCCGCCCCATCATAGGTACTCAGGAAGCGAGACTGAGCAGATACCATGCTCTTCAGCTTGGACATGTACTTCTTACATGCGGCATCTGGGAGACAGCAAAAGATAAATGAGGGGGTCCATGTCAAACATGGGACCTGAATAGAGAGTGGGCTGCGTAGGGGAACTCACAAGCTGGGGGACTTTGAGGCCTGTCACGTAATCTCTCTAAGCCTCAGTTTGCTCACCTATAGAGTGGAAGAAATAATGGTCCCTACTTTATAAGGTTCTTACATGGATCAACTAAGATAATCTGTGTCAAACACTGAATCTCTTGGTGGTATAAATGGTTAGCATGCCCGGCTGCTAACTGAAAGTTTGGAGATTTAAGCCCACCCAGAAGTACCTCGGAAGAAAGGCCTGGCAATCTACTTCTGAAAAATCAGCCATTGAAAACCCTATGGAACACAGCTCTGCTCTGACACACATGGGGTCACCATGAGTCAAAGTCAACTAGACGGCAACTGGTTAGTGGTTTCTGGTTATGACCTGTGCTTAGCACAGTATCCAACACAAAGTAAATGCTGGAAAGAAATTAGCTACTGTCATTATTATTACTGACACCAGGAGCAGCTGTAGAAGATTTGAGGGAGCACTGGGCTGGGAGTGAGAAGACCTGTGTCTGAGGTTGGTCCTGTCACATTAATTGATAAGTCCCTTCACCACTCAGCCTCAGCTGCCTCTTTCTAAAAATAAGGAGAAGGTTTAAGGGCTTAGGAGCCCAGCTTCTGAACTTAAACACATCTGAGTTTGAAACCTGGTCCACCATTAACTTGGACAAGCCACTTAACCTTTCTGAGCTTCAGCCTTCTTATCTGTAAAAATGGGGACGACGACAGTATCCACCTTGTAGGATTGCTTCAGGAGGAAATAACGTAGACTAGAAAAGAATGCCTGACACAGAGCAAGCTCTTGATACTCACTCAAACCCACTGCTGTAGTCAATTCTGACTCATAGAGACCCTATAGGACAAAGCAGAACTGCCCCCTAGGGTTTCCAAGGCTGTAAATCTTTAGGGAAGCCAACTGCCACATCTTTCTCCCAAGGACTGGCTGGTGGGTTTGAAGCACCAACCTTTCAGTTAGCAGCCTAGTGCTTTAACCAAGGCACCACCAGGGCTCCCTAAGCTCTCAATATATAGTGTTTTATGATCATTATTATCAATGGGTATGATAGGTAAAATAATGGACCCCCAAAGATGTCCTGGGGCCTATGACTATGTCACCTTACATGGCAAAAGGGACTTTGCAAATGTGATAAAGTTCAATGAGACGGAGAAATTACCTTGGATTCTCTGTGTGAGCCCATTGTAATCACAAGGGTCCTCAAAAGTGGAAGAGGGAGGCAGGAGAGGAGAGTCAGCGGTGATTAAGGAAGAACGGCTCAGAGATGCAACTTCGTTGGCTCCAAAGACAGAGGAAAGGGGCCAGGAGCCAAGAAATGTGGGTGGCCTCTAGAAGCTGGAAAGGGCAAGGAAACAAATCCTTCCCTAGACCCTCCAGAAAGGTGCATATTCCCACCTACACCTGATTTTAGCCCAGTGAGACCCATGTCGGATTTCTAACCTACAGAACTATAAGAACAAATTTGCATTAAGCCCCTAAGTTTGTGGTAGTTTGTTACAGCAGCAATACAGAACTAATATGGTGGGGGATTCATTGAGAGAATGAATCATATAAAATGCGAATGGATTTACATGAAAGTTAATTGCAACTTCACTGTAAGAATAACTGGAATAATAAAACATTATTACCAGGCTCATAATAAGAGTAGGGATAAGAATCTCAAATAGGTTAAGAAGTGATGAGAGTGGATGACTAGGGATCCTAGGTCTCCAACAGGTTCAACAACACCTAACACAAGCTCAAACTGCAGAATGTGCAGAGCGAAAGTGAATGGTGCAAGCCTCAAACTGGCAGCCCACGGACCACTCCGATCCCGAGGCATCTTGTATATGGTACACACAGCACTTTTTCAAAATCTCACTTACTTGCTAACTTTTCAAAACCATGGTGTTATGGGTTGAATTATGCTCACCCCCAAGAAAGATATTTCGAAGTTCTAAATATCATGACTTTGCTTGGAAACAGGGTCTTTGAATATGTTATTAATTAAGGTAACATGAGATTATACCAGCGTAGGGTGGGCCCTAATCCTATCTGAGTGATGTCCTTTTTAAAGGGGAGAATAGACAGAGAGACAGAGGAAGGAGGCCATGTGACAGTAAAGCTGCAAGCCAAGGAACTCCTGGAGCTACCGGAAGCTGGGAGATAGGTACAGAACAGATCCTCCCTCAGGGCTCTCAGAAGGAATCAGCATGGCCGACACCCTGATCTTGGACCCTTGGCCTCCAGAACTGAGAGATAGTTTCTCTAAAAACTTTATTGTGCCACCCAGTTTGCTTCCCAGCCCTGAGAAACTAAGACACGTGGATTTCCCATACACATCTTAATTAAGCTTCTCTTGGAAAAAATAAGGTAAGATCTAGCAATACAGGAACCACACACCCAGATGGCATCATTGCTCTCCAGTTTGTCACGGCCCCAACTGTTTACACTTCCTGCTGGCGTCCGGATGGGACCTCAAAGATCATCTGAGTCTTTACTTCTCAGGAATTGACCCAAAGACTCAAGCCCAGAGAGGGGAAGGGACTTGCCAAAGTCACATGGAGTGGTGGGTAGGCGGGCAGCCAGCAGAGCCTAGGCCGTCATACCAGGGCTCCTCTCCCCAGACAGCCTCTTCTGAGTCCTGCTAAGGGGTTGGCTTTCTGTAGTTCTAGATGCCACCCCCAGCAAAGAACTGCCCATGGAAGCCCCTGGCCAAACACCCATGAAGCAAGAAGGAGTCCCAAAGGAACTGGAACTGAGGGGTCACCCGGGTAACCCAGGCTGAGTACTCAGACACGATTCCCTGATCCTGTCTCCACTCTCTCATCCTCCTCATGCATTTCTCTCCAGCAAGAGTTCTTGCGAACAGGACGCCTGCTGCTTTTCTTATTATCTTGATACCAACATGAGCAAACCACTTCCTGTGACGGGATTCAGTTCCTCTTTCAGGAAATGGGGAAGCATTAGTCCAGAGACCCACGGTGGTGGGACCTCAGGGCGTGGTTCACCCCATCACAGGTCTCAGTGCCCCAACCAAGTGCTGAGCTGGGCCCACTTGGCTCATTTGTCCTCAATTCAAAGGCGGCCAGTTGCCTTTGAGTTGACTCTGACTCATGGTGACCCCATGTGTGTTAGAGTAAAACTGTGCTCCACAGAGTTTTCGATGGCTGATATTTCAGAATAAGATTGCCAGGCCTTTCTTCCAAGGAGGCTCTGGGTGGACTGGAACGGCCAACCTTTCGGTTAGCAGCCAAGCACATTAGCTGTTCGCACCATCCAGGGTCTCCCAACTTAAAGGCTACCAAATAGTTTTCACAGATGGCTCTTAGCATATCAAAGTTGTACGTATAAAGAAGAGCTGCCCTGTGTTTGCACTTCCTCTTTTGTTCCCAGAGCTGATGATCACTGCTGCTTTTACTGCTCTCCGGATATACCAGGAGTACTGAATAGAGACCATAAAATATATAACTTCCCCTCCAGTGCCCCGATTTCCAATGCAGGTTTCCCAACCATCACCAATAATATCAAAACTTTCCAGAAAATTTCTCTCTCATTTTAAAAACAATAAACACATGTCAATCATCACCTTTAAAAGTGTGGGGGATCTTACAGCATGGCACAGTTACAGTGCCCAGATGGCCAGCTCTACTTGTTGATACCAACCACAGATATTAGCAAGCCTATTAGCCTGGGCCCTGGACTTGGGGCTGTACATCCCTGCCACACACTGATGTGTACATTCCATTCTTACATGAGACAGTGCACGCTACACTGCCAAGCACAGGCTTCCTGCCATCTGTCCCCTCACCCTGCTCTGGGCTGCTCACTGTCGAGAGCCGCAGGGATCAGGGTGATAAACCCATGTGCCAGGATCATGCACAGCTCAGCGGCACTCCGTGCTGATAGGCCTGCCTTACAATAGTGCGGATGCAAGGCTCAGAGTGACAGGCTGTTACCCTGTATTTATAACTGAAGGTTCCTTCTCCCAACATAAGAGAAATGCGTCCTGTCTAAAATCAGACCCATCTGCCCCTCCCTCATCACTTAACCTCCCAGCCTCAATTTCCACATCTGTAAAGTGGAGATAACAGCACTTACTTCTTGGGGTTATTGCAAAGGGCAGGAATGTCTGCTATGTACAGTGGCTATGCTCTCCAAGCCTCTCCTATTGCTGAGTCTGGACGGTGATCGTGGGCATGGAGGGATACCATGCTATCTAAATTCATTTGGTTCTGGAGTTCCTGTGAGTAGCTAATTTCAGAGATCAAGAAACACCAGCCCTGTCTCAAAAGGTGTATTTACTGGTCTCTACTCATCCAGAGCAAAAAAGAAAGAAGGAAACCAAAGGCTCAAAGAAGAAACTAGTCTATAGGACAAATAGTCTAAATGAACCATGGCCTCATCTACCCTGAAACCAGAAGAACTAGATGGTGCCTGGCTACAACTACTGCCCATTATGATCAGGGTCACAATATCTGGACACTGATAAAATACGAAAAAAATGTGAAACAGAACTTCGAATTCCTAAAAAAAAAAAAAACAACAGTCTTACTGGACTAGTTGAGACTGGAAGACTCCTCAAGACTATTGCCCTGAGATACAATTCAAACCTTGAACTGAAACTAACTCATGAAGTCATCTTATAGCTAAACGATAAATTGGCTCAAAAAATAATGAATATCACTCATCAGTACTGTGCACCTTTAGACAATCACCTATATAAGACCGAACTATCAACCATTACTTTAAAACATAGACGAGAATGTAAAGGGGCAGGGAAACTAGTTTAACGAAAATAAAACAACCAGAATGGAAATAATGAGAAATGTTCATATATTGTAAAGAATGTAACCAATGTCACTGAACAATTTGTGTAGAAATTGCTGAATGGGAACCTAAACTGCTGGGTAAACCTTCACTGAAAACACAATAAAATATTATTATTTTTTAAAAAATGTTTTATCTACATCTTTTTAGTATGGATAATGAGAATTTAGATAGCAAGGGAAACGAGTAGATGGCCTTTTAATAATACATGGTGGCTCCAATTATCATTACATAGTGTGGAAAGTAATAAAAGCTGATAAAAAATAAAACCCAACCCAACCCATTGCTGTTGAGTTGATTCCAACTCATGGTGACCCATATGACACAGAGTAGAGCTGCTCCATAGGGTTTTCTTGGCTATAATCATTACAGAAGCAGATCACCAGGCCTTTCTTCTCTGGTGCGGGTTGGTGGGTTTGAACCTTTGGTTAAGAGCAAACCGTCTGTGTTACCCAGGGACCTATAATAAGAGCTGATAACCCCATAAACGGTTGCTGTCGAGTTGATTCCAACTCACAGCGACAGCTGACTTTAAATGCTTTCATCCTCTTAATCCTCCCAAGAGCTCAGTGGGACATGTGGTATTATCCTTAGTATGAGGAAGCTGGGTCTCGGGGGGCTGGCATAGGCAGCGAGAGGGATTCTAACAGACTTACGCCTCACTGTGGAGTTTTTCCCCTTAACCATGAGTCTGTATGGCCTTCCTTCTCCTTTCTGATAAACTGAGACGAACGCACATATACCTTCAAAAGGCAGGGCCGATGGGACTGGTAATTCCTGAACATGCTGTAGAAGGAAGGCAGCCAATCCATTGGTCTTCACCGTGGCAAGATCCAGCAGCCTTCTTGCCTATGGGAAAATTGAATGCCATTATTTTTTCAGAAAGGCTAATGGAGAGGTGTGGGAAGGTTTCTACTGACAACTTCAATGTCATAGACATTGTTCTTCTACCACAATAAAATGACAGAAAAACAACCAAACAATAATATGAACTTAAAGAAATCAATACGATATTGGAGATGACTTGAATACATACGTTCAATCTGATGCCCTGGTGAAATCCATTAAAACGGTGAATTTTTTTTTTGAAAAGACAGAAAGCTACACGGATAGAGAGAACAAGAGAAGTGGTAACAGCGATAGATCCTGGAAGCTGGAAATCATTTGGAAGAAGGATGTTCCATTCAGTCTCATGGCTTGAAACGTCACCTCTGCTATGACTCTCGAACTTGGATCTCCAGCCTGGACTGCTCCCCTCCACCCTGCACTTGCTACCTCTGTGCCTCACAGACATCTTGAACTTCATGTATCCAAACCTGAACTCCTAGCCGCCCCCCATACACACGCATCAAACCTACAGCCTTCCTCATCTCGGCTAATGTCAACGTTGGTCTTCCCTTTACTCAGCCTCAAGATTTTGGTGTGGCCCTTGAGGTCTCTCCTCTGCAATCCATCAGCAAATTCTGTTGTCTCTGCCTTCAAGGTGTATCCAGCACTGTCCCATAGAAATGCAACACAAGACACAAATGCAAAACACGTGTAGTTTTAAATTTTCCAATAACCAGCTGCTGTGGAGTCGACCCTGACTCATGGTGACCCCATGTGTGTCCAAGTAGAACTTTGCTCCATAGGGTTTTCAATGGCTGATTTTGTTCCGAGGCACCTCTTGGTAGACTTGAACCTCCAACCTTTAGGTTATCAGCCAGGCACACTGATTACCACCCAGGGACTCCAATTCTTCTAATAAAACTGCCTTTAAAAAAAATTTTTTTTAAACAAATGCAATTACATTTAACTATACATTTTCTTTAACTTAATATATCAAAAATATTATCATTTCACTTTGTAACCAATATAAAAAAATTAACGAGATATTTCACATTTCTTTTTTTCTTTCATACTAAGCCTTCGACATCTGGTACGTGTTTTGCACCTACAGCATCTCATTGTAGACCAGCCATGTTTAACACACTCAGTAGACACACATGGCTGGTGGCGTCTATGCTGGATGCACAGCTAGAGAACCCTACCACTTCTCATCCCTCCCTCTACTCCTACCCTGGTCTAGGCCACCATCATGGCTCAGCTGGAAAACTGCAAACAAAGGCCACTGAACTGGTCTCCTTGCCTCTGTACCTGACCCCCCACCGTCTACTCTCAACACCACAGTCAGAGCTAAGCCTTTAAAAATAAAAGTCAGATCACATCACTCCTCTTTTACAAACGTCTCAACAGCTCCTCTACTTTCTCAGAGTAAAAAGTCAAGTCCAATAGTAACCTACAAGAACCAAAGCAGGCTGAAGCCCCTGTCTGTAACCATCCAGACCCCAGTTACTTCTCTAATCTCACCTCTTGCTCCTCTTCCCCAGCTCATCCACCAAGCACACTGGTCTCCTTGTTTCTAGAATATACCAGGCACTTCTGGGCCTTTGCCCTGGCTGTCCCCTCTGCCAGGAATTCTCTCCCTTCACTGTCTCCATGTCTTTGCTCAAATGTCACCTTCTCAGTGAGGACTCCCTGATCACTCTATTTAAAACTGCAATCACTTGCAATCCCCCTGGCCAACTCTCAACCCCCAAACGCCACTCTATTTTCTGCAGCACTTAATGCCTTCTGACATACTCTGTAATTTGCTTCCTCTTGCTTATTGTCTACCTCCCCCACTGGAAGGTTAGCATCTCCAAAACAGGGACATCGGCCTATTTTGTTCCCTGCTGTGTCCCCAGCACCTGGAAGAGAGCCTGGCACAGGGAAAGCGCTAGGGGCTTGCTGAATGAATAAGTGAATGGTAACAGACATAGAAGACACCAGAAAGCCAAGTCCTAAGCCAGCAGTGGAGAAACTGAAAACCACATGATGTACATCCCAGAATCTGTAAAAGACTAGAACCGCCAGCATCTGGTACCCCTGGAATGGAAGAAAATGACTAAAATAAGGAGGACTGGGTCAAAGTGATTTATGAAAAAAAGATCTCTAGTTTCCCTCCCCCACTCCAAGCCACTGGCAACCACCTCTGGCCCGTCATGGCAAAAGTCTGGAGACTGATGTTCTAGAAAGGGTAAAACAGAGGCTTCCCAGACCGTGAGTCGCCGGACACAATTAACGAGGTGGGTGTCGTACCCAAAGAGAGGGTTTAAATGACTATGGTGGTGCAGTGGTTAAGAGCTATGGCTGCTAACCAAAAGGTCGACAGTCTGAATCTACCACCCGCTCCTTTGGGAACCCCATGGGGCAGTTCTACTCTGTCCTATAGGGTAACTATGAGTCGAAATTGACTCAATGGCAACAGGTTTGCAGGTGGATGGTCATACAGCTGAAAGATCACTGCTGAGTAATCACTCAGCAAAATGAGTGCCAAATTCTGAGATTCCCACCACCACCATCGCCAACACCCAGCCCTCTCACCCACTGGACTCCAGAACTCTGGCAGTCAAACCTTTACACTGAGGCAGGAGGTTTATGAAGAAAAGATCTAAAGATGCACACACTTCTATTTCTCAAAAATTCCACAGTGAAACTCACAGTAGGCCAGTTTCACCTGCATGCTCAGAGTTTCCAATCAGTTTTAAAGCTCTCTATTTTAGTCATAAGCAGACAACAAAAGATTACCCTATATCCAAAGAAAGCATCTTATATGGGAAAGAGAGACCAAACAAGTGGGGGAAAGAGACAAAAAGCTTATGCAAGGTGATAAAAGTTACCAAAAACAAACAAACAAACCTATCATTACAATCCTTAATAAAGAGAATATTGCACCCATAAAACAAGAACAAGATACTACAATAAAGTAACATTCAAAAATACCTCCTGGAAATTAAAGCCATGACAAGCAAAAATGAAAAACTCAACAGAAGGATTTAAAGACAAAGTTGAGAATACCATACAGAAAGTAAAGGAAAAAGATACAGGGATAGAAAACAGGAGAGAAATAAAAGGAAATTAGAAGGTCAGATTAGAAATTTTAATATCCAAGTAATAGGAGTTCCATAAAGAGAGAAGACAGTGGAGAGGAAGAAATCATCAATAAACTCATCAAGAAAATTTCTCAAGCACAAAGACATGGCATCCAGTACAAAGGAAGAAGAACTAAGGCACATAATTGTGGAATTTCAGAATGTCGGGAACCAAAAGAAAATTTTACAAGCTTCCAGAGACAGCTATTAAGTAGCTTTGCAATTCTTAGCAGGAACATTGGGGGAAAGAAGATAATGAAGTAATGCCATCATTCTGAAGGTAAAGGAAGTTCAACCCAGAATTCTATACCCAGCCATAGTATCAATCAAGTGAGAGGAAACTTTCAGACACCCAAGAGCTCAGAAATGTTAAGTCCCATACGCTCATTGTAAAGAATTTATTGAAGAATATGCTCTACCGAAGTGGGAAAAAAAGAGGAACAAGGAAGACATAGCATTCAGAACAGAAGAGACCCAACACAGAGGACTATGAAAGGAAATCTCAGGAAGCCAGCTGTGCACCACAAGTAGTGGGCCACCAGTCCAGATTGGAGCAGTGTGACTCAAAACTCAGACATACTGAGAGTAGTTATCTCCAAGACACCCGGGCAAGCCTGGTCTGATTTCCATCTGGGTTTGGTTTGTTTCCACCACAGACTGATATCATCCCTTCTCTCAACTTTCGCTGCCTGGTTCAGCTGAGGGCATCCTTTTTATCCCCGAGAAGTGTTAGTTTTGACCTACTCCTAAGAGCTGGAATAGCCTTAGGCAAGCTGAGAAATAAACATAATGGGCAGCTCACTTCCTCTCCTCATACTGCCACTGCACATTCAGTATCTGACTCACACCAGCCCTACAACAGCCTCCAACTATAGCGAGCCCTGTATTTCCCAGGACTCATTCATGGCCTTGTCACTGACTTCCTAGAAAACTGAAACCAAATTCACTGCCATTGAGTTGATTCTGACTCATACTGACCCTACAGGACAGAATAGAACTGCCCCACAGAACTGCCAAGGCTGTAATCTTTACAGAAGCAGACTGCCTGCCACGTCTTTCTCCTGCAGAGCATCTGGTGGGTTCAAACCACTGACCTTTCAGTTAGCAGCCGAGTGCTTTAACCACTGCACCACCAGGGCTCTGACTTCCCAGAAGAGGCCCTTACACACTCCCAGGGAAGGCGAAGCCAGACCATGCCCCTGAGACCCTGTTCAGCTTCCCTGCTCCAGGGAGCCTTCATCTAAAAAAAAGGAACATAGTCCATTCCTTACTCAGCCATGTTAGTGTATTTGTTGTTGTGTGCCAGTCAGTCAATTTCGACTCATAGCAACCCCATGTGACAGAGTAAAACTGCCCCCTAGGATTTCCTAGGCTGTAATTACAGGGGAAACCCTGGTGGCGTAGTGGTTAAGTGCTAAGGCTGCTATCCAAAGGGTCGGCAGTTCGAATCCACCAGGCGCTCCTTGGAAACTCTGTGGGGCTGCTCTACTCTGTCCTATAGGGTTGCTATGAGTCGGAATCGACTCGACGGCACTGGGTTTTGGTTTGGTAATCTTTACAGGAGCAGATCACCAGGTCTTTCTCCTGTAGGGTCCCTGGGTGGGTTCAAAATGCCAACCTTATGTTTAGCAGCCAAGCCAATGGGCCACCAGGGCTCCTTGTTTGTGAATACTACTGTTTTTCAAAAGTCAGTAATACATTGTTTAGGAATTTGCTCTAAAACATGCTAAAACTATAAAGAAAATCAAAGGAATAATTAACACAGAAGTCAGGTTAGTGGTTACCTCGGGCAGATGCAGCTGAGGGAGAGCACTGGTACTGTGGTGCAACTGTTAAGCGCTCAGCTGCTAACCAAAGGTTGTCGGTTTGAACTCATCAGCAGCTCCTTAGGAGAAAAGACCTGGCAATCTCTCCCGTAGAGATTACAGCCTAAGACACCCTATGGGGCAGTTCTACTGTGTCACATAGGATCACTATGAGTCAAAATTGATTCGATGGGACAACAACTGGTACTGGGAACATGCTATTTCTGAACCTGGGTGATGGGAACATGTTTAAACCATACACATATGAATTATATACTCTTCCATAGGCGTGGTGCACTTCCTGATTAAAAAAAAAAAAAAAAGTTTAAGCTAATTGTGACTGAGCCAAGCAACTCAGAACTCAGTCTGACACTTCAGTCCTATCAACTTCAGCAGTTGCATGAGTCAGATGGACAGCTGGTATACCAGCTGATGTTACCAGCCTGAGGTTTCTTAACTACTGTTATGCCCAACTCAGCAGGTTTACCACTTTATGTCAGAGAGGGACAAACACAAGCTTTGGAATCAAAGAGGCCTGGATTCAAATTCTAGCTGGAACACTTCTCTTACAAACTCTGGTCTGTTAGTAATTACTAAGTCCAGTCCCTTAGTATTCTCCTGCAATCCCAGATGGGTGATCTGGGCAATTTCTCCATTGTTAAGTGGAGACGATAATACCTTGGAAGGTGTGACTTAAATGAGAAAACACATGTAAAGGACTGAGCACAGTACCTGGCACACAGCAGGCACTCATTCAATAAATGATGGCAATGGATATTTTAGGATTCAGTGCTTTATTCTGCATTTTATTTCATTCCACAGCATTTTTAGCCCCAGTGTGTCAGAATCAACTTGATGGCAATGGATTTGGTTTTGGAGTTAATGTGCAATTCATGACAACCATCTCCTTACAGGCAATTTTAAAAGGCCAGTATATGACAGCATACAAGGCCATCCTGGATTGGGGGTGTATTAGTTGGACATACCACAAGGCTGCCCGCAGAGCCACTGAACCATAAATTCAGCCACCCAGGGAAGGTCATCGAAGCAGAAAATCACAGAGTGCCAAAGCTCAAAGAAAATTCAGAGAGCTAGATTCTAAAATCTTAATTCTTGGCAAGTCCAGTACCTCAGTAATCTCCTACAATCCTCAAATCCCTTGAACACCATCGTTTATACCTACTTAGCTCAGTCCCAGCTCTCAATCTCTGCTTTTGCTGTCTGCCTAGCCCTTTCTTAAGGTAGATTCTAAGCTAGCTAAAATTCAGCCTTTCTTCTTTCTAATATAAGCATTTAAGTTTATAAATTTCCCTCTATAAACTGCTTTAGCTGCATCCCATAAAATTTTTTTTTATTAACTTTTATTGAGCTTCAAGTGAACGTTTACAAATCAAGTCAAACTGTCACATATAAGTTTATATACACCTTACTCCGTACTCCCACTTGCTCTCCCCCAATGAGTCAGCCCTTCCAGTCTCTCCTTTCATGACAATTTTGCCAGCTTCCAACTCTCTCTATCCTCCCAACCCCCCTCCAGACAGGAGATGCCAACACAGTCTCAAGTGTCCACCTGATACAAATAGCTCACTCTTCATCAGCATCTCTCTCCTACCCACTGTCCAGTCCCTTTCACGTCTGATGAGTTGTCTTCGGGAATGGTTCCTGTCTTGGGCCAACAGAAGGTTTGGGGACCATGACTGCCGGGATTCCTCTAGTCTCAGTCAGACCATCAAGTATGCTCTTTTTGTGAGAATTTGGAGTCTGCAACCCACTGATCTCCTGCTCCCTCCGGGGTTCTCTGTTGTGCTCCTTGTCAGGGCAGTCATCAGTTGTGGCCGGGCACCAACTAGCTGCATCCCATAAATTTTGATAAATTATATCATCACTACTGTTTACCCATTGCTGTCAAGTTAATTCTGACTCACAGTAACCCTACAAGACATTGCAGAACTGCCCCATAGGGTTTCTAAGGCCGTAATCTTTACAAAAGCAGACTGCCACATCTTTCTCCCACAGAGCAGCTGGTGGGTTTGAACTGCTGACCTTTCAGTTAGCAGCCAAGTGCCTAATCACTGTGGCACCAGGGCTCCTCATTATTGTTTAATTCTGAATATTTACTGATTACTATAATCATTTCTTCTTTGTTATTGTTAGGTACTATCAAGTCGGTTCCAACTCTTACCGATCCTATGTACAACAGAACAAAACACTGCCTGACCCTGTGCCATGTTCACGATTGTTGCTATGTTTGATCCCATTGTTGCAGCCACTGTGTCAATCCATCTCGTTGAGGGTCTTCCTTTTTTTCACTTACCCTCTACCTTACTAAGTATGATGTCCTTCTCCAGGGACTGGTCCCTCATGATAATATGTCCAAAGTACATGAGACAAAGTCTCACCATACTAGCTTCTAAGGAGCATTCTGGCTTTACTTGTTCCGAGGCAGATTTGGTCATTCTTCTGTCAGTCGTGGTATATTCAATATTTTTCGCCAGCACCATAATTCAAAGGCATCAATTCTTCTGTCTTCCTTATTCATTGTCTAGCTTTCATATGCATGTGAGGTGACTGAAAATACCATGGCGTGGAACAGGCACGCCTTAGTTCTCAAACTGACATCTTTGCTTATTAACGTTTTAAAGAGGTCGTTTGCAGCAGATCTGCCCAATGCAATATGTCATTTGATTTTTTGACTGTTGCTTCTATGGGCACTGATTATGAATTCAAGTAAAACAAAATTCTTGTCCACGTCAAAATTTTCTCTGTTTATCTCATTTTTTTTTTCTCATCGATCCAAATGCTTGCTCTATTCATGCCCTGTCTCCTCCAAGCCCCAGAGATCTAGCTACCTTCTCTAAATCCCTTCTGAGCATCCAGACCAGATCACACTGCTGAACATTTGATCTAAGACGACTAGACACAATCTCCTAACTTCTCCCATGTGGGCTGATTCGACCCCTCCAATAGATCAAGAGACATCAAGGTAGGTACACTAACTAACATGTCTTCTGTAATCCCCTCGGGGCCAGGCTCAAGGAGATGGTGCTGAGGCTATAACGGCAGGTTTCAAGTGCACTATGGAGCCCCAGCAGTGCATTGGTTAAGCACTCGGCTGCTAACTGAAAGGTTGGTGGTTTGAACCTACCCAGAGGCTCTGCATAAGAGCCTGGAGATCTGCTTCCATAAGGATTGTAGCCTAGGAAACCCTGTGGGATAGCTCAGCTCTGTCACATGGGGTGGCTATGAGTTAAAACAGACTTGACCACACCTAACAACAACAATAACAATTAACAGGGACCATACCATGTCTACTCTACAAATACTCAGCCACCTTGAGCAAGTTTTAAGACAATCTTGCAGGTAGATTGACTTATTCCATCAGCCTGATCTAGGATTACCTAGACTCACTTGAACACCAAGTATATTAAAAAAAAAAAAACTAGAAAGCCCATTCTAACACAGCCATGTCATTCCAACTCATTCATTTATTTATTCAAGAATTCATTTATTTAATCAACAAATATTTATCATGGACTTGCTTTGTGTAAGGTACGCTGAAAGCAAAAAAAAAAAAAAATCTTAAAGACAGATTCTGGCACATAGGAGGCACTTAATAGATTCTTCCTGAATGAATGAATAACTAATGAGAAATGAATGAGTCGTGCCAGCAGGTGCAGCAGCGGCCCTCCCATTCACTACTGTGAGCTTGCCCAAAGCACTTCTCTGGGCCTGTGTCCCAGTCTGTAAAGTGGGATGTTAATTCTTACTCCATTAGCATCCCAGGAGGCCTGGAGATCACTGATGTAAAGGGTGTTCAGGCAAAAATAAAACAAAGAGTTTTAAAAACACCAACAGACACTTTTTCTGCTCTTGTGGTCTCTGCTGCATCGTCTGCTGAATGCCTATGGTCTAATGCAATCTCGTATCAGAAGTCCTATGTGGACATTTAAACTATATTAGCACACAGTGGGCCATATTAATTATTAAAAATGGATTTAACATAATGAAGCGGTATAATCTGCCGAGAGGTTAATTTAAAACAGGCGGCAATAAAGTGTGCAAGTACAGGCTGTCACTCATAACAGAAATAATAGCAGCCAATCCGAATGAATATTTACTGTGTGCTCCAAACCCTGGCAGCACAGTGGCTAAGCGCTTGGCTACTAACCAAAAAGCTGACAGTTCAAAGCCACCCAGCAGCTCTGCAGGGGAAAGAACTGGCAATCTCCTTTCACAAAGATTGCAGTCAAGAAAACCCTACGAGGAGATTCTATTCTTTCACATGGGGTCACAATGAGTCAGAACTGACTCAACTGCACGTAACAACTATGTATCCCACCATCCCTCTGTCTGGTTGTTGTACAGTGGTGGCTTGCATGCTTCTGTGATGCTGGAAGCTATGCCAGCAAAATCTGAAATACTATAAGGGTCCCCATGGTGAACAGGTTTCAATGGCATTAGGAAGAAAGACCTGGCAATCTACAACAAAAAAATCAACCAGTGAAAACCTTATGGATCACGGCAGAACACTGTCCCGCTGACTTGCTTGCTCTGGACTCGTCATCAGGAGGGATCAATCACTGGAGGAGGAGGCCATCATGTTTGGTGAAGCAGAGAGTCTACGAGGGCCTGGGAGATCCTCAGTGAGATGGATTGGCACAAAAGCCACCGCCATGGACTCCACCATGCCAGTGATGTGAGGATGGTGCAGGACCAGACAACACTTCATTCTGTTGTACATGGGGTCACCATGAGCTGGAGTCAACTCTACGGCAGCTAACGACAACTACGAGCCAGACCCTGTCCTAACCACTACAGGATTGACTCACTGAGTTCTCACAAGAATCTTAGAGGCTAGGTACCATATGACTCTAACTGGTGTCTTACAGACGAGGAAACTGAGAGACAAGAGAGAATAAGGATGGAGAGGTTCCATAGAGACCTGAAGTCAGAGTGGGCTGAGAGAGCATGTCACTCTGGCTCCTGGATCCAAGCCCTGAGCCACTACTCAACAGCCCCTCTCAACAGAAGGGGCCTGCTGCCCATAAGCAAGAGTGACTTCTACCTGCCTGCCTACCTTTTCCGGGGGAATTCCATGGCCCATGGTACCGCACAGGGCTGATGTCCCAAGACCAATTAGTCTTGGGGACTAACCACCCTTTCCCTGTGAATTCTGTGTACCGAGCATGAACGTGCCTTACCCGCTGGGATGACGTGAAGATGGGCAGCCTGATTCCATCACATTCGTACTGGCTGACGAAGCCCCGCTCCTGCACCAGGTCCAGCACACCCTCCACGTGACTGTAGAGTCTCCTGACAATGGCTGGCCGGTGACTCTGCAGGTCACGAGCTGGGCAGCGTGAGTGTGGGTCCCAGAGTCCACGCAGCTCGAGGGGCCGGCTGTCGGCCTGGGCCTCCTGAACAGCTGCCATGAGCTGTTCACAGCCCCAAGCCCCCTTATTCCACACCGTGTCCAGGAGTCGCCTGGCCAGGTGAGAGAGGGGCTGGCCCAGGACACTAAGGCTCTCATAATCTTCCCAGGAAAGGACTTCCCAGGACAGCAGCCAGTCCAGGACACCCTCAAAGCCCTCCAGGGACCCCGAGACCAGCAGCCCCACCAGCTGGCTCCTCTTGGCCTGGAAACCCTCCTGCGTGCACATTTCACAACCTGAGGAGGAAAGCAAGGTCAGCACAGGACTTATCCAGAAGCCAGGCAGGTGGCAAGCCAGCCCCAGCCTGAGTCTGAGCCAGCCATGGTTCTCCCCTCAGACATCACCCAATCCAGCCTCCATTATACGGATGTGCGAACTGAGGTCCAGAGAGGGCAAGAAATTGGCTCAAGGCCCTGTAGGGAGTTTGAAGCTATCAGGAATTAAATCGAGATGGCCTATCTCCCTATTCATGCTTGATCCCTAGCTTAAGTTTAAAAAGACACTTTTGAGTTAATGGAATGGTGTTTCCAAAGGGATTGCAGAATTCATGCTCTTTGATGCAGGGGAAGAGGCTCTGCCATGCTGGTCTGATTCGGGCCACAGCAGCTCTCTCTCCACTAAGGCTGAGATTCATCAGGCACACGCATGGCTGTGAGAATTCATTCAACCCTCCCAACCACTCTGAAGGGGCCCTGGTGGTGCAGCAGTTAAGTGTTTGGCTGCTAACCAAAAGGTCGGCAGTTCAAATCCACCAGTTGCTCCTTGGAAATCCCATAGGGCAGTTCTATTCTGTCCTATAGGGTCACTATGAGTCAGAATCGACTCGACGGCAGTGGGTTTGGTTTGGTTTGTTTTTGTTTTTTAACCACTCTGAGGTAGGTGCTACAAGAAAAAAAACCCAAACCCATTGCTGCGGAGTCAATTCTAATTCATGGTGACCCCATATCTTACACAATAAAACTGTGCTCCATAGAGTTTTCAATTTCTGTAATCTTTATGGAAGCAGGTCACCAGGCCTTTCTGAGGGGCCACTGGGTGGGTTCGAATCACCAACCTGTAGTCGAGCACAAACAGTTTGCAGGACTCAGGGAACTTTAGGTGCTATGATCAGTCCTGTTTTACAGATGAGGAAACTGAGGCACAGAGAGGCTAAGTTGACTCGTTCAAGGGCTCAGACAAGGTGGAGCTAGGATTTGAACTTAAGCAGCATGACTCCAAACACATGCCTTTAACTACGTTATATTTGAGCTCCCCACAGGGTCCCCCCAGCCCACTCCTGCACTCTGCTACCCTGAGGGGCAGACCCAGAACATTGCTCGGCCCTCAGATCCTGGATTCTGGGACTCTGAGGGGGAAGTGACTTCTAGGAGCAGAGAAAATCTCAGCACCTGGACCTTTCTGCCACTGTCACAGGGTACAGGGACAAAGAGTTGGTGCTGTGCCCAGAGAAGATGAAAGTGAAAGCACACAGGATGGAAAACTCAAGGGAGGTCTGCTTATTTTATAAATCAGGGACATTCTGAGACACTCAAACCCTCTACGAAGCGTGCAGCAGACGCCAAGTGGCTTGGGGATTTCGCCTCTTCTTGTTGGTTGTTTATGTGTCTCCCCATGCTTGGCCCAAGACGGAGCCTAGATCTTACTCATCCTGACATCCCTGAGCCCAGCATAGGGCTGGGCCCAGCCCAGGCCTCTGGGAATGTTCACAAATCCAAAATCCACAGAGGAGGTGAGGGGCTGGAACACTGTGCGCTTCCTCATATGCTGGCCAAGGTAAACAGAAGGAGACATCTCCAACTCAGAATGCTGCCAACACATAGGCTGGAGGGCTGGTGTGGGCCTGATGGGAAAACTGAGGCAGCGAGGCTACCTGCGTGTCTGGCAGAGTGGGAGGGATGGTTTCCTCACTGCGGGGGCCACTGCAAACCAGAAACTAAAGTCGGGCTCCCTGTCCAAGCAGGCTGCCTCCCTGTGCCCACTGCGCAGCAGAGGAGCCACAAGTGGGGGTAGGGGAGGGAGAGGTGGGCAGGGCAGGAAGAGCTCTGGGCTTGGCCTGCAGTGGTTCTCAGCCAGGAACATGCACAGCCCCCACTGCCAGCCCTGCTCAGGACCTAGGGACAATACCCGTGGCCTGGAGTATACGCGTGCAGAATGTCCATATCTCTTACCCAGACGACTCCTTTTCTTTCCTGGGCACCCTCTCTCCACGATCACCCATTAAGCTTAGGGGAACATCAGGGCCAAGCTGCCCGTGGGCAGGTCTTGAGCTGGACTGACAGGCCTGGATCTGTCCACAGACCCACCACTGGGGAGACCCCGAACAGATGGACCAGAAGTCAGGGTTGGCTGGGCAACCATCCAGAATGAGGTTATTCTCAGCAGTTCTGACACAGAGGCTTGTGCATCCACCATCACCCTCGCTGAGAAACCTCACCAGCGATGTGAGACACACCCACAGATGTCCCCCGCCCCACACACCCACAGGGGGACATGCTGAGAGTCACTGGGCCTCTTCCCAAACACACCAATTTGGGGGCAGCTTACAGAGGCTCTAGCCACAACCCACTCAGGGTAGTGATGTCAGGGCTCTGTTGTCACAGTCATCAGAGACTAGAAGGGAGGGATAGGTCCTAGACATGAGGCCTGACATTCTGTCCTCCCATCAGCAGATGGAAAGTCCCATCTCTGTCCCAGCCTTCTTCCAGAAACCTCAGAGTAGGAAGAATCCCCGAGGATCAACTCAGCCAGCCCCCTGACCCCAAACAGGCATTGTCTTGTCTCATGGTAAACATCCGGGGAGGAGGACCTGACATTGTTGCAATCCTCACTAAATCAGGAAGTTCTTCATAATGTCTAGCTTAAGTTTTTCCTGCTTCCCTTTAAATTGGGAAAAGGAAAAAAGATGTTCACCCACCACTTATTTCATAAAGGCTGTCCCTAAAATCCTGTCCCTTCCCTTCCTCTCTTCAGATTAAACAAATCAGTCTATGTCCACTGTCTTCTTATTTGCTTCATTCACAACTTTGGAGTCATTACTGCCCTTCCTCAAGGAAAGTGATCACTTGCCCTTCAGTTGATTCCGACTCATGGTGAGCCCATGTGTGTGCAGTAGAAACGCTCCATGGGGTTTTCAAGACTGTGATCTTTTGGAAGCAGATTGCCAAGCCTGTCTTCCGAGGCACCTCTGGGTGGGTTTGAACTGCCGGCCTTCAGTTAACAGTCGAGCACGTAACCATTTGTGCCACCCAGGGAAAGTGAGGCTTGTGCAAAGAAAGGGCAGAGGGGCACTTTCTTGCTGGAACACAGGGTCAAGCCAAGGGAGTGGCCCTTGGGGCCCCGTCCTTGTCCCCATGCCCAGTCCTCGGCCCTGGCACTGCCATCCTTCCTGAGACCGCAATGCAGGCCTGGGTTTCTCTGGGGCCATGTGCCAGTTACAGCACTGAAATCCTAGCCCACTGCAGATGGGAGAGGAAGGGAGGGCCCGGGAAGCCCACTTCTGAGCTAGGCTGGCTCTCAGCGGGGTCCACATCTCCGCTGGGGTACTGGGCCCACCTCCTTACCTCCTCCAGACACCCTCCATTCTCTGTCCTCTTCACCCAGCTTCTCTCTCTAGAACACCATTTCTGAGTGGTCCTAGACAGACTATAATTTCTCCCATCTTAAAAGTAAAGCCCCTCGTCCTTTCAGCCACAGTCCCACCTCTCTGTCCCCTGTGCAGCAGGACTCCTAGGTAGTAGTTTGTATGACTTTTCCAAGTCCTCACCTCCCATGCATTCCGATAGATCTTTCGCCCCACCCCTTCCCCAGGCTGCTGTTGCCAAGGTCACCAGTGATGCCACCCTGCTCATGTCTCAGCCCTCTTTTCTTGCTCGCTCTGCCCAGGGTATTTGCCCAATTGTATCCTCACTAGCATCCAGGACACTCCACCCTCTGGGTTTTCCTCGCACTTCACTAGCTGCTTTTTCTCAGTCTCCTTAGCTGGATGCTAAAGTCCGGGAGAGTTGTGAATTTGTAATCTCTTCTCCAGGTATCACTGTCTCTCTAAGTGAGCTCACCTGATCTTATAGCTTTAAATATCAGCTACATGGTGATGGGAGCCCTGATGGTGCAGTGGTTAAGAGCTTGGCTGCTAACCAAAAGGTCAACAGTTTGAATCCACCAGCTCCTCCTTGGGAACCCTATGGGGCAGTTCTACTCTGTCCTATAGGATCACTATGAGTTGGAATTCACTCGATGGCAATGGGTTTGGTTGGGTTTTCATGATGATGGGCCTGGTGGTGCAGTGGGTAAGCACTCGGCTGCAGTTCGAATCCACCAGCCAGCTTTGGAAACCCTATGGGGCAGTTCTGCTCATTCGTATAGAGTCGCTGTGAGTCGGAATCAACTTGACGGCAACAGGTTTGGTTTATATGGTGATATGAGTTCCTGGGTAGTGCAAACAATTAAGTGCTTGTCTGTAAACAGGAAGATTGGTGGTTTGAGTCAACTGAGATGTGCCTCAGAAGAAAGGCCTGGTGGCCTTCCAAACAGTCACTGAAAACCCTGTGGAGCACAGTTCTACTCGGACACACACAGGGTCACCATGAGTCAGTCTACTCAACAGCAACTGGTTGGGGTTTATATAGTAATGATGCCCCGAATTTTATTTCCCGACTGCCTACTAGACATCTTCAGATAGATGTCTAATCAGTATCTCAAATTCTAAAAATACAAACCAGATTCCTGATCTCCCTCTAAAGAGCTCCTGCCACCAGCTTCCCCATCTGTTGATGGCAGCTCCAAACTTCCAGGTACTTCAAGCCAAAAACCTCGGCATCTTCCTTGACTGCACCCTTTCTCTCACACCTCATATCCTATTAACCCTAATGTCAAAAGAGATCCCAAATCTGAAAATCTGGTAATTTCTCACCACTGCTATGCTGCACCCTAAGCTCCATGGCCTCGCCTCTGAATAGCAGCTGGGGTCGCCTCGCTGGTCTTCCCCTCTGCCCTCACCGCCCTGGTCTATCCTCCCCCCCACAGCCAGGTAAACCAGCTAAACCCTAAGTTAGAGCAGCTGCCTCCCTGCTCCAGTGGCCTCCGTCATATTCAGGGTACAAAGCAACACCCTTACAGTGACCTTCCAGCCTTACACATTGGACGCCCCCTCTCCCAACCCTCTTGAACTTATTTCCTACTAATCCCCCTCCCCCACTCTGCTCCAGCCAGCCACACACACTGGCCTCCTTATTTCTAGAACAAGCCAGGCTTGCTCCCTCCCATCATGCTTCTGCCTCAGGGCCTTTGCACATGCCCTCCCTCCCCCCAGAGATCCACAGAGCTCACCCCTCACCTTCTCCAAGGCTTTGCTCAGTGGCCACTGTCTTGAAGAGGCCTTCCCCAACTACGCTATCTAAAACTGCAATATCCAAGCCCAGCACCTCCTGACCCTCTTTCCTGCTTTGTTTTCTCCGTAGGACTTCTCACCACCTGACACACTATGTATGGACTTATTTGATCGTTGCCTGACACACTCCTGGAATGTGAACTCCGCGAGGAACGGGGAGTTTTGTCTGTGTGCTTCATTGCTATATCCCCCATGTCTCATTCAGTGCATCAATAAGGATTTTTTGAATGAATGGGTGACTTTACTTTGCAAGGTTCCAGGAGGCAGAGGTGGGACCCAGGTGGAAGCCGCACCCTGCAGATTTTGGCTAAATGTCAGGAGAGCCGCAGGACTCAGAAAAGGCACCTTGTAAGTAGGGAGCTCCCCGCCACCGGCATGTGCCACAGAGGCTGGGCCAGCACTCAGCTGGGATTCTGCACTTGGTGGGCGGGGCTGGAGGCCACAGTGAGCTAAGGTCCTTTCTGCCTCAGATCCCAATACACCAAGAGGCAAAGGGGCCTTGAGTGACCAGCAAACCAGCAGAGTGATAGGAGAAGGGTCGTGGGAGTGCCTCTCCAGTCTCTTTCACCAAGGGCCAAGTTAGGGGTACAGTAGCAGTGCTGGGGAAGGCTTTTGCCCTCTGTGCAACAAGGACCTTGGAGGAGGCTAGGCCACAGCCCATGGGGAGACAGAAGCTTTGGGCAGGGAGATGTCACAGGGCTGGGAGACAGCAAGAGAGGCAAGGGCAGACTCAGAGCCAGGGGTCCAGCTGCCAGCCCTCCTCCAGCTAAGGGAGACCCTCCCCAGGGGAGCTGGGGAGGCTTTTTTAGTTTGTGGGAAAGCTGGTAGGACCGGATGGCTGCTCCACCAACACAGCGGCAGAGGGGAGGGCATATGGCAGAGGGGAGGGCTCTGGACAAGCCTGGAGTGGGCCTGTCTGGGCAGGGGTGGGGGATGAACTGGGGTCTCACACCCACGGAAGAGGGTGGGGCAGAGGACGCAGGGACTCTTACGAGAACTAAAGAGCCCAAGGAGGTGTTAGGGAGCAGCTAGGCAGACTCACAAACACTCACAGGCTTGGTAAAGTTGGGGAAACTGAGGCCCAGAAAGAGGAAAGGACTGGGCAAAGAGTGGCCCCCACTGAGACCTGAAGCTGTTTCTGATTCCCATACCCAAGCGGGGCCCTGTGCCTGTGGCCTTCACATCCTCCCGCCCACCAACCACGCGACTCCCCAAGTCAGCTGCTCCCCTAATCTCAAAGGTTCCTGGGGGCTCTCGGACGTCCTCTGTAGCCGCAGACCGCCTGGGGGCTCCCCGCCCTGGAGACGCCTCCTTTCCTTCCGCCCTCCATCTACTCCTCAGAGCTCACCAAGGGGAAACCG
The DNA here is from genome assembly GCF_030014295.1 of Loxodonta africana. Lineage (NCBI taxonomy): Eukaryota > Metazoa > Chordata > Mammalia > Proboscidea > Elephantidae > Loxodonta > Loxodonta africana. The sequence goes on from NC_087362.1 coordinate 66,794,169, forward strand.
AGGCAGCCCCTCTACAAACCCAAAGGCTGGGACGGCTCTGGAGCCAGGTGTCAGACTCGGGAGGCGGGATCCTCGGCGCCCACCGCCTCCCCGCCGCCCAGGTGTTGGGCGCAGGTGCGCAGGTAGCGCGCCCTGAGCCAGCACTCACCGCAAAGCCGCCGGTGCCCGGTTCCTCGACCCCGGCCTGGGCCACGATTCCGGCTTCGGTTCGGGCTCAGGCTGCGCGGGCGCCCGGCTCCGCCCCTGCGCTCCCCACTCCGCCCTCCTCGGCCCGAGCGGGCCGCACCCCCTGGGAGTGCCCGCCTCCCCGCCGGCAGGAGCTCACCTAGGCTGGGTGACTGACACCGGCTGGGAGAGCCGGCCAGCGTGTATCTCTCTTCCGTCACATTTGAACTAGGAGACGGACGAGGGAGTCTTGGAACACCCCTCCAACGCGCGCGCACCCACACACATACACAGTCTCACAAATGCAGTCACACACACACTCTCCCCCCACACAGAAACACACTGTCCCACACACTCGCTTACACACTCTTACAAACACATAGTCACACACACTCGCCCACACACACTGCCTCTCTCTCTCTCACACACACACACACACACACACACACACACACACACACACAGTGGTATCCTGTGAAATGAAAAGCTGTTGGTGTCAGTATTAATCAGTGCACCTTCAGGCGGTCAGTAAGTCCAAAGGAAAGAAGAGTCAGTAAGTCCACAGCCATCTAAAGCCTTAAAATTGCAAAGCTCAGTTCCCTGAACAGCGTTTCCGGAGTGTGATGGGTTACATGTTAGGTGACCCTGAGCCAGGCATGACATAGAAAGGAGTCATGTGACGGTGAAGTTCCTCTTTTTTCATTTTTCTTTCCATCTTTCTGTTTAAGTCCAGGAGAGACATCTCCGTTTAGTGCTCCTTGTCTAACACTGTCTAGTCTCCTCCACTGGCCGCAATATCTGACTAGAATTTGATACCGCGGATTTGTTTTCATTAACTGTTTCTCAGAGCAAGTGACCTGGTTTTCCACTTAAGGTATTAATATAAAAGTTCCTTTAAAAACACGTGCATTTGCCCGGCTACCACCCATGACCATCCTGACAGGGAACACAACAGAGAGTCCCTGACGGAGCAAGAGAAAAGTGGATGCAGAACTCAAGTTCTAGTAAAAAGAACAGACTTAATGGTCTGATTGAGACTGGAGGGACCCCAGAAGACATGGCCCCAGGACTTTCTGATAGCCCCAAACTAAAATCACTCCAGAAGCCAACTCTTCAGACAAAGATTAGACTGGACTATAAGACATAAAATGATATCTGTGAAGTGCATGCTTCTTAGCTCAAATACTTACATGAGACTAAGTGGGCAGTTCCTGTCTGGAGGCGAGATGAGAAAGCAGAAATGGACAGGAGCTGACTGAATGGACAGGAGCTGACTGAATGGACACGGGAAATACAGGGTGGGAAAGAGGAGTATGGTGGCACATTACAGGGAGAGCAACTAGGGTCACATAACAATGTATGTATAAATTTTGTATGAGAAACTAACTTGAACTGTAAACTTTCATTTAAAGCACAATTAAAAAAAACATGCATTTGGATTTGTAAAAAATGTGAAGTCGATTTAAAGAAATATAATGGAGACAACTAATTTTACAGAGTGTTTACTAGGTGCCAGGCTTTAGTACAAGTATTTATGTATTATATGAATACATAGTTGTTGTTTTAGGTACTGTCTAGTCGGTTCCAACTCATAGCGACCCTACATACAACCAAACGAAGCACTGCCCGGTCCTGTGCCATCCTCACAATCGTTGTTATGCTTGAGCCCATTGTTGCAGCCACTGTGTCAATCCATCTGGTTGAGGGCCTTCCTCTTTTTCGCTGACCCTCTACTTTACCAAGCATGATGTCCTTCTCCAGGGGATGGTCCGTACTGATAACACGTCCAAAGTATGTGAGATGAAGTCTCTCCACCCTTGCTTCTGAGGAGCATTCTGGCTGTACTTCTTCCAAGACAACCATTAGGGAAAAGTAAATCAAAACCACAACGAAATACTACTTGCCCCACTAAGATGACTATAATCAAAAAGGCAGGTAATAGCAAGTGTTGGCGAGGATGTGGAGAAATTGAAACCCTTCTGTGTTGCTGGTGGGAATGTAAAATGGTACAGTTGCTGTACAAAACAGTTTAGCAATTCCTCAAAAAGTCGAATACAGAGTTCCCGTACAACTGAGAGATTCACTCCTAAGTGTATACTCAAGGGAATTAAATACATGTTCACTCAAAAACTTGTACAGGAATGTTCATAGCAGAATTATACTTAATATCAGAAAGTTGGAAGCAACTCAAATCTCCATCAACTGATGAATGGATAAACAAAAGGTGGTATATCCATACAGTGGAATACTATTCAGCCATAAAAAAGGAATGAAGTACTGATACACACTACAACATGGATGAACCTTGAAAACATTAAAAGAAAAAAAAATTTTTTTTTTCTTACACTGAGTAAAAGATACCAGACACATAAGGCCACATATTCTATGTTTCCACTTATATTAAATGTCCAGGTTAGGCAAACCCATAGAGACAGAAAATAGATTAGTGGTTGCCAGAAGATGAGGGTAGTGGGAGTAGGGGGTGACAGCTAATGGGTACAGGGCTTCTTTTTCATGTGATGAAAATATTCTGCAGGTAGTTAATGGTGATGGTTTCACAACCTTGTGGATCCACTAAAAACCACTGAATCGTACGCTTTGAAAAGGTGAACTTTATGGCATATGAATTCTAGCTCCATAAAAAAAGTGGGTTGTCCACCAGGATCAAAGGAGAATGAAAAACACCAAGGTCACACGATAACCATGAGCCCAAGAGACAGAAACGGCCACATGAACCAGAGACTTACATCATCCTGAGACCAGAAGAACTAGATGGTGCCCGGCCACAACCAATGACTGCCCTGACAGGGAGCACAACAGAGAACCCCTGAGGGAGCAGGAGATCAGTGGGATGCAGACCCCAAATTCTCATAAAAAGACCAGACTTAATGGTCTGACTGAGACTGGAGGAATCCCGGCAGCCAAGGTCCCCAGACCTTCTGTTGGCACAGGACAGGAACCATTCCCGAAGACAACTCATCAGACATGGAAGGGACTGGTCAGCGGGTGGGAGAGAGATGCTGATGAAGAGTGAGCTACTTGTATCAGGTGGACACTTGAGACTGTGTTGGCATCTCCTGTCTGGAGGGGAGATAGGAGGGTAGAGAGGGTTAGAAACTGGCAAAATTGTCACGAAAGGAGAGACTGGAAGGGCTGACTCATTAGGGGGAGATCTCGTAAGTGGGAGTATGGAGTAAGGTGTATATAAGCTTATATGTGACAGACTGACTTGGTTTGTAAACGTTCACTTAAAGCTCAATAAAAATTATTAAAAAAAAAAAAGTGGATTGTAAAGTGTTTCGTGTAGTATGCTCCTATTATGTTATCTGTAACATAAACCTATTAATATATGCATTGAAAAATCCAAAAGATTATCCTTTCAAATTCATGGTTGGGTTGTAAGTGGATTTTTTAGCTTTTTATTGTTGTTGTTAACCTGTATTTTATGCTTAACCTGTGTATAGGCATACACCGTTATTGTTGTTGTTGTTAGTTGCTATTGAGTCAATGCTGGCTCACAGCGACCCCATTTGTGCAGAGTAGAACTGCTCCATAGGGTTTTCAAGGCTGTGACCTTTTGGAAGCAGTTCACCTGGCCTGTCTTCCAAGGCAACTCTGGGTGGGTTCAAACTGCCAACATTTCTGCTAGTTGAGCACTTAACTGTTCGTGCCACCCAGCGCCTCCAAGCATGTGTTACTTGCAAAATAATAATCTTCAGAAAGCTTTCTCTTCAATGAGCTAAGGAGCATCTCCCTGGCTGCAGAGCCCTATCCTAGAGATGGCAATTGGGATCCTAGTGACTTTTCTGCCCACAGGTTCTCTGCCCTGGGTACCGGGGGGACAAAGCCTCCGGGCCTGGGCCTTTCCTCTTCTAGGGAAATCTTCTAGGTTGTGACATTTAAAACTCTCCGGGGCGGGGTGGGGGGAGGGTTGGCAGAGGAGCAGGTTTGCCGGCTACCTGTGCACGAGAGCTGCCCCCAGGAGCCAGGACTGTTTCCAGCAGACCCAGGCCCAGAGCCAGCTGCTGCCAACCCAGAAGGTGACCCCAGGCTTGCACTAGGTGACTGTCTCTCTGCCGGTCTCCTGTTCCAGGCAGCCCAGAACAGGCCCCTCCCCACCCACCAGAGTCCAAACTCCTGTACAACCAGGCCCAAATGAGTGAATTTGGGGATGATCTTCCCACTACCCACTCTCAGCCACACCAGCTTCCTTACGGCTCTTGGTATCCCTACCTCCGTGCTTCTACTTGCTCTGTGCCCCAATGGGAGGCAACAGTTGGAAACAGAATGGATTTGGGACTCAAGCAAACCTGGATTTAAATCTCAGTTCTGCCACTTAGCTGTTTGCCCTTGGGCACATTATTTAAGCTCTCTTGGCCTCAGTTTCCATACGGTTAGGAGGGAATAAAAATTCAACATCTTAGATATTGTTATTTATGAGGAGTATATATATATATATATATATATTTTAGAACCTGCCATATTTCCTGGCACATACACCAAAACCAAACCTGCTGTTGTCAAGCCAACTCGTGGTGCCCCAGTGTGTTACAGAGTAGAACTGCTCCGTAAGGTTTTCTTGGCTGTTTTTTTAATCTTTTCTGGAAGCAGATCACCAGGCCTTTCTTCCACAGTGCCAGTGGGTGGGTTCACGAAGTGAGCACTAGGAAGTCAAAAGGCAAAAACCAGTTGCTATTCAGTCAATTCTGAATCACGGAGACCCCATCTGTGTCAGAGCAAAATTGCGGCCTAGTGGTGAAGGGCTGCGACTGCTAACCAAGAGAGTGCAGTTCACATCCGCCAGGCACTCATGGAAACTCTGTGGGGCAGCTCTACTCTGTCCTATACGGTCGCTATGAGTCGGAACCGACTCGACGGCACTGGGTAGTGGGTTAAGGTTTTCAATGGCTGATTTTCTGGAAGGAGATCACCAGGCCTCTCTTCTGAGCTACCTCTGGGTGGACTCGAACCTCCAACCTTTTGGTTAGCAGTTGAGTGTGTTAATCATGCGCACCACCCAGGGACTGTTGTTGTTATTAGTTGCCGTCAAGTCGATTCTGACTCATAGCGATCCCACTCAATAATATGAATAAATTAGCATTTATTGATCATCTACTGTATTCCAGGCACTGTACATCCATTCCTCACATACTCCTCACAACACCTTTACGGAATGCTTAGGTGCAGGAGGGCCTTTAATTTAACCTCATGTTGCAATTAGGGAAACTGAAATTGAGAGTGTGGTAGTGATCTGCCCAGGATCACACAGTGGCCACTTGTCGCCCAAATGGCCTCTTCTCTGCATCCACTCACTCATTCGCTCAACACTTGCTTACTGAGCACCTGCTGCGTGCAGGCACTGTGCTAGGGGATGGGGGTGGTGTGCCAATGTCCCTGCCATCGTGGTGTTTGATACAGGCAACAAACAAGTAAACAAAACAATGATAACTCTCCGAAGAGGGGTCAGGGAGAAGGCCGCAGGGAGGAGAGACATTGAAGCTGACCCGAAAGAGTGAGAAAGCGACAGCCCTGGAAAGAACGGAAGGAATCGCAAGGACAGAGCCCAGAGGTGTGCTCGAGGGGGAGAAAGTGGTTTAGGAGGGCTGGTTGTAGCAGTGATGCTGGGAGCGGTGAAAATAAGGTCAGCAAGGGAGGTGAGTGGCAAATCAAGGAGGCCTTTAGGCCCCAGTGAGGTGTTGGGGTTTCCTCTGAAGGTCACGGGAAGCTACTGAATGGTCCAAGCATGGGAGAGACGTGCTCTGACCTTGATTCTAGAAGAGGCACCTGAACTCTCAGATACCAGCATTCCCCTTCCTGACTCCCCAGTGGCCCTGCTCACCACCTGGGTTCAGTGCTGCACTGGGGGATGCCCACTCCTGTGCCCTCTCTCGATGGCAGCAGCCCTTGCCTGCTTTCCTCCACCGTGTGGACCTGTGTGCTGTAGAGGGCACAAGAAGTTACAAGCTGCACAAGTTGTCCACCACTCTGGAACAATGTGGTGTGATCTAGCACAGTCGAAGCTATTCATGCTCTAAGATCCATCAACTTCAACCTCAGAGAAAACACATGCCCTTAGATGCCCAGAGGGTGGCTAAGCATGGCATCTGGTCACTCTGGTCCTACCACGTCCTTTCTCCACAAGCTAGACACCCCCTCCATGTCAGGGGGTTTCCACAGAGGATCTCCTGCCCCCAGAAGAGGAAGCAGAGCCTACCACATGTTCTTCCCCTATGCTTGCTGGCTGCCGGGTGAAGGGGTCACACCAGGCATAGGGCTACAGAGAAGGGCTACAAGTCTCTCCTGGTGTCTCACAGATTCCAGGTCTGCACAGGGCAGGGCAGAGAGTGGGAGAGAAAGTAGGAAAGCTGCAGAACGCTACCCAGAGAGAAGAGAGACAGGGCATTCCAGCCTCGTTGTACACAATGCTAGGCCGTCTGTGACGAAAAGGCAAGTAAGACACTCCCGCTGCACACAAGTGGCTCACCGCTAGCAGGCCAGAGGCACACTATTCATGGTATTCGCCCTGAGCACTGCCCAGAAACAAACTCTTAAGTATGTGGATACTCCTTACGACAGCGATGGCACTGCAGAGCAATGGGATTGGATGGTCATTTCAATAGAAAAGGTCACTAGGTAAGCACGGGGTAGGATTGGAACTCCTACCTCACACCATACACAAAAATCTACTCTAAGTGCATTATTATAGAGCCCAAAATGAGAAAGGCAAAACTATAAAGCTTTTTGCATAGCAGTGATAGCCAGTATTTTTACAGCACTTAATATATACCCATAGAGTCACTATGAGTCGAAATCAACCCGATGGCAATGGGTTTGGTTTGGTTTTTTGGTCATGTATACCAGCAACGCTCTAAGTGCTTTGCACATCTTGACTCATCTAAAGCCTCACAAGCTCCTATGAGGTTGAGGAGGGGCAAATAAAGGAGAAATTGCCATGACTTTGAGGTATGGTCCTGGCCATAAAGGAAAAGATTGATATGTTTGAATACTTTAAAGTTACAATTCCTTTTCATCAAAAGACCCCATTAAGAGAGTGCACATAAACCTCAAGATGGAAAAGAATATTGAGAAGTGCAAATACCCAAATGAATACACAAAAAAATCTACAAACCATCAAGAAAAGAATCCAATGAGCAATGGACTTGTTCAAGACATTTCACCCAAGAGAGTGGATATAAGGGTGGCAAACAAGCACCTGAAAAGACACCCAAGATCATCACTCATTAGAGAAATGCAACTTCAAACCATGATTTGTGTCATGAATTGAATTATGTCCCCCCAAAAATGTGCACGTCAATTTGGCTGGGCCATGATTCCCAGTATTATATGATTTTCCTATGTGTTGTAAATCCTGCCTCTATGGTGTTAATGAGGGAGGATGGGTGGCAGTTGTGTTAGTGAGGCAGGACTCGACCTACAAGATTGGATTGTGTCTTGAGGCAATCTCTTGAGATTTAAAAAAAAAAAAAAGAAGCGAGCAGAGAGATGGGGGGACCTCATACCACCAAGAAAGCAATGCTGGGAGCAGAGCGTGTCTGTTGTACCAGGGGTCCCTGCTCAGAGAAACTCCTAGTCTAGGGGAAGATTGATGAGAAGGCCAACAGAGAGAGAAAGCCTTGCCCTGGAGCTGACGCCCTGAATTTGGACTTTTAGCCTACTTTACTGTGAGGAAATAAATTTCTCTTTGTTAAAGCCATCCACTTGTGGTATTTCTGTTATAGCAGCACTAGATGACTAAGACAATGAGATACCATTGCACATCCAAAGAGAATGGCTGCAACAAAAAAATACTGGTAATACCACGTGTCGGTAAAGATGCAGAGTAACTGGGCCTCTCACTGCTGGTAGGAAGGCAAAGTAATACAGCCAGTCTGGAAAACAGTGTGGCATAATCTAGTACAGCCGAAGCCATTCATGGTCCAAGATCCATCCATTTTGCCTTGGGAGATATGTAAAGATATTTCCAGCAGCATTAATCATGATGGCCAAAACCGGGCTGTCACCCAAACGTGCATCAAAAAAAAAAAAAAAAAAAAGATTAAGTAGTGATATCTTCAGATAATGTAACAACCTAACAGTAAAAATGAACAAACTCCAGCTACACAAATAGTATTAACGAATCTTATAAGCATAGTGTTGAATGAAAGAAGCAAGACACCAAAGAGCACCAACAGCATGCATGACTCAGGGAATATAAAATTTAAAAACAAGAAAAGGTAAACTCTACTGTTGTGGAATATATTCATAGGTGGTAAATTTATAAAGAAAAGCAAGGAGGTGACTCCCACAAAAATCGGGAGTGTGATTACCTCTAATGGGGAGGGATCGATCATGCTTGGGAAGAGACACATTGTTATGGATTGAATTGGTCCCTCCAAAATGTGTATCAACTTGGCTAGGACATGATTCCCAATATTGTGTGGTTGTCCACCATTTTGTGATCTGATGTGATCATCCTATGTGTTGTAAATTCTAACCCCTATGATGTTAATGAGGTAGGATTAGAGGCAGTTATGTCAACGAGGCAGGACACAATCTACAGGATGAGGTTGTATCCTGAGTTAATCTCTTTTGAGATATAAAAGAGAGAATCAAGCAGAGAGGAGAGGGACTTCATACCACCAAGAAAGAGCACCGGAAGCAAAGCGCATCAAAGTCCCTATGCCAAGAAGCTCCTAGACCAGGGTAAGATTGATGACAAGGACCTTCCCCCAGAGCCTACACAGAGAGGAAGCCTTCCCCTAAAGCCAACACAGAGAGGAAGCCTTCCCCTAAAGCTGGCACCCTGAATTTGGACTTTCAGCCTCTGAAACTGTGAGCGAATAAATTCGTGTTTGTTAAAGCCATCCACTTGTGGTATTCCTGTTTTAACAGCACTAGATAACTAAGACAGAATTTGGTACCAGGAGAATGGGGCACTGCTCTAACAGGTACCTAAAATGTGGAGGTGGATTGGAAACTGTGACTGGGTAGGGCCTGGAAGAGTTTTAAAGCGTCTAATAGTAAAAGCCTAGATTGCCCTGAAGAGACTGTGGGTGGAATTATGGACATCAAAGACAATTCTGCTGAGGGCTCAGAAGGAAGCAAAGAGAGCTGTAACCCCAGAGATGGCACAGACGATGAGAAACGGCAGAGAAACGGCAGAGAAATGGCAGCAGCAGAATGAGGAAACTGGCAAGAGATGGTGTGGGAACCAACCTAGGGAGCAAGAGAGGTGAGGGCTTTCAGGCTGGAGGCTTTCTGGCAGAATAGGGTGTGTCGTGGATTGAATTGTGTCCCCCAAGAATATGTGTCAACTTGGTTAAGCCATGATTCCCAGTATTCTGTGGTTGTCCTCCATTTTGTGATTGTAATTCTATGTTGGGTGGGATTATAACAGCCTTACTAAGGTCATATCCCTGATCCAATGTAAAGGGAGTTTCTCTGGGGTGTGGCCTGCACCACTTTTTATCCTACAAGAGATAAAAGGAAAGGGAAGCAAGCAGGGAGCGGGGACCTCATACCACCGAGAAAGCAGTGCCAGGAGCAGAGTACGTCCTTTGGACCCAGGTTTCCTGTGTGGAGAAGCTCCTAATTTAGGGGAAGATTGAGGACAAGGGCCTTCCTCCAGAGCCCACAGATAGAGAAAGCCTCCCCCTGGAGTTTATGCCCTGAATTTAGACTTCTAGCCTACTTCACTGTGAGGAAATAAGTTTCTCTTTGTTAAAGCCATCCACTTGTAGTATTTCTGTTACAGCAGCACAAGAAGACTGAGACAGAATTCGATATCTAGAGAGTGGGGTACTGCTCTAACAGATACCTAAAATGTGGAAGGAATTTTGAAACTGTGAATGGATAGAAGACTCACAAGGAAGTGAGGAGAGCTTTTAACACCAGAGAAGGCACAGTTGGTGAGAAACAGCAACAGAGGACCTGCAGCAGAACCAGGAGACCTGCACCAGATAGCACTAGAGCCGACCCACAGAGCAAGAGAGTTAAGTGCCTTCCAGTTGAAGCTTATTGGAGGAGTGGGGTGCCTCCGGGCACTTATCGGTGGAGCTGCAGAGCTTTGGAATGCTTGCCCCAGCAGGCCAGATGCAGGCATGAGGCCCAAGGGCCAAGAGACCAGGAACACGGAAAGATGAGCTGCCTCAATCTCAAAAGGTATGGCCACGACCTCTGGGCTTTCAAAGGGTGGAACCACGGCCTCTGATGTTTCTAAGGGGGGGAGTCGACACTCAGGTGGACTAGGAGAATAGTACACCTAAAGCCAAGGGAGCAGAGTAGCCGTCCCAGTGAGCTTGAAAGGCAGAGCTGAAGCCCAGGGCCGAAGAGCCTGCACTCAGAATCTGGAAAGTATGGCCAACACCTAGAGTCTGGAGGGCAGGACTACTGTGTGAATGGTCTCAGAGAACAGAGGATTATTTTCAAGCCTTGAGGGCTAATGTAATATGTTCTGCTGACTTGCTTGGTGCCTGTTACGCCTTCTTTCCCTCCAATTTTTCCCACTTCTAATGGAAATGTCTAGTTTGTGCCTTCCTTCCTGTTCTACCATTGTACTTTGGAAGCACTTAACTTGTAATCTAGATTTCACAGATGAAGAGGAATTTTTGAATTTTGGACTTGCAGCTGATTTAAGACTTTTGCTATGGTACAATGGGGTGAATGTGTTTTACATGTGGTAAGGACATGAATTTGGGGGGCCAAAGTGTGGAGTGTCATGGATTGAATTGTGTCCCCCCAAAATATGTGTCAACTTGGTTAGGCCATGATTTCCAGTATTGTGTGGTTGTCCTCCATTTTGTGATTGTAATTTTATATTAAAGAGGATTAGGGTGGGATTTTATAACACCCTTACGAAGGTCACATCCCTGAACCAATGTAAAGGGAGTTTCCCTAGGGCGTGGCCTGCACCACCTTTTATCTTATAAGAGATAGAAAGAAAGGGAAGTGAGCAGAGAGTAGGGACCTCATACCACCAAGAAAGCAGTGCCAGGAGCACAGAGCGTCCTGCTCCTGGTCCAAGAGAAGGTGACAAAGTTTTCCCCTGGAGCTGACCTCCTAAATTTAGACTTCTAGCCTACTTTACCACAAGGAAATAAATTTCTTTGTTAAAGCCATCCACTTATGGTATTTGTGTTATAGCAGCACTAGATGACTAAGACAGCATGCCTCCAGGCACTTATCAGCAAAGCTAGGCTTGCCGACCCACAGGGCAAGAGAACTGAGTGCCTCTCAGCTCAGGTTTACTGGCGGAGCGGGTGCTTCCTGGTACTTACTGGTGGGGCTAAAGAGCTTTGTAACACTTTCGGAGCAGGGCAGATGTTTGGCTAGCCCAAGAGCCAGGAGCACCTGAGAGGCTGAGGGGCCAAGGGGCCAAAGAACCAGGAAGCAGAAGCTGAAGAGTCAAAGGGCACAGGAAGCAGAGCTGCTTCTGTCTCAAAATGTAGGGCCACAACCTTTGGAATATCAAAGGGTAAAACCACAGCTTGCTGAGACTCACAGGTGGAGCCACGGCCTCCTAGGTTTCAAAGAGTCAGATCTTCACCAACTCAGTTCCGGAGTATGGGGCTGCCTTTTACAAGTGCCGGTGGGATGGGGCCAGATGCACTGCCCAAAGCTGAAGAGGCAGGGCTGCCATGCACAAGGGGCCAAAGAATGGGGCCTGCTGGGGCCAAGAAGGTAAGATTACCACTCAGATGGACTAGGAGAATTGGGCCACCCAAAGCTGAGGGAGCAGAATGCCATTCCACTGGGCCTTTAAGGCTGAGCTGAAGCCCAGGTCCGAGGGGCTTCCACCCAGTGTCCTGAGAGTGTGGCCAACACTCACGAGTATGGAGGGCAAGGCCATTGCCTAAATGGTCTCAGAAACAGAGGATTATTTTCAGACCTTGAGGGCTAATGTAATGTGTTCTGTTGACTTGCTTGGCTACTATTACCCCTTCTTTCTCTTCAATTTCTCCCATTTGTAATAGAAATGTCTACTTTGTGCCCGTTCCACCATTTTATCTTTGAAGCAGTTAACTTGTATTCTAGATTTCACAGATGAAGAGGAATTTTGCAGAAGATTTTACACTTGAGTTGATATTTCACTTTTGGGATGATATAATGGGGTTAATATGTTTTACACGTGGCAAGGACATGAATTTTGGGGGACCAAAGGGTGGTATGTTATGGATTGAATTGTGCCCCCCAAAATGTGTATCAACTTGGCTAAGCCATGATTCCCAGTGTTGTGTGATTGTCTGCCATTTTGTGATGTGATGTGATTATCTTACGTGTTGTAAATCCTAACTTCTATAATAGAACGAACAAATCTGTCTTGGAAGAAGTACAGCCGGAATGCTTATTAGAAGCAAGGATGGCAAGACTTCTCACATAGTTTGGATATGTTATCAGGAGGAACCAGCCCCTAGAGAAGGACATCATGCTTGGTAAAGTAGAGAGGGTCAGCGAAAAAGATGAAGACCCTCAACAAGATGGACTGACACAGTGGCTGCAACAATGGGCTCAAGCATAACAACGATTATGAGGATGGCACAAGACTGGGCACTGTTTTGTTCCGTCGTGCATAGGGTCGCTATGAGTCAGAACCGAACCGACTAGACGGCACCTAACAACAACAATAAGATGTTAATGAAGCAGAATTAGAGGCAATGTCGTTAACGAGGCAGGAATCAATCTACAGGATTAAGTTGTGTCTTGAGTCAATCTCTTTTGAGAAATAAAAGAGACAATCGAGCAGAGAGGAGAGGGACCTCATACCACCAAGAAAGAAGCACAGGGAGTGGAGTGTGTCCTTTGGACCTGGGGTCCCTGCACTGACAAGGACCTCCCCCCAGAGCCGACAGAGAGAAAGCCTTCCCCTAGAACAGGCATCCTGAACTTGGACTTCTAGCCTCTGAAACAGTGAGAGAATAAATTTCTGTTTGTTAAAGCCACCCACTTGTGGTATTCCTGTTACAGCAGCACTAGATCGCTAAGACACACATGGTAGACTGACGAGGCTCTCTTTCTTTCCTGTCCCAGCTTCTTGTCCTCAATCAACAGGCCATAAGTTCTGGTGGCTGGGAATTGCATCACTGCTCAGGGGTTTAGCTCCCTGGGTACTTCCTGTTGGTAGTGTTGGATGCAGTCTTGCCCAGAGAATGGGCAACAAACAGGGAGCTGTGATCCCACCCTCTACCCTTCCACTTAAGGTGCTGGCTTTGCATCCCATCAGGTCTGTTCTTCAACCCTCAGTTTCCCTATCTGTTAATAGAGGATGATGGCCCCAGCATGCCTATCTCACAGGGTGGGACATTGAATGCTGAAGGGCCTTGGGAGCTGCTGCCCAAATGCCAAAGATTGTCTAGGACTCTGAAGGACAACCAGGCTGCTACAAGACCCCCAGAAGTGAGGCAGGGCAAGACCCCCGGGACACCCCTGCCGCACCGCCCTGCAGCAGCTGTAGGAGGAAAGGGTGCAGCAAGCTCTCTGTTAAGTTCACCCACCACCTCTCACCAGCCAATGGGCTAGGGCGACCAGGAGCAGGTCACATACCCCATTTCCTGTTTTCAAACAGGAAACTTAGTGAAGCTGCAGCCACTCGTCTGCTCCTAGGGGCTTGGCACGACTCACAGAAAGGGACAATGTGATACCCCTCCCGGACCCCTGGACACACGCAGGGCCACAGGCCTCAGGTCAGTGTTTGATTCCAAGCTGGGTCGGCCTCTGCCCCCTGTGGCCTGAGTCCTCTCCTACCGTGTGCCTCCTCAGTACCTGGTGGGGGCAGGGCGGGTCACGGCCTCTATGTGTGGGACTCTCGTTAGACAGCGGGGCACAGCTATGTGTGGGACTCAAGTTAGAGAGTGGGGTACTGTCCCTCCAACGCTTCAATCCCATTGAAAATGTCAGAAAATTCCGCAATCCCTCTTAGGCCTGGGAAACAAGTCACAACACCTATGTTTCTCAAAAAGTGGTGCCAGGGAACCCCTGTATCTATCAGCCTAGCCCTGGGACACTAGTAAAAAATGCAGAATCCAGGGCCCACCCCCAACCTGCTAACGCCCCTGTATCTGCCCCCTACTAGGGGGTTCTGATGCACTCTCCCATTTTCTAGCCCCTGACCTTGGCAAGGGCTTCTCAGTTGAGCGTCAAGGTGTCCTTGGTGCCATCCTTTCCCCACTGGGGCAGCTGGCACATCCGGTATCCTGGGGCCTCCTCTCGGTCCACCCCTCTGAGTAGACGAAAAGCCTCTGTAGCCCTCAGAAGGGAAGCATGGGCTTTGGAGGCCACCCTGTCTGCCCATCAGGACTGGGATGGGGCAGGGCTCCCGGGGGTTAGGCAAGGTGAAGCAGGAGGGGAATCACTGTGCTGAGTGGTAGAGGGGCTAGGAAGCTGCTCTGTCTCCTGGATCAAGTGCAGACCCCCAAGCCAACAGCACCAACATGTGCAGTATTTTGTTGGGACATCTAGAAATCTTTGCTAAAAAGGGTATAGAGGAAGGAGAGAAGGGCCCATGTGTGCCTGTCCCAAAGAGCTTTTAGAGGTACAGAATTGTTTTCCCCATTTCACAGATGAGAAAACCAAGGCCTGGGGAGGGATAGGAAGTTCCCAAGACCCTGTGAGGGGCACCAATACACGACGGTTTCCCTCCTGCTCCTTGTTAAATGGACATGTAAGAGAGCTGGCCTTGGCTGCTGAATTTGTATATTCTAAGCCTTGGGTTCATGATCGGCCTTCCCACATCTCTGCTAGAGTGTCCAGCCAAGGCCATCATTTCTGGGGTCTTACAGGGCAGGCTCTCTGGGCAAACAGTGTCCTGCTTCTGACCTGGCGCCAGCTGCCTGATCATGGAAGCAGAGCTGGAAGGGCTGGTATTATTGAGTCCAATGCCACCCACCATCACCCATTTTACAGATAAGTTGACTGAAGCAAGTGCGTAGGAGTGCCCCCAGGAAACGTTGGGCCACCAAGAATTCATTAGACAAGAGAGCACGTGGTCCACACAGCATCTTGCCTGGGCACCTACCAGAACATAGGGAATCTGTCCCTAGCCTTCCATCACCAGCAGGACCAGGCTTGTGGCCACACTTTGCGGGTAAGAAAACTAATACCTAGAGATATTAAATAGCTTGCCTGAGGGCCAGTGGTCATCAGGATGGAAGGCTAGGTATCCAACTTCTTCGGGGGAGATGAGAGATAAATGAAGTATCTTCTACAGTCAGGGAAATAATCACCCTCTGAATCACGCCCAGCTCCAGGCCATACCCCCGCTTCTTACCCGGTTTTCCCATCTGTCAAAGGTGAGGTTGGATGGAGGGCCACCATTCTCATTGGGCAGCTGCACAGAGCCACCTAGAGAATGCCCCAGGGTTCCTGTCACCACACGCAAGCAAGAGATCCTGACCCCAGTTGACCTCACCTCTCCCCAGGCCAGGCCAACTCCAGGAGGCCCACACCCTGGATCGAGGCACAGGCTCTGGCCACACCCAGGGACTAGACAGGGCTGTGTGGGCAGCAGGTGTTTTGCCTCTCTCTAGACAAGAGTCAGCATAGGGGTTCAGCATCAGGGCCTGGAACCCAACAGACTGGAGTTCAGGCCCAGCTGTGCACCAGGTGCCCACTTGTGGCCTCCTTGGATCCTCTCAGGAAGGGTGTGAGGTAACTTGATCCTCCTTATTTAAAATTTCCGTGCTGAAGCAGTATCCTAGGTACTCACTCCATCTGAGCTACACCCAATTTTCAAAAATTGTCCCGTTCTCTAATTTGTCTCAGACATGTTTGATTCTATTCCAACTTATACTTTATTAGAGTATTTATTTCACAAGTATTTCTCAACATATGGGTTGGATCATAATAATAGGAAATCTTATCTGGTATTCTTTTTTTTATTCCCTAAGTTATGAATTGAATTGTGTCCCCCATAAATGAACGTCAACTTGGCTAAGCCACGATTCCCAGTATTGTGTGATTCTTCACCATTTTGTGATTGCATGTGATTTTCCTATGTGTTGTAAATCTTAACCTCTATGATGTTAATGAGGCAAGGTTAGAGGCAGTTATGTTAATGAGGCAGGCCTCAGTCTACACGATTAGGTTGTATATTGAGTCAATCTCTTTTTTTTTTTATTGTGCTTTAAATGAAAATCTACAATTCAAGTCAGTTTCTCATATAAAAAGTTATATACATGTTTTTATGTGGCCCTAGTTGTTCTCCCTACAGTGTGACAGCACACTCCTCCTCTCCACCCTGTATTTCCCATGTCCATTCAACCAACTCCTCCTGTCTGCCTCTGCCTTCTCATCTCGCCTCTAGACAGGAGCTGCCCACATAGTCTCATGTGTCCTCTTGAGCTAAGAAACATACTCCTCGCCAGTGCCATTTTATGTCTTATAGTCCAGTCTGAAGAGTTAGCTTCCAGAATGGTTTTAGTTTTGGGCTAACAGAGAGTCCAGGAGCCATGACCTCTGGGGTCCCTCCAGTCTCAGTAAGACCACTAAGTCTGGTCTTTTTACTAGAAATTTGAGGTCTGCATTCTATTTTTCTCCTGCTCCATCAGGGATTCTCTGTTGTGTTCACTGTCAGGATAGTCATTGGTGGTAGCTGGGCACCATCTAGTTCTTCTGGCCTCAAGCTGATGGAGACTCTGATTTATGTGGCCCTTTCTTTCACTTGGGCTCATATTTTCCTTGTATATTTGGTATTTTTCATTCTCCTTTGCTCCAGGTGGGTTGAGACCAATTGATATATCTTAGATGGCTGCTTGCTAGCTTTTAAGACCCCAGATGCTGCTCACCAAAGTGGGATGCAGAATGTTTTCTAAATATACTTTTTTACACCAGTTGACGTAGATGTCCCCTAAAACCATGCTCCTCAGACTGCCACCCCTGCTACTCTGTCCCTCAAAGTGTTTGGTTGTATTCAGGAAACTTCTTAGCTTTTGGATTAGTCCAGTTGTACTGACTTCCCCTGTATTGTGTGCTGTCCTTCCCTTCACCTGAAATAATTCTAGTCTACTATCTAATTAGTGAATACCCCACTCCCTCCCTCCCTCCCTCCCCACCCTCATAACCATCAAAGAATGTTTTCTTCTGTGTTTAAACCTTTTCTTGAGTTCTTTTAACAGTGGTCTCATACAATATTTGTCCTTTTGCAACTGACTAATTTCACTCAGCATAATGTCTCTCAGATTTCTCCATGTTATGACATGTTCCACGAATTCATCTTTGTTCTTTATCATTGCGTAGTATTTCATTGTGTCAACATGCCATAATTTGTTTATCTATTCATACGTCGATGGGCACCTTGGTCACTTCCATCTTTTTGCTATTGTAAACAGTGCTGCAACGAACATGGGTGTGAAGGCTCTTACTGCTCTAGGATATATTCCAAGGAATGGGATTGCTGGATTGTATGGGTAGTTCTATTTCTAGATTTTAAAGGAAGTGCCCAATCGATTTCCAAAGTGGTTGTACCATTTTACATTCCCACCAGCAGTGTATAAGTGTTCCAGTCTCTCCACATTCTCTCCAACATTCATTATTTTGTGTTTTTTGGATTAATGCCAGCCTTGTTGGGATAAGAAGGTATCTCATTTTAGTTTTGATTTGCATTTCTCTAATGACTAATGATCGTGAGCATTTCTTCATGTACCTGTTAGCCACCTGAATGTCTTCTTTGCCCATTTTTTAGTTGGGTTATTCGTCTTTTTGTTGGTAAGGTTTTGCAGTATCTTGTAGATTTTAGAGATTAGACACTGATTGGATTTGTCATAGCTCAAAAATTTTTCGCAGTGTGTAAGTTGTCTTTTTACTCTTTTGGTGAAGTCTTTGAATGAGCACAAGTGTTTGATTTTGAGGAGCTCCCAGTTATCTAGTTTCTCTTCTGGTGTTTGTACATTGTTAGTAATGTTTTGTATAATGTTTACGCCACGTATTAGGGCTTCTAGTGTTGTCCCTATTTTTTCTTCCATTATCTTTTTCGTTTTAGATTTTATAGTTAGGTCTTTGATCCATTTTGAGTTATTTTTTATTCATGGTGTGAGGTATGGGTCTTGTTTCATTTTTTTGCAGATGGATATCCAGTTATGCCAGCACCATTTGTTAAAGAGACTGCCTCCCCCATTTAAAGGACTTTGGACCTTTGTCAAATACCAGCTGCTCACAGGTGGATGAATTTATGTCTGGATTCTTAACTCTGTTCCACTGGCCTGTGTATCTGTTGTTGTACCAGTACCAGGCTGTTTTGACTACTGTGGTGGTATAATAGGCTCTAAAATCAGGTAGCGTGAGGTCACCCACTTTGGTCTTCTTTTTCAGTAATACTTTACATATCAGTGGCCTCTTCCCTTTCCATATGAAGTTGGTGATTTGTTACTCCATCTCATTAAAAAATGCCATTGGAATTTGGCTTGAGATTGCATTGTATTTGCAGATTCCTTGGTGTAGAATAGAGCAAGGGTATGTTTTTCCACTTATGTAGGTCTCTTTTGGTTTCTTGCCGTAACATCTTGTAGTTTTCTTTGTATAGGTCTTTTACATCTCTGGTTAGATTTATTCCTAAGTATTTTATCTTCTTGGGGGCTACTGTAAATGGTATTGATTTACTGATTTCTTCTTCAATGTTCTTTTTGCTGGTATAGAGGAATCCAACTGATTTTTTATGTTTATCCTGTATCGTGATACTTTGCTGAAATCTATTTGTTCCAGTAGTTGTCTTGTGGATTCTTTGGGATTTTCTGTGTATAAGATCATATCATCTGCAAATAGAGATACTTTTATTTCTTCCTTACCAATTCAGAAGCTCTTTATTTCTTTTTCTAGCATAATTGCTCTGGATAGGACCTCCAGCACAATGTTGAATAAGAGTAGTGATAAAGGGCATCTTTGTCTGGTTCCCGTTCTCAAGGGAATGCTTTCAGACTCTCTCCATTTAGTAAGATGTCGCTGCTGGGTTTGTAAAAACACCCCTTATTATGTTGAGGAATTTCCCTTCTATTTCTATTTTGCTGAGAGTTTTTGTCATGAATCTGTGTTGGACTTTGTCAACTGCCTTTTCTGCGTCTATTGATAGGATCATGTGGTTCTTGTCTTTTATTTATGTGGTGGATTACGTTGATTGTTTTTCTAATGTTGAACCATCCCTGCATACTTGATATGAATCCTACTTGGCCATGGTGAATTATTTTTTTGAAATGTTGAATTCTCTTGGCTAGAATTTTGTTGAAGATTTTTGTGTCTAAGTTCATGAGGGATATTGGTCTGTAATTTCCTTTTTTTGTGGTGTCTTTACTTGGTTTTGGTATCAGGGTTATGCTGGCTTCATAGAATGAGTTTGGGAGTATTCCATCTTTTCCTGTGCTCTGAAATACCTTTAGTAGTAGTGGTGTTAACACTTCTCTGGAAGTTTGGTAGAATTCTCCAGTGAAGCCGTTAGGGCCATGGCTTTTTTTTGTTGTTGTGACCCTTTAAATTACCTTTTCAATCTCTTCTTTTGTTATAGGTGTATTTAGTTGTTCTACCTCTGTTTGTGTTAGTTTAGGTAGGCAGTGTGTTTCTAAAAATTTGTTCTTTTCCTCTAGGTTTTCAAATTTGTTAGAGTACAATTTTTCATAGTATTCTGTTATGATTCTTTTAATTTCAGTTGGGTCTGTTGCGATATCGCCCATCTCATTTCTTATTTGGGTTATTTGCTTCCTCTCCTGTTTTTGTTTTGTCACTTTGGCCAGTGAAAAGATCAATTTCGTTGATCTTTTCAAAGAATCAACTTTTGGTCTTGTTAACTCTTTCAATTGTTTTTCTAGTCTCTATTTTATTTAATTCTGCTCTAATTTTTACTATGTTTTCTTCTAGTGCTCAAGGGTTTCTTTTGCTGTTATCTTTCCATTTGTTCAAGTTGTAGGGTTAATTCTTTGATTTTGGCCCTTTCTTCTTTTTGGATATGTGCATTTATTGCTATAAATTGACCTCTGAGCACTGCTTTTCTGTGTCCCAAAGGTTCTGGTAGGATGTGTTCTCATTCTCATTTGATTCTATGAATTTCTTTATTCTGTCCTTAATTTTTCCACAACCCAAAAGTTTTTGAGCAAGGTGTTTTTTGGTTTCCATGTGTTTGATATTTTTCTCTTTCTTTTTCTGTTATTGATTTCTACTTTTATGGCTTTATTGTCAGAAAAGATGCTTTGTAATATTTCGATGTTTTGGATTCTGTTAAGGCTTGCTTTATGGCCTAATATGTGGTCTATTCTGGAGAATGTTCCATGTGGGTTGGAAAAGGAACTATACTTGGCTGCTGTTGGGTGAAGTGTTCTATATATACCTATGAGGTCAAGTTGGTTGATTGTGGCATTTAGATCTTCTGTGTCTTTATTGAGCTTCTTTCTAGATGTTCTGTCCTTCACTGACAGTAGTGTGTTGAAGTCTCCTATTATTACTGTGGAGCTGTCTATCTCTCTTTTCAATGCCGTTAGTTCATTTTATGTATTCTGGAGCTCTGTCGTTGGGTACGTAAATATTTATTATGGTTATGTCCTCCTGGTGTATGGACCCTTTAATCATTATATAGTGTCCTTCCTTATCTTTTGTGGTGGATTTTACTTAAAGTTTATTTTGTCAGAAATTAATATTGCCACTCCTGCTCTTTTTTTTTTTTTAATTTTTATTGTGCTTTAAGTGAAAGTTTACAAGTCAAGTCATCCTCTTATACAAAAATTTATATATACCTTGCTACATACTCCTAGTTGCTCTCCCCCAATGAGACGGCACATTCCTTCTCTTCATCCTCTATTTCTGTGTCCATTCAGCCAGCTTCTGTCCCCCTTTGCCTTCTCATCTCTCCAGACAGGAGCTGCCCACAGTCTCATGTATCTACTTGATCCAAGAAGCCCACTCCTCGCCAGCATCATTTTCTATCTTATAATCCAGTCCAATCCCTGTCTGAAGTGTTGGCTTTGGGAATGTTTCCTGTCTTGGGCTAACAGAAGGTCTGGGGACCATGACCTCCAGGGTCCTTCTAGTCTCAGTCAGACCATTAAGTCTGGTCTTTTTATGAGGATTTGAGGTCTGCATCCCACTGCTCTCCTGTCAGGGCAGTCATCAGTTATTGCCGGACACCATCTAGTTCTGGTCTCAGGCTGATGTAGTCTCTGATTTATGTGACCCTTTCTGTCTCTTGGGCTCATAATTACCTTGTGTCCTTGGTGTTCTTCATTCTCCTTTGCTCCAGGTGGGTTGAGACCAATTGATGCATCTTATATGGCCACTCACTAGTGTTTATGGCCCCAGACACCACTCTCCAAACTGGGATGCAGAATGTTTTCTTAATAGGTTTTATTATGCTGGTTGGCCTAGATGTCCCCTGAAACCTCCTGCTCTTTTTTTTTTGTTGTTGCCTGCTTGATATATTTTTTTTCCATCCTTTGAGTTTTAGTTTCTTTGTGTCTCTAAGTCTAACGCGTGTCTCTTGTAGGCAGCATATAGATGGATCATGTTTTTTAATTCATTCTGCCACACTCTGTCTCTTTATTACTGCATTTAGTCCATTTACACTCAGTGAGTTTAGTGCTGTCATTTTGATGTCTTTGTGTGTCATTGACAGTGTCTTTGTTCCACTTACTTTCCTGTGCTGAGTTGTTTTTCTTTACATATTTTCTTTTCCTCTTTTTCATTGTATTCATTTTGTATTGCTCTGACTTCCTCTCCATATGAAAGACCTATGACTACATTTTTTTAGTCCCTCTTTTTTGATTTAATGTTGTCATCTTTTACATATTGACATCTCTATTTCCCTGTTTTGAGCATTTTAGCTTTGATTTATTTTTGTGATTTCCCTATCTGGGTTGATATCTGGTTGCTGTGTCCTATGTTCTTGCTTGGGGTTATTATTGTTATTGACTTTCTAACTGGAAGACTCCCTTTAGCATTTCTCATAATTTTGGTTTGGTTTTTGCAAATTCCCTAAACTTCTGTTTGTCTTGAAATGTCCTAATTTGGCCATTATATTTGAGAGACAGTTTTGCTGGATATATAATTCTAGCCTGGCAATTTTTTTCCCTCAAGGCTTTATATATGTGCTCCCATTGTCTTCTTGCCTGCATGGTTTCTGCTGAGTAGTCCGAGATTATTCTTATTGACTCTCCTTTGTAGGTGACTTTTCGTTTATCCCTATCTGCTCTTAAAATTCTCTCTTTATCTTTGGTTTCAGCAAGTTTGATTACAATATATCTTGGTGACTTTCTTTTGGGATATACCTAGTGTGGGTTCAATGAGCATCTTGGGTAGGTATCTTCTCATCTTTCATGATATCAGGAAGCTTTCTGTCAACAAATCTTCAATAAGTCTCTCCGTATTTTCTGTTATCCCCCCGCTCTGGTACTCCAAACGCTCATCGGTTAGTCCTCTCGATAGAGTCCCACATAATTCTCAGGGTTTCTTAATTTTTTTTTAATTATTTTATCTGATTTTTCCTCAAATATGTTGGTGCCAAGTGCCTTGTCTTCAGTCTCACTAATTCTGACTTCCATTGTCTCAGTTCTGCTCTTATGACTTTCTACTGAATCGTCTAATTCTGAAATTTTATTGTTAACCTTCTGAATTTCTGTTTGCTCTCTCTCTATGGATTCTTGCATCCTACTAAATTTGTCATTGTGCTCTAATCTAATCTGCTTAAGTTCCTCTAATGCTTTGTCTGTGCATTCCTTGGCTTGTTCTGTGTTTTTCCTGATCTTCCTGATCTCCTGAAGAGTTCTGTATCTTAATCTTTTGTATTCTACCTCTGGTAATTCCAGGAAATTTTCTTCATCTGGAAGATTTCTTGATTCTTTGTTTTGGGAGCTTGCTGAAGCCATCGTGGTCTGCCTCCTTATGTGATTTGATATTGACTGTTGTTTCCAAGCCATTGATGTTATTGCATTTATTTTATGTTTGCTTACTGTGTCCTAGCTTCTTGTTTTGATATGCCCAGATAGGCTGTTCATGTGAGCTAGTTTGATTATTGATGCCATTGAAGCTCTAATATCCTGTCACCAAGTGGTTAGAGCTGTTACTAGGTATGTGAGCCCAGGAGTCCATTCACTTCTCTTGTATGGATTCAGCTCAGGTGTCCAGATAGTCACCAAGTGTGTGGTGCGGGCTCTTACCTACAGTCCTAGATGAGCAGGGGTGATTGGTGTAGGCACAGATATCTGGGTACAATAGGCGGTCACACTCCGAGCAAAGCAGAGGGCGAAAACCACCCCTGAGTGTCTGTGAGGAAAGCATGTCCCTGTTTCCTAGAGCACTTAGGTGGGTAGGTTTTCCTGGGTCAGGTCCGGCAACTCCTCACTGCTTCTGAACCATTTCTCCCTCCCCTTGTCGCTCAGTCCCATTCCCAAACTTTGCCTATGATGTTTGGGGCTCCTAGTTTGTCATATATATTTGATTCACTTGTTTTTTGGGGGGGGTCTTTGTTGTAAGAAGGACCACAGGAAGCGTCTGGCTACTCCCCATCTTGGACCTGCCACAAGTCAATTATTTTTGAGATATAAACAAAAGAAGCAAACAGAGAGATGGGGGACCCCATACCACCAGGAAAATGGTGCCAGGAGCAAAGCACGTCCTTTGGGCCCAGGGTCCCTGCACTGAGACTCTCCTAGATCAGGGGAAGACTGATGACAAGGACTTTCCTCCAGAGTCAACAGAGAAAGCCTTCCCCTAGAGTTGGTGCCCTGAATTCAGACTTTTAACCTACTAGGCTGTGAAAGAATACATTTCTCTTTGTTAAAGCCATCCATTTGTGGTACTTCTGTTGTGGCAGCACTAGATAACTAAGACACCCTAATATAATAATATTATATTATGTGTGGGGCCCTGAAGCGATGTTTTACATGGTCTGTCTGACCTAATCCTCTACCAGCCTCATGAAGGTGAGTTCTATTATCATGCCCATTTTGTAGGAAACTGAGGCACAGAGAAGTTAAGTAGCTTACCAGATGTGATGTCAACTGGTTCCCTTACCTGGGTCACAAGCAGAGCTACTGCATAAGTTGGACCCCAGGATTTGGCCTGCCTGCCCTCCACCTCTGACGAGGGTGGAGAGGATTCTGTAGTCAGCCCAGCCTGGGTTTGTGGCCTGTCCATCATTTACTAGCTGTTGATCTTGGGCAACTCTAAGTCTCAGTTCCTTCATTGTGAAATAGACATAACAATAGTCTCGGTCACCCAGGGTGGTTAGACTGAGAGAGACCACGTCAAGAGCATAGAACTCAGGCTGGCATGTAACAAGCATCTGAGACCAACTGGGCATTGCTTATTGGGCACACTCACCAGCTGCAGAACCGGGGGCTAAGCCTCAGTTTCCTCATCTGTTAATTGGGTGTAATGATAGATTTTTTTTTTGTGGATGTTAAATAAGACAGTGGGTGTGAACAACCTAGATGGATATGAAGTGGGTATAGTAAACTCTCTGTAAATGTTTGCTTAGATAGAAAGAAAGAGAGAATTGTGAAAAAAATCCATACCAGTGTCAACCTGCTCTGAAAACTGGGATTTCATTGCATGTGTAATATACAATGGAGAATTGGAACATTCATCTAGACAAGACAGCACCTTTCTCCCAAGTAATTACTGAAGCCATTACCTTTGCTTGGTGTAAAAATGGCGTGGAGATGGCGTCAAACTTCCTCTCTTCATAAGGGGAAAGGAGAATCAAGATCGATCGCCCAAGGCTGATTCTTATGAGACAGAGGTCAGATATGCCTCCTCTCTCTGCCATCTTTGCCAATTCTGACACCAACTCTCCCTTCCATGGCACTCTCTACACCCTGCTGAGTTCAATAATTCATTTCAGTGGCCACACAGAACTCACAGATAATACTTACGATTATGGGGTTTATTAGGGAAGTAACAGGTTACAATTCAGGATCAGGAATGCTCAAGATACAGTTCTTCCATCAGGACAGCCTATTTTCAGCTGTGCTCGCAGGTATACCTCTCTCTGGTCCTAGGCCTCTGCCCTGGTCTGCCCTGCTCAGGCAAGTGTTACAAAGCTTTTTCAGCCCCTGGCAATAAATCCCCAGAGGCAACCTAGGCACTCAGCTTTGTCACTCTGTGGACCAGGAAGCCTGCTGCTTGGTCTCCTGCCAGTCTCTCCTGCCACTGCTTCTCGCTGTCTTCGGGTCTACAGCGCTCTCTCTCTCTCTCTGTCTTTCTCTCTCTCTCAGTCTCCTGGTTCCAGGAGCTTCTCAGTGCAGGCATCCTGGGTCCAAATGATGTGCTTTCCGCTTCTGGGTATTCTTCCTTAGTGGTGGTGGGATTCTCCTCTTTCCTGCCTCTGGGGTAGCTTATTTCAATTCCAGTGGGTTGGCAATATTGACAAACCCCTTTGGTGGGCTACATTTACCCTATCTGCACAGTCCCGGCCAATCACCTGGGTGGGAGTTATAAGAACATGGCAAGAAAGGCCTCACAAAAGCGATCCATTGTACCACACTTGGGATCACCTCATTTAAAACTCGACTCAATAATACAAGGATCCTAACAATACAATAAGGACCTGCTCACCCTGGGAGTGACCTGTGCCGCTCTCCACACTGCGCTGGGTGCAAAGGGGAAGCCCCACGTTTAGCATCTGGCAACTGGATGGGCAGCTGGGTGGATGGCAGAGGACTCAGCAGCAAGGATGTTGTCATTCCCTTCTGCCTGCCAGCAGGGAATATGACACAGATCATAGGCTCCCCAGAAACTACCAGGAACCCCAACATGAGTGGGCACTCACTGATCTCTCTTGTGTCCTTGGCAGCCTTGGAGCATGGCAAGTCCTGAGCACCCTGGGGGTCCTGGTTGGACAGGGTACCCTGCAGCCCAGTGTGTGGCAAGGACCAAGCAAGAAGCATCAGCCACTGGTCCAGACCTCCCACATCCAGGACCTGAAGGACACTTAGGTGGGCTTGAAGCTTGGGGCTTGGTCAGGGTGTAGAGGTCTGAAGACATTTGAAGTAAGCACGTGGGTCCCCTCAATGTATGCAATGGTGTCTTCTAGCTGGGCAGCTCTCTTAACTTGGGTTACCCCAATGTAGAGACTGAGACAAGGATTTGGGTACAAGTTGTTTATCTGGGAGATGATTGTAGAAGGCATGGTAGGAGGGTGGGAAGGTGAGGAAGGGAAGGGCAAGAAGCCAGTATAGTGTCAATGAGCAGATTACTGCTGTGGGCAACTGGACCCAAGCCTGGTGAGGATCTTTGGGAGGCTGTTTGGATAATATCTCAGAGATGGTGCACCTGGGGGATGAGGCAGGCAGGCTATTTACTCACTAAATCCCATCTTCACCAGCTGAAGGATGCTTTTGAGCAAGCTCTTATGTCCCAAGAAAGCCCTCAGGCCAAGAGTGGCAGGTGCTTCCAGGAGGAAATGCTGACTGGCATAGCCAGGCACTGACGGCATCTGCTACAGTGCCATCTCTTGGAACAAACTGCCACCCATTCATTCATTCATGCAATCATTCGAGACATGCCAATTGAAAACGTGCTGTGTTCCAGGCCCTCTGCAGGGCACTGGAAAATAGGCACAGGTCAAACATTAGGCTGGCTCTCAAATTTAATGAAGAAACTGATCGTAAAAAGACATTTGAAATGTCATGAAAAAGGCCAAAAGAATAAGCTGAGAGGCTCTCACTCAAATGCCAAGGGACAGTAGAAGTCAAATGTCGGCTGGCCCTTGAAGGACATATTGGAGAAAGGCTTCTGGGACCCATGATCCCATAAAATAAAATGCGAACTCGCATGTGCATTTTGCTGGTGAGGGATCCAGTGTTCCCAAGATTCTTAGACGGGCTCAGGTCTCACAAAAGTTTTAAGAAACACCGTGATAAGTTGTCCAGGCAGGGAAAGAGGTAGGCTGCTTTCAAGGCAGGAGTGGTATGAGCACGAGACGGTCAGGAAGCATGGCAGGTGGGAAATGAGTGAGGTCGGGGCTGGCCAGGCTGAGCCTGGAACCCAGCATCCCTCCACCATTTGCTGGGATATGCTCAAAGAGGCCTGGTGCCAGCCATGGGGCCAGCGTTGTAGGGAATGCAGAGATGAGCAAGCCACAGTCCCCTCCACAGAAGCACAGGTTTTCACAATGTCAACCCACAGGCCAGAAGCAGGCAGTGCAGCGCAACCACAATGCGGCCTCTCAGAGCCAAGAAAGCACCTTGGGATGATGGGCCATTTGGGCTTGTCGGTGGTGGGTGGACTCAGCCAGGTTGGGAACAGATGTCTGCTTGATGGCCTATACATAGAAGGGTTGGGGGGAGGGAACATTCACCCTTTTTCAGGAACTCTGAGGTCCCATGCCAGGCAGACCCAGCCCTCTCCCCAAGCCTTAGCCTCTGAAGTGCACTGGCTGGTACAAATCTTAAAGCGTGCCACCCTTCCAGATATGCCCAGCAGCCTGAGCCCCAACTCCAGCATGACCACGCGAGAGCTGCAGGAGTATTGGAGGAACGAGAAATGCCACTGGAAGCATGTCAAACTGCTCTTTGAGATCGCGTCGGCCCGCATTGAGGAGAGAAAGGCCTCCAAGTTCGTGGTACGCCAAGTAAAAAAAAAACGATCTTTCACGCCCTTATGCCACCTCCTTTTTGACCCTGGGCAATTCCTGTGGGGTCTCAGTGTTCCCAGACATGAAATGGGTTGGCACACTCTAACTCACAGATTTCTTCTGGAGAAGATAGTCATAAATCAAGATTTCATGAGCACCTACTATATGCTCAGCACTGAGCTAGATACTATGGGGATTAGAGAACCTAAGTCACAGCCCCTGATCCTGAGGAGGAGATAGCCCAGCTGGGACAACAAAGTCTACCTCCAAGAAACAACATACAATTTAATCGTATGATGTCTGTTATCTGTGTCCCTTCTTCATAGGTTTTGCCACCTCCCTGTAGCATTTACATTATTATTACTTTTTCTTTAAATCACTTTAAAAAAAAAACACTAAACCAAACAAACAAAAAAAACACTAAATACATGTATTTCAAAAAGAAATCACTTAAATGAAAAACCAGTATCCTATGGCATAAAAAAGGTAACCACAAAAATAAATATAAATAAAATAGATTCTAGCTGGTTACTCTGCCTGGTAGAAAGCCCTGTGCTTGGGGACTGTTCTCTCCAAAAAACCAAACCCATTACCGTCAACTCAATTCTGACTCATAATGACAATATAAGACGAGTTGAACTGGCTCATAGGATTTCCAAGGCTGTAAACTTTTACAGAAGCAGACTTCCACATCTTTCTCCCACAGAGCCGCTGGTGGTTTCAAACCGCTGACCTTTCAGTTAGTAGCTGAGTACTTTAACCACTAACCACCAGGGCTCCTAGCTTGTATTACGGAATGTGAAAGACTATATCTACCACTCGTCTGTCAGTTTGTTGTACTGTGGTGGTTTGTATGTCACTGTGATGCTGGAAGCTATGCCACCAGTATTTCAAATAGCAGAGGGGTCACCCATGGTAGGCAGGTTTCAGTGGAGCTTCCAGACTAAGACAGACTAGGAAGAAAGGCCTGGAAATCTACTTCTGAAATCTTGCCAATGAAAACCCTATGTATCCCAACAGAATATTGTCCATTATAGTGCTAGAAGATGAGCTCCTTAGGTTGGAAAGAACTCAAAATATACAGTGGTTGCAGTAATGGACTAAGCATACCAATGATGGTGAAGATGGCAGAGGACCAGGCAACGTTTCCTTCTCTTATACACAGGGTTGCCATGAGTTGGAACCCACTTGACAGTGATTAACAACACAAGACTATATATGGGCCACACTCAACCTTTCTCCCTCCCTTAACGGGGACCAGAATAATAACAATAGCTAACGCGGAAGGCTTACTGTGTGTCTGGCATGGTTCCAAAGCAGTTACTGTGTATTAACTCATTTAGCCCTCACCCAGTGAGGATACTATTACTATTCTCATTTTACAGGTTCAGAGAGGTTAAATTACCTATGACCAGAGACTAGCTAGTCCACGCTGGACCTGAGATCATAACCCTGGCATACAGTTCCAGAATCTGTGGCCTCAGTCGATATTCTCTATGCCCATGGGAAGAGAATCGAAAAGGAATCACTTTCTTACTATATTGCATCATTACCAGTATACGACCTAAAACCATCTCCCAAGTGTTCAAACTGGGAGAACACAGATCAAATTCAAGCTTCCCATTTCAGAAAACTGAGGCCCAGTTTTGATAACACAAAGCTAAGACAGTCCCCAGGCCCCCTGCACCTCATGTTCCCGAGCTTTCTCTCTAGGCACACCCCCACGGTGCTGTGTCTGTTATTCTTGGGTTGCCTCCTGTCATGATTAGTGTTTGTAGTTTGGCTGATTCCAAAGGCAATTTAAAGCGGAATTGCAGATAAGGGCCACCCACTTTCAGGGTATGTTTTAACTCGTCAGCGTCATTATTTTCACTTGTCTGGGCTCTCTCTGTCAGTTCCAACCTCCGCCAGGCTGTCGTCAGAGCCTTTCTCTCTTTGTCTTGTAGATGTACCAAATCGTTGTCATCCAGACAGGGAGTTTTGACAGCAACAAAGCCATCCTGGAACGGCGCTACTCAGACTTTGAGAAGCTCCAGAAAAACCTCCTGAAGATTTTCAGGGAAGAGATCGAAGATGTCGCCTTCCCCAAGAAGCACCTCATGGGGAACTTCACGGAGGAGATGATCTGTGAGCGCAAGCTGGCCTTCAAAGAGTACCTGAGCCTGCTCTACACTATCCGCTGCGTGCGCCGCTCCCGCGAGTTCATCGACTTCCTGACGCGGCCCGAGCTGCGCGAGGCCTTCGGATGCCTGCGCGCCGGCCAGTACACCAAGGCCCTGGACATACTGGTGCACGTGGTGCCCCTGCAGGAGAAGCTGACCCGCCACTGCCCCGTCCTGGTGGTCCCGGCCCTCTGCGCCATGCTGCTGTGTCACCGTGACCTCGAGCACCCCCTGGAGGCCTTCGCCGTGGGCGAGAGGGCCCTGCAGTACCTGGAGGCCCGGGAGAGCCACCGGTACTACGCGCCCCTGCTGGACGCCATGGCCCGCCTGGCCTACGTGCTGGGCAAGGACTTTGTGTCCCTGCAAGAGAAACTGGAGGAGCGCCAGCTCCGGAAGCCCACCACCCGGGGGCTCACCCTGAAGGAACTCACAGTCCGAGAGTATCTGTACTGAGCTAGCCAGCCCGGAGGAGCGGGAGACTTGGGGGTCACCTGTTTGGTGGGCTCTTTGGGCTTCATTTTTAGTGGGAAGAGTCATTTTTGGTTCTAACTTAAGGGTCGACTTTGGGCAAGCCCCTACCCCTCTCTGGTCCTCTGTTTCCTCATCCCGACAAAGGTTGAACCTTCTTGGAAGTCTCTGTTTGCGTCCTGTGTCCCCTTGAGACCAGATCCATGGCTTCATCTCAAAACCACAAACCAGGCTCCCGAAGCATTGGAGAGTAATATTGATCTTATGGAGGCTTTCATGGGTGCTAGGGGTCAGGTTTACATTGCACATGGTTGACAAAACTTAATTTCCTCTCAGCCAGCTCTCCACCGCTGTCCTGAGTGTCTTCCATCTACGCCTCCCTGTCAGCACTGCTTGCAAATATCCACACCCATTACCGGAAGCATTCTAGCTCTTCCCTCCTATCGTGTACACCCAACTCAGTAAAACTAAAGCTCACCTATTGCTCCCCAGGACAGCATCCCCTGAGATGGGGGTTGTATGCCAGCCTTGGAAGGGTGGGGCAATATTGGGCTGGAAAGCAATGGTGTCATGAGTTTGTATAATACAAGGTTGTCAACAAGAGAAGCTATCAACGATTTCTCTAGTTAAGACAAATTAATATGCTGCCTAGGAGTGGATTTTCATTTATAACGGAAATAGTCCCTGAAATGGAGTCATTGGGTGATGCAAATGGTTAACATGCTTGGCTGCTAACTGAAAGGTTAGGGGTTTAAGTCCACTCAGAGACACCTCAGAAGAAAGGCCTGGCACTATCTTTCCGAAAAATCAGCTGTTGAAAACCCTATTAAGCATAAGCCTACTCTGACACACATGGGGTTGCCATGAGTCAACAGTGACTCAACAGCAACTGGTTTTTAACTAGTCCCTTAGATGGCCTCCCTAGGTCACGGAGACACAGCCCTAGGTCACGGAGACACAGCCCTAGGTCACGGAGACACAGCCCTAGGTCACGGAGACACAGCCCTAGGTCACGGAGACACAGCCCTAGGTCACGGAGACGCAGCCCTAGGTCACGGAGACGCAGCCCTAGGTCACGGAGACGCAGCGCTAGGTCACGGAGACGCAGCCCTAGGTCACGGAGACACAGCGCTAGGTCACGGAGACGCAGCGCTAGGTCACGGAGACACAGCCCTAGGTCACGGAGACACAGCCCTAGGTCACGGAGACGCAGCGCTAGGTCACGGAGACGCAGCCCTAGGTCACGGAGACGCAGCGCTAGGTCACGGAGACACAGCGCTAGGTCACGGAGACACAGCCCTAGGTCACGGAGACACAGCCCTAGGTCACGGAGACACAGCCCTAGGTCACGGAGACACAGCCCTGGAGGGAGGTGGAGCGGGATACTCAGCGGAGCCTCTAGAGAGAGGAGAGGTGGAATCCTCAACACTTTCTCTTTTGAATGGCAGTGTTCTTAGGAAGCTCTCTCGTGGGTTAGGATCTGAAGTCTGCTGTCAGGAAAGGATATCAAGGGTCCCAGTGTGAAGGGGAGTCTGGACCAATGACCTTAATTCAACACAGGGCCTGGAGCTGGTGGTTTAGGCTGGTTTGGGCCCAATATGTGTCTGAGGCTGGAAGCCCCTGCAGACCAAGCCATCTGTCTGAGCTTATAAGTGTGAAATGACAGGTTGTAACTTGGGAAGCTTAATATGGGGCACCAGTTTGACTGAGCAAGGATCTGACCCAGCAAAGAGATCGCCATAGCAGTGAACAAGCGTTCACTAAACTGCACCAGGATGTGTTCAACAGCGACACCATGTGGCAACAATTGTAGCGGCTCACTCAGGCTCCACCCCGAAATTTAGAAGTAGGAGGGACACCTTTGGACAGAGAAAGCCCTCAAGCCTCTCTGTTTACTCAAGGAGAAGGATACTTCAAGAAGGAGCCCAGGACTTTCAGAGCCTTACTGTATGTCTGGGGCTGTACTCCTATTACCCCTAGCCCAGCTCTACTTGAGATGCTACTATCCCATTTTACAGACAAGCACACAGAGACCCTGACAGTTTAAGTGACTTGCCCAAGGTCACAGTTAACAAGTGGTAGAACAGGAAATTAAGCCCAGGCCTGTTTGACTCCAAACTTATACATTTCACTTAGTCCCACATTGGGGCAGGCAGAGAGGGGAGGGCATATGTCCCTGGTCCTCTCACCCACAGGGCCTTTAAAGGTCATCTCTCTCATCCCTGCTATAATTAGAAGGTAGCTATAAAGTATAAATACAGTGGAAACTCTCGCTGTAATTACACCCCAGCTAGACCATTCCCTGAGTCAGGGCCTAAGTCTGAGACCTGCTCATCCTTTGCTAAAAGAGAGAGTGGGGAAACTGATACCTGGGGAGGTGATTCCCTCAAGGCCACACAGTAAGACAGGGACCTGGAGTGTCCACATCAAAGTGATATGCTCTGGCAGGCAGGCCAGACAGAACAATCCCGGTTTCCAATTCTAGGAGGCCCTCAGGGTCATCCAGCTGGACCTGGGGGTGCTGGATCAGCATCAAGGCCAGGGAAGGGGCCAGCCAGCCTGGCAGGGCTTCCCAGCTCCAGGGTGAGAGGCTTAGTTCAGGGTGGGCTCCAGACCCCAAGGCCTAGCATGCCCTTAGCTCTGCTCACAAGCTGACTTTACCTAGCTGTGACCCTGCCTTGGAGCAACAAAACCAGTTCCAACTCCACCTGCTAGTGGAAGGGGGCGGACTCAACACATCCCCAAGCAGGCCTCTCCTGGCCTCAGGAACCAGGACGTGCTGAGCCATGCTGGCAGGCAGCAGCCACACATAAGCTGCCACCTCACAATCCTCTCACTTGCTCACACACCCCAGCCCTTTTGGGGCCCAACAATGCCACCACTTGTCTTCCCAGCTACTCACCATCTTCTTTCAAGTAGTCTCCTTTTATTTCTGCAAATTTATTGAAAAAGAAACTTCATATTGCTACCCAAAGGGGAAAATCAGAATCACTAGCTGTAATTAGAAGGTAGTTATAAACACAACCAGAAAATATTGCTGTAATTACACCCCAGCTAGACCATTGCCTGAGTGAGGGTCTGAGTCTGAGACCTGCTCATCCTTTGCTAAGAGAGAGGGGAGAGAGACAGAGAGAAGAATTAGAGACTCGTTATCACCAAGCTGAGGCCTCACTTGGATTTATGCAGGACCCGTTGCCACCAAGTCCTTTCTGACTCATGGCGACCCTATAGGACCCAGTAGAACTGCTCCATGGGGTTTCCAAGGAGCACCTGGTGGATTCGAACTGCCAACCTTTTGCTTAGCAGCTGAGCTCTTAACCATTGGGCTACCAGGGCTCAGAAGTACTGGAAAGTTTGTAAAAGGAATTGTCTGGTCATGTGGCTTGGGTCATCCAATGCTGTCTTTGCACTGCTCCAGCCACCTGGTGTCTCGCCCAAGCACACTGAAAATTCTGCCCTTTGATGCTTGTCCCCATGGCCCAGGGCTCCCGGACTCCCAGACCTGCACCTCAGCCCGCTCGCTCTCTAGCTCCTTAGTTCTTGGCCTGGTTCGGCTTTGTTTGACCGTCTTTGACTTTCAGCACACCATTCGTGAGGTGGTACCCAGGCTCCAGCTCCTGACTTCATACCCTGATACCAGGTTAAGATCTCCAAACGGAGGGAGTGTTCTGGATTGATCAGGCCGGAACCTGCAGCATGTCACCTGGGGGGCGTCATGGCCCATCAGCTCTGTCCTCCTGATAACAGCACAAAAATGTCCTTCCCCCAAAGGGGCCTTGGACCAGCCCCACCCTCCCGGTCAGCACCCAGAATAGCCTTACCCCTCTCTCTGAGCACACACTCACTTTCTCAGTAAACAAAGAGTAGATGGCATTCCTACCATGTCCCAGACCCAACAGCTGGGGACACACAGAGACAGAACCAGCTCAGTCCCTGCCCTTGTAGAGACGGGAGCCACTCACAGAGTAAATGGAAGCTGGGACAAAGGCTCTCCCTCAGCCAGTCGGTTAGGAGGGCTTCTCAGAGGAGGAGCCGTTTGAGGGGGTCACAGAGGTTGTGAAGGAGCCAGTCACGGGAGCATTTCCACAGAGGGAAAGCGGAGAGCAATCCTGAGGCACCTTTGTCCTAGAGCAGCAGCTCCCTCCTCAGGAATTCCTGGTCCTCGGCCCCAGGGGACCCTCGGTCCAGGTCTGGGCCCAGAAGGGACCCAACCCCAGGTGCCCCCTCCCTGATGTGCCCTCCAGCTCTGCCTTTTGAGAAGACACCTTGCAAACTGTGTCTACATTGTTGCTATATCCAGTGACCGGCTTGTTTGAAGTGAAGGAGCCGGAAGCTTGCATTTAAGGCTTGGAGACCTTTAGGTTACAAGTGACAGAAACCCAAAGTTAACCCGGCAAGGGAGGAATTTATTATCTAAAGGTCCAGGAATAGAGTAGCTTCAAGCAGAGTTGGACCCAAAGACTTAAACCTTGTCATCTGGGCAGCCTTGGACAGAAGTAGTTCTTTAACACACTGTTTGGTAATCTGCATTTCCCTACAAGACATCCTTCTACCACATTACTTTTAAGGGTTTCATTGAATTTTAATGTACATACCATAGTTATTTTAATAGTCCTAAAATGTTCCAAGTTTTCTTATTATAGGGCAACACTGCAGCAGACATCTTGATCTATGTCTTTTTGTGTATTTGTGCTCTTAAGACAATATCTAACAGTGTCATTTCTGAATTAAAGGGTACGAAAAAAAACCAAACCTGTTGCCGTCAGTTGATTCTGATTCATCGCGACCCTGTAGGACAAGGTAGAGCTGCCCCACAGGGTTTCCAAGGAGCAGTTGGTGGATTCGAACTGCTTTTGGCTAGCAGCCGAGCTCTTAACCACTAACCACCAGGGCTCCCGAATGAAAAGGTAGGAACACTTTAATTAATATGTTACGTAACTTCTCTCTCTCCAGCTAATACGTTGTCGTTGAGTCCCATCAAGTCGATTCCCACTCAGAGAGAGTCCACGTGACAGAGTAGAATTGTACCGTAGGGGTTTCTTGGTGGTAATATTTACGGAGACAGATCGCCCAGTCCTCCTCGCGTGAAGTGGCTGGGTGGGTTCGAACCGCTAACCTTTCGGTTAGTAGATGAGCCCTTAACCGTTTCTCCCACCAGCTAGTAGGAGAGAAGCTAATTTCCTTAAATCCTCCACAACACTTCTATTTCCATTTTAAAACCATTCTCCAATGGGATAGGCAAAAAAGTGTGACCCCTGGCTTAATGTGCACTTATTTATTATTATTGAGGATGAACATTCTTTTCATAGGCTTACTGGCCATTTTTGTTGTACTTAATGTCATAAAAACGTTTCTTTTTGCCCCTTTCGCCGGGACGTCGGGAGGGAAGAGGGACCTAGAGAGCCTCCAACCCCTCAATTTAAAAAGCGGCCACCAGGTGGCGCCGCCGTATTGGCGGCTCTGGAAGCTCGGCTGGCTTTGCCGCAGAACAGGAAGGAAACAAGGGAAATTGAGCATTTCTCTAAAAAGAAGGTGGGGGGGGGGAAGGCTTTCAAAAACTGTTGGAAAAGGCTAGAAATCATTCTGGTGGGAAAGAGCTTTGCTGGGAAAGCGTTGATGCTTAGCTAATTTTTTAACCGTCCCGTCCCCAATGGTTGGGGGTCCCCGCGCGACCCCTAGTTCTTGGGGTTCAGGACCCTGCTCTCTGGCTTCCTGCTCTGGCATCCACTTCCCGAAGCCCAGAAGCTTCAAGAAGGCGGAGGGAGGCCTCCCTGTCTCTCCGCCGCGCCCCCTGCCAGTCACCGCCTGCACCTTCTTGGCTGATCAGAAGGAGGCCAGTGTGACACGACTCTTAAAAAAAAAAAAAGAAAAAAGGGAGCCTAAAAATAAACGGCGCCCTGAGACTCCAGGAACAGAGGGGCCCAGGAGCCGCCCCCGCCCCCGCCCCCGTAGTGGCCAGAGGTTTAACGGGCTGCCTGCTGGGGGAGGGGACTTGATATGGGCTCCCTCCCTGTGGGGCAGAGGCCGTAGCCCTAATACCGGGCTTGGGCACCCTCAGAGGCCCTGCCACTTAGCTTTCCAGGAGGGACGGTGTGGGCGCCAGGCTCCTCTCCAGACCCACCGCCGACCTTTAAAAAAAATTTTTTTAATAATATTTTATTGAGTATTTGGTGAAAGTTTACGCGGCAAGTTAGGTTCCCATTTGACAATTTCCTCACCAACTGTTCAGTGACATTAGTTAAATTTATCACAAGGTGTCACATTCTCTTGTGTTCTGTTTGCTCCCTTCCCAGTGCTCTAGTTTCCCTGCCCCCTCATCTTCTCATTTTTGCTTTTGAGTAATTGTTGACCTTTTGGTCTCATACAGGTGGTTTTTAAGTAGGGCACTGATCTCACAGGTAATATCCTTCATTTTGTGTGCCAAGCTGCTGTTTCGCTAAAGTGTGATCTTAGGGGTAGGCTCGGTTCTAGGTTTAAGGAGTGTCTCAGGGTGATAGTCTCAGGGAGTCCTCTGTTCTCTGCTGTTCCAGTTTGTCTGGCTTTTTTTTTTTTTTTTAAAGAATTTGAGCCTTGTCCACATTTTTCTCCCATTCTGTTTGAGACTGCCTACTGTGACCTCGGTCAGAACGGTCAATGCCATCTAGTTCTTCCTGGTCTCAGGGTAGATGAGGTTGTGGCTTGTACAGACTTCTTTCTAAGCTTTTGGTTACTTTCTGTTTTTGCACCTGGTAAGTAGAGACCAGTAGTTTTACCTCAGATGACCACTCACAAGTTTTAAGACTCCAGACGCTACTCACTTCACTAGGAGGCAGATCATGATTTTAGTGAACTGTTATGCCAATTGATTGAGCTGTCCCGTGAAAATACGGCCCTAAATTTTCAAACCCAGAAAACCAATCTTGGAAAGTGTTTGGTTATATCTAAGGAGTTTCCGTATTTGTGTGTGCAATGAATGTATGTGTCCGCCCTCACATATTTGTATTTACACATACCTTTTTTTTTTTTCTGGAAACCCTAGTGGCGCAGTGGTTAAGAGTTATGGCTGCTAATCAAAAGGTGAGCAGTTCGAATCCACCAAGTGCCTCTTGGAAACCCTACGGGGCAGTTCTACTCTGTCCTATGGGGTCACTATAAGTCAGAATCAACTTGACAGCAACAGATTTTTTTGGTTTTATAAATACTTTTATAGCGTCACTATGAGTCGGAATCAACTCAACGGCACCTAATAGCAACAATAACAGATACTTCTGTCTGTTCTCACCCGTGTATACATTTGTGCCTATCTGTATACCAATATGCCTATACCCATCTATATGTGCTCACACACTCAGTTTTACTTTGGTTGAGCTGTGCTCACTACATCCAAATTCGGTGTCACTTTTCCCATCACCAAAAATAACAAGTCTCTACGATCTGCAGTGTACTTTTCCTTCCCCCCTCCCCTCCCTGGTAACCACTTATGAACATTGGTCTCTATGTTTATCTGCTCTTGTCTTCTTATAAAAGAAGGATCATGAAATATTTGTCCTTATAAACCACTGCTGTATGCTTGATTTATTTTCCACTTAGCAGTATGCCCTCCAAGTCCATCCATGTTATGTTTCATGGACTCATTGTTGTTCTTTATGGTTGCGTAGTATTCTGTTGTATGTACCACAATTTGCTTATCCATTCATCCATTGATGCACACTTCAGTTGTTTTCATTTATGTGCTATTGTGAATAAACCAGCGATGAACATAGGTGTGCATATGTCTGTTCTTATCATTATTTTTAGGTCTCCAGCGGGTCACTATGAGTCAGTACTGACTCAATGGCACCTAACAACAACAACAACAGGTTATATACATAGGAGTGGGCTTTCTGGGTCATAGGGTAGCTCTATTTCTACTTGTTTGAGAAAGCACCATACCTGTTTTCCAGAGTGGTTGTACCACTTCACAGTCAGTTCTACCAGCAGTGGGTAAGGGTTCCAGTCTTCCCACATCCTGGCCAACATTTGCTGTTATCTTTTTTAATCAACGCCATTTTACGTTGGGTGAGATGACATCTCATCGTAGTTTTGATTTGCATCTCTCTATGTTTGCTGGCTGCTTGGGTGTCCCCTTTGGTGACGGTTCTGTTCATGTCATTTGCCCGTTTTGTGATTGGGTTGTTTGTCTTTTTGTTATTGAGTTGCTGCAGTTTTCTATAGATTTCAGACCCTTATCAGTAAGTCAGTTCTGAATTTTTTCCCCCAGTCTATAGGTTGTCTATTTACCCTTTTAATAAAGTCTTCCAATGAGCATAAATTTTTAATTTTATCTATATTATCTTCTTCTATTCATACGTTTGTTGTTATGTTATGTTGTTGTTATATGTTGTTATGTTTGTTATTCTAGTTTTACAAAAGATTAGGTCCCATAGTTTTCTCCGAGGAATTTTATAATTTTAGGTTTAACATTTAGGTCTTTGATCCATTTTGAGTTGTTTTTTGTGTATGGTGTGAGGTATGGGTCCTGTTTCGTCTTTCTGCAGGTGGATATCCAGTTTTGCCAGCACTATGTATTGAAGAGACTGTTTCTGCCCCCACTGAATGAACTTTTACCCTTGTTGAAAATCAGTTGGCCACAGATGGCTAGGTTTAATTCTGGGTTCTCAAGTCTATTCCATTGGCCTATGTGTCTATCATTGAACCAATACCAGGCTGTTTTGACCCTACGGCAACTGTATAGTATGTTTTGATATCAGGGAGTGTGAGGCCTTCTGCTTTGTTGTTTTTCTTCAGTATTCCTTTGGCTATTCAAGGCTTCTTTCCTTTCCATATAAAGTTGGTCATTAGTTTTTCTATTTCAGTAAAGAAAGTTGTTGGGATTTGTATGGGGTTTTTTTTTTTTACATTGTATCTGTAGATTGCTTTAGGCAGAATTGATATTTTCTCTATATTAAATCTTCCAATCCATGAGCACTGAATGTCCTTCCATTTTTGTAGGTCTCTTTTAGTCTCTTGCAGTAGCGTTTTATAATTTTCATTGTTGTTGTGTTAGGTGCTATCGAGTCGATTCCAACTCATAGCAACCCTATAGTCTTTTATGTCCCTGGTTAGGTTAATTCCTAGGTATTTTATCAGCTTGGGGGCTAGTGTAAATGGTATAGTTCTCTTGATTTATTTTTTGGAACCTCCGACCTTTTGAGAACCCAGGTGGTGCTGGGGCTTCCCACCCATCTGCCCACCAGAGGAGGCAGAAGAGGACGCCCAGGGACACACATCTTGACTTCTTTTTAATTCCCTATTAGACACCTAGAGCCCAGCCCGTCAACTTCATCAGTAAACATGGGTTGAAAGAAAAAATAAAATGGAAGGAGGAAAAGGGGGAGGGGCGGTGGTAGGAAAAAAGAAAAGAGAAATACCATAACCCTGCTAAAGGAGCCCTAGTGGCTCAATGGGTAGGCGCTTGGCTGCTAACTGAAGGGTTGGTGATTTGAACCCTCCAGCCATTCCATGGAATTAAAGACCTGGTGATCTGCTCCTTTCAAGATTATAGCCTAGGAAACCCTATAGGGCAGTTCTGCCCTGTCATATAGGATCACTATGAGTCAGAAACAACTTGATGGCACACAATAACAACAAAGCTTGCTGATTAGAGTGTAAATTGGTACAACCACTTAGGAAAATTATTCGGCACCATCTCCTAAAGCCATACAATTCTCGACAATTCGTCTTGTAGGAATATCCAAAAACCAGTTGCCATCCAGTCAATTCTGACTCATGGCAGTCCCATGTGTGTCATAGTAGAACTATGCTCCATAGAGTCTTCAATGGCTGATTTTCAGACATAGATTGCCAGGCCTTTCTTCTGAGGCACCTCTGGGTAGATGCAAACCACCAACCTTCTGGTTGGTAACTGAGCACATTTACCACTTGTACTACCCAGGGACTCCTCCTAGGAATATACCCTCTAGACAGATATTTAAGCATGTTCACCAAAAGACATGCAGTA
The DNA here is from genome assembly GCF_030014295.1 of Loxodonta africana. Lineage (NCBI taxonomy): Eukaryota > Metazoa > Chordata > Mammalia > Proboscidea > Elephantidae > Loxodonta > Loxodonta africana. Next base: position 66,834,481 of record NC_087362.1, read on the forward strand.
GGATTTTGGGGCAGGTTGATTCCTATCAGATCCTCCAACTGGAAACAGCCCAAATGTCCATCAACAGTAAAATGGGTGGGTAAATTGGGATATACAAACTACAATGCAGTGGATGAATCTCACAAGCTGAAAGAACCTTGAGTGAAAGAAGCCAGACACGCAAGAGTACGTCCTGTATGACTCCAATGAATGAAGCCCAAGAAGAGATGAAGCTACACCATAGACTTTAAGGATGCTTACTTAGATGGTGGCGGCAGTGGTGGTTCAGTGATAGAATTCTCACCTTCCATGTGGGAGACCAGGGTTCGATTCCCAACTAATGGATCTCATGCGTAGCCACCATGCGTCTGTGAGTGGAGGCTTGTGTGTCAACTACGATGGTGAACAGGTTCAGCAGCCCTTCTAGCCCACGACGGACTGGGAAGGAAGTCCTATCAATCGACTTTGGTCTTATCATCTTGTCATGGGGTTGCCCTTCATTAGAGGCTGACTGGACAACGGCTAACAATATCAACACATAGATGGTTATCATGGATTGAATTATGTCCCCCCAAAAATGTGTGTATCAACTTGGTTAGGCCATGATTCCCAGTATTGTGTGGTTGCCCTCCATTTTGTGATTGTAATTTTATGTTGAGAGGATTAGGGTGGGATTATAACACCACCCTTAGTCAGGTCACCTCCCTGATTTGAGGTAAAGGGAGTTTCTTTGGGGTGTGGCCTGTACCACCTTTTATCTCTCAAGAGATAAAAGGAAAGGGAAGCAAGCAGAGAGTGGGGGACCTCATACCACCAGGAAAGCAGTACCAGGAGCAGAGCACGTCCTTTGGACATGGAGTCCCTGCGCCTGAGAAGCTCCTCAACCAGGGGAAGATTGAGGACAAGGACCTTCCTCCCGAGGTGATAGAGAGAGAAAGCCTTCCCCTGGAGCTCACACCCTAAATTTGGACTTGTAACCTACTAGACCGTAAGAAAGTAAATTTCTCTTTGTTAAAGCCACCCACTTGTAGTATTTCTGTTATGGCAGCACTAGATGACTAAGACAGTGGTAAAACTCCTTAAAAAAAAAAAAAAAAAAAGGAGAAAGAGGTAATATAAAAAGTTCAGACTGTGGTTATTCTTCTGGGGGTGGGGGACTTCAGATGGAGGCGCACAGTAAGGCGTCTCAGGATACAGATGGTTTCTACTCCTCAATCTTGAGTGATGGTTACAAAGATATTTGCTTTGGTAAGCTGTACATTTCTACTTAAGGTACTTCTCTTGGTGTGTTATATTTCACAACAAAGCCTTTTAATAAAAGAATGAGTGGATGCAGCAAATAGGAATTCAAGACTCATTATGCACTAAATATGGAGGCTACTCAGAGCTGCAACTTGAACCTGAGACTCTGCCCTGGCCTGCACTGCCTCCTGGTGCTGACCCAGTGGGAGGGGCTGGGAGGGCATGTGTGATTAGGTTAACGTGGGGCCTCGGACTAGCTCACAATCCAGACCAAGTCATTTCACACCTACGCAGCTAGTGTGGTGTCTGACCCAACGCCCACACTTCCCCTAACCTGCAGGAACAGACCATAAAAGGTGAACGCTCAGGAGCAGCTCTGCGAGGGAGTTTCCTACAGGCGTCTCCTTAAAATAACCTTCTGTGGTAAATTTCGAGAATGGCCCCAGTTATCCTTCCCTCCTGGTTGCCATGTGACTTTGCAGTCCCTCTTCCTAAAGAGGCGCAGTCAGCTTCCCCACCCCTTGAGTCTGAGAAAGGTCCCTAATTGGTGCAAACGGCTTGTGCTCGTCTACTAACTAACAGGTTGGTGGTTCAAACCCACCCAACAGTGCCACAGAAGAACGGCCTGGTGATCTGCTTGTATAAAGATTACAGTCAAGAAAGCCCTGTGGAACTCAGCTGTCCTCTGTAACACACGGGGTGGCCATGAGTCCGAGCTGTCCTCGACGTTTGTTTTAGGGAGCATGATGCGACGGCAGAAAGGATGGCGTGCCAGTCCCAAGCCCAGGCCTCAAGTGACCTTGCCCGTTGTCACTAGCACTCTTGAGCTTCTGCCGCTGTCAGAAGAAGACCCTGCCTGAGCTACCCTGTTGGAGGATGAGAGGCACCTGGAATAGAGCCAAGGGTAATTAAGATCAGTGGATAGCCAGGTGACCCCCAGACATGTGGACAAGCTTGGCTGAAATCAGCCAACTCTCAATCATGTGAACCCTAAAATTAACGTTGTTTTAAGGTGCTGAATTTTGGGGGCTGTTATGTAGAATGGCTTACTGATACATTGTCCATAGACAGCTGTGGGGTTTGAAGGCTTGTCGGAAGGGGTGCCTGAAAGGAGCTGCCCAGGCTGAGAAATGGGATCAGTGATGGTCCACTCTGGATTCTCTTTGAGGCCCCAAGCAGCTTCAACATTAATACCAAGGCTACTGACACCTGGCATGGGAGAGAGCATTCACACCAGGCACTGGACTCAGCCATTTTCAAACCTATCCTCCTTAGCCTTTACAAAGCCCTATGAGGTAAGCACTATTACCATTCCCATTTTACAGATGAGGAGACTGAGGACAAGAGGTTAGATGACCAGACCACCGGCCCAAGGTCACATGGCTTAAAAGAAGGGTGGAGCTGGGGTCTGACTTCAAAGGCTGTGCTCTACCCACTCCACCATCCTGCCTGCCCACCCTGGTCAGCTCCTTTCAGAGTACCTTCCTCAACCTCAGGGCACCACGTCTATGGGCTCTCAAGACATCTCAACAATCAGAGACAGCCCAGTCCCCCAGCGTGAAGGTCACGTTCAGCAGCAGTCATGTCCCAGGGTACGGGTGGCTCCTCTGGGTTAATAGGCCAGTTTGCAGGAAACAATCAGTGCAGAGAATGCTTTGCAGAGCTTCTAAATGGGATGAAATGTGTTGAAACAGAGTTCATCATTCTAATGGGGCGTCTTGGAATAGTTGGGCTGGAGAGGACGACAGTGCTAATCCAGTCAAAGTTTCAGGCTCTTTTTTTTTTTTTTAAGCCACAGAGTCTTTTCTTCACATGAAATTTGATACAGAAATCCAACACATAAGAGAGACCACAGTCAAGCCATTCTGGCTGGGAGGCCAGGGAGCTCTACCTGAGGCCTCTCTGGGGTACCCCCTGGGGCTCCATGGAACACTTTCTGAGAACCACCACTGTGGTCCAGCTCTGTTATTTTGTTGATGGAGAAAGAGTATATGAGTGGAACAGCCAAGAACTGAACTGAGATCTCTTGCCTCCCATTTCCAGGCTCTTTCTTCCATTCTCCGTGTTCAGGAGCAAAAAAAAAAAAAACTCATTCCAAAAAAAGAAGGCATAAATCTGTTCTGTTTTTTAATATCCATTTTTCAAAATGGTGCATTTGGCTTCTTACCTACCCCCTAGGATAGAATTGCCCAGTCATCAAATTTCTGGGTCCCATTTATTGCCTTATCATGTTCAGCCAGGGGTCCACTGGGACCCTAGACTCTTTCCCCTGGGGTCATCTCAGTGTGCAGCTGATAAGGTACTGCAGAGCCAGAGGCAAAGCGGTGCCAGGGAATGAGCACTGGGCTGGGAGGAAAGATGCAGGAAAGATCTCCATGTGTCTGAGGATCGGAGGGGCTGGATGGCAGGAAGGGAGGGAGGATGAAATGAGGCGGGAGGTGGGCTGAGGCCAGATCAAGCTGGGCCAGGTAGGCTGGGGTGAGGAGTTTGGATTTTATGCTAAGAGTGAGTGGAAAATCTGTGAGAGCTTTGAGTTGGGGGCTGATATGGTCTGATTTGTCATTTTGAAAGGTCTCCCTGGCTGCCGTGTGGAGAATGAACTGGAGGAGACAAGTCTGGAAGCAAGAAGACCAGTGAGGAAGATGTTACAGCCGGCAAGGGGAGAGGAGTTGATTTGGACCAGGGTGGAACTAAAGATTCACAAAAGAATTCAAGCCGTGGAGCCCACTCACTGATTGCCTAGGTGAGATCCAGGTGCCAAGGGCAAGATAGGAGGAAACAGACCCTTCCTGACCACCTAATAGGGAAGAGAAAGTAGAAAGGGGCTTGCACTTTAAGGGTAGCTCAGACAGGTGTTGTAAGGCCCATTGAGATAGGGCAGAAACTCAACCACTGCAGAGGAAGCTGGATAAGGGATTATTTGGTTGAGCCCTCGAAACAACAGTTGTCTCACAAATCCCAAAGTGTCAGGTTGGCAAGCACCTCTGCACACTACCTAGTGGAACCCTTTCATTTACAAGCGGAGAAACTGAGGCCCAGTAAGTGGAAGCGCTGGCCCAAGAGCAGCTAGTGCTCCAGCCCCACTCGTACTGCAAGGACTGAGAGAAAGGGAGGGCTGGTTTCCCAAAGGAGAGAGAGTAATGAGGTGCTGTTTCCAGGAGGGGGACAGGCAAGTCCTTGTGCTGATCTGTCTCCTTAGAGCGTTCTTCCCGTGACGGTGGCTCTTCTGGACTCAAAGCTGCTCCCGGTGACACCTCTTTATCTACAGAGAGCTGCCCATCTTTCTCCTCCCTCTGTTTCTTTAATAGCCGTAGGTAGTGATTAAGTGCTATGGCTGCTAACCAAAAAGTCAGCAGTTTGAATCTACCAGGTGCTCCTTGGAAACTCTATGGGGCAGTTCTGCTCTATCGTATAGGGTCGCTATGAGTCGGAATCAACTCGACTGCAGTGGGTTTTGCTTTTTTTTTTTTTGGCTTTTATCACCAGGAGATATGCTGTGCTGTGGTGGCTTGTGTGTTGCTGTGATGCTGGAAGCTACGACAGTGGTATTTCAAATACCAGTAGGGTCACCCATGGTGGACAGGTTTCGGCAGAGCTTCCAGACCAAGACAGACTAGGAAGAGAGGCCTGGAGATCTACTTCCAAAAATTAGTCAGTGACAACCCTGTGGACCAACTGTTGAATAGGAAACTAATTAGCTCTGTAAGCTTTCAGCCAAACCACAATAAAATGTTTAAAAAAAGAAAGAAAAGAATACTCTAAGGGTCATAACAGAGTATTATCTGATGTAGTACTAGAAGATGAACCCCCTAGGCTGGAAGGCATTCAAAGTACCAGCAGCAGCCACAACAACGGACTGCAGCACACCAACAACCATGAAGACAGAATAAAGCTGGGCAACGTTTCCTTCTGTTGTAGGTGGCTTTCGAAGTGAGTCAGCACCTACTAGATGTCAACTAACAACATCACCCATCACCGTGAGAAATCGCCTCGGGGTCTGTTCAGTGACTCCCCCTCCAGTGCGACACCTTTGAAGCATGGCTCACCGCGCACTTGTCCTTGGTGCCCAGGAAAGTGTCCAGCAGGGCCGGCTCCGTGGGCGTGTGATCTCTTCAGTGCACAGGTCCCCACACTTAGCTGCCCTCCCCACTCCACACCTGCTCTCACAACAGACATGGTGAGCTCACTTACTGTGCAGGGCATACCTGGACAGCCAGGTGAACACCTGGATGGCCAGCCCAGGGAGGGGCCTCCAGCTCATCTGGTGTAGTCTGTCCCAGAATGGGGGCGCGGCCCGGCCAGTGACCGCTGTCCTTAGACTCTGAACTCAGCGGAAGACCTCAATCCCTGATTTCCTTCTTTTTCGTTCTTCTGATTAAGACAAGAAGAAAGTTTCCCTTGACCTCCCTCACGATCACTCAGCTCTGGTTTTTAACAAAGAGAGAGCTGGTTGGTCTTGCTGCTTTCGACGGGCAACAGAATCTATTTAGAATTTAATGACCTGTTGCTATTTATTTTTATAGCTTTTTAAAAATTTTTTATTATGGCTGTGATACTGTGGGGTTTCTTTGTCCGTTTCTGGTGCTGACATAAATGTTGCCTATTAAATTCAGTGCATTAAAGTTAGGAAAAGGGAATCCCTGTACATGACAGTCAGGTGCTCGTGTAAACGAAGTAGTCCTGATGGAGGAAGGTGCGGGATTCTGAATTTTAGCCCAGGCCCTTATACGGAAGGGATCTTGAGGCTCAGAGAGGGGAGGGGGAAGTCTGAAGTCACACAGAGGGTCAGTGGTAACACAGTCATCTGGACACCTAGCTCAGTGCTCTCTTCTGGCCGACCGTTCTGCCTCAACGGTGTGCGATTCACGATAATCAAAGGCTTGGCTGCTGCTCTCCTTGCAGAGGAAACCCTGGTGGCGTAATGGTTAAGAGCAAGGCTGCTAACCAAGAAGTCAGCAGTTTGAATCCACCAGGTACTCCTTGGAAACCCTATGAGGCAGTTCTACTCTGTCCTGTAGGGTTGCTATGAGTCAGAATTGACTTGACGGCAACAGGTTTTCCTTGCAGAATGTCCCTCCCACCAAGTCTTATGGGGAGCCGCCCCCACCAGCCTCAGGGCTGAAAGCCCAAGCCGCAGGCCAGTGTGTAAAAGTGTATCCTCCTTCACCATGCTCAGACAGACAAGAAAGTCTGGAGACTGAAATCAGGTTTCTGCTTTGAAAACTGCCACCCACAGCCTTCCCCGCCTTCTGCTTAGCAAATCTTTACAGGCCGTGATTTAAATACTTTTTCTCCTTTTGCTGTGATCAAAGGAATTGCTTGTTGGCCTGATAAGTGATGGAAGACCCAGAGAGACTAAGGAGAGAATGTGTTCACCGCCCTCTTCCTTTCGTCCAGGGCCTGTTGGGCTGGGTAGCCTTTAGGATTTGGGAGGTTGGGTGCTGAAGGCTACAGGCAGGAGCGGAGGAGGGGACCCCAGGCGCCAGCAGTTGACATTGGTTGGGTGGGCCTCCCAGCATGCATTTCCTCTTCTCCTGGGCAGAGCTTCCCAATTTTCCTTTACCTTCATGTGTCCCTACAGTTCATTCCCAGCTATGGAGCTGTGTGTGTAAGACTCAGAGCAGGCCACTGGGAATCTTGTACACTCCTGGCCATAGCAACTGGTGCAGAGATGGGCATGTCAGCCAATCAGAGAAAATGAGAAACAATCCTGGGACTCTGACTGGACCCATTGCTGAGAGGGAGGACACCTCTTCCAGCTGGCCTTGGTGTTTGGGAGATGCGAGCCTGGAGCTGCCAGGGAGTTAGTTACTGTGAGATTAAGGTTGTGTGACAACCTGGCTGGGCCATGACCCTCAGTGGTTTGGCAGTTATGATGTAGTCTGGCAGCTTTTTAACGATGTAATCACCTCCATGATGAGATCTGTTGTGAGCAGCCAATCGGGTGAAAGGGAGTTTCCTGGGGGGTGTGGTTTGCATCCAATATAGGTGGTCTTGCTGGCAAACCATGCTGTCTTTTGCTCACTCTGGCTCCTGCAGCTGGCTCCTGTTCATCTGACCTCCGGTTCTTGGGACTTGAGCTACCAGCTTACCTGCTACCTGATCTTCTGATCTTGGATTCGTCAGCGTGTGTGGCTGCAGGAGTCAGGGGAAGCCTCCGTGCTGACCCACAAACTTGGAACTTTCTAGCCATTTCCTTTATATAGCTCTGTCTATATATATTTATACTCTGTACTGGTTTTGCCTCTCTAAAGAACCCAGCCTAAGACAGTTGTCCAGGAAGGATTGAAAAAAATAGAGTCAAAAAATTGAGAGAAAAATGGATGGAAAATGGGTACTGGTGATCTTTAGCTCCTAGATCAAGCTGTACCTGAACATGGACATAAGAAACTCGCAAAAGGTTAATGTGCTAGGCTGCTAACCCAAAAGCTGGAGGCTTGAGCCCAGCCAGAGGCATCTCAGAAGAAAGACCTGGCAATCTACTTCTGAAAAAAAATCGGCCATCGTAAACCCTATGGAGCACAGTTCTACTCTGACACACACGAGGTCTCCGTGAGTCAGAACCGACTCCACAGAAACTGGGGTTTTTGTTTATTTATTTATTTATTGGCTTAACCTGTTTGAGTTGAGGTTTTTCTCTCATTTTTGACAAAAGAAGGTCATTTCACAACCGTCTTTGATTACTTGCGAAAGTGTTTTCAGGAAACTCACCCCCTACAGTGTCTCCCCTTCCTGCCCCTCCCAAGGACCGACGGAATACAACTTCCTCCATCTCGCCCATGGAGAGTTCCTGGGGTGGGTCAGTCCTCCCACCCGTGAAACAGCCCAGCTTTAAGGCAGTGGGCTAGATCAAAAGCCTTCAAAGCCCTGTGACTCCTGTAACCCATGTTGCTGTCCATGAATGTGCCAGTCCCATTTTATACTCAAGCCCTGGGATGAGGAAGCAGGGACAAGGGACATCTGACACTCCTACTGCCATCCCCTTATCTTGACATGCACTCAGCACTTAAGTGTCTACCTTGCAGCTTAGGAGAGTGGGGAGGCTGATTGCTGATGGCATTGATTGTGCTCCTAGATCCAACCGTGCCTGAAGGCCCTAGATCTATCGCTTGGATTTTTCAAGAACCAGTAAATCCTCTGTTAAGCTAGATTGAGTTGAGATTCTGTCACTTGCAATCAAAAGAGTCCTGATTATGTAGCTGCCTTCAAATCTCTAAGGGGCTGCATGCCATGGGACAAAGAGAACAGCTATGTCCAGGCTGCCCCAGAGGCCAGGAGCTCAGGCATTTCATGACATCCCCAGTTATCCAGGTGGGTTAGGCCCCTGGGAGCAGTGGGAGTGAAGGCAGACAGTGTGGGGACACAGTGGAGAGGAGGGCAAGGTGTCCCTGTGAGAGGGGCTGGTCTTCCAGAACTGGAGCCATAGATGCCTCAGACCAGTGTTCCTCAGAGTGTGGCTCTCCAGACCAGCAGCATCAGCATCACCTGGGAACTTGTTAGAAATGCAAATTCTCAGGCCCTGCCTTAGACCTGCTGAATCAGAAACTCTGGGTGTGGAGCCAGCCGTGTGTGTTTTAACAAACCCTCCTGGTGATTCTAGAGTCCCTGGGTGGTGCAAACTGTGAATCTGTTTGGCTGCTAACTGAAAGGTCAGAGGTTCCAGTCTACCCAGAGGCTCCCGGGAAGAAAGGCCTCGAGACCTACTCCCAACAAATCAGCCATTGAAAACCCTGTGGAGCACAGTTCTACTCTGACACATATGGGATTGCCATGAATTGGGGTCGACTCGACAGCAACTGGGTCTGATGCTGGGTAAAGCTTGAGCACCGCGGATTTAGACATTTAAATAAATTAAATATTCTCAGGGAAGACAGCAAATTATTTACTACTGAGAACAGATTGGAAACCCTGGTGGCATAGTGGTTAAGCACTACGGCTACTAACCAAAAGTCGGCAGTTCGAATCCACCAGGTGCTCCTTGGAAACTCTATGGCGTATTCCTACTCTGTCCTACAGGGTCGCTATGAGTCGGAATCGACTCAACAGCAACAGGTTACAGGAGAACAGATTTGGAAAACCCAGAGCACAACTATTGAGATTTTCTGCTCACAGGGGTCCCACGTCCCTCAGAGGCTACAGAGGCTGATAGAGTGGCCCCCACGTGTCTCCCAATGGACCCACACCAGGCAAGGTGGCAAAGCACACGATGGCCACCACCTCCAAGTCCTGCTAAGCCCTTTTGCCTCAGCCTCCTCCTCCTGTCCTCTGCGCTGAGGAGACCCCATGTGGCAGCCAGCCAGGCCTGGCATACAAAGAGGAGGGGATGGCCCAGAGGATGTGAGCACTGGGCAAGTATTGACAGGTGACCTTTAGCCTCACAAGCTAGGATTATACGGCAGCCAGATAAATCCCTGATCCCAGCCCCACCTGTTCTCCCTAACTCCAGTTCAGTAGCAACTCCACTTTATATTCCCATAGGCTTGGTTATGAGGCCGTAACACACTAAGCTAAAATCTCAGCAGTTTAACACAACCCAAATTACCTTCTTGCTCTTGAAAAGTCCAAAGCAAGTTGGGCAGCTGCCCATCACATTTGTCTTCCAAGCCTCAGCAAACCAGGCTGCTTCTCTCTTGCAGCTCTGCCATCTCAGGTGCAGAAAGAACTTGAAGAATGTGCAAACAAAGAAACAAAAAACCAAACTCCTTGCCATGGAGTTGATTCCCTCTCATGGCAACCCTATGTGTTACAGTGTAGAAGTGCTCCACAGGGCTTTCTTGGCTGTAATCTTTACAGAAGAAGATCACCTGGCCTTTCTTCCGTGGTGCCGATAGCTGGGTTCAAACTGACAACCCTTAGGTTAGTACTGGAGCACAGACCCCTTGTGCCACCCAGGGACCTGCGGGGACATCCACCGCTGCTTCACCTGTGTCACTTCTACTTGCTGCCCATTGGCCAGAACTAGCAGCGCGGCCCCATGTAGCTGTGGCGGGGCTAGAACATGTGAGGAGCAGTTGGTAACAGTAGGAATCTCTGCTATTTACCTGTCGGGCACCCGGCTGCAGTCCACTCTGCCACCTCCCATGGATCACTCATTCTCTCATCAAAAGGCTGCTGAGGACCGAGAGCTGAGCATTGTGCCTGGCATTGGATCCACCAGCATGAACAGGACAGTCATGGTCCCAGCCCTTAAGGAGCTCACAGGTTAGAAAGAGAGAGGTGTAGATCCAGCAGACCCTCACCAAAGCCCCCAGGCCTCCACTTCTGTGCCCCCTTTTGTTAACGACACCACGAACCATCCTTCCTGTTTTATAGGCTGAGTTTAGTCAGCTCTCAGCCTTTGGGTGAGCCTCAATTGTTCTGGTTTTTTTTTTTTTTTTTATGAGTTTTTGGTGAAAATTTACATAGCAAGTTAGGTTCCCATTTCACAATTTTCGCACAAATTGTCCAGTGACATTAGCTATATTTATCACAATGTATCAACATTGTCTCTAATTGCATTGTTTGTTCTATTTGCAGTACTCTAACTTCCCTGTCCCCTTATCTCCTCATGTTTGCTTTGGGGTAATTGTTGACCTTTTGGTCTCATACTCATGGTTTTAAGTAGAGCACCAATGTTATGGGTAATATCCTTTATTTTGTGTGCCACTCTGCTATTTCACTAAAACGTGATCTTGCGACAGGCTCGGCTCTAGGTTTAGAGTGTCTCAGGGCGATAGTCTCAGGGAGTCCTCTGTTCTCTTATGTTCCAGTTTGTCTGGCTTTTGTTTTTTTAAATAAGAATTTAAGTTCTGCTCCACATTTTTCTCCCATTGTATCTGGGACCATCTATTGTGACTGGTCAAAACTGTTAGTGGTGGTAGCCTGGCACTATCTAGTTCTTTTGGTCTCAGGATAGATGAAGTTCTGACTCATGTAGACTTGTTTCTGAACCTCGGTTTTCTCATCTGTACAATGGGGATAATAATAGACTAACAAAAGTCATCTGATAGCAGGCATCAAAGTGAGTCTCAGATTGGGGATGGGGACAAGCCACATAGCCAATGGGCAGTGGAGCCAGGGTTCACACTCTGCTGGTCTGATTCCATTGCTCAAGTCTCTTCAGTGGCCCCCCTCCTCCCAGAGTGAGTGAGACCTGCAGAAACTTTCTATAAGAAGGAAGAGATCAGAGAGCCCAGCCTCCCACCACAGCCAAGGATAGCTGGACCTGGCCTGGAGCAACCTGGTCCCTTGAAGGCCATTTAAGCCAGCCCAGCCTGACATCCAGTGCATCTCTGGACCTGGCTCCTGGCCCAGGTTGCCCCAGGACCACAGCAGCTGTCCTGCCACCTGGAACCCAGACAAGGCCAGCTCCAAGCTCCATGCCCCCTCCCCCTCACTGTCCTTTCTCCAGACTTAGATGTGGTTGAAAAGCTTACCATGGAAGCAGCAAGGCCACCACAACCACCACCGTTAGAAACCAGATTCCGAATCGCTGATTAAAACCAGGAGGGGTTTTAATCAGCCAGGGCCATGTGCCATTTAACTGGAGATGAAAGTACAAATGATAAGCATCATCTCAGAAAGGATGTCGTTAAAGGAAGAGCAGAACAGCAAGTGGCAACTTTTATCATTACAGCCGCTCTGCTCAGCCCCTCCTGAAGCCCTCGTTAGGGGCTTTGAGGAACATCTGGGCCCTGTCTTTATTATGCAGAGCTTTGACGATGGCTCCTGAGCCCACGACTTGCTAAACTTCTAAATATACAATTAATGCCTATTAATTATAGTTTTCAAAGCAGCAAAATGATCGTTCATTAGCTTAATATCCTCTTCTGTTTTACCGGAAGTTGCATTCTCTCTTTTCATAATCCCTGCGTCAGAAGCCGCCTGTTGGCGGGTGGCATGTGGTGCTTGGCAGCCTGTGGATGGGAAGGCCTGCCTGTCCTTCCGCCATCCCCTACACACTCCCCCCGCCACGTTCCACCTCCACAGTCAGACAGGAGACCACTGTGGACCTAGGTGTGGGTTCCGGGGACGAGGGTGGAAGTGGGACTGGGGAGCTGCCATCCATTGTGCCTGGTCAAACTGGACTCTAGATCAGATAAAACTAGATTTAGATCATGGTGGGGTGGGGGGTGGGGTGGGCATGATTTGCGGAGACAATGAGATCATCACCTTCCACATCACTTTTGATCATGTCCAGCCCTTGCTCGTCCTCATTGTGGACAGCCAAAGGCCTTGGAGATCACCTCCCAGCTCACTAACCCAGGTGCTGTCAAGTTGATTCCGACTCATGGCAACCCCATGTGTTACAGAGTAGAACTGTGTTCTGTAGGGTTTTCTTGGCTGTAATCTTTACGGAAGCAGATCACCAGGCCTTTCTTCCACGGTGCTGTTGGGTGGGCTTGATCCACCAGCCTTTAGGTTAGTAGCCAAGTACAAACTGTTTACACCACCCAGGGACCTTGTGGAAACCCTGGTGGTGTAGTGGTTAAGTCCTGTAGCTGCTAACCAAAAGTTCGGCAGTTCGAATCCACCAGGCCCTCCTTGGAAACTCTACGGGGCAGTTCTACTCTGTCCCATAGGGTCACTATGAGTTGGAATTGACTCAACAGCAACAGGCTTTGGCTTGGGGATCTTGTAGAACCAAAAGGTCTGGTGATTGGATTAGGGATGAGGGAGAAAAAGAAGTGAAGGATGACACCCAGACCCCTGGCTTGGTCCATTTGGTGGGTTGCCTTGCCATTTACTGAGCTGGTAACAAGTTCTAGGGTAAGACAACAAGTTTATTTAGAGGCTTGTTACCTTTGAAGGGACATCCAACTGGAGATGTCTAGTAGAAAGTTGGAACTCCTTGTCAGCAGCCTACAGATGGCCACCGAGGCTGTAGGAGTAGATGAGACCCCAGGAAGTAAGTCCATGAAGAAGACAAGAGGGCCAGACTAAAATCAAAGCAATGCCACCATCTTAAAAACTTTTCATTTTGAGATAATTATAGATTCACAGGACGTTGCAAAAATAGTACAGAGACTTCCCATGTACCCAGTTTCAACGCCAGCATTTTTAAAGGTGGATTAGGCAAAGCAGATTGCTAAAAATGGTCCCGGGAGGCTGGAGAAAATCCAACAGGTTCTGATGTCAGGAAAACTATTTCATGTAGGATTAGGTTTGGCTGCAGTGAGACTGATTTAAACAAGTGTGGAGTTGACTTCTTCCTCATAAAATAGTCCAAAGGTAGGTGCCCAGGCCTGGAATAGAAGCCCCATTCCTCTAAGTCCTCAGGGACACAGGCTGGTCCCAGCCATCTCTAGGGCGTTGTCCTGACCTCATGGTCCAAAATCGTCACTAGAATTCCAGCCATCACATCTGCTTTCCAGGCAGCAGAATGGAAGAAGGGATAAAGAGACCATGGGTATTTTGTTTATATATTTAAAGATTTCCAGATGTTGTCAAATGGTACTTCCTTTGACCAGAATTGAATCACATGATCGTTCCTAGTTGCAAAGGAAGCTGGGAACTATAGTCTTTATTCTTGAACTCAAAAACCAGAGATTCTATTTCCAAGGAAGAAAAGCAGAATGGATATAGGGGAGCAATTGGCAGCCTGTGCACAGAATCCAAGGGTGGAGCATTTCTGAAAGGGAGGATGTGGTCAGCAGCAGGAAAAAGAGCCTAGAAGTCTAGAAAGGTGGTTATCAGACTGCCCACTGGATCTAGGGACACGAAAGTCAACGGTGACTTTCTGGGGACAGTGTCAATTACCTGTCTGACCCCAAAGCCCTGGATCCCTAGCTCTCTACTTTTTTCAGAGTTGGCTTTTGTCAGGTGGGTGGAGCAGAAAGACAGAGTGATGGAGATGAGGTATCCGGTAGTGAGTGTTGGGGAAGCAGACCACAGGAGCAAGCAGGAAGTGGGGGTGAGGAAGGGAGAGAGAGGACGCCAGATGAAGCCAGAGAGCTGGCCTGTAGGGAAGACCTGAAAGGGGCTGTGAGGAGGACAGCAGTGAGGGCAGAGGGTGATGACAGTGTTTGTGATGTCTGAGGTAGGTCATGTCTGGGTCCACAGCGGGGCCCAGGAGTGAGTGTCTATAGAAGAGAGAAAAAGGAGGTCCTTGGAAGGGGTATCACAAAATTGAAAGGCTGGGGTCCAGCTGGGTGCTGAAACCCCCCAGGACGCTGGCAGGAAGTCAGGTAGAGGCAGACCCTCAACCTCCTTAGCGTTCTCCCAGGTGCCCTCAAGGCCCCTTCCCCTGTTGCCCAAAGTGCCTCTTTAATGTTCTCGTGTTCATTAGAATACCTGTGCATTAGGATACCTGTTCAAAACTTTGAATGGTTTCCTGTTGGTTCCCAAGAAAACATCCAAACCCCTCACCTTTTCCTTCAGAGTCCCCCTGACCACCTGGCATGAATTAGGATGGTTTCAGGTGCAAGCAACAGAAACCCCAAGTAGTCGATGCTGCCAGTGTCCCGCCCTGTTTCCCCGTCGAATCATTTCTGTGTCTGCCAGCACCTGTGATTCTTCACTGCAGGCTCTCTTCAGCCACCAGAGAGCACTCCGCCTCTGTGTGGGAGCAGCCCTTTGCCAATGACTGGCGGGAATGGGAGGATAAATACCCCAGCTCCCTCTCCCTATGGGTGGGCTAACTCTGAGAGACTGTTCCACATTGGCTCTAGATTTCCTCAACAGGAATATGCTGGAGTTGCCCACAGTTGCTTTCCTTCTCTGTCTCACTCCCTCACTCATCTACCAGTGTTCCAGAATCACTCAAAATAAATAACTTGTACCCAAATCATCATTTCAGGACCTTCTCCTGAGAAAAGCACAAACACGGGGCAATCGTTAGGAGCTATACGAGCAGTAGTTTGATGACATCTTCCAGAACCCAGTTTTTCTCTGTGCCTGTTCTTTGTGATCCTCAGTGTTGGCTTCGACCTCAGGTTGGTAGCAAGATGGCTGCCACCATGCCAGGCATCACACTGAATCATGACAGCATCTTGCAAAGGAATTTTTCCAAGAAGCTCCCCAACAGGCTTCCCTTCAGGTCTCATTGGCCAGAATAGGGTCACATGCCCTTTCCTGAACTAACCACTGGCAAAGGTGATGGCTTTGCCACAATTACATGTGTCTGGGTGGCGCAAAAGGTTTGCACTTAACTTTTTTTTTTTAATTGTGCTTTAGATGAAGGCTTACAGAGCAAATTAGTTTTTCATCAAACGATTAAAACACAAATTGTTTTGTGACATTGGTTGCCAATCCCACGAAGTGTCAACTCTCTCCCTTTCTTGACCTTGAGCTCCTCATTTCCATTCATCCCGCTTTCCTGTCCCCTCCTGCCTTCTGGTCCTTGTCCCTGGGCTGGTGTGCCCACTTAGTCTCATATACATGGTTGAGCTACATGTATTATTGTTTGTTTTCTAGGCCTGCCTAACCTTTGGCTGAAGGGTGAACCTTAGGAGTGACTTTACACTGAGTTAAAAGGGTGTCCAGGAGCCATGCTCTTGGGGTTTCTCCAGTCTCTGTCAGACCAGTAAGTCTGGTTTTTGTATGTGTGTGTTGTGCTCACTATTAACCTAAAGGTTGGTGGTTTGAACCCACCTAGCTGCACCAAGGATGAAAGGTTTGGTGATTTGCTTCCATAAAGATTACAGCCAAGAACCCTATCAAGCAGTTCTACTCTCTAATACATTGGGTTGCCATGAATCAGCATCAACTCAATGGCGACTGGTCAGTTATTTTGGTTTTGCCACAACTGACCTAGACTAGTCACCTAGAGGTAGAAAAGATGCTGAGAGTCAACCATGACCATCAAAACACACCCCTATCATCTCGTCCAATCTGAAACTTCCGTCTACCATCTATGGACTCTCCATGCCAACCAGCTCTGTCTTTTTCCTATCTCACATTCACTCATTCATTCATTCATTCAACAAGCACATATCAGAGTTTACTATGGCCCTGCCCTCCAGGAGCTCACAGGCTAGTTGCTTGGGGTAGGGATGGGGAGACAAGAGAAGCACAGGGGTTGAGTGTCTGGGAGGATAAGGTGGAAGGGGCACAGTCCAAGGATCCTCCGGTCCAACTGTTTCACCATCTAGAATGCCCCACCCTTCTCGCCTTGGCTGCCTGGATCACGCCTGCCCCACAGAGCTAGCCTCCTGCAGGAAGCCTCTCCTGGTTTCCCCAGGCCTCCAGCTCCCTCCTGGCTCTGTGCCCCTTGAGTGGACAAGACCCTGCCCTGGCTGGCACTGAAATGTCCTCCTGCCCATTTGCCTTGTCTTCCCCATGAAGGGTGATGCCTTCTAGAGGGTGAGAGGCCTGTGTCCCCAGGGCCTGTCCCCCAGCCTGGGTGACCCGCCAGCCCCAGCCCCAGCCCAAAACCCACCTCACTGCCTCCTTCTCCTCAGGCCTCTCCCATCAATTTCTTATTTCATAAAAATCAATTTCTGTCCTGTTTTTGCTGCGTACATAAAAGTCTGTGGCATCAATTAGCCTCCATTCTCTCTCTCCCTCTCGCTCTTTTTCTTCCTCATGTTTTTCGGAAACCTCTTTGTAGGGAAAATCTCATATTTCAGCAATTTGCATTATCCACACACTCAGCTTTGAAGTTCTAAGTTATGGTAAGAAAAGGACCCACTTATCTGCCCATAAAAAATGTTCAAAGCTTATAAATTCCCTGAAACAGATGTACATTATCATTGGATTTGCCTTCCTCTCTGCTACAGCGTCCCTGATAGAGTTTCGGCCGCCCCCTGGCCCCCGTCCCCCGTCCCCCGCCCCCGTTGGCATCTTGTCTCCCCAGCAGCCCACTCCCCACTGGGCCAGGCCGACTTCAAAGGTCCCAGGCTGTCTCTTAGCAGCAAAGCACAAAGTGGGAACATAGGGGCCTTTTAAATCCCCCACGTTTAAGTCAATATCCTCCTTCCCTTCCTTCCCCTCTCCCCGCAGAGGGACAGAAGTCAGCCATTGCTTTTCTGCCTCTGCTAGCGTCAATTCAGCAATTACAGAGAGGAGGGCAAGACCTCTTTCTCTCTCTGTCTTTTCCCTTTCTTTCTTTCCAACTTTACTTTTTGTTCTCTCTCCAGCTTAAGAAGACGTTGTCCGGCAGCAGGGAAGCTCTTGCTGATCCCAGGTGAATACAAACAAGCGGATCCTTGGCCCTTTTACGAGGAGGAACGTTTGAGTCCCACTCATGGTGACCCCATGTGTGCAGAGCAGAACTGTGCTCTGTAGGGTTTCCAATGGCTGATCATTTGGAAGCAGATCGCCAGGGCTTTCTAACAAGGCACCTCTAGGTAGACCTAAACCTCCAGCCCTTCACTTAGCAGCTAAGCATGCTAACCATTTGCACCACCCAGGGACTCTGAGAAAGTCATATACAACTTCTATCCATGTCTACTGTGACCTGCTGCGGGCCACCCCTGGGTCCTACCAGGATAGGCCCCCTCTGGGCTACTGTTTTCAATCCCTTCTTCGAACTGCTCAGTGTGTCTCTCAGGGGGAAGAGAAATCAACCACCGTGCCCACCAGGCCCTGCCAGGCTGGGTCCTGTGCACTGGCCTTGCCGTCTCTACTCAGTCACCCTGGCTGCCATCAGTTTATTCAGTGCCTTCCCCCACTCTCCCACCTCAGGGCCTTTGCACAGGCTGTTCCCTCTAGCTTTTCACCTGGCTAACTCCTCCTCATCCTTGAGGTCTCAGCCTGTGTGTGGCTTCCTAAAGAGGCACTCCCCACCACTCCAACTCCATGCTGGTATCCCTTGCCACTGGCAGGCGGTCAGACCTCAGAGCTCAGCTTGCAGGAACTAAACTGTACAGCAAGACTGAGTGAGTTACTCGCATGCCAAATTCTCTCTCTCCAGCGATGGAAGAAAGGAAGAGAGGGAAAAAATGAAGGGAAGGAAGGTCACATGGAATATTCCACATGGCTGGAATATTCTGGCCAGGAATTTCTAAGCCAAATCACAATCAGATGCTGTTTTTGAGGACAGAGTCAGAGGAAATGGAATCAGGCGACCTCGGCTCATAAGGCCAGGGGCACATCTTCCATCTGGAGAGGATCTGGACAGGGGACCTGAGCCCTGAACGCCACCGGGTCCCCTGCTGGGTGCCATAAGCCGAGTCCAGTGGCACTGCCCCTTTCCTCCGTGTGACCCAGAATATCCCCAGTAGATTCCCAGTTTTCAGTCTGTATGAGGGCAGCTACCCCTCTCTGGCAGCAGAATTGACACGCTATTGAGCCTGAGGATGGGGATCCTGGGGGAGGAGAGGTCCCACTGCCCATTTGTGTTTATGAAGCCAATCAACAAAGAAGAACTGAGAGCCGACAGCAGGCCACATGCTTGGTCTAGCTGGGGGCAGGCAGTGGGAGGCCAGGAATGCGCCATCACTCAGTCCTTCAGCAATGTAGCAGCACCTACCAGGTAGCTTTGCTGGGCCTTTCGGATGACAAGATAATCTCCAGTGAACAAGACAGTGCTTTAGCAGAAACAGATGTTAATCAAATCATCAGAGGCATAAACAAGTATATAGTTACAAATTTGGTCAGCATTCTGAATGAGGAAGACTGGCAGGGCCCCGTGAAGTCGTGGGGCACCATCTTGCTGTGGCTGGGACCTTGGCCAGGCCACAGCCACATCTCCCATAGCCTCTCATTGCTCACATTTCCTGGATGTGCCTGGGGTGACAGCAGAGACAGGGTAGGACCAGAGTTTGTCAGTGCCCACAGGATCCTGGGAAGGGTGGTCAAGGCCACAACTTGTCTCCACAGACAGGTGGCACACTCGCGTTTGGCCCCACTCTGCATTCACCATGACCTAGGTTAGTCACTAAATTGAACAGTAATGGCTTCTACACAGGGTCGTTCTAAGCATGTCAGTGAATGTAGGTGGAGCATACAGTAGATGCTCAAAAAATGGCAGATATGGCAATTTGGACTCCTTGGCCACCCTGGGGCTCAGGGCCTGGTCCTAGAGCTGGGCAAGGATAGACCAGGTGCAAGGCAGCCATGAGCTGTTCCAGAGGCCCCCGCCTGAGGAAGGCACTTTTGGGAATGGTTCCAGGCTACCAGTCCCACCTCTATGCCATCCTTTTGGGGTGCAGAGCTGCCACTCAAGGCCTAGCTTGTCAGAGCTAGAGGCAGGTGAACTGGCACTCCACACCCAGGTCGGGGCAGGGCACCCTTCATCGGTCAGGACTGCACCTACTTCCTCCTAAACCCTGTGAGGTCAGATTCTCATAACAGCTACTGCCATCTGTGGAGGGTCTACCACGTGCCACGCCAGTTACCACTGAGTCGACTCCAACTCATGGTGACTCCACGTGTGTCAGAGTAGAACTGGGCTCCACAGGATTTTCGATGGATGATTTTTCAGAAGCAGATCGCCAGGCCTTTCTACAAGGCATCTCTGGGTGGACTCAACCTGCCAACCTTTCAGTTAACAGTCAAGTGCATTAACCATTTGCATGGCTCAGCTGCTAACTGAAAGGTTGGATGTTCAAGTCCACCCAGAGGCGCCTTGGAAGAAATATCTGTTCATCTGCTTCCCAAAAATCAGCCATTGAAAACCCTGTAGAGCGCAGTTCTACTCTGACACACATGGGGTCGCCATGAGTTAGAATTGACTCAGTGGCAGCTGTTTTTTTTTTTGCTGGCCCATGTGCCAGGCTCTGTGCTTCATGCCCATCAGATCATTTACCCTGATCCTCACAACAGCCCAGTGATTAGCCCTGTGTTACAGAGAACGGAACTGAGGCACAGAGAGGTTGGGCCACTTGTTCAAGGCCACACAGCTGGGAAGTAGCAGAGCCATGACTCAACTGGGCTCTCCCTGACTCTAAAGTCCATTCAACCATGGGCTGTTCTGCCCATCTTTGCCAAGCGCCCCCCATATGCCTACATTTTGTGGTCCTGCTACTGGATGCTGTCACCTTCTTAGGCTCCATCTACCATGCCGGATTTTCAGGATTCCGGATGTCAGGGCCAGAGAATCAGAGCCACGTCCTCCCACGTCTGCAGATGGAAAAGGGCCAAACTCTCCCCTGAGCAGCAAGACACAGCCCAGAGAGGAAGGAGTCACAGCCAGTGCCAGGCCCAGTCAGGGCAGCTGCTGGGATTCCCCACGGACCTACCCTGATAAACCCCTCCATATCTGCAGCACCCCCACCACAAGGCACCTGTGGGGGGCACTTGTTCAAGGAGCTCCATGTGTCTCTTCTCGTTTAAATCTCCAAAGACCCTGGAGCTGAAGCACGGTAGGTCTCATTAGACCCACTTTACAGAAAAGCAAACCGAGTCTCAGAGATGAAGTTACTGGCCCACAGTCAACAGCTAACAAGTAGCACAGCCAGGTGGAATCCAGCCTAGTCTTTTGAACTGGAGGTCCTTTCCACCTGCTTTGCCTCTTTAAGTAGCATTTGACAGGGTCTCACAGAGGCTAGGACCCTTTGCCAGGGCCTCCAGCCAACCCCACCCTGCTAAAAAAGGAATGGGGCCAGGCCGTGAGTGAGGGTTTCCAGGACACCCCCCAGAGACCTCATGAAAGTCCTCCCACGCCTGAAATGTCCCATTAGACATTCATCTATATAAGACTCTGCCATGAACAGGCTCAGTTTTTAGTCAGCTTAAGTCGTCCCTCAAAGGCTAGCTACTTGAGAATACACACAGCTCAGGGGCTGAAATGCCTTCAGAGACAGGCCCGGGAAGGTACCAGAGAGAGCCCAGTCGAGAGGGGTGCCAGGGAACTGGAAAGAACACACCCTGTCTGAAGGGGGTGGATGCCCCTCAGCACTGGCTGATAGTAGCCATGTGGGAGTGTGGGCCCCCTATGGTCAGATTTTCTGATTTGTACAAGAAAAGCCAAAAATCCAAAATGTTTAGGTGAAACCTTCAGATTTTGGAAATTAAGTCAAACTTGCTGAAACCCTGGATGGGTCAGAGATACCACGTTGGTGGACCATGCAGTGTGTGGTCCAGGGGTCAGATGGTGGACTGCTGGAGCCTGAGTGGGCAGAGAGCAGAAAGTGGGAGGAGGGTCCAAATTCCAGACCCCACACTTCCCAGGGACTGGGGCTCTGAGCAAGTGGCCCCCACATTCACCACGGCGCCCTCCATCCCACACAGCAGGACGAAGGTCAGGGCCACCCATGGACTGGCTGTGACAGGTAGGGGTGAGTTATCCAATAGGCAAGGTAAGCACGGTGCTTACCTTGCTTACCAGATCATCTGTAGTGAACAATTTCACATTTTTTCACCACATCAAAGATTCTGCTTCTAAGTACAGGGGTATCTATCTCTCTCCCAACCCCACAGCACCTTCCTACAGGATCAGAGTCTGTTTTCCATTTACAACCCTTGACAGGGGCAGAACACCCAGTGAGCAAGGTAAGCATGGTCTTATTTGTGCTTGGTTACTAATCGGTAGTGACCAATTTCGCATGGGTTTGAAATCCCTATTCTCCAAGGCTGGTCTTGCCCAAGGACACCATTGCCTCCTCCAGGGG
Source organism: Loxodonta africana (assembly GCF_030014295.1). Taxonomy (NCBI): domain Eukaryota; kingdom Metazoa; phylum Chordata; class Mammalia; order Proboscidea; family Elephantidae; genus Loxodonta; species Loxodonta africana. The sequence goes on from NC_087362.1 coordinate 66,856,176, forward strand.
TCAGGGGCCCAAATCAGAGGAGCAGCCAAGTGGGAAAAGTGGGAAGGGACGTTTTCAAGAGGCTGCTTACATCTCCCTAATTCCAGATCCCAGTCCTGAGCCACATGAGCTCTGGTGGTGCAACGGTTAATCTTTGGCTGCTAACCAAAAGGTTGGTGGTTTGAACCCACCCGGTGGCCCCTCAGAAGAGCTGTCAGATCCGCTTCAAAGATTAAAACCCATTGCCTTGGAGTCAATTCCGACTCATAGCGACCCTAAAGGACAGAGTAGAACTGCCCCATAGGGTTTCCAAGGAGTGGCTGGCGGATTCGAACTGCTGACCTTTTGGTTAGCAGCTGAGCTCTTAACCACTGTGCCACCAGGGCTCCCCTTACAGCCTAGAAACGTCTATGGGGCAGTTCTACTCTGTGTCATGGGGTCGCTGTGAGTCAGAATTGACTCGATGGTGCACAACAGTCCCAAGAGAAGGAAGGGATCGTGGCCCACCTACCAGGGTCATGGGCCCGCCTGGGCTGACGACACTGCTAGAGTCTCACTAAATTTGGCTCTCTTCGGTGCCTGTAGTTGTACGATAAAGAAGCCCTGGTGGCACAACAGTTAAGTGCTCAGCTACTAACTGAAATGGTGGTCGTTCAAACCCACCCAGCAGCTCTATGGGAGAAAAGACCTGGTGATCTGGTCCCATAAAGAGTACAGCCTAGGAAACCCTGTAGGGACAGTTCCACTCTGTCCTATAGGGTCGCTATGAGTCAGAATCTACCCGTCACCAATTCACAACAGTTTTACAAGAAGGAGGGGAGGGTGAGTCATTTGGGGCCAGAACCATAAGGCAGCTAGGAAAAGAACTCAGCCCGTGCCTGGGACTGCAGCTGGATCCTCTAGTCCTGTCCTCTGGCTTGGTCACGGCTACTAGCTCCGACATCTGTGAAGCTTTTTGGAGGTCCATGGTGGGGGGAGGGTTCTCTGCCTTCGCTGTCACCTCGATACACACACTCCTTAAGAGTAGAGCCACTGGGAATCTATCTTACTTGTGCCGAGGCACAGGCCGCTGGCCTACGCAAACTGTGTTCTACCAACCTGCTGAAACGCCATTCCCTAGGGTGGAGAGCTTGTTAAAAACACTGCCCCTGTGCCTGCCCCCAGATCCACCTAATTCCACTCTCTGGAGGGGGGCCTGGGTATCAGCATTTAGTGTGCTCCCTGGGAGCTCTTGTTGTTAAAAAAAAATGTTGGTAGCCGCCACCAAGTCAGCTCCCGACTCATGGCGACCCCAAGCACAAAGGAAGGAAATGCTGCCTGGTCCTACACCATCCCCATGATCAGATGCGGATCAGACTGTTGTGACCCTTAGGGTTTTCTTTGGCTGATTTTAGGAAGTAGATCCCCAGGCCTTTCTTCCTAGTTCTCCTTAGTCTGGAAAAAAACTGCTGAAACCTGTTCAGCATCACAGCAACAGGCAAACCTCCACTGACAGACGGGTGGTGACTGCGTGTGAGGTGCAAGGCAGATTCTTATGCCCCCTGAAGACAGGTATTTCCAGTGAAGGGGCCCTCTGAGGTCACCTGGGGGAAATGTGAGCTCCGGGTTCTCAAGCCTGGCTGCACAGGAGACTTACCTAGGGAGCTCAGAACACCTTGATGCCTGGGCCCCACCCAGACCAGCGAGTCAGCATCATCAGAGGTGGGGCCCAGGCACTGGTATTTTTAAAATTTTCCCCAAGGTGATTTCAAAGTACTCAAAGAATGAGAATTACTCCTTGTGAGCACCCCTCTCTGCCCCTTCCCACCAGGACAGTGGGCCTCCACCGGTCTATGCTAAGGTCACGTCTAGGTTTGTTGTTGTTAGGTGCCGACTCATAGCAACCCTGTGTACAACACAATGAAACACTGCCCAGTCCTGCGCCATCCTCACCATGGTCGTTATGCTTGAGCCCATGGTTGCAGTCACTGAGTCAATCCATCTCATTGAGGGTCTTCTTTTACACTGACTTCCTACTTTACCAAGCATGATATCCTTCTCCAGGGACTGGTCCTTCCTGATAGCATGTCCAAAGTACATGAGACAAAGTCTTGCCATCCTCATTTCTAATGAGCATTCTGGCTATACTTCTTCCAAGGAGCTTTGTTCGTTCTTTGGCAGTCCGTGGTATATTCAATATTTTTGATCAACACCACAATTCAAAGGCATCAATTCTTTGGTCTTCCTTATTCATTGTCCAGCTTTCAAACGCGTATGAAGCAATTGTAAACACCATGGCTTCAGTCAGGTGCACCTTAGTCCTAAAGGTGACATTTTTGCTTTTTAACACTTTAAAAAGGTCTTTTGCAGCAGTTTTGCCCAATGCAATACACTGTTTGATATCTTGACTGCCGCTTCCATGGCCCATGTCTAGGTAGGGACCCTCTTGTCTAGCTCATAGACTAAAAGGTACCAGGTCCTTCCACCTGTGGGGAGAAAGTAAGCGGTGATGGGGCATGTAGGCCAGGCTCTGCCATGTTCTCCTGAGGATCACCTGCTAATGGAATATGGTTCTCCCACCCATTCCCCTTCTTATGCTAGAAAAATAAAACCAAACCCATTGCCATTGAGTTGATTCCGACTCATAGTGACCCTACAGGACAGAGTAGAACTGCCCCATAGAGTTTCCAAGGAGCGCCTGGAGGATTCAAGTTGCCAACCTCTTGGTTAGCAGCTGTAGCACTTAACCACTACGCCACCAGGATTTCTTCTTATGCTAAAGGAAGACGTAGAAAGCCCTTTGCAGGGAAGTACATTAATTAGTAAAACCATTCAAGAGTGTGAACACCTGAGAAAAGGGGTCAGGTCCAGAGGTCTGCTGGTTTGGGAAAGGTGATGAGACAAAAAGCCAGATCAGAGTCCTAAACAAGGGGCACGACCAAGGGAAGTGATGGCAGAAGGGTGCCCTTGGCACAGCTTTGTCATTGTTGTAAGATGCTGTCCAGTCGATTCTGACTCAAGGTGACCCTGTGTGATAGAGTAGAACTGCCCTATAGGGGTTTCTTGGCTGTAATCCTTGAAGCAGATCACCAGGTTTCTCCTGCATGGCCGCTGGGTGGGTTCAAACAGCCAACTTTTTTGGTGAACAGCCGAAAACCAAAAGGTTGGCTCCCTGGCACAGCTTCAGGACTCACGAAGTGTTTGGCCAAGCCGTGGGCATTTGCTCTGCACAATACAGCCATGCTCACGCAGGGCAAGGGGCCCAGCTGGCCTTGGAAAGCAAAAGGGGCTGGAGAGCAGTTGCTGGCTGCTGGGACTCTCTAGGGGGCATGCTGTGCCCCAGGTGGCTGCCTGTGGCAGGAAGCCCAGCCTACAATAAGGAGGTGAGGGCGGTGGGTGGGGGGTGTTCATGGCCATGTCACACTGAGCACATTTTGGGGGTCTCCTTTTATTCGCTCAGATGCTGACAGGCCTCCCAGAAGCCAGGTCATTAGTGCTGGCGTCTGACAGAACCGCAGCTTGAGGTGCCAGCAGCCTTCCCTCCTCCCGCCACCTCCGAGCCTGCCTTCCCTCTGGCCCAGTAATGATTTGAGATCTAAATGCCGAGAAAAAAAAGGAAATGCAAAAGAAACTGCTCCGGGCTATCTCCTTTGCCAAAAGGTGTAATTGGCATGGCTGGGCTGGAAGTGAACAAGCCCCCCAGGCTCCCCACCTGCAGCACTTCCGGGAGATGCCAGATGTCCTCAGTGCCCAGCGACACATCCGCAGGCTCCTGGGCCCTGGAGAAATGGGGCATGCCCTCACAGACTGGATTGCCTCTGTGTGTGTGTGTGTGTATGCGCGCACGCGCGCGCATGTCTTCAGTCTCCTCTACAACTTTTCCGGGCTTGAAAGGGGCCCCAGAGTCCCTGGTTAGTGCAGTTTACCCAAAGGTTGGTGGTTGAGTCTGCCTAGAGGTGCCTCAGAAGAAAGCCCTGGCAACCCACTGCCCCAAAATCAGCCACTGAAAACCCTGTTGAGTACAGTTCTACTCTGACACTCACGGGGTCGCCAAGAATTGAAGCTGACTCACAGCATCTGGTGCTCAAGGGCTCGGTGCTCAAAAGCTCAGGGCGCTGGGGAGGCAACAACAGCTCTTCCGGGATGGGCGCTGGAAGGTGTGCAAACAAGACAAAACCTCTCGCCCATGCCAGCCTGCAGGGAAACGTGCCCAATGCCTCACCAAGGAAGTGGGTCAGCCCTTTCTAACTTCCTTCCTTCCTCCCTCTCTCCCTCCCTTCCTTTTTTCCTTCCTTCTTCCCTCTCCCCTCCCTCTTTCTCTTCTTCCATTTGTAACCATTTGGTAGGCCTCCTTTTAGAGGCCATTTACGATGGCAACAAAATTGAAATCACACATGTCCTCTGACTCACTAAGTCCACGTCCAGGACTCTGTCACCAGTGTTCCCACCAGTGGGCACCAAGGCAAGCCAAGTAGGACCCTCAATGCAGCAGGTCTGTATCAGCCCAGGATGAGGCTCTACATGCCCAGCAGAGCAGATGGGACAAGTAGAGGGCAGGGCCTCCTTGCCGTAGAGGGCTGAGCAGCTGCCAGGAAGGTGCAGAACTGCAAGACCTAGAGGGGAAGCTCTTCAAACACATGAGGTCGGAGAGAAAGAGGGTGCGGGTATGTAGGCTACGCTACTCCTCCTGTAAAAATAAAAGGGCAGGGAGGGAAGGGGATTAAGCAGGAACTGCAGAGTTTTCTTTCTTAAAAATAGATCTGAAATAAATATTGCAAAATGTCAGCATTTGTACAATCTGGGTGGTGAGTCCAGTTTCTGTTACCCAACTTTCTGTTTTAAACTTCCCGTTTGAAATATTTCAAAAATTAATACAATTTAAATGAGGAATCATTTTGTTGAAATGATGTTTCAACAAACGGATGCAGCACTGTAGGTGCTCACTCGTCTATGCCAAGAAATATGGAAGACAGCTTCCTGGCCAACTGACTGTAAGACATCCATATTTATGCCTATTCCCAAGAAAGGTGATCCAACCGAATACAGAAATTATAGAACAATATCATTAATATCACACGCAAGCAAAATTTTGCTGAAGATCATTCAAAAGTGGCTGCAGCAGTATATCCACAGCGAACTGCCAGAAATTCAGGCCAGTTTTAGAAGAAGACGTGGAACCAGGGATGTCATTGCTGATGTCAGATGGATCCTGGCTGAAAGCAGAGAATACCAGAAGGATGTTTACCTGTGTTTTACTGACTACACATAGCTATTTGACTGTGTGGATCATAACAAACTATGGATAACATTTCGAAGAATGGGAATTCCAGAACACTTAATTGTGCTCATGAGGAACCTTTACATAGATCAAGAAGCAGTTGTTTGGACAGAAGGGGATACTGACTGGTGTGCGTCAGGGTTGTATTCTTTCACCATACCTATTCAATGGGTATGCTGAGCAAATAATCCAAGAAGCTGGACTATATGAAGAAGGATGGGGCATCAGGATTGGAGGAAGACTCATTAACAACCTGTGTTATGCAGATGACACAACCTTGCTTGCTGAAAGTGAAAAGGACTTGAAGCACTTACTAATGAAGATCAAAGACCACAGCCTTCTGTATGGATTACACCTCAACATAAAGAAAACAAAAATCCTCACAACTGGGCCAATAAGCAACATCATGATAAACGGAGAATAGATTGAAGTTGTCAAGGATTTCATTTGATTTGGATCCACAATCAACACCCATGGAAGCAGCAGTCAAGAAATCAAACGATGCATTGCATTGGGTAAATCAGCTGCAAAGGACCTCTTCAATGTGTTGAAAAGCAAAGATGTCACCTTGAAGACTAAGGTGCACCTGACCCAAGCCATGGTATTTTCAATTGTACCTTATGCATGTGAAAGCTGGACAATGAATAAGGAAGACCGAATAATTGACGTCTTTGAATTGTGGTGTTGGCGAAGAATATTGAACATGCCGTGGACTGCCAAAAGAACGAACAAATCTGTCTTGGAAGAAGTGCAACCAGAATGCTCCTTAGAAGCAAGGATGGCGAGACTGCGTCTTACTTACCTGGGACATGTTGTCAGGAGGGATCAGTCCCTGGAGAAAGACATCATGCTTGGCAGGGTACAGGGTCAGTGGAAAAGAGGAAGACCCTCAATGAGGTGGATTGACACAGTGGCTGCAACAATGAGCTCAAGCATAACAACGATTTTAAGGAGGGTGCAGGACCGGGCAGTGTTTTGTTCTGTTGTGCACAGGGTCTCTATGAGTCGGAACCGACTCCATGGCACCTAATAACAACGAGGAGCTACTTTATCTAAATGCCTGTACTTTTGTAAATAATGACAGCTAACACTTTCACAGTACTTTTAGATGTCCCCGGGGGGTGCAAAATGGTTCGTTCAGCTACTCACAGAAAAGCTGGTGGTTGGAGCCAACACAGTGGCTCCATGGGAGAAAGTTTTGGTGATCTGCTCCTATAAAGATCACAGTCAAGACCACCCTATGTAGCTCGATTCCACTCCGTAACACTCGGGGTTGCTGTGAGTTGGAATCCATTCCACAGCAACGAGTTTGGGTTTTGTTGCAAAGAGGACACCGAGGCGTCGAAGGTAAAGCATTTCACTTGAAGCACCAAACCCACTGCCATCGAGTCGATTCCAACTCATAACGACCCTATAGCACAGAGCTACTGAAAGAGCAAGTCAGTATTTGAGCCCAGGCAGCGAACACTAAAGCTTGTGCTCCCAACCACCACGCTAGAATGAACAGCTTGGGAAAGGCCCCCAAGAAGCTGGTAACATGGAGGGAAGCTGAAGGATGCTGGACGGTCTGGGATGGAGGGAAATTTACTTTTTATTATCCACCTTTTTGTAGTATTTGAATCTTTTACATGCTGTGTTACTACTTTAAAAAATGATTATTAAAATTAGGTAAATTCCGGTTACCAAAAAATTAATGGAATTCTGACAGGCATGGCACTGGGGGAGGCAGCAGAGGGCCTCCTCTCAGAGGCTGAGGGAATGCTCTCACAGAGGCTCCCTGGGAGCGGGGATGGTTGCAGCAATTCCGGGCCTGAGGCAGCATTTATTTCGCTCTGCTCAGTACCCCCCCACCATGTCCTTCTGATACAGAACCCACCCACTTACCTCAAGGTAGACATGTGACCCCAGATGGGCCACGGTGATTGGTCCAGAGATGGGTAACGGATCTAAGCCTAGCCAATCAGAACCCTTCCCTGGGCTGCCCCTGGCTGGAGCTAGTGTGAGATTCTTTCCTTCTGGCAACCTGTCGGGGTAGAAGTATAAATCCAGAAAGAGAGGGGGATGAGAACCAGCCAGTCTCCGCTTCCTTCACATCCCTGGGTCCTATCTCCTGTCCCTGCTTTCCCCTGTTTTGGTGACATTCAGTTTGAGCTGGATCCTGACAGGCCACTACCCAAAACGGTGCTGCCCAACCAGAAGTCTCTGGCGAGGGGGTCATGCAGAAGAGGAGAGTGCCAGCTCTGTACTACTGTGTGGTCTCAAGCAAGTCACTTAACCTCTCTGAGCCTCAGACGTGCTCCCTGAGCTTCCGGTACCTTCCTCATGGGGTTGCCGTGAGGACTAAACGGCAGTATCCCATCCCAGGCTCGTCATTAATTAACAAAATAAATACGGTGACAACAGCTATGCCCACTATCTTCAAAAATGACTCTTCACTAACCACATTAAAACAAAACAGAGGCTCTGGAAAGGAGGAGCCCAGCTGGGAGAGAGATGAGCAGAAAGGAAGTCGGCTGGAGTCACTTTTTCTTTTTGGGTCCCTCCAGATCCGCTCTCTGCCCTGGGGCGGGAGGGGGGGAGCTGCCCATGTGGCCACACCCATGGGCTCCCCTGTCCTCTGGCTCCCAGTGGCTTCAGCCAATGATGCCAGCACAGGATTCAGAGGGGGAAGGAGATTAATTTTCCCCCAGGGTCCCCTCGGATGACTGTATCCCTCAGTGGAAGGCCCCAGCCCCACCCCTGTGCAGATAACTCCCTCCCTCACCCCCTCAGGCTCAGGGGTGGGAGTGACGCCCTACAGTGTTAGCCCCCAAATCCTGCACCCTCTCAGGTTCTGCCCACGTTCTGCAGATATTCCCTCTGTCAAATTCTCCTCAAATCACCCAATCTGAGCGTCCCTCTGTTTTTGCTGGCACCACAACTGGTCAGCAGTGGTCTTTTTTCTTGGATCGCCAGACCCTGGCCAGACAGAATCTTGCTCTGCAGAGGACACTACTCCAGGCCCCAACTCTGGTCACTGCCCCCATTTCCCTCCAAGCTTCTGAACTCCAGCAAGTGTCTCCAAAATCTGTCAGACCTCAACCCCTGAGAAAGGAGCTCTGAGAGCAGCAAGTGGCCACTCGTAGCTGACGGACAGCCAGCCCCAACAGGAGGCGCCCAGGCTCACCTCTGGGCTCAGGTGAGTCTCCAGAGAAGCAAACCACTGATTCCTCCACACAGAAAAGGTACCTGAGAGTGTATATTTATAGAAAGATACATAGAAACAGACAGATGGCTGCTATCTACAGATACAGAAAGCTCTGGCTGAGAACCTGGTAGGTACATATATATTTGCCAGCAGTAAAACACGAGGTCCCCATGTCCTCAGTCACAACCAGCAACACACAATGGCTGGATCTTGGAAAACCACGCTTGCTGGTGTGGTCGGTTCTCCCTCCAGTGGTTTCCAACGTGAGAAGGCTGGTTTCTCAGATAGTCTCAAAGATGTGTGTGTGATTCCTTCTAAAGAAGAAAAGAGAAGCGGGAAGGAGGAGGAGAAGTGGATTTTCCTGTTGTGCGTAGCAGAAGAGATGGGGCTGGTTTGGGGCAAGGGTTGGATCTCTCTGGAAAGGACAGCGAAGGTCTCTAGGTTGGCACAGAAAAACACAACAGTAAGGCAGTCACACGTCTGCAGTCCACAGAAACCCCTCGTAGCACATTACAACCAGGTAACGGCACAATAAACTCAGAACAATACTAAGAGGTAGCAGCTGTTTGTCTTCTCGGAGATTCCAAGGGTCTCTGGAAGCCAGGCCAGGTAAGGGTGCTCTCCTGGGAGAGACTGAGGTGAGGGCTGAGTTCTGGCCAAAGGCTTGCATGGGAGGTTGGGAAGGGGAGATCCACCAGGAAACTGAGGGACCCCTTGCCATGGACAGGCCGCTTCCAAACCCAGAGTCAGTAATGCAGTCCCCACAACATATAAATAAAAGTTTAGTTCTGTGTTTCCATATACCTTCTACATGGAGGCTAGCGGAATATTAGTGGAGTAACAATAATTATTAATAACAATAATCATAATAACAATAATTAATAGAATAATAATGCCTTGGGGGCATTGGGGGAGGGGTGTTCCTTCATATGGCAGGGGAGAGGTGAGGTGGAGGGGCCTAGGTCTGGTAAAAGTGGTGGTAATGGTGGTGGTGTTCGTGGTGGTGGTGGTGCTCATGTCTCTGGACGGCCTGCCCGGCCTGGCTCTCGTATACCACCACGGTGGGCAGCTCCCTCAAGTGCTCCCGCCCCACCACCGTGCCGCCCACTGCCAGCGGGGGCTGCAGGCCCCGGCACCCCTGCTGGCTCTCCTTGGCTCGGTGCTTGTGTTTCTTGTGCCCGAGGGGTGCCAGGGTGGGGAGGAGGGTCGGGCTGGTGGCCAGATGGGCAGAGGGGGACACCGAGGAGCCGGCGGGCCCCACAGGGGGTTTGCTTCTTGCCCCTCTGGCTGCGTGGCCCGCACCCATGCTCTTGCCTTGGGCCTTGGGGGACCTCACAAAGTGCTTGCTTCCGTCTTGGGTGCCCCGGAGCCGCTGCTGGACTTCAGAGACCTTGGCGAACGGGGTGTCAAGGAAGTGGAAGGAGCCAGGGTCCGCGCCTTGGGGCTTTCGGTGTGGGCCGTGGATGGCTTCCGGCTCGTGGGAGCGAGACCGAGTGGGGTTGGAGGTGCGGGGGGGCAGTTCTGACTTCTGGGCCACTGAAGGGGAGCCTAGGAACCAAGCCAGCAGATGTTTCACGAGCACCAACTGTACCTCAGAAATCACCCCCCCCCAGTCCTCCAGGACTGATCAATGCCAGCTGTTCTTTATCAGAGCTGCCCTCCTGGAGTGCTCCATGCCTGTGAGGAACCCACATGGAGATGAGTCTCTGGTTTTCCCATCTGTTAAGTGAAGACCTAAATATTAGGTCTTCAAGAATAACAAATTCTCCTTCCAAGAGAGTGGCGGGAAAAGACAGAGAGAGACCGATAACTGTCTAAGGTCATTGGAACAACAAAGAATCTGTGGGTATATTCCTTAAATGTGTAGCAGTAACCCAGAGAGAATTAAACGGATTAGAAGGATGGGGAGAGGGAAGCTGGGGGGAGAAGGTGAGTGAGCTACGTCTTCATGCATCTTAGTAAGAGGTCAACAGCGGGTGTGCAGAGCTCATGGAGACAGAGCAGCCTAGGCTTAGAGATACTGAGGTCCCCTGGAGAAACAGCAAAGAGAGGCCCAAGTGGTCACCTTGGGGAGCAGGGCTGGGGATAGGCTGGGACAGGACAGCCCCGGGATACTATTTGACTTTGTTCAACTTTATGCATGTATTACTTTAATTTCAAAAATGCTTTTTCTCTCAGCCTCTTCCAGGACTCTTTAACCCGTCCAAAGGCTACGTGTCTCCCCACCACCGACAGTGACCACGCCCACAGGTCCTGCCTCCTTGCTCAGCCACGCCCCCCTCACCCCACCTGGGAAGATGCAGGAACTCCCTTACCTGGCCCAAACTGGGACGTGTAGTTTTCTATCCCAGCGAGATCTAAGTAGTGGTTTCTCCTCTCAATGTTCTCATCAACACAGTGGTGGTAGCAGCCAGACTGCTCCAGGCGGCTGTCACCCTGGAACCTACGTGGGGAAGGAAGAGAGCTGGTGAGCGCTGGCCATCGGGTCAGGGCAGCCCCACAGGCTATGGACAAGCCCTTCTGGACCCTTCATTAATTTCCTCTGGGTCTTAGGAAGGGGGTGGGGAAGTAATAGTCACTTCTGCCTACTCTCTGTGCCTCAGTTTCCTCCTCTAGCAATAGCAATAAAGACCACTGCCCGGCCTCCCTGGGGCTTCTGGGAGGAATGACCCACAGCAAATGTGAGGGGTTAGTGGCTAAAATGTAAGGATGCCCCAAGGCCAGGCTTCAAACCGTGTGCGCCCACCGCAGGCAGACATCCTCACCCCCAGCCAGGTTCCCCAGGGCGTGTGGACAGCAGGAGCCCTCTAAACTGTTGCAGTTGAGGCTGGCCAATGCCATAGCCCACCTCAAGGCCAGAATGGGTCTTGCCAATGGGTGGGGGGGGCAGGCAGAGGTGCTGCCAGTGGCTTCCTAACCCCATTGCAGGACACTGGGCTCCCTGCCCTACCCATTCAAGGCTCTCCATGATCTGCCCACCCCACCTCCCTGCCTTACCCCCACCCACCCCAGCACACAAGCAGTCTCCGACACCTGTATTCACACCATGCCCTGCTTGAACCCTGTCTTGCCCCACGCCAGTGCTTCTCAAACACCAGTCATCCCTCAGCATTTCCACCACGTGTCTGCATGTCCTCACACCGCTTACATGACATCACTGTTAACCACTCCGTGTGTTTCTTTAAATAGGCTCTACTTCCTTTCCTCCCTCCCTTCCTCCTTTTTTTCCTCCCAGTTAAAGAAGTAAGAGTGACAGGTGGTACTGTTATTGCGGCTTCACAATCTTTATCTGAAATTCTGAAGTCCAAAAGCCTGAAAACCGAATTATTTTTCTTAACTTGTTGGGTGGAAAAGCTGGCCCTCGATGGGTGTGAAGGTAGTTTCGGTCTTGAGCTCACTCAGTGTGAGTATTAAGTCTCCCTAGCTGAGGTGTTGCCCAGACCCCACATATAATATGTGGGAAATACATCAGGAGCCCCTTTCTAAAACCCCCAAAAATTCTGAATTCCAACACATATCTGGTTCACAGCATTTTAGTCAGTTATTTTTTCAAACTAGAGTTTGATTTGCAAGTCTGTGACTCTGAAGTTGTTGGTCCCCTGAAGACAGCCTTCTGCCCTGGAGTCGCTTAGACAGAGGTACACAGCTGGTGCTCAGTACCTGCTCACCTGCACTGGGCTGCCACCTCTGCCCGTGCCCACCGTACCTGAGTGGGGCTCGCTGCTTCTTCTCCCAGCTTCGCAGCTCCTCGGCGGGCTTGGTCTCCGCTCTGGGCCGCATGCTCTGTAGGTCTGAACCCCCCGAGAAGCCCCAGAAACACCCCGTAAACAGTTTGTTCCTGTGCCCACCAGCCTCCTGGACCTGCCAGGTTTTCTGTGCTGCCCAACGCCTGAAAACGTATCCACTGCAGCTTCAGAACGGTTGTGTGGGAAGGGTTCTCTGAGCTGGGACCGAATAGAGGGGCCTCACAGTCATGGGTCCCCCGACCTCCTCCCCCAAACTCCTCAGCCCTCATTGCCACACAAGCCTTTGCTGTAGCTCAGGAGGCCTCCTGGCTGCCTGCTGTACCCATTCCCACTGACACAGCAGGTCCTTCCATGTGGAATCCCTTCCCTTCTCTTGCCTATCCAAATTCTATGCCCTCAAGGACCAACTCAAACCCCATTTCATCCACAAAGCAGCTCCCAGGAAAGCCCCCCAGGACTCCCTTTGGCTCCTCCCAGGCAGGGCTTTGATTCTTCCTGAGGGGGGGTGGGGTGGAGTGTCTAAGAGTCTAGGCCCTCACCAGCAGGGTTGAGAAGCATGCCCTTCTTGCTCTGGCTCCCATCAGGGGCCACCGTGAGCTTCACCCGCAGCGTCTTGCTTGACGTTGGGGAGTGGTTGACGGAGGAATCCACCACCTCGTAGATGGTGTGCAGCAAGCTGGTGATGTCCTGGGAGGGGAGGGAAGCACAAACCCACACCTGGCCTCAGCCACAGTGCATTGCACACGCAGGGATCTCAGGGCTGGTTTACCCTGAAGTGTCGAAACTGCTCGGGCTCCCCCAAAGCACAGCTTAAGGCAAACACTTTTATGGGGCAGGTTAACTTGGGAGAAGATTCTAGGGAACGGGGGTAAGGGAGCAGGGAAATAATCTCACTTATATAAAATGACAAGAATAGGCAAATATATACAGACCAAGTTTATTAGTGGTTACCAGGGGCGGGAGGGAGGGGGAGAGGGGAGCCACTGCTTGGGGAGCAGTGAGTTTCTGTTTATGGTAATGGGAAATTCAGCATCTATTAAGGGTGATGGCTGCACAATGGATTAATGTAGTTGATATCATAAAACTATACACCTGAACAATGTTGAGTTGTCAAATATTGTGTTATATATATTTTACCCAAAAAATGTGTGGGGGGGGGCAGCTGCTGAGGTTGTTGATGCACAACCAAACACCTCACAGGATTTGTTTTCTTCACTTGAAGATTTAGGGACATGATTTTGAGGGGCATCCCAATCGACTAGCCTAATATTGTTTCTCAATACTTCTGTTCTACCTCCTAGTTCATTGCATAGGGACTGGGGCCTCAAAAGCCAGCAAGCAGCCATCCGAGGTACAAAAATTGGTCTCCATGCACCTGAAGCGACAGAGAAAGAAGGAGAATCAGGAATCAGAGGAGGAAATTTGAATACACGTTTGGTTGCCTCCATGAACAATGGCCTCCTTTGCCATGAGATCAGAAGAACTGGATGGCGCCCAGCTACCATCACTGAATGTTCTAAGCCCCTAAAAATATTACACTGAGATAATCTTTAAACTTTAAACCTTAAAACTATTCCCTGAAGTATTGTTTGAACCCAAAAACTGCTTATTTTAATTAGTAAACTATGTCGGCTTTGAGCATTATGCTTTTTGTGTGTGTGTGTGTGTGTGTGTGTGTGATTTAGGTGAAAATTCACATTGCAAATTAGTTTCTTATTAAACAGCAAATACACAAATTGTTTTATGACATTGATTGCCAACCCTGAAATGTGTCAACACTCTCCCCTTCTTCACCCCAGTTTCCCTGTTGCCATTTGTCCAGTTTTCCTGTTCCTTCCTGCCTTCTCATCTTTGCATTTGGGCTGGTATACCCATTAGTCTCGTATACATGTTTGAACTATGAAGCATGTCCCTCATGTGTGTTATTGTTGGCCCTATAGACTTGTCTAATCATTCTACATTTTTCACCTGCTATGTCTAGGACCCTCTATTGTGATCCCTGCCAGAGCAGGCTGTAGTGGTAACCAGGCACCATCTAGTTGTTCTGGGCTCAGTCTGGTGGAGCTTGTGGTAGTTGTGGTCCATTAGTCCTTTGGACTAATCTTTCCCTTGTGTCTTTGGTCTGCTTCATTCTCCTCTGCTCCAGCTGGGATCGGTCCAGTAGATGTATTTTGATGGCCGCCTGCAGACCCCAGTCACTATTCACCACAGTTGGATGTAGAACATTTTCTTTATAGACTATATTATGCCAATTTAGATACACGTCCCCTAAGACCATGGTCCCCAGCCCTCAGCCCAGTAGCTAGGTTTTGCAGGGCATTTGGATGTGTCTGTGAAGCTTCTGTGACCTTGCCCTGGTCAAGTTGTGCTGACTTCCCCAGTATTGTGTTCTGTCTTACCCTTCGCCCAAGTTACCACTTATCTACTATTATTATGTATATTATCTCTCACTCTCTCTCTCTGTCAGTTTGTCATATTGTGGAGCTTGCGTGTTGCTGAGATGCTGGAAGCTATGCACTGGTATGAAATACTATCAGGGTCAGCCATGGCAGCCAGGTTTCAGCTGAGGTTTCAGGCTAAGACAGACTAGGAAGAAATACTCCGTGGTCTACTTCTGAAAAGAATTAGCCAGTGAAAACCTTATGAATAGCAGTGGGACATTGTCTGATATAGTGCCAGAAGATGAGCCTCTCAGGTTGGAAGGCATTCAAAATACAACTGGGGAAGAGCTGCCTCCTCAAAGTAGAGTCGACCTTATCAATGCAGATGGAATCAAGCTTTTAAGACCTTCATTTGGTAATATGGCACAACTCAAATTGAGAAGAAACAGCTGCAAACATCCATTAATAATCAGACCCTGGAATGTATGAAGTATGAATCTAGGAAAATTGGAAATCGTCAAAAATGAAATGGAACACATAAACATCGATATCCTAGTCATTAGTGAGCTGAAATGGACTGTTATTGGCCATTTGGAATCAGACAATCATATGGTCTGCTATGCCAAGAATGACAAATTGAAGAGGAGTGGTATTGCATTCATCATCAAAGAGAACATTTTAAGATCCATCTGGAAGTACAATGATGTCAATGATAGGATAATATCCACACGCCTACAAGGAAAACCAGTTAATACGACTATTATTGGAACTTATACACTAACCACTGAGGCCAAAGATGAAGAAATTGAAGAATTTTACCCACTTCTGCAGTCCGAAATTGATCAAACATGCAATCAAGATGCATTGATAATCGCTGGTGATTGGAATGTGAAAGTTGGAGACAAAGAAGAAGGATTGGTAGTTGGAAAATATGGCCTTGGTGATAGAAACGATGCCAGAGGTTGCATGATACAATTTTGCAAGACCAATGACTTCTTCATTGCAAATACCTTTTTTCACCAACAGAAATGGTGACTATACATGTGGACCTCGCTGGACGGAATACAAACGAATCAAATCGGCTACATTTGTGGAAAGAGATGATGGAAAAGCTCAGTATCATCAGTCAGAACAAGGCGGGGGGCCGACTGTGGAAAAGATCATCAACTGCTCATATGCAAGTTCAAGTTGAAGCTGAAGAAAATTACAAGTTCACGGGAACCAAAGTGCAACCTTGAGCATATCCCGCTTGAATTAGAGACCATCTCAAGAATAGGTTTGACATGTTTAACACTAATGACTGAAGACCAGATGAGTTGTGGAATGAAATCATACATGAAGAAAGCAAGAGGTCATTAAAAAGACAAGAAAGAAAGAAAAGACCAAAATGGATGTCAGAAGAGACTCTGAAACTTGTTCTAGAACATAGACTAGCTAAAGCAAAAGGAAGAAATGATGAATTAAAAGCACTGAACAGAAGATTTCAAAGGGCCACTTGAAAAGACAAAGTATTATAAGGACATGTGCGAAGACCTGGAGGTAGAAAACCAAAAAGGAAGGATACTCTTGGCATTTCTCAAGCTGAAAGAATTTAAGAAAAAATTCAAGCTTCAAGTTGCAGTACTGAAGGATTTTATAGGGAAACTATTAAACAATGCAAGAAACATCAAAAGAAGATGGAAGGAATACACAGAGTCACTATACCAAAAAGAATTGGTCGACGTTCAACCATTTCAGGAGGTAGTATATGATCACGAACCAATGGTACTGAGGGAAGGGATCCAAGCTGCACTGAAGACACTGGCAAAAAACAAGGCTCCAGGAATTGATGGAATACTAATTCAGATGTTTCAACAAATAGATACAGCACTGGAAGTGCTCACTCCTCTATGCCAAGAAATTTGGAAGACAGCTACCTGGCCAACCGACTGGGAGAGATCCATACTTATGTCTATTCCCAAGAAAGGTGATCCAACTGAATGCAGAAATTATTGAACAATATCATTAATATCACACGCAAGTAAAATTTTGCTGAGGATCATTCAAAAGTGACTGCAGCAGTATATCGACAGGGAACTGCCAGAAATTCAAGATGGATTCAGAAGAGGATGTGGAACCAGGGATATCATTGCTGATGTGAGAAGGATCCTGGCTGAAAGCAGAGAATACCAAAAAATTTTTTACCTGTGTTTTAATGACTATGCAAAGGCATTTGACTGTGTGGATCATAATAAATTATGGGTAGCATTTTGAAGAATGGGAATTCCAGAACACTTAATTGTGCTCATGAGGAATCTGTACATGAATCAAAAGGCATCGTGGGAACAGAGCAAGGGGATAGTGCATGGTCTAAAATCAAGAAAGGTGTGCATCAGGGTTGTATCCTCTTAATACCTATTCAATCTGTATGCTAAGCAAGTAATTGAAGAAGCTGGACTGTATGAAGAAGAACGGGGCATCAGGATTGGAGGAAGACTCATTAGCAACCTGTGTTATGCAAATGACACAACCCTGCTTGCTGAAAGTGAAGAGGACTTGAAGCACTTACTGATGAAGATCAGAGACCACAGCCTTCAGTATGGATTACACCTCAGCATAAAGAAAACAAAAATCCTCACAACTGGACCAATGAGCAACATCATGATAAACGGAGAATAGACTGCAGTTGTCAAGGATCTCATTTTACTTGGATCCACAATCAACAGCCATGCAAGCAGCAGTCAAGAAATCAAAAGATGTATTGCTTTGGGTAAATCTGCTGCAAAGGACCTCTTTAAAGTGTTGAAGAGCAAAGATGTCACCTTGAAGACTAAGGTGCACCTGACCCAAGCCATGGTGTTTTCAATTGCCTCATATGTACGGGAAAGCTGGACAATAAATAAGGAAGACCGAAGAAGTGACACCTTTGAATTGTGGTGTTGGCAAAGAATATTGAATATACCATGGACTGCCAAAAGAACGAACAAATCTGCCCTGAAAGAAGTACAACCAGTATGTTCCTTAGTAGCAAGGACGGTGAGACTACGTCTCACATACTTTTGACATGTTATCAGGCGGGATCAGTCCCTGGAGAAGGACATCACACTTGGTGAAGTAGAGGGCCAGTGAAAAAGAGGAAGACCCTCAACAAGATGGGTTGACACAGTGGCTGCAACAATTGGCTCAAGCATAGCAATGACTGTACGGGTGGTGCAGGACCAGGCGGTATTTCGCTCTGTTATACACAGGGTCAATCTGAGTCAGAACTGACTTGAAGGCACCTGACAACAACAACAACGTATAAGATCAAATTGACAATTGCAATTTGAAAGGTTGGATGGAAAGCTCAGGGGGCAGTGAGTTTAAGATAACAGTGGTAGAATAACGTGGAAAAGGATAGCAAGGATGGTAGCACAACTTGAAGAACGTAACCAATGTCACTGAGTTATACATGTAGAAATTGTTGAAATGGTGTATCTTTGCCTGCGTATACATTCACCAAAATTCAAGAAGAAAAAGAATAACTGAATGAGTGAGTTACTGCCATGGGCATCTGGAGCTCAGTCCAGCTGGGGTGCTCCAGGGACAGTGTGGAACACAACTGGAAACAGTCTCATCCTTCACTGGCTGAGGGTTGCCCCCGTGGTTGCTTCACCCCCTGAACTTCTAGGCTTCCCAGCGAGAGCTGAGGGGACACCCAGGCACCAGAGAAAGCCCTTATGGTGAACACCGTCCACCCCAGCAACAGGTGAACTTCGAGGTGGGCCCAGGGAACATGGGGGAGGGCATCAGCAACATCTGCTTCAGGTGTCATGAGCATATTCTGAACAAAAAAAATGGAAAACTACATGTGTGTCCTTAAAAGATAAACTATTCTGTGAGAACATGACCAAATCGCACCTTGGCTCTGGGCCTCAGTTACCTGTCAACCAGAACGGTGTCTCCGGACCACGCGCCACAGAATGCCAAAGCTGCTGAGGTGCCTTAGGGGCTCCTGATTTGAGGGGTGGGGATGACCTGCCTTGCCAGACCTCCTTTTGTTCTGGGCATCTGCTAAGGTAGTCTGTCTGAGGAGAGGCTTCCTGCTTTAAAAGACACTGGGAACCTCTGAAGAAGATATTTTCTAGCTCTCTATGGATCAGGCCCACAGATGTTCAGTTAGCTAGCTGCCCCGTGATTCTTCATGAACACGGAACAAACAGACTCGCCCCTCCCCCTCCTTTTACCATCCCCTCTGCCATCTTGAGTCTCTTCCTCCTCAGCAGAGGAGTATCAGCCCTTTAGACAGAGGCAGCAGAGGCTGCCAAGGCCAGGCAGGTATGAGGACGGGTGTTACATACTGAATTGCATCCCCCCAAAAGTCCTGTTGAAGTCCTAACCCCTGTACGCATTTGGAAATAAGGGTTTCTTCGTTATGTCAATGAGTCATACCAGAGTAGAGTGGGTCCTAAACCTAATCTCTTGTGAATGGTGTAATAAAAAGAGCAGAAGAGACACAGGTGTGCACACACATGAGAAGAGACCAGGTGAGGAACCATTTACAAGCCAAGGAACGCCTGGGGCCACCAACAAGGCAGGGCCCTACCCTAGAGCGGATGCCCTGTTTTCAACTTCTAGCCTCTCAAATCATGAGACGACAAATTTCTGTTCTTCCAACCCACCCATTTGTGGTATTTTTGTTACAGCAGCACTGGATAACTATGACGATGGGTAAGGAAGGGTGAGGGCCAACTAGGGGTACTTGCTTTGTGGCAATGTGGGCTGACAGTCACCTCAGAGAAGCCAGAAATCCAGAATCTTCCATTAAATCTTCTCAGGGCCAGACCGGGATTGTGGGGCCCACCAGTTAGAAATACAGGCTCTAGCTACTTACTTGCCACTCACTCAGGGACCCCAGCTCTTCTGGAGAGCTCTGCAGAGGGCCCTCCACTCCCCTCTTCTCCTTTCCTGGACAGAGCTTCTTGGTACAGCCATGTGTACCTGCTCTCTCTCATCATCTTGGGAAGCCCATGAAGGCGGCACTGTTAGGTCCATTTTACAGAGCAGGACACTGACGTCTCACAACTTGTTTCACACACCTTGGGAGGCCTAGGGCCCTGGGTATGAGCCCGGCAGGTCCCAGCTGATTCAGGGTCAAGAGACAGGTATGCTTTGATGATCCCAGCTTGAAAACCAGCCCCACTGGGTGCACACAGCTGGCACATACCAGCTGGTGCCCATAGATATTCACTGCATGAAAGAGAGCCTGGAGGATAAACAGGTACTTTTTTCCAAGTTGGAAAATCAGCCCCAATGCTGGCTCCGGGCTGGGGATGCCGTGGGAGGTGTGAGCCTGCTCCCCGCACACAGGAACATGTGCACCGGTGGCCAGAAAGCATGGGCGGGGACAGCACTTAGAGCCAGGTTTGAGGAGTGGCTTCAGGGGAAACACCAGGCTGGGTCCTCCAGTGACTTGACACCAACCTCCTCACTCCTCGTAAGAAGAAGAAAAGTTCCCGGGCCAGGCTGGGGCACCTTCCTCCCAAACCCTCGGTTCCTTGTTTCCTCTGGGGGACAGACATGCAGCATCAGAAAACCTGTCTGCCACAGGCTTCTGCAAAGTCTCCCAGGTGGGGGACAAACCCTTTTATCGTCAGCACCTTCTGAGCAGAAAGGAATCCAGAAGGCAGCTATGAGGAGCTGTGTCTTCTCCGCTGGTGCACATCTAAGATGAGAAGGAGTCGCCACTGCTACACCCCCAGGGCCCAGCCTGCCCGCCTGAGCAGCCAGTGGTGGTTCAGTGGTAGAATTGGCACCTTCCATGCGGGAGACCTAGGTTCCATTCCCGGCCAATGCACCTCACGCACAGCCACCACCCATCTGCCAGCGGAGGTCTGCGTGTTGCTGTGATGCTGAACACATTTCAGTAGAGCTTCTGGACTAAGGCAGACTAGGAAGAAAGGCCTGGCCATCTACTTCCAAAAATCAGCCAACAAAAACACTGTGGATCACTATGGTCCCATCCACAACTGACCATGGGGATGGTGCAGGACTGGGCAGCATTTCTTTTGGTTGTGCATGGGGTCGCCATGAGTCAGTGTGACAGGACAGCAGCTAACAAACCTGTGATGCATTTCCTTGCTGAGATAATCATATCACAGCTGCCATTTCCCAAACGGGGTAGAACGGTGGCTCACTGATCCTTGAACAACAATATCCCCTCCCACAAAATGGGCATGGCTCCATTAGCAGATGGGACCCTGTCAAGAAGCACAGAGCTGGCAGAAAGGCAGTGCTCAGTCAGGGTTGGGTAAGCGAATGTCCAAGGCTTTTGCTGTCTGCTGCCCGCCGTCTGTGACTGAACAGCCCCAACCCCCTTATCTACATCATTGCTGGCACTAGCGTCACTGGAGTGGACTTCATATGTCAATTAAGCCATAACCTGCCTCCAGAGAGGGGTCCCCAAACCGGGATGGGTCTCCATAGTTTCCAAAGCACCAGGCCCTTCTAGGGGCTTTGCCTGCCCAGAATCCAATCCCCATTTTTCTCATGATGGCTCCCTGACTTTATGTTGCGAGACGCCCCTCACTCTCAGTCTAAGTGTTTTGTGTGTCAAATAACTTTTCCCCGGCTCCAGGATGAGCACATGACCCAGGCTCAGCCAATTAAAGCACTGCAAACCCAGGGCAAAAATGACTGGCTCAGAGCTGGACACATGACGCAGTCAGAGCCAATGAGCTTGGGTTCTGGGGCTTTTGTTGACGCTCACTTTGAGGGTTTCGGAGAGGATGGGATATGGGTTAGAACTGCCGGCCATCAAATTGCTACCACCAAGGGGAGAGCCTGCATAATAACAAAGAAATACAGAGCAAATAGCCATGGAGAGGACCAAGTCTGGAAGATCCTGGGCCTTGTGAAGTCAGTGCCCCCAGATGGAATTCCAGCTACAGGAACCACTATATTCCCGTGTTTTTACTCACAGGAATAAGTAAGCTGGGTTTCTGTCACCTACACCCCAGAGTCCTGAGTGAATAAAAGCCAGTCATAGCTTCCTCCCCAACCAGTTCTAACATCGTCTAAACCTCAGTCTGAGGGGGAGGTGGCCTTTTTTAGCCAGGCCTCTCCTCTGACAGGGGTGTATCTAGGGTATGGCAGGTATTACACCATCCCCGGGTGCGTGACACTACTGAGCAGTTTGGTACAGCTAGTGGTGCATCTACAGGAAATGGCGCCAAAGGCAAGCACTAAAACTATGCCCCTGTCCACGTATCTGACACCCTTCTTTTAGATAACTTTACTGTAATATCAGCTTAAAAATACAAGCCAAGCTTGTTAATTTTTTAACTAACACTTTGCCATGCTTGAGGAAATCCCTCAGTAGCGCCACATGCCCAGGCCCAGTGCAATACCCTAGATAGTCCACTTCCTCTGGTGCCGTAAAGGCCAACTTCTGCACTATCCACAGAGAAGAAATACTCAGCTCTGAAGTGGGATAGGGAGATATGACAGCGAAGCTTCAACAACTCTCTCTGAGAACAGCCCTGGAGCCCTCACAGGCCAGAAGGGAGGCTGGGCATGGGGCCCAGCCATGCTGACCTCAGAGCCTCGAATCTGCCACAGGCCACACACCTGCAGTGAGGGCTGCCTGGGGAGGGAGAGGAAATTAGGGAGGGAGGGGGAGAGAGAAACAAGGTGGTAAAGGGATGATGCCAAGGCCCAGGGCCAAAGGGAGGCAGAGACTCAGCAGTAACACAACCAAGCCACGCCCCTACTTAAAACACCCTCCAGTGGCTTACAGTAGAAACTGGAATCAAATCCAGGGTCCCAGGCAGCTGGTGCGCCAGCCTCCTTCAATGCTCCCCAGGGGCCCAGCATTCTCTCTGCAGAAGTCACACCTCAGCTCCCGGGTTGCCTCCTCCAAGAGGCCTCCCTCCCTGACTGCTCCTGCTAGTCTCTGCCTCATCTTCCTGTTTACTTCCTCCACAGCACACACCCCAGCTTATGATTACCCTGTGGTTGTTTAGGGTGGCCCCCCTCATCAGACTGTCAGAGCCTTGAGGTTAGGAACTGTGTCTGCTATGTTCCGCTCTGTGTCCTCCACACCCAGTACCGGGCCTGGGCGCACAGTGGTGCTCAACATGCAGAGACCAGGCATGGAGAAAGGTGAGAGGGGTGTGGGAGAATGAGGGGGCCAGACACACAGACACGCAGAGGGACAGGCTGTGAGGTGGCCACGAGCAGAGAGGCTGGAGGCCCTTCAGTGACCCGCAGAGTGGCAAGCACTTAAGGTGGTTGGGGGGTTCATTCCTGTACCAAGGGAGGGAGGCACTGTATGTCCCCCCAGTCCTGCAGCTCCAGGGCAGAATGGTTGAGGTGAGGAAGTGGCCTGGGGTGGTCCCAGCCCCAGGCCTAGGGCTCCAAGATCCAAGAGAGAAGGGAGCTGGGCAGGACTCCACAGGGCCTGGGGTCCCTCTCTAGAGAAGCCTTGGGGCTCTGGGCCTGCCCTCTGCCCTTCCCTGGTGGGAACAGTGCCCCCAGCCGCTCCTTTCTCTGTCACTTCCCTTCATCCCCAGTACCTCTGGAATGTCCCTCCAGGTCCCCCTGAAGTTCCCAGCAGCCTCGCTCCCTTCATCTCCCCGTCGGCTCCCTACACAGCCACTGTCCACTACAGCCGTCCATTAAAGGAGGGTTCTGGAACCAGGGCAGGCCTCAGGGAGGAGGGACAGTGGTGGCAGGGGTACCCAAGGAAGTTGGACCTGGTCCTGTGCCCGAGGGTGAGGGAGTGGCAGGCGGTTGTGCAGGCACTCACCTCTCGGGTGACCTTGCCATTGTTGTCAAAGTCGTAGAGGGTGAAGGTCCACTCCTGCCGGCTGTCCTCCTCCACAGACACATCACACTGCAGCTCCTGGGGCACAAACAGACGGGCGTGCATGGTCACCTACTGGCTAGGGTGCTGGGTGCCCGGCCCAGAGGCAGGCCTGGCCTGGGGAGTGAGGGTGCCAGACACAAGAGGAGGAGGAGGTGAGAGGGGCATTGTGGTCTCCCGAAGGTTGAACTGGGACCAAGGGCTAGATGCTACTGGAAGACAAGAGGGAACTGCTCCTTAGCAAGCCCAGGCCAGACTCCCAGGATGGCCACCTGAACAGGAAGGCAGGAGAGAATGGGCACCACAGCCAGAGCTCTAGAGTCGGCCCAAGTCCCAGCCCCTGCTCGGTCCTTCACAGCTACGTGACTCTGGGCATGTCACTGTGCTTCTCTGTGCCTCAGTTTCCCCTGTATAAATTATGGAAAATGACAGTATCTATCCCATAAGGTTGCTAAGAGGATTAAATGTCCTGTCTGTCCCATGTCACCTGAGCCCACCTCAGAGTTTCTCTGCAGCTGTGGTGAATACTTCTAGGCCTCCTACCTCAAGCTCCTGCTTCTCTCCCCAAGAGCAGCCTAAAGATCCAGGATTTCATGCCCCTAGAGGTAGTCCAGAATGAGTGAGGGATGGGTAAATTCCCCAGCCTCTCATCCCCCATGGGACAATCTACAAAGATCCTATAGGGCTCCTCAGAAGGTTCCCAGCAGGAATGAGCCCCAGCTGCCCGTGGCAGGCCCGTACCCGTTAACCCCCTCTTACTGGCTTTCCTCTTTCCCTGCTCCTTTGTTCCTGCTTCGTGGCATCATCTCCAGTACACTGCCTGCTCCCAAGCCCTTGTCTCAGGTTCTGCTTTGGGGAACTGGAGACAAGGAGTAGGCAGACTGCTAAGCTCAGTGTCTGGCACATAGGAAAGCCCAGTTAATGGTGGTAGCTCTTACTGTCTTTGCTGCAACGATTATTAATATAACAATAATTTTATTATCCTTATTCATAGGAGCCCTGGTGGTAGAATAGTTAAGAGCTACGGCTGCTAACCAAAAGGTCAGCAGTTGTAATCTACCAGGTGCTCCTTGGAAACCCTATGGGGCAGTTCTACCTTGTCCTGTAGGGTTGCTATGAGTCAGAATCAACTCCACAGTTTGGTTTTTTGGTTATTCATATCAATCAGAAAGGTTTAACCACAAAGAATCTGATCTGGGAGTTTTGAGCTCCCATCACTGAAGACGTGTATGCAGAGGCTGGCTAAGCATCAGACAGAGAGTTCTAGAAAGGATGGCTGTTTGAGTCAAGAGGCTCTGCAAATGGTCTTTAAGATCCCCAAGATTCACTGAATCTTCTTCCATACCTTGCTCTGCCTGCCTCCCCCTCCTCTGCCACAGAGCTGGTGCCCCAGCTGGCCAGGCATGAGGACAGGCTCAGCCCCCCAGAGAGGGGAAGGTACCTGGCCTCCGAATGCTGGCAGGAGTGTGCCCCAGCACGATGTCCCTGCCCCTGACTTCTGTAGCTTCAAGCCATTTCCCTCCAACAGTCCTCAGGCCAACCCACGCTGAGTTCAAAGTCAGCCTTCCCTCAGTTGTAATATGCCCGTCTGATACCTGCCAAGTGTCTGCTCTGCTCTCAGAGGCACCGTTTTATCTGAGACAGTACCCACATGCCTGCCTACACACACACACACACACACACACACGCACACACACAGCGGTCACCTGCTTCCCTCCCTCTGGCCCCTCCGCTTGGCTCCACAAGACCCCTCTGGCTTGAATTTCAGAAACATGAATTGAGTGACCCCCCCCCCACCTTTTCCCACCTCCGTCACGCGTATGTCATCTCACCTCCTACCCCACCTGGACTTCTCAGGTGAGTCCTCCTCAGGGACCATTGCTGAGTCCCAGGCAGCCTGCCAGCTCCTCTCCAGAAAGACCCCCTCAGGCTTCCAGGGAAGCGAGGGGTCTAGGTCTAGGCTTTCCCTTGGCTGCTTGGCTCTGCCCCCAGAAGACCCTGTAGGGACCTGGTGGGCTCAGGATATGGGGGAAGTGGCTCCTGGAAGAAGCTAGCAACCTAGGCCCTCAATTAGCTGTTGGCTGGCCTGTCGCCCCTCAGCTCCTGCATCCAGGGCCCCTGGTGACCGTCTTGCCCCCTTTCGGTGTCATCTTTTACCACGTGCCCACATCCCTCGTGGGTCTGAAGTGGCCTCCTTACCCTAAATGTCCCCCTGCACATCCTCCTCTCACGAACCCCCCTCCTATACACCAAGACTCAGCTCGGATGCCTACCTCCACCCTCGGCTGCAGCTACAGCTCCCTCCTCTGGGCAACACGCCAAAACCTGAAACCAAACCTGTTGCCATACAGTAGATTCTGACTCAGAGCGACCCTATAGGACAGAGTAGAGCTGCCTGACAGGGTTTCCAAGAAGCACGTGGTGAATTTGAACTGCTGACTTGTTGGTCAGCGGCTGAGTTCTTAACCACTACGCCACTGGGCTCCTCGGACTCTGCACAGAGTCTAGACTTGACAGCTCCTTACCTAACGCAGGTGATTGCCTTCTGGGTGCTCACATCCGGTCACATCCCCACCTCGCAGTTCCTGGGGCTGCCCATTGCCTCCCCTGGCCCCTGGTCACACCATGCACACCCCCGTGCAGGCAGGGGCATGCCCACATCCCCTGGCAACCACCAGGTGCTGTTCACAGTGTCGGAAGGAGGAATGGAAGTGCTTCCTGGGTACCAGAGGACCCTCAAGGCACTTGAGATGCACTAACTCATCATCTTCACAACTCCCCTCTGAGGCTGACACAGTGACTCTCCCCACTTCACAGGTGGGCTGGACAAGGCAGTGGACACATTAAAGGACCTGCCTGAAGTGGCACAGCCAGGATTTGAACCCGGGCCTACTGGCTCCAGAGCTATTCCTCAGAAAGGAAAAAGAGAGGGGAGGAGGGAGGGAGAAAGAGGCAGGGAGAAGGTGGTCAGCTCCAGGCAGGCAGGGCTGGGGCTCACTTGGGTGTCTCTCTGGACCTGGTACTGACTGTGCTTGGTGCATAAACCAAAACCCGTTGCCATGCAGTCAATTCCGACTCACAGCGACTCTACAGGACAGAGTAGAGCTGCCCCATATGGTTTCCAAGGAGCAACTCGTGGATTCGAACTGCCGACCTTTTGGTTGGCAGCTGAGCTCTTAACCACTGCGCCATCAGGGCTCAAGGAGCTTAATACACTGTTGGGGTTGGTGGGCAGTGGAGGACAGACTGAACACATTCCTGTACCCCAGGCCATCTCTCTCACTGACCACACAGGGAAACTGAGGCCCGGGTAGTGCCAGAGATCTGCCACCTGATCATCCCGTCCCTACCTGAAAACCCTGTGTGGTTTCCAGAGCAGCCTCAGGGGCTGGAAGGGTAGGTTTCACCAACAAGGAAACTGAGGCCCAGAGAGGAAGGTGGTCACACAATAGGCTAACAGCAGCTCTGGGGCTCAGAACCATGTTTCCCCTTGCCCACTCCCATGCCCTTCCTCCCAGGTCACCAGGCCACAGCTCAGCAGGGTCCTCAGCACCTGGAGAGGCCAGGAGACAGGCTGAGGGTCCCTGGGGGTCTGTGCTGAGCCAGTGGAGGTGATACCTCTCACAGATGGGCCCTCACATCTGGATGGGCCTCAGCGTCCCTCTGCCAAAGCACCAACCTGAGGAGAAAAAACCAGGGCCCAGCACTGGGAAAGGAAACTTACTTCAAACTTGAGCTGCTTCTTGGAGGCTGGGCAGGGCTCACCCACTTTCTCCATCTTCTTCTCGTCTGCACTGCCCGGCCCGTCGGTCTTCTCTGGCGGCAGGGCCACTGTGGGGACAAGTGAGGAGGCATGAGGAGGAGATCACTGTGCCTCCACCATGGCAGGAGGGGCTCCCCACGTCCAGCTGTCCAGATGAAGCTGCACTCGCCTGTGGCTCTGTCCCCAGGCCTGGCGTGAGGACATTCCCGCCTGGGTGCTGGGTTCTGTTCCTGCCCAGCCAGTTTGCTGGGGTCTAAATCTCTCTGGCCACTCGTCTTGCCGGGGGCTACCCAGGGGCGATCCCCTCAGGACACGTCCACACCAGCCACTCAGGCCCGCTCTCTGCACCCAATTCCCAGCTCAGAGAAGCAGCCTTCAGCCCAGGTGCCATCCAGAGATGTACAGCCACACACAGCAGTGTGGGGCCAAAGGACAGGGGGACTCTGTGGACCACAGGGGAGAGCTTGGGAAGCATGGCCCATTTTCTTCAGTCTCACTGCCTTGCATGCTGATACTCTGGCCTGCTCAAAGACACTGGTGGGTGATCAGGAGGGGCTGCAGCAACTGGGCTCAGCTGGGCTGGTGAAGGGCACGGGGGTACATACCCGTACATGCGCACGCATACACAAACGCAAAGACACACACACAATGGTATGTGTGAGAGTTAGCTCGCTCTGCTCCAATACAGCCCTTTTTTCAGGGTCTGCTCACCCAGAGAGTCCATTCCCTCCACCAAAAGTCTCAGGCCTTCATGCATCCCTCCAGGAGCAGCAGGAGGTAGGTATGAAAGCTTGTCGCCTACTGACACTATATTCCTATGAGACCCTCCCAAGAGGTCACAGGAGCGGGGTTTGGGGTAGCACCCACTTTCCTTTACCTAGGACCCAGCCAACAAAATTTCATCAAATCTTGAAATTTCCCACAAGACTAATTTGCCCTTCTGCTAGTTTGCCTCTTCCTGACAAAGGGGACTTGGGTTTGCCTGGGGGCCTGGCTTTTCCAGAGCCTGTTCACAGCTACCCTCTCATTAGACTCGCATAGCTTTCCTGGGGCAGTGACTTCTGTGGTCCTCCTTGACAAGTACGATCCTACCTGAGGGACCTTCCCCCATTCCCCCATACCCACCTGAGGGCATCGAGGTCACCCAGGGGACACGAGAGGAGCTGAGACCCCTGGGCAGCTGCCTCAACCAGAGATCAAGGCATGGCTGGATTTTTTGGAAAGCCAGGAGCCTGGAGAAATGAGGCCACCAGGCCAGCAAACTAGGTGGGGGGCTGTGCACCTCCCCACTCCCACCCCCACCACACCCACACAACCCAGCTTTGCAGATAAGGACCCAGAAGTGGTCCCCAGTCCCTCAGGTCTCCCGGTGGGCCCTTGTCCTGTGGGCCCCAGGGCACTTCCCAGTGTGCCCCTCACCTTGGCGGCCACTGTGTGTAAAAACCAGGCAGTGCCTTGCAGAGTGCTAGTCAACACTCGCATTCACAGACTTGCTCAGTCTTCACTGCAACCCTGTGAGGCAGTCACTGTATTTTAAGTAACATACCTATATACTCATCGTTGTTCATGTTAGCCGCCATTGAGTTGGCCCTGACTTATGGTCTGGAAGCTCCGCTGAAACCTGTTCAGCATCATAGCAGCACACAAGCCTCCACTGAGAAGGGTGGTGGCTGTGTATTAGGTACATTGGCCGGGTATTGAACCCGGGTCTCCCACATGGAAGGTAAGAATTCTACAACTGAACCATCATGCCTCTATTAACTCCCTTTTCCAAAGAGGGGCACTGAGGCACGGAGAGGTGAAGTGCTTTGCTAGAGAATGACAGAACTAGGATTTGAACCCAAGTAGTGGGGTTCGAGTGAGAAAGGCTTAGGCCATTGATGGCTTGGCTCAGGAGTCCCGGTGCCTCTCTCAGCCTGCTTTGAGGGAGACAAGCCAGTCTGGAGGGTGGGGAGTCCACCTGTTCTAACCCTCCCTGCACTATGTATGACCCTGGCAGGTCCCATAGCTTCCCTAGACGTCTTGGTTTTCCCATCTGTAAAGTGGGGATGATAATAATCGCCTCCTCAGGGGGGTGCTTGTGTGGATCCATAAGTGATGGCTGTGAACGGCTGAGAGCCCAGGGCTCAGGGGTTCTGGCTGTGAGCAGCCGACAGGAGAATGATGCCCTCACCCCTATTTACTCTTTTACGAATCAGGTCAGTTGGTAGTGAAGTGTTATGGATTGAATCGTGTCCCCTGTAACTGTGGATGTAACATAATGTAATCGCCTTCCACAATGCAATCTAATGTAATCAGTTAAGGTCATACCAGTGTAGGGTGGATCCTAAACCTAGTCACTTCTGAGTAAAGAGCAGCATAGATACAGAGACAGGTATGGCGCTCACTGGGGAACACAGATGTCACATGAGGACTGTCTACAAGGCAAGGAACCTGGAACGCCCAGGGCTGCCAACAAGGAGGGAATCAACACAGCTGAGACCCTGGCTTGGGCTTTAGCCTCCAGAACGGTGAGAACATAAATTTCCATTCTCTAATGCCACCCCCTTATGGTATTTCTGTTACAGTGGCCCTAGAAAATGAAGACACCAAGTTTTCTCAGAAGTGGGGCTTTTGCCATACGAATGGTTACACAGGCATTGTCTCAAATACACACAGGGAGCGGGGTGAGCGGGGAGCAGGGTGAGGTGGGGAGCAGGTTGGGGAGGGGAAGAAGATGAAGATATGGAGACTCTGGGTCACCAGTCCAGACAGGTGGGGATAGGAAGGCCATGCCAGCTGCACCTGAGGGACCCGGCCCGGCAATTCCACCCGCTTCGCCCTTGCTGACCCAGAGTCCCATTCCCTCTCTTCACCTTGAAAACTCACAGTGGTATGCAGGGTGCCTCCATCATGCACTGCCCCCTATGCCCAGGCCACAACTCCCCAGTGCTGTCAAGAGCCTAGCTCGAGGCCCCAACCCTGACCACGAACCCCAGCTCCTCCCCTGGAATAGAGAGAAGGGGTTAGCAGAAGAAGGCCAGTGGGGAACAAGCCTTAAAAAAAATCTGACTCCTCGAAAGACCTCATGGTTGGGGACACTTGGCATCCCCACTGCTGGTGGTTGTCGGGGGAAGCTACTGACACTGACTGCTTCTGATGTCATCGAGAAAGCAAAGTCCTGCCCTCCTTGTTTCTCCCAAGCAAACAGCTCAATGGCAGAAGGTGTCCCATCCAGTTCCCAAGTCCCACTCGAAGGTAGGACGCCAAACCCCAGAGAAGGTGGGTGGGTGATTAGCCAGTGGCCCAAGGACAGCCAAGCACATGGCCTGGGCCACCCTTGACTCCTCCATCCCAAATCTACCCATGCCCTGCTGGACCAAGACTGCTGCCATCACGGGCCAGCCAGGTTACAGAGCAGTGGGCACTGCTGTCATCCCCACTGGAAAGATAATAAAATGAGGCAAAAAGGTCGAGAGGCTTGTCTGAATGAGTCAGGGAGCTAGGTCTCTTCCCATTCCCAGCACTAAGTGAAGCCCTCAGCCTAGAAATTTCCAGAATTCTCTATGGGTGCAGCATGAGACTGGGAGGGCACATTCAGGCTCAGACAGCTGGGTTCATTTCCTGAATCCACCACGGACTGTCCTGGACAGACTTGGGCAAGGCGATCAGCTTTTCCAGACCTCAGCCCACTCATCTGCAAAATGCGGATAAAAGGGTTCTTCATGGGACTGTTGGAAGGATGCAGCGAGAAACATGCTTACTTAGCACAGTGGCCGGCACGCAGTAAGTGTGCAATAAATGCTGGCACTACAAAGCACATAGATGATCCATGGTCCCCAGGTGACAGCACAGATCCAGACAACCATCCTCACGCCAAAACTGTCCCACTGGAGAAATCACAGTGATATCGTGGCCTATAACGTCCTCCATTCACCCCCCAGGGGAAAAAAAAAGGATGAAAGAAAAACAAAGCACAGCTCCATCTTCAAAGCTGCTGCCTCCCTCAGCAGAGGTCCTGGCTGGAGATGCAAGCCGGCCAGCCTTATCGAAACCAAACTTCAAGTTCAAAGGGAAGTTATCAGAAAACCACCTTCAAGTTCACTTTCAAGTTCCACTTGATAAAATCCAAAAAAAAAGAAACCTCTGTCCCTACTTGCTCCTTCTCGGGAGCAACTCCCTGATTCTCGCCATGTACGCGAGAGCCTGTTCTCCCTCAGGTCCTCCCTGGCCTCCCTTCCTTCCTTTCTCCTCACCCAGGGAGGTGGGAACTCCCCTCAACTCCTCACTCTCTTCATACATCTTATCCAAAGATAAGCAGGGTCTACACTGCCCTCTTCACCAGCGGGTCCGTCTCCTGCCCCAGCTCAGATACCCACACTGCTCTGTGGTCACCGAGCCCACTGGGGTGCCTGTTCCAGCACAGATGGGCAGCAGGACTGCTGCTCTGAGACCCTGGGGGCCAGGAAAGAGGCTACTCAGTTCCCCTCCTGTAACCACCAAAAAAGGCTTTTTGTTCTCTTGCTGTCTCCTGCCCAATGGCCAGAAGAGGAGGAAGAGAACCAGTCAGAAACTACGCAGAGGCAGAGACCCAGGGACCTTTCTTCTCCAGCCACACCTGAAACCAAACAGAGTCAAACTGCCATTGGCCCCCAGCCATCCCTGGAAAGGACAAATCACTCTTCAGCCATCTATCTTCAGACAGCAAAGCTCATTGACAGCCAGAAGAGGTGAAGGGTGCCTGGTGCAGGCTGTCCAGGTCACTCCGTCAAGACGGGCTTTAGAGTTCCATCCCATTCTCTGTCCCTTACTCCTGCTCAGCCCAGCCATTTTTTCCCCCAGCAATTATTTTTGGGAGGCATAATTTCAGGGGAACTGGGATTGCTCTTTCAATTGCAAAGTCATAGTCAGAAGAGGGGATGCCGCAAACTTGAAGGAAGAAAGGAAAGAAGGAGAAAAGGTGGAAGACAAAGGAAGGGAACAGAAGGAAAGGATGGAGTTAGGAGAAAAGCAAAATCTCACAGCTGCCTATGAAGCACCTTCGGATGACTGAGGGCAGGGGTGGGCAACCTACAACCCAAGGGCCAAACGCGGCCAACCACCTGTTTTTGTAAATAAAGTTTTACTGGGACACAGCCACACACATAGAAACTGCCTAGGGCTGCTTTCGCTCTATAATGGCAGAGCTAAGTAGTTGCTGCGGAGACCCTATGGCCCACGAAGCCGTGGCCCTTTACAGAAACCTGTGTGGACTGCTGCTTTAGGTGAATGCAGCACTCCCTCCTCTCCCTAAACAAACAAACAAAAAACCCAGGGTGCATGTCCAAGGAGGCAAGCGAAGGCTGGATTTCAGCCACTACTCGCCTGCTCAACTGGAAACCCTTGTGCAGTACCCAACCTGCTCAACCGTCCACAGTGGCCTTGGAAGAAAGAAAATGTCAACTCTGCTTCCTGAAAACCCACTGTCAGCCCAAAGGATTCTGGGGGCGGTGTGTGGAGCTCCTTCTTTGGAAAGCCAACCCCGGCCCCTCCTCACACCGCAGCCACGAGGAGCCGATTCGCGGTATTTACCAAATGACAGCTCTCTCCCACACTAGCTCCCAACCTGGCATCTCTCCACCCCCAGCAACTGCCAGATTAAATGCATTACTTGACCATCTTCACCCGGCTCCCTTTGATGTTCCCTTCCCAAGCTTCAAAATACCTTTTGGAGGGAGATCAGACAGCATTAAACAGAATTACTAATTAATTAAGCAAAGTTAAATTTTAAACACTGTTTGTTGTGTTAGCCAAAAGCCTGAATAGAACAGACTTTTTTCCTCCGCCGAGATCAAAGACAGGCTTTTCCCTCTCCCCTCCCCCAGTTAAAAAAAAAGGGGGGCGGGGAAGAAGAGTGCGCTTGGCTGTCCACTGGGGAAAGTGAGGAAATACCTGAATGTGGAGGCTTTGATCACTCACGGGTCTGGCGTCCCACCCCCAGGCTGGCCCGATGGGAGGCGTCAGCGGCTGGTTTGGGACCGCATGCTGGTAGAGCCACGGTCACTTTCTCTGTACTGTTTACTCTGGCAAAAAGCAGTGACCCAGGCAGCAGGATGGCACAGCCCACCCAGCCAGAGCTGTTGACAGCTGGTGCCACCCAAACAGCAGGAAAAGAAGGGCTGTGAAATAAAGCAGCCCCAGCCCCCCACAGCCCCACCCTCCTATGCAGCCTGGCAATGGGATGAGCACCTCAGGGCTCTTCCCCTGGGGTTACTTGGGAGTTGCTGACCTGTGTGCATTGTCCAGCTCCGGGAGGCACTGTTCAAGAGACGGACATCAGAGATTTGTGTATTGCTTATCACATTTCCAGACAGACGGCAGAAAAGTGTCTTGAGGACGGGCACCTTTTGCGAGTCTGCACAAGTGCACTTCGGAGCTAGCAGGGTGCCGTCTACTCTCACTCCATCCAGCAGTATATTCTGCACCATCCTATGGGGTTCTTCTGACCGCTACACAGGCGCCTGCCACATCTGCCCAGCTAAAAACCTATTGCTGTCAAGTTCATTCAGCCTCATGGTGACTCCACGGGTTGCAGAGTAGAACTGTTCCATAGGGTTTTCTCAGCTGTAATCTTTACGAAAGCAGGTCTCCTCGCCTGGGTGGGTTCAAGCCACCAACCTTTAGGTTAGTGAAAAGCAAAGCCACTGCCATCCAGTCAGTTCAGACTCTTAGCGACCCTACAGGCCAGAGTAGAACTGGCCCATAGGGTTTCCAAAGCTGTAAATCTTTACGGAAGCAGACTGGCACAACTTTCTCCTGTGAAGTGGCTGGTGGGTTCGAACCGCCGATCTTTCAGTTAGCAGCCTAGCTCTTAAGCACTACGCTACCAGGGCTCCTTCGGTTAGCAGTCAAGCACAAACTTCGCCACCCAGGGACCTATCTGCTCAGCTAGACTGTAACTGTTCCTGAGCGTTGAGGCCCATCTTGCTACTGCTCCAGGCCTGTCCACGGTGCCTGGTACATTCCATACACGCTCAGAGCAGGCATTCCACGGTAGTCTTCTGAAATGCACCAAATCCTACAGGTGGGATAAGGCTGGCTGCATAACAAACACACATTAAGTTCTGGCTCGGCTGAGGTTGGGAACTGGCATGGGAAGAAGGGATGGTTGAAAAGGGGTTGGTCTGTTCCTGAATCCCATACTTAGGCTAAAATCCAAACCCTGGATGCTATCAACCAATGTCAGCTAATCTTAACACAATCCAGAAAGGCCTGGTTGATGTTAAACTTTGGAAGAGACTGAAATTTGAAACACAGTTATGACTGAATTCTCCCCACTAAAGACCAGAAATTGCTAATACTTCAATGCCTGGTGGACACCTCTCTCAGCCCAGTTACCTGGCAAACCCTTCTCAGTTGATACAGCGTAAGATTTAACACAAGCCAGAGCTTCCTTGCTGGAGGCTGGACACTCGCCCTAACGTATCCACAGTTATTTCTCAATTGTCCACGTACAGATTATCTGCCACAAATATTTGAGTCTCAGGATGGCTTGCCAGGATGTTTCTGAGTCCCCGACCCTCTGACAGCAGCTGTTCGAGGGAATGCAAACGAACTTTAATATTAGCCTATGCCGAATATAATTAGACAGGGAAATCTGCTGCCAGTAAAAAGAGAAAGATATCACATACACATTCCAGGCCAAATGGTTTCTTGCATAATCTGTACCAGGCTGTCATTAGGGGCCGAGGATTCTGGAGATGCACAAACCTGTTTGTCAACGCAAGCACACACATGGGCGGGCTGCTCTGGGGATGCTGCTGGGGAAGTCACTAGTTGCCAGTGCACATTCAGGGGATGACAGGACGCTCATCTGTTACACGCCTTATTTCATTAAATCCTCCTAACTCCACGAGGAGCGTGTTACTATTCTCATTTTACAGCAGAGGAAACTAAGCTTACAAAGCAAAACTGATGAAGTTGTCTTCCTCCATAAAACCCTCCAACCAGGTACCATCAAGTCGATTCAAACTCATGGCAACCCCGTGTGCGTCCGAGTTGAACTGTGCTCCATAGGGCTTTTAATGGCTGATTTTTTGGAAGTAGACCACCAGGCTTTTCTTCCAAGGTACCCCTGGGTAGACTCAAACTGCCAAGCTTTTGCACTGCCCAAAAGCCAAACCAAATCCATTGCCTTTGAGTTGATTCCAACTCATGGCGACCCCATGTGTTACAGAGTAGAACTGCTCCATAGGGGTTTCTCGGCTGTTGCCCTCGGTGGGAATAGATTTGATGGCGTGAGACAACAATATTTACAGAAACAGATTACCAGGACTTTCATCCGCAGCACAGCTGGGTGGGTTCAAACTGCTAACCTTTAGTTTAATAGTCAAGCACAAAGCGTTTGCCCCATCTGGGACTTGCTAAAATCCTCCACTAGCTAGCTCCCTTTCCACTAAGGTTGAGCTCAAAGCCTTCCACGTGGTCTTCTGAGGCCGACCACGGCACCGGCTCTGCTGCTTCTCTGCCCTATGTCTTCATGGAACTTCCTTCCATTTTCTGACCCTCCCATGCTCTCACACTGTCATCCCTGCCAAGAACAGTATTTTCGTTTCTCCAACTTCTGCTCATTCCGAGTCTTCAGTTTAAGCTTCTCTTTCTCTGGGAAGCAAGCCCTCATGCCCTGAAGGGCTAGGTTAGGTGTCCCTGCTAAAACAAAAAAAAAAAAAGGTGTCCTCAAGTTGATTCCAACTCGTGGTGACCCCATGTGTGTCGCAGTTAAACTACGTTCCACAGGATTTTCGATGGCTGATTTTTTGGAAGCAAATTGTCAGGGCTTTCTTCCGAGGCACCTCTGGGTAGACTTGAACCACCAACCTTTCAGTTAGCAGCTGTGTCGTGTGCCTATATTATATCATTATTCTCATTACTCACTTAATTGTCTGACTCTTTCTACTTTAGTCCCAACATACAATACATTATGAGTCGGAATTGACTCAAGGGCGATGGGTTTTTTTTCTGGTCGCAAAATGAAAAAAAAAAAAAAAAAACACCCATTGTCGTCAAGTCAATTCCGACTCATAGCGACCTTAAAGGACAGAGTAGAACTGCCCCATTGGGTTTCCAAGGAGCGCCTAGTGCATAATAATAATTTTTTTAAACCAAGAAACAACAGTAAGTAGCAGAACTGGGATTTGAACCCAGGTGTGGAAACAGAACCAAAGTGCCAGGTTCCTGCTCCCGGGCACTGCTCTCCCCACCCTGTCACACCACAAGAGTTGACACCTGTTCCTGCCTGTCCAGCAACCATCCCCATTCTTCTGAGAATAGCACAGCGGTTTCCTTTTGAGGAGCCACTCCTCCCCCACCCTCAATCCGCAGGGTTTGTGGAGGGTGGATCCCACACCAGCGTCAGGCGTGTACCCAGGCCTGACCCAGCTCATTTCATCCTGATGGCCACGTGGCCGGTCCTAGGTCAGTACCAAAGGAGGCTTTATTGTGAAGCTATATGTCTCTTTTCCATTTTTCCCCTTGTATCAGGTGGTGTGGGCTGAATATAGGCGTTTTTGGGGTTTCACTAAGGGGAAGTTGAGCAACAGATATATTTATTTAGGTTCAGCAGGATACATACATGTCGTTCATGGTCATAAAAGAATAAAAGAATCATGTATTCTTTTTCTTTAAAAAGAACCCCCAAAATTGTATAAGCCTGAATCCACTCTGGTCAGTAAGGTGAGAGTCAATCTTCTGCAAGAAATATTGAGACTTGCATGCTCTCTTTCTCCTGGGATTGCTGAGCTTATAGGACATGACAGCCCAGAGCTGGTGGTAACCATCTTTGGCACCTTAGGGGGAGAGGCTAACACAGGAGGGCAGAGGGAGAGATGATGGAGAGGGAAAGACAGGCAGTGAGAGAAAGAGATGAAGAGAGTGTGTGTATGTGCGAATGTGTGTGTGTTAGCGTGTGTGTGTGTGTGTGTGAGTGTGGAGTATGTATGTGTGTGTGACAGTATGCATGTGTGTGAGTAAGCGTGCATGTGTACGAGTGTGTGTATCAATGTGTGTGTGTGTGTGTGTTGACGGCATGACTTGAGCTCCTGGATCCAGTGAGGCCTTTTCGAGCAAGACCTATCCTGGGATTTTTTAATTCCAACTTAAGCAAGTTTGAATTGTGTTTCAAAAAAAAAAAAAACTCATAGGATCCTGACTTAACTAATCCATCACTTGGAGCTCCTGCTTTTCAGGAAAAACAATGACAAGAACAAAACCAAAACAGTAATTTACTCAGTGCAGTACTCTCTAGGGTGGCTGCTGGCTTTTGCCACCAGTGGGCGTCTACCCCTTCCTGGGTACAGAAATGCCACTGGGATTCTTTTTCTCCCCAGGCTGCATTTTACTGTTAGTAGATTTCACTTAAGGACCAGTCGTGGCTGAGGGGAAATAGCATTCTGGCCTTTTTTTCTCATCAGAGCACAAGGTTGATGGCCACTCCGCTTTGAGGTTTGAACAGGATTGAGACACGGAACATCTGTTCAGAGAGGGAGGAAGAAACGCCCAGAGAGGGAGAAGGAAAAAACCTTCTCTGGGCTAAAAATATCATGTCCCTTCCATTCTTCCCCCATCCCCACCCAAGTTAAAACATATGATGAAATTCAACTTTTAAAATCTAACCCCAAGCTACTTGAAACTATTAAAGCCTCCTCAGTATCTGACACAAGTCAGAATTTCCACTGTTCAAGCTGAGCTTTTATGAAGAACAGACTTGAGAGAAACCGCCTAGGTAACAAAGTCTGCTTGTTCTCTCTGTCACCACACGGAAACTCGGGCTTCTGGGGGACTGCAGCAGAGTGGAGTCAGGGCCGGCTGACACTCCCTGACAGGACAGGCTCTGAACTGAGGGGAGAGAAGCCAGCGGGTGTGGCCTGCCTGCCCCCTCAGGCTGGGGTCCCTGCTGCTGATCAGTGAACTTCTCGTCCTTTCACACTTCCAGGGAAGCAACCAGCCAGCCCTACGGCTGCCCGAGAGGCCTGAAGAACCAGCGACAGCTACTTCCTGAGGAAAAGTCCTGATTCTCTCTCTAGCCCAGCCGCCCCTGAACTCCAGACTCGGGTATCTGTCTACTCAGCATCTCTACACGGATGTCACAGTGGCATCTCAAAACCAACATGTCTGAAAGCAGAAGCTTGGTTGTCACCTGCCATAGCCTCCACCTCAGGGATGACACCACTTTAGTTTCCTCAGTTTCTTAAGCCGGAAGTCTAAGGTTCTTTCCCTCATGCACATCCTCAATCCCACCACCTTCTGTTGTTGTTGCTGACCACCATCAAGTCACCCCCGACTCGTGGCGATCCCACAAACAAAACACTGCCCAGTCCTGTGCCATTTCCATGATGAATTGTGGAGCGAACTGTTGTGATCCATACGGTTTTCATTGCCTGATATCCAGAAGTACATCTCCAGGCCTTTCTTCCTAGTTTATCTTAGTCTGGAAGCTCCATTGAAACCTATCCAGCATCATAGCAACACACAAGCCTCCAGAGACAGACGGCTGTGAGCTGTGCTTGAGGTGCATTGGCCGGGAGTCAAGCCCAGGTCTGCCGCACGGAAGGCAAGAATGGAAGTCTACCACTGAACTACCACTGCCCCTCGGCCACCCTCCACCCTCCGCATGTCCCAGACCCGTCCACTTCTCTCCAGCCCCACAGCTCCCACCCTAGGCCAGTGCTCAGCCTCTCTCGCCTGCACTATTGGAATCACCTCCTCCGCTTGCTCTCACATCCCCTCCTCCCTCCCCTCCCACACATCCACCCTTCCTGGAGCCATAATTCTCTCGTTAAAATGGAAGTCAGGGTCTAGCACTCACCTGCCTGAAACTCTCCAATGGTTTCTCTTCAAAAGTGTGTGGTCTGACCCTGGCTGACCGCTGCACCCTCATTCCCTCATGTCTCCTCCTAACACACTGGCCTCCTTTCTGTTCTTCCCCAAACACCAAGCTCCTTCCATCTTGGGGTTTTGCTCATTCCTCCCAGTTGCCCTCCCTCTGTGTCCTCCCATGGCTGACTTCTTCCTGGAATCTGTATCCCAGCTGAAATGCCACTTTCTCACTGGATGTTTTACCTCTTTGATGAGCACTGGAAACGTGTGTGCTTATTTGCTGACTTCTTTACTAACCACCTCCTCCCTCACAAGAGCACCCTGACAGCAGGGACCCCCACGTGAGCAGGAATTCAGTAAACACATGTTGAACAAGTTGGGGTTCTCTCCTCAGTTTGCGTGTGACCTTGGACATGTCACCTCTCCTCTCTGGGCCTCAGTTCTCATAGGACGAATGAGGGGACTAAAGGCCTCCCAAGGAGAGAAGCTACCTGACTTCAGTGACTTCATAGGACCAACTTTCATTCTTCTCACCACCACACACCCACTGCTGTCGAGTCGATTCCAACTCATAGCGACCCTGTAGGACAGAGGAGAACTGCCCCCATAGAGTTTCCAAGGAGCACCTGGCAGATTTGAACTGCCAACCTCTTGGTTAACAGCTGTAGCACTTAACCACTATGCCACCAGGGTTTCCTTCATTCTTCCAGTAAGTATTAATTGAGCACTTACAGCATGCCAGACCTGTGTCATGTACTTAGGGGCACAAGGAAAAATTCAGGGAATTTTTGGACCTGCAGAGCCTGTGGGTCAGCTGTGTTCCCCAGCCATGGGAAGAAGTCAGCCATGGGAAGACACAGAGGGAGGGCAACTGGGAGGAATGAGCAAAACCCCAAGATGGAAGGAGCTTGGTGTTTGGGGAAGAACAGAAAGGAGAACTAAAAATTCTTTAGTTCTCATAGGACTAAAGAAACTTTGAAAATAGATTTTCTTTGATCTAGACCGGGTAAATCATTATAAACACAGATTGGCATCTCTAAAAGAAAACTGGACCCTATGAAATAACAGAAGCCTCTGGGTGATGCAAATCGTTAACATGCTCGGCTGCTAAATGAAGGTTAGAGGTTCGAGGCTACCCAGAGGCACCTCGAGAGAAAGGCTTGGTGATCTACTCCTGAAAAACCAGCCATTGAAAATCCTGTTGAGCACGGTTCTACCCTGACACACATGGGGTCACCACGAGTTGGAGTCAACTCAATGGCAACTTGTAGTGGTCGTGACATCTTGCTCTGTAATATATG
Source organism: Loxodonta africana (assembly GCF_030014295.1). NCBI lineage: Eukaryota > Metazoa > Chordata > Mammalia > Proboscidea > Elephantidae > Loxodonta > Loxodonta africana. Next base: position 66,896,446 of record NC_087362.1, read on the forward strand.
GACCAGGGTTTATATGAATTACCTCGCTGTCTTCATGATAACCCTGAAGAATAAGGGCTAAGACAGCCTCCAATGAGGAAACTGAAGCACAGAGACGTTAAGTGGCTTTCCCAAGGTCACACAGTGAGTTGTGGTAAAGCCAGGCTGGAGCAGGGGTCTGACTTTAAAAGCCTATGCAAATTCCCACAGTCAGAATAAAGGAAGGAGGGAGCCCCTCATGGACTGACAATGGAGGCAGAGTTTGGGGCTGGCAAGCTGTGAGCTCCCAGCTTTGCTGCCCCCCGGGTCTTGGTCCTGATGCCACTGCCCTGCGTGGCTGGGGAACACAGCTGACCCACAGGCTCTGCAGGTCCACACAGGGTCAGGCCAGCAGAGAGGGGACCACTGGGCAAACAAGGCCAGGCCAGCAGCAGTGACTGGGTGGACTGGGCTGGGCCCCCGAGGGGTGGGGTTGCCTGACTTCAATGGCTTTGTGAGCCTCTTTCGTGAGAAGTAGGGCCAGCAGCCTGGACTGGGTGCTGTAGAGTCAACTTTCTACAGAGAATGCCAAGCCGGCTGCACACTGCCTGCTTTCACCCCAAGCAAAGAGGCCAGGAGACAGGAAAGAGGCACTCAGGGGTGCTGGGGGCAGTGTGCAGACTAGAGGGTGAGACAGGAGTGAGAGAAGAGGCTGGTCAGGGGCAGGGACAGCACTGGGTAGACAGGCAGAGAAGGGCAGCCAGAGAGAAGGCGCTTGCAACCATTTGTGGTCTTTTTCAATGGAAGGTTTTCAGTGGGAAGTCAGGAAGCGGGGATGGGGCAGTGGTTGCAGGGCGATGGGTAAGGAAGGCACCCTTGGACTTGGCGTTTCCTGGAGGCCACTCAGGGTGACATGGGTCTGCCAAACAGGCCTGGCACCAATTTCCACCTGAGGGCACAAGCCACAGGCTGTCACCACCGGGCGTCCTGCCCACCAGGTGGCAGGGAAGCCAGGTGGATGCTGGAGGTGAGTGGGGGCCGACCTCCTCTGTCCTCATATCCCTGTGGTCAGCAGAGGGAGGGTCCTTCTCCCCTGCTCCCCCTACAAGCCTCACCTCTCCACCCCTGCCACACCCAGGCAGCTCACCCAGCCTGGGGCTTTTGATGTTTACTCTGTTCTTTCCACAGTTCAAAAGGAGCTCTGCAGCCCCAGCCCTCTCACCAAGCCTGGCCTTAATCTCCCAGCCCTTGCGCTCCCAGCTGGCCAGTTAAGGCGGTTAAGATGGCTGGATTAGGGCCGGCTTTACATAACAACACGGGAGCTAAAGCCATCCTCTCCTGGGATGGCTAAAAGACTTCTTTTTATCTTCAGGCTTCAGATGGCCTTTTTTCTCCCTTAAACAGCCCTCCAGCCTGCCAAGAGGCAAAGCACCTGGCCAAAGGGAAGACAAAAAAGAGATTCGGGGTTCCGCTTTCTCTCCCTTGGCTGGTAGCACAGAGGGACGCCCACAGCCCCACGACCCCAGGCAGGAGATGGCTCTCCATGGCCAGGACTCAGCCAGCACCCATTTCACCAGGCCCTGCCGTGTGGTGGCTACCATCCATAGCCACGTCCCCTGTCCTAGGGTGGTTGGGCTCAGACTTCTGCGCCAAGTGTCACTGGGCCCAGAGTCCCTCCAAGGAACCTTGGGGGTCCAGCAGGCAGGTCCAGGCCCCCAAGTGGCCCAAACCAGGGCAGCTCCACGCTTACCTGCTTTGTTTATTTATTTATTGTCTTTAGTGTTTAATTCTACCACTAATTTTAACTTCACCAGGGATACAAGATTACATCTTCTTGTAAAAATTAAAACATTAATTACAGATAATGCTGAAGTCCTCTTTGGCTATGCTTTCCAATTTTAATCTTCTCCCAGGTCCAGAAGGAATCACTGTTACTGTCTGTCTAGATCTCTCTCTACAAAATTATATACATGGTATCTAAAAAGTCCTTGAGTGGTGCAAATGGTTAACCTACCTGGCTAATAACCAAAAGGCTGGCAGTTCCAGACCACCCAGAGGCACCTCAGAAAGGCCTGGTGATCTTCTGAAAACCCTATGGAGGAGCACAGTTCTGCTTGGACACACGTGGGGTCACCATGAGTCAAGACTGACTTGGTGGAAACCGGTTTTTACGGCACCTGGGGAAAATGCAGGGTAGTGCTTTTTTTTCAATATAAAAGATATCATACTGTATGCATCTTTCTGCAACCTGTTTTATCTACCTTATATTTTGTGCTCCTGGGTAAGCTTTTGTTTGAAAAAGGGGACTGAAAAGTTTGACTGCCAGCAGCCTAGACCAACCCCTAGCTGGGAAACTGAGGCAGGCTAGGGGCTCCCAAGCTCCTCCCTCATCATGGTGGCACTGAGATGCCTGGACACCATTTGCAACTGGCAAGGCACCCAGGCTGCCACCACCTGGCGGGTATCTGCAGTGTCAGGCCAAGTGCCTGCCAACAACGTGCCCTTTCCTTGACAGGTGCTGGGACCCTCAGGCACCTCCTATTTATCTCCAATCCATCCACCTATGTTTGTAAGTGCCACCCTACACAGTGGTTCATTCTCCCTACATGTTGCCCACATTCTGACTGCCCACTAAGTCTAGCTCCACATCCTTGCTCACCATGTTACAGAGGGGCACAGCTGGCTCAGAGAGGAAGGGGCCTGCCCAAGATCACACAGCAAGTCGCTGCCAGAGTCGGGGGAGGAGCTAGGTCTTTGGGCTCTTAGGCCAGTGCTCCTTCTGCTTCACTGTAACAGGGCTCATGCTTTGAACACAGACATTGAGCAAGTGACTCTCCCTTTCAGAGGGAGGTAGGTTCTGTGGGCAGGCTGTTGCACATCTATTCATAGCTAAAGACATCTCATTTGAAACCAACTATGTGATTTCAGGCTTAGCCACAATGGGACAGAAAAGGACTTAGTTTTCAACTCCAATCAATGGTCTAATAAATGATGGATAGATGGAAAGACCAAACCAAAACCAACCCACTGCTGCCAAGTGAATTCTGACTCACAGCAACCCTATAGGACAGAGTAGAACTGCCCTATAGGGTTTTGAAGGCTGTAAATCTTTACAAAAGTAGACTGCCACATCTTTCTCCCACAGAGCAGCTGGTGGGTTCGAACCACTGACCTTTTGGTTAGCAACCAAGTTTTTAACCATTGCGCCATCAGGGCTCCTTAGGTGGCAAGTCAGATAGAACAATAGAAGGATGATAAGTGGAAGATGGTTAAATGGATTAAGGAGGGAGATGGAAGACAGAGGAGGATGGTTGGTTGATGGACGAGCGATGAGGGATGGCTGGCAGAGGGAAGAGTAGGCAGATGAGCAAGTACACCATGGACAGAAGGGTGGATGGGTGGGTGGGTGGATGGGTGGATGGGTGGATGGGTGGATGGGTGGATGGGTGGATGGGTGGATGGATGGATGGATGGATGGATGGATGGATGGATGGATGGATGGATGGATGGATGGATAAGAGTGCTGGATGGATGGGTTATGGATTTGTGTCTGGGTGGGTAGATGGGTAGATAAATAGATAAGTGGGTGGGTGGGTGGGTGGATAGCGAATGGGTGATGGGTGGACAAAAGAATGAACTGGCCGGTAAGTCACCATATGAATGAGTGAATCAAGAGATAAATGGAATAAGTGTGAACATCCATGAATCAGTGTCAATTCCCAGGACCTATATTCTACAGAACTTTTCTAGGCACCAAATCCTGGCATCTATCCACAGAGCCAAGGATGACAGCCGAGACTTGGGGGAGCTCGGGGAATGGTGAAAATCACAGCCACTGCACCCCTGAGTGAAAGCACCAGGTCCACAAGCAAACATGCTCAAGGGAAATACCCCACAGGCTGGACAGGGCTTTCTGCCCATGAGACCTGCTCATATCTGAACGAAGTTTAGTCCACTGTGATATCTTTAGTCCACTGTGATATCGTGCTTGATAGAAACATGGATCCCCAGCCTGCCTCCAACTTCTAAGCAACTGAGAGAATGTCCTACAACAGGGCTTCTCAGACTCAGTGTTTGAGTGTGTATACGAATCATTTGGGCAACTTGTTAGCATGTAGATTCTGATCCAGGATATCTGGGCTGAAGCCAGAGATTCTACATTTCTAACAGCTCTCGGGCCAGATGTTGTCACAATCTTCAGGTATGGCCCAGGCTCCCCTCGAGAGCCTCTGCTCTCCTCTCGAGGCCCTGCAGGACCCCAAGGTCTGGATCCCCCAGTGACTGCTGGTCCATGGCCTCCCAGCTCTCTGGCCAGCTGCCCACCCCTGCCTCAGCAGAGCGGCCTTCACCGTCCTCTGGCTGTTCTAGTTTGGTGGTTCTCTGATTCTGAATAAAAAAGGGAAACGCTATTCCATTCAGCAAATACTTCAGCTCCAGATGCCGTCTGCTCCTTACCCGCAATCTGGGAGTTAAGCAGGGAAAAAGCCCTTATTCCTGGTCTACTGATGTGGAAACTAAGGTTCAGAAAGGTGATGTGGCTTGCCCAAAAGTCAAACCAGCTGGCCAGCGGCCAGCCAACCCTCTCTTCTAGCATCTTTCTATAACATGGCACAGACTCTTGAAGAAAAGAAGGGGTGAGAGCTACAGAGGAGAGAGGGGAGAGGCTGGCTGGTACGTGTGTGTGTGAGTATGCGTGTGTGTGCATGCGAGTGTGTGTGCGTGTGCGTGCGTGCATGTGTACACACTTGGGCACCATGTGAGTGATGTGAATGGAAACATTGAGAAACAAAATAGCTACTTTATATAATGAGGGGCTTCACACACAGCCCTAGAAGGTAGCTCCTATTATTATCCCCAGAAGGTGTTAGCTGAGGTTAAACAACTTGTCCAAGGTCCTACAGCTAATACAGAGAGGAGCCAGGGTGTACGCAAGGGTGGGCTGGCTCCAATCAGTGCTTGGACCTGTGAAGTGCTGCCCTTCCCTCTACTCCTCATGCCCAATCCCACCCCACCCCAACCCCTCACCAAGAGTCAGAGTCCTTTTCCTCAGCTTTGTCTGCAGGTTTTCTGGAGAGTACAAGGGGCAAGTGGCAGACCACACACCGCCTCCCGCCGCCTCACTGCTCCAGGAAGAGAGCAACTGACTCCAAGTACCTTCCAGCCGAAAGTCCTCCTCCTCCTCCTCGCTGAGTGTTTCTCTGAAGACTTCGCCCGTGAGCTCCTAGGAGAAGACAAAGCAGGGACATTAAGGCATTGTCACGGTCAGGCAGGAACACAGCTTTGGGACATTCAAGGTCAGTATCACAGGTCACAAGGAAGCAAGCATCTTGTTCTGATTTTTCTGGTGGGAATTTAGGTCAACTGAGATGTAGCCACTTAAAAAATTGGTTATCACAGTGCTTTTTAGGAAGTAAGTTTTCTCCGCCTACAGCCCTCCAAGAAACACTACACAGGACCTCCTTATCCCTTAGAAAGATGGCTCCACCCTCTACCTGGGGTCTGCAAAGACAAAATCAGAAAATGTCCCTGATCCATCCCCTTGAGCCAGCTTGGACACAGAACCCGACCTGGAGCCTTCCCTGTGGGCCCCAGAAGAGGCCTCAACTTGGATTCTTCCTCCAACGGAGAGTCCTGGGCCACTGTCTGGTAGGTTTATAAAGAAGACAGAAGGGCTTCTGCCCTTACCATAAAACCCTAACTCTCCAGCAGAACATTCTGGAAGCCACATGCTTGCACCCCAGCTGACCTTTAAAGACACTCCCACATCTCGTGGATGCACACACCTCCCAGGAAACTAGTCTGTTCGGGGCACACGCCCTGCCCGGTCCCACGCATGTGTTAAACACGCTCGACATCGCATTGCACGTGGCAGGGCTTCTTCCAAGCAGCCTGGTCGGACTGCTGCTCACATGCCGTCCGGATGGCAAAGGAAGTTTGGTTGGTGCCACAGGCTGGGAAATTTCCAGGATGTCACCAGACAAATATCCCATCTCTCTGACCCATCCCCAGCAGGAAGGCTCTAGACAGAGAAAAGGCTAGACCGGAGCTTATCAAACTGTGTTCTGTGTTTACATAGGCATTCTGCCAAAAAGAGTCCTGTGATCAAGGAAGATTGCCTTAAACAAAGTTAAACAACGTCCCTTACTGCAGGGGAAGTCCCCTTCCTTACTGCAAGGGAAGTCCCTGGGTGGTGCAAGCCAGTTAACACTCTCAGTTGCTAACTGAAAGGTTGGAGGCTCAAGTCCACCCAGAGGTGCCTCAGAAGAAAGGCCTGGAGATCTGCTTCCAAGAAATCAGCCCTTGAAAGCCCTGTGAGCACAGTTCTACTCTGACACACGTGGGTCGCCATGAGTGGGAGTCGACTCGACAGTAACGGTTTTCTTCGTTTCTTTCTACAGAACCTATCAGGGCTTTAACTGTGCTAATAGCCACTGAGGCTCCCCAAGAGCTATGCTGCAGTCCCCACACCTATTTAGACCAGGGAGGTTTGTTTTTCAAAAGCATCTCATGGGAGTTGTGTTTCAAATAACCTTCTTTAGGAATGGTTCCTCTCTGAGGGAAGAAAAGCGGTTTGGGAGGTCAGACTCCCCGTTTCCCTCTTGATGCCCAGAATGACGCCATGGCAGCAACCACAAGCTGTAAGAAGAGCCCAAACTCAGCCGCCTTCACAAAATTCTCTTTATTTTAAAAAAGTGACAGTAGGAAAAAAAAAAAAAAGAACCCTCTTCCTTGGGGGTGGAGGGGAAATCCAATATCTCAGATCTTTAAAGAAAGCTCAGTGCTCGTCTTGATGGAAGAAGAAAAACGATGCTCTGTAGAGCTGATATCATCAACTGGACACAGCTGGTGGTGTCCTGCGTTTGTATTTTGTGTTTTAAGACAAGCAGCTAACCTTTTCTGGGTTAGGGTGGGTCTTCTCTGTTCTCTCCCTTCTTTCAGAATGTTCCGGGGCATTACACACTCTTTCTTAAAGGTTGGTAAAACGTGGTCATTCAGACTCCCAGGGCCCCATCGAACTTCAAAACCAGCTACTTGATTCCTCCAGTCAGAGGGCTTCTCTCTCCTCCTCCGCCAATTATTATAATCACCGAACATTTCCTGGGCTTGTAAACTGGTTGTTTGTGTTAACAGAGCTGGAGTTGACAGAAGACTGGGAGACGGTGACAGCAAAAGGATGCGCTCGGGTGGCATCATTAGATGGCAGGGACGCCCCGGCAGCCAATTAAACCAGATCTTTCATGCCAGAGGAAGACGAATGCCACCTCCCCTGAAAGGCAGGCCGACGGCGCTTCCTGACAGGTGCGGGTGACTGACTGTCTTCAAGGGAATAAACAAGGCCACCTCACACTGAGGTCTTCTGCACAGAGGTAGCTCGCTATGACCGTGGCCACCACCCTGACTGCACCATGCAGGTCCAACAGCCTTCTGAGGCCTAGCGTCTTTTTGCTGGCACAGTTGGAGGAATTTAAAGACTCAAAACGTCACCACCAAGAAGACAGTCGTCTGGGACCCCTGTAACGATGCTGCCTCACAGTGTGTGGCGCAGTCCAGTCATCATTCTGATGACGACTTTAGCACTCCTTGAGGAGAACTGTCTGCTGGGAGGATGAAGCTCTTGACATACTCACAAAGCAGAGTCCAGGCAAGTTCTGGGGTTGGCCCCTCACCACTAAACTGTGCCCTGCTCGGTATAACACTGAAAACCTCCAGCTCCATGGTCTGCTGAAGCACTGTGTAGGGGAAATGCTCAAAATTCACATCTCCCACCAAGCTCAGAGCTTGTGTCCACAATCCTCAAGCTTAGAATTGCTAGACCAGAGGCAGCATGGGATGTTGAACCAGACACAGGTTCAAGTCATGGCTCCACCGCCTCCCTCACTCTTGCCCCTGGGAACAGCCACTGCCTTCTTGCAGCCTCAGTCTACTCATGTGTAAAAACGGCACAGGAATAAATCACGACAATAATAAGACAGCTAACACTCATTGTGCATTTCCTAGCCAGGCACCTCGCTGAGCATTATGTTGTTGTTAGCTGCCATCAAGTGGATCCCAGTTCATGGTGACCCTGTGCACAACATCCCAATTGTGGATCAGACCATTGTACTCCATAGACTTTTCATTGGCTGATTTTTGGAAGTAGATCACCAGGCCTCTCTTCCTAGTCTTAGTCTGGAAGCTCCACTGAAACCTGTTCAGCATCACAGCAGCACACAAGCCTCCACTGAGAGGCAGGTGGTGGCCAGTGGTGGATTAACCAGGAAGCACGGTACACACCAGTTTGCACTGAGCAAGGTACTGTGCAAGCTTGATTGTATTCACTCGCTAATCTGTGGGAGCAATTTCACATGGGTTTCACCACATCTTGGATGTGGTGGGGGACAAACGAAGTGGTGCACAGCAGATTGGTGGGAAGGCACCAGTGGGCCCTTGCCTACCTTGCTTATTGGGTAATCCAGCCCTGGTGGTGGCTGTGCACGAGGTGCGTTGGCCGGGAATGGAATTCTGCCACTGAACCTCCACTGTCCTCGCTAAGTGCTATCTATATATAAATGTGTGTACTTATATGATATGTTAACTTCTTAAATCGTCCTTGCAACCTTGCTCTTTCTGCCTCTCAAGGAATCAATACTCACAAAAATGACTTGCAAAAACTGCTATGTGTGAGGTATAATTGTCTTCTACAAAGAACGTGTCCCCAACCCTCACGGACCATATGAGACAGGAAAATAATGCTAACGACAGTCACCCCGTCATTCCCAAGCACTCGTGGCATGCAGAGCACTAACCAACGGAGTGCTCACAAAAGCCCCTGGAACCGGACTGTGTTTTCAATGAGGAGAGGCTCCAAGAGGCCAGGCAGCCTGCTCTGGATCAGAGGCGAGCAAGGGGCAGAGCCCAGATTCCAGCCAGGCCCTCCAAGTGCCAGTGCCGACCTCGTGAAGTAGGGGCAGAGCTCCCGTGGGCATGGGGCAGGGTGGCCCAGAGTCCTGGCACTTGCAAGGGATCACATTTAAAGAAGAGCAAGAAAAATCACCCAGCCAGCAGCTCTAGTGGGGTCAGCGGCCAAGTCTAGCAGGACTTAAGTTTCCCACAGCTCTCCCCACTAGGTTTGGGACTGGCCCTGCCTCAGGCCCAGCCCTGGCCAGGAGCCCTACATGCCAGGTCCAAGGCTAGGCCTTTAGTGCCATCCTGCAGGAAGGTGGGAGCTGCAGGGAGTCTAAGGCCCAGAGACAGCCATGAGCCCCACTGGGAGCCCCGGACCTGGCGTTGGCTAGACCTTGGTTCAAATCCCAGCTCTGTTGCTACACGCTGCATCATCTGGGTAAAAGAACTTCAGCTCCAACACTCCTCAGTTTCTGCATCTGTCTACAAAGACGATAGCGCTAATGAATTGCAGGGTGTTTTGAGGACTGAGTAATCTATTGTCTATAAAGTGCTTACTTAGCATTGCACCTGGTGCCACAATCAAGGTTCACTAAATCAGTAAAAAAATATATATATATATATTACTTCTTCTACTGTTATTATCAAATGGCTACCAGAACTTTCCTGAAAGAAGCTGACTCACTAGACCCAAGGTGCCCTTACAGATCTCTATAAAGAGCCCCCATCCTGCCCGAGGCATTGTTTTTAGTACATTGCATTTAATCTCATGGCAATCCTTTGAGGTAGCACCATTTTTGTCCCCACTCTACAGATGAGAAAATTGAGGCACGGTGAGGTTAAGTGTCTTGCCCAAGGTCACACAGCTAGTAAGTGACAGAGACGGGACGGAACGCAGACTGGGATCTGGGGTCCACACCCTTCACCACTGCGCTATACAGAGCATCCGGGCATGTGGCTTAGTATGCAGCGACCTGCCTTCATGGCTTCCTTTGTCTCCTCGTCACACCAGACTTCCTTCCCTCTGGCTGTCCGGATGGTCAGCCTCAGTCTCTGCTCCAAGTTCTGACCAAGACCTTCCTAGATCACCCAGATCCCCCAACTCTACCTGCCCTGTGACCAGGCTTGGCGGCCCCTCAGACAAAAGGACTGAGCCCACCTGCCTCCCTCATGAGTCCCAGCACTGCCTCCTCTGCTGGCCCTCAGAGCCCCTCCTCTGCCCCACTCGGGGCCCCAGGAAGACAGGCCAGCTCCTCCGGGCATGCTGGGTGTGAGGCCAACACCACCCCAGAGCCCAGCATCACAGGCACAATGCCTTATAAGGCCTCAGGGACTGGAAAACCACTTCAAAGCTGGGCCTTGGGGAGCGAGCTGGAGTCTGGTTGGGTTTTTCCTCTTTGTGTTTGAGACTTTGGACTCCTGAATTTAATATCTTCCCCCACCCACCTGCCCCAGCAGCTCTTTGTCAATCTTTCTGTTCTCTAAGAGCTAACAGATGTTGGTGCCCCGGGGGTTCAAAGGAAACTCCTGGTGCCCACAAAACACAGCACAACTTACAGATTCCAAGAATGCATGGAGCTGGGACATTCCGGGGTAGGAGAGACAGAGAAGGGTGGGGGAGAGGACCCAGGCTGTCCTTGGAACCCTTACACCCAGGCGGCCGGCCCCAGAGCGGCCCCAGGAAATTCCTGACAAGCTCTCTTCCTAGCACTGCACAGATGCAGCCGGCCAGTTCCCAGGGAACTGGCGCCATGGGGGCTGGCCTCGCACAGAGTGAGCTTGTCTTCCTCACGGCCCCGCCCCAGAGGCAGGGCTTGTTGTTAGTTGCCTTTGAGTCCACTCTGAGTCATGGTCACCTTATGTGTAACAGAACAAAATGTTGCCTGGTTTGCCTCTTCCAGCACTGTATCAGTGTTCTGTTGTGTTCCACAGGGTTTTCACGGCCTGATTTTCAGAAGATCGCCAGGCCTTTCTTCCTCGTCTGTCTTAGTCTGGAAGCTCCGCTGTAACCTGCCCACCACAGGTGACCCTGCTGGGATTTGAAAGATCGGTGGCACAGCTTCCAGTATCTCAACAACACCAAGCCACCACAATATGACAAACTGACAGGGCCGGGATGCTCCATTCCTTGGCATCCCAAGTAACCCAGATGTCAGGGCGGCAGGGCTACAAGCCAGTCCTGCACTTGGCACCTGAGTGACACGTGGGATGTGGGACTTAACCTCTTGACCCCCCTTCTCCTCTTCTGTAAAATGGGGATGCAGATGTCAAAGAAGCGTCAATGAGAAAATGTAGACAAAAAACTGAGGATGGAGTCTGATGCAAAACAGGGGGGCGCTAAACATGACTGTCTCCTCCTCATGCAGTGCCTGCCTCCAACGTGCTCGGGAACATTCTCACATGCTAGCATCACAAGAACCTGAAGCCAGCAAGTGCCCGTCTCAGTGTGTACTCTCAGACATCACACATGTGTGCACCAGAAGGCATGGTCAAGTTCACATCTCAGTATCCACCCTCAGACATCACACACGTGTACACCAGGAGGCACGGTCAAGTCCACATCTCAGTGTCCACTCTCAGACATCACACACGTGTGCACCAGGAGGCACGGTCAAGTCCACTCTCAGACATCACACACGTGTGCACCAGGAGGCACGGTCAAGTCCACTCTCAGGCATCACAAACGTGCACCACGAGGCACGGTCAAGTCCACTCTCAGACATCACACACATGTGCACCATGAGGCATAGTCAAGTCCACTCTCAGACATCACACACGTGTGCACCAAGAGACATAGTCAAGTCCACTCTCAGATATCACACACATGTGCACCAGGAGGCATGGTCAAGTCCACTCTCAGACATCACACACGTGTGCACCAGGAGGCATGGTCAAGTCCATTCTCAGACATCACACAGGTGTGTGCCAGGAGGCACGGTCAAGTCCACATCTCAGTGTCCACTCTCAGACATCACACACATGTGCACCAGGAGGCATGGTCAAGTCCACTCTCAGACATCACACACGTGTGCACCAGGAGGCATGGTCAAGTCCATTCTCAGACATCACACACGTGTGTGCCAGGAGGCACGGTCAAGTCCACATCTCAGTGTCCACTCTCAGACATCACACACATGTGCACCATGAGGCATAGTCAGGTCCACTCTCAGGCATCACACACATGTGCACCAAGAGGCATGGTCAAGTCCCCTCTCAGATATCACACACATGTGCACCACGAGGCATGGTCAAGTCCACTCTCAGACATCACACACGTGTGCACCAGGAGGCATGGTCAAGTCCACTCTCAGACATCACACACGTGTGCACCAGGAGGCATGGTCAAGTCCACTCTCAGACATCACACACGTGTGCACCAGGAGGCATGGTCAAGTCCATTCTCAGACATCACACACGTGTGCACCAGGAGGCATGGTCAAGTCCATTCTCAGACATCACACACGTGTGTACCTGGAGGCATGGTCAAGTCCACTCTCAGGCATCACACACGTGTGCACCAGAAGGCACGGTCAACTGCAGTGATGTTTGTGGCAACCAGCAATCAAAAATACCCTGAACGCCCATCAGAGGAAACGGCGTACATCTGTGCAGCGGAATCCTACACAGGGGGTTAAAAGAACAAGGTAGACCAGGAAAGCCTGATGCGAGTGAAAAGACAAGGTATAGGAAGACACAAGGAGCATGATGCTACTTGTACATCTGAGAAGGCACTAAACATACACAGAGTCCCTAGGTGGTGCAACAGTTAACGCGCTCAGCTGCTAACCAAAAGGTTGGAGGCTCAAATCCACCCAGAAGCACCTCAGAAGAATGGCCTGGTGACCTACTTCCAAAAAAATCCACCTTTAAAAACCCTATGGAGCCGAGTTCCACTTTGACACACATACGGTCACCATAAGTCAGGTCAACTCAATAGGCAACTGGTTTAAACATACACATGGACCATGGAGTCATCTACTTGGAGGGAACTAGATAGAAAAAGACAACCACGGTTAGCTCTAGGGAGGGGAGGGGGAACACAGAGGAGGCAGAGGAGGTGATCTGAACTGTTCTAATTTGTAACAGATGAATATATGCATGTTACTTGGGCTATTAAAACCCTATGCAATAACCCACTTTAAAAGAGAAAGCTGAGGCTTAGCCAGGAGATGGTAACTCATCCAAAGTCTCACAGAGCAGGCGGCAGAGCCAGGTTCAAAGCCTCCAGGCCTCAGCCTCCTCTTCTCCAGAACGGCCCATGGGTCAAGATGATGCTCACGGTTCCCTCAAGCCCAGGTCTTCTGGGGTCCCAGGCCAATTCCAGCAGTGAGGGAGAGTTTTTCTCCAGGGCTACACCCAGGAAACAAGAGACCAGGAGAAAAAACACTTTCTGGGCCTCAGTTTCCACGTCTCTAACTTGTGCCTCTAACCTGAGGCCTTTCTCTGGCTTCCAGAGCCCACTTTGCCCACTAGCATGGCCAGTCAATAGTGCCGGGACTCACCACCCCGCCCCCCCAGCCATATATAACATGCAAACCAGTGCTGCAATATAATCACGGTCCAAAGGTCAGGAAGAAGGGGGAAAGGCAAGGTATTCAAGAAAAACAAACTCGTTCCTCCCCATGAATATCATCAGAACCCAGACCACAAGGAAAGCGAAATGACGTCTCCTCTTTAAGGAGTGAAAATGTGGGCAGAGAACTCAGCCACTCCCTGTGGACATCCAGCCTTCCTCAGCCACAGCTGACCTGATGGTGGCCACAGTCTGCCTGCCCAGCTCCCACCATGCCCCGCCCCACCCCCCCAGCTGCAACTCAGACAATTAGAATCCTTCCCTGGGGTTTTTCTTATGGGAGCTGGCAGGAAACCTCTCTAAGGCCAGGGCTGTGTCTCCAGCTTCCTAGAGACAGCTTGCTTGAGAAGGAAGCATACAGACTGAGGCAAAGGCCGGCACCTAGACAGGAGGCTCGTGGTCAAGCCCTCAGGTCCCACTGTCTCCAGAAGTAGGTTCCCGAAGACAGGGATATGGGTCTGTTTTGCTCTCCTATGAGTCCCCAAGATCTAGAACAGTCCCTGACATAGTTGTTATTGCTGTTGGGTGCCGTTGAGTCAATTTTTGATTCACAGCAACTCCATGTGACAGGGTAGAACTGCCCCACTGGGGTTTTCTAGGCTGTGATCCTTATAGGAGCAGATCACTAGGTCTTTCTCCTGCAGAGGGGCTGGGTAAGTTTGAACCACCAACCTTTCAGTTAGCAGTCTTGTGCTTAATCATTGCACCCCCAGGGCTCCTTCCTGACGTAATTATTATTGTTGCTGGGTGCCATCGAGTGGATTCTGACTCATAGCCGCCCTATGTGACAGAGTAGAACTGCCCCATAGGGTTTCTTAGGCTGTAATCTTTACGGGAGCAAATCATCAGGTCTTATGCACTTACTATCTGTTGGAGGAACCCTGAAGCCAGCTCCACGCTTACCCGCCTTTCCTGGGAATGGGCTGGTTACAGAAGACACTAAAATGCCCTCATTGCAGAAAACTACTGGAACTAATAGAGAGATTCAGCAGAGTAGCCAGATATGATATATAAAAATTGGGTGGATTCCTATACACCAATAAAGAGAATGATGAAAAGGAAATCAGGAAAACAATACCATTTATAACAGCCCCTAAAAAAAATAAAATTCTTTGGAATAAATCTAGCCAGGGATGTAAAAGATCTATACAAGGAAAACTACAAAACACTACTGCAAGAAACCAAAAGAGATCTACATAAATGGAAAAAACATACCATGCTCATAGATAGGTAGACTCAACATTGTGAAAATGACAATTCTACCCAAAGCAATTTACAAATACAATGCAATCCCAATCCAAATACCAACAATTTTCTTTAAAGAGATGGAAAAACTTATCATTAACTTTATATGGAAGCGAAAGAAGCCCCAGATAAGCAAAGCACTAAATCAACTCGACGGCAATGGGAATGGGTTACTGAAGAAGAATAAAGTAGAAGGGCTCTCACTACCTGACCTCGGAACCTACTATACAGCTACAGTAGTCAAAGCAGCCTGGTACTGGTACAGCAACAGATATACTGACCAATGGAATTGAGAACCCAGATGTAAATCCATCCACCTACGGTCACCTGATCTTCAACAAGGGCCCAAAATCCATCAAATGGGGAAAAGACAATCTTTTTAACAAATGGTGCCGGCAAAACTAGATGTCCATGTGCAAAAAAAATGAAAAAGGACCCAAACCTCACACCGTATATAAAAACTAACTCAAAATGAATCAAAGACCTAAATATAAAGCCAAAAACTATGAAGTTCATAGAAGAAAAAACAGTATCAATACTACAGGCCCTAATACACGGCATTAACTGGATACAAACCACAATGACCCACACACAAGCTCCAGAGAATAAGCTAGATAACTGGGATCTTCTAAAAATTAAACACTTATGCTCATCAAAACACTTCACCAAAAGAGTAAAAAGAGAACCTACAGACTGGGGAAAAAAAATTGGCTATTACAAATCAGATAAAGGTCTAATCTCTGAAATCCACAAGAAAATCCAACACCTCTACAACAAAAAGACAAATAAATAATCTAATTAAAAAATGGGCAAAGGAAATGAACAGGCACTTCACCAAAGAAGACATTCAAGCAGTCAACAGACACATGAGGAAATGCTCACGATCTCTAGCCATCAAAGAAGTGCAAATTAAAACTATAGTGAGATACCATCTTACCCCAGCATTACTGGCATGAATCAATAAAACAGAAAATAACATAACAAATGTTGGAGAGGCTGCGGGGAGATTGGAACTCTTATGCACTGCTGGTGGGAATGCAAAATGATACAACCATTTTGGCAAATGATATGGCACTTCCTTAGAAAGCTAGAAATAGAAATGTTATATGATCCAGCAATCCCACTCCTAGGAATAGATCTTAGAGAAATAAGAGTTGTCACACGAATAGATATATGTACACCCATGTTCACTGCAGCATTGTTCACAATGGCAAAAAGACAGAAACAACCTAGATGCCCATCAGCAGATGAATGGATAAACTGTGGCACATACACACAATGGAGTATTATGCCATGATAAAGACCAATGATGAATCTGTGAAGCATCTCATAACACGGATGAATCTGGAAGGCATTATGCTGAGTGAAATAAGTCAATCACAAAAGGACAAATATCGTATGAGACTACTACTGTAAAAACTCATGAAAAGGTTTACGTACAAAAAGAAATAATCTTTGATGGTTACGAGGGAGGGGAGGGACGGGGCTGGAAAAATACTTAACAGACAACATATAAGTGGTAACTTTGGTGAAAGGTAAGACAGAACACAATACTGGGGAAGCCAGCACAACCTGTACAAGGCAACGGCATGGTAGCTCCATAGACACA
The DNA here is from genome assembly GCF_030014295.1 of Loxodonta africana. Taxonomy (NCBI): domain Eukaryota; kingdom Metazoa; phylum Chordata; class Mammalia; order Proboscidea; family Elephantidae; genus Loxodonta; species Loxodonta africana. The sequence goes on from NC_087362.1 coordinate 66,912,714, forward strand.
TCCAAACTCCCTGAGGGACCAAATTGCTGGGCTGAGGGCTGTGGGAACTACGATCTCAGGGCACATCTAGCTCAAATGGCATAACATAGTTTATAGAGAAAATTTTCTACATTCTACTTTGGTGAGTAGCATCTGGGGTCTTAAAAGCCTGTGAATAGCCATCTAGGATACTACACTGGTCTCATCCCTTCAGGAGGAAGGAAGAATGAAGAAAACTAAAGATATAAGGGAAAGATTAGTCCAAAGGACTAATGGACCACATCTACCACGGCCTCCACCAGACTGAGTCCTGTACAACTAGATGGTGCCCAGCTACCACCACTCACTGCTCTGACAGGGATCACAATAGAGAAAAATGAGCTAGAGAAAAATGCAGAACAAAATTCTAAATCAGAAAGAAAGACCGACTTGCTGGCCTGACAGAGACTAAAGAAACCCTGAGAGTATGGCCCCTGGACACCCTTTCAGCTGAGTAATGAGGTCACTCCTGGAGTTCACTCTTCAGCCAAAGATTGAACAGGCCCACGGAACAAAACAAGACTAAAGGGGTGCACCAGCCATGGCGCAGGGACTAGGAGGCAGGAGGGAACAGGAAAGCTGGTAATAGGTAATCCAGGGTTGAGAAGGGAAAGTGTTGACATGTCGTGGGGTTGTTAAACAATGTCACACAACAATGTGTGTACTAACTGTAAACCTTCATCTAAAGTTCAATTTCGAAAAAAAAAAAAAAAAGCCCTCGTTGCTTATAACAATTCAGACAGGGTAGCTCTTACGGGAAACTAAAAGCTCTGATTCTCACAGCAACCTGAACCAACACCAAACCAGTTGCTGCCAAGTCAGCCTGACTCATGGCGACTCTATGTGTGTTGGGGTAGAACTGTGCTACATACGGTTTTCGATGGCTGATTCTTTGGAAGTAGATTGCTAGGCATGTCTTCTGAGGTGCCTCTGGGTGAACTTGAACCTCCAACCTTTCAGTTAGCAGCTCAGCATGTTAACTGCTTGCACCACCCACGGACTCCAGAGCCAATACAGGGTCGCCTAAAACACAAATCCAAGACTTCCAGTCGAGCACGGAAGCCAGAGGAAGGACAGAAGCTTCCGCAGCCCAGCTGTGCTGAGGCCACCACCACAAGCCTCCGCCCCAGCCCAGCTCAACTCTGAGAGCCAAGCGAGCTGAGGGGTGGGGGGCAGGGGAAGGTAGGCTCCAAGGGCTGTGGATGCAGAACTGGCTTGCCAGTTGCGTCCCCAAAGACCAGGCCTTCATGACTCCAAAGACGGAGCGGCAATTAAAATTCCTCAGAGTTCTCACTATTTTTCATCTGCTTGAGATGTAACCAGTGTGCTCCTAACTGTACATCCCTGCTGTTTCTTTTGGGGAACAGCAGCCCTGAGCCTTCTGCTCCCCATATCCTGCGGACTTCAGCTAGACCTTGTCTTCTGAGCTTGGGGATTTGCTATCTATCAGGAAGGTGAATGGCCAGCAGAGAGCAGAATGGCAGGGTGTAGCAGGAAGGACATCAGACCTTCTAAAGCCACCATGTTCCCTTCCTCCAGGCCTCAGGCCCCAGGCCCGACGGGGTGCAAATAACTCCCAAAGATGGGTCTTCCCTGTTCCTGTTCTAGAAACACAGCCAGCCACGATGGGGACCAGAAATGGGCCAGCAAAGTCCACTTCCTGGGATGTCACCTCAGCAACCTCGCTTTCTTCCAAGCTTCAGTCCCTCCTGGGATGCTATTATTACTTAATTGTTATTAGGTGCCATGGAGTTGGCGCCAACTCATGACAACCCCATGTACAACAGAACGAAATGTTGCCCAGTCCCACACCATCTTCAGGACTGTTGGTGTGCTTGAGTCCATTGTTTCCACCACTGTCTGTTCTGAGTGCCTTCCAATCTAAGCAGCTCATCTTCCAGCACTATATTGGACAATATTCTGTTGTGATCCATAAGGTTTTCACTGGCTAGTTTTCAGAAGTAGATTACCAAGACTTTCCTCCTAGCCTGTCTTAGTCTGGAAGCTCCAGCGAAACCTGTTCACCATGGGTGACCCTGCTGATATTTAAAATACCAGTGGGAAAGCTTCCAAGATCATAACAATATGCAAGCCACCACAGTATCATAAGCTGATAGACAAGTGGTGGTATTACCTAACACTTCTCTGTAAATTGTCTTGCTCTCTTTTTAACCTATTCTTGCCATAAGCAATAAGATCAGTGAAATCATGGGTGTGATATCCTAAAGCTATTTTTTATCTATATAACCTCCCCCCCCGCCCCTGCAAAAAAAGAACCTGTTGCCATCGAGTTGATTCTGACTCATAGCGACCCCACAGGACAGAGTGGAGCTGCCCCATACGTTTCCAAGGAGTGGCTGGTGGATTTGAACTGCTAATATTTTGGTTAGCAACCGTGCTCTTTACCACCGTGCCACCAGGGCTCCTTATCTATGCAATTCATGTTAAATACAAAACCATTAAAATACAAGATATCTACCCCCTTACCACCTCAAACCCCATGCCCTCAGAAGCAGGTAGACCATGCTTTGGGACCGACAAGATTTAAAGAGCCCAAGATGAAAGTCCTCTGCCTCTGAAGAGGTCAGGTTGGTTCCCACAGGTAGGAAGATGGAGAGGGGGAGGGGGGAGACCAGAGCAAGGCAGACAGCAGGTGAGGACAGACGAAAAAGCACTCTCACGGCCCAAGGGACGCTCTGCCCACCCAGTGCAGCTGCTCCCCTAAGGCTTATGTTTCTTGATTGTGATTTCTGGCCATGGGGGAAAAATGGCTGCCAATAGAAAAGAAAAAAAAAAAAAAAAAGACCTACAGAAAACAGTAAAGCCTGGCATTACCCAGAATCCTCCCTAATCTCAAACTATTGGCAGTCAGAGCTTTCAGGAGGAGATGACCCAGTGCAGGGCAGACTGTCCAGGGCTGGGCAGACCTGGGGCTTCAAGAGTTTGCTGTTGGCTTGACTGGAATTCTCCTACTAGTGTTCAGAGAAGTTTCTGCAGCAGAGACCAAGATTCCACGAGATTGTAGAAGCGTGGGGGTAACTGAGGTCACAAATATAAAGGACTTGGAGATAATAGCCAGCATTTAGTAAGTACATGCCATATGCCAAGTGCTCTGCTAAGCATTTTAGGTGTGTTACTAACTAATCACCCCCAACAACCCTACGAGCTGGGTTGGCACTGTTGCTCTCTCCGCTTTGGCCAGGAGGAAATGGAGGCTTAGAGAAGTGAATGGACTCCCCCAAGTTGCCAGTCAGATCTGGGTTTCAGCCTTGTTTCCTGTACTTTACAATGTGTGGCCTTATACAAATTATTTTCGCTTGTCTGCACCTCAGTTTACTCACCTGCCGAGTAGGGCCCCTGTGAAAGTAAAATGAGACAATGGAAAAAACGGAAGTTGTCAAAGATTTCATTCTACTTGGATCAACAATCAACATCCATGGAAGCTGCAGTCAAGAAATCAAATGACATATTGCACTGGGCAAATGTGCTACCAAACACTGCTTTAAAGTTCTAAAGAGCAAAGAAGTCACTTTGATGACTAAGGTGCACCTGAGCCAAGTCACCATAGTCTTTTCAACAGCCTCATACGTACGCAAAAATTGGACAGCAAAAAAGGAAGACAGAAGAACTGATGCATTCAAATTGTGGTGCTGGCAAAGAATACTGAATATACCATGGACTGCCAAAAGAACGAAGAAATCAGCCTTAGAAGAAATACAGCCAGAATGCTACTTAAGTGAGGGTGGTGAGACTTTGGCTCACTTACTTTGGACATATCATCAGGAAAGACCAATCACTAAGAAAAGGACATCCTGTTTGGTAAAGCAGAGGGGCAGCGAAATGAGGGAAACCTTCAGTGAGATAGACTAACACAATAGCCTCAACAATGGGTTCAAATATTACAAGGATCATGGAGATTGCTAACCTCCTACACTGCTAACTCACCACACTGCTAACCGCCGTGCCAGAGAGCCAAGTGCTGATAATGAGAGGCAGAAAGGCTGTGGTGTGACTGTGATCCCCAAGCAGCTGGGGCTGTTCCTGCCAGCAGCTCCTGGCCCTGGGACAGGCCCTGGGTCTGCTGCCAGGGTCCAGCATGTGTGCCCTGCTGAGCAGGGCGGCCAAGAGCCAGGCTGCTTATGACAGACGGCACTGTCATCTGTGGACCAAGAGTGGTGCCCCCAGCCCAGGCCCCCCTGGCTGCAGGGGATGGATGAGCTCTCCTGCCCAGGCTGGGCCAGCCCCACTGGAAACCAGGCTGGTCTGGAGACCTGGGAGGCCGGGTTTCCTCGCCCACAGCCTTGGCGAGTGAAGCACTGGGGCTTCCTGCTTTTCCTAACTTCAGAAATAGGTGTAATAAGACCCTCATTTTGTATATCCCAGGAGTCCTCATTTTCTGGAGAGGTATCAGCAAAGAGGCAAGGAGAACAATGGTTTGGGCCAGTCTCTTGGATCGTCCTGCTGTGCACACATGTGTACGTGTGTGTACACACACCTATACACACACATACACACCCATACACATACAGCCCACACACACACCCCTATACACACATACATACATGCCCATACACACACACACCTATACACACACACATACATGCCCATACACACAGACACCTATACACGCACACGTCCATACACACACATGCCCATACACACACACACATGCAGACACATACACCCATAAACATACATGCCCATATACACACACCCATACACACACACATCCATACACACAGACACCACACACAGTCCACCCCACTCCTTTGAGCTCTCTGGAGAAAACAGCTTGCAGACATCATCTTCCTGCTCCTAGGCCACCACTGGGCCTCCCTTTCTCATCTCCTAGCCCCCTTCTCCACCTGCCTCCCGCCCCCATAACGCAGCCTAGAGAAACTTCTCACCTCTCCCCTCATGGCTGGGCCACCTGTCATGAGCCTCCCAGCCCTGGCCTGTGCTGCCTCCTGTGCCTGGACAGCCCTCCTCCCTGCCCTGCCAGGGCAAGTCTGACTGGTCCCTCGGAACCAGCGCAAATGCTGCCTCTCCTTCAAAGCCTTCACAGGCATCGGCCCTCAATTGGGCAGAATCAGGGTCACATCCCTGGGCAACCAGAATACTTAGCTTACTCTGAAACTTAGCTTTACGCGTCACTAGACCTGTGTTGACAGGTCTCAGAGGCCACATCTGTAAAATGGGGGCACAAGCCTGCCCTGCCTGCAGCACAGGAGGGCCAGGAGGGTCCCATAAGAAGGCGCTCATGAAAGAACCAAGAAAAATTAGAGGTGCTGTCCAGGAGCAGGGGCTACCAGGGTCGGCAGAGCACTGATGGTGGGGAGCAAGTGAGGAACAGAGCCGGGAGTCCTATTCTGCTGTGTTAATAAACAAAAAAAGGCACATAGTCCCCACCTGTCTGCACACAGAACAGCTCTGGACAGACACACAACACTTAACAGCAGTGATAGTCCGCGGGGCATGGAACGAATGGGAGCTGCGGAGCTGTCCCTTTCACTCTCCAGCGTTCTGGACTGTTGGAATACACTGCGCTCAGGCCTTCTCTGCTTTCATCTCTTTTTAACCAAGAACGTGACTAAAAATAAACTGAACTTTTAAAAAGCTGCTACTCCATTAGAAAGACTGACATGACCCCACTGCCTCCTTGGCACCTCCACCAAGACACCTACCAGGCATTTCAAACTCCTGGCCTCCCCGAACTTGTCCTCCCTGACTTCCCTGTATTCCAAAATGACAGTTCTGTCATCCCAGCAGGTCATGCCAAAAACCCCAGAGCCATCCTTGACTCTTCTCTTTCAGACGTTCCATCCGATCCATCAGTACATCCTGTTGGCTCCACCTTCAAAACAGACTCTGAAGCCAACAAGCTCTCGCCTGCTCCACGTCTACCTGTGCTCTGGGCCACCGTCCTCTCTCACCAAGTTATAGCAGTAGTTCTCTATTCTCTGCTTCTACCCTTGCTTGTAAAATATACCTCCCCTCAATTTTCCAAAGCCCTACCAATGCCCTACAAAGCCCCACACGATCTGCCAGCCCCCGTTACCTCCCTGACTCATCAATTAGTCCCTTTTGCTTACTCTGCTCCAGCCACACTGGCTTTCCTTACTGTTTCTTGAAGAAGCTCAGTACGCCCCACCTCAGGGCCTTTGCACTTGCTGGTCCCTCTGCTTGGAATTCTTTTTCCCTGAATATTCCCTCCCTCCCTCTCCTCCTTCAGGTTCTGCTCACTTTCACCTGGATGAGGTCTTCTCAAAACACTCTATTCAAACTTGCAGGCCCCTCCTCCATCGCCTCTCCCTCTTCCCTGCCTTATTTTTCTCTTCGGCGCTTGCTACCATCTGACCTCCCCTGCGTCAATGCCTGACAGAGGGGGTGCTCGATGAGTACGTACTGGACGACCAAATGCAGCTCTGTATTTACTGACTCGCAAAAACATTCCCCGCATTTTCTTGAAAGAGAAAAGCAGTTGCTGAACAGCAGAGAGAATGCAATTCCATCCTAAAATTATCGGCGTGTGTCTGCGTGCATTGTAGTCAGAGGGACGTGTCTAGAGAAACAGGCGCCAAAATGCTCCCAGGGATTGTCGCCGAGCACTGGACTCCAAGTCCTCAGACTGTGCGCCATAAGCATGCATTATTACTTCCACAATCAGAAATAACAGCATATAACAAACAACAGCAAAGCATTTTGAAACAAACACATTGAAGCAAACACAAGTGGACACCCACGTGGGTTCTAGAAGGGCTTGCTTACAAGGCTCCTGGCGAATCTTGCAACTCTCTGCAACTGTCCAGTGAAACGGGTAGCTTTCTGATCGCAGCTGGGAGGGAAAGTGAGAAGCTCCGGGCTCCTTGAACCCCAGAACCCATTCCTCCCCTCCACAGCCACTCAGGCCAAGAAGAGGCAGGCAGAATCTCCCCACCCGCCAGCAAGGGCCCCCGCAGGGAACCTGCCTGCTTCTCAATGCTCTCAGCCATACATGCATAGGAAGCCAGGGGACTGGCAAGACCCTCTGTGGTTGTGTACACAGACAAAGCTTTGATTCCAGAAAATGGCGTGAAGCCAGCTGAGCAGGTCAAACCTGGCTACCGCTGGGAGGGGGGCAACTCTCTCTCCCCCATCCCAAGCACAGCACACCAAATTCTACTGTTCCCGTTCGCCGCCAACCAAAGATCTCAAGATAAGCTTGTGGGGATCCAGAAGGCAGCTGTCTGCCCCTATGACCAATGCCAAGGACCCCTGTTGGCACAGGGTGGCCAGCTGGGAAGTCCATAGTCGTCTGGGAGAGGCTGCTGGTGGGGCCGCCCTGTGCAGCCAGCAATGAAAACTTACGGATGTTAGGGCTGGGAGTGAGAGGGGTTCACGACAAGGACTCTACCCATCACACCTGCACCTTGTCCCACCAGTCCTCTGGTTATGCGACTTGCCCAACAACCCTAAGAGGTCAGCAAGGGGGCTATGACCCCTTTTTAAAGGTAAGGAGTCTAAGGCTGTGAAAGGAGAGGCAAGAAAGAGGTGCAGCTGGCAAGGACCACGGCCTCCTGAGAGGAAGGCCAGGGCTCTCAGACATGGCACCAGCTTGTCCTTCCTGGATGCACAGGCCGAGAGCCTCTGCAGCACGAGGCAGGGGAACAAGCCCATAAGGTCTCTTGGACCACAAGTGCTGGGACCAGACCAGAGATCAGGTTCCGACCCGCACAGAGGCCCAACCCCTCTGAGAAGGTCTCCTCAGAAAATGATAAAATAGATGAAATTGCACGTTGAACATCAGGGGGTCATGAAGCTCACTCCTGCAAGCCCACGTGTGAACTTCCAGTTAAGAAGTACAGATGGGGAAACTGAGTTCTCAGAGTACAGATGGGGAAACTGAGGCCTCGAAAAGGGGCCTATCGGTCAGGGTCACAAAGCCCAGAATGGCACCGCCACAGTCAGAATCCAGAGCACCCAGAGCAGCCAGTGTCCTAGTTTGCTGCTACTGCTGTATCAGACACACCACAAGCGGTAGCTTTAAAGAATAGGCACTTCAGCTGCTCACAGTTCAGGAGACAAGAGTCCAGGACACTGGCTCTAAGGGAAAGCTTTCTCTGTCAGCTCTGGGGAAGGTCCTTGGCTCAGTCTCTGGGTTCCTTGGTGACCTCCCCATGGCATCTTCTTCCCCCAGGTTAGACACCCTCTCTGAGTCTAATCTGCTCTTTTGATACCTCAAAAGTCATTTGGGTTAAGATATAGCTTACATTGATAGGGTCTCATTAACATAACAAAGAAACTCCTACCCCCAAATGGGATTACATGAACAGGTATGTTGTTGTTGTTAGTTACCATGGAAATGGTTTTGACTCGTAGCAACTCCAGGTGACAGAGTAGAACTGTCCCATTGTGTTTTCCTGGCTTAATCTTTATGGGAGCAGACTGCCAGGCCTTTCTCCTGAGGAGCCAGTGGGTGGGTCAGAACCGCCAGTCTTTTGGTTAGCAGCTGAGCACTTAACCATTGTGTCACCAGGGCTCCTTCCACAGGTTAGGATTCCAACACATATTTTTGGGGGACACAGTTCAATTCATAACAGGCAGCAAAAAAGCCCTCCGATCGGTTCCCTCGGGGTCTAGAACCCCACTGAAGCCTCTGAGTCAACAACCCCAAATCTTCAGACTGCTGTTTCTGTGAGCGGAGTCCTGTGGTGCAGAGAGGGTGGGGAAAGGAGTCTTTACTGCAGGACTCTCCAGCCTTTATGAACCAGGTGCACTGGAAACTCCCCAAAGGTGCTTACAGCATGCCGGACTTCCCCAACTCCTCCAAACCCTCTTACTTGTGGCTCAGCTCCCCGGAGCCATCTCCACCTGCACGCAGATGCCCTCACATCCCTCTCACCATTTCCGTGTGCTCCCCCCTCTGATGGGCTTTCCCTTTCAACACATGTGGGGACTGCCCTAGGCTCTGTCTGCAGCTTCCGAAAACAGAAAGCCCCCTTCTCTACCAGGTGGCTGTTAGCAATGACTGCTTTGTGCAGGAAAATGAAAGCCCATCCTCCAGCCAGGACAAACTCAGGGGCACAATTTATACGCCAGAGACCCCTGCAGGGTCAGGCACAGGCCAAGGTTTTGCCTGGAATTGCACCCTTCCTCTCTTCAGTTCTGTTTCTTCCCCTCCTGTACTGGTCTGACTGGGAGAATGGCCGTAATAAATCACTTGTACACCATCCTTGTCTCAGGCTCTGTTTCTGTGGTCCCTAACATAAGGCAGCACTCCACTGAGCTACCTGGGTAGTTGCAGGCATCCTGGCATATCTGTCAAATTCACAGGGAACAGACGGGCCAACGGATAGCAAGCTGGTTAGTCTGTCTCAAATGATCTAGCAGATGGACACTGGTCTAGAGCAGGAAAGTGATGGACACACCCAGGCCACTCCAGTGAGATAAGGGGTCAAGGGCTCTTCTGGCAGGGCTCTGGCCTGATCAGCAGGCAGGTGGAGATGGATATTTCTCCCACCCACCTCCTGCACCCACCCTCTAGCCCCCACTTCAAGAGTGCCTCTCACCCATCTCCTGGGGCCTAATTCAAATACAGGAAGTCCTTTCTGAGCACCTCCACCAAACATTTCTCTCACTGACCATCACACCTCTCAGGGCTGACTTCACAGACCTGCAGGCCTTCAGGAGGAATCCAAGTCTGAAGAAATGGTCTCTGTCCCTGTCTTTGCCTGGGCAGTGGCCACCTATGATTTGGATGCCACCCCCTCAGCACCCACTCCTCCTTCTTCTGGTAACACTGATTTTCCATGGAAAGCCATCCCTTCAAAGGCTTGCTAGATTTAGAAAATAAAAATATAGAGCCTTCAGTTAAATTTGAATCTCAGATAAACATATACTTTTTTAGTATGTCCCATGCAATATTTGAGACATATAAAAAATTACTTGTTATTTATCTGATATTCAAATTTAGCTGGGCTTCTTGTATTTTATTTGGAATCCCTACCCTTCCACTACCACTCTCAACCACGTGGTGTGGGCAGGGCTGATTTCGCCCCTGAATATGGACGCATGATCCAGGCCTGGCCAATAAGAGCTCCGTACATCCCCGGCCACATGGATAGATCAGGGCTAGCATATGACCTATGTCTAACCAATCAGAACTCTGTACATCCCCAGCAATGGTGATTGGTGAAGACTGGGCACTTGATCCAGGCCTGACCAATAAGAGCTCCATACATCCCCGGCCACATGGATAGATCAGGGCTAGCATATGACCTATGTCTAACCAATCAGAACTCTGTACATCCCCAGCAATGGTGATTGGTGAAGACTGGGCACATGATCCAGGCCTGACCAATAAGAGCTCCATACATCCCCGGCCATAAGGATAGGTCAGGGCTAGCATATGACCTATGTCTAACCAATCAGAACTCTGCACATCCCCAGCCATGGTGATTGGTGAAGACTGGGCACATGACCCAAGCCAGGCCAAAAGATTTAATTCCAGGATATCTGCTGAACAAAAAAACTCTCTTTCTGCTGACATTATTGAGATATGAGAGGGGGAAGCTGACACTGCCAAGAATATTTTACCTCCTCACAGGGAGATCCTGTCTAAGGAAAAAGCCAACATAAAGGAAAACAGGGCCAGGAGGTGAAGCAAGAGAAAAGAGGTCCTGACAACATCATTTGAGCACCTGGATCAAACCATACCTCAAGCTCATATTCCCCCCTTGACTTTTCAATTACTCAAACACTAAGCCTATGCCAATTTGAGCTTGTTTTCTGCCACGAGCTACCGAATGAGTACTGTACAGTCTGGCTTCCTCTCACCCCACCTACCCCTAACACAATATTGGGCACGGAGTCCATGCAGAGAATATTTAAATTGCATATGCATAGGTCTCTAACTTTATCCTTCACCATGGAAGGTGGTGTAGAACTATGGTTGGATCATTTACCCCTGGGCTTTCAAGTCAGACAGGCTCAGTTCCCATCCCAGCTCTGTCCCATAATCATGTCTCTGCAAGTTAATTTTGTCATCTGTAAAACGAGGGTGGTGTTGTTGCTGTGTGCCATTGGGTTGATCCTGACTCACAGCGACCCTGCAGGACAGAGCAGAACTGCCCCATAGGGCTTTCGAGGCGGTAATCTTTAGGGGAGCAGATCTCCAGGTCTCTCCTCCTGTGGAGCTGCTGGAGGGCTCCAACTGCCAACCTTTCGGCTGGCACTTAACCTTTGTGCCACCAGGGTTCCTTAAAACGAAGATACTAATACCTATATCTGGGATGACCATATAATTCTATTGCCCCAAATCAGGACACTCTTAAGGGTAAACCACCAGTCACCACTGAGTCGACCCCAACTCATAGTGACCAATGTGTGTCAGAGTAGAACTGTGTTCCACAGGGTTTTCCATGGCTGACTTCTTGGAAGCAGATCACCAGGCCTATCTTCTGAGGCACCTCTGGATAGACTTGAACCTCCAACCTTTCAGTGAGCAGCCAAGATGTGATTAGTAACAAGGCCAGGAGACCAGGAATGATCAGAACTGTCACGTAAATGGCCCATGTGGTCGCCCTTCCGACAAGTGACCTGCCCATCCCCACCCATCTCCCCACGCTCCCCACCCCACCCACCTAAGTGCCTTCCCTCCTGCCCACCCCCCTCCTCCCTGTCACTGCCCTCTGCCCAGGGCACTCCCCCCACTCTCTTTTTCCAGCTACCTCCCAATTCATTCATCAGGCCTCAGGTTTAATGTCCCCTCTCGGAGAAGCTGTCCTGGGCCCCCCAGACTCAGCAGGGTCCCCCACTCTGTGCCCTCGGATGCCTGTGTTTCCCCCCATTCTAGCCCTTAGTGCTCTGTATGTCTACCACTTGCCAATCACCAGCAGTCCTGCCACTTGGCTAGAAAAACTCGTCACAGACAGGGACCATACATTTCTTCCTCGTTACTAACGACTCCGCAAACCTGGCACAGTGCCTGGGACACATAAAACAGCAGCCCAAAAATAAACAGCTTTTCCTTCTCTCCGAGGTTCTGTGTTTTCTCTGTGTGTTGACAAAGCCATCCTGGGTGAAATGTCAAGCCGGGACAAATGGGACATGAATCCCAGGGTGGGGAGGGCATGGGGCAGGGGTAGGACCTGCCCCTGGTGGGCCCCGAACATGCTGATAACATTCTTGGAGCCAGTAACTAACTCCAGGGACAGCGGCCCCAGAAGGCCCAGCCCAGTTCGGCAGCCCCCAGGCGGCAGCGCGGCGGCAGCAATGAGCAGGCCCCGACAGCTTTCATTGATCTGGGGCCAGCGTGGACTGGACCTGGGCCGGCTGCCTATTCCAGAATCCAGACCTGGCTCCTGCTCAAAACGCAAGCCTGGCGTCTCCCTGCGGCCTCAGCCAGCTCTGTCCTCAGCAGCAGCCAAGTCACTGCCCAGAATGCAAATCAGGCAGGTGCAAAGGGCCTCTCTCAACTGAGACCAAAGCCACACGTCCCACACACAGCCCAGGCTGTTCTACTTGTGAACAGACAGTGGCCCCTCAGGTCTCTCGGCCCCCTTGATGCAGCCTCGTCCCCTCCCACAACTCCCCTGGCCCACACCAGGGAGCTCCCACCTAATCTCTGAGTTCATCCAGGCCCGCAGCCTGAGGTCATCTATGTGGGGGGTGATCTGCCACCCCAGCTCCCTGGCTCACACCCCATCCCAGATGGAACACTACTTCTGTATTTTCCCAGGATCCCTCTCCTGCTCTGGAGTCCTCAATGGCTCCCTACTTCTGACCAACTCGAATCCTGCTGTAGTCTTACCCTACCTGCCCTGTCCTGCTCACTGGGAAATAAGTAGCTTTAAACCCAAAAAACCCAGTGCCAATGTGGGAGACGAAAAAAGCCTGCCCTCAGTTTACCCATATGTACAAAAGGAGGCAGTAGGGCAAGGAGGGGGTCTCCAAAGGCTTTCCTGCTATGACAGTCCATGAGTTCCTGGGTCATTCAGCCAGGCTCTGACCTCCGTCCTTCCTCTGCTATCTTCAGGCCACCCCATAGGGCCATCCAAAAAACCAAACCACACCAGTTGCCCTCTAGTCAATGCAACTCGTGGCAACCCCATGTGTGTCAGAGTAGAATTGTGCCCCGCAGGGCTTTCAAGCGCTGCTCTTTCAGAAGGAAATCACCCAGCCTTTCTCCTGAGGCACCTCCTGGTGAACTCGAACCACCAACCTTTCAGTTAGCAGCCAAGTGCATTAACCATTTGTACCACTCAGGGACTCCCGTCACCCACCCACAAAGTCTTTTGGAACTGCTTGTCTCAGGGGGCAAAAGTGCTTTGGGGAGAAGGAAAGAAATGTGAAGAATCTGAATCCTTCCCTCAACCAGATTCTCGATCAGCCCAGCACCCAGCTCTCCCAGCCTCAAACATCCTTCCTGTCTCATGGGAGCCATACAGGTTGTGGGCCAAGGGTGGCTACAGCTACAGACAGAGAGAGGGGTGCCCTTGGGAGGAGGGGAAGGTGGCTGGCTGGGCTGCCCTGCTGCCACCTCCCACCCCTCTCAACCCACCCCTGCCATGACAGAGTCCTGGAAAGGCACAGGCCTCACCTCACGGACTGAGAACAGCAAATAGCAAGGTCCTCAGCATCCTCGCCTGACCACTTACACCTCAAAAATGAAAAATTATCAGGTTAATTTTAAAACAGAGTGCATCCTAACAGCCATGAACTCAAAATGGTGCCACAAAGAGCAAGCAGCACCGCCAGGTGGTGTGGCGCCCAGGCTCTGCCCCAGACCACCTGGGGTTTGGGTCTTAGCTCTGTCGCTTACCAACTGTGTGATGCCGGGCAAGTTGTTAAACTTTTTGTGCCTCACTTTCTTCATCTGTATCCTGGGGAAATAGTAATATCTACCTCACGAAGTTGTAGTGAGGATTAAATCAGGTGATATCTATAAAGCACTTAGAACAGTGCCTGGCTCATCTGAAGCTCTATCAAGTGTTTGTTAAATAAATAAAAATAAAAGGTAACTTAATACACATAAAAACTCACTTGTAATATAAAAGAGGGGCAGTGGCGATTCAGTGATAGAATTCTTGGCTTCCATGCACAGACCCGGGTTTGATTCCCGGCCAATGCACCTCACGTGCAGCCACCACCCGTCCAACGATGGAGGTCTGCGTGTTGCTATGATCCTGACAAGGGTTCAGCAGAGCTTCCAGACTACCGCAGACTAGAAAGAAAGGCCTGGCAATCTCCTTCTGAAAACCAGCCAGTGTGAACCCTACGAAAACCAGCGGTCTGACCCACAACAAATCGCGGAGATGGCACAGGGCTGGGCAGTGTTTCCTACCATTGCGCGATGGCAGCTAACAACAACAACAATATGAAAGAAGAAAGAATGTTTCAGAATACCTTCAGCACATTTGGTTTTAACACACAGGGAGGTATGAGCGTATGTGGGTATTTTTGTTTCTTCCATTGGACGTGTGCCAGTCTCACATGAGGTATTGCTATGTTCTTGTGTTATCTGTACAAACACAGAAGGATCAATACAAGGAGGTGAGGGTGGGCCCAACAGTCCTAGAAAAGGTCAGGCCTCTTCCAAAAATGGCAAGTCTAGACCTGCACCGTGGGTCACCCATGATACAAGGTCAAAAGAGCATTCAACTGAGGCTCCAAATGATTCCTTTGCCAGCTGCCTTTACCAGGGAGCAGCAACCGCCCAGGCTTGATCCACCATTTCCCAGGAGATGAACCCTCGAGGTGGCCCACTAATTGTAGGGCAGTGCTAGCAAGGCACATCTCTCTATTAAAAGTGCCTTCGAGTAGGGTGGTATATGGCCATGCCAAGGGAGTAAGCTGTGAGCTAGCCACTCAGGGTTTCCAGAGCAAGAGCCATAGGGGACACCGGACTGAATAAGAGCAAACCCAAACGAAAACCCAGCAAGAAAGCATGGGCTTAAAAAGCTCTCTTATGCAACCAGTGAAGTTTAATGCTTACAAAGGAAGTCAAGAAAGCTGATGGTTACTGTACTGGATGATGACCGGTTCATGGAGACTCAACACAACATTCTTTCTAATGTACGGTTAACATTTTCTATACTAAAGAGCTTTCGAATAAATAAATAAGAAACTCTACCTGAAGACAGGAGCCCTGGTGGTGCGATGGTTAAGAACTCAGCTGCTAACCAAAAGATCAACAGTTTGAATCCACCAGCCACTCTTGGAAACCCTGTGCGGCAGTTCTACTCTGTCCTACAATGTCTCTGAGTCAAAATCAACTTGACAGCAATGGGTTTACCTGAAGACCAGTGGCTTGAGCTTGAATCATCTTAGAAGATGATTCATCTTGAGAGAAGCAGTGAAGTCCAAGGCTTGCCAAGAATTAACTAGCAGGAAGGGACAGGAAAACTGGACGAATGGACATGGAGACCCCAGGGTGGAAAGGGATGGCGGGAGTGCTGACATATTGCAGGGACTGCAACCAATGTCACAAAACAATTTGTGTATAAATTTTTGAATGAGAAACTTATTTGCACTGCAAACTTTCACCTAAAACACAATAAGAGAAAAAAAAAAAAGAATCAGCCAGTGGGTAACCAGGATCCTTGATGCTGGGATTCTATGAAGACGCTAGAATTCTTTTAGGCATGGTAAGATGACAGAAAAACGGGAAGGGACCAAACAGTGTGCAGCACTTACTCTGGGCCGGTCATTGTCCTGAGTGCTTCTGTGTTTATTAACTCATTTCATTGTCACAATGACCAGGAGGTAGCCACCGCTATTCTGCCCATTCTACAGATGAGGAAACTGAGACACAGAGCAGTTAAATGGCTATGTAGTGGCAGCACTGTGCTCTAACCATCTGCAGAACTGCCTCTCCATTTTAGCCTGGAATAGACCTCAGCCCACTGGGTCAAATACAGAAACAAGGAGGCAATGGGCTAAAGGTGTAGTGTCAACACCATCGCTTTGGAAGAGGCTCGGTAGCAAGCGTGGTGATAAGCTGATAACTATTATATCTGCTGTTAGTGTATTTGCTCTTTCATTCTAAATTTGTATTCTCAGCTCCAACTGTTTATATGAATTTAACCTGAAATTAGCATTTAAATCTTTAAGAAAAACTGTGCCTCTGTTAAATATACAAGTGGAATGAACTGAGCCATAAGCAAAGTACAAATGGGTATAGGTGCTTCCTTTCAGGGAAGTTTCCAGCACAACAGGGAGCCTCCTCAGTCGGGGCGCCGACCCCTCCCCCACACCCGCTGCCCTCACCGTCCCACTGGCCCTAAGGGAACCTGCTGTACGGTACCCCTGGGATTCAAGTGAGTGATTCAGCTCCAGGCTCAGTCACCATCCCAGGTCCGGTGAGCAGAGGGAAGTTCAGAGGCAAGGCACCTCTCCCCGATCCCTCCTGGTTCCTTCGGATCCATCAAGATGTATGCAAACTGCAGCCCATTCCTCCTTAAATCACTGTTCAGACCCAGATGCCAGAGGAGGAAAGCTACCTTGACATCTCAGATGATACTTTTTTCCCCCTAAGTGACACAGTGTTGTTGTTTGCCATTGAGTCCATTTGGACTCATGAGAGTCCTGTAAGACAGAAGAGAAATGCCCCCACGGGGTTTCCTAAACTGTAATCTTTACAGAAGCAGAGAACCAGACCTTTCCACCTGCAGAGCTGCTGGTGGGTTTGAACTGCCAACCTTTCAGTTAACAGCCAAGCACTTAACCACTGTGCCACCAACCCCACCCCACCCCATAAAAAACACCCACTGCCATCAAGTCAGAACCCCTGGACAGAGCAGAAGTGCCTCATAGGGTTCCCAAGGCTATAACTCTTTACGGAAGCAGACTGCCACATCTTTCTCCTGCAGAGCAGCTGGTGGGTTCGAACTGCCGACCTTCTAGCTAGCAGCCCAGCACTTTAACCATCACACCACCAGGGCTCATTGTGCCCCCGGGGCTCCTTAATACAATGTTAGGCTACATTAATAGAGGTATTACAGCTTTATCATGGGAGGTGATGATTCCACTAGCATTGGAACAGGATAGATGTTGCCTGAAGTTTCTCATGAAAAGAAACACATGGATATACTAGCCTTGCTGGTCTAAGTTTGGGTGAGGACCAGCAGGCTCCAGAGTCTAGGAAGTTGTTAGAAATGCAGAATCTCAGGCTCCACCTGACCTACTAAATCATAACCTGCGTTTTTACACGATCCCCAGGTAATCCATGTGCATTCATTTGAGAAGCCCTGGTCTAGAGATGACCAGAAGGACGACTGCATAATTAGAGCTGCTATTTACTTAGCATGTACCAATCCCTGTTTTTTATATTTTACATAGATTATTTAATCCTCACAAGAAGCCTGAGGTAGAGACTACTGCTATCCCATTTTACAGATAAGGGAAGTAAGACACAGAGAGGCCCAGCAACTTACTCCAGGGCCCACAACTTCACAGTGGCAGAGCTGACGGTACAACAGTGAAGGGGTGAGAATTCATGGAGCAGGTGAGGACCCAAACTGGCCTGTGAGAGAGGGTGAAAGAGACAGCTTCCTGCCTTCAGACAGGGGAAGGACCATCCTTTGGCAGAAGGATAAGGCCAATTCTGGGTGCTGCTTGAAAGCAGAGCAGGACCAATGGTAGCAAAGGCCCCAATTCTCCATCCTTCTAGTAGCTGAAGCCATCCAACATAGGAAGAGGTCTCTTAGGGTAGTGAGCGCCCCATCACAGGAGGCATGCAAGCAGAGGCTAGGTGATCTCCTGTGTTTGATGTGCTAGAGAGGATTCCTACTCATGAAGGAGCTAGGTTTGATGGCTTGGATTGTCTTCTCCAATCTCAAGACCAGGAAGATATTTTCTATACCTGCTGGGAGGCCCAGACGGTAGATGTGCTCCCCTCTCCCACTAAGGGATGGCTGTGGAGAGCTGTGGCCCACTGGAGCCTAGGAAGCCTCCAAATCCTTCAAAGAGCTTGAAGAGACGTGGCCCAAGCATCTACCTCATCCTGGATCCCAGACACATGGTGCATGGTGGTTTTTGACTCCTGGTAGGAATGGGTGAGGAAGTGGGGAGACACCTCCCCATTAAGAAGATGCCTCTATGTCCCAGTGTTCCAAGCTTTCTCAAACAGGGAACCCCTAAAGACGTCCCCCAAACACTCCCCAATGGGCCAACACCTTCATTAATTAGACCCCCTCAATGGCATCCACAAACAACCGCAATCTTTGCTGTGCTTATGGAAGAACAAGGTGAAAATTAAAAACCCTAATGGGAACTTGTCTTCTACAATGCTTTTCACAGAGATAGGAGGCTGGCATATTGCCTGGAGACAGCATGGCCAAGGGTACGAGCCCAACCGCCAGGTTCAAATCCTAGCTCCACATGTAGACTGACCACTCTGGGACCTCAGGTTCTGTATCCAGTACGTGAGGACAGTAATAGTGCCCTGCTTGACTTCTTATAAAGTTAGTATTTAAAGTGTACTTGGAACAGTGCCCGATACATGGTAAGCACTGAATTTCATAAATAAAAACCCAAAGTGGACAAAAACACACTTGTAATACAAACGAGTGGTGAATTTGTCGGGGCACAAAGACTCAAAGAAATAATGACCATAAAGCACTCAGCATGTCTGTGGCACACACACGTCTCTTAACTAATGGGAGCTCTTGTCACTGTGGAGTTCCTGGGTGGCGTAAACAGTTAAGCGCTCTGCTGCTAATCAAAAGGTTGGCAGTTTGAATCCACCCAGAGGTGCCTCAAAAGAAGGGCCTGGCAATCTACTTCCGAAAAGTCAGCCACTGAAAACCCTATGGAGCAGAGTCCCACTCTGAAACACATGGGTCGCCATAAGCTGGGATTTACTTGGCACGAACTAGTAACTGGTTATCACTGTTGTTTCTCGGTCATTGCTTTTATCACCATTATCAAATTCTAATTGGGGAGAACAGGAAAAAATCAGCCCAGACCACACTGTCCAGCCCAGGGCACTGAAGTACAGAGACGAGGGGACATGAGACCCTAAAGGAGGAAGAAGGCAGGGCTGGGGAAGAGGGGAAGGAGCTGCCTGGATAAAAGCTTGGCAGTTGAATTCTGGAAGCAGTGAGGCCTCCGGAGAGCCAGCTCCACAGGCCTTAGAAGTCAGGCCAGCCTTCAGTTCCCGTCATTCCAGCCCCACGTCCCAACTGGGCCTGCTGCCCGGGCTCTCAGATTCTTCCAGGGCCCAGGATGTGCTTCCAAAGAAGCCCCATCTCAGACTTAAGCCCAGAATTCCTTGGCTGGTAGGGAGCACATCTCCACAAAGCTGACACGGCCCAGCTGCTGGGGCGCCTTCTCGTCCACTCCTACCAAGGAGATGAACCTGGCCCTGCTAGTGTCCCCGGCCCCAGCCCAGCCCACATATTTGGTACAAACTCCAGTGAGGGATGCTGGCAGGGGACCAAGAGAGGAAGTGGAAATCCCAAATGCCTTATCAAGTCCCTGCTTGCACCACATTTGCTACTGTTCCATTGGCCGCCTCTTGGTCCCTCAGGAAAGTAGGCCTGAATGGTGGCAGGCACCATGTGGCCACGGTCTGAGTCTAATAACACATTTCCTCACTCACCCATCTCCATCGTGGCCTTCTCAAGGACCAGAAGAAAATCCCATGGAAGGCCAAGTTTTGAGGGAAAAGAAACAAAACAAACCTTCCTGTACTTCAGAGCAGCACAACCCGAATCTGGCAGCGCCCCGGCTCTTCAGGGGGCCAGGAAAATGCCACTGCCTGGACCCCACAGGAAGTCCATCTAACCAGAGGCTCTGTGCAGCCAGCCGTGCACACCGGGTGCATGTCTGGGACCCTCAGTATGCACACCTTGGACTCGTCACCCATCTGCAGACTACAGCCCAGAGCACCTGGATGCACAGTTGCTACTGGATAAGGGTGGGGTCAAGGGGTCCCTGCTGTCCACGGTCAGAGGGCAGTGGGCTCGGCCAGGGCCACCCTAGATGAAACAGACCCCCTGTTTATCCATGGAAGCCACAGAGGAGAAAGCAGCCAGCCTCCAATAGCTAACAATCATCCCTGTGCCTATGACCTTACCAGCTGCCATCGGGTCTCTTCTGACACACGGCAACTCCATGTGTTGCAGAGTAGAACTGTGCTTCATAGGGTTTTCGAGGCTGTGACCTTCCAGAAGGAAATGTTAGACCCTTCTTTCAAGGCCCCTCTGGGTGGGTTTGAACCACCAATCTTCCAATTAGTAGCCGATCACTTAACTATTTGGGTCACCCAGGGACTCCATGCCTATGACCTAGGGTCACTTATAAGTTGGCTGATAATTGTAATAATTGCTAACATTCGCCAATGCTTATTATGTGCCATGAGTCAGAATTGACTCGATGGCAATTGGTACTAGTACTATGTGCCAGGCATTGTGCCATGTGCTTCACATTTATCCTCTTTTCAAACACTTGCAACATTTCTTCTATGATTATGCCCATTTAACAGATGAACAAACTGGGACACAGGCTGAGTAAGGTCCAAAGTCACATATTTGCAAAGTGGCAAAGGCAGGATGCGATCCCATTCCAGGGCCTGTGGGCAGAGAAAGGCCCCTCAACTCCACTGTGGTGGGTTGTTTGCATTCACAGCCCCCATTTATTCACATCTCCTGAATCCACATCTTTGGTGGTACCCTTCCACACTGACTCTGGGCTTAGCCATGTCACTTGCTTGGCCAATGGAACAATACCGCATGTGATGCAAGCAGGGACTTGACAAGGCACTTGGGATTTCTACTTCCTCTCTTGGTCCCCTGCCACTGGGATGAGAAATGCCTGGGCCTTCTACATTCCGTGAAGGGGATCCACTGATCCCAATACTATTCTAGAACAGGCAGTTCCCACCTGACCCGCCAGCTGACCCAAAAGCATAAGCCAGTCCAGCCCAGACCAACTGAGCCAGGCCCAGCTCAGTAAAACTGCCCAGCCAGTCCTTTGTTGAGTGAGAAGTAACTTACCCTAAGTCACTAGGTTTTGGAATGGTTTGTTATACAATAGCTAACTGATACACCAACTATATTGCCCATTCTCTTTCAGCATAGGGGAAAAAACCTCCTGAGAATTAACAGGGTAAACACTCCATTGCACAAGAAACCCATTTAAAGTAAGGGACTTGCCTTGAATGAGGGATTGTCAATGTTGATTTGGGTTTAGATCAGGCTTTGAGTCCTAGAACCCTTAACAACAACCAAGAAGGCCTCAAGCCATATCTGCAGTCCCAGCCCTCCTCCCTCCATCACACCCTGCACCGTGTCACCCAGGCGGACCGCCTCACCGCCCTGCTCCTTCGCCCATACACGCTTATGAGACAATGCTCCGCCACGTGCCAGGGACATATTCTCTCTCTTCCCTGCCACCGTGCCGTGAAGCTACACCTCTGTTTCCGTTTCCCACTGCTGTATAACAAACCACCCCGGACTTAGTGCCTTAAAACCACCACTTTATAATCTCACATGACTCAGCAGGTTGACAGGCCAGACCGCTCTTGGGGTCTCTTGTGTGGCTGCAGTCAGATGGAGGGTAGGTTGCGGTCAGTGGGAGCTTAACTGGCTGGAAGAGCCAATATGGTTCACTCCATGTCTGACATCCCTACAGGGATGGCTGGAAGGCCGGCTCAGCTGGGCCACTGGGAGAGCTGGGCCTCTCTTGGGCTCCATTCTGTCTCAGGGCCTTGCTCTCTCCATGCCATGAAGCTTCTCCACGTGGCCTCGCTACATGACCGCTCCACATGGTCTCTCCACATGGCCTCTCCAGCAAAGTGGCTGGACTTCTCATATGGCAGCTCAGGGCTCTCAAAGTCACACAAGCAGAAGCTTCCAGCCTCCTTAAGTATCGCTTCCACTGGATTCTACTGGTTAAAGCAGTCGCAGGGCCCGGCCAGATTCAAGGTAGGAGAATAGACTCTGCCTTTCAAAGGGAGGGAAAAGGAAGAAGCTGCAGCCATTTTAATCCACCACACCCTCTGACCACCCATTGGCAGCCTCTCAGCCTAACACTCTATCCAGCCAAAGCCAGAGGCAGCCCGTATCCTGAAGTGGACCATACTATATTTTATACCCTCATCCACACTTGGCAGCAGGCCTGGGATGGGCCGGCAGCATATGCACTGAATAACCAAATGGCATGTTCCCCCCAGAGCCACAGACAGTTCGTGGATGAACACCAAATCCAAGGCAGCAGCCTTTGAACCCCAGAATTCTTGCTGCGTCACCCTGAGACCCCTTTAAGAACGAATTTGTGGGATGACGGCTGAATGGCCCGGTTCCCATCCTCACGCACTGGGGGATGCCCAGAAGGTATGAGGTAGCCACGCTCTCTGCAAAGACCTCAGGCCGGAAGTGGGCATCTGTGAGCTCTGGACTCCCTCAGGCCAGGGAAGGGGCAGCTCTCGCCTAGGATAGGAAAGAATCTCTTTTTGGCTGGGGCTCTAGGCGGAAGCCTGGGGGGCTGCTGTAGACAGGGTGGCCTGGGAGAGCCCTTAATCGTTTAACTAAATCGCATTCAAGGCATAATTAGCTGATGGCTCCAAATTCACGATCTGTGGCCCATCGGCTCTAATGGGCTAATTAGGCGCGACATCCTTGGCCGAGCCCCGCATTCTGCCTTCTCGGGAGCAGCCCAGGCCGCTCAGCAACCAAGGCTGGCATCTGGTCCAGGAGCTGTGTTACTACGGCTGGGCAGAGAGACAAGAGCATCTGACTGTGCAGGAAACACTTCACAGCACGCTCAGGGACACCAACAGGGCAGGCAGTCTCCCCATCACCCCCAACAGCCAGTCCTTGCTACGGGTCCTGGGCACAAAATCCTTGAGCTTTCTGTACTCAGCTTCTAGAACTACCCTGCCTGTCCCCCCAAAAACATGTGTTGTAAGCTTGTGAATGTAATCCCACTTGGGAATAGGAATTTCTTTGTTGTGTTAATGAGACCATATCAGTGTAGAGTGTGTCTTAAACCTATCACCTTTGTGATATAAAAAGAGTAGGTAAGGCACAGAGAAGGAAGCCCAAAGAGAAGAGGGATACAGGCCACAAGAAGATTGCCAAGGAACAGAGGAAGAGAAGCTGAAGGACACAAGGACCCAGAGCTGATAGAGAGAAAGCCTTTCCCTAGAGTTGGCACCCTGAATTTGGACTTCTAGCCCCCTAAACTGTGAAAAAATAAATTTCTGTTCATTAGAGCCACCCACTTGTAGTATTACTGTTATAGATCGGAATCGACTCGACGGCAGTAGGTTAGTGGATTAGATAACCAAGACACCAAAAACCAAACTCAAACCCGTTGCTTTCAAGTACAACTCACAGTGACCCTACAGGACAGAGTAGAGGTGCCCCATAAGGTTCCCAAGGCTATAATCTTTACGGAAGCAGTTTACCACATCTTTTTCCCACGGAGCAGCTGGTGGGTTCGAACCACCAACCTTTTGATTAGCAGCTGAGCGTTTAACCACTGCACCACCGGGGCTCCTAACTAAGACACCAAACCAAACCCAGTGCAGTCGAGTCGATTCCGACTCATAGCGACCCTATAAGACAGAGTAGAACCACCCCATAGAGTTCCAAGGAGCGCCTGATAGATTCAAACTGCTGACCCTTTGGTTAGCAGCCGTAGCACTTAACCACTACGCCACCAGGGTTTCCAACTAAGGCACAGAACTTCTCAAATTAAGGCTAATAGTGACCCAGGGCAAGCATGCCTACACACACAATTCTGCCCGCCCCGATCCCATTCCTCCGGCCTCACAGTGACTGACAGCTATCGCAAATTAGCCCAACTTCATCCTGGATCAGAAGAAGAAATCCTCAGCTCTGCGGAAGCCCACAAAGGCCCCACGGCCACAAACCCACCACAGGTAGCAAGCACTTGCTGTTGCGCCAGCTCGCTCAAGCCAAGCTGCTTCGGAGCAAGTAGCACGGGTGCCACACGGCAAGCAGGACTTGAAATCTCAATAAGCAGTTGGCGGCAGACAGAGCCTTCACAAAGGCAGAGCCTGCATCTTTGGGTGGCCCTCAGTGCACCTGGTATAGCAGCAGGCACACACAAGGAGCACAACACGCGTAATGAGTGAATGCGAGAGAGAGCATCCGAGAGAGAGAGAGAGAGGACTCGAACTCTACAGCACTGCTTCCCAAAGGGTTCCCTGGCCAGACAGAGAAGCTTGGGAACCTGGTCGATAAACTGAAGGTACGCTAAAACCCAAAACCAAGCCTGTTGATGTCAAGACGACTCCGACTCATAGCGACCCTACAGGACAGAGTAGAACTGTCCCATAGAGTTTCCAAGGAGCACCTGGTGGATTTGAACTGCCGACTTTTTGGTTAGCAGCTGTAGCGCTTAATCACTACGCCACCACATTCAATTCAAGATTTGTAATGCACATTAGCACAATGAAAGCTCTGAGAAATCCTGCAGTAAAAAAAGAAACTTGTTTAATTGGCTGTTGTAGCCACAGTTTCCCAAACTTATTTTAGCATATAATCTTTTCCCCCCAGAATCCCTAGTATATTTGGGAAATACTGTCCAATGGGATAGAGCCCTGGTGGCACAATGGTTAAGCAGTCAGCTGCTCACCAAAGGGTTGGCAGTTTGAACCCACGAGCTATTCCTTGGAAAGCCTATAGGACAGTTCTACTCTGCCCTATAGGGTCCCTATGTGTTGGCATCACCTCGATGGCAACAGGTTCTTTTTGTTTGTTTTGGTCCTATGGGAAGAAACACATCAGATATGACAGAAGTCAAAAGCTAAGTCACTTAAATAAACGAAGTGAGCCAGGTTTAATATTTGCACAAGAAGCACACAGAAACGTTCTTCATCTTCAGGAAGAAATATACTCTGTCCTATTTTCTTAAAACAAACAACCATCTTGGTCCATATTTTCCCCCCACCTTTGGTCATGAAAAAATTTTTTTTCTATCAGAGAAATAGAAATGTTTATATACAAGAAATATATCTGAGAAAAAAATGTCCAAGAGCAGTGATGAAAGGAAATGGAGAAAGAAACAGGATTTGTGGGCACAGTGGGGCTCTGGGGGGCACATGCCCTGCCCAAGGGGCAGCCAGATGCAGCTCCAGCTGAGTGGGGTCAGGCTACGAAGGTGACATCAGTGCTATCAGCTTTTCCAGTTTTTAGAAAGAAGTCAGAAATCTGGATTTCTAAGTGAAATTCCCCATCTTTAAATGTTGGTTCAATTTTTTTTTTTTTTTTAATTGAGTAGAAACCACCAAACCCGTTGCTCTCGAGTTGATTCCAACTCATAGCGACCCTTTAGGACAGAGTAGAACCGCCCCATAGAGTTTCTAAGGAGCAGCTGGTGGAGTCCAACTGCCGACCTTTTGGTTAACAGCCAAACTCTTAACCATTGCGCCACCAAGTGGGTCAAATAAAACATCCCTGCAGGTTGGGTGCCGGCTACCAATTTGCAATCTCATTAATCAGATGCTGTCACCTGCCATTGGTCCCCCTCCTCTGCCTGGGTCTCAGTTTCCCCATCTGAAATGAGGCTGGCCCCTGCACATGTGGGAGGAGGTAAGCCCAGCACACAGCGGGAGCCCAGAGTGACGGGTCCATCCAGGGGACCCATCATGGTATCATGATACCACTCCCTAAGGTTCCTTTAAGAAATGGGATCAGTGCTCAAGCCAAAAGTAACAAAACCAGGAAGCCCACCTGAGGAACCGACAAAGGCAGGCACAGCCCACAGGACCATAAAGTTGGTGTTCCATCCACCAGCCTCTCCTTTCTCCTTGCACCACCTTAGGCCTTGTCCAGCCACCAGGCACAGGCCACCTCCCCACTACGCTGTACCTCTTGAAGGTGGAGGTTGCGTCCCCCAACACTCTCTGCAGGGAGCCAACGGTAGCCATCCATCACCAACCTGTAGCCTTCCTGGACCAAATTCTGGGGTCTCCTGAATATATTCAGAAGGATCTTAACCCAAACCTAGGTCTCTAAGCCCATCTCTCTCCACAAAGAGCAATCAGTAATGTTACCATGAATAGGCACGGCTTCCACCCCGGAACAAGCTTCACTTGATCACAGCAATTTGACTGTGGATTAATCATCTTATTGATCATGAATGATCAATATTTAAACCAGGAAGTATTACCATTGCGGGGGTTGCACCTTCTTGGCATCTGGGGAGGTGAGGAGAGGGAACAGCCCGATGCCACCATGTCATCTGGCTGGGGGTTTCAGTAGCTTCTCCTCCCAGCAGCGCTCCATTCAGGGGCTTGCTCAGCAGAACACGCATCTGCTAGCCACCAGGCGCCCATGTGTCCAGGGCTTGTTCCGGTCACGGCAGAGCCCTTGGGGTGTTGTTGTTGTTAGGTGCCATTGAGTCGGTTCTGACTCATAGCAACCCCACGTACAACAGAACAAAACACTAATCAGTCCTGTACCATCCTCACAATCGTTGTTATGCTTGAGTCCAATGTTGCAAATTAGCATCTAGTTCCAACTTGGAACAAAAGGCACAAATAAGTCCATAAACTAGGGATCAATCCCATGAACTCAGATTCTTCTAGAAGCCAGCGGTGGGCTCGGCAGGCTCTGTGGTCAGGTGGCATCCTCACACTCTACTACAACAGGGTTTTTCATCCATGGCACTATTATCATTTGGGGCCAGATAAGTCTTTGTTGTGGGGGGCTGTCCTGGGCATTGTAGGATGTTTAGCAGCATCCCTGGCCTCTACCCACTAGATGCCAATAGCATCCCCACCCTCCAGTCATGACAATCAACAACGTCTCTAGCCATTGCCAACTGCTCCCTCCAACCCCCGACCCCCGTTGAAAACCCCTGCTCTAAAGCACGGAATAAGGACCACGCCAGAATTCAAGCCTGGTGTTTACAGATCGTCCGTCCTCTCATATCTGAATTTTTATGTGAAATGTCTCAATTTTAAATTTTGGCTACTAATTAAAAAAATATTTTTATGCAGCGAGAGCCAGAAAACACGAATGACGGTCACCAGCTGCAACCTCTAACCTCCACCAAGCCCTCAGCTAAGTCCAGGCAGAAAAGAGAAAGGACATAACCCATTTCCCAACCATCAAGCCCCTGCGCTCCCTAAAGGCCAAACTCCAACCCCACAGCCCTGGGAAGAGGCCCTAGGCTGTGAGGCGCTACAACAAAGGAGCCGGTAAGGAATCCAAGTTATTTCTGGGGGAACACTGTCAGGACATCACCTGTCAAGCCACTTTTCAAAAGCCCTCTCCCAGGAACACACGCTGACAAACCTCCCTTTGTATGTAGGTAAAGCTGAGAGATTTTCCAACCTGTCTATCCCTGCCTCACCCCCTTCCCGCAAGAAGTACAATGACCCTCTCGCTGGCGTCCCAGAGCCCTGGCCTCCAGCTGGGTCTGGCCTATGAAGCAAATACTTGTGGACTGCCGGCCTGTAGCAACAGGTGGCCTCTGGGTCCTGGTGAATCTTTGTGGCAACATTCCCCCAGAGGACTTGCCCTGTAACTTCTTGCTCCTAGTTAAGAACTTGTTCTAAGCAAGTTTCCTTTACTTCAAGCTAAAATCTGGGTTACTAGGGGGAGGGCAGTGGAGAAGAACCTAATAAATCTTAGAATATACTTCTTGGCTCAAGGGAAAAAAAAAAAAAACCTACTTACTGGTGTCATGAAACAACTTTCCAGCTCTCTCTGAAGAGAGCTGGATTCAGAAGCTACTATTGTATTCAAGCTGTATTAAATCAAGCTGTGAGAAGCACCAGGGTTACGCTTTTAAAGAATGTCCTGAGCCAATTCTGATGTTTAAAAGGGAAAAGGAAAAAGTTTCCAAGGCTTCCACAAATTCCAAGGAGAGGAAGTTTCAAACTTGGGTGTTCACAGCCCATGGCCCCACATGGAAACAGCTTGGTTTCATGTATTTGGTTTTACTGTTCAAACTTTAGGGTCTTTTAACTTTTTATTTTTACAGGGCTCAGAAGAAAAGGGAAAGGGAGCCATGTGCTAACCAAGAGCCAAAGAAAACCCCAGAACCTCCCTCAGAGGGCACTGCCTGAGACAGCAGCAAGGCAGGGCCTTGAGGAGGGGGCCCTGGCTCCTGGCACACCCCAAGCACAGCGCCCCCTGCATGCTGGGGGCCTGGCCTGCAAACCCAGCAGCTAATGAACTCTTGACAGGTCAGTTCAAGCCAGAGGAGAGTGGAGTCCAGTCAGGAAGGCCATTCGGCTGTGGCTGGGCCTTTGGTCGTCACAGCAGGAGGGACAAAATGAAGCCATTCCAAATACAGGATGAGCTGGGCCAAGACCTGAGGAATCCTAAAATTAGTCCCTGGGGGAAAACGGCTGTGTCTGGTCAGCCAGGGCCCCAAGTAAGGCCCAGCATTTAGCACGCTGGGTTTTTGCCAGGCCTGGCTCAGGGGACGTCCCTCGGAAACATCGGCCAAGCCAAACAGGCTCTCCCAGGACACCTCAGCCCCAGGTCCTCACTTCAAGGAGCTCACCGTCAGTTGAGAGAGGTGACTCACACACACCAGTTTCCAATCCCCTGGCCCCATCTCCAAGCGCTGTCAGGTGCCCTCAGTAAGCAGGCAAGCCAAGTGTGGTATACCCATTTTACAGGTGAGGCAACTGAGTCCCAAGAGAGGCAAAGGTAAGGTAGACAGAGCATAGGCAGCCCTGAGCTTGAATCCCAGTTCATTACTCAGTACTCACGTGACCTAGAAGGAGTTACCTCGTCACTCAAAACCTCAGTTTTATCACCTGTAAAATGGGAGTGAGAATGCCTACTTCAAAAGGTCTTGATAAAGTGCAAATAATTAATTTAAAAATTAATATATGTATATACATACATACACATATGTGTATACGTATGCTGTTGTTAGGTGCCGTCAAGTTGGTTCCAACCCATAGCGACCCTATGGACAACAGAACAAACATTGCTTGGTCCTGTGCCATGCTCACAATCTTTGTTATGTTTTAGCCCATTGTTGCAGGCACCGTGTCAGTCCATCTCGTTGAAGGTCTTCCTCTTTTTCACTGACCCTCTACTTTACCAAGCATAATGTCCTTCTATAGGGACTGGTCCCTCCTAATAACACGTCCAAAATATGTGAGATACAGTTGTGCCATCCTTGCTTCTAAGGAGCATTCTGGCTATACTTCTTCAAAGACAGATTTGTTCGTTCTCCTAGCAGTCCATGGTATATTCAATATTCTTTGCCAACACCATAATGCAAAGACATCAATTCTGCTTCGGTCTTCCTTATTCACTGTCCAGCTTTCGTATGCATATGAGGCAATGGAAAACACCACAGCTTGAGTCAGGCACACCTTAGTCTATATATTCATATAAGGACTGCATAAGTATATACAGTTCTTATATGTACATAAGGACTATATATGTGTATACATGTCCTTCATCCTTGTATGTACATAAGGACTGTATATGTGTATACATGTGCTTCGTCCTTGTATGTACATAAGGACTGTATATGTATATACTTGTCCTTCGTCCTTGTATGTATATAAGGACTATACATGTGTATATGTATTTGTATATGTGTTAAAAATAAAGACCTCTGGGCCACACCCAGACAGACGTAGTCGACAGCTGTTGTCTGTGCCCACCCAGCAACCCTCCCCCAAACCCCAAAGCTCCTTTGGGACTTCCTGTGGTTGAGGCAGGCCTGACCTGTTTCCATAAGGGTTCCCAGACACCTTCCGCCAGAGGTGAAACCCAAAGTTATTTGTTTATTCAGTCTCCCCAGGTCATTCTGACACACGAGAGGCAGCAGTCTAGGAACAGTTGCCAGAAAAACTTGGGAGGGCTCCGAGGCTGTGCAGGGAGAGGGTGTACAGGGAGAGGGTGTTAATCCCCCAGGAAGCTGTGCATCTGCAAAGCATCTCCCATTCCAAAGGGCTCTCCAGACTGGACCACTCTCAGCCCTGAGACACAAGGGGAGGTTGTGTGGGGCAGGCACCAGGATGAATCCTGATCTGGCCCCAGAAAGGACCCTCTGGGCTCTTCCCCCAACAGCAGCCGGCAGAGCACCCTTAGCCATAGCCCCTGGGCCCAGGAGGGAAGGGAATGTCCACCCATCCACAGAGCAATTCCAGCAGAAGGAAGTCTCCAAAGCTACCCTTTTGCTGAAGTAACTACTGAGTTACCTGGCAGCCAGATGGGGTGCAGGAGAGGCAATGGGAAGATAGCAATGGATGGTGCTGCAGGGTGGTAGACGGGTTTTCCAGCTAGGAAGGGAATGACAAAGACCTTTGGGAAAAGAGAGGGAGAGTTCCAGGAAAACTTTTCCTTCTTCTATCTCCTTCCAAGCAATCTTGGAGGAAACAATTATTAGCCATTAATAAGAGCAGCTTTTACGGAACACCTGGTCTGCAGGCCATATGGGTTCATACGCAAGATCTTACTGAATTCACACAATGCCCCAAGTTGTTGTTGTTAGGTGCCATCGAGTCGGTTCTGACTCATAGTGACCCTATGCACAACAGAATGAAACACTGCCTGGTCCTGCACCATACTTACAATCGTTGTTATGCTTGAACTCATCATTGCAGCCACTGTGTCAATCCATCTCCTTGAGGGTCTTCCTCTTTTCCGCTGACCCTGTACTTTGCCAAGCATGATGTCCTTCTCCAGGGACTGATCCCTCCTGAAAACATGTCCAAACTATGTAAGATGCAGTCTCGCCATCCTTGCTTCTAAGGAGCATTCTGATTGTACTTCTTCTAAGACAGATTTATTTGTTCTTTTGGCAGCCCAGGGTATATTCAATATTCTTCGCCTGCACCACAATTCAAGGCGTCAGTTCTTCTTCAGTCTTCCTTATTCATTGTCCAGCTTTCACACGAATATGATGCGATTGAAAATACCATGGCTTGGGTCAGGCGAACCTTAGTCTTCAAGGTGACATCTTTGCTCTTCAACTCTTTAAAGAAGGGGGCATTCCCATTTTACTGATGGGGAAAGCCAGCTAGGACCCAAAGGAAGGGACAAGCAAACAGGCCTCCCACGCCCAGTCTTCCAGCCAGCCCTGAGCAACATGGAGTCGACGAAAGAGCACTGCTTAATTCCAAAAAAATTCAAGATGGACGCAACTTAGAAGTGCCCGAGTCCAAACCCCACCCCCCAATTCCACCCCCGTTTTACAGATAGGATAACTGGGGCCCAGAGGAAGGAAGGGACTTGCCCAAAGAACACAGCAAAGCAATTTCATCCCACAAGAATCAACTCGACAGCAACGCATTTGGTTTTTTTGGTTTGACTATGTGTCAGGCCCTGTACCTGGCTGGGGCCCCAGGGGTTACTGGCAATACCTGCCTATCACCATGGGGTTGACTCTGGGGGGTGAGCAATAATTCAATTACCATATGAATAAATCGCTAACGACCCATGGTGATGAATGCTTCGAGGAAGTGGAAGGAGCAGGGACAAGAGAAGGAACAAGAGCTGGAACCACTGATTCTGCTGGGGCCTCAGGGAAGGCTGCTCTGAGGAAGAGACCTGGAGCCGGAGTCCTGAAGGATGAGTAAATGATAACTAGGTAGAGTATAAGGGACAGCATCTCAAGCAGAGGGAACAGCATGTGCAAAGGCCCTGAGGTGGGAGCTTGATGGGTGTGTTCAAAATAGACCAGAGTGGCTGGAACAGAGCAAGTGAGGAGGCTAAGCAGTTGGGGCTGAGAGGTGGGCAAAGGCAGGATGTGTACACTCTTACAGACTATGAAAAGGATTCTAGATATTCTTCTAAGAGCCATGGGAAGTCACTGTAGGGATTTAAGTAGGAGAATGACATGATCCCATTGGGCACTATAAGATCAGCCTGGATGAAATAATGGAAGATAAATTCAGAGGCTGCTGGAATCCTCCAGGTGTGATATAATGGTGGCTTAGACTAGGATGGGGGCGAGGGCAAGCAGTGGACAAATTTGATATTCACTGAATCACAGAACTGACAAAAGTTGTCCATCTGTTGGCCATTCAGTTGAGGGAGGGAAAGGAGTCGGGAATGACCCCCAGGTTTCTGGCCTGACAAACAGGTGAGTGGCGAGGCTGTCTGCAGTCCCTGGGCCAGGGCCCATGTCACTGACAATTTCCAAGGCCTTGAAAGGGACTTTTAATCCAATTGTCTGTGTTGGGCAGTCAACGGACAGTCTCTTCCTCCTCGTTCCACCCTCCACTCCCCAGTTCTCCCTTTGAAGGCAGCCCCAGGGCGAAGGTGTCCAGCACAGCTCTAGCCTGGCCCTGACAGCTGGACACCCACAAAGCCAGCATGGCCTGCCATGAGCCCAGCTGAGGCCACCACCAGCCAGCCCTCAGTGCATAACACCCCGCACCACCTGGTGCTGGCATAGTTGCAGGGTAAGAACTCAAGGTGGACAGACATCGCTCAAATACCTGTCCGCCACGCTCCACACTCAGTACAAAGTGCTGTACATATGTTACGGTCCCTCCGGCAACACATTTTCCAGATGAAAAAAACTGAAGCTAAGAGACCTTATGAAAAATTTTAGAAATAAAGTCCTACCCCGTTCTGCCTCCAGAAGCCTTGCTCATTACATACTAATATTAATAACAACCGTTGTATTTATTGCCTGTTTTCTGTTTGCCAGGTACTATGCTAAGTGTTTCAACAACATTCTCATTTAATCTGCACAACAGCCTGTGGGGTGAGCACCATTTTTACTCCCATTTTACAGATGAGGAAACAAAGGCACAAAGAGGTTAAGGAACTCACCCATGATCACAGAGCTAGTAAGTGGCAGAGCCAACATCTGAATCAGGCCTGCTGTCTCTGGAGTCCTTGCTGTACAGCAGCTGTTTCTCAACTTCTTTTTTGTTATTACCTCCCTACTGCTTTCTATCACATTGGTGGCTCAGTAGTAGAGTTCTCGCCTACCACGCGGGAGACCTGGGTTCAATTCCCAACCAACACACCTCACACACAGCTCCCAGCCATCTGTCAGCAAAGACTTGCATGTTGCTATGATGCTGAACGGGTTTCAGCGAAGTTTCCAGACTAAGACAGACTAGAAAGAAAGTCCCAGCAATCTACTTCTAAAAATCAGCCAGTGAAAACCCTATGGATCACAACGGTCCAAACCCCAACTGATCGTGGCAATGGTGCAGGATCAGGCAGTGTTTCGTTCCGTTGTGTATGGGGTCGCCATGAGTCAGGGGCCAGTTCAATGGCAACTAACAACAAGGAGCCTATTTAGACATTGTTTTCCCAATCATCTCACCATGAAATTTTAGTACCGCAGATATACTGTGAATCTGTTTATATAACAAACATATGTCTTTGCTTTATACCTAAAAAGAGTAATATTTTTTGTCCCCCCTCCCCCAAACCAGTTCTAACCTCCTGGGAGCAGTACCACCTTTATTGGGAATGCATGCCGCGGACTCTAAACCAGCACTGGCCAATAGAAAGAGAATGCGAGCCACGTGTGTAATTATAATTTCCTAGTAGCCACGTTAAGAAACAGAAACAGGTGGAACTAATTTTAATAATACATATTATTTAACCCCTATATCCAAAACAGCACCATTTCCAAATATTATCAGTGTATGTAATCAACGTAAAATTATTTATGAGAAATTTTATTTTTTTGAAATCTGGTGTGTCTTTACAATCCAGACCAGCCATCTTTCAGGTGCTCAGTAGCTGCATGTGTATAGTGGCAACTGTTCTGGACACCACCCACCCCACCGAACCTGCTCGGCTAAAAGGGAAGCTTTAGCAATATTGTTTATCTTCCCCAGAGCTCTTGAAAATCAAGCCAGGAACCCTGCACCCTGAGGGACTTTCTCCATTTGAAGCACCCTCCAGACAGTAGAGTCAACCCCACTTCTATGGGGTGGGTTGCGCTTCATTTGTTCTCAAGGTCTGCTATGGGCAAGACAGTACGCTCTGCAGGGGATACAAAGATGAATAAGAACTGACCTCTGCCCTCAAGCAGCTTATAATCTAAAAAGGGAGTTTTTCTCGTTAGTTGCCCTGGAGTTGATTCCGCCTCATGGTGACCCCATGTGCGTAGAGTAGAGCTATGCTCCATAGGGTTTTCAAGGCTGTGACCGTTTGGAAGCAGATCACCAGGTCTGTCTTTCGGGGCGCCTCTGGGTGGGTTTGAACCTCCAGCCTTTTGGTTAGTAGTCCAGTGCTTAACCATTTGCACCACCCAAGGACGTGAAATATTAACCAGGCTCTACTGAGCACACGAGAGTCCCTGGGTGAGACAAACAGTTAACGTGCTCAGCTGCCAACTGAAACATCGACAGTCTGATTTCACCCAGAGGCATCCTGGAAGAAAGGCCTGGCTATCTACTTCTGAAAAATCAACCACTGAAAGCCCTACAGCACACACGTTTACTCTGACATCTATACGGTTGCCATGAGTCGGAGTTGACTCAATGACAACTGGTTGGTTTTACTAAGCCAACCAGGCCCTGAGGCTTCCCATCCATTATCTTTTAATCCTCGCCGTCACCCTAGGAGGCGGGTTCTATTATTACCGTCCCCATTTTATTGATGAAGAGGCTGAGGCTTGAAAGATCATGGTTGTTGCCGGGGCCCACAGATCCACCTTCAAAGCCTTGGCCAACATACAGCAGAACAGAGGAGGCAGAACATGTCTTTAGGAGCCAGGTGGGCAGCCCTGGGAGAGGTTTCAGCTTGGGGTGGATGGACCACGGGGGTAGCAGGAGAAGGAAGAAATAAGCGAGTTCCAAGGATGAAGATGGGGCATGTGTGCACGCAGAGAGTGAGGAGACAATGGGTGGATTCCAGGTGGAAGGCGCAGCACCAGCAGAGCCTCGGAGCCAGGACAAGAGGTAGGGATCCTAGGTACTCTGATGCGTTAGCATGAAGTCCATATGCAGGACAGTATATAAGAATGTCCAAGTTCTATCCCCCAGTCATGGAAACACACCCACTGCCCAACCCAGGGCCATAATGCCAGAGGAATCCAACTTCCCAAAATATTTACCAGAAGGCTCTGGGCACTAGGACTCCATTCTGTAAACTTGGATGCCATTCCAAAGCTGAAACGATAGATCTCTCAAAGCACAAGATAAACTCTCCCTCACATTCTAAATAACGAAAGGGCGGTGGGGAAGAGGAGGAAATAAATCAGCCCTCTCCAACCATCCAACTTAAAAAGGATTACGGTCAGAAGCAAGAAAGCAGCAACGAGGCTGTATCCTTATCAGGCACACGGCTGCTCCAGACACAAACAAAACTTTTGGCAGGCATCCTTCTCCCACGGCGAGTGAGAGGGGAAGAAAGAACAAAGTCTTAATCTGCAAAGGTCAAAACCATCCTCCTTGGGTGCAATCAAGCCAATATTTTTTTCCCCTAATTTCCAGGAGAGAACAGACCCTTCCATGAACTGAGGTACCGACTGCAGCTTAAAGAATGAGGCCCATAAATCTCCAACTTGTTCAGGCAGCCCAGGTTTCCAATATCCCACTGTTTTATCAGAAGTCTTCACTCGGGGCTCAGGAAACACGCCTGCTGCACTCGAAGACAAGCCAAGGAAGCTGCAGAGATGAGCTGGGGAGTTAGCTCAGGCATGTGGACGGAGAATGCAGATCCTCGGTCTCCAAAGATCACCATCAATAACATGGGCTGAGTAAAGGACTAAGTGCTTGACAGGTTGCTGTTGCTGTTAGTTGCCACTGAGTCAATTCCAACCCACGGGGACCCCACATGTGACAGTAGAACTACTCCACAGGGTTTGCAAGGCTGTGACCTTTCAGAAGCAGATTGCCAGACCTGTCTTCCAAGGAGCCTCTGGATGGGTTCGAACTGCCAACCATCCAGCTAGTAGTTGAATGCTTAACAATTTGCGCCACCCAGAGGCTCCTAAGTGTTTGACAAGGATGATCTTATTTAAGCCTCAAAACAAGCCCAAGAGGCAGGTACTGCTGTTATCCCCAGTGTACAAATGGAAAACGGAGGCTCAGAGAGGGGAAGACCCAGAGTCCACAGCCAGGAAAGCCAAGCCACCGCCGCACCTAGCGGGGCCTCACACTCTGCCATATCACCCTGGTTTCTTCCTCCTTCTGACCCTCATTCCAGGTTAAAACCCACCTTGGGCCACCTCCCTTCCCTGTTCACACCTTTCAGCTTCCTTCTGCCTGTAAAACAAGCCCAAAACCTCCAGGGAGGATGGAGAGAAGGTCTCCTCATCTCTCTGGAGGGTGGGGACATGCTCAGGGCCTCCCCCCACCCCCCCGGCATCTCATGCCACCCACTCCCCGACTCCAGAAACACAGGCCCAGCCTCTCCACCAGCCTCTCCAAGAAGCAGGCTTCCTAGCATAATATTTTCCTCCTACAGAATGTGAGAAGAAAGGGCTCTTTGCTCGTCTCCTGAAATAACTGGCTCTCGCCATAAAGCAATCTTCTGCCCAGTAAAAATATTTCTGTAAAACTTGGTAACTCTATCTGTGGTTCCTTTTCTGAAAGTCAAAACTCTTGGAGAGTGAAATATGGCGGGACAGACTTTATGACAAGCTCATGAAGTCATGTCTACCCGAGACAGTACCTCCTCAACGCTGTGATTAATTTGCTGTTAACCACAGGGAGTTTGTGTCTTAATACATTCAAAGCACAGCACCAGTTCGCATTTCTGCTACAACAATACCCACCACCCCAGACCCGGAGTCCAGCCAGCCAGCAGGCAGTAGCACCACTGGCTGGGGCTCGGGGCTGGGAAGACTCTGCAGAGGTGAGGGACCCTCTCGGGCTGTCCTGGTCATCAGGTGAGCAGTCACCGATGGCCTGTCCTTGGCTGGGGTGGAGGTGCAGCTTATAAGGTAAATGTGGGTGTCCTATGATCAGAGTGTAAAGGGACTCACAACTCACCCACATGGACCCCAAGATGCCTGGACAAGTCACTGAAACCTCTCCAGGCCTCAGTTTCCCCATCTGTAAATGGAGACTCCAGAGAGAACAAATGAGATTTTTCTCTGAATCTCTTCATTCATCAAACAGCAACTGAGCCCCTTCCAGGTGCTGTTTTAAGGCCCAGAGACGGAGGTGGGTTTGCTGGGATTGTGCTAGAACACATAGCAGCAGGCCGGAGGCCTAACCGGGCCAGCAAGTGGGTTTACTGAGTGCTTACTGTATGCAAAGCTCTTACATTGCTTATGCATATTATTTCATTTAACCCTTGAAATACCTCCAAGAGGTGGGTATTCTTTTCCCCACTTTACAGGTGAAGAAACTAAGGCCCATCATCAACACAGTTCAGGATAAGCCCAGGTCTGAAACCCAGGTCCGAAGCTCTGTGCCCTCTGGAATTGGGAGAAGATTCACATAGTGGGGAAAAAGAAAATTAAATAATGAAATAAAAAACAAACAAAAATAGTCTGGGGCTCTGCATGCCCTGAAATTGGAGTCAAAGATGTAAGAATATTTATTTGGGAAAGGAGACCCCCATTAGATTCCACAGATTCCCAAAGCGGTCTTATGGCCTCACGAGGCATCAGAGTAGGGCTACCTTCTTATTGTACACCCTTTAGCACTGTTCAGAATTTGCTTTCTTTATTTTTACCACGTGCATGACTTAATTTGCCAAAAGGAAAACACTGAGAACCCTTTCTGAAGAGTGGGGAGAAGCAAGCAGAGGCTCTCTTCAAAG
This sequence comes from Loxodonta africana, assembly GCF_030014295.1. NCBI lineage: Eukaryota > Metazoa > Chordata > Mammalia > Proboscidea > Elephantidae > Loxodonta > Loxodonta africana. The sequence goes on from NC_087362.1 coordinate 66,950,366, forward strand.
GCACATAGCAGAGTGTCTCTTTGAGAAAAGCGATTTGGAGGGACAGGACCTGAACTCAACACCCTCTGCAGCTGGGTGACCCCTGGCCAAGCAGCTAGCCTCTCAGAGCCTCATTCACTCAGCAAATGTTCACTGAGCATCTACCATGTGCCAAGCAGCGCAGGAGTCCCTGCAGACACACTGGTGAGCTGCACAGGGCCTGGCCCATGGGGTCTGCAGTCTGGCCTCAGTTTTCCCAGAGTAATAACATTGACCTGGGCGAATAGCAGATGTGGAGGGTACTGCTGTCAAGTCAATCCCAACCCATAGTGACCCCAAGTGTTACAGAGTAGAACCAAGCTCCAAAGGGTTTTCTTGGCTGCCAGTTTTGTGGAGGCAGACTGCCAGGCCTTTCTTCCGCAGTGCCGCTGGGTAGACTCAAACTGCCAACCTCTAGGTTAACGACTGAGCACAAGCAATTTGCGCCACCCAAGACCCTCGCGAACCATCAAGCCCCGGGGCAAATACTGGCTGTTCCTTCTGGAGAAGAGATAGTCCCCTCAGGCTGCTAAATCCAGCCTTGACTGTGTGTTTTTGCCTCCCAGAGCCCCAGACCAGAGCCAAGGGGGTGAGTTCTCACCCAAGATGCCCTGAAGCAGTTGCCATGCAGGGCCTCCAGTGTTAAAAAGGCTAAGACAGCCCCAATTTGTGACACCAGGAAAAGGCGCTCTGACCCGCCTACCTAAAAGAAACCCCACAATCTTTTTCATCAGTGACTGCCATGATGGCCAGCCAGCCCGCTCTCCCTCCAAGCGTGATCAAAACCATGCCTCCAAGAAGGGGGCGATGGAAAGGCTCCCAGGAGGGTTTAACCAGCATTCCCTGGGGAGGAGAGCTTTCTTTCCACCACTACCTGCCGCAAATAACTCCTTCAGCCACCCCTCGAGGTGGGGTTTAGTACGAAGCCCTGCACTGCTGTACTGCTCCACAGCTCTGTTGCCCAACGCGTTAGCCACCAGTTTCATGAGGCGATTTAACTTTACATTCAAACTCCTTAAAACAAAATAAAATTTAAAATCCAGTTTCTCAGTTGCACTAACCTGATTTCAAGTGCTCAATATCCACAGGTGGCTAAGGGTTACTATATCGGATAGTGGATCATCACCGGAAGTTCTATCAGACAACGCTGCTCTAGAGGGCCTTTGAACATCCCCTTCTTCCTTCTGGCTATAAAAGGAGGGTCCTGGCAGCCCTTTAAAGACAACCCAGGTATCAATAATTGACGGGAAAGTTCTAAATCTACTTTCTGGTTGAAGTAGCCACAGCCATGGGGAAATGGGAAGAGGGAGACAGAAACACTCACTGAGAGCTTGTCATGGGCCAAGAGTCGTGCTGGGCTTCTCCACAGGGCTGCTTATCGAATCCCCAAAATTCCGTATGTGGGGACTGCCATCCCCACCTCAGCCCATCCTTCTCCTACATCCTTCCCGCCACCTGCTTTTGTACACGGTCCAGCCAGCAGTCCCCACCCAGTAGCAGAGAGATTCTGATTCAGAAGGCGGAGATGAGACCTAAAGAGTTCCCAGGCGCTACAAGTGGTTAAGTGCTGGACTTCTGACCAAAAGACTGGTGATTCAAACCCACCCAGGGGCATCTTGAAGTAAGTCCTGGCGATCTGCTTCCAAAAGGTTCCGGCCTTGAAAGCCCTATGGAGTGCGGTTCTACTCTGCACACATGGGGTCGCCACGAGTCAGAATAGACTCAACAGCAGCTAACAGCAAAGATGGGACCCAAGGACTCTGCATTTTAATAAACACCCAGGAGGTTCAGATGTAAGTGGTCCTCCGGGCACACCCTGAATCCTTCCCAGCCCCACACTCCCCCACCAGGTACTGTTTTCTGTCTCCACCTCTTACTGGAAAGCTTCTCCAAAGAGTTGCCTATGCATGAACTCTCCCTTAAAATATACTGGCTTTTTCAACTCTTCAGACAGGGCTTGGACTAGACTATAAGACAGAAAATGATGCTGGTGAGGAATGAGCTTCTTGGTTCAAGTAGACACATGAGACTATGTGGGCAGCTCCTGTCTGGAGGGGAGATGAGAAGGCAGAGGGGGACAAGAAGGAGCTGACTGAATGGACATGGGGAATACAGGGTGGAGAGGAGGGGTGTGCTGTCTCATCACGGGGAGAGCAGCTAGGAGTACATTAAAAAAAAAAAAAAAAAAAGCCAAACCCATTGCCGTGGAGTCAATTCTGACTCATAGTGACCCTATAGGACAGAGTAGAACTGCCCTATAGAGTTTCCAAGGAGTGCCTGGTGGATTTGAATTGCCAACCTTTTGGTTAACAGCCGTAGCACTTAACCACTACGCCACCAGGGTTTCCAGGAGTGCATAGCAAGGTGTATATAAATTTTTGTATGAGAGACTAACTTAATTTGTAAGCTTTCACTTAAAGCACAATAAAAAAATACATCTATATGTTGGCTTTTTGAAAAATATAAAAGTAGCACATGCTTATTGGGGAAAAAAAAAGCCAAACAATATAAAAAATAGAAATGAATAAAGTAAAAAATGAAATTGTCTCCCTCCTCATCCCCCTCCTCCACCACTCTACAAAAAGCAAAAACAAAAACCTGTTGCCATTGAGTTGATTTCGACTCATAGTGACCCTAGAGGACAGAGTAGAACTGCCCCATAGGGTTTCCAAGGAGCGGCTGGTGGATTTGAGCTGCTGACCTTTTGGTTAGCAGCCGAGCTCTTAATCACTGTGCTCTCAGTAAAACAGCCTTTGATACTGTATCCTTCTAGATCTTTCTCTGTGCACCTACAAATACATGCAGACATAGCTCCAAATAGACTTTGGTATATTGCACAAAACAGGATCACGTTGTACTTATGTTTTGCACTTGCCTTTGTCAGTCAACAGTATTTCGGGGCCTCCTCTCTGTTGGCACGCACAGGCCTCCCTCAGCCTGGTCTGATCAGCTGCAGAGTGACCCACGAAATGGCCATACCACTGTTCATGAACCCGTCCCCTAGTGAAGGACATCAGAGTTGTCACACATTTTTCATTCTTAAAAATAATGCAGTCATGAACATTCTTGTAAGTATGTGGTTCTGCTCAGGTGCAAAGTACTTCCTAGCCTCTTCATGACCTTCATGGAGCCCTGGTGGCGTAGTGGTTGAGGGCTATGGCTGCTAGCCAAAAGGTCAGTAGTTCGAATCTACCAGCTGTCCCTTGGTAACTCTACAAGGCAGTTCTACTCTGTCTTGTAGGGTCATGCTGAGTTGGAATCGACTTGATGGCAATGAGCAAAGGGTCCTGACCCTCTGTTATCACTCCACTAAGGCAGCTCCTGCCAAACTCAACTATGACCACCAGGATCCTAATCCAATGGACATCTTTCAGTTCTTTTTCTACTCAGCCTTTCAGTAACATTCTCACCGAGAGACCACACCCCTCTTGCTAACTGCTCTGACTGCCGCAATGAGTCCTGTCTCCCAGTATTTACACCCTTGTGCACTCCCTTCCCCTAAATCTGGGCTGGACCTGTGACTTGCTTTAACTAAGAGAATGTGCTTCTGCTAATTCCAGGCCTAAGTCTTAACAAGGCCTGGCAGTTTCCACTTTTACACTCTGGGGGAAGCCAGCCAACATGTAAGAAATCTGATTACCCCGAGACCACCAAGCCATGAGGAAGCTCAAACTAACCATGTGGGGAGGCCACACGGAAGAGAACTGAGGCCCCAGGCATATGGCCCAACTGGAGCTGTTACAGTCACCCCTGGCTGTTTGAGCTACCCCAACTATATTAATGCAGCATAGACAAGCTGCCCTCACCGAGCCCTGCCCAGAATCTCAAGCAAATAATAAAATGGCTAAATCGCTGAGTTTGGGAGTAATATGTTATGCAGCAATAGATAACTAAAAACCAACAAAAAAAGAAAACTCGCTGCCATCGAGTCAATTCGACTAAGTGACCCTATAGGACAGAGTAGAACTGTCCCAGAGGGTTTCCAAGGAGCGGTTGGTGGATTCGAACCACAACCATTTTGGTTAGCAGCCAAGCTCTTAACCACTGTACCACCAGGGCTCCACAGATAACCAATGCATTCTCCTTTTCAGCAGCACGTTTCTGAGAGAAGGAAGCAAAAGCCAAGACAGGTCACCATAGCTACCCAGTGGCTAAACCAGGGCCACCCTCAGGGGTCAGAATTCCTAGCACAGTGCTTTGCCCAGACCCCAAAGATTCTGCCATGTCTTCCTCCCAGGATGCAGCTGTTACTGTTCACTCTCAGATACCGGCTTCTCAGACAAGAGGTCACAGGGCCCTCAAAGGACTTCGCATTTCTTTCGTCCCCTAAGCAAAGGGAGTGGGTGAGCAAGAAAGCAACCCTGGTAGTCCTGGGAGTATACGCCCCAGACAATTGTCAACAAACCAAAAGGTCACGAGGCCAAGAAAGAAAACAGAGGTGCAGAAAGGTTAGGGAACTTGCCCCAGGTCACGCAGCTAGTGAGAGGCAGACCTAGGGCTTGAAACCAGGCATTGAGGCATAGAGCCTGCACCTGATGAAATAAACATCAGTGTTTTTCTAACATGTTGATGACTCACAATAGAATTACATTTTGTGAGGGGTCTCTGTATACACAGGTTTAGATCTACGTGTCTGTGTGTGCATGTATTTTAACTAAAACAAAAAGTTACATGAACAATATTTTAATACCCTCACCAAAATCTCTCATATTTTTATTCCTATTTCATTTTTTTCTAATGCTGATCACTAAATTGATCTCATGAGCTACAAATGGTTTGTAACATACAGTTAAAAAAGAGCTTGTCTATACTGATTTAACAGCTCTGGCGGCGCAATGGCTAAGAGCTTGGCTGCCAACCAAAAGGCCGGGAGTTTGAATCTACCAGCCGCTTCTCAGAAACCCTACGGGGCAGTTCTACTCTGTCCTATAGGGTCTCTATGAGCCGGAATCAACTCAACCACAATGGGTTCGGTTTTTTTATATGTATATACTGCTTTAAGATGGCTCTAGAGTCAGACTGATCTGAATTTGAATCCTGTTCCATCACTTCCAAGTCAAGTGACTTTGAGTAAGGAGGTACACTCCTTTAAAGCCTCAGTTTCTCCATCAATAAAATGGGGGTAAAAATAGTACCTGCTTCATCAAGGCGTTGTGAGAACTGAGTGGTGTAACACACAGAGAGCTCTTGGCCCAGATTTGAAACTCGGTCAACAGTAACTACATTGTTATGAAGGAGCACTGGTGGCCCAACTGCTAAGCGTTCGGCTGCTAACCCAAAGATTGGCGGTTCGAACTCACCCAGTAGCTCCATGAGAGAAAGACCTGGTGATCTGCTCCCACAAAAATCACAGCCTAGAAAACCCCATGGGACAGTTCTGCTCTGTCTCCTGGAGTTGCTATGAGTCGAAAATACAATGTTGTTACCTGCCCCTCCTCCGACTGCCGCACTCACGGTTCAGTGTGAGGCTCAGCACACAGTGCACACTTTGTAGACAAAATGAGCATACAGGCGAGAGAGGGGGCCCCAGCCAAGGGCTGGGCAAGCCAGCGTGCTCCTTCAGACTCTCCAGGGCAGGAGAGAGAGGAGGAAGGCTCCAGCGCCCACTGAAAAAGCAACTTTGTTCCTGGTTCTGTAGTTTTCTTCATTCATCTTTTTCGCTTTCGAAATCAGTCTAAATAATCTGGGAGAAGACGGGTAAACCAATGGAGTCAAGGTCTAAGACTGTCCCACAACAAGGATCCCTCTGGAAGCCAGGCTCGGAGTGGGTGTGACACCCCCAAACTAGCACCCCCAAACCCACTCAGTGGAGCCACCACAAGCCAAGGCCTCTCTGCCAGGTGCCTGCCAGCCCGCGCAGCCCTCTGAAGTTGGAAAAACATCTTTGGCCAAGTCCATTTGAAAGGCTGTGGCCTTCCCCGGGGCTCACCTGTGGCCTCAGGATGGACAAGCCCATCTTGCAAACAGGTCTCTTTATATTCTGCCCACCCTCTCCAGGGACCCAGCTCTGTGCTCAAGGCCGGGCCAGGGGGCGGGAAGCAGGCAGCAAGCCAATCAGCTCCAGGAGGACATGTTTTTGTGCTTGAGAGGTCCTGCCACTACCCCAGCCCACAGAGAGGCGAGGACCCAGTTCACAGACCTCAACGACACTTCATGGAAGGAGGTGGGCCGTGGACAGGCAAGGGCTGCACGCCCCCCACCACACACATACACAGGCACCCCGTCTCTCTGCTGAGCACAGATCTCTGACCTAACAGCTCAGAGACTGGAGTCTGGTCTCCAGTCAGACGCCCACAGTGGGTTGAAGACTTCCTCTATGCCCCCATCGTTCCTTCCGGCCTTTCCACTTCCCGTAGCCTTTGCCTGGGATGCTTTACCAGACCTTCCATCACCTGGCTACCTCCTATTTATCCTTTGGGTCTCAGCAACTTAAACATCACTCCCCAATCTGAATAGAAGCTCCCCCGCAAACTCCCTCACCAAACCGCGTTTTTACCTTCATCCCACTTACCACACGATAAAAATTTTAAAAAAAAAAATAAATTAAATGATAGAGGTAGCCAAATGATCACTGGCAAACTACACCAGAAAGCAGCGAAAGGAGACACACCTGCTTTATCCTCCTGGATGTGCCACCCTTAGACCTACCCTAGGAGGTGGGAACTATCTACCCATTTCACAGATGTGGAGACTGAGCATCAGACATGAGCCGCCACTTGGCTCAAGGCCACCCAGCTGGAGAGAAGTGGAGCTGGGACTTAGAACCCAGAAGTCTGATTCTGAAGCTCTAACCACACCTCTGGCACCAACTGTATGCATATGCTGGTCCTCAGTATAAAGTGGTACAACAAGATAAGTGCTCAGCTGCAAACCAAAAGGTTGGCATTTAGAACCCAGCCAGGGGGCTCCTCCGGAGAAAGAGCTGGTGGTCTGCTCCCATAAAGATTATAGCCTAGAAAACCCTATGGGTGGCTATGAGTTGAAAATCAACTCAAAGGCACCCGACAACAGTTTAAAGTGGCCCAAACCACATCTTTACTGTGCTTACACCGCCTTCCCCTCCCATACCGTTCTCCAGTCAACCAAAACACAGTGCCCTTACTTCCCGGCACCAGGCCTTTGCTCAGACTGCACCCTCTGCCTCAAGTGCAGCCTTACCCACCTCTCCCCGGCCAGGCGAATGCTGAGCTTTGCTCCTCATCTATGCAATAAAAACCAAAACTCACTGCCATTGAGTCGATTCCGACTCATAGCAACCGCAAGGTTCCACAGCAGACTGTATGTACCGCGCTGGGCACAATGCTCAGCACATACAATGCTCACTTGTATGTACTATACTGTGGAGTCCCTGAGTGGTGCAAATAGTGACACACTTAGCTACCAACCAAGAGGCCGGTGGTTCAAATCCACTCAGGGGTGCCTCCGAAGAAAGGTCTGGCGATCTGCTTCCAAAAGGTCACAGTCAGGAAAACCCTAAGTCACACAGTTCTACTGTGACACACACGTAGTCGCCATGAGTTGGGATCGTCTGGACAGCAACTGGTTGATTGGTTAGTTATGTATTATCACTAACACACCGATACCCCTCCCCCAAATTGTACAGGTGTAGATCAGCAACACCGCGTGGTGCAACGGTTAATCGGTTCGAACAACCCAGACGCTCCACGGGAGAAAAGACCTGGCAACCTGCTCTCGTAAAGACTGCAGCCTAGAACACCCTCTGGGGCAGTTCTACTCTGTCACATGGGGTCGCTATGAGTCAAAAATCAACTCGACAGCACCCAACAACGAATCGACAATCACAAGCCGGGGACTACAGGCCAAATGCAGCACGCTAAAGTGTTGTCCTTGGTCTACTCAAATTGGTTGACAATAGTTTTTAAATTGGAAAGATTGCACATAAAAATCCACATTGCTGGATTCTGTTAAAGACCAGAAGATGTGGCAACACCAGAGCCATACTCTCGTGTGGCAACTGTTGGCTGGGGTGGAGTGGCACGGTCCCCTTGAGACAGGATGTCTCTGCTCTCCAGGACACCACAGTCTTCACCCCTCCCAACTGTCTCCCACCCGGTCTGCTGCATTCACTTCTATGACCTCTCTGGCCCCTGCAGGTCCCTAGATTTCTTACCCTCATCTCAGTCTTCCCATCCTTTCAAGTCCTGCTCACATGCCATCTCCTTCAAAAAGTCCTTCCCAGATCTCCAGACTCCTGTGCCTCTATTACGGGTTCAGAACTTGAATAACTTTTATAGAGCACCTACTATGTGCCAGGCAGGTATAATACTGTACAATCTGAGTCCTCATAACCACCTATAGTGGTTTACAGATGGGAAAACCTTAGGCATGGAGTTGATTATTCTACTGCCTCTTTCCCCACCCATTCTCCGCCCTTCTCTGTCCTGTTCTGTGCCCCAATTCACTGAGTTTTCTTTTCCTCTGGACTCTGGATTCAGCCAATGGGAGGCACCAGCAGAAAACTGGAGGCTATCATCATAGAGGGATTGATCTCAGCTACTAACCAAAAGGTTGGCAGTTGGAATCCACCAGCTGCTCCTTGGAAACCCTACGTGGCAGTTCTACTTTGTCCTATAGGGTCACTATGAGTCAGAACTGACTCAGTGGCAATGGGTTTGGCTATTGGTTTGGTTTCTGCCCTGCCAGCAGGGATCCAGTAACATTTCCTCCCCTGACCCTTCTGCCCCAGGGGTGGTAACAATGTGCCACCGTGGCTAGTCTCTGGGTACCTCAACATCCCGTGAGGGTTCTGGTTACCCTGCCCTGCCCACACCTCTGGAAACCGTCCTTTCATTGCAGCCTCTTCATTGAAGCTACCTGGAGTGCATCTGCTTCCTGCCAGGCCCCTGACTGAGATGAGTCCAGCACCGTGCCCAAGATCCCATAGTTATAAAATGGTGATAGCAGGATTTGAACGCAGGACATCTGGCTCTTTAACCACCATCTGGTACAGTCTTACCTTCTATTTTACTTCTCCTGGTCCCTCGCCCACCTTTGGTCTCCTTAAGGGTCCCCTGGATGACTCCCAAGAACCAAGCACTGTGCCTGGCCCAGAGAAGACATTGCAGATTCCCTTTCTGAGCCCACAGAACACAATTACCTGAATTCACTTTTTCCTGCAAGTATTTTTATAACAAAAAGCCTGTCTTCACACTCCTCCTTCCTTGCCCCACATGAGACTCCACAAGACCAGGGAGTACACCTCCGTCCTGCTGGCCCCTCACATAGGGCCTGACAGTTGTCAGCCCTCTGGACAAGACCAAGCCTCATGACAAGGCTGAGAAGCCCGCCAGGCCCACGCAGTGATCCTTTTCCAGCAGCCAGAGGTTACAAACAAACCTCAATCAGCAGTTCAGACGACCCGCAGGGCTTTCTCACATGCTGCTGGTCCTTCTGCCCAGACACTCATATTTCCATTATATTTCCCCTCCTTGCTCTGCTCACCACCACCCTCCTCTCCCCCATATGTCCTTGGGGCCTCAGCTTAAACTCCATTTCCCCTGAGACCACTCTGACTCTAGACCAGTTGGCACCACGTGCTGTAAACTCTCAGGGCCCCCAAAACATCCTCCAACATTCCCTTCACATGATCTTCATTTCTCAGTATCTGTTTTCCCAAACTACGAGTCAATCTACTTATGAATATTGGTGAAAAGTCCAAAATAAAATATTAGCAAGCCAAGTCCAGCAGCATTTTAAAAAGGTAATCTATCACAACAAAGGAATACTTAGTTCAGTAGTGCAGAGAAAGGTGAACACCAGGAAATCTAGCCATGTAAATCGTACGTGGAAATCATATATTAGCAAAGACCGATCGGCTCAATTGATACCCCAACAACATTTGATAAAATTTAATAACTACTCCTGATTTTAAAAATACTAACAAGTTAGGAGTCGAGGAAAGTTTTCTTACCTAAACAAACATCACACCTAATGGTTACTAAACAGTATACAAGAGATTCTAACCAATGCAATAAGATAAGAAAAATAAATGAGAGGCAATTCATACTCCTCCCACTAAGCTCTAACTTCTGTGAGGCAGGACCTCTGTCCTAGCCCTTATCATTTCCACAATACCCTATGCAAAAGGCTTGGCATATAGCGGGCTCTCAAATATTTGTGGAATGGATAACACCCAGGTTAGGTCTGAGCCCCTTTATATGCTCTCAAATCACCCAGTACTCCTTCGAAGCACATATCACAACTGAAATTGTAAAACTGGATTGTAAAAATACTTATCTTTTCTGACTAGACTGTAAACTCCATGAGAACAAAGCCTGTGCCCTGTTCACAGAGCAAACGCACGCCTGGCCTTAAGGAGATACTATATGTGGCGATGGCACTGGGTATATGTGGTGACAGAAATGCATGAAAGACTTAAATAGAATGCAGTCAACAGAAGGCTGCTTAATTATAATGAATAATTTCATCCTACCGCTCTGCTGGAAAAACCGAGGTGAGAAGGAGAGCCCTCAGCTGCTGCCATACCACTTTGAAGTCTACCCAGTACCCCTGGCTGCCCTAGAAGGTGTCAGCCACACGGACGGCCAAGCACATACGCCACCGCCTGTGTGGCTCAACAAGAGGAATGAAGCCCAGACCAATTCCTCAGAGCCCTATAAAAAAAACACACCCAGGGCACACCTCGGTGGGCCGAGCGTGCCAGCCAGGCGTGTGCGTGTGCCTTTCTGAGGAGGATGACATCAGTGGAAGCAGAGCCCAGTGACTGGTACCCACATGGATAAACAGCCCCCTCTGCTTTCCTGCGAAGTTATCAAAGAATTACTTATGTCTCTGGAAGTGCTTGTTTGGAAAAGGCTCTCTACCCCACCTGGGCTTGGCTGGAGCAGCAGGCGTCACCAGGCCTGCCCTTTGGGGAGTGAAGAGGCTTTTCCTCCAGCCCCTGAAGGATCTCAGCCATTCTTCAAGCGGAGAGTCTGAAGCTGACCATAAAGAAGCAGGCAGCTTCCCAGGATAAACGAGCAGGGTGACATCAAAGACCTCCCTCCAGATTAAACAACTGAGGCCTTCAGCTCTCTGGAGTTCCTTCCAGGATATTCTGGGCTCCTGCCTCAGTTCTCCCTCAGATGGAATGGCAGATATTTTGTTTGTGAGACTCTGAATTTTTTCCTTCCCGGGAGGGGGGGGAGGGGGAGAGAGAGAGAGGAACAGAAAGAATGTCTGTGAGACACGAGAGCCACAAAAAGAACATGTGTGAGTGAGGGAGAGAGAGAAGTTGGGGAGGCAGCCGGAAGTGCCTGCTCTGGAATCCAACCAGCGACCTAAAAATTCCAGAAGTTTCTAAACTGGAGCACGTTGGGAACCCACAGCCAGGGATCCAGGTGCAACAAGAAGAACACTGGAGCTGGGAGGATTCTGGGCTACCTGACTCACCAGTGCCTCAGAGCTCCTGTGTGGACCACTGCCCTAGCCCCCTGACCAGAGGGTCACTTCATACTCACCTTTCTCAGACAAATCTGGTAAACAAAGGTAAACGACCCTCTCCCCTGAGGCATAGGCTCACAGCAGCTCTGGGGCAGGATGGGTCCTCTCTGGGATTGGCGAGTCACTGGCTCTAGTTCCCCAGCCCTTGGTGCCTCCCTCTGCCCTTGAGCAGCCAGTTCATCCCTCCTGCCCCCAACACTGCACAACGGCTGGTTTCCTGGCCCTACAGCAACCCTTCTCTTCCCAGAGGCAGCGAGGCCACCAACCCATTCAGACTGCTAGGATAGTGCCCCGAATCCCTGAATATGACTCTCCGCATTCATCAGCTCTCAGGAGCATGCTCACCAGTCAGGCAGCACACTGAACACCCACCCTGCTCCAAACACCTGCTCAGAGAGACAGGTAGCTCAAACGTGCCAAGAGCAGCTGATGGGAAGGACTTTTCAGAAAGACTGAGAACCAGGGAAGACTGCCACATTCCAAGTCTCCACCTCACCTGTGCCCACATGGCCGCACAGCCACTTGGAGCCCACAGTCCCTTCTCGACCACCTGGCCCGGGTTCCACACACAGGCCTCCCGGCAAACCCCAGTCACCACCAATGTTCCGCGAACAAGAACAAGCCTGGAGCCTCACGCAGCTTTCCCTGCAAAATGCCATTCCCTCTTCCCACACTTTCTTCCTCAGTGTCCTTCGGGTCTTTGCTTCAAAACCACCTCTTCCTGCGCATTGCTTTTCCAGCACATCCTGCCTGCTGCCTTCAGGGTGCTTCTCACAAAGGTTGTTGTTATTAGTTGTCGTCGAGTCAATTCCAGCTTACAGCAACCCCATGTGTGCAGAGTAGAACTGCTCAGTAGGGATTTCAAGAGTGTGACCTTTCAGAAGCACATCGCTAGGCCTGTCTTCCAAGATGCCTGTGGGTGAGTTCAAACCACCAACCCTTAGGCTTAACAGTTTGTGCCATCCATTGTCTATTAATGGGCCTGTTCATTTGCTTCATCTTTGTCTCCTTTATTAGACTGGAAGCTACCAGAAGTCAGGGACCACGTCTCTTTTATTCTCTACCACATCCCCAGTGCCTAACACAGTTAGGGAGCTAGTAATTAATAGTGACTGAAGAAAAATGCCTACTTCTACTTGGGACAGTGGGATCTTGAGGAAGAGGGAATTTACAAGCAGGAATAAAAGGAGAAAAGCTGGCTGGGGGAGAGGATGTGGGGGAAGGGGCAGGAACGGTGGCCTCATCTATCTTCTACTCTGATTCATTCATTCAGCAAATACATCATGAGGTCTACCATGTGCCCCAGGGATACCACAGTGAAGACGGTTCACTCAGGAAATGACTCTTTTATTGCTCAATGGCCCAGCCTTGATGTTTTAAATGCTCAGGGACAATCTGGTCCCTCGGTGGTGGTTGAGGTTCCTGGTACAAAGAGCTTCTTAAAGGAAGACCACTCTCTCTCTGTCTACCTTGTCTCCTCATTCCTGACATCCTCACCAGGTGAGGGAATAAAAAGGCCCCCAAGTTCTATGACGCTGTGGAACACAGGGCCATTGCCTCCTGGTTTAGCATCTCCCTGGGCTTATGACATCCTCATGAAATGTGACAGTAGCGGAGCTATCCCTGAAATCTAGGGAAGAGAACATGCATGCGGGCCTGACTCAGGGGGAACCAGCCTCCTTCTCAAAGAAGAAAAGCTTCAGAGGGCAGGCAAGACACTTCTAGAAGCCTCTGCCAGAGACCACATCACAGAAAGGAATTAAAGTACTCAGAACACGACAATTTTGCCCACCACCCACCATCCTAGGGAACCGGGCCTATGAAAGCCAGAAGTCTCACCTGGCATTTTGCCCAGCTCCAGCTTTCCCCATCTCTCCTTCCCATTCCCCAGGGATAAAGAACACTCCAAGGTGGGGCTGTGAGGCTGGCCAGGGTGCCCGTGGGCAGAAAAGACACTCCATGGAGAACTCCAGGCTGCCAGCGAGCAGGGGCCTGAATACCTCGACCCCAGGTCCTCTACCAGCCTCAAAGCAAATCATCTTTTAATTCTAAAACACCAAATATTTAATTTATGCTTTACCTCAAATGTCAAGTCCACCTCCCGGCACATAGCTTTGAAACCACGTAAGGAGGTCTAACACTTTCCATATGGTGAAGACATGGGGCCTTTTAATTGTGCCAACCGGTATCATTCAAGGGTAATTCCCCTGGAATCCGGCACTCGGGTAGCAGCTGGGCCAGCTTCCAATCTCATCACCCAGCACGCTCAGTCCACGCGGGCTCCAACCGGGCCTGCACCTTTCTAATCTCTCCCAAATATCAAAACGCGCTGGGTGCCCCCTAATCAAATTACCAAACCGCCTGGCAGCCGCCTTTGATCCAGAGGCAGGCTTGCCTGGCTGTGGCTTCCAGCTTATTTCTTCATGCAGCTCTGCTATAAAAGAACAAAAGGGCCAAGCTGGGGGGCGGGGAGGGGACTGTTTTCAATATGGTTGTACACATGCCACGTGAGTGTGCACACAGGCACCCAGGTTTCTGTCTCTCCAAGTGTTTTCCTGTCCAACATCTGTGTCCACTATGCGACTCAATCCATTAGGCTTTTTTGTTTTGCCCATTGTGTTTTCTATATCCAGCACTTCCACCTGGTTTTCCTATGTAACTGCCTGTGGTATTTCATGTGCGCAAGGTACCCCTGTATCTCGCTGATATTATTAGGCTTGTTTTAATTTCTAATTCTGTTTAGCGTGAATTGTTTTCTGGCATATAAACTGTTCAGTTTATTGCCTTTCATATCACTGCTGTTGTCATTACAAAAAAACAACCTATTGCCCTCAAGTCGATTCCGACTCATAGCGGCCCTAGGGGACAGAGTAGAACTGCCCCATAGGGTTTCCAAGGAGTGCCTGGTGGATTCGAACTGCTGACCTTTTGGTTAGCAGCTGAACTCAACCACTATGCCACCAGGGTTTCTGTTGTTGTTAGTTGGCATCAAGTCAATTTCAACTCATAGCGATCCCATGTGACACACTGGAACTGCCTCATAGAGTTCTAGGCTGAAATCTTTATGGGAGCAGATAGATCACCAGGTCTTTCTCCCATGGAGCAGCTGGGTGGGTTCAAACCGCCAACCTTTCAGTTAGCAGCCGAACACTTTACCAGGGCTCCTCTGTCTTTCGAAGTACTCACATTTCTCATTATTTTTCTCCTGGGGGCTCATATTCCCTTGGAGCGCACGTGTGCACGTGGAAAGAGTAGCAGCTCAAGCCTTAGCCTGAGCTCTAACTCTCCCTGCTTAGAGCCTTCCTTCCCACTGTCACCCTACCAGCCTTTCAGTGAACCTTCCAGCACCACTCTTCCCAGGTTCTGTTCTTTTTGAAGAGTTATCTGGCATAACCCTGCCAGGGATGAGAATATTACTGCACCCATTTTACAGATGAGGTAACTGAGGCATGCAAAGGTAAAATGCTATAGGAAGTGACACAGCTGTTGTGGCAGAGCCTGACCTCACTTATTTTTGCATGCAGGAGGGCAGGTTTCGTTTACGGCCTGCATGCTGACCACTTACCAAGGTCTCCAGACCCCATCAGGGAGGAAGAAGGCAAGCAGGGGCTCCTCCCAATTCTACCTGCCCCACAGCCAGCTCACCCCAAAGTGCTCGCAGCTGGTCCACATGCCACTTCTAGGGAATTACTGACACGAGGCTTTGCCACACATGATTTCCTTTTTTCCTGGAAAGTGCTCCAAAGAGGAGAAAAATAGTCCATACCAGCTGGCTGGCAACTTTAGAGGGTTATGGGGAGGATTAAGATCATGTACGAAATGTGCACACACAGGCAGTTAATAAATAGCAGTCGGAATCAATTTGACAGCAACGGGTTTGTTTGGTTTTCGTTTTTTGTTTTAATCACTACAATTGGTGGTTCAGTGGTAGAATGCTTGCCTTTCATGCAGGAGACCTGGGTTTGATTCCTGCCCAATGTACCTCATTCACGGCCACCACCCATCTGTCAGTGGAGGCTTGGGCGTTGCCATGATGTCGAACAGGTTTCAGAGGCACTTCCAGACTAAGACAGACTAGGAAGAAAGGCCTGGCTATCTACTACCGAAAATCAGCCAGTAAAAACCCTGTGGACCACAACAGTCCCATCTGCAACCAATCACGGGGATGTCGCAGGATCAGGCAGTGTTTCATTTTGTTGTCTGTGGGGTCACCATGAGTCGGGCCCAACCCGATGGCAGCTAACAACAACAACAACAATCAGTGCAACAATAGTAATGCAAGTTGGATGTGCCACTAAACTATCCCCAGCTACTTTGGTGGAAGGCTTGATGAAAAAATGGAGACAGAAGCCATCCGCAAGACAGATGTAGGGCTTGTTGGGGACCTCTGCCAGCCCCTGGAACCCAGCAGACTTTGGAGGCCACACCCTCCTACTTACTGATGATCTAACAGAAGAACCTGCCAGCCACCCTTTCCGTCCTGGTAGGAATCAAGGAAATTAAGCCAGACTGAAGGCTGCCCACTGCTGGCCTGTTCGGTATCTTGGTGTTTCCCAAACACTGGGCACTCTGCTCCCACCTTCACAACTCTGACCACCTCCCACCCTCACAATCCTGCCCACTTCCCACCTTCACCATTCTGACCACCTCCCACCTTCACAATCCTGCCCACCTCCCACCCTCACAATCCTGCCCACCTCCCACCTTCACAATCCTGCCCACCTGGGCTACTGCCTATGTCATATTTTTCTCTGAATTGACTTTAAATTGACTCTCTTTCAGCTTAGCTTTATCCTCAGCAATAATACCCGTGAAATCATGGGTTTGATGTCCTACTTATTTTTTTCTGGCAAAAGAAATACAGAACTATTTAGACTAAAAATACCCCTCCAGGTACCACATAAAATGGCCTTGCAGGTCTCAGCAGTGCTGCAAGGCACCTTGGGAGAGGCCATTGTATTTCAGCTCACCCTGTCCACCCCTCAGAGGGAACCTGGGGCCAGCCTTGCCAACCCCACCTCTGTGAACTCAGTAACTGGGCCATCTTGGGCCAGGGCTGGTGAAAACCCAGGCGTCCGGGTCCCCTCACCAAGGATGCTCTCCAGGAGGCATGGTTTGCCCTCCCCCCCCCCACACACAACATCTTTGATGGCTAGGCCCACGCTCCAACCGCCTAACAAATGTCACGCCCATGGCTCTGAGCCTCACATCTTCAAAAGTGCTTTGAACAAACATTAATGACCACTCAGTGTTTCCCTGAGAGAGGAGGGGAGGTAGGGAGGGGACAGGCAAGCACTATCCTAGTGTCCTCAGCTGGGGGAAACCAGGCAACAAAATTCCGTGACTTCACCAAAGCCACAGACTTAAGCTGAGGGCCCCTGCCCACCCTCCCTCATCCTCCCAATGGCAACTTTTACTGGCTCACGTTCCTCTTGCTGAGAACACTACTATTTAATTAAAAACGAAGGACTTTTGTTTTCCTCTCCTTCCTTCCTCCTCCCTCCCATCCTCCCGGACTGAATGCCAAGGAGACCCACCAAAAACATGCGGGTAACATTTGTTATGGCTTTGAAGATAAAAGTCAATTGAAGTAAGCCCTCGCTCTATTTCAAGTTTCCCCTCCAGCATGGAGCGAGCTGCCTGGCAGTTTAGGAAAGGAAAAAAGAAAAAAAAAAAGAACTGCAAATAAATGTCAGTCTGCAAGAATACTTTGTAAAAATAAACAGGCTGCAAAAAACCCGAAACGTGATTAATGGGAATCCACTCAGTTGACCTCCATCTTGAGCTATAAACGCGTTTGTCCATACAGCTAAATGGGATCATTTTCATTGGGCTTTAAATAAAGTAGAAGAACAACAACAAGAAATGGTGGGGGAGGAGAAGTCTGTAGTTCTGTTTTTAAAGGACCCCCAATGCCACGCCCCCATCCAGGACAGCAGCCCCAGTTCCAACCCAACCAACAGATGGACAGAACTGAGAAGAGAAAGGCCCCACGGATGAGTGGCAGTAGAGAAAGAGATAGAAGCTAATTTCATACACGCACCAGAATCAGCTTTACCCACAGGCCCACCTCCCATTACCGGCCCCTGCAGCTGAGCCCTCTGTCCAAATATATACACACATTTGAAGGCTCCACCCAGCTCCTCCTGAGCTCACAGACAAGACCAAAGAGCTAACCAGACCTGAGACTCAGTCTGTTCTAACCCCCTCGAAGTAAAAATTAAGTGTCACATCAAATAGTTGATTCATCCTTTGATCCTTGGCTTGCTAGAGTTCCACACAGACCACCCTGTACAGAGCTCCAGAGCTCAGAGGACATCTGTGAACACCAGTGCCAGGCCAGGAGCTGGGGCTGGACTTGCTGGCTCCGGGTCACACCTACTCCCCCTCCTTCCCCCAGCCAGAACAACTCAAGGACCCACTGGCCAGACCCACTGAGTGAAGGCTCAGGGGTGAGCCCAGGCCATAGTGGAATGAGGCTCTCTCTCCCCTTGTGAGCCAAGCTAAGGGTTCTACCAGATCCCGGAGCCCCCAGAGTCCTGCCACCTAGATCGCAGTTTGCTCTACTGAAACTCCTGGGCAGGTGGCACTGATGAATGCCACAGGCACCCGGAACACATTCCAGAGGCAGCCACAAGATCCTGGGGCCACCCTTGGGTACCTCCTCTCTCCCTAGCTCATCTCCAAACCCACCTTTGAATGTTGGCCACAGAAATCAAGGTAGAAGTCTGAACAGGCCCCCAAATCCCTCCAGCACCGAGCTTCCTCCATCAGCTGGACCTGCACCAGCCCCTCCCCTAGAGCCAGCCCAGGCCAACCCCGAGGCATGAGGGCACAGGGCCCTGTGAGTGCGGCACGGCAGCCAGCAGCTGAGAAGAGAGTTTTGCTCCCAGAAGCTGTTCCAGAAAGGGTGCTTATAAGTTGGGGTGGGTGGAGATGGAGATCCAGCTCTGAAGCTGGGAGGGTTGGAGGGATGGGGTGGGGTAGGGATCGTACCCGGGTGCCTCTGCCGACAGTGCCCGCTGCTCGCAGCGGTCTGGGTCCCGGGCCGACGCTGGGGCAGCGCTGCCTCCCGATCCACTCTTCGATGCCTTTCCGAGCCCAGGCGGCGCTCACCGCGAAGCTGTCACCTGGGGCGAGGACGACACGCAGCCCCTGAGTCTGGCCCCCGGGCCGAAAGTTACCCGAGAGGGGAGGGAGAGGGTGGGCGCGGCAAAGGAAAGCAAAGACATCGGGGGCCCGGAGGGGGCTGGAAAACTGGGGCAGGATCCGAGAGAAGGACACGCAGGTGATCAAAAGGGGGTTCAGGAAAGCTCCAGGAGCAGGGACCCAGAAAGGAGTGCGGGGGGGGAGGACCCAAGGAGGAGGAGTTTGGGGGTCAGAAGAGCGAGAACAGTGGGCGCCGAGGGAGGGGACCACGGGAGGGGGGAGGGGTTGCGAGTCAGAAGCGCTGGACCTCGGGGACAGGGTCTGAGGGACAGAGAAGGGGGTACGGATGCTGCTTCGGCAGCGGGTTTCTGGGACCGGCGGCCGCAGTTGAGGAGGGGGATGGCCCTGGTAATAAGATCCGGGGGACTGAGCCGTTCCGCCGCCGTCTGCGGTGCGTCCCCAGTCCGTCCCCCGGGTCCGCGCCCAGCGCGCCCCTACCTTCCGGGCTCTCCCTGCGCTTGCACACGGCGGCTGAAGGCACATCGCGCGCGGCGGCGGCGGCGGCGGGAGCCAGAAAGAAAGGAGAGGGAGAGAGTTAGCGATCGCGCTGGCGAGGGAGGCGGGAGCCCGGGAACAGGCGCGCGCGGCGGGGGCACTGACCCGGCTTGGAGTGAAGTTTCCCCATGCTGGGGGCGCGGCGGCCGGGGGCACCCCTAAGCCATGCGCCCGGCCCCCGGGCCCGGCGGCGCGCCTGGTCTCGCTCTCCTCCCGGAGCAGCCCCCGAGCCGAGCGAAGCCCGAGGCAGCACCGAGACGCGTCCTGCCGCCGTAACCGCGGCCCTACTGACGCCGGGGCGCGCCCACCCCCAGCCCGCCGCCGAGACCCGCGCCTCCCCGCGCGCCCATTGGCCGGGCGCGGCGCATCAAAGGCGAGGCGGGCCGCGGAGGGGGCGGGCTCGGGGCGGGGCCGCGGGCAGGGGCGGGGCGCAGCGCAACGCGAGGGTGGTGGGGCCAACACAGCGCCCCCCCGCAGTCTGCTACTTCTGGCCGGGGCCGGGGGGTTGGGGACCCCGGTAGGGAAGCACTGGCCAGGAGGCGTTATTGGGACAGACCCCCCCTTGGGTCTTGCCGAGCCTAGAACATCCCCTGCCAAAAAGTGCTGTGCCTTTCCTCCGCGCTCCATTTCCTGGAAGTCAGCAGGGCAGGACTCCGCTGCCCCAGTGTACAGGTGGGGAACTGAGGCTGGGAAAGGAAACAGGAGCTACTGCGCGCCTACTGCATTGCTGCTTCCCAGCCTTTCCATGATCTGCCTTCTGCAGAAAGTGTTCACTTATTATCCACCCCAGCTCCCACCCCTGCCTTCTCTGGCTGTTCATTTGGAAACCCAGAGGAAGCTCCTCTGGCCCCAATCCATCCTCTCGCCGCGCCTTGGGCCAGTTGTGAGTACAGCCCGCTCCTGGTGACAAGTGTCCAAAATCCCCGAGTTGTCAGCCAATGGCTCAGATCCCCTGGTCCCTGGGCTGTGGGTGCCCGCCTGGGATTGGGGCACGCTGCCAGCTGCGCAGCCCTGAAGGGGGTAGCCGCTGGGTCTTTGATCTTCTTTGGTTTCCGCTCCCCGCTGCAATTCGGCAGACCCAAGGGCTTGTTTGTTTTGTCTGGGGAGGTCTCTGCGGAGGGGAGGGCGACATCAAGGGGCTCCACCCCACCTTTGTGGTTCTCGGACAGAATGCTTGCAATGTCAGGTACACCGTGGGTCTGTTGTCAGGTTCACTTTGGGTCCCTGGACGTGGGAAAAGAAAACTCCGAGCTCAAAGTGGGGGGACCAGCTCTGCCCCTTGAATGAGTGCTCTCTGTGACCCTCCGTCTTATGATCTGTAAAATGGAGGCTCAATTCTGCTCCTTTTGCCTACCCCCAGAGCAGCCCTGTCCAATAGAAATATCATGTGGGACACATATGCCATTGTAAATATTCTAGTAAAAAATAGCCACGTTAAAAAGAAACCAAAACCAAAAACCAAACCCATTGCCGTCGAGTCGATTCCAACGCATAGCGACCTTATAGGACAGAGTAGAACTGCCCCATACAGCTTCCAAGGAACGCCTGGTGGATTTGAACTGCCGACCCTTTGGTTAGTAGCGGTAGCACTTAACCACTACACCACCAGGGTTTCCGTAAAAAGAAACAAGTGATAATAATTTTAATAATATAGTCTATCTAAGCCATAAGTGGGTCTGGGTTTAAGCCAATATGTAAAGAGCCCTGGTGGCACAATGGTTAAAGTGCTAGGCTGCTAACGGACAGGTTAGTGGTTTGAACCCACTGGTGTCTCCATGGAAGAAAGACGTGGCAGTCGGCTTTCATAAAGATTAAAACCCAGTGCCTTGGAAACCCTATGGGGCAGTTCCATTCTGCCTTATAGGGTCACTATAAGTCAGAATCAACTCTATGGCAATGTTTTTGTTTTTTTTTTTTAACCTAATTGATACAAAATACTATAATTTCAACATGGTATTTTATATTCTTTGCACTAAATGTTTGAAATCCGGAGTGTATTTTACACTTGAGCATATGTCAACTAGCCACATTGCATGTGCTTAATGGTCATATGTGGCGAAAAACCAGAACCAAACCCATGGAGGTCCAGTCAATTCCAACTCATGACCACCCCACATGTTCCCGGGTAGAACTTCGTACCATAAGGTTCTCAATAGCTGTAACCTTACAGAAGTAAATTGCCAGGTCTTTCTTCCACAGCACCACTGGGTGGACTCAAACCACCAACCTTTCTGTTAGAAGCCAAAAGCAAACCATTTGCACCACCAAGGAACCTCGTATGTGGCTGTTGTTGTTGTTGTTAGTAGCTGTCCAGTTGATTACAACTCATATTGATGCCATGTGTGCCTGTAGAACTGCTCCATGGGGTTTTCAAGGCGGTGACCTTTCGGAGGCAGATCACCAGGCCTGTGTTCTGAGGCATCTCTGGGTGGCTACTGCCTACTGTATTGGACAGGACAGCTCTGGAGCTTCTATGGGTCCCAAACAGAAATTCGGGATTACAATGCCCTCCAGAGACATAAATCTCTTCATCCAACAGTGTTTTACTTGCATGCTCCAAACTTCCTTCTTTACACATCCTTTTCGATGGAAATCAAGGCTGATGTTATGAGCAGTTGAATTAATGGTGTTAGCAGGGTGGTTTCATTTGAAGAGTGCTGGGACTGCAAATGGAAACCCAGGTGGTATAGTGGTTAAGACCTACGCCTACTAACCAAAAGGTTGGCAGTTCAAATCCACCAGGCGCTCCTTGGAAACTCTATGGGGGCAGTTCTACTCTGTCCTCTAGGGTCGCTATGAGTCGGAATTGACCCAACGGCATCAGGCTTGGTTTTGGTTTAGGTGACAGGCCCTGTTTTAGGAGCTTAAAATACATCAGTGTAAAAAAGAGACAAGGATTCCCATTCTTGTGGAGCTCACGCTCAGTGGAGGGGAGATAGGCAAAAACAACAAATGCAATGAACAGGTAGCTAGTGTGGCAAGTTAGAAGGCAGCACCAGCTAGAGTGGTTCTCTAGAGAGCAGATTTGCCACAGGGGACATTTAGCAATATCTGGAAGCGTCTAGTGGGCAGAGGCCAGGGTTGCTTCTTAATACTCTACAATGCACCAGACCGGCCCCTTGAACAAGGAATTGTTGTCAGGTGTTATCAAGTTGATTCTGACTCATAGTGACCCCACGTGACAGAGTAGAACTGCCTCATAGGGTTTCCTAGGTTGGAATCTTTATGGGAGCAGATCTCCAGGTCTTTTCTCCAACGGAGACTGAATGGGTTTGGACCACCGACCCTTCTATTAGCAGCCCAGTACCTAACCATTGCACCACCAACCCACCAACAGAACCTACTGCCATTGAATCGATTCTGACTCATAGTGACCCTATAGGACAGAGCAGAACTGCCCCATAGTGTTTCCAAGGCTGTAATCTTCATGGGAGCAAACTGCCACATCTTTCTCCCACTGAATGGCTGGTGGGTTCAAACCACTAACCTTAGGGTTCGCAGCCAAGCATTTTAACCACGGTGCCACCAGGGCTCCTGTTTTACCACCAGGGCTCCTTAACAAGGAGTTAGGCAGCCCAAAACGTCAACAGTGCTGAAGCTGAGAAACCCAGAGATGCAGGAAAGTGAAAAGAACAGGCTAATGGGGGTCAGGAGGGGGAGGGAGGTGGAGGTTCAGGAGCCTTCCCACAGAATCCCCTCAAGAGGAAATAGAATTCAGTTGAGGGGGGCTGTTTGTCTTTCTTCCCCCCACCCCCACCTGTGCCAAGGTGCATCTGAATCAAAGCAACACCCTGAGAGTTCTTTCTCAGAGTGCTTAGAAAGTTGGTTACTTCCTTAAACCGGTAGTTGCTTTCTCCTTTTGTGAGAAAAAAAACATCCCCTTTTCCCCTTGGGAATTTCTTTTTACAGTTCAAAAAGAGATAAAAGCAACAACTAAAACACTGCAGTTACCAGTTTGGGTTTTGGAGGAAGTAAGTCCTAAAAGTCCAGCCCAGACACAAAGGCCCCCTCCACCTTTGGCCTGGCCCTTCCCAGCCCTGCAGACGCTTGGGACTTGGCCACTATTGGAATGGTGACCCCCACCTGGCCCTGGCATGAGAAACCTCTGAGCAGGGGCCTCCCCAGAAGCCACCAGCACGCCCTCCACCTGGGGTGGCTACTCGGCCTCCATGGGCTTCCCGCCCCACGACTCGCTGTCTTTCTATGTGTTTTAATAATTTATCTGGCCCATTTCTTGGGCTGTATACTTGCAGTGACACGTCTCTCCCTTTGAAGATTTCCCATCCTTTGGGGGATGAGAATGGGAAATGAAGGCAAGGAGGAGATAAGAGAGAGAGATTATACCAGAAACTGGTTTCATGGGGCTTGAGATTTAGGAAGGCTGGTTTAGGTGAAATCTGTCAGATGTGGAGCTGGGAGACTTAAAGAAAAATCACTCTGGTTGGCTGCCCCCATGCTTGTCCCCAAGTTGAGCCGTCTGATCTGGCTCCTTTCAAATGCCACCCCCTAGAAGAAACCTATCTTCGCCTTCCAACCCAAAGAGCTCTGCCACCCTGAGTGGCCAAGGCTTCTCTCTTTCTCTTTCCCTCTCTCTCTTTCTCTCTGTGCGTGTGCGTCTCTACTTGGCACTTCCTTATTTTTTAATAAAATAAAAAAAAAAAAAAACAATATCTGGAGGCATCTAGCAGGAAGAAGCCAGGGTTGCTGCTTAATATCCTGCAATGTACCAGACGGCCCCCAAAATAAGGAATTATTGTTGTTAGGTGCTGTTGAGTTGATGCCAACTCATAGTGACCCTATAGGATAGAGTAGAACTGCTCCATAGGGTTTCCAAGGAGCAGCTGGTAGATTTGAACGGCCAACCTTTTGGTTACCAGCCAACCTCTTAACCACTGTGCTGCCAAGGCTCCTATTTTCTTAATAGTGGAGCTAAATTTCCCTTCTAGACTCTTTGAGGCCAGGGGTCTTGCCTAACACAACTCTGCATGCAGTCCCAAACCCAGCACTGCCCATAGTAGGCTCTCTATATGGAATGAGAGTATCCCACCTTGCCTCAACTCAGCCCGGGTGTGCTTTGGTCAATAAGAGGCTCCCAAGAATACCATCTGGGTTATGGTAAAGAAAAAAATTAATTTTAGAGTCTCTGATGGATCCTGGGAGGTCTCTAGAGTTGTATTTCATTGTTACCTGGAGAGTTTGGGCACTGCTGAATGGTCTAGGGAAGTCCCTGGCTGGTGCAAACACATTTGGCTGCTAAGCAAAAGGTTGAAGATTCAAGTCCCCCCCAAGATGCCTCGGAAGAAAGGCCTTGCGATCTACTTTCAAAAAACCAGCCATTGACAACCCCATGGAGCTCAGTTCTACTCTAACATATATTGGGTCGCCATGAGTCAGAGTCAACTCCACAGCCCCTGGTAGCGGTAAGTGGCCTAGGAGCTGGGTTGGGTAAGGACGAGAGAGTGAAATTGCTCTGCATGAGAAATTAACAGGGACGGGAAGAGCAGGGTCTCAAGGGAAACAGTAAGAGAGAGGACGGGGTAAACAAGGGCCTAAGAAGTGACTCATTTAGTAAGATGGGGAGCAGCCCATTAATTTTCAGGACAGTGAGATCGAATACGAAATTGGTGGTTGCCATCCATTTCTCTCTCTATGCTAAACATCATCGCACCACCCCGGACCCTCAGCCAAAGCCTAACCCCATCCCGGGGTCAGTGTCGAAGGACAGAATGAAGGAATCAGCAAAGCAGCTCAACACAGGCCACAGGCATTCTGCCAGGCGGAGATCTCCAGCAGGAAGGAAGGACGGGAGAGAGAGGGAGCAGGAGAAAAGCCAGGCCCCGAGCATCAGCCCTTGCAGATGAGGGGTGGGGGCTGGGCTACCCACAGAACGAGGGATGGGGTCCCCAGCCACTCTATTGGATAGGAAAGGAAAGAGAAGCCAGAAGACAACAGTTGAGTCATCTCTAAGTGATGTTGTTGTTGTTGTTAGGTGCCGTCGAGTCGGTTCTGACTCATAGCGACCCTGTGCACAGCAGAACGAAACACTGCCTGGTCCTGCACCATCCTTACAATCATTGCTATGCTTGAACTCATTGTTGTAGCCACTGTGTCAATCCACCTTATTGAGGGTCTTCCTCTTTTCCACTGACCCTGTACTCTGCCAAGCATGATGTCCTTCTGCAGGGATTGATCCCTCCTGACAACGTGTCCAAAGTATGTAAGATGCAGTCTCACCATCCTTGCTTCTAAGAAGCATTCTGGTTGTACCTCTTCTATGACAGATTTGTTCGTCCTTTGGGCAGTCCATGGTACATTCAATATTCTTCGCCAACACCACAATTCAAAGGCGTCAACTCTTCTTCAGTCTTCCTTATTCGTTGTCCAGCTTTCACATGCATATTATGTGATTGAAAATACCATGGCTTGGGTCAGGTGCACCTTAGTCTTCAAGGTGACATCTTTGCTCTTCAACACTTTGAAGAGGTCCTTTGCAGCAGATTTGTCCAATGTAATGCGTCTTTTGACTTCTTGACTGCTGCTTCCATGACCGTTGATTGTGGATCCAAGTAAAATGAAATCCTTGACAACTTCAATCTTTTCTCTGTTTATCATGATGTTGCTCATTGGTCCAGTTGTGAGGATTTTTGTTTTCTTTATGATGAACTGAATTGAATTTTTGTGCCGACGATTCTTCCCAGGTGTAGGGTATCTAAGCAAGTTCAGAGAGCAGGCTTCCCAGGGAAGGCTGGAGGAGGGAGAAAGCTAGTCCAGCCTCACCGTGACCCCCAGACCCACGCGAGCTCCTCCTCAGCAAAGCCTTGATCTTCTCCCTGACCCCGCCTCCCTGCTCTGTCCTGGGCTCATCGGAGAAGTCCTTACAGTCACAGTACCAGTCTTTGTCTACTTCTGGACTTCTTTTACAAAAGACAGAAAGTAACTCCTGTCGTTTAAGCCTTTGTCTCTCAGTTACATGCAGTCAATTTAATTCTAATTACTGCACCCAGCTTCCCCATCTAAAAAATCCAAGGAAGGCTTGGACCAGATAAACATTTCCCAAAGTGGGTTCCACTGGACACTGGTTTTGTGAGACGGTACTATTTATGTGAAAGGAACAAATCCATGGGAAACTTTGGGCAACCCTAACTTAACCAAAGGGAGACAGATGGCTTCTCTACAGGACTTGTTTGAGGCTTTAGTGAGCTGCTGAGCTTGTGATTCTCTAAAAGGAGGCCGTTGTAAACAGGGTTTCTCAAACTCACTGGACCAAGGAAGTCTTTTCTAAGATTCCTCCCAATCTGAGATTCCAAGGATGAAATTCAGGGACCTAGACCAAGAGTGGAAACACTGGTGGCATAGTGGTTAAGTGCTATGGCTGCTAACCAAAATATTGGCTGTTCGAATCCACCAGGCACTCCCTGGAAACTCTATGGGGCAGTTCTGCTCTGTCCTATAGGGTCACTATCAGTTGGAATTGACTTGACGGCAACAGGTTTGCTTTTTCTGTTGTTTTTAGACCAAGAGTATGGCGGGGGGGAAGCTCCATGAGGGCAGGGCCAGTGTGGGAAGGCTCCCTGTGTCTGTGGTGTGCATTTCATGTGTTTCAGCATGTATTTGGAGTGGCACAAACAGCTAAGTGCTTGGCTACTAACCAAAAGTTTGGCAGTTTGAAACTACCCAGAGGCACTTCAGAAAAAAGGCCTGGCAATCAGTTTCCAAAAGGTCATTGCCATGAAAACCCTGTGGAGTACAGTTCTACTCTGCACACGTGGGGTTGCCATGAGTCGGAATCAGCTCAACGGCAACAGGTCTGGTTTTTTGGTTTTAGCATGTGTTTGTCCATCCCCAGTCCTCTGACAATTGGACACGTATTTTGCTTGAAGCACTGTGTCGGTACATGGGACTTTTTAAGGCCACAGCTTGAGGTATGAAGGAAAGGCAGTCACTATAGCCGAGCTACTGGTTGCTTTCCTCACCTGCCTTCCCTTCCAGCTTAGCCTCTCCTCCCATCCCGCAGAGCACAGCTTCAGGGTGGCCCCGGCTACCATGTAGGCACCGCATAACCCCTTCGCTCCCTGGCCACAGCTGGCTGGATGCCTGATCCAGGAGTCTGAGCAATCAAGATCTCTGTGCAGAAACTGAGCAAAGAGAGACACCCAAGGCCTGGGTTTCACTTGGTAGTGGTCTCTGAAGCTGGAGGGTTCCGTAGACTCAGGGACTGGAGTAGCTGTTTGAGGCCCATGTAGACTGATGAACAGGCAGAAAAAAGCGGGGATAGGAGCAGTCAGTTAAAGAAACAGACAGAGTAACCCGTGTGGAGACAGACACACACAGACAGGCTAAGTTCCAAATACTGCCCGTTCCCCAGCTCCTATCCTTGTTCTTCTGCCTGTATATTCTCACCTTGTGTCCCTAGGAGACCCCTGGGCCTCCTTTCTTGGGCTGAGTTCAAATAGCCTAGACTAGGGCTCCTCGGAATTTAACGTGCCCAGGAATCCCAGGGAAATCTTGTTACAATGCAGTCTGGGTGGGGCTTGAGACTGCATTTCTATCAAGCTCCCAGACGGTGCTACTGGTCCATGGACCACATTTCGGGGAGCCAGGCTCTAGAAAGTTAAGCATCTCAGCCACTACTACGGTTAAGTAACCTGCCTCTACATCTAATAAGTAGCAGCACTGGGGAGGAGAAGGAAGGACAGAAGTCAGGAAGGGGGGAAAGGAGAAATAAAGATGTCTCTTTTACAAATTAAGTCATTCAACAAATATCTGTTGAGGGCCTAATTTGTGCCAGGCTTTTATGTCACCAAGCCAGACAAAAATCCCTGCCCTCACGAAGCTTACATTCTAGCGGAGGAGACAGATAACAAACAAAAGGATCAATTAAACATAAGGTGTGTCTGTGGGGAAAAAAAAGAAAGTGGGAAAGAAGGAGAAGAAATGCCAGGGGTGGAGGTTGCAATGTTAGATAGAGAGGGTGATGTTTGAGCAAAGACTTGAAAATGAGGAAGGGGGCCTGAGGATATGGGGGGCAGACGGTCCAGCCAGGCAGCAGGAAGAGCAAGTGCAAAGGCCTGAGGTAGGGACATGCCCTGAGTGTTTTGGGGACAGCACAGAGACCAGTGGCACTGAAGCAGAGAGGGTGGGGGTAGCGAAGACAGAAGGCTGGAGGGTGGCAGGACCACATCCTGAGAGCCTTGTAGGCCTCGGGAAGGGCTTTAGCTTTACATGTGGGAGACAAGAGCCCTTAAGGAGAAAAGGAGTGACGGGACTGCTGTGTTGATCTATGCTGTGTGATCTCTGGATCACAGTAAATACCGCCCAACATAGTCCTGGAAGACAAGTCCCCTAGGTTGGAAGGTTCTCAAAATAAACAGCGGCCACAGTAATGGATTCAAGTTGGCACAGCACCGGGCAACGTTTCATTCTGTTGTATGAGGGGTCACCATGAGTCAGAACCGACTTGACACCAGCTGACAGTAACAACAAAGTTGAATATCGGAGCAGCGAGATGGAGCCAGCAGTTGGATCTCTGAGTCTAGAGTTCAGAAGCCAGTTCCAGGCTGGAGAAACACACCTGGGTGTTGTGACGTGTAGATAGAATTAAAGCTCCAAGTCTGGGTGAGTTCCCAAGGGAGTGAGCGTAGCCAAGGACAGAGCCCAGGGGCCCTACCAGCTGAGAAGTCAGCAAGTCTTCTCCTGGGCCCACACCCACCAATTCTGCCTGTCCCCTCCACGTCGCAGCACCCCAGCTGACCTCTGCACCTCCATTCAGCCCTCCTGGCTTCCCCTCCTGGGGGACCTCCTCCTCAGTAAATCCTTCCTGATACCTGTTCACCATCCCTGCCTGCCCAACACAGCAGGTAGGATTCCTAGCTCCACATCTGAACTCTCAAAGCTCTTCTTTGTTCAAACCAGCTCCAGAGGGAAAGTAGATAATGTGTGTGATAAGGAGGCTCCGTGCAGCGCTTGCTGGCGCCTCGGCCCTGGGGGTGTCGCCTCTCTCTGATGAGGTGGTCACCGCAAAGCACCACGCCCTCCACTTGGCCTGACACTGAGTTTGTCATCTCCGGGTCCCCTCACACCACACTGTGCCTGGCACATGATGGGGGCTTTGGAAAGTTTGGCCATAGAAAGGAGCGGGTGCACAAATGTGCCTGGTCACCATCTGGCCAGAGAAGCTGACGCTGTCTAAACGACGTCTCATGGCCTCCCCCTGGCCCCTCTGCCATCATTCCGTTTCTTCTGACTCTGTACCACCTTATGGCTCCAAGCAAATTTTGCCCCCATCACGCCCACCCCCACCGAGGACGGCTTGTGAAGCCACCCCCAGCCACAGTTGTCCCTTTCCTCAGACACCTTGAGGGACGAGTGTTGTCTTCCCCGTGGAACTGAGAATGTTCCGTTTGCGCGTTCTAGCAGTGGGCAGGGTACAGCCTCCACCTGGCGCCGCTTTTAACATCATCCTCTCCGGACATCTCTGGGTGACAAGTGTCTTTTGCTGAGCCCCGTTCCTAGCCCCTCCCTCTCTGCCTGGGTTCTAACTCTCTCGCAGGCTTCCATCTTCACAAAGGGACCGTTGAGAGGCAGGCTGTGGGACGCCGCCTTTGATCTGGGATTCTAATAACGTGTGTATGTTTGCATCCCAAAACAATGCAGCTGCCTTGCTGGCTCGGTGGAAGCAGGAAGAGAAATCACAAGTGAGCAGGCTCGGGACCGGGAGGCTTGGTTTTGAGCCTCAGCACGTTTGCTGACACGTTTGGAGGGCAGCCCCACATATTCTTTCTGTTGAGACACACCCATTACACAGATGAAGACACTGAGGTGCATAGGCATGGTTTGCCTATCTGGGACTTGAGAGCTTAGGGAAATGGCCCAGGAACTCCATGGAGCCAGGGGGTCACAGGTTCACCAGGAGAAGGGCAGGGAACCTAAGGAAGGGACTCGGTGGTAAACTGATAGCAGAGGGACAGTCGTGGCTCAATGCCAGTCATCAGTCACAGGCCTGGAGCCGCTGGTTCTTTCAATTTTTAAAGAGGACCTCTAAGTCCAGGTTTCTAACTAAAACCTTCAATTTTTAAAATATTGGCAACTAAGTGGATATAATTTTAAGTCATGATGCAGGCCCGATGAAGCATGTGTCTGGACTGGAATCCAGCCCATGGGCACCAGCTTTGCCCTCTGCTTGGGTAAACTCACCCCCAGAGAAATGTAGTTGGGAGGCAGGGGAGGGGGTAGAAGGCAAGAACTCGGGACCAGGCACCGGGCTGTCTCCAAAAAGGAAGAGGAGGGTGGTGACTGGTGCCTGCTGCCCCCATAAAAAACTCACTGCCGTCAAGTCAATTCCAACTCATGGTTACCCTATGGGATGGAGTAGAACTGTCCCATAGGGTTTCCTAGGCTGTAATCTTTACCAAAGCAGACTGCCTCATCTTTCTTCCACAGAGCAGTTGGTGGGTTCAACCAGAGGTGTGGGGGGTGGGCAGAGGGGGGGATGTGCCCTTGAGACGAGTCCAAGAGGGTCCCAGACGAGGTACAGAATGACATTCCGAGGGGCCACAAAAATGAAAGGTGCCTGGCTGAGGCAGGCGGACAAGAGGGGAAGAGGCGTTCCTGCTGATTCATCACCACTATCAAGGTCTATGCATCTTGAAATTGAGGGGGGCTGTGGGACTTAGAGATTGCCCCTGGGCGCTCATTACCCTCACTATGCCCGTGGTTCAAGCTGTCAACCTTTCAATTAGCGGCTGAGCACTTAACCACTTCATCACCAGGGCTGTCCCCAAATTCTGGTGTTATTTCTCCAGTCCTTGGGGAAATGAGTGCCGTGTGCCTCCCACGTACCAGGACAGGGCTAGCCACGGGGTTGCAGAAATGAATCAGACGGGACCCTGCCTGCCCTCAGGGAGCTCACTGTCTAGGCGGGGAGACGGAAGAGCTAGAAGCTACACTGTACTGAGGGCCCCCTAGTGCAAGGCTCTATGCTACAGGCTGTGCGTGATTTATGACCTCATGTAATCCTTACATGATTATCATCCCCACTTATAGGTGAGGAAATATAACGGAGCCTCTCAACAAAGTAGCAGAGACTAGATTCAAACCCCCCACTGGCTGCCAGACCAGACCTAATGCTTGGTCACTGCTCCACACTGTTCCATGGGCTGCAAGATGGGTCACCCAGGTTTACACTGCGGAACTCCTAAAATTGTGCAGTACGTAATTTGCACAACTGTACAAGTTGGCCCTGCAGTAGAACAAACTAAGAAAGTGTTCCTCCAGATACACATACAGGCCCAGCCCAGGAACATCAAGGCTGAGGCTTCCCCTGAGAGCCCTCTTCCCAACGCAAGTCTGGTTTCTGGTGAAGAAATGGAACTCCTCCTTTGCCCATACTTTCTACCTTGCCTGTGTCTGAGAGCAGCAAAGACTGGGCAGATCTTTAGTGTTTCCTGGCTTCACCATCTTACCTCGGTTTTCTCATCTGTAGATGGGGGTTGTGGCACCAGCCTCAAAGGGTTACTGCTAGGAAAGGAGTATAACATTTGGAAACGATTGGAGAGAGAGTCTAGGCTAAACCAGGAGGCTCTGACTTCCTCTCCTGCCAGCTGTGCGACCTTGGCTAGCTACTTATCCTCAGTTCCTTCATCTGTAAAATGCTATGCAACACCTGCTCAGAGTGGACTTTCAGTAAATGTTAGCTATCATTAATGATGTGTTGTTATACTTATCATTATCTCTATGACCTGCCACAAGTGAGATCATACTCAGGAGGGGCTGTGCTCCTCCCCCTGCATAAAACCTTCCATGGTGCCCACTTTCTTCAGGCAAGAATTCACTGGGCAGCACAGCCACAGCTGACCTTCCCAACAGCATTTGCAGCTGAGGAGCAAGGTGACAGAGCTCCCATGTGATGTAAAGCAATATGGGCCCGCACCGTCTGCTGCCCTCTGTTCTTGGATGCCGTTCACTTAAGTAGGGCGTGCGGAGCAGGGCCAAGAGCCAATGCTCCTCCATCCATCGCGTTGGGTCTCTCCAGGGAGGGTGCAAGGGAAGGAGGGCCTGGTCGCAATGCATTATCTGAGGTTGGCAGGTTGGACCCTAAGAGAATGGAGCTGGCCTCAGAAAGAAAAAGGGACAGGCATGGAGGGGAGGGCTGAGTCTTGAGCCTCTCCTTCCCTAAGCCTAGATCTTACCCCTTTGTAAGTTCCCAAACCCGGGAAATGGGGACTAAATAGCAATAAGTTATCTTGAAAGGGTTTTAAGCAAGAGAGAGATGTAGTGACTCAAAACCAATGCCTCCTCATTTTAATGCACTGTGTAACGTTCTGGATATCTCTATCTCCAGAGGAAAATCATTCAGATCTGAAATTTTTAAAATGCCAATAGAATTGTCAAGGAGCCCTGGTGGCCCAATGGTTAAGTGCTCAGCTACTAACCAAAAGGTTGGCTGTTCAAACCTATCCAGTGGTTTTGCAGGAGAAAGACCTGGCGATCTGTTCCCATAAAGATTACAGCCTAGAAAACTCTATGGGGCAGTCCTACTCTGTCACATGGGGTCATTATGAGTTGAAATCGACTCAACACACCTAATAACAACAACAAATAAAAATGCCAGTTTTTGCCAGGGTCTTAAAAGCTAGGAAGCCGCCATGCAAGGCACAACAATTGGTCTCTATTCTCCTAGAGTAACAGAGAAAGAAGGAGAGTCAGGAATAGGAGGAGGATATGGAACGTGTGGCTAACTGGCTCCATTGAACAACTGCTTCCTTTGCCATGAGACCGGAAGAACTGGATGGTGTCCAGCTATCGTTACTGAACATTCTGATCAAAGAGTCCATAGAAGAATCCTGGTCAAGAAGGGGAAAATGCAGAACTGAATTTCAAATTTTCATGGACTCTAGACTTTCTGGAGCCATGGAGGGTGGATGAAACTTTGAAACTATTGTCCTGAGATAATCTTTAAACCTTAAACCAAAAATATTCCCTGAAGTCATCTTAAAACTGAACAATAGTTTAGCTTAACTAGTAAAAAAGGTCAGCCTTGAGCATTATGCTCTTTTGAGAATTACCTATTTGGGATCAAATTGACAACAGCAACTCAAGAGATTAGACAGGAACCTTAGGGGGCAGTGAGTTTACGTTAGTGAAGGAGAAATAACTCATAAAAGGAGAGCGAGAATGGTTGCACAGCTCAAAAGAATGTAATCAATGTCACTAAATGGTAAACGTAGAAACTGTTGAATTGGTACGTATTTTGCTGTGTATATTCTCAATAATAACAGCAAAATAAATAGAATTTAGGAGGAAAAAATGCCAGTTTTTCTATTCTTAAAGGTAGCAGACAGTGTTGGACTAACGAAAGCCCATACCATGGCGTCCGCTCTCCCCCTCATCTTGCAGCCCAGGCCACCTCGGGCTCCACCTCAGCAGGCTGTTTCTTCTGTCTTCTGTCCCCTCAGCACTCTCCCTACACCTGGCTCCCACTCATCCTTCAGCTCCAGCATAGATGTCACTTCCTCCTCCACGACTCAGCTGTCCTTCCACCATTTTAACTTACCTGGGGCCCTGGGGAGGTCTTACCTCACCCCAAGTGGCTTAGCAGAAACAGAGTTTCTTGCCACACCTCCCCCCAACCCATACACGTGCACACACACACACACACACACACACACACAGGGCCAGAAAGAATTCTGGAGCCAGCTGTTACAATAATAATAGGAAAGCCTGCCTAGAAGAGGAGGCACTGAGGCTGGGCCTTGTATGATGAGCAGGAGTGACATCTGTGATGATTAAGGTTGTGTGTCAACTTGGCTGGGCCATGATTCTCAGTGGTTTGGCAGTTATGATGTAGTTTCGCAGCTATGTAATGATGTAATCACCTCCATAATGAGATCTGATATAATGTAATCATTTCCATGATGAAATCTGCTATGAGCAGCTGTCATGGATTAAATTGTGCCCCTCCAAAATATCTGTCAAATTGGCTAAGCCTTGATTCCCAGTATTGTGTAATTGTCCACCATTTTGTCATCTGATGTGATTTGGCTATGTGTGGTAAATCCTGCCCCAATGATGTTAATGAGGCAGGATTGTTGTAGCGACCCTATGCACAACAGAACAAAACACCGCCTGGTCCTGCGCCATTCGCATGATCTTTGTTGTGCTTGAGTCCACTGTAGTAGCCACTGTGTCAATCCATCTTACTGAAGGTCTTCCTCTTTTTCGTTGACCTTCTGCTTTACCAAGCATGATGTCCTTCTCCGGGGATTGATCCTTCCTGACAACTTGTCCAAAGTATTTGAGACGAAGTCTCCCCATCCTTGCTTCTAAGGAGCATTCTGGTTGTACTTCTTCCAAGACAAATTTGTTCGTTCTTTTGGCAGTCTGTGGCATATTCAGTATTCTTCAACAATACCATAGTTCAAAGGAGTCAATTCTTGTTCATTGTCCAGCTTTTTCATGCATATGAGGTGATTGAAAACACCATGGCGAACAGAATTGAGAACCCAGACATAGATCCATCCACGTATGAGCAGCTGATATTTGACAAAGGACCAGTGTCAATTAATTGGGGAAAAGATAGCCTTTTTAACAAATGGTGCTGGCATAACTGGATATCCATTTGCAAAAAAATGAAACAGGACCCATACCTCACACCATGCACAAAAACTAACTCCGAGTGGATCAAAGACCTAAACATAAAGACTAAAACGATAAAGATCATGGAAGAAAAAATTGGGACAACCCTAGGAGCCCTAATTCAAGGTATAAACAGAATACAAAACATTACCAAAAATGATGAAGAGAAACCCGATAACTGGGAGCTCCTAAAAATCAAACACCTATGCTCATCTAAAGACTTCTCCAAAAGAGTAAAAAGACCACCTACAGATTGGGAAAGAATTTTCAGCTATGACATCTCCGACCAGCACCTGATCTCTAAAATCTACATGATTCTGTCAAAACTCAACCACAAAAAGACAAACAACCCAATCAAGAAGTGGGCAAAGGATATGAACACACACTTCACTAAAGAAGATATTCAGGCAGCCAACAGATACATGAGAAAATGCTCTCGATCATTAGCCATTAGAGAAATGCAAATTAAAACTACGATGAGATTCCATCTCACACCAGCAAGGCTGGCATTAATCCAAAAAACACAAAAGAATAAATGTTGGAGAGGCTGCGGAGAGATTGGAACTCTCATACACTGCTGGTGGGAATGTAAAATGGTACAACCACTCTGGAAATCTATCTGGCGTTATCTTAAACAGTTAGAAATAGAACTACCATACAACCCAGAAATCCCACTCCTGGGAATATACCCTAGAGATACAAGAGCCTTCATACAAACAGATATATGCGCACCCATGTTTATTGCAGCTCTGTTTACAATAGCAAAAAGTTGGAAGCAACCAAGGTGTCCATCAACGGATGAATGGTTAAATAAATTGTGGTATATTCACACAATGGAATACTACGCATTGATAAAGAACAGTGACGAATCTCTGAAACATTTCATAACATGGAGGAACCTGGAAGGCATTATGCTGAGGGAAATTAGTCAGAAGCAAAAGGACAAATATTGTATAAGACCACTATTATAAAATCTTGAGAAATAGTAAACCTGAGAAGAACACATACTTTTGTGGTTACGAGGGGGGGAGGGAGGGAGGGTGGGAGAGGGTTTTTTATTGATTAATCAGTAGATAAGAACTGCTTTAGGTGAAGGGAAAGACAACACTCAATACATGGAAGGTCAGCTCAATTGGACTGGACCAAAAGCAAAGAAGTTTCCAGGATAAAATGAATGCTTCAAAGGTCAGCGGAGCAAGCGCGGGGGTCTGGGGAACATGGTTTGCGGGGACTTCTAAGTCAATTGGCAAAATAATTCTATTATGAAATCATTCTGCATCCCACATTGAAATGTGGCGTCTGGGGTCTTAAATGCTAACAAGCGGCCATCTAAGATGCATCAATTGGTCTCAACCCACCCGGAGCAAAGGAAAATGAAGAACACCAAGGCCACACGACAACTAAGAGCCCAAGAGACAGAAAGGGCCACATGAACCAGAGACCTACATCATCCTGAGACCAGAAGAACTAGGTGGTGCCCGGCCACAATCGATGACTGCCCTGACAGGGAACACAGCAGAGGACCCCTGAGGGAGCAGGAGATCAGTGGGATACAGACCCCAAATTCTCATAAAAAGACCAAACTTAATGGTCTGACTGAGACTAGAGGAATCCCGGCGGCCTTGGTCCCCAGACCTTCTGTTGGCACAGGACAGGAACCATCCCCGAAGACAACTCATCAGACATGAAAGGGACTGGTCAGCGGGTGGGAGAGAGACGCTGATGAAGAGTGAGCTAATTATATCAGGTGGACACTTGAGATTGTGTTGGCAACTCTTGTCTGGAGGGGGGATGGGAGGATAGAGAGAGAGGGAAGCCGGCAAAATTGTCAAGAAAGGAGAGACTGAAAGGGCTGACTCAAGAGGGGGAGAGCAAGTGGGAGTAGGAAGTGAGATGTATGTAAACTTATATGTGACAAACTGATTGGATTTGTAAATGTTCACTTGAAGCTTAATAAAAGTTATAAAAAAAAAAAAAAGGAAACACCATGGCTTGGATCAGGCACACCTTAGTCTTCAAGGTGACATCTTTGCTTTTTAACACTTAAAGAGGTCTTTTACAGCTGATTTGCCCAACGCAATGGGTTGTTTGATTTCTCGACTGCAGCTTCCATGGATGTTGATTGTGGATCCAAGTAAAATGAAATCCTTCACAGCTTCTGAATCCTTGACAAAAATCCTGAAGAGGCAGTGATGTTAATGAGGCAAGACTCAGTCTACAAGATTAGGTTGTATCTTAAGCTAATATCTTTTGGGACATAAAAGACAGAACCAAGCAGGGAGACATGGGGACCTCATACCACCAAGACACTAGAGCCAGGAGAATAGCTTATCCTTTGGACCCAGGGTCTATGTGCTGAGAAGCTCCTCAGCTGGGAAAGATTGATGACAAGAACCTTCCCAAGAACTAACACAGAGAGAAAGCCTTCCCCTCGAGCTGGCACCCTGAATTCCAACTTCTAGCCTCCTAAACTGTGAGAGAATAAATTTATTTTGTTAAAGCCATCCACTTGTGATATTTCTGTTATAGCAGCACTAGATGACCAACACAGCAGCGAATCATTTTAAAAGGAGTTTCCTTGGGCCTGTGGCCTGCATTCAATATATGTGGACTTTCTGGCAAAGCTCGCTGGCTTCGTTCGCTCTGGATCCTGCTCAGGGTCACATGATTTGTAAGTGGTGGCCCTGGAACTCAATCTAAGAGCTCAATCTAAGAGCATTCTTACATCTAATCCCTATGATCCTAGCGTTCAGAAAGAAGATAGAGATTGACCACAAATCAGTCAGCTACTACCTGAGTCAGTCCTGCCTGGTCTTTGGAGATGACTTTAAATGGATGAAGTTGGCCTCTTGGAATTGGCCCCTCAGTCCAGGGAAATGGAAGACAGCAGTGGCACAGGAATGAGAGACCGAACAACTTGAAGAGCACTTTCATGACTGCCTTTGACTCTAGAACACAGGTGACACTGAGACCAGAAGCCCTAGATCTGAAAGAAAGCTCGCTTGGTGAGAGAATGGAAGAAAAAAAATTGGTGAAAAAAGACAAGAGAAAGAGGTATCATACAGTGACCCACACTTCCCTCCAAGGCCTGGTCTCAATGATGCTCAGGAAGAGGATTTTTTTTAATTGTGTTTTAGGTGAAAGTTCACAGCGCAAATTAGTTTCTAATTCAAAAATTTATACACAAATTGTTTTGTGACATTGGTTGCAATCTCCACAATGTGTCGGCACTCTCCCCCTTTCCCTTTACACTCCAGGATCTCTGTGTCCATTCGTCCAGTTTTCCTGTCCCTTCCTGCTTTCTCGTCTTTGCTTTTGGGCAGGTGTTACCCATTTGGTCTCATATACTTGACTGAACTGAGAAGCACATTCCTCACTTGCGTTATTGTTTGTTTTATAGGCCTGTCTCATCTTTGGCTGAAAGGAGAACTTTGGAAGTGGCTTCAGTTCTGAGTTAGCAGTGTGTCTTGGGGCCATAGTCTCAGGGGTTCCTCCAGGCTCTGTCAGACCAATAAGTCTGGGCTTTTTTTGTGAATTTGAATTTTGTTCTACATTTTTCTCCTT
This sequence comes from Loxodonta africana, assembly GCF_030014295.1. Classification (NCBI taxonomy): domain Eukaryota; kingdom Metazoa; phylum Chordata; class Mammalia; order Proboscidea; family Elephantidae; genus Loxodonta; species Loxodonta africana. The sequence goes on from NC_087362.1 coordinate 66,988,748, forward strand.
CTCTGCCCAGGACCCTCTATTGTGATCCCTGTCAGAGTGGTTAATGGTGGTAGCCAGGCACCATCTAGTTCTTCTGGGCTCAGGCTGGTAGAGGCTGTGGTTCATGCGGTCCACTAGTCCTTTGGACAAATATTTCCTTGTGTCTTTGGTTTTCTTCATTCTTCTTTCCCCTGAATGCGATGGGACCAGTGGATATATTTTAGGTAGCTCCTCACAAACTCTTAAGACTCCAGACACTACTCACCAAAGTAGGATGTAGAGCATTTTCTTCATGAGCAGTGTTAAGCCAATTGACCTAGATGTACCCTGAGACCATGGTCCCCAGCCCTCAGCCCCAGTAACTTGGTCCTTCAAGGTGTTTGGACATGTCTAGGAAGCTTCTATGGCTTTGGCTTAGTCAATTTGTGCTGACTTCCAAAAAAAAAGAAAAAAAAAATTTTTTTCCCCTATATTATGTGTTGTTTTTCCCTTCACCAAAGTTAACACTTGTCTACTATCTAGTTAGTGATTACCCCTCCCTATCCCCTCATAACTCTCAAAGATTGTTTCTTTCTGTATGTAAACCTTTTCTTGAGTTTTTATAATAGTGGTGTCATATAATATTTGTCCTTTTGTGATTGACTTATTTCACTCAGCATAATGCCCTCCTGATTCATACATGTTGTGAGATGTTTCATGGATTCATCATTGTTCTTTACTGTTGCATAGTATTCCGTTGTGTGTATGTACCATAATTTGTTTCCAGGAAGATGATTTTTGGATTCTCTCCTGTTGAGTAGAACCACAAGACCTCCTTCTCCAGATGGCCCTACAACCATAAAGGGGGTGTTGCCATCAAGACTGATCACCTATATCAACTGTTACCCAAAGCCAATCAGCGCACAGAGACCACTGGGAGAAAGGAGGATAAATCAGTCTCTGGTGGTACGTGCAAGAACTTTACTCTTCAGGATGATTCAGAGGCCAGTCATTGTCCATATCTATGACCAGCTAATACTACACCGTACTCTGGCTTCTGCGCCCCTCTTCTCCTAGGAGCATCCACTATTTTTTCCTTCCCATCTCCTCTACTGTTAAAACTTACCTGTCCCATGTCTCTTCTCTTAGTGGTCTGCAGAGTCCCAACTAATCTGAGTAACTGATGACAGCTGGAGTGATTTAAGTGTCCTGGGAGAATGTGCCAATCACCTTTTCCTCCCAGGAACACACTCAGTATATGACAGAGGGACCGTTCAGTGTCAGAACCCCATAGCTGACTCTAGGGTTTGAAGGACTAGGATTTGAAGGGAAGGTCAAGGCTTTCTGGGGCAACCCCAATCCCTCTTCCGTAACCAATAAGAGGCCAAGTCCTATCCATTCTTCCTAAGTGTCTCTTGAATCTGCATCTCCTCCCTCCCCACTGCCACTGCCCAGCCGTGATTGATTAAATATGGCCACAAGTTACTTGTCACTCTCCCTAACAAGCAGAGGTGTTTGTTTTCCCTCCCCTTGAATCTGGGCGGCCCTGTGATGGCTTCACCAATGGAGTGTGATGGAAGTGATGCTGTGCAAGTGCTGGGCTTGACTTGAAGAGGACTGACAGCTCCTTTGTCACGAAACCAGAAGAACTGGATGGTGCCTGGCTACCATTACTGAACGTTTTGCTCAAAGATTCTCCAGAAGAATCCTGATCAAAGGAGGGGGTGTGTGGAACAGAATTTAAAATTCTCATGGAATCCACACTTACTGGACCCGTAGAGGCTGGATGGACCCCCAAAACCATTGCCCTGAGATAATCTTTAAACCTTAAATCTTAAAGCAAAAACATCCCCTGAAGCCTTCTTTAAATCCAAAATAGTTTAACTCAGTTAATAAAGAACATCTGCCTTGAATGTCATACTTTTTTAAAGAACTATCTGTATGGGATGAAATTTACAACAGCAACTTGAAAGGTTAGAGAAGAAACTTAGGTGGCAATGAGTTCATGTTAATGGTGGAGGAATAACTCAGAAAAGGAGGGTGAGAATGGTTGTACAACTTGAAGAATGCAATCAATGTCACTGAATTATGTATGTAGAAATTGTTGAATTGATGTATTTTTGCTGTGTATATTTTCAACAACAACAAAAATATTATTTAAAAAAATAATAAAGAGAGGACTGGAAGTTTTTGTGTTCTCCCCATGGAATGCTCACTGCTGGAACATTCTCAGAACAAAGCTGCCATGCTGTGGGAAGCCCAGGCTACATAGACGGGCCATGTGTGTGTGCTTCAGTCAACAGCTCCAGCTGTGTGTCTGAGTCGTCTTGGATGGCTAGCCCAAACAAGTCCCCAGATGACTACAGTTCCACTCGACGTCACATGGAGCAGAAGAGCTACCCAGCTGAGCCCAGTCAGCCCGCAACATCATGAGAGATAATAAAAGAATGGTTATTTTAAGCTGCTAAGTGTTGTGGTGGCAGGGTACACAGCAATGGGTACCTGGAACACCAGGTTCATGCTCTCATCATCTCTTCTCGGTCAGTTGCAGCAGTTTGCTAACTCATCTCCCAGCTCTCATACTCTTCCACTTTCCAAAGTTAGTGTCCAAATGCAGCACTAATCATGTCATTCTTCTGCTCAGAAGCCTTCACCGGCTTCTCATTGTCCACAACAGTGGCACTTATCCCCTGGGGAGTACACCTCACAATCACCAGGAAAGTTTTTTCAAAATACAGGACATTCCAGATATTTCACTCAAAAACTTGGAATCAGGGTACCAGATTGTGAAAAAACACTCCTGATGTGATAGATTATTTGTCCACAATCCTTCTTTGTCTATTGTCTTAGTCATCTGTTGCTGCTATAACAGAAATACTACAAGCGAATGGCTTTAACAAAGATAAATTTATTCTCTCACAATTTAGGAGGCAAATTCAGGGTGCCAGCTCCAGGGGAAGGCTTTCCTTCTCTGTTGGTTCTGGGGGAAGGTCCTTGTCATGAATCTTCCCCTGGTCTAGGAGCTTCTCAGGCGCAGGGACCCTGGGTCCAGGAGATACACTCCCCTCCTGGTTCTTCATTCTTGGTGGCATGAGGTCCCCCGTCTCTCTGCTCACTTCTCTCTTTTACATCTCAGAAGAGTTGACTTGAGATTCAACCTAATCTTGTAGATTAAATCCTTCCTCATTAGCATAACTGTCTCTGATTCTGCCTCATTTACATCATAGAGGTAGGATTTACAACACATAGGAAAATCACATCAGATGACAAAATGGTGGACAATCACACAATACTGGGAATCATGGCCTAGCCAAGTTGACACACATTTTGGGGGGACACAATTCAGTCCATGGCATCTACCTCTACTGTGATTCACCGTGATCAGAGGGTACTTGCCCACACCAGTGATGTTGGACTTGGCCATGTGAATTTTTGCTCAAATGGATATGGGTAAAAGGGACACTGTGCCAGTTCCAAGCCAAGACCTGAAGAGACTTTGCATATTTCCACTCACCCCACTTGTACTCCTACTACTCACCATGAAAGAGTTTGCCCTGAATAGCCACTACCCTTTCAGCCTGGGTCCCAGGATGAGAAACATAAAGAACAGACCTGAAGTCAAATCTTAGCCTGGACCCAAGTTAAGGCATTCTAATCAAGTTCATCAGAGTCACTCAGCTGATTTGCAGACCCGTAGCCCAGTTGTACAACCGTTAAGCACTTGGCTGCTAATAAAAAAGTTGGTGGTTTGCACCCACCCACCCACTCCATGAGAAGACCTGGTGATCTGCTCCTGTAAAGATTACAGCCTAGAAAACCCTATGGGGCAGTTCTACATGGGGTCACTCTGAGTTAAAAATCAACTCAACAGCACTGAATGACAACAACAAAGTGAGAGAAATGGAGTCCCTGGGTAGTGCAAAAGTTCGAAAAACTCAGCTGCTAATCAAAAGATTGGAGGTTCGAGTCCACCCAGGGGCACCTAGGAAGAAAGGCCTGGTGATCTACTTCTGAACAATCAGCCATTGAAAACCCTGTGGAGCACAGTTCTACCCTGACACACAGGGGGTTAACATGAGTCGAAACCAACTCAGCCGTCACTGGTATATGGTATAGGGAGAAAAATTAATTTTTGTTGTACGCCTCTGGTGGCGGGGGAGGGTCCACTGGTTATGCAGCATTACTGCAGTAACAGCTAACTAAGACATTGGGCGATTCTGAAGCACCTCCCTGGTTAAGAACCACTGGTCCGCTAGATAAAGTCCCAAACCTTTAACCTGGCATTCAAGGCCTTCCTTGGTGTGGCTCGCATTTATGTCTCTGGCCTCCCAGAACTTGGTGCAAAAACAGAAACCATCCCTGGTTAACCCTAGCAGAAAAGCATTCAGAGGCTGCTGGAGAATCAGACTCAGAATACAGAGATCAGGAAAAGTCAGCAGCTGGAGCCAGAGCCAGAGGAAGCCACAGGCATAGTCCGGAGGAGACCACCACTGATTCCCCAGACACTGGGCGCAGGATCCTTAGGCCACCACTTGCAAAGAGGGACTCTTCAGCTCTCCCTGCTTCTTTGAGGAAGAAAGCATCCCCTGGCTCAGCAACACCCCAGCCATCAGTGAGGAAAGAGAACAATCATAAGACTCCCAAAGAGAAATTAGGGTCAGGTGTTGGGCAGTCTAAATCTCCACAACCACCCCGTACCTTGTACTTCCAACCAACACCAAGTGAGTTCATGTCGGTAAAGCTCCTGAAGGTTTTTGGCACATTGTTGTTGTTAGTTGCCAGAGAGTCAACTCTGACCCACGTACAATAGAACAAAGTGTTGCTTTGTCCTGCGTCATCATCACAGTTATTGGTATGTTTGAGTCCATTGTTTTGGCCATTGCGTCAATCCACCTCCTTAAGGATTTCCCCCACCTTTGCTAGCCTGTATTTCACCAAACATGATGTCCTTCCTCAGCACTTGGTCCCTCCTCATGACACGTCCAAAGCAAGCAAGTCAGTCTCAGACAATATTCTGTGATCCACAGGGTTTTCATTGGCTAATTTTCAAAAATAGATCTAAAGGCATTTCTCCCTAGTCTATCTTAGCCTGGAAGCTCTGCTGAGACCTGTCCACTATGGCTGACCCTGCTGGATTTGAAATACCAGTGGCATAGCTTCTAGCATCATGGTAAAACCCAAGCCACCACAGTAGGACAAACCGTCAGCACCATATGAATGTTTCTAAAATATTAGAATAGCCCAAAGGACTAAAAGAATAAAGGAATTAATGAGCCAGAGACTCCACCAGCCTGAGATCAGAAAAACTAGATGTTGCCCAGCTACCACCAATGACCACCCTGAAAGGGAACAAAACAGAGAGTCCTAGGCAGAGCAGGAGAAAAATGTAGAACAGAGATCAAATTCACATAAAAACAGCAGGCTTAATCGTCTGACGGACATGGGAGGAACCCCCAAAACTATGGCCCCCAGACTCACTGTTAACCCAGAACTGAAACCATTCCTGAAGCCCACTCTTAGAAAAAGATTAGACAGGACTATAGAACAAAACATAATACACGTGAGGAATGTGCTTCTTAGTTCAATCAGATATACAAAACCAAATGGTCAGCTCCTGGCCGGAGGCAGAATGAGAAGACAGGAAGGGTCAGGAACTGGTCAAATGGACACCGGGAACCCAGGGTGGAAAGGGGGAGTAGGGGGTTGCAGCTAATGTCACAAAACAACATGTGTATAAATTTTTCAATGAGAAATTAACTTGAGCTGTAAACTTCCACCTAAAGCACAATAAAAAAATTAAATATTAAAATATGCAACTTTTAGGTAATGGGCTAAATATGGCCCTTGATTTGCTCTTCCCCTATTTGGTAAATTCAGATCCTTTCAAGGCCAACTGGAAAGCTTGCCCCAATTTCCAAGTGGAAATCTCCTCAGCACCCCCGACATACTTTATCAGCATCTTTTTTTATGTTGAGCAGGGATTGGTGTCATCTGTGGTGGACCTGTGAGTCGTGAGGTCTTCCCCAATGCCTAGCCCAATGTCTGGTGTTTGTAGGTGCTCAGGAAGTCCTGGAAGAATACCTGTGCAAGTGGGCCTTTTGCCCACCACAAAACCCCAGCCTGCCTCTAAAAACGTGTGGGCAACGGGAACAGCCACTCACTTTTTCTGCTGCTGTGAGCCCGGCCTAGTATGTGCAGCCTGGCCCAGTGAAAAAGTACCCAGGTGGGAATCCTTACTTCCTCAGGCTGGGATTTGAAGCAAACACTCCCAGCTTCTGAGCTGAGCACACCAAGTCTCCAGGTTTGCAGAGCTTCTCATGTGAAAATGCCTTACACGTTGGCCGCCCCAAGAAGAGAGGCCACAGAGAGACCTCTGGCCCAGAGTGGGAGGTCCTTCATGTCTTCTCTCGGCTTGGGCCCTTCATTAGAGTCATTTCCAGCTTTTAGGTCTGTTGTGTAGATAAGAGAGAGACACTGATGACAGGCAGTGTCAGTGCTCCACCAGTATCTCCTTAGACCCATTTACCAAGAAGTAACTTGTCCAAGGTCATACAGCTAGTAATTCGCACCTTCCATGCAGGAGACTTGAGTTTGATTCCCGGCCAACGCCCCTCAAGTGCAGCCACCACCTGTCAGTGGAAGCTTGCATGTTGCTGTGATACTGAATAGATTTCAGTGGAGCTTCTAGGCTAAGACAGAATAGGAAGAGAGGCCTGCTGATCTACTTCAAAAAAATCAACCAGTGAAAATTTTATGGATTACAACCATCCAGTCCTGTTGTATACGAGGTCACCATGAGTTGGGGGCCAATTGGACAGCAGCTAACAACAAGTGTTGGGCCAAGATTTTCTAACTACGATATTTATTGCCTCCCATTAGAAAGATGACATCAATAAGATCTATATACATAAATCTATAAGTTAAAACCTGAGAAAAAGACATAATTGCGCTCGTAAACAAATGTGAATAATCACAGAATGCATTTATAGGGGAATTGAAGGTGTGATAAAGATTGTTTTTCTCCTAGGCATATCATTCCCTCTTTGCCCTATCTTCTAGTATCAGATAAAAAATAGGAGTGGGCATATGATCAGAATTTTTTTTCTCAGATTTGGCCTTTGAACACAGACTCAGGGATGGAAGGTGGTTGCAACAGAAACATCAGGAGGTAGACCCTATTGTTGACATTCTCTGTGATGTCACTTGGAGCCTGATTCTTCAGTCCTTTTTTCTTCAATCCTCTGAGCTAGCCCAGGATTATTCCAATACAATGCCAAAAGACTTGAGTTAATCAGAGCCTGTTGCTGCTGCCTCTCAATGAGACACCTCCAGTAATGCAGAAATTAGTACCAAGAAGGGGGTGTTGAAAGTGAACAACCCTACAAAAATCGATTTGCTACAAATACAATGCAATCCCAATCCAAATACCAACAGTATTCTTTAATGAAATGGAAAAACTAATCATTAACTTTACATACAAAGGGAAGAGGCCCTGGATAACTACAGCACTATTGGAAAAGAAGAATAAAGTAGAAGGATTCGCACTACCTGATCTCCAAGCCTACTGTACAGCTATGGTAGTCAAAACAGCCTGGTACTGCTACAATGACAGACACAGACGTAAATGTAAATCCATCCACCTGTGGTCACTTGATCTTCAACAGGGGCTCAAAGTTCATAAATGGGGAAAAGACAGTCTTTTTAACAAATAGTGCTGGCCAAACTGGATGTCCATCTGCAAAAAAATGAAGCAGGACTCACACCTCACATCATACACAAAAACTAATTCAAAATGGATCAAAGACCTAAATATAAAACAAAAAAACTATAAAGATCATAGAAGGAAAAAACAGGGTCAGTTCTAGAGGCCCTAATATATGGCATAAACAGGATACAAACCACAACCAACAACACTCAAACACCAGAAGATAAGCTAGATAACTGGGATCTTCTAAAAATTAAACACTTATGTTCACCAAAAGACTTCACCAAAAGAGTAAAAAGAGAACCTACAGACTGAGAAAAAAATTTTGTTTTTTTACAGACTGAGAAAAAAATTTTGGCTATGACAAATCCAATGAAGGTCTAATCTCTAAACTCTACAGGAAAAGCCAATACCTCTACAAGAAAAAGACAAATAATCCAATTAAAAAATGGGCAAAGGATATCAACAAACACTTCACTAAAGAAGACAAGTGGCTAACAGACACATGAGGAAATGCTCATAATCACTAGCCATTAGAGAAATGCAAATCAAAACTACAATGAAATACCACCTCATCCAGCATTACTGGCACAAATCAAAACTAAAATAAAATAAAATAAAGTTTGGATAGGCTGTGGGGAGATTGCACTGCTGGTGAGAATGCAAAGTGGTACAACCATTTTTGAAAATGATACGGTGCTTCCTTAGAAAGCTAGAAATAGAAATACCGTAAGATCCAGCAATCCCACTCCTAGGAATCTATCCTAGAGAAATAAGAGCTGTCACACAAATAGACATATGCACACCCGTGTTTATCGCAGCATTGTTCACAACAGCAAAAAGAAGGAAACAACTTAAGTGCCCATCAACAGATGAATGGATAAAACAAACTGTGGTATATACACACAATGGAATAGTACACAACGATAAAGAACAGTGATGAATCGTTGAAGCATCTCACAACATAGATGAATCTGGAGGGCATTATGCTAAGTGAAATAAGTCAATCACAAAAGGACAAATATTCTGTGAGATCACTATTATAAAAACTCATGAAAAAGCTTACACATAAAAAGAAACAATCTTCGAGTGTTACGAGGAAGGGAGCAATGGGAAGGGAAAAACACTAAATAGGCAATAGATAAGTGGTAACTTTGGTGAAGCGTAAGACAGTACACAATACTGGGGAAGCCAGCACAACTCGATCAAGGCAAGGTCATGGAAGCCTCATAGACACATCCAAACTCCCTGAGGGACCAAATTACTGGGACTAAGGGCTGGGGTCTATGGTCTCAGAGGACATCTAGGTCAATTGGCGTAACAGTTTATAAAGAAAATGTTCTACATCCTACTTTGGTGAGTAGCATCTGGGGTCTTAAAAGCTTATGAGCAGCCATCTAAGATACTCCACTGGTCTCATCCTATCTGGAGCAAGGGTGACTGAAGGAAACCAAAGACATAAGGGAAAGATTAGTCCAAAGGACTAACGGACCACAAGCGCCGTCTCCACCAGACTGAGTCCAGCACAGCTAGACGGTGCCCAGCTACCACCACCAACTGCTCTGACAGGGATAACAATAAAGGGTCCCAGAAAGAACTGGAGAAAAATGTAGAACAAAACTCTAACTCACACACACAAAAAAGAAACCAGACTTACTGGTCTGATAGAGAGTGGAGAAACCCTGACAATATAGCCCCTGGATACCCTCTTAGCTTAGTCATGAAGTGACTCCTGAGGTTCACCCTTCAGCCAAAGATTAGACAGGCCCATAAAACAAAATGAGGTTAAAGGGGCACATTGACCCAGGGGTAAGAACAAGAAGACAGGAGGGGACAGGAAAGCTGGTAATGAAGAACCCAAGATTAAGAAGGGGAGAGTGTTGACATGCTGTAGGGTTGGCAACCAATGTCACAAAACAATATGTGTATTAATTGTTTAATGAGAAACTAATTTGCTCTGTAAACCTTCATGTAAAGTACAATAAAAAAAAAATTGGCAAGAATGTGAGTCAATAAACCAAAAACCAAACCCCTCGCCATACAGTCAATTCTGACTCATAGTGACCCTATAGGACAGGGTAGAACTACCCCCATAGGGTTTCTAAGGAGCGGCTGGTGGATTTGAACTGCTGTTCTTTTCGTTTGCAGCTGAGCTCTTAACCACTGTGCCACCTGGGCTCTGTGAGCCAATAAGTTCCCCTTAATTATGTAAGCAAACTCGAGTGGGATTTTTGCACGAGCAATCAAAAGACCTCGAGTGACATATGAGAAAATAGGTGCGGGGATTCCTTCCTTGGATGACCTTCCTACATTTCTGCTGGTCGTCTTTTCGACTGTGTGATACAAGCTTGCCTCATTTCCTTCCTATTCAGGAGTCAGGTGGCCAGCTGAGCTAGGGAGAGTCACCTAATGTGTTCAGGAAGGAGCGGGCCTGATGCATCATCACAGAGAGAGTTGAGTGTTTCAGCAGGAAGGCCATGATCCTTGGGTGGAGGCAGGAGAACTTCATTCTGGACCCAACCCTGCCACTGACTTGCTGTGTGTTGCTGGGTAAGACCATTCCTCCTCCGGATCTCAGCTTCTCCTTGTATAGGATGCAGAGGAAGATTTCTAAGATCTCTTCTAAATCTATCACATTCAGATTTTGGGGGAACATGTGAGGACACTTGGCCCAAGTCACATATACAGACTGGCAAAGTGAGAAGAAGTAACAACACCAAGTGCTGAGTCTATGTAGTCCTCTCTGGGTTCTCAGCTCAGAATCTCTCTGAAGTTGACAGCCCGTAGATGCCATCTTGCTAGTTCCATATTTTCCCCTCCTGATCCTACACCCCTCCCATTGTAGCAGAAACTGCTATCTGTGCCCCAGCATCCACTCGCTGCTTATTCTGTTTGTAATAGAATGGCTACATTTTCCAGCCTACCTTGCAGCTAAGTGTGCCCATGTGACTAAGCACTGGCCAATGGGGAAGTGAGCCAAAGTGATGTGTGCTTGCCCTGCACATCTTCCTTCCTTCTTTTTGCCAGTTGGAGCACAGACATGGTTCTAAGATGGAGCTTCCACCTTGAGCATGGACAGAGATCAAGATGGAAGTCACTGGGGTCCCTGTTCCATTTCATGGAGTCACATTGCCCTCCACTCCCAGACCACCTTCTGAACTGATGTTTTCTATGAGAGAAATTACCTTCTATCTTTATGTTGCTGTATTTGGGAATTGCTTTTATAACAGCTTACCCTAATGCTTCCTCTCCAATCTCATGCCAAGGACTCAGAGACCTGCCAGCCTAAGAAGGGAGGGAGAAAAGGAGAGAAATGGGTGGGGGGAATGGTAGAATTTACTGGACACCCGCTCTGTTCCAGGCATTTATCTCCATTATCTTGAAAGCTTGAATTTTATAATTAGTGACAAATACTGTCCCTTGTTTTCCTTGCAGTAACGGGCACGCTTTGTTCATTTTCGAGAACATATCTGCCAATACCCAAGCCTGAATAACCATAATTTCCCTGTTAGTCATTTTTTTTTTCCAAGTCAGAATGGTGTTCAGCTAGATCAGCTTGCAGCTGAAACAATTGCACAAGTGTTTTTCCTTAAGACAACTATTGTACTTCAGTCTACAGCAGAAAGTCTTTATGCCTGTTTCCATGATGACACACAGGATATTAAAATGGCTTGTATGCAAAAGTCAAGAAATTAATAAGTCTTACTGCTTCAAGGACGTTCTTAAGGGATACGGTTGCTCTTTTAATTCTCTGTTCTACTGCGAGTGCATCCCAGCCTTAATTTACACACTAGCAGTTTTACTCGTCAGACTTTTGCACCATCAATGCAAATGTCAACACAGTGAAAAGGGCAAATAACGTCTTAGTACTATTATGAAAACAGTTTTGACCTTGGAGAGCCCCTGAAAGAATCTTGGGGACCTCCAGGCATTCTCAGACCACACTTTGATAACCACTGCCTTTCACAATTCTGCCTTCTTCTAGAAGCATACAGACATGCACACACACACATATTAAATACCACCATCTTCCATCATTTGATTTCTAAGAGAGCATTTGAACATGAAAAAGTGGAAGGACGTCATCTCAGAAGAAAGACTAGCCCATTAAGCTGAATGTATTTCATTATAGGAACAACTTACCACATTGTCCCTATTTGGTTTTGCCAAAGGCCAGAGGCAGATGTTGGCATGGAGGGTTGGTGCTTGGAAACCGCCTCCAGCCTGGCACAGTCCTTCTTGTGCCAACGAGAGACATTATGCTCCAAATGCCTACCCACTAGAAGGGACGCACAGCTAGATAAGGGAGAGGTCAACTGAGCTGGACCCTGGGTTTGCCTCCACATGAAGCACCCCTTGGCATACCGAGAGGATGGGGTGGGGGGATACAACACCCACCCTGACCCCTCCCAGGACAGCTGGGTGCAGAGCAGCTCCACTGGCAACCCCGGGGAGGTATTCATGGAAGTGGGTTGTGTGAAGTGTGTAGAGAGCTCATGTCCTTATTGAGGTTCCTGGAGACCCGGTTTTCTTCATTAACTAGCCACACTCCCTTGCTCCCGCAGGACTCTTCTCCCCACTCAACCCAGATCCTGTTGCCTGGGTCATTTTGCGGGAACCGCACATACTACTTAAGTGCATATCACACACATCTCTGCCACACCCACAACTCACACGAATACACTTCACTTACCCCCCACATCCCCACCATGCAATCACCTGATTTACATTCTCTCCTATCCAGCAGGTCCACAGCCCTCTCCTCACCTCAACCCGCTTACACTGAGGCCAACTCGATATCAGCTAACAACAACAACACTACCCACTTTGTGCTCGGTGATTATTTGGGAGCTTCCTGGGAAGGGCATGGCCTTGATCTGAAAGCTGAGGCAGATTCTAAAGGTGTTGAAACTGCAGGTGTCTGCTAGCTGCACTTCTTGCAGCTGAACAGCAAGGCTTTCTTTGAAGGGAGATGCAAGGGGTGGTGGGTGGGTCTTCATAGCTGCCACTGTGTGTGTGTGTGTATGTGTGTATATGCGTGTATGTGTATGTGCACACATGCACATCTTTTACTTTTTTTTTTTGGTCAGGCATATATGTTGTTGTTGTTAGGTACCTTTAAATTGGTTCCAACTCATAGCGACCCTATGTACAACAGAAGGAAATGCTGCCCAGTCCTGCACCATCCGCACAATCGTTATGCTTGAGACCATTGTTGCAGTCACTGTGTCAACCCATCTCGTTGAGGGTCTTCCTCTTTTCCACTGACCCTCTACTTTCCCAATCATGATGTCCTTCTCCAGGGACTGGTGCCTTCTGATAACATGTCCAAAGTACCTGAAATGAAGTCTCACCATCCTCCCTTCTACTTGGTTTTCAATCAAGAAAACTGTTTTTGTATTTCTGGCTGTACCCCTTCCAAGACAGATTTGTTCTTTCTTCTGGAAGTCCACGGTATGTTCAATATTCTTGGCTGATGCTAAAATTCAAAGGCATCAATTCTTCATTGGTCTTCTTTATTCATTGTCCAGCATTCACATGCATGAGGTGATGGAAAACGCCATGGCTTGGATCATGCACACCTTATTCTCAAAGTGACCTCTTTGCATTTTAACATTTTAAAGAGATTTGCCCAAAGCAACGTGTCATTGGGTTTCTTGACTGCTACTTCCATGGGTGTTGATTGTGGATCCAAGTAAAATGAAATCCTTGACATCTTCAATCTTTTCTCTATTTATTATGATGTTGTTTATTGGTCCAGTTGTGAGGATTTTTGTTTTCTTTATGTTAAGGTGTAACCCATACTGAAAGCTGTAGTCTTTGATCTTCAGTAAGTGCTTCAAGTCCTCTTCTCTTTCAGCAAGAAGTGTGTGTCATCTGCATATTGCAGGTTATTAATGAGTCTTCCTCCAATTCTGAAGCCCATTCTTCTTCACATAGTCCAGCCTCTCGCATTATTTGCTCAGCATACAGATTGAATAGGTATGGTGAAAGGATACAACCCTGATGCACACCTTTCTTGACTCTAAACCATGCAGTATACCCTTGTTTTGTCCAAACACTGCCTCTTGGTCTATGTACAGGTTCTTTATGAACACAATTAAGTATTCTGGAATTCCCATTCTTAACAATGTTATCTGTGATTTGTTATGTTCCACACAATGGAATGCCTTTGCATAGTCAGTAAAACATACGTAACATTTTTCTCGTATTCTCTGCTTTCAGCCAAGATCCATCTGACGTCAGCAATGATATTCCTCATTCCACGTCCTCTTCTGAAACTGGCTTGAATTTCTGGCTGTTCCCCGCCAATGTACTACTGCAATCGCTTTTGAATTATCTTCAGCAAAATTTTACTTGCATGTCATATTAATGATATTGCCCAATAGTTTCTGCATTCTGTCAATCACCTCTCTTTGGAATGGGCAAAAATATGGATCTCTTCCAGTCAGTTGGCCAGGTAACTGTCTGTCAAATTTCTTGGCGTAGACCAGTGAGCTTTTCTAGCATTGCATCTATTTATTGAAACATCTCAATTGGTATTCTGTTAATTTCTGGACCCTTGTTTTTCTCCAATGTCTTTGGTGCAGCCTGGACTTCTTCCTTCAATACCATTGGTTCATGATCATATGCTGACTCCTGAAATGGTTAAACATCGACAGTTCTTTTTGGTACAGTGACTTTGTGTATTCCTTCCATCTTCTTTAGATGCTTCCTGCATCATTCAATATTTTGCCCATACAGTCTGTCACCATTGCAACTTGAGGCTTGAATTTTTTCTTCAGATCTTTCAGGTTGAAAAACACCAAGTGTTTTCTTCCCTTTTGGTTTTTTAACTTCAGGTCTCTGCACATTTCATTGTAATATTTTACTTTGTCTTCTCGAGCTGCCCTTTGAAATCTTCTGTTTGGCTCTTTTACATGATCATTTCTTCCATTCCCTTTAGCTACTCTACGTTCAAGAGCAAGTTTCAGGCATGTATAGCTGAGTTAAATGCACATAGGTTGCCTCTTCTGTGACACTGATGATAACAATGCTACTAGGTGGCAGACATTGTGTGCTTACAGAATGTCCGACTGCTAAATTCTTTACCTACATGATCACATTGAATCGTGACATTAACCCTGTACAGGTGGGTGTGGACCATAATTCCTCTTTTGTAGAGAAGGGAACTGGGGCTCAGGGAGGTTATATGAGTTTCCCGAGGTCTTGCAGTGTGCTAGTGATTTCATCTCCTGTCTACCTGAGAGCTAGAAGCACTACAGCAAGAAAACTGAACTATCAGGCCTCTTGTAGATGCTCCTGCCCCGGGTGCTCCAGAGAAGCTTAGAGAGACCTGGGAGATGCAATTTGCAGGCAAAGGAGCCGTCACCGCCCCCAGAAATGCCCCCAGAATGCTGGAGAGGGCAGGGATCCTCACCCACGTGCTCCATGTCCTACTTGGATTTACAGCCGACAGTGTGGTTGGCATTTTAGTAGAGTGAAGTTATGACTTCATGAACCTAACTCAAAAGCTTGATGAATTTTAGAAGTCTATGAGAAGAAAAACACACATGTGAGTCCCTAAAGCTGCTTCCAGGGTGGCCTCCCTGGTTTTCTCTTCCTTGCTCAGAGAACTTGCTTTACTTCCCAGGCCTCCTCTGTTTTGGGAGCTAAACCAGGGTCACAACTTCAGATTCACCCCTTCTTGGACCTCTCTCCTTCTTCCAGCTGCTGGGAGGATAGAAGACTGCGGCATCCCTTTAGCAATTCTCTTCTTGCCTCCTTAGGAGTCACCTCACCTTCTTAAAAAGTTTCCTCTCCTGTTACTGAGTAGGTAGGAACAAGGCCAATGTCCTAATTAAATCTACTCATTGGTAATTTAGAAGCAATAGGTGTTAAGTTGTTGAATTAGTTGAAGCTAATAATTAGAACCACCAACTATCGGTCAGTTTGTCATACTGCCGTGGCCTGAGTGTTGCTGTTACGCTGGAAGCTATGCCACCGATATTTCAAATACCAACAGGGTCACCCATGGTGGACAGGTTTCAGCAGAACTTTCAGACTAAGACAAACTAGGAAAAAAGGCCTGGCAATCTACTTCTGAAAATGAGCCATGAAAACCTTATTGATCACAATAGAATATTGTCGAATATAGTGCTGGAAGATGAGCCCACTAGGTTGGCAGGCACTACAATACCTGCAATAACGGACTCAGACGCGTCAACATCATAAAGATGGCACGGGACTAGGGCAGCGTCTCGTTCTGGCATACAGGCGGTCACCACGCGTCAGAGTCGACTCAGCCGCAACTAACGACTAACGAATAATCAGAAAAAATTAAATAAAATGAAAGCTAAAGGAATCCCACGTCAAGAAAAGGACTGCCCTGTGTTTCATATTATAGATAAATCCAGACTGTCTTCAAGCTGTGTGCCTGGAAGTAAGGCCATCTTGCAGGGAGGGAGTGTGAATGAAATGGTTTCTGCAGGCAGCTCCTGGAGGAACAAGACCTGCTGGACAACTTGGGTACCAGGGAGGAGGAAGGCCCCATTACCCAGTTAGTTCCTGCTCAAATATTCCTGCTCGCTTGAAAGGGACAAATATGATCTGGGACAAATAAATATTCTCTCCACTGGCCTTCTCAGGTGAATAGAGTCACCAATTTATAAAGAGAAAAAAAACATATCAAACCAAGTAGCCAGAAATAAGGTGCTGTAATTTTTTTTTAATGATGACAAGGAAACCCTGGTGGCGTAGTGGCTAAGTGCTATGGCTGCTAACCAAAGGGTCAGCAGTTCGAATCTGCCAGGCGCTCTTTGGAAACTCTATGGGGCAGTCCTACTCTGTCCTATAGGGTCGCTATGAGTCAGAATTGACTCGACGGCAATGGGTTTGGTTTTTTTTTTTTGGAAGGATGACAAACATTGCGAAGAATGGGAATTCCAGAACACTTAATTGTGCTCATGAAGAACCTTTACATAGATCTAAAGGCAATTGTTCGGACAGAACAAGGGGATACTGATTGGTTTAAAGTCAGGAAAGGTGTGCGTCAGGGTTGTAACCTTTCACCATATCTATTCAATCTGTATGCTGAACAAATAATCTGAGAAGCTGGACTATATGAAGAAGAACAGGGCATCAGGATTGGAGGAAGGCTCATTAACAACCTGTGTTATGCAGATGACTCAACCTTGCTTGCTGAAAGTGGAAAGGACTTGAAGCACTTACTAATGAAGATCAAAGACCACAGCCTTCAGTATGGATTGCACCTCAACATAAAAAAGAAAACAAAAATCCTCACAACTGGACAATGAGCAACATTATGTTAAATGGAGAAAAGATTGAAGTTGTCAAGGATTTCATTTGACTTGGATCCACAATCAACACCCATGGAAGCAGCAGTCAAGAAATCAAAAGATGCATTGCATTGGGTAGATCTGCTGCAGAAGACCTCTTTAAAGTGTTGAAAAGCAAAGATGTCACCTTGAAGACTAAGGTGCACCTGACCCAAGCCATGGTATTTTCAATGGCATCATATGCATGTGAAAACTGGACAATGAATAAGGAAGACCGAAGAAGAACTGACGCCTTTGAATCGTGGTGTTGGCGAAGAATATTGAATATACCATGGACTGCAAAAAGAATGAACAAATCTGTCTTAGAAGAAGTACAGCCAGGATGCTCCTCAGAGGAAAGGATGGTGAGACTGCATCTTACATACTTTGGACATGTTGTCAGGAGGGATCAGTCCCTGGAGAAGGACATCATGCTTGGCAGAGTACAGGGTCAGCGGAAAAGAGGAAGACTCTCAACGAGGTGGATTGACACAGTGGCTGAAACGATGAGCTCAAGCATAACAACGATTTTAAGGATGGCTCAGGACAGGGCAGTGTTTCGTTCTGTTGTGCATAGGGTCGCTATGAGTCGAAACCGACTCGATGGCACCTAACAACAACAATGATGACAAGATAGTATAGGTGTTACAGCATAAGCTTTGGGGACTCAACTCCTTGAGTTCAAATCCCCACAACTCTGCTTTACTAAATGTCCTTGGGCAAGTTACTTCAAGTCCACTGTCTGCCTTAGTTTTCTCATCTGTAAACTGGAGATGATAATCATTGTAACCACCTCACTGGGATGTGTGAGGATTCAAGGGGCTAATATACAGAAAGTCCTAGAATAAAAATAGTGTCTGCTAAATAGATATTCCCTGCTATTATCTTCAGTGCTAGATCCTGAAGTGGTGAACGTCAGGGTCTAAGAAACTCCAAATTCCCAGCTCAGGCACCTATGTGTTTGGGGGGATATCATTCAACCACTCTGAGCCTCAGTTTTCTTATTTGAGAACCAATATGGTGGCCTTGCAGCACTATAGTGAAGGATAATGGAATGATGGAAAGCGTCACTGCATAGGCTGTAAATGGCATCCCCTAGAATTGTGCAGTGCACATCCTGAGCAACCATCTGTGGCAGCCCTGATTATAAATACATAGCATTTGGCATGTTGGAGATACCACCCCGTGCCTCCTTCTGTGTAAGCTTTAATATCAAACCACTGAATATGAATTCAAAGCTTTCCCATGGACCTTCCTCCATACTGATTACAGTGGATGTAAAAGCTGAGGGAGAACTGCGTCTTCCTCAATCCACAAAGGCGCTTGTCCTGGAGATACAAAAATTCCTAACAGGACTTTGATGGTTACAAGGGTTGTTGTTGTTAGGTGCCATCAAGTCGGCGCTGACTCATAGAGACCCTATGTACAACAGAACAAAACACTGCCCGGTCCTGTGCTATCCTCACGATCATTGTTATGCTTGAGCCCGTTGTTGCAGCCATTGTGTCAATCCATCTTGTTGAGGGTCTTCCTCTTTTTCACTGACCCTGTATTTTACCAAGCATGATGTCCTTCTCCAGGGACTGATCCCTCCGGATAATACGTCCAAGGGAAGGAGGGGAGGGGAAACCACTAACTAGATAGTAGACAAGTGTGAACTTTGGTGAAGGGAAAAACAACACATAATATAGGGGAAGCCAGCACGACTTGACAAAGGCAAAAACATAGAAGTATCCTAGACACATCTAAACACCTTGAGGGACAGAATTACTGGGACTGAGGGCTGGAGGCCATGGTCTCAGGGTACATTATGTCAATCGGCATAACATAGATCATGAAGAAAATGCTCTACATCCTACTTTGGTGAGTAGTGTCTGGGGTGTTAAGAGTTTGTGAGAAGCTATCTAAAATACACCTATTGGTCCCATTGCACTTGGAGCAAAGGAGAATGAAGAAAACCAAAGACACAAGGAAAATATTAGTCCAAAGGACTAGCGGACCACATGAATGACAGCCTCTACCAGCCTGAGCCTGGAAGAAGTAGATGGTGCCCGGCTACTATTACCAACCACTCTGACAAGGATCACAATAGAGGTTCTGGACAGAGTGGGAAAAAAATGTAGAACAAAATTCACAAAAAAGGACCATACTTACTGGTCTGACAGAGACTGGAGGAACCCCTGAGACTATGGCTCCTAGACACCCTTCTAACTCGGAACTGAAGCCATTTCCAAAGTCCACCTTTCAGCCAAAGATTAGACAGGCCTATAAAACAAACAATAACACACGTGAGGAACGTGTTTCTTAGTTCAATCAAGTATAAGAGACCAAATGGGCAACACCTGCCCAAAAGCAAAGATGACAAGGCAGGAAAATGGACGAATGGACACGGAGAACCCAGGGTGGAAAGGGAAAGGGGAGAGTGCTGACACATTACGGAAATTGCAACCAATGTCACAAAAAAAATTGTGTATAAATTTTTGATAGAGAAGCTAATTTGCACTGTAAACATTCACCTAAAACACAATTAAATTAAAAAAAAAATTTTTTTTTACTTCTAGCAGAAGCTCAAGCCTTTCTGTAACGCAGGACCAAACTCCATGGATCAAGCTCCGAAGTAGGAAGCAACCCCACAGCAGGATGAGAGGAAAGAAGGTTGGGAAAGACCAGGGCATCTTCCCCAAAGCTGGGTCACCAGGAAGGCCTTGACTTTAATGCGTTGAATGAAGGAAGGTGGGCACTCTGCGTGCAAGTGGCTGTGTGTGCAAAGGTGAGGGGGGGATGTTTCAGAAAATGGAGCATGACACTTCTTGTGACGCCCCTTCTGTGTGGCCCCAGGAGTGCCCACCCCACCCCAGGTGCCAGCCGGGAGAGGCTCTGGGGACTGGCCTCATCCTCTCTCCTGCACCAGTTAATTCACTTCAAATGGGACAGCTCCAAGCAAATACCAAGTGACACCGTTTTTCTATTACCCTTCACTACAGCCACTTAGATCTTTTATTTTATTACAGACATTCTTTTAGCCCAGTCACGGGCTGATCTCCTAATTGGAGCGGCTGCCTCCGCCCCCGGCCAGATCAAAGCCACCCTGTTTGTTTGTGGAGGATGAACAGTCTTGCCGGCCTTTGAACATGAAGGCCCCTTTGTCTCCCAGCTGAAGTCATCCCTGGCACCAGGCAGGGAGGAGGTTTCCGGGAGAGCTAGTCTGTCGCTGGGCTGGAGGACCCAGTGGGGGGCAGCTTTCAGAGCCAACCCCACACCTCCCCTGCCTGTCTCTGGGGAGGCCTCTCAACCTGACCATCCACCCCGTAGGTATTGTGGGACCCCCATGGTGATCTTTTATTGGAATACAAATTCAGTTATTAAAATATTTACACATAAAAATATCCAACACTTAAATATTTCCTAAAGACATAGAATATTTACTTTCTAGTTTCTCTTGAAAATCAGAATGTCTGGCAATGCTTTGCCCTTTATGGAAAGAATGAGCGAATCAATTTTCCGAAGGGCTTTCCTGGTCCTTACAGGCATTCCGCATTTTTTTTTCTTTTCTTTTTAATTGCTGTAAACTGTTGTTTCCCTCGAAGTTCCAGCTTGTTTATCCCTGGGCCCATCAGAATCTCACCCCTGCCATTGGAAAAAAAGAAAAAAACTATTGTGCCCATTTTACAGATGGGAAAATAGAGGCCCTTTGACATTCAAATAACTGGCTGGCTTCAGGTCACACAGGGCTCAATGACAGACTCAACAAGCAGGGATTAAAGGATAAAGGGATTTTTCTCTCCCTCTTATTTTGATAATGTGCTCAATATCATTATTTTGGAAAAGAGAAGCACAAGGACATGCCTGCAACTTCACAGCAACTAACAGCAACCCATAGCCTAGAGACATTGAATGTTAACATTGTTGTTACATGTGGTCAAGTCCATTCTGGCTCAAAGTGACCTTATATGACAGAGTAGTACCAGAAAGATGTTTACCTGTGTTTTATTGACTATGCAAAGGCATTCGACTGTGTGGATCATAACAAATTATAGATAACATTGTGAAGAATGGGAATCCCAGAACCCTTAATTGTGCTCATGAGGAACATGTATATAGACCAAGAGGCAACTGTTCGAACAGAACAAGGGCAAACTGCATGTTTTAAAGTCAGGAAAGGTGTGCATCAGGGCTGTATCCTTTCACCATACCTATTCAATCTGTATGCTGAGCAAATAATCTGAGAAGCTGGACTCTATGAAGAAGAACGGGGCATCAGGATTGGAGGAAGACTCATTAACAACCTGCAATGTGCAGATGACACAGCCTTGCTTGCTGAAAGTAAAGAGGACTTGAAGCACTTACTGATGAAGATCAAAGACCACAGCCATCAGTATGGGTTACACTTCAACATAAAAAGAAAAAAAAAAAAGGTTTTTTTTTTTTTTTTTAAAGAAAACAAAAATCCTCACAACTGGACCAATAAACAGCATCATGATAAATGGAGAAAACATTGAAGTTGTCAAGGATTTCATTTTACTTGGATCCACAATAAAAACTCATGAAAGCAGCAGTCAAGAAATAACATATTGCACTTAGCAAATCTACTGCAAGAAAAAAAAAAAAAAAAGACCTCTTAAAAGTGTTAAAAAGCAAAGATGTCACCTTGAGGACTAAGTCACACCTAACCCAAGCCGCGGTATTTTCAATTGCCTCATACGCATGTGAAGGCTGAAAGATGCATAAGGAGGACCGAAGAAGAATTCATGCATTTGAATTATGGTGTTGGCAAAGAATATTGACTATACCGTGGACTGCCAGAAGAACAAACATATCTGTCTTGGAAGAAGTACAGCCAGAATACTCCTTGGAAGAGAGGATGGTGAGACTTCAGCGCACATACTTTGGACATGTTATCAGGAGGGACCAGTCCCTGGAGAAGGACATCATGCTCAGTAAAGTAGAGGGGCATCGAAAAAGAGGAAGACCCTGGAGATGGATTGACACAGTGGCTGCAACAATGGACTCAATCAAACATAACAACGATTGTCAGGATGGTGCTGGACCAGGCAGTGTTTCCATCTGTTTTACCTAAGGTCGCTATGAGTTGCGCCAACTGTATGGCACCTAAGGACAACAACAGAATTGCCCCATAGAGTTTTCTAGGCTGTAGTCTTTATGCAAGCAGATCTCAAAGCCCTTCTTCCATGGAGCAGCCGGTGAGTTAGAACTCCCAACCTTTCGGTTAGTGCTGCGCCGCCGGGACTCTTCTATTACATGCCAGGAACTGAATATACATTATCTACTTTTCATAACAATCCTGTGAGGTAAGTTACGTTTTGTACACTTTACAACTGAGAAAACTCAGCTTTGTAGGCTAAATGACTTGCCCATGGTTACACAGTGAAGCCAAGATTTAAACCAAGAACAGCTGACTCAAAAGCCCAGGCAAGTGGTTCAATTCTGGGTCCACCATGAGCAGCTATCTACGTGATCTTAAACTTGTTCTCTCAGAGGCTCAGTTTTTCGCACACAACACGCGGACTTCCAGCTCAGAGACTACCCCTTCCACTCATGGCTGGATCCTCCTCCCCAAGCTGTGTTAATGGTACCCAACCCCGCCCACCTTACCTTTAAACAACTGATTGGACCAGCGTGGACACCTGGGCCAGTCAGATCCTTTCTCCTCGGGAGTCGGAATTGGGATCCAACCATGTAGAGCTGTGCTGGGGTGGCCAAAACTGGATCACGGGCAAGTGGGATAACCGAGTGTCCAAGAGGAAAGGGTGGTGGTGGTGTGCAAAGAAACAGACCGGAGGCCCAGATAGCTGGCGGAGAAGCCTCCACTCTCCGCATGTAGACCTCCTGAAGTCTGTTTTCACTTTCAGCCCTGGCTCTGTGAGCACCACCCTGTATCCTTCCTGTACAGCATTATTTTATGCTTCAGGTGACTTGAGGGACTATCTGTTCCTCATGGCCATATTCATTTAAACAAAATAAAACACATCTGGGTTGAAATTCCGCCTTTGCCGCTGGCTGTGTGCTTTTAGACAAGTTATTTAGCCTCAGTTTCCCGTATTTATAAAGTCCCATAAAAACCAATCGCGCTTGAATGGATTCCGACTCAGAGCTACCCAGTGGGGTTTCCAAGGCTGTAATCGTTACCGGAGCAGATGCCACGTCTCTGTGCCATGGAGTGGCTGGTGGGTTTGAACTGCTGACCTAAAGTTAGCAGCCAAGCACTTAACCACTGTGCCATTTCTTCCTCATGGGGTTTTTGGGAAATTAAAAATAGATCACGTAACTGGATTCTTGCACAGTACCCCACACAGGAGATCCTCAACACCTGGCTAGTGCATTTATCATTATTATTACTGTTGTTGTTGTTATTTTATAAGCTTTGGTGATGGGGAGAGCCAACACTAACTTCAATCAACTCTTGACTATTCCACCTTGCGGATAATCCAGGAACCATTTTTTATCAGTCACTGACTTCTTTCCAGAAACCCTGGTGGCACAGCGGTTAAGAGCTACAGCTGCTAACCAAAAGGTCAGCAGTTCAAATTCACCAGGCACTCCTTGGAAACTCTGTGGAGCAGTTCTACTCTGTCCTATAGGGTCGCTATGAGTTGGAATCGACTTGACGGCAACAGGTGTGTGTGTGTGTGTGTGTGTGTGTGTGTGTGTGTGTGTGTGTGTGTGTGTGACTGCTTTCCACCATCAGCTTCTGCACGCTCAAGAAAGAATTATTTTATGGTTGGGCAAATCCCTACAATTACGAAGACAGAAGTGCTTACAACTAAACTTGTGTAGCAGGTATGAATTTTACTTCATGATCTTAAAAAGTCGTTATTTTATTTTATTTTTTTAAATCAAATTATATATGACTCCAAGTGGCCTCCCACCTGGCTGGCTAGAAGTTTGTTCCTGGTCATTGTTGGTAGGTCCCCATCCCAAGGCAGAGCATTCAAGGGTCCCTTCTGATGTCCAGTCCTCACTAGCTACTGAGGTGTTCACTGGACAACCCACAGGGTCCCCCAGAGTCTGTGGCTTGTATGCCTCGAGCCACACCTGGGCCCGGGATCTTTGGGTTTGGAACCTCAGTCCAGTGACCCTGTGTATAGTCATTTTCCTCTGGGGGGCTGCCACTCCCGCCATACTTCCCCACACTCCCTCAACCCACACTGTCCTGCTACTTTCCAGCTGCTGTGTAGTTGACTCCAACTCGTGGTGACCCCATGTGTGTCAGAGTAGAACTGTGCTTCATAGATTTTTCGGAAGTAGATCACTGGGACTTTCTTCCAAGGTACCTCCGGGTGGATTCGAACCTCCAACCTTTCTGTTAGCAGTAGAGTGCATTAATCATTTGCACCTGTTACTTTAAGGATCTCAGAATTCCACACCCTCCATTCTATTCTCAGAGAATTGCACCCTCTTATCATCCCTTCTCCCTGAATCAGCCTCTCCCACTCAGAGTCACTTTCCTCCCCTTTGGGATGATTTAGTACAATGGTTCTCAGAGTGTGGTCTTGGCAGCACTTCGAAGTGGTTTGAACGAGTTCAGTCAAGGGCAAGGAAGGAAAACTGGAACAGACCGAAATTTTTAAAATTTTGGTGAACTTGGAAACAATAACCAGAATGGGAAAAATTATGAGTCCAAGCACTGGAATGGGAGACATGGAAGAGGCATAATGAGCCTTTTTAAGAGCCTGATAGGGAGTCTGGATTACTGGCAGGACTGTAAAGAGTGACACACATTGAAAGCAGCATGGTTAGCTGCCATCTTGAGCAGGGCACTGCTGTTTCCAACTCGGCTCAAAATCTGACTGGCAAGAGATTTGGTTGCTATGCAACGCATATGCTGTCCTTGTTTTCTAAGAGTGAGTTAAGTTTCTACCAGGGCTTTGACCTATAATTTTTCGCATTCCAGCTATTGTTTCAGTTCATCTAAATTTAAAAATGTGAGTCTGTTACGGTTTCATTTCCTCAGCCATGACTGAACCAGCAAGAACTGGTTTGAAACCCTGGGTCCTAGACCAGCAGCATCCTCATCACCTAGAGTTTGTTAGGTGCCAAATTCTCAGGCACCTCCCCAGAGTTACTGAATCAGATACTCTGGGGGTGGAGCTCAGCAATTTGTGTTTTAGCAAGCCTTTCAGGTGATTCTGGCACATGCTAAAGTTTGAGAACCATTGATCCAGTATAATTCTCACAATGAATTTGGAGTTTAATAAAAAGTGAAGAATGGGGAGCTGTCTTAGAGCAACTTCAGGTTCTGTCTCTGCCACATAGCATTCTCCCACCTGGTGAACAAACAACAATCACGAGAGCCTTGGTCTAGGGAGGGACAAAGGACAGTGCAAGTATGGTTGGCAGTGCAGGTTGTCCACTGCACAACTCCGGGATGCAGCAGCACATAGACTATAATATGAATGGTACAACATGGAAGTTAAGAGGGGAACATCAAGTAACCAAAGAACGTAAGGACGGATCTTGTGTCATTTGAGTAAGTGGGCTTGGGGCATTCAATCCCTGGCAAGGGGCATTTAAGAAGATGGGAACAACAGGGACAGTTCAAGACCTGAACTCAGCCCCAGGGGGCGCTGTATATGTGGATAATTACATCAGAGGTCAAACAGTAATGCATT
Organism: Loxodonta africana; assembly: GCF_030014295.1. NCBI lineage: Eukaryota > Metazoa > Chordata > Mammalia > Proboscidea > Elephantidae > Loxodonta > Loxodonta africana. The sequence continues at coordinate 67,014,358 of NC_087362.1, forward strand.
GTTCTGAGGGTCTCAAATCAAATGATTACAGGAGCCAGGTTAGCATGTAAAGAGAGACGGAACATTACACAGCTCCAGCTACTGTTCTGATGTTGCCACCTGGGATACAGGTTTGACCTCGCCAGGTTTGCCACTATTTTTTTAAACCAGAAACCCATACTTTTATGTGAAATCTCCTGGAGTCTCTTTAAATATTACAAATTGATTCTGATTTTTAAAAACACTGTCATTGTGTCCAGAATATATAAGTAACTCAAAACTCAGTAATAAGAAAACAAACAACCCAATTAAAAACAAAATAAGCAAAAGATTTAGACAGTCCACCTAAGGTGTATACAGATAGTAAATAAATATGTGAACAGATGCTCAGCATCCTTGGTCCTTAGGGAAATGCAAATTAAAACCACAGCGTCAAAGCGCTACACACCTATTAGAATGGAAAAGGGGGAAAAACTGACAGTATCAAACACCACAATTCAGAGGCATCAATTCTTCTTCGGTCTTCCTTATTCATTGTCCAGCTTTCACATGCATATGATGCAATTGAAAATACCATGGCTTGGGTCAGGCACACCTTAGCCTTCAAGGTGACATCTTTGCTTTTCGACACTTTAAAGAGGTCCTTTGCAGCAGATTTGCCCAATGCAATGTGTCTTTTGATTTCTTGACTGCTGCTTGCATGGCTGTTGATTGTGGATCCAAGAAAATGAAATTCTTGACAACTTCAATCTTTTCTCCGTTTATCATGATGTTGCTCACTGGTCCAGTTGTGAGGATTTTTGTTTTCTTTATGTTGAGGTGTAATCCATACTGCAGGCTGTGGTCTTTGATCTTCATCAGTAAGTGCTTCAAGTCCTCTTTGCTTTCAGCAAGCAAGGTTGTGTCATCTGCTTAATGCAGGTTGTTAACGAGTCTTCCTCTAATCCTGATGCCCCGTTCTTCTTCATAGAGTCCAGCTTCTCAGATTATTTGCTCAGCATACAGATTGAATAGGTATGGTGAAAGGATACAGCCCTGATGCACACCTTTCATGACTTTAAACCACTCGATATCCCCTTGTTCTCATAGATCAAGAGGCAGTTGTTCGGACAGAACAAGGGGATGATTGGTATAGAACCAGTATATTGTCAGTTTTGATCAAGGAGAGGTAAGGGAGGGCTTTGTGGGAGAGAAGGACTCCTGAGAGATATTTATTTCCCTCAAAAAGAGACACAAGAGAGAAGTCAGCTGTTTTCCTTGCCCCGAATGGTGACATCCAAGTACGTGATTGTAGAGGCACCACAGCCACGTTGCAACCACAAGGATGGTCACACCAAGAGGTCACGCTGACACAAAGGATGACAGAGACAACAAAGGGACCGGGTGCCCTGGCCCTATAAAACCAACATGGATCACCCTGCTGCTGAGCTGCTTTTGTGTGGGATCACATATGTCCCAAGAGTCAAAGCCACTCCTTCAGATTCTCTGTTCCTTAGAGCTGACAGCATTCCCATGAGCTCTCAGGAGAGTGGGGCAGCCACCACTGTGGGTGCTGGAGGCTCGAGATGATGGGCTGCTAAGAGGGCCTGCAGAGCAGGACTCCTGAGACCATTACAGAATTGGCCCAGTCTGAGAATTTCCCAGGACTCAAGTCCACTGGTTGCTCCAACCTCCTTGGGAAGGTTGGAACCCATACCTTCAGGGGAATGGGTCAGTGTAGAGTCAGGGGTCAAGAGGCCTGAGTTTCCTGGGAGCTCACAGGTGGGGGGGACCCCTTACCTACCAAAAACCAGAGATACTGTCTAAGGCCTCAATTGCTTCGGGGTGCGGTACGGCAAAGTGGTTTCTGTTTCCGCTGGCCTCACAGACCTGGCAAGGTAGAAATTCCAGAAGGGTGATTTCAGAGGCCCCAGCTCTGTATGGAAACTGAGGGCTGCCGCTCAGTCTGAGGGCAGAGCTGCTCTGAAAGGTGCAATGAAAGTGTTCACCAATGGTACCTTTCCTCCCCAGGGCCCTGGGCATCCATGTGATTAGAAGGCTGGGGTTTGCAGTGAGGAAATACCCCGGCCTCCTGTCCCCTCCTACCTGGGACCCCACAGAGTTGGTGGCAATGCCTGTTTAGCCCACATGCCAGAGGACACCCAGGCCCTTCCCCCAAGGTAGCCAGCCAAGGTGAGAAACAAGACAGAGTCCTACCCCAGGCCTGGGGATTCAGGCTAGATAGGCATAGAACATCCAAAGGAAAGAGATTGTGCAAAGTGGGCCTCAGTTTTCTCATCTGTAAAATGCAGACCCACTGTCATCTGTCCATTTATCATACTGTGGTAGGTTGCATGTTGCTGTGATGCTGGAAGCTATGCCACCAGTATTTCACATACCAGCAGCATCACCCACGATGGACAGGTTTCAGCGGAGCTTCCAGACTAAGACAGACTAGGAAGAAAAGCCAGGTGATCTGCTTCCAAAAATTAGTCAACGAAAACTCTATGGGTCACAACAGAATATTGTCTAATATAGTCCTGGAAGATGAGCCCCTAGGCTGGAAGACACTCAAAATACACAGTGGCCACAACAGTGAACTTGAGCATATCGGCGATTGTGAAGATGGCACAGGACCGGGCAACATTTAGTTCTGTTGTACATGGGGTCACCGTGAGTCAGAGCTGACTCAACAGCAACAACAAAATGGGGACACATAACATTAACAACACAAGGTTTGTGTGAGGCTCACATGACTCATGTGCCAGGTTCGTGAACAGAGATAGTGGTTCCCTTGCCAAGGCTCCCCTTCCTTTCAGCAACCACTCACCCAGGTGACAAGTAACTTAGGCCCCTGGGAGGCTCTTCCCTTTCTCTCTAGCCAGTGGGTCCTGCCCAGAACTGCAGCCATACTCTTCTGATAGGGTCACTACGAATAATCAGGGTCGGCATGGGGAGCTGGGCTAGTCCTCCACTGGGAAATGGAGACAAAGAGAGAGCGGCCCTGGGAAGGGGAGCCTGGGAGGAGGAGTTGGATAGCGAGGTGGTTGTGAACCGACAGCCGGGAGCACGGACACTAACAAGCCGAGTGGATAGGACACAAATTTAGGAGTCAGTTATAAAGGAACCCTGGAGGTGCAGTGGTTAAGACTTTGGCTGCTAACCAAAAGCTCAGCAGTTCAAATCCACCAGCCGCTCCTTGGAAACCCTGTGGGGCAGTTGTACTCTGTCCTATAGGGTTGCTCTGAGTTGGAATCAACTCAACAGCAATGGGTTTGGTTTTTTTGGATAATAAACACATTAAAACGTGCCCTTGCACACATTAGCTGTGGGTCCTACATCGTCTCCGTGGGGGGCTGTATTTGCGTCCATCTTTCAGATGGGGAAACTGGGGAGTCACAGCTAACATGCACCCCTGATAAGTGACTGACCCAGGACTCAATCCCAGGTGCCATCTCCAGAGTCACCTGGATTACGATCCTAGTTTTGCCACTGACTCATTAAGGGAGCTTAGGGGAGTCTTTGCTCTTCCCTGGGCCTCAGTTTCCCCACCCTGTTGATGACTGGAAGGCCTTCCAGTCCTAAAACTCCAAATCTCAAAACCACATGGTGCTCCACCTCCACTTTAAGACTGACTGCTCCAGCAGGGAGCCCCCCAGCCATGCTTTGGCACCGATCCCCAGGCTGCCCAGTGCTGGACAAGCAGTGGCCAGGACTCCCTGCCCCAGGGAGTTACCCCAGCTCTGAGCGCTCAGCTCTCTGGAAGAACAACCTCATTCTTCCCATTCATTGCCGTCCCAGCTACCTCAGGCCACGTCCTCTTCCCTGCCTGGGCTGACCACTCTGCAGACTATGCTCCAGGCTCAGGCTGGACCCCCTCACCTTGCCCAGCCCTCTCCCACACCCCGACATCGGCATCTGCTCACCTTCTGGAATCTGTGACGGCCAGAGCAGGGGCAGGCAGGCCTCCAGCCCCAGAGGCCCGGGGCCCCCGAATGCCCCCTGGACCCCCCAGGGTCTTCCCAGGTTGCTTGGGAAACCATTTCAGGTCATTTGAGACGATTAGGCGTCTTAGCTCTGTTTTGAGCTAAACAACATGAAGAAACAAACCCCTGTCTGTCAAAGCCCATCAAGCGGTGTTCTCCTGGAGGCCTGGGGTCCGGCGGCACGCCTCCCGAAGGCTCTCTTCTGTTCTGCTTTTTCATCCAGTTCCACAAATATTTATTGAGAGAGCTCCTACCGGGCTGGCATCAGTGTGGGGGGGGGGGTCCGCTGGGGGATGGGTGGGCTGTGTGGAGGAGGGAGGGGAACCCCGAGATGGACAAGACTCAGGTCCTGTCCCCAGGGCTCATCTCAAAGCAAAAGGTGTTTGGTATTTGCTTTACAGCCAGCCTTCTGCATAGCAGCTAATCGTGGGCTTCGTTTCGAAGTGGTTCTAAGGGTGGAAAGGAGAGATCCCAAATGCTATCGGTCATTTTCTTGTGGCCGGGGGGTTTCCAATTTAGTGCCATGAGCAATTGCTACTTCTGAAATTGGAGAGCAAAGGTTTATGGGCTTGTGTTTTTTCAATCCAGAGATGATTTACGGAGGGTGGCCATAAACGTTCTTCTCACCAAATTATCTACATGAAAGATGTCGAACTGGCAAATGTTGCGTTACCTAGATTTCTATAACAATTTCAAAAAAACAAACCAAAAAAAAAATTATTCTTATTGTAAAAATTCAGACGATGTCAAAAAAGAAAACAGAAGAGAGTGAAGGAGTCACCTGTGATCACAGATCAGGCAGGAAGATCTCGGCCTCCTTTTTCTGACCCACAGTGGTGGGAAGTTGAAGGAGGCCTTGGAAGCCAGAGTGGCTGGAACTCGGATGTAAACCTGCTCCCACAAGGACGGGGCCCTGCTTCCATCCGCAGGCTCAGTCCTGGGGGCCCTGGGGGCTGTGAGGGTTGGCTTCCCTCAGCCTGCGTGCCCCAAAACCACATTCCAGGGGAGGCTGTAAGTTCCCTGTCGCTAGGGGAATTTAGCCAATGTGGGGCCACCCGTTTTCTCTGCTCGGGGCAGAGGTTCCCAGACATTAGCTATCATGGAACACTCAAATCTCCCCCAAACGTGGCTTCTCAATGTGATATGGTTGATTTTTTTAATTTGTGGTTTTTGCCAAACAAAGATATTTAAAAAAGAAATCAACAATTATTCATTATCACCAGGATTTTATAGGAGAACGGATATTGGCACACCAAAAATAGGAAGGACTGACTCAGAATAAACGCTGTATGAAAATCTCAGGATACAGCCCTTGCTTTTCTTGGTGTGCCCCGACCTGGGCCATTTCCCGGGCCGTGTTCGGAGACAGCTGGTGTGGGGGATTCGAGCATGACATGAAGGGCTCAGCTCCAAGCCGCTGGGAGACATTGGCTCTTTCCTCTCTCTGGGCCTCAGTTTCCCCATTTGTCTAGCATTCTTCTTGCTTTAAAGTTCTGAGGCCCCTTCACTCTCATATAATTTCTCTCCTTCTTTTTCCCCAGTGACAAACATCTTAGTCCCAATGGTCATCTTCCAACATCCCATACCTACCAGGTGTTGAAAGTACCATCAAGTTCTGTGACAAACTAGGAGAAGCAGGGGTGATGAGCTGGGGGGATGGTATGGGCAGAAGGGACAGAGAAGCAATGTCACAGAGGCAGGCACATCTAGAAAGAGAAAGGAAGCGATTAAGAAAGCTGATAAAAGGGGAAGGTTGAGCTTGGGGGAGGAAGATGCAGGAAAGTGCTGGAGGCAAGGGCCCCTGTGGTGTTCCAGAAAGGGGCATGAAGTGGGGAAGGGCTGACAAGTGCATCTCCCCAAGGAGAGTCATTTCCCGCACAGGCTTTCAGAGTATACCAGCCACAGTCAGTGGGTTACTTCACAGAAAGGGCCCTGCCAGGAGCCCCAGATGGAGGGATAGAGGAGGGAGCAGAAAGCCTTCCAGCCTCGTCCTGCCCCCTACCTCACCCCACGCCCCTGAACCTCTGCCTGTCCCCCAGTCCTTTGGGAGGTGCTGATGCTCTGAAAGCCCCTAGTTAAGGCCCGTCCTCCTGGGGCCTACGAGCACATGATGGGAGCAGAGAAGGTTCCAGCACCACGTGTCTCCCTCCAGCACCATCCCCTTCCTCCAGTACCTTGCATCCTCTCTCCAGGGTCTCAGCCTCTTCCCCATCTGATAATTCCAGCCACATAAGTTAAGGGGGCTCAGTGGGCAGTGAAAGGCAGGTCTGAGGTGAGTTTGGACCATCTGGTTCAATCATCCCTCATTCTGCAGTGGGAAACTGAGACCAGAGAGTGAGGCCACCCATGCCAGCAATTAAGGGGCTCAGCTGGGACAACAATAATGATAATAATGCTATCAATAATAATTATATTAAAAACCACTGGTGGAGTTCCAGTCTCCTGTCTCTCACTCAGGAAACCCTGGTGGCCTAGTGGTTAAGAGCTTAACTGCTGACAGAAGGGTTGGCCATTTGAATCTACCAGGCACTCCTTGGAAACCCTATGGGGCAGTTCTTCTCTGTCCTATAGGGTTGCTATGAGTTGGAATCGAGTCGACGGCAATGGGTATCTCTCATACATGGGGCAGTGGTGGTTCGGTGGTAGAATTCTTGCCTTCCATCCAGGAGACCCAGGTTGGATTCCTGGCCACTGGACCTCGTGTGCAGCCACCACCCATCTGTCTGTGGAGGCCTGCCTGTTGCTATGAGGCTGAAAAGATTTCAGCAGAGCTTCCAGACTAAGACAGACTAGCAAGAAAGGCCTGGTGATCTACTTCCAAAAATCAGGCAATGAAAACCCTACAGAGCACAAAAGTCCGATCTACAATTAATTGTGAGGATACAGCAGGACTGGGCAGTATTTTGTTCCATCGTGCATGGGGTCGCCATGAGTTTGGGACCGAATCAACACAGCTAACAAAAACAATCTCACCCCAGACATAAGCCAGGGGATCGGATATTGGAGCTGGTGGATTTTCCGACCCCGTGGCCTGGGGTGGGGAAAGCACCTGAGGAGAGGGGAGCATTCTGGGTGCCCCTGGGGTCATCCCATATGGGCACGTCACATACATGCCAAGCCCGCTCAGTGCAGATGGTTTGAATGTCTCCCAACGGGGACATTTTTAAGCAGTTAGATTTTCTATTCTTTCCAGCCCCTCAATCCCACCCCCACCCCTCCTAGCAAATGGAGAACAGGAAACAGCCAAAGCTTCTTAACTTTTCTTTAATCTTCCTCTCTCTGGCAAACTGAAAAATCAAACGATAATTGTCTGGGTGATCTCATTATTGTCAACAAAATCCAAGCCTTGAAGTCCGAATTCACTGAAACACTGACACATTAAATACAAAGGGACCCGTGCTTGCATGTTGTTCAATAAATAAATAAGGCTGGCGGGAGCTTGGTGCTGGCCTGGCACATCAGGAGCCCAGCTCTCAAAAAAGCAAGGACAGCAAAATGACTACAAGACTGGGACCATGGCATCTGGAAAGGCTTGGTCCTAGAGGCAGCGGCCTATCCTTCCTGTTTGTGTCAGTCAGAGTCCCAGCAGGAAACAGATGCTTCTTCCAAAGGATGACTGAGAGAGTTTGATGATGAGGCTGTTTACAAAGGGGGAGGGGACCCGTGAGAGGCAGGCAGGCACTGTGAGACCAGCACCAGTGGGCAGCTCTTACCACAACTAGGCATGAAAGGACAAGGAGATGGAGCAGTTACCAGAGCCCAGAGAGGGTGGTGTTTGGAAAGGGCCACTTGAAAGGGGCTGTGGCCTTTGGGAGAGGAACATCATGGCCCATAAACTGTGACCTGGCAGGGAAATGATAGGTAGGTAGATAGATGGATGGATGGGTGGATGGGTGGATAGGTGGAGAGAGGGAGGGAGGGAGGGAGGGAGGGAGGGAGGGAGGGATGGAGGGATGGATGGATGGATGGATGGATGGATGGATGGATGGATGGATGGATGGATGGATGGATGGATGGATGGATGGATGGATGGGTGGATAGATAGATGATAGACAGATAGATAAGATGGATGGGTAGGTGGATGGGTGAGTGGATGGATGGCTAGATAGATGATGGATAGATAGATAATACATGATAGATGGATGGGTGGGTGCATGGATGGATGGATAGATACATAGATAGACGGCTGCCATAGAGTTCACTCTTACTCATGGTGACCTGATGTATAGCCATATGAAACACTGCCCAGTCATGCATCAGCCTGCATTGCCAGCATGTTCGAGTTCATCACTTCAGCTACTGTGCCAATCCATTTCACTGAGGGTCTCCCTCATACTTCCTGGTCCTCTACTTTGCCAAACATGATGTCTTCCTCCAGCAATTGATCCCTCCTGATGACATGTCCAAAGATAACAAGTTGGACAATATTCTGTTGTAATCCATAGTGTTTTCCTTGGTTAACTTTCAGAAGTAGCTTGCCAGGCCTTTCTTCATAGTCTGTCTTAGTCTGGAAGCTCCACCCAAACCTGTTCTCCATGGATAACCCTGCTGGTATTTGAAATACTGATGTCATAACATCCAGCATCATAGCAACACACAAGCCACCACAGTACAACAAACCGACAGATGGGGGTGGGTTGGGGGGGAGAGAACCAGAGGATGAATGGCCTGACTACCCTCTCTTTGTCTCTCGGATCTCTTATTGGTGTCTTCCATCGGCTAGACCCAAGCAAAAGCCAGAGGGCAAGATGGAGATCAAGCTACCAGACCACAGAGCAGGATGTGGAGGGCAAACAGAACACTGCACACCCTCCACAGTGGGATACCTCTCTCTCCAGCACACCCAACCTGTGCCAACCTCAGCTTGCACACTTCCAGGGATAAGAAGCTCACCCCCCACCTCCACCTCCCAAGGAACCTCTTCAAGTTTGAGCATTCCAAATCTCAGTTCTTGGCAAAACCAAATTCTGGGTCTGGGGAGCAGTTTAATGTGAGGAGGGTGAGCTGGGAAGGACCAGGGCAGGGCTAGATACATAGACACATAGATAGTGCCCTCTTTATTCAAGCCTACTTCATTGGTTGGGGAGAGGGGAAAACACAGAAAAATAGAAGTTTTTCCATTTGACTACCTTCTTTTTAAGGTCTCCTGGCCTTTCATTTTCTCCTACCTTTTCATCAGAATCTTAACAAATGTCATGACAACATGTTATCTATAACCCTCATGTCGTGCAGTGGTGGCTTACATGTTGCTGTGACGTTGGAAGCTACACCACCAGTGTTTCAAACACCAGCAGGGTCACCTGTGGTGGACAGGTTTCAGTGGGGCTTCCAGACTAAGACAGACTATGGAGAAAGCCCTGGCAGTCTACTTCTGAAAATTAGCCAGTGAAAACTTTGTGTATGGATCACAACAGAACATTGCCTAACTTGCTTGCTTTGAACAAATCTTCAGGACGGATGACGAATTGCTGGAGGAGGACATCGTGTTTGGTGAAGTAGAGGGCCAGTGAGGGAGACCATAGGTGAGGTGGCTTGACATGATAGCTGAATGATGAACTCAGACGTGCCGGTGATCATAAGGTGAAGCAGGACTGGGCAATGTTTCATCCTGTTGTACCTAAGGTTGTCATGAGTCATGGTCAACTCAATGGCAGCTATCTATCTATCTATCTGTCTGTCTGTCTGTCTGTCTGTCTGTCTGTCTGTCTATCTATCTATCTATCTATCCATCTATCCACCTACCTACCTACCTACCTACCTACCTACCTACCTACCTATCTATCTACCTATCTATCTATCTCCTTCATGGAAATTTGCCACATTGGGCGACTAAAGTGGGCTGAGGGTGTCACTGCCCCACTCCCTTCCTATCTCTGCTATTGTAGGTTTGCAGGCCTCTCCTCCCGGGGCTTGGAAGAAGCTGGGCTGGAGGAGAGGGAGAGGCAAGCCCACCAGCACTGGGCAAGTGCCACCTGCACACGACTCAGCTCGGTGGGAGCTGCTTGCTGACTTTGTCCCCACGGATCTCCGTTCCTCTTGGCCCCACCCCAGAGACAGCTGCAAAAGGAGCTGGAGGGAGGGGACAGGCACCAGGAGACATGAGTTTTCATCTTGCCTCTGCCGCTTCCTGGTTGTGGGACTCTAAACAACCCTTCCCCTCTGGGTCTCGTGCTTTCTTCTTATATATCTCTTGATCCTGACCTTGACCAGCCTAAAACATGGGAGGAGAGCCCGCTCCTCACTCTGCAACCCCTCCCTCCCCAAGTCTCTTCTATTCAAAAAGGGCAAATGGCTGCCCCTACACTGAGAAATAGAATCATGTTATTTATTTGTGAGACATTCCTGTGAACAGCCTGGATTTTTGCAAAGGGTGTCTTGTATGGTGTCACATTTGCTATTTTGCAAACAATGCCCTCCCTTTTGCCTATTCAGCCACAGCAGGAGCAGAAGGGACAAGGCAAGACCTAGGTACCCCCGACCCACTCCTCGAGTTAGAGACTGTCCCAATCCCTCCAACCCCCTCCCAGCCCCCTATGTCCTTTCCTCCCTCCCTGAAATGTAGCTGTGTGACTTTGGCAAGTTAGTTTACCTCTCTGAGCCTCAGTTTCCTCATCTGTAAATTGGGGGTGGGTGGATAGTAACCGCATGAGAAAAGGCACAGATAGCATGTAGCACGGTGCCTAGCTCCTGGAAGTGTTTGGTAGACGTTGTTGTTGTGTGCCATCAAGTCGATTCCAGTTTATAGTGACCCCATATGACAGAGTAAGGTTTCCTAGGCTATAATCTTTACCGGAGCAGATCGCCGAATCTTTTCTGCTGAGGAGCTGCTGGTTAGTTTGAACTGCCAACCTTTCGGTTAGCAGCCGAGCACCTAACCACGGTACCACCAGGGTTCCTTTTGGTAGACATTAAAAAAACCAAATCCGTTACCCGTTGAGTCAGTTTCCACTCACAGTGACTCTATAGGACAGAGTAGAACTGCCCCATACAGTTTCCAAGGAGCAGCTGGTGGATTCTAGCTGCCAACCTTTTGGTTAGCAGTCAAGCTCTTAGCCACTGTGCCACCAGAGTTCCTTTTGGTAGACATCAGGGGTTGTCATTATCCTTCTTTCTGTCCCAGAGAACTGCTGTGGCACCAGCCTCATGTCCTGCCCTCCTTGGCCACTGATATGTTTGAGGCCACACAGTTCCAGCTGGCACTTGCCTGTCTAGTCCCCCCACACGTCATTCCCTATCTGCCCTCTCCCCAGGCTCCAGGGCAAACATGCTCACCAGCAGACTGTGGAAATTAGGCTGAAAAAGCTTTCTGTAAAATGCGCGGGGTTGCGTGCTTCTAAGGAATTAATGTGTTTATCTCTTCATCTGCGTGTGTCTTGTCTTCTTGAATAGGTTCTAAACTCTTTCAGGGTAGAAGATAAAGGCAAGAGGCTAATGTCTATCAAGTACTGTGGTAGACATTATAAGATTCCAAGTGCCCCTCAATATCGGCTTACTTTTCCTTCCTGGGTATATAAGCCAAAACAAAACCCATTGTCATCGTGTGACTCATGGCGACCCTGTGTGTTACAGAGTTGAACTACTCCACAGGATTTTCTTGACTGTAATCTTTACGGAAGCAGACCACCAAGGCTCTCTTTTACGGCACTGCTGGGTAGATTCAAACTGCCAACCTTTAGGTTAGTAGTCAAGTGCAAAATGTTTGTACCACCGGGACCTACTCTGCACATGGGCTGTTGTTTGTTGTTGTCGTGTGCCGTTGAGTTGATTCGGACTCATAGAGACCCTATAGGACAGGGTAGAACTGCCCCATAGGGTTTCCAAGGAGTGCCTGGTGGATTTGAACTGCTGACCTTTTGGTTAGCAGCCTGAGCTCTTAACCACTTATATCCCAGCCCCTTGCAGCTAGGTGGAGCCATGTGACAAGTACAGGCCAGTGAAGAAGTGGTCTTTCCAATTCTTTGGTTACTCTCTTCCTCTGCCACAGTGAACATGGAGGCCTCAGATTGAGATGGGGGACCCAGAAGATCAAAACAATCTGGATCGATAAGTCACATGTGAAGAAAAGCTGTTCTCGGGAGTGGCCTGGACCCACAGTGAACTTATGTGGGTGAGAAGTAAATATTCATTGTGTTAAGCTGCTAACTGTGAGGGATGTTTGTTACTGCAACATAGCCACACCTGGACTGACTGGTACAAGCACTAGCACTTGCACGTATTTTCATATGCATTATTATCTGATCGTCACAACAACCCTTGTTGTTGGTTTCAGTTGCCATTAAGTCGCCTCTGTCTCACGGTGACCTATATGGAAGAGAATAAAACATGACATGGTCCTGCCCAATCTGCATGACCGTCGGTACATTTGAGTCCATTGTTGTGGTTATTGCGTCAGCTCTTCTCATTGATGGTTTCCTTTGCTTTCCTGACCATGACCGTGACTCCCTTTTCTAACAATTGATCTTTCCTGATGATGTTTCCAAAGTAAGCAAGCCGAAGTCCCGCCATCACAACTCTAGAGGTAGGCATGATTATGATCTCCATTTCCAGATGAGAAAACTGAGACTCAGACATGAGGTAATTTGCCGAAAATCAGTTAGCAGTAGACCCAGGAATAGAACCAGGTTTATTCACCTCCTGAGCACTGGATCTTAACCATTAGCTAGACTCCAGAAAGGGGAAATTTGGGCGGCAGGCATGGAAAGGGCCAACTAAATGCAGACATGCCCGTGGTCAGTTTTAGGTCTTTGTTGAGTAAATGGTAATTCTTCAAGTGTGGCCTTCCAGAGTCTGGGAAAAAATGTTCTCAGCTAAAAGTAGCTACACCAGAGGGCCCCAGCCAAAGTCCAGCTCTAGGCTGGCAGACTTCTCAGATGGCTTGGAATTCCTGCTGGCCAGGGTTCCACTGGCATGGAAGTGTTTATTCTCACCATAATTAGTTCTCCCACGCCTTCAAGAGCCCCAGCCCATATTTGGGAAGGAAAAGCGAAAATGATTCCCAGTGGGGATTCAAAAGCATCAGAAAAATTCTTCAGGGGCCCACGGCTTCTCCCTGCATGGGCCAGTCCTCTGAGCAGCCACTTTTCTTGGTCCCTCACACCTGGGCCCCGGGCCCAACAGAGCACCCAGGTAAGAAGGACGTGAAACCCCTGACACACTAGTTCAGAAGGAAGGTATTTCTGGAAGGACATTGATGAGGTCCAGCCCAGCCCCACAGCAAAACGTAGAGCAGGAACTGAGAAAGAAGAAAAGATGTAACTTGTGTGTCTTGCCTATTGAAAGCCGGCTTTTATTCCTCCGTTCAGGGAGGCGCTGTGTGATTGGATTGCCTTTAGCTATGAGGAGCAGACAACCCAAATAGAAGTGTCTTGGTGGAAAGAAAACCCCCAGAAGACCAAGCACAGTGTGTGCCCTCTTCTCCGGGTTCACAACCAGGCAAAACAAAGCAGTGTGTTGTTTGGAGGTACATTTTTATGTGATAAACATACACACACACAGGAATGATAGAATTCAGGTCAGTGCTGACCTGGGGGCAGGAGGCGGTGCGGGGGGCCAGCTTACCTGGAGTCCGGAAAAGCACACAGATGGAGGAATAGTCCCAACTGGTAATATTCTAGTTCCTGAGTTGAGTGACGGGTTCATAGGTGTTCGTTATTTTAATAAATCTACCAGTGGCATGTTGTGAACCAAGGCTTATAGTCAATGCAATTCTACTTGAGATCTATTTTTAAAGGGACCCTAAATAACAGCCAGAAGCAGAATGCTCCTTAGAAGCTAGGGTGGCAAGACTTGGGCTTGCTTACTTTAGACAAGTCATCAGGAAAGACCACTCACTAGAAAAGGACATCATATTTGCTAAAATAGAGGGTCAGTGAAAATGACGGACACGCTCAATGAATGGATTGATACAGTAGGCATAGCAATGGACTCAAACGTACCAACGATCATGAAGAAGGCTCAGATCAGACATTTTGTTCTGTTATACATAAGGTCACCATGAGTCAAAGTTTGCTCAACAGCAATCAACGACAACAACAAATAATAGCCAACACCGATTCCAAAACCAAAAACCAAACCCACTGCTGCCAAGTCGATTCCGACTCATAGTGACCCTACAGGACAGAGTAGAACTGTCCCATAGGGTTTCCAAGGTTGAAAATATTTACAGAAGCTGACTGCAACATCTTTCTTCCTCGAGTGGCTGGTGGATTCGAACTGCTGATCTCTCGGTTAGCAGCTGCGTGCTTTAACCACTGTACCACCAGGACTCTTTTTATGCCTGTTAAGCCAAAAAAAATCCAAATGAGTTGCCTTCGAGTCAGTTCTGACTTATAGCAACACTATAGGACGGAGTAGAACTGCCCCACAGGGGTTTCAAGGAGCGGCTGGTGGATTCCACCTGCCAACTTCCTTAACCACTTAACCACTGCTTATTTTAGGTCCATTTTACAGATGAAGAAACTGAGGCAGGAGAGGTTAAGCACCTTACCCAGAGTCACATAGCTGGTACACAGTAGGCAGGCTTCAGAGACCTCGGTCTTAGCCACTGCACTAATAAGGTACTAATTATCTCATTTGACTGCAGAGTCAGAGCGATTGTAGGATTACTTAATTCTGTGGTTCCCCAACATCCTCAAAGATTGCCACCCTTACCAAGTTGTCATGTCCCCCCGTTCCTGTGGTCACATTGTACTGGCAGCATTGTCAGGCAATCACATGCAGTTCAGCAAAAAGGCATTTTTTTCTCATGCGCTGTGTTTTATTGGTGAAGAAAACCTTTTCCAGATCTAACTTCTGAGACATTCCCTCGGGACCATTGACCAAGCTGAGTCCTGTGCCCAAACCAAAACCAATCACTGGACACCATAATGGGCTTAGAACATTCAGTTCACTCCCTGAGGCTGCAAATGTGAGCAAAGGATGACTGGGTTGGGGGGTGGGCAGCCAAGAGTGTTTGCCTCCACCACTGTTGGGTTTTGGGATTCTCCTATAAGGGCTGTGAGAGGAAAAGATGGGCAGCCCCACTGGACTGTGAGCTCCCTGGAGGCAGGAACTACATCTAAGTTGCCCTGCTGCACCCCGCCCTGTGCCTATCCAAGGCCCATCAAATAGGAGGCACCCAGTGGTACTGTATGGTCAGTCCTGAGGCCTGTTGTGCCCACAGTCCTCTGCTGAGGGAAGAGGGGACAGACTGTCATCTCCAGAGCCAAGGTGGCTGATGTCTATCCCACCCTACCACTGGCCAAAGGTCATTGGTCCCAAGGGAAGTTATGTTGTAGGCTAGCCAATAGCCTATGGTCTATCTTGATGCCAAGATCTCCGCCCCAACAAGAATGATGGTGATTTGGTGGGTATCTTAACCGAGATTCCCCAGAAAGCTGAGCTTAGGTCAAAGCTTAGGTGCTTAATGCTTTATGAGTAGATACAATTCCAGGGAAGCAGGAGTGAGGCGAAAAGGGAGGTGATGCAGGGAAGGAGGGTATAGTGGACCTCCTTCAGAACTGAAGGACTTGTTCCACACCAGCTCCTTGGAGTGCTGCTTGCAGCCACCACCACCCACCCTCCCCAGCTGCCAGCCCTCTTCAGGATGGCTTCCACTAAGCAAGTCTCCTTGCCCCAGGTCAGGCCCCCTTTCTGGGGCAACCTCCATCCAGTGGCTGGTGTAAAGGACCAATCCCTCACCCCAACTCAGGACAACTGTGAAGGTCCATCCCAACTTCAGAGCTCCCCATTCAGACCACACTACAGCTCATAGATTGATTTCATGCTTCTCTCAGCAACCTATTCTGGGTTTCTGCTTCTTCATCCAGCCCAAACCCTCTGAGATTGCCTGTTTTCAGGACCTGTCTCTGAGCATCCATCTGACATCTAGGCAGAGATGGTAAAGACTTGGCACATGCACCACCATGTCTGATCCAGTGCCCATGCAGACATCACTAATCAATCAAGAGACTTTTCCTCACTGAGCACGATCAAGGCTTTAGAATCACTATCTCTTGGCCTTAATTTCTTCACCTACAATATGGAATGATTTTTAATGTCACAGTTCTGTGACCCAGTGAATTCTAGAGCAGAAGACTGGACAATTCTATATTGTGGCTAATAGTAGTTCTATTTGTTTTGAGAGAAATTCAATGGGGTTTATATATATATATATATATATTTTTTTTTTTTTTTTAACAGTAAGATCTGCCCTCCCTATTCTATTTGCCTCAGGGTGTGTAGGAATGTGGTAGACTCCAAGGATAGTGACAGTCTGACGAGGCCTCCAGGTTCCCCATCCATTGCCTATGAAGACAGACATCAGGAGCAGGTTGTGCTCCAAAGAGGCCAGCTGGGTCACCAGTGCCCTCTGTGAGTCACTCCCCAATACCTATACCAATACCAAAACTGACTTGACACTTCCCTCAAGTGAGAACATTGCCCACCCACCCACCACTCCCAGCAGGAGCAAGGCAGGATTACATTTTTTCCCTCGCACAGACCCCCTCTTGTCCGGTCCTTTGTCTTGTCCCCTGTCCTGGGAGGGTGGCTATGTCCTTCACATGGGGCCTAGAGACCCTTTTTCACTTGCCTCCCAACAAGCCAGGCTATCTTCCACCCATCCAGCCAGATGGGGATGTGTCGGGGGTGGGGAGAGGACAGGGCCACTTGCTTGCCACCAAGTACTATAAAAGAGAGGACACTCAATCTTGGCCTCCACCAGGCACTGCCTTAATTAGGGTGGCGCCACGCGTGACGCCATAATTAACTGTGTGTCTGCGTTTCTATCCCAGATGCCATTTCCAGAGCTTTGTGATCCAGTCTTCTAAGAGAAACCCCAGCCATAAACTTGGCACCAGCAGCCCCAGAGGGAAGGGATGGCCAGTTTTCCCCCCTGGTAGCCCCACTCAGGGTGAGTCTCAGGAGGTGGGAGGTGTGGCCTTCCTAAAAAGAATGCTAATTATGTGCTTGGAGCTACTGAGCCTGCCTGGTTCCCAGGACAGGGCAAGTAAAAACTACAGCGTTGGAGTGAGCAGTATCCAGCCTCCCTGAGGAAGGTGGACACCCATTAGTTTGAATAACATCCATTTCTCATTGTTCTAGTAACTGTGATTTTCTTTGGGGAAACAGCCCCAGCCACAGGTGGTGGGGGAGGTGACCTCACCCTTGGTCTCTAGGGTCCATCACCTAGACCTGGCCAATCAGAACACTCATCGTTCTGGCCACAGTGATTGGTTCAGAGTTGGTCATGTGACACAAGCTGAGCCAATAAGACTCTGTTGGGATGTAACTATTGGGAACTGGGTATTTGCTTTCCTCTGGAGTTGCTAAGCTGATAGGATGGCAGGATGGAGCTGCTGGGGGCCATGTTTGCCACCTCATGGGGACAGTCTGCCTGAGAAGGAAGCCAAATTGAAGAAAACAGAAAAAAAGAGAGAGAGAGACCCAAAGACATCCTTTAAAAACTTGGATGCATCCATGTTATTGTTGCTAGCTCCTGTTGAGTCAGCTCCGACTCATGGCAACCTTGTATTTAACAGACAAAACATTGCCCAGTCCTGTGCCATCTTCAGGATCATTGGGATGATTGAACCCATTGCTCCTGAAGCAAAATACTCCCCCAGACTTTAAGTTGCATAAGAGACAATAAATTCCCCATTTCTGTTTACAGCAGTTTGAACCTAGTGTTTGTCACTTGCAACCTAAAGAGAGTTGGCTAAAACAGGGGTCACCACAGGGACTCCATGAAATGCAATCAACACACACATAAGTTGTACACCCATGACGTATCAGGCACTATGGAGGATACCAGGATGACGAAGAAGGGGTGCCTGGCCTCAGTGGGCTTCCAGCCTCCTGGGGAAAACAAGACACAGGGTACACTGGGTTTCCTGTTCTAACCTGGCACACATTGAAAGACTCTTTTCCTTCTGGGCAGCTAGAATCATTGCCTCCAGGGGAGAATGGCATCCTTTTATTTAGACAGCCGCAATTGTGCCTGCCCTGAAAGCAGTCTCTCTTTGTCTCATTACACTTCCTTGTTCCTGAGCGGCTTGTGCAAAGCGGATCCCAGCCTCTGGTTCCAAGAGTGGGCACATGATCAGACCAGAATCTACACCATGCCCCCAGCTACAGTAACTGGTGCAGGAATGAGACTATGACCCAAGGCAAACCAGTGAGCCTCAATCCTGGGACTTTTTCTGGAATTACTGGAAAAGAGACACTATTTCCCATGGGGTTATTAATTAGGAAATGGACCCAACACTGCCAGTGGGAACCCTATGTGAGAATAAAGCCAATAGAGAGGAAATGAGGGCCAAGATAAAGAGAATCAGACTCTCGATAACAAACATAGTTTGAGTGCCTGGAACCAGCTGTGCCTGAAACCAACCCTCCTGCATGTTTCTGTTTGAATGAAGTTTTTGCTATTATGCCAGTTGCAGTTGACTCTGACTCATGATGACCCACACTTGAGAACTCTGCTCCATAGGGTTTTCAATGGTAGGTTTTTCAGAAGTACATCACCAGGCCTTTCTTCCAAGGTGCCTCTGAGTGGACTCAAACCTGCAACCTTTCGGTTAGCAGCCAAGTACATTAACCCTTTGCACCACCCAGGGACTCCTTCTGCTATTATAAACCTAGGGAATCTTGGTTAATGTTCTTAGAGTTGAAGGCTTCTTACAATCAGGACGAAACCCACATTTCCATTCTTGTCCCTGATAATGACCCTCATACTCCAGCAGACCAGCTTGCCTGTCTTGCATCCATGCACCCAGCACTTGGCAGAGCTGTTTGTTCTGGGGGAGAAACCCTCCCCCAACTGCCCATGAAAATTTTGCCTGTCATTCAAGGCCCAACTCAACGGCCTCTTCCTCCAAGAGTCCGCCCTGACCTTCCTGCTGTATCTTCTCTCCCTCGTCTGCACCTGGTATAGCTCTCGCTTGCGGCGCTGGTCTCTTTGGCTCATGGACACATAATCTCTGGGTTTCACCTCCTCTGTTGGACCAGGAACTCCAGAAGGCTGAGAAATGGGGTGGGACCGTTTCCCCCATGGTCTCCTTTGAGCATGAATCCAGCCCTGAAACCAAATCCACCCCCTAAACTTTCCAGTCACAGGTGTTGACTGGCTTCCTTGTTTCCTTCATACAAATTTGACCCTTGCAACCAAAGAATGCTAATGATGGATTTTTTCCCCTTGATTACAAAAGTAATATGTGCTTATTTGAATACAAGTAGAAAATGTTGATAAAAACACAAAGAAAAAGAAAAATGACCCTTAATCCCACCATCCAGAAACAATTTTAGATAAAAGTGGAGTAAATGTCTCTTTAGACTGGTTCCTACATGTACGTACATATTAAATGAGCTCACACTCTAACACTGGTGGGTTTTTTTTTTTTTTTTACTTTTTATTGAAGTATCACAGATATACAGAAAATGACACAACTCATGAGGATACAACTCGATGAATTTTCACAAAATAAATACATTCATTTTGCCAGCTTCCGGGTTAAGAAATGGAACATTACTAGCACCCCAGAAGCCCCCCTTAAGCCCCCCCACTCACTGTCTCCCCATAAAAGCAACCACCCCCCGACTTGTCCTAGCAGAGGTGAGTGTTGCCTGCTTTGTGAGGTTAACAATGTGTGGAATCACGTGTAACGTGCCCTCAGCGTCAGCATTTTGTCTGTGACTATAGTTTTGTGACCTGCTTTTCTCACTTAGCCACAGCCTGAACATGCTACCATGGTCTTAGTTATTCTTCTCCAAACCTCTTTCTCACGTGGGGGAACCCTTCTCCTGTTCCCCAACCCCCTACTGTAGACGTTTGCGTCATCCCTCCTCACCCCTTTTTACTTTTTCTATTATAAACAGTGCTGTGATAAACATCCTCGCATCTCCAAAAGTATTGGATAAACAAACAAATGAAGTCAACGGTAAAGGATTTGAGGAGCTGTGCAAGGCAGCAAGATCCCTAGTGGTGCAGTGGTTGAGAGCTTGGCTTCTAACCAAAAGGTCGGCAGTTTGAAACCACCAGGCACTCCCTGGAAACCATATGGGGCAGTTCTACTCTGTCTGACAGGGTCACTATGACTCAGAATTGACTCTATGCCAATGGGTTGTTTTTCTTTTTTTTGGTTTCAAGGCAGCAGGGATGCACCCGTTCTGGCAACTGACCTGTTAGGGACAAGAGAGGGGATTAGAACCAGGTCAGCAAAGGGGAAGTGTCCACCAAGGACCTTCAGAGCTTTTCTGGTTTGTCCCACAATCTCAGAAAGCTCTGTCCTCCTGGGAGTTAAACCTGTTGCCATTGAATCAATTCCGACTCATAGCGACTCTATAGGACAGAGTGGAGCTGCCCCGGAGAGTTTCCAAGGCTATAATCTCTATGGAAGCAGACTGCCACATCTTTCTCCCGCAGAGTGGCTAGTGGGTTCAAACCACTGACCCTTCAGTTAACAGCTGAGCACCACTGCCCCACAAGGGCTCCTTTCCTGGGAATGGATTCTTGGTAAAGGAGCCCTCACTGTACAGTAGTTAAGCACTTGGCTGCTAACCAAAAGGTAGGTGGTTCAAACCCACCCAGCAGCTCTTCAAGAAGAAGACCTAGTGACCTGCTTCCAGAAAGATTGTAGCCTAGGAAATCCTATGGGGCAGTTTTACTCTTCAGTGGTTAAGAGCTCAACTGCTAACCAAAAGGCAGTTCAAATCCACTAGCCACTTCTTGGAAATTCTATGGGATGGTTCTACTCTGTTCTATAGGGTCACTGTGAGTCAGAATTGACTCTATGGCAAAGGGTTTGGTTTTCATGGTGTCTCTATGAGTCGGAATCAACTCGATGGCAATGGGTTTGGTTTTGTTGGTAATCAGTTTGTTTCCAGTTTTATGCTACTGAAGATAATTCTGCAGAGAACATCCCCTGTTCACACATCATCTTGCACGTGAGAACTTATACCCCTAGAATAGATTCCTGATAACCCAAAAAGACGCCAGTGCCGTCGAGTTGATTCTAACTCATAGCGACCCTATAGGACAGAGTAGAACTGCCCCACAGAGTTTCCAAGGAGCACCTGGCGGATTTGAACTGCTGACCCTTTGGTTGGCAGCCGTAGCACTTAACCACTATGCCACCAGGGTTTCCTCTTGATAAAAGTAGCTAACATTTCACAAGCCTTTTCTGCCAGCCACTGTGCTGAATGCTTTTTATGGATTCGCTCATTTGAGCCTCTTAACAATCTAATGAAATAGACTCTTACTGCTCTCATTTTACAGAAATCTGACTACTGGGTTAAAGGGCAGTCATAGTATGCACTTTGATTCGCACTTTCCAGCTGACCTCCGTACAACCACACCAGTGAACCCTTCCGCCAACAATGCCACTGCTCGGCGTCCTGTCCCTGCCTGCCAAAGCTCGATCCTATCAATTATTCAACTGCCAGCGGTGGCCAATCAGATATATGAAAAATTATAACTCATTATAGATTTTTGCTCATTTCTTTAAGGTTTTGACAAGACTGAACATCTTGTTTTATGTTAACTAGCCATTCATATTTCTTTTCTAAACTTTGGCCTGTGTTTCTTTCTACTGGCAGTAGCGGATTTCTTTTTTGCATATTTGAGGCATTCAGCATTTGTCTTTCATATATATCGCAGATATTCTCCAGTTTTTTGTTTTTTATTCTAAAAGTGA
Source organism: Loxodonta africana (assembly GCF_030014295.1). Lineage (NCBI taxonomy): Eukaryota > Metazoa > Chordata > Mammalia > Proboscidea > Elephantidae > Loxodonta > Loxodonta africana. Next base: position 67,035,974 of record NC_087362.1, read on the forward strand.
TTTTTGTGACATAAAAGGGTTTGTGGGTTTTTTGCTTTGTTTTGTTAACATTGCATTTTTGTGGTGTAATGATTGTCATTTTCTTTATAACTTCCCATCTATAAAATGGGGAGGTGCTGAACTACATTTGAGACGGTTTAAATGTGATCCACATGCCTGAGACTCCTCACCAGCCCCTTGAGGAGGTGGGACATGAGAAGGAATCTGAGCTGTCTGGGGTCCTGGTCCCAGTAGGTCCAACTGGCAACTTGCACATTGGTCAAGGTACCTGTTCTTTGAGATACAAAGCCCATCCCTCAGGGATGGGACCCCACCTCTCTCACATCTCTGAGGAGTCTCTTAGGGTTTCTCCATCACCCCCAGTTCCAGGTTCTAGCCTGACCTGGTCAAGCTATGGCAACTTGACCCTCCTTCCCTCTGTGCCCTGCTTTAAACAAGAATCCTAAAGCCTTCTCTTGAATGTCCATCTCTCCATTCTCCAGCATCACTCACACAAAGCTCTTTGTGAACATCAGCCCTGATTAGCCTTAGGGTGGTGGAGGGGGTTATATCACAGCATCACACAGCAAACAACCCAACATTAGGCACCCCAGTACCAAAAAGTCCTTCACCAGCCATCTTTCTCTCCAAACTCCCATCTGGTCTTGGTCCTCTCTTCCATACTGGATACTTTACTTCTCCCTTTTCTGGCTTTCTTCCCATAGGACTTTGTCTAGAAACTTTATTTTCACTTTATGCAAAGCCATTTGGCCCCCCATTCATTGTTTGCCTTGCTGTTGTTGTTAGCTGTTGCCAAGTCGGCCCCCCACTCACGGTCGCCCCATGCACAACAGAACAAAATGCTGCCGAGCCCTGCACCATTGGTTGAGGATCAGACCATTGTCATCCACAGGGTTTTCACTGGCTGATTTTGGGAAGTAAATCACCAGGCCTTTCTTCTTTTTGTTTGCCTTAAGATTCGCTTATGATACATGGAAACCATTGCACTGGATCAGGGGTTTTCAAAGTGTGGTCCAGGGACCTTGAGGGTCCTCAAGGCCCTTTCAAGGGTTCCACGAGTCAAAATTATTTTCATAATAATACTGTAGTAGGTTGAATAGCTCCCAAAATGTTATGTCCACGTCCTAATCCCCTAACCTGCGAATGTTAATTACTTATTTAGAAAAAGGATTTTGCAAATACATTGAGGTTAAGGATCTTGAAACAAAGAGGTAATCCCTTGGTGGGCCCTAAACCCAAAGACAATATCCTTACAAGACAGACAGGCAGAGAGAACGCCCTGTGGCTTTCAGAGGCAGAGACTGGAATGATGCAGCCACAAGCCCAGGAATGCCAATAGTCTCCAGAAGCTGGAAGAGACAAATAACAGAATCTCCCCTAGAGCTTCTGGAAGGAGTATGGGCCTGCCAACACCTTGATTTTGGACTTGGGGCCTCCAGGCCTGTGAGAGAATAAATTTCTGTTGTTTTAAACCACTGGGTTTGTGGTAATTTGTTATGGCAGCCACAGGAAACGAATACAAACACTAAGGCATTATTTGCTTTTCACTCTCATTCTCTCATGAGTGTACAGCGGAGTTTCCCAGAGCCTATGTTGCATGTGAGATTGCAACAAATTGAAGGCAGAAGCAGATATAAGAATCCAGCTGTCCTCTATTAAGCCAGACATTAAAAACTATTTACAAAAATGAAAAACAGTGCCACCCTTCCCACCAAATCTTCTTTGTTTTGGAAAATAATAGCTCTTTCTCACCAAAAGAAAATGCTATTTATGTTAACGTAAGATGAGATGTTAAAAATAAATTAATAAATGTTTTTAAGTTTTCTCAGTTTTAATTTCTAATACAGTAAATACCGATAGCTATAACCCACGGAAACAAAAGTTCTTTGGGGGTCCTCAGTACATTTAAGAGTATAAAGTGGACCTGAGATGAAAACATTTGAAAACTGCCAAACTAGATAATGTCTTGCCTCAGCTTCCCACTCTCTGGTCTACCCCTGCAAAATGTGCCAAGATAGACTACATTTGACTGCAATTGACAGAAAACCTAACTCGAAATGGCTTAAACAATAGGAGAAATGTATTTTCTCACAAAACAACAAATGCAGAGCTTGGGCCTTGTGGGTTTGGTTAATTCACTGGTTCATTTGAGTCATCCCTCCTAACCACCATGGTTCTGTTTTTTTCTGCTCCACCACCTCCCGTGAACTGGTCCTTCTCCTCATGGCTGCAGGATGGCTGCAGTTGTGTCAAGCATCGTGTCCTCACACAATATCCAAAGCTACAAAAAGGCAGCATTCTCTCCTTAAGCCTCATTTTAGAAGCCAGGAAGGGCCTCTCCACTGATTTCTCCTTACACCTCATGGGCCTATTTCTGCCCAGGAAAATAGTATTACCATGATTGGTTTAGTCTAATCAAGATTGATTTCCCCGCCTGGGAGGGGACCAGCCTTCCATGAAGACATAGCCATCTGATTGGGGTTTTAGCAAGGAACAGGAGTCAGGCTGTAGGAGGTGATTGTAGTACCTGCATTGCTACAGGGGAATTACAAGCATGTAGAAGCTGGCAGCCAGGTCTCACACCAACCTGACTCGCATCAGACGTTCAGGCCACAACCCTATATAAACCGGCTGAGCTCCTCACCTCTGCCCCTCAGAGCCTCCTCATTCCCCGAGCCCCAGGGCCATGGCACTTTAGCGCCTCTCACGGCCAGTCTTCCACTCCTTTAGCACGAGGGCCAGCCCACAGGTCCTGCCCTTTCTACCTGGGTCAATTTTTTATCAGTTGCAATTGCACCCTCCCCCAGTCTTGGTTGGAGGCCACCTCATTCCACTTTAGACAAGTTTTAATAACTTTGAAGGTCAGAAAGACAGTCCTCTCAGGAAACACCTAGGGTTGTTTTGCAAAATTTTCCACGCTTTTCACATTGACCTTCAAGCTTCATGGAGAAGCCCTAGTGGCGCAGTGGCTAAGCTCTTGGCTGGTAACTGAAAAGTTGGCAGTTTGAACCCACTAGCCACTCCATGGGAGAAAGATGTGGCAGTCTGCTTCCATAAAGATTTACAGCCCTGGAAGCCCTATGGGGCAGTTCTACTCTGTCCTATAGTGTCTCTGTGAGTCGGAGTTGACTAGACAGCTGTGGGTTTCAAGCTTCATATAGTTCTTTCCTCAAAAAAAAGTTCTCACCAGGCTCTCTGTGACACAGACACACACAGAGACGCACACACAAGAGACACAGTGGTCGAAGTGACTAACGTTCTGGTATCTTTGCTTTAACACTTAACCACTGTGCAACCTTGCGTTGCACCATTGAACTTAACTTCTCAGAGCCTATGTTTCTTTATTTCTAAGATGCAGGTAATAACACTTATGCCCCAGGATTGCTGAGGGTGAAATGAGACGATGCATATTAAGTTACACATCATTGTTGTTGTCGTTGTTAGGTGCCATCGAGTTGATTTTTGACTCATAGCAACCCCATGTGACAGAGTAGAACTGTCCCATAGGGTTTCCAAGGCTGTAATCTTTACAGAACCAAACTGCCACATCTTTCTCCCGCAGAGCTGTTGGCGGGGTTCAAACCGCCAGCCTTTCAGTTAGCAGCCAAGTGCTTTAACCACGGCACCACCAGGGCTACTCATCCTTAAGACTCAGAAATTGTCAGTTGTCACATCATGGCTATGCCTCAGCATCTGTACTGTGTTTCAAAGCCTACAGAGGGCCTAAACCTCCATCTGATCACCTGGGAGTCACAGCACCCTAGGAAGTCAGCAGGGCAAGGTGATGCCCATGTTACAGAAGGGCCAGTTGAGGGTCAAAGAGGCCAAGGTCACACAGGAGACTCACAACAAGTTCCAGGGCTAAGGTTCTCAGAGTCCACACCCAGGGCCCCCCGCAGGGTACACCCTGCCTCTCTGCTCTCCATCTGTATGACCTGGCGAGTTCAGCTGCCAAAGGCCAGGGGACTTTCATAGGAATCAGATCTGGGTCCTTTATCCTCACATGGGCAGGAGTAGTGTCATGGATTGAATTTGTCCCCCCCAAAATATGTCGATTTGGTTAGGCCATGATTCCCAGTATTGTGTAGTTGTCCTCCATTTTGTGATTGTAATTTTATGTTGAGAGGATCAGGTCACCTCCCTGATCCAAGGTAAAGGGAGTTCCCCTGGGTGTGGCCTGAACCACCTTTTATCTCTCAAGAGATAAAAGGAAAGGGAAGCAAGCAGAGAGTTGGGGACTTCATACCACCAAGGAAGCAGCACCAGGAGCAGAGTGCATCCTTTTGACCCAGGGTCCCTGCACCTGAGAAGCTCCTCGACCACGGGAAGATTGAGGACAAGGACCTTCTTCCAGAGCCGACAGAGAGAAAAAGCCTTCTCCTGGAGCTGACGCCTTGAATCCTACTTTACTGTGAGGAAATAAATTTTTCTCTGTTAAAGCCATCCACTTGTTAAGGCAGCACTAGGTGACTAAGACAAGTAGCAAGGGTAACAGCCCATACCTAGAAGAAGAAAGAGGTAAAACTCCTTGGAGTTCCCAGACCAGGAAGGGGGAGCAGCTTCTCAAATGGCCCAAGTAGGGAAAGCAGAAACCCAGAATATAGAAATAAAAAAGCTAGACATATTTGACTATAAAAAAAATGTTAAACTTTTATAAGGCAAAAGATACCATAAACAAAGTTAATAGACAAATAATAAATTTGGGCAAAAATGTGTGTGATACAGAGGACAAAGGGTGACCATCTATAATATACAAAGAGCTCTTACAAACTGAAAAGAAAAGGGCAAACAGCCCAAAAGAAATTATGGCAAAGGACATGAATAGGCAATTCACAACAAGAAAGAAGCCAAATGGCCACAAACAAATGAAAAGATGCTCAAACTCATTAGCGGTCGGGGAAATGCAAATTAAATTGACAACAAAATATCACAGAGGAAAATTTAGAAGAACAATAGCATAATTGCTGGCGGGGATTTAGGGAAAAGCTACACTCATGCATCGTTGCTGAAAACATAAATTATTACAGACTTTTTGAGGAGAATTCTGGCAACATCAAATAAAACTTAAGAAGTTGCATTAAGATTTTATAGTTAGAAAACATATATGTACAGTAAAACCTTCAAATGCTGGAACCTGTGTAAGGTGAAAATCTGTGGGAGAAGGAAAACTCAGATATTTCCCACCAAAACAAGTGATAGGAAAGTGATAAGACTGCACCCTGTCAAAGGCGGAAAACTTGTGAGACCCAGAAAACCAAGGCACTCCCCCTGAGTTCCAGCTCTCACAAGTTTCACTGTATATATATTTCTTTTGACCAAACAATGCTAACCCTCAGAATCTATCTGATAGAAATTACAGCATTGTATCCTGAGGACAAATAACAAAAGACAGTTATTGACTTGTTACTCATAATGACAAGAAAGCTTGAAACAATGCCTGGCAAAGACAGGTGCACAGGGAAGACCTGGATTCCCAGCCTCCCTTGCAGTTGGCAAGGCAACTCCCTTCTGCCAAGGACCAGCACTCTGCAGCTGAGGGAATGAGTGCCTTGGTCCTAACGGGGTGATCTGGGAAGGACACCACAGCATACCCTGCCCCATCCTATATTTGGAATCTACAAAGGGGCAAACAAGACTAAGGGCTGGTTGTTTATAAAATCAAACTTGGCTTCAGCAAAATACTGGCAAATTGAATCCAAGAGCGTATTAAAGGGATTGTACACCATTACCAAGTAAAATTTATCCCAGGAATGCAAGGATGGTTCAGCATGAGAAAAATCAATCACAGTAATACACCACAGTAGTAGAACGAAGAGGGAAGAATAACAAGATCACACAATTGATGCAGTAGAAGCATTTGATGAAGTTCAATACTATTTCAAAACAAAACAAAATACCCAAACGCACTCAAAAAACTAGAAATAGAAGGAAACTTCCTCAATAGGATAAAGTACGCTGCGGTGCATTTGTATGGCCTTTCTAGCCATGGTCTTGTAACTCTCACAAAATGATTGGCTGGGGTTACACAAATTGAGTGATTTATGGTCTATCGAGGGGACTGGATAGTTTGTAGTCCTCGTGGGAGGACCATAGTTTGAAATTGACAAAGAGTAGGCTTATACAAGGGCCAGTCCCTCAGAGGTATGAGGGGAACCTCACTACCATCAAGAAGAGTCTGAGCAGAGCGTGTCCTTTGGACCAAGACCCCAGGGTCCCTGCTCTTAGAATCTCCTAGGCTCAGAAGAAAGAGCAAACACTGAAGATGGCAAGAGATGGCGAGAGACAGTGGCGGTGGGCCTGCCTGTCCACAGAATGAGAGCTGAGTGCCTCAGGCCAGAGGCTTGCCAGTGGAGCTTAAAGAACTGTAACACTTGTCCATGCAGGGCGGAGGCCTGAGTGCGCCCCGAGCAGGAGCTGCCTCAGACCATCCTGTGTAGAAGTCTTCCTATGGCGGGCTGGAGCCAGATAGAGCCGGATGCCGCAGGGCAAAAGGCTTGCCTGTGGAGCTAAAAGAGTTGTAACACTTGCTTGTACAGGGCAAGGAGGTCTGAGTGTACCCCATGCAGGAGTTGCACGCCTTCCCCCCACTCCTACCCCCCAGCAGCACAGGACCAAGTAGCATGGTAGAAGCTGGCAGCAGAGGCCAGCGAGTCTCAGCAGCAAAGCAGAAGCTTCGGGAACCATGCAAGCCTGCCGAGCAGAGTGCTGGTAGCCAGATGCAGTGATGACATGAACATGGCATCTGACCTGAGCCACAGCGTGCCTGCCCAGAGACAAAACAATGGACATGGGTAATTTGGGGAAGGGTAAGCAATTCTCCTTTTGGGAATCTGTTGTTAATGCTTATTGTTTGCTTTCTATAAATAGTAATAATGGCTTTTCACTTTGCCAACACTGTGTAAGTGTCTTATGTGTCTGGCTTAATCAAGGTGAACGTAGCACCCGTAGAGTGGTTCCTACCAGTGAGTATATGTGCTTCATTATTAGCAGACTTGTGGCTGCCTGAAAGTTTGAGGCACCACCTGTCTGTATGTGCAATGCAGATGGACAGACATGAACATGCAGAATCTTAAGAAAAACCCACAAATATCACCATCAGTGGTGAATGACTGAGAGCACACCCTCTAAGATCAGGAAAAAGATAAAGATGCCCACTTTTGCCACTGCTATTTAACTTTGTACTAGAAGTGGTAGCCAAAGCAACTAGGTAAGAAAAAGAAATTAAGGATATCCAAGTTGGAAAGGAAGATGTAAAACTATCTCTATTCACAAATAACATTTTTTTTCTATCTACAGAAAGGAAACCCTGATGGCATAGTGGTTAAGAGCTACGGCTGCTAACCAAAAGGTCAGCAGTTTGAATCCACCAGGCACTCCTTGGAAACTCTATGAGGCAGTTCTACTCTGTCCTATAAAGTTGCTATGAGTCGGCATCAACTCAACGGCAATGGGTTTGGTTTTTTTGTTTTATCTATAGAAAACCCCAAAGAATTCATACAAAAAAAATATTATTAGAGCTAATAAAAGATTCAGCAAAGTTGCAGGGTACAAGATCAACATACACAAATGAGTTGTATTTCTATACACGAGCAATGAACAATTTGAAAGAAATTAAGAAAGCAATCCCATTCACAATAGCATCTGAAAGAATCAAATACCTAGGAATAAACTTAATCAACATGAAGAATGTACTAAATGTCACTAATGGTAAATTTTATGTTATGTGTATTTTATCACAATAAAAAACATATTTGGCATTCAACATGAAATGTCTGTCTTGTTTACCTCTGTATCCTATTGCACAGCATTGTTGTTAAAAAAAAAAACCCACTGCTGTCAAGTCGGTTCTGACTCATAGCAACCCTATAGGACAGAGTAGAACTGCCCCAGAGGGTTTCCAAAGAGCGCCTGGAGGATTCAAACTGCCAACCTTTTGGTTAGCAGCCAAACCCTTAACCACTATGCCACCAGGGCAGTCAAACTGGTTCTGACTCATAGCGACCCTATATAGAACAGAACAAAACACTGCCAAGTCCTGTGCCATCCTCACAATCATTGCTGTGCTTGAGCTCATTGTTGCAGCCACTGTCAATCCATCTCATTGAGGGTCTTCTTCTTTTTCACTGACCCTCCACTTTACCAAGCATGATGTCCTTCTCCAGGGACTAATCCCTCCTGATAACACATCCAAAGTATATGACACAAAGTCTCGCCATCCTTGTTTTTAAGGGGAAGTCTGGCTGTCCTTCTGCACAGTAGCACCTTAGAAAGTTTGTGTCCTGAGTGGTGAATTCTGGGCTGTGGAGGGGAAAGCAGAGGGGCTGGCCCACTGTGAAACATCATGAATTGGACCCTGATTGCTGGGTGCTGGCTCCGGATGCCCCATTATCAGAGTCACCCAGCTGAGGTCCCTCCCTTGATGACTCACAGTGTGGGAGAGAAGCACGGCCCTGCTCATCTGAGCTAGACAGACAGCGACACATGCTGCAACAGAGGGTAGAGCCGGGAAATCCTTTCCTTTTTTTTTTTTTTAATTTTTATTGTGCTTTAAGTGAAAGTTTACAAATCAAGTCAGACTCACACCTTGCTATATACTCCTAATTGTTCTCCCCCTAATGAGACAGCATACTCCTTCCCTCCACTCTATCTTTTCATGCCCATTTGGCCAGCTTCTGATCCTCTCTACTCTCTCATCTCCCCTTCAGACAGGAGATGCCAACATAGTCTCATGTGTCTACTAATCCTTTTCTCTTGAATAGGGGCGGCACGATGGCACAGGGTTTGTCTCATTTATTGCTGTATAGCCTGTGTTTGGCATAGGGACATACAGTAGATGCTCAAAGTGTACATGTTGAATGAATGAAAAAAAATCACTGAACTCAGACTTGAGTCATATTTAAAGGCCTGCTCCACTATTCAAAAAATGAACAGGTCAAAAACACAACCAGCTTTGTCTCTGCTAGATGTGGTGATCCCCCTTTGCTCACAATCCCCCCAGTCCTGGGAAATGCTCCTTCTCTCCCTCAGTCTGAGTCCTCCTCATCCTCTAAAGCTAAATTTCTGTAGGAGGTCTTTTCTGGCTATATGATCCTACAAACACAACACACATACACGGCCCACACTCTTTTTCCCAAAGAGAATTGCCAGCCTTGGATGCTAGGAAGGAATGTTTGGAAAGAAAGTCTCTGAGTCTCAGCTCTGCCCTTCCCATCTCCTTCTCAGCTCTGAGCCTGCTCTTGGTCTGTTCCCCCTATCACTGACATGGTCTGGAGACCATACTCCTCCATGTAGCTGCAAACCCAGGGAAGGTGTTCCTCTCCCCAGATCAGAGTTGGAGTAATCTAACCAAGTGTGGAAAAAAAAAAAAAAAATGGTCTTTTCAGTCACCTCATATGCATGTGAAAGCTGACAATGAAAAAGAAAGACAGGAGAAGAATTGATACATTCAAATCATGGTATTGGCAAAGAATATTGAATATACACACCATGGACTGGCAGAAGAACGAACAAATCATTCTTAGAGGAAAAACAACTAGAATGCTCCTTAGAAGCGAGAATGGTAAGACTTTGGCTTGTTTTCTTTGGACATGTCATTAGGAAAGACCAATTCCTAGAAAAGAAAACATCGTGTTTGGTAATGCAGAGGGTCAGCAAAAACCATGGAAATCCTCAGTGAGGTGGACTGACACAATAGCCAAAAAAATGGGCTCAAAATTACTCCGATGATCATGAAGCTGGCACAGGACCAGGCAACACTTCATCCTGTTACACATGGGGTGGCCATGAATTGAAGCCAACTCCACAGCGACTAATAACAACAACAACCAAACATGGAGAGCTCATTCCCCAGGATTTCAGGATCAGCGTGTGACGCAGTTCTGGCCAGGGTACAAAGTGTGCTAGAGGTCTCTTGCTGATCAAATGAGATGCATAGGAAGAGGCAGCCCCCATCCTTAGCCAGACATTGTTGCGTTTGGAACTGACCTGGAGCTGTGGCTGCCATCTTGCACACGTGAAAGTAGCCAAGCTGAGCATGCAGATGAACTAACTTGTGATGAAGTTCAGCTACCGAGTTAATCAACCCTGCTGTAGCAGAAAGTGATGGTACTCTACTAGATCTCCTCAGATGCCTTTCACCATTTCTGTGCAGCTAGCCTCCCCTTCAGCTTCTGTGTGCTTTACTTCTAATAGTCTGCACCTGCCACTTCCTTCAGAGGAAGTCTTTGGATTACTGGACTCATTTTCTTCCATGCTTAGGAAGAAGTTTGCTCTGCTCTGTTGGACATGATCAAGGAAGTCCGTGGACCCTCTTGTCATAGGCAGCCATCATACAATCATTAGGGGACCCAGCCCATCTGGCTTTGAGTTTGGCAGAGTGGGAAGACAAAAGGCCCTTGTTTATCAATGATAACTCTTGGACACTGCTTATATCATGTTCAGAATCCACCCAACCTCTGGACTCCCAGGTGGGCGAGATAATAAAGCTAGTCACTGTGTAAGCCAGGTGAACATGAGGTGGATTTTCTGTGATGTGCAGACAGAAGCCTTCCAAGTGACCTGAAGGTCATACTCTTGTTAGCGTGACTTCTCCACCCACACACATACACACACTTCCATGCAGGTGCACACTCAGGAATATGCATACAACTGCAAGATGAATTTTCGAAAACCCAATAGCTTTCCTGCACACCAGCAAAAATCAACTTACAAACATAATAGAAAAAAAAAATCTCCTTCACAATAATGAGACAACACAAGGCATCTCGGAATAAACCCAAGCAGAAATACACAGGACTCAGTGGACAAAAATCATAAGACTCTACTTTTACGGGACATAAAGTTGATCTGAATAAATGGAGATATACCATGTTCATGGAGAAAAAGAATAATATCATAAAGAGAGCAAATATTCCCAAGTTTATCTCTAATATAATGTAATTCCAAACAAGACCTCAACAGAATTCTTTTTATTGAACTCAATAGGCTGAACCAAAAAAAAAAAAAAAAAAAATTCTATGAGAAACTATAATACAAGCTTTTGAACTTTTGATTGAAGTATAACATACATGCAGAAAAGTGCACAAATTGTAAGTTTACAACTCAGTGAATTTTCACAAAGTAAACATAGTAAACATAGCCAGGTAATCAAGACCCAGGTCAAGAAACAGATTATTGCCCCAGAAGCCCCATTGTACCCTCTGCAGTTACTCCCCCTTTTAAAGATAACCGGTATCTTGGCCTCTATCTTAATGGACTAGATTTGCCTATTTTTTAACTTTCTATACATGGAATCATGCCATATGCACCCTTTTGTGTCTGGCTTCTTTCACTCAATATTATGATTGTGCAATTCGTCCATGTTGTTGTCTGAGTTGCCAATAATTTATTCTCGTTTCTGTGTAATACCCCAATGTATGCCTATCCCACAATATGCTCATTCTACTGTTCTTTGGCATTTGGTTAGTTTCCAGCTTGGGGGTATTACAAATTGCATTCTGGTATTTCTCTTTTGATCCACATTATGCACAGCTTTGTTGGGTAGATTCCTAAGAGTGGAACTACTGAATTGTCAAAAAAATATTTTTAAAGAACAGAGGATGCTGTGTGGGGAAGGGTCTTGCCCTGCTGGAGATGAAAGTAAATTCTGCAGCTACAGCAATTAAAATGCACTCATACCTATACATATCCACATCACACACACACAAGTATACAGGCAGTTCCCAAATTACAAACAAGCTCTATTCCTAAGTCTTTAAGTCAAATTCATACGTAAGTTGGAACGGTTAGGAATGGTCATCTCTAACGTCAGTTAGTCAAATGTTTGTCTTAGTTTATAGTATATAGTGTACCTTTCTATGCTTAAAAAACATTAAAGAAACACTTCCAGATACACTAAAATATCTTTAACATAACACAGTGATAATAATAACAATGTTTTGATGTGTGTTGCAAAGTAGCGCCCATTTGTTATTATGAACCATAGTGTGTGCCTCAAATTTTGAACATAATAGGCTTTACGGGGGTTGGTTTGTAACAAGGGTTGTACATAAGTCAGAAAATCATAACCTGGGGACTGCCTTATACACACATGCACACAATACTCATGCAAACACACATGGACATGAACACACACAAGTATACACATGCACACACGTACACATTTGAGTACACACACGGCACTCATGCATACACACACACCAACATACACTCAGTACTCATGCACACACGTACATACACACATGTACATGAACACACACAAGCATACACATGTACACACGCCATACCCATGCACACACACATGCACACATACACGTGAGCATACATACACCCACACAATACTCAAGCACGCACATACACCAGCATGCACACCCACAGTGTAGTCATGCACACACACACAAGCATACTCATGCACATGGTAATCGTGTACACACATCTATCTGCACTTGCACACACATACTAGCCTATGTATGCATGCACACAACATACATCCACACACAGGCACGCACTCCCACCCACCACCCTTCAGCAGGCAGCACAGACAACTCTGAGCCCAGACTTCCCAGACCAGATAACCGAGTGTCACGGTCCCTTTCAAGTGGTATCAGAGCACAGGCCTGAAGTATCCAGGAGACAGCCAATGGAGAAAAAGGGGAAGAAAAGGGAGAACATCCCTACCCCCAGCCCCGGCCCCACGCACTGGCTTTAAAGGGAGAACAAAGTGAGCAGGGTCAGAGGGTGCAAGGTGACGGCTGCAGCGATGCTGAAGCCATTTATCACTGCCAGATGCGTGAAGGGTCAGGCTGCAGGGCACGCTGGGAGTGCCAGCAGGGGTGCCTGGGCCCCCAAAACCCCAAGAAATAACCTGTCCAGTCGGTGAGGGGCCGTGGAAAGGCTGCCAGGATCCTCTTCTTAACAAAATGGCCTTGTGCTTTCTTTTCAGGCCAGAAAGGGCGCAGGGCCCAGCAGAGGCAGTAACAACATAATAAAGGGCCATCAGTCAAAGCTCTAAAAATACCCTCCCGCTGCCAACAGACTCACTCCTGTGCCTGCCTGCGGGCTTCCCACCGCCTGAATGGTCCGTTGGTGACGCACTAGGACAAATGTTTGCCCAGAGAGGCCTGGTGTCAGGCGGCAAGCACGATTCAGCTTGTGGCATCTGCTCTCTCCCCCGACAGGTCCCTCTAACAGGCACACAGGGGCCAGGAAGGGGGTCACGAGGGTTGTAAGGAGGATGCTAGGGGGCATGCCTCCAGCCTGGGCTTCTCCATCCTCTGGGAGGGCAGTGGACACGAGCCACCTCTCCTTGCAGGTGGCTCTCCACCCGAAAAGGACTCAGGTTTTATAAGGGATCCCAAGTCTGAGGGAGGAGACACCATTACTGGCCAAGGAGACTTCCTGTCAGATGGGAAATGTACCAAGGGCTTCAAACAAGCTCGTGGTCTGGAACAAAGGACTATCTCTGCTTCTGTTAAGCTCCCAGTTTGGTGGGGAGGCCTCACCATATCCTTGAGGAGCTACCCATCTGTTGGGGGAAGCAGAGTCCCTGCACTGGAGGTACTCCTGGTCTGACAGAGGAGGCTCAGCTCTTGCCTTGAGGAACTCCCAATCTGATGAGGGAGGCACAGCTTCCCAAAGACAGATTCCCACACAGTGGCAACAGCAGACTATGGGGCCAAACCGTCCTTATAGTTCAGTGCTTCTGCCACTTTACTGTGCTTTCAGACCACCTGCGGATTCTGTTAAGCAGCAGGTTGTTTCATCCAGTCCAGGGAGAGAACCTGAGAATCTGCATTTCTAGGAAACTCCCAAATGAAGCCAGTGCCACTATGCCTGGACCACACTCTGAGTAGCAAGGGCATAAATAACTAAGCTCTATTGGCTGCTCAAGGAGCTCTGGTGGCACAGTGGTTAAAGTGCTCAGCTACTAACCAAAAGGTCACCGGTTCTAACCCACCAGCCACTCCTCAGGAGTCTGCCTCCATAAAGATTATAGCCTTGGAAACCCTACAGGGTTGCTCTGAGTCGGAATCAACTCGAAGGCAGTGGGTTTTGGTATTGGCTGCTCTGATGGCGAGGGCCCTGAGCTGGGACCACCTGCAAAGGCTCTGTGGAGGAAGTAGGGTAGAATCTGACAGGCAGGAGGACTCTGGGTCCAACTGGCCCTGAGTTCGAATTCTGACTATGACATTTACCAGCTGTGCGACCTTGGGCAAGTTTCTTGATGTCTGGCAACCTCAGTTTTAAGAAGTGAGGATAGTGATAGGTGCTTACAGTCTAATGAGAAAGCAAAGCACTAGCAGCCCTGGTTCCGGGGTAGAACTCTCGCCTTCCATGCAGGAGACCTGGGTTTGATTCCCCGCCAATGCACCTCACGCACAGCTACCATCTCTCTGTCAGTGAGGCTTGTATGTTGCTCTGATGTTGAACAGGTTTCAGTGGAGCTTCCAGACTAAGGCAGACTAGGAAGAAAGGCCTGGCAATTTATCTCTGAAAATCAGCCAATGAAAACCCTATGGATCACAACAGCCGTATTTGCAACTGATCAGTGGGCTAATGTAGGGCCCGTCAGTGATTCGTTCCCTTGTACAAGGGGCTGCCATGAGTCGGGGCCCAGTTTGACAGTAGCAAACAACAACAAAGCACTGGCGAATGCCTGGCACACGGTACCGGCTCAAGGCATTCAAGACACGCTTTTCCAATAAATGAGAACCACTGTGTCCATGGGATGGCATGGGCAGAAGCTGGGGATCAGACAGCCCACAGGCCCTCTAGAGGGATTCCAAAGGGGAAACTGGGAAGGGCTGGAGCCCCAGACCGAGCTGAATGGGTCTGCTCCTTAGGCGGGGCTGCAGATGGACCCTGGACTTCAGACATCCATGAAGGTCTTTGACAAGTCCTTGGCCTTGCTGAGCCTCAGCTTCCTCACCTGTAAAATGGGAATGGCAGCATCCATAAAGTAGAGGGTCAGGGAAAAAGAAAATGACCCTCAGTTAGGTGAATTGACACAGTGGCTGCAACAATGGACTCAAACACAGCAACAGTTGAGAGGATGGTGCAGGACTGGGCAGGGTTTGGTTCTGTTGTACATAGAGTTGCCATGAGTAGGAGCGACTCGATGGCACCTAACAACCGCAGCACCGCCTGCCTCTGTAACTGTAGGGAGCCACCAGCAGATCACACGCTAAGGAGCACAGCGCCTGGCACACAGTAGGCGCTCAGTGAAGAGCTCTGCGGGGGTAAGAGGGACAGTGGTGCCACACTAGGCTGAGGCCGGGCTGGGGCGCACGGAGCCAGCGCGCCCTCCCTGCCCTGCCCCCACCCACCCCAGGCCGCCTTTGAGCCCCGCGCTGCGCTTTGAAGTCCCAGATGGGCCTAGAGGAAAGAGGATCCCCGCGCCCAGCCCCCAGCCCGCACCTGGATAAACACGCGCCGCCGGCCCCGCCGCCAGCCCGGGACCGACGGCCTGGCGGCAGGGACGGCCAGGCGGCCGGAGCGGCCCGGCAGCGGCTCACTTCAAAGCCCCAGCGGCCGCCAGCGGGAGGGGGCTCTAATCAGGCCCGGCTGCCGCCGCCTCCGCCGAGAGCCCCGCCCGCTCGGCTGCACCGCCCCCGCCATCTGCTCCGCGTTAGGGCACGCACCAATGGGGGCGGGGGCGGCGCTGGAGTGACTCGCTGGCGCTGGCCGGCCACATTGTAAGGCCACGGGGGTCACCTCTCCCAGCTCATTCCGTTACACCACTACTTCATTCGTTCAGTCATTAATTCAGCAAATATTGGAGTGCCCGGCGTGAGCCAAACACTGTTCATTCATTCATTCGCTCAACAAGTACTTGCTGAACTCCTTCTACATACTAACAGGCCCTGGGAATATGATACATTCATTCATTCAATAAACAATCTTTGAGCATCTACTATGTGCTAGATGCTGCCACCCTCCCCCGTCCCGCCCCATCTCTGGCCAGCCCCACTTCCCAGGCACACTCAAACAGCTCACGAGCCCCCCCACCCCCACCCCTTACCGCCATGCTTTGGTACTTGCTGTTCTCTGCTAGAATGCCCTCCTCTGCCCTGGACAAACTCCTACTCACCCTTCAAGAGCCCAGTTCAATATGATCCTCCTTTGGGAAGCCTTCCCCATCTCTTTCAGTCCCTCTCCAGGACCAGCATGCTGCCTCCCTTTCATTAGAGCAGGTATGGCTTTGCTTGGCAGTGATTTTCCCCCATGGAGTGACAGCCCCAACTCAGCTCCCACCAGTTACCAGCTGTGTGGCATTTTAGCCTCTCTGTGCCTTAATCCGGAATCCAGAACCGACAATGTTATCCTTGCAGGGTTGCAGGAGACAAGGGGGCTGAAGCACTTAGCACAAGGCCAGGCCTGAGCGAGTGCCTGGTAAAGGGTAGCCATGGTTGCCTGATTCTCTCTACATCCCTTCTGGATCCAGGAATCAAAGCTCGGTTCATGCCCCCTCCTCCAGGCTTCCTCGCTCTCTGAGTTCCTGCCAGTCTGGCTCAGCCTGCTGGCCACTGCCGTTCGGCTGCCCGGTATCACATGCTCCTGGCTGCTGGGACCTGCCAGGCCTGTGTCCTAAGCCCCATGATCCAGAATGCAGGAAGCTTGCCCTGGGTCTCTCTTTCCTTCCCCTGAAATTCTGGGCACATTACTTAGCATGCTGCATACCCTGGATCCAATAGCCAGGTGCCTCTCTCAGGCCCTTGCTTTGCCCAGTGGGGAGCTGAGGGTTGGTGGGCCACCTGAGTACTGGGATGTGGCCCCCGGGGGTGCGAGAAGGTGTCAGGAAGGCAGGTCACGAGGGCACGATCACCTGCCCATGCCAACCTGCGGATTGCTGCATGCCCAGGAGATGAGGCTAACCAGAACTTAGGCTTGGAGAGCTACTGAGAACTTCCTGGAAACCTGGGAGGCTCTAAAGACGCAGGCACAGGACACCTGTCCAGGAGGCCAGCAGCCCAGAGACAGGGATCTGAAAGGGGCTGATTACGTAGAGATATTGACAGGCAGATGGGAAAAGCACTGGACTGGGAGTCAGGTCATTCCCCTCTGGGGCTCTCCAGTCCTTCCTCTCTGTCCCTCTGCTTCCTATAAGCTCAGTGTCTTTCTTGATGTGGCCTCTGTGTCTCTCTCTGCCACTGGTCACCCAAAAGGCAGTGGGAAGGAACATGGAAGACAGGGTCCTTGGGAAAGTCCCCAGCATAGTGCCTGCAGACAGTAAAGGGGCTGTGGGGTTTGCGGGGAGAAGGAGGCATTTGTTTTTAAGCCATGGGCTGTGACAAAAGGTCTGGGTTCCAGACCCAGCTCAATCACTTACTAGCTGGGGAGATAAAGAGGTCCCCTGAGAGGACCAGTGAGGGATCAGGGATGGTTGTCGAGGCCGTGGGTCCTCCTTTTGGTCCCTCGAAGAAGAGTGCCTGGCTTTCCACCACTTTCTTCAAGCTCACATCATTCTCACCAAGGTAAAGCCTCACTTTGGTGAATTGGTCCAATCAGGATGGAGCAGGGCCACAAGCTGGGCCTCCTGCTGTGGGTGGGCTTTGTGGGAGGCAGCTGTCCTAGGTTGGGATCCCCGGAAGTAGATCCTGAGGTGAGGATTCGAGTGTAACTGATGTGCTAAAGACGTGCTGGGGGGGCGGTGGCAACGGGTCGTGGAGAGGGGTGTGCAGGAATGGGAGAAGCAGGCTGGGGAAGGGCAGGCAGCCAAGCAAGGTGCGACCTCAGACAACGTCCTGCAGGGGGCAGCTCTCATACTCCTGCGCTAGCTAAAACCAAAACCAAACCTGTTGCTGTCCAGTCGATTTCTACTAGTTGCCCCGTGTGTCAGAGTAGAACTGCTCTATAGGGTTTTCTTGGTTGGGATCTTTACAGAAGCAGATCACCAGGCCTTTCTTTCATGGTGCCATTTCATGGGTTCAAATTGCCATCCTATAAGTTAGTAGTCAAGCGCAAACCATGTGCACTACCCAGAAACCTCCCACACTCCTTGGAGAATGTTAACACCCCGGCATATCGGACGACAGGAGCTGCAATACCCGAGAGGAGCCCTCCAAAGAGAGACCCAGGCGCTGCCCTTGACCGCTCACAAAAGTGGTGTTGAGCGCACAGCAACGGTAAAAAGGGACCCAGGGAGTCCGGGCTGAGCGCTAAAATAGTCCACCACCGCAGTCAACCCAGGGTCCCCTCCTTTGGCCCCGCCCCTTTGAACTCTTCGGAAGAAAGAGCCCCCTGGGGGTAATCCGCGGGCATTGCAGGCATGAAGTGTCCACATCCGGGGTTCTCAGGGCAGATCTGAAATGCCTGAGGGACCTGGGGCTCATCGTCTGGGCAACCGGTGGTCCGAAGGAGACAGCGCCTAAAGTCATGGTTTGTCCCTCTTAAAGTGAGGAGAGGCCAGGGTATGAGAGCCCAAGAGTCCCACAAAATCTGGCACCACCATTGAGCAGCTGTATGCTTGAGAGAGTTCTTTCACCTGTCTGAGCTGTAGCGTCCCCCCAGCAGGAGAATGGAGACATTGAGCACTTCCACTGAGCCAGGCACTGTGCCAAGCTGGCGTTGGGCTGCTGGGCTTCCCAGGTCCTTACGCCTCATTTTTCACAGGCAGTGGAGCCTGTACAATCTTACCGACCCACCAGCTATCTATCTTGAGTTTGATTCATTCCACCAATGAAAACACTGCTTCTAACAATCCTCATGCTAATTAACAACCTCTTGGTATAGATTTTGATAACACACTTGAAGGTGTTGATTCCTGATGAGGACCCTTCATATACTACTTAACCACCCCTGGCAGGGACACCATGTACAGCTGACGGCTGCATAGGTTGTACACTGCACAACTCCAGGAAGTGTCATAACAAGATCATACATAGTATACATGGTGCCCTCCTGGAATGTTGTAGTGCCCAGACTGCTCGGCTTGCTCCCTACAACCCTGATTTCAGTCCTTCGGATGCTAACCTCCACCCCTAGGATGTAAAACAGAGTTATCTTGTACACACACATCCATCACATGGTTAACAGTGAAGCATTTCTAAATCAATCACACAGGCAGTACAGCAAGCACTTAGCCCCACACCTGGCACACAGCAAACTCAGTAAACAGTACTGTTATTTTGCTGCCAGTATTTTTCTGTCCCAGCAGCCCTGGCTTTCAGGGTCCCAGCCCCAGTTTTGGAGACCCTTCCTGGAGACCCCAGTAGGCTTGGAATCTCCACCCGGGCGCCCCCGGCTCCCACCCGCCAGACCTCTGCTCCCATTGAGAGTGGACCCTCAAAAGCCAGTCACTTCCCCTGGGGAGAGAAAGAGTTGGATCACGGAGTCCTTTCTTCCCTCAGAGTTCAAAGCTACCGCCAGCCCCCACATGGCCAGCTTGATTTGTTTCTTATCTTTAATTTTGTTTTAATCGGGTAGATCCCCTCCGGTTACTTTTTCGGCAGCGTCTTACAGCATCTTTGGAGCGAGCAACAAAAGCATTCTTTTTGGAGCCGGCGGGGGGCCAGGGCAGAGCCACTTCAAAGGAATGCAAAGAGGCAGCAATGTCCCTGTCATTGTCCTCTCCTGTGTCTCTGCCCTGCATTGTCCTGCAGCGCCCTGAATAGGCAGGCACAAAGGCCACATGTTCAAAGTGGGCACCCCATGCCCAATCAGGGGCCAGCCTGTGCCTTTGCCCCTCTTTCTTCAGCCTCACACATGCAGCTTCCAGCCAGGGGAGAGAACTGGCCTTGAAGTGCTTGGGGGATTGGGTTTTGTTTTTTGTTTTCCTCCTCTGTTGTTTGTCTCTCTCTCCTCTCTCTTCTCCCTCTCTCTCATTCTTTATTTCTCCCCTCTCTCTCTCTCTCTCTTTCCTCTCCTTCTCTCTCAGCTTCTCTTTTTCTCTCTCTCCCCATATTTTTCCCTGGCCCAAACTGATGATTACATTTTGAACCAGCCCTTGATTGACAATCTCACCCCCTCACTTTCTCTGCAGAACAAAGAGGAGTCACTCCAGGCTGCAGATGTGCTGTAGAGCTGCAAGGTTTTTCTCGTGGGGTGGGAGCCTGGGTAGAACTGTTTCCCCCTCCCGTAGGCAGGGGAATAGGCAGTTTTTAGAAACTCATATGACAGGGTGGCAGATCACACTCCTGGCACCAGGGGATCTGAAACCGGCTGGCTAAATGGGAAGTTGGAGGTAGATTATTCAACCTTAATTTTATGGAAGAGGATACGAAGGCCCAGAGTGGGGCAGTGACTTCCCTTAGGTCTTACAGCAAGGCTGGGACAGAGGTGGGTTGAATCCAGGTGTCCTGGGTCCTGGTCCAGTGCTCTTTAATTCCCTGATGCCCAGGGCAGGCCCCTGAGTCAGGAGATCTGGAGGGATTGACTGCTTATGGGCCACCCAGTCACCCTAGGCATCAAGGGGAAAATACTCCAAACTGCAGAGACATTTGACAAGACTGGTATTTACACTCTCAGTCCTTATTATTCACAAATTCCATACTTGTGAATACACTACTCATTAAGATGTATTTGTAAACCCAAATCAATTCTCGCGGCACTTTCACAGTCATTCATGGACATCCACGGAGTGAAAAAAAATTTGTGTCATCAACTCACCTATCCCCAGTTGAGGACGAGCAAGGCGATGCTCTGCTTTCTCATTTGTCCTCTCATGCTCTGAATATGCGTCGTTTTCATCGCCTGTTCAATGCCACATTTTTCCCATTTTTGTGCTTTTTTGTTGGTGATTTCGCTGTTTAAAATGGCCCCCAAGCATAGTGCTGAAGCGCTACCAAGTGTTCCCAAGTGGAAAAAGGCTGTGATGTGCCTTATGGAGGAAATACAAGCATTAGATAAACTTCGTTCAGGCATGGCTTGTACTGCTGTTGGCCCTGAGTTCAATGTCAACAAATCAACAATATATTTTAAACAAGATGCCTTTAAACAGAAACACATAAAACAAGGCTATGTATTGACTGGCTGATTAAAATGTTGTGACCAGAGGCTTTCAAGAACCTAAGTGTATTTCCCCTACGAGCAATGGTTCAGTATTTGCTAATTCAGTGCTCACAGTGACTTTATAAAACATAACTACTATGAATAACAAGAACTGACCATATCCTGTTCCCTTCTGACCAATTTTGAGTGCTCTGTGCTCCTGGAAGCACACTATCAGGCTCACTATCTGGAGGGAAAACTGGCCCCGGTAAGAACCAGGTCTCTCAAGGCCTGGGTGGTTCATGGTGCAGTGGGAGATGGCAGAAATGATGTAGCAAGAGGAGAAAAATTAACTCCAATCTACAGGAAAGATAACAACAACAACAATAATAACCCAGTTGCCATCAAGTTGATTTTGACCACACTGTGTCAGAGTAGTTCTGTGCTCCATAGGGTTGTCAATGGCTGATTTTTCAGAAGTGGATTCCCAGGCCTTTCTTCTGAGGTGCCTCTGGGTGGACTCAAGTTACCAACCTTTTGGTTAGTAGCTGAGCATGTTAACCATTTACACCACAACAATAATAATAACCACTGTCATTCCGTAACATGGGGCCATACACCCAGCACTTGACACAGTGCCTGATTTCACTTTCCCAACAATCTTGACAGAGAGATACTATTATCCCCATTTGAGGAAAGAGGAAACTGAGGCTCAGAGAGGGTAAGTAACTTGCCCAGGGTCACACAGCTGGTCAGTGGCAGAGCTGGGAGTTGAACCCAGTGGCACATTGAACAACATTTTTCCTGCAGACCTGTGTGCAGTGTCTCAGGGCATTGTCTGGGATCAGGTCCTTCAGGTAAGGGTGGGGGGGGTGTAAAATAATCACCTCCTCAAAGCAAGTCAGCGAGCCTTTACTGAGGGCTTTGTGGCATCCTCAGCTCTGAGCTCAGAGCCCCAGGGGAGGGCAGGAGGCAGGGCAGGCTCTGCCCTCAGGGGGCTCAGAGTCCACAGGAAAGGTAAGAGATGCTGCTAGGGAAGCAGCCCGGTCCTGTGACAATGCTGAGGTCCCCAAAGTCATCCAGACCCTGAGATCGAGTTCTGACTCTGCTGCCTGAGAGGTGTGGCCTTAAGCAGCCATGCCTGCCCCATGTGAAAAGAACTATGGGGAGCATCCAGCACGCAGTAGATACTCAAGAAATGGCATAACTGCTTTTGCTTTATTTAAAATGAGAAAACACAACCTGGGTGTGAGAGATCCATTTAAGCCCTGAGTATCAGCCCTGTGGGGCCAGGAGAGTAGTTAGCAGAGGGCAGGAAGGACTTGGAAAAGGAATAAGAGGAGCCTGAGGATGGGGTGAGGGAAGAACAGCAAGGGCAAAGGGCTGAGCTGATCTGGCCTTGGGCCTGGCTCCAGGGAGGATTCCAGAAAGAACCTAGCCCCAGTCTCAGCAAGACCAAGAGGGGCAGAGCCCCGCAGCCCAGAGGTAGGATAGGCTTGAGCAGAGGCCTACTGGTCTGCCAAGAGTACCAGGTCCAGCCTCACCAGGCCTGGACACCAGGCCTGCCTCACTCAGCCAACTGGCTTGCTATGTGGTCAAGGAGCAAGTGAAACCCCCTCTCTGAAGCTCAGCTTCCTCACCTGTGAAATGAAAGGGGTGATCTAGGTTAGGGTGACTGACTCCTGTGCCCCAAAGAGGCCCAGAGAGGGTCTGCCAAGGGGATAGGCTCCAGACCCACCCCCCCCCCACCCCCAACTGACACCAGCGCAGCTTCTCTGAGCTGACACTGATCAGGCTTCCACCTAAAGGGGCCTTGGAACCAAGGTGTAGGGGCTTTAAAAAAGCAAGCTTGGAAACTACCACAAGACTTGATGGAGCAAGTACCAGGTTTTGATGAGGATATGAACCATTCCTGCCCTCAAGGAGTTTACAGCCTGATGAGAAAAGCAGACACAGAGAGGAACTTCCAGAGACAAGGAGTGACAGGGGCCTACCTAGGACTGGGAGGAGTTGGATAAGGGCCAAAGGTGAGGCTCAAGCTAATCTCTCTCTCCCTCTTCCGGTCTCTGTTTCTCTTTTACTCGCAGGCGTGTGCACGCGCGTGCAGGCACACACACACACACACACACAGAGCCCAGGGCAATCCCTAGGACACCCATCTGCTTCCATGCTCCATGGTTCCCAATCAATGGAACAGACTCCACTACATCCAACTCCCCGTGGTTAGCAGCCACAGAATGAGCTGCTTCCAGATACAGAGATGAAAAAGTCCACGCTTAGCCCAAAGCTGGGGCTTCCTGGTCTTTTCTCTGCAACTCTGGCCAACTTCTGCAGTCCAAAAAGCCAGTTAAAGTCTGAATAACACCTAATACGCATTGAAAGAGTCCTGGCGGTGCAGTGGTTAAGAACTCAGCTGCTAAAGGTCAGCAGTTTGAACCCATCAGCTGCTTGTCGGGAGGAAGATGTGGCAGTCTGCTTCCATAAAGATTTCAGCCTTGGAAGCCCGATGGGGCAGTTCCACACTGTCCTATAAGATCACTATGAGTTGGAATCGACTTGATGGCAACAGGTTTAACTTAGTTTTGGAATATGCACTGAGTGCTTACTGTGTGCCAGGCACGGTATTAGATACTTTATATTTATATTATTGGACCCATCATTAACTCTAAGATCAGCTCTATGAGATGCAGACAGGCACTATTGCCACGTTACAGACAAGGAAACAAAGGTTAAAATAACCCTCCCTGGGTCTCAGGCAAGTGGCAGAGGCTGGAGTTAAAGCCAGGCAGCCTTACTCATAAGCTGGGCTGGAAACCACCGCACATTTTGCCATTCGGCCACAGAATAGTTTCTTACGAGGTGCACAGAAAGAACCTGGGACTTAGAATGGGCTCCCGCCCCCCACCCCACCCCACTGCCCGGTGGCCTCCTGACTAGTAGAGCCAGGTCAAAGGCTCTCCAGGTCCCGGTGGGAATTCTTTCTCAGTGTGAAGCATCATGAACTCCACTTAGTCTCCTCCCCACAAACAAATCAGCCTAACGAAATCTTCTCTTTCTGTAAATTACAGCTGAGTGTAAACAGAGTTGTAGCATCGCCTGTTTAGACACCATTGACTTTCAAATCAGCTTGCCTCTCCAGCCCGCACAGCAGAAATAGAGTCAAAATGCAAATGTAGCATAAACGGCTCTATAATAAATGCTCATTCAACATTTATTCTTTCTCATATCGTCTCTTAAATCCCTTTCATGCTAATGTCTAGGAGATGTGACATGAGAAAAATTGCTTTGACATGCTAAGGGGCTCCAAGATTAACAAAAAAGGAAAGGACAAGATAAAGCTTTCGGAAGACCTATTTCAGAGGAATTACTCCTGCCTTTGAAAGTGTTCCAAGGTTGCTGCACATTTCAGCTTGTTGGCATACATGTAAATGAAGTGCTACAAAAGTCCTCAGCTAAATTCCACTTGAATGACAGCGCCCAGCCGCCGGCGCACTGACAAGGAGGGCAGCCAGACCTCAGGACAAACACTGGGCTAGAGAGGGCTTTCTTGTCTGAAGGCAGAAGGGGGCTACCCCAGACCAAGCCATGGGATGAAAATATCATGGTCAAGCATGGTTGGTTGGTGGGACCAGTACCTAGTTGTCATGTTGAAGAAGAGCTATCCCACCCTTCATCAAGCAAATTACCCAACCCAGCCCACACATCCTTGTCTTTTCTCATTGTGTCAGCTTAGGCAAGTTGCCTAACCTCTCTGGGCGTATCTTTAAAATGGAGATAACAATTGTTGCTTTGTTGGCTGCCATCAAGCTGCCCCCAGCTCATGGGACCCCATGCAGAATAGAACAGAAATGCTGCCTGGTCCTAAGACATCTCCGTAATTGGTTACTGATTGGACCATTGTGATCCATAGGGTTTTCACTAGCCCATATTTGGAAGTTGATCACTGGGTCTTTCCTCCTAATCTGCCTTAGTTTGGAAGCTCCGCTGAACTCTGTTCAGCATCATAGCAACATGCAAGCCTCCACTGACAGACAGGTGGAGGCTGCGCGTGAGGTGCGTTGGCTGCAAATCAAACCCAGGTCTCCTACATGAAAGATGAGAATTCTACCGCTGAACCACCAATATTCCCTGGATATAACAATAGAGTCCACTTAATGTCATAGAGACCATTCAGTGACATAACTTATGGAAAGCGCTTAGGACAGTATCTGACACTTAATAAGTGTTCAAGAAATTGTGCTGGATTTCATTATTATTACTTGGTCTCTCAAAGCCCTCCTAAAGTACAGGCTGAAGGCAGGATAAAAAGGAAGGAGCATGCATGGGAGAAGAGCAGGGATCACTGATGAGGTCACTGACGAGGTCACCAAGACTCAGAGTCTCAGTGACTGTTCCAGGTCCCATGTCTACAGAGATTGATGGGTCATGGCCAAGTCTGCCACATGGTCTATATTGCTGCCCCTCCCCACCACAACCAGCCCAGTTGGGCTCATACTTCCAAGTGGCCCTCACGCTCACAACACTTCATTTTATAAAGCAGAGTCACAGTTCCATCAAAGAATTGCACTTAGAATTAAGGGTCCATATGACATTCCCAGACACTGCATTTAAGAGCAAGTTGGATGTGCTGTAGATGTCATCCTAAATGAATTGAGTGTCTTAGAGTTTCCTGGAGAGGAAGGGAAGGAACATTCACTGAGCATCTTCTGAACAGGTTATCATCAATGTTGATATTATTCCCATTTTAAAAATTTCTGCATTAGCTGGGTAAACAACTACTCTAATTATCCCAAAATTTCAGTGGCTTAACACAATTAATGTTTGCTTCCTGCTTAACAGTAGCTGAATGGTGGTGTCCATGCCTGGAACTCTCCCGGGCAGCTCTCCTTCAGTGGCGACTCAGAAGCTAGGCTCCTTCTGTCTTTAGTTGGCAGGCGGAGAAGACAATGAAGGGTTTTATGGGACAGGCTTGGAAGTGGTGACTTTCCATCTACCTGAACTCAGTCACCTGGCTGTACCTAACCACAAGGAAGGCTGGGAAATGTGGCTCAGCTGCATTCTCAGAAGGAAAAAGAGAACCATTTAGTGAACATATAGCAAGGCTGTGCTGTAGGAAAACAGCTTCAGAGAGATGAAGTGACTATCAGAAATATAGAGCAAGTGAGCTGAGGAGTAGGAAGTAACAGATCCATAGCCTGCTCTTTGAAAGCCTGGTCAACTTCACCACCCTCATCATCATATCATCAGCAACAAAATCCATTGCTGTCAAGTCGAGTCCAACTTATAGCAACCCTATAAGACAGAGTAGAACTGCCCCACAGGGTTTCCAAGGAGTAGCTAAGGGATTTGAACTGCCAACCTTGCAGCCAAGCTCTTAACCACTGTGCCACCAGAGCTCCTTCATCAGCAATAACAGGCACCTATTAAGCACCCAGTTATGTGTCAGACGGCGTCTCTGGGTGGTACAAATAGTTGATGCACTCAGATGCTAACCAAAAGATTGTTGTTTTGAGTCCACCCAGAAGCTCCTCAGAAGAATGTCCTGGAGATACATTTCTGAAAATACAGCCATTGAAAAACCATTGCCCTAAAATAGTTTTTAAACTTTAAACCAAAAGTATCCCCTGAAGTCTTCTTAAAACCAAACAATATTCTAACTTACCTAGTCGAGAATATGGAGCTCTGATGGCGCAGTGGTTAAGAGTTACAGCTACTAACCAAAAGGTCAACAGCTCCTTGGAAACCCTCTGGGATGGCTCTACTCTGTCCTGTAGGGTTGCTATGAGTTGGAATCAACTTGACGGCAATGGGTTTTGGGTTTTATTCTCAACAAAAAAAATAAAATAAATTATTTTTTTAAAAAAGAAAAGAAAACCGTATGGAGCACAGTTACACTCTGACACACACAGGGTTGCCATGAGTTGGGTTGATGGCAACTGGGTTGGTATGTGTCAACGCTGTTCTAGGCACTGGGGACTCAAAGCTGGGTAAGACACTAGCTTACTGTCTATTTGGGGAAGCAAGTTACATGCTCAGAAAGAGAAAATGAACTACACCAGGCCCCGGCTATGGACAAAGTGAGTATTACAGATGGTCAGAGCTCCTGGTAGTCTTTGGGGGAGCTGGAGCTGGGAGGAGTTCTGAAGGAGGAGGGATTGGGCTGATCCATGAAGGAGGGGAGGAGTCAGAAGGATGGAGTGAGGAGTCAGAGAGTGAGAGTCATCAATGTATGAGAGCAGAAATCCCAGGGCCAGCTCTGAAGAGGATCTGTAGGGTGAGAGATGAGGCTGGCAAGGTGGCAGATACCGGGTTGTAGCAGGCTCGAAGGTCAAGGCCAAGGAGTGTATGAGCAGTGGGGAGGATTGGAGAGGAAGTGTAGTAGATGCTGTTGGTGCCCTCCATGCCCCGTTGGATCTTTCCAGCTGCCAGCATCTGCAGGATTATAAGCAAGTGGCACCATGTGGATTAACCCCTTCCCCCATATTTTTTTAGTCCTGCTTTATCTGTTAGGTCTGGTTCCTCAGAAGAAGACCCTGAGACAAGGTTTTGAAAACATGGGGCTTATTTGGGAGCTGGTCCCAGGAAGCTCTAGTAGAGGTGTGGAAATATGAGACAGAGGTGGGGAGGGAACCAATCAGGGTACATTGATGAGCAGGTTGCTGCTGTAGACAAATCAAAAACCTGTTGCCATCGAGTCTATTCCGACTCATCGTGACCCTATAGGACAGAGTAGAACTGCCCCCATAGGGTTTCCGAGGCTATAATCTTTGTGGAAACAGATTGCCAGATCTTTTCTCCCTTGGAATGGCTTTAACCACTGTGCCACTGAGCCCTGGGAGAGTGCATAGAACATGCCTCATAGTTGCACCACCAGAAAAGGGGGACCCATCCTGTCCTAGGTCACTGCAGGGGAGAAGGGGGCCTAGGAGGAAACCACTGCCTGTCAGGCCCAAGATACTAGAGGATGTGGTTCCCCAAAAAGAACCGGTTCTGCCTGGTTCAGTTATGGCTGAGAAGGCAAAACTGGAACAGATTTTTAAAATTTGAGTGAACCAGAACAAGAAAAATTGTGGGTCAAAGCCCTGCTAGAAACCTAATCTCGCTCTTGGAAAACAAGGGCAGCGTATGCATTGCATAGCGACCAAATTTCTTGCCCATCGGATTTGGAGCAGTCAGAAACAGTGGTGCCCCAGTCAAAGAAGGTGGCCAAGCATGCCTCTTTGCACGTGGCTCTCCAGAGTCCTGCCAATAATCCAATCTCACACATCAGGCTCTTGAAAGCACTCACCACGTCTCTTCTGAGACTCCTATCCCAGGGCTTCAAACCTGTAATGTTTCCCGTTCCAGTTATCACTCCAGATCACCCAAATTGTAAAAATCCAGGTATGTTCAGGTTTCGCATCATCAGCCATGACTGAACCGGTTCAAGCTGGTTCAAAGCCCTGCCAAAAAGTTAAGCATAGAACTACCGTGTTGTTGTTGAGTGCTGTCAAGTCAATTCCAACTCACAGCAACCCTATAGGACAGAGTAGAACTGCCCCATAGAGTTTCCTAGGCTGTAATCTTTACGGGAGCAGATTGCCAGGTCTGTTCTCCTGCGGAGCTGCTGTGGTTCAAACTGTCAACCTTTGGGATAGCAGCCAAGCGCTTAACCATTGCCCCACCAAGCCTCCTTAGAATTACCACATGGCCCAGCAATTTCTTTCCTAGGCATATATCCAAAAGACTCAAAATCAGGAACTCAAAACAGACACTTGTACACCAAGGTTCATTGCAAGGTTCATTGCAGCCCTATTCACAATAGTCAAAAGGTAAAAACAACAAAAATGTCCATCAACAGATGAATGGATAAACAAAATGTGATATATAAATACAATGGAAAATTACTCATTCATAAAGAGAAATGAAGTCCCGATACATGCTACCACATGGATGAACCCTGAAAACATACTAGGTGAAAGAAGCCAGACAAAAGTGGCAAATAGTGTATGATCTCACTTACAGAAAGTATCTAGAATAGCCAAATGCATAGAGAGAGTTGATTTGTTGTTACCAGGGGTTGGAAGAAGAGGGGTATGGGGAGGTATTGCTCAGGAGGAACTGAGCTTCTGTTTGGGGCAATGAAAGATTTTTTGGAACTGTGGTTGTACAACACGATAAACGTAATTAATGTCACTGAATGGTACACTTCAAAATGGCTAAAATGGCAAATTTTTTGTGGTGTATATATATATATATGTCACAATAAAAATAAATAAATCAAAGATCCCAGAGGATGGCAGATGGTGAGTCCAATTCCTCTCTGCTTTGATGAATGTTTTCTGAATTAGATGAAGGCTGCAAGGGGTCTGCCCCTCCGGCTTCCTGTGACTTCCTTCAGGGACGGTGGGGAGACAGCACCTCCTCTCTTCTGATCCAGTGTAAGAAGGGAGGGCTCTATTTTAGGGAATCCAAAGAGAATGGAGTCTCAGAATCTGAGGACCACTCATACCTGTCGGCTTTGGCTCCTTGGGAAAACACAAGCTGGTGAACTGAATATTCACAGGAGGAACGTGAGTGGCCGGGAGGCTGGGATGGAAGCCACATGTTGAGTGGAGGGCACCAAAGGCCTAGCCAGAGTTCCTCCACGTTGTCTTGTGACATGCATTTCCCTGATTACGAGTGGGGCTGAGCACCTCCTCACACCTTGTCTGTAGACTGACACCCAGCCAGGCTGCCACCTGTTCAGCATGCCCACAGGTAAGTATTTTGGATTTGCCCTGCTTTACTAGTCCTGCAAATCACATCTTCTGGGAATCGCCTATTCCTACCCTTTGCCCTCCTTTCATTGGGCTGTTGACCTTATTCTTATGTTTAGTAGGTTCTCTGGGTGGTCTGGGTAGGAACATTTTTCAGTTATACATGCATAAATGTCTTCACCCAGGCTTGTTTATGCTGACTTTTGTCCCGTGGGAGGCCACTCGTCTTGACATGGTTAAAGTCTAAGGTCCCTAAACTGTCACATGGGGGCTGTGTGAGCTCCCAGGCTCCCAACCAGGAGTACCATCAGCGATCACAGAGGCTCACTAGTTGGTTTCATGCTCATTTACAAACTACTGGGAGCCACAGATAAGGCAGTATGGAGTTCCCAGAGGAGAACCCAACGTAAGTCATCCTTGCTGGCAAAAGTGCCAGGAGCCTCTGGAGGAGATGTCCTCTAAATCCAAGATGGCTGAGCCTCTGTGACCCCAAACAAGTGTCCTCCCATGGGATTTGCCCGAATCTGTGACTTGACAAGGACTCTGCCAAGGAAAAGGCTGGCAAGACTGGGTTTGGGGAAGACCGTCGGTTCCCAGTGTCTGCTGAGCCTACGGGGATCAAGCTGAGCTCTGCCTCAGAGGGACCTGAGGAACCAGACCCCTGCCCTGAGAAGTTACAGTCTAAATTGGGGAAAGGTGTTAGACCCATAGGGGAAGGCAGCAAGATGGTTAAGATTTCGGCTTCTGTATTAGGCTTACCTGCTCTGTTACTTTGGACTAGTTGCTTGACTTCTCTGAGCCTCAATTTCCTCATCTGTAAAATGGGATAATAATGGTTACCTCATAGGGTTATTCTAATGGTTAAATGAGATCTATGTAGCACAAAGCCTGGTATATGGTAAGAGCTGCACAAAAATTTTATTACCGTTATGTGAAATCAGAGCAAGTAACAAGGGGCTGCCCTATGTAACAAGAGCTACATTCTGCAGTTAGGCTGGGGGAAGGGTTTGAACGGAAATGGGTAGGAATAGGACAAATAATCCTGCAGTGTCCACGGTAGAAGGAACCTAAGATATCAGGGCCAGACTAAGACATATTGTAAATATTTATTTGCTCTACTTAGGGGACAAACGGAACTCTGGGTGGGGGAAGGGCTGTGGGCAACCTCTCTCCTCTGCTTTCCCTCTGAGCAATTCAGCTTTGGCCCCAAACTTGCATCCCCCATATGCAGCCACACAAAACCCTAAAGTTAGTGGAACCATCACCTTAGGAGGCAATTTGGAGACTATGGCTTGCTACTCAAGTGTGTTCCTTGAGGGTCTTACCTCACCCCCGATGGCTTATCAAAGTATTCCTTCCAACCACATACAGTACACTTTCAATGGTGAGTTTTAGCAAATACAACCTGTCTCCACCTTATTTTGTTTCCAGTAAACATCCCCCCTTCCCCACCACTTACTCAGGCCCTTTTAGGAACTGTCTAGTCTCCTTTTCACAGCAGAAGAAATGACAACCCAGAAAGGTTAAGAGACTTGTCTAAGGCCACACAGCAGCCCAGAGGCAGATCCAGGCCTCCCAATTCCGCACTTAGTACTCCTACCAAGGAAACCATTCAAATCCCAACATTGGGCTAAGTGTGACCAGCACACCCCACTTTGAAGCCTTCACACTCCAGGGCCAGCCCTAGAGCTCTGCTGAGGAACACCAAGTGTGGGTACCAGAATCTGAGCCTGGGACCCTCACAGCCAAGCCCCAATACTTTCACCTGTCCCACCACCAACCCTGCTAATACATATTTTATGGGGCCTTCTCCCTTCCTCTCAAACCGTGTCATTAATCTGCTCCCTGGCTGTGCGGAATAACATCCCTTAAGAGCAGGCTGCTTGCTGAATATTTTATCATTCCTCACTCCTTCTCTGCAAACTAATGTATATTTACCCAGTCTACCTCCTGCAGGAAAGCTATATTGTTTTCTCTCAGTGCCTGAGAACTTAGACACACAATCGTGCATAACGGAAAAAATATACGCCTAGCTATTGATGTTGAAAGCAAGAGCCAATCATCTATCAAGCTGTGAGGGAAGCCAGGAGGAAGATTTGCATATGATAAAGAATAAGACAGACGCCACCCCACCAAGGGATGGAAGGAGAGGAGGCGACATCTCTTCCATTTCTCTAACAGGGAACGTCAGACTCTACGCATCATCCTTCCCACGTTTGGCAAATCTCAGCAGTGGGAAGAACAAAGCATAATTTTGTTCACAAGGTCAAACACTTGCTACTTGGAGACCTAAAGTGAAGAGACCCAAGTTCTTCCAAAGTTTGACAGCGCCACTTTTATCATCGTGGGGTGTTTCTGACAGTGAAGATTCAAACGTTTGGGCAGCCCTTTGGCTTCCTTGTGCATTATCCTGTTTTGATCCTAAAAAATAGTCTTGTAAAATGAAAAGGCAGAGATGGTGACCCCGTTTACAGATGAGGAAAGACAGACCCAGAGAGGTTAATGCATTGGCAAGCAGGTGGCGGTGTTGGTAGTTGCCATCAAGTCAATTCCAACTCATGGCGACCCTAGGTGCGCAGAGTCGAACCGTCCATAGGATTTTCAAGGCTGTGACTTTTTGGAAGCAGATCACCAGAACTGTTTCGTGAAGCACCTCTGAGTGGGTTTGAACGGCTGATCTTTTGGCTAGCAGTTGAGCTCTTAACTGTTTGCACCTCACAGGGACTCCATCATTCAGGTGTAGCCAAAAACCAAAACCAAACCCGTTCCCATCGAGTCAATTCAGACTCATAGCGACCCTGTAGGACAGAATAGAACTGCCCCATAGGGTTTCCAAGGAGTGGCTGGTGGATTCAAACTGCCGACCTTTTGGTTAGCAGCTAAACACTTAACCACTGCGGCACCAGGACCCCAAGTATAGCCAGGGGGTTAAAATATATATATATATTTAAGAGTTGGCCCCAAAGCCTCTTAAAGAGAAAGCTTTGTTTAGAAAAATACCTTTCTGGGCCACTTTGCGTATGAAGGTGGGGCCTCAAAGTCATGTTTGGGAGATGAGAAAAACTGAGCTCCTCTGCATATGGTTTTAATGGGCATCTGAGGGGAGCTGGGAAAAAAAAAAGGAAACCCTGGTGGTGTAGTGGTTAAGTGCTACGGCTGCTAACCAAAAGGCTGGCAGTTCGAATCCACCAGGCGCTCCTTGGAAATTCTATGGGTCAGTTCTTCTCTGTCCTTTAGGGTCACTATGAGTCTGAATCCACTCGAAGGCAATGGATAATTGGTTGGAGAAAAACAGCAGCGCTGACATGGCAAGAGCCTACGGAGAAAGATATTGAGTGAACAATCTCTACTGGGGCAAGGGCTAAGGGACTTTTCCAGATAAGCGTGACCTATGCTGATTTAAACTTGTCGGCTTCTGTAACATAACCTTCCTCCTGAAACCACCAATCTTCAACAAAGTTGGCCGTGCCAAGAAATGGCGCACGTGAGTGGTATTTGGGGAAAATGTGAGGAAAGGGTTGGGGCTCCATTTTGGGGCCAGTGCAGGACAGAGTCCCCCGTGATGCAAACAGTTAACGCTCTTGTCAGCTAACTGAAAGGTTGGAGGTTTGAGTCCACCCAGCGGTACCTCAGAAGAAAAGCCTAGAGATCTATTTCTGAAAAATCAGCAGTGAAAACGCTATGGCAGGTTCTACTCTGACACAGATGGGGTCAGCACGAGTCAGAGTCAACTCGACGGTAACTGGTTAGGTTTTTTGGTTTGCAGGGCAAAAAAAGGAAGTCATGTTCGGGAGTGGGGTGTGTGTGTGCAAGGAATCAGAACGAGAAGTGACTGCAAAAGCATCAAAGCCCAGAAAACTCAGGAGGGCTTGGCCACCCACCTACTACCCCCACTCAAGGTGTGATTAGAGGGTTTGGATCTATTTTATGTACATCTTATAAATGTCTCACAGCGACCCTGTGGGACAGAGTAGAACTGTTCCATAGAGTTTCCAAGGTTGTAATCCTCACGGAAACAGACTGCCATACTCTTTTCCCTGCTGAGTGATTGATGGGTTCAAATCGCTTTTGGGTAACAGCCGAGCGCTTAACCACTGCACCACCAGGGCTCCTTGACATGTGTGTACGGGGAGATAAATAAGGCAGTCTCAACTCTAAGGAGCTCATGGTTTACTGTTTAAAAACAGCGAGGCAACCACCAGGCCAGAAAATATTGTGAGGCGACTTGGCCGAGGACTCAAAGAAGGTAGGGAATTCTCCCCTTCCATGCAGAAGACCCTGGTGGACTAGCGGCTAAAAGCTATAACTACTAGCCAAAAGGTCAGCAGTTCAAATCCACCAGGCTCTCCTTGGAAACTGTATGGGGCAGTTTTATCCTGTCCTATAGGGTCACTATGAGTTGGGATTGACTCGATGGCAATGGTTTTGGGGGGGATGCAGAAAGCCCAGATTTAACTCCCAACCAATGCACCTCACGTGCAGCCAGCCCCAGCCTGTCAGTGGAGGCTTCCATGTTGCTGTGATGCTGAACAGGTTTCAGCGGAGCTTCTAGACTAAGACAGACTAGGAAAAAAGGCCTGGTGGTCTACTTTTGAAAATCAGCCAGTGAAAACCCTGTGGCTCACAATGACTGGATCCACAACTGATCATGGGGATGGCACGGGACTGGGTAGTGTTTCATTCCGTTGCACATGGGGTTACTATGAGTCGGGAGCCAACTTGACAGCAGCTAACAACACAACCAGACTCCCAAAGCAGGGCTCCTGCCCTCGCCCTTTTCCTTGCCTTCAATGGAGGGTAGGAGGCCATTCATCCCCAGCTTCCTGCTTCCCCTGTCTCCTGGGTCCAGTCTTTGCCTTTGAAAACTTTCTGCATCTAAAATGTTAATTCCACCTGAAATAGGTCGCCACATCCACATTCCAGGCCCAGCTCTTCAACCAGCCAACCTCAGGATAAACAATGACATCCCTGCCCCTACCACACCTCGGAGTTGTCCTGCCTCTCTGACCTGCTGACTTCTCTCCTGTGGCATCTGTCAGTGGGTGGCTTGAGTCATAGCCACAGTCGCAGTGAGAATTAAATGAATCAGGTTGGATACTGTCATTATCCCCATTTTATGTATGAAGAAATGGAGGCTCAGAGAGGTTGACCTGTTACCCAAGGTCACATGGCTAGTGAGAGCTGGGATTCACACAACTGTCTGGCTTCAGAGTTCATTGTCTACAAGGCATTGAATTATGAAGATTCCCTGGGGCTTTCTCCTGCAAGAGGGCAAAAAACATGGGTTGGCAAAGAGACTTGAAAGCAGCAATGCCAACCAACCCAAAACCAAACCCACTGCCTTCGGGCCATAGTGACCCTACAGGACAGAGTAGAACTGCTCCATTGGGTTTCCAAGGAGCGAATGGTGGATTTGAACAGCCTTAAGGTTGGCAACCAAGCTCTTAACCACTGTGCCATCAGGGCTGTGCCATGCAAACAGGCATACGTATATCAGAGTTCACTGCAGCGCTGTTCACAATAGCCAAAAGCTGGCAACAGCCTGAATGTCCACCAACAGATGAATGGATAGAACAAAAGGTAGTTCATACATACAATGGAATATGACTCAGCCCTAAAAAGAAATGAAGTCCTGATACATGCTACCACGTGGATGAACCTTGAAAACATTATGCTGAGTGAAGTGAGTCAATCCCAAAACGACAAATATTGGATGATCTCACTTATATACCTAAAAAAAAAAAAATATACCTAGAATAGGCAAATGTATAGACATCAAAGTTTAATAGTAGTTACCACGGGTGGGAGGTAAGGGGAAAGGGGAGATCATTGCTTAGGAAGCATTGAGTTTCTATTTGTAATGATGGAAAATTTGGCGACATATACTGGTGATGGTCACACAACATGGTTGACGTAACTGGTGTCATTGAATTGTACACACAAAAAACGTTGAACTGGCAAGTGTTGGGTTATCCATATTTTTACAACAATTTTAAAAAATGTGAGTTGGGTTCAGTTGCCCTGAACCATCTTCTCTCCCCCACTAAAATCTCAGGGCCTCAGAGGAGGGCACTGTGTGTCCTGCCCAGGGTGAACTCCAAGTGCTAAGGCAGATTTCTGGAAGGAATGAAAGGAGGAGCAAGGGCAAGTGGTGAGGGGAGCAGCTGGGCTGGCTTTCTGGTTTTCGCAAGCCTGAGGTCAGCATGAAGAGGCTGGTACAAGGGAGCGAGGAGGAAGAGAAAAAGGGAGAGGAGGAGCCAGCCAGATCTGTGGGGAGCGGACCTGCCACCCTAGACGGCTGCATGTACCAGGAGGCGGGATCCCCCCCTTACTGTC
Organism: Loxodonta africana; assembly: GCF_030014295.1. Lineage (NCBI taxonomy): Eukaryota > Metazoa > Chordata > Mammalia > Proboscidea > Elephantidae > Loxodonta > Loxodonta africana. Next base: position 67,071,973 of record NC_087362.1, read on the forward strand.
TGAATTATTCAGGTGAGGAGGCCGCAGGAGCCTGGGGAGGTCTGTGATGTTTGAGGGTTTCATGGCCGCTTAGATGGACCAAAAGAGAAAGAATTTCGTTCCGCCCGCTTATCTCCTAACCTTATAAACTCAGGATTAGCAGATCAAAGGCAGATTTGGCACAGCTGAGGAACAACAGGGGCTTTAGAGAACAGTTTGGGCTCTGTCCTCCATGATCAAATGCGCTTAGGTTATTGATAAATAAACAGCATTTTGAATTGATCTAATTGGGCATGTGGGTCACACCTGAACTGCAGCAGCCCAGCTGTCCAGGCAGAGTTAATGACCCAGAGAGGGACCTGGGGGGATCTCAACTGTGCTCACAATAAGGGGCTCCAGGGGGCACCCTGGACAGGGGACTGCCCTCCTCAACAAGCCCAGGAGTTAAGAACATGAACTCTGGAGCCAGAAGAGATGGGTTCAAAATGTCAGCACTGCCACCAACAAGTGAGGTGAACCAGAGGGAGCCCATAACCCATCTGCACCTCCACTTCCTTATCTGCTAGATGGAAAAACAATCAGGCATTGTGCACCACTGACCCAGAACCCATGCTAGACACCAGCCTTGAAGGGCGTCTGCAGCAGAAAGGGTGGGAGCAGAGTCTGGAGCAGGGTGCTAGCATTCCCCCACTCCCTGGCTCAGTGACCATGAGCAGACACTTCTTTTTTCCTCCATGCCTTAGCTTCCTCATCTGTAAAAGGGTTATCATGGGGTGGAAAGGAGTAACTACATGTAAAGACCCCCGAGAGCGCCTGACAACTCATTGCTGTCATTAGCCACCATGGAGTCAGCTCCTAACTCATGGTGACCCCATGCACCACAGAAAGCTGCCCCAGTCCTGCCCCATGCCCGTGATCAGTTGCAGATCGGATCATTGTGATCCAGGGGGGTTTCATTGGAAGTAGATCGCCAGGTCTTTCTTCTTAGTCCATCTTCGTTTGGGAGCTCTGTGGAAACCTGTTCAGCAACATAGCAACACACAAGCCTCCACCGAGGCACAGGTGGTGGCTGTGTACGAAGTGCGTTGGCTAGGAATCAAACCTGGGTCTCCTGCATGGAAGGCGAGAATTCTACCACTGAACCACCACTACCCTAGCACTTAATCAGTGGTTACTATTATCATCCTTGATGCTGTTGTCCTTCTTAACGACACTAGTGACCTTGAGCCAGTCACCTGCCTGTTTGCTCTTAGATCTGATCCCTGTCCTTCTACTGTGCTCTGTATTGCAGGAACAACACTTCCCAGACTTCTTTGCCACCTGGTCTCTGAGCTGGTTTGACCAATGGGAGGCACTGCAGAAGACTGGAGAGTGAGAGGAGGCAACAGCCAAGGTATTTCTCCACTCACCCCTCATCTCTGTTTCCTGTGGTATCTAACAGAGCCTGGGTTGGATCTATGGTCCAACTTTCACCAGAAAGCCCCTGCCAAGATTCTAGTTCTTGCTGGACAGCCCCAGGTTCTAAACTCTGGTAACACCACCTCCTTTCTTTGCCCTATACAGTCATGAGGGTTGTAGCCGCTTCCTGCTGTTATTAATCTCTGGTTTGTCTTACCTTTCTGTGTTTGGCTTCTGTGCTTTCATATCTCTTGTGTAACCAATTCCCTCTATTGAATTCTCTCTATTGGAAAGACCTATCCTGACTGGTACAGACCTCAGTCATCCATAGCATTTACCTTTCACCCATGCGGTGATCACTCAGTAACACCCTTGGCCAGGCCCTACGCAACAGAGACATTTCAAATGAAGCCCTGCCTTGTACTCAGGTTGATGCTGAGAGAGAGGCATGAAGATAGGAGAGCTTACAAGCTGGCCTAACCAAGCTCTGAGCATATCATATGCATGGGCCAAGTAGGGCAGGAGGTTCACAGAGCAGGAGACTCAGCCTACCTGCTCATCAAGCACCGTTGCGTTCACAATGCCCTGCGAGTCCTGCTGGAAGGACTGGTCCCATTGACAGATAGGCAGATGGGGGCCCAGGGAGATGAAGCAGCTTTGCTTTAAGATCAGCACACTGGGGACCGCCCTTGAAACAACAAATGACCTTGGGTAACTGTCCTCCCTTTCCTGGGCAGTTTCTGCACCTGGGAAATAAACAGAGTGAGAGAGGTGATCTCCTCAGTTTCTTCCATTTCCACGTTTTATAGCTTCTGGTTATCCATCAAAAGGAGAGAACATGGAAAAGTTGTGCGTTTGGGCCCTTAGCCTAAAGTTGTTATCGGCTCAGAGGTCTCAAAATCTACAGGGATCACCACTTTCTGGTCAAGCGGGCTTGGGCTGGAGTCCCAGCTCTGCCATAAGTCTCTGCGTGACCTCAAGCAAGGCCCTGTCCCTCTCCGAGCTCATTCTCCCCCTAATAAAAACGAGGCCAATAGCAGTTGTTCTTAGTTGCTGTTAAGTCAGCTCTGACTCATGGTGACCACATGTACAACAGAACACAGTGTTGCCCCATCCTGCGCCATCTTCATGATCACCGGTATGCTCGAGTCCATTGGTGTGGCCACTGTGTATTTTGAGCATCTTCCAGTCTAGGGGCTTATCTTCCAGAACTCTATAAGAACAATGTTTTGTTGACATCCAGAAGGTCTTCACTGGCTAATTTTTAGAAGTAGATCACCAGGCCTTTGCTCTTAGCTTGTCTTAGTCTAGAAGATCTGCTGACACCTGTTCACCATGTGTGACCCTCCTGGTATGTGAAATACCTGTGGGATAACTTGCAGCATCACAGCAACGTGCAATCCACTGCAGTATGACGGACAGACTGACAGGTGGGTGGTGGCCCAGACCAGGACCTCCCCACAAGGGCTGTGAGAATTAAAGAGATGGCGCATACAAAAGTATCAGGCACGCAGTCCAAAAACCAAACCCATCTTTGTCAAGTCGATTCCGACTCATAGTGACCCAATAGGACAAAGTAGAACTGCCCCATAGGGTTTCCAAGGAGCAGCTGGTGAATTTGAACTTCTAGACTTTCGCTTAGCAGCCAAGCTCTGAACCACAATAAATCCTAGTCACAACTACAAAGCAGAGCAGGAGGGGTGGAGGAAAGAGGTGGTAACTTGACAGAAAAAGATGTGAATGACCTAGAATTTACTGACAATCCACCCTGAAACGAACAGTGGATCAGCAGGGGATGTTGCCAAGGAGGAAGTGTGGGGCGATGAAAGCTGCACACCCCTAGCAGCCAGATTACAATTTGCAGCAGCCAAGGAATTTTGAAAAGCTGACAAAGGCTACATCCTCGCACAGAGTCTCAGAAACATACATAGTCCTGTCCCCTGGGTTTACCTTACCCAAGGCCAACACCTGCGAAAGTGAGGGAGTGAGCGCCCTGTGGGAGGTGGCCAGCCACGCAGGTGTCAGAGACCAGCAGCTGCTTTAGGTGGCTGCACAACAGACAGGCATGGAGCCACGAGAGCCCTCACCCCCAGCAGAGGCTGGGCTCGGGGCAGTGCCTCCAGTGCTGGGCACAGACCAGCTAACACTGCCAGCCTATGGCCACCCAGCAACAGAGGGGGCCCTTGGGTGAGGGGGTGGACAGGTGGGTGACCAGCCTGCTTCTTTCAAGCCTGCAGCCCCCCGCCCCACCACCACCACCACACGCTCCGGCTAAAAATAATACCTTCCCGAGAGACACAGGCCGCTGGCGTGGCTGGACCATGCATAAAACATCAGCCGGTCAGGTTTCCTTCTCTGAATGGCTTCATTCAGAGCATGCAGAGGTGAAAGGTTTATGGGAGGGATCGCTTGGCTTCCTGGAGTGACTGGAACAGCCCCAGCCTCTTCCTGGCCCCCAAGTCTTGCCCCTCTGTGCCTGGCACCTCAGCCCCGATGGCAGCCTACACAGACGGCACCCAGGCCGAGGCTGGCTGGGAACAGCTCCCGTCTCCCAATGCCCCTCAAGAGCAGGAGCAGGGGTCCCAGCCTTGTTCTGGACCCACTTCATTGATAAAGAGGAGCTGCCCTGACAGGAGTCAGACAGCGCTGAGTCACTGACCAACTGCTCTGTGACTCTTTTAACTCATGTGGAAAACAGAAATAACAATACCTGCCTCACAGGGTTGTAATGAGGAGTGTTGTTGTTAGTTGATATTGAGTTGATTCAGACTCATGGCGACCCCGTGCGTGCACAGTGGAACTGCTCCATGGGGTTGTAGAGACTGTAACCTTTCAGAAGCAGATTGCCAGGGCTGTCTTCCAATGCTCCCCTGGGTTGGTTAAAACCACCAACCTTCCAGCCAGTAGTCAAGGGCTTAAAATAGTTTGCACCACCCAGGGACCTTTTTATGAGGATTAAATGAGATAAGATAATAAAGCACTGGGGTCTCAGCTGGTGCTCCAAAATGGCAGGTGTAATGATGGCGATGATGTGATCGATTCCTGTGAAGTGAGTTAGTTACGTGTGTGCACCCCATCAACCAGGTGAGGAAAGAAGCTGTCAGAGGTTGAGTTGCACAAGGACACACAGCCACTGTAAGATGGAGCCATTAGATTCAGACCCAGTTCTGCCTGAGCTGGAGCCATTTAGCTTCAGTCATAGTCCAAGGGCAGAGTGAGTTAAGGGAATGGGCCGTGGGGGAAGGAAGGGTCCAGGGAACACTTATTTGTACTCAGTGGGCCCTGAGAGGGACGGAGCCAGGTCTTCCCACAAAACCAGCTCCCTTCCTCCTTCCTTCATCTGTCTCTCGCCCCTTTTCTTTATTTTGGTTTGGTTTGGTTTGATTTGGTTTGATTGCAGATTAGAACTGTGCTCCATAGGGTTTTCCAGACTATGCCTTTCAGGAGCAGATTTCCTGGCCTTTTTTCAGAGGTGCTTCCGGGTGTTTTGAACCACCAATCTTCTGGTTAGTAGTCAAGTATTTAACCGTTTGTGCCACCCAGGGACAGGACTCCTACCCTTTTTCTTTTTTTTTTTTTTTCATTCCTTACTTTCTCTCTTTATTCATTCAACAAATATTTTCTTATAAATATCTTCTTAATCATAGAAACATATGTTCATAATAATAATAATTTTTAAAAACTACTTTCCAGGAAAGCAGAATTAAAAAAAATAAAAATCTCCCATAATACTGCTATCCAGGTTATCTATCACTATATAACAAACCACCCCAAGATTACTGGCAGAAAGCAACCAGTTAACTCCATGTGTCATGAATTTGGGCAGGGTCCAGCAAGAATGGTTTGTCTCTACTCCTTGATGTCCGAGGCCTCAGCTGGGAAGACTAAGACAGCTGAGGACTGGAATCATCTGGAGGCTTCTTCAATCACATGTCTGGCTCCTGTGCTGGGACTGTTGACCCAGGTGCCTGCTCATGGCCTCACTGTGTGTCTTAGCCTTCCTCACAATATGGCGGCCTCAGGGTAATTGTTATGGATTGAATTGTGTCCCCCCAAAATATGTGCTGTAAATCCTAACCTCTATGCCTGTGGTTTACAGCTATTTCTTCTCATTTTGAGTGGTGACACATCAGAAAACAAAGGTCCTGAAAGCTTGACTCCATCCGTGTCATTAAGGTCAACTCTACTTTGAGGAGGCAGCTCTTTCCTGGTCATATTTTGAGTGACTTCCAACCTGAGGGGCTCACCTTCCATACTGTATCAGACAATGTGCCGCTGCTATTCATAAGGTTTTCACTAGTCAGTTTTTTCAGAAGTAGATTGACGGGTCTTCCTAGTCTGTCTTAGTCTGGAAGCTCTGCTAAACCTGTCCACCTTGGGTAACCCTACTGGTATTTGAAATACCAGTGGCATAGCTTCCAGCATCACAGCAATATGCAAACCACCACAGTACGACAAACTGACAAGTGGTGGAGAAGAAGAAGAAACAGCTGCAAACATCCATTAATAATCGGAACGTGGAATGTACAAAGTATGAAAATAGGAAAATTGGAAGTCAACAAAAATGAAATGGAACACATAAAGATCGATATCCTAGGCATTAGTGAGCTGAAACGCACTGGTACTGACCATTTTAAATCAGACAATGATACAGTCTACTATGCTGGGAATGACAAATTGAAAAGGAATGGTGTCATATTCATCATCAAAAAGAACATTTCAAGATCTATCCTGAAGTACAACGCTGTCAGTAATAGGATAATATCCATACACCTACAAGTAACACTAGGTAATAGGACTATTACTCAAATTTATGCACCAACCACTAATGCCAAAGACAAAGAAATTGAAGCTTTTTACTAACTTGTGCAGTCTGAAACTGATCAAACATATAATCAAGATGCATTGAAAATTACTGGTGATTAGAATGCAAAAGTTGAAAACAAAGAAGTGTCACTAGTTGGAAAATACAGCCTTTGTGACAGAAATGATGCCACAGATCAGATGAATTTTGCAAGACCAATGACTTATTCATTGCAAATACCTTTTTCACCAACATAAACGGTGACAATACACATGGACCTCACCCGAAGGAATACACAGGAATCAAATTGACAACATCTGTGGAAAGAGGCAATGGAGAAACTCAATATCATCAGTCAGAACAAAACCAGGGATCCATTGTGGAACAGACCATCAATTGCTCCTATGCAAGTTCAACTTGAAGCTGAAGAAAATTAAAACAAGTCCACAAGAGCCAAAACACGACCTTGAGTATATCCCACCTGAATTTGGAGACCATCTTAAGAATAGATTTGACACGCTGAACACTAATAACCAAAGTGCGGACGAATTGTGGAAGGACATCATATATGAAGAAAGCAAAAGTTCGTTTAAAAGACAGGAAAGAAAAAAAGACAAAAATGATGTCAGAAGAGACTCGGAAACTTGCTCTTGAAGGTAGAGTAGCTAAAGAGAATGGAAGAAATGAAGTAAAAGAGCTGAACAGAAGATTTCAAAGGGCAGCTCAGAAAGACAAAGTAAAGTATTATAATGACATGTGCAAAGAGCTGGAGATGGAAAACTAAAAGGGAAGAACACACTCAAACTGAACATTTCTCAAACTGAAAGAACTGAAGAAAAAAATCAAGAAACTTGAGTAGCAATATTGAAGAATTCTTTGGGCAAAATATTGAATGATGTAGGAAGCATCAAAAGAAGATGGAGAAAATACACAGAGTCACTGTAAACAAAAGAAAGGATCGACATTCAACCATTTCAGGAGGTAACATGTGATCAAGAACCAGTGACATTGAAGGAAGAAGCCCAAGCTGTACTGAAGGCACTGGTGAAAAGCAAGGCTCCAGGAATTGATGGAACACCAATTGAAATGTTTCAACAAACGGATGCAGTCCTGGAAGTGCTCACTCACCTATGCCAAGAAATTTGGAAGACAGCTACCTGGCCAACTGACCAGAAGAGATTCATATTTGTGCCTATTCCAAAGAAAGGTGATCCAACAGAATGCAGAAATTATTGAACAATATTGTTAACATGACACACAAGTAAAATTTTGCTGAAGGTAATTCAAAAGAGGTTGCAGCAGTACCCTGGTGGAGAACTGCCGGAAATTCAAGCTGAATTCAGAAGAGGATGTGGGATATCGTTGTTGATGTCAGATGGATCTTGGCTGAACACAGAGAATACCAGAAAGATGTTTACCTGTGTTTTATTGACTGTGCAAAGGCATTCAACTGTGTGAACCACAACAAATTATGGATAACATCGCAAAGGATGGGTATTCCAGAGCTCTTAATTGTACTCATGAGGAAGCTATACATAGACCAAGAGGCAGTCATTCAAACAGAACAAGGGGATATTGTGTGGTTTTAAATCAGGAAAAGTGTGCATCAGGGTTGTATCCTTTCACCATATTTATTCAATCTGTATGCTGAGCAAATAATCCGAGAAACTGGAATATACGCAGATGACACAACCTAGCTTGCTGAAAGCAACGAGAGTCCTTATTGATGAAAAAGAGAGGCACTTATTGATGAAGATCAAAGTCCACAGCCTTCAGTGTGGATTACACCTCAGCATGAAGAAAACAAAAATCCTCACAGCTGGACCAATAAGCAACATCATGATAAACAGACAAAATATTGACATTGTCAAGGATTTCATTTTACTTGGATCCATAATCAACACCCATGGAAGCAGCAGTCAAGAAGTCAAAAGACGCATCACACTGGGCAAATCAGCTGCAAGAAATCTCTTTAAAGTGTTTAAAAAAAAAAAAAAGTGTCGCTTTGAGGACTAGGGTGCCCCTGACCCAAGCCATATTTTCAATCACCTCATATGCATATGAAAGCTGGACAATGAATAAGGAAGGCTGAAGAAGAATTAATGACTATGAATTATGGTGTTGGTGAAGAAAATGGACTGCCAGAAGAACAAACAAAACTGTACTTGGAAGCAAGGATGAAGAGACTTCATCTCATGTACTTTGGACATGTTATCAAGAGGGACCAGTCCCTGGAGAGGGACATCATGCTTGGTAGAGCTGAGGGTCAGCAGAAGAGAGGAAGGCCCTCAATGAGATGGACTGACACAGTTGCTGCAACGATAGGACCGGGCATGGCACCCATGTGAGGATGGCACAGGACCAGGCAGTGTTTGGTTCTGTTGTACATAGGGCCGCTACGAGTCAGAACCGACTTGATGGCACCTAATAACAATGACAACATGCCTGTGGTTATAATCTCATTTGGGAATGCGTTTTCTTTGTTATGTTAAAGAGACAGGATTCGTGTAGGGTGTGTCTTGAGTCAATCTTAAGCAAAGCATAAAAGGATCAGATTAAGCTAGCAGAGATGGGGAAAGATAGATGCCAAGACACACAGAGATCTCCAACGAACCAGGAAACAGAAGCTTGAGAAACAAGAACCTTCCCCCAGAGCCAACAGAGAGAAAAAGCCTTCTTCTAGAGCTGGCGCCCTCAATTCAGACTTCTAGGCTCCTAAACTGTGAGAAAATAAATTTCTGTTTATTAGAGCCATCCGCTTGTGGTATTTCAGCAGCACTATATGACTAAGACAATAATACTTCTTACCTAGAGGCTCAGGGCTCCAAGAGCAAGGATTCTAGGAAGTCAAGGGGAAGCTCCATGTCCTTCTATGACCCAGCCTGGCAAGTTACATAGTGTCTTTTTTGCCTTACTCTGTTGGTGAACGAGGAAACCCTGGTGGCATAGTGGTTAAGAGCTACAGCTGCTAACCAAAAAGTCAGCAGTTCAAATCCACCAGGTGCTCCTTGGAAACTCTATGGGGCAGTTCTACTCTGTCCTATGCGATCGCTATGCGTCAGAATCAACTCTATGGCAATGGGTTTATTGGTCAAAGAAGCCACAAGCCCACCCAGATTCAAGGGGAAAGGACATAGATGCTGCTTCTCAATGAGGGGAATGTCAAAGGATTTGAGGCCAGGCTTTAAAACCCCCATACCCTCACTTTAAGACACCAAACGCTGATGTGATGGTATGCTTACTTCCTTCTGGGAATTTTTTTGTGTGAGGTAACACTACAAATGATTTTGTAGTCTAATTTTTTCTGTTTAACATTGGGTGGTGACCATTTTCCATTTTCATTACAACTCTTTATAAACATCCTGTTATAATGGCCCTTCAGATTCTAAAAGAAATACATGGTCATGGTTGAAATAGTTTTTAATTAAGAGAAGTCTAAAAAATAAATTGAAAAAAGAAGCCAGGCACAAAAGACCACATACTGTATGATTCCATTTGTATGAAAAGTCCTTAACAGGCAAATCCATAGAGAGAAAAAGCAGATCAGTGGTTTCCAGGGGTTAGGGTAGGGACCGTGGGGAAGAACAGCTAATGACATGGGATTTCCTTTTAAGGGGATGAAAATGTTCTGGAAGAAGACAATAGAGCTGATGACACAGCATTGTGAGCACTGAAGGCCGTTGAATTCTATACTTTAAAATGGTTAAAATGGTAAATTGTATTTTAATCGATAAAATTCGGTGAATAAACAGCAAATTTTGATCTCCCAGCTTTCCCTCCTAGTCCTCTCTGCTCTATTTTCCACATACAGCTGGAGAGCTCTTTATTAAAATGGCCATCTAATCAAATTGCCACCTGATTAAAATACTTTAACATTTCCCATTGCTCTTTGGGAGCCCTGGTGGCACAGTGGTTAAGAGCTCGGCTATTAGCCAAAAGTTCAGCATTTCAGATCTACCAGCTGCTCCTCGAAACCTCTATAAGGCAGTTCTACTCTATCCTATAAGGTCACTATGAGTCGCAGTCAGCTTGACAGCAAGGGGTGTTTCTCTTTGGTTAAAGGCAAAACTCCTGAACTTGACCTACAAACCACGGCAAGCCCTGGCCCCTGCCCAGCTCTCTCTGCAGCACCATCTCTGTCAAGTTCCCTGTCATTCCTCATTGGCTTCATCTCAGCTCTTGGAATCATTAGTCTCCCTCCTGCCACTGGACCTTTGCATAAGCTGTTCCTTCTACCTAGAAACTTGTGCCTCCCTTCTCCACCCTCATCACTTCCCCCTTTTTCAGGTCTCAGCTCACCCCTCCCCCAGAGTGACTTGCTCTGACTTCTGTACCCAGCCTCCTATCCCAAACGCCCTTAGCACCCCGGACCTCTCACCCCAACGCTGGCCACAGTGCCAACATCATATTTGTATGTGTAGTTATTTAGTCACCCATCTCTCCCACTGGACCGTAAGCTCCATGAGGGCAGGGACCGCATTTGTCCTTCTCATCACTGTACACGTGGGTGTACTCAACGGATGTCTATTACATGAATGTCCGGCTTTCAAATAAGAACTAACAGCTTCCGAGCCCCAAGTATGTGCCATACTGTCTTCTCTTTGCTTATATTAACTCATTCAGTAATGATGGCATTATTACTCTTACCAGCCCCATTGAGGCTCTGTGAGGCTGAGTCCCTGTCCGAAGTCCCCAAGTAACTGAGGTGAGGGACAGCAGCCGGATGGACTCACACATGTGGCTTTGCAACCATGTGCGTCACTACTGTGCCTGTTATCACCCACGCTGAGCCCACCCCTAGGAGGCAGGTCTCAGCTTAGGGTTCCAAGTCAGTGCACGGAAACCCCAGAGCCACCCCCCTACAGCCAGCCAGCAACCCGAGTCAGGTGACCAATGCCCTTGACAATGTGATTGTGGGGCCAGGGCAGCCAGCCCGCCAGGAAAGACAACAGCCCACATGTGGAACAAGCCCTTCTTGTTTGCTTTGTATCTGGTTTTCTCTCGGCAGCGCCTGACAGGGCCTGCCAGGGCCATGCTTTTTCTATCCAATGGTTAAAATTCTTAGAAGCATTATTCTCTGCTTGGCTTGGCAGCACCACAGAACATACCTCTGATGCTGCAGGTAACTGGATAGGGTCTTGCTCGTAGCAATTTGCTGAACACGGGGTTTTTCGCACAAAAACACATTACGGCACTTGGGGGTGTCACGCAGGAGCACTGCCAGCCCTGGTCAGAGTTTTCTGTGTCAGAAAAGAGGAAGCAGGGCGGGGGGCCCAGAAGAGGGAGGCTCAAGTGGGTGGTTTAGAAGCTAGGCCACCAGTATTTCAAATACCACCACGGTTACCCATGGTGGACAGGTTTCAGTGCACCTCCAAGATTAAGACAAACTAGGAAGAAAGTCCTGGCAATCTGCTTCTGAAAATTAACCAACAAAAGACCTGTAGATCACAGAATATTATCTGAGACTTCGACTCGCTTACTTTGGACGTGTCATCAGGAGGGACCAGTCGCTGGAGAAAGACATCATGTTTGGTAAAGCGCAGGACCAGCAATGGACTCAAACATACCCAAGTTCATGAAGATGGTGCAGGACCAGGCAACATTTCGTTCTGTTATACATGGGGTCACCATAGCCAGAGCTGACTCTATGACAACTAAGAACAACAACGAAGTGCTCAGCAAGATGGGCCAGAGGAATCACCTCAACGTTAAGATGCGACCCAGCCCAGAGGGTGAGAATATAACCTGTTGTATCAGAAAAGCCAGGGGTTAGGTCTAGCTTCACTACTCTAGCTGTATGACCTTGTACAAGACAACCTTCCTAAGCCTCAATTTCCTTAAGTGTAAACGGAACAAAATAAGAAGACTTAACTCACAGGGCCATGTGAGATACACGCAGGGCAGGGATTTTGACCAGTCACAGCTGTGTACTCCATACCAGAAGCAGTGCCCGATGCCGAGTAGGGCCTTAATCAATATTTGTTGAATAAACTTGAATTGCTCACAGCTGTATGCCCAATACCTAGAACAGGGTATGACACATAGTAGGTGCTAGAAACATATTTGTTGAATCAGTTTCTTTGTTCCCAGCTGTACCCAAGACCTAGCCGAGCACAGGTCATGTAGTGGGTACACAAGATGTGTTTTTTTGTAGTGAGTTGTTGTTGTTGTTAGGTGCCATTAAGTGATATTCAACCCATAGCGACCCCATATAACAGAGAATGCCCCATAGAGTTTTCTAGGCTGTAATCTTTATGGAAGCAGATTGCCAGGTCTTTCTCTCATGGAGCAGCTGGGTGGGTTCGAACTTTCAGTTAGCAGCTGAGTGCTTAACTTGGACCACCAGGGCTCCATTTTAAATAAGTAGATGTATTTGGCATAAGACACAGAATATACTGTTTAATTTATGTTAGCTATTAAAAAAAAATTTTTTTTTTATTGTTCCTCATTTATTCAATAAATATTCCTTGAAGGCTTGTGTTATGGATTGAACTGTGTCCCCCCAAAATATGTGTTGAAATCCTAACCCCTGTAACTGTGGTCATTATTCCCTTTGAAAATAGGATTTTTCTTTTGCTATCTTCGTGAGATACTATCAGAGTAGAGTGGATCCTAAACCTAATCACTTCTGAGTTATAAAAAGAACAGAATAGACAAAGAGACACACAGAGAGGAGGACAGATGCCATATGAGTACCATTTACAAGCCAACTTACCCCAAACAACCAAGGAATGCCCAGGACTACCAACAAGGAAGGAATCGACATGGCCGAAACCCTGCTTTAGATGCTTAGCATCCAGAAGTGTGTGAAAATAAATAGCTGCTTTTTAAAGCCACCCACTAGTGGTACTTGTGTTACAGCAGCACTAGGTAACTAAGACAGCCTGTTATACCCATGTCACCATCCTGGGTACTGAGGACTCTGTGGTGAATAAGCTAGACAGGAACCAAGCCTCATATAGCTCACAGACCAGCAAGTGTGTTATTCTGGCACCAAATCCCCAACTCCCACCTGACTGTGAAGCTTCCGTCAACCAGCAAGCCTCTGCGAGGCCCTGCTGCGTGCCAGCCCAGGGCTGGTGCTGACGGAAGACAAGAGGAAGAGGCCTGGTCCCTGGCCTCGATGATCTTTCGGTCCCTAGCTGGAGAGAAACGGCTGACATAGAGCAAGTCCTTAGGAAAGGGAAGAAGAAGACAGAAAAGGAAGAGCATGGACCACGGCGATACAAAATCTTCCCAGAAGCCAGAAGATGAGCGAGTCAACACCAGCTCTGCCACTCATTAACGGCGTTTCAGCCCGGGAACAGGCCTGCTGGGGCCAACGGTGCCAGTCGGACTCCAGAAAACCCATGGAAAATAAACGCATCTTGTTATGGGGGTGGTTGCCATGGTGTGGTGTCAAGCTGACATTTTTGTGCTTTTATTGAAAAGAAAGGATTGCAAACACTGTGGGCGTAATCAGTGTGTTCCCAGAAACTGTGGGCAAAAAGGAGAGAGAGAACGTGTGTGTGTGTGTGTTTGTGTGTGTGCGTGTGACGGGGGGGCAGTGAAGAAGGGAAAGAGAGAATGAAAGAGTAACATCCGCTGTCCCCCACAACCCCCCTCCCAATACGTTCTCCTTCCTCTCAGGAGTTGGATTCCCTGAGAAGCAGATGTTAAGACGAAGTTAGAAATGCAAAGCTTTATTAGGGCCAAAAAGCACATAAGCGGAGCCCTGGTGGCGCAGTGGTTAAGAGCTCAGGCTGCTAACCAAAAGGTCGGCAGTTCAGATTCACCAGCCTCTCCTTGGAAACCCTACGGAGCTATTCTACTCTGTCCTATAGGGTTGCTATAAGTCGGAATCGACTCGAAGGCACACAACAGCAACAAGACATAAGAAGATACTCAACATCATTAGCCATCTGGGAAATGCAGACGGAAACCACAAGCAGATGTCACTTCCCATCCACTAGGAGAGCTAGCATCAAAGGCACAAGTGTTAGCAAGGACGTGGAGAAATCAGAATTCTTATACTCTGCTAGTGGGAATGTAAAATGGTGCAGTCACTTTGGAAAACAGTTTGGCAGGTCCTCAAAAGGTTAAATACAGAGTTACCAGCAATTCCACTCCTAGGCATAAACCCAAGAGAACTGAAAACCCATGTCCACACAATCCAGCATGTGCAATTCACACGTCCCCTCGTTCTGTGGCCCTGAAGTGCTCTTCAAACAAGACCACAGGCAACATCCAGGGTATCTAGGAGTCAAGCCCACCAGCAGGCAGTGGAGAACCCTACAGATATCACAAGGCCTCTAGGCGCTGCCCCTGCTCCAACCCAGGGCAGTCTGCCCTGACCCTGTTGGGGAAAGTCCTCCCAGAAGCTGACTGAAGCCAGGGGCAGGGGGGACCCACGTGCTGCTGAGAAGCTGCACGGGGTCAGGAGATCTGGGTTCAAATCTTCCTCAGTGTCCCCTTTCCCTCACTAGGCCTTGGTTTCTGCCATCTGAACAATGAGAACCTGGTGCTGTCCACAGGCCTTTGCAGCAGAGCTGCCCTAGGATTCCAGGTGAGATCGTCAGGGAGGTACCTGGCAAGGGCCAGTCGGGAGGAGTCAGTGTATGCCGGCTGCAGTGAGCTCTCCTCTCAGCTGGAGGATCGACCCCAACTGTATCGGTTAAAAAGCAAACCAGTTGCCATCAAGTTGACTCCAACTCAGGGCAACACCGTGTGTGTTAGAGTAGAACTGTGCTCCCACAGGCTTTTCAGTGGCTGATTTTTCAGAAATAGTTTGCCAGACCTTTCTTTTGAGGTACCTCTGGGTGAACTCAAATCACCAACATTTCAGTTAGCAGCCGAGCGCTTAACCATTTGCACCACCCAGTTACCCCTGAGTAACTGAGGCTCTGGAATTCCCATACTGCTTAAACTCACAGGAGACAGGACACATCTATCTTTCGGAATACCCACGAGTGTTAACTCTGCGCCTCAAATGTTGCTGCCCTGAGGGGCAGAAAAAGGTGCTGCTAAGGGAACAGGAGAAGAAGAAATGCGAGGAAGGGAGCTTCAGGACTTCTCCCAATGGGGAGACAATGGCTCAGAGATTCCACTTACCTAAACGCCACAATCTCTCATTCCTGTTCTCCGGGCAGACATTGCTATTCAATCTCCTGCAGCCCTCCAGGCCTTCGTAATCAATCAGTCACACACGGCACTTGAGATGAGAAATCTGCTTTCTTTCAGGAGGTGCCTCTTCCACAGGAGGTAGATTCTAAAGTTCTCACATGAAAGGAAAACTGCATAAAATCAAAAATCATCCTTGAAAATTCCTTAAATCTCAAAGTATTGTATAGCTTAGACAATATATGCAACTCAGGTGGTTTTTCCTCCAGCCTTGCCACAGATCACTGCATCCTTGGCTGAGCACCAAATGATAGGCTTCACCACTGCTGAGAGGCTAGAGTATTTGAAAAATGCACCTTTAAAAGCTGGAATCACTCAGGGCAGTAGAGGAGGGACTGAGCTCAACTGAAGAGACAGAAAAAACAAATCCCAATTTCCTCTCATTCACTCCTAGGTAATTGTACACTCGGTTTGGCAAACCCAACTATACCAGACAAATTGTTAATCTTTGCCCCCTGCACCCTGCAAACACACAGTTCAGAGAGGAGAGAATTTGCATTAGTTAAATGCCCACATGATACACAAACGTGGTATTCCCAATTGGTAAAGTGATGGGTCCAGGAGACAAGGATGGAAGTAGGAGTGGTCCTGTGCCATCCCCACAATCATTGCTATGTTTGAGCCCATTGCTGTAGCCACTGTGTCAATCCATCTCATTGAGGGTCTTCCTCTTCTTCTCTGACCTTCTACTTTATCAAGCATGATGTCTTTTCCAGGGAACTGGTCCCTCCTGATAACATGTCCACAGTATGAGACAAAGTCTTACCATCCTCACTTCTAAGGAATATTCTGGCTGTACTTCTTCCGAGACAGACATGTTCATTCTTCTGGAAGTCCATGATATATTCAGTATTCTTCGCCAACACCATAACTCAAAGGTGTCAATTCGTCTTTGGTCTTCCTTATTCATTGTCAGCTTTCATATGCATACGAGGCAATTGAAAACACCATGGCTTCGGTCAGGTGCACATTAAAGGTTACAGCCTAGAAAACCCTAGGGGACAGTTCTACTCTGTCATATAGGGTTGCTGTGAGTCGGAATTGACCTGATGGCACCTAACAACAACAAAACTTTGAGTAGTAGGCTCTCAGGTATTTATTATATTGATTCACAATAACTTCCCATATAAAATTTTTTTCCAAGCTAAAAAAATTGCAATACAGTATGATGAGCATTCTGAAAGAGGTATGCAGGCATGCAGTGTTCACACAACCGAACAAGTGGACCTTAACCCTGGGGGATCAAGAGAAGCTGAATACAAACAAGATAGGAGTCCACCAGATGGAAAACCTAGGGACAGCGTTCCAGATCCAGAGAACATCCAGGTCAAGCAAATGCTCCAAGTCCAAGACAGCAGGGTCATCTGGTGTACCCAGAAGTCATGGGGGGAACAGTGGCAGTGAAGGCTGGAGGGCTAGAAAGGGGTGGACCAGGCGGAGACTGAAACACACACTAAGGAGTTCTAGGTCCAAGCCATCCTTGGTTCTGTGCAGGAGCTGCCATCCCTGATCTGGGAACTTTGTAGAGATACCCTGGAGACTCCACGGGAGAAGGGTAAATTGTAAATTATGCAAAATGTGGCCATGTCTGTCCCAGGTTTTACGTTTTTCTGGATCTGAAGTCTTATAATAAAAACACTAATAACACACTTTGTCAACATATTGAGCCAGTTTTCGCCATGGCCCTGGAGTCAGGCCAAGCTGGGTTCATATTCAGGCTCTACCAACAACTACCTGAATGGCCTTGAGCAAGGCAGTGGCCTCTCTGACCCTCAGTTTCCTCATCTCTGAATGATGGATGTGGATGTTTGTGGAGATGCAGTGAGGGTGCCCATGCAGCATGGCCAGAGCGGATTGCCCAGTAAGCAAGGTAAGCGAGTCGATGTTTACCTTGCTTACTAGGTGATTCGTCCCTGTCAGGGATTGTAAATTTGGAAAAAGGCTTTTATTTCATAGGAAGGTGCTGCGGGGTTGGGAGAGAGACAGATGTCAGCCATACTGAGAAGCGGAATCTTTGATATGGTGGAAAAAATGTGAAATTGTTCACTAGGGATGATCTGGTGAGCAAGGTAAACACCGTGCTTACTTTGCCTATTGGATAATCCGTCCCTGAGCGTGATGCCTGCCACAGAGCAAGCCTTCCAGAGAGGCCAACCTCCAAATCCCTGGGAGGGCCCACTCAGCTTCCCGCCAGGTGCCCTTCCCAAGAAAGGGCTGCTCTGCCTTGGGATTTAGCAAAGAAAGGCAGCCTTCCCAGGCAGTCCCAGCATTCCTCACTCCTCAAACAGGAGGGGATAAAAGCGTTCCTTAATTGGTACCACAAAGACTTTTCTGCAGAGAAAGAAATAGAACTCCTAAATTAAAGGCAGATTTCTCTGCAGGAGGGGCAGCTGGCCTGGAGTCAGAACCCAGCAGCTGAGCCACTTTGTAGGAGGGAGGCCGGGGTGGGGAGTGTCGCAGCTGGGAGTGTGCACACCCCACCCAAACTCACCTAAATGTCCTCATGTGTTACCTGTGGGCACCTCCTGGATGAGTGGCAGTGCCAGCGTTGCATGACCAAGTCTGCAAATGCAGTTTGCCATGGCTTGTTCATTGTGTGGGGCCCGGGAACAAGCTGGCCCTGAGAGGGTCCGCCACCCCAGACAGAGTCCAGGAGCCCAGCTTAGGGCTAGATAAGCATTCATTCATTCATTTGTTCACTAGTAAGAGCACTTGTGCCACGGGCCCTGGAGACTCAGTACTAAACACGGGCTGGCCTCCTGGAGGCTCCAGTCAAGTAATGCATGAAGCCTGACTTGAATTCATGCAGCCTGAGGTTTGGGGACCTCTTGACCCCCTTTCATCTCAGGCCATCTCTGCCCCTGAGCCTGGTGAGGGTCTAAGCCAGATGGTCCCAGCTAAGGGGAGGCCAGGTGCCCAGGGGTCAATGAAGAGTTCAATCCAAACCCTAGCCTCACAGAGTGGAGAGGGTTGGTCAAAATTCCACACTAGCCCCTAATAAAATCATCAGTTCCGGCAAGGTTTATCAACTGACGTGTTAAAACCATCAGGTGGATGGTTGATGAATAATTGGATGCCATATATGGATAAATAAATGGTGCCCAAGTAAGACCCCATGTATTTCCTTCTGACCCAACAGGAAGAAAACAGACTGAAGCACGGAAGGGTCAGGCTGTCCCCACCCTAGGCTGCGAGTCAATCTTAGCACAACCAAAGATGAACCAACCAGATAATAGCATGTTGTTATTGCTGTTGGTTGCCATCAAGTCAATTCCGACTCATGGTGACCTCATGTGTTACAGAGTAGGACTGCTCCATAGGGTTTTCTTGGCTATAATCGTAATGGAAGCAGATTGCCAGGACTTTTCTTCCGTGGTATCACTGGGTGGGTTCAAACCGCCAATTCTCAAGTTAGCAACCAAATGCAAACCATTTGCGCCACGGGGTGTGAATCACTCAGCATTTCCCATGACGCGTTCTAGCCAAAACATTACTACATTGAGTCTATCAAGTTTTAGATTTGACTTTCAGTTCACAGAATGTAAAGGTGATCAACGAACAAGCTAAATGGTGACAAAAGGAAGCAACAACGTTAATCCAGAGGTGGGATCTCTTGGAGGACGGCAGACCCACCCTTTCAACCAGCCACGGTAAAGGGGACTATGCTGGATGGACACAGTGCCCAAATCCAGTGGATATCCAAGCTTGGACAAGCCAGCTATAAAAACCAGCTCTATGAAATGACTAAACCCATTGCCATTGAGTTGATTCTGACTCATAGCTGCCCTATAGGACAGAGTAGAACTGCCCCATAGGGTTTCCAAGGAGCGGCTGGTGGATTGGAACTGCCGACCTTTTGGTTCGCAGTAGAGCTCTTAACTACTGAGCCCCAGGGCTCCATGAGATGAGTATAAATATGGGTATAGACAATATTTGGAGATAATTAGTAATTTTGTTAAGTGAGAGTACGTTATTTTGAGTCTATAGGAAAATGTATTTTTTTAAAGTTGCACATTGGAAGAAAAAAAATTTTTAATTAACTCCAAAATGTTCCTAGTTACTTGTGGTAGACAGAATTCTAAGATGGACCCCAAGAGTCCCATCTGGTGTACAAAAAATCAGTTGCCATCGAGTCAGTTCTGACTCACGGTAACCCCATGTGTGTCAGAGCAGAACTGTGCTCCATAGGGCTTTCAATGGCTGTGACCTTTCAGAAGTAGATCTGCAGGCCTTTCTTCCAAAGTGCCTCTGGGTGGATTCGAACTGCCGACCTTTCACTTAGTAGCTGGGCGCTTAACCATTTGCACTGCCCAGGGACCTCGTTTCTGTTGTACACTCCCTGTGTAATCTCCTTCCCTTGGCTGTGAATATGATAGCTATCACTCCTATGGGTAGGTTACATTATGAAACAAAGGTGAAGGAATTCTGCAGACGTACTTAAGGTCCCTAATCTGTTGACTTTGAGTTAATCAAAAGAGAAATTATTCTGGGTGGGCCTGACTTAATTAGGCGAGCCCTTTAAAAAGTGGGTCTAGAGGTCAGAGACAGAAGTCAGAGGGATCTGAAACAGCAGCAAGATATACTGCTGTTGACCTTGAAGATACAAACTGCCAAGTCGTGGAGAGGGCCATGTGGCAGGGAATGAAAGGTGACTTCCAGGGGCTAAGGGTCTCAGTCCTACAACTGCAAAGAACTGAATTTCACCAACAAGTCTGTGAACTTAACAAAGGACCCTGAGCATCAAATGAGATCACAGCCTAGATTTCAGCCTGGTGAGATCCTGAGCAGAGGACCCAGCTAACTTGTGCCTGAGCACCAGACCCATAGAAATCGTGAGATAATACACTTGTTTTGTTTGAAGCCACTAAATTTATGGGAATTTGTTATGCAGCACTAGAAAATTAATATACTGCTTATCATGGGTTGAATTACGGCCCCCCAAAAATATGTGTATCAACAGTGTTGTAGGCTGTCCTCCATTTTGTGATTGCAATTTTATGTAGAGAGGATTAGGGTGGGATTTTAACACCACCCTCACTCAGGTCATCTCCCTGATCCAAGGTAAAGGGAGTTTCCCTGGCGTGTGGCCTGTACCACCTTTTATCTCTCAAGAGATAAAAGGAAAGGGGAGCAAACAGAGAGTTGGGGACCTTATACCACCAAGAAAGCAACACCAGGAGCAGAGCATGTCCTTTGGACCTGGGGTCCCTGCACCTGAGAAGCTCCTCGACCAGGGGAAGAATGATGACAAGGAATTTTCCTCCAGAGCCGACAGAGAAAAAAAGCCTTCGCCTGGAGCTGACTCCCTGAATTTGGACTTGTAACCTACTAGAGTATGAAAGAATAAATTTCTCTTTGTTAAAGCCAGCCACTTGTGGTATTTCTCTTATAGCAGCACTAGATGACTAAGACACTGCTTTATTCACTGTAGCCAAAAACTGAAAACAACACACATATCCATCAACCAGAGAGTGTATAAATAAATTATGGTATATTCACACACTGGAATACTACGAAGCAGTAAATAGGAATGAAGTGGTGATGCGTGTCACAACTTGGATGAATCTCAGAAACATTATATTGAGTGAAAGGAGCCAGACACAAAAAGATTGTGAGTCTACAATTGTCTTCTATGATTCCATTTATATGATATTTGTTTGCTGTTAGCTGCCATCAAGTCAACTTCAACTCATGGCAACTCCACGTACAAAGAACAAAACATTGCCCGGGCCTGTGCCACCTTCACAAGTGTTGGAATGCTTGGGTCTATTTTTGCGGCCGCTGCGTATTTTGAATGCCTTGCAACCTAGAGGGCTCATCTCCCAGCACTACATCGGATAACATTCTATTGTGATTCATAGGGTTTTCATTGGCTAATATTTGGAAGGCTCTCACTAGGCCTTTCTCCCTAGTCTGTTTTAATCAGGAAGCTCCACTGAAACCTGTCCACCATGGATGACCCTGTTGTATTTGAAATTCTGGTGGCAGAGCTTCCAGCATTACAGCAACACACGCCACCACAGTATGACAAATTGACAGGCGAGTAGAGGACATGATATTTAAGAATAGGCAAAAACTAATCCATAGAGACAGAAATCAGACATGTGGTTGCCTTTTGGAAACGAGCACACAGAACTTCCTAGGGCGACAAAAATATTCTATATCTTGATTGGGGTGTGGGTTATATGAACGTACTCATTTGTCAAAACTCATCACATTTCTCTTAAGATCTGTACATTTCACCGTATGTAAATTATTCCTCCATGAAAAAATAATGGTAATTCCACGCCAGGTGTTGAGAGGTTGGCAGACAACTCTTCCTGAGTCTGAGGGTAAGAGAACAATGGGTGGAGGGGACGATTCTTCAACGCACTCACATCTGCATGTGCACACACACAGGTACACCCACACTCTCACACACACACACACAGATAGTGGCATTCCAGGCCAAGTGCAGCTCCCCTTTGGTCTCTCTGTTTTATGTGCAGGAGGCAGCTGCCTCCCAGCTCCTAGGTCACTGCTCCGTATGTCCGCCTGTCAAGATAAGAAGGCAGAGGCAGATGCTGCTAATTACCTGGCCTTTCAAGTGGTCTCCGGCCTCACATCTGGCTCCATCTCCAACATCCATCTTGAGCCAATAAAAGACAAATAAAATCACCAAGGGCTAATTTGGTGGTCAGGGCTCTGATAGGCTGCATGTGAGGTGTGGGGGCAGGATGGGGACATGGCAGGGGCAGGGGCAGGGGCGGGAGAGAAGGGGCTCTCTGCCCACCAGCCTCCATGCCCCCAGGTGAGAAGGTGAGAATGGCATTCTCTCCTCACTACCAAACCAAGCCTGGAGCAAGTCCTGGGTGAATATCTTCAGCTTGGACTTGCCTTGCTGAACTTCCACAGCAGAACCACCTTCCATGCCAGCCAGGTGTGGTCATGAGTAGCCAAAGCCAGGGCCATCTTCGGAATTTCATGCTAGATCGCAGGTGTGGAAACACCAAACATAAGCTCCAGACTCCCAGGGTCCAGTCTCTCAAGAGGACCAGTTGGTGCTCCCAGCAGGTTTCTGGGAGGACAGAACCTATCCTAAATATGGCCAAGTGGAGTCCTGCTCTAGGAACTACCTGGGGCTTGGCAGAATGGACATTCACCTACACTGAGGGTCTTTTGAAAAGCCCTTGCCTCACTGCCTTGTGACCATGTCTGAAATTCCACCAGTGGGGAGAGGCATTTCATTGAGTTGTAAAGGTTTTAGGTCTCCCTTATTAAAATGAAGGTCGCTGGTTGGGGCAAATGATTTGCGCTCAACTACTAACCTAAAGATTGGTAGTTTGAACCCACCCAAAGGTGCTGCAGAAGAAAGGCCTGGCCAAGAAAGTCCTACGAAGCAGCTCTAGGCTGTAACACACGGGGTTGCTGTGAGTCAAAATCAACTCCATGGCAATGAGTTTGGATTTTTTGGTTTTTTATTAAAATGAAAGTCATGAGGGGATGTCATACCTTAGGCCTTCCCTCTTGGGGGATGACATCTTAAGTCTGACATTTTGGGGCAGGTCCCACAAAAGTCTTACATCTTGGGGAGAGAGGCAGTAGGTGAAAGAGAAAACTCATTGAGGTCTCCAATTGTTGTCTCTCTCTGTAGCTCAGTTTCCCCATCAGTAAAATGAGGCCATTGAACTGGATGGCCTCTGAGAATAAAGAGAAAAGGTGAGTCTGCCCTCTCTACTCCTTATCTTTGCCCCTCAAAATCGGAGATTGCAAACTGGCGGCCCGCAAGCCAGACTCTGCCAGCAGACATGTTTGGTTTGGCCTGCAGAGTATTTTAAGAGAGTTTGAGCCAACATTTAAAAATGGAGACATTTCACATTTTATAAATGCCAAATGTCTTGCTTCTTTGAGAAAGAAGGAAGCTCTGAGGGCCCTGGGCCCACATTCCCACATGGCGACAATTGTTTGGCGCTGAGGTTGGTGGCCCCATTTAGATAGGGCACGCAGTCTCTTGTTTGCCTCAGTCCCCACCACTCCTTATTGTCTCCGCTCCACTCACTTTACCCACTTACTTTGCCTGCCTGATCCTTACAGGCATCTGAATTGGTCACTCCCAACCCGGATGGTCCTGGATGGCAGCCCTGAGTGACGCCAGCCCTCATGCTCCTCACACGCTCAGGAGCACGGTTCAGCTCCCTCTTTGGAAGGCTAGAATGGAGCTGGGGAACGCTGGATGCCGAGAGCCCTTTGAAGGCAATGCCGTGGGATTATTTTGCTAAACACAAAAACCCAAAAGCAGCAGAGCCACTGATGTGTTTTTGCAAATTCCAGCAAATTAAAAAAATGTGCGTGTGGAATTCAGGAATTCAGTTGAGGGCCAGGGCCTGGCTTTCATGAAAGAATAAACTGTCGGCCAAGACAAAGCAGCAGATTAACTTTTACGGAATATGTTCCTCGTGTCTGTGAGGAGAGATGTCGCTTCAACCTTTATCTGCAGCCGGTTGAGCCACTGAGGCCAATGGCAAGCCTATAGTATGACTTTAAATGGCTCAGCAGCAAATGTCAAAACTGTTTGATCTGCTTTTAGAAAAATCACCTTTCAAGGTGCTGGAAGAGACTTTACACTTTGCAAAGAGATTAGAAACGTTTCTGCTGACTTGGAAAAAGGGACCAGGCATGTTTGATTCCCTTGGAAGCAGGAGGGTGACCCCAGCAGTGCCCTAGATCAGTGAGTCTGAGTCAGTGGCATCACTTGAAGAGTGAAGAGCCAGTTACTGGCATGGCCCCAGCTGCTGGCCCCCACCCTTGGCATCCGGGATGGTCCCGGAGCAGCTTTCCCCTCAAGGACAGGAGACGGTTACAGGCAGGGTTGATAAGCAAAGTGTTTAACAGCCGGTAAGTTATGAATATCAGCATTCAGCCAGCCGCAAATAACCTGCCCCGCCATCCCAGCCTACCAGCTAAAAGCCAGTCCTAGTGGGTGATTCTCCTCTGCAGGGCACGGCTATCATGCAGAGCTTGGGCAGGGTCTGGGCTGGCTGGACCAGAAGGATGAAGTCACATTCAGTCAACACAAGGTGACTCGAGTGCTGAGAGAACTCTGGCCTCCTCTTGAAGCTTGCACCCAACACCACTGCCCAGTCCTTCTTTCACGGGGCCTCTTACGACTGTCGCTCCCTCTCACCCCCATTGTCCTTGCCCTGGTCTGGACCTGCACCAATTCATAATCTGCAACTGCTTTCCTGCCTTCCTCTGCCTGCCTCCCCAATTCACCCTGTACAAGGCAATCAGTTTGATCATCTTAAACATCTTCGTCCTCTTAAGCCTCCCCCTCACCTACTGGACAAAAACCATGGTATTTAAACTTCCACACTCTTTCACTAATAATAGTAACTATTATTTATTGTGGCTTACTACATTTCAGTCATGTGCCAAGTGCTTTATATGATTTCACTTGATCAAAAGACACAAACAGGTTGAATGGGAAAGGATGGAAGAAGATATTCCGTGCAAATAGTAACCAAAAGAGAGCTGAGGAGGCTATACTAATAGACAAAATAGACTCTAAGTCAAAAATTGTTACAAGAGACACAGAAGGTCATTATATGGTGATAAAAGGTCAAATCATCAAAAATACATAGCAATTAGAAGCATATATGCACCAGACAACAGAACCAAAAAAATACTAAGCAAGCTGACAGAACAGAAATAAGAAATAGACCATTCTACAGTCCTATTTGGAGACCTTAATGCACCACTTTCAATAACGGGTAGAACATCTAAATAGAATATCAACAAAGAAATAGAAGGCTTGAACAGTATTATAAACCAACTAGACCTAACAGACATTCGTAGAACACTCCACCCAACAGCAACAGAGTAAACACTCTTCTCAATTGTGCATAAAATATTCTCCAGAACAGATCATAAGTTAAGCCACAAAACAAATCTCAACAAACTTTAAGATATTGAAATCTTACCAAATATCTTCCCTGACCACAACGAAAAAAGCTAGAAATCAATAACAGAAGGAAAATTGGAAAATTCACAAATATCAAGAAATTAACACACTCAAGAAACTAAAAAAGACAACCTACAGAACAGAAGAAAATATTTGCAAATCACCTGTCTGATAAGGGTCTAGTATCCAGAATGTATAAAGAACTCTTACATTTCAACAACAAAAACACAACCAAAACCAATTTTACAAATGGGCAAAGGATTTGAATAGACATTTCTCCAAAGAAGATATACCAATAGCCAACATGTGCATGAAAAGAAGCTCAACATCATGAGTCACCTGGGAAATGCAAGTCCACACCACCGTGAAGTACCAGTTTAAACCCACTGGGATGGCTAAATTAAAAAAAAAGGAAAATAACAAGTATTGGCAAGGATGTGGAGAAACTGGAACTCTCGTGTATTACTGGCAGGAACGTAAAATGGTTCAGCTTCTATGGAGGTTCTTCAAAAAGCTAAACATAGAATTAGCATATGGCCATATGATCTAGCAATTCCACTCCAAGTTATATACCCAAAATAACTGAAAGCAGGCACTCAAACAAATTCATGTACACAACTGTTCACAGCAGCACTATTTACAATAGCCGAAAGGTGGAAACAGCCCAAATGCCCGTTAATGGATGAATGGATAGACAAATTGTGGTATATACACACAATGAAATATTATTCGGCCATAAAAAGGAATGAAATATCGATACAATCTACAGCATGCAAGAACCTCAAAAACATTATGCTAAGTGAATCAAAGAAACCCTAGTGGTGTAGTAGTTAAGAGCTACGGCTGCTAACCAAAAGGTCGGCAGTTCGAATCCACCAGGCACTCCTTGGAAACCCTATGGGGCAGTTCTATTCTGTCCTATAGGGTTGCTATGAGTCGGAATCAACTCGACGTCAACGAGTTTGAGTTTTTTTTTGTTTGTTTAAGTGAAAGAAGCCAGACACAAGAGGTCGCGTATTGTATGATTGCACTTATATGAAATACCCAGAATAGGTAAATCCCCAGAGACAGAAAGCAGATTGGTGATTGCCAGACACTGGAAGTATGGGGGCAATGGGTAGTAATTGCTTGATGTGCACTGAGTTTTAATCTGGGGTGATGAAAATTTTTTGAAAGTATGTAGAAGCAATGATTGCACAACATTTGTGAATGTGAACGCCACTGGACTGTTAGCTTTAAAACGGTTTTGGGGGGCGAGAGGGGGTATATGGGAACTCCCTGTACCTGGTGCACAATTTTTCTGTAAACCTATAACTTCTCTTAAAAATAAAGTTTATTTTTTTTCTTTTTTAAAAGTTTATTTTGTGTTATGTGAATTTCACCTAAAAAAAAGAAAAAGAAAGAAAACCCTGGGAGACAGATTTTGTCATCTCTATTTACTGAAGAGAAAAGTAAGGCCCCAGGAGGTCAGAAACTTGTTGGAGGTCACACTGACCTTTCCTAGCAGTCAAGATCAAGAATTACAGCTTCTGAATCTAAAGGCAAGCCGCAGTCAGCTTCATCCTTAGGAAAGGTGACAGGAAAATTGGAGGGAGTAGGGAAATATAATTTGTAGACTCCACATGGATTTTATAGGCCTGGTGATTTTTTTATAAAAGATTTTCCAAGGGTGCACTCACCTTTATACATGTATTTCTTGTACAGGTGCCAAAGTATTGAATGAATTTTGTAAATCCAACCATAACCCCAGCAATGGCTCCCATAGGAGCTGGTGGGCCACCAGGATGGGGGGTTTCCGTGCACTGCAGCAAAGCCACAGCCCGTCACACCCAGTCCCCACCACCCGCACCCCCCAGCCCCCGCTTGTTACTGTTGCCGTGGGGGCCGTAAAATCGGCATTTTACAGCACAGCCCGATCTTTTTCAAAACTCACTGCCCCTACAGTTGTACTGTTCGTGACTAGACGATTAAGAAGTTTAAAGGTTTTCCTGCACCCTGGAGTACCTTTCATTTTTTAAGGCTTTTGAAGATGTGTTTGAAACATGCTGAAAATGAAATAGGAAAATGGGCATCTAAATGACCCTCTAGTTTAACATATTTGCCTCATCCATTTTTTGAAATTTTTTAAATTGTGGTAAATATATGTATATAATGAAACTTTTGCCACGTTGACAATTTTTACACATACTGTTCACTGCCACTGATCGCGTTCATCCTGTGGTACAACCGTCACCGCTATCCTTTTCCAGATGAGGCCACCACCATTAACAGAAGCTCAGAGCCCCTGAGCAATGACTGCCCTTTCGCCCTCTCCCCACCCCCAGTAACCACTAATAAGCTTTGGTCTCTATATAATCACCTGTTTCGTATCAGTGGAATTATACAATATTTGTCCTTTTATAACTGATTTGTTTTACTCAGCAAAGTATTTTCAAGGTGCATCCATGCTATAGCATGTTATCAGGCCTTTGTTTGTCTTTGTGGCTGAGTAATACCCCATTGTCTGTACACACCGAGAAGTGCAACCAGAATGCTCTTTAGAAGCATGGATGCCGGAACCGATTTGACAACACCTAACAGCAACAATTTTTGACCAATAAGTCGTTTTGACCGTTATTCTTTCTGCCAATTCACCTGGAGCAGTACACATTTATCAAACACAGGAAGGATGCTGGTGGGTCATTGGGTGAGCCCAGCGCCCACACACATTGCCCCATCCCTCAACACTGTCGACTTGGCTCTGCCTACCAAGCTGCTGCTGGTGTCCAATTTCCGGTTTTGGGTTTTCTGTCAAGATTACTGTGCTTGAATATTTATCGTGCTTTTTCCTTAGGAACTTCATTTCAATAGCTATAGTTGAGGAGCTATTAGAAAACAAATAGCAAAATGGCAGAAGTAAATCTTTATATTTTATTAACTTATGTTTTATTGGTGCCCTGGAGTATAAAGCATATATAAAATTTAAGTATCTACTTTATCATTATACTTTTATCAGTAAATAATGACCTCTTTACAAAAAAATGCCAGCTAATAAGTGAAGCAGCAAGAGAATTAGAAAATGGCTATTTTGCAACTAACAGTGAAGGAATTCGGGCAGGGATCACCAATGAATGTTGAAAGCATTGAGTGAAAACTTGGTGAGGAAGTGGATGTTTGCACCATGTCACGGTACCATCCTAGAGTCAACTGGCAAAGGGAGTTATGTAATTGTGTATTGGGACGATGTGACTGTCACTTCCTTACCCAGGAATCAAGTTTAGCCTCATTAATAGCAGGAACTATGTTGTTCCCAGCCTCCTGGTGGCCATACGAAGCACACAGCTTCACCTTTGAGGTATTCTTACCAGTGATGCTGAACCTGTCTCTAGCCAGCCTTTAGCCCTAACTCCACTTTACAGAAAATACATAGGCCAGAGAGACAAATTAAATGATGTCACAAGGAAACAATTAGACAAATACAGAAAGTTGAAAATCTCCTAAAATAGAAGGTCTGGTGTCTTCAATAAAGTTAATGCCATGGGGAAAAGAAATAAGACAAGATTGAGGAGATCATTCTAGACTAAAAGAGACCTAACAACCAAATGCAATGTGTGGGCTTCCGATTGGATCTCAGTTTTAACAACTATAAAAGACATTTTTTAGACAAATAGGGATTTGAATATTGGATTGATTATTAGATGATATTAGGAAATTAGTGTTGATTTTGTTAGAGATGATAATGGTATTGGGGAAAAATATCCTTATTTTTTTGGCAATGTAGGCTGAACTATTACTATCATGAAGCTTGTAATGTGCTTTGAAATGGTTCAGGAAAAATAAAAAATATGAACGAAACACCAGTGTTCATTGCAGCACTATTCATACCAGTCAAAATGTGGAAGCAACCTAAATGTCTATCACCAGATGAATGGATAAACAAAATGTGGTGCATACATTGTTGTTGTTGTTAGGTGGCGTGAAGTCATTGCCAACTCATAGTGACCCCATGCACAACAGAATGAAACACTGCCCAGTCCCACACCATCCTCACAAACGTTGTTATGCTTGAGCCCATTGTTGCCACCACTGCGTCAGTCCATCTCGTTCAGGGTCTTCCTCTTTTTCACTGACCCTCTACTTTACCAAGCATGATGTCCTTCTCCAGCGACTGATCCCTCCTGATAAGATGCCCGAAGTATGTGAGACATAGTTTCGCCACCCTTGCTTTTAAGGAGCATTCTGGTTGTACTTCTTCCAAAACAGATTTGTTCGTTC
Organism: Loxodonta africana; assembly: GCF_030014295.1. Taxonomy (NCBI): domain Eukaryota; kingdom Metazoa; phylum Chordata; class Mammalia; order Proboscidea; family Elephantidae; genus Loxodonta; species Loxodonta africana. The sequence goes on from NC_087362.1 coordinate 67,101,507, forward strand.
TTTTGTCAGTCCATGGTATATTCAGTAATCTTCACCAACACCGCAATTCAAAGGCATCAGTTCTTCAGTCTTCCTCATTCAGTGTCAAAAATAGTCACTGCCAGTCTGTCTTTTTTTTTTTTTTTTTAATATCTCATTGATCATTCTTCACTGATGGATAGCTTGGCCATCGTTTGAGCTCGGGTAGTCAGTTTTCAGGATCTGGGGGGACTTTTGTTTTCTTCAAACTCTGCTCTCAGACAACAATTATTTTAAAATGCACTTGGCCTTTCTGTTCATTTAAAAAAAAAAATTTAATTCCAAAATCATGTTCAGGCATTTATGGCTATCCTGGTGGCTTCACAATGTTGTCAAGAACTTTTAAATTTTGTCTCTGGTACCAAGTAAACCATTTTGAATTTTGTCTCTGGTACTAAGTACAACCATTCTGGCAGGGAACCCTTAGAAAATTGAGTCTTTAGTTGTTTTTTTCATGATAGAGACTTTGCCACCTGAAAGAAAGAGCAGCCAGACAGAGGGCCCAGCACGTTCCTGACAATATATCCAGCTGAAGTCACGGCTCCAGCCAACAGTGAGAGCTACAGCCATGTCTCTGGTGCTCTAGCTCTCGCTGTTCTGGCTGTACTTCTTCCAAGACAGATGTGTTCTACTCTGTCACGTAGAGTCGCTATGAGTCGGAATCAATTTGACGGCATTCAACAAGTGAAATGCCCAAAATTAATTTGTTCAAAAACAGGCATTTTCACCGACAACTCTAGTTGCATCCAATAGCGATTTCTCTTTACAGCTTTCTAAAACTTATTTCAAGGACTGTTATCTGCTTTCTAAATTCTTTTTGAATTTTTAAATTTTAAATGCCTTTAAATCCAATACTGCTTGCTTTATATATTTAGCTATGTTTCTAACATTTTTATTGCACATTTACAATATATTTAAGTCATTCTCATAAAGGAAAACAAAGCTTCCAACACTGACAAAGGCATAGCCAACTTCTTTTTTTGGTATTCCTGAAAACAGCATTAAGATTTTAAATGTTATTTCAAGGTTGGAATGTGAACTAAAGATGTGAGAAATGTTTGCATAAATCATTTCTCAAGTTTAAGATTCCAGGCAGCAGAGACATGGCTGTAGCTCTCACTGTTGGCTGGGGCTATGACTTCAGCTGGACATATTGTCAGGAACCTGCTGGGCCCTCTATCTGTTGTTTGTTTCAGGTAGCAAAGACACTATCATGAAAAAAAGAACAAAAGGCTCACATTTCCTAAGGGTCCCCTGCCAGACCTAGGGTAGACCTACAGCAGCCTTCACCCTCTTACTGTGTCAGCTGATTTATGCGGAGTGGGCGCGGAGAGCGCAGTACTGAAGGCTTTCTAGGAGAAGAGGGTCAGGATCTGGGGTCGGGCATATTGTTGTTGTTAGCTGCCATCGAGCCAGCCCCCGACTCGTGCGACCCCGTGCACAAAGGAACAAAACGCGGCTTGGTCCTACAGGATCCCCATCATCAGCTGAAGATCTGACAGTTGTGCTGAGAACGTTTTCCCTGACTGACTTTCGGAAGTAGATCACCAGGCTTTTCTTCCTCGCCTGTCTTACTCTGGAAGCTCCACTGAAACCCTCAAGCCTCCACTGACAGACGGGCAGTGGCTGCACATGAGGTACATTGGCCAGGAATCGAACCCCGTTCTCCTGCATGTAAGGTGACAATTCTACCACTGAACTGCCAATGTCCCCTCAGTCATATTTAAAAAAAAAAAAAAGCCCTTGCCATCTAGCCAATTCTGACTTATAGCGACCCTATGGGGCAGAGTAGAACCGCCGCATAGGGTTTCCAAGGAGTGGCTAGTGGATTCGAACTACTGACCTTTTGATTAGCAGCTGAGCTCTCAACTACTGCACCACCAGTGCTCCTCAATCATATTAACCAGTTGCTGTCAAGTCTAACTCATAGTGACCCTACAGGACAGAGTAGAACTGCCCCAGAGGGCTTCCAAAGAGTGGCTGGTGAACTGCCAACCTTTTGGTTAGCCAATGAGGGGTGTTTAAAAGGCTGACGGTGTCGCACCAGATGCCAAGCCCTAAGAAGGAGGCTCAGGGGCTATAGAGGCTGTAACGGATCTCTCTCTCTCTCTCTCTATCTGTCTATCTGTCTATCTGTCTATCTATCTGTCTATCTCTCTATCTATAGTTGTTAGTTGCTATTGAGTCAGCTCCGACTCACGGCAACCTTATGAACAACAGAACAAAACAGTACCCCATCCTGCACCAATTTCATAACCTTTGATGTTTGAGCCCATTGTTGTTGCTACTGTATATCTCTATCTATCTGCCTGTATATCTAACTGTCCATCCGTCTGTCCGTCCATCCGTCTGTCCATCCGTCCATCCATCCATCTGTATCTGCTACCCAGAATCCAACTGCCCTTCCTATTTTGAAGGAATACCCCTCGTGGAATCTTGGAAGAGGCTGGGCTCCACCCCCTCTTCAGAGGACCCCAACCTTCTGTTGATTCTGTGAGCTGCCAATATTCTTCTGTTCCCTTCCCATTGAGCTTAAGTTTGCTGTCCCCCATTTCTCTTGTATAAACCAGAACCTGGACTGAACTGGGACCCCTAAAGTAAAAATCTTCCTGAAAAAAAGAAAAGTTTGATGTTATGAGCCAGACTTGGCAACTGGCAGCTCGGCCTGAGGGTGGGAGAGGATTAATAGTTCTTGCCCTGGTAGCTGTTATTCAAGCCCATCCCAAACCAGTCACCATGGCAACCAGAGCTGAGACACCTGGGATCTAAGCAACCTGCAGCAAGATCCCTCTGACATAGGAGGGGGAGGGCCAGTTCCCTGCCCACGTCCTGTGGAATAAGGAGCAGCCGCTCACTGGAGGGGAGCCTGAGGGAAACCACAGGAGGATGGTTCAGACTCAACCAGATAGTGGCCTGGAGGCAAAGGATATACAGAGGTCAGCAGCCTGAGCAGAATGCTGAGAGGGTGGCTTGAGTGGGGAGCTCAGGGAGGAGGAGCTGGTGGCCCAGAGCCAAACCATTGTGGACTGTCGCAGGAGAAGACAGAGCTACAAGGCAGTGTGAGATAGTTGCTAAAACAAGGGTCTCTGAAGACAGACTTCCTGGGTTTTACTATGAGCACCACCACTTGACAGTTGGGTGTCCTTGGACAGGAAAATTCTCCTGCCTGTGCCTCAGTTTCCTCATCTGTAAAATGGGACGCCATTCATTGTCCCTGCCTCAGAGGGCTGTTGTGGCTACGAAATCAGCTAAATCTTGCACAGTACTTGTGCCAAGCAAATTGCAAGTGTTCACGAAATGTTGTCATTATCAGCGATTGAGGAATACACTGATTTAGAATCTATAGCTCCAGGGAGGAAGGTAGGGGAGAAGGGAGCTGTCCAATTAGAAAAAGCCACTAGGCACATTAAGATGAGCCCATTTTAACGGGACGGTGAAACATGAGGACATTCAGAACACCTGAAAAAAAAAAATTCATGGCTGGTCGAAAGCCCTAACTTCATGATGGATCTAGAGCAACCAAACCCTCATACACTGTAGTAGAAACGTAAATGGTTTAGCAGTATCTAATCAGAGTTTAACATTTGCTCCTCAATGACCCAATTATTCCACTCCTACGTACATACCCAACAGAAATTCATGCATGTGGTCACCAAAAGACACAGAGGAGAATGTTCATAGTGGCACAATGCATAATAGCCAAAAAAATGGAAACTACCCAAATGCCCGGCAACAACAGAATGGGTAAATAAACTTTGATGTATTTAAATCGTGAAATACTTCTTCAGCCATGGGAATAAGCAAACTAAAACTATACCCCATCAACAACATAGGTGAATCTCACAAACACAATGTTGAGCAAAAGAAGCCAAACACAAGAGAGTAAACACTGATGATCCCATTTATATAAAGTTCAAAACCTGGCAAAACTAATCCATGCTGTTAGAAGCCAGGAGAGTTGGCTGCCCTTGGGAGGTGTTGCTGTTAGGTGCTGTGGATTTCAACTCATAAATAACCTATAAAAAATGGTGGCGTGGCAGGGTGTCTGACCTCCTCTAAATTTAGGAGGGGGAGGAAGAGAGACAATCAAGATCAACAGCCCAAGGCTGATTTCTATGAGGCGGAGGTCAAACATACCTTCTCTATGCAACCTTTTTCCCAGTATTGACACCAGCCATCCCTCCCACTGCACTCTATTTCTCTGCTGGATTTGATAATTTGTTGCAGTGGCCACACAGAACTCACAGACTACACTTAAGATTATGGGGTTTATTAGGGAAGTAACAGTTTACAATGCAGAATCAGGAACAACTCAGGATAGAGTTCTTCAGTCAGGGCAGCTTCTCAGCCATGCCTACAGGCAGGCCTTTCACTGTCCCTGGACCTCTTGGTCCTCAGCCCCTCAGGCCTCTTGGGCTGGGCTCTGTCTTGCTCGGACAAGTGCTACAAAGCTCTTTAGCTCCACAAATAAGTTGCCCATGGCACCCTACTCCACCAGTAAGCCTCTGCCGAAAGGCGCTCAGCTCTCTAGCTCTGTGTGAGTCAGCAAGCCTAGCTCCTTCGACAAGTGCCCAGAGGCACCCTACTCCACCAGCAAGGCTCCTGCTTGAAGGCACTCAGCCTTCTCACTCCGTGAGCTGGGAAGACCATGGTGCTACCGACCAGTCTCCTGGTTCTGCTGCTGCTGCTTCTCTGCTGCACATGCTGCCACATCTCACCATCTCCAGTGTTACAGCTCTCTGTCTTCTGGGTTTGGGAGGTTCTCAGCACAGGGACCCAGGTCCAAAGGACATGCTCTGCTCCCATCTCTTCTTCTTGGTGGTAGTGAGCCCCCGCTTCCGCTCTGGAATTGGCTCTCTCTCTTAAGCCTAGCAGTTGGCAAAACTGACCAATACCCTCATTAGTGCTCCACATACCTTATTCATATGGTCCCACCTCCGCAAGGAAGCCATGCACTTTATTTGAATTATTAGCAAGCTGTCCAATTCCCTTGGTGGGCCACAAGTACCTTATTTGCATAGTCCCACACAATCATTTGGTGGGAGTTACAAGACCAGGACAAGAAAGGCCATATGAAAGCGATCCATCACACTGCAGGCCACCTCCTGGCTTTTCTAGCCATGGTTCTTTCATGCTTTGAGGATAACTTCCCCCTCCCAAGCATTTTACCAGTCCAAAACAGTCATTAACAATTAGTCCTTCAGCAGGGCAAAGAGTCTTCAGGGTAAGATTACTCAAGTACCAGCCATTCAGGTCTGCTGCAAGTATCCATCTGATCCGGTCAGGTTCCCCAAAAGTCATCTTGTCTTCACCCTTTCTGGCCTTTGATAAAATTTAACTTGGAGAAGATTATTCCCTTGCTCTGAGCGTCACAAAGTATCAGCACAGCAAAACTTTTAAGGGACTTTAGGTTTGGCCACTGTACTCTACTCCAGCAGTGCTTCTTCCTTAGTCCACTCTTTCATATTCACAGCTTCTATAATCACAATTAACTCCGTTAACAGTCAGTGCTCACAACTGAATCATATAACCATATCAACCTCTTCCCCCACCCTCTCTTTCCCAGACCCATCAGGAAAAGAGGAAGGTATTCAGTGGGGATCCTCCCTTGTCTCCCTCATTTTGAGTGTAAGCACACCCATGAAAGCGTGTAAGCCAGGTACTTCATGCCTTTATCTCCCTCCATTTCACACAGCCGATTTCTAAATCACTCATCCCTATCAAACCAGTACACTGAGGAGACAAGCCTGTCCCTTGATCTGAGGAATCTTCTGTTCTAGTTGGAACTTTGAGCATCTGCATCCATAAGCCAAGTCCAGTCCAGCGCAAGTCATCAAATTGCTGCAATCTATACCAGCTCACAGTGTCAAATATCTTTCTCTTCATTCAGTTGGGTTCTGGTCAGCTCATCCTAGACTCTGTGGGCTAGGTCAATAGGCTCAGGAGTCCACACACTTTCATGCACTTCAGTGTAGCCAGCCCCTTCTCTCTCTCTCTCTTTTTTTTCTCTCTCTCTCTTTTTCTCTCTCTCATCCCTAACGCCCATAGGCTAGGTCAACAGGCACCACCCATAGGCTCCGAAGACCACACAACTCCCTGCACTTCAGACCAGCCAGTCCCTTCCCTCTTTCATCCCTAGACCCCACGGGCTAGGTCAATGGGTACCAATGCAGCATGTCCAAACTCAGCCGATCTCTTCAATGCTGCCCTTCCCCCACTTTCACTCATTGAGCAGACCCAGGTGGTCACTGGAATTGAGCATACCAGGCTGTCTACTCGCCAGTTCCCTTTAACTTCCAGTTCTGGAAGGGGATTCTTCTGATAGGCACAGACTTTTGCTGCCTTGCTGCATCCTAAGGCAAACCACTTGTTCTCAGTTCAAAAAGCAAGTCTTTTGTTGTTGTTGTTCTGAAGGTCTTTCCTTCAAACGAAAATTTCCTGACTTCTAAGGTCCTGAGTGGGGTTCAGGTTTTTTACCTAAGTCCCCAATACTCTATGCATAAGGCTATTGCATTCAAACCAACAGTCTGCATTTCTTTTGGGAAAACCCTACTTCCCCTTTTAGCATATTCAATTAAGTATTGGCTGAAGGCAGAGTTACATGCTCCCTGTTATTCATAATACCCAGAGGTGTATCTACGGTATGGCAGGTATGACACGTGCCCTAAGCACCACTTGAAGGTAGGGGTGTAGAGTTCCCATTAACTCAGTACAGCCCAGTGTCCCTCCTTAAGCATGGTAGACATCAATGCATACATAAAAGCCAAAACAGTGGTCTGACAACTGAATTTGGTACCTAAATTTTTGTGACCGAATATTTGGACAGTGGCACCATTTCAGTGCTTGCCACAGGTGCTAGATACACCGCTGATAATACCCAATATTCATTTCCATCATACATGTAGGCCTGTTTCACAACACTAGGTAGGAGAAACATTTAATATCCATAGTACATTTGGATACACATAACACTTTTTAAAACGTTCCAGTTTCATCTTCTATTTTCCACGCCTTGCATATGGCCTTGGGCCTCTGGTAGGTGGGATGAGAAGACCCCGCCCCCTATCAATTATCTTGTTTAACTGGCCCAGCTTTTGCCCCAAACCACTCCAGATGTGGCTTTTCTCCCCTCAACTGCAACATAATATCTCTTACTTTCTTTTCAACCATTACAGGTAATAACAACCAAAGTAACCATCTAAGAATCCAAAGTTTCACTTCCCAAGCCCCTTCATTCTCTTACAAAGTCCCATGTTTCCATGAATCTGGAGCTGTTGCAACAAACCCCTCTCCCGACACCGACTATAAAATAGGCATGGTGGGGAGAGGGTGTCTGACCTCCTCTAACTTAAGGATTCAGGGGGAAAAGAATCAACAGCCCAAGGCTGATTCTATGAAGTGGATGTCAGACATCCCTCCTCTCTCCAACCTTTTTACCAATTCTGACACTGGCTGTAGCTGATCAATCCCCTTGATGGGCCACAAGGGCCTTATTTGCCTAGTCCCACCCAATCGTTTGGTGGGAGTTACAAGATCATGGCTAGAAAGGCCATATAAAAGCAAACTAATCACACCACGTGACCTCATGTGACTGAGCAGAACTGCCCATAGGGTTTCCTAGGCTAAGTCTTTCTCTCGTGAAACCACTGGGTGGGTGTAAACCTCCAGCCTTTCAATCAGCAGCCGAACACTTAACCATTGTAACACCATTGTGACACTTCCCTTGGGAGGTAGAGGCATGAAAGAAAGAGCTCAAGACACAAATTTACTAATGGTTCCCTGCCAGACCAAGGGGAGATCTGCAGCAAACCTCTTCCTGCTGGTGTCAGCTGAGTTGTCTGGGAGAGGACATAGGAGGGATTTCTACGGTGCTAGTGATGTTCTATTCCCTGATCTGGGTGCTGATTTTATGAGTACGTTCCCTTTGCAAAAATTCATCCAACCATACTCATGTTTCGTGTACTTTTCTATATGTATGTTATATTCCAATAAAGGTTTTTTAATGTCTGGAAACTATCAATTTAATTAGTTCATTTTTATCCGAACTGTTTGTTTCATCTCATTAAATGCCAGGCACAGCATTAAATATAGGACTGAGCGGGGAGGTCCCCAAGGTGGTTCAGACAGAGCCCTCACTCCTGCTGAGCTCAGATAAAGCCTCAACACTTGGCACATGTGATTAAACCTCTGTGCCCTTTCTGGTCCAAGTCCTTTCCCCACCACGGGCCTGGGTCTCACGTTGCTGATTCCACAGACAGATTTTCCACCATGAGCCTGTGTATCAGACCTGCCAGAGCAGGCTCCTTAGCCAGACACCTCCATCTCCAGCAGGTACATTCAAACGAGGTGTGTTATCAGCTCCTTCCCCTTCTTTCTCTACACCCCCCAACCCCTACTAAAACTTTCTGGATCTTTCTCTGTCAGGCCCAGGCCACATTGCAGAACCCCAGTAAGAGGGATCGAAAATAGAATTCAACTTGGCATTAAACCGATGGGGTTTCCCGTGTTGGCTCCACCTTGTCTTAGCCGAGTGACCTTGGGCAAGTCACCACACCTGCCTGAGCCTCAGTAGCCTCATCTAGAAAAGGAAATTTCACTAGCACCTACTACACAGAGTTGTTGGGAGGAACATGTAAACCTAGTACATATAAAGTACTTAGCACAGTGCCTGGCCCACAGTAAATGGCAGGGTTGGAAAAGGTCTCAACCAAGAGACATAAAACAACCCAAACCTCACAGTGAAAGAAAGTCACAGCCAGAGAGTGAGGGTAAGAGGGGCACCCAGAGGGTAAGGGCAGAAGGAGGAGACTTCTTGGCTCCTCTTTGCCCTCTGAGTCGGTGACTTGAAAACTTCTGTTAGGAAGGACACAGGGAGACAGGAACTCATGGGTATTGCTGGCAGGGGAATAGACTGTGCACCCAGTCTGACAGCAACTGGCAGCATTCAGTAGCGTCAAGTACTCTATGACCTGCTACCTACTACACAGGTCTGTAACCTGTGGACCAAATTCAGCCAGACCTTGTTTTTGTAAATAAAGTTTTATTGGAACACAGTCATGCCTACTCGTTTATATACAATTTATGGCTGATTTTGTGCAACAACACCATAGTTGAATAGTTGTGACAGAGACTGCACGGCCCCACCTTTGTATGAGACAGTAACCCTACTCCTGGTACTGTATCTCAGAGAAATTTTCCCATTCATCTGCAGGGATTGCTCATTGCTGCATTGCATGTTAGGTGTCCATCACTGGGAGATCGATAAGTAACATGTAGGGAAAGCACACTGTCTTAGTCATCTAGTGCTGCTATAACAGAAATACCACATGTGGATGGCTTTAACAAAGAGAAATTTATTCTCTCACAGTCTAGGAGGTTAGAAGTCCGAATTCAGGGTACCAGCTCCAGGGGAAGGCTTTCTCTCTGTCAGCTCTGGGGAAAGGTCCTTGTCAGCACAGGGAGCCTCTCAGCACAGAGACCACGGGTCCAAAGGACGTGTGCTCCTAGCTCTTCTTGCTCAGTGATGATGAGGTCCCCATGTCTCTCTGTTTGATTCTCTCTTTTGTATCTCAAAGGGGGTTGACTTAAGACATAATCTTGTAGTTTGAGTCCTGCCTCATTAACATAACTGCCTCAAATCCTGCCTCATTAACATCATAGGGATAAGATTTACAACACCTAGGAAAATCACATCAGATGACAAAATGGTGGACAATCACATAATACTAGGAATCGCAAACTAGCCAAGTTGACACACATCGGCGGGAGGGTACATGGTTCAGTCCGTAACACATGCTACGGAATGCAACGCAGCAGTTGAAAGTAAGGAACCAGACGCACCCACAGCAGCACGAGTGGTTCTCATAAGCACTGGGTTGGTAAGAAGTAGGAAATAACTGAGAAATAAAATAGCTAATACTTTTTGAGCATTTAGCATTTAGCCAGTGTTCTGAATGCTTTTAAGCATTAACACATCTAATCCTCCAGACAAGCCTACGAAGTAGGAACAACTACTACCAGCCCATTTTACAGATGGAGAGACTGAGGTACCACGAAGCTAAGCTAGCAAGAGGAAGAGCTGGGATTTTGAAGTCAGGCTGTTTAAGCCTTAGCTGCTACACTGTAGAGCAGTACTTTTCAATACAGTGAAAACACGCCCACACACAAAGCAACATTACATACTTAAGGACTTATACCAAACATGAAGTCCCTGGGTAGTGCAAATGGTTAACATGCCCAGCTTCTAACTGAAAGGTTGGAGGTTTGAGTCCACCCAGAGGCACTTCAGAAGAAAGGCCTGGTGATCTATCTGTGAAAAAAATAGCCATCAAAAACCCTACGGAGCACAGTTCTACTCTGACACACATGATAGCCATGAGTCAGAGTCAACTCGACGACAACGTACCAAACACATTAATGAGGAAATTGTTGAGTCAGAGAGAGGAGGCTCTCCTTTGGTGCGGGAGACCCGGGTTTGGTTTCCAGACAAAGCACCTCATGCGCAGCCACCACCCATCTGTCAGCAGAGGCTTGCCTGTTGCTTTGATGCTGAATAGGTTTCAGCAGAGCTTCCAAGCTAAGACAGACTAGGAAGAAAGTCCTGGCAATCTTCTTCTAAAAATCAGCCAGTGGATCACAATGATCTGTTCTGCAACTGATCATGGGGACGGCGCAGGAACAGGCAGCATATCCGTTGTGCATGGGGTCACTACGAGTCAGGGGCCGACTTGACAGCAGCTAGTGACAACCAAACACATTGTAGGGCTGCCTCCGTGCTGGGGGGATAGGAGGAGGGTGGAGATGAAAGGGGGTGAATATAAAACACGGACGAACGATAATAACTACTATAAACTAAGCAGGGTGATGAACTCCATTTGATGCACTGAAGATCTGTAATTTTTTTTTAACTTATGAAATGTTAAAGAAAATCCCAGTATCCAAGTCCAGCACTGGGGGCCAATGCGAGTTTGTGGCCAGCGCCGCCAGCTGCCCCCGTCCCCTACCTCCTCACTCTCCTGCAGCCCCAACAGCTCTGTGGGCTGTCCCAGCTGCTGTCGGCAGTGCCAGCCCAGGGGTTGGCATGGTGGGTATGGCAGGGCACCGCAGGCTGGCTGCCCTATCGCGCCGGACAGAACAAACAGCGTGGGGCCTGACACGGGCCCTCCCGTGGCCACAGCGGGGCAGCCGGCTTTTTTTCCTGACCATCTTTGAGCTCGAGATCAGACGCAGGGAAAGATTAAAACAAATATGAATTTAATCAAGGGATTCTGCTATCCTGGGGTGGAAACAGGAGCCTGCTGACATAAAGAGAGGCTGGAGCGCTGGGGAGCCAGAGTCGAATCAAAGCTGCTTGCTTACCACTAACCGCTCAGATGATCCATATCATAACAACAAAAAAGAAAAACAATTATTTATTCTTTTTGAAGTTGCAGCTCAGCAGCAACTTGCTTTTTGAAGAGAGCAAGGTCAAAGCCAAGTTATTGTTTTTGCCTGAAACTTTGACAGGGACTCCGAGTTCTTCCGTGTGACCTACTTAGAAGAGAGACGTGGGAAACTTGGAGACGTTCATTTCTTCTGGGCCACGGATTAGGGCTTCCTTTCTTCTCCCACCCTTCTCCTCTTCACTTCTCTCTCCTCCCTCTTCCTGTTAAGGGGCTGAACGAGACGTCATGGGGAACATAAAGGCCACCAAGCAAAATCGTGTCTCCTCTGGGAGCGAGCGGTAGGAGCCAAGGTCTCTAGATTCAGTCCTCCAGAGTGGCTGGGGAAAAGCTGGCCTTTCATTCACTAGTTCACCCAGCAGACACTCACCATGCGACTGCTGTGACGTAGTTGCTGTTGATGTGGGGTGCCGTGGAGTCAATTCTGACTCATAGCGACCCCTTGTGACACAGTAGAACTGCCCCCATAGGATTTTCTATGCTGTCATCTTTATGGAAGTAGATCGCCAGGTCTTTTCCACGGAGCCCCTGGGTGGGTTCAAACCACCAACCCTTTGGTTTGCAGCTGAACCCTTAACTGTTATGTCAGCAGGGCTCCTTCTACAACGTAGGCATAGCACTACATGCCAGGGCTACACCCACAAACAAGTCAGGCACCGTCCTTGCTCTCAGAGAGCTTTCCTTTCACCGGAAGTTGTGCAATTAAATGTGGTTGTTATTAGTTGCCGTCAAGTCAGCTCCAACTCATGGAGCCCTATGTACAACAGAACAAAATGTCGCCCGGGCGTGCACCATCTTCTCGATCGCTGGTATGAGTCCATTGTTGCGGCTATTGTGTCAATCCAAAGGCAACTGGAGGAACTACAGAAATTATCAAACAGTGTCCTTACTATACATGCCAACAAATCTTCCTCAAGATAATTCAAAAGCCACTATAGCCATACGTCGACAGGGAACTGCCAGAAGTTCAAGCTGGATTCAGAAGAGGACGTGGAATGAGCGACGTCATTGCTGATGTCAGGTGGACCTTGCCTGAAAGCAGAGGAGACCAGAAGGATGCTTACCCGAATTTTATCGATTACGTGAAGGTATCTGACTCTGTGGATCATACCAAATGGTGGACAGTCTTACACAGAATGGGGATTCCAAAACACCTAATTGTGCTCATGTGGAACTTTTACATGGCTCAGGAGGCAGCCATTTCAACAGAACAAGAAGATACTGTGTGGTTCAAAGTTGAAAAGGGTTTAGTGGCAGGGCTGTACCCTTTCACCTAATGCAATTGTATTTTTTAGTTGTTAGTTGCGGAGTCCATTCCAACACACGACGGCCCTGTGTGTGTGGAGTAGAACTGCTCCATAGTGTTTTCAAGGCTGTGATCTTTGGGAAACAGATAGCCAGGCCTGTCTTCCAAGGTGCCTCTGGGTGGGTTCGAAGCGCCAGCCTTTCAGCTAGTAGCCTAGCAGTTAACCATTTGCGCCACCCAGAAACCCCTATTGCAATTAAATAACCTATTACAATTCTGGGAGATCCATGCAACCAAAAGGAAAGTTAAAGGATTTATGAGAAGACAGGCTCTTCTAGCCCAGTCAGGGGATTTAAGGACAACCTCTCGATGGAAGTGGCATTTAAGCTAAGTTTGGAGGATGAGTAGGAGTCATCCAGGGGAGAAGGGAGGGAAGAGTGCTTGGTGCAGAGAGAACAGCATGTGTTAAGGCCTGGAGGCTGGAGGTGAGAGAATGCAGGTTCAAGGAATGAAAAGCCCTTCTGCTCTGCAGGCGTGGGGAGGGTGTGGAGGAGAGCAGGGAACGTTCAGGCTGGAGGTTCAGCAGGAACTGACTCCTGCCGGGCTTTGTTAGGGGGTGCAAGGAGTTTGGCGTTCCTCTTCAAAGCAATGGGTAGTCACAGCAAAGGCTTTGCAGCGGGGAGGCAACGCAGCCAAGTTTGTTACAGAAAGTTCACCCAGGCACAGGGTGGGTTGCAGGGAGGTGAGACTGGAGGGGAGAGATGAGGCTGGCTGGGCCTGAGAGGTGCCAAGGGAACTCAAGACAGTTAAGAGCTTTGAGAAAGAGGCACGCAGTGGCGAAGCAAGTCCCTGCAGGGCGGGGAAAGGAAGGGATGGGGGCCAGGGCCCACCTCTGCTCCCGAGACCAGCAGTACAGGAGAGAAAGCTGGTTTGGTTACAGGGGCAGGAGGGGGTGATAAATTACATTTTGAGCTTTGGGATGCAGATGGAGACATCCGGTTGGAGGTGTGGGGCTGGGGCTCAAGACACAGGGGTCTGCAAACCCAGAGTTAGGGGGCCTGGGTACCTGCAGGCCCCGCCATTCGTACCTCCCTGCCAGCCTCCACCTCGTGTTTCCTTGTGCTTGAAGACGCTCCTGGGATTCAGCAAGCTGATACTGGAAACCTGGTGAGCCCCGCACACTATGCCAAGCCCTGGGGGAACACCAGGAGCACCAACAGATGTGGCTTCAAGCCTATCGGATTAGTCTAGTTCAAAGGACAAGAAGGACTGCCGCACTGTGTCCTAGGCTGGGTTCCCCCAAGCAGCCCCTGGGACCAGGATGTGAGTTCGGGCAGCTGATTAGGGGAGTGGGCAAGGGAGGCAGGGGGCAAGGCAGCCAACACAGGGCGTGTTAATCAGCGGTAACCCGATTAAAGGGGTTAAAGCCCAAACCTGAAAATATTATGCTGAGTGAGATAAATCAGACTCAAAGAACAAATGGTTTATGACCCCACTTGTGTGAAATCCCTAGAATAAGTAAATGCATAGAGACCAAAATGTCTCAGAGGTTAGCAGGGGCTGAGGGTTGGGAGGGGGAAGACGAGGAGTTATGGCTTAAGGGGCACCGAGGTTCTGTTTGGGATGATGAGAAACTTGGAAACAGGTAATGGTGATGATATACAATATGGTGAGTATAATTAATGTCACTGAATTTACACTTAAAATGGTTAAAGAGGTAAATATTTTTTATATATATTTTAGCACAATAAAACTGAAAACAAAAAGTTCAATCCCAGCTGGACCCTTGGGACACGCCTGACAGTTGTCTCACCCAAAGGGTAATGTGTACCCATTGCTGTGAAGCTGATTCCGACTCATGGCAACTCCATGTGTTACAGAATAGGACTGAGCTCCATGGAGTTTTCTTGGTTGTAATCTTCACAGAAGCAGATTGCCAGGTCTTTCTTTCGTGGCACTGCTGGGTGGATTCAAACCGCCAACTTTTCAGTTATTAGATGACCACAAACCATTTGCACCACCCAGGAAACTCAACAGGTAATAACCAAACCAAACCAAACCCAATGCCGTTGAGTCGATTCTGACTTACAGCTACCCTACAGGACAGGGTAGAACAGCCCCATAGGGTTTCCACGGAGAGGCTGGTGGATTCAAACTGCTGACCTTTTGGTTAGCAGCCAAGCTCTTAACTACTGAGCCACCAGGGCTCCAACAGGTAATAAAGGTGAGGTGTTTATTCACCATTTCCTACTGGTCATTAGTTGAGGGCTACTCCTGGGAATATTAACTCCCCGGTACATTGGGCCTCCCCTACATGGGGTTGGTCACCCTCCTAGCTCCCAAAAATGATGTCAGGTAGAGTTTCCAGTCTTTGCAGTAATAAGCCCTCAGTGGGACCTCTGAGTGTCAAGGGCATCTGAGCGGGGAACCCACAGTGTCTGCTACTTACAGCAAAGACCAGAACTAGTGAGTTTTTCCACCACCTGTCTGCCTGTCAGTTTGTCGTACTGTGGCAGCTTGCATGTTGCTGTGATGCTGGAAGCTATGCCACTGGTAGTTCACATACCAGCAGGGTCACTCATGGTGGACAGGTTTCAGTGGAGTTTCTAGACTAGACAGCACCTGACACCCTCATTGTGCCTCGGCTTCCCCCATCAGTCCAATCCCTCCCTCTGAAAGGGCATCCCCAGAGTGGACAAATGGGCCCAAAGAGGGAGAGAGAACTTCAGTTTCTGGAAAATATATGAGTGTGTGCATGTTTATATAATTATATATATAAAAGTATATTTATGTAAATATATGCTACCTCTTTTTTAACATCTTAAGCACCTGGATCCTCCTGGCTAAAAAAATGAGATTAGTTAGCATTTGTAAATGTGCTGCCTTTTTCCAGATGCTGTGAGACTGTTTCTTATTGGAAATCATGTATTATACCTAATAGTAATAACTACATTTGATATGAATCCACGCTGCTGTGCAGGGCACCATGAACATTATCACAAAGTCCCAGCCTCTAATAACTCGTCTGTTAAATAAAAAGAAAACCCATGCTTTTGTAAAATTAAGATAAGCAAATGTGAAGATCTTTGCCTTGCATCTTTTTTGCTTGCTTTCTATATGCCTCAGTAAAAAATTTCCCCCACGCATCTGTCAGTTTGTTCTACTGTGGGGGCTTGCCTGTTGCTATGCTGCTGGAAGCTATGGCACCGGTATTTCAAATACCAGCAGGGTCATCCAGGGCAGACAGGTTTCAGCTGAGCTGTTAGGCTAAGACGAACTAGGAAGAAGGACCCGGCGTTCTACTTCTGAAAAGAATTAGCCAGTTAAAACCTTATGAATAGCAGCAGAACATTGTCTGATAGAGTGCCAGAAGATAAGCCCCTCAGGTTGGAAGGCACTGCTCAAAAGACGACTGGGGAAGAACTGCCTCCTCAAAGTAGAGTTGACCTTAATGACGTGGATGGAGTAAAGCTTTCGGGACCTACATTTGCTGATATGGCACTACTCAAAATGAGAAGAAACAGCTGCAAACATCCATTAATAATCACAATGTGGGATGTACAAAGTATGAATCTAGGAAAATTGGAAATTGTCAAAAATGAAACGGAACACATAAACATCGATATCTTAGGCATTGGTGAGCTGAAATGGACTGGTATTGGCCATTTTGACTCACACAATCATATGGTCTACTAAGCCAGAAACGACAAATTCAAGAGGAATGGCATTGCGTTCATAGTCAAAAAGAACGTTTCAGCCCCCGGGCTCTCTGTTAACCCAGAAATAAAAATATTCCCAAAGCCAACTCTTCAGACAAAGAATAGACTGGACTACAAGACATAAAATCATACTCTTGAAGAGTGTGCCTCGTAGCTTAAGTAGATAAAAAACACGAGACTAAATAGGCAGCTCCTGTCTGGAGGTGAGATGAGAAGGCAGAAAGAAACAGGAGCTGGTTGAATGGACACGGGAAACCCAGGGTGGAAAGGAGGAATGTGTGGTCATATCATAGCGATTGCAACTAGAGTCACATAACAATGTGTGTATAAATTTTTGTATGAGAAACTAATTTGAGCTGTAAACTTTCGCCTAAATTATAATAACACTAAAAGGACATTTCAAGATCTCTCCTGAAGTACAACACCAAGAGTGATAGGCTACCCATACACCTACAAGAAAGACCATTTAATACCACTATTATTCAAATTTATGCACCAACTACTAAGGCCAAAGATGAAGAAATTGAAGATTTTTATCAGCTTCTGCAGCCTGATTGAGCATGCAATCAGGATGCATTGATAATTACTGGTGATTGGAATGCAAAAGTTGGAAAAAAAAGATCAGTAGTCAGAAAATATGGCCTTGGAGATAGAAACAATGCCAGATGATCACATGCTAGAATTTTGCAAGACCAACAACTTCTTCATTGCAAATACCTTTTTACAACAACATAAACAGTGACTCTATATAAGGACCTCACCAAATGGAACACAGAGAAATTAAATTGAATACATCTATCATCAGTCAGAACAAGACCAGGGGCCAACTGCGGAACAGACCATCAGTTGCTCATATGTAAGTTCAAGTTGAAACTGAAGAAAATTAGAATAAGTCCACAACAGCTAAAGTACAACCTTGAGTATATTCCACCTAAATTTAGAGACCATCTCAAGAACAGATTGAACACTAATGACTGAAGACCAGATGAGTTGTAGAATGACATCAAGGACATTATACATGAACATTAAAAAGACAGGAAAGAAAGAAAAGATCAAAATGGATGTCAGAAGAGATTCTAAACTTGCTCTTGAATGTCAAGTAGCTAAAGTGGATGGAAGAAATGATGCAGTAAAAGAGCTGAACAGAAGATTTCAAAGGGCAGCTCGAGAAGACAAAATAAAGTATTATAATGACATGCGCAAAGAGCTGGAGATGGAAAACCAATAGGGAAGGACATGCTCGGCGTTTCTCAAGCTGACAGAACTGAAGAAAAAATTCAAGCCTTGGGTTGCAATATTGAAGGATTCTATGGGGAAAATATTAAACGACACAGGAAGCATCAAAAGAAGATGGAAGGAATACACAGAGTCACTACACCAAAAAGAATTGGTCGATGTTCAACCATTTCAGGAGGTAGCATATGATCAGGAACCAAGGGTACTGAAAGGAGAAGTCCAAGCTGCACTGAAGGCATTGGCAAAAACAAGGTTCCAGGAATTGACGGAATACCAATTGAGATGTTTCAACAAATAGATGCAGCACTGGAAATGCTCACTCGTCTATGCCGAGAAATTTGGAAGACAGCTACCTGGCCAACTGACTGGAAGAGATCCATATTTATGCCTATTCCAAAGAAAGGTGATCCAACGGAATGGGGAAATTATTGGACAATATCATTAATACCACATGCAAGTAAAATTTTGCTCAAGATCATTCAAAAGCAGGTATGGCAGTATATCAACAGGGAACTGCCAGAAATTCAAGCCAGATTTAGAAAAGGATATGGAACCAGAGATATATATCATAGCTGATGTCAGATGGATCCCGGCTGAAAGCAGAGAATACCAGAAATATGTTTACCTGGGTTTTATTGACTATGCAAAGGCATTCAACTATGTGCATCATAACGAATTATGGATAACGTTGTGAAGAACGGGAATTCCAGAACACTTAATTGTGTTCATGAGGAACCTGTACATAGATCAAGACGCAGTCTTTCAAACAGAACAAGGGGATGCTGTGTGATTTAAAGTCAGGAAAGGTGTGCATCGGTGTTGTATCCTTTCACCTTACCTATTCAATTTGTATGTCGAGCAAAATAATCTGAGAAGGCTGGACTGTATGAAGAAGAATGGGCATCAGGATTGGAGGAAGACTCCTTCATAACCTGTGTTATGCAGATGACACAACCTTGCTGAAAGTGAAGAGGACTTGAAGCACTTACAGATGAAGATCAAACTCCACACCCTTCAGTATGGATTACACCTCAACATAAAGAATACAAAAAACCTCAAAACTGTATTAAGAAAACATTCTGCATCCCACTTTGGTGAGGGGCATCTGGGGTCTTATATTCTAGCAGGTGGCCATCTAAGATGCATCAGTTGGTCTCAACCCACCTGGAGCAAAGGAGAATGAAGAATACCAAAGACCCGTGGTAAATATGAGCCCAAGAGACAAAAAGGGCCACATAAACTGGAGACTACACCAGCCTGAGACCGGAAGAAACAGACAGTGCCCAGCTATAACCGATGACTACCCACGACAGAGAATCCCTGATGGAGCAGGAGAACAGTAGGATACGGACCTCAAATTCCCGTAAAAAGACCTGACTTGAAGCTCTGACTGAGACTAGAGGGACCCTGGAGGTCATGGTCCCCAGACCTTCTTTTAGCCCAAGACAGGAACCATTCCCAAAGCCAACTCTTCAAACAGGGATTGGACTGGACTATAAAACAGAAAATGATACTGCTGAGGAGTGAGCTTCTTGGCTCAAGAAGACACATGAAACTATGTGGGCAGCTCCTGTCTGGAGGCAACATGAGAAGGCACAGGGGAACGGGAGCTGGCTGAATGGACATGGGGAATACAGGGTGGAGAGGATGAGTGTGCTTTCTCATTAAGGGGAGAGCAGCCCGGAGTACATAGCAAGGTGTATATAAGTTTTTATATGAGAGACTGACTTGATTTGTAAGCTTTCATTTAAAGCACAATAAAGTATCTCTCAGTTTGTCATACTGGGGGGCTTGTGTGTTGCTGTGATGCTGGAAGCTATGCCACCGGTATTCAGATACCAGCAGGGTCACCCATGGAGGACAGGTTTCAGCTGAGCTTCCAGACTAAGACAGGCTAGGAAGAAGGACCCAGCAGTCCACTTCTGAAAAGCGTTAGCCAGTGAAAACCTTATGAATAGCAGCGGAACATTGTCTGATATAGTTCTGGAAGAAGAGCCCCCCAGGTTGGAAGGCACTAAAAAAATGACTGGGGAAGAGCTGCCTCCTCAACGTAGAGTCGACCTTAATGACGTGGATGGAGTAAAGCTTTCGGGACCTTCATTTGCTGATGTGGCACAACTCAAAATGAGAAGAAACAGCTTCAAACATCCATTAATAATCAGAACCTGGAATGTACGAAGTATGAATCTAAGAAAATTGAAAATCGTCAAAAAAGAAATGGAATGCATAAACATTGATATCCTAGGCATTAGGGAGCTGAAATGGACTGGTATTGGCCATTTTGAATCAGATAATCATATAGTCTACTCTGCTGGGAATGACAACTCGAAGACGAATGGTGTTGCATTCATCATCAAAAAGAACTTTTCAAGATCTATCCTAAAGTACAACACTGTTAGTGACAGGATAATATTTATTCGCCTACAAGGAAGACCAGTTAATACCACTATTATTCAAATTTACGCACCAGCCACTAAGGCCAAAGATGAAGAAATAGAAGACTTTTATCAGCTGCTGCAGTCTGAAATTGATCAAACACGCAATCAAGATGCATTGATAAACACTGGCGATTGGAATGCGAAAGTTGGAAACAGAGAAGAAGGATCAGAAGTTGGAAAATATGGCCTTGGTGATAGAAACAATGCTGGAAATCCAACGACAGAATTTTGCAAGACCAACAACTTCTTCATTGCAAATACCTTCTCTCACCAACATAAACAGTGACTATACACATGGACCTCACCAGACGGAACACACAGAAATCAAATTGAGTACATCTGCAGAAAGAGACAGTGGAAAAGCTCAATATCATCAGTCAGAACAAGGCCAGGGGCCGACTGTGGAACAGACCATCAATCGCTCATATGCAAGTTCATGCTGAAACTGAAGAAAATCAGAGCAAGTCCACGAGAGCCAAAATATGACCTTGAGTATATCCCACCTGAATTTAGAGACCATCTCAACAATAGATTTGACGCATTGAACACTAGTGACTGAAGACCAGACAAGTTGTGGAATGACATCAAGGACATCATCCATGAAGAAAGCAAGAGGTCACTGAAAAGACAGGAAAGAAAGAAAAGACCAAGATGGATGTCAGAGGAGACTCTGAAACTTGCTCTTGAGCATCAAGCAGCTAAAGCAAAAGGAAGAATTGACGAAGTAAAAGAACTGAACAGAAGATTTCAAAGGGCCTCTCAAGAAAACAAAGTAAAGTATTATAATGACATGTGCAAAGAGCTGGAGATGGAAAACCAAAAGGGAAGAACACGCTAGGCGTTTCGCAAGCTGAAAGAACTGAAGAAAAAATTCAAACCTCGAGTTGCAATAGTGAAGGATTCCACGGGGAAAATATTAAACCAAGCAAGAAGCATCAAAAGAAAATGGAAGGAATACACAGAGTCATTATACCAAAAAGAATTAGTCAGTATTCAACCATTTAAAGAGGTGGCATATGCTCAGGAACTGATGGTACTGAAGGAAGAAGTCCAAGCTGCTCTGAAGGCATTGGCGAAAAATAAGGCTCCAGGAACTGATGGAATATCAATTGAGATGTTTCAACAAACAGATGCAGCGCTGGAGGTGCTCACTCATCTATACCAAGAAATACGGAAGACAGCTTCCTGGCCAACTGACTGGAAGAGATCCATATTTATGCCTATTCCCAAGAAAGGTGATCCAACCAAACGTGGAAATTATAGAACAATATCATTAATATCACATGCAAGCAAAATTTTGCTGAAGATCCTTCAAAAACGGCTGCAGCAGTATAACGACAGGGAACTGCCAGAAATTCAGGCCGGTTTCAGAAGAGGACGTGGAACCTGGGAAATCATTGCTGATGTCAGATGGATCCTGGCTGAAAGCAGAGAATACCAGAAGGATGTTTACCTGTGTTTTATTGACTATGCAAAAGCGTTCAACTGTGTGGATCATAACAAACTATGGATAACACTGCGAAGAATGGGAATTCCAGAACACTTAATTGTGCGCATGAGGAACCTTTACATAGATCAAGAGGCAGTTGTTCGGACAGAACAAGGGGATACTGATTGGTTTAAAGTCAGGAAACGTGTGCGTCAGGGTTGTATTCTTTCACCATACCTATTTAATCTGTATGCTGAACAAATAATCTGAGGAGCTGGACTATATGAAGAAGAATGGGGCATCAGGATTGGAGGACGACTCATGAACAACCTGAGTTATCCAGATGACACAAACTTGCTTGCTGAAAGTGAAGAGGACTTGAAGCACTTACTAATAAAGATCAAAGACCACAGCCTTCAGTATGGATTACACCTCAACATAAAGAAAACAAAAATCCTCACAACTGGACCAGTGAGCAATATCATGATAAATGGAGAAAAGATTGAAGTTGTTAAGGATTTCATTTTACTTGGATCCATAGTCAACAGCCATGGAAGCAGCAGTCAAGAAATCTAAAGACGCATTGCATTGGGTAAATCTGTTGCAAAGGACCTCTTCAAAGTGTTGAAGAGCAAAGATGTCACCCTGAAGACTAAGGTGCGCCTGACCCAAGCCCTGGTATTTTCAATCACATCATACGCATGTGAAAGCTGGACAATGAATAAGGAAGACCAAAGAAGAGTTGATGCCTTTGAATTGTGGTGTTGGTGAAGAATATTGAACATACCATGGACTGCCAAAAGAAACAAATCTGTCTTGGAAGAAGTGCGGCCAGAATGCTCCTTAGAGGCAAGGATGGAGAGACTGCGTCTTACATGCTTTGGACAGGTTGTCAGGAGGGATCAGTCCCTGGAGAAGGACATCATGCTTGGCAGAGTACAGGGTCAGCAGAAAAGAGGAAGACCCTCAACGAGGTGGATTGACACAGTGGCTGCAACAATGAGCTCAAGCATAACAATGATTGTAAGGATGGCGCAGGACCGGGCAGTGTTTCGTTCTGTTGTGCACAGGGTCGCTAGGAGTCGGAACCGACTCGACGGCGCCTAACAACTACAACAACAACAAAAGTAAAATTAAAAAATCCTCACAACTGGACCAATAAGCAGCATCATGATAAATGGAGAAAAGATTGCAGTTGTCAAGGATTTCGTTTTACCTGGATGCACGACGAACACCAATGGAAGCAGCATGCAGGAAGTTAGAGATGCACTGCATTTGGCAAAACTACTGCAAAAGATTTCTCTACAGTGTTAAAGAGCAAAGATGTCACCTTGAAGACTAAGATGCGCCTGACCCAAGCTATGGTGTTTTCAATCACCACATATGAAAGCAGGACAATGAATAAGGAAGACCAATAAAGAATTGATGCCTTTGAATTGTAGTGCTGGCCAAGGATATTGAATATATCATGGACTGCCAAACTAATGAACAAATCTGTCTTAGAAGACATCCAGCCAGAATGCTCCTTAGAAGCAAGGATGGCAAGGCTAAGCCTCACATCCTTTGGACATGTTATCAGGAGGGATCAGTCCCTGGAGAAGGACATCATGATTGGTAAAATTAGAGGATCAGTGAAAAAGAGGAAGACCCTCAAAGAGATGGTTGACACAGTGGTTGCAACAATGGGCTCAAGCATAAAGATTGTGAGGATGATGCAGGATGGGACAGTGTTTCTTTCTGTTGTACGTAGGGTCACCGTGAGTCGGAACCAACTCAATGGCACTGAACAACGAGAACGATAAAAAATTTAAAATAAATTAAATAAGTATAGCACACTTATATAACACATTATATATTAATGAATAGGGCATTTACTCTCCATTCCACACCCATAACCACTAATCCTTTGTCTCAGTGAATTTACCTCGTATAGATATTTCATGGAGTTCCTAGATGGTACAAACCGTTAAAATGCTTGCTCGGCTGCAGAAAGTTTGGAGGTTCAAGTCTACTCAGGTGTACCTTGGAAGAAAAGCCTGGCAATCTACTTCCAAAAAATCAGCCACTGATAATCCTAGGAGCCCAGTTCTACTCTGACACACATGGGGTCACCATGGGTCGGAGTCTACTCAATACCAACTGGTTTTGTTTTTGGTGTTTTTTAAAGATATTTCATATGAGTGGGATCATACAGTATTTGTCCTTTCGTGAATGGTTTTATTTAACACAGTGTCTTCAATGCTCATCCATGCGACGTCACGTTTCAGAGCCTCATTTCTTTTTATGGTTGAATAACCTTCCATTGCATGTATGTACCACAATTCGTTTATCCATTCACCTGCTGCTGGACACTTGGGTTGTTTCCGCCTTTGGGCTATTGAGAATAATGCTGCAATGAGAATTGGAATGCAAATGTTTCATACTTTATATAACTATATTTATATATATGATATATTTTTATGTGATATGTATTTATATATTGCTTCTAATAACGTTTGCAAGTTCTGTCACCTCGTGGTCTTGTCGCCTTGAGCCTCAGGGATGAGCCGGCTGCTTCGAGTATCACCTCTCACCTAGATCTGAGGCATGAACTGCTCCTAAACAATGTGGGATTAGCAAGGAATTTATATACCTGATCCTTCGGCTAACGCACCTCATGTGTGGCCACCACCCAACTGTCAGTGGAGACTGGCTGTTGCTAAGATGCTGAACAGGTTTCGGCAGAGCTTCCAGACTACGATGCATTAGGAAGAAAGCCCTGGCTATCTACCTCCAAAAAAATCAACCAGTGAAAACTCTGTGGATCACAATAGTCAGACCTGCAACTGATCATGGGGATGACACAGGACCGGGCAGCGTTTATGCCCTTGTGCAAGGGGTTACCATGAGTCAGGGGCCAACTAAACAGCAGCTAACAACAAGAACTGGTAATAAATTTAAAAAAAAAGCTTTCTTCATGCAGCTGGACAAGGTGGCTGCTAGTGATCCCAGCTGACATCATCCTTTCAGTTTAGGATCACAGAGGATGGAAGACTCTTTCCTGATAGGTCTGGCAGAAAAGTCTTGAGAAGGATGCTGGCCCGGCTTGGTCATATGCTCTTCCGTGAGCCAATCAACTGTGAACTAAGGAACAGGGCTTTCTGATTGGCCAAGCCTGTGTCACATGCCCATGTCAGGCTCAGCCTACCTTTGGAACTACACGGAATGGGTCTCCCCAGAAAGAGGGGCCAGTTGCCAGAAGACAGGAAGAGAGAAAAATACAGTTACTTATCCCAGTGCCCCCACAACATCCAGCATGAGAATGGGTTTACACGGTGGATAACCATCTTCGTTGCTGTTGACAATGATAGCTGAAGAGATATAGATGGAATTGACTACAGCAGTAACAATAATGGCTAGCATTTCTGGGGTATCTATGTGCCAGACGAGGAGCCCTGATGGTTAAGAGCTCAGCTGCTAACCGAAAGGTTGGTGGTTTGAACCCACCAGCTGCTCCAAAGGAGAAAAGACCTGGTGATCTGCTCCCATAAAGATCACAGCCTAGGAAACCCTATGGGGCAGCTCTACTCTGTCACATGGGGCCGTTATGAGTCAGAAATGACTCAATGGCAATGGGTGTGTGCCAGACAAGATCTCTGGATGGCACAAACAGTTTGTTCTCAGCTACTAACTGAAAGGTTGGCAGTTAGAACCCACCCAGCACCACTGTGGAAGAAAGGCCTCGTGATCCTCTTCTGTAAAGATTGCAGCCAAGAAAACTCTGTGGAGCTCAGTTCTACTCTGCAGCACATGGGGTCGCCATGGGTTGGAATGGACTTGATGGCAACGGGTTTGGTTTTTGATTTTACGCGTCAGGCAGGCATTATTCTAAGCACTTTACATGTATTAACTCATTTATTCCTCATGACAATGTTATGAAGTAAGTACATTTATTAGCCTCATTTTAAGATAAGAAAAGTGAGGCACAAAAAGAGTAAGTCGCTTGCCCAGGGTGCCCCGACTGAGAAGTTCAGAAGCCCAGGATCCAACCCCAGGAGGCTGGCCCCAGAGCTGTGCTCTAGACACTGTCCAGTACTGTCTACAAGGAGAGCTTGGGGGTGGTGGTGGAGAAGCCACCAGGAGTGGATGAGTAGGCGTCTGAGTGTGTGCGTGCTTCACCATGTGCTAGGAAAGCAGTAAGTGACAAAGGCTGAATTCTAAGGCAAATATGAACGGCTTCTAAGTCACCACCCACTTCTCCCTTCCAGAGGTGGAACACCATGGTCTTCTGCAGCTACGCATACACATACCCACCGAGATAGCCCTGTGCCCACAGACGGGCCTCTTCCTGCCCAGTCGTTCTGTTTCCGAGAAACTGAGGGGATAAATTAAAAACCTGGGTCTAAGCGAAATTCAAATTTTCAGACTCAAAAGTGGAGCTGCCGTTGAAGGACCTGGGGTGAATGCCTAGGTAGGGACTCATTGTGAAACGGAGTCTCTTTCACACATTCTCGTGGGAAAATCACTTTACACCCTTGCTTGCCCCCACATAGTTACAACCTCTAATCAGCCTAAATTCTCCTGGTACTACCCTCTGCCCTGATGGAAGAAACTCAATGTGCCACTCCACTCCTCACCCCCTACCACCCCACACACCCCCCAAGCTAGCTAAGCCTCACTTGCTAGCTTGGGCACCTCCAAGGGACTGCAGAAGCTGGCTGGGCTGGGGCAGCAGGTCCTCCAAGCTCAGACAGGTACATGGAGAGAGGAGACTGGGATCTCCTTACACCCCCTCAGGCACCCTGGGGCTCACCACCTCCCACCAATCCAGCCCTTCCCTCAGCAACAGGTGCAGCAGGAAGACAAGGTACCACGAGCAGCTGGGAAGATGTGAGAGACAGGAGGCCACAGAGGCCACAGAGGCCCCAGTGCCAAGAACAGAAACCAGAGCCCCAGCCAGGACAGCACTGGAGTGGGCAGGAAGGAGACGGACAGACAGAGAAAGTGAGATACACAGAGGGAAGGAGAGAAAAACAAAAGAACAAAGACAGGAAATAAAAGAAAGAGATAAAGGCAAAGAGATAGGGCATCCTTCTCCCTTTCCCCTTCCTGGCACGTCACATCTCCCCCACAACACATCTAGCTCGTTCTGCTCCCTGGGGCTGAGGACCAGAAGGGGCGATAAGAAGACCTTTTAAGACAGGCAGGTAAATTTGAGCAGCTACATTGCTTTAGTTCAGAGTCTCCTCAGGTCTCATAAGCAGGGCAAGAGCCTCCAGAGTTGAAGTTAGTGAGGACAGATGCCCATGGGGGTTGTCGCCATCTGACCCCTCCCTGGGCAATGGGCCTAATGTTCAGGAGACCTCAGGATTACCATGGTCCCTTGACCAAGGCTCCACAGGCCAAAGTCCATGGCAATTGGACCCTGCTAAGTGGTAAGACAGGGCCAGGTGGAGAGAATTCAGGGATGGTGTGCCAGACCCTGTCTGTCTCTCCCCATGGGGTCTGAACTGTCTTCTGACCCCAAATCACATAATACTTCCTCCTCTCAGAATATCTGATTCCTCCAGTGGAACATGGACTTGGGATCTTGCTTTGTCCCTAACCAGATGTGTGACCTTGGTTAACCCCTTCCCCGCCTGGGGCCTTATTCTACCATCTCTACAGCTAGGAACCCTTTCAGGGCTGTCCTTCTGGAGTCCTATAACTCTGTTCATCCTCACTAACCTTCAAAGCCAGTAGTGCAAAAGTTGTACTCCAACAATTTGAAAAATTAGATGAAATGGACAAATTTTTATAAACAATAACCTACATAAAACACATAAACTAACATAAAAAGACACAAAAAAACTCAATAGACCTATAACTCAAAATAAGAGAAGAGATTAAATCAGTAATCAAACCACCTTCCCCCATCACCACCAAAAAAAAAGCCCTAGACCAAATGGCTTCACTGGGCAACTTTACGAAACATTTAGAGAAGAATCGACACCAATCCTGCTCATACTCTTCCAAAATATAGGTAAGGAAGGAGCATTCCCTAACCCATTCTATAAAGCCAGCATTACCTTGATACCAAAGCCAGACAGAGACATCACGAGAAAATAAACTATAAGCCTAATTCCTTCATAAGTATAGATGCAAAAATTCTCAAAAAAAAAAAAAATACTAGCAAACAGAATCCAACAACATATTAAAAGAATTACACACCATGATCATGGATGGGATTTGTTCCAGGAATGCAAGGATGGCTCGACATTAAAAAATCTATCGATGTAATATATGACATTAATAGAACAAAAGAAAAGAACCACATAAACATCTCAATCAATTCAGAAAGGGCATTTGATAAAAATCCAATACCTTTCCTGATTTAAAAAAAAAAAACTCTCAATAAGTTGGGAATAGAAGGGAAGTTCCTCAGCATGATTAAGGGCATCTTTGAAAAACCAACAGCCAACGTTATATACTCAATGGAGAAAGACTGAGTCTTCCCCTTGAGAAAAGGACAAAGACAAGCCTGCTTCCACCACTTCTACTCACTATAGTACTGGAAGCCCTAGCCAGAGCAATAAGACAAGAAAAAGAAATAAAAAGTATCCAAATTGAAAAGTAAGAAGTAAAACTATCTGTATTTGCAGATGACATGATCCAATATACAGAAAAGTCCAAAGAATACACAAGAAAGCCTCTAGAACTAATAGAAGAATTCAGCAAAGTTGCCGGGTGCAAGATCAACACACACAAAAACACACAACACACCACCAAGGAGAAATCTGAAAAGGAAATCAAGAAAACAATTCCATTTACAACAGCATCTAAAAGAATAAAATACCTAGGAATAAACCTAACTAAGGATGTAAAGGACTTATACCACGAAAACTATAAAACACTGCTGCAAAAGACTAAAACAGACCTAAACAAATGGACAGACATTCCATGCTCATGGACTGGAAGACTTAATATTATGAAAATGTTAATACTACCCAAAGTGATCTATAGATTCAATGTAATCATGATGAAAATTCCAACAACATTTTTTACAGAAACAGAAAAACTAATTCTCAGCTTTATATGGAATGGTCAGTGGCCCCAAATAGCCAAAGGAATTTTGAAGAATAAAGTAGGAAGCCTTACACTTCCCAATTTCAAAACATACCATACAGCTGCAGTAATCATTTTGATGGTAATCAGCCTGGTACTAGTTCAACAATAGACACATAGACCAATGGAATAGAATTGAGAACCCAGAAATAAATCCATCCATCTATGGTGAACTGGTTTTCGACAAGGATGCTAAGTCGACTCAATGGGGAAGGAATAGTCTCTTCAACAAATGGTGCTGGTAAAATTGAATTTTCACATGCAAAAAAAATGAAACAAGATGCATACATCACACCTTACACAAAAACTAACTCAAAATGGATAAAGACCTTAAATGTTAAATCTAAAACCATAAAGTTCTTAGAAGAAAATATTGGGGTTGAGCTATGGGACCTAGAATTTTTTAATGATAGGTTATCAAATACAACAACAAATCTACAAGCAACAGAAGACAAAATAGATAACTGGGACCTCATATGGAAACCCTGATGGTGTAGTGGTTAAGTGCTACGGCTGCTAACCAAAGGATCAGCAGTTCGAATCTGCCAGGTGCTCCTTGGAAACTCTGTGGGGCAAGCTCTACTCTATCCTATAGGGTCGCTATGAGTCAGAATCAACTCGACGGCACTGGGTTTGGTTTTTTTTTTTTGCTTGGTTTGAGACCTCATAAAAATTAAACATCTATTTCCATCAAAAAAAATTATAAAAAGAGTAAAAAGACAACTTATAGACTGGAAAAAATCTTTGGGAACCAAATATCCAATAAGAATCTAATATCCAAAATATATTAAAACTGCTATAACATAACAACAAAAATACAAATAACCCAATCAAAATGGGCAAAGGACATGAACAGACATTCACCAAAAAGGATATGCAGGTGACCAACAAACACATGAGAAGATGTTCAGCGTCATCCACCATCAGAGAGATGCAAATCAAAACTACAATGAGATACTACCTTAGCCTATTAGAATGGCAATGATTTATAAAAAAAAAAAAAAAAGATAATAACAAATGTTAGTGAGGATGTGGGGAGATCAGAGCCTTTATTCATCGCTGGTGGGAACGTAAAATGGTACAACCGTTGTGGAAAACAGTATGGCGATTCATTCAGAAATTAAAAAAATAGAACTCCCATGTCAAATTCGTAGCCATTGAGTCGAATCCAACTTATAGCAACCCTATAGGACAGAGTAGAACTGTCCCATAGGGTTTCCAAGTAGTGGCTGGTGGATTAGAACTGTCAACCTTTTGGTTAGCAGCTAAATGCTTAACCACTGTGCCACCAGTGTGCCAAAACTGTGATAGGACCCAGCAATTCCACTCCTAGGTGTATACCCTGGGGACCTAAAAGTAGCAACACGAACAGACACAGTTCATGAGATCATAGCAGTACTAGTCACTATAGCAAAAAGGTGGAAAAAAACTAAGTGCTCATCCACAGATGACGAAGGGATTAAAAAAAAAAAAAAGTGGTACACACATACCGTGGAATACTACTCGGCCATAAAGAGAAACAAGTCCCGATGAATGCTACAACTTGGATGAACCTCAAAGACATTACGCCAAGTGAAATAAGTCAATCACAAAAGAACAAATGCTATACGACCTCACTTAAGTGAAATGAGAAAAATAGGTAAATATATAGAGACCGATGGTTAGTAGTGGTTACCTGGAGCAGGAGGGGGAAGGGAGAGAGGGAATCATTCTAAGGGAAAATGTTATAAGAATGGGAAAACTGGCATTGACTAAGTGTAATGGTTATACAACTTGACTAATACAATGATATCACTGAGTTCTACACCAGAAAAATGGTGAAATGGCAAATGTTGTGTTATACACAATTTTATAGCAACAACCAAAAAAAAAAAAAAAGGAATGCAGTTGCTGAAACTACTTAGGTACAACCAAAGACTTCATGGGCTTAGTTATTTTAGTTCAAAGGCTTAGGGTCATGGCTTTGTAGGACTGTCCAGCTAATCGGCCTAACACTGTTTTTAGAATTTCTGTTCTACCCTCCTGTTTAGTGAGTAGTGCCTGGGGCCTTAAAAGTTTGCTAGCAGCCATTCAAGATTCAACAACTGGTCTCTATTTGCCTGGGGCAGCACAGGAAGAAGGAGACCCAGGAATTAGAGAAAGAACTGGACTCCAGATTCACTTGCCTCCATGAACTACAGCCTCCTTTGCCATGAGACCAGAACTGGATGGTGTTCAGCTACCATTACTGAACATTTTGTTCAAGGACTCATATACTGAATCCTTGATCAAAAGGGGGAAAGTGTGGAACAGAATTTCAAATTCTCATAGACTCCAGACTTCCTAGAGTTGTGAAGGCTGAGTGAACCCCTGACTTACTGGACCCACTGAGGCTGGAGGAACCCACAAATCTGTTGCACTGAGAAAATTTTTGAACTTTGAACTAAAAGTATCCCCTGAAGTCATCATCAACCTAAACAACAGTTTAACTGGAAGGGTAGGGCTGCACAGTCAAGATTGCCCTGAGAAAATCTTTAAACCTTAAACCAAAAAGATTCCCTGAAGTCTTCTTAAAGCCAAACAAAAAAAAAAAACAATAGCTCAGCTTAACTAGCAAAAAATGTCTGCCTTGAGCACTACGCACTTTTAAGAGCTATCTACATGGGATCAAATTAATAACAGCAATTGAAAAGATTGGATAGGAACCTTAGAGGGCAGTGAGTTTATGCTAACAGGGGAGGAACAACTCAGAAAAGGAAGGTGAGAATGGTCGCACAACTGGAAGAATGTCAATGTCACTAAATGGTACATGTATAAACTGTTGAATTGTTGTACGTTTGGCTGTGTATATTCTCAACAACAATAAAATTTGTTTTAATTTTAAAAGACAAATGTTCACTATGAACATTGAGCTCTTTTAAAGAACTATATACATCAGATCAAATTGACAACAGCAACTCTAAAGCTAGTTTTAGGGACAGTGAGTCTAAGTCAATGGAGGTTGAGATAATATGGGGAGAGGGAGAGGGTGCGATGGCACAACATGAAGAACATAACCCATTTCACTGAACTGTACATGTAGACATTGTTGAACGGGTGTATGGTCTGCTGTGTATATATTCACCAAAGTTAAATGCGGTTGTTGTTAGGTGCTGTCGAGTCAATGTGAACTCATAGTGACCCCATGTGACAGAGTCCAACTGCCTCATAGGGTTTTCTAGGCTGTAATCTTTACGAGAGCAGATCGCCATGTCTTTCTCCCACACAGCTGCTGGATGGGTTCAAACTGATAACCTTGCAGTTAGCAGCTGAGCACTTAACTGTTGTGCCATTGGGGCTCCTAAAATTTATATACATATAAATTTATATATATATATGGAAACCCTGGTGGCATAGTGGTTAAGTGCTACGGCTGCTAACCAAGAGGTCAGCAGTTCAAATCTGCCAGGCGCTCCTTGGAAACGCTATGGGACAGTTCTACTCTGTCCTATAGGGTCGCTATGAGTAGGAACCAAATCGATGGCAATGGGTTTGGTTTTTTTTTTTTTTTGGTATGTGTGTATATATAGCCAATGGTGTTCTCAAACAGATGCTACTCAGGCCCCCAGCACTGTCCACCTGCCCCTCCCCTAAACAGTCCAGTTTCCCACCTCCTCCCTGCCTGCCTATCAAGCCTTAGCTGCCTCCTGTCCCATCCCCTCAGGGCCTTGCTGAGTAGCTGACAACCATCACTGTAAACTAAGATGACCCAGGAGGTAAGGCAGGAGGGGAGGTCTACATGCCACCCTGCTAGAGATCACTGGGGCACCAGAAGCACCCAGCATTTGGCTGAGGATGGAGATTTCAGACAGTGTGTGACAACAGGAGTCCCTGGATGGCACAACCACTAACTGAAAGGTTGGCGGTTAAAACCTACTTAGAGGTGCCTCAGAAGAAATGCCTGGCAATCTGCTTCCAAGAGGTCATAGCCTTAAGAACCCTATGGAGCTGTTCTACTGTGCATACATGTGGTCGACATGAGACAGAATCCACTTGACAGCAAAGAATTGGGGTTTTGGGGGTTGTGCAACAGAAAGAGAATTGGCAGGATTCCCCCACACCTCTAGCTCCCCCAAGAATAGGGCTAAGCCCTAAAAAAGAATGTGTGGGACTGGAATTGCAGGTTAGAAAACCCCTCCCCCAAAACAGTTACAGCAGTACATCAACAGGGAACTGCCAGAAATTCAAGCTGGGTTCAGAAGAGGATGTAGAAAGAGGGGTATCATTGCTGCTTTCAGATGGGTCTTGGCTGAAAGCAGAGAATACCAAAAAGATGTGTACCTGTGTTTTACCGACTATGCAAGGCATTCAACTGTGTGGATCATAACCAATTATGAATAACATTACAAAGAATGGGAATTCCAGAACAACTGTGCACATGCAGAACCTGTACATAGACCAAGAGGCAATTTGAACAGAACAAGGGGACACTTTGTGGTTTAAAGTTAGGAAAGGTATGTGTCAGGGTTGTATCCTTTCATCATACCTATTCAGTCTGTATACTAAGCAAATAATCCCAGAAGCTGGACTATATGAAGAAGGCAGCATGAGGATTGGAGGAAGGCTTATTAATAACCTGTGATAAGCACAGGACACAGCCTTGCTTGCTGAAAATGAAGAAGGCTTGAAGCACTTAACTGATGAAGATCAAAGACTACAGACTTCAGTATGGATTACACCTCAACATAAAGAAAGCAAAAATCCTCACAACTGAACTAATAGCCACATCAAGACAAGCAGAGAAAATATTGAAGTTGTCAAGGATTTCATTTTACTTGGATCCATAATCAACACCCGTGGATGCAGCAGTCAAGAAATAAAACGATTCATTGCATTGGGCAAATCTGCTGCAAATGACTTCTTTAAAGTGTTAAAAAGCAAAGATGCCACTTCGAGGACTAAGGTGTGCCTGACCCAAGCCATGGTATTTTCACTCACCTTTTTTTTCATATGCATGCAAAACCTGGGCAATGAATTAAGGAAGGCCAAACTGACACCTTTGAATTGTGGTGCTGGTGGAGAATATTGAATATACCACAGACTGCCAGAAGAACAAACAAATCTGTCTTGGAAGAAGTACAGCCAGAATGCTCCTTGGAAGCAAGGATGGCAAGGCTTCATCTCATGTACTTTGGACCTGTTATCAGGAGGGACCAGTCCCTGGGAAAGGACATCGTGCTTGGTAAAGTAGAGGGTCACTGAAAAAGAGGAAGATCCTCAGTGAGATGGACTGACACAGTGGCTGCAGAAAAGGGCTCAAACAGCAACGAAAAAAAAATGATGAAGCAGGACAGGGCAGTGTTTGGTTCTGTTGTACACAGATAGGGTTGCTATGAGTCAGAATCGCCTAGACAGCACCTGACAACAACAGGTGGGTGGTAATGGGAAAAGGCCCCAAGAGACAGGCCTTGACACCTTAAAGGAGGCAAGTGGGTAGGGGGGTGGCCTCAGGGCACATTCTCCTCCTCATGGATAGCTGCCATTGGCAGCTGGTGAGGGCGCCCAGGCCCTTCTTTGACGGAGTAACTCATCGCATAACCACCGCCCACGCCAAATGTCAACCGTGTTGTGCAGCACCAAACCCCCCCCCCCCATTCTTGAAAACCAAAGGCGCCCCTTCCAGAGAAGAAAAAGAAGTGAGCCTCGTCATTAATAGCGCTGGCGGCAAGGTAAAGCTGCCCGCCCGCTCTGGCGCCCCCGCGCCCATAATTATGCCAGCGAGGCTTTCATCCCCACGCGCGCACGCGGAAAGTTTATTGTTGTATTCCGGCCTTTTTTCAGTCTCCTCTGCCTTTTATGCAAGGGGAAGGGTACCAAGGGGTCAAAGCCTCCTCCCCCAGCTCCTCTCCCTGCTTCAGTCCTTTTAGAAAAACACCCAAAGCCATAATTTGTCTTAGAATTTCTTTTGAAACAGCTACAAGAAAGACTAACGACTGCTCTTTTCCCTGTGTTTCTGATTCCAGCCGTCCCTTTATCTGGCTTTCATTAGAGCCTTGGCCGCGCCTCTTTTGTGGGAGAGACTTGAGGGAGCCGAGGCAGTTTCCCAGCCGCTGTGATGTTGCTAAAGATTAAAAAGGAGCTTTGAAGCCGCACCAGTTCTCTCTCTGCCCCCTCGGTACAGGACCTCAGAAAGACCCAAGCCATCTGGCAAACCTGACATAAAGACAAAATAAAGTGATTGAAACAGTCTCTTCAAAGCCACAACGGCAGATTTGTTGATTCGGGCATTATCTTTCATGTGACGCCCTCAGAAGTCACCAGAACACCTAGGTAATCTCGGGCGGTCCTGACTGGAGTGGATGGAGCCTGCCAGGCCGCGCCTGGCGGGGGCAGAGGGAGGGACTGAGGCCGCTGGAGGTGGACCCCGGGAACGCAACAATTGGATCCAGAGCTGGGGGCGCGGCCACGGTGCAAGGCAAGCCTGCGAGGCCCAGCCCCCGCCTGGCGTCCCACCTGGGGAGGGGCACCCGACACCGGCCAGACTGAAGCTGACAGGAGGCTGTCCTGAGCAGGAGGGGAGCGCCGGAGATGAAAGGCCGCTGCCCTAATTGCAACGGACAGCCCGTTAGTAACGCCCTGGCAGCTTCCGTATCAGAACCTGCTTCTCGGGGCTCCTGGCTGAGCAAGGCCTGGCAGATGTCTGCCAGGGCCCATGGGAAGGCCTGGAGCCCCGGATTAGGAAGACCCTGGAGGCACAGAACCAAGGGCTGGTCCGACCCAGTCCTGCATTAATGCTCCACCTGACACCCACCTAATCTGGAAGTCTGGCCCTCTCTGGGCCTCAGCTTGCCTTCCTGAAGAAGAGACAGGGCCTACCCTAACATGGGCAGAGTTCCTTTTGCCCTGTTGGGTACCAATGCCCAGAGCCCAAAGCCTTAGATCCTGGATGCTCCACTGACCTGGAGGAAAGGCTGGAGGAGATGGGGCCAGTACTACAACTGAACACACAGTTTCAGTCAGGAATTTGGGAGACACCACCCTACAAACAAACCTAGCTCATACATTGCCTCTCACTGCTGACATGACCTCAGACAAATCATTCCCTTCTCTGTGCCTCGATTGCCCTCGTTGTAAAATTTAAGGATTGGAATGCACCAGAGATATGCAAGTGCTGGGGAGAATTGAGGTTCAGTGAACATCCCTAACAGGGTCGAAGTGGGTGCAAGAGGTTGCTGAGCAAGTAGTCCTCTGGGCCCCCTCTCTACTTCAAACGGCTTCTCTGCTTTTATCTGTTAGACACATTGAGCTTCAGGGTAAGATCCCCATGCTTTTTTCTAAGTCCCCACTGATTAAAACACACATACAACTAAAAAGCCACAGGTCTAGAGGCTCTCTGCTCCTTCCTTTTGACCTCCTTAAATACGTGATTCTGATCAGACCCTGATGAGCTAAACTAAGAACTAAACTTCATTCAGCCCAGTTTTAGCAAAATAGTAGTTCACAAAATCTGACCACGAATCAACAAGTAAGAGTCTATTGAAGACCTGCTCTCAGTTCCTATCCAAAAAAAAAACAAACCCAAACCTACCATCAAGTCGATTCCGACTCATAGTGACCCTGTAAGACAGAGAAGAACTGCCCCATAGAGCTTCCAAGGAGCACCTGGTGGATTCAAACTGCCGACCTTTTGGTTAGTAGATGTAGCTCTTAACCTCTACATCACCAGGGCTTCTGAGTTCCTATCAAGAGAGTATAATACATAACTAGTTGTAAGTTGATTCCAACTCGTGGCAACTCCATGTGTGTCAGAGTAGAACTGTGCTTCACAGAGTTTTCAATGGCTGATTTTGCAGACGTAGATCACCAGGCCTTTCTTCCAAGGCACCTCTGGGTGAACTCAAACCTCCCACCTTTTAGTCAGCAACCGAGCACATTAACCATTTGCCCAGGGACTCCTCAAACACCAGGCACAGAAAAGATTTCTGGGGGATATCCACACACACGGGACTGGATACATTGCCATCTGCTTGCTAAACCCACAGAGATCCTGCCCCAAGAAAAGAGGGCCTCTGGTCACAGACAGGGGGACAGTTCATCCACCCTTGCCTCCTTCTTTTGGACAGATGTAGGACCAGAATCCCAGCTCCTCCAATTACTCCCCTGCTACACTTAGAGGACCCCGTAGGGAAGCTTCACATCACAGCTAGCCCCCAACTGCCCTTCCTTCCCCCCAGAAGTACAGCTGGCCCTGGCGCCAGGATGGGAGGCTCACAGCAGAGACTCCCAGGCATCTTGGCAGTGACGTGCCAGCATAAGATTAGGCTTCCATCTGTGTATCCTCCCTGGTGAGGAGGGCCACAGAACAGGGCACGTGGAAGGGGGCGGATCCTTCCAGGTGGATAACAATTTGTCCTTTTCTAACCATGTCTCCCTGTCTTTTCTGTCTGGTGAACTCCTACTCTTCCTTCAAAACCCATCTTCACTGTCGTTCCCCCTGTGGAGCCTTTCTGAGCTTCCGGCTGCCTCGGCTCTCACGTCACTTCATCCACATCTCTCTTGGGTAGTTCTGGGATTGAATAACAATAATTTTTCCAGGAAGAAGTACACATCTAGAAGTCAAAGGACCTCAGTCAAATCAGCTCCCTTATTCTCCAGCTGTGAGACATACGGCAGGTCATGTTGACTCTCTGAGCCCCAGTTTCCTCGTCCTCATTCCTTATCCCCTAAAATAATGTAAGCAAAAGAGATGAAAACTCTGTCCAACACGTAGAGGCACTCGGGAGAAGAGAACTTATCTTCCCTATCAGATGGTGAGCTTCTTAAAGGCAGGAGCCAGGTCTCTCATTCACTCATTTATTCATTCGTTCACTCATCATCCCTGGGCTCCTGTCAAGCACCACACACTGAGCCAGAAGCTGGTTACACATCAGTTCACCAGATCTCACAGTTGGTCTTCCTCACCCATTTAACTCCAGTACCTGCTTTGGCTGGCACTTTCCTCACCACAGGGTGAAAACAAGCCTTCCCAGGTGGTTTGGCCAAGGGCAGGTCTGCAGAGTCCAGACTGAAAGTTGTCTGCACCCAGGATGGTGAGCAGGTCTCTCTCCTGAACTAGTGTGTCCTCTGGGGGCCCTGACTGAACACTGGAAAGACAGAGATGAAGATGCACCATCACCCCCACTCTCAAGGAGCTCCCAGCCTAATGGGGGAAACTCTCACCTTAGCACCCGGGAGCCATAGTTCCAGCCTGGGGAAGCTCCCAATCTGGTCGGGGGGGGTCACATTTTCCTGACGTTGGGGACTCCTAGTCCAATAGCAGATAGCAGAGTCACATTTGCCCTGCTAACTTTTAGTCTGATGGGGGAGACACAATTATCCCTGATCTTGGAATTCCCAGTCTGATGGAGGAGACCCATGGTTCCCAATCTTGGCCCATTCTAACACGGATGGGGTGGGTCTGTCTCCTCGATGAGAGAGGCAGTCTGTGCTTATAGATAGCAGGAGAGTCAGATAAAACAAAACACATGGAAAAAAAAAATGAGCTGGCATAGACTCCCTTTGAAAAGCTCAGAAGTGATATTCCTGGCCCCATAGACGCACCATCCTAATCCACAGGGCTGCATACAAATGACACAGGATCACCCACCCCGCAAGCACCCAAGCCCAGCCAAGCCCCCTCACCAGAGAATCCACGCCAGAGTGGGCATGCGGCCCCGTTGCTGGCATCTCGTGCCAGCCTTGCCAGGGGAGGCTTTCTCACGATCAGGGACATCTGGGCTGGCCCAGCTCCCAGAGGCCACCGACATGAAAAGCCAGGGGCTTGGCGGAAACACCATCTGCACATCATAAAGCCACTCAGTGGTTCCCAGAGGCTGCCTCCAGCTGCGGCTGGGCTGCCAGGGGAGAGCCAAGGACAGTACCAAGTGGCCAGGTGGGGGAGGCAGGGCTGGAAGAGCAACAGCCAAGGGCGGACAGCTGGACTGGAGTTTCCCCGCCTGGCACCTATGCATGTTAGAAATAAATGTCACTGGGTTGGTCTCCCTGTCACCCCTCGACCACACTGGGTTACGCCTAACCCTGCAGGTGACTTGGTGACACAGGGTACTATACAGTGGTGGGTATGCACTCAGAGTGTGGAGTTATACTGCCTGGGTTCAAATCCCAGCTCCACTGCTTAGATGAGTCAATTGACTTCACTGAGCCTCAGTTTGCATATCTGCAAATTGGAGATGATAATAATCACACCCACTGCACAGGGTGGTTGTGAGAATTAAAAGAAGCAATACGTGTACACTTAAGATGTGTGCACTTGTTATACTTCAATAAAATTTTCATTATGAAAGTGGTAATGTCCCGTACCTGACTTACAGTACGCGCTCAGTCATTACTGGCTCGGGTTGTTACCATTATTATCATCCTTCCCGGACCTTCTTGGAGCAGGCTTGATGGGAGGAGCTGTTAAGGATGTTCCGTTGGCCGCAGGCCAAAGACACACCTTCAGAGACTTCCCTCCCCTGACCCTAACTAAGGCCACACTTCCCATGGCCACAGCTGATTGGATGAGGAGTGTCACCTGATCTAAGGGCAGTTCATCTATTGGCAGTCGAACAGAGCCTATCAGAGTCTCTGGGGAGAATTTGAACTGGAATCTGTCAGGTCATGTGCACTAATGACTGCCTTGGTGGCGTAGAAGCAGAAGAAGGAGGCAGAAGGGAGAAGAGGGAGACAGAGCAGAAAGAACAGCAGCTCCCTAGGAGCTCACAGGGAAGGTGGTGTATGCCACAGAGTCGATTCTGACTCGTAGTGACCCTACAGGACACAGTAGAACTGCCCATAGTGTTTCCTAGGCTGTAATCTTTACAGAAGGTGCCCTGGTTGCACAGCGGTTAAAGCACTCGGCTGCTAACAGAAAGGTCAGCCATTAGAACCCACCAGCTGCTCCGCAGGAGAAAGATGTGGCAGTATGCTTCTGTAAAGATCACCAAAACCAAACCCAAACCCAGTGCCGTCGAGTCGATTCTGACTCACAGCGACCCTGTGGACAGAGTAGAACCGCCCCATAGAATTTCCAAGGAGCGCCGAGTAGATTCGAACTGCCGACCCTTTGGTTAGCAACTGTAGCACTTAATCACTGCACCACCAGGGTTTCCTCTGGAAATCCTATGGGGCAGTTCTACTCTCTTCTACAAGGTCGCTATAAGTTGGAATCAACTTGACGGCAGTGGGTTTGGTTTTGGTTTTAATCTTTACAGTAGCAGATCACCAGGTCTTTTCTCCCCTGGAGTAGATGGTGGCTTCAAACCCCCAACCGTTAGATTAGTAGCCAAGCACTAACCATCACACCACCAGGGCTCCCGACAAGGGCAGTAGGGAGGTGGAAAGAACTCTGTTTCGGCTTGGAGTCCCTGAGTGGTACAAATGGTTAACATGCTCAGCTGCTAACCAAAAGGTTGGAGGTTCGAGTCCACCCAGAGGAGCTTCAGGAGAAAGACCTGACAATCTACTTCCAAAAAAATCAACGCTGAAAACCCTATTTTGTTCTGCTCTGACACACAGAGCCGCCATGAGTGAGAATCGATTCAACCACAACTGGAAAAAAGAAAAAGTAAAAACTTACAACTATTTCATCAAAGCTATTAATGAGATGCCACCGATTATGGGACATACCATCATTTTACGAGCCACCAAGAAAAATAAAATGTGCCAATTAAATTATGTTACACTGTTGATTATAAGATTCATCTCAATGCCAGAGACTTGAAATACATATATATCTTTTAAAAAGTGCATCTTAGAGCTGATGGACTATTTTAACGTTCTAACTCATGAAAACCTGCTAACCTGTGGGAGTAAAAGGGAAAGTAATGCCATCTTCCTTTCCGTGAAACTGCACTCAGCTTAAGTGACTTGTCCAAGGTCACTAAAGCTACTAAATGGTCAAAGAGGGACTCAACCCCAGGTCTGTCTAGTTGCAGAGCCACAACACCACTGAGTCTCCTTGGCCAACTTCTCTGACCCCTGCTTCTCTTTTTACCAAATACGGATTCTCTTAGGGCTCAAAACTGACAGGAAGCCCAAGCACCAGCACCCCTTCCGCTGCCTTCTTCCCTCTGCCCGCACATACACCCATGCCCCGGCTTAAGACTTTTCCCTTCCTGGGACCTCTTTTCCCCTCAAGGCAAAGCAAGCCTCCTTTGACCATGGGTTCATGGTATGATTGCCCCCTCCTTCCCAATTCCTCTCAAGGTTCCTGACATGGTGAGTACTTCCCAAACCTGGGTCCCCATCAAAGATTCTGTTTGTAAAGAACCAGAACACCTTATGTTAGAGTCAACTGGGACTCGTTTATATGATGATTTCCTCATATATATGCCGAAATGACCCCAGGCTGAGAACCAGGATTAGCTTCAACCTACACAGGCTGCACAGGTGTGCAATCCGTG
Source organism: Loxodonta africana (assembly GCF_030014295.1). Lineage (NCBI taxonomy): Eukaryota > Metazoa > Chordata > Mammalia > Proboscidea > Elephantidae > Loxodonta > Loxodonta africana. Next base: position 67,142,518 of record NC_087362.1, read on the forward strand.
CCAATACATGGGGCTCCGGGTTTGGTTTAATGCCCTGCTATTGCTGTCTTGAAATTCTTAATAACTTTTTAAAAACAGCTCACATTTTCATTCTGCACTGTACATAGATGGCTTCAATGAGAACAGTCCCCACTGTTCTTAAAGGCATCTGGGCAAGGAGTTGGCCTTGTTGCCTCCACTCTTGATATTTCTGGGGTCAGGGGCTGAGTTCAGATCACCCCTGTATGCTCTGAGAGCAGGTGGTACACAGTCCCCTGAACAGAGGGACTGTTTAGCAAGTATTAAATGAGAAAAGAAGTGCACGTCTGTGTGTACGAGCTGTTATTCCAGCTGGTCAAGTCCATGTCTTTGTGCTTTCAGTTGCAAATGATGGAAATCCAACTCAAACCGGACAAAACTAAAAAGGGGAATTTTTATTGACTCACTGGATTGAAAAGCATAAGAAATCGATGAAGTTCAGGCTCAGCTGGATCCAGGGACTCAAGCATTTTCACCAGGACACCGGCTCATGGCTCTGCCTTCTCAGGCAGCATCTCCTATAGAATGGTACCAGGCTTATGAGTCAAGTCAGTTCCAACTCATGGCCACCTCATATGTGTCAGAGTCTTCCAAACCTCCCCCCTCCAATAACAGCAAACCATCAGCAATTCTAAGTCCAAATAACTTGATAATGTTATAAAATTTCAGCAAAACAACAAAGCAGAGCCAAAAACAAAACAGATCTCTAAACTCAGTAAATACTCTAAATAGATTTGGACGAACCTCCTAAATTACCTCCTGAGGCTGAAGGTGTCTGTGATTCCAAGTCTGACCCCCACCAGCCTCGGACTGACAAGATCACAGGTGAGAGAGAGAGAGAAAAGTGCCTCCCCGGTTGTAAGTCCCAAGCAAGCAGGAACATTGCCTCTGGACGAGCTGGGCAGGCGTCGATCAGGCCAATCAATTTAATTAGTAGGAAAGAGCCACTCTGCCAGCTCTCTTGGTAAACATTTTGGGAAGCATGTTGTGTTTATTAAATACAGTGTCTTTCTATTCAACAAGATATTTTCCTGTCAAAAAAAAAAAAATGCAGTTGCTATTGGGTGAATTCCAACTCATGGCAACCCCATGTGTGTCAGAGTAGAACTGTGCTCCGTAAGGTTTTCAGTGGCTGACTTTTTGGAAGTAGATTGCCAGGCCTTTCTTCCAAGGCACCTTTGAGTGAACTCAAACCTCCCAGCTTTTGGTCAGCAGACAAGCACACTAACCATTTGTACCACCCAGGGACTCTTAAGCATCACTACCAAACTCTGATTTGAAAACAAGTTGGAAAATACCTGGAATGACATACATCAAAATATCAACAGAAAGTGGTAGGATTTGAGCAATTTTAAATACCTTCCCATGCCGATCTGTATTTTCAAATTTGTCTATAATGAACATATATTACTTAGTGTTATGGATTGAATGGTGTCCCCCAAAAATATGTGTTGTAAATCCTAACCTCCATGCCTGTGGCTATAATGCTGTTTCGGAATGGGCTGTGTTTATGTTAATGAGGCAGCATTAGTGTAGGCTGTGTCTTGAGTCACTCTTTTGAGATATAAAGGAGATTAAACAAGCAAGCTAGGAAGCAGAGATGGTGTAAGATAGATGCCAAGACACATGGAGATGTCCAAGGAACCAGAAGCTGAAGAGACAAGGACCTTCCCCCAGGGCCAACAGAGAAAGAAAGACTTTCCCTGGGGCCGGCGCCCTGAACTCAGGCTTCTAGCCTCCCAAACTAAGAAAATAAATTTCTGTTTGCTAAAGCCATTTATTTCTGTTACAGCAGCACTAGATAACTAAGCACTTAGGTAATAAAAAACTAAATAACTGAATCAAGAAAAATCTAAAATATACACACATATTTTAAATAAAGCTTTAATCAGACATAGACAGAACACTGGAAGCACTTCTTCCCCAGAACAGAGTTCAAACGTGACCTGCCTAGTCCTTTGCAGCCCTTTGTATGCAGAGAAGGTGGGGCTCAGCGAGGGGCAGAGGTCTCACAGCGGGTTTGGGCGAAGCCAGGACCACAGACATTAGAGATCTGGAGGACACAGTACAAGCCCACTGCCACAGTCTGATAAGGGCTTACCAAGTACACAGCAACTTTCTATAAAGGAAATTTGCTCCTGGGTCCCACCCCCAAAGCAGGGCTCTAAGGAGCAAGGGTGGAGTGTATGCCTGAGCCCGCAGGACCATTTCAGAGCTGCTGACTGTCCTTCGTACCCTGGGCTCCTGGAAAATGCCCAGCTGTCTCTGAGGAGGTCATTTTATCTGGCTAATCCCACTTTCAGGTCCCTCATCAACTAACCTAAAGGTTGGGGGTTTGAACCCACCAAGCAGTGCCATTAGAGAAAGTCCTGGAGATCTCTTTCTGTAAAGATTACAACCAAGAAAACCCTATGAAGAAGTTCTACTCTATAACACAGGGTTGCCATGAGTTGGAACTGACTCAACATCAATGAGCTTGGTTTTCTTTTTTGTCCCACTTTATAGAATGCAGTCCACACTCCACAGCCTGGCAGTCAACACCTCGGCGTTCTTGCCTCTGCTTCTCTATCTCGTCATAATCTCCTGCCTCCCCCAGTGTCCCAGTCCCACGGCACAGTTCCCCACCTCCTCGGCTTCCCCACCTCCATGTCCTTGCACGCACAATGCTATGCACTTGGCCCACCCTTTCCCAGCCCTGTCCTCCTGACCAGATCCTTCCAAGACTTGGAGTCACCCTGTAGCCTGGCCCAGCCCTTTCTCCTCTGATGCCCTCACCCAGTGGCCGCCACTCCATCCTCCTTCCCAGGACACCCTGCTCTCCTTGTTCTCCTCCTGCCTCTGACTGCCTCAGCCTCCTTTGACACTTGCTTGTCCTTCACTGACTTAGTAGATGTTGATGCTCCTCAAGGCTCCATCTGGTCACTCTACTCCCTCTTCCTGGTGATCTCCTTCACTCCTGGAGCTGAAAAGACATCTCTATGCCTGTGCTGGTTAAGGTTGTGTCAACTTGGCTGAGCCATGATTCTCAGTGGTTTGGCAGTTATGTAGTTTGGCAGTCATGTAATGATGTAATCATCTCTATGATGAGACTGATATAATGTAATCACCTCCATGATGAGATCCGCTATGAGCAGCCAATCAGTTGAAAGGGACTTTCCTTGGTGGTATGGTCTGTATCCAACATATATGGGTTTTCTGGCAAAGCTCGCTGGCTTTTTATAGTGAGGAGGGGGTCACTATCGACTACTCCAAATGATTTGTGTCTTTCCAAAATGTCCTTATTAATTATCAAGCACGCAGGTTCTTGGCTACCCCGGACGCCAGAGGACTCAGTCACCAAAAGGGTGAGAGAGAGAGAGAGCAAGCAAGCTTACAGCAAGCAAACTCCAAAGTCCAAAGTCCAGAAGCCTCTGTCACTCTTAACCACGTTGTCTCATTGGGCTCAGGAGCACTATATCAGGCTTCTGCCTCAGCAAGACTGTCATCAAGCTAGGGTCACGGAGGGATGGACTTCCCTTCAGACTGAGTGGAGACTGGGGTGGCTCGAAGGCCAATCGCCCTTACTTCCAAACTCAGCTGGCTCTGGGATCCCGGTCGATCAACCTCTCACACAGGGAGTCCTCTGACAGGTGAGGGGTCTCATACCGCTTCTCCACTGTCCGAAAGAGGGTGGCTCTGATATGCTCTGAGCAAAGTTGAGTCTTAGTGTCTCTTCTTTTATACACGTTGGGGCTCTCTGAGCTCTTTTCGTTGGTGTTGATAAGTACTTATTTATGACTTAGCTGTAGCTCTTCAAGCCCATTTGGTTGATATTGACAAGTCCTTGTCTGTGACTTAGTCGTTCCTGGTTCTTCTGTTGATAAAGTTGTTTTTCTCCTCTAGGTTACATCATCTTCTTTATCTCCTTTCTTCACGTGTTGTTTACTTCTTCATTTGCTTTCAGCTAGCCTGCTCTCCACACTTTTGCTCTGCTCTGGATCCTGAATTCAGCTCATCATCCTCTAACCTACAGTTCTCGGGGCTTGAGCCAGCAGCCTACCGTCTTGCCTCGGATTTGTCAGCTTCCACAGCCTGTGAGCCAACAGCCTGCCGTTTTATACTGGGATTTGTCAACCTCCGCAGCCTGTGAGCCAGCAGCCTGCCGTCTTATCTGGGATTTGTCAGCCTCCACAGCCTGTGAGCCAGTGGCCTGCCATCTGACTTGCCAATCTTGGGTTTGTCAGCCCCTGCAGCTGTGTGAGTCAGGGGAAGCCTCCAGCCTGACCCCTGACCCAGAGACTTCAGACTTTCCAGCCTCTTTAAATGCGTGAGCCATTTCCTTGAGATAAATCCATCTCTCTGTCTCTGGGATAGTGATCCTATAGGACAGAGTAGAACTGTCACATAGGATTTCCAAGGAGTAACTGGTGGATTCAAACTGCCAACCTTTTGGTTAGCCACTGAGCTCCTAACCACTGTGCCACCACGGCTCTGTGTGAATATATATATCCTTCACTGGTTTTGCTTCTCTAGAGAATCTGGGCTAAGAGAATGCTAAAAATCTCTTTTCAGACCTAACCTCTCCTCCTCCAGTGGGGCCCAGACCCCTACATCCAATGTCCTACTCAGCATCTTCTTCTGGGTTGTTCAGGGCATCTCTAACTCTTCCTAAATTCTTCCTCCTAAATAGCCTACAAATTGTCCCATTGCACCACTCCTGTGGCCCCCACACTAGTCCACGCCAGCTCCATTTCCCCCTGGAACACCATATCAGCTCCTAGCTGGTCTCCCTACCTTGTGTCCTAAACAAAAAACAAAAAATTTTGTTGCCTGTGGAGTCGATTCTGACTCATGGTGACCCCACGTGTCACAGAGTAGAACTGCTCCCTAGCATTTTCTTGGCTGTGATCTTTACAGAACCATATCCCCAGGCCTTTCTTTCACAGTTCCACCCGGTGGATTTGAACCATCAACATTTAGGTTAGTGGTCGAGTGCAAACCACTGCACCGTCCAGGGATCTTCTTTGTCTCCTAAACCCCCTCCAGTTCTTCCTTACAGAGTGCTTTCTAAAATACAAATCTGGCCAGGTGCCCACATCCTGGCCCTCTGAGGCCTCCCAATACAGTCAAACATTTGTCCCGCCTCACGAGGCCGTCTGCAGCCCAGCCCTGCCTTCCTCCCCAGCTTCATCTCCAGGCACTGCCCCCTCATCTCTTGGGATCCCAGTCTTGGCCTTCTCTCTTCCTTGAACACACAGAACTTTCTCTCGCCTTTGTGCATGCTGCTCCCTCTGCCTGGTTAGTGGGTGCAGTAGATGTCTCAATCAGCTCCCCATTCCTGGCTGGGGCACCCCATGCCAGCAGCTATGAGTGTTGGCTGATAAGGGCCCATAGCTGCCACCTTCTTGGGAGAATTGCTTTGAAAGAAACCATGGTCACCCCATGGGGAGACCACCAGGGGCTCTACCTGCCCAACACAGGGGTACGAGAGGGCTACCCCCTCTTCTACTACATGAGACCCTTCTGTGGTGCCACCTATGTTCCTGATGCCCTCTTACCTCCCCCACATGGGGTCAGGCCAACATTGAGTTCTCATCCTTCCTTGGCTTCTCCCTGCCCTAGCCTGCTATCTCACTCCTGACAGGCTTTCCCTAACGTTGCCCAGTAAAACCCCAACCAGTGTCTCAAATTCTAGGGCACCCAACCTAAGACTTATCCTCCAGGTCAAGTACAACTTTCTCAGGGGGGCCTTGCCTAAACCCCTCCGATTGGGTCAGAGCCCCTATTATAGCAGGACCCTGCTGTTGGCCTTCCTAACAGCACAATTGTAAGTAAATAAGTATCTCTGCAATTACATATTTAATGTGTGCCTCCCTTATGAAACTGTAAACTCAGTAAGGGCAGGCTCATGTCTATTTGGCTCCGATTGTGTTCCTAGCACCCAGCACAGTGCCTGACACATAGTGGACACTCAACAAATGTTGAATGAAAGAAGGAAAGGAGGGAGGGAGAGAGGCAGAGAGGAAGAAAGGGAGGGATGGAGAGAGGGAGGGAGGAAGGAAGGAAGGGAAGAAGGGAGGGAGAGAGGGAGGAAGCATGGAAGGAAAGGAGGGGAGGGAGGGAGGGAGAAAGAAAGGAAGGATGGAAGGAGGGAGGGAGGGAGAAAGAAAGAAAGGAAGGATGGAAGGAAGAAAGGGAGGGAAGGAGGGAGGGAGGAAGAAGAAAAAGGAGAAAGAAAGGGAAGAAGGAACTTTTGTTGCCTCCATCTTATCTGACTGAGGGCTCCAGGTTTGTCCTTGCCATGGCCAGGATCTGAGTCCAAATGACTTTTGGGATTGGAAGCAGTGAGCACCAGGGCCTGACTCTCAGCCATCCAGCAAGCAGCCCTGAGGCCAGGAGGCCGGGGGCAACACAGCATCCCTGCATGGTGAGCTGCCATCAGCCACCTCTCTCCTGTTCATTCAGGGACAGGCAGCTGGGACAGCTACGCCAGTGACCGCAAGCAACACTTGAAGCCATGCTGTCGACAGCCTGTCAGATGGACACATAAGACCACTGTGTCACCACAGAGCTGCCTGCTGAGCCAGCCTGGCCACCTTGGGGCCTCGGACAGCAGCCCTAACAGGCTGGCACCAGAAATGCCCAGACCCATGTAGGCTGCCAAACGAAGCACCTGCTGCAGCTGTGGGGGGCCTGGCTCAGGAAATGCCACCTCCCCACCCCCCTCCCCCATTCCCCCAGGGCCACAGGGTGGGGCTTATCCCACAGTATCTATGAGAACGAGGCCCTTTCCCATGCCCTTTATGTTCCTTTAGTCCCTGAATGGCGCAAATGGTTTGTGCTTGGCTACTAACCGAAAGGTTGGCAGTTGGAACCACCCAGTGGCACCACAGAATAAAGGCCTGGCAATCTACTTCCATAAGATAACAACCATTGAAAACCCTATGGGGCAGTTCTACTCTGAAATACGTGGGGTTGCCATGAGTCGGAATTGACTCCACGACAATGGATTTGGTTTGGTTATGTTTCTTACACTCAGAAAGGCCTTCACTGTGCACAAAGCCCATTCACCCCTCTTTGCCTCACCCTCAGGACAACCCATATGGCTGGACAGTCAGTCTCGCCTATTGCTCGAGAAGAAAACTGAGGTTTTGTAAAGTGGGCGTAGTTTCACACCTCCCTGTCTAACTTCAGAAGGAGAGAGAATCAAGGTCCTCACCAGCCTGAGTGGAAGTCAGAGTAACTCCACTCTGCAGACTTTTTACCAATGCTGACACCAGCTGTCCCTCCCACAGCACTCTCTCCTTCTTTGCTGGGTTGGATAATTTGTTGCAATGGTCACACGGAACTCACAGACCATACTTAGGATGATGAGGTTTACTAGGGAAGTAACAGGTGACAATTCAGGAACAGGATCAACTTGGAGGTAACAGGAACCACTCAAGATACAGTTCTTCAAACAGAACAACTTCTCAGCTGCTGCTGCCAGGCTCTCACTCTAGGCATGGGCCCCCCACTCTTGGCCTGCCCCTTCCTCAGCCTGGGCCCTTGCTCTGGCAAGTGTTTCAAAGCTATTTAGCTCTTCTGATAAGTGCCTGGAGGCACCCGCTCTGCCAGCAAGCCTCTTGTGCTAAGGCACACAGCTGGTTCTCTCCATGAGGTCGACATGCCCACTGCACTGAATTGTGCTCCCATCCCCAACCAAGGGATCCCTGGGTCTTGCAAACAGTTAACACAGTTGGCTGCTAACCAAAAGGCTGGTGGTTCAAGCCCACTCAGAGGTACCTTGGAAGAAAGGCCTGGCAATCTGCTTCTGAAAAATCACCCACTGAAAACCCTATGGAGAACAGTTTTACTCTGACACATGTGGGGTTGCAACGAGTCAGAGTCAACTGGACAGTATCTGGTTTGCATTTTTTTGGTCTCCAACCAAAGGAGGCCACATTCTACCCCAAGGTCAGGTGGCCAGGACATCAGCTGTGTCCTCCCTTCTGACCCACCAAAGCCTGACATGCCTCAGAGCGATGAGTCTGTCCTGGCCTGAAGCCCTTGGACAGGTGACTCCTCTGCTGAGGCTGGCGGGGCTGGGAGAGGGGCTATCTCCAAGCTGAGCTGGGCAGAGTGATTTCCTGGGAATGTCACACCCCCCAGTGGCCAGCCTTCCTCAGTGTCTCTCTCCTCGTCCTCCACAGACTCTCCCTGAGGCCACCAGTCACCTCCTGTCTAAAACCGGAAACTAAAAACCACAGAACAGTAGTAACCATTCACTCACTCATTCAACAAGTATTCCTTGAGGGCTTGCTCTGAGCCAGGCTCTGTGCCAGGTGCTGGGGACGTGGCAGTAAGCAGGACGGACCGAGTCCCTGCCCTCAGGGAGCCAAGAGCCCAGCAAGGAGACAGCTGATGAGCACACAGAATAGGACAGACATGTGACATGATGTCAGGTGGTGAGAACGGCAGACTGCAGGAAGAAGCGACAGAAGCGCTGACGTCGGGAGCATCTCTGAGGGGGTCACACTGGAGACCAGCATGGTACGAGGGCATGAGCCACGCCAGGATCTGAGGGAACCATGTTCCAGGCACAGGGAGAGCAGAGGCGAGGGCCTGAGGCAGAAGCGGGCTTGCTGTGTTAGAAGAAAGTTAGGAGGCCAGGGTGGGGAGGAGACAGTGGGGCTAGAGAGAGAATGCGGGTCAGGTCAGGGCCCTGAAAGCAAGGTAAGGGTTTGGCTTTGACTCTGAGCAAGACAGTTTTGAGCAGGGAAGTGACATGATTTGCGTTACATTCTAAAACGGTCACAAAATTTCAAACATTAATAGCAACTGACATTTATGGAGCACTTACTACATACAGAATGTTCCTTAGAAGCAAGGACGGCAAGATTTTGACTCACTTGCTTTGGACACAGCATCAGGAAAGACCTTGCTGGAAAAGGACATCATGGTTGGTAAAGTAGAGGGTCAGCAAAAACAAGGGAAATACTCAATGAGATGGATTGACTCAATAGCCACAAAAACGGGCTCAAACTTAACAGTGATGATGAAGATGGTGCAGGATCGAGCAACGTTCCATTCTGCTATGGTCAAGTCACCATGAGTCGGGGAGCCAACTCGACAGCAACTAAAAACAACAACAACTCTATACCGGGTGTTTTACTTAGTGAGAAGGAGCCCTGGTACTGCAGTGATTAAGCACTGGGTTGCTAACTGAAAGGTCAGCTTTTCGAACCCACCAGCTGCTCTGTGGGGGAAAGATGTGACAGTCTGCTTCCATAAAGATTTATAGCCTTGGAAACCCTAGGGGGAGCTCTACTCTGTCCTGTAGGGTCACAATGAGTCAGAATTGACTCAACAGCAATGGGTTTGTTTGTTTGTTTGTTTTACTCAGTGCTTTGACCACATCATCTTCTTTAATCTTCACAACAGCCCTAGGAAACAGTAGGTCCTATTACCTTGCCCCTTTTACAGATGAAAAGACTGAAGTTCAGAGGGATGAAGTGATGTGTCCAAGGTCACAGAGCTGGTAAGTGGGAAGCCAGGACTTGAGCCCAGTTGTTTGATTCCAGAGCTCTAGGGTTTCCTTGTTCTGGCAGCTGGGAGTCCTGGGTTCTAATCCTGACTCCCACCAACTAGCCGTGTAACATAGATGACTCCTGTCTGCTCCTGACACTGCGGAGCAGGGGGTCAACCCAGGTGGTGGGACTCAGGGAGGGCCCAGGGATGATGGTAGGTCACCACCCTTACTGAACCCCAGCTTTACCCTCTGGAAGATGGACATAATTGATCCTTCTCTCAGAGTTGCAGGGAAGATGCCAAGCACAGGGTGCAGGCATGAGAATGGGTCCCAAGCAGCTGCCCAACAGAAGTTACATCAGTTATTTGCCCTCAGAGCTCTGGGGCATGTTCTAGGGATCTGGCAAGACATGTATCAGCCCAGTACCCCTTGGGAAGAGAAGGCAACCATTCTGCTCCTCGTAGTACTCAAGAGTAAACCTGCTGCAAGGGAAGTGACAGAGGCCTGCAGATGCAGGAAGGCTGGACAGGACTAACCAAAGGACAGGCAGCCTTGTCCTCTCCCCAAGCACAAGCAGAGAAGGCTCCATCTTCTTTTGGAGAGCAATTTGCCCAGAAGTCTCCCCCTCACCAGGTATCACCAAACCTAAAATTTCACCGTTAAAGAACTATCCTCCCATCACGTCAAGCCGCCATCTTTTATTGGACAAGCTCTCCTTGTTCATTTAGCGTCACAGAACCCAAAAAAACTCACAAACAGCAAATAATAATTCCAGCTCTTTAAATTCTCCTCCAAAAAAACCAAACCTGTGGCCACCAAGTCAATTCCAACTCACAGTGACCCTATACAACAGAGTAGGAGTGCTCCGTAGGGTTTCCAAGGAGCAGCTGGTAGATTTGAACTGCCAACCTTTTGGTTAGCAGCCAAACACTTAACCACCGTGCTACCAGGGCTCCTTAAATTCTCTTACAATCCCTGAAATCTAGCATGTGAGCCTGTCTACACTCAGAAGGAGGGATGAGACTCAGGGTCAGCCCAAAGCTGAGTCCTATGAGGTAGAGGTCAGACATATCTTCATTCTCCGACCTTTTCACCATCTCTGACGCCAGCCACCACCACCACCACCACCACCCCGGCACAGCACTCTACTTCTCTGCTGAGTTCAATAATTCATTGCAATGGCAACAGAGAACTAAAAGACCATACTCATGATTATGTGGTTTATTAGGGAAGTGACAGGAACAACTCAGGATCAACTTGGAAGTAACAGGATACAACTCAGGAGACAGGATACAGTTCATCAATCAGGACTGCTTTCAACGAGGATGACTCTCAGCTCCTTCTCTGCCATGCCAATAAGCAGGCCCTTCTCTCTGCCATGCCAGCCAGCGGCCTTTCTCTAGGCATCTTCCTGAACTGGGAAAGTGCTATAATTCTTTACCTCCGCTGACAAGTGCCCAGAGGCATCCCACTCTGCCAGCAAGCCCCCGCCCAAAGACAGTTCTCTCCACCACCACCCTGACTCTGTGGGCCGACAGTCACCACCGCAATGTCTGCTCACCCCATGGTTCTTGCCATTCAAAGTGCTGCTACCATTTCTCTGCCTCTAGGCTCTGCTGTGGTTGCCACCGTTTCTCTCCATCTCGTGCTGTCTTCAGCTCTCTCTCTCTCTCTCCTAGGTCTAGGAGGTTCTCAGCACAGGGATCCTGTGTCCAAAGGACACACCTCACTCCTAGCTCTTCTGGATGGTAGTAAAGTCCCCCTTCAACCTCTATGGGATTGGCCCCTATATTCAATTTCAGGCGTGGCCTTTCCAGCCAGACCACAAACTAACCAATTCCCTTGGTACACCACAACCATTCAATTTGCATATTAATTCACCAATTCCTGCAAGGTCACATAATCCTTTTAGGTGGTTTTATGCACCCTTTTATTTGCATAGCATACTGACTAATCCCTTGCCAGATTGTGGCCCAGCCAATCTTTATAAACCCAAGGCCAGAAAGCCTGTTTATAAGACAGACCCATTGCACCATGATCCCTTTCAGTGCACAAGCATGCATTTATGCATCTTCTTCTTTGTTTTAATCTAGCACTATTCCAAACATACACGAAAGCACATTGGAAATTATCTGGCCTTTGTTTCAAAGAGCAGTATAACAGAGTGGTTAGAGTGTAGGTTTTGGAGTCAGACAGACATGGTTTCAAATTCCAGGTTGGCAAGCTATGTGGCCTTGGATAAACCACTGACTTCTCCAAGCCTCAGTTTCCTCATCTGTGGAACGAGGATAACAGGACTAGTCTCACCAGGCTAAAGTGAGGTAGAAAGAGGATAATGTGGGCCATGCTTTAGCCCAGTACCCTGCACAGGCAATTGCTCAGCAGACAGTAGCTGTGTTGCTGTCATTTTAGTCCTTATTGCAACACATATTAGGCTCAGAAAGTTCCTCTGTTTGATATGTGTACTAGCTATCCACTATTGTGCAGCAAATTACCCCAAAATTCAGTAAATAAAAACAGCACACACTTTCTGTGTATCAAGTGTCTAGGTGTGGCTTAGCTAGGGCCTCTGGTTCAGAGTCTCTCACAAGGCTATAGTCAAGGTGTCAACCAGGGCTGTGGTCCCATCTGAAGGCTCTACTGAGGAAGGGTCTGCTTTGAAGCTCAGGTGGTTGTTGGCAGAAGTCAGTTCCTCAATGGCTGTTGAGCTGAGAGCCTCAGTTCTTAGGTGGGTGCTATTTGGAGGCCACCCACAGTTCCTTGCCACATGGGCCTCTCGAACATGGTATCTTGCATTATCGAAGCATGCAAACCAAGAAGGTAGTAGAGAGAGTCTGCTACCAAGATGGAAATTGCAGTCTTATGGAACCTAATCACAGAAGTGAAATTCTATCACCTTCGCCATCTTCTATTGGTTAGAAGCAAGTTGCTAGGCCACTCCACACTCAAGGGTAGGACATGAATACAAGTGGTAAGGATCTTTGGGTGTCGCTTTGGAGTCTGCCTGCCACAATACAGTTCAATTCAACCAGTATTTTCTGGTGCCTCCTATACCAGGCACACTACTGGTGCTGGGATGACACAAGCGGATGAGTTGGGGTTCCTGCTTTCCAGGAACTTTTTCTGTAAGGTATTTTTCTGCTTCATGTTCTCACTCATTTTCACTGCTGTGAACACCTTGGGACCCATGTAGGGACTCTCTTAAGTGTGGAGGCAAATAACTAACCCCATGGGTGAATCTCAATTGATATTCCGTCAATTCCTGGAGTTTTATTTTTTGCCAGTGCCTTCACCTTGGACTTGTTACTTCAGTACCATCGGACCCTGATCATATGCTACCTCTTGAAATGGTTGTCAAGGATTTCATTTTACTTGGATCCACAATCAATGCCCACGGAAGCAGTAATTAAGAAATCAAAACGTGCATTCCATTAGGCAAATCTGCTGTGAAAGGCCTCTTTAAAGTGTTGAAAAACAAAGATGTCACCTTGAAGACTAAGGTGCACCTGACCCAAGCCACGGTATTTTCAACCACATCATATGCATGTGAAAGCTGGACAGTGAATAAGGAAGACCAAAGTAGAATTGACACCTTTGTAATTGTGGTGTTGGTGCAGACTATTGAATATACCATGAACTGCCAAAAGAACGAACAAATCTGTCTTGGAAGAAGTACAACCAGAATACTCCTTGGAAGCAAGGATGGCAAGACTACGTCTTACATACTGTGGACATGTTATCAGGAAGGATCAGTCCCTGGAGAAGGACATCATGCTTGGCAGAGTACAGGGTCAGCGGAAAAGAGGAAGACCCTCAACGAGATGGATTGACACAGTGGCTACAACAATAGACTCAAGCATAACGATTGTGATCATGGCACAGGGCCGGGCAGTGTTTTGTTCTGCAGTACATAGGGTCGCTATGAGTCAGAACCAACTCGACAGCACCTAACGACAAGAGCAGATAGTGTGAATGGGTCAATTAGACCCCTTTCCTCCACCACAGGTGGTCAGAAGAAGAGACAGAGAGAGCTGTGCGGAGCATTTGGACAGTAGCTGTCACCAAAGGATAGAAGTACGTAGCCAGGCCCTGTGCCATGTACTGTAGGTCCCAAGGGGAATGAGATGAGACTCTGCCCTCGGGAAGCACTCAGGGGACGGGAAGCGGACAGGTAAACACACAGCTTTACCCTGGAGAGAGGCATGCCAAAATGGAGGTCAGATCCACAGAGGGACTTGGCAGAGGAGTTCTCCTTAAAGCAAAAAGAATTAGTCAACGACTGAAAAGCTGAAACTAAGCTTTGTCCTATACTTAGGAGTGTTGGTGGCTTGATTTCAGAGCAATGGAGGTTGCCCTTCCCCAGCATAGCTCCTCTGCCCTCACTGCCACTTCTGCCTCACAGATACCCGAGAGGCTTGTTACGGGGAGGTAATAGACACAAAAGTTTAATCTCCAGGAAAAAGCAACTCCCTTCATTACAGCAACCTGATCTTCCCTGGCTAAGCATGGGGGTCTGGTGGGGGCTGCCAATCACAGATTCCACTCTTTTTGGCCACGGGGTGGACTTGGCACCCACACTAAATCAATGATACTATCCCACTGCTTTGTCCATGAAACATGTGACCCAAGCTAAACCAAGCCAAGGCAGTCAGAATCCTTCCCTGGGATTTTTCTGGGTGAAGCTAAGAGAGAAGAGACCCTTTTCCCAGTTGATCAGGAAACAACAAAGAAGAGACCCTAGAAGCACATGCCAGTTAGCATGTTTCCAGCCACGTTAAAAAAAATAGAATTAAAAAAGATGGAGTCCAACTTACAGAGAGAGACAAGACAAATAAAGACAGAGAAAGAGGGGATCTCAATCGTATCAAATTCCTGGTTCCCCTTTTCTCTCAGGCAAGCTTTATTCCTGCCGTTCCTGGGTATGTGAACCTTTTTATTTACTTTAAATAATCCAAATTATGTTTCTGCCACTTGGCAACAATTTAAAAAACTGCTGTCGAGTCGATTCCAACTCATAGTGACAACAGGATCCATATCACCATTGGAGTTCAAGCTAAAGTACCAAATCCTCCTGGGAGAGGTGATCTAGGGATCAAAATTCTTACTAAAGCATGAATGACTGATATCAGATCATTTCTTGAGAGTAGGCTGTGACTATGAGGTTATCTGAAAATATACAGGGCACTAAATGGCTAAAAGTAGAGTTTATTGAGACGTCTTTTACCCTGTTTAGAAGTTAAAAAGTCTTGTGATTCAGATTCAGAAAACCTGGACTTGAACTCTACCACTAACTGGCAACACACTTCACTTCTCTGGGCATCCATTTCCTCATCTTTAAAATGGGAATAAGAATGTTATCTGCTCTTCCTATCTTAGAAGGTTGTAGTAGAGAAAGTATGGACATGATTTCATTTCCCTGTAGTCAACACTGACCATCCCTATATTAAATACATCTTATCAGTGTATCTGAGTAAATGCTGATGAGCAGTAACGTGAATAACTCATCACCCCAGTAGGGCTCAGCATCTAATGATGTGAGTGAATGAAAGGGCTAAAAACAGGGTGAGGAGCAGATGTCCATCTACAAAGCAACATTGTCCAGACCCTTGTTGGGCGTAGATCCCACGCAATAGATATATTTTCTTTTGTTTTTTTTCTGAATTCTTTAATGTAATTATCCCCGAACCCACTGCCACTGAGTCAATTCTGACTTGGAGCAACCCCATAGGGTTTCCAAGGCTGTAAATCTCTATGGAAGCTGACTTTCTCCCCTGAGCTACTGGTGGTTTTGAAGGGCAGACCTTTTGGTTAGCAACCATTGCTTTAACTACCACACCACCAGGGAATTCCTAAATTTCATCTTTCTTTTCTTTTTTTCAATAATTTATTTTGTTGTTGAGAATATTCTTTTTTTCCAATTTAACATGCACATGAAAGAACCCAAATCGAGAGAAGTATAAAAGTAAAATAATCCACTCCACCTTCAATCCTAGTCACCCGAGATAACCACTGTTAATCAGTTCTTGGACGTCCATCCACAGCCTTTTAACCTAACATCAACATTTACTTCCACAAATGTTGTTGTTGTTATGTGCGTTCCAGTCGGTTCTGACTCATAGCGACCCTCCGTATGTCAGAAGGAAACACTGGCTGGTCCTTCTGCCATCCTCACAATCCTTGTTATGCTTGAGCCCATTGTTGAAGCCACTGTGTCAATCCATCTCATTGAGGGTCTTCCTCTTTTCCGCTGACCCTATTCTTACTAAATATACCCGCTCCATACTTTATTATTGTTGTTGTTGTTTAATAAGGCCTTTACATATCTGCACATAAGAAATTTTTTTAAGGTTAAAATCCTTCAGTTCCCAATATGTTGGGTTTGCCAGTTCAGGCCCCCCCGTACGGGATGCAAGAGTATTAAAAGGAAGAAATAGAAGTAAAGGAAAGTGAAAGAAAGGCAGGAATCAAGGAAGGAGGGAGGGTAATTTTTTAAAAAAAGAAAGGAAAAGACAGCAGGAAAAAAAAAGGTAGGAAACAGGAGGAGGGAGTGAGATGGTGATAGGAGGAGAGAAGGAAGACGGTGGTGCCCGGCACCAATACTCTTCATTTAGGGCGGTGAACCGGAGGCCGGCTCCAGCCCCGCCCCCTGTCAGGACTCCGCCCCCAGCCCAGACTCCGCCCCAGACCCACAGGCTGCAGCGCCACCTCCGGCCTCCAGGGGCCGCCACGCGCAGCCGGCCGCACCTTGCGCGCGCGGCAGGCCGTCTCTTCCGCCTCTGCGCCGGCCGCTCGCCGACCCGCAGCCGCTCTCAGGCCCCTGTGGGTCTCGCGCGCCGTCCTCCTGTGTAGCCTCGCGCCGCCCGGCGCACGCCGTCCCCCTGCCTCGCGGCGCAGGGTCTCGTGGGCCCCGCTCCCGCCCTCCGCTCGCCTGGTCCGGACCGGAAGCGGCGCCGCACGGCCTGGGCCTGGCGCGGGGGGCGGGTACCGGGGCCCGGGCGGACATGGGCAAGAAGCACAAGAAGCACAAGTCGGACAAACACCTCTACGAAGGTGAGGGGTGGGCGGGCCGGCGGGGCGGCGGGCCGTCGGCCGGCTCGGCGGGGTTTCCCTTCTTTCCGAATTACCCCTGGGCGCCCGAGGTGGACCGGGGCCGCTCCTCGCACGGACGGGCCTGGTCTGCGAAGGGGGTGCGGCCGGCCCGAGGCCGCGCAGACCCCAGACGGGGCGGGGTTCGAACTGGGGTCCGCCCGGTCCCGGGGGAGTCTCTCGTTGGGCGATGTGGGACTGCCGGGGGAGGTTCGGGGCGGGCGGCGCCCGCGGTCACTTGGCAGGTGTGCGTCTTTCAGCAGGTGCCTTGTAGGGCGCCCGCTGCGTCCTTTGCGCCACCTCCCTCCCTGCTCCCGGGTCGCCGTGCGTTGTGGATCCCCCGGCCAGCCCCTCTAATCGAGGCCGTTCCTTTCCCTTCAGAGTACGTAGAGAAGCCCCTGAAGTTGGTCCTCAAAGTGGGAGGCAGCGAGGTCACCGAACTCTCCACGGGCAGCTCGGGGCACGACTCAAGCCTCTTCGAAGACAAGAACGATCATGACAAACACAAGGACAGAAAGCGCAAAAAGAGAAAGAAAGGAGAGAAACAGGTTCCAGGGGAAGAAAAAGGGAGAAAACGGAGAAGAGTCAAGGTAAAGGATGTTGCGTTACTTCAGCTTGGCTGGTGGCGCCACTTTCTGAAGGGTCCATCCTGCAGCCCCCAACGTGGCTTTATTTTCTTTGTGCGCAGTGAGACACTGAAACACCTGTAAAATCTGCCCGGTTTGAGGAGGAACAAGGCAGGGTAGAAACGTGACTCATCTGTGAGTTTCAGCACATCTTTGTTTAATTACACTTTTAGGCAATTTGGACTCACATATCAGGTGAACACACACACCAGGTGAATAAGTGGCTAAGTCCTGATTTTCAGGAGCTGCTTCCAAGAATGCTTTTTCCGCTTAAAAAGCGTAGAGGTCATGCTCAGGAAGATTTCAGTGTTCCCAGGTTTGTCAAAAATAGTAATTTCAAAACTGAATGGGATCTATCAGAGTTTAAGTTTTGTTCTGAAGTAAATACTATAATGCTAAATATATAGTGAACAATTTTCATCTTTTAAAATAAAGTTTTAGTCTAAGGAAGAGAAGATTTGATCAGAGACCTTTCAGGGACATAACACCAATAATGAAAATTTTCTTAACCATTTGCATTTAATAAAAAAAAATAGGTAGGTGCCATTTTGGTTCACAGACTGGGCAAAATAATATAAATAAACTTTCTTTCCAAGGATGGTACATACATACCTGGACTCATCCTAGACTTCTGTATTCCTAAATTTAACCTCTCACTAAGTGACTTATTAGATCAGTTGTTTTATCTTGAAGGTAGATTTTCCACAGTTAGTCTTATAGTTTTTCTTACGTTAATATATACAACAGAAGTGAGTTATATGTGGTTAAACACATTGGTAAGTCACCAAGTCTTAGGAATTCTCTCTTTAGAATTTAAGTTATTCTTCCTTTCTTCCCCAGCTTTTTTGCGTTTGGCTAGACAATACACGTTTCCCTTTCTTTCCTAAATGGTAAAGGCCATAGATGCATATGAATTTTTAAAAAATTGAAACAGTAGAGAAGTGAACAAAATGAAAAAAGCATTTTTCTCACCAGTCCTTCACATAGTCTCCCTCTCCAGAGGTAACTAGTTTTCAATTAGTTAATTTTTGTTAGTTGTAAACTAATTCACAAACATCATTTTAAGTCACAGAGCAGTACAAGGCTTTTAATACAAAAGCTGTCTCCTGTTCCACCCTGGAGTTCCACTACAAACCTTTTGGCTTTTTCTTCTGATAACCTATCTCCATTTCTAAATATAGGTTTATATTGCTATTTTGTGATTAATCAGTTTTATTTATCTTCTACTGACATACAGAAGACTAGAATTTAAATTAGCATTTTTACACTGCTTCTTGTTGTTAGCTGCCGTCAAGTCGGCTCTGACTCATAGCCACCCTGTATACAACAGAACAAAACACTGCCTGGTCCTGCCCCATCATTAAAATTGTTGCCATGCTTGAGCCCGTTGTTGCAGCCACTCTCAATCCATCTTATTGAGGGTCTTCCTCTTTTTGCTGACCTACCAAGCATGATGTCTTTCTCCAGGGACTGGCCCTTCCTGGTGTCATGTCCAAAGTACATGAGATGAAGTCTCACCATCCTCACTTCTGAGGAGCATTCTGGCTGGACTTCCAACACAGATTTGTTCATTCTTCTGGAAGTCCGTGGTATAGTCCATATTCTCCACCAACACCATAATTCAAAGATGTCAGTTCTTCTTTGGTCTTCCTTATTCATTGTCCAGCTTTCTCATATATATGAGTCATTTGAAAATATGATGGCTTGAGTCAGGTGCACCGTAGTCCTCAAAGTGACATCTTTGCTTTTTAACACCTTGAAGAGGTTTTTTGCAGCAGATTTGCCCAGTGCAATGCTTAGTTTGATTTCTTGACTGCTGCTTCCATGGGCATTGATTGTGGATCCAAGTAAAACGAAATCCTTTACAATTTCAATCTTTTCTTCATTTATCGTATTGCTTATTGGTTCGATTGTTCAAATTTTTGTAGTATTTGATCTTCATCAGTAAGTGCTTCAAGTTCTCTTTGCTTTTAGCAAACAAGGTTGTGTCATCTGCATATGACAGGTTGTTAATGAGTCTTCCTCCAGTCCTCAGGCTGCCTTCTTCATATAGTCCAGTTTCTCGGATTACTTGCTCAGCATACAGATTGAACAGGTATGGTGAAAGAATACAACCCTGACTCACACTTTTCCTGATTTTAAACCATGCAGTATCTCCTTGCACTCTTTGAATGACTGCCTCTTGGTCTATGTACAGGTTCCACATGAGCACAATGAAGTGTTCTGGAATGCCCGTTCTTCTCAATGTTACCCGTAATTTGTTATGATCCACACAGTCAAATGCCTTTGCATAGTCAGTAAAACACAGGTAACAACTTTCTGGTATTCTCTGCTTTCAGCCAAGAACCGTGCATATCCCTTGTCCCTCGTCCTCTTCTGAATCCAACTTGAATTCCTGGCAGTTCCCTATCAGTGTACTGCTACAACTGTTTTTTAATTATCTTCAGCAAATTTTTACTTGCCTGTGATCTTAACGATATTATTTGATAATTTCCGCATTCTCTTGGATCACCTTCCTTTGGAATGGGCACAAATATTGATCTCTTCCTGTTGGTTAGCCACGTAGCTGTCTTCCAAATTTCTTGGCATAGACAAGTGAGTGCTTCCAGCATTGCATCTGTTTGTTAAAACGTCTCAATTTATTCTGTCAATTCCTGGATCCTTGTTTTTTGCCAGTGCCTTCAGTGCAGCTTGGACTTCTGTCATGGAGTGAATTATGTCCCCCCAAAAATGTGTGTTTCAACTTGGTTAGGCCATGATTCCCAGTATTGTGTGGTGGTTCTCCATTTTGTGATTGTAATTTTATGGTAAAGAGGGTTAGGGTAGGGTTGTAACACCACCCTTTCTCAGGTTACCTCCCTGATCCAATGTAAAGGGAGTTTCCGTGGAGTGTGGCCTGCACCACTTTTTAGCTCTTGAGAGGTAAAAGGAAACAGAAGCAAGCACAGAGTGATGAGCTCATACCACCAAGAAAGCAGCACCAGGGGCAGAGCACGTCCTTTGGACCTGGTGTCCGTGCGCTTCAGAAGCTCCTTGACCAGGGGAGGATTGATGACAAGGAATCTTCCTCCAGAGCGGACAGAGAAAGCCTTCCCCTGGAGCCAGCACCCTGAATTTGGACTTGTAACCTACTAGACTGTGAGAGAATAAATTTCTCTTTGTTAAAGCCATCCACTTGTGGTATTTCTGTTATAGCAGCACTAGGTGACTGAGACAACTACTTCCTTCAGTATCATCGATTCTTGATTTTATGCTACCTCCTGTAACAGTTGAACGTTGATCGTTTCTTTTTGGTACAGTGACTCAGTATTCCTTCCCATCTTCGTTTGGTGCCTCCTACCTTGTTCAGTATTTTGACCGTAGAATCTTAAGTATTGCAACTTGAGGCTTAAAATTTTTTCCTTCATTTCTTTCAGCTTGAGAAATGCGAGCTTGTCCTTTCCTTTTGGTTTTCTAACTCCACGTCTTTGCACATTTCATTATGATACTTTGTCTTCTCAAGCCATCCTTGAAATCTTCTGTTTAGTCCTTTTAGTTAATCATTTTTCTATTGGTTTAGTTACTCTATGTTTAAAAGTAAGTTTCAGAATCTCTTCTGACATTCATTTTGGTCTTTTCTGTCTTTTTAATGACCTTTTGCTTTCTTCATGTATGATGTCCTTGATATCATCCCACACAACTCATCTGGTCTTTAGTCATTAGTGTTAAATGCATCAAATCTGTTGCGATGGTGTCTAAATTCAGGTGGGATATACTCAGGGTCATACTTTGGCTCTTGTGGACCTGTTTTAATCTTCCTTCAGCTTCCACTTGGTCTTGCATGTGAGCAGTTGATGGTCTCTTCCACAGTCAGCCTCTGGCCTTGCTCTGAGTGATGATATTGAGCTTCTCCATTGTCTCTGCACAGATGTAGTCAGTTTGATTCCTGTGTATTCTATCCGGGGAGGTCCAAGTGTATAGTTGCTGTTTATATATATAGCCACCCCACTTGCTTTATTTAATATTTGAAAGTATGTGCAGCACACGTAAACATGCGTATACATATGCCCACACCTATACTTACACACCACATCCGTATATTCATATATAGCCTTACTGTATATATTTACACTGCTGCACACCCCCAGTTTCCCTACCTCCATTGTCCCACTGTAGATAAATCACAGTTGTTGCTTAAATCAGTAGGCAGTGTTGTAATTACTGTTCACAGTGGAGACAAGTACAGTGAACAAATACAGATCTGATCTTGGCCAGGGAGTTAAAGTTAATTGTTTTCATTTGTTTGGTTATCTGTTCTCACACAGATTTATAAAGCCCAGCTGAGTTCTGTTTTGCACAAGATTGAACACTTTTTTTTTTTTTAAGACAGCCATCTTGTGGCTCTCTGTCTCCTCCGCCTCTCTTCTGGACTAATTCTCTAGGTCTCCCGGGACTCTCCTTTGCCTACTTCCTGGATCTTATGTCTTCCCTTTTTTTAATTTACTCGCTTGTTCGTTATATACTCCCTTGTTTACGTGGGGTCTAAACTCTAGGAGCTTCCTAGAAAAGCATGCATCAGAGGTAGGTTTTTGTAAGTTCCAACATGCTTGAAAATCTTTATTCTACCCTTGTACCTCATTGATAGTTTGATTCAAAATGGAATTGTATCTTGAAAACTATTTTCTCTCAGAATTTTGAAGGTGTTGCTCTGTTGTCTTTTGGCTTCCAGATTCGCTGTTCAGAAGTCTGTTGCTATTCTCAGACCTTTGTATATGACCAGTACTTGCTCTCTTGAAGTTTGTAGGATCTTCAGTTGTCTTAGTTATCTAGTGCTGCTTTAACAGAAATACCACAAGTGGATGGCTTTAACAAATAGAAATTTATTTTCTCCCAGTTTAGGAGGCTAAAAATCTGAATTTAGGGCAGCAGCCCTAGGCGAAGGCTTTCTGTCTGTCAGCTCTGGGGGAAGATCCTTGTCTGTTCAGCTTTTTTCCTGGTTCCTTGGAGATCTCTATGTGGCTTAGCATCAGTCTTCTCCCATCTCTCCTTCTCTTGCTTACTTGTTTAATCTCTTATATCTCAAAAGAGATTGACTGAAAATATACCTTACGCTAATCCTGTGTCATTAACATAACAAAAACCCATTCCCAAATGGGGTTTTAACCACAGGCATGGAGGCTAGAGTTTATAACACATGTTTTGGGGGACACAATTCAGTGGAACCCTGGGGGCAGTGGTTAGGAGTTCAGGCTGCTAACCCGAAAGGTTGTGGCTCTAATCCACCGGCTGCTCCTTGGAAACCCTATGGGGATAGTTCTACTGTGTCCTGTAGGGTCTCTGTGAGTTGGAATCGACTTCACCGCAACGGGCTTTTAATTCAGTCGATATCAGTGCTTTTAACATTTCACAATGAATATGTGTGCCTTCAGTTTTGAGATGGCCGCTTGATAAATGTCTGTGATAAATTCCTTCCCTCTGTTTTTTCTTTTTTCTCTTTCTGGAACCCCCTGCCATTTAGATGTTGGGCTCCTGGCCTGATAGCATTTTCTTTCCTGTTTTCCCTCTCTTTGTTTTTTATGTTCTGCCTTCAAAGAGAATTTCTGAATTTTGTCTTCTTACTGGGTGGACTCTTCTATTAAGTTTTATTTCAGATCTCATCATTTTAATATCCGGGACCTCTTTCTTGTTTTTTAGTGGTCTTTTTTTGATAACATCCTATTCTTGTATTGATTGAAGTTTTGTTTATTTTGCTGTGTACATTTCTCCCAAGTTCTTCAATTTATTTGTTTGGTCTCGTTTATGTTAAAAGCATTCTTTGGTTGTCTCTTCATCCTTTGTAGTCTGTATTTAAACATGCGGCACAAAAAAGCTGAGTAAATGTTTTGTGCCTGGACAAACTTTGTCTGCTGATGGACTTTGCTGTAGGGTGACTGAATAGGACCCTGCTAATTTTGGTGGGGAACCCTCAGATGTCTGCACCTCACAGATGTTTCCACTAGGCTCTTTAGTTCCTCCAGAGAAAAACCCTTCCCTCCTGGGAGAAGATTTTTACCTAGCTGCAAGTATTTCTGGAGACTAGTGGGGATGAGGGAGGGGAGCTAAAGGTCTTACCATCCAGTTCTCTGCTTTCATTCCAGCTTCTCGGTCCCTTTTGACTGGTCTTTGGGTCTGGAGCCTCTCTGGTTCCTTATGTCCTCGTGTTCTGAGCTTTTCCAGGCTTCTAGGATTTGACTCACCTCATAGGTATCCCTCTTTTTAGGCAGAAGATACTTTGTCTCCTCTGTTCTGCAAACTCCTCCATCTGCCTTCTGCCTCCCAGGTTTGTTGATTTCTTTCATCCACTCTTGTCTCTTGTGTACTCTGCTCCTGCCATCGTCTTGTTTAACTAAAAGGTGAAGTGATCACTTTTAACCGCTTTTAGCTTTATTTCTGGTGTTTACCACCATACCACCAAATGATATACTCATGTTCTTCATTTCTTGTTTTGTCAATTATCTCAGTCTTTTTAATGACTGCGTAGTATTTGGTTATATGAATGTACTATTGTTACTGTAAACTACTGTTGAGTTGGCCCCCAAACTTCATTTTATTTAATATGAAATAAAAGCCTGGTGGTACAGTGGTTAAGAACATAACTACTGACCAAAAGGTTGGCAGTTTGAATCTACCAGCTGCTCATTGGAAACCCTATGGGGCTGTCCAATAGGGTCACTACAACGGCAGCAGATTTTGTTTGTTTTTTTACAAATAATGCTGCAGCATGCTTCATTGTATGCTAATCTTTGTACACTTTAAAAGGGTATCTTTAGGAGAGGTGCCTAGAAGTCTCCTCGGTGTTCCAGCCATTCTGCCGTCTCTTCACCGTGACTCTCATCATCATTAACCACTGTTATATTTTGATGCTCTTGCAAAATAAGATGCTTTTTCATCCTCGGTCTCATTTGGACATAAAACCCAGCAGAGAATGCCAAATAGGTAGATGGTTTTCGTTTTACCAAAGCTGAAGTAGAAACAGGTAAAAATGAATTTTCCCAGGATTCTTCTCCTCCAGGACTCAGGGCTAGGGACCATGGGCTATTTCCAGATTCTTGGGGTATCACTGGTTCTGTAGAGGATGTTTTGGCCGTCCCCTTTTTCCAGGCCAGACCTGGGATAGAGAGAGGGGCTTGTTTTTGCTAGTGCTGTCTAGAGAGGGAGAGTTCAGAAAGAGACTCCTCTCTGAGCTGTGTTCTGGATCTCCAGGGACTTTTAGAACAGCAGCTGCCTCTGGTTTCTTCTTGGGGGGGGGGGTCAGCTGTGTGACATCTGTTGGCCTGGGAAGGTCTGGGTTATGTATGGTTCTGAGGGCTGGTGACTGTCATCTCTCAGTTCTGTGCAGCAGTAAGGAGGAGGGGCATAAGGAAAGAATGCCCTTTCCCTTTTTAAATGTTTCCTAAAAGGCATTGGTTGCTTCTGCTTGTACTTAATTAGCCAGAAGTTAATCACATGGCCACCCTGGCAGCTAGGAAGGCTGAGAGATGACCCTCTTTTAGTTGGGATCAGGGACACAGTGAACCCTGCTAAAATCAGAAATCTTTTACTTAGATAAGAAGATAAAGTTTTGGGGAAGTACTCAGCAGTATCTGGCACACTTTAGCTGTTACCTCTATGATAACTTTCGCCAGCTCTCCAAGGCAGAATGAGAAACACTTTTCCCCGGACTCCCAGAACACTTAACTCAGACCTCTGGTAGAATGTACCAGGCCGTGAAGCTTGTTTATCCCTTTGCATCTGATTCCCCGGCCCAGCTCCAAGCTCGTGCAGGGCAGGAAGTATACCTTTAACATCCGAGCCTAATACAGAGTCTGGCATATTTAATAGGAGTCCTGTAAATATTTGTTGAATAAATAGCCCTCCTGTGAGGGGAGGTACACTACTTATATACCCTTAGTCAAAGTCCTTCTCTGGGAAGATCATCTCTAATTAAGAGGACCCCTCCAGGAGGTACATACGTGGAACAGCAGAGTGGGAAAGAAGTGGTGGGGCGTTTTGCCAAGCCAGATAGTAAACCCTGGCAGCCCTGAGATCCCAGGTGTGGCAGATGTTGTACCATACCAGTCAATGGATTGTGTTTTGACAGAATCCTCATTTTGCTTAACAGGATTATAGCCATTCATTTCTCCTTTCTTGTCATAAACTACCTCATATTCCGTAGCTTTCTTAGCTGCTCTTTGCCTCAGTTAACTCAGCAATTAAATGAGATACGAACAGTACCTGCCTCATAGAGTTATTTTTAAGAATTAAAAGAGTAAATATGCCTAAATAACTTTGAACAGTGTCTAGCATATAGTAGACGTTCAACTGTTAGTTCTTATGAGTATGTATCCTCCTTGGAAAGGAGCCCTGGAACCACAATGGTTAAGTGCTCAGCTGCTGACTGAAAGGTTAGCAGTTCGAATTCACAAGCCACTCTGCGGAACAAAGATGTGGCAGTCTGCTTCCCTAGAGGCTACAGCGTTGGAAACCCTACAAGGGTCCCAGTGAGTTGGAATCAACTTAACAGTAACGAGTTTTGTTTTTTTAAATCCTCCTTGGGACCTAGTATAGTGCTTTCATAACGTAGATGTTGATTGGAATCTATTATGCATGAATGATAGTTTTTAATTTCATTAAAAGGTTACTTGACCTCCATTTATAAATAATAGTAATGCTTTTGGTTTTTTAAAAATGACTACTGTCTTTGTCATTTTACTCTGGTAACATCCCTGGCAGTGGGACTGGCCTAACTTCTTTGAGCATCTAAACCTGGAGGTGACTTACAAAGCTGTGAAGACATAATTTGGGTTAGGACTGTGCTTTTCAGAAGAACAGGTTTGAATTTCAGTAAAGGAATTTAGATTTCTCACGTGAGCTATTTCAATGAAAAGCCTTCTCAGTAGGTCTTCTTAACACAGTCTCTACCTTCTTCAGTATTTTTAGATACTGTCATCTGATTAATATAACTAAGGCTCAAGGCTTATCATTCTTCCACTCAGAAACTTTGACTCCCCACCACCTGAATATTCAAGTTCTCACTCCCTAGTCTGCCAGCACAACTGCCTTTCAAATCCTATCCTGTACTCCCTGTTGTAGCTATCTAGTGCTGCTGTAACAGAAATACCACAAGCAGATGGCTTTAATAAACAAATTTTCTCACAGCTTAGGAGACTAGAAGTCCGAATTCAGACCACTGGCTCCAGGGGAAAGCTTTCTCTCTCCATCAGCTCTGGAGGAAGGTCCTTGTCTCTTCAGCTTCTGGTTCTTTGGAGGTCTCCACGTGTCTTGGCATCTGTCATCCCTGGGTTTAGGAGGTTGTCAGCACAGGGACCCCAGGTCCAAAGGATGCACTTTGCTCCCAGCTCTTCTTTCTTGGTTGTAGTGAGTTCTCTCACCTCTCTGCTGCTTCTCCTTTTATTTCTCGTGAGATAAAAAGTGTGACTCAGCAAGGGTAGTGCCTTGAATAAGGCTGTGAGCACAAAATGGAGGATAATTAACATCAGATCACAAAATGGAGGACAACCACACAGTCCTGGGAATCATGGCCTAGTCAGGTTGACACATTTTGGGGGCATACAGTTCAATCCTTGTCATTCCCCTTCGTGTCTCCTGTGCTTAAAATGAGAACAACTTAATGTCACCTGTGCACGCCCTCACGCTTACTCAACTCCCTGCCCTTGTTCTTAACCCTGTACTTGGTATATAAACTTCCTCCCCTCAAACCTGTGCAGTGGCTGTGCCATAGCATTCTGTGCAGGGGTCAGCTCCTAAAGTCAGCACGTAAGTAAAAATCAGGTTGTCACATCACCTTTGAAAATACGTGAAGTAGCCCATAAAATACAATATTTAGAGTCTGTGTACATATGGACCTTTATGCTGAAATAAAATTGTACAATATGAAGAGTTATTTTTTGGAAACCCTGGTGGTGTAGTGGGTAAGTGCTATGCCTGCTAACCAAAAGTTCGGCAGTTCGAATCTACCAGGCAGTCCTTGGAAACTCTATGGGGCAGTTCTGCTCTGTCCTGTCGGGTCGCTATGAGTCAGAATTGACTCGACGGCAGTGGGTTTGGTTTTGGTTTGGTATACATATGGTCTCTTACGCTAGCATATAATTGTACAATTATGAAGAGTATTTTTTACCATACTACTATAAGGAGCTCTGGGGGTGCAGTGGTTAAGAGCTGTGGTGAGCTATGGCTGCTTACCAGAAAGGTTGGCAGTTCGAATCCACCAGCCGCTCCTTGGAAACCCTATGAGGCAGTTCTGCTCTGTCCTGTAGGGTTGCTATGAGTCAGAACTGACTCGACAGCACCTAACAACAACAACTATAATGGGGTTGTTTCCCTCAGAGCATATAGTTGACCCCATCTTAATTGAACACAGTGTAACATCACTGCAGTCTGATTTCTAAAGTCCAGTTCAAATGCTACTTTCCAAGCAAAGTCTCCTGTGATTCTCCCCAGCTCCAAGAAATCTCAGGACCCTCAGAGCTAGAACTTTGCCTCTTAACTTTATTCTTCTATACACTATGCAGAGAGTGGAGATTTGGTATCCATTTTAACATCTCTGTTAGACTACAGACTCCTTAAGGGCAGGATTTGAGTTCCTGTTCTGGAACTCTGTGACCTCAGGCAAGTTACTTAACCTTAGTTTTCTCATCTAGAAAGTGGAGATGGTAATACCAGTTTCATAGGATCATGGTAAGAAGTGAGCTAACATATATGAAGCACTTAGCACAGAACCTAGCATGTAATAATGTGCTTGATAAGTAGCAATTATTATTTGTAAAATATATATGTAGTTTTGTAATGATCGTAATGGAGGTATATGTTTGTGTTATTTCACTTAAAATTATTTTATAAACACTTCTCTAATTCTTACAGACCATCATTTTATCAACTTAATGGCCTATACAGAATTTCACCTGTTGCACCATAGTTTTACTTAATTGTCCTCTCGTGCATATTACTAGATCAAATAGTATGAGCGTTTTTTTATGAGCTCTGTTATCTTTTGTGTTATGTGGGAATGGATAACTTGAAAACATAAGGCTCAATCTTTAGAAAAGGGCAGTATCCCATAACAAGAGTTAGGCCAGCACCCAAATTTCTTGCCAGCTGGTTTGCATCCGAATGTTTAAGAAAAAATAACTAAACCAACGCACTTTCATAGGAGTGGTCTCCAGATTGTGGTCTGGTTGAAGCCAAGGCACTTCGTACCTTGATGCTCTGTTGGTATTATATACCGTTGCTCTACAGAGAAGAACACCGTTGATGTACCTGCTGGGGCGTTTTTGACTAGTATGGTCCGGGCCTTCCTACGCAAAACAAGATAATCATTTAATGAAGACAACCTTTTAAAAAGTTAGAACTTTGGGGGAATTGTTTTGGGTTTTTTGTTTGTCTGTTTTTGTATAATGGTTTTTCTGCATGGCTTTTGATTTACAGTAAATCCTCTCACAATTACTTGGATACCTTCTGCTCCTCCAGGCTGTCCCTTTATACATAAGGAACATATCAGTAAGGTATATAAAACAAATTTAAAACAAAAAAAACATACTAGTTACACACTCTCCAAAGTAGTCTCCTTTTGGAGAGTATGTACACTTAGTCAAAGATTTTTTAATATTTTTGAAGATTCTTTGTACACACTTGAAATCAAGAAGTGTATCGAAGAGGTATGTCTTTGGCAGTATATTTGATTTTGGAAATAGCCAAAAGTTATATAGCACCAAGCCAGTTGCGAATAAAGCCATGTGATTCAACCTAGGGCTAAAATGAAGTGTTAACTTCAAAGTAATAAAACTGATTTTTTTAGGTGAATTTAGTCAGCTGTTAATAGGAACTTCTGAAATTGTTTACATGTCGAAAGCATTATTATACATACCTAGCCTCCAAAAGTAGCCAGTCTAAAGGACAGTACTTAACTACTAACAGCAACAACACAGAACTTCAGCTGTTAATCCATATGCTCTCGTGCTGTGTCGTGTAATTCCTTAATTCTCAGCAGCCATAATATGCTAGGCATTGTTGAGCTGGGGGTACAGAAGTGAGTAAGACATGGGCCCCTGCCTATAAGGAATTCCAGCGAAAGAGACAACTGTGTCTGTAATACAGTGCAATGAGTGTTTTAATATTAATAGGGTGAGCAAGGACTTGCTTCAAAAGTATTATTCATAAGTTAATAAAGTAACTTGCCATCAAGTCATAGATAAATTTCAGCAAACTAGAATCTGGTCTGAAAAAGTACAGTGCATCTGAAGTTACGGAAGTAGCCAGTGTTCCTTCGTCCTGCCTCAGACCGTCATGCACACGGGGTACTTCTCTACCTGGAATGCTGTTCCCACCCACACTCCCAACCTGGCTAAATGCTCTAGCCTTCAGATCTCAGCCTAGATGTTCTTTCCCCACAGAAGTCCTCCCTCACTTCTCCAGCCTAAGTTAGATTCCCCTAACAGTTACTCCGTCCTCAAAAACTGTTTTGTTTTTTTGTTTAACGTCTGTCTCTGCTGTTACGCTGCACTATGAGCTTTATAAGGGCAGGGCCCTTCATGTTTTATTCAGCACTGTACATCTGCATGGGGCCCTGGTGGTGCAGTGCTTAAGAGCTCGGCTGCTAACCGAGCAGTTTGAATCTACCAGCTGCTCCATGGAAACCCTGTGGGGCAGTTCTACTCTGTCCTGTAGGGTCGTTGTGAGTCAGAATCAACTCGACGGCTTTGAGTTTGATTTGGTTTTGGTATGCATCCACACAGTGAGCCTTATTTATTCATTAATTGCCTGAATTGGTGAGTGCCTACTGTGTGCTAGATACTGCGCTGAAATTTCGCATGCACTGGCTTATTTAATCCTCAAGATAATCATCTGACGTATGTATTATGGTCTCTTTTAGACTCCACAGAATTATATAACTTATCCACGATCCACAGTCTCATAGCTAGTAAGTGGCAGAACCAGAATTGGAACTCATTTTACAAACTGACTTTCAGCCCTTCTCGGCTGCCTGGAGTTAAGTGGCACTAGTATTTTTGTTCGGTTTTCTGTATGGAACTAGCAAAGTACAGTATTAGCCAGAACTCAGTTAACTTGTGGTTTTGCATATGTGTATTAGTAAATGACATTTACAGTAGAATTCTATAGTATATTCTAAATCATAAAAAAGAAAAAGGTTGGAATCAGAATTTTAGGTGGAGAGAGAACCCGATATCAAAGCCTGTTGTTTTCTAGATGAGAAACCAAGACTGAAACCATGGCATAGCTTGTGAACAACAACCCAGGGCTCCTGCTTCCCGGCCTGGCAGTAACATGTTAGAACATCTCTGTTCAGTCTAGGGCAGTTTCTAATTATGTTTGTATATTCCCTTTCTCTCTTGGACTCCCTAGACCAGAAGACTATGCAGGTATCCCCCGCTTTTCGGAAGTTTGTTTTATGTTACTTTTGTTTTTGTAAAAGACCTACATTGGTACCTGTTTTTGCTAACCAAAAGAAATCCAAAGAGGATTTTTGTGTTCAGCCTTAGTTTTGCAGCAGGCTGTTAGTGTGCGCCTCGAGCAGCAAGAGTGAAACTACACTGTACATACATTATTTCTACTTTGTACAGGCTGTGTATTATATCATTCCTGCTTTTAATATGTGTTTATGTTGTTTTAGGTTTTAGGTGTTATTTGGTATGATTTGGTAGGTGATTTTTTGGGTTTGGGAACGCTCAAAATTTTTTCCCAAAAGACGTGATGGTAATTGCTTACTCACTTTACACCATTTCAGCTGACGAAAGGTTTCATAGGAATGCTCTTGTTTTGGATAGCGGGAAAAACCTGTCTTCTTTTGCCGTATTAAATAATGAAGTGGCTACTCTAGACCAAGCTAACTAGGGAAGGTTAACTAGGTAGGAGTATGTCTTAGTTGTCTAGTGCTGCTATAACAGAAATACCACAAGTGGGTGGCTTTAACAAACAGAAATATATTTTCTCATAGTTCAGGAGGCTAGAAGTCTGAATTGAGGGGGCCAGCTCTAGGGGAAGGTTTTCTTTCTCCAGCTCTATGGGAAGGTCCTTGTCTCTTTTCAGCTTCTGTTCCTTGGCGATCATGTGGCATGGTATCTGTCTTCCTCCAGCTCTGCTCTTTTTGCTGTTTGCTTTATCGGCTTTTATATCTCAAAATATTGACTTAAGACACACCCTGCACTAACACTGTCTGATTAACCTAACAAGGAAAACCCATTTGCAGTTAACCACAGATACGGGGGTTAGGGTTCAATCCATAACATGGTAGTTGAGAGACACACTACCTTCCGTTGATACTTTTGACCTTTTCTATTTTATGACCTCATTTGACCTTTTCAGTGACTGTCTAAAATCAACAGTTAAATCCCCATTTTGCAGTTTTTTGTTTTTTTTTTTAAAGAACCCTGGTGAGAGTAAACAAGTTGCCTGAGGTTACAGAATGTGTTATGGGAGAGGCTGGAGCTAGAATTTGAGGCTCTAGACCAAGGGCTGGCAAACTATGGCCAGCGCCATCTGTTTTTATAAATAGAGTTCGTTGGAACACAGCCACACCCGTTCATTCATTTACGTATTGTCTGTAGCTGCTTTCACACTACAGCAGAAAGGTTAGTAGCTGTGATGTGGGCCGCAAAACCTAAAATACTTACTTTCTGGCCTTTTACAAATGAAGATTGCTAACCCCTGCTCCGGGGGTTCTGGCACTGGCACTGGGGCCCTAATTCTTTCCACTTGGGAGAAGTCCTTACTGCCTTTTCAAGCTGTCCTGTCTTCACGTTTCACATTTCATAGGAAGAGATCTATATCTCCGGGGTCTTTTCCCATAGAACAGATGTTCTAAGCCCGCCAGCCTACAAGATTCATGTCAGTTTTCCTGGGCAAAAGATACAAAATTTTCCAAAGTTAGAATTACTGCTACAGAGTGTGTCGTGAGGAGTGAAAAATAGACTCCAGCCAACCTACAGTAACAGTACAGAACCAAGTGCACACTGAGTACAGTTCATAACATTGTTTTCTGGAGCTTTTAAACCAATCGTATATATTTTTAATAGGTGCTTTGGACTCTGAGAATAAAGTGCATGAAGGTCCATATCAGTCATTCTCAAAGCGTGATCCCTGGACCAAGCAGCAGCACCAACATGACTTGCAAACTTGTTAGAAATGCTAATTTTCAGGCTCCACCCCATCATTAATTCTGGGGGCGGGGCCCAGCCGTCAGTGTTTTACAAGGCCTTCAGGTGATTCTGACACACTCTACAGCTTGAGAACCATGATGGGACCTGAGAAATTGCACTTCTAACAAATTCTAAGAGAATGCTGGACTGGGGACCACGCTTTCAGAACTACTGCTTTATGTACTAGAACAAGAAACTAGGACGTAGGCCAAGAAAATCATTTTTTGAGTTGGTAAGATCCTATTGAGGCTCTTAAAACTCAGGTAGTTTGACTCTCAAAAGCTTAAAACGGACATTTTTGGCCAATTTTACTTTTTCCAATCTTAAACACTGTAGTATCCCCTTGTTCTGTTGGAATAGCTGCTTCTTGATCCATATACACATTCCGCATGAGCACAATTGCTAATTCTCTCCTGTCTGCAAAGTATGAGAGTCCTAGCTCTCCAAATTTTTATCAAAACTTGGGATCTGTAGACATTTGAATTTTTGCCAATTAGATGTGAAATGCCTTATAATTTTTGAATTTTATAATTCCCAGGGCTTTAGGGAGCTTGAGCAACTTTTTGTGTTTCTTAACATTCAGGTTCTTTTTCTGTGAGCCACCTGTGATAGCCTTTACCCTATTTTATGTTGGGTAATCTGTCTTGACATGTTTTTATAGATGCTCTTTTGTAATCTCTGCTAACACTTTATGAAGCATTTGTGTTTCAAGTACTTTATCTCAGGTATTACTAGCATTTTAGCTTTGTGTTTTGTTGTTTTGGGTTTTTTTCTTTGAGGTACCAAAGTTTATAATTTTAATGGTGGATTTATCAGATTGTTTCTTTATGATTTATTCTTTTTGTTCCTTATTTAAGAAAACCCCTACTCTTGGATCATGAAGATTCTCCACTTTTGTTGAAGTATAAAGCTCCGCTTTGTGCGTAGAAGTCTTTAATATAGCTCTGGAATTTATTTTTCTATATGATATTATGTGCAGATATAATTCTGTTTTCTTTTTCCATGTAATTAGTGGAAACCCTGGTGGCATAGTGGTTAAGTGCTATGGCTGCTAACCAAAGGGTTGGCTGTTCAGATCTGCCAGGTGCTCCTTGGAAACTCTGTGGGGCAGTTCTGTTCTGTCCTGTAGGGTCGCTGTGAGTCGGAATCGACTCGACGGCACTGGGTTTGGTTTTTTGGGTTTGGATGTAGTTAGCCATTTTTGCCCCAGCATCACCCTTTTTTCGTTGATTTCTAATGGCTTCTTTGTGATATTCTGAGACTTTTATGTGTACTGGTTTGTTTCTGAGTTCTCTACTTTGTTCTTTTGGTCTGTTTATCTGTCCTTTTGTCTGATCCACATTGTCTTTATTATTATTCCTTTATACAGATGCTTAATACCTGGTAAGACAAATTATCCTAGTAAGACCTTTTTAAAACTGTTCTAACTGTTCCCTTCAAGATAAAGTATACAATCACCTTGTCAAAGTCCATGAAAAATCCTGTTTTACAGTTTTGATTAGTATTATATTAAGTTTATAGGTTAATTTGGAGAGAATTGACTGTCTTTCAGTTCATAAACATGGTGTATCTATTCTTCAGTCAGGTCTTCTAGTAGGACCTTCAATAATGCTTTATAATTTTTCCCATAAAGGTCTTAGACATCTTTTGTTAGGTTTATTCCTGGGTATATTATATTGTATATAGCTAATATGTGCATTCTAATAATGTGTGTATGTGTATAAATATACAGAATACTTGTGAATAGTAACTAGTTATTTCTGGCATATAGGAATTTATTTTTTTTATGAACATGTTATTCTCTCCTTTTCCAGTAGATGGCAGTAAAATATACTAAGATTTCATTATTAAGATTCCCCCCCCCCCCGCCCCAGTGGTATCTTATTTTTTCTTCTGAAATTAAAATGATTTGCACATTTATAGATACCGGTTCTGAAATATTTCTAAGTTATCTCTCTTTGTTCCATTTAGGAGGATAAAAGGAAGCGAGATCGAGACCGTGTAGAGAATGACGCAGAAAACGACCTCCAACATCAGGACCCTGTAAGACTAGACTTGCCTCCTGAGAAGCCTCTCACAAGTTCTTTAGCCAAACAAGAAGGTTGGAATAACTTTGAATTAACTGCACTAAATGAGGAAGCTGAAAATGTTTTAACGGTCATATCCAGGAAAAGTGACTGAGTTTTAGCTTCTAAGTTAAAGAGTGTTGTTTGTTGTTCTTAGGTGCCATCAAGTCAGTTTTGACTTACAGCGAGCCTGTGTACAACAGAACGAAACACTGCCCAGTCCCGAACCATCCTAACAGTCATTGCCATTCTTAAGCCCATTGTTGCAACCACTTTGTCACTCCATCTGTTGATCTTCCTTTTCTTCACTGACCCTCTCCTTTACCAGGCATGATGTCCTCCTTCTCCAGGGACTGGTCCTTCCTGATAACATGTCCAGAGTCCGTGAGACAAAATCGTGCCATCCTTGCTTCTAAGGAACGTTCTGGCTGTACTTTTTCTAGGACAGATTTGTTTGTTCCTCTGGTGGTCCTTGGTTTAGTCATTTTTCTTCGTGAACACTATAATGTATAGCATCAGCACTCCTTTGGTCTTCCTTATTCGTTGTCTAGCTTTCACGTGCATATGAGGCAGTTGAAAATACCATGCCTTGCGTCAGGTGTACCTTAGTCCTCAAAGTGGCATCTTTGCTCTTTAACACTTTAAAGAGGTCTTTTGCAGCAGATTTGCCCAATGCGATATGTCATTTGATTTCTTGGCTGCTGCTTCCGTGAGCATTGATTGTGGATCTAAGTAAAATGAAATCCTTGACAACTTGAGTATTTTCTCCATTTATCCTGATGTTGCTTATTGGTCCAGTGAGGATTTTTGTTTTCTAAATATGTTGAGGTATAACCCATACTGAAGGCTGTGGTTTTGATCTTCATCAGTAAGTGCTTCAAGTCCTCTTCTGTTTCAGCAAGCAAGGCTGTGTCATCTGCATAACACAGGTTGTTAATGAGTCTTCTTTCCTGATGCCAAGTTCTTCCTCATATAGCCCAGCCTCAGATTATTTGCTCAGCATATAGATTGAATAAGTATAGTAAAGGTGTACCCCTTTCCTGATTTTGAACCACACAATTTCCCCCTGTTCTGTTCAAACAACTGCCTATTGGTCCATGTACAGGTTTCACGTGAGCACAATTAAATATTCTGAAATTCTCATTCTTCTCAGTGTTGTCCATAATTTGTTAGGATCCACACAGTTGAATGGCTTTGTACAGCCAGTAAAATACAGGTAAACATCTTTCTGGTATTCTCTGCTTTCAGCCAAGATCCATCTAACACCAGCAGTGATATTCCTCGTTCTGAATCCAGCTTGAATTTTGTACAGTTAGTGTTGATGTACTGCTGCAACTATTCTCGCATTATCTTCAGCAAAATTTTATTTATGATATTAATGATATTGTTTGATAATGTCCACATTCTGTTGGATCACTTTTCTTTGGAATGAGCACAAATACGGATCTCTTACAGTCGGCCAGGTAGCTGTCTTCCACATTTCTTAGCATAGACAACACCTCCAGCACCGCATCCATTTGTTGAAACATCTGTATTGGTATTCCATCAATTCCTGCAGTCTTGTTTTTCGCTGATGCCTTCAGTGTAGCTTGGACTTCTTCCTTCATTACCATTGGTTCTTGATCATGTGCTACCTCATGAAATGGTTGAACGTCGACCAGTTCTTTCTGGTATAGTGACTGTGTATTTGCTGCATCTCGTTTTGATCCTTCCTGTGTTCAGTATTTTGCCCATAGACTCCTTCAGTATTGCAGCTCAAGGCTGGAATTTTTCCTTCAGTTTTTTCAGCATATGCCGAGTGTGTTCTTCCCTTAACTCCAGGTCATTGCACTTTCCATTATAATACTTTACTTTGTGTTCTCAAGCTGCCCTTTGAAATCTTTTGTTCAGCTCTTTTACCTCATCCTTTCTTCCATTAGGTTTGGCTACACTGTGTTCGAGAATAAGCATCAGAGTCTCGTCGGACATCCATTTTGGTCTTTTCCTTCTTTCTTGTCTTTTTAATGAACCTTTGCTTCTTTCATACAGCGATATTTTTTATGTCATTTCACCACTCGTCTGGTCTTCAGTCATTAGGGTTCAGCGCATCAAATCTGTTCCTGAGATGGTCTCTAAATTCAGGTGGGATATACGGCAAGGTCACACTGGCCCTCATGGACTTGTTTTAATGTTCTCTGGCTTCAGCTTGAACTTGTGTGTGAGCAGTTGATGGTCTGTTCCGCAGTCAGCCGCTGGCCTTGTTCTGAGTGATGATATTGAGCTCCTCCGGCGTGTCTTTACGCAGATGTAGTTGATTTGATTCCTGTGTATTCCATCTGCCGAGGTCCACATATACAGTCACCATTTATGTTGTTGAAAAAGGTACTTGCAATGAATAAGTCGTTGGTCTTGCAAAATTCTATCATGTGATCTTCAGTGTCATTTCTATCACCAAGGCCTTATTTTCCAACTACTGATCCTTCGTTTCCAGCTTTTGCATTCCAATCCCCAGTAATTTATCAGTGCACCTTGATGGTGTGTTTGATTAGTTTCAGACTGCAGAAGTTGGTAAAAATCTTCTATTCCTTTATCTTTGACATTAGTGGTTGGTGCATAAATTTGAATAATAGGCAAATTAACTGGTCGTCTTTGTAGATGTA
Organism: Loxodonta africana; assembly: GCF_030014295.1. Taxonomy (NCBI): domain Eukaryota; kingdom Metazoa; phylum Chordata; class Mammalia; order Proboscidea; family Elephantidae; genus Loxodonta; species Loxodonta africana. The sequence goes on from NC_087362.1 coordinate 67,179,613, forward strand.
CGGATATTATCCTGTCACTGAGAGTACTGTACCTCAGGACGGACCTTGAAATGTTCTTTCTGATGCTGAATGTGACATATTCCTCTTCAATTTGTTATTTCTGGCATAGTAGACCATATGATTGTCAGATTCAAAATGGCCAGTACCAGTCCATCTCAGCTCACTAGGATGGAGCCCTGGTGGTGTGATGGTGGTGCGTTGTTAACCAAGAGGCCGGCAGTTCGAATCTACCAGCTGTTCCTCTGATACCATACAGGGCAGTTCTACTCTGTCCTGTATAGTCACTATGAGTCAGAATCGACTTGACAGCAGTGGGTTTAAAGCGTAGGATATTGATCTTTATGCATTTCATTTCATTTTTGACTACTTCCAGTTTTCTTAGATTTATGCTTCATTCCACGTTCTGATTTATTAATGATAGTTGCAGCTGTTTGGTCTCATTTTGAGTCGTGTCACATAAGCAAATGAAGGCCCCAGAAGCTTTACTCTATCCCTGGACTGTACTTTGAGGAGGCAGCTCTTCCCCAGTTGTATTTTATGTGCCTTCCAAACTGAGGGGCTCATCTTCCAGTACTGTATCAGACACTGTCCTGCTGCTATTCATAAGATTTTCACTGGCCAGTTTTCTTAGAAGTAGTCCACCAGGTCCTTCTTTCTAGTCTCTCTTGGTCTGAAAACGCTGCTTAAACTTGTCCATCATGGGTGACCCTGCTGCTATTTCAAATACCCCGGCATAGCTTCCATCTTCACAGCAGCACACAAGCCACAACAGTATAGCAAACTGACAGACAAGTGGTGGAAGTTACAGTGTAGAAGCTTTTAACTGGTGTTTTTTTATTTTGCTTAGTTTTTTCTTTTTTTTTTCTTATCTCACTGCGTAAGAAATGGCAATTAGCTTCAATTTTGAATTGATCTCCTCAAACTTCAGCATAGCGAAAATAAATGAAATTTCCTTTTCTACCTGTCAGGTGCTTTCGAGTCGGTTCTGAGTCATAGCAACCCTCTGTACAACAGAATGAAACACTGCCCAATCCTGTACCATCCTCAGAGTCATTGCTGTTTGAGCCCATTGTTGCAGCCACTGTGTTAATTCATCTCGTTGAGGGTCTCCCTCTTTTTCGCTGACCCTCTCCTTTACCAAGCAGGATGTCCTTCTCTGGGGACTGGTCCTTCCTGATAATGTGTCCAAAGTACGTGAGACGAAGTCTTGCTATCCTGATTTCTAAGGAGCATCCTAGCAGTACTTCTTCCAAGATAGATTTGTTTGTTCTCCTGGCAGTCCATCGTATATTCAGTATTCTTCACCAACACTATTATTCAGAGGCATCAAATCTTCTTCTGTCTTCCTTATTCATTGTCCAGCTTTTAAATGCATATGAGGCAGTTGAAAATACCATGGCTTCAGTCGGGTGCACCTTAGTCCTCAAAGTGACATCTTTGCTTTTCAATGCTTTAAAGAGGTTTTTTGCAGCAGATTTGCCCAATGCAGTATGTCATTTGATTTTTTGACTGCTGCTTCATGGGCTTGATTGTGAATCCAAGTAGAATGAAGTCCTTGACAACTTCGGTATTTTCCGTTTGTCATGAGGTTGCTTATTGGTCCACTTGTGAGGATTTTTGTTTTCTTTGTGTTGAGGTGTAATCCATACTGAAGGCTGTAGTCTTTGATCTTCATCAGTACATGCTTCAAGTCCTCTTGGCAGTTCTGTACAAGATGTTTAATAATGAATATTAGAGAAACCATATAGAAAGAAAACAAGCTAAATGTAAAACTCTCTAGAATCTTCCTTTTAAAAACACTCTTTTTGTTTCTGTTTTTCTTTAGAAGTAGAACAGACACCCCTTCAAGAAGCTTTGAATCAACTGATGAGACAATTGCAGAGGTAAATGTTTTTTCCAACTTTTTCGTAACATGGAAATTGAAATGGTAAAATGTATAGGATCCAAACCCACTTCCCCTTTTTTGACTACTTAAAGCCACATTTTGTGGCCTAGATCCAAATGTACTTCATTTTAAAATGGATGATAAATATTTTGTCTGGCAGTAGAAGTACTTCAAGAGGCTGACTTTTGGATGTTCTTATTTGCCTTGTTTTAACTGGCAACTTGAATGCTATTACGTAATACTCTTAATGGCAACTTTCTTTTTTATCTTAAGTACTTTCTGAAGTTAAAGCTTTAAACATGGAATAAACAGTACAGATATTTCCGGTTTTGCCAATAGATTGAAATATGTTCTGTGTATTTGTGCAGTGCATGTCATGCTGTGAGTGTTCAGCAATTACTGAGACTAGGAGAAGAAACATAGCACCATAAATCAGAATTGTGACCCTCTTTTAAATGTGGGAATTTATTCTGAATAATGTCCGGATTAAACAAATGTTAAGTAAACCTCTTAAAAGAGAAAAGAATAACCCAATCGTTATTGAAATGTTTATTTTGATACTCCCTTCACTCAGAATCTGAATTTCCAATTCAGAGACACTTACAGTGTATTTGCAGGGGATTGATGGTTCTAAGGCATACATTCTACTAGGGATCTTGGTTTTCACTGTGTTGTACTTACGTATCAGCTCCAGAGCACATCATAAATAAGTGTTCAAGATAAAGTCTCTAAAGCTGTCTGTATATAACATCTGTTCAGCTTTACAGTTAAGACGCTACCAGGCTCTCCTCTTTTTTGGTGTTACAGAGTAGTTGAGAACATTGAATTTCTAGTCTTTACCCTTGAATAAATTATTCATTACTTGTCTCAAAGGAGTGAATGTGTGAGTATTCAGCATTCCATCTCAATTAAAAGTTATGACTGTAAAGTGCTTTGTCTGCCTTTTAGTTTTTTTCTTGTAACATAAAATTGGAATGTAGGTTAATGATGTCACCTTAAGAAAAGCCTACTTTAAAAGGTATTTTTTAGTCCAAGAATCTTAACATTGCTGAGAACATTTTGGGAATTAGAACCTGAAATTAGATTTTAAGTAGCTTTAGTGATTGGGTGAGTTTTTATTTGTGAGGCTCAGAGAGCTAAGACTGGTAAAGAATATAATTAATCAAGTTTGCCAAAACCATTTTGGGTCAAAAAAACGAGATGGGGTTCTATAGTAAAATGACTCATTTTATGGGATATAGTTGATAATTTTCTCTGAAAGATAGTTGCAAAAGAAGACTTCGAGAGATGATTAGTGTTGTTGACCATGGTAACTACGATGAACAGAATGAATCTGGGTATGTAAGTTCCGGACTGGGTATATTTGCTCATTTTCAATATTTTTTAGTTTCACTGCTTAGGCATCCTGCTGGGAAGAATAAAGGTAGATTCAGGCACGCTGGAGTTCAGATTCTATCTCCATCCCTGATTCGCTTTATGACTGTCTTAGTCATGTAGTGCCACCATAACAGAAATAACACAAGTGGATGGCTTTAACAAAGAGAAATTTATTTATTTTCACAGCCTAGTAGGCTAGAAGTCCAAATTGAGGGCATCAGCTCCAGGGGAGGGCTTTCTCTGTTGGCTCTGGGGGAAGGTCCTTGTCTTCAATCTTCTCCACGCAGGAACCCTGCGTCCAAAGGACCTGCTTTGCTCCCAGTGCTGCTTTCTTGGTGATACCAGGTCCCCAACTCTCTACTCACCTCTCTTACCTTTTATTTTCTTATAAGATAAAAGGTGGTACAGGCCACGTCCCAGGAAAACTCCCTTTATACTGGATCAGGGAAATGGCCTTAGGAAGGATGTTACAATCCCACACTAATCTTCTTTAACATAATCTCATCTTGCTTCATTAACCACAAGCAGAGATTAGGATTTACAACACATAGAAAAATTACAATTACAAAATGGAGGACAGTCACACAATACTGGGAATCATGTTCTAATCACGTTGACATACATTTTTGGAGGACACAGTTTGATGCATAACATCCCACCCTTTGGCCCCCCAAAATTCATGTCCTTGCCACATGTAAAACATATCCATCCCATCATATCATAGCAGAAGTCTTAAATCAACTCCAGGTCCAAAATTCAGAAGTTCCTCTTAATCTGTGAAATCTAGAATACAAGCTATCTGCTTCCAGGGTACAGTGGTACAACCGGCAGGCACAAGCTAGACATTTCCATTACAAATAGGAGAGATTGGAGGGAAAGAAGGCATAACAGGCACCAAGCAAGTCAGCAGAACACATTACATTAGTCCTTAAGGCTTTGCAAATAATCCTTTGTTCTCTGAGACCATTCACACAGTAGTCCTGCCCTCCATACTCGATACTGGTCACACTTCCCAGGCCCACTGGAATGGCAGTTTTACTCTCTTGGCGTTAGGCGCATCATTCTCCTAGTCCGTCTGAGTGGCAGCTCCACCCTTAGAAACACCAGAGGCCATGACTCCACCCTTTGAGACCCCAGAAGTCGTGGCCATACCCTTAGAGACTGAGGCAGTTCTGCTTCCTGTGTTCCTTGTCTCTTCAGCTTATGCTTCCTGGTTCCTTGGCTTCTTGGCCCCTCCGGCCTCACCACACACATCTGCCCTGCTGGGGCAAGTGTTCCAAAGCTATGTAGCTCCACCAATAAGTGCCTGGAGGCACCTCACTCCGCCAGTAACCTTCGAACAGAAAGCATTCAGCTCTCTTGCCCCGTGGGTTGGCAAGTCTAGCTCCATCAGTAAGTGCCTTTGGCAATCAGCTCTTCCGCTCCATGGGTCGGTTCCAGCACTGTCTCACGCTGGACTCCGGGTTCTGCTGCTGCCGCTTCTCATCGTTTGCACTGTCTTCAGTGTTAACAGTTTTCTTCACTTCCTTCTGAGTCCTCTATCCATTCATAGTTTCAAAACCACTTCCACATTTTAGGTATCTGTTAGAGCAGCACCCCATTCCTGGTACCATAGTCTGTCTTCTAGTGCTGTTATAACAGAAATACCACAAGTGGATGGCTTTAACAAAGAGAAATTTATTCTCTCACGGTCTAGTAAGCTACAGGTCCAAAATCAGGGTGTCAGCTCCAGGGGAAGGCTTTCTCTCTCTGTCAGCGCTGGAGAACGGTCCTTGTTATCAATCGTCCCCTCGACTAGGAGCTTCTCTGTGCAGGGACCCTGGGTCCAAAGGACATGCTCTGCTTCCAGCAGTGCTTTCTTGGCGGTATGAGGTCCCCACTCTGCTTGCTTGATGTCAGGTGACCTTGGCTGAACACCAGAAGGATGTTTAGCTGTGTTTTATTGACTACATGAATGCATCTGATTGTGTGGATCATAACAAATTATGGATGTGATGAAGAACAGGAATTCCAGAGCACTTTGTTGTGCTCTTGTGGAACTTGTACATGGATCAAGAGGCAGTTGTTCAAACAGAACAGGGGATACTGCATGGTTTAAGATGGGAAAGGTGTGCAGCAGTGTTGTATCCTTTCACTCTATTCAGTGTGTATACTGAACAAGTAATCCTCAAGGCTGGACTAGATGAAAGAATGCAGCATCAGGATTAGAGGAGGACTCATTAACAACATACAGTATGCAGATGACACAGCCTTGCTTGCTGAAAATGAAGACTGCTTGAAGCACTTAACGGATGAAAGTCAAAGACTACAGCATTCAGTGTGGATTGTGCCTGAAGATGAAGAAAGCAAAAATCCTCACAACTGGACTGATAAACAACTTCACGATAAATGGAGAAAAATTTAAGTTGTCGACATTTTCATTCTACTTGGATTAGCAATCAGTGTCTGTGGAAGCAGCAGTCAAGAAAGCAAATGACATATTGCAATGGGAAGATCAGCGGCAAAAGATCTCTTTAAAATTTTAAAAAGCAAAGATGTCACTTTGATGACTAAGGTATGTCTGACCCAAGCCATGGTCTTTTCAGTCACCTCATGCATGTGTAAAAGCTGGGCAGTGAAAGAGGAAGAGAGAAGAATTGGTGCATTCGAAATGTGGTATTGGTAAAGAATATTGAATATACTGTGGACTGCCAAAAGAATGAACAAATCAGCCTTAGAAGAAATACAACCGGAATGCTCCTTAGAAGCAAGGGTGGCGACACTTCAGCTTCCTTACTTTAGACACATCAGAACAATTGCTAGAAAAGAATGTTTGGTAAATTAGAGGGTCATTGAAAATGAGGGTAACCCTGAATGAGATGGATTGACTCAGTAGTCACAACAATGAACTCAAAACATACCAATGATTACCAATGGCACAGCACTGGGCAACATTTCATTCTGTTATACATAGGGTTGCCATGAGTCAGAGCCAACTCAACAGCACTAACAGCAAATAAATGGAAAGACATCTTATGTCCATGGACTTGAAAATATGTCAGTACTTCCGTCTACAGATTTAATGCAATCCCTATCAAAATTCCAATAGCCTTTTTTGCAGAAATGGTAAAGCAAATCCTTAAATTCATAAGAAATTACAAACGACCCCAGATAGCCAAAACAGTCTTGAAAAAGAACAAAGTAGGATGACTCACACTCCCCTATTTCAAAACATACTACAAAGCTACAGTAATCAGGACAGTGTGGTACTGATACAATGATAGACATACAGACCAGTGAAGTAAAATTAACAGTCTAGAAGTATACCCATACATCTTTAGTCAGTTGATTTTCAACGTGGGTGCCAAGTCCATTCGATGAGGAAAGAATAGTCTCTAACAAATGGTGCCAGGACAACTAAATTTCCACATGCAGAAGAAAGAAGTTGGGCCCCTACCTCACACCATATATGAAAATTGACTCAAAATGGATCAATGACCTAAAGATGAAACTCTTAGGAGAAAACGAGTAAACCTTCAGGACCTTGTATTCTGACTTAATGGGTCTAGGTGAGCCTCCCCCCAGCACACACACACATTGGAGTGTTTTTAAAGCTCCCCCGATGATTCTGATGTGCAGCCAGAGTTGAGAACCTGTAATAGAAAGCGCTCTTTCTCAGATTTAGGGGTGTCATGAAGACCTTTCTTAATGTCAGTTTTTTGAGCACACACGTGTGCAGGCATGCAACAGAAGTTTTTTCTGTTGATTGAGAAAATACACATATACACATGGATGCAATAATTCTGTGGTCCACAAGGAACCCAAACCTGTTAGAAATCAATATGGAAATTGCAGGTATGCATTCATAGTTAACATTTTTGTCTTTTCTCCCACGGTTAGTAACGATAGACAGTACTAAGCTCCCAAAGGCCAAAACATTGGTTGTTAGCCTAGGTTATTTTGCTTCATTTTCCCATTTGTAGGAGGTGCTACTAATTAATTAGACTACATATTTAAAAAGAAATATTATCTGTCTTAAGAGTACAACTAGTATATAAAGCCTTGTCATTAAAATTTTTCCTTCAATTTTCAGCGAAAAACTTGGTAGCATACTACAGATTCTTGCTCCATCTAGAGTTTTTCTCTGACATCTGCTTCTAGACCAGTAGATTTGTTTGTCATAGAAATATAAGTTTTTTTTTTTTTTTTTTCATATCTTCACAGAAAAGACCCAAGTGCTTTCTTTTCATTTCCTGTGACTGATTTTATTGCTCCTGGCTACTCCATGATCATTAAACACCCAATGGATTTTAGTACCATGAAAGAAAAGATCAAGAACAATGACTACCAGTCCATAGAAGAACTAAAGGTAATTATAATTATTTATATTTTGGTTGGAGAAGTAGACTGAGCTCTTGTACAAAATAAAACTCTCAGAGGCATCTTTATTCACTTGAGGGTCAAACTCTCGGATCCACATACACAAAAACTTGGTAAAAATCTGGAGGTCTGGTGTTCAGAATATTTTGGATTGACCTTTTATTTTGCAAAGAATTAAGTTGATTTTAGTATCCAATATCTTTGTGTTTTTGTCTTAGCTTTTTTTGAGCTCAGTAATAGAAAACCAGGTGAAATAAGCCATCTGGTATATTGTTTTGTTTTTTGTTTTTAGTGAAATTTTGAGTTTCATATGTATTCCAAAGTATATTTTCACAGCCTTTAAAATAAAAAGATAGTATAAGATTCTTGTCTTTTCATCAACACAGGTAAAATTGATGCTTTAATGAAAGCATAATTTGAGTAGGATTTCTTTTTCTAGACATATAAAGTGTGTATCTTCTAAAATAGAGAAGAAATTGGCTTGTCCAAAAATACTAAGTGACAGTTTAATTACATTTTCTACTTTAAAGTATAGTTTCTGTGCCAAGAAATTTGGAAGACAGCTACCTGGCCAACTGACTGGAAAGAGGTCCATATTTTTGCCCATTCCACAGAAACGTGATCCAACAGAAATGTGGAAATTATCAAATGGTGTCATTAATATTACAGGCAAGTAAAATTTTGCTGAAGGTAATTCAAAAGTGGTTGTAGCAGTACATTGACAAGAAACTGCCAGAAATTCAAGCCAGATTCAGAAGAGGACGTGGAATGAGGAATGTCATTGCTGATCTCAGATGGATCTTGGCTGAAAGCAGAGAATACCAGAAAGATGTTTAATGTGTTTTAGTGACTATGCAAAGGCATTCCGCTGTGTGGGTTATAACAAATTATGGATAACATTGTGAAGAATGGGAATTCCAGAACACTTAATTGTGCTCGTGAGGAGCCTGTACATGGACTAAGAAGGAGCCATTCTAACAGAACAAGGGATTATTGCATGGTTTAAAATCAGAAGGGAAATGTGTCAGGTTTGGGTCTTTTCACTGTACTTGTTTAAACTGTATGCTGAGCACGTAGTCCAAGAGACTGGACTATATGAGAGAGAACACAGCATTAGCACTGGAGGAAGACTCATTAACAGCCTGCGTTACACAGATAATACACCTTACTTGCTGAAAGCGAAGAGGACTTGAAGCACTTACTGATGAAGATCAAAGACTGCAGCCTTCAGTATGGATTACATCTCAACATAAAGAAATCAAAAATCACAACAACTTAACCAATAAACAACAACATGATAAATAGAGAAAATATTGAAGTCATGATACTTTCGATTGTCTCATATGCGTGGAAAAGCTGGACGATGAATAAGGAAGACCAAAGAAGAATTGATGCCTTTGAATTATGGTGTTGGTGAAAAATATTGAATATACCATGGACTGCCAGAAGAATGATCAAATCTGTCTTAAAAGAAGTACAGCCAGAATGCTCCTTAGAAGCAAGGATGGCAATACTTTGTCTCATGTACTTTGGACATGTTATCAGGAGGAACCAGTGCCTGGAGAAGGGCATCATGCTTGCTGAAATAGATGGTCAGTGAAAAAAAGGAAGACCCTCAACAAGATGGATTTGACATGGTGGTTGCAACAGTGGGCTCAGACATGACAGTGATTGTGAGGATGGTGCAGGACTGGGCAGTATTTCATTCTGTTGTACATAGAGTTGCCATGAGTCGGAAACAATGCGACGCTGCCTACCAACAACAGTTTGTTGTAAGTCATTGCCCCTGAGTTTACTTAGGCTACATTTGTTGAGCATATTTTCTTCAGCTTTAAGAAGAAGGAGAAGAAAAGAAATTTAAAAAAAATAAAATTAATAAAACATATACAATCCGCAAGATAATGTAATGTTAAAGTTTTTTCCATCTTTGAAGAGTATTGGTATATATTGATATCACAGGTACAGTTTTCTTCTCTTTATTCTTCCAAAGAGAAGATACCATCTGTTTTTTCAGTTTGCTTCGTATCAAACCGCTACAAACTTAGCTGGTTTAGGTAGTATCTATTTTACATTTATTTTTTCCACAGGAGCATCGTAGTGTTCACTTGACCTAAAGGCTAGGCCCTAATTAATTACAAAAGGAAAATAAGACTGTAAACATTATCTTTACTTTGTCTCTTCTTTTTCATCCACATGTAGATCAGCTGAGATTTATGAAGAACCAAACCCTTTGCTATCAAGTCGATTCTGACTCATAGTGACCTTAGAGGACAGAGTAGAACTGCCCCATAGGGTTTCCAAGGAGTGGCTGGTGGATTCAAACTGCTGAACTTTTGGTTAGCAGCCAAGCTCTTAACCACTGTGCCACCAGGGCTCTTCATGAAGAACACCGGTATTTAATTCTGTCACTGTCAGTTTTAAGTGTGTAGATAATGTCCCTCTTGCCCTGAAAAACCTGAGTTTTATTCTCTTATATTCAGAGATGTGGAAACTTTTCCAAATTGTATCTCTGGTGAGAATTTGGCTAGGACTATTTTCCTTGGTTTTCCCAGCATATTTCTGACCTTATTTTTGCTTAATGGAAAATATTTCCTTTTTTCTTCTGTGAAGCGTTTCTCTACGATCTTTTTCTTATCGATGACAAGAGAGTGTGTCCCCTAAGTGTTTTTGAGGAAAATGGGTTAAGGTTTATCATAATTGAAATGAACAAGTATTCTTAACTCTTTGAAGTTGTCAGCGTTAATGTGTCTTTTGTCTGGGGAAAGTTTCACAGCCTGAAGTAATATGTATTTATTCAGCTCATTAGGTTACTAAAGCAAAAAAATTGTGTGAAATGTGTGCAGAACAGGCATTCATCTTTTTGAATGACCAAGTACCATTACCAAAGTCCAGTGACGCCTAATACATTGCAGTTAAGATTGAAGGTGTCTGTAAATGGCCTTCAAGGATCAGGTCTGTGACGATGCTCACCCAGTAGTCTTATTGCTCAGTGGTTATTTAGTCATCTGTCCAAGTCATCTGCCCCCTCTCCCCGAAGTATATATTTAATAATTCTTAATGGAATGGAAATGTTTCACAATATCTATAGCAGAAGTTCTTAACACGAGTTTCCTTGGGAAGCCACAGAAGGGCTTTTAGGGGTCCGTGAACCTGCTAAAATTGCATGAAAAATGTGTTCAACATTGTGTGTGTATGTTTGAGGAGTAGATCCAAAACTTTCTTCAGATTCTTCGAAATCCAGCACCTGAGCATAACTGATTAGAGACGGCCAGAAGCTGAGAATCCAGTACACTTCCAACCACAATAAATTTAATACCACATTCATTGTGACCTTTGAATCCATCTCTTTAGATACTTTGAAGTAGAATTCATTTTACCTCTTTCCTTCCGTTTAAGTGTTGGGAGTTGTCATCACTAATTACTAAGCAGTGGATTTTGAATGTGTCTGTTTTGGATTGTTGGGGAAGGGGGTCCTTTTTTGTTGGATTTTTATCAATTGAATTTGTGAGACTTTGGCATAATCACTCTCATATTTCTATAATGTAGAAGTGACTCAGCCATGAAAAAAATGCAGTGGAACTGAGTTCTCCAGCACGTGTGCATACTTTGAAATTTAAACCAAAAATACCGTTCTGATGATTTGGCTACTCCATTTACATGTTGTGACTCCTTGAGGTTGTTCGGCATGATTTTACAACATTCTGCCAGTTGTATTTAGCTTATGAGAGTACTCAGACACTTAAAATGACTAAATGTTTTAACATTTTTGTTCACTTAATTTGAATTTGGCAGGAAATATTGTGATAATTTAGCACTGTTTCCAGTCTTCAGTCAAGATCTGAAATATTTAATTCCAAAATGGAAATTTAAAATGTTTGGTTTAAACTAGAAATAATTTTTGAAATTACATTGGCTCTTCAGCCAGGATTATTCTAATAAATATGAAGTAGAAGGATTTTCTTCTCAGTCCTTGTGCAATAAGGTTATATTGAAGAAACTCACTAAAAAATTTCCTTGTGGGATCTAAACTTTATATACAGTTACTATGAAATGTTTTTTGGAACAGAATGTTGTAACATATTTAAATTAATTTAGCAATATTTGTTTCATTGATGAGTCCTAAATTTTTTTTATTATAAATTGCTATTAATGTTGCTTAGTGAACAGTAGAAGAAAAGGTCTTTTTAAGTTTTAGAGCATCTGTATGTTTTAAAACTTGCTGAGAGAGTTATTCTATTTTAATGCATTTTTATTCTTAATATTCTCTCTACAGGATAATTTCAAACTAATGTGTACTAATGCCATGATTTACAACAAGCCAGAGACCATTTATTATAAAGCTGCAAAGAAGCTATTACACTCAGGGATGAAAATTCTTAGCCAGGTAAAGAAAACTCTTTGTTCTAAACAATAATTATTTGATCATAGGGTACAGATCCAATACAATACTGATTTTATGTTATTAATAGATCATATTATAGTAGGAAATACTAAGGAAAAATTTTAGTAAACAGAAGATTAAGGCAGGAAGAGTCTCACTTGGCATTGATACAATTAAATATTCACTTGTAATTAGTTCTTTAGAGGCTCTTGAATTGATGTTCGTGAGATAGACTTATTTCTGCTGTGGGCAGCAAAATTTGACTGTGGAAGAAACAGCAGCCTGAATTCCATGAAGGTTGGATGAATTACGAGCCCTTTGAGGATGAAAGCACTCGGTTTCCCCTTGTGGTGGTAGAATCCAGTGTTCTGGGCAATCCTGTGCTTCTTGGTGAATGAAGCAAAAAGACAAAATACACAAATGAGAAATCGCATGGGACTATCTCCAGGCCCCCTCTTCACGACAGCAGAATCTTCCTTAAAGGTCAAGAATTGGTGCATGGCATTGTAAGGGGAGAAATGCATACAGAGCCCCAGACACAACGTCATCAAGTGGGGTGAGAGAGTTTAAACATGATGACTTATCCAAAACTGGACTGTAGACAGTGTCGCTCAAAATTACGAGTGTCATATCAGAGTGACAGTTGATGAGAGACCTTGAAGGATAAACTGAGGTAATCACTGAATCTGCTGGAAAAAGAAAAAAAAAAACTAAGAAGATAAGTAGCTTTTTTTGAGGTGTTTGTCACAGCTCTGAGTAGGATGAACCACATTAATGGGGGGCTACATGTAGGAAAACATTGAGGGTAGTCCTGGTGCCGTGGCAGAAAGTCAGAAGACTGGGTGCTAGTTTTAACTCCCTGCCACTAATCTGTGGGCCGTGGGCAAGACCTTGGCTACCCTAGGCCTCAGGGTTCTCATCTGTAAAGAAGCGTTTAACCTGTGATCTCCAAGAGAATTTCTAGCAGCAGTGTTGTGATTCCAAATAAGAGCTAGACTAGGGAGGAGACTTTTAAAAAAGACAGGAAGATAGAAGGACTTGCAAAGGCAAATAAATGAGTGGGTGTCAGACACGGGAGAAGCAGAAAGGAATGAAAATTCAGGGCTTGAGCTCAGACCCAGAAGAGCTAAAGGATAGTAAAAATGAGTCATGTTTTTGGTTTTCCAATTTAGTGTTTTTTGTTTTCTGTTTTTCTTTTTTTTTTTTTTGGTGATTGTATTACAGCTCTATGTTTAAAGAAATGCCTTGGCGTGCGGATGTCTCAGTATCTGTGCTTGGCTCTGCAAGATTCTTGGATCTACTTAACTGGGGAAAAATATTTGGATTGATGATTTTTCTTACACTCTTAATATTTAAACAACATCATTTCCCACCCTTTCCTCAAGACTTGGGAAACTATAATGTAATCCAGTCACCCATCTTTTGGCAAAATTTGCAGAGGGAAAGGGAGTGTAAAATGTTTATCCCACTTTGCAGGAAGTCTCAGAATCCAGAACCAAGCCACATTCCAGGTTTAAAAACCTGCAGGTGTTTGTTGTGATTGTACGTGAAGGAAAAGCGCATCCAGTAAGTGCAGCCTGTTGTCACTCCAGAAGACACACATTGTATTTTGGGGAAAGAGGTCAATTTACATAGATCTAACATATCCAAAGTCAGCTTACCAACTTTGATTCACCAGTATGTTCTCTTCTTTAGCTAATGTGCAGAAGACTCCAGTGTCTTGATTTTTACTGGGGGTGACCCAGAAAATAAACTCCCTTCTCCACTTTCCCTTTTCTCTCTCTCTCTCTGTTGTTTTCCTTTTTTTCAGAGGTCTTCCTGTTGAGGAGCCCTACCCATCCTGTGTTAACAGCTTCCTGTTGACTGTTCTCTCCACCCTAGATGGGAGGTCACAACAGTGATTCTAAAATGTTTAAATGTAGATGTTAACTCTTCTAATAGCAAAGCTCCCAAGAGAGCCCAGCACACCCTTCCATGAATGGCATCTTTTAAGTGATAACTGGTTTTGAATGTTCAATGTAAAGTGTTTTTTTTAGAGTAGTCATTCATCATTTTCTTAGTTACACCCAAATAGTGACTATCGGAAGTAGTATCTTTAAAACAGTGGACGTGTGCGTGAGTAGAATGCTGCATTTAACAAACTGCAGTGCATAGCCTAGTAGCTTCAGGATCAGACTAATCCTGGTGACCTCAGGCAGGCCAGGCAACTGCACAGCCTCTTTCCTGGCCCATAAGATGGGGATGATAATACTGTTTACCTCATAAAGTCTGCCTGGTGCGAGAGTAATCACTCATTAAGCGTTAGCTATTAATGGCAACAAACCAAGCACTTTTAGCCATTTAATACTGTAAAATTAACCCTCAATGAACAGTACGCTGATGCGGAGAAGTTTTAATTACCAAAAAAGAAAAAAACATTGAGAGTAAAAATTAATTAAACTCAGTTTTTTCCCTTGTTTCTAAATTTAGAACGTTTCTTTAATTGAATTATTTAAATTTTGTGCATGTTATGTTAAAAAAAATCCCAAAATGCTCTTAATGTAGATTTTGCTTTATAAATTCTAGAGTGGGAATAAAAAGGTTACTGAGACCCTTGTGATCTAAGCCCATTCGTTTCGCCAGCATTTATTGAGCACCTACAATGTGCCAAGGAACCCTGGTGGTACAGTGGTTAAGCACTCGACTACAAACCGAAAGGTCAGTGATTTGAACCCACCAGCAGCTCCATGGAGAAAAGACCTGGTGATCTGCTTCTAGAAAGATTACAGTCTAGGAAGCCCTGTGGGGCAGTTCAGCTCTGTCCTGTAGGGGCGCTATGAGTTGGAATCGACTTGACGGCACACAACGATGTGCCAGCCTAGTTCCAGGGCTACAGAGATGAGTAAGACGCAGCTCAGATGACATGGGAGGGGGGGGAGGGCACAGATGGCCAATAGATAGTCACAGAAATCTCTAACTCATTAATATTTTTTAAGTATGTATTAAAATAAGATGTTTTTAAAAATCAAATTGGCATTGTTTTTAGTGATACTATTCAGTTTGGCCAGCATTTAGAGAAATTTTCAAACACTGATGAAACTTTCAGATACTGATACAAATTGATATAACGCTTTCTGGAAGGCAGTTTGGGAATAAGTTTCAAAAGCCTTTAAATACTCATTCCCTTTAACCTAGTGTATCCCCTTCTAGAACTTCATCCTAAAAAGATAATAGGAGATTCCTAGAGTGGTTTATTTACAGTAATGGTCATGAGGCTTTTATTTGTAATAGCAGAAACTAGGAAATAATCTAAATGTCCAACAAACTCAAAACGTTGTTGAGTCACTTCCAACTCATAGTGACACTATAGGACAGAATAGACTGGCCCATAGGACTTGCAGAGAGCATCTGTCTAGTGGATTTGTACTGCAGACCTTTTGGTTAGCAGGCATAGCTCTTAGAGTGTGAATTAAATCATGGCACATACATAGAATGGAGTACTATACAGTTATTCAAAGGGCTTTAAAGAGTATTGAACAGTATGGAAGGAAAATGCTTATAATTTGTTAACTGAAAAATATGCTTGTTACCAAATATTAGTATCATTCCAGTTTGCTAACATGTTTACTGTTTAGAAAAATACTAAAATGTTAAACGTCTTAACTCCATTTCTGTCTAGATAAATTAACAATGTTTTTATTTTCTTTGCTGCCCATATCTTTGTCTAAATAAAATGTATTACTTGAACAGTTTTAACATGACTTCACAGCCAGGTAGCAGGCCCAGCCTCTCTGGAGGCTCCCACAGGCTAAGGGTGTGCTGTTGATGCAGCTTAGTGTGGTGAGGAGAGGCCTAGTCTTGGCCAGCAATTCTGTGGCCTCAGGTGAGTGAGCTAGCATTTCTGGGCGATATTGTTCTTATTTGAATGACCTCTGGCCCTTTCCAGTTCTTAGCTTCTATACAGCAAAAGTCTTTGTTCCCTGCTGTTGCTATGCAGCCTAAGGAGAAGAGGTGGATTACCCAGTAAGCAAGGTAAGCATGGGCTTACTTGTGCTTACTTACTAATCTGTAGTGGCAAATTTCACATGGTTTCATTGGGTTTCTACGAGCCACTCCTTGGAAACCGTATGGGGCAGCTCTACTGTGTCCTATAGGGTCGCTATGAGTTGGAGTCGACTCGTCAGCAACGAGTTTTTTATTTGGGTTTCACATTAGTAAGCCAGCCCGTGCTTACCTTGCTTACCACGTAATCAGTCCGTCAGGGATTGTAAATTTGAAAAGAGGCTTTGATTCTGTAGCAGGGTGCTGTGGGGTTGGGGGAAAGACAGGTGCCAGCCATACCTAGAAGCAGAATCTTTGATGTGGTGAAAAAATATGAATTTGTTCACTACCGATGATCTGGTAAGCAAGGTAAGCACAGTGTTTACCTTGCCTACTGGATAATCCACCCTTGCTGAGGAGGCTGCACTGCACTCCAAATTTTACCCAGTGACAACTCTCAGAGGTAAAAGGCAGAGTAGTCAGTAGGAACAAATCTGCCTCTTTAAAATTGGTCCAGAAACCTCAAGCCCTTAACCAGGATGGAAATCTCACAGGTTATCACCGCAGTGGAAAATTGAGCACGTGTTTCACAAAATAGAAACAAGAGTTCTTTGGTTACTAGAGCATTATGCAGGGCAAGGAGGGAACTATGCTGGCAACTTAGTATTCTCATCAAGGCATATTTTCACATGGAAGAGAAAAATGGCAAAGTCTTCAGTGATTACCCTAGGGTACCAGAATATAAGGACACGTCATCGGTTCACAGGCTCTAGGTTTTAATATACCCGGTGATTGTTAACTTTCAAAAGAGCCATTCTGTTATATATAAAATTTTTAACATATATTAAGCGAAATTTTATTTTTTTAATTCAGAACTTCAAAGAATACATCTTAATTCATACATTCTCTTCTGTAAACTTTCTGATGATGTGATCAAGTTTTTAGACATTCTCTGAAATTGGAAATTATCTGAATTGAAGTAGTAAATTTTATTGTTCTGTTTCTAAATGTCATACCCTCTTGATATGATTATATTTGTTCCCTAGTTAATGACAATAAGTACAAACTCCCGGGAAAAAAAATGCATTACTTTAAAAGTTGACAACAAACATACAATGTGAATATTCTTGAATATTCTTAGGAAAGAATTCAGAGCCTGAAGCAGAGCATAGAATTCATGACAGACTTGCAGAAAACTCAAAAGCAGAAAGATCAGACAGATACCTCGCAGAGTGGAGAGGACAGCAGCTGCTGGCCACGGGAGAAGGAAGACTCCGGGGAGGCTGAAGCCCAGGCCTTCAAAAGCCCCAACAAGGAAAACAGAAAGTAAAAATCTTCTGACTACTTGGTTAAGCTATCTTTTTCAAGCTAGTAAGGGGGAAAAAGTATTGACTCCACTGATTCAGGCCTGAGTGGGGAAGCCCACGTCCTAGTCTGTCAGTGCTGGGTTTTTGGCACAATGATAGCTATCATGAAAGTCCACATTGGTGTGTGGTACTCCTCGCGTCAGACAAGCACTTTATGAAGTTGTCCAACTCAGTTCAGGAAATGGTTCTGGATACATATTCTTACTGGTTTTAAGACCAATAACCTAACTTTAAGGACTCACTGTCAGTGAGTTAATTAAATAGACGTAATTGTTTTAAAATGTGTGGTTGTTCTTTACCTCATCCCATAAACGGAGTTGAGATAGTAGATAACATAAGTGCAGATAAAGCTCTTCCTGAATAGATGGGCTGCCCCTGCCATGTGAGCTTGTTTTCCACTAACGCCCACTGGTAGGGACAGCGATGAACCAGGCAGCAGCCAGTGTGAGTGGACGGCAGTAGAGGGCCTCCTGCTGCACACCGCTGGCCACCAGCCCTTACTGCTGAGCACCGCACTGTCAATTCTGGAGAAGGGGATTAGTTAGCAGTTTGAGATTTCTGCTGCCATAATTTACTTTTGCAAAGTAACAAAACCCCCATAAATCTTTTTTTGTGATAGCAAGTTTCTTCTGTTTCTAAACCAGAAAAACAAACCCATTGATGTCAATTTGTTTCCGACTCATAGCGACCCTATAGGACAGAATAGAACTGCCCCATAGGGTTTCCAAGTAGTGGCTGGTGGATTCTAGCTGCCAACCTTTTGGTTAGCAGCTGTAAAAAAAAAAAAAGTGTGTGTGCCCCCTCCTCCTTCAAAATATGTTAGGAGTAGAATTCATTTTTATGAATGTACCCAGAAAACATACTAAGGCAAATAAAACTGCAGATAAGAGGGGAGAGACTAAGTAAATGTATTGGGTTTGTCTTTCTGTTCGTACATTGTCACATGTCCCTTGCCAGACCATTAGGAAACAGTTTTGGTTGGTGATGGTAGTACAGGCGTCTCCACTTTAGCTGTATACATATTTGGAATTCATTTGAACATTTTGATCTTATTTTTCTTTCTCTACTTGATACTCTTGTATGTTTCCAGGAAAGACAAAGATACGAGTGAAGATAAATTCAAAAGCAATAATTTAGAAAGAGAGCAGGAGCAGATTGACCGCATCGTTAAGGAATCTGGAGGAAAGCTGACCAGGCGGCTTGTTAATAGTCAGGTGATTCAACTTTTCCTTTTCTTCTACTACCTACTGACCTTCACTGCTGTCAGCTCTTATTAGGTGATGTGGAACTCTTAGTTTTTAATTCGCTTGTGCACATTCATCCATTTGTTTTTTTAATCCTCCTCTGCCATGGCACTTTTCATCAGTATAATAAACTCACAAAGAAAGATTAGTAATACATTTATTTGTAAAATACATGATTAATCTTATCTCTATTATTGATTTTTTTTTTTTTTTTTTAGTGACGTTAATATGTTCTGACTTAGAAAATGAACCATATACTTTAAACTTATAACATTTATACCCTGGTTTTCGAAATCACATTGTTTAGGTCATTGGTTTTAAAGCCAAGTGGATTAGTATTAAGGAGCCCTTGTTGCCCAGTGGTTAAAGCTGTCGACTGGTAACCAAGAGGTTGGCAGTTCAAACCACCAGCGGCTCTGTGGAAGGAAGATGTGGCAGTCTGCTTCCGTAGAGATTTATGGCCTCAGAAACCCTACGGGGTCGCTATGAGTCAGAATCAACTCAGCGGCAGTGGGTTTGGTTTTGGTTGGATTGGTATTTGACTTTGGGCAAGTCACTCCTCTTTCTGGGTCTGCAGTGTCCTCCTTTATTGATAGAGTGGGCAGAACTAGATCTCTTAAGGACCCATGTAGCTCTTTTAAAGTTCTGAGATTTTCTTAACCTTCATTTCTTTTGCCTGTTGTCAGCACCTGTATACATGGAGACAGGTGTGAAAGTTAATGTTTGAGTTTAATGATGATGGTGATATAATATTAGCTTAATTAAACTAAGACGTTCTAGTGTGCTACAGATATATATGGTATTTATAAAACAGTTTAGTCCATTTGAATACTTTGGGTCATTGCAGTGTGAATTTGAAAGAAGAAAGTCAGATGGGACAACAACATTGGGGCTTCTCCATCCTGTGGATCCTGTTATAGGAGGTAGGTTCACGGAGCAAGACTGTACACGAATCTGATGCTGTTAGACAAAGAGCTGTAACCTGGACTAGCATTTTAAAGCAGCAGCCTGAATATTGGTAAATCCAGCTGTCATCCATAAAGAACTTGACCAGACAGCGTGTATCTCATACTAACAGCTAGCCTTTCCCTTCAGCCCAAAGTAGGTACTATAGATGTAGTTTCCCTTAAAATGCAAGGCCCTTGAAATATTTCATACCCATGATTAACGAAGCTAGAAAATTTAAGCAGTAATTTACAGCCACGGTTTTCAGAGACTGATGTTCTTAGATATTTCTAGAGGTTTCTCAAAACCCTCAGATTATGACACAATAATTTAACCAACTTTAAATTTCAGTGAATAAAATTGATGCATATGTCACATAGTACTTTACTGTAACGAAGTTATGTGCACTCGGGCATTAAATCTTGCACCATGGTTAGTAGAAAGTTTATGAATGTTCAGAATCAATGTTTTAGAGCCTTTGTCATACTTAGATAATGTTTTAATGGAGACAACATAGGCAGTGTTTGAAATTTGATGTAAAACTGCAAACTTTTTATCAAGCAGATCCATTTGAGAAAAAAATCATGCTTTCTGATATGCAAAAGTGAGAATGTTAATTTACTTTATAAATACTGATTTTAATACTACCATCATGAGAGAGGTAATTGGGAACACAAAAGTGAGTTACGACAAAATTTACACTCAGAAAGTTTCCAATATTTCTTGTATGCCATGGTCGAGGCACTGCTTTGGGAGCAGGAAGTGGAGTCGGGTATGTTGTGGGGAACAAAACTGGGAGAGACGGGTCCCTTGCCTTTACATTCTGTGGGGGAATGAGCACAAACAGAAGATGATCACGGAAAGAAATATGAACTTACCTATCGTGGTAAGTGCTACAAAGGAAGAGAACAGCTGTGATGGTGAATAACAATTTGGGAGTCAGGGAAGACTTCCTTGAGAAGATGTTTGGTTGATCCCAGAAAGGTGAATTGGGGGTGGGTGAGTGGGGAGCAGTGAGTGAAAAACCTTGAAGCAGAAAAGAGCTTGTTGGATTTGAGAGACTTGAAAAGGGACCCTAAGCAGGAACTTAAGTCACCTGGAGGAGACTGGAGAAGAGGGAGGTCAGATCACTTTAA
The DNA here is from genome assembly GCF_030014295.1 of Loxodonta africana. NCBI lineage: Eukaryota > Metazoa > Chordata > Mammalia > Proboscidea > Elephantidae > Loxodonta > Loxodonta africana. The sequence continues at coordinate 67,200,327 of NC_087362.1, forward strand.
GGATGTTAGACTTTATTCTGAGTAATACGGGGTGCTGGTGGCAAAGTGGTTAAGAGTTTGGCTGCTAACTGGAAAGTCAGTATTTTGAATCCACCAGCTGCTCCTTGGAAACCCTATGGGACACTTCTACCCTGTGCTATAGGGTCACTATGAGTCTGAATTGACTCAACAGCAATGGATTACGGAGAGAAAAAAAGGAGGTAATTTAACTACCATTTATTGGACACTGAAAAACTTCTAGGCACTATAATTTTTATACATTATCTTGTTTAATCATTTCAGTAGCCCTGTAATATTGCCTTTATTTTGTTTTACTGCTAAAGTTCAGAGAGGTTAACTGACTTGCCCAAAGGTTATAGCTAATCAGTGATAAAACCAGGGTTTGAATGCAGTTCTACCTGACTTAAAAGCCTCCAGGTATAATGCCTCCAAAAGTAGGGTGGGGGAATAAGACAGATGTTCAAATAAATCTTAATACCAAAGTATGGGTATTACTGGCCCCCTATGCAAGTTTTTTTTTTTTTTTTTATGCAAGCGTCAGAGTCAACTTGACAACAGTGGGTTTTGTTTTGATTTTCTCCAAGATCCAAAACCAAACCCAGTGTGTCGAGTCGATTCCGACTCATAGCGACCCTGTAGGACAGAGTAGAACTGCCCCCATAGAGTTTCCAAGGAGCGCCTGGTGGATTCAAACTGCCAACCCTTTGGTTAGCAGCCGTAGCATTTAACCACTACACCACCAGGGTTTCCTTTCTCCAAGATAGGCTTACAGAATAGTGTCTGGGGCTGCTTAAAGGAGCACAAGTCTTGAAATCTGTGGACCCTGGCCATCTCGGGGTTAAATAAGCAGCTGTGAAGGAAGCCCTGCAAGGCTGTCCACTAAAATGGGGCTGGGACCTAAATAGACCTTTTTCATTCCACTCTTGGAATGCTAAAGGAGGAAAATATTAGAAGCCAAATGAACTTAGAATAAAAGAAACCAGTGATATGTTTTCAAAATAAAACACATTTTTTATTTTTATGTGAACTTTTTATAGTAGATTATTTTATAGTCTTGTTCTTAGGTGCTATGACTCATTTGACCCTATGTTCAGCAGAACAAGATGCACCCTGATCCTGAGCCACCCTCACGCAGTCATTGCTGTATTCGAGCCCATTGTGGTAGCCACTGTGTCAGTGTCTCATTGAGGATGCTCCTTTTTTTTCACTGACCCTCTAGTCTACAAAGCATGATGTCCTTCTCCAGGCACTGGTTCCTCCAAAGTACATAAGATAAAGTCTTGCCATCGTCACTTCTGAGGAGCATTCTGATTGTACTTTGTCCAAGACAGATTTGTTCATTGTTTCGGCAGTCCATGGTATATTCAGTATTCTTCACCAACACCGTAATTCAAAGGCATCAATTGTTCTTCAGTCTTCCTTATTCATTGTCCAGCTTTCACATACATATGAGGCGATTGAAAATACCATGGCTTGGGCCAGGTTCACCTTAGTCCTCAAAGTGACATCTTTGCTTTTTAATACTTTAAGGAGGTCTTTTGCAGCAGATTTGCCCAATTCAGTGCATCATTTGATTTCTTGACTGCTGCTTCCATGTGCATTGATTGTGGATCCAAGTAAAATAAAGTCTTTGACAACTTCAGTATTTTTCCCATTTATCATGATATTGCTTATTGTTCAGTTGTAAAGATTTTTGTTTCCTTTATGTTGAGGTATAATCTTTGATCTTCACTAAGTACAGTAGTCTTTGATCTTCATCAGTAAGTGCTCCCTGTCCTCTTAAATTTCAGCAAGCAAGGTTGTGTCATCTGCATAACACAGGTTGTTAATGAGTCTTTCTCCAATCCTGATGGAGCATTCTTCACATATTCTAGCTTCTCGGATTATTTGCTCGGCATACAGATTGAATAAGTGTGGTGAAAGGATACAGCCCTGACACACACTTTTCCTGACTTTAAACCAAGCAGTATCTCCAGTTCTATTCAAATGATTGCCTCTTGGTCTATGTACAGGTTTCTCATGAGGACAGTTAAGTGTTCTGAAGTTCCCACCCTTCCTAGCTGCCTGGTGCTGCTGTAACAGAAACACCACAAGTGGATGGCTTCAACCAACAAATTTATTCTCTCACAGGCTAGTAGGCTAGATGTCCAAATTCAGGGCATCAGCTCTAGGGGGAGTCTTTCTCTCTGTGTCGCCTGCAGAGGAAGGTCCTTCTCATCAATCTTCCGCTGGACTAGGAGCTTCTCTGCACAGGAACCCTGGGTCCAAAGGAAGTGTCTGCTCCTGGCGCAGTTTTCTTGGTGGTATATGGTCCCCCGTCGCTCTGCTTGCTTCTGGCTTACATCTCAGAAGAGATTGGCTTAAGACACGACCTAATCTTGTAGATTGAGTCTTACCTCATTAACATAACTGCCTCTAATTCTGCCTCATTAACATCGTAGAGATAGGATTTACAACATATAGGATAATCACATCAGATGACAAAATGGTAGACGATAACAGTGCTGGGAATCGCGGCCTAGCCAAGTTGACAGATATTTTGGGGGGGACATAGTTCAATCCATGACAGCAGTGTTATCCATGATTTGTTACAATCCACATAGCCGAATGCCTTTGCATAGTCGGTAAAACACAGGTACACATCTTTCTGGTATTCTCTGCTTTCAGCCGAGATCCATCTGACATCAGCAATGATATCCCTTGTTCCACGTCCTTTTCTGAATCTGGCTTGAACTTCAGGCAATTCCCTATTGATACACTGCTATAGCCGCTTTGGAATGATCTTTAGCAAAATTTTACTTGCTTTTGACATCAATATTATCTGATAATTTCCACATTCTTTTGGATCACCTTTCTTTGGAATGGGTACAAATATGGATCTCTTCTACTTGGTTAGCCAGGAAGCTGTCCTCCAAATTTCTTGATATAGATGAGTGAGCACCTCTAGCGCTACATCCATTTGTTCAAACATCTCGGTTGGTATTCTGTCAATTTCTGGAGCCTTGTTTTTCATCATTTCCTTCAGCGCACCTTGGACTGATTCCTTCAGTACCATCAGTTCTTGGTCATATGCTACCTCCTGAAATGGTTGAACATGGATCAATTCTTTTGATACAGTGACCCTGTGTATTCCTTCCATTTTCTTTTAATGCTTCCTGTGTCGTTCAGTATTTTCCCTGTAGGATCCTTCAGTATTGCAACTCAGGCTTGAATTTTTCTTCAGTTCTTTCAGCTTGAGAAATGCTGAGCATGTTCTTCCCTTTTGATTTTCTGTCTCCAGATCTTTGCACACGTCATTATAATACTTAGTTTTCTCGAGCCACCCTTCAAAATCTTCCGTTCAGCTCTTTTACTTCATCACTTCTTCCATTTGCTTTAGCTATGCTATGTTCAAGAGCAAGTTTCAGAGTCTGTTCTGACACCCATTTTGGTCTTTCCTTTCTTTCCTTTTTAATGAACTTTTCCTTTCTTCATTCTTGATATCCTTGATGTCATTCCACAGCTTGTCTTCAGGCTTCAGTCTTTAACATGTCAAATCTATTCTTGAGATGGTCTCTCAATTCAGGTGTGATATACTCAAGGTTGTACTTTGGGTGTCGTGGACTTGTTACTAATTTCCTTCAGCTTCATCTTGAACTTGCATATGAGCAATTGATGGTCTACTCCACAGTCTGCCCCTGGTCTTGTTCTAGCTGATGATATTGAGCTTCTCCATCAACTTTTTCCACAGATCTAGTCAATTTGATAACTTTGTGTTCCATCCAGCAGGGTCCACATATATAGTCGCTGTTTATGTTGTTGAAAAAAGGTATTTGCAATAAAAAAGTCGTTAATCTTACAAAATTCTATCATGTGGTATCCGACGTCATTTCTATCACCAAAGCCATATTTTCCAACTACTGATCCTACTTTGTTTCCAGCTTTCACATTCCAGTGACCAGTTATTATAATTGCGTCTTGATTGCATGTTTGATCAATTTCAGACTGCAAAAGTTGGTAAAAATCTTCAGTTTCTTCATCTTTGGCCTTAGTGGTTGGTGCATAAATTTGAATACTAGCTGTATTAACTGGTCTTCCTTGTAAGGGTGTGGATATTATCCTTTCACTGACAGTGCACTTCAGGATAGACCTTGAAATGTTCTTTTTGACGATGAATGTGACACCATTCCTTTTCAACTTGTCGTTGCCAGCGTAGTAGACCACATGATTATCTAATTCAGAACAGTCAATACCAGTACATTTCAGCTCACTAATGCCTAGGATATCAATTTTTATGCAGTCTATCTCATTTTTGACAACTTCTGATTTTTCTTGATTCAGGCTTCGTTCATTCCACGTCCCAATTACTAGTGGATGTTTGCAGCTATTTTTTTCTCATTTTGAGTCATGCCACATCCTCAGATGAAGGTCCCGAGAGCTTGACTCCATCCGCATCATTAAGGTTGACTCTACTTTAAGGAGACAGCTCTTCCCCAGTAGTATTTTGAGTGCCTTCCAGCCTGAGGGGCTCATCTTCTGGCACTGTACCAAACAAATATTCCACTGCTATTCATAAGGTTTTCATTGGTCAGTTTTTTCAGAATTAGACTGCCAAGTCCTTCTTCCTTATCTTAGTCTGGAAGCTCCGCTGAAACCTGTCCACCATGGGTAACCCTACTGGTATTTGAAATGCCGGTGGCCCAGCTCCAGCATCACAGCAACATACAAGCCACCATAGTGTGACAGACTGACAGACACATTGGGACGTGTGCCTCCTAGTGGATATTAATTTATCCTTAACATATTTTGAATTCTTGTTACTTTTAATCCAGGTGTTTTCTCTTTTTCAGGCTTTTACTAACCTTTTGTACTGATTTACTTCCATCATCTTAACATTTGAAAGCCTGGCTTTTAAATCCTTTTTTCTGGAAAACTTTTTTTTTTTAAGTGAAGTCTCTTTTTGCAACCAATTCTTGATGAAGGAAAAGTATCATGAATGTGTATTTTAATAATTTTAGAGACTGTCCTCAATCGAGTTTAATTTTTAAATCAAGGTTAATTGTTGCCAAAGGTAAGAGAAAATCTATTTTTGGAAATTCATCTTCATTCCACTAAAGCCTTAAGTGCCACATGGTTTTTAGGGATTCCAGGAACTGGTAGAGTATAATGACAAGATCCAGATTTTGATCTTGGCTACATTCTTGCTTTTCTGAGCTCAGATTTTCTTATCTTAAAAATGGATATAGTAATGGCTGCCAGCCGCTTTCCTGGGTCACGTGGGTGACAGGCAGCAATGTAGGTGAGAGCACTCTGCACAGTACCTCGTGGGCACTCTGCTCATGCCTCCTCACTGTGCCTGGTGTTATGCTTCAGATCCAGGCTACAGCCCTGTGAAACTGGGAATGACCACTGGACGACTTCAGTCTGGAGTGAATACTTTGCAGGGGTTCAAAGAGGATAAAAGGAACAGAGTGACTCCAGGTAAGGCTCTGGCCTAGTAGGTCACAGTGTGTCTCTTTTCACTCTTTCAGGGAGATGGGGAAAGGAAGCATGGTTAACCATTCATTGTATTATTCACTAACTCCCTGGGTGGTGTTTTCACAACATCAATTAGCATTTTCTTTTTTTTTTTTTTTTAAGAAACTGAAAATCGGGTATGAGTTTTCAAAATGAGTCAACATTGGTCTTTTTTCTTTCCCCCTTTCCCCTTTGTGGGGAAAAAGTCACTTGAGTTGTGACTTCGTAAGTATCCGGGGAAATGTCTTAGTTGTGTGTACCAGTCATTGAAGTAGTGAAGCTGGAAGACAGTAATCTTTTAAATTATTAAAACAAAAAAAAAAAACATTGATATGTAAGTTGACGAATAGTGTTGTAGCGTTTCATTTTTTACCAACAGTGTTATACTTGAATTATGGACCCTACAGTTCATACGCCCCACATTATGATTCCACATTTGCAAATATCAGCAAGGATGACTCTGATTTAATCTACTCAGCCTATGGGGAAGACCCTGATCTTCCAAGCGATTTCAGGTGAGCCCCGGTTCATCAGTATTCTGAGTACCACGTTCTTCTAAAGTAACAGTGTGCGCATGGGATCTGTGTATAGACTTAGCTATCCAAGTGGTGGAAGATGTGTTCAGTTGTTTACCCCTGAAATTGGCAGGCATTAAATAGATCCTTAGTTATCATTATCCTTTAGTGGAAATTGAATATTTTAAAGACAGAACATATCTTCCCAGTATTTTCTGATGTTGGCACCTGTAGTGTTTTAATTCTTCAAACAGTACTTTTTTAAAGATGCTGCATACTATAACTGATACGAATGTTCAGGAGCTTGTTATTACAAAATGTCCCTGCGTCATCTGGTCATCTGCTGTAACGTCTCTGTCACCGAGCTGTGTTCCCAAACTTGGCCAGTTTTTGGAACTCACGGAGCTTTCTGCCCAGGGTTTGAGATAGGACATATTGACTCGGTTCCTAAGGCAACCCAGGTATGAGCCCATTTGGCCCATCACATACCAGGTAGACCATTGCAGTCACACCCTCACTTATTACACGTTTCTGGGGGAGATTCTGTGTTCCAGCTTAGAACGCTGGATGACACTTTGCATCTCATCAACAAAACGAGATGTCGGCCTGGTTTGCTTCGGCTCCTGGCTCAGAGTGGGACACTGAGCTTGGGTTGTTCCTTCTTGGCGCTCACTGGTAGCTTGTCAGCTTTCATTATGTGCAAGAGAGGATTTTACCCTATAGATTAATTATTCCCTGGTTTTCTGATAAAGGAGGAATTTGGTTACTTTTATGTATGTGTAGTGTTTTGATTAGTTTAAAACTAAGCATGGGTCCCTAAGTCAGAGACTGAGTGAGTGTGGTTGAACGTCAAGCGGTTTATAAGCCTTTAGACCTCTTCTCAGCAGTGTGAACAAATTCTTTCCAGACTTTGATCCATGAGTTCCACAAATAGGCGTTGCATGCTCACATCACTAGGCATTCTAGATGCTGAGGCTCCACAAGGGAGCAGCGCTGACAAGGACCCCATGTCCTCCTGTCAGATGGTAGTAAGTGCTTTGGAGAAAGGTAAGCAGCAGAGGAAGGCAGGGAGCGCCATGATTGGGAGTGGGGTGCGATGTTAAATAGGGCAGTCATGGTTAAGCAGAGTAGTCGGGGAAGGCTTGGCCAAGAAAACGAAATTGAGCAAAACTGAAGCTGAGGAAACAGTGCAAAAGCCCTGAGGTGGGAGCCTGCCTGACACTTTCCAGGAACAGCAAAGAGTTGCATCTGTGAGGAACACAGCAAGTGAAGGTGAAAATCACAGAGAAGTAATAGGTGAGGTAGATGGTTGTGAGGACTTGGCATTTTATTCTGAGACGGGAAGCTACTGGTAGATTTTGAACAGAGTAGTACGCCAATCTGGCTTATAATTTTACAAGAATCATTTTGACTGCTATGTGGAGAAGAGACTGTAGGGGGATGAGGACTGAAGCAAGGAGACTGCTGTCATCATGTAGATGAGAGATGATGGTGGCAGGGACCACAGGAGTACTCCTCGAGGTGCTGAGAAGTCAATAGAGCCAGTAGGATTTCGTCATTGATTGAAGCAGGTACAAAAGAGAGGGGTCAAGGATGACTCCAGGGATTTCAGCCTGAGCTTAGAAAGATGAATCTGCTATTAGAATGGGAGGATTTTGGAAGGAGCTGTTTTGGGAAGAAGATATAGTAAGTCAATTTAGAACATTTTAAGTTTGAGGTGCCTACTAGACATGCAAATAGAGCCGTCCAAGGTGTGTGGTCCAAACTGGAGGTGTACCTTGGAGAGTCTTTTAGTACATACTGAACGTCCTGAGGGAAATGAGATCACCGTGGGTAGGAAGTGTGAAGGAGAGGAGTGAGGAGCTCCAAGGACTGAGTCCTAGGCCCTTCCGTCATTAGTTTGCTTTGGAGAATCCCCAGGAACATTTCATTTTCACCGTATTCCTGATATTGTTTAATTCTCTCATAATGATAGATTTATCACTGGTAAGTATGTAAAGTGTCACGCCTAGAAAGAATGTTTTATATTATGGTGTAAAAACTAAGAGCATCTAATAGAAATATTTGGCTATGTAGAAAGATTAAGCCAATGGAGAGGATTTATATGAAAGTGACTTTGCCATCATTCTCTTTCAGCATCCATGAGTTTTTGGCCACATGTCAAGATTATCCATATGTTATGGCAGATAGTTTTTTGGATGCTTTAACAAAAGGAGGGCATTCTAGAGCCCTACAAGAGTTGGAGACGGTAAGAGCCCTGCTAAAGAAACAGGCTAATTTATTATTGGCTTTCAGACATTAGTCACTCAGTGTTATGAAACCATGGGATTAACCATATGACAGCTGAACTCCATTCCCCTGAAAAGACAGCCCAGCCTGGGTGGAGGCCATGGGTGGAGGACAATGAACGGAAACAAGTAACTCAGCTACCAGGATCTGTGAGGCCCAGAGGATTATCATTACTCCCTCGTCTTGGAAATATAGTAGGATTCAAAAATGAGGTTTACAACTCAGCAGTTAGCGAGTGCCATGTACCCTAACCAAAAAGGTAAAAGTCTTGCTCCCTGGCTTGAAACTAAGTTAGCTAAGATGATATGGAATGTCCTTTTTTTTTTTTTTAATTATGCAGCAGTAGCACAGTGATAGGAGCTTCAAGGAAAAAACAAAAAGCTTCCCTTCTTTGCTGTCTTCCATTAACACTTATAAACTCTCCTAGTTCAGTTGAAAACAGTTTATAATCTGGAAGAATTGAGAGTCTTGGCGCAAAGATTAGAACCGGAAAATGTTCCTACTGAGGTCAAGGAGAGTTGACAGGCAAAGCGCCCTTGTCTCTTGGAGGTCCTAACTCCTCATGGTGGCTGTAGTGGCCATGTCCTCTGCCCGCTGCACATAGGGTTGCTGTTCGTTGGGTGACCTGTCGGCGAAGCTCAAGTCAGCACCCAGGTTTAGTGATAACTGCTGTGAAATCTTGGCACGTCCACTACTTTCTTCACATGACCTCAAGTATGTTAAACTGTACCTCAGTTCAAAAGTACATCCTTCCCACCAATCTGAGTTGTCTTTCACCAAAACCGAGTAGCCTTCATTTGGTTAATATGGCAGAATGTGTCAGAATTTAAAGCTTCTCTGCACTTTGATCAAACAGTTCCTCCTCTTAGAATTTATCCTAGAGAATAAGGAGCTTATATTAAGATACCATTGTAACATTGTTCCTAATTTTTAAAAATTGGGAATTGGTGAAATAAATCACAGTACACCTTTCAAGAAAAGACAATGGATCATTATTGACTGATGTCCATGATACATTTGTCTGTTATCTCCATTAGCTCTGAAGAATGGGATTGTGGGAAACTTTCACATTGTCTGCAGTATTTGAATAATCCTGTTATCAGAGAATATTGCCTCTGTTAATGCAAAACAGTCCCTGGGGTTCCTTCCTTCCTGTCTTACCAGATTCACTTGGTATTGAAAACAGACTCTATTTATTCAGGTTTTTATCAGATACCTTCTTAAAAATGTGTGTAACTTTTTGATCAGGCATAGAAATCCAATTTTGAAGTCTCCAGGTACACCTGACTCAAAATACTCAAAATGCCAATAACTGTATTTCATTTTCCAGTAATTTATATTCTTATTCCTTTTCTCTTACCATGAAATTAGGTGTTTTCCTGTTTCCTTCTCATATGTTTTAATAAAGAGTTGCTTTTCTTTATCCTTCTAGCCTGAAGATGAAAGCCAGACTAGGACACTTGACACAACAAAAGACATGGAGGTGATTATATTTTATTCTTCACAAGAAATGTAAATGGAGAATAAGCTGTAAAAGAAAAATATCCTGAGAGAAAAGGAACTTGTCCTTGCTCCTGGGAAGCTCAGCGGCAGCTAGTGCAGGAGACAAGCCTGGAAACGAGGGCACTATGCAGTGTAACATCCATGCGCTGGAAACACAGGCTGGAGGAATGCCTGAAGTTCCACAAAGTCTTCAGAGGACAGGCCCCGTGGACCAGGGTCCAGGCAGGTAGGGCCAGGCATCTCAGGTGGCAGAACTGCGTCTGTCGTGACATAGTCCATCTGAGAAAGCAGGGTGTGTGTGCAGAGAGCTCAAGAAGTGGGTGGCCAAGGACTGCCTTGGGAGAGGAGGAAGGAAAGGTGATGAGGAACAAATGAGTCTTGTTTGCAGTGCTGAGAAGTTGGGATTTTATCTTAGAAGATAGGGTGCCATGATAAACTGGAGGGGAGATACTGGAGGAAGGAGGACTAGTGAGAAACTGTGGGAGTTGCCTAAGCAGAGAAATGAGTAGCATGACAATGTAAAAGGAGCGAATGAGGATTTGGGAGCTACAGTAGAACTGAAATTGACATGACCCGGTATGTGGGGGTAAATAATAGTATCATTAGCTTCTGCAGGAAGTGCAAGAAAGAGCACAGCTCAGTAAGGAAATCAAGCACATTCCGCTTCAGAGGTAGTAAGTGTCATTGGAGAAGTATCTCCAAGATCTGGGCTATGGATGTGGACCTGGAAGTTGTGGACTTAAAAGGTGAAATTTTATGTCAGTTATTAGCATGGAGACTGTCGGGGAGGACACAGACTGGAAATAGATCGAAGAGACAGACTTGAGAGACCAACAGTTTAGGTGGGAAAACCATGAAAGCATGATAAGCCAGGAGGAGAGACGGTTCAGCAATGTCAGATGCTCATAGAAACCCAGTTAGAAGATGACCAGTGAGTGTCCTTTCAGGGAACGCAGTGAATGCAGGAAAATTGGGCTATTAAGAGACCTTTAAGGTTGGAAAGACAAGCACTTTAACCGAGGGGAAAGAGGAGTTGGAGATAGGAGATCAAGTAAAGGTAGATGCAGATGGTAAAGGAATTCACACGATTGTGTTGTTTTCAGAGGAGGAGGAGGCAGGCAAGGTCATGTGCTTAGTGAGGGGGCAAGAGTGAAAGAACATCTGAGAACAGGAAGGAAGCTGGGTAAGAAGTAAAGACTAGAGTAGGGTTGGGGGCCCAGCTGAAATGGCAAACCGTAAGTGCACGCTGGTGCCAAGTTGTACAGTTACACAGCTTTTCCTCCCCACACACTCCTAGCCCATAGGTAGGTGAGGAATCAGGTGTTCAGATCGATCCCACTTGGAGAACAGTACCGTAGTATATACATTGGAACCATTAATTTCGTGTTAATTTTCTGGGTTCATCTGTTCCTAAAAGGCAGTATTGGCAGTTGTGGAAACTCTGAGTCCTGTGATTCCAAAAATAAAACTCTACCCTTTTTAGGATATTGTTTCTCCCACACAACACTGACAGCCTAGTTTCGGGGCCTGGCCGTCCAGGAGGCATCTTACGGTAAAGCTCTATAGCAGCACAGATGTGCGGCCTCAAACAGGAGGCCTTGTCAGGATCACCGAAAGCTCTTCACAGTTCAGGCAGCAACAAGGCTGTCATCGGTCTTTGTCTCAGAATGGTTGCCGTATAAAACAAATGATGCAGATTATATACACACGACACTACATCACAGAAGTACGGATTAATGGAGGGACACTTTTTTGCCAGGATTTGAAATAGCATTTTAAAAGGGTATTCTGGGTGGACATCTTTTTTAGGCGTCAAAATTCTAACTCCAAAGTAAATAAGTGGAATAACTGCCTATAAAAACAAGCCATCTTACTAATTTCCAGTTAATAGTGTCATGGTTTTGCAAATTTTGTTTAAGCAGGTTACAGAAATAGAGCCTGCTGGGCCTGTGGACTGCAGCAGCCAGGACAGGCTCACAGCACTGAAGGCGGTCACAAACTTTGGTGCTCCACTTGAAGTTTTTGACTCCGAAGGTGAGATGCCCCAGAGGGTCTGACTTAATGTCACATGAGTACAGAGTAACGTAGCCATTCACTACAGCAGAATCTTGGTTGTGCTTAGATGAATAGTAAAGCATGCCCATGGTGGTTACTTCACTGGAGGAGGATTACTCCCTTAAGGAGGAGCCCTGGTGGTGCAGTGGTTGAAGCACTCTGCAGCTAACCAAGAGGTCGAACCCACCAGCTGCTCCGCAGGAGAAAGACCTTTACTTCTCTAAATTGATTGCAGCCTAGAAAACCCTATGGGGCAGTTCTGCTCTGTTGCATGAGGTCTCTGTGAGTCAGAATCGACAGCAGCTGACAACAGCTCCTTTTAGGAGAGAAGACCTATCAGTAAATAGCAAAGCCCCAGAGACTGGGACTCCGTGTACAGCACAGGCTCAGACACAAACGTGTGTGTGTCTTCTTCAGTGCATTCTTTCTCTTACCACACAGAAGCCGAGGTGTTCCAGAGGAAACTTGACGAGACCACCAAATTGCTTAGGGAGCTCCAGGAAGCCCAGAACGAACGTCTGAGCACCAGACCCCCTCCCAACACCATCTGCCTCTTGGGTCCCTCGTACAGAGAAATGCTTCTCGGTATGTGGCACCTTGGGTACGAGGAGAGTAGGGGGGTGCTTAAAGGAAACCCTGGGTAGTGATACCACTGTGAAGGCCACAGGGAATAACAGGGAGAGTAGTGCTTTGCATTTGTACACTGACCATTCTTTGGGTTGTTTTTTAAATTAAAAGAATCATTTCAGTTACCTAGACCATTTTTATTGTTTTTTAGCTGAACAAGTGACCAATAATCTTAAAGAACTTGCACAGCAAGTTACTCCCGGTGACGTTGTCAGCACATACGGAGTTCGAAAAGCACTGGGGATTTCCATGCCTTCTCCCAGCTTAGAAAACAGCTCTGTAGATCTGACAGAAGGTAGGTGTCCCGTTTCTCGGGAAGTGGAACACGGTCGTGAGCAGAAGGAACATGAGTCCTCTCCCCTCAGATGACAGTGGGAAGGTTTATCCTTGTGTGCTTTCTATGTGTAAGCTGCTTCGCCTTTTCCTTCCATCCTGCTGAAGAATCAGTTTACCACCTTTGCGATAGCAGCTACAGTGATTCTCACGGTCTGTGGTTCACACACAGTTCTTCTGGGTGCTACCTTCACTTCCCTTTTTAACTAAAAGAATAAAGTGGGAAGTCAGTCAGTGTGTCTTTTTCTTTCAGATTTTGAAGACCCCAGCAAGGCTGATCCTGCTGAATGCGGACCTGATGAGATTTGAAGCTAGCTGGTATTTGATTATATATAATGTACATATTTTTTTTTGTTCTTAACTTTGGAAATGCTTTTCAAGGATGTTAAATATTTGTAAATTGTGTTTTTAATTAAACTTTGGAACAATTCATTCTGATGTTCCAGAGATTGGACTTCTGTTAATAAAGCTGAGCCCAGGACTTTGAGTTACAGCAAGCATGTCAGCGAAGTTAACCCTGTGACTGTCATGATAAAGAGTGAGAGCAGCTCAAAAAATAAAATCGCCTTTTTCGTAACCATCAATTAAGAAACAAAGAATGTAGCTGAACGTATCAGAGCTCATCTTGATGATTCAGTAGTGGCCTCGTGAGGAAAGAATGTGGCCTTGGGCTGTTGCCATACCCAGCAGAAAGTGAGAGTCGGCCTGGGCCAAGTGCTTTCAGAGGAGTGACAAGCCTTTTGTTTCACTGGATCGTAACTAAGGAACTTTTTAATGTCCCTATCCAGTGAGATTTTTCCGTTGTCATACCTTGAAGAACAAAGTAACATACGTAACATAATTTTAGAATTTACTACCATGGCTCAGCACCCGCCCCCCCCCGCCCCCGGCAAGTACCTGACGGGAACGGTGTGCTTGTGTAGGTGCTCAGACCCAGTTTCATGGCTTTAACTTGTCTGTCTGTTGTTGGTTTTTTGAGGGTTTTTCTCTCCCCCTTTCTTGAGAGGGTTGTTGGAACTATAGCAAAGGGATGAAGTAAAACATCCTTGAGCAGGACAATTACTGAGCTTCAAGGAGCGCTTATGTTTCAGTATACTGTTTCTCAAAGGTCACCTGTGTCTGAGCCCTGCCCAGCAATTTATTTAAGCAGGAGACATGTGGTCCCCTTCCATAACAGGACCGTGAACTGAATGGTGATTTTTCTGAGTCTGGTTCAGTATATAACCTGTTTAGTCTAAGATAAAAAGCGAGGATAAAAGGATGTATGCAGCCCAGAACAGTAAGCATGTTAAGTGCAGATCCTGCCAGGGTTGTGCAGAGCCCGTCTGGAAAACAGCAGGAACCTCTTTCATTGTCATTGTCTCTCAATGTGACTGTTTTGGATTTGAAAATTAACATTTAGCAAGAACAAACAGAGTGAAGGAAAATTGATTCTCTCAAGAGAGTTAAAGATGACCTAATAATCTTTTTAAAAGCCTGTGCCAAAAGAATTTTAAAAATAAGCTCAAATAGTCTAGTTTTAATCTAACATATAATTCATGCAGTAATTGACTCTTTAGATCTACTTAGTTACTTAAAATTTCCTGAAAAAGAGGCCCAGCCAACTGCCATGTGTCTCCATTATGTCAGCAGGAGAGACTTGACTTCCCAGGAGGGCAGCCCTGGTCCCCCTGGGTTTTCAGAGCAGAGATTTCAGTACAATACACCAGGAAAAAGTGACCATTCCAGCACTTCAGGGCACTCAGGTTTTCAGCGTTGCTGATTGAGGAAAAGCAGCTAACCAGAGCTGTCGGTTCAGCTTAGAAATACTAGTGCTTTTCATAAAAATGAAAAAACCTTTTGAAACAAATGTTACAAATAAGGATTTACGACAGCAAGCCCTCGTTATTTGCATCTACCTTCTCAAAGCACATCTGTGTGCGCTGACTGACTACAGACACGATGTGTCCGGCGGTTAATACCAGGGATCCAGGCCTTATTTTCCCTGGAGTCGGTGAGGCCACCTTAGTAGATGCTTTAAGCGAGCCCTTGGCCCATAGAGAAGTCAGTGTTAGGAAGGCATTTGTTTCTGTCATAAACAAAATGAGGCCTAGGAAGATGAGAAAACAGATTTATAAAAATAACTGCATGTGACTTGTGTCAGTTATACGCTGTGACCTAAACACTGAAAAGTAAAGCTTACCAAATATTCTTACGTGAGCCCAGTGGTTTAACTGGAAAGAGAAATAAATACATGACAGGTAACCAGTTGGGGGCTCCTGTTGGTGGAGGAACAAAGTGACCTGAATGTTGCAGGAGCAGAAAGAGGCCCAGCCAACTGCCATGTGTCTCCATCATGTCAGCAGGAGAGACTTGACTTCCCAGGAGGGCAGCCCTGGTCCCCCTGGGTTTTAAGAGCAAAGATTTCAGTACAATACTTGCCTGAAACCAGCCCTTTACATGAAAAGTTGGCATGTGAAAAAGGCAGTGTAAGAAGTCTAATTTTATTTCCCTTACCAGAGTTTTCCCCATAAAGTTCCTTTAAACAGCAACTTCTTCTGATACAATTACCGGCAACACACAGCTGCCACTAGCCTACCCAGCACCTTTTGCATTGGAAACAGCCCCCCTTCTCTGGCTGTAAAAGCCCATCACAGGACACAGGGCAAGCAGGCAGTAGGTTCGATTCCAGTGACAACTCACCCTCGGTCCCAGGGAAACCAGGATGGCTAGTCCACCTGTCTGCAACCCTGTGTCATCATTTGAAGTCTCCTGTGTACAGGGTTTTCTGTATTGCTTCAGGGAGCTCCCAGATGACGCCTCGTCAAGAATTCCTGCTGGACAGTGAGGTTCGGTTGCCCTAGAAATCCTGAGGGTGCGCTATGTCATTCTTACGCTCTGGTTCTGAGGCAGTGAAGCGGTTCAGGAAAAGGAACAGGCAGTTTGGTTATTGCTCACCTTCAAACAGGTGACTTCCTTTGTTACCTGTGGAGCGGGAGCACAGCCAGACGCCCCTCCACAGATCTGGCCTTTTGCACTTGCCGTGACTCAGTCGGGTTCAGAACAAGAACATCTGGACGTTGTGAGAGGACTGTCTGCCCAGATACAGGCACCCTGCACATGCTAGGTAGATCTTTGTAGTTTTGAACCTCTTAAAAGTTAGGATTAAGAAAAGGAAAGAAGTCCTACAGGCTGTCCAGCTTCTCTCTGCAGGCTCCATTCCTTTCTGATACAAAAGCTAAGTTAAAGATTGCAGGGGAGAGCTCAGAAATGCAGGAGTAGTCAGGGAAAGGCTAAAGGCTCTGCCTTATCTTCTAGGCTTTCAGCTGCTTGAAGCTGACCCGAGTGCTTGCCTCTGAGTTCTCTGAGCCACATGCCAGGCTCCTGTGCCTTCTTGCTGTGAGCCACATTCCCTGGAGCTTTGTCCCCACAGCCAGGCTGACTTCACACAGTTCACAAGCTAGTGCCCTAAGCCGACACTGGACAGTAGTCCCCTTTATGTGTCAGTGGTAAAAAGGCAAAGGATCCACCAAAAGAAAGATTTTTCTCCGGCATCTAAGAAGTCATTAAAAAGGATAAAGCCCAAATTAATAATGGATCTGTTTAAAATAAGCATTCCAGAGATGGCAGGAAGGAACAAGTGTCAATTACGGTCTTTTCTCCCTGTTGTCTGAAACCATGTATAGATGAAAACCACTTTTTCAACTCACTCACAGAGTGCTTATGTGCAGAATACAGAATCCAACAGCTTATCCAGCTGGGCAGGGTGGCGTTCCAAGCCCATCCCAGACAGCTTGCCTCAGTCCTCCTTTGTACCTAGAAAAGCCAGTTCTCAACTTCGGCGTGTTCACAAGCTGCTAAGGGGGGACATCTTCTCCAGCTGTGCTCTGAGGTTACCTGCACAGTACCTGGGGAGTGAGGGGGTAAACCACACAACGTAGGGCCAGCAGTACCAGTGAGCCTCTTCCTGCTGTCCTTCCTAGAGACTGCGGTACAGGCACCGACGACCTGGCAGTTTTTGGCTGCGGGTGCTTCGAGCCAGGATCTGGTTGGTGCACACGTCTGAGAGACCCAGTCAGTGGCCGAACCCTTGGTAGGCCTATGTGCCTGGCATGGTGCTGGCTTCTCCTTGGCTTGCTTCAGGGAAGGAAAGCACTTCCCAGCAGATGCTGAACCCCACCGAAAGCTCTCAGTTCAGCCCCAGCCCTTGGAACTTGGCAGTGTCTGTGCAGACGAAGTAAGTCGTCAGTTCGCCCTTGCCTTTGACGTTAATCAGTCCGCGGCACTCACAGGAGTAGCCCAGTCCCTGCAGGATGGTGCATGTCTCCTCAGTAACCTGAAAAGGAAAGAGGCCAGAAGGAAGCATGGGGGCAGGGGAGGACTGATAGAAACTGGCCAGCTCAGCTTTCCCCAGCAACTGTGCAGCTACAGTCACCAGCTGACCGGTGGCAGAGCTAGGCTGTCAGCCCCATCCCCTCACCTCCGGCAAGTTCTCTCTCCCCCTTGGTTACCTGGATTTTCCCAAGTTCCCCAGTGCTCTCCATTCGGCTGGCAACATTGACCGTGTTTCCCCAGATGTCATACTGAGGTTTCCGCGCCCCGATCACCCCAGCAATCACGGGCCCATGGTTTATGCCTAAGGAGGAGGTTGACGGTTAGCCTGGCACACAGGCAGAGCCATGGGCTTTGCCCCTTAGAGAGGCCCCAGAATCCATGCCCACCACAGAAAGCGCTAACTACCAGGCATGGAATGCAGGGCCGGCTGGGTAGTGCTGCCCAAGTGTGCGGCCTGAGGTGTTACCTGAGAAGTGAGCAAGGCATTCATTCCCTGGGCAGCTCTAAGATCTTCCAGGTGTGAAGGAGGTCTGGGTTTGGTGTTAACACTTCTAGTATCTGCTTATCTCCCTCTTAAAGAATAAATGGGCTGTGAGCGCCAGGCCTTTCAGCCAACAGGCACTGCTAGTCAGATTTCATAACTTCGTCTCGTTCTCAGTGTGTTCTAAGGTCACCTGTTCATAGCGGCGGTTTTGGTTCTCCACTTTCTGTAGTGCTATCTTACTTAAAAATTTCAAAGGTAGCTTT
Organism: Loxodonta africana; assembly: GCF_030014295.1. NCBI lineage: Eukaryota > Metazoa > Chordata > Mammalia > Proboscidea > Elephantidae > Loxodonta > Loxodonta africana. The sequence continues at coordinate 67,218,206 of NC_087362.1, forward strand.
CTAAGTGCTATGCAAAGAAAACCGGAAGAACCATCCAGCTGCCGGGGTTTTAAGATGAGGTGAGGGGTGTCTGAAAATGTCCGAAATCGATGACAAAGCACAGGTTCGGCAGCCAGACCCGGGCACAGGCTTGCCTGGAAGCAGCGGCCAGGGCTGCGCAGCCTCCCCCCAGAGCCTCACCGACACGGAGGCGGAAGGAGTTGAAGGAGTGCCTGTTGATGCCGTCCAGCTTGCTCATCAGGGCGAGGCTGAACTCCACCATGATGCCGATCTGGGCGTGCTGCCGCTCCAGGTCCTGCGGGACACAGTCTGTGCACTTGGGGCCGTGGGACATCACCCCATCTTCCTGCCCGGGCTGGCTGTGTGTGAGGTCGCAGCCCAGAGCCCTGACCTGGAGCGTTGCCGCACCACCACCAGCATGAAAGCCATTGCAAGGGACCAGGACCTCCTCCCCTCTGGGTGTCCCCTCAAGAGCACCTGTGACCCCAGAAGGCAGCTCTCGGGGGTCTCGCCTGCCGCCACCACCACCAAAACTCTCCCAGCTGAGCCATCCAAGTTCCTGTGCCCCCCACATAGGATGGGAGATCGGGAGGTGCTCCCTTTAAATACAGGGACAGGTCGGGGGGGCTCTCAGGTGAGGTTGAGACCCTGCTGCCCCAGGTACCTGGTTCTCATGCCCTGAGGTGACGCTGAGCCCCGCTGCTGCCATGTATGTGCTGCCGATGGTCTTGATCTTCTCCACCCCACTGAACTTGGGCTTTAACAGCAGCTGCGGGACAGGGAGGCATGGGGCAGGGCCCAGGACTCCCCAGCCGCAGCCCAGACCTGTCCCAGATCCTGCGGCAGCAGCTCGGCCTCCATTTTCCAAGATTCCTTCCCACTGCCACTTCTCAGATGCAGACATGTTCTCATAATTGGCCCTTTCTGTCTGAGCTCCTAACCAACGACAAGTGGGGACACGGCCTCTGGGTTCGTCCCACTCCTCCCTGGCCTTTTCTGTCTCTTCTTCATCCCTTCCATTCTCAGCTGCCCTCACCTTCTCTTTAAGGAGCAAACACACAGCTCAGCATAATCTACACGGTCACACGGGCAGGCTGTTTCCAGCAAAGAGTTAAGCCAAACTGACTGCCTCTGAAATGAGCCGAGAGCATGGGCTGAGCTGGAGCTCAAAGCTGTTGTACAGGCCTCAGGCCCAAGTCCAGCCTCACAGGAGGCCTGGCACCAAGAAGGTGCTAACCAAGCATTTAATGATAGAACGGAGAAGGCAGACATGTGCCTTTTTATCACTGGTGTGAGGTGTTTTCCCCCACAGGAGCTGTGTCCCCCCTTTCTGGTGTCTGCAGTTTAGGGTGCCCCGCGCTGCCCCCTGCAGGGCGGGTCCTGAGGCCTTACCTCGTCAAAGTCCGCAATGATCTCGTTCAGCAGGCGCAGGCACTCCAGCCCTTCCTTGTTGATGTCGCACTCGGTATAGAACACTTTGAAATCCGGCACGGACGCAAACATGACACAGACGCAGTCATACGACTGGTGGTACCAGTCCTGGGTTCGGAGAGGGGAGAAGCAGGCTGAGGTGGAGATGAGCTAAGTGGTTCTCAGCCCTGGCTGCCCGTGGGAATCAACAGGGAGATTCCTGTCCATGGGTCGGGGTGGGGCCGGGTTCAGGTCTCTGCTTTAAGCACCCCCAGTGATTCTGTGTATTGTAGGGTAGAAGGCAGCAGTCAGGACCTGGGCCTTGCACCCAGGGCCCCTAAGCAACCCTGTTTCCTTATCTACAGCCTACCCCCTTTTTTACAAACAACTAGTGGAAATGTAGTTACTTTCATCAGTCCACAATGTCCAGATTACAAATCCTGGATACATGTGATCCTCATGACAACCCTGCAAGGTAATTCCTGTCAGCCCCATTTTACAGTCAAGGCCCAGAGAGGTGAAGTACCTCATCCACAATCACACTTGAACCAGGTCTCTGACTCCAAAGCCTGCATTCTTACAGCTCTTCCACAAACTGACCAAGGCTGAAGAAGCCAAGCTGGGGAAGCACCTTCTGCTTAAGCACTCCCTCGGCTGGACTCTGCACTTGGGCCATCTGCAGACTTCCTGCCCGAGTGCCCGGCCCCTTGTCCCACCACACCTCATTTAACTTGTCGCCAATGAAGTGGGCGGCCACATGGGCTGGCAGGACGTTCTCCAGAAGAAGGCGGTTCACATTCTCCATGGTCTCAAACTCCTCCTGCTCCTTCTTGAACTTCTTCTTCCACAAACAGTCCAGACGGCAGTAGTAGTCAGTCTGCGGGCAGCAGGGAACAGCATCCTGTCGGTAGGCCAGCAAGGGCAGAAAGGCCCAGGCAGCGGCTAGCAGGGCACAGTGGTCACCCTTGGGGGTACTGAGCAAGCAGCTCAGTTCTGCCCACCCATGCTGGCAGCAAACCTCTGACTGAACAGGGTTTCCCCATGAGCCATGAGATTGAGTCTGTCACGTCCTGGTGGGGGTGACAGGGAGGGAAAGACACTCACTGGGAACCCCTGACCAGGGACCAGAGCCTACCCTCTCCAGGCCTGCTGCTTGTCTCCCATGCATTTCCAAATCCGAGGAGACCCCCTCCCCATCACCTCTCCACACGGAGGAGAGAAAGGCCAGCTTGAGCCATGGTCACCCTGGGGCATTTCCCAGCTTACCTGCATGGAGAGCATGACGAGGGTGACATAGAACAGAACCAGGTAGAAATTAATCATTGTCTTCAGATCACTCCATGGACAAGAGGAGCTGCAGGATATGAAGGGAAAAGGCAGGATTCGTTTCCCGTTACAATGAGAAACCTCAAAGTAGGTACACCCAGCCCCCACATGCAGGAGGCCACGTGTGGCTCCCTGGCACTCAGCGGAGTGCTCTAAGGCTCTACGCCCCCAAGGGGAAGACAGCGAACAGATTGCTGCCCTCTGAGTGCTCACATTCTGTGGGCAGACAGGAAAGAAGCCCATTTCTGACTGTAAGGACGGTGTAGCAGGGCAATTGACTGCAGTGAGGGAGGCCTTGCTGAGGTCACACCTGGGTCACAGGGCATCAGCCACGGCAAGGTCTGAAGGAAAAGCCCTCGTGCCAGGTGAGGCAGCAGCCAGAAGGCAGCCCAGACTCATGGAGAGCTGGGGCCGGAAGCCAGGCCAGCAGGGACTTGGAGACTGGCAGAAGGATGAAGGCTGTCCTTAACCTCCAGGCACTCACAGGCAGGCCAGACCCACAAGAGCAGACATTGTTCTGGGTCCCCACACTTACAGTTTCAAGAGCGCCAGACCCTCTCCTCATGCCAATTCGGACCCAAGGCCACTAGAACCACACATGCACACCAGCCCCTCCCATGACACAGGAGTCACCCCTGTCCAGGAAGGAACCAGAGGGAGCTGCCCTCTCCAAGACTCAGGATCCAAGACCCAGCCCACAGAGGGACTGAGCTAGAGCCAAGGTCTCCTGCCCCCACAACCTGCCAATGAGCCACAGTCCCCAGCTGGGGGTGCAGACAACTAGGCAAGCCACCTTCCCTGGGCCTCCACCTCCCTGTCTGTAAAATGGACACCCTGCCCCCTACCTGCCCTACCCTACAAGCTGCAGTGCAAACAGCACTGTGAATGCAAACGCACCAGAGTTGGAAATGGCACTGAGACAGAAAGGGTGCCACACTCCTGGGTCCTGTGGAGATGTGCAAGGCAGCTGGGACCCCAGCAGTGAGCAGCTTTGGGGGCCTACCTGAGGGTGCCGTTGCTCTCCGTGAGGTTGCCCAGGCTGTGGCTGCAGCAGGCCCACTGCCAGCACGGAGAGATGTTAAAGAGCACCAGGTAGGCCACCAAGGCCACGGTCAGCAGCACGAACTTCAGCTCCAGGCTCATCCACAAGAAGACGGAGCAAGCAATGAAGCCCAGGATGCAGCTGCTGGTGTAATGCTGGAGGGCAGGGAGGGGGCGTTAACCAGGGGGCCAAGGTCACCCCACCATCCCACCACCAAGAAGCACCCCTCCTGGGCCAGCCACTACCCCCAGGGAGAAGTGCTTCAGCGTTAACGGACCCTGGCTCCCAGTCCCTTCCCCTGCTGGGGGTTCAGGGCCAGTTGGGAGCAGTGTGTCTCTAACCCCACTTGTTGATAGCCCCTGTTAACAGAGAGCAGACAAGGAGATCTAGAACTAGTGTACGGTGTTGTTTTGTTTTCACTGTATTCTATTTATAGCAAAGGAGCTTGTTGAAAGGAAAAAAGTGTAGTAAATACAAATGGAGGTGGTGCATGGACACGGCAAGCAGAAGTCAGGGCCACGGCAGTATGCACACCACAAGCCTGAACGGCCTTCCTGCCGCCTCCGGTTGTGCCCACATTACTCCCCTGCTCAAGGTCATGCTGTGGCTCCCCACTGCCCTCAGAATAAAGACAAACTCCACCCTGGCATTCACGCACTGCCCTGATCTGGATCAAACCTACTTTCCTGGTTGTATCTCCTGGTTCTCTGCCACTACCCTCTCCCACCCCCTCCCCATCGGACAAACCATGTGAAAATCCTCCCACTACCCACTGAGGCGTTTTCTCACCCTGGCTCCTCTCTGCCCTTCAGATGAAGCCACTGTCCCCCGAGTCCCCACAGCCCTCATGCTGTCTACCATTATGACATTCCAGGCAGAGGAAGGCCTGGGGAGCTGGGGTCAGCCTGCCGGGGGTCCCCGTCCGGGTGCCACCATCTACTAGGTAAGTCAGTTAACCTCAGCCTCATTTCCCACCTGTAAAATGGTGTAAGACAGCGCCTGATACAGAGGAAGAGCCCCTTGTAGGCAGGCGCTCTCACCGCCCACTGCCCATCCAATCCACGTAAGACCAAGCACACAAGACAAGACACCTCTGTACAGGTTCTCCAGGCCCAGAGACCCCTCAGCCCTGCCCGGGAGAGGCTGGGCTCAGCCCTTCTACACCCCGTGGCCTACTCTACTGTGTGGTCCAAGCGAGCCAGTGAGGGCAGGCAGCAGCACGTGAAGCCTGGGACCAGGGCACTCACCAGCAGCAGCTCACATGAGGTCTGGCTGCTCACAGTGTTCCGGCTCGTCTCGTTCCCACCAGGTGGTCCCAGTGCTGGGACAGGGAGCAGCGGCTACAGGAGACGAGGCCCAGCTAGGGTCAGTCTAGGCGACCGTGAGTCGGCACCCACCAGGGCCCAGCAGGGTAGAGAGGGAGAGTCAGGTGGGACAGAGGACTGGGCCCCAAGGCCATGGTGAGCACCAGGGCGCTGCCAGGCCCGGCTCTAAGCACTGCCCAGAGCAGCTTGCACGCTCTCCACAGTAGCCAGCAGACTCATGGACAAGCGGGGAGAAGGAGGGTGCAAAACGAACTGAAGATACGGGAGACACCAGCCCCAGAGCATCAGAGGCTGGCTCAGCTGCAGACACAGCACATTTGGTGCCCCCTTTTTTTTCTCCCTAGGTGACCTGGAGGGAGGGGGTCATAGAAGCACATTCCAAAACTCGATGCTCTAGAGCATCTAGGGGTGGGACAGGGGAAAGAGCTTGGCCCGCAGGACCCAGGAGAAAGGAGACAGGACGAGTGTAACACAGGCCACTTTCTGCAGTAGTGAGATGGAGCCTGGTGAAGCCAGGGCTGAACCTAGGGACACCCCTAGGGAGTCTGAGTCTCAGGGAGGGTGAAACAGGACAGTGAGGAACCCAAGGCCTGGGAGGTCAAGTGCACAGTCCCATGGAATTGGCCACTTAAGCTCTCCGGGGGCCCAAAGTCTCCATTTGAAAAATGAAGGGTGAGGCTCCCTAAGCCTGAAATGCAGAGACACATCACCCACCCACCAAGCTCTGGAGAGGTGACATGAGACACAGCTGGTAAAGACAAGATCACGGGATTCCAGAACCGTGAGGTTCCCACAGTGGCTCCCCTACTCAGGAGGCATGCTGCAATGGCACGAGGCACCCAGGACCTACCAGGCTGATGATGGCAATGGTGAGCAGGCTGCTGATGGTCACGATGGCCAGGGACACCCTCAGCAGGGACTGTGTCTCCACCCTCTCAGAGATGGCCCGGAGCATCCCCCAGGCTGGGCAGCACCTCTGTGAAAGAATGCGGCAAGTCACCCAAGGCTGGCTGAATGCAGCAGTGTGCGGCCGTGGCGGGCCTTGGCCCAGGAGCCCATAAGAGCTTCCGAGAGCAGAGAGTGATGTCTATTCAGGTGGTGGAGGGTTAGTGGGCATGCCCTCCATGCTTGGCACAGAGTAAGCACTCAGGAAACGTGCAGACAGAAAAGATGTCCCCACCCCCAGGAGCCACAGACAGCCACTCGGACTCTGGCAGGCACGGGAAGGAGACCTCTCAGTAGAAGCTTCCAGAACACTCAGCAAATTGTCCTCGAGGCAGGAGGAGCCAGGACAAGGCACCCAGCCCCCCTGGCCAGAGCAGAGGTAGAAGAGCGCCAAGGCAGGGAGGAGGGGGCCATGGGGACAGGGAGCTCACACCACCACAGCCCTGCCCACCTGGTGGGCCAGGACCTCTGAGCCCATCAGCCTTCCACCCTACAGCCTCTCCACTCACCAAGAACTGATCAGCAAAGGACAGGCCCAGCACTAGCCCCAGCACACAGGCCACCAGCCCAAAGGACACACCCAGAGCCGCCATCCTGGAGCGAAAGAAAAATACCAAGTCTTGGGGGGCCCGCTGCCTGCGACTGAGCCACAGGAAGGCTGCCCACCCCTTCAGCCACCCCGGCTCTCCGGCTCACGAGCACCTTCTGCCCCTCCCCCAACTGCCATTCTAGACAGAAAAGGGGGGCCTTGAAAACTAGGGTCCAACTACCCCACCAGTAATATGTGACGCCCGGCCAAAACACACAGACCACGGCTGCATCATATCCCCCTTTTAGGGCTAAGTATGTAAGAAATGAGTAATGGCCATGTAGCCTTCACACCTCTGTCTGACGTGGTAGGTGCCATGTGAAAGTGTTCCTTACTTTGTCTTTATTAAGCACATTCTAAATCACAACGCTGCTCCATCCCTCGGCTCAGTGGCAATTCCAGAAATCTCCAAGTAGCTGGCATTACTCTCCCTGCCCTCTGACCTCACTCTCAGCCCTGGCCCCCACCAACAGGGCCTTTCAGCCACAACTATGGATCTAAGTGACTCCTGAGGTATTCACTGTGCCACACTGGGTAAGTTATTAACCCCTCTGAGCCTCAACTTGCCCACACGTAAGAGGGAGGTGACGGTAGCTGTAATTTGAGGACTCTACAATTCTAGACTCCAAGGACCTAAGGCCAGGGTCCCAAACTAAAATGCCTGCAGGACCCAGGCAGAAAACAGGAGACTTCGGAAGGCAAGAGACATTAGGGAATGGTGAGGCCTGCGACTCAACAGAGCAAGCACATTCAATTAAAACAAACAAATATAAGTTGGTAATTCCAGGTGCTGGAGTTACCACCCCTGGTCCAGTTTCTAGGATCCCAAGGAGCTACAGTTACTGAATCCCAACAGCTGTCCCTTCCGGCCTGATGATGCGCTCGGCTAAGGTCACCCACCCTGCGGCCTAGATCGTCCTCCCCACCCCGACTGACCTGGGCATCAGCAGGACATGGATGAGCAGGATGCAGAGGAAGACGAGGCCGGCACAGGCGAAGTAGTGGCGGGCCCGGGGGATGGGTGCCAGGCGGTACTGGGATCAACAGAGGGGATGAGAGGCGCCCACCAGGCAGTGTGGACCCCACCTGCAGGGCCACTTGCTCTGCCTCCTTCCCAGGCCCCGTCCCATCGCAAGTCAATCCCCTTAAAAATAACCTCACACGCTCCTGGGGTTCTAAGTGATGGCATTACATTCAGTAACTTTCATTCTTTCCATTTTGCAGTCCCTTTTTTGTATTTGGAACACTGGTGGCGCAGTGGTTAAGAGCTTGGCTACTAACCAAAAGGTGGGCAGTTTGAATCCACCAGCTGCTCCTTGGAAACCCTATGAGCCAGTTCTGCTCTGTCCTATAGGGTCGCTATAAGTCAGAATCAGCTCAACAGCATACAACACACCTGCTTCCAGATCCCAAGCTCCTCCCCAGGGAGCCCCAGCAAGGGCAAGGCCCAGCCCTCAGATGCTGGAGACGTGACTACCATGCCCCAGGCTAGCAGGAGGGAGCCAGGCCCCAGCACTAGAGCGCTGCAGGCCTGCTACGGCCCCATGGATGGGCACACCTGAGGTAAAGATGGAGTCTGCTCTAGGCCAGGCGTTTACACCCTCAGATCCACAAGTAGCTTCCTGTCTGAGAAACGGGGGTACCAGCACCCACTTAACCCAGTTGTTGTGAGGGTTAGATTACATAATACGTGTGCCTAGGACGCTGCCAGACCCAGCTGAATAGATGAATGGTCATCGATGATACAAAACCCTGCCATCCAATCAGGTCCCTTCCAACCTGGATACCACATTTCAGGTTTTGTCTTTTTTTCCAACTACAGGGCCAGTGCAGATGGCCTAAGCCATTCACGGCCTTGACCAGCTGATGTTCTGGCATTTGATGAGAGCAAAAACCTCCAGACCCCTCATGGTGACTTACCAACAGGGGGTGGGGGGGCCTCAGGAGAGGAAGGGGCCACAAGAAGAGAATCTAAGTTGGAGGTGTACCGACCCCCGACAGCTGCAGAGAACCCCACCCCTTCCTTTAAGGAGCTGTGGGGAGTGTTGGGTGTTGGCTGTCCCACAGCGTACACCCCCACTCCTCTGGGGCGGGGGCTTCCCCAGGGTCCTCACCTCTCGCTCAAGGCCCTTCTCCTGGAAGATGGACACCCAGGTGCAGGTGTGGAAGTCATCTGACCTGGAGCAGCAGAACCTGGGGGCGGCAGCACAGGAGTGAGGGGGGCCACACCTGGGTGGAGCATCAAGGGAAGGGGATGAGCTACCTGGGGCCACAGCTGGAGCTGGGCCACACCTGCCAGCAGGTGCTGGGCTTGGCATATTAAGGACCCCACTTGGGGGGTGTGGCTAGGAGCTTCACCTTGTGGAAGTGAGCCCCTCGATGGCCGACCACATCTCATCGTTGTAGGAGTCATCCTCCGACCGCCCCTTGAGAGACGCACTTCTGGAATCAGATCCCCCGCCTGTATCACCCCAGGACCCCACGTCCACCACCCAAAGACAGGTGTGGGGGAGGGGACCACTCGAGTGGGGCCCAAGGGCCTGTGGAGGCCACAGAGCCTCACACAGGACAGCTGAAGGGGGTTCCCGGTAAAGCCCAGATAGGACAGGTAGCAAGCAGGCCCAGTCCCACCCCACTGGCCAGTGGTCTGGGAGGGCGCGGAGGGCAGGCCCCCCTGCCCCGGGCCCTCTTCTACTCCACCCACAGGGTGGGTACACAACAGGTGCTCAATCAGTGCTCAAGACCACGCAGAAGAGCCACGGGCCAGGGAGCTCTGGCTCCTACAAATGCTCTGGCCCAGGCCACAGCCAACTCGCCAGAGGTACCAGGCTGGCCCCAGTGGAGCTGCGTCCTGGCAGAGGCTGGCCAGAGCAGCCCGCCTGGAGGAGGTGACAGGGCAGGATTTGGCCAGGAAGGCAGGGCAGACTTGGCAGAGGAGGGGGCAGCACACGTACTTGTCTGGGGTCCGGTGGCGCCGCAAAGGAATGGCCTGGAAGGGGAGGTAGGAGAAGACCTTACTCCCCAGAAAGCTGGGCCCGAAGCCTGCAGCCTGACTGGGTGTGTCATCCCAGGCACACTCGGATACATGGCCAGAGTGTCGGGCTTGCCCAAGCTGCAGGCATCCTGAACTCAATCTGGACTCTGTCCAGGGAGCCAGGAGGATGGTCCTGGCATTCTAAAATATTCTCCAAATGCCTCACTTTCCAGCAGCCCTGGGGGGAGGCTGGGCAGCAACTGCGACCATTTCACAGGTGGAGAAAGTGAGGCTCAAAAGGATGCCAAGAGCACAAGTTCTCCTGCCCCTCCCCCCTGCACCACCCCCACCCCCGCCACCTGCTCCCCAGATCTCAGCAAGGGGGCGGGGGAGCTTACCCTGGGCCTCCGGCTGTTGGGGTCAGGGGTCTCACTGACGCTCACGCTCTCGCGATGGTTGAGGTGCGCGAAGGGCCGCGCGGCACCCCAGGACTCCAGGTAGCGGGTCATCCGCACTGACGCCCGCATCTTCAGAGCTGCGTCCCCCTTGGGCCTGGGGAGGTGCTGGCAGGGCGGAGGTGGCTGCTGGCTCTGTGGGTGGACACAGACTCAGCCTGTCTCACTCCCTCCACTGCAGGAAGGGGCCACCACCCCATCCTGCCCTCCCAAAGCACAACACCTCTGGGAGCAGCAATCAAGCAGAAAGGGAAAAAGGCACAGGGCATCCCAGGTCCCCTTGAGGGGCTGCCCTTTGGGTGACACCGAGACCCGGTGCATCTTCAGCTGCGCTGCTGGGAGCCTCTGCTCAGTGCCTGTCCCTGCCCCAAGAAGGGACACACAGCCGTGCACGGCCCACTTGGACCAATCGGATTCAGATCCCTCTTGCCTCTTGAAGGCACCTCAGAACCAGACTCGATCCTGGGGAGGAGAGAGCGCCCAGGAAAGCCACAGGCATGCCACGCCCCCCTCCACATGTGGCCGGCACATCACCCAAGTCCTCTCCTCCCCCTGGGTAGCACCCAGGAGGAGAATCCTGGCCAGCCACCAGCCCCACCCCTGGCAGCCTTCCAGGGGGTTCCATTCATGAGGCCACCAAACCACGGCATGGACCCATTAGGGCCATTGGCTGGCCCACACCCACCTGCCACGGCTAGGGACACGGGGGCCAAAGTGCACACCCGGGGAAGACCTGCAGGCCCAGCTCTGCCACTCCCATGAGTGTCACAGAGCCCAAACCCCCTAAGAACAGCACGCTGGGCCTTTACTAGCCGGACAGCAGCTGGCAGGCCTGGGGGGGGCGGGGACGACAACGGGCCCTGAGGCTACCAGAGACAAACTTGGGCCACCTTGCGGTTGGCAAGCTCCTCTTTGCCCCCCAAACATTCCCTGTCTCCTTGGGGCTCCCCAAGCACCCACGTGGACAAGCACCTACAGCCACAGCACTCGCTAAGCCACAAGCAGCAGCTTTCCTGGAAACTTCTCCTTTTGGGATGAAAACGTTTTTAACCCTTAGCTGAGCCTGTCTCCCTAGCCAAAGGAAACAGCGTGGAGTCAGTCCCCGGGGTCCTGGGAACAGCCCTGCCACAGGCAGCCTAGTGGGGACATGGGAGTAGTAGGTAAGAACCTGTAATCTCTCTCCCCTCTGCTGTTGGCAATTCCGCTTCCAAAGCACATAAACCAAAAACACAAACCCACTGCTGTTGAGTCAATTCCGACTCATGGCAACCCTATACGACAGAGTAGAACTGCCCCACAGGGTTTCCAAGGAGCAACTGATAGACTCGAACTGCCGACCTTTTGCTTAGCAGCCGAGCTCTCAACCGCTGCACCACACAGCACAGAGCTCAAATTCACAGTCACTGGCACTGCTCTGTTAGGGCAGAGAAGCCAGATACCCAGCTCCCAGGAGGTAAACGTGTTCCAAATAAGAGCCACTGGGTCCTGTTCAGAGTGGGCACGTGACAGGCGTGAGCCGCACGGAGGGCACCTGGCAGCCGCCCTCCATACAACAGTTGTCCCACCTTGAGCCAGCCAGACACCTCTGGACAGTTACCCCCACGGGCCCTCAGACTTCTAGAAATGCGTGAGTCAGAGGGCAAAGGAACCAGAGTTGGGAAATAACCGCAGTGTCCACTGACAGGAGGCGGTGAGATGCTTCTGGAACAAAGAAGAAAGTGAGGTACGAACCGCAGAAGTGGCCAGCCACCCCTGGCTTAACAAGGAAGGGAAATGAGGCTATTTCCTCGTGTGTGCACAAAGATCTCCGCGGAAGGAATCACAAGAACCTCACAACACTGGCCCCTTTAGGGAGAGATATGCTGGTTGGTAGCAGTCCCTGGGTGGCACTAAGCACTCAGTCACGAGCTGAAAGGTTGGCGGTTTGAACCCACTCAGAGGCACCTCAGAAGACAGGCCTGGTAATCTGCTTCCACAAGGTCACAGCCTTGAAAACCCTCTGGAGCACAGTTCTCCTCTGCACACCTGAGGTCCCCATGGAATGGCCTAGACAGCAGCTAATAACAACGTGGTGTTTGGATGGGGGCATTTCTGGTTCAGCGGTAGACTTCTCGCCTTCCATGAGGGAGACTTGGGTGCCATGCCCAGCCAGTGCCCCTCATGCACAGCCACCACCCATCTGTCAGTGGACGCTGGTGTGCTGCTATGATGCTGAACAGATTTCAGCCGAGTTTCCAGACTAAGATGGACTAGGAGGAAAGGCTTGGTGAGCTACTTCCAAAGATCAGCCCATGAAAACCTGAGGGATCACAATGTCCAATGACAACTGATCACGGGGATGGCACAGGACGGGGCAGAGCTCGGTCCCATCGTGCACGGGGTCGCCAGCTCAATGGCAGCCACCAATTACAGTGCTGGCTGGGGGACAAGGGTCGGAGGGAAATGTTTTTATTACGTGCCTTCTTTACCTTTTGGATTTTCAACTATGGGAATGAATTACCTGCTAGAGAATAAACAATTACACAAGGGGAGGGGCAGGATTGCCAGATAAAATACAGGATGCCCAGTTAAATACAGAATGAGACACACTTAAGACGAGAATTTCTCATTTGCCTGAAACTGGGTGTTAACTGGGTGTTCTATATTTTCATTTGCTAACAGCCCTGCTGGGAGTGGGTTTTACCACCACGCCTCCCACTGACTTTTGGGTTAAGGGTTCTGCTTCGTTCATTCACAAATGAGCTGAGCCCCTGACTCCCCGCTGGCACTGTTGTCAGCATGGTGGGGGCGGGGGGTGCAGCCTGGCGAGGAAGAGGGGCCCTCCAGCCTGCAGCATGAGGCTCCCATTGACAACAAACAAGTAAAAAGAACAAACAAAAACGTCAGGACAGAGGAAAGAGGGCTCTAGGCAGAGGGGCCGGCCTTGGGGAAGGCTTAGAGGCAGAAAAGAGCCTGGTGGTGGAGGCCAGGGAGAGGGGGGCGCTGGGGCAACTGCACTGGGGAGAGAAGGGGGGATGAGAGGAGCGGAGATGGGAAGAGGGGAGTACAGGGTCAGGCATTTGGGTTTTACTCTAAGAACAGTGGAGTCTGAGCAGGACCGAGGTACCAAAAACGGCTTTCCTGGGTGACGACTCAGCATTAGACAGGACACTGGCACGGGAGAGACCTGACCCCTAGGGATGAACCTGCAGGAGGACGGGGCTGGGGGCAGAGAAGGGCAAGCAGAGGTCCCGTGAGGCCCTCCCAGGCTGGCGCTTGCTGCCCCTGAGGCTCGGGCAAGCAGCGAGAGGAAGCTGGAAAGATCCTGCCGCCAGCCACCAACATTCCTGATTGCGCACCAAAGGATGATTCACTAAGTGGCTGCCAGACACTGGGCTCCCTCCCTCCCTGGGAGGAAAAGAATGGCCTGGGGGCGGGGGGGAATGGGGGATGAGCAGGGTGAGGGCAGGACCCACCAGCCTGAGCCCACCTGGCCCCCTGACTTGGGCACAGGGGAGCAGTCTTGAAGGAAGGGGGAAGGCAGCTGGTACCACTGTCACACCCCAGGGTGCCCACAGGTTCCTGCCCAGTGGCCCCCAGCCATTCCCTCCTTTTCTGGTTCTTATCCAAAGTGTGTTTTGAAAATGTGTCTTGGAAATCTGGGAGATTAGTGACAACCTTGTGGAAAATAAACTAACAGTGACAGGTATTTACAGAGAGCTTATGACGCGGCAGCACGGGTGAGCACTCCCCTGGATTAGTTCTCTCACCCCTCGCCCCCCGGCGCTGGGCACGGCTGTCAACCCCGCTTCAGAGAGAAGCACTTGGAGACCAGAAAGTTGTTACTTGGTGCCTAGAATATACCCAGCGGCAGGGAGTTCACTCCTGCCCCAGCAGGCTTCTCCCCCAACCCTTCCACAGCCTTGGAGACAAGACACTGCCTTCATGGGGGTCTCCCCCAGAGGTCCAGACCCCAGTGCCCAGGACAGCCCTGCCCCCAGGGCCTCCTCGGCCAGCCCCGCCCCATCACCTACGTACCCGGGGGTCGATGACCAGGTAGGTGCGGATATTCATCTCCTTCAGGTAGGGGTCCCTCTGCTGCCCGTGCCCATCCTCCACTTCGTACGCCTTGTCCAGGTGGTTCAGCGTCGCCTCCGTGATGTGCACCCGGCTGGGGGACAGCCAAGTCAGGCAGAGCCCCGGGACCGCCACCAGACCCCCAGCCACGGCCCCACTGCAGGTCACCCATTGAGCACCCCCTGCCCCGCAGCCTCTGACTGCCCCCCAAGCCTCACCCGGGGACTCCAGATGCCTCCATCCTGTTGGCCAGGGACACGTCGTGGGACCATACGTCATACTGCCACTTGAGCAGCCCGATGACACCGCACAGCACGTTCCCGGAGTGGATGCCCACGCGCATGTTGATGTCCACACCCGTGGCCTCCCGCACCTGCCTGGGCAGAGCAGCCAGGTCACCCCACGCCCTAAACGCCGGGCAGGAGCGGGTAACGTGGCAGGGGCAGAGCACGGCAGGCCCAGCTCTCCGGAGAGAATGTTCCCACGCTGAGGGGGATACCTCCTCGGGAAGGGCTGAGCACCCCGGCCCTGGGAGGGAGCAAGGGACGTGGCCAGCCCCTGAGCTCCAAGGCTGGGTAGGCAAGAGGAGGAAGGCCGCCTGTCCCTGACTAGGAAGGCTCAGGGTGATGGGCCTCGAGCACTGGCCCTGCCATTTGCCTGCCTGGCAGCGGCCTGGACTTGGAGAGACTGCTGGGGTCTACAAAGGGGCTAGGCACCACCCTAACCCCTGAAAAGACAAGAGCATGAGCCAGCCCTGGGGGCCTCTGATACCCCATTTCTGGAAAATGGGAGCCCTGGGAACCACCAGCCCTAGAGCACCGCTCCACACCAGGATCACCAGGCAAGAGCTTTACCAGGGCCCAAGGCACCCCCAAACATAAGCAGCACCTGAGTCCCTTTGACAAGTGGAAGAGGGGCGGGGAGCTGCCTGTACCACATGTCCACAAACAGGGCTGGGACAGAGTCTGCCAGGGACAAAATCAGAGGGGGCTCAAGGGGGTTCGGTATACCCTCCACAATCTAGAGGGGAAGAAAGAGACCCAGAGAGGGCAGACACCTTCTGGGATGCAGAGCCAGGCTAGGACAGGGGACCACTCAGCAACCTGTCCAGGGTTTTCCTGGCAGCACCAGCCACTTCTGGGAAGACGGCCGGAGGCAGAGCTGAAGATGGCGCTGGGCCCACACCTGGACCAGTAGCGCACCTGGCCCAAACACCGGTCAGCTTGGCCGAGCCTGCCTGGCTCTCTACCACCAGCTTTGCCACCACAGCAAGGGGCCACGGAAAGCCTCGCAGGATTATCAGTGGTCAGGAGCCCCAGGAAACAGAAGGTCGTCTCCCTGCAGCCCCAAGGGCCAGTCTCCCAAGTCCACTTCAGAGGGGGAGCAGGGAGCAGATGGAGCCTTGGACTGAGCCCGGGTCTGAAAGTTCCTCCTGCTGTCTGCCCTGAAGCCCTCCTGCTGTTGCTAAGACTCGGTCCTGGGTGGAAATGGAGCTCAGCGGTCCCATTGTCACACTACCCAGCTCTGAGCTTAAGACTCTTTTCTGGGACCTGGAGCCCTGGCACAGGTGGGCACAGATGGAGGATGCAAGCAGGCCAGGTTTGGGCCCTCCGGCTTGTTGCAGGCTCCAGGCAAAACACTTCGCCCCCCTGAGCCTCAGTTTCCTCATCTGTCAAATGGAGGTGATGCAGAACGGGTCCACCATGGGGACAGTACCCACCACCCCAGGTTTGCCCTGGTACCCACTTGATGGCCTCACACATGTCCAGCCCCATCTTCACGCAGTTCCGGGCATGAGTGGGCAGGGACACAGGCAGGCCCGACACGCAGTAATAGCAGTCACCCAGGATCTTGATCCGCATGCACTCGTTGGCCTGTGGAATCATGAAGGAGCCAGGTCAGTGAGGGGCTGGGGGGCCAGGGGGTCACGCACATGGCCCTCCCTGCCAGCAGGGTGAGCCAGACTCTTTCCCAGCGAGGAGCTGCCTCATAGGGTATCAACCATGAGGAGCTTCTGCTGGGCCTGGGGACAGGGTGGGTCACCAGGAGGAACCCCCTAACCAAGCTTCAGGGGTGAAACCAAGTGTCCCTGAGGGCAGCCACCCAAATGCCTCTCAGAGAGCCGCTGCCTTTGTTTCATTTGTCCATGCAATGTTTGAGCACCTACTGAGTGCTTAGCCTCGGGACACAGCAGTGAACAGACAAAAGTCCCTGCCACCATGGAGCTCGCGTGCTGGCGGGAGCGTTGGACACTAAGCAAGATAAATCTATAGCACACCCTACGGTGTTAAGTGCTAAGGAGAAAAATGAGGCATGAGAGGGACGTTCCCAGGAGGCCAGAGAAGGCCTCTGGAAGACGGTGACATCTGAGGAAAAAATCCAAAGTAACCAAGGGAATGAGCCACACCACTATCTGCAGGAAGAGCACCCCAGGCAGAAGCAGCAGCATGTGCAAAGGCCCTGAGGCTGGAGTGCTGTTTGAGAAAGGCAGCACGTGTGGCTAGAGTGGGGCAAGTGGGGAGACATGAGGACAGAAAGGTAGCAAATAAGTCAAGGCACCTTGGCAAAATACCCTCTACCTTGGGGCAGAGGTGAGACCCAAGGGCAGGGCCATCAGGTGCCAAGGTACCCCCTAAGAGCTGGCTATGAGGCTAGGCATGCAAAACGAGCAGAGCTTGGGGGTGGAAGGAGAGCAGACAGGAAAGATGAGCACGGGGAGAAAGGAGCTGAGAGGGGTGAGGCTGGGGTCACGCAGAACAAGGCTGCCGTGGAGACACGCCCACAGAAGCAAGGGGGAACAGGAGGGGGCGCATCCAAGGTGCATCTGAAGTTGTGCCATGGCCATGGGGACTGGGCAAAGGCCACACATACCAAGGCCTTGTGGGTGGGTTTCAGGAACTCTGAAGAGGGAGCTACATGCCAGACATCTATCTTTGCCCTCCAACCCATTCCCACTCCGGCTGACCCTCGTGGGCGCGTCGACAGACGGTCTTACCCTGTGGCTTCCAGAAGGTTCAGCCAAGGGGGACCAGAGGGAGAGAGGTGAAGGGGCTGGTACGCTGAAGCCCAGCTCCCTCCCGCAGGGTCCCTAAAAGCTGCCTGGTCCCTAGAACGGAGGCACCCTCATCTCCAGGTCTAGCACCTGCTCCCCCATGGCCATCGGGCTGCCACTGACCCAGCACAGCACTGACCCTCCCTGGAGGTTCCCTGTGCCCGGGCACACCTTCGTGAACAGCGCCCTTACTACGCCCTCCTCCAATCACCCCACCTGAGCATGTGCTGGGTGTTTCCCAGTAGGCCGTTCTGGCACAGTCTGGGCTAAGTGGCCAGAAGGGCACAAGGACAGGGATCTCCTAGAAAGCAGCAGGAAGCTGGGAGAGGCCCAGACATCTGGGCACAGGCTCCACCTGCCCTTATTCCCGTTTAGGCCGGCGCAGGGGGCTGTCCTCTGGACCAGCCCCAGCTGATGTTACCTTTGAGGGATTGGCAGACCGGTGGGAGCCTGGCGCCGAGGCCACATTCCCCAGGTCGCTCCCCAACACAGTTGACAGGTCCACTGTGTCTGACAGTTACAAACTGGGGAAGCTGGGGGGTCCCTGAGTCCAGACGCAATGGGGACCCTCAGAGAGCAGGCCCTGGCTTTCAGGGGAGATTACAGTTCCGGAATCTGACTGCTAGTGGGAGAAGAGGCTGGACTCTTGCATCTGCACACTGGGACCTGTCCTCCTGGGCCTATGGGAAGGGGGAGGCCCTGGGGCTTTTGGCAGGGCCCCACCTGCTGGTCCCGGTGAAGTCAGAGCTCCTAAAACATGGCTCTCAGCTAGACAGGACCACTGGGACACTAAGCCTCCGGTGCTCAGGGTGGGACACTTCCCCACATATTCCTGGCAAAGGCCCCAGCCACCTCATGCCCCTCTCACTCTCTGTCCATTCACACTGAGCCACGTGCACTCCGTGGACATGAAGCTTTCTCTCTACTCTGGCTAACGGAGATTTGGTTACTCCCAGTGATGGGGAGCCCACCCCCTGATGCAGCAGCCCCTCCTAGGATTGAGGAGCTCTGACCATGAAAAGCTCTCCAGTGGGACCAGAACCTACCTCTCATCAAGCTCTAGACCACTGGCCCTCCACGCACAGAATCACCTGGGGGCTCTTTAAAAACGCTGATGGGGGTGGTATTCTACTTGAGCTTCCCACATGACTCGAATTGTGCAACCAAGGCAGGGGGGCACTCCTCAGATCTATGCTTCAGTCTCTACTTGGCTGCCACCTCTTCCAAGAAGCCTATCTTGACCACCTCATGCCAGGCTAGGTTTTCCCCACGTTCCTTCAGCCCCGGCACCCCTCTTCAAAGCACAAAGCATGTACACCATGAGCAACTTGAGGGCTGGCCCAACAGCCCACACTACCTCGGGGCCAGGGACTCAGCAGGTCTCAGGACCACTGGGTGAATTAATGAATACCTGAATATTCCTTCCAGCCACATGTGCACACGTGCACACGCTCACACACATGCATGAACATCCACACACTTGCACATGTGCACACACTCCCTGGCTGGGTGTTGTTCACGACGACAGTTGAGTGAGACCTCAGCCAAGCCCTGGCTGCTCTCCCAACCCTCCCAGTTGGCTGCACCCTGGAGCCCTCCCTGCCCAGTACCCCTCCCCTGCTTGGAACCTTTCTTGCTCCCCAGTGTCCTTAAGTCAAATCCCACTCCTCACCTCAGCCCTCAAGCCCCTGCACATCTGGCCCTGGCCACCCTGTCCCCTCGCTCTGTGTCCCACTTACACTGAGCCTTGTTCATTTCTCTCTACTCTGGGCTTTTACACATACTGTTCCCCCTGCCCAACCACTGTTCCCTTTCTTCTGGATCCTTTGTGTCTCTTTTTGGCTTTCTCGAACTTCAACGTGCACACGTTTGACCTGTGCGCAGCCTGGCCTTCCGTGGTCCCCCCAGGCTCCCAGGAGAGGCCGAGGCTCTGGCCTTGCATAGTGCGGATGAGCTGTCTCCTCCTCCAGGCAGCCTTCCCAGGCTTCCTCTGAGCCTCCACAGCCCCCGTGCATTCCCCAGTGGGCACCATTAGTCTCCCCACCAACCTCGCATTCCTGGGGAGGGCTCTGGTTGCCTTGCCAGGCTCTACCTTCCTCTCTATCTCAGGCTGGCACACAGCAGACACTGGGAAGCGTTTGCTGACTGAATGCTAGAATTCAGCAGAGGCTTCCCTGTCTGGATCCCTGCACAGTGCTGGGCACTCCCCAGCCCCCATGGATGTAGTGAGAGGCGATCCTGACTTTACGGTCAGCAGAGGGAAAGGTGCGGCCTTCCAGGGGCCGCGTGGCAGCCACAAGGGGCAGCACTGGCCAGCGGACTCACCTTGGCAATCTGGTCGAACTTTCCAAAGAGCTCGTTAAGCATCACCACCAGCTCCTTGGGGGAGCAGTCACTGGCCAGCTGCGTGAAGCCCACAATGTCTGCGTAGAGGATGCTGAGGGGTGGGGGGCAAAGAAGGTCAGAGCAGATCCTTGGAAGATGGGCAATCTGGGGAGTACCCGCCAACCCTGAGGCAAGGGCTCCCTCACCACTGGGGCCCCAACTAGCCCCAGCCTCGTCAGCTTCCACAGTGAAGGGATGGAAGCTCCCGGCCATGGAGCTGAATCAAAGTTCCAGAGGTTTAAGGTTAAAGCAAAATGGCGCAAACCCCAGAGACTGCAGGGGCCCTTTAGAGACCCCGCCCCATCAGGCCCTCAGCCACAGCAGACAATTGAAAGGCGCTCTTACAGGCAGAGAGTTCTGGCCCACAGAAATTCTTTTCTCCATTTCCTAGACCTGCGTTTTCGCTTTCGGCACAGACTTCAGAACCACCCCCCTGTAAGATGCAGCTCCACACGCCCTCAAGCCAGCTCTGCATCCCAGCACTTTACACACATCTGGTCCTCACACACCCCTTGTAGGGTTCCCCTTCTACAGATGAGCAAGCAGGCTCCGGAAGGTCGAGCAACCTGCTGCGATCTGTGGCAGCTCTCCCAGCTCCAAAGGCCGTGAATTCCTGGACTGCCCAGAGCCCAGACAGAAGGCAGCGAGGCCAGCGCTCGGGTAGAACACTGAGCCACCAGGCTCACAGCACCCACGGCCACACTTAACAAAGAATCTGCAGCCCTTCAAATCAGCCGGAACCAGGTATCAGGACTGGGGGGCCTTCATCTCCTTTTTGAGGGCCTGTGCCCCTCTGGAGAGTCACTAGGTAGTGCAAACATTTAATGTACCCAACTGCTAACTGAAACATTGGAGGTTAGTGTCCACCTAGAGGCAGCTTGGAAGAAAGGCCTGGCAATCTACTTCTAAAAAATCAGCTATTGAAAACCCTACGGAGCACAGCTCTACTCTGACACACATGGGGTGGTCATGAGTTGGAGCTGACTGGACAGAAGCTGGTTACTGAAAGAGATTAAAGTGACGCGAGGGCAGCGCTGGCCGAGAGGCTTGCTGAGGCTAAGAATCTTTTCTGTGCCTGATACATGAGAAGTCCCTGGGTGGTGTCATTCGTTAACAGACTCAGCTGCCAACGGAAAAGTTGGAGGTTTGAGTCCACCCAGACGTGCCTCAGAAAAAAAGTCCTGGAGATCTACATCTGAAAACTCAGTCACTAAAAACCCTCTGCGGCAGTTTTACTGTGACACACGAGGTCGCCATGAGTCAGAGTCAACAGTAATGGGTTTTTACTGGTGCCCCTTTGAGACTCATCTGAGAGCTAGAGACCCCTTTCCTCCTGGCAGTCATGCTTGCTCACATAGCTTTACAATTTCTGGGGGCTCTTGGATCTCCCCAACCCAATCTGAGCACACTGATGTAAGAGCCCTCATCTAATCCTACCTCCTCAGGAAACAAACAGGAAACTGAGGCCCAGGAAGGGCCTGGGGGAAGCCATAGTGAGCAGTGTCTCTGCCCACCCCCCAATCCCTAGGTGGGCTAGGGTCATAGCCTCCAGACACATCAGGGAGGCCACCTGCCAGGGCAGAGGGCCACGGATGAGGCTGCCTGCCAGGACTGGGGAGAGGGGAGGGGTCATGGGCGTGGCTGCCTGCCAGAGCAGGGGGTCATGGACGCACCTGACGTTCTGGTGCCGCTTGACATACAGGCTGTGGAAGTTGTTGTCGGGCATGTAGCGGCGGTCCCTGTGCTCCTTGAGGCGCTCAATGATGGCCAGCTTCATGCCCATGGAGATGTGGGCTGGCAGCACCGAGAGCAGCAGGTTCTCCTGGGCAGGCGGGACGTGAGGGGGGCATCAGGCCCCTATTCTCTCTACCCACAACGCTGCCATCTCTGCTGGCCTATGTCTTGCCACCAGCTCCCTGCCATATCGCCAGGAGCCCCCTGGAGTGGGATCCCCTGGGTGTCTAGCAATGCAACCGGTGCCCATGGCTGATCCACAGGGTCTGACTGTCCCACAGAGAAAGGAAGAGGGTGGAGAGGAGTGGGGGGAACAGGAAGCACAGGAGGGGGAGACGGAGGGGGATGGGAAGGGATAGGACCAGGGCAGGAGGGAGAGAGGGGACAGATGTGTGAGTAGGGGGTGGGGGCATGGGGGTGGGGAGACAGAGTGATATGTGGAAATGTGGAGGTGGGGGACAGAAGAACACGGGGGGAGGGGAGGTCGTGGGGAATGGAAGGCTGCGGGGTTGGGGAGGTGGAGGTAAGGGGAAGAGGGTAGGGAATGGGGTGTGGGACTGAAGGGCAGGGGGACGTAAGAAGAGGGACAGGGGCTCAGGGGGGCAGGACCATGGGGGGACCAAGAGGGTCCAGGCAGTGGCTCCAGGGGAGGGGCCCACCTGCTGCCGCTTCTCGATGCGCAGCTTGCTCCGGACCTGGATGCACTTCACAGTGTAGGTGAACAGGTCTCTGGAGGCATCCTGCATCCGGTGCTTGTGGAAGGCGCCAGTCAGGTTCCCGCACAAGAAGATGATGGCATTGGCCAGCAGCTGGAGTGGGTGGGTGGGGCTCAGCACTCAGCCTGGCCATGCCCCACCCCATCTCACACCAGCCCCCTTGGTGGGCATCCAGGCTCCTGACCCCCAGCCCACTCGGGCTGGCACCCCTTCATGGGGCAAGCAGGGAAGACGCCTGGCAGGGGCTGCCTTCTCATGAGGCACCAGAGCCACAGGACTGGCATGCAGGCCCCTTCTCTGAATCCACCAGGCACTTCCTGGCCCAGAAGGGCTGGGACACCAGAGACCGGAGAGGCAGAAGTGGCACCCACCTCAGAGGGCCCAGGGCCTGAAGTAGCACCCAGGGCCAGAATGGGCACCCAGGCCCGTCAGGGGAAGACCAAGAGTTACCACCAGTTACTAACAAAAGGCTCATCGCATTTAACATAACTCACAGAATGCAAGCCCCAGGGAGCACCCCAGCCCTGTCAGGAGGGGTGAAACCCCGGGGACCTCACCTCACAGCGGGGCACCTGACCTGGGAAGCAGGATCAGGGTCAGGACTCAGGCAAGGGCTGGGCTTCTGGGGGCCCCAGCCAGCAAAGAAGGTGGAGGTGGCCAGCTACTCCAGCAGCAGATTCGGGGAACCTGACCTTGGGGTGCTGTGACCTGCCTCCAAATCCTTCTCGGAGGCCTTCGGGGCCCAACTCACCCCACGGAGGCTTGGCGCCCTCAGCTTCAAACCACATCCCCTGGCCCAGAGTCCCCTGCCCTGCCCCTCACCTTCAGCACTATGTGGTCACTAGGCATCTTGTGGGCCCCCAGGAGGATGCCGAGCACGAGGAGGTGGGAGACAGTGGAGACGACCCCCACTGCGACGGCCCCCCACATGCTGAAGGGCAGCAGCGTGTACACCACGAAGATGACAAACAGGAAGAAGGGCACCTGGGGACAGGCCACTGTCAGGTTCAGCCTGCTGCCGGCCCTCTATGCAGGGGGACACCTGGCCAAGCTGTCCACAGCCTGGGACACAGCCCCAACACTGAGCTGAGAGCGGGGTCCTGTGGGGACGGCCCCCAGAAACCTGAATGCTGAGCCCTGCCCACCAGTGCCCTCTGTCCTCAGCCCTCCCCCACCCCCTCAGGGTGAGACCCAGCCAGCACCAGCGATGGAAACGCAGTGGATCAAGAAAAAGTCAAAGTGTGCTTCTGGGTCTGGCCCAGCCGGCATTATCCATTGTTTCCTTTGCGCCGGTTTGGTTCTGCAGCCAAGGTTGAGCCTCCCAGGAGGGAGGCTCCATGCCCCTCGTAACCAGGGAGCCCCACTGATGCCCACGCCAGGCGGCCCTCCTGGCAGGACGGTAATTACAGAGAAGATTGCAGGGTGGGGTGCTCACCTGCCCCTCTGGCAGTGCAGTCCCACCCACCCGGCCACACTGGGAGCTGGCCAGCCAGGCGCTACTCTGCCTGCTTTGCCCCCGCCCCCTGGGAATAGGGCCTCTCCCTCTAAGCTGTCAGTCTGCATGGTTTAAATGAGCCTGACTCCACCCCAGAGAAGGAGCAGGTCACATGGCCCAGGCACACCGGGTAGAGTGGACCACCCCTCGCCAACAGTGTCCAGGCAGGGCCCTTGACCAGGCCAGGCCCGTGAGACTCAAGCTGGGGCCTGTTGCTGGTTGGGTGAAGGCTCTCTCTTTCAGCGGGGGTGACTAAGCCGGTGGGCAGGCAGCCTGGGGCTGCTTACTGCCATCTCCGCCCGCACCTGGGGACAGCATGCATGGGAATCAAACACCAGAGGAAAGCAGGGCCGAGAGAACAGGTCTGGCCATGTAGTTGGAGTCCCTCGGCCTTCCCTGGTACGTGTGCCAATTCGTGACTTTTTGGCTGAGTTGGGGTTCTGTCATTTCCAACCAAATGAAGGTCCACCCAGAAACACCATAGCCATCAGGGCAGATCACTGTGGACAGAATCAGCCCGGCCCTGTCCTAAGTCTCAAACCATGGCAATGAGGAATGGGCAGAGCCCTGCCCAGCACACCCAAAGCAGGCCCCTTCTCCAGAGGGGACCTGATACCCAGCGAGAGCAGGAGCTGCCCTGGTGCACTCAGCCCCGAGACAGAGGGCCAGGGGACACTCAGGGCCCCACCCCGTTACCTGCTCCCAGGAGCAGGCCCCCTTCATCCGTGAGTCGTACAGCAGCACGTAACCCAGCGTCATGAGGCAGGCCCAGGTGAGCAGCGCCAGGGCCCTGAGCCCCCGCCGCACAAGGCAGTCGACATACACCAGCAGGTAGAGGGCAACAAACACGACAAGCACCACGACCGCCGTCCCCAGGAGAGTCTTGAGTTTGGAGGGGTCCTGGGCGGGGCACAAAGACACAGGAATGCCTCAGCTTCCCCAGCGGGCATCACTCCTGCCAGAGAGCTGCCCTGGCCAGTGCCACTGCAGGGCACCCTCCACGTGGCAGAAGTCGTGCCCCTGACAAAACCAGGTTCTTTCTGGCCTCCGGGCCTTTGTTTGGGCTCAGCGTCGGCCTTAGCCACCACCTTACTAGTCTCCTGCACGGGAACCTAAGCCTCCTTCAAGGCACCCTAGTAGTGCAGTGGTTAAGTGCTTGGCTGCTAACAGAAAGGTCAGCGGTTCGAACCCATCAGCCTCTCTGTGGGAGAAAGATGTGGCAGTCTGCTTTTGTAAAGATTACAGCCTTGGAAACACTGTGGGGCAGTTCTACTCTGTCCTACAGAGTATATACAATAACAGGTAAGCCTCCTTCATGGCCCAGCACTATGACACTAGCTCTCCCCACCCGCCCTCCCCACTTCAGGCAAAGCCAGTCCCCTCCTGCCTCTGGGTTCCCATGGTGCTCTATGCATACCTACAGGTGACAGGTCTGACAAGGCTACAGGAGCACAGGGAAGGGCTTATCCACAGGCAGAGAAGCCCTGGAAAACTGCCTGGAGGAGGGGATATTATGCCTGTCTCAAAGAACGAACTGCGGTTTGTGAGAGAATGACGAGAAAAGGCATCCCAGACAGGGAGGAGCTTGAGCAAAGGTACAGGGGTGTGACAGGTTGGGGGCAGCACCCAGCACATCCTGGATGCTGAAGTTTCTGTTTCCTCAAGCAGCTGCATGAGGGCAGAGCCTGATCTGGGGGCCTGGCACACAGTAGATACTCAGTAGCTATTTGTTGAGAGATGAAACGAATGTCATGCAGTTTACAGCCACACAGACACAGGTGTCCCTGGTGGTGCAGGCATTAATGCACTTGGCTGCTAACCAAAAGGTTGGTGGTTTGAGTCCATCCAGAGGCATCGCAGAAAAAAGGTCTGGCCACCTAATTCTGAACAATCAGCCGCTGAAAACCCTATAGAGCACAGTTCTACTCTGACACACACAGGGCCGCCATGGGTCACAATCACTTTGACAGCAACTAGTTTTTTGAGTCTTCAAGTGGTGTAAATGGTAACATGCTCAGCTGCTAACCAAAAGGTTGGAGGTTCAAGTCCACCCAGAGGTGCCTTGGAAGAAAGCCCTGGCTTTCTAATTCTAAAAAAATTAGCTGTTGAAAACCCTATGGGGCACAACTCTACTCTGACACACACGGGGTTGCCATGAGTCAGAATCAACTCAATGGCAACTGGTTTAGAAACTGGCAGCACTGATAGAGCGCCTACAGTATACCAGCTACTACACAAATATCACCTTTCTCAAAATATCCTACAGTCTCCTGTGTCTTCTTCTAGAACTCTGCTGTCTGATACAGTAGCCACAAGTCACATGCCACTGTTTTGCTATTTAAATTTACATTCATTAAAAATAAAATTTTAAAATTCAGTTCCTCAGTCATAGTAGCCACATCTCAAGTGCTCGGTAGCCACCGGTAGCTAGTGGCTGTAGCAAGGCCAGTCTAGGTCAGAGCTGATGGTGGTGGTGGTTGCCTGGATAGCTGTGCTCAGAACAAGTGCTGGGATTGATTAATGATGTCTGCCATAGTGCAGCAATGGGGAGCAGGCATTCACAGGCCAACCCTAACCTAGGTCTTCAATAAAACCTAATTTCATTGTGAGGAAAAGTGAGGGTAACTTATCTGACCAAAGTAATGTAATATCTAAAGCCACCTCAGACTTCAAAATTAAAATAAAAATCCAGCCTTCCACCAGCCTAAATATCCTCTATAATATTTTTCAGGTGAGGAAACTGAGGCTTAGAGAGGATAAGGACTTGCCCAAGCCCTCACAAGTACGAAGTGTCAGAGCTGAGATTGGAGCCCCAAAGTAGGCCCCTGCCCAGCCCCCGCTGCCCGCCCGGCACCCTTACTCACCCAGTTGATGAACTCGATGACGATGAGGGCAGTGCAGGCCGCGATAGCCACCAGCAGGAATGTGAGCAGCAGCGGCCCGCGCTGGCTGGTGAGGCTATACCTCTCATACAGCGCATCCTGGTCTGGGCCCTCCTCACCCTCGTTGAGGAAATAGCGCCCCTTGGCTGGCATCCTCTACCCTTCTCACGCCCACTCGGGAGACCCCACGGCCTAGGGGGCATCTGTCTGCCGACACCCTCCCCTGTGGGCCTAGGCCTCGGGCCTCTCCAAGCCTGACAGGTTGGGCTGGGGAGCAGCCCCCAGGGTCTGCAGCACCAAGGGCTCCACAGTGCCTGCCGCTCCAGCCACCAGGGCTTCTCACCACAATGCCATAATCTTGGTTTGCATCCAGGCCAGGCTGATCAGACACATGGGGTCCTCAGATCTGCAGAGACACAAGGGAGACCCAGTATTTTACCTCAACAGGCTAAGCCACGACAGGGTAGCATCAGGGGAAGGGAGAACAGGGCTACGGGGTCCAATTTATCAATTTAATCCTAACTTAACTTTTGTTGTTAGCTGTTACGGAATCAGCCCCAGACTCGTAAGAACCCCACGCGCCATGGAACGGAACACTGCCCAGTCCTGCACCATCCCCGATCCAACTGTGGAGCGCATCGTTGTGATCCACAGGGATTTCACTGGCTGACTTTTGGAAGCAGATCACCAGGCCTTTCTTCCTAGTCTATCTTAGTCTGGAAGCTCCACTGAAACTTGTTCAGCATCATAGCCAACACTCGATACTCCGCTGACAGCTTCCTGGCGGGTAAGCCTGCAGAAGTCAGTCTCTGGCCAGCCGATTTTGGATTCGCCAGCCGCTGCGATCCCATGAGCCAGCAGACATCTCCAGCCTGCCACCTCACCTCCAGAGCTTGAGGTGCATTGGCCGAGAATCACGTCCTGTTTATAGCCTTGCCCACTCCGAGGTCACAAAGCTAGCCCTCTGTGTTTTCTTCTAGAATGGCCCTTTCTAATACAGTAGCCACTAACCATATGTGGTTATTTAAAATTATTAAAAATAAAGTTAAAAATTCAGTGTCTCAATTAGATAGCAGATAAGAACTATTATAGGTGAAGGGAAAGACAACACACAATACAGGAGAGGTCAGCACAACTGGACTAAACCAAAAGCAAAGAAGTTTCCTGAATAAACTGAACGCTTTGAAGGCCAGCATAGCAGGGGCGGGGGTTTGGGGACCATGGTTTCAGTGGACATCTAAGTCAATTGCCATAATAAGATTTATTAAAACATTCTGCATCCCACTTTGGAGAATGACGTCTGGGGTCTTAAACACTAGCAAGCAGCCATCTAAGATGCATCAATCGGTCCCAACCTACCTGGATCAAAGGAAAATGAAGAACACCAAAGACACAAGGTAATTATGAGCCCAAGAGACAGAAAGGGCCACATGAACCAGAGACTACATCAGCCTGAGACCAGAAGAACTACATGGTACCCGGTTACAACCGATGACTGCCCTGATAGGGAACACAACAGAGAACTCCTGAGTGAGCAGGAAAGCAGTGGGATGCAGACCCCAAATTCTAGTAAAAAGACCAGACTTAATGATCTGACTGAGACTAGAAGGACCCCGGAGGTCATGGTCCCCAGATCTTCTGTTAGCCCAAGACAGGAACCATTCCCAAAGCCAACTCTTCTGACAGGGATTGGACCGGACTATGGGACAGACAGTGATACTGGTGAAGAGTGAGCTTCTTGGATCAAGTAGGCACACGAGACTATATTGCCATCTCCTGTCTGAAAGGGAGATGAGAGGGTAGAGGGGGTCAGAAGCTAGCTGAATGGACACGAAAATAGAGTGGAGGGAAGGGATGTGCTGTCTCAGGGGGAGAGCAACTAGGAGTATATAGCAAGGTGTTTATAAATTTTTGTATGAGAGTCTGACTTGATTTGTAAACTTTCACTTAAAGCACAATAAAAATTTAAAAAAACAAAATGAAAAAAAAATTTAGTGTCTCAGCTGCACTAGTCACATTTCAAGGGCTCAAGAGCCATGCTAGCCAGTGGCATCTGGGCTGGACACACAGAGGCAGAATATTTCTCTCATCGCAGAAAGCTCTACCAGACAGCACCGCTGTAGATGTCTAGCTGTTTCACTTTCACATTTATACCTCTGATCCACCTCGGTTAACTTCTATGTGTGGTGAGTGAGGGATCAAACTTCCTTTCTTTTTTCCATATGGATATCTAATTATCCCAGCAGAGACCATCCTTCTGTTGCCCCACCTCTGTCATACATCAGACCACTGTTAACATGGAGTCTGTTTCTAGAATGTTCTGTTCCGCTGGCCCAAGTGCAAATATCACACTCACTCAATTACTGTTGCTTTTTGGTCTTACGCCTCCAGGTCCAGAAACTGTGATATTGGAAGCCCTGAGATTTGGGGAGATGCTTGGGGCCCAGATGGGATGGGGAGGCCAAGGGGGGTAGGCTCAGGCGCCCACACCCACTGCAGCCTGAGCATCCTCCTTGCATCTATTTTATGTCATGCTTCCATGTAAGACTGCATTTTTCTTAAAAAGCTCACTGACAAAAGTTTAAGAAGTTTGCAAACCCCACTTCACATAAGAGGAACCTGAGCTTCGGAGAGGAAACATGGTGGACCTGAGACCTTGCCCCGCCTTGTGACAAAGTTGGGAGCAGCCCCAGGCTTTCGACGCTCAGCCTGGTTGGGCTCCCTGTTTCCCCAGCACCATTCACTCATTTGCTCATTTGTTTATTCCAAGAAGACTTGCTAATCACCACCTACTGCATGCCGGCCCACTATACCTCCTGTATGCCAGGCTGGCTCTCTCTCCCTGGGGCTCGGAAGTAGCTCCATAAGAAAGTTATACAAAAAATGTGCAATCCTTAGACACAGCACTGGGGCTTGCGGGAGGCTGCCGTGCTCCCAGGAGGAACCGTGTGCTAAGGGAACGGCCCTGGACCAGAAGCCTTGACACCTGACACCCTCCAGGACTGCCTCAGGGACTGGAATCAGGACAAGCAAGAGAATGCAGGGGCAGAGGGCAGCGAGGCTGTAAGCCGTGGGGGCTGAGCAGTCCCCAGGGGCACTAACTGCCGCTGGCAGAAGCTACAAAGGATCCAGAAAAGGGACGGGAGCCCAAGGATGCTCAGGGTCTCTGAGCCCAAGTAAAGCCACCTAGTGAATGTGGGCTACGGTGAGGTCCCGGGGGCACCCCGTTCCCTTGCTACAGCCCCCAAAACAAAATGGAAAAACCATGCATTTCAGGGTGGAAGGAGGGGCCTTTGCCAGGGTTCTGGCTTCTCTCCACCCGCCAGGCTAGGGCAGGGGTCCACACGCTTGGAACCTGTTTAACCATGGGCAGCTCTGTGGGGTTGGCACCAGGGCTACCAGAGTGTCCAAAGAGCTTAGACAAACTACAAATCTGATTTCTACATGAAATGCCCTGACTTTCAAACATTGGCAGATAATTTAAATTTTTTTGAATGGTACAGCCCACTAGTTTGCAACTTCTAAATCTAACCTAACCAGAGAAACGAGAGGCATTTACTGAGCATAACCATATATGCCATCACCCACCTGTCAGTTCGTTGTATTGTGGTGGCTTGTGTGTTGCTATGATGCTGCAAGCTATGCCACTGGTATTTCAAATACCAGCAGGGTCACCCACAGTGGACAGGTTTCAACACGGCTTCCAGACTAAGATAAGAAAGGCCTGACAATCTACTTCTGAAAATTAGCCAATGAAAACCTTATGAATCACAACAGAATATTGTCTGATATAGGAAGGCAGTCAAAAGACACAGTGGCTGCAACAACGGACTCAAGCATACGGAGAGTTGTGAAGATGGCACAGGATGGAGCAATGTGCATTCTCTTGTACATGGGGTCACCAGCAGTCAGAATCAACTCAATGGCAACCAACAACCACCATATGTGACCAGCCCTATGCTGCGGGGTTCACAAAACAAGACAAGCTCCCTGTCCTGGGAAGCTCCTTAAAGCAGCTCTTTTCAGTGATCACAGCAGCAGCTCCTGGGGAGCAGCCTGAGCCAGACACCCGCACATACAACCCGCACCATCTCCGTAACGCCGCCAGGGCCATGCTATTAGGACCATTAGACAGGATATGCAACTGAGATCCAGAGAGGTGAAGTGGCTTGTCTACAATCACACAGGTGAGGCTGGTTGCTGGAAGGACTGGGATTCAATAGCCTGGCTCCCAAACTAGTGATCCTCAGCCGGGCCTCGCTGTCACTCTGAACAGAGAAGAGGCTGCCCCACTGAGCCCCTTCCAGCCACAGCTCCCGGGGGACTGAACCAGATGCCATGAATAACAGTGCCTGTCCCTCTGGTCTGATGCAAGATGCTGGTGCACTGAGTGCCAGGGAGAAATGCCAAACACCAGGAGCCTGAGGGGGCTACCAGCAGCTGCTCCATCCTCTGGGCAAAGCTGGCCAGGCAGCCCAAACAGGCAGAGCTCAGAGAAGCCCAAGTGTGTACACACACACGTTACCCCACATGCCACCGTCCATCCCCCAGGCGCCCGACCTGCCTTTCCAGGCACATGGATCCTGCAGAGGCAGGCAGGGAAAGAGAGGAAGCTGTTGAGAGGTTTCCGAGGGCCTGTGGAGACCCAGGCCTGGTAAACACTCATCTCAGGAATCTAATTAGGCCGCTTCCTGGGCAACAGCAGGCAGAGCGGGTGGACAATGGGCAGCACCTGGCCCATCTCCGGACCCCTTTCAGCTACTAGAACAAGCCGGGTCGTGCCTGGCAGAGCCGGAGGCTGGGAGGAAAGGCTTCACCTATCAGGCCTGGAGAGACAGCCAGGGGACCCACCGCCTGTGAGCATCTCCACAGACCAGCTCCTCTCTAGCAGCAACCCCCAAAGCCAGATCCAGAGGCCTCCCTCAGCCAGGGAGGGTTTCAAGACCCCTCTGTCTAATCGCCTGTTCTTCTGATGGTCGCTGATTTGGCTTGCCATTGGGAGGGCCCCTCAGAGAGCACCAGATGAAGAAACCCCTCTGCCCCATTTCCAGCGAATGGCCTTGCAGCCTCAGCTCACATTATCTTCGTGATGGGGAGCTCACCACCTCTCAGGGCAGACTTGACCATCGCCAGCACCTCTGGCTGTGAGAAAGTTCTACCCCGCCTCCCCTACTGGGCCTATCTGAACTCCAAAGCCACCGAGAGCAGAGATGTGAACTTGGTAGTGTCAAGGCCCCTTTCCCTGGAGGGACTGTAGTCCCTGGGATCCCTCACTGTCTTTCACACCCTTGCGGCCAAGCAGGACCAGCAGCCCAAGCAGCCCCATCTTACAGGTGCCTGAGGTCCTGGCAAGGGTTCAAGTTGGGAGGAGGGTGTTTCCTACTTCCACTGGGCAATGTCCCCTCTCTGACAAGACTCCCTGAGCCCCTGGATCCAGCTCTGCCTGAAATTCAAGCAACCCCAGGTGCTTTAATCACATGGGGTCATCAAAACCCCTTTCAGCTTAAGCCAGTTTGAGTTTCCGTCACCTGCAACCCAAAATTCCAAGTTCCATGTGGGGCCTCTTGCCCCAGCTTGTGTCCAGGAAAGCCCCAGGGCCCCTCGTTAGGTCCAGAGCTGGGAGGAGGGTCCTAATGAGCTTGGAAGTAAGCGGGGCCCTGCAGACACTGCCAGTCCTGGCTACGATCTCCTCTGGCAGGGGACTGGGCCAGGGAAGGAACACCCCCTGCTAAGACCTCTATCACCTGTGTCTCAGACTCCACAGCCCAGGCCCAGCCAGGCTGCAGAGGACCTGGGGAAGCTGGGAAGGAGGCGCCCCACCTGGGGCTGGAGGAGGCTGGGGGAACCCAGCATCCTCTTCTGTGGCCTCCAGAGCAGCCTCCCTCACAGGAGAATTAGGGAGCTCACAGGCACACTTACACAGAAATGGACATCAGGGGAATCCAGCTCACCACTCCCCAAGAGATCTCAGCCAGCTCCGAGCTCCCTGCGTTCCAGCCCTGTGAGACAGCAGGGCGGGGAGGCTTTGAACAAAATCTATTGAGCACTTGCTGGTGCCAGGTGCTATGATCTCTTTAAATCTTCACACCTGCCCTGTAGGTGTCTGTTACTATTGCTCCATTGTATGTATGCATAAACTGAGGCACAGAGAGGCCACACTGCTAGAGAGAAAACCGGAATTTGAACGCAGACTGTCCAGGCTCCGCCCTTCATCCTGACCATCGCCCTCACAATGCTGGCATCCAGAGGCCATTACATCTCAATGCCAACACCTCCTTGCCCTTCCCACCCCCTTACAAGCCCCAGGTCAGAGCTATGGCCAAGAGGGTGGGGGGCAAAGTAGACCCCATCAAGGTGCCTCCTTTTGCCTTTGATGGGCAAGGTCAGGAGCCAAGCCAGGGAGCCTTCTGTCAGCCAGTGAAATCCAGGAGGGCCTCCTCTTCCAGGAAGCCCTCTGAGCTACCCCTCCCACACAAACACACACACCCTCCTCTCCAGTCCCTGCGACAAAGGCAGGACCGTAGTCTCTGCCTATCGCTGACTGGCGGCAGCCAGGTTCCCAAGCAGAAAAGGTGCTGCCAGAGGTGTTAGGCAGAGGTGCTAGAGGTGGGGGGTTGGGATCCCATGTTGTGACTACAGGACTGGGCCCTCAGGGGTGCTCAGGAAACTCTTCCCTGGAGAACTGGCAGTGTCCCCAGGCCTACCACAACTGCTAGGGGGAGAATATTCTAGATCCCCCCCACCAGCGTTCCCAGAGAGCACAGACAGCACATACAGGGGACCCACTTCCTCACCCAGCAGGTGCTGGCAGGAACCCCAGCCTGGTTTCCTCCAGCCCAGCCTCGGCAGGCCCCAGAGCTGAGCAGGGCCTGGGGCCCTGGTAGCCTCAGAAAGGGGAAGTGGAGGCCTTGGGTATGCGGGGGCAGTCAGGCCTGAGGAGAAGAGAGACCCAGTCAGGCCCCTGGGCGGGTCTCTGCACCCACGCCCGCTGGGGCAACCGCACTGCTGCAGCCAAAAACACACAAGCATACAACCGTGCCTCCCAGGCCAGCGGCTACAGGCGTCATCGCTAGGCTCCGTCACAGGTGAAGGTTTTGTTTGCTGGGGAGGGTCTCATGTTCATGCCATCTCCCTCGGGAGGCCCTGAGCTCCGTGAAGGTGGCACAGCAGCTTCTCTGCCCAGCACAGGTCTGGCACAAAGGGGCACCCAGGAAACCAGGGGATGGGCAAAGGGCTTCCAGCCTGGCTGGCAGGCAAGGCCTCCCTGGCCTCACCTCTGCCACCCCAAATCTGCTCCACCAGCCTCCAGGCCCCCGAGAGTCCGGTAGCCTGGGACCTCTGCACCTTTGCTCAGGCTGCTGTCAGACCTCCTCCCCAGGCACTCTCCCCCAGGCACAGTCTGATTCACTCTTCAAGGCCCCTTCAAATTTCACCCACTCAGGAGGCCTTCCCAGACCCCTGCTCAGTGTTCCGGGGTCACACATCCAGCAACTGCCTCACCAAACTGATATAGGATCTCTGTGTCTGTCTGGTCCTGAGGCCGGGCCCGGCCAACAGCTGTGGAATGGATGAATGAATGGATGGATGGAGTGGATGAATGAACGAGCCAGCCAACCAGCTGGAACCCTGACCCAGGCAGAAAGGTGGGAAGCAAGCAGGAGAGCCTTGGTGAGGAAGGGGAGCAAGGCCTCAGGCAGAAGGAGAGGAAATGGATCAGCAGAGCCTCCCTCAGCACGGGAAACACCTGCTGGCCTCGCACCTGCCGGCCTCACACCCGGGCCTGGGAGACTGGGTTCCGCTACCCACCAGCTGTGTGGGCGGCAGCGTCACCTCATACCTCACACTCGGGTTCTCGGTATTTTCATCAGGAAGCTGGGGTGCTGATAACCAAATCGTCTGTGACAGACCAGGCTGGTGGAAGAGAAAACCCACAAACAAGCCCAGAAAGAAGGCCCAGTCCCAGAACGAGGAAGCCACACAAGATCACGGCTCAACTGTGGGGTCTCAACAGGGGAAACAGGCACAGAGCAGGAAGGAATCCCCCAGGATCCTCCACTCCTCTGCCCATCTCCCAAGGCAAAAGCCAAAGTTCCTCAATGGCATCAGTCCCCAGGCACACTTCAACCCGGCCCCCCACCCCACTCCAGGCTTCCCAGCAGCTTGGCCCAGCTGTGAGCACTGGGGCGACATTCGGATGAGTTTCAGTCACTGGAGCACCAACTCTGTGCCAGACACTGTTCCAGGCACTTTACCCTTTCCAACAACCCCCCTCCAGGCAAGGATGCGAGGCTCTGAGAGAGAAGTATGGCAGTTGTGCCCAAGGTCACACAGCTAGGAAGCCTAAGAGGCGGGAACACAAGCGAGGCTGGAGACTCAGGCCAGGGGCCAAGACGAAACTCTGCTTAGTGCACAAGCTTCCGGAAGGCAGAAACCACAGCTCAGGCCCTCAGGGCCCCTCAGGGTGTCTGCAGAGGCTCTGTATACAGTGGGTGCTCAGGCAACAATGCTTGGGTACATGAGTCACCAATCAACCACCGGGCTTCCCTGTTGGAAGAAATATCAGTATTTCCCTGACTCATACCTATAAATTCACCATTAGTGACTCATTTCTTTAAGCACGGCCTCACTAGGCTCCCTCTTCAGAATGGAAACACTTTCACGCCCACGCTTAACACATATCTGATCCTTTTCTCCCAATAAGGAGGAACAGGAAGGGGAAGTCAGGCTGGCCTTTGGGACCTCACATGGTGCTAGCTCTGCCCAGGATGGCATGACAGGTGTCTACTGACCTCACACTATGCCCAGGGCCCAGTCAGGACAGCTCCTGCCCCTCACAGCCTCAGTCTCCCCACCCAGACAGTGGGTGCAAAGATGACAATGAGGCATAATGGGGATGGGAGGTGGGAGAAGAGACTGTTTCACAGACCCACCAGCAGCCCCTGTCCTGTTGGGGGGCAGAAAGATATACATTGAATCTAACTCCCGAACCATCAGTTACTTGTATAAAGAGAAGAGAGAGCAAACTGGATTCATAACTTATACCACAATGATTTCTGAAGAGAGAAGAACCCATGGGAGAATTCTCACATACTTTTGTAGTGATAAGGCCTTTCTAACCTGACACAAAACCCAATGGCCACAAAGAAAAAAATAATCTATTGAATTACATAAAAAGAAAATGTACTACATGATTAAAAACCATCAAAAGCAAAATCAAAAGATAAGTGACAGATTAGGAAAACATATTTGCAGTTCATATGGCAAGAAGCTAATCTCCCTCACATGTAAAGAGCTTCTACAAATTAAAAAAAAAAAAAAGAACAACAACCCAAGAAAAAAATGGAAGACACGTGAACAAAGAGTTCACAGAAGAGGCACTACAAATGGCTCTAAACATTTGGAAAAAAGCTAACCTCACCCACAATAAGGGAAATGCAAATTAAAACTACCACAAACAACCGTTTTTACTATCAGATTGGCAAAAAAAAACCCAAAGCATGTTATAAGTTTGTGCTGGCCAGGTTGTGGGAAAATAGGCATTCCCATTCACTGAGTGGCAGGAGTCTGACTCAGTACAGCCCCGCAGAAGGCAATTTAGCAATCTCTAACCAAGTTCCTAAGGAGCGCACACACCTCCTGACCTAGCCAATCTACTTCACGTGATCATCCCGCAGACACTCCCCCCTGTGTGAAACGACGTGCAGACAAGATTATTTGTTACAGCGCTGTTTATAATAGCACAAGGCTGAAAACAACCTATGTGTCTATCAGGGGATGGTGAAATAAATTACAATATACACTCTCAAAGGAGCCCTGGCATTGCAATGGTTAAGCACTCAGCTGCAAACCGAGAGGCTGGCAGTTCAAACCCATCCAGCAGCTCTGCAGGAGAAAAGACCTGGCGATCTGCTTCCGTAAAGATTACAGCCAAGAAAACCCTGTGGGGCAGTTCTACTCTGTCATATGGGGTTGCCATGAGTCAGAATCAACTGGACACCCAACAACAACAAGACTTTTACAATGGAATACTATGCAGCTGTCAAAAAGGGTGGATAGCTTATCACGGGAGGATTCTGGGAGAAATCTTCACGGTGAGAAGGCATACGGATTGAACCACGACGTGGAAAAACCAAATCTTGCTTTGAGAGAGTGAACAAATCTTACTTCTCACTTTTCACTTCGTTTCTGTTGTCACAATGTAGTTTCTGCAATTGGTATTTTAAAAAATTATAGAAAATGCAAAGCCTGGGCCCATCGTGTCAAAGTTGAGTGACACTGAGCAAGTTTCACTCTTGGTGCTTCCTTTTCCTGATCTGAACAAAGTGGAGAATATCAGCCCGACCACACAGGACCCTAAGGCGCTTCGAGGGGTAATACAGGCAAGAATGCCGTCTTCCTGCCCCTGGCACCAAGCACCACATCTAGTTGGCAGGCATTATGACATGCACTACCAAGTTGGCAGGAAGGGCCGTGAGGGGCGGAAGTGAGTGAGTGAGAGCCTGGCCCTTCCCCTCCATGCCACCCCGTCACGAGCCCACAGCACCGAAGCCCAGCTCCTACTCTCCCTGGCCTCTGGGGTGGACAGAGCAGTTGTCAGCACCTTGGGATGGCTTTCCACAGCCTGAGCAGTCATGTGGGCTGACACGCCCAGTGGTACCTAGTTGGGCCTCAAGGGACAGCAGTTTAGTGAGACCCAGGGTCAGGAGGAAGTGGGGATGTTGGCCCGCGTGAGAGGGAGCTGCAGGCTGTGGGGTTGGACCCCAGGCCATCCTGGCTTGATGGCAGGAGAGAAAGCACAATGCCCAGCCCTCAAGATGTGGCCT
Source organism: Loxodonta africana (assembly GCF_030014295.1). NCBI lineage: Eukaryota > Metazoa > Chordata > Mammalia > Proboscidea > Elephantidae > Loxodonta > Loxodonta africana. The sequence goes on from NC_087362.1 coordinate 67,255,415, forward strand.
CAACCTCTGAACCCAGCTGGGGTGACAGAGGGCAGAAAAACACCGGGCCGGCGTCCCTGAGACCACTGCTTCTGGCCTCCGTCCTCTGACAACAGCACTACAGGCACAGGCGCACTGGGAGAGAACCAGTCCTTGCCCAGTGAGCACCTGCTGAGGACCAGGCCCTTCCATGCCTGACCCCCACCCCCAGGGGGAGGCGTGGGGGTGCTCTCACTCCACTTCTTGACAGGGGAACCAGCTCCAGGAGCCTAATCTACATTTCCAAAGCCGCCTAGGTGGGGAGCAGTAGCGCTGGGATTTCAACCAGGCCTGCCCCACTGCAAGGCCCAAGTTCTTTCTTAACCCCCTACCTGTATTCCTGAGGCACATTCTGCCCAACAGGGGGCTTTGAAACGCTGCACACACACAGCATCACACGGTCTGAGGTCCCAGGCACTGCTGCACCTGACGTCCTCCTCCTCCCCCTTAAAGGTTCCCAGAGTACTTAGCAAATTAAAGGCTCTGAGAAGTCCTGCAGAAAAGAAACCTGCTAGATCAAACACACTTAAACATGTCCCAGGCTTTCTGGGTCATGGAACTCTTTTTGCATTCAATCCCTAATGAACCCTCTTTGGGAAATACTGACTTTGATGTCTCCAAGACCCAGCTCAGAACTCCTCCCCAAGAAGACTCCCAGCACAGCTGTGGCCCAGAGCGGCCGCTCTTTCCTTTCCTGACAGTCCAGGCTGCCTGATGAGCTCCCTCAGGCTCTGGGTCCCACTCTCCCACCTCCACCTGACCCGGGATCAGGCTGGACAGTTGTACACTACACACTTGGGGAGAAGGGGGAGGTCAGCTCATTTACCTACTCAGGGGCCAGCAGACCAGCCTTGAGCTTGGCCTCCCCTGGCGACAGGGGCAGAGGAGAGGCCGGAGTGAACAGACCTGGGCTCCACTATGCACATGGGCTCAGCATCCTCACCCCTCTCCTGCCAAGGGAGACACATGGACCCCCTGCCTTAGTTTCCCCATCCACCACAGGCAAAGCAGTACAGGGGCAGGGCTCCGGGCTGAATGTCAGGGGACCAAAGGTACAGTCCCAACTCTGCCTCTCACCAGCGTGTGACTTGGGCAACTCCTCACCCTTTCTGGGCCTGACTAGTTCCCGTCACCACCGCAGCCAAAAGCTACCACGTGGCCATTAGGCCCCCATTTCAGCCCCTACCATGCCAGCTGCCAGAGTGCCCGGCCCTAATCCCAAGGACTGAGACCCACCTCCCCCAGGCTGCCTGAGAACCTGAGCAGGCCAAAGGGTCGAGCAGGATGGGGCTGCCTCATGAGGCTGGGCTGAGAGCCCGGAAGAGCCCTTCTCTGCAGGGGAGGCAGCCCCACCCGGCCTCCCCCCAACCAAACCACAGTCCCGGTTTCCGGAGCTGCGCCCACACAGGGGCTCAAGGGGCCCTCACCACAGCTGTCCCTGGAGCCCAAGCCCCCCACTCCTTCTCACTCACTCCTCCCACAAACCTTTGTCTTCAGGGGCCAGGCTCTGGGCCGGTCGCCGGGAGGTCGCTGTGATGGAGTCGTGGTCCACAGCAGACCGATGACCCCACAACCCAGGCCTCCCCTTGGGATGGTCCACCCACCAGGGGCCCCCGCAACTGCCCAGGACACCGAGGACACCAAGACCAGTCTTTGCTCACCCCCTGGCGGAACAACTCCGTGGCTCCCGTGGCTTCTTCCTGGCTGCGTGATTTGACTTATTTTGGTTCCCCAAACAAGCCCCACCCTCTCATCTGCAGCCTCTCGCAGCCTAAAAATGCCGCCCGCCCCCCCCCCCACAAGACCCCTCACCTGCTGCCCTTCAGACCAAAACTCAGCTGCCACCTCCCAGGAGAGCTGCCCGGTCCCCTCCCACTCTGGCTGCGGTGCCCACCTGGGCTTCCACAGCGCCTGCACATCCCCCTCAGGGCGCCCTGGCCCCTAGCTGCCCGGCTGCGTGACACCTCCCACCTCCTCCCCCCAAGGGCTGAGCATCTGACCACTCACGACCGAGCTTCCAGATCTGACACCCTGCCTGGCACACAGGAGACACTCAACCCCTACTCAACAGATGCCTCGCTATGGCAAGCACTGAACGAGCAGTCGGGGGCTGGCCCCACCCTGCTGTCCCTGGTGCTGCTCAAGCAAGCTTGGCAGCTCACCTGGCTCTCAGGGCTGCCTTCTCACCTGCGCAGGGAGAATGAAACCCGCCCCCCCCCACCCCGGCCTCCCCAGTCCTGTTCTGGCAGTGAAATGAGCTCATGGCTATAAAACCTCCTTATAACCGAGGACACTTTATACATGGTGTAAAGTTCTGTTTCTACCACGCAGAAAAAGACCCCAGCTTGGTGCCCAGTGTTTCCTCTTAAATCCACTCACTTTACACTAAAATTCTTTAGCCTTGTCAGGGGCAATACTAGATCCATGAAGTCACAGATTCCACACACACCCCATGTACAGACTGCTTTTTCCCAAAACACATTCAAATACTTTAAATGTGAAAAAGTCCCTAGTAGTGCAAGCAATTAATGTGCTCAGCTACTGACCTAAAGGTTGGAGGTTCAAGTCCACCCGAGAGACCACCCGAGGCGTACAGGCTAAAACCACCTAAGGCTCCCCATGGATCCAGCCCAGCCCTGTGTGTCATCCAGCTGCACAGCCGTGGCCAGGAGAGGAGGTACCAACCCCAGTCACAGCCATCTGCTCACCAAGTGCTCACTGGGACACTGCCACACAGCAGGTACATGCAAGGAGCAGAGACTACAACGTGCAAGACAAATGCAGGGTCCCCCTTGTGGAGCTCACATTGTGGGGAGGGGGGAGATGCCCAATAAATCAGCTAAATAAGGAAAAGAGATGCCAGGGCGGGGCCAGGGCACAGTCTCAGATGGGCAGTCAGGAAGGCAGGAAAGTCTAATGGTTAGGACCACAGGCTCTGAGCCCAAACCGAATGGGTTTTGAATCCCAACTCCACCTCAGAAAAGCTGTGTGACCTTCGGACATGTAAATTAACCTCTCTGGGCCCAGTTTCTTCACCCACAGAATGAGGGAAATAGGATCTAATTCACAGGGCCTGACACAGGATGGCACACAGTCAGTCACCCCAGCTGGCTCCAAACATGAGGAGCTGGCAGCCTGAGAAACTGCCATATAAACTGGTGCTGGGGACACACACGAAGTTCCAGGGGTCTCTGTCTCACTTCCTATCGCCCCTCCCCAAAATAAACACACCTCTCCCCTCGCCCCCACTGCCCTGCAGCTGGGCCTGACGAAGGGGTGCTTAAGCGCTGGGTCTGCCACCAGCTTGCCTGGCTCTAAGACACCCCCTCCCCAGGGGGCTCAGCCAGGCCAAGTGGGACCCGAGCAGTGGCTCCAGGGAGCCTGGTGTTTCAAAAGAGGGCACTTCTTCATAGCGCAGGTCCCCCATTAAAGCAGCACCTGCCTCCAGCTGGCTTCAAAGGGTTCCTCCTTCCACAGCCAGATGGGCCCCAGGAGGGGTGTGGAAGGCTGGGAACAGGGACAGGCAATCACGGAGGTCCTGGCCCCCCAGAGGGGATACACAGCCTGCCTACTACAGAGCTGAGGAAACTGAGGCCTGGAAAAGGAGGGGTGGCCCCTAGAGAGGGGCAGCAGGGCCAGGATGAGCCTCCCAAGACTCCCCCCACATCTCATGCACCTCCCACAGAGTGAGGACAGGGCAAATGCTCATGAGTGTGGGTGGATCGGCACCTCCAAAACAGCTCAGGCTCCCCTGTCTGACCAGGAATGCTCGCACTCGCCCTGAGGCTGAGGGGTGCTCTGAGCCTGTTTCCCATCTGTGCAGACAGCAGCTGGGCCCCAGGATGCTGGGCTTTTCCCTGCCCAGCCAGTGACTCCAGGAACCACCAACCCAAGTCAACTGCACCTGGGAATGCAGACTGAGCCACCTAGAGCCGGGGAGCTGAGAGGTGGGAAAGGCCTGGACCCTGGAACGTGAGGGTACTCTGGGTTCTGATGACCATCCAGGGCTCTGAGCCCTGAGAGGTCAACAGTACCACTGTGTGCACCCCTGCCTCCCAGGGCCTCACGCTCCCCAAAAGCCAGGCCTGCCATGCTCCAAGCTCCAACCCACACATGGGGCATGAACTCCTCTCCAGGACAGGCCACGGCCCGTGTCTGATGTCATGACTGCTCCCTTCTGCCCCTGTCACCCCCAGGCTGGTACTGGTACCCAGGGAGGAAACAAGAGAGGGTGGGCCCTGAGGGCCAGGAAACGCGACAGAACTGGGGATCCCATGACAAGGGCCTCTATTTGCTTCCCTTTTCACTCAGGCCCAGCTGTAGGGTAATTCCCTCCAGTGGTCAACTACAGGAAGAGCGGGAGCACAGAGGGCAGGTGGAGAGAGCTGGGCATTCCGGGTGTCCCCCAGGCACCAGCAAAAGGGGAAGTCAAGGAACTGCCAAGTGAACTGACTCTGCAGCAGAGAAGTCAAGCCCCCTCCCCTCCCTGAGTGACCTCATGGACCCCTGAAGGGGGAGCCTTCACTTGGGGCTACAAGCCAAGAGGGCGCTGAGAGGTGAGAACGCTCCAGGCAGAGGGATAAGTGGGGAGGGAGCAAAGAGTGCAAAGCCAGCCTGATAAACAATTCAGGGGGACTGGCCCAGAGTGGATGAGGGGGACAAGACATGGGACTGGAGCGGGAGGATGGGACCCGGTCCACGAGGGCCGCAGAACCTGGGGCAGGGGTTACAAAATGGCACCAGATCAGACGTGTGTTAGAAAAACCAGGGCAGCCTACAGGCCTCTTCTCCCATACCTCAGGTGAGCCATCCTGACCACAGGGTCCACTCAGGTTACCTCCCCAGCTCAGCTGTTAGTCAGCACTGGGAAAATGCCCGTGAAATTGCTCTATTAATAAGAACAGCAGATGGGGGAGAAAAGTACAATCCCAGGATATCACAGGGAAAAGAGGCCACCAAAGAGGAAATGAGCCCACCTCTGGTCCAACTGCATCCCCAGACCTAGACCCTTCTAGAAAGGCTTTCACAGTGAAAGAGAGCAGGGAATGGAGGGTGCTTCAGCTGAGCAGGTCTGCATCTCGGGTTGGGCAACGCCCATGACATGCCAGGTTGTGAAATCCATGGGCAGCGACAAGTAGAACCGGATGCCCATGGCTGGCAGTGGGGGCCATGCCAGACTCCTGGGGGAGCAGGGACAGACGACCCATAGGGGGCGAGTGGCAGGAAGGGCAGGCAGAGCTGGGGGGCCACTGGGCTGAGGCGGCGGCTGGTGGGGCTCTGGACACTGCCGGGGAACCTCCTGGCCTGAGCTTATTATTAGCCTCAGAGGCCAAAGGAAGTGTTTTGCATGCATTTAACCCTCCCAGCCACCTATAGGCCCTGGACACTGCCATCAGTGCCATTCTGCAGGTAAGAAAACTGAAGGACAGAAATATAATTAGCTTAAGGAATTCAGGCTACCAGGGAGGGCCCTAGCCCAGCCCCACCCATCCTCACCTCCCAAGTAGTCCACCCTCCCAGTCAAAGCAGGACGGGGCAGAGGGGAGCCCAAACGCAGATACATGACACCGATGATGACAAACGCACCTGCTTAGGGAACAGCTCCTCTGTGCCAGGCACAGTACGAGCATCACGTCATCCTTACGACTACCTGATGCATTGGGTACCATAAGCAACCCCATTTTACAGATCTAGAAACAGAGGCTCAGTCTCACACGATGCTAGGAGGCAGAGTGTGGCTTGAACAAAGGCCACCAGACCAGGACGCTACCCAGCTCTGCCCTGAGACAGGGGGCTGGACCTGATGACTTCCAGAAGACCCTGCTTCTCTGGCTGGTGTTCAGATATGGCGGTCTCGCTCACTGGGCCAAACTCACCCCCAGTTCCCCCAGTTCTTAGCTACGTTAAAAAAAAAAAGGCAGTTGCTGTCAAGTTGACTCTGACTCATGGCAACCCCACGTGTGTCAGTAAAACTCTGCTCCACAGGGTTTTCAACGGCCGCTTTTCCAGAAGCAGATCACCAGGGCTTTCTTCTCAGGTGCCTCTGGGTGGAGTCAACCCGCCAGCCCTTCAGCTAGCAGCGGAACTCGTTAACCATTAGCACCATCCATTTTAAGCAGAGTAAACACCCAAAGGTTCACCTCCCTCCCCCGGAGCCCAGCCCCGTGAATGGCTAGAATTGGCTGCTGTGATATGGTCGTCTAGCATAACCCACTCTGCCTGCCCCCTCAGAGGCCCCAGACATTTCCCAGCCAGGTTAAGTACCGCCCTCCACCTGGGCAACGGGATATGGGAAGCTGCCACCACCTCAGTGTGAATGTGCCCATGTCCCCTTCCTCCAGGACAGGAGGGTGGTGAGGGGCAGTGCCGAAGGACCTGCCACCCAGCATCGCTCCATCATTCCCGGTAATGGTGGAATGGCAAAGCCTGGAAATCTACCTCCCAGCCGAGGCAGGGCTCAGCCACACACTCTGAGAATAGACAGCTCACAGGGACATGAAAGCCCTGACTTGTTCCAATCATGCCGAAGGCTTCATCCCCACCCCACCCCACCCCGCAGTGAGCACAGAGAAAGGATCCAGGCACAGGGGGAGCCACCTTCCTTCAGAGGAACCTGAGTTCCTCACCCCACCAGTGAGACCCATCCCCATTAACCCTCCTGCCCCACCCAGGGCCCCTATACTCAGCTTTGGGCCTCACCAAAGACAAGGTCCACTGTCCTGAGCCCAACTCCAGACCTCCAACACGAGAGGTAGACACTCTGGGGACCAACCTGCTGTGTGACCTAGGACAGAACGCTGCCCCTCTGGGCCTCAGCTTTCTCCTCTGTAAACCGGGGGTGAATGGCACCTACCACCTAGGGCAGTGGCTAAGTCAGCAGTTACAAACTGTAAAGGAAGGTGCACATCCCTTGACATCAAGTCAGACCTTTGCCTCCTCTTGAGAAGTCCTTCCTGTCCTGTCCCACCTCGTACTGCCAAAGCCTGTAGTACCAACCCCCACTTCCGGAGCTCTTACAACAAAAATTCCCACCCCCCAGACCAGCTCCTGGCAAATAAGTCCTGCAAGACCATCCCATACCCGCCAGCTCCAGAAACTGGCCACTAGTAAATGACCACTTCTAATAAGGTGCCACCAGGAGAGTCTTCCCCCACAAAGTTCACACCTTCCTTCTGAAGGCCACAGGGCCCGGAACACAGCCAGCCTCCACACCCACCCCGGGAGCCACAGGAAAAACCCAGGAAGCCCAGGGCCCAGGTGGGAAGACACGACCCAGTCAGAGGTGAAGGGTGCTCAGAAAGGCTTCCCAAGCATCAGCCTCCCTGCATCCTGTGCTGCCCATCACCCTAGGCCTCCCCTTAAATCCACTCACTTTTCACCTAAATGTCTTCTTCGGCATTGTCTGAGGCAGTAAATGATACGCCCACCAAGTCACAGATTCAATGTCCTATTCACAGATTTGTCTTCTCAAAAACACATTAAAACAAATACAGTAAAACTTGCAAAAGCCAGAACCTGTACAAGGTGGAAAACTGTCAGAGAAGGAAGGCTCAAATATTTTCCACTAACAGAGAGTGGGAGAAAAGTGGTAAGACTGCACCCTGTCAAAGGCAGAAAACTTGCGAGACCCAGAAAAACAAGGCAGTCCCATCAAGTTCCATGTTCATCCGTATACAGGCTAAAACCACCTGAGGGCCCCAGACCACAGTTTGAGAAACACAGAGTCCAGCCCAGCCCCATGCATAGTTCACAGCTGTCAGGAGAGCAGGTACCAGCCCACAGTCACATGGACATTTGAGGTAGAACACCCAGACTCAGCTGCTCATCCAAGACCTAGAGGCAGGGGCTCTCTCTATCGGAGGCCCAGCCTGGCCCCACATCCAGGCCCTCTGCTTCCTTTCACCTTCCCTCCACCCGCCAAGGATGGCCAGGAAGGAAGCCCCCAGCCCCTGCTGTCCTGCCCCTGAACCTGATATGGCGACACAGAAAAGAGGCACCTGCTTTATCCTGTGTACGTGGACATGTGTTTGGGTGAATGCACAGAAAGATCCAGAAGAACCCACTCCAGACGGTCCACATCGGTCCCAGGGTCCACGGACGAGGTGGGGCTGGAAGGAGACTGTTCCATTTTCTTGAGGCGTCTTTATTCTGTCTCTTGGACACATATCACTTTTGGAGCTTTTTTTGATTTTTTTACTCTAGTAGGTTCAATTGCCCTTCTTCCCTCGCTAATTTTTACTTTCAGTGAGAAAAGTGAGGTGTGCTTGCAAATGCAAAATTACAACCTTGGAAAGAAATGTGGAGTTTGAGAGTGTTGTGGCCTGTTGAATTCTAGGTGGACGGAGCCAAATGAACACCACAGCAGTAATATCATGCACTTTCATGTCAGTCTGGGCAACACCAGTGACAAGCTGTCTCTGGTCCCTAGATGAGGAGCTGCCCCATCCAGCTGTCTGCCCAGGAGGCTCCGAGAGCCTTCTCCCAACCCAGCCCCAGCCCAACCCTGTCCAGCCCACAGCCAGGCCCACCTGGGTGAGCTCTTGGTCCATCCCCTGGAGGCAGGGGCCTGGCCAGCCTAAGCCCCTCAGACCGATGCCCCAACCCCACACCCTACTTTACCTGGCTCTCCTCCAGGGTGCCTCAACAACCGGGCCAGCATCTGCACCCACAGGAAGGTGGCCCGGCCCTCCACCTGGTCCTCCTCAGGCAGGGTCCAGGCTCACACATGTGAAAGCTCCCTCCACTGGCTACCCAACGAGTGAGTCACTTCAGGGACCCACAACTTCCTGCCCCGACTGTGGCAGCAGCAGAAAGACTAACAGTGAACCCTCCGTTCAGCGCCTGCCTCCCGGGGCGTCCTGCCCCCCTCCCCCAGCCATAGCGGAGATCTCAACAGGAGTGGGGGAGCCGCCAGGCCAGACTCCCGCTCCAATGACTTCACGGAAACTTGAAGCTTTGAGCTGAAACAATCTTGAAAAAAAAAAAAAAACGCAAGTACCAAAAACCTCCATTAGAAGTCCCAAGATGACTGTTCCAAGGCAAGGGAGTAAATGCATCCTTAATAAGCAATTAGAGGCAGACAGCTGGGCTCAGGAGCCCCAGACTGGCTCTGCCAGCCACAGACGGGCCCCTTTGCCTCCCTGGGGCTCAGTTTCCTCATCTATCTCTGAGAGGCTCAGAGTAGGGGCCCAGCAGAACCTTGGGATGGCCTAGGAGATCAAAGGTGTTCCAGCTCAGCCCCGTTCATCAACAGTTCACACCTGCTGCCAGGTCAGGGCATGCCACCAAGGCCCATTCCACACAGCCAGAGACCCCAGCTGGGGGAAGATATTCACACTGCGTATGACTGACAAGACTCCTCTCCAGAATATATACGGATCTGGCACAAAACAATAAGAAAAAGGCCTAATTAGATAGTAGACAAGAACAATTTTAGGTGAAGGGAAAGAACACACAATACAGGAGAGGTCAGCACAACTGGACTAAACCAAAAGCAGTTTCCTGAATAAACTGAACGCTTGAAGGTCAGCGTAGCAGGGGCAGGGGTTTGGGGACCATGGTTTCAGGGGACATCTAGGTCAATTGGCATAATAAAGTCTATTAAGAAAACATTCTGCCTCCCACTTCGGAAAGTGGTGTCTGGGGTCTTAAATGCTAGCAAGCCGCCATCTAAGGTGCATCAGTTGGTGTCAGCCCACCTGGAGCAAAGAAGAATGAACACCAAAGACACAAGGTAATTATGAGCCCCAAAGACAGAAAGGGCCACATAAATCAGAGACTACATCAGCCTGAGACCAGAAGAACTAGATGGTGCCCAGCTACAACCGATGACTGCCCTGACAGGGAACACAACAGAGAACCCCTGAGAGAGAGCAGGAAAGCGGTGGGACGCAGACCTCAAATTCTCATAAAAAGACCAGACTTAATGGTCTGAGACTAGAAGGATCCCGGAGGTCACGGTCCCCAGATCTTGTTAGCCCAAGACAGGAACTATTCCCAAAACCAACTCTTCAGACAGGGATTGGACTGGACCATAGGATAGAAAATGATACTGGTGAGGAGTGAGCTTCTTGGATCAAGTAGACACATGAGATTATCTGGGCAGCTCCCATCTGGAGGGGAGATGAGAGAGCAGAGGGGGACAGAGGCTGGCTGAATGGACATGGAAATACAGGGTGGAGAGAAGGAGTGTGCTATCTCATCAGGGGGAGAGCAACTAGGAGTATATAAAAATTTTTTATGATAGACTGACTTGATTTGTAAATTTTCACTTAAAGCACGATAAAAATTTCAAAAAGAAAAAGAAACGGTCCAACTAAAAGATAGGCAAAGAACTTAAACAGGTATTCCAACAAAGAGGAGCCCTGGTGGTGCAGTGGTAAAGAGCGTAGCTGCTAACGAAAGGTCGACAATTTGAATCCACCAGCTGCTCTTTGGAAACTCTAAGGGGCAGTTCTACTCTGTCCTGTAGGGTCGCTGTGAGTCAGAACCAACTCGACAGCAACAGGTTTGGTTTTAAGTTCAACAAAGAGGATACTAAAATGGCCAAAAAGCATATGAAAAGGTACTCAACATCATTAGTCATTGGCAAATTAAAACCACATCGAGACAGCACTATATCACTAACCAAAAAAAAAAAAAAAAACCAAACCCATTTTCGTCGAGTCAATTCCGACTCATAGCAACCCTAAAAGATGAGTAGAACTGCCCCATAGGTTTCCAAGGAGCGCCTGGTGGATTTGAACTGCCAACCTTTTTTGGTTATCAGCCATATCTCTTAACCACGACACCACTAGAATGTCTAAAATTAAAAAGACAGAAAATACCAAGTGTTGACAAGGACATGGACCAGCTCTAACAACTTATATACTGCTGGTGGGAATGTAAAATGGTGTAGCCACGTTGGAAAACTGGTTGGCAATATTGGTTAAAACTAAACATATGCCTCTCCTATGACTCAGCAATATCTTCCTATTTACCTAAGAGAAATAAGTCTGTACGTTCACAAAATACTTACACGCAACATCATGATAAATGGAGAAAAGACTGAAGTTGTAAAGGTTTCATTTTACTTGGATCCACAATCAATGCACATGGAAGCAGCAGTCAAAAAACCAAACTATGTATTGCATTGGGCAAATATGCTGCAAAAGACCTCTTTAAGGTGTTAAAAAGCAAAGCTGTCACTTTGAGGACTAAGGTCTACCTGACCCAAGCCATGGTATTCTCAATCACCTCATATGCACATGAAAGCTGGACAATGAATAAGGAAGACGGAAGAAGGATTGACGTCTTTGAATTATGGTGTTGGTGAAGAATATTGAATATACCATACCAGAAGAATGAACAAATCTGTCTTGGAAGAAGTACAGCCAGAGTGCTCCTTGGAAGCGAGGATGGCTGTCACGGATTGAATTGTGTCCCCCAAAAATTGCTGTCAACTTTGCTAGGCCGTGATTCCCAGCACTCTGTGACTGTCCACCATTTTGTGATCTGATATGATTTTCCTATGTGTTGTAAATCCTATCTCTATGATGTTAATGAGATGGGATTAGTGGCAGTTATGCTGATGAGATACAACCTACAGAATTAGATTGTGTTTTAAGCCAATCTCTTCTGAAATATAAAAGAGAGAAGCAAGCAGAGACATGGGGACCTCATACCACCAAGAAACAAGAGCCGGGGAAATCCCATGTCTTTCGGGCCCGGGGTCCCTGTGCTGAGAAGCTCCTCGACTGGGGAAGATTGATGACAAGGACCCAGCCCAGTGCCGACAGACAGAAAGCCTTCCCCTGGAGCCGACACTCTGAATTCGGACCTAGCCTCCTACTGTGAGAGAATAAATTTCTCTTTGTTAAAGCCATCCACTTGCGGTATTTTTGCGGTATTTGTTACAGCAGCACTAGATGACTAAGACAATGGCAAAACTTCATCTCATGTACTTTGGACATGTTATCAGGAAGGACCAGGCCCGCCCGGAGAAGGACATCTTGCTTGATAAAGTAGAAGGTCAGTGAAAAAGGAAAGGCCCTCAACAAGATGGACTGATACAGTGGCTACAACAATGGGTTCAAACATAGCAATGATTGTGAGGATGGTGCAGGACCAGGCAGTGTTTTATTCTGTTGTACATGTGGTTGCTAAGTCGGAACCAACTCGAAAGCATCTAACAACAACAGCAAAAGTTCATGGCAGCTGTATTCTTAACAGTCAAACTGGAAACAACCCAAACATCATCAAGAGGTGTGCGGATACACAAGCTCTCATATATTCATACAACAGACTATTACTTAGCAATAAATAGGAACAGACGATAATATGCAACACTGATGACTCTCACCAACAGTAACCTGGGCGGAAGAACCAGACACAAGAGTCCAATCCATTTGATTCCATTTATATGAAACTCTAGAAAAATCTATAGTAATAGAAAACAAGACAGTGGTTGTGTCTGGGGGGCTACTGACAGAGAAGGGGCACAAGTTGACCCTGGAGGTCAAAGACTTGATCTGGGTGCTGGCAACACAGGTATATGCGTAAGTAAAATTCACTCTGTACACTTAAAATTTGTGCACTTCATTGTATTTAAATAGGGGGAAAAGTTGACTACTACTCTTCTGTTCTTTCAGTCAACAAACACTGATCAAGGGCCTGGTGCTAGGTGCTCGGTCTACTTTGGGAAACATTAAGACCTGATTTAATGTAGTGGGCAAGAGGCAGGCCATACCCAGTATGTAAGGGAAGTGGGTGGAGGTGGAGCCTGTGGGCGGTCAGCACTGAGCAGACGGAAGCAGCACTAGGTAGGGCTGAGAGGTCTGTAGGGTGGGTCACGCAGGCCTCAAGGGTCAGGGACCATCCAGGTGGGCTGGGAAGCCGCTGCAGCTGGGCAGGAAGTGACCTGAAAGGCAACCTCAGATGCAGTGCGGAGGACAGCTAGGAGACGCCACATGTAGAAGCCAGAAGATGGGTTGGGAGGCTCCCCTTTATCCACAAGAGCTAACGAGGCCTGGATCAGCCAGTGAAAAGTGTGGACCAACCCAGAACTGGTCATATAGCAAAAAAAAAAAAAAGATACCATCAAGTCGATTCCAACTCATGCTGACCCCATGTGCGTTAGAATAGAACTGAGCTCCACAGGGTTTTCAAAGGCTGTGATTTTTCGAAAGCAGATCATCAGGACATTCTTTCTTTCGAGGTGCCTCAGGGTAGATTTGAACTGCCAACTACTTTTCTGGTTAGTAGGCAAGCACTTAACCATTTGCACCCCCAGAGACTCAATAAACCCTGCTGTTTGGTCACAAAGGGACACGCGGCCGGTTTCCCTGGCTAATACCTCCCGCCCTCCCCAGGCCTCCCTTCCAGCTCTTTCTTCAGAGGACACAGCGGTCAGGTCCCTCCCTGCCTTCTGCTACAGCCACAGCTCTGCCCAGCACCAGCGGTAATCCCCTCCCCAACACTGGCCACCTGGACCTTGATACCCCTACCCTTGTGCTGACCACGAGGTCCCTGCAGGCAAGACCTGTATGACCCAACCACCGGCATTAAGAGATACACTAAGCTGCTAACAGAAAGGTTGGTGGTTCGACTTCACCCAAAGGTGCCGCAGAAGAAAGGCCTGATGGTCCACTTCCAAAAAGTCAAGTCAGTAAAAACCCAGTGGAGCGCAATTCTACCCTGACATACACGGGGTCGCCATGAGTTGGAACCTACTGGATGGCTTTTTTATTAACAGAAGTGGAAACCGAGGCTCAGGGAGGCCATATCACTTGCCCAAGCGCCAGTGGTGGACTATCCAATAGGCAGGGTAAGCACGGCGTTAACTTTGCTTACCAGATCATCTGTAGTGAACAACTGCACATTTTTTCACTCCATCAAAGATTCTGCTCCTAGATATGGCTGATATCTGTCTCTCTCCCAGACCCCACAGCACCTTCCTAGAGAATCAAGGCCTCTTTTCAAGTTTATAATCCCTGACAGGGGCGAGTGACTCAGCAGGCAAGGTAAACATGGGCTTACTTGTGCTCACTTCCCCTGCTCACCTTGCCTACTGGGTCATCCACCCCTACCAAGCATACACAGCTAGGAAAAGGCAAAGTGGAATTCAGACTTAGGTCTGGCTGGCTCACGGCCTATGTTCTTAACCACTCACCCCAGGACTCTCCCTGGGAACAAGGAGCTGCTCCAAATCCCATTACACGCCCCTTGGCTGGGTGTCCGCACCCCAAGAGCCTCAAGCCCTGGCACGCAGTGTTCCCAAGCCTGCTGAACAATCTCCCCTCTCTCCCTCAACTCCCCCAAAGGAGAGGGTGACCTCAGGCTTTTGCAGCATGACAGGGAAGCCTGGCCTCTGCTGGCTCAAGGTGCTGGGGCACAAAGCACAGCCCCGACACTTCTCTGTCCCACTCAGCAAACTCCCACCCACCTCCCTGCAGGCCAGACTGTTCCCTGGTGCTCGGGACACACAAGTGACTTGGACACAGTCCCTGCTGTGCAAACTCCTAGGTTGAGAGCAGAGTTCGATGGATAAGAAGTGCCCACCAGTGATGTCACTAGGGGGATGCAGACAGCACTGGGCGACACTGTCAGAGGGGATGACACAGAAATGACTGTCTATAAAAATTTTTGTGCATTTCAGCAGATTATCATTTTCCAAAAAAATATTCCTGTGGTTACAACAAAAAATATTTTCATAAGCCCAGCTTACATATATCAATATACCTACCAGGCTAAAACTCTGCACTAATTTACTTTTTGAACCTTCTAACGTGCTCTGGTCAGAGCTGTCGTTATTACCCAATCACACTGACACTTCCAATCACGTGGTTTCGTCTGCACACGTTACAAGCACATGCTGTTGTTTTCGTAGCTGCCGGTGTTTTTATAGTCACTGATTTTGTCAAATTCCCTGGTGTTTTAGCTACAATATTGTGGTAATTAGTATTTGTGAACCTATTATCAGTAACTTTGTGAGAGTGAAGTAGTAATCAAAGGAAAAGGGGTGATACATGAGAATTACAATTTACAAGTAACAATATAAAAAACATTATTATCAAGGATTCTGTATGCTCTGGTACAGGAGGCGGTCCATGGGAGGGGGGTGACACCACGAGTTACTGCACTGGGTGACACCAACCCTAGTGACGCCATTGGTGACCAACAATGACTTGGCACCAAAATGCAGGGAAGAAGTGCCCATGAAGGGAAAATGTGGGGTCCAGAGCCCAGGGGAGAGAGACCACATCCACCTGGGGGAGGCTGGGAGGAGAGGACCGTGGAGGAGAGGCCCCAAGATGGGGTGTTTCAGGCCAAGGCACAGCTGTTGTCAGAGAGTGGCAAGGCCGTGCAATAGCAGGTAGAAAGGAATAAATCTAGCAAAAACAAGGCGGCCAGTGGTTGTCAGTTGGCCAAGGGACAAATAACACTGAGCACTGAGCAAACAGCCTGGCCCCATTCAACAAACCCAGATGTCGAGCTCTTTCTCCAGGGGAAGAAAGCCCACAGCTCTACAGCACATTTTGGGAGAAGCTGGGAGGTGTGAGAAGAGACACAACCGTCACCTCCCCTCACTCTTTCTCCCTAAAGTCGGGGCTCAAAACACCCCAGAGGAGTCCAGGGAGGGGTCGAGCAGTTAGGTGGGTGACCCACCCCTACTCAAGCCCTCTCCCAGGAGGATGAAGTGCTGACAGCTCAGGCTGTCTGTGTGATGACAGCTCAGGTAGCCCATCTGTAAAGTCAGGACAATCTCCACTAACACCCTGAGTGGCCACAAGGCTTAAGTGAGAAAGGTGTGTCAGGCACACAGCTAAGTGCTCAATTAAAGCCAGGAGGCAAGGGAGGCCAATCACATGCTCTCTCATTTCCCAAACCAAGAACCGGGCTCTACTACACGCCTGCCCCAGTCAAAGATCTTCCACACCTCCCCCCGGCCTCCTAGCCTTCAGGCTCCCTCATATCAACTCACCTTTCCATCCATATCTTCCAGCTGCCTCACTCTTCCATGCTTGTGCTCCGACCTTTCTGCCACCTGGAACTTACCCTCTGCTCAAAATCCTACTCATCCAGCCAAAACAAATACTGCTTCTTCCAGGAAGCCTTCCCCAATGTCCCACTCACCTCCTCTGGGCCACAGTGCCATGGGCCTCTCCATAGAGGATGTAGACTTATCCCCCTCCTGAAGCACCTGTGCCCCTCTGGTAACAGCTCCCCGTTGCTATGGGGAACTAGCCCTCCAGAGGTGGGCTCACAACACGTGTGTGTTGAAGAACGGGCATGAGACTCAAGGTGGGCCAATGAGATTCAATTCCGGGACTTCTGTTAAAGCCATATAGAAAAAAGGGGTTGTCATTTCACTAGGCTGGAGAGATAGGAGCTCTGAACCACTAGGGCCTTTTGCCACCATGGTAGCCAGCCTTCAAGATATAGCCTGGCTACCACTACTGAACACTTTGATGGCCTCCAAGATGGCCTCTAATGAGTCTTGCCTCCTGGTATTCACCACCTTGTATAGTCTCCTCCACATTTAATAGGGCTGATCAGTATGACCAACAAAATATGGCAGAAATTACTATGACTTCTGAGGCCAAGAAAGACATTGTGGCCTTGCTCTTTGTCAGACCACTCATTCTGGGCAAAGCCAGCTGTCATGTTGTAAAGACACTCAAGCAGCCCTATGGAGAAGTCCATGTGGTGAGGAAGAGGCCTTTTGCCCAAAGCCATGTATGGGAGCCATCCTGGGAACAGATCCTCCGGCCCCAGGCAGGCCTTCAGATGACTATGCATTGACTGACGGCTTGACTTCAATCTCATGAGAAACTCTGAGCGAGGCCCACCCAGCTAAATCACTCCTGAAGTCCTGGCCTCCAAACTGTGAAATACTGCCTATTCTTTTAAACCAGTAAGTTTTGGAGTAATTTGTTATGCAGCAATAGATAACTAACACAACCACTGCATGGGAGAACCTGCCTGAAAATGAAGCCCAGACAGAGAGGGAGAGAGCAGAGTCTTCCTGATACTACCTGAGCCCCTAGATCCAGCCACGCCTGAATCCACACCAAATTGACCTCCAGACTTTTACTTAGAGAAACCATTAAACCCTCCTCACATTTTGGTCTGAGTAGGGTTTCTGGCACTTACAGCTGAGAGAGTCTGGACTAACTCTTCCGTAGCACCCCTGCCTGCCAGGAGTGACTGAGGATTTACATCTTCTCCATCAGATCCACCTCACTGAGGGCAAGGACACCAGGCACTCAAGAAGCTCTCCTGACATTTTCACCAAACTGATCTGAACTCAAATTCTCCCAAGGAGAACACAGAGCAGAAACACAGAACCCACTCAGTACAGCCAGCAGTGTGAGCCCCCCTCCCAGTTCAGCTCCCCAGGGGTGGCCTCACCCCTCTTGGAGGACAGAGCAGGCCCTCAGCTCTTTCTTGCTCTGGGCTAGGATGATCCCCGTGCAGAGTGCCTCACTGAGCAGGCACAGCCTTGTGGCCCCGTCACTCATCCTCCTCCCAGATGGATTTTTCACACTGGGGGAGGGCAGGGGACATTCCAATGCACCGACTCACCTCCGGCTGTCTGCCTTCATCTTTCCCCAGCTGATGTGCTGGCGATCCATCCTTCCCCGGACTGGGAACATATGAAGATGCCACGGTTCACCCCCTCATTCAACAGGCAGGAAATAGGGGTTACCAGAAGGGAAGGGGTTTACTGGGATCATGCAACTGGGTACAAGACACAAGACAGAACTAGGACCTTCTGATGCCTAATCTGCCTAAGGTGATCTTAAGGGTGCCCTGAAGGGATCCCCAAAGCCACTCTCAATAAATACGCGTTCTAAGTAAACAGCATCCTTGCCGCCAAACAGCTTCCCTGAGCCACTGCCCCTGCTACGTACAAACCCAACAGCTGCTGCCTGTCCCAGATATAAAGCCAGAATAAGGGATGATGAACAACCCTGTGGGTGGGAAGCCAGCATGAAGGCAGGGGGCTGGCCCCGTGACCCCCGAGGACCCAGCCCCTGCCAGCCCAGCCCTGTGTAACAAGGGTTCTGGAGAGGGAAGAGGGCAGCCAGGGTCACGGGTGTTGAGTAACAGCAGCAAATCCTGCAGGAACAGATGTGGAAGCAACGGCTCTGCCAACCAAAAGTCCTTGTTTCCTTTGAAAAACCTGGCAGCTGGGCTGTGCTAGTGGCCCTCCTTCCCCCACAGGCGTGAGGGGCAGGGAGGAAGACCACACCCCCCACCCTGGGACAGAGGTTGACAGAGAGGAAGAGTTCATGGGGCAGTGTGATCCCTTTTTCCTTCAACGATACGGCAGATGTGCCTTTGGTTTTCTGCACTGGAGAACATCTGGAAGAATATACTGTAAACCTTAGGGGCTATCGCTAGGTGGAATTAGCACACTTTTAACTTAATGTTTGTCTTTCGGCTTGGCGTGTATCTGTTTTCCAATTTTCTTTAAGAAAAATACACTAGCCATGTAATTAAAAGATAAAGGAAGGACAAGCAGCTACTACGAGGACAGCAAAAAGGAAAAGCAGCAGGCCAAAAGCAGAACTTTCCCACTCAAGGCCAAACTCAGCACCACCTGTTACAGGCAAAAATTGGAGGCTTTTATGATCATTAAAAATACTACCTCCTAGCTTTCGGCAATGGATTATCTAATATAACTATAAAAGCACAAACGCAAAAGACAAAATAAATAAATGGAACCACACAAAAATTAAAACCTTTATTCATTAAAAGACTTTACCAAAAAAGTGAGAAGACAAGGTACCGATTGGAAGAGTATCTTCGGAAACCATATATCCAACAAGAATCTAATAACCAAAATATATACAAAACTGCAACAGCTCAACAAAAAGACAAATAACCCAATCATAAAATGGGCAAAGGACCTTGAACAGACATTTCACTAAAGAGGACATTCAAATGGCCCTCAAACACATGAAAATGTGCTCAGCATCATCAGTCATGAGAGAGATGTAAATCAAAACCACAATGAGATATCATTTCACTCCCAGTAGGATGGCTAGGAACCCTGGTGGCATAGTGGTTAAGTGCTCAGGCTGCTAACCAAAAAGGTCGGCAGTTCAAATCCACCAGCCACTCCTTAGAAACCCTATGAGGCAGTTTTACTCTGTCCTACAGAGTCACTATGAGTCAGAATCAACTCGATGGCAACGGGTTTGGTGTTTGGCAGGATGGCTAAGATAAGAAAACAGAAAATAAGTATTGGAGAGGACGTGGGGAAATTGGAACCTTTACCATTGCGGGTGGAAATGCAAAATGGTACAGCCGTTGCAGAAAACAGTATGGCGTTTCCTCAAAAAACTAAAAATAGAACTACCATATGATCCAGCATTTCCACTCCTAGGTATATACCCAAAAGAAGTGAAAGGAGAGTGTCAGAGACTCGTACACCAATTTTACTGCAACACTATTCACAATAGCCAAAAGGTGGAAACCATCTAAATGCCCGTCAGCAGATGAATGGATAAACAAAATGTGGTACAGACATACAATGGAATACTACTCGGCAAGCAGAACGAAGTCTGGATACGCTCTACAATATGGATAAAGCTGGAAGACACTATGCTGAGCAAAATAAATCAATCTCAAAGGATAAATATTGTATGACCTCACTTACACAAAAAGACAAGAGAAGGCAAATGTATAGAAAACAAAGTTTATTAGTGGCTTAGTGGCTACCAGGGGTGGGAGTGAGGGGGAAAAGGAGGTTCATGGTGACAGGAACATCACGCTGATTAAGGGTAGGGTCGCACCGCCGATTACTATAATTGCTGTCAATAAGTGGTAAACCTGTAAAAAAGCTGAACTGGCAAAAGTTATGTGACAGATATATTTACATCGACTTAAAAAAAAAAAAGAATAGCTGCTGAGGCTGCTTAAGTACAACCAAACACCTTACGGGATTTGGTTTCTTCGTCTGGAGGTTTAGGGTCATGGTTTCATGGAACACCCCAGTTAATTGGCTTAATAACATGTTTAGTACTTCTGTTCTACCTCCTAGTTGGATGAGTAGTGCCTGGGGTCTTATAAGTTTGCAAGTGGCCATTCGAGGTACAACAATGGCCTGGAACAACAGGAAGGGAGAGAGTCAGGAATAGGAGGCGGCTACAGACCGTGTGGCTAATTGCCTCCTTGAACAACTGCCTCCTTTGCCATAGACCAAGAGAACCAGATAGTGCCTGGCTACCATTACTGAACATTTTGATCAGGATTAATCCTGATCAAAAGGGGAAACATGTAGAACAGAGTTTCAAAATCTCATGGGCTCCAGACTTCCTGGAGCCATGAAGGTTGGATGAATGAACCCCTGAAAATATTGCCCTGAGATCTTTAAACCTTAAACCAAAAATGTCCCCTGAAGTCTTCCTAAAACCAAAAACAAACAATAGTTTAGCTTAACTAGTAAAGGATGTCTGCCTTGAGCATTATGCTCTTTTAAGAACTACCTATATGGGATCAGACTGATAACTGTAACTCCTAAAAAAGCCCCCTTATGCCCTTTTTGTTTTGGTATATCTTATTGTTAGTAATATTTACCACATACAACGTTGCAGTGTGTAATTTACTGACGTTATCTTTCTCAGATGTTCACTCCCAGACATTTAAGGAACCTTAGGGATCAGTGAATTTATGTTAATGAGAGCAAACAACTCAGAAAAGAACAGTAAGAATGGTTATACAACTCGGAGAATGTAATCGATGCCACTAAACGGTACATGCAGAAACCGTTGAACTGCTATGTTTATATTCTCACCAACAAAATTTAAAAACATAAAAATATTCATAAAAAAAATACTGCCTTAAAGCCATTGAGCACAAGTGGCTGCCAACACTGTGGCAGGAAAAAGAGATCTGACCAGACACACATGCCTCCAGGCAGAAGCGTGCAGTGCTGCAGGTCGTCGCCGACTTACGGCGTATTCGCCATATTTGAGTTCGGACGAACCACACTTATGACCGTCTTTTTTTTGTGTGTGTGTACTTCTTATTGTTAGTAGTATATACTACATAAAATGTCGCAGTGCGTCATTTGCTGATGGTATGATTCTCAGATGGTCACTCGCAGATGTTCAAAGATCAGATTTATAAAAATACTGATAATAAAAGGCAATAATTATGAAAACTAAAAAAAAAAGGTATGCAACTTATGTCAGAACCAACTTATGAACGGAACCCCCCCCCCCCTTAAGTCAGGGTCTACCTCTGTCTCCCAAGTATTTTCATCTCAAAAAAAAAAAAAAAATCACACCTTAATCAAGCCTCTAGATACAAATACAATTATAGGAGATTCAAGGAGGGAGGGAGAGAGGGGAAGAGGAGGAGAGAGGGGACAGGTGGAAGAGGAGGGACAGAGAAGGTGGGGACCTGGCGGGGGAGAAGCTGGGGGACGTGAGAGGGGGGAAAAGAAGAAAAAGAGAGGCAGGAGGAGAGAGAGAGAGAGGAAGGAGTGGAGTATAGAGAAAGAATGGGAAAGGGCAGGAGGACGGAGAGAAAAGAGAAAGAAGGAATGAATGTCAACAGATCCCGTTACGTGACTCTCATGTGGTACATGCTTCCAAAACAATAAAAAAAAAAATATGTTGACGTTTATGAAACAATTGAAAATTTGAACACTGAATGGATAATGATGTCAAAGAATTATTGCTAATACTCAGGTGTAGGGTAACTTTTTTAAAGCACCCTTACCTTTTAGCAATATATACTAACGTTGTTACTGCTGAAATGATATTCTGCTCGAGGGGGAAGCGTGGGGGAGTAGAGATGACTGGAGATTGGCCAAGAATTAAAAACTGCCTACGCTGAGGGCCTGGGAGGTGGGAGTGGCTGTGTCATTAGGTCTTCCCTTGTACAGGTTTAATTTTTTCATGCTGAAACATTATCACCCTAAGAGCTCTGGCATCTGCTGCTTCACTGGAGTCTCACACAGTGAGGGGTCTCTTTGGCCCCTTCCTACAGATGAGGAACATGAGACCCTGAGGGGTGAGGCCACTCATTCAGGGTCTCAGAGACTGTAACACAAACCCAGCCTCAACCTGATTCTCTGGATCCAGACAGAGGACTCCTCACTCCACACTCCCAAATCACCCAGGGCATGTTCCGAGGCAGCGAGCAAAGAGGACCCCAGGCCTTGCTGCATGCCCTCCAGGACCCCTCAGGAGGAGGAGCAGGGGCTTCAGGGGTCAAGTTTCCGCCATGACCTATAGCACAGAGAAGAAGAGTTGCCTCCCCCATCAGCCCTCTCACCCACAGGGGCTTAAAGACTTCAAGCCCCAGCCTGGGTGCTGGCATCTAACACCTCTCCTGGGAGCCCCTCCCTGTCTCCTCCTCTGACCACAAAGGAATTTACAGAGAGACAGAAACTCTCAGCACCTAGGCCCCCCACACCCCAGGCAGCTCTACTGCAACCCTGCATACAATCCACAGTGCCCACAAAATTGACAAATGGACCCATTGTAATGGACCCTAAAGAAGGAATCCCCCAGAGATACAAAGACTTAGCCATGTGGGCATTTACTGCGGTGCTCTACCTGCAAACCTACTGGAAATAACCTACATGTCCAGCAATAGGGGATGGAGAAATCAACCAGGCCCGCTACTGGGTCAAGTCCTGGGGTGGCCCTGACGCCTGTCTGAGAATATCTTTGAGTTGCGCCCCCAACAATTCCACACCCGAAGCCTGACAGCAAGCAGGACAGACAGAACTCTCCTTAAAGGACAGGACGGAAAGTTGCAAATGCTCGATTTTGTTTTCTTGTCATGTATTTAAAAGAAGTTAGCAAGGACATATACCAAAATGTTAACGGTGACTCCAAAGAGTACAGATTCTAGGTTTTCTCCCCCACCTTACTGCTTACATTTCCTAATTTTTCAATAATAAACGTGAATTACTTCTGTGATTAGCAAAAAATTAAAGTCATTTAAAAGTACACACCACCACTCGTCTGTCGTATTGTATGGTGGCTTGTGTGTTGCTACAATGCTGGAAGCTAGGCCATCAGTATCTCAACCGTCAGCAGGACCATTCGTGGTGGACAGGTTTCAGCAGAGCTTTCAGACTAAGACAAGACTAGGGAGAAAGGCCTGGCAATCTATTTCTGAAAATCGGCCAAGGAAAGCCTTATGGATCACAGCAGAAGACTGTCTGACTCACTTACTGTGGACATGTCATCAGGAAGGATCAGTCACTAGAGAAGGGCATCACGCTTGGTGAAGCAGAGGGCCAATGACGGCATGGGAGACCCTCTGTGAGATGGACTGGCACAAGAGCCACACAAATAGACCTGAACATGCCGATCACTGCGAGGATGGCGCAGGACCATAAGGTCGCCATGAGTCTGAGTTGACTCAGCAGCAGCAAAAAACAACAAAAGTACGAAATGGACTGACTTTCTCCTCCTCCCGGGAACGTAGCTCAGAGAGCTCTGGCCCAGGCGGCAGAAGGCCTGGCTTCCAGTCCCAGCATTGCTACTACCTACCTGACTGTGGGACCTCTGGGGGTCACATCGCCTCTCTGAGCCTCAGTTTCCCCATCTGTCACTCACCAAACTCCCCAAGCTGAGGTCCTCCTGCCATCCTCACCAAGGCAGAGAGATGGAGACCATAAGGCACATCTACAGGGTCACGTAAGCAACACCTGCCCAGCCCAGCCACTGCCCACCCCCCGTCCCCATTCCAGCTTTTGCTCAGCTGTTCCTCTGGCTCACGGCGCCTCCTGAGCAAGGGGCCCTGCACCTGGCTGGTGGGAACCAGGGGCATCAGAGGCCAAGCAGTGACGAAACAACCACCATGGCCACACAGACCCTGCTGGAGGCTGACCTGCCTCAGCTCCTTCAATTCTTCCAAGCAGCCTCTGAGGAAGGCAAGAGATCACCATTTTAAAGAAGGAGAGTCAGAGACCCCAAGAGGAGAAATGACTGCCTGCCTATACACACCAGGCCAAGGTGAAGACTAGTTGGGGTTCCTCTGGCACTCTCCTCATGGGGTGGTCAGCAAACCACCTTGCACCCTTCTGTGGAGCCAGGTGCACTGCTCATGACTGCAGGCAGGGATAGAGGAAGAGTGGGAATTGGGGGACACAGCAGATGGGAGCCTCAAAGTCTCCTCCTCCACTGCAGCCCCCAGGTCCCTCCCCACACCCAGGGTAGATGTTCCAAGTAGAGGTTAAGGGCAAAGCAGCACCCTCTAGATGGAGGAGCTGGTGGGGGGAGAGGAGAAACACAAGGGGGCATTGTGAGGGCGGGGAGGAACCCGAGCCTGGGGACCTGGCACCCTGGGATCAGATGTGCAATGCCACTTCCCCAGAGGCCAGGCGGGGACATCAGTAAGTGAGGCTGCCTGGCCGGGTGGGGAGTAGGGCACACTGGAAGCCCGAGCCCTGTGTGCGAGACACTGCCTTCTGAGTTTTTCTGTAAAATCTCACAGTTTTCAAATGTTGATGATTAATCCCAAATAGATGTTAAGCACCCCTACAGTCCCCCTATCAGCGACCTGCCAGGCTGTGTGTGGCCCTAGGCAAACCATTCATTCTCTTTAGGCTTCAATTCTGTCATCTGAACAGTAGAGATGCAGGACCTGCCTCTCAGGGTTACCATGACAATGAGAAGAAACACCTTGCTCATAGAACAATAATAAAAAGCACCAGTAACAATAACAGCTAGTGTTCCCTGAGGGCCAGGCACTGTTCTAAGTGTTTTATGCAAATTAATGTCACTTCATTCATATCAGTAAAGTTGCGAGACAAGTACAAAGAACTCTCAGATATCCTTTATCCAGATTTGCCAATTTTTAACATTTTGCTAAGTTTTCTTTATCATTCTCCTTTTACGTGTTTTTATCCATAATATTTGAGAGTTGGTTGCTTACTGTGTCCTTTTATCCCTTAATAGTGTGTAGAAAAACAGTTATCAGGACATTTAATATTGATATAGTACTTAAGCTACAGCCCATATTGCAATTTCCTCAATTGTCCCAATAATGTCCTTCATAAAATTTTTTTCAATCTAGGCTCACACATGGCATTTAGATATGTCTCTCTGGCTCCTTTAATCTGGAACCTTGGCCTTGCTTCGTCTTTAAGATAAGCATTCTTATTGCCCCCATTTTATGGATAAGAAAACTGAGGATCAGAGGGTTGAAGCACTTGCCTAAAGTCACACAGCTAGGACATGTTGAAGCTGGGACTCTAGCCCAGCAATTCCCTCTAGAGTCAGTGCTCTTGTCCTTCAGGCCTATGAGCTTGCAAATAATGGACCTTGTTAACTGAAAACAGGGGCTCCCTCTGCACAAAGCTGCTCACTCGCCAGGTGGTCGTCAGCTGAAGAGGGAGCCTCCTGTGCACACACCTGTGGACCCTCCTCCTGCCAGCTCACCACACCTGGCATTGGCCCAGCCTGAGGCTCACCACCCCACCCTCGGAGGCCCCACATTTAGCCAGTTTCAGATGAAGAATGTGCTCTGGTATGGAGGAGTCTCCCCCTCCACAAGGGGACAGAAAGCTGTGGAGGGCTAGGGGCCAGCAACTCTGCCTTTCCTTTCTTCCTCTTAAAGTGACAGTCCAGGTCCAAATGCCCAGGTGTCCAAAAGGCAAGGAAGGTAATTGTCCTAGAGCCTGAAGTCATAAGAGCCCCCAGGTCACAGTACTGGCCCCCAGACCACCAGAGCTGAAAGCAGCCCTGCAATCAGCTGTCCAAGAGGGGCACGATATGGATGCAGAGGAGGGAAGGGCTTACAGGAGAAAAGCAAGACCTAAGGCTGGGAAGTCGGAACAATGCAAGTTTTCACTGCAGAGAGCAACAAGGACTCAAGGGGTCACGCGGAGTGGGCAGATTATCTGGGAGGAGGAGGACGACGAGGAGGGGCTTGTGGGCTGGCCCCATAAGCTCACCCTCCTCAGTGAGGGTCCTAAGGCCACTGCCCAGAGTCCAGCCTACAGGGACATGGAGCTGCCACTCCTTTCTGGACCCAGAGCCTCCACAATTCCAATCCAGGCCTGTCAGCATCAGCCTGAAAACCACTCTCTTTGACTCCTAAGTGGGCAGCTCTGGAGTCTGCTGACCACCTTGCCACCAGGGCCCCTGGCCTGGCGCTCCTCACGAGAGGGGCTGCTCCCACCCCAGATGATCAGATACTCGCCAACCGTCATGAGCCACAGATAAAAGCAGACACGCACTGGAAAAAGTGACACCACCACCAAGACACTTCAGGACAGACCAGTTAGGATTCCTCCTTCTGCCTGAGTGCCAGGCAGTTCTGTTAGGTTATGAAGCTAATTTGTACTTAGATATCTCAAAATCTAGGACCTCATCGTTTGACACCCTATTAAACTCAGGGGCTTACACCAGCCTCCAGACATCACCCTCAAATCCAATCCCAAATCTCAGATACAGCAGAACTGGGTATCTGCTCTTGAAAAAGGACCAAAAAAAACGAAAAGGAATCAAGTTTTACTTTTCCTCCTCATTGCAGACAACACTGAAAATACAGAAAGTATGAAAAAAGGTTACAATGGTCTGTCAACGGGCTCCCCCAAAGACACCTCAGTGACGGTCCTCCTCCAATGGACAGTATACAGACTGACCCACACTGCCGTACCTGCCTCCCTCTAGGAGAGGTGCTTGGGTCTGAGTTGGGGCCACTCTATGTCCCCTCTTGGCCAGTGGGCTTACAGGAACAGGAGCCACACCTACCTTGTCTATCTACCCCCTGCCCAGGCACAGGCAGGCCCAATGGAGGCTCCCCTGCTGGATTTAGGGGCCGGGGTCCTCATAAACCACTATCCCCCATCAGCAACCCCTTTATGTCCAGCTACAGAGTAAAGAGACCAAAACCCCAGAGAACAACTCTGGGGTGTCTCCCATATGTAAGAAGTGTCTTACCCCTTAAGATGCTGGCCCCTGGGGGGTCCTCAGGCTCCATGATGTCTCCTCAAACCTCCATTCCACCAGAACCATAACAGAACAGGGTAGGAAGACCAGGTGGCCAGAGCCTAATCCCAACTCCATGCCTAACTTGCTACAAAAGCTTTGATGACCTCAGTTTTCTCATCTGTAAGTGGGGTGGATAATCCAGCCCTGCCTAAATTGAAAGATCAGATCATGTAAGCAACTGTCAGAGCTTTGTGAACCGTGGAGGGCCTTGGAAACTGGAGGACTCAACAGGGGCTGCCCCACTATCCTCCCTCAAAAGGGCCAAGCGCACCCATTCTCCAGATCCCAAGAGTCTTGAGGACAGCTGCCAAGGGACGAATATCCTTCATAAGAGGATCCCAAACCCTCAGCGCTGAAGGAGGGTGCTCTGAAGGACACCCTATCTAAATAGACATTCTGCCATGCTTGGGGGTTGCCCACCTGGTCTCCCCAGGCTGAGTGAGCCACTCCTGTGAGGCCTCTTCACTGGACCTGGGGTCTGTCCCCTCCTTTCCCCACACCACCACCACCAGGCCCATAGCAGACAAGCTCAATTCCCAGGGCCTCCTTGTCTCAGGGCCCAAAGCCCCTACCCACCAAGTCTCTTCAGCCAACCACCAGCCCACTGCAGTCCTGTTATCCATTCATTCATTCCTCTGTTGAGCATCACTGTGGAGTGCGGAGGGGCAAGCAGTACTCAGGCCCCAAATCTGGCCGGTCTAGGTACAGTTTAACCCCTCCGGGCCCAGGCTTCCTTATTCTGAAGGTTCTGCTTCCATAAATGGGGCCCAAGCTCTGGTCTCCAGCCGGGCGTGGGACTCAGCATGAGTGCTTGGCCTTTCACGGGAGCCACAGTGAGAAGGGCTCCAGCATCTCTCCCCCAGCCAGCATCTGGTCCCTTACCACCTTTGTCCACCGAAGGCTTCTGGTCTTCCCCAGTGAGGACCCAAGGCAGGGGCCCGCACCTTGCTCACCCTCCACCTAGCTCCTCCCTTAACTGGAGAGGGGTCCACGCACTGTTGGCTCTTGTGTTTGCTTTCAACCCAAGCCCCCAGCCCCGCAGCCCCCTCTCCCCTTATGCTATTTTTACTTTAAGCAGGAGACTGTGTCGGCCCCAGGGGCTCATGCTAGGCCCTGCCTTGTCCAAGACTGGGAAACCTGACAAACCAGCCGCCTCTGCCATCGAACGGGCTTTCCCAAGGGAGGGGTCCAAGGGAGGGAAGCAGAGCCGGGTCCCTCTCTCAGGTCTCAGTCTTGTCATCCGGAAAGTGAGGTTGGTCATGAGTTCCTGGCAGCTGGAAACTGTCTGGGAAGCCTGTACCCGCAGTGTCTACCGGGGTGGGTAGGGATGGCAGAGGGCGAGGGAGGGGGCATCTGAGAAGACCAGACCCAAACCTCCGCGGGGAGAAAAAGCAAAGATGTAAGGGGACGAACGCCCCCGGGGCTGGGGTGGGTGCGGCGCCGGGCGGGCGCACCCGCGATCCCGCGGGTCTGGGGGACCACTGGGCACGCCATCGCCCTCAAACACCGCCCCTGTGAGGGCCGAGCCCGCACCCTGAGGCCGGGGAAGCGCAGGCCGAGAGGGGCCGCGGCTGAAGCCGCCCGGCCCCGCACCCACACCGCCGTCTGGGTAGGGCCGGGCGGGCGCGAGGCGAGGACCCCACAGACACCCCCGCTCGGACGCCCCTAAACGCGGAGGCCCAGGGCCCGGCCGGCGGGAGCCTCGCGCGGCCGCAGCGCCGCGCGCTGACACCCTGACCGCCGGCTCCGGCCCCGGGCGGCCGCGCCTCGGCCTGGGCGCGCTCCCCGCGGGGCCCCGCCGCCGCCGCGCTCACCTGCCGCTGGCTCCCGCTCCGGCCGCCGCCGCCCGACTGGCCGCAGGCGGGCCCGGCACGGCGGGCGGGGGTGGCGGGGCGGCCGCAGCGCCCCCCGCTGGCCGCCCGGGAGACCCGGGCCCGGCGCGGCGAGCTGGGCGCGGGGGCCCGACGCCCGGCCCCATCCCCGCGCGGCGCTCGGCCGGAGCTGCGGAAAAGCGCACACTGCCCGAGCCGCCGCCGTCCCAGGTCGGTGTGGGAGGGAGGGCCGGGCAGCTTCCAACGCCAGCCGGAAACAAAGCCTTTCAAAAACAGTTTTTATCCGAGTAACTCACGCACGTGTTTGGAAGCGCCAGGCCCGGCCCCACCCCCAGAAGGAAATACTTTCCAGCAAACTCTCTCAGCCGTTTCAGCTCCAGGTCTTCCTCCCCCCTGAAGCCCCGTTTCTGGAAGGATCCACAGACTACCGGCTAGTGCCCTGCTGCGGGACGCGGGAAGCTTCAGTCGGCCGCCCTGCTCTCACTCAGGCCAAGAGCTCCGGGGAGGGTGCAGAGGTGGGAGCCGCGCCGTGCACTCTGCGCGTGGGGGCTTCGTTGCCCGTTGTGGTTTGCTGGCGCCAGAAGACAAAGCCCGCCTCATAGAGTAGGTGTCGCAACCTCGTCGTGACCCCACTCCGCCTGCAACCCAGGGTGGGGCCCCAGAGCCGGCAGTAAAGCTGTCCTGTTTCCGAGGCACCCTGGCTGGGTGAGCTAGAACGCGCTGCTCTGAGTCACTGCCTGGAGAGAAGGTACTCAAGTGCCAGTGCGCCTTTAACCCTCTGCTTCCGACTCACGACTCTGTTCCTGTCTCCACAGCTCCCTCATTTCTGTAGTGGAATCCAGGGGCTCCCCCATTACCTGGGAGTTTAGTTTAACCATCACCCAGGTAATCCGTATGACAGATAGGATGGGAACACCTGGTTACTTGGAACGCTATGGTAGGGATCCTGGAGCCAGGCACCCCCAGCTTACCCTGCAGGGAAGAGACCCTAGAGGGAAGAGACCTTAGGGGTATCCTGACCTTGCCCTCATGTGCGGGCCTGGAACCCCGGCCCAGAGACCACCTGTTGGGAACTCAGTTGGTGAAAATCCGATTTCCTTTCCAGGTGGGACGCTCCCAGCTGAGACCTACATCCTTTTCCTCAGCAAGCCTTCCTCTGGAATCCCGCAGCCTCTCAGCTCCCCGCATGATGGTCTTGACCCTCTGGGCTGGAGCTGCTCCACCACTACATCTGGCCCTCCCTTCAAGGCTCAGGGCCAGGTGTGGTCAGTCTGCATCCGAAGGCTCACAGGGAAGATCTGAGCCTCAGGGACTTCCCTGCCCGGGGAAACGGGAACCACAGCAGCGAGTGAGACTGTGGGCACACCGGTGGGCACACTTGATCCTCATCCAACCCCAACTTCTGAACCATGCCACGCCCACTCCTGAAGCCCTACCCCCTCAACAGAACCCAGGCAGTGAGGGAACCCACCTGCGTGCCCCAAGGCCTGTAGATCATCGGGTGCCTCAGCCGTGAGGTGGGTGTCCTCCCCACCAAGGTCAGCCCTGGCCAGAATAGAGTAGAGCTAAAGGCATGGGGTGGCCCTGCTGGTGCTTGTCCTCAGTGCTCTGGCCTCTCAAAGCTGAGTGTTAGAAGCCCTCAGCCCTTTACAGTGTGTGGGGGTGGGGGGCAATGCTATAGCTTCCCACCTTGTCGTTGGGTGTCATCCTTACATAAGCCTGTGACCAGCACTCTTGACAGAGATTGAGAAAGTGAAACATGATGCCTGCATCAGCGCTCAGCATTCATGACCACCATCAGGGCTCCCCTCATCGCTATCTCTGCTCTGGGCATTTCAGCCTCATTGCCAACTCAGTCCTCAGATCAGCGGTCCTCAAACGTCAGTCAGCATGAGAATCACCTAGAGGCCTGGTCGAAACCCAGATACTGGATCCCACTCTGAGTTTCTGGTTCAGCAGGTCTGGGGTGGGTACTGAGAATCTTCCATGTGCATGTGGTAAATATATATATAACATAAAAGTTACCATTCTGACTACAACAGAAGCTAAGCCAAAAAATAATAAATAAGCCCATGGCCATGAAGTCTGACTCAGAGTGACCCCGTGTGTTGCAGAGTAGAGCTGTTCCATAGGACTTTCTTGGGTGTAATCTTTACAGAAGCAGATTGCCAGGACTTTCTTCCTCAGTACTGCTGGGTGGGCTTGAACCACCAACCTTTAGATTAGTAGTAGTCGAGTGCAAAACGTTAGCACCACCCAGGGACAAGAGAAGCTAAGACGCACTTCTTTGAACATACTCGGCCCTTCTCTTTACCAGCTACGGGAACTATAGCCAAGCGGAGCACCACGCAAGTGTCCCGAGCTTGGTACTTGTCATTAGTCCTGGTACAGCTTCTTCACTCGTCACTACGTGGGGCAGTGCTAGTCCAACCAGATGGTCTTTGCTGTCCCCCCTTCCTCAGGAGCTTCCTTCTATCCCTCACTTCCTCCAATCCCTCACTTCCTCCAGTACTGCCTGGCACAGGACAGCCGCTCAGAGACTACCATAGACGGGCAGTACAGCTTTTATGAGTTTTAATCAGAAAGGGATATGTACTCTCAGTGGAAAATGAAACAACCCAAAGATGAAGAGAATTAGAACTGCCCTACCTTCTCCTTCATGCCACTCACTGAGGTGACTGAGTCTAAACTTGGGGTGTATTCTTTTTACACCCTTCTTCTCTGGCAATCTGATTTTACAGGAGAAAACTGATCAGAAAAGATGGTGAGCTAAACTTATGATCTACACTTACTGCCTTCTGAATCCCACATAAAAGGGCAGTGAAGGAATTTAAGGCCCACGAGAATGGAGAAAATGAGAGAAGAGTAATACTGGAAAGTGAAAAGCAGACACAAGAAAGAGAATCCTGAACTGGCAGCTGGGAAAACTAGAATCAATCCCAATTATTCTGGGTAAGCTCCAGAAACACAGAAGTTGGAAGTGCCAGGGGCCCTGGTGGCACAGTGGTTAAGAGGCAGTTTGAATCCACCAGCCACATCTTGGAAACCCTATGAGGCAGTTCTACTCTGTCTGTAGGGTCGCTGTGAGTCAGTATTGATTTGTCGGGCAACAGGTTTTTAGGTAACAGGTGCCTCAGGAAGTGGGGGTAGGGTGGCACTACAATAAAGAAAACCAGACACCAAACCTGTTGCTGTCGAGTCGATCCTGACTCATAGTGACCCTATAGGACAGAGTAGAACTGCCCCCTAGGCTTCCCAAGGAGCAGCTGGTAGATTTGAACTGCTGACTTTTTGGTTAGCAGCTGAGCTCTTAACCACTATACCACCAAGGCTCCAATACAGTAAAGAAGGCAAGTTGAAAATCTAAGAAGCAGTTAAGAGTACCAGTCTCAACTCTTATACACTGCTGGTGGGAATGTAAAATGGTACAACCACTTTGGAAATCTATCTGGCGTTATCTTAAACAGTTAGAGATAGAACTACCATACAACCCAGAAATCCCACTCCTCGGAATATACCCTAGAGAAATAAGAGCCTTCACACAAACAGATATATGCACACCCATGTTTATTGCAGCTCTGTTTACAATAGCAAAAAGCTAGAAGCAACCAAGGTGTCCATCAACGGATGAATGGGTAAATAAATTGTGGTATATTCACACAATGGAATACTACGCATCGATAAATAACAGTGACGAATCTGTGAAACATTTCATAACATGGAGGAACCTGGAAGGCATTATGCTGAGCGAAATTAGTCAGAGGCAAAAGGACAAATATTGTATAAGATCACTATTATAAGATCTTGAGAAATAGTATAAACTGAGAAGAACACATACTTTTGTGGTTACGAGGGGGGGAGGGAAGGAGGGTGGGAGAGGGTTTTTTACTGATTAACTAGTAGATAAGAACTGCTTTAGGTGAAGGGAAGGATAATACTCAATACATGGAAGGTCAGCTCAACTGGACTGGACCAAAAGCAAAGAAGTTTCCGGGATAAACTGAATGCTTCAAAGGTCAGTGGAGCAAGGGCGGGGGCTTGGGGACCATGGTTTAAGGGGACTTCTAAGTCAATTGGCAAAATAATTCTATTATGAAAACAGTCTGCATCCCACTTTGAAATGTGGCGTCTGGGGTCTTAAAGGCTAACAAGCGGCCATCTAAGATGCATCAATTGGTCTCAACCCACCTGGATCAAAGGAGAATGAAGAACACCAAGGTCACACGATAACTAAGAGCCCAAGAGACAGAAAGGGCCACATGAACCAGAGACCTACATCATCCTGAGACCAGAAGAACTAGTTGGTGCGCGGCCACAATCGATGACTGCCCTGACAGGGAGCACAACAGAGAACCCCTGAGGGAGCAGGAGATCAGTGGGATGCAGACCCCAAATTCTCACAAAAAGACCATACTTAATGGTCTGACTGTGACTAGAGGAAGCCCGGCGGTTATGGTCCCCAAACCTTCTGTTGGCACAGGACAGGAACCATTCCCGAAGACAACTCATCAGACATGAAAGGGCCTGGACAGTGGGTAGGAGAGAGATGCTGAGGAAGAGTGAGCTAATTATATCAGGTGGACACTTGAGACTGTGTTAGCATCTCCTGTCTGGAGGGGGGATGGGAGGATAGAGAGAGTTTGAAGCTGGCAAAATTGTCAGGAAAGGAGAGACTGGAAGGGCTGACTCATTAGGGGGAGAGCAAGTGGGAGTACAGAGTAAGGTGTGTATAAATTTATATGTGACAGTCTGACTTGATTTGTAAACGTTCACTTGAAGCTCAATAAAAGTTAATTAAAAAAAAAAAAATCATCACTACCTCTACAGAAGCTCTCTGCTTTACCATAGTGAACTCTCTGCAGCAGTTCTCCACATGTGTTATGATATGTCCTCCTCGGAGCTTTGCATATGATCTTCCCTTTGACTGGAATGTACCCTTTCTTTGGTAATTCTTACTCATCCTTCAAACTGTGGCTAAAGTGCTTTCCAGGAAGTCTTCTCTGACTTCTAGTTCTTATGAAATGCTCTTGTGCGGACCCTTGACATTGCACTGTACATATTAATGTAATTCTATGTCTTTATTTGGCGGCAGTGGTGGTCCAGTGGTAGAATTCTCACCTTCCATGTGGGAGACCTGGCTTTAATTTCTGGCCAATGTACCTCAAGTGCAGCCACTGGTTGTCTGTCACTGAAGGGTTGCATGTTGCTATGATGTTGAACAGGTTTCAGTAGAGCTTCCAGACTAAGGCAGCCTAGGAAGAAAGGCCCAGTGATCTACTTCTGAAAAATTAAAACCAAAAAACCAAACCCGTAGCTTTGGAGTCAGTTTTGACTCATATTGAAAACTGTATGGGTCACAATGGTCTAATCCCTTGTGCATGGGGTCACCAGGATTCAGGGGCTGACTAGATGGCAGCTAACAACAACAACAACAACATGTCTTTATTTGACTTTGTATATGTACATCTATGTGATATGTAATTGGTGCTACTATCTGAAATATAATAGGTGCTCAACAAATATAAGAAATACATATAGATATACATTTTTTTTTTAAGTACAGGGCCTTTCTTATTCTGCAGACTAGAGTAGGTGCTTATATCCTAAACCGTGAGGAAATAAATTTCTGTTTGTTAAAACCAAAAAAAAAAAAAAAGAGTACCAATCTCCCCCATCCCAACCACCACGACTACCATCCAGGCAAGTAACTACTCCTCCCCAGACCAACAGGATCCTGGAGTTTTTTTCTCTGAAAAAAGTAAGAGTCTCCAGACTGAGAAACACCAAACACACACACCCCTTCCTGCCAGTCCTCTCTCCCACTCAGCTCCCAGGACAAAGGAAGCCAGGCCCTACCCCCAGGCTAGAGATGGAGGAACTCTCTGGGAAACCCCACCAGCCAGGTCCTAAAGATCCTCTCCTCACCCCTGACCAAGCCTGCTCACCCAGGGCAGCACAGAGCTGACAAACCACACTGATTGACACAGCACTTGCCACCAGGTTTTTAAACATGTGCAGGCAACCAGAAGCCTGAAGAGAGCATCTAACCCAAAAAAAAACTCCAAACAAACAAACAAAAAAAGCCACACACAGAGTTAAGAGACAGTACAGAGACAAAATTAACTATGTTATTAATATTCTTAGATTCCAAAAAACTATACTGCAACCATGAAACAAAATAGGATACTATTTTTAAATAGGAACTTTTGAGGACAAAAGAAGACTTTAGAAATGAAAAACATGACAGCGGATATGAAAAATCAGCAGAAGGGCTGGAGGATACAGTTGAACAAAAAAGCCAGAGATGGGAAACAGGGAAGAAAAGATAAGAAAATTAGAAGATCAGTTCAGGATATCTGAGCAACTGTGGAGTTCCAGAGAAAACAGAAGGAAGGAAAATAAAAATAAGAATTCAAGATTTTCCAGTCCTGTAAGGATGGGCAGTGCCAGATGGAAAGAGCCCATCCCATCAAGTGCCCAGTACAATGCATAAAAACAGACCCACCTATTTCCTATAAAATGGTGACATTTCAAAAACACTGGGAACAAAGAGAAGATCCTAAGTAACTTTCAAAAAGAAAAAAAAAAAAAGTCACGGTGTCTGCAGACTTCTTATAACATTGGAAGCAATACTTTCAAATTCCGAAGGAAAAATGTTTTCTAGCCTAGAATTCTATATCCAGCCAAACTGTCAATTAAGCACAAAGAGAAAAGGCATTTTTAGGTATTTACTGCCTGTGCACTCTTTCAGGAAGCTACCAGGGGAAGTGCACCAAGGAAAAGAGGGAGTTTATCAAGAGAAAAGGCAACATGCACTACAGAGAACAGGAGCTGCAGCATAGGTGGGGTGGAGGTGAGGGAGAGACCAAGAGGTCATCCGTGCATCAGACACAGCCAGTCATAACTGCAGAACTCGCTGCTGAGAAGCTATCTGATGCACCTGAGCATTGGCAGAGGCTCAGAAAATTGGCAGAATTTCAAGTGAATTCGTGAAGTACATGGACAATTTGAAGAACAAAAAACAAGCCAACAAAAAAACTCCAGGAAAAACAAAAAGTGCAGAAAAAGAAAAAGAACCATTTTATTACCCACCCCTGACAGTACTATGGACACACTTATTCAACATAAACACTGACTTGGAGCTAAACAGAATTCAGTATAACTGTTTGGAGGCTGGGGCAGAGAAGGGATTCTTCAGGAGTGGTGGGAAGTCAACAGATAATTTCAAGAATTGAAAATCAAGAGGTGGCAACAGAAGCATATTATTTAGAGACATAGAGGTAAACACTCCCCACCAAAAGTGGCTACCTCGGGAGAGGGGGAACGTGGAGAAAGGGGGTGGTGGACAAGCTTTTACAACTCTTTGGCTTTAATTTATAACAGAACTCATGCCCTGCCCCGCCCACCTGCTTCTCACTTTCTTGGCGGACCGCTTCCAGCACCCCTCCAGCCTCCCCTGTGTCCTGCCTCCAGCCTCCGCTGTGTCCTGCCTATCCTGCCCGGCTGACTCACACCCCTCTCTCCAGACAGGCTTTTCCTCTGCTGTTTTTGTAGCTTACCTTCTGTCCCCGTTAGAGATGTCTTGAGTACTTACCACGCCTGACACGTGGAACCTTGATTGGATTTTAAAAAGCCAAGATGCATGGTATCATCCACCCTACAACTATTTTAAGGATTGCTCGTGCAAAGCTACATTTCTGAAGTAACCTGCTGGCATGATTTAAGTACAAAAGTGGTTTGCAAATGAAATTAAGAATTGATACACCATTTAAACAGGCCATTTGATACTTTTAATAACCCTCTCTTTGACTTTTCCTTTTAATGTCAGCCTGACCATATTTTTATATCTATTCTCATCTGTGCTTTGGATAGGTTCCTCTTTAATAATAACAGAAAAATTTTAATCCCATGTTCTTAAAAAAGATTTAGTGACTTGCTTTAAAACACACACTCAGACACAAGCTCTTATGCTATTTCCCAAATGGATTATTTCAGAGTATTACTTCCTTTGGGTCATTTAATGGTGTTTTTTTAGACCAGTAAGAAGTATAATACGCAGCATACCCAGTGCCGTCGAGACAATTCCTATAATAGAAGGTGGAAATATTCCCAAGCTAAAAATCAAAGAAGGTGCATTTTTGAGCTAAACTGGTAAATACAGGGCATCTCATAACAGACTTTTCTGAACACCAGTGATTAGAAATTACAGCAGAAATTCTACCATCACGTAACGAGAGCCTAAGAAAGCTTAAGATATTTCAAGGAAAATATCACCTAAAAAACATCGCTACGCTCCTAGAATAAGGGGGACCACCACCTGGAATCTCCCTAGCTACCTTTCATTCTCTGTTTCCACTGCCCCCCCGCCCCAACAAAATCTGAGGCATCTCGCCTTCTCTGCCCCAAATAATTGGATTTTCTCAGCAGAGTACCCACCCTTTGCCCACCACATGACTCACTCCACTCTAAGACAGCTTCTTTCTAGAGGGAGTTTTACTTGCTGACGCTGTGGTCACTGAAGGGCCTTAAAAAGACTGAGCTGTGGGGGCAGGTGGTGAATGATCAATATAACTGATTTTTTTTCCATCAGTTTTGCTAAGGGCAAAAACATGTTATAAGTGGAAGTAAAATATAGGAAAAGTAGTGGGGCGCTAATTTTCAGAGGACCGTGTTGTTAAATATAACATTTAAAGTAAGCTAGCAAAAATAGCAAAAGATGAAACATGTATCAAAGCAACTCATGAAAATCCACCTGAAAGAGTACAAAACTAGGGGAAACTTTCCCACTAAACTCAGTTCAGGAGAAAAGTGCAATCAAATAGCAATACTTCACAGAACCCCTGCTCAAAGTAAACGGAAAAATACTCCGCATTTTCTAAGAGCTTGTTAGTTTATGGAGCCCTGGTGGCGCAGTGGTTAAGAGCTTGGCTGCTAATCAAAAGGTCAGCAGTTTGAATCCACCAGCTGCTTCTTGGAAACCCTATGGGGCAGTTCTACTCTGTCCTGTAGAATTGCTATGAGTCAGAATTAACGCGACGGTTTGGGTTGTTTTTGGTTTGTATTAGTTTATAAGGGCCTTGGAGTACCTGACATGTTAATTTACTATCAGCAATTTGCAAGCAAAACTCAGCATAATAAAAAGGAATGAAATACAGGAGACCTCTGTGTAGGGATATGGGAAGATCTCTGTGGTGGGTGAGTTGCAGAATACTGCAGCCTGATCCCATTTATATTAAAGGGCAAAAGACCCCTGAAACTACCTATGTGTGTATACTTATGTATGTAAATGCATAGAATGAAACGTAGAAGGGTACTTTGTAGCTCTGGGAGCTCAGTGGGATTAGGTATGAAGGGCTACGGTATCCTTTTAGATACTTTACATTGACATTTCCTCCCAGTAAACATACCTGTCTATTCTGAAATTAAGTAAATTCACTGGGTAGATGGACAAAGTTGTTCTGTATACTCAGCTGATTCTCTGATTCACCATTTGAGAAACTTCGGGGGTGCCATTTAAAAGGATTGTACTTCCAATACACGTTTCAGAAAGAAATCAGGCTGGAGCGGGCAGTCTGGTTATACTAGCCAGTTGTCTGCGCGGCTGAGCAACTCTTCACCCTAAATCCAGTGATTATATAGATGCAAACTAGGCGGCGTTCTCCTCTCCACCACTCAGGTCCACGCAGGCAGCCCCAGTGCACCCAGAGGAGGGAGCAGAGTTGTGAAAACATCCTTTGCTTATTAATCCTGCTTCCCTCTTCTTTGCAGAAGCAAACTTTCATTATTCTATAGTAATGGTTTGCGTAACCTGTCAGTCCACCTCACCTGTGGTCAAGTATTTCAACTTCTTAGTGCAGTGAGTAGAGCCCCTCACGTTAAAGTGAAGGATACAACTGGGCCGGCATTTGCAAATAACCAAATTCTAAGGAGTCGGTTTCCATGAGTCTTGGAATGGCTGTGAGGAGGCAAACCAATATCACTGGCTAGGACCCAAGTAAGAGAAAACCACTATGCTAAAGCATGCTGGCATGAAAACGGGGGCGGGGGGTGGGGGACCCAGTTCACAGAAATGTTGGCTATGCTCAAGAAAATCTCCCACTGGTCTAACCAGAGCTGTCTTTAGAATTGGAGGATAAATTAAAAAAAAAAAAAAAGGAACTAGCCATTCAAGTCTTGCAGGAAGGCTCATACTGGAGTTTTGAAGATAAACGAAAGCACAAAGCCTGCCCTGAAAAGCAAGTCATGAATGATAAAGCCAGTGGTAAGCACTGGGGGCAGGTTGCGTAAAAATGCAGTTTATAAAAATTTCAAGGCAAACAACTGACACCTTTAAAGAAATTGTTAACTTCAAAAAGCTTCCAGGCATGCAATTCATTCATGATATTCGTAACTGGTGCCTAGTTACAGGACTTCAGGAACTATCGAGATCTCATAAATCGTTTGTATGAAATCTCTTTTTCTGATAAATTACGTAGTGCCTCTGAAGCAGTAACTAGATAACATGGGAAAGCTTTCAGGATGACTTCAACCTCCAGCCCCTCACAGGAGTCTGCATTTCTTTAACACAGAAGGCAATGCCAATCAAAGAGGAAAATAAATGAAAACATTAAAAATCGAACACTTGTTTCATCAAACTTTCTAAACATGTGTATCTATAGTATATTCCACTAAAAATGTTAATGTCAATAGTCCTTCACATTTTATATCCAGAAAGAAACCACACTCTCTGCACCTCACTTTTCACCTTTCACAAGGGGCATTAAGACAGTGCTTTTCAGTTTTTCCAGAAAAGTGTGAAGACTCTGATACTTGTAACAACAAGTCTTCGGTTTATATAAGGATTACAGGACTTTAAGAAGACTTTTATAAAATCAGAGGGCAGTCTTACAACACTCTTAAGTAATTCAATTAAACTGTGTCCTCTCTGGAGACCTGCCCTATTATCAGGCCCTGTGACATCTGGTGCAATGAAAATTACCCAGGCCGTTGGAACTAAAAGAACTTGAGTTAAAATGTAAAAGTAAAGGTGATGTACAAATATCAAGAAAAACTTTCACCGAAATACACAAATTAAGAGAATACCTGATTTCTACACTACCCTCTATTCTTATTGATATGGCTAAAGTGTCTCTCCGTAAATTCAGGCAATAGCCCAAGCTAATAATAACCCAAGGAGGTGTTCTGTCTCCTCTCCCTGGTTCATCTCCTTCAGGCTAGTAGACCATAAACTAGATTAAACTTAGTAAAGCACACACTTCAGTAGAAAATATAAAAGGCAGATACCCAAAACCCAGTGCCATATAAAAGGCAGATACTTAAAAAAAAAAAAAAAACCTGAGAGTAAAATACACACCAGTTTATTAACTAAAAGCTGTCCTTAAATAAATGTTTAATTCCAGATATCAAATAAATCAGCAGACTTTATAAACAATCTTCCTGAGAAATAATCTTATCAATAGCAATTGATAGAGATGTTTAGCTCCGTCTCTTTGATGAAAAAAAATTGTTGCTTAAGGTATGAAGTCAAGATAACTCACAAGAAGGTGGTCAAGAAAAAGGCTTCTTGGTTATGTCAGGTCTGAAGTCATGACAGTAACTTCCACAGTAACATCTGGCTTGTTTCCTAGTTATGTTAAATATCAGGTAGCATATTAAAATTTGTTTCCTAGCATTTATTCCATCCATACATGTTTTGACAAAATGCAGGCTAGCTAAAGTCTAGAGATTGAGACGCTGAGGCAAGGTGAAGACAATACCTCCAAGGAATGACTGACACAAATCTTTGCCCCCGCTTGAATGCTGTATCATTTTCTAATATGAAGACCAACTGTGTCACTGGTGAAAATTACTATAACACATGACTATTAAATATAACTTTTTACTCAAATTTAATAGAGCCATTTATATAATACTCTGCTCACAAAATACTTTATGAGATGTTGCTTTTCACTAGTTAAAACAACTTAATGACCTGGGAGAGTAAGAGCTGATGGATAAGAACAAATCTTTTGATCATTAATTTTAACATCTCAGTATTTGTAATCACAGCAAAATTGGGAATGTCTTTTTTTTTTTTAATAGTTTACCACTGAATTTTGAGAAGTTAACTGAGAAGCAAACAAATTCCCTATACACATTCCTAGTTAGTGTCTGAAACTAAAAAATAAATCAACAGCATGTTATAATTGAAGGAACTGATCGGTTTCAAATTATAGGTCAATATTAAAATTGAGATATATCGTGAACAAAAAAAAAAATATCAGTGGAACGTCAGTGATACCTGATAAAACCCAAACCCAGTGCTGTCAAGTCGATTCCGACTCATAGCGACCCTGTAGAACAAAATACCTGATAACGTGACTTCTAAAGAGCGACCTCGACAACTGCATCCTAGTCACTAGGGAGGTTTCTGTGATGAACACGTTATATCTACAGGGTCCTGCAGTTCACAGCAGCCACGCACTCTTCTGACCCGCCTGCATGTCTGGAAACCCCAAACGCCGGTCCCTAGGTTACGGCAAACACAACTCACACTTACTAGTACATGGGGGAGGGAACAAGAAGAAAACGCCTGGAGATATGAGATCCCACAGGGAAAAACAAGCAATGTTCTCCCCAGTGCCCTTGTTTTACTCTGTGAAGACTTTATTCAGGAGCACCTGGAGCCAGAGCAAATAACCAAATATTAACGAGAGGCTCAAAATCCCAGCAAAGAGGAAACACACTCAAAATAGGACAAAAAAAATATAATATGATCAACTGTTGGACAGGGGGTGGGCAACTACATATAAAAACCATAGATCCCATAGACCAGACCTAGATTTGAAAACCGAACGCTACATCTCCCAAGAAAACAAGGACATTAAAAACTGGGCACCTTCATCAACGTCTTAAAATTGGAGCGGAAAAATGCATTTATTTACCTTTATCATCAAAGTATAACCATTCAGGTTTTGTGCTGACACCTCTTTGCTCCATCAGCACCTCTAAAAACTAGGATGTAACTCTTTTTTTAAGTTACTTTTTAAAGTGCTTGCACACTGACCAGGTACACATACGTGACCACCAAAGCAATGTCACCACAGTGAGGCAGAATTTGTAAATCGTGTCTAACAGGTACCAGCAAAGGACGGCTAGGATTCATCGATGTGGGTGGGCTATAATAGCTACCTGACACGCTTCTGGTATAGTCACAAGAGCTTTATAAAAAGTACTGAAACTCAAAAAAGAAATAAGGCAGGAGTCAAACACAGATGGAACGTGCAAAACAAATCAGCGGGCAAACTAAAAGTTCTTGAAAGTATTTTACTTCAGATTGAAAAGTGAACAGCGTCCACACCGTTCATCGCAAGACACACAGTATTCACCCACGCAGCGCTGGTCATTTGAGGAAATGTACACACCTCCATTTCTCCTTCATGCTTTTTGTTTCAGAAAGACACTGTTTACCAAAAAGAAGCTTGGACATTACAGGAAAAACTGTTTTCCCAATACATTTATGAAAACCTAAGATTCCCAACGGAATCAAGATGATCTTCCCGTTACCAACACCTTAATATAATCACATGCTTATTGAAACACTAATGCCCACGTCGTAAGAGTACATCTACTTTCAACCATGAGGGGGATTCTTACAAAAAGCCTTCAGTGTGGTCAATGTAACATGGATCTCTGCAAGTATTAAGTGTCTGAAAATAAATAGGCAGCTAATACTGGATCTAATATTATTTTATAAACAACTGTTCCCTTAGCAGTTAACACAAGTCTACACATTCACAATAGTCCTAGAAAATAAATACCGTGATGATGCACAATATGTTATAACAAACTAGCTTCAAACAACAAAAAAGCTCAACATCTGGATAAAAATTCGGATCAGAATAAAATGTGACTCTGAAATTTAAAACACTGTCAAAATAACATCACATTTAAAAACCTGCAATTCACATGAGTATTATGAGTTTCCAGTTTCGGAACACATTTTTCATGAATTAAAATACGAACATATTGAAAATGTTCATTTCCGTGATGACATCAGTTTTTGTCTTACTTTAGCATTATTTTCTTCATAAAAAGTTGCACTAAGTGTCTGCAAATGGTCTGATTGGTCTTATTACTTCATAAATGTATACGAAAGAAATTTCTAAAAACCAATAATAAAAAATGTATGTGCATGTGTATATAAATATATAATTTCATCTCAGAAATGGCTATATTCAACAGAGCCACACACATAAGAGCTTTCACCTTGAAAAGAAAGCATTTTTCAGAAATATCTCTTAAATTCTGTCAAAGATTCCCAACTGAGTTTCAAACTCGAAAAGTGATGAATAACGGAATTACACATCTCATTTGCACTCAAAGCTGGCCATGACCAAAATTTACAGTATGCTTGAAACAAGTCAGTGTTTTAAAAAAGTTTTAATTGAAGATAAAAATTCCATGGAAGGAGAGGATAAAGAATGGGATGACAAGAAGTATTTGGTCTTAATAAGGCAATACAAAATAGATCTATTATCAAAGACCATTTAATTTTTAAAGATAAACAATACTAGTTATCTAGTGCTGCTATAACAGAAGTACCACAAATGGATGGCTTTAACAAACAGAAATTTATTTTCTCACAGTTTCAGAGGCTAGAACTCCAAATTCAGGGCATCAGCTCCAGGGGAAGGCTGTCTCTCTCTGTCAGCTCTAGGGGAAGGTCATTGTCATCAATCTTCCCCTGGTCTAGGAGCTCCTCAGCACAGGGACCCCAAATCCAAAGGACACACCCCTGGCTCTTCTTGCTTGGTGGTAACGAG
Source organism: Loxodonta africana (assembly GCF_030014295.1). Classification (NCBI taxonomy): domain Eukaryota; kingdom Metazoa; phylum Chordata; class Mammalia; order Proboscidea; family Elephantidae; genus Loxodonta; species Loxodonta africana. The sequence goes on from NC_087362.1 coordinate 67,299,026, forward strand.
TGCTTATCTCTCTGCTTGATTCTCTCTCCTTTTATCTTTTGTAAGATAAACGATGATGCAGGCCGCTCCGCAGGAAAACTCCCCTTAGATCAAGGCTGTAACCTGAGCAACGATGTTACATCCCACCCTAATCCTCTTTAACATAACCTGTTCTTGCCTCACTAACCACAGACAGAGATTAGGATTTACAACACATAGGACAATTACATCAGATCACGAAATGGAGGACCACCACATAATGCCGGGAAGCATGGCTGAGCCAAGCTGACACATATTTCTGGGGGCCACTATTCAATCCATTACAAATACCAAAAACATAAAGTGCAGTATAAGAAAATCATTTTTTATGGGTATGATTTAATTAAAGCTGTTTGCAGTTATTCTCTCCCACAGTGGTTAAGCATGAATTTGAGAAAGACCAAAAGATGAGGCAAACCAAAAGGCCGGCAGTTCGAATCCCCAGGCACTTCTTGGAAACCCTATGGGGCAGTTCTACTCTGTCCTATAGGGTCGCCTGGAGTCAGAATTGACTCAATGGCCATGTGTTTTGAACAATGAGGCAAACACACAGAGGCAGCACACAGGCCAGAGGAGCCAGCAGGTGAACGTCTGGGGGCGCTGAGCTATCACTGTAACGGGAACGGGACAAGACTCAGCTTTTTTTTTTTTTTCCATATTAGGAAGAAAGAAAAAAAGACTGCAAAGGAAACAAATAGAAAGCCACATGACTGCCCACTGCCCAAGACGACAGCACCATAGACCACAGCTTCAAGGTAATTCTCAGGGATGACAGAGGGTTTTCGGTGTTTGCACAAAGCACATAGGATATATTTTTTTTTTCACAAAATAAAATAAACACCATTTGCCACCATAAACCTTTTCTTTAGAGAGGAAAAAATTTTGCATCAGGCCACAAGGTTCTATTAAGTCATTCCAACGCTGAGGAAAACAAATTGAGTCATAGAACTAATCACTTCCTTATATATGGATGTGAAGATGACAATTCAGATTATTTTTCAAATTAATCCTCAGAAAAACCTGTTCACAATTTAAACAGGAATGTTATGTAAAAAGCCTTAACAAATTCACTCCTACCACTAATGTCAGTTTCCTATATGGTCTTCTATAGATACATACAATAAAATGGGAAATACATGCAAAATTAAAACAAAACCAAAACACGTACAGATCGTTTGCCCCTTTGGCCTCGGGATTTCCTATAAGGGACCTTTGTTTCCCTTCCTCACCCCGTCCTCTGAAACTGTTTTCTGTTTCTATTTTTTTTTTACCCACACTGAACACTGTTCCTGGTGACAGCATAAAGCCAACGAGAAATTTATTTATTTTACATTCACGCTTTAAATCTTAAAATGACCCTGTTGTAGGATAAAAACCAAAAAAAACAAACCCAGTGCCATCGAGTCAATTCCGACTCATAGCGACCCTATAGGGCAGAGTAGAACTGCCCCGTAGAGTTTCCAAGGAGCGCCTGGAGGATTTGAACTGCCAAACCTTTCGTGCGCAGCCATAGCACTTAACCACTACGCCACTAGGGTTTCATATGACTTATCAAATGAGCAGCCTTTTTCCCCCTTTTTGCTTGCTTTTTGCTTTTGTGAATGAGCCCTGGTAGCACAGTGGCTAAAGCACTTGGCTGCTAATCAAAAGGTCGGTGGTTTGAACCCACCAGTGGCTACCCAGGAGAAAGATACGCAGTCTGCATCCATAAAGATTTACAGTCTTGGAAACCCTACGGAGCAGTTCTACTCTGTCCTATAGGGTCTCCACGAGTCGGAGTCCACTCGATGGCAGTGGGGTTTTTGGTTTTTTGCTTTTGCAATTGTGGGTCTTCATGATTCATTCTGTGGTGAGCTGGGAAAAAACACACTTGCTAAATCAATGTCTGAACAGCGTAAGGCTCCTGGATGTCTTCCAGGAGTCCCTATCCAACTGTCCTGAGCATGAGATCACTGCACACAGAAGATCGTCCACTGGACAACGCCTACTATCTGCAAAGGCCTGAGAGGGGCATCCCGCCGGTGTTTCCTCTTTTTGCTATGGAGATACTGGTTATTTGATTTGCCTTGATGCTGTTTGTTTGTCATCAAGGAACCAAGGCTTGTTTGCATTGTACCTTGGAAGCCTTTGCTGGAAGAACAAAAGAGCCTTGCTGATGCATGCTGCAAAAAAAGGAAAGTGGCCAAAAAGACATCAGGGCAGCAGATGAAACCAGGTACTGTTCTAAGAGCTGAATTTGGGGATGCTTTCAGAACTTTATTTTATATTTTCAGAACTAGGAATATGCTGACAGGAAGCTACTGTACTGAGCACTGATTTACCAGCAGGCACACAACGATGTTACACGCAAACACAACTTCTGGGATAAATGAGCTTCACCCTCTTGGAGCTTAACACTTTCACATTATTTTTTCATGGTAATCTTGAAAACATAAGCCACTATCTCGCATTCTTACAGACTATATTATGTGAACCTTTTCTCAAGGAACCTGTTGTGGATTGTTGTGTCCACAAAAAATATGTGTCGACTTGGCTAGGCCATGAATCCCCGTATTGTGTGGTTGTCCTCCATTTCATGATTGATGTAACTTTCCTATGTGTTGTAAACTCTAATCTCTGCCTGTGGCTAATGAGGCAAGATTGGGTTATGTTAAAGAGGATTAGGAGAGGATGTAACACCCTTACTTAGGTCACATCCCTGATCTGATGTAAAGGGAGTTTCCCTGGGGTGTGGTCTGCATCACCTTTTATCTTAAAAGAAATAAAAGGAAAGAGAGTGAGCAGAGAGTTGTGGACCTCATACCACCAAGAAAGCAGCACCAGGAGCAGAGTCTATCCTTTGGACCTGAGGTTCCTGTGCAGAGAAGCTCCTAGGCCCAGGGGAAGATTGATGAGAAGGACCTTCCTTCAGAGCTGACAGGGAGAGAAAGCCTTCCCCTGAAGCTGATGCCCTGAATTTGAACTTGTAGCCTACTAGACTGTGAGAAAATAAATTTCTCTTTGTTAAAGCTATCCTTTTGTGGTATTTCTGTTACAGCAGCACTAGATGACTAAGACAGAACCTATCAAACAATATGCCCACAATAAACCGCCCTTCTGAAGGTGCTGCTAGGGCATGAATGTGCACCATCAGCTCATGGTCGTCACAGCTGGAGGCTCCTTGAGCTTTCTCTGACACCAGTCTCTTGTTAGCCCTGTCACTTTAATTGCTATTTTTCTAAATGACTAAGGCTGTATATATAAAGTGGCTTCTGAAAGTCAAGTCAGAACCGAAGTGACTGACTTATCTCTCCTGCTCAGAGGCCTTTGCCCATAGACCCCACTGGACTCAGGGAGGTGAGACGGCCTTAGGCAGAGCCCTGTATCAACTGGCTTCTTCCTCTCATTACTCCTGGTTACATAATAATCTTGGGCAGCTAAGAAACTTAAAATACATGATCTCTGTAGCCTTTTAAGTCAAAGTTAATGCTAATTAAGTGACCATGACTGACAGCTGATTGATCAAGTCAATGCAGCTAGGTACTGAATATTAAAATAGAAAAAAGGACACTTATCCCCAGAGATGCACAAAGCTGCCATGAAGTCATGCAAAAACCTCATTTGCATCTATTTCAAGTACAGTTGAGGCCTTTATATACCTTGACATGATTATTTTTTATTTTTTATTGTGCTTTAAGTGAAAGTTTACAAGTCAAGTCAGTCTCTCACACAAAAACTTATATACACCTTGCTCCATACACCCAATTGCTCTCCCCCTAATGAGACAGCCCACTCCCTCCCTCCATTCTCTCTTTCCATGTCCATTTCACCAGCTTCTAAGCCCCTCCACCCTCTCATCTCCCCTCCAGGCAGGAGATGCCAACATAGTCTCAAGTGACCACCTGATCCAGGAAGCTCACTCCTCACCAGTAACCCTCTCCAACCCATTGTCCAGTCCAAACCCTGTCTGAAGAGTTGGTTTGGGAATGGTTCCTGTCCCGGGCCAACAGAAGGTCTGGAGGCCATGACCACCAGGGTCCTTCTAGTCTCAGTCAGACCATTAAGTCTGGTCTTTTTATGAGAATTTGGGGTCTGCATCCCACTGTTCTTCTGCTCCCTCAGGGGTTCTCTGTTGCGTTCCCTGCCGGGCAGTCATAGGTTGTAGCCAGGCACCATCTAGTTCTTCTGGTCTCAGGATGATGTAGTCTCTGGTTCATGTGGCCCTTTCTGTCTCTTGGGCTCATAATTACCTTGTGTCCTTGGTGTTCTTCATTCTCCTTTGATCCAGGTGGGTTGAGACCAATTGACGCATCTTAGATGGCCACTTGTTAGGGTTTAAGACCCCAGATGCCACTCTCCAAAGTGGGATGCAGAATGTTTTCTTAATAGATTTTATTATGCCAGTTGACTTAGATGTCCCCTGAAACCATGGTCCCCAAACCCCTGCCCCTGCTACGCTGGCCTTTGAAGCATTCAGTTTATTCAGGAAACTTCTTTGCTTTTGGTTTAGTCCAGTTGTGCTGACCTCACCCATACTGTGTGTTGTTTTTCCCGTCACCTAAAGTAGTTCTTATCTACTATCTAATTAGTGAATACCCCTCTGCCACCCTTCCTCCCTCCCCCCTCTCATAACCATCAAAGAATATTTTCTTCTCTGTTTAAACTATTTCTTGAGTTCTTATAATAGTGGTCTTATACAATATTTGCCCCTTTGCAACTGACTAATTTCACTCAGCATAATGCCTTCTAGGTTCCTCCATGTTATGAAATGTTGCACAGATTCCTCATTGTTCTTTATCGATGAGTACTATTCCGTTGTGTGAATATACCGTAATTTATTCATCCATTCATCCGTTGATGGACACCTTGGTTGCTTCCATCTTTTTGCTATTGTAAACACTGCTGCAATGAACACAGGTGTGCATACATCTGTTTATGTGATGGCTCTTATTTCTCTAGGATATATTCCAAGGAGTGGGATTGCTGGATCATATGGTAGTTCTATTTCTAGCTTTTTAAGGAAGCACCAAATCGATTTCCAAAGTGGTTGTACCATTTTACATTCCCACCAGCAGTGTCTGAGTGTTCCAATCTCTCCACAGCCTCTTCAACATTTATTGTTTTGTGGTTTTTGGATTAATGCCAGCCTTGTTGGAGTGAGATGGTATCTCACTGTAGTTTCAATTTGCGTTTCTCTAATGGTTAATGATCATGAGCATTTCCTCATGTATCTGTTAGCTACCTGAATGTCTTCTTTAGTAAAATGTTTGTTCATATCTTTTGCCCATTTTTTAATTGGGTTATTTGTCTTTTTACAGTTGAGTTTTTGCAGCATCATGTAGATTTTAGAGATCAGGTGCTGATCGGAAATATCAAAGCTAAGAACTTTTTCCCAGTCTGTAGGTAATCTTTTTACTCTTTTGCTGAAGTCTTTGGATGAGCATAGGTGTTTGATTTTTAGGAGCTCCCAGTTATCTAGTTTTTGTTCTGCATTGTTAGTAGTGTTTTGTATACTGTTTATGCCATGTATTAGGGCTCCTAACATTGTCTCTATTTTTTCTTCCATGACTTTTATTGTTTTAGATTTTATATTTAGGTCTCTGATCCATTTTGAGTTAGTTTTGGTGCATAGTGCGAGGTATGGGTCTTGTTTCATTTTTTTGCAGATGGATATCCAGTTATGCCAGCATCATTTGTTAAAAAGACTGCCTTTTCTCCCATTTAAGTGTTTTGGGACCTTTGTCAAATATCAACTGCTCATACGTGGCTGGATTTATGTCTGGATTCTCAATTCTGTTCCATTGGTCTATGTATCTGTTGTTGTACCAACACCAGGCTGTATAATGGCTTCTAAAATCAGGTAGAGTAAGACCTCCCACTTTGTTCTTCTTTTTCAGTAATGCTTTATTTATCTGGGGCCTCTTTCCCTTCCATATGAAGTTGGTGATTTGTTTCTCCATCTCATTAAAAAATGTCATTGGAATTTGGATCAGAATTGCATTAAATCTATAGATCGCTTTTGGTAGAATAGACATTTTTATAATGTTAAGTCTTCCTATCCATGAGCAAGGTATGTTTTTCCACTTATGTAGGTCTCTTTTGCTTTCTTACAGAAGTGTTTTGTAGTTTTCTTTGTATAAGTCTTTTCCATCTCTGCTAAGATTTATTCCCAAGTATTTGATCTTTTTGGGGGCTACTGTAAATGGTATTGATTTGGTGATTTCCTCTTTGATGTTCTTTTTGTTGGTGTAGAGGAATCCAACTGATTTCTGTATGTTTATCTTGTAACCTGATGCTCTGCTGAACTCTTCTATTAGTTTCAGTAGTGTTCTTGAGGATTCCTTAGGGTTTTCTGTGTATAAGACCATTGACATGATTTTTGATGCTGAATCTGTAACAAGGCGGGTTGGCTGGGGCATCACATCTTAAGGACCGGCCTCTAGAGTCCCACCAAGGCTTATGTTACAATAGTGTCCCTTAAACACCCTCAAGACATCGTTTTACCAGAAGCACTGTCATGCTTTGGAACCTCTCAGGGCAAAACAGGCTTGCCGTTTAACCTAGAGTTTTCTTCAAACCCATCATGTATGTTAGTCACATATAAGAATTCTAAATATTATGTGCTAACAATTAAAAACACAAATTCCACTGTTGGTGCTGTTGGGTGGGTTAGTGGCTTGGCTTGGGTGCTCTGCATCTTCCCGACAGCCTGAGAGGACTCCGAGGCCACATCTTGGGAGCCCACCCGGTTCCCAGTGGACTGACGGCAGAGCAGCTGTTTCAGGGTTTTGCGTGGTGTCACATCGAAATCCTAACACAAGTTACGTGAGTTATAAAATGACATATTAATACTCTAGATATTCAATGAAGAAAGGAAAACCATTTCAGTTAAGTACTCTCTGGACTCAACTTAAACATCTGGAAGTTAAAGAAAGCACATGGAGATATTCACAAAATTAATTGCTTAAGAAAAATTTTCCTCCAAACATTTAAAGTGACTTATTTTGTCAGAGGCATCTGTCCATCGTCAAGTCCACTGTCCACGTCTGAGCTTGTTCATCAGTCCTGAAGGAGCTCACAGGGGTCCAAGTTTATTTGCATTTTGGGTTCCAGAAAATGAACCATGGTATATTGGAAAGAGCATGCTAAAGGGTAGGGAACCTAGGTCCCAGGCCCTGGCTCAATGCCTTCAGCTGAACACAAAACGATTGGTTTAAGAGGCTCGATCTCTGAGAGTCTGTGCTCACAAATCAGTGGTCCCTCCAACCAAACGGCATGCGGCCATGGGCATCCCAGAGATAATAGGCTGAGCCCCACCTGCTCTGGGCTGCTCCCGGCTGTCACTGTGCTACTTCTCAGGTCCCCACCCTTCGCCCTCACACTCTACCAGCGTCTCTGAGTCACACGCGCTCAGTTGCTATTCCTTCCTGTCTTGAGGCCAGCTTTGCTTCTGCCCCTGTGTCTGTGCCATCGAGCTCAGTGTTGTAGCCTTCACAACACTGCTCTGGGAACCAAAAAGGCACACAGGGAGACCCCGCATCTGAGGATTTATTACTCCATGATGATACACGGTCATCATTAACAACATAAAATTCTGTCCCTTATATATTTGAATTACTTTTTGTCATACACTTAATGAAGTCAAAATTCAAATAATGGGTAAGCCCATTTTAGATCTCAATTAAGTCAACTGAAAATTGGCCTTGATAAAGGAAAGTAACTTAGATGTAATTGACACTTAAAATTCCATCAGGACAGAGACAGAAAGTAGAAGAGTGGATAGCAGGGGACGGGAGGGAGGGGAAGTGTGCAAGGGACTGCTAGCAGGTACAGAGTTTTTTGGGGAGTGATGGAAATGTTCTGGAATTCGATAGTGGTGGTGGTTGTACAACATTTTGAACCTAACGAAAGCCACTAAATTGTACACTTCAACTAAAACAGTGAATTTTATATTATGTAAATTATATCTCAGTTTTTAAAAGTTCAATCAGGAAGCTCATTATTCTGAGTGCAAGAAGCCGTCCACAAAAGCAGACGTACTGTATGGCTCCATTTACATAAAATTCTGGAACAGAAAAAACTCATCTGCAGTGCTAGAAAATATGAACGGTGGATGTCCCTGACGGTGGGAGTTGGGTGATAGTCATATTCTGTATCTTGTTAAGGCTTTGGATTGCACGTGTATATTTACATGATGAAAATCAGTGAATGTAAAGATTTGCCCATTTCCAAAACCAAAAAACCAAATCCATTGCCTTCAAGTTGATTCTAACTCATAAAGACCCTATAGGACAAAGTAGAACTGCCCCATAAAGTTTTCAAGGAGCGGCTGGTGGATTTGAACTGCACTGTGCCACCATTTCCTTACATGTCAATTTTATATATAAAAAAAAAAACACTATAAACAGTTACTGAACTATGCCTAATGATATACAAGCTGCAGTGTTTTGGAGGACGTGTACTGATGTGTGCAAATTACTTTAAAATCTACCAAAGAATAAAATGAATTAATGAGTAAGGAGATGGATAGACAGGTACATGATAAGCAAGTAAAACAGTAATGGTGGAATTAGGCGGTGGGCGTATAGATGTTCACTAAAATTCTTTTGCCTTTACTGTATGTTTAAAATTTTCCTAATAAAACATTGGGAAAAAGTACAATCGTGAACACTATTCAAACTGCCCAGAAACAAAAAAGAAAATGAGCTCCTTCTACCTCTAGACAGAGTAACCTAGCAACAGAACTCCTGAACTTACAGGCTTAGAAAAGCCGTGTTTTTAATACTACATCACTCGAGCTGGACTGCGTGGCAGAAGAGGAAGACACTGGACCTGATGAAGAGTTTGAAGAGCATTCACTGAGCAATTCCGAAGTTTTACTTCTACATTTCCCAAGGGCTTCGTTTTCTTCAGATAGATTATTATTACATTTATCGAACTGCTGAGCGTCTGCTATCAAGGTAACACCTTTTCCCGAAAGAGTGGCAAAAGATTGGAAAACATTTCTTTCCCTTAAATACACAACACAACATAGAAAGCCTCTAATACTCGGTCAGTCGATGAACTGAAACAATCTTACCATTGCACAAAGGCTCCAGCCTATCCTGCAAGCTCCAGTTGTCTGATACCCAATCTCTCCATGTGGCGAATTTTCACCCATGGCTGTATTCTACCTAGTACACTGTATGTGTTTAAAAAAAAAAGGACAGGGCTGGTGGTGGGAGGGAGGTTATCACATTAATTTGAAGATCAGAAGCCACAACCAATCCTGACACAATGGGCTGATTTTACTTAAAGGTTTACCTCTCCGTTTCATTGTTGGGATGGTCCTTTGCTATTGGCCATACAGCATGACTCAGAACACCATAGTCAAAATCAAAGGCCTGTTTCAATGACATGGCCCCATAGGAATCCCTTCCAGCATCAATACCTTAAAAGAAATGTACCCATAAAACAGTTAGCTTTCTAAAAAATAAAAACTATTAATTGAAAAAAAAATAGTAAGCTTGACCATTGCTTAATTTAAACTAAATGTGCATGGACGTCTTCATGTATAAAACGAAATTCCAGCCTCCAAGAGGGGTGATAGCGGTCTCTGCGAGAGCTGCATCCAGAGGCTGAGCTGCCAGCTGTCCCAGGGCTCCTTGCTCTCTGAACCTGTCTAGCTGCAGTCAGTACTTTGGTGTGGAGTATAAGTTGCCCTCAATGCATTCTGGCCCAACAAGGGCTATCCTATAAATAAACAGTTATGCAAAGCTGTCTCTTCTCTCCTAAAGGGGTGAAAGCAATGTAAATTAGAACTATCTGGGTTTTGTGTTTCTGTTACCTGTATAGCTATTTCCCCTGCTCAATTATGAGCTCCTAAAAAAAAAAAAAGCTTTTTTTAAAAAGCAAGGCCGTGTCCTATCTGAAAAATCCTAGTGTCCTTTGCACAATGCCTCTGCACAAAGTAGGCTCCCAGTGAATATTTCCTGAATGAATAAACACACAGCACTGTTCACGTGCTCAGACAGCTCAATAAGCCAGAACAGGGCTCCCAGACAACTGGCATTCCTCTTGACTCCCTTTCCTGACTCACTTTTAGAGTTTACGCTCTAAAGGAAGTGACTAAAAGCATTTCCATTGAAGTCTGATAATGCAGAGTCTAAATAGTTTACAATTATGTCAGGATAAAAAATGTCCAGAAGAACTAGGATACAAGCAAGCAAACAGCTTCGTGAAAGTATGGGAGGAACTGCTTTTCCTTCTCTGCTCACTTTCATGCCAACATCAAGTTAGAAAGGCACAGGGAGACCACGCAAAATAAGAGCCAAAAAGTAGTTCAAAAGAACAATAGTCTCCTTGAACCATTTTGCTCATGAATCCAGAAATATGTCACTGTGCTCACTGCCTCCAAGGACTTCAAACTCATCACACTGAAGCCCTAGCTGACAACTGGTGTGAATAGCAGGCAATGAGAACACAGAAAGAAGGAAAGAAGCCCTCATACTGGAGAGGCACACAAACCTATCCACGACCTGGTCTCCTTTGCTTTTGAAAGTCAAGTGGATTGTACTCCCAGTGGGATGTGCGTAAGGTGTTTTTTCTGGTATGTGTATTTGTTTGTTTATGACAGATTTTGATGGAAAAAGTATGACAATTTGAAGTTGTTGTTGTTAGGTGCCGCCAAGTCAGTTCCGACTAATAGCCACCCTGTGTACAACAGAATGAAACACTGCCCGGTCCTGCACCATCCTCACTATCTTTGTTATTCTTGAGTCCATTGTTGCAGCCACTATGTCATTTTCATCTTGTTGAGGGTCTTCCTCTTTTTCACTGACCCTCTACTCTACCAGGCATGATGTCCTTCTCCAGGGACTGGTCCCTCCTGATAACATGTCCTAAGTATGTGAGATGAAGTCTCATTATCCTCACTTCTAGGGAACATTCTGTCTATTCCGCCATCTTGGCTCTGCCCTCTAAGGAGCATTCGGGCTGTACTTCTTCCAAGGTAGATTTGTTTGTTCTTTTGGCAGTTCATGGTATATTCAACATTCTTCGCCAACACCACAATTTAAAGCCATCAGTTCTTCTTCGATCTTCCTTATTCATTGTCCAGCTTTTGCATGCTATATGAAACAACTGAAAATACCATGGCTTGAATCAGATGCACCTTAGTCCTTAAAGTGACATCTTTGCTTTTTTAACACTTTAAAGAGGTCTTTTGCAGCAAATTTGTCCAATGCAATGTGTCGTTTGATTTCTTGACTGCTGCTTTCATGGGTGTTGATTGTGGATCCAAGTAAACTGAAATCCTTGACAACGTCAATCTTTGCTCCGTTTATCATGATGTTGCTTATTGGTCCATTTGTGAAGATTTTTGTTTTCTTTATGCTGAGATGTAATCCATACTGAAGGCTGTAGTCTTTGATCTTCATTAGTAAGTGCTTCAAGGCCTCTTCACGTTCAGCAAGCAATGTTGTGTCATCTGCATAACGCAGGTTGTTAATGAGTCTTCCTCCAATCCCAATGCCCTGTACTTCTTCATACAGTCCACCATCTCAGATTATTTGCTCAGCATACAGATTGAATAAGTGTAGGGAAAGCATACAACCCCGACACACACATTTCCTGACTTTAAACCACACAGTATTCCCTTGTTCCATTCAAATGACTGCCTCTTGGTCTATGAACAGGTTCATCATGAGCACAGTTAAGTGTTCTGGAATTCCCGTTCTTCACAATGTTATCCATAATTCGTTATGATCCACACAGTCGAATGCCTTTGCATAGTCAATAAAACACAGGGAAACATCCTTCTGGTATTCTCTGCTTTCAGCCAGGATCCATCTGACATCAGCAGTGATATTCCTCATTCTACGTCCTCTTTTGAATCCAGCTTGAATTAATAGCAGTTCTCTGTTGATGTACTGCTACTGCTGCTTTTAAATGATCTTCAGCAAAATTTTGCTTGGATGTGATATTAATGATATTGTTCAATAATTTCCGCATTCGGCTGGATCATCTATTTTTGGAATAGGCATAAATATGGATCTCTTCCAGTTGGTTGGCCACATAGCTGTCCTCCAAATTTCTTGGCATAGATGAGTGAGTACTTCCAGCGCTGCATCTGTTTGTTGAAACATCTCAACTGGTATTCCACCAATTCTTGGAGCCTTGTTTTTTACCAATGTCTTCAGTGCAGCTTGGACTTCTTGAAGTTATTCCTTCATTATTCATCCAAAGAGTTCAAAATACAATAAGATGAATGACACGCCCTCTCTCTGCATGCTCACCAATTTGCCTAATTTCAACACCTGGTTGTAAAGGATCTTCTGTATAAAGCACTGACGGCCTGGAGCCATCACATATTTTTCTCCCTTCATCTTTGGCCACATGTGAACCACCATCCTTTACCTGGAAGCCAGTCTTTAAATGACTGAAGTGTTGTCCAGATAATTCAAAGAATTCTATGAAGAGAACACCATAGTCTGTGCTGGAGATGTACACATCTTCCCTAGGATGTAATAAAAATAGAAAAAAGGAAGAAATCACATTGGATTTTCTCTAAATTATCAGAATGGAAGGAAATATGACATTCTAACTCATGTAAATAATATTATTTATTATCATGTTAGCTTAGCATAGCCTAGCAGCCAAAAGGGAATGATATGTTCTAAGCAGAGAGTAGTTAACAGGGTAACAGCAGCTATTCTGCAGTTGAAGAAAACACTAAAGCCGCATGGGTGTGAAACTGGTGAGGACAGTTTCTAGGGATAGATTTTACAGCTGCCCCAGGACGCTGATGTGGCTCTTGTCCCAACACATCAGGGAAGTCATTCTGACTCATGGGTAGAATCAGGTTCTTGGCAACCCTGTGCCACACTCGCTTACCACACTAAGACTTCCAGTTCAGATGGCAAGTCTCAATTCCAGTTGAACTTATAAGGTTAGTTGCTTAGAAGATAATCTTATTTTTGGCATATATACCACTCTTCACATTTACGGAAAGCAAGCCATGTCTTGGCATGTTAAAATTTGCAGTGAAAAGTTTCAACAGCATTAGAACACATAGGATTAAAAACAAAATATTTTTAAGAGTTTTAAAATGCTTATCTGCTAAATTATAAAAAAAAAAATTACTTAAAGGGAAAAGCCATAAGTAATCAAGAAAACACTCCAATTAAAGCTTGATTTAAACTTTTCCCAAAATGATTTCCCAATTAATTTTTTTTCTGGTGTACTCTCTCTTAGTCTACCTAGCATAGTATACTAATATGACTTACCCGAAGGAAATTGACTGCCATTAAAAAGAGACTATAAGAACCATCTCCTCCCATAAGTACTTCATTAAGGTCCCTCTGTATTAAGAATTGGAGCCCTGGTGGTGCAATGGTTAAGAGCTCGGCTGCTAACCAAAAGGTTGGCAGTTCAAATCCACCAGCCACTCCTTGGAAATCCTATGGGGCAGTTCTACTGTGTCCTCTAGGGTAGCTATGAGGTGGAATTGACTCAAAGGCAATGGATTTCGTTTGGTAATAAGAATTATTTCAATACTAAAACCAAGTATAGTAATACAGGATATTTCTGAAAAAGAAATAAAATTGTATTTTTGATGAATTCCCGTATTAGTAATAGCTCTCAGCATTAACAGGGGCATAAACTGGTCCTTGCATAGTTCTACTCTGTCCTATAGGGTCACTATGAGTTGGAATCGACTCGACTGCACTAGGCTAGGTTTTAGGTGCATTACAAAATAAATTTGGTGGAGATAGGCCATGTATCTAATTTTCTATTTTAAGAGAAAGCTATAGAAAAGTAAGCTATACGTAACTGAGGGTTACCATGTGCAGGAGTCCCTGGGTGGCACAGGCAGTTAAGTGCTCGACTGTAGCCAAAAGGTTCAAACTACCAACCTACCCAAAAGCACGTCGGAAGACAAGCCCAGTGATCTGCTTCGGAAAGGTCACAGCCTTGAAAGCCCTATGAAGCGCAGTTCTGCTCTGCACACCTGTGGTTACCATGAGTCATAGCTAACAACAAAACAATGCGTGTATAATGTGCTATTCTTTTTGTGCTTAAAAATTTCAAAACATGGATAGGCAAGCCAAAAATTAAAAAAAAAAGAAAATTGATGGTGGTAAATTCTAGAAAGCTGATTTAAGCATCTGAAGTGTGGGAGTGATGAGCTTTTCAATACCCCTTTTTATTGTTATGTTTCTTATCAAGCCTATTATTTTCAATTAAAAAATGCTGCTTTCCTGGGAAAAAGAAAATCTATACACACACACCACCACCACCAAAAGAGTGGAATTATGTATAATATTTCTTTTCTTTTCCTGGTTTTCTATACTTTGTTCATTTTAACAATGAGAATATAAAGTTTACAACTTGATAAAGCAGTTAAAATTTTTTCTTACCAAAAAAAAAGAGGAGCGAGAGAGAAACTATAGCTACTGCTGAAGAAAAAAGATGATGAATTGGTAGAAAAGATATTATACACAAGCAAGAGCAGGTAACGATTTTAGTTTAGAGGGAAAAGGTTGACAGCTGTCTTTAAGTATGTGGAGTGTTCTTAAGATGATGTTGGTAAATTCTTCCCTGTCTCGGAAGAAAACAGAACAAGTATAAATAGATTTAAATTGCATCAAGATAAAAGTAAGGAAGCCTGCAGGAGCCACTTTACAGGTAGGTGATTTAGGGATTAAAATCTAGAAAAGGCTCCCAAGGGAGGTTCTTAAACCTGAATTCTTGGAAATTAAAAATGGACAGGAACCAACTGTGTGGCATGATTTCAGCCAATATCTCCTTAAGAGGAAGGATTTAGAGCAGAAGATGTCTTAAAAAGCTTTATCAACCCTTCATTCTCACTGGAGATCACGTTATATATTAATTACCAATTATGACAAGCAGATTCAAGGAAAATAAACTATTGCATGGGAAAGTTAGAAGCCTTTGTCGGCAGTATGCAAATAAAAATCCTTTAGTAAACTGTACTAGAACACCACCACCACAGAACGTCAGAACAAAATCACATTTCTAATGGCTCCACCATATAAACGCTACAAGTTCCCAGACCTTGGTCCTTGGGAAAGCCTTTGATGAGGCCAGCAGCTCTTCACCGTCCTATACGTTAAAGCTGGATCAACTTTCACTTCAGGAAAAGAATCTGTGTACTTAATAGGTACCTAGAAAGAGAAGAATGGTAAAATTGAAACACTTTAACTAAATTAAATGACAAAAACTGGGATAAAAAGTTACTAGACTTGAGGTCTAGGCCTTCTCTTGAGGGCCGAGAAATCTTGAGCGCTCTGAACACTTCACACCCCAGTAAACCCGGCCTCTTACACTTTACCCACCCAGAACCCATTTATGTCAGCATTTAATCTCACCAACAGTGTCCTTTCATTCCTATTAGTTGAAGATTTTAAAATCAGGTAACAAAAACCTTTCTCAACACTGTGTACTTTGGAAAACACTGTTTCTCACTCAGTCTAAGGCACTAAATAGTTCATGTCAACAAACTGCCCGAATCTAAGTCACGCACCATCATCTATCTGCATTACTGGTCAGTTTTCCAAACAGCCAAAAAAAAGCAATCTCACAAGAGCAGATAAAGTGCAAGAATTAGCTTGAAACAAAAAACAATAGCATGAATTCTATGAGATAGTAGGAATTCTTTTTTAAAAAAATGCTCTATTTGCAACGTGCATTAGAAAACTCAGGTCAGCAAAATCTGTGTTAAGAACTGAGTCTCCAAATTAACAGCTTTTTTATAATAAACAATATTGGTGTTTTGCTATAAGAAAACCTAATATGCAAAACCCCAAACCTCTGAAACAGATCTATTTTATTTCTATAATGATTTTCCATGAAGGTTCATCAATGGTCATTCCAGGTATGGTTAAAACCTGACTTTCTTTCCAGAATCTCAATTACACATAAATTTTCACCAACACAAAATAGAATAACAGCATCTTCTGTGTTACTATAAACTGTTTAATAGAAATACATTTTTATTTATACTGCTTTACATTTTTAAAAATCTCTGCAATGAGTGTTGTGTATGATAAAATCAAATATTCGTTTTTAAAGAAATGCATTACCAGAACAAGTTAATTTGTTACGCAAACAAAACTTACATACAAGTGCTGTGAAATCAACAAAAATGAAAGAATCATTCACTCAGAATCCAACTCTGCTCACAAAACCAAAATTTTTTTTTATAAGCTTCCTGGGTAAAGAACTAGCGACTTGAAGCTGAAACGTTGAAGAATTTACAGTTGCTCTGTCCAGAACTTTCACAGAATCCTCATCTGCAACTTTATGTTTCCAAAGAGCTTCTTCCAAGGTCCAGAGGGGCAGGTTCTCCCACGTCACAAATACCACAAGATCGATGTCACTGAACACAGAAGACGTGAAAGTTGTTTAAAGAAGAGCGCGTACTTGTCTGAGCTTATGTTCAGGCTTATAGGCTGCAAATTAGTGAATTAAAACCTATATCCCAGCCTGCCCAGTGAAGACTACATGTGTTGGTAATAACTGGTTTTTCAGGGGGGATGTGGGAGATGTCGATGGTAACTGCCTCTTTCTCCCAGGCAGTTCTCAGAATTCAGGCCTCAGGGAATAAATAAGAGTAAAACTCCAGAAAGTACTAGTTCATGTTTCCTTTTCATCAAGGGTTCTGAGACTAAATTTAAGATCTTCCTCTCTGAGTGAGACTGTGACTTAAAAATACTGTTGTCTGAAAAGCAAGATGCAGCATTTCTAGTATGCTACCATTTGTGTAAAAAAGCAAGAACACACACACACACTGCCTTTTACACGCACAGAATCTCGCTGGAAGGATATTTGAAAAACTGTTAACAGTGGCTTCCTCTAAAGAGAGCAACTGGGGGACAGAGGGAGCCCTGGTGGTGTAGTGGTTGAGAGCTCAGCTGCTAACCAAAAGGTCAGCAGTTCAAATCCACTAGCCACTCCTTGGAAACCCTATAGGGCAACTCTACTTTGTCCTATAGGGTCACTATGAGTCAGAATTGACTTGATGACAAGATGGGGGGGAGGGGGATACATAGGTGGGATGATGAAATTTTTTCACTGTAATTATTTTTGTGCTTTTATAAACCTGAACTATGTGAATGCACTACCTATTCATAAAATTTAATTAAATTTTTTTAAGAAGAGTGACTCTTAGGGTTTTGCTGAAACTCAGAACCTAAACAAAGAAAAATACTAACAGAATCCAAGTTGAACATTTTATGGCTTTGGGGGCCAAGGCCAGCAGTGGGAAAAATGGAAATTGCAAGGATCTAGCCACTTCGAAACACTTAAAAAAAAAAAAAAGTATAGGTTAGAGTGAAGGAAAGTAAATCAAGTCACGTGACGGAATGGTTTTTCCTTCTTAAAGCAAAGACCAGGTGTTCACCTCTCAGGGAAATGTCACCATTCCTACAAGGGGATTCTCCCAGGATATGAGTCAAGGAAGCCCTCATTTGAGAAGACTCAGATCCATTGCCTCGAGTCAATTCTGACTCATAGCGACCCTACAGGACGGAGGACAACTGCCCACAGGGTTTCCAAGGCTGTAAATCTTCATGAGGGCAGAATGCCACATCTTTCTCCTGCAGAGCAGCTGGTGGGTTCAAATCGCCAAACTTTCAGTTAGCAGCCAAGCACATAACCATTGTGCCACCAGGGCTCCCATCCTTAAAAGATGAAGACCTTCCTCAGAGGAGCGTTTTGTAACCCGAATCTCTGGATCAGGATGATGGGATAGCATCTAGTAGTATGAGTTCTTTTTTTTTTTTTTTTAATTGTCCTTTAGGTGAAAGCTTACAGCTCAAGTTAATTTCTCATACAAAAATTCATACACATATGGTTTTGTGGCATCAGTTGCAATCCCCACAATGTGACAGCACCCTCCGCCTCTCAGTTCTGGGTTAACAGAGCGTCCATGGGCCATTGTTTCGAGGGTAGTGTGTGTTGTTAATAAAAAATGAGACCTCACATCACAGAGTATACCAGGTCTACAGTATAGGCAGGTATCTTACCAAGGTACTATATCACCATCCATGCTAAGGGGTAAGTTATGGAGCCGAGCAGTTCTCTGCAGGGTAGCCAGTTGTTAAGATTAGTGACTAACAGTTTCCACAGCTGCACACTCCCTTTTACATCCATCTGTATCATCCAAGTCTTGGCAAGATGGTCCGAAGCTATAGTCTGCCTCAAGGTAATTCAAATAAAATACAGGTGAACGAATTTTTGTTTCATAAGCCTGATTGTTTCTACTTTTACACATTCAACAGAAAATATACAATCCCTTGAAAGCTTCACAATTGTACCAATCTGGCAGGCAGATATAGGACGGTTTTAAAACTTCCAAATACCTGGACCTGAAAAAGAAAAGAAGTTATATCAAGGTAGCAGATGAAAGCCGCTGAACAAGGGAGAAATATGGGTTTTGCTACCCTCTAGTGGTAAAAAAAAAAAAAAAAATTTTTTTTTTTTTTTTTTTTTAGTGGTAACTCTCAGTACCACAAGAGCCTTTTTTGTCTGACATCATGCTTTCAGAGTGGGAATTCTGTGTCTCATAGGCAGACACAACAGAGTTTAAACTTTCAGGTTCAAATATGAAACATATAGACTAAAATAGAAAACTTTCAAAAGTAATATCGAGTTCACTAATGTTCCTTTATAATCCAGAGACATTCCTTTGGAACTGATTTTATCATACATCTGCCGTCTAAAACCCTCACTCATAAAATAAAATAAAACTGTGCTTTTGCCACATTACAATCACAAATCCTTAACCTTTGTTCTCTAAGCAGGAGCCTTCTCACAGGTTACTAAGTTAAGGTTAAACCAAACCAAACCCACTGCCGCCCAGTCGATTCCAACTTACAGCAACCCTGTAGAAGAGAGCAGAACTGCCCCACAGGATTTCCAAGGCTGTAACCTTTACCGAAGCAGACTGCCACATCTTTCTCCTGCGGAGCAGCTGGTGGGTTTGAACCACTGACCTTTTGGTTCGCATCCGAGTGCTTTAACCTCTGCACCACCAGTATGGTAACCCCAACTAGGGGGCAACCGCTGGCCTATAGGCTGAGTCCACAGAGGACACCGGGTACTGTCATTCTACCATCATGCTGTGGCATAAAACCTGGACACATCCAATCTCTGCCGTAGAGGACAGGAGAAGGCTGGGCAGGCATGCGTGCAGATAGACAACAGACCAGGACTGGGAATTTTGCAATAACAGGAGCAATGGAAAAAGCTCAGCCTCGGCGCGAGATGGACCAGGGACTGAATCACAGCCTCGTGTTCCTCATCTCTAAAAACATGAGGATAAAATGCTCCACGTCAGAAAGATGCGGATTATTTAGATCTGGTTTTCTCAACTTCAGCACTACTGACATTGGGGCCAGATAATTTTTCGTTATGCCAGCTGCCCTGTGCATGCTTAGCAGGATCCCTGGCCTTTATCCACTAGATGCCAGGAGCACCTCCCCAGTCATGACAACCAAAAAAGTCTCCAAAAAAACCGAAACACCAAACCCACTGTCGTCAAGTCAGTTCCGACTCATAGCAACCCTACAGGACACAGTAGAACTGCCCCACAGGGTTTCCAAGGCTATAAACCTTTACAGCAGCAGATCAACAGGCCTTTTCTGCCACAGAGCGGCTGGCGGGTTCGGACCATCAACACAGCACTTAACCACTGTGCCACCAGGGCCAAATGTCCCCTGGGTGGCAAAATCACTGCCAGTTGAGAGCCACTGACTTGGGTCACATAAGAGAGGCAATGTGACATATGGTAGCTGCTCAGTAAAACACTAGTGTCCTCCCCTCGTATAATACCTTACTTAAAACTTCTTTGTTTTACCAAATGGACAAAAACACTTCCTGGCTTCGCTTCGCCACCCCATGACAGAGCCTAAAGAAATGCTACATAACGCAAAGTAAAGGATTCTAATAAGTACTTCTCTGAAGGCACTAAATTTTAGAACATACCCTCAAAGAAGCCCTGAAAAGTGAAGTATTAACTTACTACCGACAACAAGGACCACAAATAAGCAAAGAGTTGTTAATTTGGGGCAGACATTTTGTTTACCGGGTGGGAGCTATACTGGGCAACAAGGAATGGTCAGAGAGAGAGAAGCAGTGGTTTCACGACAGGGGCAGAAAAGACTAACGCCTGCACTCACCCAAGAAAATAAACATCACGGGATGAAGGAAATTCCCACTTGGCATTTTCATTCCACTATAAGCAATCGATATTTGTTTAGACTAACAGATTGGAACAAAACTGTAATGAGGTTTTGATATATCACATCTCATAAAAGAACTACTACAACGAAGTTTGATTTGCCTTCTTTAATACTAATGATTCCTAAGTACAGTTATTTTTTTTCTAAATTTTATTTATTTTGTTGTTGTTGAGAATATGCACAGCAAAACACACAGCAATTCACGTTTCTCCATGTACCATTTAGTGACACTGATTACATTCTTCAAGTTGTGCAACCGTTCCCACCCTCCTCTTCTGAGTTGTTCCTCCCTCATCAACATAAACTCACTGCCCCCTAAGGTTTCTATCTAATCTTTCGAGTTGCTGTTGTCAATTTGATCCCAAAAAGATGGATTTTGGTTTTAGATAATTCTTAAAAGAGCATAGTACTCAAGGCAGACATTTTTTACTAGTTAAGCTATATTATTGTTCAGTTTTAAGAAGATTTCAGGGGTCTTTTTGGTTTAAGGTTTAAAGATTAATTCGGGGCAATAGTTTCAAGGGTTCATCCACCCTTTGTGGCTCCAGAAAGTCCAGAGTTCATGAGAATTTCAAATTCCGTTCTGTATTTTCTCAGTATAGTTCATTTTTAGGAGTTGCTTTTTAGCACTGCAAAAAAAAAAGTTTGTTATTCGAGTCAATGAAAATGATTAGAGAGCCCAAATTCCAAAGGCTGCAGAAAACTGTTCATCTTTGAAAGTTAACTAACCGTGAGTCTCCAGATGCACGTCCACCTGCATGTGAAGACTCTGAACAAGACGTTGGGGCTCCTCTCCCACCCCATGGACAGGGTGTCACTGAGCAGCCAGCTCCCAGGCAGGTACTCACGACAACACTGGGCCGGAGCTCCTTGATCACACTCTCCGTCCTGTTCATCACCTCCATTCGCACCTTCTCCTCCTCGGTCTTGGAGACACGTACTCATAAAAATCACTGATTCTTCATGCAGGCTGAAGAAAAAGGAGGACAAGTTACTAACATAAGCAGGACTGATGTAATGAGAAATCACCATCTTAAACAACCTAATTTAATTGTCTTGTAACTCGGCTGATGACTTTATAGTCATAGACTGTTACCCTAATTTTAATGTCACAACTCATGCTAATCTAAAATGAGAACATACAGAATGAATCAAAAAGCAGAAATAATTAAATCAAATAAGAAATTCTAAGGTGACTTACTGGAGGCATATTAGAAGCCTTGGCAGTGTTTATCAGTGTCTGCGATCCATTCCTTACAGTGAGCAAAACAGTCTTTCGAAATGTTTCTTCCGTGAATTAAGTGTCTAGTGAACACGTCAGCCAGTGAACATCAGCAGTCTTGGAAAGAATGGCTGGCAGACAAAGCTCCGTGAAGGAGGTGGAGGCTTCCAGGAGACCATGAGGTCGAAGGCACACAGGAACAGCCAGCGACTTGCACATCTCTGGCAGAGGAGGAAGGAGAAGCATCGGAGAGGAAGGCGAGCACCAGTGGCTAGGCTTCGAAGGACAGGCTGAGAAGTTCAGACTTCACCTGTGAAAACAGGGAGCTGTTTAAATGTTTCTGAGAGGGACTAGGGAAAGCCTGGCTTAGAAAATGCAGCATTTTTAGAAGCTTAATCTGGCACCTGTGTAAACAATGGATCGGCAAGGAGACAAGACTGGATGCAGGGAGAACAGCTCATAATGACTGCCTTATAGAGGGACTAGATAAAGACCTAGACAAGGATGGTGCAGGAAAGGAACAGGCTTCAGAAATGACATGCGCGCACACACATACACACATGCACAGGTTAGGCCACACAGCCTGACAAGCTGTGTCTTATATGGGATCAAATCGACAACAGCAACTCAAAAGATTAGATAGGAACCTTAGGGGGCAGTGAGTTTATGTTAATGAGGAAGAAACAACTCAGAAAAGGAGGGTGAGAATGGTAGCACAACTTTGGACACGTTATCAGGAGGGACCGGTCCCTGGAGAAGGACATCACACTTGGTAGAGTGTCAGTGAAAAAGAGGAAGCCCCTCAGCAAAAATGACTGACACAGTGGCTGGAACTATGGGCTCAAACATGGCAATGATTATGAGGATGGCTAAGGACTGAGCAGTGTTTCATTCTGTTGTACATAGGGTCAGCGAAAAAGAGGAAGACCCTCAATGAGATGGATTGACACAGTGGCTGCAACAACGGGGTCAAACATAGCAATGATCGTGAGGATGGTGCAGGACCAGGCAATGTTTCCTTCCGTTGTAGCTAGGGTTGCTATGAGTCAGAACCAACCCTACGGCACCTAACAACAACAACAAATACATCTATGTAGTCTACCTTGTGTGTGTGTGTAGATATATGTATATATATATGTTAATTACCATTGTATATTTTTACGACAAGGAAAAATATTCATTAAAATTCACACTTAAAAGAAGAAAGACTCAAATTACTCTAATAGTCTTGTCTTGCAAACCAAAAGGTTACACAGCTTACAATTCTGAGCTGAGAACCTGGGCAATTCTAAAAAAAGAACTTGGTGCTCGAGCTGTGGGCAGCATTGACATTTGAGAACCAGAGAGCCCCCAAACCCAGGCCTATACACACGACACAATGTTTTGGAAAGTGAGTGCATGCCCGAAGCAATGTGCGTAGTGAGTTTCTGTTAGCATCTGACTCATCCTTCCTAAGAATTTATATACTTGGATGTGAGTACATTTGCCAGACAAATTTCTGGAAGAATACATAAGATCCTGTTGGCAGTGGTTTACTCTGGAGAGTGAGACTGATGCTGGGGGTGGCAGGGATTTATACCCTCTCGTACAGCTTGCTTTTTTCCAAATGCACATAGATAACAAGAGCCATGAGTACAAGCAAGCCCTGGGGCAGTCACAGTGCATTTGAGTGACATCTTCAGGAGCCTCCAGAATTCAGGTTTCACTAAGAAACCATCACACGCATCCATGTTCCTGTATTAGTTCAACTGCCAGCTAGACACCCCTACCTAGATATCACCTTGCACTCAACAAGCCAGGCCAAAATGAAACTCCTTCACTTTCCTCCCAAATCTCTTCCTTGTATTTTCCACCCTGAGTTCCTGCTTCCCCAAAAGGAATCTTCAGAGTGCCCCCTGGCTAATGGGTCTCCAAATCCTGTCCACTCTTTCTGTACGTGTCTTCCGAACCACACCCTGCCTTGCCTCATAGTGCAAGGCCTTTGACCTCTCAGTAGGACGCTGCAGTTATCTCCAGACTGGCCTCCTGCAGGCAGCTCTCCCTTCCTGGGCCATTTTACATGTCACCAGGGTCCCCTTCCTCCACCTGTTAGTGTCACTTCCAAACTCCTCATGAGAGCCCTACCAACCTTTCCTGTCTCACTTCTGATCCTCTTCTCCCACAGAACCGCGGCCCAAACATGCCACCCCTTTTCAGAAATCATGCCCTTGCACATGCGAGCCTGACTCAGGCTTCAAGAGCTCAATATCACCTCCTCTGTAAGGTTCCCAAGCCGAATCACTTCAGACCTCCTCAGTGCTCCTGGACCACTCCTGTCCTACCTCTTGCAGAGCAGGTAGACATAGGGAAGCACCTGCGTGCAGGCCTTCCCCCTCAGCACGGACTCTCCAGCAGGAAGAAGCCTGTCTGACTCAGCTTGGGACCCCCAGACTCCTACCTCAGGCCCGGTACTCAGCACAGAGAACCCTTCTTTAGGAAGGGACCATCCGTTCACAGGAGTACATCTACCCACCTCCAAGCCCACAGGGTCATAAAAGGAGATTGCCTTCCTTAACCTGAGCTCTGCACCAGGATCCAAGGAAACGGACTCTCACACATGGTGCCTGAGAGCTGACAGAACAGAAAGGAGGGCAACCGGGCCCAAGAACTGTGGGCTGGAGATGCCCTGTGACCAGGCAATTCCAGTTCTCAGATAGCAGCCTAAGGAAACAAGTCAGCCTGGGCGTAAAGACATGGCTGTAAGAAAATACCTACAATAAATATGAAACTTCTTTAAAGGCCAAGGTTTATAAGTATTTCATGAATCAAATACCCTATCAGCTTCTTTATATTTAAAGTCAGCACCGTGTGTCTAACTTCCTACCTCACTGATAAGGGTTCAGTGAGATCACTTGAAAAGTAGGAAGATCCCCAGCACCAGAGCTGAAAGGAAAAGGCCCTCTCCTACCTCTGTTTGTCCGTAGACAGGGAAACTCATTCACACCCCAAATAATAATTCTTACTATAGTTAAGATAAAAAAGAAAACAAGAGCAAGAGAAAATACAGACCAAGATGTAAAATTATTTAAAAGGAAGAAGAAAGAGCCCACACAGCTTACTTTGGCAAACGTTGCAGGATTTGAGGTGGCTGCTCACAGGAAGGAACGCCTGTCTATTCGCCGTGCTACCTCCACGGCCGAGACACTGGGAGTGAAGGTACAGAGGGTGGGAACGTGTATGTGTCCTAGATTACGACATTTCCATTTTCTTCTTCTTTTAAACCGTGCTCAAACTTGCTTTCCTAGAAACTAGAGCATTCTTTTTAAATCCCATCACCTGCTGCTGTTCAGTTTCTGGACTAGAGTTTTATCAGGCCAGTGTTTCAGAAGGATAGTTTTTCATTTGATTTCCTCTTTGCCACTTCCCTCTTTTACTGCTGGGAAAACAGAGGATGAAAACCACCTGACTTCTCCCCTCAAGCCTCTAACTTTTGCCACCCAACCCCGCCACTACGTTCAAACAATTATAAGGTAAAGGAAATGAGAGAAAAAAGGAAGAAGACTATTACCGAAGGGCTGCTTTATCTAACTGTAGTCCCTAATTCTTTCTGCATCCACCAAAAATTCTCTACTTCCCCACCACTCAGTAGATCTACCCAAATCTGGGTGAAGTTGGGAAGCCTAAAGAGGAATGGCTGGTAGTAGTCCCCAACTGGGATCAAATAGCCCAAACCAGAAGCTTAGTTAGTGAATTTACTTCCCAAATATCTGTCGTTGTTATTGGTTGCTGTGGAGTAGGGTCTGACCCAAACTGACCCCATGTGTGCAAAGTAGAGCTGCTCCATAGGGTTTCCAAGGCAGTGACCTTTTGGAAGCAGATTGCCAGGCCTGTCTTCTGAGGCACCTCTGGGTGGGTTTGAACTGCCAACGTTTTGGCTGGTAGTTGAGGTTTGCATTACCCAGTGACTCTCTTCTTTATCTACCAGGGCCGAATGCCAATAAGAATTGTTCTTCCTACAGAAATTTGTTATATTCTCAAATACAAAAATGGAATATGGAGGTGTTGAACTCATACAAGTCTAATACCAAAACAATTAATTAATTATTAGTTTATTTTTGGTGGAAGGGCTGGTGTTTAAGAGCAAAGAGGCACTGCTCTTAAATACACAACCACTTGTAACAGCTTTTCCTGTGTTTGAGTACTGTTAAAAGCAGCACAGACTAACCCAGGTGTTACGGATTAAACTGTGTCCCCCAAAAATGTGTGTCAACTTGGCTAATCCATGATTCCCAGTGTTGTGTGATTGTTCACCATTTTGTCATCTGATGCGATTTTCCTGTGTGTTGTAAATCCTACCTCTATGATGTTAATGAGGTGGGATTAGTGGCAGTTATGTTAATGAGGCAGGACTCAGTCTACAAGATTAGGTTGTGTCTTAAATCAGTCTCTTTTCAGATATAAAAGAAGGAAGTGAGCAGGAGACTTGGAACCTCATACCACCAAGGAACAAGAGCTAGGAGAAGAGTGTGCCCTTTGGACCTGGAGTCCCTGGGCTAAGAAGCTCCTTGACCAGGGAAGATTGATGACAAGGACCTTCCTGCAGACCTGACAGAGAAAGAAAGCCTTCCGCAGGGGCTGGCACCCTGAATTTGGACAGTAAATTTCTCTTTGTTAAAATCATCCACTTGTATTTTTGTTATAGCAGCAGTAGATGACTAAGACACCAGGGGTAGCTCACTTTCAGGGACATCGACATACAAAAATCCAGATATCCAAAACACACTGGGGGTGATTATTTGCTTACTGCCCAGCCCAGGCCCAGTGCTGTCGAGTCGATTCTCTTACTAACTTACATTAAATAGGGCAAGCTTCCAATTTATATTTTAAATAATGTAACTATTAATAGTGATTACCTTGGGTAATGGAACTGGGGACAAGGCTAACTTGGAGAAAGGCTTTCACAATTTAGTTTTATTCTGTGCTAATGAGATTTTTGGGGTAAGGGTTGGCATTATTTACATAATTTTTAAAAAGCTTAAGGGAAAAAATGGACTCGGAAAGATCCCATTTACACCTACACCAAAAACATGATGTATGTAGGTTTATTTTACGAGATCCCATAAGTTTTCAAAGTTAACAAAAAGTAAACTCTGAAGGAAAAGTATAATTTTACAGCTGTTTGGAAAAGCACACAGAAAAAAAAAACCCTAAAAATCACCTATATCCCCACTCCCCTTAACAGCAGCAAACATAGCTGGTGCTGACGATGGGCCAGACACACATACCCAGCAAATACCTGACGCAAAGTACCTTGCCACATACACCACTGTGGAGCCAGGGGAAACACAGGGGCCACATCAAGGTCACTCTGCCTGGCATATAAAAATGAATTTTTAATATTGAATAGTATTCGAGTATATGAATAGACCATAATTTCTCCCACCAATCCATTATTGTTGAGCTTTTTGGTTGTTTCTGATTCTTCACTATTATAGTTAACATCATAATGGCTGCTTTGCACACGAATCTGTAACCAACTCTAATTTTTCTCTTAGAATAAATTCTGAGAAGTGAAATCCCTGGGTGAAAGGGTAGGAACATTTAAAACTTTGGAAAAACATTTCCAAAATGCCCTGCACCCCAGTGGGCACTGATAGGTTCTCCCACAGAAAAGCATGAGGTTCCTTCCCCAACCTCCATACTAGAGTGCTTTGCTTTTATTCTTTGATTCCTCATAAGGCTGGGAGTTTTCTCCATGTTTATTGGACATTTGTACCCCTTCTTTTTCAGTTCATTTTGATAACTGTATGATGGACTCTCATGTAGTAGCTTAAACAGCATGAGCTGGAATCACCACTTACTTACAGGGTGTGCCTTCATAGGTGCTGTACCCCAACCTCAGCTGCACCATCTGTAGAAGGAGGACCACAGTAGTACCCATTTCGGAGGGTTTCTGCAGAGATTAAACAAGCTCATGGAAGGGACTCAGCACAGGGCATACTGTTTACTTACTCATTGCCTTCAAGTCAAATTCTGACTCATAGCAACCCTATAGGACAGAGGAGAGCTGCCCCACAGGGTTTCCAAGGCTGTAATCTTTATGGAAGCAGGCTGCTGCATCTTTCTCCTGCAGAGCAACTGGTAGGTTTGAACTGCCAGCCTTTCTGTTAGCAGCAGAGTGCTTTAACCACTGTATCACCAGGGCTCATACAGTTTACTTAGACCTGTTGCTGTCAAGTCGATTCCAACTCATAATGATCCTATAGGACAGAGCAGAACTGCCCCATAGGGCTTCCAAGGAGCAGCTGGTGGATTTGCACGGCTGGCCTTTCTTTCGGTTAGCTGCTGAACGCTTAACCACTGTGCCACCAGGGCTCCTACTGTTTACTTAAACCCCAAAGTCAAACCCATTGCCATCGAGTAGATTCCGACTCACAGTGACCCTACAGGACAGAGTAGAACTGCCCCATAGGGTTTCCAAAGAGAGGCTGGTGGATTTGAACTGCCAACTTTTGGTTAGCAGCCATAGCTCACCATAGTTCTTAACCTCTGTGCCACCAGGGCCCTGCTGTTTACTCAGCACGTAGTAAATCCTTAATAAATAACAGCTATCCTACTTTTTTTTTTTATCCTACTTAGTGCCTGGCACTAAGTCACTGGACTGAAAAGACAGGCATGGTCTCTGACATCACATAGTTTATAGCCTACTGAAAATTGACCATTTTCATCTTTTTATTCTTAATTTTTGGGTTTGAGTATTTTTTCTTTTAATAATATTTTATTTTGTTTTCAGTGAAGGTTTACACAGCAATATAGATTCCCATTCAACAATTTCTACGCAGATTGCTCCGTGTACAGAAATTCTATGTTTACAGCCTTGGTTACATTCTTCACAACGTGTGAACATTTTCATTATCTCCATTCTGGTTGTTCCATTTCTGTTAATCTAGTTTCCCTGCCTCCTTACATTCTCATCTTTGTTTTAAAAGTAATTGTTGATCATTTGGTCTCATATAGGTGATTTTTTTTAATGAGCATAGTATTTACGGGTGATATTTGACATATTTTCTTACTGGTTCATCAGCATTTTTTATATATTGTGGCTATTAACCTTTTGCCATAGGCGGCAATCGTCAATCACACGTCCAGCATCTTTCCCCAGTTGGTCTTAAGTTTTTTCAGTAAGCATAAGTTCTTTTATTATGACGATGGAGCTACATCTATGAATCTTTGCCTAAAAGGAACAGAGAGCTAAGGTAATTGAATGTAACTACAACAAGAAAGGGCAACTCACAGGCACCTTCAATGCTGAGATCATTAGAGAGTGGTGGAGAAGTGACAACCTGGAGACTCCATGACCCATCTCAAGGAAGCGGCTGCCTCTTAGTGCTGGCCAACTGCTACCATGGAGGGATGTGAGCCCAGCATTGCCAGTGCCTCCCATCTGCCAGGATAAGCCAGAAATCTAGACTTGTAGGGAAAATCTTGATTTTAAAATTCTAGCACAATTTTTAAAAGATAAATAAGACAAGGCAAGACCCACAGGTCTGATCCAGCCACTTGGCTGTCAGTCTGCAGTCTCTGCTTTTAGGGACAATTTACTATATGTTTTGAAAGGCTTTTTTAGGTTGAGACGAGAAAAATATCTGGCTACATTTTCTTCTAGTTATTTAATTTTTTTTCCTTCTTCCAATTTTAACTATTACTTATTCATTGGGAATTTAACTGATTTTGGTGAAAAGTAGGGATCTTTTATTTTTCTCCAGTAGTTAATCACATGTCCAGCACCGTTTACTGAATATGCCATCCTTTTCTCAACCATTGAGTATACACTTGCTGGTCCTGCTCTCCCCAGTAATTCTACCGGCCCACCCCTTTCCTCAGGGAACAGTCCCTGCCCCCAGTGTTGCATGTGATTCTGTGAGGTTGCACAACACAGCCAGTTAGAAGTCCTGGCTAGATAAAGGCAGGTATGGGTACCCCCCAGATAGTGCAGTGTCCCATGGTCATGGCCTACATGGTGTCTTTCCCTAGGACTTTACATACTGACAGCGTAGAAGGTGTCTTAGTCATGCAGTGCTGCTATAACAGAAATACCACAAGTGGATGTCTTTAACAAAGAGAAATTTATTCTCTCACTATCTAGTAGGCTACAAGTCCAAATTCAGGGCATCAGCTCCAGGGGAAGGCTTTCTCTCTCTGCCAGCTCTGGAGGAAGGTCCTTGTCATCAATCTTCCTTTAGTCTGGGGGCTTCTCAGCACAGGAACCTCAGGTCCAAAGGACGTGCTCTACTCCCGGCACTGCTTTCTTAAGAGGTATGAAGTCCCCCTGTCTCTCTGCTCGATTCTCTCTTTTATATCTCGAAAGAGACTGGCTTAAGACACTACCTAATCTTGCAGACCTCATCAATATAACTGCCGCTAATCCATCTCATTACATCGTAGTGATAGGATTTACCACACACAGGGAAATCACATCAGATGATAAAATGGTAGACAATCATACAAGGGAATCATGACCTAGCCAAGTTGACAGACATTTTGGGGGACACACAATTCAATCCATGATGGAAGGTCATTCTCTTCCTGGACCTCAAGCTGCAAAAACAGAAGCCTGGGACTATCGACAACCACACCTCCCTTTTCTCTGGCTGCACAGAGAGAATGGAGCCAACTCCAAGAACGAATCAAGTCAGGGAGAGATATGGCATTTGAGCCTTCCCTAGACTAGCCACTAAAGCGAGTAGCACCCCCTGGACACCCCAGGTACGTGAGGAAAAAAAAAAGGACTTTGTTTTTTGCTTAAGCCAGTATGGCTTTCTTTCATTTCTACTTGAAAGAATCCTGGTACACACAAACTCTTTGATTATCTATTAATTAAACATTTATGCATAGTTGGGTCAGGTCTTTGGCTTTCTTTTCACACCTACTGCTAGTTTTGTCTATTCTTGGGCTCAAGCTACCTTTCAAATTCTTTTGTAAATCTATAAATAGTTGGTAGTTGTCTTAGTCATCTAGTGCTGCCATAACAGAAATACCACAAGCAGATGACTTTCACAAAGAGAAATTTATTTTCTCACAGCCTAGTAGGTTAAAAGTCCAAATTCAAGGCGTCAGCTCCAGGGGAAGGTTTTCTCTCTCGTGGCCTCTGGAGGAAGGTCCTTGTCTTCAATCTTCCCCTGGTCAAGGAGCTTCTCGGGCGCAGGGACCTTGTGTCCAAAGGACGCACTCTGCTTCTGGTGCTGCTTTCTTGGTGGTATAAGGTCCCCAACTCTCTGCTTGCTTCCCTTTTATCTCGTGAGAGATAAAAGGTGGTGCAGGCCACACCCCAGGGAAACTCCCTTTACCTTGGATCAGGGAGGTGACCTGAGTAAGGCTGGTGTTAAAATCCCACCCTAATTCTCTTAACATAAAATTACAATCACAAAATGGAGGATAACCACACAATACTGGGAATCATGGCCTAACCATGTTGACACATATTTTTGGTGGGAACACAATTCAATCCATGACAGTGGTATAAAACAAATCCTCCCCTAAACTTGTCTTTCATTTCCAGAATGTCCTTGTCTATACTTGCCTATTTATTCCTCCAGGTGCTCTTTAGAAACATCTTAGTAAGTCACTCTCCCACCTTCCCCCCCAAACAAAATTCAGTGAAATTTTTATGTGAATTACATTAATTAACAAAGTAATGAGTTGCATTGACATCTTCAAGTCTTTTATGCCAAGTTTTTCCATTTTCTTCACATTTCTGCCTTTGCTTCTAAATTATTTGGGGGTTTTTAGTGCTCTGGTGAGTGAAACCTTTTTTTGTTTTGAATTACATTTTCTGCCTTGTATAGAAAAGCTATTGACTTTCGTTTGCTTATTTTATAGCCAGCCAGACAGCTTTCTTGCCCTACAGCATTGGCTAGCATTACTAACATAAGGCCAAATAATACTGGTGAGGGCAGGCATCCTTGTCTGTTCCTAACTTAATAGGAATTGTCTCTGCTGTTTCACATGATGTTGTACTTTGGTTTTAAAGTACCACTCTTTATCAGGTTACGATATCTATATAATATTCCTCGTTTACTAAAACTGTACTCTTTTCTCTTTAACAGAAAAATTTCATTTAAGGCTTCGCTCAAGAAAGTCATTTTTTACTAGCATCTGTTATACTTTTTGTCAGAATAAAGCAACATGATGAAATGATAATTATTATTAAACTAAAAGCTACAACTCTAAGTATGGGGCTTCCCCCAAACAAATTTCACAAACAAGCCAATAATATTGTAGCAACAACAAAAATATGTTTAAAGTCAGGCAGAAACCCACTATCCTAATAAATCAACTTTTTTCTTTCCGTATTTCTGAGTAGGTAACTTTCTTAACCCAATAAACAGCAAACAAAGCAAAAATAGAAACGATACACTTGACGCTTTTTTTGAGCAGCCACCCAGATCACAGAAAAAGATATTTTCTGGATATGCATAAAATTTAAAGTATTGAAAATATGCTATAATTCTGTGATTATAAAAACATTCTCTGGGCCCTACACTGTGTTTCATTTTGTTAAATCTTTCAAATTGAATTTATTTTAAGCATATATGTCTCATTCACTACTTGACCTCTCTTCAAATCTGCTCTCTGTAGAAGTTATTAGCAAGCACCTCTGTGTATGGTATAGTATGAAGTTCTTCGATACTATTTCTTCTTCTCTGAAGTAAGGCCTGGGATAATAGCTATTTCAAGAGTATTTCTAACATGTCGATATTGGGCAAAACATCATTTAATCAAAATAATGCTTACTTAGCAACCTTGTAAAGACTCCCACTAAATTTACCCTTATCCCAGAAAATAATATAAGGTCCTTAACACCCATGGACAAAATCAGACACCTATGAGATAGTCTACCAAATTAAAAAAAAAAAAAAGTTTTCAAACCACTGTCAACCCTTTAATGATCTTACAGAGGGTCCCTTAATGATGCTAAAACAATGCTCATTTAGCCTTTGGTACCAGAAAATAAAATACGTAAGTACTGCCAAACTTTCTTCTCCATACCCTAAGCCTTTAACGATGATAAGAGCATGCTATAGTCCCAGCCAGACATAATTTAAAGCCCTCCTTTTGTTTTTATAACTCAGGGCCATTGTCATGCACACCTACAACTGTCCAGTATCATTCAGACCACCTTGGGGTCTGAATTTGGGCTCTGCTGTCTCAACAGCAACAGGTTTGGTTAGGTTTTCGTCTGTTATCAGCTCGTTCTTACAGTGTCATCCTGACTTCTCCCCTTCTTTTCAGTTTCTATTCAGCTTAACACAAGCATTAAAGGAAAGGAAACTCTCTGAGAGCCTAAGAGTTCCTCCAAAAGAATCAAGCTCACAGTTTGGGTGCTAGGCTTCGAGAATTACAGTGATGTGACAAGGGGACCTTCTTTAGGGGGAGACTGCTTTCTGATACAATTTCTACGATGCCTCACCTTGACAAAGCATCCAACTTCTGTACAGTACTTCATATTTTTTAAAGAGCTCTTACTACTCCCTAATTCAAACATCCACAACAATTCTGTGAGGCAGGTCAGGCAGAAGTTACTTTCTAATTAAAATAGTTTCTTAAATGGATAATTGATTTCCCCAAGATCACAAAAAAAATCAACTGCAGAATCAAATCTGAAAAACAGATCGCCTCCCTTGAAATGTGGAAAGGGAAAGGGGAAGAGGGCTGACACGTTGTGGGGATCACTGCCAATGTGTCACAAAACAAATTGTGTATAAATTTTTGAGTGAGAAACAAATCTGCCCTATAAACTTTCATCGACAGCACAATAAAATTAAACAAAACAAAACAAAAAATCATATTGGTATAGTCTCACACTTTAAATAGGGACAACTCAGTTGAGAATTTAACAGTGAGAAAACAAAGTACACCAGGGTCATGTAAACCTCACAAAACAAAACTAACACAGCAAAAGCCAACTTGACAGATTTTTGGCAGTAAAATCCTTTTTAAATAACATGCCATGACGATTAGGAGTAGGGATTAGCTATGGAACGCAAGTTTTTGTGGTGCAAATGGTTAAGCTCTGGACTACTTAGCGGAAAGCTTGGTAGTTTGAACCCACCCAGAGGCACCTCAGAAAACAGGTCTGGTGATCTGCTCCTGAAAGGTCACAGCCTTGAAAACCCTATCGAGTGCAGTTCTACACTGCGCACACAGGTTCGCCACTAGTGGGAACCGACTCAACAGCAACTAACAGCAACAACAAGATGAATAAGATAACCTTTTATTTTGGTTGTATCCCATGGAAAAAGCAGTGAGGAAACAAAAGAAATGGCCCATGAGCTATGGGATACTAACTAACATCATCCAGGAAAGCAGAGGCAATATAGAAAACAGGCAACGGTGAACTACTTTCTAAATGGCTACTACAGAAAAAGAGAAAGAAAAAAGGGCACAAACAAGTTCTTGCTGCTAAACTATAATGTCGTTATTGTTATTGGGTCCCCTCAAGTCGGTTCCAACTCCTAGCGACCCTGTGTACAACAGAACCAAATACTACCCGGTCCTGTACCATCCTCACAATTATTGTTCTGCTTGAGTCCATTGTTGCAGCCACGGTGTTAACTCATCTTGTCGAGGGTCTCCCTCTTTTTTGCTGACCCTCTATGTTACCAAGCATAATGTCCTTCTCTAGGGACTGATCCCTCCTGACAACATGTCGAAGTATGTGAGATGAAGTCTCGTCATCCTTGCTTCGAAGGAGCGTTCTGGTTGTACTTCGTCTAAGACAGATCTGTTTGTTCTTTTGGCAGTCCATGGTATATTCAATATTCTTCGCCAACGCCATAATTGAAAGGCGTCAACTCTTCTTTGGTCTTCTTTATTCACTGTCCAGCTTTCGCATGCATATGATGTGATTGAAAATACCATGGCTTGGGTCAGGCGCACCTTAGTCTTCAAGGTGACACCTTTGCTTTTCAACACTTCAAAGAGGTCTTTTGCAGCAGATTTGCCCCAATGCAATGCATCTTTTGATTTCTTGACTGCTGCTTCCATAGCTGTTGATTGTGGATCCAAGTACAAGGAAATCCTTGACAACTTTCATCTTTTCTCCATTTATCATGATGTTGCTCATTGGTCCAGTTGTGAGGGTTTTTGTTTTCTTTATGTTGAGGTGTAATCCATACTGAAGGCTGTGGTCTTTGATCTTCATCAGTAAGGGCTTCAAGTCCTCTTCACTTTCAGCAAGCAAGGTTGTGTCATCTGTATAAAGCAGGTTGTTAATGAGTCTTCCGCCCATCCTGATGCCCCGTTCTTCTTCATATAGTCCAGCTTCTCAGATTATTTGCTCAGCATACAGATTGAATAAGTATAGGGAAAGCACACAACCCTGATGTACAGATTTCCTGACTTTAAACCACAGAGTGTTCCCGTGTTCTGTTCGAACAACTGCCTCTTGGTCTGTGAACAGGTTCTTCAGGAGCACAATTAAGTGTTCTGGAATTCCCATTCTTTGCAATGTTATCCATAATTCGTTATGATCCACACAGTTGAATGCCTTCGCATAGTCAATAAAACACAGGCAAACATCCTTCTGATATTCTCTGCTTTCAGCCAGGATCCATCTGACATCAGCAATGATATTCCTCGTTCCATGTCCTCTTCTGTATCCGGCTTGAATTTCTGGCAGTTCCCTGTGGATATGCTGCTGCTGCCACTTTTGAATGATCTTCAGCAAAATTTTGCTTACATGTGATATTAATGATATTGTTTGATAATTTCTGCATTCAGTTTGATCACCTTTCTTTGGAATAGGCATAAATATGGATCTCTTCCAGTCACCTGGCCAGGTAGCTGTCTTCCAAATTTCTTGGCATAGACAAGTGAGCACTTCCAGCGCTGCATCTGTTTGTTGAAACATCTAAACTGGTATTCCGTCAATTCCTGGAGCCCTGATTTTCGCCCATGCCTTCACTGCAGCTTGGGCCTCTTCCTTCAGTACCATCGGTTCCTGATCATATGTCACCTCCTGAAATGGTTGGACGTCGACCAATTCTTTGTATAGTGACTTTGTATATTCCTTTCATCTTCTTTTGATGCTTCCCGTGTCATCTAATATTTTCCCCATAGATCCTTCAATACTGAAACTTGAGGCTTGAATTTTTTCTTCAGTTCTTTCTACTTGAGAAATGCCAAGAATGTTCTTCCCTTTTGGTTTTCTAGCTCTAGCTCCCTCTGCACATGTCCTTATAATACTTTACTTTGTCTTCTCGAGCCACCCTTTGAAATCTTCTGTTCAGGTCTTCTACTTCATCATTTCTTACTTTTGCTTTAGCTACTTGACGTTCAAGAGCAAGTTTCAGAGTCTCTTCTGACATCCGTTTTGGCCTTTTCTTTCTTTCCTGTCTTTTTAATGACATCTTGCTTTCTTTATGTATCATGTCCATGATGTCATTCTACAACTCATCTGGTCTTTGGCCATTAGTGCTCAACACATCAAATCTATTCTTGAGTTGGTGTCTAAATTCAGGTGGGATATACTCAAGGTCATACTTTGGCTCTCGTGGGCTTGTTCTAATTTTCTTCAGTTTCAACTTGAACTTTGTATGAGCAGTGATGGTCTGTTCCACAGTTGGCCCCTGGCCTTGTTTGGATTGATGATATTGAGCTTTTTCATCATGTCTTTCCAGAAGCATAGTCGACTCGATTCCTGTGTATTCCATCTGGCGAGATCCACATGTATAGTCACCATTTATGTTCTTGAAAAAAGATATTTGCAAGGAATAAGTCATTGGTCTTGCAAAATTTTATCACAGGATCTTTGGTGTCATTTCTATCATGAAGGCCATATTTTCCAACCACCAATCCTTCTTCTCTGTTTCCAACTTTTGTATTCCAATCACCAGTAATTATCAATGCATCCTGATTGCATGTTTGATCAATTTCAGACTGCAGAAGTTGGTAAAAAATCTTCAGTTTCTTCATCTTTGGCCTTAGTGGTTGGTGGGTAAATCTGAATAATAGTTGTATTAACCAGTCTTCCTTGTAGGTGTATGGATATCATCTTATCACTGACAGCATTGTACTTCAGAATAGGTCTTGCAGTGTTCTTTCTGACAATGAATGCAATGCTATTCCTCTTCAAGTTTTTATTCTTGGCACAGACCATATGATTGTCCAATTCAAAATGGCCAATACCAATCCACTTCAGCTCACCAATGCCTGGGATATTGATGTTTATGCATTCCATTTCATTTTTGAGGATTTCCAATTTTCCTAGATTCGTACTTCATACATTCCATGTTCCCATTATTAGTGGAATGCAGCTGTTGCTTTTCATTTTGAGTCGTGCCACATCAGCAAATGAAGGTCCTGAAAGCTGGACTCCATTCACATCATTAAGCTTGACTCTACTTTGTGGAGGCAGCCCTTCCCCAGTAGTATTTTGAGTGCCTTCCAACCTGAGAGGCTCATATTCTGGCACTATATCAGACAATGTTCTGCTGCTATTCATAAGGTTTTCACCGGCTAATTCTCTTCAGAAGTAGACCACCAGGTCCTTCTTCCAAGTCTGTCTTAGTCTGTCCACCATGGGTGACCCTGCTGGTATTTAAATGCCGATGGCATAGCTTCCAGCATCACAGCAGCACGCAAGCCCCCAAAGTATGATAAACTGACAGATGCGTGGGAGAACTATAATGTCAGCATCTCTATCTTAATTGTTTAAACTTGACAGCAAAAATTAAATTCATGAGAAGCATATGAAATAAAGCAATGCTTTTCAAACATTGAGGAATGTGTCTCAAACCAAGTCTGTAGACCCAGCTCCAGGTCCATCGTTCTCTAAGAGATTTTTTGTTTGTTTGTTTTCTCCTACTGTGTATTAGGAGAAAGTTTACAGAGTAAATTAGATTCCTATTCAACAGTTTGTACATACAGTGTTTCACAGCCTTGGATTCACCCCTCACATGTCCCACTCTCCTCTCTTCCACCCTGGGTTCCCTGTTTCCTTTGGTCCTGATTTCCTATCCCTTCCTGGTTTCTTGTCTTTGCTTTTGGGCAAATATTGCCCTCTTGAGCTCAAAACACACACACATACCAACAAACCAGTGAAGCAAAAATCTTACAACTACTAAACCAAGATGAAAAACTAAAATGATAAAACCCAATCCTCCTGGGGGACGGGGCAGGGGGGGAAGGGAAGAAGTGACGATTTCACGCATTCCTGTCAAATACTCACAACATTTCTGGTGACACCTAATAAGAAGCCCAGCAATTTTATTTTGAAGAACACAGATCAAGATATAGCCGAAAAGTAAACAACACTTTGTTTATGATTCTAGCCCTTTATTTATAACAGAAAATAAAAAGCAACTTAGATATCCAATAATGGGGTGGGCAGGGGGGAATGCTTAAGTAAACCTTAGTGTTTCATACAGGAAAACAGACTTACCAAAAAAAAAAAATATATATATATATATAAATTTTTTTAATATAGACTATATAAATACATGAAAAGGACTATGCAAAATGTAAACAATGGAAAGCATTAACGCCTTTCATGTTGATAGAAATTACCAAAAAAAAAGTGAATGCTTCAAATGGGGTTCTTTGAAATTCTTGGCATTTTTGTGTTATTTTATAGGCAAGTTGATCAAACATACAATACTCAAACCAAAAACCAAACCCATTGCTGTCAAGTCGATTCTGACTCATAGCAACCCTGTAGGACATAGAAACCCCATAGAGTTTCCAAGAAGCACCTGGCAGATTCGAACTGCCGACCCTTTGGTTAGCAGCCATAGCTTTTAGCCGCTACACCACCAGGGTTTCCAGACATACAATAAAAATCATTAAATATACAACCTAAAGTTTCTAACACCCATTACAGAAGGACCACACCAAAGAAAATATAGAATGTATCAAATTAAATTTTCTCTTGACATTTCTTGTTTTGATACAATTATTCTGGTTATCATTATTTGTTCATCATCTTCACATCACTAACCTAATTCAGAATTTTTTAAAACATATTTCCAGGTCGACAGCCAGCACACTGGCATTGGGCAGGGTCTGCATGGCCCACCCAAGACACTTCTTACATCGTGACAATTAAAGAGCAAAAAGTGACATTCCCTCTGCTACTTTGTGTCTTGTCTCAAATATTTACCAGTTCAATGAAGTCCAGCAAATTTTCTTCAGTCCCCTCCTCCCATCCCTTCTGCATCACAGGCTGGCTAAAGGACAATTTTGCAGTCTCTGTTAAACACTGAAATAC
The DNA here is from genome assembly GCF_030014295.1 of Loxodonta africana. Taxonomy (NCBI): domain Eukaryota; kingdom Metazoa; phylum Chordata; class Mammalia; order Proboscidea; family Elephantidae; genus Loxodonta; species Loxodonta africana. The sequence goes on from NC_087362.1 coordinate 67,337,739, forward strand.
ACACACCCACTTTGCCTAATATCAAGAGCACAGTGGCCAGGACTGTGCTCCATGCAGCCTGTTGGAGGGGGAGATTTGTCAGTCCAGGGGTGGCAGTGGGGAAAGAGGGAGAGACTGGTGCTAAATCCCTCCCTCCTTTCACATTTATTGAGCACCTACTATATTCTAGGAGCCCTGGTGGCATAGTGGTTAAGAGCTTGGCTGCTAACCAAAAAGGTCGGTCGTTTGAACCCACCAGCAGCTCCGTAGAAACCCTATGAGGCGGTTCTACTCTGCCCTATGGCATCATTATGAGTTGGAATCAACTCAACAGCAATGGGTTTGGTTTGGGGATTTACTGTATTCTGGGCACTGTTTTAGGCCCTAGAGATACCACAGGGAACAAGACAGATAAAACCTCCTGCCCTTAAAAGGCTGACCTTTAGCGGGGCACACACACAATTAACGACATAATTACATAAGTAATTATAATTGTTGAAAACTTAGAGTGTGAAAGGTCGTTTCAAGAAATATGTAGAGAAATAAAGAGTGATGGGGAAGGGAATAGAGGAAAGGCTGCAATTCTAAATGAAATGATCAGATAAGGCCGTCCCCAGACGTGATATCTGAGTAGAGAACTGAAGGTGGCGAGGGACTGAGCCTTGGGACTTGTAGGGGAAGAGTGTTCCAGGCAGAGGGAACAGCAAGCGCAGCGTGAGGCAGACTGCGCCTGGTGTGTCTCCTTGCCACCTCACTCATTGAACACTCCAGCGTTTGCCTTTTCACTTGTTCACAAACTCCTGAATGCCTTCATTAACTTGTTCCCTCACTCACTCATTCACACACTGACCCAGCCACTCTTCTGTGACTCAACGCTGTGCAAGGCTCTGAGGTGAGAACCCAAGAGATGAATCCAATCCATGCCCTGCTCTCAGGGAGCATCCAGTATGATGGGGGCGACAAGCAAGATCAAAGACAATACAGGCCAAGATAACAGGAGAGCTGAGTACCGGGCAACTCTTGGGAATGGCTGTTTTCTGAAAGTGGCGGGAACTGGATTAAGACTGCAGCAAGGCAGGAAATAAGTGAAGACAGAAAAGTATACACAACTCCTTTAGGTGGCTTGGTGGAGAAAGGAAGTGAGAAAGGGTGATGGGATAGTTTCAATCACTGAGGCAAGAGAAGACTGAGCTGGACCAGGGTGGCGGGGGGTGTGTGTGGACAGCAGTGGGGCTTAGAAAGACACTCAGGAGGCCGAGTGGACAAGCCATGGGAATGAAGTTCTGGGTGGGGAGGGAAGCATCCAGGACAAAGTCCAGAGCTCTGGCTGGGGCACAGAGTGTCACTGAGGCTGGGACATGGAATAAAGGGGAAAAAATTTTTTTTTTTTTTTTCCTGGGGGAAGATGCTGAGGCCGGTTTCAGGTATGGAAGGTGTAATGACCCCAGGGACATCCAGGGGAGGTGTCCAAGAGACTGTTGAGGAAATGAAGGGGGGGCAGGGTGTGTAAGGAGTGCAGGATGATAAGAGAAGAAGGCCCATTGAACAGATGGGGAGAAGACATACTGGTGAAGGAGGCTGTGATAGGCTAAGAAAAAAAAAAAAAGACCCCCAAAAGAGATCCACTTTCTAATCCCTAGAACCTGTGAATGTTACCTTATATAGCCAAAAAAAGGATCTTTGTAGATGTCATTACACTAAGGATCCTGATACGAGGAAGTTATCCTGGATTATATGTAGGTAATGTGAGAAGGTGGGAGACTTAGCCCAAGACAGGGAAAAAGTTTAAGTTAACCTGAGAATTAGCCTGGTAAGGAACTAGGTTAGCCTGCGACATTACAGCCGCTAACCAAAAGGTCGGCAATTCCAATCCACCAGCCGCCCCTCGGAAACCCTATGGAGCAGTTCTACTCTGTCCCTATAGGGTCGCTTTGAATCGACTCGACGGCAACGGGTTTGGGTTTGTTTCCTGTTTGGGACGTGGAAAGGGCTGGTCTGGAACTCGGAAGAGGTTAATTTTGGAGGTGGGGTGGCTAGGAAGTCGGCCTGTGACAAGAGAAGTTAACCTGGACAACTGGGAAGGTGACAGGTAAGGCTGAGGACAGGTGTCCCCTACGAAGAGTCCTCCTTTACGTTCCCGGGGAATCATTTCTCAGGGACACTGCAGCCACGCCCTTCTTCCGCCTCCGCGCGGCCGGGGCCTCACCCTCATCGGGTTCCGCAGTCGCCACTGCCTCCATCCTGATTCTCTGCGATTTCTCATCCGCCGCGGCAGGTTCCGCGCGCCAATCCAAGCCCCAAGCCCTCAGCAGCCACTTCCGGCTGCGCACGCTCCCGGGACCGTGTGGTCCGCTGCGCCAGGGCACTAAGGTTCCGGGTCGAAGGTGGGCCTCTCTGTGCACGTGCTTACCTCCCTCAACCCCTGCAGCTAGGCAGGAAAAGGGCGCTGGAGTCAGGGAGGCCCCTCAGCCTCTTCGATCCGAACTGCTACGAAACTGGAACATCAGGAGGGATCTGGACCATTGTTCATGTTGCTCAGTGCTGTGGCGCCCAGCAGAGGCCTGGGAGCGGAATAGCCCAGCCTGCCTCATTTTGGTGCGGATGATGAACGGCTACACGAGCGCCCTCCAGGGTCTGGGGCTGCCGTACGGAGGGTCTGTGCTCTGGCGTAGACGCTGGTCTGTCCACTTCATTCTTCACCACCTCAGGGAATATTTACTAAGCCTCAACTCCTACTTCTGTCATCACACCAGTCCCTTCGCTGGCGTGAGATGGGTGGTGCGGTAAGAAGTAGAACTTCCCACTTTATGGTCCTAGGACTTGGAGGAGATCTTTAGATATGGAGGAAGGCAACCGTGGTCCTAATTATCCCTACGGGTTGGATAGGAGTCCCCCAGGCCTGGGGGAGGGCGGTGTCAGAACGCTTATTTCTTGAAGGAGGAGACCTCGGAGCTGAGACTTGAAGGATGAGCAGAAGTTAGAGTAAAAGGGCAGGAGATAAGGAAGGGTCTCGGGCAGTGGATGGACCAGGCGAAGACCTAGAGGGGATGGCAGGCATGGATAGTCTGGGAGCCGCGAGGACTTCACTATGGCCAAAGGATTTTCCTGGGAGGCCGAGGTAGAGGTTGACAGCTTTTATAGATACCTAAAGGGATATTTGGAAACCCTGGTGGCATAGTGGTTAAGTGCCATAGCTACTAACCAAAAGGTTGGAAGTTCGAATCCACCAGGTGCTCCCTGGAAACTCTTTGGGGCAGCCCTACTCTGTCCTATAGGGTCTCTGTGAGTCTAATCGACTCCCCTGCAGTGGGTTTGGTTTAGTTAAAGGGACATTTGACACCCTCTCCCATACCCCAGAACGAAAGAACCACTGATCTGAAGTTTAAAGGGAAGCAACAAGAGGTAAAGCCTGCGAGGTAAAGCCAGGCCACCCACGGCCTCATAAGGCACAGTAACTAGCTTGCGCACTTCCATCCTGCGGGACAGTGGGCAGGGAGGGGCTATGGCTCAGAGTAAAGGAGACTACGAACAGCCTGATGCACTAATCCGGAGACTGCAGCTGAGAGCAGAGGAAGCACCTGTCACTGTAACCCACTCACTGCCGTGAGTCCATTCGGACTCATAGCGACCCTATAGGACAGAGTAGAACTGCCCCATGGGGTGTCCAAGACTATCCATCTTTACCGAAGCAGACTGCCACATCTTTCTCCCGAGGAGCCACTGGTGGGTTCAAACCGCTAACCTTTTGGTTAGCAGCCAAGCACTTAACCACTGCACCATCAGAGTTCCTTCTTCTCACTTTATTCTCCATTATCTGGCTATCTGGAGATGTGGGGAGAGGCAACCGAGGTCTTAATTGGCCACAGGATGGGTGGGGATCGTACTTAGGCGTGTTATCAGGAGGGGCCAGCAGAGGGCGCTGTTTTCCCACACATGGACCAGCAGGGAAGGGGATTTCTCAGACGAGGGGACCTTGAGGCCGGTCTGGCAGGCTCTCCCTAAGCAGGGAGAGAGCCCGCAAGGGTCCCTCAGCAGCGCTAGCCGCCAACCTTGGCCCTTTCACATGTTCAGACGCCCCGCCCCCTGTCCTCCAGACCCTCTTCCCTTTTGTAGCCCCTGTCCCTTTTGTAGGGCTCGGACCTCCTGAGAGGGTTGGGGCTGACCAATCACCCCTGTGCCCTACAGCACCGTCCCATCACAGGGCTGGGAACGCAGCACCAGCTCAGTAAATAAATGAATGACGTGCTAACGAAAGAGCGTGGCGGGCCGGTGAGGGTGCCATCAGAGGCAGTCTTTTACCGGAGTTCACTTATTTTTCCCTATGGACTCCTACAGGAAGCACTCCCCCCCCCCACCCCCCCACCCCACCCCACCCCACCCCACCCTCAGCTACAACTGATGGTCCCTGGTTGGGTGGCTTCCTGGCATCTGAATACAAGCAGGAACAAAACTGTCTTCTGGTATCTATATCTTCTCAGCGATGCTTTCTCCCCAGTAGTGATGGTTGTGCTTTGGCTAGGCAGGCCCAAGGTGGTCTGACTTCATTCAGGGAGGAACGTGTCTCTCACCAAGGATCTGCTCTCAGTAAGCTGGCCTCTTCAGTTGCAAAAGGTGTGCTATAGGCTGGCAGGACACTGGTGCCCAGGTCTAAACCTCCCCTAACCTGAGATGTGGTGCTGAATGTCCCCCTCGGCCCTACTACAAAGCTAAATGTTTCAGACAGGGAGCTGGGGCCTGGAGCAGACACAATGACCCCAAAGTCGCCACTATGCATAGTGGCTGCAGAACCTATAAATGCAAAAGTGTCTTGAGTGACGTTAGCAAAAGGTCAGCTACTGTCCCCTGTGGAGCACACCCAAGCCAAGAAATAGTGTCTGTGCAAGTCTGGAAACACCTGAGGTTCCACCAAAGGCTGGCTAGGGGCTGACAGGTTGCCAAAGGCAGAACATGGGGGTTTCAAGCCTGCAAAAGCTGATTGAGTTGTTCTGCCATCGGGTGCCTCGGCTGCAGTGTAAGTTATGTCTGGAGCTTGTGTTGGGGCTGCCAGGTTTCCCAAAGGAAAAAGCTTTCAGGGATACAGGAAGAAACTGGAAGGTGACAGCCTGGGAACAAGGTGTGGTACAGATCCCATACCAATTTCATCAAAGGCAGGCTTGGGTGCTGAATCTGAAGAGGTGCCGGCTACTGGAGTGGGTGGAGGTAACTGAAGAAGCAATGATAGGTAGATGAAAGGGAAATTGAGAGAGTGATCCCTGTTAGGGGCCCCAAATGTGGGTTGAGGATGGAAAGATTGAAATTTGGGGCAAGGCTGCTGACCATAAATGCAGATAGACTGTTGTGGAATGGGCCTTGGCAAGGGATATCTGCTCCACATTGGGCCTGGGTCTGGTCAAACATGAGGGAGCTCACACGGGAGCCTGGGGAGATCTGAAGAGTAAAGTCATGTCAGTTCTAGCCTCTAAATTGTGAGAGAATACATTTCTGTTTGTTAAAGCCATTCACTTGTGGTATTTCTGTTAGAGCAGCACTAGATATCTAAGAGAGGTGGCAAAGGGCAGGACCCAGCATCTAGCCCCAGCAGGACTTCATAGCTCTTCTAGTCTCCCCACTACCAGTTGCAGGAATTTGGCACCAGCTGGGCTCCCACGCTTTGTGGGGACCGGTCAGGACTGAAGACACTCAGTGCCAGCAGAACCGGCCCACCAGGGCTCCTGCTCTTCAGCTCTTCTGCACCTGTTCTGTGGGCAGGAGCTTCAGTAACCAGTGCCTACAAGTCAGACAGTCCTTCCATCCTGGCTCACCTGAGAGCTGAGCCTGATCAAAGCCAGATCCTGCTAGGGTGAGCGTGGTCAAGGTAGAAAAGACGGGGGCTGGAGTCAGAAGTGGGCCCCGTCTCTCGGGATTACTGGGGCACCCAGGAGCCCAGGGGTGGCTACAGGAGGACATGTGCTAAAGTGTGGAGAAAGAATAAGCACTATGGGGTGAGGTTTACCCTACTCTCTTCCTTCCAGGAAGCCACCACAGATCATACCACTTTACCCCCACACCCTACCCCCATCCATGCTGGTAGGCCAAGTTTGGGGACACCTTCTGCACCAAGAATCTCTCTAGCATCTCTCCAAGTCCTGGATCCAGGTGATCCCTCCCCATGGGTGCTCTGAAAGGCGTGAGTCCTCCTGAGTGTCATGTGGAGCTTTCTGAAGTGGGAACCAGGCACCCTAGCCTGCTCAGTTGCTGCACCCCAGAGCATCCCTTCATGGCAGGCAGGTTATCTCCATTTCTTTTTATAAATTTGGTAAAACAGCATTTAAGCCTTGAAACCTTCCTTGGGTCACCCATGTGGTAGTGGTCAAGCCAGGATTTGAACCCAGGCTGTCTGATTCCAGATATCATACATTTAACCACCAGACTGTGGTATCTCTTCATCAATATACATATTTATAGTCCTTAGGACATTTAGTAGGAAACCCTGGTGGCATAGTGGTTAAGTGCTATGGCCGCTAACCAAAAGGTCGGCAGTTCGAATCCACCAGGGGTTCCTTGGAAACTCTATGGGGCAGTTCTGCTCTGTCCTACAGGGTCTCTACGAGTCAGAATCGACTCGACAGCAACAGGTTTTTTTTTTTTTTTTCAGGGCATTTAGTGACGTCCCTGGGTGGTGCAAAAGGGTTATATGCTTGGCTGCTAACTGAAAGGTTGGCAGCTGGAGTTCACCTAGAGGTGACTTGGAAAAAAGGCCTGGTGATACTTGTGAAAATCAGCCATCAAAAACCCTGTGGGGCATAGTTTTACTCTGACACGCATGGGGCCACCGTGAGTCAGAATGAGCTCAAGGGCAACTGGGTTTTTTGTTTGTTTGTTTTAGGGTGCTTAGCACTATAGCATACCAATCATGAGCACACACACTGCCTACTAGGTGATCTAATTCGGTTCAACTCATAAGTAAACCCTTGGACACATGGGCTTCCAGTCACCTCAGGAGATATAAGACAGGGGCCACCGGTTGTCAACATATCCCCATCATGTGAGCCTCGCAGCAAACCACACAGCTGTTTGTGAATGATCTTCTCCCAGGTACAAGGACGTGAGATGCACAGTAGGTGGGTGCAGGACCCACCCTGGCTTGAAAGCCTATGTCCCAAGGCCACCAAAATCTCCTGCAATAATTCCGTAGACCTGCTTTCAGGGTCCTGGCTGAAACTGGCAACTTGCCATTATCAACTTCTTCAGTCCTTGAGAATGGTACATATTTCCGTACATTTTTGCTTTTTAACACTTTAAAGAGGTCTTTTGCAGCAGATTTGTCTAATGCAATGCATCCTTTGATTTCTTGACTGCTGCTTCCATGGGTATTGATTGTGGATCAAGTACAATGAAATCCTTGACGATTTCAGTCTTTTCTCAATCTATCATGATGTTACTTATTGGTCCAGCTATTGGGATTCTTGTTTTCTTTATGTTGAGGTGCAATCCATATTGAAGTCTGTGATCTTTGATCTTCATCAGTAAGTGTTTCAAGTCCTCTTCACTTTCAGCAAACAAGGTTGTGTCATCTGCATAACGCAGGTTGTTAATGAGTCTTCCCTCAATCCTGATGCCCCGTTCTTCATATAGTCCAGCTTCTTGGATTATTTGCTCAGCATACAGACTGAAGGAGTATGGTGAAAAGATACAACCCTCATGCACACTATTCCTGACTTTAAACCAAGCAGTACCCCCTTGTTCTGTTCGAACGGCTGCCCCCTTGATCTATGTACAGGTTCCTCATGAGTACAATTAAGTGTTCTGGAATTCCCACTTTTCTCAATGTTATCCATAATTGGTTATGATCCACACAGCCAAATGCCTTTGCGTAGTCCATAAAACACAGGCTAACATCCTTCTGGAGTTCTGTGCCAGCCCCCACAGGATGACACACTGACAGATGCCTGGGAATTCTAGCAATGTGGTGGGCTAGAAACTCCTCTGCTTGTGACATACCTGAAAATGCTGGACAACGTGTTTTTAAAACTTCTTAACGCGTGACTGAGCTGGTGATAAGATAAAGGGCTTCCTCAAAGTCCAGAAATGGTAAGAAAGCCACTGGGCTAACTGACAGAAATACGTAGTTTTCCCTTGAGTGTCTGCTCATCCCTACTGGCTCAGAGCCTCAGTTTTAAAAGGTCGTGTGTGCTGCAGAAGACAAGGCTCAGTTGGCTTGAAAAGTTTTACACAAAGCAAAGATTTTCCAAAGATGCCACGTTTATGGACTAAATCAGAAATTAAAAAAAAAAATACTGCCTGAGAAGAATGATATGAAGATGCATACCTGGGGAGGCCGTGGCTCTGAGTAGGAAGGACATAGGAAAGACACCTCTTCCTTGAGAATTTCTAAACAATGCCCTCATCACCATAAATTAGAAATTGGATATACACTATCCAAAAAAAAAAACCTACAAGCCAATCATTTTTTATAGAGTGGTCATGGGTAGGAGGTGTCCCCATATATCACAGATACACACACAAAGCCATTATTAAAGAACATATGAGTGCCTCTGCCACTGAGGATTGTGCTCAAGGACCAATTCACAACCAAAAATACCTGTACCAAAAAAGAAAAAAAAAAAAAAAACCATACCCATCGAGTTGATTCCGACTCATAGTGACCTATAGGACAGAGTAGAGCTACCCCATAGGGTTTCCAAGGAGTGCCTGGTGGATTTGAACTGCCAGCCTCTTGATTATCAGCTGAACTCTTAACCACTATGCCACCAGGGTTTCCTGTACCCCCATCTAAAAACATTACTAAAAAAAAAGACTAAACCTGTCGCCGTTGAGTCGACTCCTACTCAGAGCGACCCTATAGGACAGAGTAGAACTGCCCCATAGGGTTTCCAAGGAGTGCCTGGTGGATTTGAAGTGCCAACCTTTTGGTTAGCAGCTGTAGCTCTTAGCCAGTACGCCACTAGGGTTTCCATATATAAGTATAGGTGTGTGTGTGTGTGTGTGTGTGTGTGCATCTATGTGACTATGCACAAATATTCATATATATAGTAAGGCACATGGGGGCACCATTATGGATACTTCTTAGACATAACCAAACACCTCGTGGGATTGAATTCTGGGTTTGAAGGATTAGGACCATACTCTCATGGGACATCTCAGTCAGTTGGTATAATACAGTTTATAAAGTTGTGTTCTGCATCCTAGTTTGGTGAGTAGTGTCTGGGGTTTTAAAAGCCTACAAACAGCTGTCTAAAATACAACTATTGGCCTCTACTTGTCTCGAGCAAAAGAGAAGGAAGCAAACCAAAGACTAAAAGAAGAAACTAGTCTAGGGACAAACAGTCTACATGAGTCACAGCCTCATCTACCCTGAGACCAGAAAAAGCAGATGGTGCCCCGCTACCACTACTAACAACTCTAATCAGGTCCTCAATAGATGGACCCTGATAGAATAGGGGGAAAGTGTGGAACAGAACCTCAGAATCCTAAAAAAAAAGAAAAAAAAGTCCTACTTGACTGGTTGAGACTGGAGGACTCCCCAAGACTACTGCACTGAGATACTCTTCAGACCTGGAACCAAAAGTAACCCCTGAAGTCATCTTGTAGCTAAATAACAAATTGGCTCAAAAAATAATGAATATCACCTGTAAGTACTGTGCTCCTTTAAAAAATCACCTATATGTGACCAGTCAATAATTACTTCAAAACAAAGATGAGAATGTAAGGGGACAGGGAAACTAGGTTCATGGAAACAGAACAACCAGAATGGAAATAATGAGAATATTCACACATATTGAAAATAGTAACCAATGTCACTGAACAACTTATGTAGAAATTGTTGAATGGGAACTTAAACTGCAGTGTGAACCTTCACGGAAAATACAATAAAAAATATTATTTTTTTAAATCTTTTGATGAGAATTTATTAACTTTGATACTTTTAATATAAATACATTTTATTTTAATCTTTTAGATTGTTACTGTTAATAGCACAAAGTATGTCCTATTAACATATTTGTGATTATAACATATTGGTGCATTTGTTGAAATGAAGGTAAGAAAACAAAATTTAAAGTAAATATAAACTAATAAAATGTGTATTTTATAATTAATCCAAACTTTTCCAGTCCATCAAGAGAACACCTAGACACGCAAAATAATAATGAAAGTTATCCATCCTTGGTAATTTGATGACTTTGAGTCCAATAAAACCCCTAGGTTTTCAAATATTTTTCAATTTTGTCAATACAAAGGTATGTTTATCAAGGTAGGAGGATAGAACATATTGCATTTAACAGTGTTTTAGGTTAACTTATTACTTTTAAAGGTTTAAACATACGTCATGTGGCCCCTCTTTTGTACTCTTCCCAGCCATTACAGATTTTAAGAGGAAGTATGACCGGGTCCCTGGTAAATGCAAAACTCATTTTTCGATGGGAGAATCCACTTTAAACTAAAGCCTCAAATAATTGCCACAAACAAAGTTCCAAAGACTATGATCTCACAATAAAAAAAAAACCCACTAAACACATGAAGAAATAGTGTATCATGACTGAAATGCAGCCAACACACACACACATACACAAAACACACACACTCACACAAAACACACACGTACAAAACACACACACACAATCTGAGAAACTAAGACTGAAGATACCTGAATTATTGGATGTCATACAAAAATAAGATGTTCTACTATTACTAGAGTTTTGAATTGAAGAGATTAAGAGATGCATAGGATAAACAGAGAAATTTCCACATACATCTGGTATACTCCAAAAGGAGCTAATTGAGAGAGGAGGGAGTGATAACATATGACCGTATGGAAATCTGATATATGAGGGGACAGACAGGTCAAAGCAGTTGAGAAAAGATGAAATAATATGTTTGAATCATTGGTTGCCACATTAAAAAAAAAAAAAAAAAAGAGCTCCTACTTCAGATCATACTCAAAGGTCAGTTCAAATAAGCCAAGGACTTAATTATGAAACGTAAAACCTCAAAACTTTTAGAAGAAAATATCAAAAAATATTGTATGAACTCAAGGAAGAATTTCTTAAAAGTAAAAGACGGGAGGCATAAACTATAAAGGAATATACAGACAAATTCAAGGACTCTGTTCATTAAAGACATGGCAAAGAGAGTGAAAAGCTCTCCTCCAACTAGAAGAAGAAGATATTGGCATCATATATAACTGCGAAGTATTTATGTAAAAGACACTAATGGATCCATAAGAAAAAGATACATAACCCGATAGGTATATATGGACAAAACAGAAATACTTCAGAAGGTTAGGCATTTCACAGAAAAGGAAACTCAAATATCCAATAAACATAAAAATATGTCTAACCTAATTATTAATCCCAGACATGCAAATTAAAACCATAATGAGCTGTTGGTTCATATCCACTAGATTGCCAAAAATTTTAAAGTTGAATTAACAAAGCTGAGTATGCACATATCATATGACCTCACAATTTAATTCTTATAAATGTATACTCTAGACAAACTGAGTGTGTCCAGCAGGCAGCTTTGTTTCTAATATTAAAAACTTGGGAACCCTGCCATGAACAAAATACTGCACAGAAAAATTTAGAACAAAATTTAAATTCACAAAAAAAAAAGGCCAGACTTACTGGTCGGACAGACTAGAGAAACCCCGAGACTAGGGCCCCCAGATACCCTGTTAACTTAGAATTGAAACCACTCCTGAAGTCTACCTTTCAACCAAAGATTAGAAAGCCTGATAAAACAAACAACAGCTCACGTGAGGAACGTACTTCTTAGTTCAATCAAGTATGTGAGACCAAACGGGCAAAAACTGCTCCAAAGCAAAGATGGGAAGACAGGAAGGGACAGGAAAGCTGAAAGAATGGACACGGAGAACCTGGGGTGGAAAGGGAAAGGGGGAGAGTGTTGAGACGTTGTGGGGATTGCAGCCAATGTCACAAAAAATTTGTGTATACATTTTTGAATGAGAAATTAGTTTGCGTTGTAAACTTTCACGTAAAATACAAAAAAAAAAAAACTACACAGAAGTGAAAATGAATAAACAAACTACAAGTTCACACACTGATTTGATTGCATTGTAAGAGCAAAGAAAGAAATTTGCAGGTAATTACATATTTAGTATGGCTCTTTTTATAAATGTGAAAAAGCACATAAAACTCAATAATAAAGTATTTGCACGTGCAGTCAGTCTTGACCAAACCATTTTAAAAAGCAAGGTGATTAACAGAACATGCACGACACTGGCGTGAGGGTAGACTAGGAGGGAACATAAATGAAGAGGGTCCAGGGAGCTCTGTATCCTAAAACTGCCTGGTGGATTCGCGGGCATTCATTTATCTTTTATTCTTTAAACTGCTTATATCTATAATACACTGTCTTTCTTTTGTATATAAAACAAACGAACCCATTGCCATCGAGTCAATTCTAACTCATAGAGACCCTATTGGACAGGGTAGAACTGTCCCATAGAGTTTCCAAGGAGCACCTGGTGGATTCAAACTGCCAACCTTTTGGTTAGCGGCCGTAGCTCTTAACCACTAAGCCACCAGGGTTTCCACTTTTGTATATACACTATATTTAACCAAAAAGGAACATTATTTACACAGTAAGATGAAGTATAGCTGTAAATACGCTTGTATGGAAACTCAAAAAATAACATTGTTTTCATGGGAAAGGGGGTTTGAATTGAAAAAGCAAAACAAAACTAGAGTGCTACGGTAAATTGAGATATACGCATACACACACAAACACTTAATATATATTCAGATTAATACAAAATAGCGTTTATTAGTATCTGAATATCTGAGTCTCTTTCATTGGCTTTAAGGATGTTAAACGACTCCCCCGAAGCCTGGACAATGCTCTGAGACTTCTGGGTGTCTTATCATTAAATATACCCCCGCAAACCAGCCTCATTCATCTCTCAAGAATGTTCCTTGTTTTCCCAAGGACCTTGCTCACTTTGAAGTAACAGATGGTAATGTTTAACCTAAAAGTTTCTTTTTCTTAGAAACTGTATCTCAACAATTTCATGTATTCCATAGGACTCATTCTTTCCCACTGGCCTGTAATCTTCAAAGAAACAATGATACATTCTTTTATCACAAGATTGTAAATGGCAGATAAGCAAAAAAACCACTTTGTGATAGTAGCGGCCTGTTTGCAAACGTCCCTTTCTCACTCTCAATAAATAATCTCTTTAATTGTCAAAGTCCTATTGTTTTTAACAAGGGTGAAAACAAATAGTAATTTGCATTTTATTTTTATTTTTACATATATGCTCTTTAATCCCTGAGAACCCCAAAGATCAAATTGTTACTTAGCAAAAAGGAAAACCTTGCTGATAAAGAAGTCTCCAGAAATTTAAATGAACTTTTTCCTGCAACTACTTAGGAGGAAAACTAACTAGAAAATGGAGAAAAGAAAGCATGAATATTCTGGCAAGTCTGCATAGACCTCAGAGGGAAAAAAAAAAAAAGACATGTTCTCTCTAGAACACTTGCCAGATTGTCTGTCTTTCCAAAGGGCCTAATGAGGTAGCATTCTTCAAGATCCTATGTCACAGTTGTATGGAAACTAGAGGAAGGTCAAAAGTCTATTAAAGCGACTTGATTTTAAAATAACTCAGTTATTAACTGTCCCTTGCACTTAAACCCCAAAACTAAGGACTGTCTTTTTTGTTCTTTCTTAGTCCCTTGCACTTAAACCCCAAAACTAAGGACTGTCTTTTTTGTTCTTTCTTTGTTCAATACCTGCCATTTATTTGTTAAACTGTGATATGGCACCAGAAAAAAAAAAATTCAAACTTACAGACAGAGGGAAATATAACCAGGGAATTTTTAAACAGATTAGCATTTGATTCAAATGAGAGTCTCTTAGTTGAGTAAACCTGACAATCTCAAACAGAAAATACCCAAAATCTGAATAAGAATGGATTACTAAAATTTTTTCCTGCCTGCTGTCATGCCTAGAGGCTCTTTTTAGAACTTAAAAGTAACACATGTTCATTTGGAAAACTAAGAAAGTACAGAAAAGTGAAGAGGGGGAAAAATTACCCACAATTCCATTACAGTGATAACTTGTTTCTTTATGTTGTCTTTTACTTTCACTATACAAATGCGTTCTATTTTTTAAATTACAATGAAAAAGTCTAATACTTTTTTTTGTTTTACATTTTACCAAAGAAAATTTAACATCTTTAAATGCTCTTCTAAAATATTATTTTCAATCGCTACAAATACATTCCACTATTCTCCTTGTTCATTTTTAAGTGAGTTCCTTTTTTTCTATTTGATGATTTTCTTAGGATTTATTTATTAAATACTTTTTGAAATTATGTATTTATGAAAGAATTACTTGGTCCTAGAGTAAACACTTTCTTAAAGCCTTGGACATGTGTTTCTTTCAAGACTGGTCATACCTATTTTCATCTCTGCAACAATCAACATAAGAGTATGAGGCTACCTGTACTCTTGTTTGCAAAATTTTGTACTCATAATATTTAAATATTTTTCCCAAGTTGACGTATGAAAATTATATCACTTGTTTCTTTACTATTTATTAAAATTGTTATTAGCAGTAGTGCAAAATGTGTTTATATTGTCCACTCCTGACTTCCTCATGCTTCTGACTACCTCCCCTTCTGATCCACAGAACCCTTCTCTTCTTCCTGATGTAAATAACAGGTACTAAATTTTCTTGGCTTATTTCAAGTATTAATTCTTTTAGATGAATTTTAGATTGATTTTCATTGGAACAAAGATATTTGGGAACAGATGATACCTCTGCAACGTCAGCTCACCTCATATGAGCACAAGTTAGCCCTCTACCTGTTCACATTTTATGTTGTACTTATCAAAAAAGAAGTACACAATTTCGTATGACCCACATATTTACGGTTAAGTCTAGCAGAGTTTCCAGCATTTGGTAGATGTAAGAAGAAAGTTTATAATGAGAAACCAGTGAAGAGCATGGGTGAGTTTGCCTAGCATGTCGAGGCGGGCCAGAACCAAAGCCCCCGGCCTCTTATTTCCAAATCCCAAGCCCCCGGTGCCAGACTGGCCCAGAAGAACAGAGATGTTGCTGGTTCTCCCATGTTTTTGTAGGTCATGCTCACTGAAGCCTGGTGTTGCCCTAAACCACAAAAACAAAAATAAAATCTAAGTCGTGCCTTTTAGCCTCACGAGTAGCCTAACCTAGAGCCTGCCTTTTGACCTTACAACTGGCCTACTGGTAGATACAATTATTCCATTTGATGCATTTGGAAGTAGGTTCAGAGAGGTCATTTAGCCTGTAAAATAGCACACCTGCCAGTATGATTTCAGGGTCTGAGCCGTTTCCATGACATCAACATCCTCTCAACCTGAGTGTCTTAGTCATCTAGTGCTGCTGTAACAGAAATACCACAAATGGATGACTTTAACAAAGAGAAATTCATTCTCTCACAACCTAGTAAGCTAGAAGTCCAAATTCAGGTTAGCTTCCAGGGAAGACTTTCTCTCTCTGCTGGCTGTGGAGGAAGGTCCTTGTCATCAGTCTTCCCCTGGTCTAGGAGCTTCTCAGTGCAGGGACCCCAGGTCCAAAGGACATGCGCTTCAGGCTCTGCTTTCTTTGTGGTATGAGGTCCCCCTGTCTCTCTGCTCGCTTCTCTCTTTTATATCTCAAAAGAGATTGGCTCAAGGCAGAATCCAATCTTACAGCTTGAGTCCTGCCTCGTTAACATAACTACCACTAATCCCACCTCGTCAATATCATAGAGATAGGATTTACAACACATAGGAAAATCATATCAGATGACAAAATGGTGGACGATCACACAATACTGGGAATTATGGCCTAGCCAAGTTGACACACATTTTGTGGGGACACAGTTCGATCCATAACAGTGAGCTTCTGCCATCCACTTCCTATCTTTCTTCCTCCAAGACCAAGAATGTGTCACCTGGTCCCAGTGGCAGTCATAGGAGCAGCCTGGGCACCCATACTCAGCTCCATACAGAAAGGTTGGCCTCCCTGTGAAAATTACAGAAAATGGTGAATTCCACTGGGACACCATGAAAGTTTGGTATGGAACTGCCCAGGTCATCCAGAGCCACTCCAGGGTCACTGCAGTGGCCTTTCAGCGGCCACAGGCCCTGCAACTGTGAAAAAGGCCAACACCAATAGAAATGCCTGCAGCTGTCAACACCATTGTTAACATCCTGGCCTGGAGAATCCTGGGATTACATACGTTATTTAGTTTAATTCTCAGGCATCTTCCATTTTATGGAAGAGAAAACAGTCTCAGCAAGATAAAGTGGCTTGACCAGTTAGTGTCAGGAACCGGATTTATCCCAGTTCTGCCTGACTCGAGCCCTTATGCTTCCTGCTTCCAGTGACTACACACGCCAGTTCTCCTCCCATCCCTCATGAACTCCTGCCAATTCCTCACACACTCCCAGCACAGTGCACAGACCCTGAGCACGCAGATCTGAGCTGCAGTTGTTTTATCAGAATCAGTCGGCTGGCTACGAACTGAATCACATGTGGTCAGGTGTCTGGATTCCAGCTTCAGGTGGGAAGGACAACAAAGCAGGAAGGCAGAGCTCAGATCAGGAGCAACTGCATCGGTGGCAAAGATTCACCCCCCCACCCCCCCGAAAGAGTTTAGCTTCAAAAGGACTTTCTTAACACGCAGTTTCAGTATGCTCCTTGCTTGGAAGATGATATCCTTGCTGGTAGTGTTGATGCCCTGGGAAAGAGTAAGGGAAGGAGGGATGAAGTTGCCTTAGCCCACGGCAGGGTTCCCTATCACCCCAGTAGTACATCCAAAACTTTGCTCACTCCCTACCCTGAGACCAGAAGAACTAGATGGTGCCCAGCTACCACTACCAACTGTTCTGATCAGGGCCACAATAGATGGACCCAGATAGAATGGGAAAAAATGCAGAACAGCACTCAAGTTCTTAAAAAGTCCAGACTTACCGAAGCAGTGAGACTGGAGGACTCCCTGAGATCATCACCCTGAGATATTCTCTAAACCTTGAACCAAAGCTATCCCGTGAGGTCACCTTTTGGTGAAATAACAGATCGGCATGCAAATAAAGGATACTACCTGTGAGTACAGGGCTCCATTAAAAAACCATCTATACGAAAGGGCCACATGAACCAGAGACTACATCATCCTGAGACCAGAAGAACTAGATGGTGCCTGGCTACAACCTATGACTGCCCTGACAGGGAACACAACAGAGAACCCCTGAGGGAGCAAAAAAGCATTTGGATGCAGACCCCAAATTCTCATAAAAAGACCAGACTTAATGGTCTGACTGAGACTAGAAGGACCCCAGTGGTCATGGCCCCCAGACCTTCTGTTGGGCCAGGACAGGAACCATTCCCGAAGCAAACTCTTCAGACATGGATTGGACTTAACAATGGGTTGGAGAGGGATGCTGGTGAGGAGTGAGCTTCTTGGATCAGGTGGACACTTGAGACTATGTTGGCATCTCCTGCCAGGCGGGGAGAAGAGAGGGTAGAGGGGGTTAGAAGCTGGCGAAATGGACACGAAAAGAGGGAGTGGAGGGAGAGAGCGGGCTGTCTCATTAGGTGGAGAGTAACTGGGAGTATGTAGCAAGGTGTATATAAGTTTTTGTGTGAGAGACTGACTTGATTTGTAAACTTTCACTTAAAGCACAATAAAAATTATTAAAAAAAAAAAAAACATCTATACGAGAGCTAAAGGTCAACAACTACTCTAAACAAAGACGAGACGACAAGGAGGGCCAGGAAACTAAAGTACTGGAAATGGAACAAGCAGAACAAGATTAACGAGAATGTTGACACATTGTGAAAAATGTAACTAATGTCACTGAACAACTTGTATAGAAATTGTCAGACGGGAGCCAAATTTGCTGTGTAAACGTCCACCAAAAACATCGTAAAATATTAAAACAAACAAAGCAAAAACGCCCCCATGAGAAAAAACAAAACAAAAACCCATGAGAAACGCAGCGAAGGCAAATGGTTCCGGATACAGTCCACACGTTCATACACATCAGTGCACGCATGAGGATTCTCAGTGGGACAGGAACCCAGACTAAGCTAAGTGAGCCACACTTACAATAACAATGCAGAAATGTCACCTTTAAAAAATAAATGAGAGGCCAGAAATGACACAGATGGCATCCATATTCCTTTGCAGCTGAGTTGAGGGGTCAGGACATGGCCCTGAGGCTGCTGACAGGACAGGGGGCCAGGTGGTTTGGAGGCAAACCCTGGGACATCCCTTAACCCTGCAGCCATGGCCGCAGGAAGAGCCCAAATTGGGACAGGATGACCTGAACTGAACTCCAGGGCTCGTTCTGCTCCCTTGGCTGGGGATTGGTCCTCTCTGAGATCCCTCAAGGCTATTTTCATTTTGAATTAGGGAGAAAACATTTTTCCTGAATTATTCTTGTGTGAAAATGGTTGCTCAGAATTGACTCAGAATATATGCAAGTTAGAGTTAGAGCCTTTTTGCTTACGTCTGGAAAGTGCCCCTGATAGTATGAAAATTCACCAACTACAGAAAGAGAAATAGTGAGTGACTTCCCTCTCTCTTGTCCACTTAGGAGAGTGGAGAAAAAGCCTGGCCAAGAAAATGCAGGATTTCAGACTACCTGACGGCCTTGCTGAAGGACACAAATCATTTTTAAGTAAGAAGCTTTCAAGACAATTAAGACCTTCCTATCATCATCTAGAAATAACAGGGAACTGGCAAATAACAAATAAATTGAAAATTGGACTGGAAGCAAACAGCAATGGGAAGGGTAGAGGGGGGCGTCATTGCTTTTGGGGCACAGGAAATGCTCTGTGTGGAACAAGAAGCCAAGTTCCAGAAAGGAGGGTCTTGATTTGGCATCAGTTCTTCCCCTGACTGCATACTAAAGGGACCTCCCAACTTTTAGAGGAAATCTGAAAAAAGAAAGTAATCTGACTTAAAGCTTAAGATATGTGTGCATCTTCTTGGCCAAGTGCAACTGTGTGTCACAGAAGGTAGGAGAGTGTGTGCCCAGAATCCTCCTTTCTTGCTCTGGAAGAGATTTCATCTCTGATCCCTTATTTGTCAGGATAGGCTGAGACAACCTGCCTCATCCATCCTGAAAGTGTGTTAGGACCGCACCATGAGAAGCTAAAGGCGGTGGCAACTCAAGGCACTTGTGCCTGAACCAAGGGATTAAACCAAAACCCCTTGCGGTGGAGTCAATTCTTACTCTTAGCCACCCTATAGGACAGAGTAGAACAGCTCCATAGGGTCTCCAAGGAATGGCTAGTGGATTCAAACTGCCAGCCTTTTGGTTAGCAGCCAAGCTCTTAACCACCGCTCCACCAGGGCTTCCAACCAAAGGATTAGGCCTGTCTAAAGTGTTTTTTGGGGCAATATGGAAGTGCTAGCTCTGCTCAGATTTGGGCTGTGAGGATGGTACTAGGTCTCCACCATTTTTTCTCAATCGGACAGAAAAGAAAGTGCAGTTATTCCCTTTCTGCTAAAACTGGTTTTAACTTATGACAGCATACCAGGAGGAAGGCTAGGGGCTGGCCATCACCTCTCTTTGAGCCCTTTCTGGAGGCCTTCCTCACCAGTTACAGATTGCCTGATGATTCTCCTACAAGGCAACGGATCCACGTTTCTCATTCTCTTCATCATGGTGGACCAGCCGAGCAGCTGATTATTCCACACGTACTCTGGGGAAAGGCTCTTGGTAGGTTTGTGGTAAAGTAAGTACTTGCTTAAGTGGCTCTCCTCATGCCACACGGCCTCGATGTCATTGGCTTGGTCGACCATCGTCACCTGATGACAGGCCTTGGTGAGCCTGTAAACCTGACACCAACCCCCCCCCCAAAAGGGTCCCTGTGTAATAAAAGTCCCCCTCATCCTCAGAAATATAGACTTGTGACTGAGGCCATCATTGCTAGGTGAAGCATGTCAACTGAGCCTGTAGAAGCCAGCATGCAAGGTGGTGAACAAGGAGAATCTCCACACCCACGTGGTCATTGAACTTCAGGTTCCCATCAGCGCACAATAGGTAATCCTCCTCCTGGAGGAAGTGCTGCTCAGAGAAATTGTTGATCACCTCCAGGTGGAGCATAGAGGAGTCTTGCCAGCCAGCATAGTCCCAGACCTCAAAAATGATCATCCACCTTCCTTCTGGGAGGAGGACTTGGGGAATGACATCAGGCTGATCAGCAAAGACGCAGCAGTTCACTCTGTGCTCCACCATGACGTGCCCTCTGCGGTCTCGAGGAGCAGCTTCAGAAAGTCCACACACTTTTTTTATGGCAAACATGGTTAATCCAATGGTGGCATTCTGGAGCCAGAACTGTTCATTTAGGATATGAGTGTTAGAAGTCCCCTCCCAGACAAAAGGAGCTAGCCAAAGGATCAGGAGAGGACATTTTCTCTAAAGAGGGATATCAGATCTGGTGGGGGATATACCATTCTTGATAATTTTACAACTTGCAGGTCATTCAATTCCTTAATAACCCCATTTGCCCTGAACATGGTTTCTAGCTTTGGTTTCTCAGGAGAAGTAAATAATAGCCAAAGAAGGTCAAAGCAAGAGTTATTAGGAGAAGAAAAGTCACAGGATAAAACAAGTAGCATTTTGGTTTCCTGGCCAGTGTCCACAGCAATTCCACCATGGCTCCAGGTCCCAAAGCTGACACCTGGTTTTTCCTCTGCAATATCAGGCACAACCCTTCCTCAACCATCCCCCAACAGCGTCTTCTCCCTGCCTGTGTGAGACCAAACACAACACGCCAAGGCACCCACGCCTGCATGCAGTGTCTACTCTTAACATATCCCAGGCTCCCGAGACCTGACCTAGGCATCAGGGGGCAGCAGGGCATGGGGCCATTCAGGAGCCAGCCCACAGAAGGAAGACTCAGACTTGGGGTGGACCAGGATAAATACAGTTGTGGACTGAGGTGTTGTCAGAAAAAACAGGTAGCAGGACACAGTTAACAGGCAACTAGAACTTTGGGGCCAGCATGTAGGAAAGAAATCAGGGCTCTGGAGAGTCAGGATCAGGATGCTAGCTGAAGGGAGGTCACTGAGCTGATCTAGGACAGAGACAGTGATAAAAAACAGGGCAGAGCAGGAGCCACAAGAGAGCCTGACTTTAACGTGAGAGGGCTTGTGCTCTGGCTTTCTTCTTGACCGTACTAGCTGTAAGACCTTTGGCTGAGCTCTGGGTTTCCTGAAAAATCCATAAAGTCAAAACCAGACTGTCTTCAAGGTCACACCAAGGTGGGACTGGCTACAACGGACCATCATGAAGGAGGCTTGATCTGGAAGCCATGGTAGAAGGAAAAGAAGACATACAGATCAATGTATGTTTTCCTTTATTCCCCCAATTGCTGTTGTTAGGTGCCGTCGAGTTGGTTCCGACTCGTAACGACCCTATGCACAACAGAACAAAACATTGCCTGGTCCTGAGCCATCCTCACAATCATTGTTATGCTTGAGCTCATTGTAGCAGCCACTGTGTCAATCCACCTCGTTGAGGGTCTTCCTCTTTTCCACTGACCCTGTCCTCTGCCAAGCATGATGTCCTTCTCCAGGGACTGATCTCTCCTGACAACATGTCCAAAGTATGTAAGATGCAGCCTCGCCATCCTTGCTTCTAAGGAGCATTCTGGTTGTACTTCTTCCAAGACAGATTTGTTCATTCTTTTGGCAGTCCATGGTATATTCAATATTCTTCACCAACACCGCAATTCAAAGGCATTAATTCTTCTTTGGTCTTCCTTATTCATTGTCCAGCTTTCACTTGCATATAATGTGACTCAAAATACCACGGCTTGGGTCAGGCACACCTTAGTCTTCAAGGTGACATCTTTGCTCTTCAACACTTTGAAGAGGTCCTTTGCAGCAGATTTACCCAATGCAATGTGTCTTTTGATTTCTTGACTGCTGCTTCCATGGCTGTTGACTGTGGATCCAAGTAAAATGAAATCCTTGACAACTTCAATCTTTTCTCCTTTTATCATGATGTTGCTCATTGGTCCAGTTGTGAGGATTTTTGTTTTCTTTATGTTGAGGTGCAATCCATACTGAAGGCTGTGGTCTTTGATCTTCATTAGTAAGTGCTTCAAGACCTCTTCACTTTCAGCAAGCAAGGTTGTGTCATCTGCATAACGCAGGTTGTTAATGAGTCTTCCTCCAATCCTGATGCCCGTTCTTCTTCATATAGTCCAGCTTCTCATATTACTTGTTCAGCATGCAGATTGAATAGGTATGGTGAAAGCATACAACCCTGATGCACACCTTTCCTGACTTGAAGCCAATCAGTATCCTTTCATTCTGTCTGAACAAGAGCCTCTTGATCTTTGTAATGGTTTGTCATGAGCACAATCAAATGTTCTGGAATTCCCATTCTTCACAATGTTATCCATAATTTGTTCTGATCCACACAGTTGAATGCCTTTGCATAGCCAATGAAACACAGGTAAACATCCTTCTGGTATTCTCTGCTTTCAGCCAGGATCCATCTGACATCAGCAATGATATCCCTGGTTCCACGCCCTCTTCTGAAACCGGCCTGAATTTCTGGCAGTGTCCTGTGGATATACTGCTGCAGCCATTTTTGAATGATCTTCACCAAAATTTTGCTTGTGTGTGATATTAATGATATTATTCTGTAATGTCCACCTTCCCCCAATAGTCACTTAAAATCTACCGTGCATTTACTTGGTAGGTACCAGGTCTTACACTGAGGTAAAGATTAGGTTGACCAAGCCAATGACAGCTTTTACATGCATTATCTTACAGTCTCACAGCAAGCCTCACCAGGACATGGGCTGTTGCTCAACAACCACAGAGCTCCTTGGGGATGGCTAGGCACCAAAGAGGCATCTCAGTACTGTTCATGCTCTCCATTCCCTTTTGCTTCCTTTCTCTAGCTGTAGTCGAATGTTTAGTGTTTTCTCCAAGCTACTTTTTTGTAAGTGAATTGCAATTCTGTTTTTTCGTAGTCTGTCAGTGGCCAGGCTGATTCCACTAGACTGATTTTGTTGGCACTGACACAGTGCTAGGAAAAGGTTAAAATCTTACCACTTGTATGAGCCCTTCAGGGCTCCACTGGGTGAACTTCTCTGCAAACTGTGCAACCCCAAAACCTTGGAGAAGAAGGTCCCCACTGACCACCCTGGCACTAGCCAGTTGTTCTGGGAACATGGGCCTCCATCCCCACCTCTGTGACGGGGCTGAGGAATGGGGATGCTAGCCAGTTTTTACAGGTGGTTCACCGAGGGAAAATCAGGAACCTGTCCTTCTTCAGGTACTTCCCTGGTTGATTTACCTAAGTAGCTCAAAGAGATCTTTCATGGATTATAGGTCTTATGCAGAGGTGGATTTTAACAAGCTCCTAACCTGCCTTTTCTTTTTTAAAGTTTCAAGTCTTCAGAGGGAGGCCCTACTCAGAATTCAGCCTGCAAGAAGCCTGTTGTTTTCAATCATCAAGTTAAATCATTCCCTTTGATTCATGTAGGCTGGAGGCTTTACGAACTTTTTCCAGGCCTGCCAGGAGTGAAGCGGAGGGTGGCTTCTCTGTGAGGATCTTACATTCACTCAGTTTTTCTGGCTACGCCAAGATAGATATGAAGAATCTGACACAATAGACCACAGTAAAAGCTGCCTATTCCCCACACTCCTGGGCCAAAGAGAGGGTAGTTCATCATCGCTCCTAGCTTGCAGCTTGTGGTTTGCAGTTCACAGCAGTGTTCCCCAGTCCTATTGCCATGACCGCTGGAAGGGGGAAGCGCTTACGCGATAGAGAGACAATCTTTGTCTTTGTTTAGCTCTTGGTTAGATACTGTATCTCTTGGATTGGTTTTCAGAGTTTCCAGAGTTCCACCACATTGTTATATTTTTATTTTTTTATTTCTATAACTGTGAAAGGATGGGGGCGTTCGGCTGCTTACACTGTCATCTTGGGGAGGAGTCCTTTTTTATAATTTCTTTGGAGAAATGTCTATTCAAGTCTTTTGCCCATCTTGTAATTGTGCTTTTTGTCTTTTTGTTGTTGGGTTGTAAAGGGTATACATTCTAGATAGAAATCCCTCAGCAGGTATTTTATTTGTAAATATTTTCTACTGTTCCACGGGTTGTATTTTCAATGGTTTCTTGTTAGTATCCTTTGAAGCATGAATTTTTTAATTTTGATGAAGTCCAACTTATCTATTTTCTTGTTGCTTGTGCTTTTGGTGTCATATGTGTTGTAGAATCTGTAGTTTGATTAATGTAAAATTGAAAGATTTATTGGAAAAAAATTGAATCAGCTTGAGCAGAGGACAGACTAAAATTCATATGGTGGAATGCAGTAATCCAAAATGGCAACTCAGCAGTCGCCTTTTGTAAGAGGGGAACAAAGAATATGAAACACATTACATGGTTGGTATTTACAAACTTAGATCATCGAAAGACATTGCTTGATTGGTAATTACAGGCTTAGATCATTGAAGGACATTACTCAATTGGTAGTAGATCGTTTTAAGATGTGACTTCCTGTGGTGGGAACTCACAAGGCAGAACTTCCTGTAATGCAAGCACATGAGGTAATTGACTTAAAAGGGTACACACATCTTTCTAAGATTGGTTACAGTGTGGAAATTACAAGGGTATGTGATGGTGCGCAGAGTTTCAGTGTAGTTACTTCATCATTACCAGGCCTTAATCTCATAAAAACAGCACTGAAGATGGCTGCCACTGGCGTGAAAACAGAACCAACAAACAAAGAATCGTACCCAATCCTGAAACTGGCCATTTCACATCTTGCCAGGTACCTCAATTTTTTTTTATTCCCTTGCACATTCCCTCTTTTTGATCAAGGAATTTTAGAGAAATCCTTTGATCAATTCACTAGCCACTATTCTAAAAGAAGGCTTTCTTCTGCATGGACTTTGAGCATACGTTTATTCTGGATGACTGCTTATTTACTAAATCTTTAAGATCGCAGGTGCTATGCATGCAAAAAGGTTGTTATTATTGTTAGGTGCTATACAGTTGGCTCCAACTTATTAGTGAATCATGTACAACAGAACGAACCCTTACCTGGTACTTCTTCAAGACAAATTTGCAGTTCTGGCAATCCACGGCACATTCAGTATTCTTCACCAATGCCCTAGTACAAAGGCATCAATTCTTCTTCAGTCTTCCTTATTCACCATCCAACTGTCACATGCCTATGAGGCAAATCAAAAATAACATAGTCTGCGTCAAGTGCACCCAGTCTTCAATGTGACATTCCCAATTTTTGATATTTCAAAAAGGTCTTTTGTAGATTTGTCCAAATGCAGCATGTCATTTGATCTCCTGGCTGCTTTTCCAGGGTTCTGATTGAGGATTCAAGAAAAATGAAATCAAACTACAAATAGCAGCAGAATATTGTGAAAAGGTAGCTGGGCACTCCCTCATGTGTCTGTTAGTTTGTTGTACTGTGGGGGCTTGTGCGTTGCTGTGATGCTGGAAGCTATGCCACCAGTATTCAGACACCAGCAGGGTCACCTATGGAGGAAAGGTTTCAGCTGACCTTCCAAACTAAGACAGACTAGGAAGAAGGACCCCACAGTCTACTTCTGAAAAGCATTAGCCAGTGAAAACTTTATGAATAGCAGTAGAACATTGTCTGATATAGTGCTGGAAGATGAGCCCCCCATGTTGGAAGGCACTCAAAAGATGACTGGGGAAGAGCTGCCTCCTCAAAGTAGAGTTGACCTTAATGACGTGGATTGAGTAAAGTTTCTGGAACCTTCATTCGCTGATGTGGCACGACTCAAAATGAGAAGAAACAGCTGCAAACATCCATTAATAATCTGAACCTGGAATGTACAAAGAATGAAACTAGGAAAATTGGAAATCGTCAAAAATGAAATGGAAAGCATAAACATCAATATCCTAGGCATTAGCGAGTGGAAATGGACTGGTATTTGCCATTCTGAATCAGACAATCACATAGTTTGCTATGCTGGGAATGAACAACTTGAAGAGGAATGGTGTTGCATTCATCATCAAAAAGAACTTTTCAAGATCTATCCTGAAGTACAACGCTGTCAGTGATAGGATAATACCTATACACCTACAAGAAAGACCAGTTAATATGACTATTATTCAAATTTATGCACCAGCCACTAGGGCCAAAGATGAAGAAATAGAAGATTTTTATCACCTGCTGCAGTCTGAAATTGATTGAACATGCAATCAAGATGCATTGATAATTATTGGCGATTGGAATGTAAAAGTTGGAAACAAAGAAGAAGGATCAGCAGTTGGAAAATATGGCCTTGGTGATGGAAACAATGTCGAAGATCAAATGATAGAATTTTGCTAGACTAACAACGACTTCTTTGCAAATTCCTTCTTTCACCAACGTAAACGGCGACTATACAGATGGACCTTGCCAGATGGAACACACAGAAATCAAATTGACTACATCTGTGGAAAGAGACGATGGAAAGGCTCAATATCATCATTCAGAACAAGGCCAGGGGCCGACTGTGGAACAGACCATCAATTGCTCATATGCAAGTTCAAGCTGAAACTGAAGAAAATCAGAGCGAGTCCACGAAAGCCAAAATATGACCTTGAGTACATCCCACCTGAATTTAGAGACCATCTGAAGAATAGATTTGATGCATTGAACACTAGTGACCAAAGTCCAGATGTGTTGTGGAATGACATCAAGGACCTCGTACATGAAGAAAGCCAGAAGTCACTGAAAAGAAAGAAAAGACCAAGATTGATGTCAGAGGAGACTCTGAAACTTGCTCTTGAACATCGAGCAGCTAAAGCAAAAAGAAGAATTGATGAAGTAAAAGAACTGAACAGAAGATTTCAAAGGGCAGCTCGAGAAGACAAAGTATTATAATGACATGTGGAAAGAGCTGGAGATGGAAAACCAAAGGGAAGAACACGCATGGCGTTTCTCAAGCTGAAAGAACAGAAGGAAAAATTCAAGCCTTGAGTTGCAATAGTGAAGGATTCTATGGGGATAATATTAAACGACACAGGAAGCATCAAAAGAAGATGGAAGGAATGCATAGAGTCATTATACCAAAAAGAATTAGTTGATGTTCAACCATTTCAAGAGGTGGCATATGATCAGGAACCGATGGTACTGAAGGAAGAAGTCCAAGCTGCTCTGAAGGCATTGGCGAAAAACAAGGCTCCAGGAATTGATGGAATATCAATTGAGATGTTTCAACAAACAGATGTAGCACTGGAGGTGCTCACTCATCTATCCCAAGAAATATGGAAGACAGCTTCCTGGCCAATTGACTGGAAGAGATCCATATTTATGCCTATTACCAAGAAAGGTGATCCAACCGAACATGGAAATAATACAACAATATCACTGATATCACATGCAAGCAAAATTTTCGTGAAGATCATTCAAAAATGGCTGCAGCAGTATATCCACAGGACACTGCCAGAAATTCAGGCCGGTTTCAGAAGAGGGCGTGGAACCAGGGATATCATTGCTGATGTCAGATGGATCCTGGCTGAAAGCAAAGAATACCAGAAGGATGTTTACCTGTGTTTTATTGACTATGCAAAAGCATTCAACTGTGTGGATCAGAACAAATTATGGATAACATTGTGAAGAATGGGAATTCCAGAACATTTGATTGTGCTCATGACAAACCTTTACATAGATCAAGAGGCTCTTGTTCGGACAGAACAAGGGGATACTGATTGGCTTCAAGTCAGGAAAGGTGTGCATCAGGGTTGTATGCTTTCACCATACCTATTCAATCTGTATGCTGAACAAGTAATATGAGAAGCTGGACTATATGAAGAAGAACGGGCATCAGGATTGGAGGAAGACTCATTAACAACCTGCGTTATGCAGATGACACAACCTTGCTTGCTGAAAGTGAAGAGGTCTTGAAGCACTTACTAATGAAGATCAAAGACCACAGCCTTCAGTATGGATTGCACCTCAACATAAAGAAAACAAAAATCCTCACAACTGGACCAATGAGCAACATCATGATAAAAGGAGAAAAGATTGAAGTTGTCAAGGATTTCATTTTACTTGGATCCACAGTCAACAGCCATGGAAGCAGCAGTCAAGAAATCAAAAGACACATTGCATTGGGTAAATCTGCTGCAAAGGACCTCTTCAAAGTGTTGAAGAGCAAAGATGTCACCTTGAAGACTAAGGTGTGCCTGACCCAAGCCGTGGTATTTTGAGTCGCATTATATGCAAGTGAAAGCTGGACAATGAATAAGGAAGACCAAAGAAGAATTAATGCCTTTGAATTGCGGTGTTGGTGAAGAATATTGAATATACCATGGACTGCCAAAAGAATGAACAAATCTGTCTTGGAAGAAGTACAACCAGAATGCTCCTTAGAAGCAAGGATGGCGAGGCTGCGTCTTACATACTCTGGACATGTAGTCAGGAGAGATCAATCCCTGGAGAAGGACATCATGCTTGGCAGAGTACAGGGTCAGCGGAAAAGAGGAAGACCCTCGACAAGGTGGATTGACACAGTGGCTGCTACAATGAGCTCAAGTATAACAACGATTGTGAGGATGGCTCAGGATGAGGCAGTGTTTCTTTCTGTTGTGCATAGTGTCACTATGATTGAGAACCAACTCGACGGCACCTAACAACAACAACAGCTGGGCACTATTTGATGTCTTCACCATACCATAGCTTTAGCCTCTTGCTTCTGTAGTTTTATTACCTGAGGGCTAGAGCAGGGCAGCCCACATTAGAGGAATAACCTGATATCTAATGGCCTACTCAAGGAGTGGGCTCAAGTCATTCTGAAATATAAGTACTGTCATTATTCTTTTCATAGATATTAAATGGGTATTTTGAGTAATAGCATTTGTCCAAAGTTTCATACAACATTTAAGAGGTCCTACAATTATTACAATGACAATGAGTATTATTAATCAAGTTGACAGTATAGACTTAATCCATGATCCAAAGCCTGACAGTGGCCAGCTGAAAATATCTAGAAAAGGGGAGTCTTGGGGTAGAGGCATATGGATTGAAGTAGACTTCTGGCAAATTAGTTTAATATCTTGTTCCACCTTTCCTGAGTTCTCATGTACAATTTTGGGTAAATGATCACAGATTCAGCATTCAGTCAGATTTGTGGATTGTACAGCTGCTTGAGTGAGCTTAACAAAGGCATTCACATGCCAAGAATTAATGGCAGCTGTGATGAACAGCAGTATGGGCAGAAAGCTTAAGAAAGGCTTTAGAGTGGAGAAACACAGCCCAAAAGAAATAAACAAGGTCTACTAGCATACAACTAATGCAAAAAACTAAAACTAAACCCATTGCTGTTGAGTCAATTCCTACTCATAGTGACCCTACACAATAGAGTAGAACTGCCCTGTAGGGTTTCCAAGGAGTGGCTGGTGGATTCAAACTGCTGACTTTTTTGGTTAGCAGCCAATCTCTTAAGCACTGCACCACCAGGGCTCCATACAAATAACAGTGATGACAAAATAAACTATTATTTAAAACTGGTTATAAAAAAATGTTTGGATTTACAGTGGAAGAGCAAAATATTAAAACAAGGAATAATATCCCACAGTTGGAGTCCAATGACAATAAAAAAGATTTGGGTAATAGGAAAACAAATTCTTAGTTCCTCTACAGCTAAAATGGAGCCCTGTTGGCACAGTGGTTAAGAGCTCAACTGCTAACCACATTTTTTTATCCTAAAAATTCAAGTTTATAAAACAGAAAGCAATTTCAAAAGCAGTGGCAAGTTATGAATTCAAAAAAAAAAAGAAAAAAAAATTTTTTTAAGGGAAAATGAACATAATGGTCAGAAGGTGGCACTACAAACAAGTTAGATAACTAAAACCATCAAAATACCCTCAACTAAAAATCATCATCCTGGTCACAAAGAAAAATTCAAAAAGGATTAAAGCCTTCCTTTAAACAATTTGTTTCGAAGATAACAATTGGCATAATATAGTCACCAAAACTACCAGGATATAACTCCACAATCATGCATAATGGCTGATAATACAAAGATATAAAAAATGATAAAGAAAACCAAACCAGCTTTTACTGCAGGCTGCATAGTTGGTTTCAGGTTCGGTCCAAAGATCTCAGGAAGATAGTCTACCCAGCTACCACCTGCTTCTCTTCTTGGTGACTCTGAATTTTAATTTCAAGTCTTCGTGAGGCTCAGTCCAGTTGGGATAAATGAATCCAAGACTTAACTCCGTGTAATTGAACTGCACAAGGATTAGTGAGATGGATCAAATAAGGTCCTTTCCACTGAGGTTTGAGTGAATATTTTAATTGGTGTCTTTTCCAGCAAACATGTTCTCCAGGTTGGACATTAGGCAATTTAGATATTTCTTGCTTTTGATTATCAAAAGCTTCCTTATAACCTGTGTAAAATAGTCTTTAGAATATTGGATCAAAGATTTACAATATTGAAACAAATCAGATTGAACTAAATTTGAATCGCGGCATGTTCCCCAATAGGGAGGGCCATTGCCCACCCAGTGATAATTTCATGAAGGGTCAATTTGTGAGGTCCAAATGGAGCAGTTATTAAATTTAAAAGGACTAGAGGCAGCACCTAAAACCCTGGTGGCATAGTAGTTAAGAGCTACAGCTGCTAACCAAAAGGTCAGCAGTTCGAATCTACCAGGCACTCCTTGGAAACCCTATGAAGCAGTTCTACTCTGTTCTATAGGGTCACTATGAGTTGGAATCAACTCGACAACAACAGGTTTGGTTTTTTTGTTGTTGTTGTTAGAGGTAGCACCTTAGTCCAAAGCAATTGTAAAGATTTGGAAAATTTGGCTCCCACCCAGCGCCGTCGAGTTGATTCCGAATCATAGCGACCGTATAGTTGGGTTTTTATCACATCATTAGTTCTTTCAACTAGACCAGAGGATTAAAGGTGATAAGGACAATGAAGTCTTTGAAAAATGGGAAAAATTTTAAGTATTTCCTTAGTTATTTGCCCAATAAAATGGGTGACTAAGTCACTACAAAGGACACTTGGGGGTCCTCAAGTAGGGATAATGTTCTCAAGAAGTTTCTTAGTCACAAACACAGCAGTAGCTTGAGGACTGGGGAAAGTTTCTACCCAGTGAGAAAATCTACCAATCATTACTAATACAAACTTGTAACCACTTGAGGCAGGGAGTTGGATAAAAATCAACCTGTCATTCAAGCGCTAGTCCTGACAGCAAGGGAAATATCTCAGGTGGAGAATTATAAGGTTTATCTGAATTAAATTGGGAAACCACTTTTTCAGCGGCTTCTTAAAAATGACCCCACCAATATTTCTCTAAAATTTCTATCATCTTATCTCTTCCCAAATGGGTTTTCATGCGCAATGCCTCTAGTACAGGGTTTTGCAGGGATTTGGGGAGAACTAAGTTCTCATTGGGTCCCATCCATATCCCAGAGGTGGGCATTGTGAGCAACCATCTTTCTTCTGTTTTTCAACCTCATCATGTGAGACTGATTTTTGATGTTCAAATAAATCATTTAAGGCAATTCCTCTGGGCCTAGAGGGATTCTCTACAAGTGTGTTCAAAGGTTGTTAATCATCTGAAACAGTCCACCAATGTGAGGGACCAGATGCATTAACAGGATTAAAGTAAGGGGGTGTGATCTTTAAAACTATGAGGAAAAAACAGTCTACAGCGACAGAAAAATGTCCCCACCAATGGGCTTCTAAAGCCCTGATGAGGTCATCTGTAGTTATTCCTATGTTATCATTCTAGTGATTTCTAACCATAGGAACACGTAAGCATTCTGGCAAAACAGATTTTTTTATTAGGCCTGACACACAATTCCACGATTGGATCCCGGTGACAGCTGGCCTGTCCCCATTCTCTAATTTCCTCTGTGGAGGTTAATTGTTGGTGTTTAAAAAATGATTAGGAAATTTCCTTCAGGTCAAATTTTGTTGAGCAACATTTTAGAAGTGCCATATTTACAGGTGCCTTGTTTTATTATTATTACCTATTCCCTTATTTTCATCATGACCATGAGTGGAATTATCATGGTCATGAATGAGGGTGGCATCTTTAAAGGGTGATTGGGAAGCAGCTTGTTTAGCTGCTCTGTCCGCTAAGCAGTTTCCTTTGTTCCTGGAGCTCCTTTGTATTGGTGGGCCTGGATTTTAATTACAGCAGTCTCAGAGGGGAGCAAAAGAGCTTTTAAGAGGCCTGCTACTAAGGTCCCATTTTAATTTGGGTCCCAGAAGAAGTTAGGAACTGCTTTCCCACTCCCCCCCAAAAAATTCCAAAATCATGAATAACTCCAAGAACATACCTAGACTTCATAAAAATAATTACTTACCATCCAAAAGCCAGTTTGCAAGCCTTTTTAACTGCAATTACTTCAACTTGCTGTGTTGAAGTGACTTCAAGAAGGGCACCACTTTTGAGGACCTCAGTTGATGTACTCATGGCATATCCTCCTTGGTAATGAGAGCTCGGAAGCTTGGACTTAAATATGACACATCAACAAATAGAACAAAATCAGGATTCAATAACAGGGTTTGCTGTAAATTTGGTCTAGGAGATAAAAACTGTTCGATAAGATTTAAGCAATCATGTGGTAGATGGTCATCATTATTAGGTAAAAGTTACAATGTATGGATTCAGAGAGGTATTGACTCAATGGCAACAGATTGGTTTGTTTTGGTATAGTATATAACTGAATATTAGAAGCAGCCAAAAGGAGAATTTCATAAGAAGTCAACCTGCTGGCTGACAGGTGTTGAGCAAGTGTTGCACTTAAAATGGCTAACACCACATGAGGAACATGAACATCAAGAAAATTTCCTAAAACAATATCTGCTGTGTTCTCAACTAGTCTAGCATTTGCAGCAACTGCTCTAAGGCAAGAAGGGGTAGCCCCTTGTGACAGGGTCCAGATGGATGCTGTAAAAACCAATGGGTCTCTCTTGTTCCCGGTGTTTTTGATTGAGGACTCCTAGAGCATTCCCAGTAATCTCATGGAAAGAAGTGAAAAGTGTAAATTATAATTAGGAAACCCTAGAGCAGGAGTCTTAATTAAGTCTTCTTTTAGATGAGTGATGACCTTTTGGGCATCCTTGGAGAGCTGGAAGCAGTCAGGCTCTGAACTCTTTAGATAATGGCAAAGATATTGAGCCAACAAAGAAAAATTCGGTATCTGAGTTCCACAATCGCCACAGAGTCCTAGAAATCCTCTTAGCTGATTCTTGGTAGGAGAGATGGGATAAGCTAAGATGGTCTCTTTTCTTTTGGGGTCTATAGTGACCCCTTTTGCTGAAATAATATGTCCCAAGTACCTAACAAAAGGTTGGGTTAACTGTAATTTTTCTCTGGAGGTTTTGTGACCTCCTCTTCCAAATGTTGTAACAACAGGATACTATCAGTAAGACATGCCTGTTGAGAGTTAAAGCAGACCAGTAAATTAGCCACACATTGTCATAATGTAGACTCTTGAGAGAACTGTAAAGTCTGTAAATCTGCATGTAAAATCTAACGAAAAATGTGGGGGACTCAGTAAAACCTTGGTGCATGACAGTCCAGGTAAATTTTTGGTCCCCCAAGTGAAGGAAGACAAGTATTGACTGTGCAGATAGACTGGAATGCTAAAAAAAAAAAAACACTGTAAAGATGGACTACTGTAAAGTGAGTCACTTCAAGGCGGACATTAGACAGGGGCAGATGAGGGCTAGGAACTATGGGGAGTCTTGGAATTACTATACAATTAATAGCATGCAAGTCCTGTACAAGTCTCTAGCCCTGATTTTTGGGTTTCTTAACAGGGAAAACTGGAGTGTTGCAAGGACTGGTGCAAGGGATTATTAAGCCTTTAGCCAAAAAGTGTTCAATTACAGGAACAAATCCATCCTTAGTTTTTCTCGTTTTAAAGGTTATTGAGAAAATTTAGGTAAGGTTTTAGAGGTGTCTATTTGAATTTTAATTGGTTCACCTGATAGGATCAAAACAACATTGGTAGAAGTAGTGGCCCACAAGATTTCAGGTACAGAAGAAAAGACATTCCATACAAATGGATAAAGTAAGGGAATGACCTTCTTGTGGTGCTAAACTGAGTGCTTAAAAATAGCAACAGGCTTCTTCACTTAAAGTATTTTTATCATAGTGTCTATCTGTTGATTGGCTTCAGGTAAATCTAATAGCATTTCTTCTGTTGCTGAGAATTTTATTTGGCAATTCCATTTGGATAACAGGTCTCTTCTTGGAAAATTTACCGGAGTATCTAAGCTGAATAAAACTAGGCATATGTCCTCTATGGAACCTAAAGAGACAGAAACAGGCTGGAATGGGTTAAAATCTGCTCTTGATTAGGAACCACCACTACTCTTGAGATTTTATTTCATCAGGGCAAGGGGTTTTTGCAAATTTGTAGGGTTTATTGTAGATAAGGTAGTACCCGTGTCAATTAAAAATTTATGTGGTTCTGTATTGATTTGAATAATAGTTTCTCTCTGAGAGTTTATGGCTACTGTAGGAAAAGCTCCTGGTTTGTCCCCACAGCCTCTTCATTCTGTCTGCTTCTCAGCTACACCTGTTGTCAGGTTGCCCAGTTTATTTTTTAGTTTCAGACATTTCCTTTTAAAATGTCCAGTTTTTTTACAGTAGTAACCAATAAGGGGCAAGTAACTGGCCCCAATCTTAGCTATATGTCAAGTGAACCTGTTCTGTGTGGGGAAATTATTTTGACACTGGGTCTGTAGCTGTTGTAACTGCAGGGCCATAAGTTGATTTTGTTTAGCTTTAGTTGTCTGTTCAGCTTCCC
This sequence comes from Loxodonta africana, assembly GCF_030014295.1. Taxonomy (NCBI): domain Eukaryota; kingdom Metazoa; phylum Chordata; class Mammalia; order Proboscidea; family Elephantidae; genus Loxodonta; species Loxodonta africana. The sequence continues at coordinate 67,372,502 of NC_087362.1, forward strand.
TAGCTTGGTGTTTAAGAGTTTGAGACAGCTTGTAGGCTAGAGTAGCTAACTGTAAAGTGTTTTCATTTTCCCAGTCTAGTTTGTGGTGTTTGACTAACTCAGTGGGCTCCAAATGGAGGCCATTGACAAAAAGATAATTGAAAGCAATATGGGATCCAGGCTCTTCTAGCTTTAAACCAGAGTGTACCTGAAAAAGTTTAGTCACAAAGTCCTAGTAATCACAAACATTTTCATCTTCATTTTGTTTGCAAACTTGAATTTTGGCCCAATCTATTTTTTGGAAGGAAACTTTTGAGATAGCTTCAGTAAGGTCTGTGACAATAGCTCTGGTCTATACTATTATTTCCATGCTAAGAACTTCAGACTAGATGGTTAGGAATTCTGTAGGAGTTTTCCATTCGGCCTTTTCCTTCCACCTTTGAGCGTCTCCTGGCCCTATCAGGGAATTTATTAAATTATATAATTCTGCTGAACCAGGTTCATGGGTATCAGCCAAGATTCTAAATTCGTGAATGAATTTGTGAGGATCTTCACGTGGGTTAAGAAATTCCCTAACAATAGTATGAAGTTCCACTTTTGACCACAGGCCACAAGTAACTTGTGGTGGCTTCTGAGCCTTTTCAGGATATTTAATTTTAAAATGTATTTCACAAATGGGTTTTAATTCTTCTAGAGGTTCCTTAATATAATAAATAGGTTCAGTAAGGAGGTTTTCAGTGTAGTAGGTAAGAAAGAGGGGTACAGCGTATTAACTGCTGGAGAGACAGAGGGAAAGGAGAGGAGCTGGGCATCAGAGGCTAAGGTTGTACAACAGGTGCTAGAGACTTCACCATTTTGGTAAAGGAAGCTATTTTGGGAAAGGGAGCACCTTGAGAGAGGGAGACATTTTGGGAAAATGAGCTATTTCAAGAAAGGGAGTCATTTTGGGAAAAGGTGGATATAGGGACTGTTGCTAGGTAGATAGTCACTGAGGATACAGAGCTCTAACACTGTAATCCTTTAACCTGTTTAGCTTTTTTTGAAACAGTCTCTAGCAAGGATGCAAATTTATCTTTACGATTTCTTGGAAGCTTTCAAGTACCAATTACAAAATGCCTCCCATTGCTTTAGTTTTATTTGTAAGGCCTTAACCTCTAATTTGCTGTCTGGAAAGTTCAATTTAGTTAACTCAAATGACCCCCTGCAATAGCCTTTAGTCCTTTAAATTTCTCTCCATAAGTGCATGCCATCAGTTTAAATACTAGACTGAACCAGGACCATAATGCTTAGTCATATAATCGGCAAGAGTTCCCTTCGGGGGTCCTGCTTGAATCTTGGACGTAGCATTCCCCATCTCACAGAGAAAAGTGCAAGTTTAAAGACTTAAATGTGCACAAAAACCTTATGGTGCACCAGAAAGAAAAGGGAGTTCAGTAAAATAGATTGACCAGAAGATGGCAATCCCTCCAGATTTAATAAGCCCAGTGAGACTCTCAGGAAATAAGCAGAAAATGAAAGTATGTAGAAAAGATAACCAATAAATCTCTCAAAGAGCCATGTTCATAATAAGCAGAAGTTTCAATCTGAGAGGCTTATCGCCACCAAACCTGGAGAGTTCAAGGAGATGGTTCTGGGCACATGGATCCTTTGCTGGTGCCAGGGCAATCTGGTTCCATGACTTCTCAGAAACACAGAAGATAATATTCCTTCAGAATTCTGCCAACTATGCCATTAAACCCCCATGCATCTGTCAGTTTGTTGTACTGTGGGGCCCGTGTGTTGCTGTGATGCTCAAAACTATGCCACCAGTATTTAAATACCAGCAGGGTCACCCTTGGAGGACAGGTTTCAGCTGAGCTTCTAGACTAAGACAGACTAGGAAGAAGGACCCCACAGTCTACTTCTGAAAAGAAGCAGCCAGTGAAAACCTTATGAATAGCAGTGGAACATTGTCTGATATAGTGCCGGAAAAATGAGCCTCTCAGATTGGAAGGCACTCAAAAGATGACTGGGAAAGAGCTGCCTCCTCAAAGTAGAGTCGACCTTAATGACGTGGATGGAGTAAAGCTTTCAGGATCTCTATTTGCTGATGTGGCACGGCTCAAAATGAGAAGAAACAGCTGCAAACATCCATTAATAAACTGGAACCTGGAATGTACAAAGCATGAATCTAGGAAAACTGGAAATCTTCAAAAATGAAATGGAACACATAAGCATTGATATCCTAGGCATTGGTGAGCTGAAATGGACTGGTATTTGTCATTCTGAATCGAACAATGATATGGCCTACTATGCCAGGAATGACAACTTGAAGAGGAACGGCATTGCACTCATTGTCAAAAAGAACATTTCAAGATCTATCCTGAAGTACAACGCTGTCCGTGATAGGATAATATCCATAAGGCTACAAGGAAGACCAGTTAATACGACTATTATTCAAGTTTACACACCAACCACTAAGGCCAAAGATGAAGAAACTGAAGATTTTTACCAACTTCTGCAGTCTGAAATCGATCAAACATGCAATCAGGATGCACTGATAATTACTGGTGATTGGATTGTGAAAGCTAGAAACAAAGAAGGATTGGTAGCTGGAAAATGTGGCCTTGGTGATAGAAAAGATGCCGGAGATCAAATGATTGCATTTTGCAAGGCCAATGACTTCTTCATTGCAAATATCTTTTTTCACCAACATAAACGGTGACTATACACATGGACCTGGCCAGATGGAATACACAGGAATCAAATCGACTACATCTGTGGAAAGAGATGATGGAAAAGCTCAATATCCTCATTCAGAACAAGGCCAGGGGCTGACTTCGGATCAGACCATCAATTGCTTATATGCAAGTTGAAGTTGAAAGAGCAGAAAATTAGAACAAGTCCACGAGAGCCAAAGTACGACCTTGAATATATCCTACCTGAATTTAGAGACCATCTCAAGAATAGATTTGATGTGTCGAACACTAACGACAAAAGACCAGATGAGCTGTGGAATGACATCAAGGACATCATACATGAAGAAAGCAAGAGGCCATTAAAAAGACAGGAGAGAAAGAAAAGACCTAAATGGATGTCAGAAGAGACTCTGAAACTTGCTCTTGAACGTGCAGTAGCTAAAGAAAAAGGAAAAAATGATGACGTCTAAAAGAGCTGAACAGAAGATTTCAATAGGTGGCTCAGGAAGACAGAGTAAAGTATTATGATGACATGTGCAAAGAGTTGGAGACAGAAAGCCAAAAGGGAAGAACACTCTCAGCATTTCTCAAGCTAAAAAAAAAAAAAAAAAAAAACTGAAGAAAAAATTCAAGCCTCGAGTTGCAATACTGAAGAATTCTATGGGGAAAATATTAAACAATGCAGGACCCATCAAACGAAGATGGACGGAACACACAGAGTCACTATACCAAAAAGAATTGGTTGATGTTCAACCATTTCAGGTGGTAACATATGATCAGGAACCAATGGTAATGAAGAAAGAAGTCCAAGCTGCTCTGAAGGCATTGGAGAAAAATAAGGCTCCAGGAAATGACAGAATACCAGTTGAGATGTTTCAACAAATGGATCCAGTACTGGAAGTGCTCACTTGGCTATGCCAAAAAATTCACAAGACAGCTACCTAGCCAACCAACTGGAAGAGATCCATATTTACGCCCATTCCCAAGAAAGGTGATCCAATTCAATGTCGAAATTATCAAACAATATCATTAATATTTCATGCAAGCAAAATTTTGCTGAAGATTATTCAAAAGTGGCTGCAGCAGCATATCCACAGGGAACTGCCAGGAATTCAAGCTGGATTTAGAAGAGGATGTGGAACCAGGCAGATCATTGCTGATGTCAGATGGACCCTGGCTGAAAGCAGAGAATACCAGAAGGATGTTTACCTGTGTTTTATTGACTATGCGAAAGCATTTGACTGTGTGGATCGTAACAAATTATGGATAACATTGCGAAGAATGGGGATTCTAGAGCAGTTAATTGTGCTGATGTGGAACCTGTACGTAGATCAAGAGGCAGTTGTTTGGACAGAGCAATGGGATACTGTGGGGGTTATCAGGAAAAGTGTGTCAGGGTTGTAGCCTTTCATCATACTTCTTCAATCTGTATGCTGGGCAAATAATTCAAGAAGCTGGACTATATGAAGAAGAACGTGGCATCAGGATTGAAGGAAGACTCATTAACAACCCGCATTACGCAGATGACCCAATTTTGCTTGCTAAAAGTGAAGAGGACTTGAAGCACTTACTGATGAAGATCGAAGACCACAGCCTTCAGTATGGATTACCCCTCAACATAAAGAAAACAAAAACCCTCACAACTAGACCAATAAGCAACATCACGATAAACGGAGAAAATATTGAGGTTGTCAAAGATTTCCTTGTACTTGGATCCACAATCAACACCCGTGGAAGCATCAGTCAAGAAATCAAAAGACACATTGCATTGGGCAAATCTGCTGCAGAAGACCTCTTTAAAGTGTTGAAAAGCAAAGATGTCACCTTGAGGACTAAGGTGTGCTTGACCGAAGCCATAGTATTTTCCATTGCCTCATATGCATGCAAAAGCTGGACAATGAATAAGGAAGACCGAAGAAGAATTGACACCTTTAAATTGTGGTGTTGGCAAAGAATATCGAATGTACCATGGTCTGCCAAAAGAATGAGCAAATCTGTCTTGGAATAAGTACAATCAGAATGTTCCTTAGAAGCAAGGACGGTGAGACTACGACTCACATACTTTGGAATGTTATCAGGAGGGATCAGTCCCTGGAGAAGGATATCATGCTTCGTAAAGTAGAGGGTCAGGGAAAAAGAGGAAGACCTTCACGGGATGGATTGACACAGTGGCTGCAACAATGGGCTCAAGCATGGCAGCAATTGTGAAGATGGCACAGGAATGGGCAGTGTTTCATTTTGTTGTGCATAGGATTGCTGTGAGTCAGAACCAACTGGATGGCACCTAACAACAACAACAACATGCCATTAAATGTCATAACAACCTGTACTCTAATGTAAAATTGAGAGACTTATTGGAAAAGAAAAGATTCAGCTGGAGCAAGGGATAGACCGAGATCCATGGGATGGAATCTAGTAATCCAAAATGGCAACTCAGGAGTTACGCTTTATAAGAGGGGAACAAAAGATACGAAACACATAACTCGATTGGTATTTACAAACTTAGGGTCACCAAAAGACATTACTTTATTGATAATTACAGGCTTAAATCATGGAAAGACATTACTCTATAGGTAGATCATTTTAAGGCGGGACTTCCTGTAATGGGAACTCATAAGGCAGGACTTCTTGTATTGCAAGTTTGTAAGGCAGTTGGCTTAAAAGGATATATGTATCTTAGCTTAGTTACAGTGTGGTAATTACAAAGGTATGTGATAGGAGAGGGAGTCTTGGTGTGGTTACATCATTACCAGGCATTCCTCTCTTAGAAACAGCGTGGAAGATGGCTGCCACTAGGGTGAAAATGGAATCACCAAACAATGAATCACACCCAGTCCTCAAACTGGGCATTTCAGATCTTATCAGGTACCTCAATTTTTTTTTTTTAATTTTCTTACACATATGTAAGAGAGTTTGCTTAATTCAATGTCATGAAAATTTACCCCTAAGCTTTCTTGGAATTATTTTATAGTTTTATCCCTTATATTAGGTCCATGATACATTTTGAGTAAATTTTTATATATGGTGTGAGGTAGAGGTCCAGCTTCACTCTTCCTCATGTGGATATCCAGTTGTCCATGCCCAGGAGCTGTTTGGGACTGTGTCAGGGTCCCTAAGACCACCCCCAAGGTTTAGTGATTCACTAGTAGGACTCATAAAACTCAGAAGTTGTTAAACTCACTGTTACAGTTTATTACAGCAGAAGGATACAAAGCAAAATAAGCGAAGGGTAAATGTGGATGAAATAATGTCCAGAAGAAACAAGGCTCAAACTTCCCACTAGTCTTCTTCAATGAAGTCACACAAGACACACTTAATTTTTCCAGAACTGAGTTGTGACAATATGTATGAAGTGCTATCTACCAGGAAAGTTCTCCTGAACCTATGAGTCAAGGGTTTTTATCACGGGTCAGTTGCATAACCCCATGGTGCCTGCATGACTGCAGTTACTGAAGCTCTGGATTCCCAGAAGGAATGTAAATAATCACCACATATAGCTTTATTTGTACAAACTATCTAGACAAATAAGTACAGTGTGATTAAAGATCCTGAGCTTGCAAAACACTCTTATCAGTTGGAACATTCCAAGAGCATAATTTCTAGGAGTTGGCCAAGGGCCATTCACGAAAACAGGTCCTTCTTAGGGATGTGCAAGATTACACATCGCACCCAGCCCTGCCAAGTAAATGTTTTCCTGCACAGAGACGAACACAGCCAGGGACCATATAGAGGCCTGGGGTCTTTTTGTCTAAAAGTGGGAATACTGTGAATTTCAGTGGATGAAGGAGCCCCTTCATTGTGCTCATTATGTTTTCTGTCCATCCATTCTTCATGTACGTGTTCAGTCAGAGTGACTGGCTTTTGACCTGCTGCTTCGATGGGCAAGAGTTCCATGAAACCTCTGTCCTTTATCCACATGGCTACGTGCTGTTTCCTGGGCGCACCGTAGCGATAGAAGACACAACAGTGACTGAAACATGGGCCCTATTCTACAGCAGGGATGAAGGTCACCATTGGATGTGGGAAGCACATGAAAACCGTTGCAATAAAGCAATTCTGCTATGGCAGAAATTTGTCCCAGAGAGCAAAAAGGAGAGAAACGTCAAACCTTGGGGTCGGAGTACAGGAGTACAGGGAAAGTATGGCCTGGTGACCGAGAGCTTAGATTCTGGGAAGCTTAGGGTTCAATCCTGTCTGAAATATGCCCCAGGAAGGGTGATCAGGCAGTAAATAGGAAATGATATCATGCAGACTCCTGAAGGATGCAGTAGCCCCACCGACCCAGGTAGGGAAGAGCATTCCTGGCAAATGAAATAGCATGTGCCACAACCCTTGGTGGTCAAGAGCTAGGTCTCCTGGAGAAATCAGGTGGAGGCCAGTGTGGTTGAAGGGAAAAAGTGGAAGGCAGTGAGATACAGAACACAAGGGCTGAGGTAAAAGTCTTTGTAGGATACAATGAAAAAATCAGAATTTATTCTAACTGCTCTGGGAGTCCATATGAGGTTTTTATTAGGACAATGACATGATCTGATTTTTAAAAAAATAATTAAATTCACAGAAAGCTGTAAAGACCATATAGATATATACCATTTACTCTTCACTTGGTTTCCCCCAATGGTCAAAAAAATCTTAGATAATTATGGTAGAAATAGCAAAACCAGAACTTTAACCTTTGTAAAATACGCATGTGTGGAGTTCTATTTCATTTTATCCATTTGTAGAATTGTGTGACCACCACTGTAATCAAGATAATCATTCCATCACTCCAAAGAGCTTCCTCATACTGTCCTTTTACGGTCACTACACATACACACATACACGCGCACACGCACACACGCGCGCATGCACACGTGCACACACACACACACACACACACACACACACCCAGCATCCCTCACCCCTGGCAACCACTACTCTTTTCTCCATCTCTATTGCTTTGCCATTTTGAGAATGTTATGTAAGTGGAATCCTACGGTATGTGACTTTTGGAGATTGGCTTTCATCACCCAGTATAATGACCTCAGGATTCATCCAAGTTGTGCGTATCAGTAGTTTGTTATTTTTTATTGTTGAGTATTATTCAACAATATGGGAATACCAGAATTTATTTAACCATTCACTTATTGAGAGACATTTTGGTGGTTTCCAGTTATGAGCTATTATGAATAAAGCTGCTTATGCGCACTTGGGTACAAATTTCTGTATGAATATAAGTTTTCTTTACTCTGGGATAAATGCCCAGAGTGCAATTGCTGGGTCCTATGGAAGTATAATTTTAAAATTAGTATTTTTGTAAGAAACTGCTTAACTAATTTTGAGAGTAGTTGTACTATTTTTCATTCCCACCAACAGTGGATAAGAGATCCAGCTTCTTTGAATTTAAGTCCAAGATCCATTGTGAATTAATTTTTTCATTTTTTTTCCCCCAGACTGTGGATGTCCAATTGCTCCCAGTGTTGAAAATACTACCCATCCTCCACTGAATTGCATAGCAATTGGCCATACTTATATGGGGCTATTTTGGGGTTCTCTGTTCTGTTCTACTGATCTATGTGTCTGTCCTCTGCCTATACCACACAGGCTCGAATACTGTAACTATTTAATAAGTCTCGAAGTCAGGTACAGTGATTCTTTCCACTTTATTTTACTTTTTCAGAATTGTTTTATCTATTTTAGTTTCTTTGCCTTTCTATATAAATTTTGGAATAATCTTGTCTATATTTACAGAAACTATTGCTGTTAGTTCGATAGGAATTGCTTTAAACCTATATATTAATTTGGGTAGAATTGACATCTTTGCTATGTTGAGTCTTCCAAACCATTAACACGAAATATCTATTTATATAGACCTTTAACACATTACACACACACACACTCCAGTGCCGTCGAGTCGATTCCGACTCATAGCGACCCTAGAGGACAGGGTTGAACTGCCCCATAGAGTTTCCAAGGAGCGCCTGGCAGATTCGAACTGTTTAACACATTACAGATTATAAATTCCTTTACCTTCCTCTTGGATAATATAGGGTATTTAGAATAATTTCCCCTGTCTTAGTTTATATGTTATTGAGGATATACATGGCGATTCCATTATTCTAACTCCAGAAGGAAATATAATTATTTCATACAGGTAATGAGTGGTTGTGTAAATGCACAAACACACCTCTTTCTGGGATTCTCATTTCTTCTGTCAGTGCAAACCTTTCAACTGGCATCACTTCACTCTGAACTCAAATGTAATCTTTAGAGTGTCATTTTGTTTGGGTTATTTTTCCTTTAAAATTCTCATTTTGGGCCTTAGTCTTATTTCACACTGTTCTTGGAAAACACTTTTGCTATGAATAAAAATCTAGATTGGCAGTTTTTGTTTGTATTTTTTTTTTTTAAGAATTTGACTATACTTTCCCATTATGTTCCTGAGTTGCAATTTTTTCTTTTTGTTTAGAGCTTCCTGGCATTAGAGGAAAAAAATCTGGACTGGATGCGTAAGATAACACATTACTCAAAGATTCTAACATTTAGATGAGGTCAGAGAATGGATGGGTTTGGGGTTGTCACATTAAGGAGGAAGTGAGGGTGTAGAATATAGAAGGTAAATAATGAGTATTTATGAGCAAATCAATGGACTGTGCTAGAAAATGAGTGCTCGCCAACCCCATGGCCTCCTTCTGGATACTCTGGAGGACAGGAAATTCCAGCTTCTCTTATATTTGAGACCATGTGAATGAGTTGTGTGGAATGAAAGATGGGCAGAAGTGATTGTGAAATCGTGTCTTATGTTCTCATTTTTGCTCCTTCCTGAGGATGCCTCTTTGGACGCTTAGCTTCTCAGTGCTATAACAGAAATAGCACAAATGGGTGGCTTTAACAAACAGAATTTTATTTTCTCACAGTTTAGGTCGCTGTTGTTGTACTTAGGTGCCACCAAGTCAGTTCTGACTCATAGCGACCCAATGTACAACAGAACGAAACACTGCCCAGTCCTGAGCCATCCTCACAATCGTTATTCTTGAGCCCATTGTTGCAGCCACTATGTCAATCCATCCCCTTGACAGCACTGGGTTTGGTTTGGGTTTGGTTTTGGTTTTTCTACCAAGCATGATGTCCTTCTTCAAGGACTGGTCCCTCCTGATAATATGTCCAAAATATGTGAGACACAGTCTCACCATCCTTGCTTCTAAGTATCCTGGTTGTACTTCTTCCAAGACAGATTTGTTCGTTCTTTGGTAGTCCGTGGTATATTCAATATCTTCACCAACACCATAGTTCAAAGGTATCAATTCTTCTTCAGTCTTCCTTATTCATTGTCCAGCTTTCACACGCATATGACACCATTGAAAACACTATGGCTAGGGTCAGGCACACCTTAGTCCTTAAAGTGACATCTTTGCTTTTTTAACACTGTCAAGAGATCTTTTGCAGCAGATATGCCCAATGCAATATGTCGTTTGATCTCTTGACTGCTGCTGCCATAGGTGTTGTTTGTGGATCCAAGTAAAATGAAATACTTGACAACCTCAGTCCTTTCTCCATTTATTATGATGTTGCTTATTGATCCGGTAGTGATTCTGATTGCGACTCGTAATGTACCTAAAGGACAGAGCAGAACTATCCCACTGGATTTCCTGAAGCCAACTGCCAGATCCTTCACTTTCGGAACGGTTCGTGGGTTTGAACCACCGACCCTCCGGTTAGCAACCCAGCGCTTAACCACTGAGCAACCAGTACAAACTTACCCCCCAAAATCCCAAACTCATTGCTGCCGAGTCCATTCCGACTCCTAGCAACCCAACAGAACGTCGTGTCTCTGAGGACAGGAAGTGCTCCCCTCTTTTCACCTGGATGTAGGTCAGAAACTACATTACCCACAAGGCAGTGTCCGGCGCTTCAGCGGCCTCAGCTGGGCCAATGACAGAAACGAGAGGGTGTTTCCTGCAGCGGCGTGGGCATGACTTCCGGCGTGGCGACTTAAGACGTCATTTGCCTGTGACTGGGCTTAGGGACTGGAGGCCTGGGTAGAGGTCGGTGGTCTGGTTACTCTTCGGAATAAATCAGAAAAAGATAGTGAGAATACCTCCACGCTTTTGTACCAACCGTGACACCCGCCCCCTACCCCACAGGGTTGTCTGCCGGAGAGCGCCTCCGAACCCGCCCCTAGTTCCGGCGGCTTCTGGAGGCGGTGCCCGCGCCTTGGGCGCATTTTGCACAGCGGAGACTGTGGCTCGAGGTCACCCCTCCGGGGCTGGAGTGAGGGGTCAGCTAAGCCCGCTGGATCAGGTTTTGTCGCCGCCTCTCAGGCCCCGCTGCACCCACAGGGTCCCATGGCTGCGCCGGCGCTGGTGAGTGGAGCTTTCCACAGGCCCCCACCTGCTCGGAACCCCGCCCTCACGGCCCTATCCGCAGTGTTATAGGGGATCTTTCTCGATGCCGTTGGATCTGGAGGCCATGGGAGGAGGGGCAAGGGCAATCACTTCCAGCCCGGAGACCTAAATTTAGACCAGATGTTATGAGGAAAGGTCCCATTTCTGGCTCTAAACCTCAGCTTGTGCCCTTGCTGCCTTAACTGTCCATTCTCTTGAGTCTAATATGGGAATATTAACAGTTCTCTGTGGTTTGAGAGAGTTGGAGAGGGCACACACATGACGTGTGTCCATTGCTGTGCGCGAGTCAAAGAGCATCACCCTGAACACCTCCTGGGGAGGGACACCCTTGGTCCTGCAGTTATCACAGGGGCTCAGCCCAGCGGCATTCTGGTTCTCAGGCCTCCCTGCCTCAGGCCTGTACGCAGCTGAAAGCTGGGAGAGGAAGAGCTATGGGAACAAAAGTGAGTTGGGGGCAGTGTATTTAGATTGGCTGTTCCCCTGATAGGAGTAGAAGGCCCCTGGACAGGCTAGAAGACAAAGTTACTGGATTTATCGGTGCAGATACCATCTGTTTATTACAGGTGAGGTTGGCTTGCCACTTGAAGCAGCGAATCCATTTTTCTCTTTAACACATTGACTTAATTTGGAAAGTGAATTCATTACAATATTCAGTAATGAAAGTGAACTAGAATGTTGTGTCTTGTGGCGTAAACACACACCAGGCCCCTGGTTACTCTTCAGCATATCACCCTGCTTATGCTCATCACAGTCAGGCTCATCACCATCAGGACTTGTCTTAATTTATTTTCATTTGTTGTCACCTGGCTTGCTTCCTGATTTCATTCCAGCTTCATGCCAGTGTCCCTTCCTCAGAGATGTGATCCCCTGCCAGTGCACCTCATGCGCAGCCACTGCCTGTCTCTCAGTGGAGGCTTGAGTGTTGCTATGATGCTGAACAGGCTTCAGTGGAGCTTCCATACTAAGATGGACTAGGAAGGAAGTCCTGGCAACCTTCTTCAGAAATCAGCTAGTGAAAACACTATGGATCACAACAGTCTGATCTGCAGCCAGTCGTGGGGGTGGCACAGAACCTGCAGCATTTCATTCTGTTGTGCATGGGGTTGCCATGAATTGGGGGCCAACTTGACAGCAGCTAACAACAGAGCTGTCTGACATTAGCTTGTTCATTTACTTACTTAGTTCCTTATTGAGGATCTGTCCCCAGCCCTGGGCATGAGCTCCTGCTCTTCACTCTATCCCCAGGCCTAGAACAGTGCCTGGCCAGTAGCAGGTGCCCAGTAAGTGGATGATAAATAAAAAACTCTACCCTCCAATGCTCCCATCATATTGCGATTAAATCCAAACTCCCCCACCATGACTATAAGGCTCTGCCCAGTCCACACCCGACCACCCTCCTCTGTCCTTGTGATCTTCTTTTGCTCACCGCCTTTATGTCATGCTGGCCTGAATGTGGCAGTCTCATTCCCACTTCCCATCCTTTGCCCTTACATTTCCTTCTCTCTGTGACACAGTCCCCAGCTCTCTGCAAGGCTACTCTTTGGATGTGTGCTGCCTTGAGTTTTCCCGGGGTGCTGTAGAAGCAAATAGGAAAAACACTAATTATAAAACAATAATAAAAACACTAATTATATAACAGCTTGTCTTCACTGAGCCCTTGGAATATGCTGAGGAGCAGTTCTGTGTATTACCTCATTTAATCCTCACCTTCTCAAGAGTTCTTTTATTATACTTGTTTACAGAAGAAGAACTGGAGACTTAGGTTAAGTTACCTGTCCCAGGTTGCACAGCTCATAATTAGCAGAAACTCACATCCAGAACACTGACTGCCAGAGCCTGCATTCTTAGCCAGCACTATCCACAGTGGGCTGGAGAGCCCTGGGGCTGACACCTAAAGTCAAATTTGTAAGAATGGAGGCAGGCCTTTCTTTGGCAGGTGGCCATGGGAACGAGGCGGGGTTTGGGGAACATTCTAGGTAGAGGGAACTGTGTGGACAAAGGCAGGGAGTTATCTGTTGTCCAGGGAAGCGCAAGAGGACCTATGGGTTTGCCAGGGGCTCCCGCCACCTGCTGAGATGTGTCCCCAAGAAGACTAGACTGATGAATGTTCATCCCATCCTTACGCAGGACAGACATGGCCAGAGGCTGCTGCCCATGTTCTCATGACTATAGCCCGTATTGTCCCTGGCCACTCATGTCACTTAGTACTTAACCAATAATACCTCTCGGAAGCATGTTGATAGCAGCTCAGAAAGAAAAAGAAGCTAGTGGTTCCTTGTGCAATCTCCCCAGGATTCTGGAAGTCCCAGATGCAGCTGAGCCAAGCCCCAGGCAGGTGGCATCCCTTCAGGTGCCTCTCCTGAGACATGAGTGACGATAGCTCTGTTCTTCTGCCTGTATCCGTGGAAATGTTTTCAGGAGTAGCTGAAATGGGTTTAACTGGAAAAAATATTGGAAATGTTTCTCACCCTTTTCACTGTTGATTGACTGTGGCAGTAGAGGAATAGGAGGGGATTATGTCCATAGACCCTGGACCAGGGGGACCTGGATTCACGTCTCAGCTCTTCTCATTAGACATACAGCTTTCTGAGCCCCACTTGCTGTTTGTGATATGGAGGTGAATGATGGCATTTACCTCACAAGCCGTGGGAAGATTAATACAGTTCACAAACCCACACCGAGCACTAACATACCCAAGCACCGCTTTAAGCGTTTGCTTTATGAACATTTTAACTCTTACAGCAACTTAGTGAAGTGGAACCTATTGTATTGTTGGGAAATTGAAGCTCAAAGAAATTGAGAGACTTCCCCCAAGGTAACACATCTGGCATATGTTGGCCTAAGAGGCTAAAGAGTTAAGCCCTGGGAGTCGGCCTCAGACCTGACAACTTTGAGTCAGTTTAACACAGCATGTGAAACTGTCAGGTACAGGCAAACGGTGCGGACCAGTGAGGCACAGCTGCTGCAGCTGCTGCTGTTACTTTTTTTTTTTTTAACCATTCCTCTGGCGTCCTAGAGCACTTGCTATCTGCTCCTCATAGTCTACACAGTAGTATCATGGTTTTGTGTCCTTCTCCAGTGGCTTCTCACATAACCACCCCCCCCCAAAAAAAACTGTTGCTGTCGAGTTTATTCCAACTCACGGTGACCCCACAGCACAGAATAGAACTGCCCCTTAGGGTTTCCAAGGAGCAGCTGATAGATTCGAACTGCTGACCTTTTGGTTAGCAGCTGAGATCTCAACCACTTGTGCCACCAGGGCTCTGCCTCTCAAGTAGGAGCCTTTTATCTCCCATAGCTTCGTATTCTGTCAGAGGCAGCATTTGCCTACCCCTCGAGCCCAGCACAGACCTGGGTGCTCAGTTATTCAGGCCTTGTCTCACCGGACCTTTACCTATGACCAAGCAATAGGCTCTGATCTCATCCAGCAGCCCCACAGCCTACCCCACCACCTCTGTTTGACTCTCCAGGCACTGGTATCATTTGAAGATGTGGCCGTGACGTTCACTGGGGAGGAATGGGGGTATCTGGACCTGGCGCAGAAGATCCTGTACCAGGAAGTGATGCTGGAGACCTGTGGGCTTCTGCTCTCACTGGGTAAGGCCTCAACTCTCCCGTGTGAGTAACTTACAACCCTTCATTCTACCCTCTCTAGGCATGGCTGGTTGAGAAGGCTTCAGGAGCCTGTCTTCCCTTCTCCCTGTAGCTCCAATGTGTTCTGGTCTTACCTTGTCTTGCCAGATTACCCTAACTCTGCATCAGGGGCTATTATGTAAGAGAACAGTCTTTCTTGAAACTCTCACCCCTGTGCCCAGCACAGGATGGCCTCAGTCTGATATCATTCCAGATTCCCACAATAGGGAAGATGATTGGCCCAGCTTGGTTGGGTCACATGTCCTCATAACTTGTGAATAATGGGAGGTTCTCCAAGGAGGTGAATCAGTCACATACCAAGAAGGTTTCTGTTGTCACCGTTAGTCAGTGTCTTTCTAAGCAACACTGTATTGGTTAAAGGTTTCTGTGTTCCCTGGTACCTGCGTGGAACTCTTATTTCCTAAGGCCTGGGCCACACATCTCTGCTGGAATAGGACATGGTTTTAGAAGGTACATAGACAAATACATCATCAAATGGCATTGATGGACATTCTAACAAACCTGCTCCTTTTCCCCTGACCTTTTCCTGCCTCCTGATTTTTACTGAAAGTCTTGGTTTAGTATCAAGTCTTTAATTTCCTCATAGCTGTTGCTAATTTCCTTCTCAAGAGAGGGAGCAACCTCAGACTCACAGCCTTGAAGCAGGCAGCATGAGCTTGCTGGGACTTAATACCATTTTTCTGATTTTATTGTATTTTTATGTAACCTTTCTCTTAGAACAAGTGAACTAGTATCTGTAAAGCTGTTAGAACTGGAGATGTAGCAAGTGCTACACATGTGTTTATTGTATATAACATATTAATCATAGGAACTGAAAGGAGACCCGAGGTTTCCCTGTTCCCCAATATCTAAACGGCTACCTCTGACAGGGCTTCCCCAGACTTGGATCCACATGCTCTCCCAGGAGGTCAGTCATCAGTCTAGTAAATACAATCTTACTTTATAACAATGTAATTATTTGTTAAAAGGAGATAAATGGGCATCAGCATTCCAGGTAGAGGGACCAACAGGAGCAAAGTCCCTGAGGGGCCAGGGAGCTGGATTCCTTAATGGAGGTGAAGGAGGGTCTGGTTCACCTTTTCCAGTGCCCCCTCACTGAGCTTGTTGCCGGGTACATAGCGGACATCAGTGAAATCTGCTGAATGGCAGATGGATGAGTTCTGGCCTGCAGTACAGGATTTTCTAGTTGAGGCTTCTGTGGACCCAGAGTCCTCCCGCCTTTTAGCCTTCACATTTGAAAAATATACTTGGCTGTATATAACAGAAGACCACCTCAGGCTGGTTTTACCCTGAAAAAAATGTATAACCTCACCTAATGAGGAGTCCTCAGGTAGTAGTTGGTGGATGACAACCCATTTCTCTTTTTCTCTACTTCCTCTCCTTGGTCCAAGTCCATCAGGCCACCATCTCACAGAGGCCACAGGGTAGCCTTATCCTCCTGACCAGAATGATTGACTGGCTTAGGTCATCTGCTTAGCTCAGGCAGCTGACAATTGGCCAGTTCCATTCACCATTGACTTTACAACCATCCGGTGTTTTACAGCCATCCCTGGGCACCAGAATCACCTTGGGAGCTTTAAAAAAAACTACCAACATTCAGTTCTTATGCCCAGAAACCTGGTTTCGTTTGTTCTGTGTTTGGAACCAGGCATCTCTAGGTAGTTCTGATACATGGGGAGGTTGAATCCACTGACTTAGATTAACTAGGAAACACATTCTGGAACGAAGAGTACCTTTTCTGAGCTTTCATGGTAACATATTTAAGATGTATACTCCTGTGTTCTTGAGACCTTTCATTTTTACCTAAATACTTATTCCCTGTTTGTTTCTCTGGTTCCCTGGGTGGTGCAAACGGTTAAGCGCTTGACTGCTAACTGAAAGGTTGGCAGTTTGAGCCCACCCAGAGGTGCCTCAGAAGAAGGGCTTGGTGAACTGCTTCCTAAAGGTCAAGCCTTGGAAACCCTGTGGGGAAGTTCTACTTTGCACACCTGGGGTCGCTATGAGTGTGAATCGACTCAGTGGCAGCTAACAACAATGTTTTTCTCCATGAACAGGGAACCCTGTTCCCAAACCAGAGCTGATCTCTCTGCTAGAGCACAGGCAGGAACTATGGACAATGAAGAGAGGCCTCTCTCAAAGCATCTCTCCAGGTAGGTGACCAGGAGTCTGGCAGCTGGGTGACATGGTAGCTTACAGACTACCAGAAGATCACCATGTCTGGAATCCAAAGGGCAGCGTCTTTCTGTGGCCTTCCTGGGGTCTTGGGTGATCATGGAGCCCTTTGAGCTCTGGTCTGCCTGCCTTCCTACGCTCAGGGCTCCAACTGCTTGGTCTTAAATTGGCTTTGCTACTCACCAGTCTTGTGACCCTGGGGAAGTTACATAATATTGCTGTGTCTTTTGTATAAAAGTTAAGCTGAGTTAATGCTACCTGCCTTACCAGATAAACTCCAAAATCTCGGTAGCTCGACAGGTTATAAGAGTTTTTTCCTCAGTCATGCCATGGTCTAATGTGGTCACCAGAGGAGCTCTCTACCACACATTTATTCAGGGATCCAGGTACATTCTGTCATTCGTATGTGGCTTTAAGTTTGCCCTGGCATCATTAGCTGGCCAAGAGGAATGGATGAAAAGGAGAGTGGAGACATCCTCTTCTGTACACGTGTTGCTTCCATTCACACTGCATTTTCAAGAACTGGGCACTAGGCCACATGACTGTACTAGGCTGGGAAATGTCATTCAGGTTTGTGCCAAAGAGAAGAGCCTCTGGGAATGGCAGACATCTACCCAGTCTGCCAAACTTAGCCTATGCTTGAAAAAGAGTAATAATGGTTTCTGCATCATTGGGTTGTTTGTCTTTTGTTAAGTTGTGGAAGTTTTTTGTATATTGTGTTTTTTTGCTGATTGTAATTTTGGTGTTATATCTAATAATCCATCATTAAGAACGTGGTTCCATAGCCATACCCCTATTTTGTGTTCTAAGAGTCTTATGGTTTTAGTTTTCACATTTAGGTGCTTGATCCATTTTGAAGTGGTTTTTGTATATCGTGTGAGGCATGAATTCTGCCTCACTCTTCTGCATGTGGAAATACAGTTTTTCTTTTTTTTTTTTTTTTTAATTTATTAAAGAGACTCTTCTTTTTCCAGTGAATGGACTTAACACCTTTGTCAAGCACTCTAGTCAAAAATTGACCATAGGTTTATTTCTGGACTCTCAATTCTGTTCTTTTGGTGTATATGTCTATTGGTATAGACTGTTTTGATTACTGTAGATTTATGGAATGTTTTAAAATCAGCAAATGGGAGTCCTTGTACTTTCTGCTTCAAGATTGCTTTAGCTATATGGGGTTCCTTGCCCATCCATATAAATTTGCGGATTGGCTTCTCCATTTCTGCAAAGAAGGCTGTTGGAACTCTGACAGGCATTGTATTTAATTTATAGATTGCTTTGGATAGTATTGACATCTTAACTATATTGTCTTCCATGAACACAGACTGCCCTTCCATTTATTAGGTCTTTTAAAATTTTTTTCTTCAATAATGTTTTATAGTTTTACATGTACAGGTCTTTAACCTTCTTAGTTAAATTTATTCCTAGGTACCTTATTCTTTTAGATGCCATTATAAATTATATTGTTTCCTTAATTTCCTTTCTGCTCACTCATTGCTGATGTGTATAAATCCAGCTGATTTTTGTGTGTTGACCTTCTACCCTGTTACTTTGCTGAATTCATTTATTAGCTCTAAGAGCCTTTCTGTGGAATCTTTGGGGTTTCCTATATATAGGAGATAGTTTTACTTCCTTCCTGATTTGGATTCCTTTTTTTTTTCTCTTGCCTAATTGATCTAGCTGAGACTTCCAGTACAATATTAAATAGCAGTGGTGAGTGGGCATCCTTGTCTCATTCCTGATGCTAATGGGAAAGCTCTCAGTCTTTCTCCGTTGAGTATGATGTTAGCTGTGAGTTTTTCATAAATGTCCTTTATTATGTTGAGGAATTTCCCTACCATTCATATCTTCTTGAGTGTTTTTATCATGACATGTAAGGGTGTTGAATTTTGTCAAATGCCTTTTCTGCACCAGTTGAGATGATCATGTGCTTCTTTTCCTTGTTCTATTAATGTGGTATATAACATTGAATGATTTTCTAATGTCGAACCACCTGTGTAATCCTGGGACAAATTCCACTTGATCATGGAATTAAACACTTGATCGTGTATAATCCTTTTAATATATTTTTGGATTTAGTTTGCTAGTATTTTGTCAAGGGTTTTTGCATCTACATTCGTAACGGTATTGATCTGTAGTTTTCTTTTTTTGGTCTCAGGGTAATGCTTGCCTCATAGAATGAGTTAGGAAGAATTCCCTCCTCTTCTATTTTTTAGAAAAGTTTAAATAGGATTGGAGTCACTTCTGTAAATGTTCAGTAGAATTCCCAAGTGAAACCATTTGGTCCAGAACTTTTCCTTGTTGGGTAGCTTTTATTACTGATTCAGTCTCTTCACCTGTTATGTGTCTGCTGAAATCCTCTCTTTCTTCCTGAGTCAATATAGTGAGTTTATGTTTCTAGGAATTTGTCCTTTTCCTGTAACTTATCTAGTTTGTTGGCATACAACTATTTATAGTATTCCCTTACTCTTCCTTTTATTTCTGTAGGGTAATTGTAACATCCCCACTTCCATGTCTAATTTTAGATATGTGCATCTTCTTTCTCTTTTTCTACATCAGTCTAGCTAAAGTTTTGTTGTATTTGAAGGTCTCTTAAAAAAAACCAGCTTCTGGTTTAGTTTGTTTCTTTGTTTTTTCCTATTTCATTTATTTCTGTTCTGACCTTTGTTATTTCCTTTATCTAGTAACTTTGAACTTGGTTTGCTTTTCCTTCCCTGGCTCCTCAAGTTGTATAGCTAGGCTATTGACTTGAGACCTTTCTTTTTTTAATGTAGGTATTTCTTGCTATAAATTTTCCTCTGAGTACTGCCTTTGCTGCATCCTATAGGTTTTGGTATATTTTCATTTTCCTTTGGCTCTATGTACATTTTTTCTCAATTTCTTCTTTGGCCTATTGGCTGTTTATTAGTGTGTTGTTTAATTTCTGTTTATTTTTCAGTTTTATTTTCTGTGTTAATTTCTAGTTTCATTCCATTGTGATTAGAAAGATACTTTCTATGATTTCCATCTTTTTTAATTTATTGAGACTTGCTTTCTATCCTAAGATATGGTCTATCCTACTGCTTTGTGTCCTAAGAAATGGTCTGTCCTGGAAAATGATACGTGTATACTTGAGATCAGTATATATTGTGGTGATGTTGAGTGGAGTGTTCTATATACGCCTGTTAGGTCTAGTTGGTTAATAAAAAAAAAAAAAATTAAAAAAAATTTTTTTTTTGTTTTAGTGGTGTTCAAGTCTACTGTTCTCTTCTAGTTCTACCATTATTGCAAGTGGTATATTAGAGTCTCCTACTATTCGGAAGTGACTCTACGGCATTGGGTTGGGTTACTATTATTGTAGACCTGTCCATTTTCCCTTCAATTCTGTCAGTGTTTGCTCTATGTATTTTGGGGCTTTGAGGTTAGGTGCATATATAATTATAATTGTTATATCTTCTTGATGAATTGGCACTTTCATCATTGTATGGTATCCTCCTTTGTCTGTTAAAATATATTTTGACTTAAAATTTATTGTGTTTTATACCTTCTTTGTCCCTCTTTTCCACCAGTGCTGTCTTCTTTTGTGGGAAGTAGATATTTTTTATACTGAAGTATTTTGTTTTTGTCTCATTTTCTTTTGTTTATTTATTTTTTTTACTTTGTGATGGCCATGGGGATTCATTTAACATCTTACATTTATAACAACCTGGTTTATATTGATAACAACTTAATTTCAGTAACATACAAAAACTACACCTCTACTGATCTTCCCCCCTCATTTATGTTGTTGTTACACAAATTACATCTTTATTCTTAAAATGCCCTGTAACTTAAAATTTTTTTTGAATGTTTTTTTCACTATAAAGCATGAAGGACATATCAGCTGTATTTGCCAACCAAAACTACCTTAAATCTGGCCCTTATACTTTTCAGGAAATTACTTTTAATGGAGACATTTGTTTCCTCTGTATGTACAACTTCAAGTTACTGTCTAATGTCTTTTAATTTTCTTCCTGGAGGACTCCCTTTAGCATTTCTTGTCAGACTGGTCTGGTGATAACAGATTCTCTCATCTTTTGTTTATCTGGAAGCATCTTAATTTTGGAGCCCTGGTGGCGAAATGGTTAAGAGCTGTGGCTGCTAACCAAAAGGTCAGCAGTTCAAATCCACCAGGTGTTCCTTGGAAACTCCATGGGGCAGTTCTACTCTGTACTATAGGGTTACTGTGAGTCGGAATCGACTCAACGACAATGAGTAAGTCTTAATTTTGCCCTTATTTTTGTATAACAGTTTTACTGGGTATAGTATTGTTGGCTGACAGTCCTTTTCTTTCAGGACTTAAAACACATCATCTCACTGCCTAATTGCCTGCATGGATTCCGAAGAGCAATTGGCACTTAATTTGATTGAGGATCTCTTGTATGTGATACTTTGCTTTTGCTGCTTTCAAAATTCTTTCATACCCTTGGTTTTATAGAGTTTGATTATAATGTGTCTTAGTGTGGCTGTTTTTGGACTAATCCTACTTGGAGTTCATTGAGATTTTTGGATATGTAACTTCATGTCTTTCCTGAAATTTGGGAAGTTTCAAGAATTATTTCTTCAAATATTCTTTCTGCTCCTTTCTCTATTTTCCTTCTGAGGCTCGCATAATGTGAATATTAGTCTGCTGGATGGTGTCCCACAGGTCCCTTAGGCTTTGTTCATTTATTTTCATTCTTTTTTCTTCTCAGACTCGATAATTTCAGTTGTCCTATTTTCAAGTTTACTGATTCTTTCTTCTGCCACCTTAAATCTACTGTTGAACCCCTCTAGTGAATTTTTTCATATCTCTTATTGTACTTTTCAGCTTCAGTCTGTTTGGTTCTTTTTTAAAATTCAGTTCTCTATTAGAGATCTTGTTTGGTTCTCACATTGTTTTTCTGAGTTCCTGTAGGTCTTTTTCTGTATTTTCCTTTAACTACTTGAGCAAGCTGAATGCTTTAAAGTCTCTGTCCAGTAATTCAATTATCTGTTCTTCCTCGGAGATAGTTTCTGTCCCCTTATTTTGGTCTTCTGCATGGGCCAACTTTACTTCCTTTTCATATGCCTTGTGATTATTTGTTGAACTTGGTATTTAGCTATTATACTGTGATAATCCTGGAAATTAGATTCTTCTCCCCCTCTAGAGTTTGCCCTTCTTCCTCTTTATCACTGTTATTATAATTGTTATTATTTTAAATTATTGGAGGTTGTAGTTCTTTGCTTTAATACCAGACTGCCTGTGTAGGTGCACCTGTTATTGATGCAGTAGGCGTCAGAGGCACTCTTTTTATCTCTGTTCTTCTACTGAAGTGGTGATTTCGCTTATTCCATGTTGGCATCACTAACAGGCCCCTTTTTTGTATTGGATTCCCTTCAGGTGAAAAAACAAAACCCAAGACCACTGAGCCTACCGCTTCTCTGCTGACCTCTGAAGAAACCTCTTTCCAAGAACAAGTGACACAGGGAGCCTCAAAGGATTTCAGGTTGGAGCAAGCCAGGGATCAGGAAGGGCCATCAGAAATGCCTGAAGGGACTGTGAGGCCAGGAACACACCCCCACAAGGAGACCTACCCCAGGAAGTTGAGCCCTGATTCTGGGACAGATGATAGTCTAAGGATGCTACAGGAGCAAGTTGCTCCAGGAGATGCTGTCCATGAACAAGACTCACACAGACCAGGAAAAGACTCCATGATTGATGCAGGGAAGAACCCCTGTATTTGCAGGGAATGTGGGAAAGGGTTTAGCAAGAATTGGGCCCTAGTTCGGCATCAAAAAATTCATGCTGCAGTGAAGCCCTATGAATGTAACGAGTGTGGCAAAGCCTGTCACTACCTGGCAGACTTTGTTCGACATACAAGGCTTCATACTGGGGAAAAACCATACAAGTGTATTGAATGTGAGAAGGCCTTCAAGCGCAGATTTCACCTCACAGAGCACCAGCGTATTCACACTGGAGAGAGGCCCTATGAGTGCAAAGAATGTGGTAAAGCTTTCACCCACCGCTCTTCTTTTATACAGCATAATATGACCCACAGTGGAGAAAAACCTTTTTTGTGCAAAGAATGTGGGAAAGCTTTTTACTACAGCTCTTCCTTTGCTCAACACATGAGAATTCACACTGGAAAGAAACCCTATGAATGCAGTGAATGTGGAAAGGCCTTTACTCATCGCTCCACTTTTATCCAGCATAATATGATCCACATGGGAGAAAAACCCTTTTTATGCAAAGAATGCGGGAAAGCTTTTTGCCTTAGCTCATCCTTCACTCAACACATGAGGATTCACACTGGGGAGAAACCCTATGAGTGCAGGGAATGTGGAAAGGCCTTTACTCATCGCTCCACTTTTATCCGGCATAACAGGACCCATACTGGAGAGAAGCCCTTTGAGTGCAAAGAATGTGGGAAAGCGTTTTGCGATGGCTCTTCCTTAATTCAACACACGAGGATTCACACTGGTGAGAAGCCCTATGAGTGTAGTGTATGTGGAAAGGGCTTTACCCACCATTCTGTCTTTATCCGACATAATAGAACCCACAGTAGAGAAAAATCATTGGAGTGCAAAGAATGTGGAAAAGCCTTTTACTATAGTTCTTCTTTCACTCGACACATGAGGATTCACTCTGGAGAGAGGCCCTATGCTTGTGGTGATTGTGGAAAGACATTCACCCAACCAGCAAATTTTGTCCGCCATAATAGGATCCACACTGGAGAAAAACCCTTTGAGTGCAAAGAATGTGAGAAGGCATTTTGTGATAACTTTGCCTTAACTCAACACATGAGAAGTCACACTGGTGAGAAGCCCTTTGAATGCAGTGAATGTGGAAAGGCCTTCAGCCACAGTTCATCCTTCGTACACCATCGAAAGATTCATGCCGGCGTTTAAAAGGCCTTTTAAAGTAGGTAGGAAAGCCTTTTGCAGATGGGTTCAGTTCAGTCAATTTTAGTGAAGCCATACTGGTGAAATACCTTTTTAATGTACGTTGAGGTAAATCTGTTGGCCAGAGAAATGTCATGCTTGGCATCTGAGAATTTATACTGAAGAGAAACATGAGAAGTATCATCTCTGTGAGAAAGCCTTTTGTGGCAGGTCATCACTTGTCATCTAAAGAGTCATATTGGAAATTGACCCAGCCTAGAGCCTTACATTACACTTGAGAATCATCCTGGAGAAAGACACAGTGATTATTGTGCATTTAGGAAAAACCTCAGTGATAGCTCTATTTATATTACAAGTCCATACCAAGAATGTTTTAAAAGAACAAAAAGGAGGTAGATGAGAAGCATAGAAATGTAAAAGAAATGCATTTGTGGCTTCTTTGAAACTTCCCTGCCGAGCTTATGACAATTTGTCATTTTTTTTTTTTGAAGGGAGGTTGGGGTATGAGAGGCAAAAAGGCCTGATCCCCATTATGTGTTTCTAATGTACATTCACTGCTGTCCAGTGCCAGGAGAGTTGGAATGTTAAGGACAGCTCTGCAAACATTTATTAAAAGTGTTTTTTGTTCTAAAACATTGTCTACCCTTGTAAGGCCTAAGTCTTTGTAAAAACAAATATATATATATATACACACATACATATACATATACATATATATATATATATAATGAACATTTTAGTCATGAAACCTTTCAAACGTAAGAATTTAGAATACTAAAATATTCTATATGTTATGGATTCAGTTGTGTCCCCCCAAAATATGTGTTCTAAACCCTAACCTTATACCTGTGGTTATAACCCCATTTGGGAATGGGTTTTCTTTTTATGTTAATGAGGCAGTATTGGTGCAGGGTGCGTTTTTAGTCAGCCTCTCTTGAGATATAAAAGGAGCAGATTAAGAAAGCAGAGATAAGGGAAGATAGATGCCAGGCCACATGAAGATCACCAAGAACCAAGGAATAGAAGCTGAAGAAACAAGGAACTTCCTCCAGAGCCGACCAAGAGAGAAATCCTTTCCCCAGAGTCAGTGCCCTGAATTGAGACTTCTAGCCTCCTAACTGTGAGAAAATAAATTTGTTAAAGCCACCCGCTTGTGGTATTTCTGTTTTAGCAGCACTAGAGAACTAACATCATCCTGTTAAAAACCTGTTGCCGTCGAGTCGATTCCGACTCATAGCGACCCCACAAGACAGAGTAGAACTGCCCCATAGAAGACATCATATATTATTTCATATTCTAGCAGAGAAGAAACTAAAATGGGTACATTTTACTATATACTTAAGTGTCTTTAAATCTTTGATTAAACAAAACATAAAAACTCCTTGATGAGGTTTCGAATGCCCAGTCGTCTCTCTTTCTTGATTCTGGTCTTCTTGTTTTATTTTCTGTGTGATTTGGGAATGCTCTTGTAGCTCTGTGACCTTACCATCTGAATCCAAATTCATTCTTGTGAGTAGGATTTGTTAAATCCCTTTAATCCTCTGTAGAGGGGGCTTCTCCATATCAAGCTCACAGTTTTTTAGAGGTTAAATTGGAGGTAAAACAAGCAAGGAAAACTGCCAAGCTTAACTCTTGAAAATTTTGGAAAAACAGACTTGGAGAAGGAATCTCATTGTTAAATCTTATAAAAGATTGTAGGAAGAGTTATTATAAAATGACTGCAATTTTAACAAGCGGACCAGAATGTTTTCTCTCAGTGGGGAAGTGTTGCCTTCCTCAGGAGCCTTGTCTGTACTGTAGCTATGACAGTACTTGTAGTTAACCCGGTGGTTAAAAGCCTGGACTCTGGTGATGGGTTGGGATTTCAGACCACCTGTAACTGTTTACATAAAGAGCTGGGTGACCTTGACCATGTCACTTCTTCCTGGGCCTCAGTGTTCTTGGCTGTAAGAGTGGAAAAGATGGTCAATAAACCTTAAAGCACAGACCCAAAACAGGTCCAGGTTCAAAGCAGCCCAGCCAGGTTCAAAGCAATCCAGGAAAAGAGAACCTCATATGCCATGACCCGAGGATGGGAACAGCTTGGTCTTTGGGGGAATTGGCTCAAGACAAGTGTAGCATGATAAAGAGAATGGCAAGTGATGATAAGGTGGACTAGGGTACAGGACCAGATGAACAGATAGGACTGGGAAACAGAATCTTTACATTTACCCACATAGTTACTATTTTTGGTACTGTTCTTTTTTTGTTTGTTTGTTTTCCTTTTTTGGTGTTTTCATCACATATCTTTTTTCCTTCTATGTAAAGGAAGAGAAGTATTTTCTATAATAAAGGTCTCCTCGTGCTGAATTTTTTATTCTTTGTGTATCTGAAATTGTCTTTATTTCACCTTTGCTTTTTTTTTTATTGTGCTTTAAGTGAGTTTACAAATCAAGTCAGTTTCTGATATAGAAATTTATATACACCTTACTGAAAAAAAAAAATACTCCTAATTGCGCTCCTCTTAATGAGACAGCACACTCCTTCCCTCGACTCTCCATTTTCATGTCCATTTAGCCAGCATCTGACACCCTCTGCTCTCTCACCTCCCCTCCAGACAGGACATGCCAGCATAGTCTCATGTGTCCACTTGATCCAAGAGGCTCATTTTTTACCAGTATCATTTTCTATCCCATAGTCCAGTCCAATCCCTGTCTGAAGAGTTGGCTTTGGGAATGGCTCCTGTCTTGGGCTAACAGAAGGTCGGGGACCATGACCTTCAGGGTCTTTCTAGTCTCAGTCAGACCATTAAGTCTGATCTCTTTATGAGAATTTGGGGTCTGCATCCCACTGCTCTCCCGCTCCTTCAGGGGCCCTCCGTTGCGTTCCCTGTCAGGGCAGTCATCAGCTGTAGCCGGGCACCATCTAGCTCTTCTTCATCTTTGCTTTTGAAATGTATTTTCCAGTTTGCAGTTTTTGCTTTTGTTTTTAAACACTTTAAGATGTTCTGTTGTCTTCTGGTTAGCATTTTTACCAACAAGTAATCGGCTGTCATCCTTAACTTTTTTCTTTTGTATGTAAAATGACCTTTTTTCCCCTTCTGTTCGCATTTAAGATTTTCTGTTTATCACTGGTTTAAGCACTTTGATTACGATGTGCTTTGGTGGAATTTCCTTGTGTTCGTTTAACTTCTTGGATCTGTGAGCTTGTAGTTTCCATCATATTTGAAAATATTTCAGTCATTATTTTTTCAAATAATTGCCTGTTCGTCTACCTCTTTAGGGCTTTCAGTTACGTGTTCATTAGTCCCTTTGAAGCTGTCTCACAATGCAGCGGTTTATTTAGCCTTTTCTGTCTTCTGTTTTTTCTACTGCTATATCTTCCAGTTTCCTAATATTCTGAAATGTTTAATCTGCCCTTAATCTCATTTAAGGAGCCCTGGTGGCACAGTGGTTAAAGCACTCAGCTGCTAACTGAAAGGTCAGCGATTTGAACCCACCAGCTGCTCTTCAGGAGAAAGATGTGGCAGTCTGCTTCTGTAAAGATTTACAACCTTGGAAACCTGTGGGGAAGTTCTCTGTCCCGTAGATAGGGTCTCTTTGAGTCGGAATTGGATCAACAGCAGTGGGTTTAATCTCATCTAATGTATTTCATCTCATAATGTATAGTTTTTATCTCTTTTAGTTAGATTAGGGTCTTTATGTTCCTCATGCCCCTACTTAATGCTCAATCTTTCCTCTGGCTTCTGAGACATACGGAATGCATCTCTCTGTTTTAGTGTCTTCTACTTTTACTATTTTTGTCTTTCTGTGTCTATTCTGAGGACCTGATTTTTCCTCTCATTGTGGGTTATATTTTCCTGTTTTGTATCCTTGTTTATTTGTTTATTGGTGTTAGACATTGTGATTTGGGGATATTTTTGTCTCCCTATAAATTTTTTTTTTTTTTTTTTGCCAGTGACTTGTATCTACATTATAATGTAGTTCCTAAAGAATTCCTAAAGAACTGCTTTTTTTTTGTTTTTCACTCCCCATTTCCTGTTCGTCCTGGCCCCTGGTACCACTAATCTACTTTGATCTGTATGCATTTGCCTCTTCTAGGTGTTTCATTCCACCTTTTGACTATTGTGATTAATGCTGCAGTGAATGTTGGTGTGCATGTGTCTGAGTCGCTTCTTTCCATTGTTTTGGGTATATATCTAGAAGTGGAATTGCTGGCGCATATGTCAATTTTATGTTAATTCTATGTTTAACTTGTTTAGGAACTGCCAGACTTTTCCACAGCAGCTGCACCATTTTCCATTCCCACCAGCGTTCCAACTGCTCAATATCCTCACCAACACTTGTTTTATATATATATATATATATTTTTTGTTTATATATATAGTGAAATGCTATCCTTATGGTTTTGATTTGCATTTCCCTAATGACCAATGATATTGAGCATTTTTTCATGTGCTTATTGGCCGTTTGTATGTGTTCTTTAGAGAAATGTTCATTCAAGTCCTTTGCTCATTTTTTAAATTAGGTTATTAGTCTTTTTGTTGTTATCGGAGTTCTTTATATATGTGGATATTAAACCCATATCTGATCTATGTTGTCCAAATATTTTCTCCCATTCTCTTGGTTGTCTTTTCACTTTTTTGAAGATGTCCTTGATCCACAAACATTAAATTTTGATGGTTTATTTTTTTCTTGTTCCTCATGCCTTTGGTGTCATATCTAAAACTCACACATAAGAGAAGGTCCTGAAACTTTACCTCTATGTTTTCTTCTAAGAGTTTTATGATTTTAGTTCTTATATTTAAGTCATGAATCTATTGTGAATTAATTTTTTGTATTGTGTAAGGTGTGGGTCCAGCCTCATTCTTGTGCAAGTGGAGATCCAGTTGTCCCAGCAAACATTTGTTGAAAAGACTGTTCTTTCCCCATTGAATGGATTTGGCATGCTTATTGAAAATCAGTTGGCCTTAATGTATGGGTTTCTTTCTTGATTCACAGCTCTATTCCATTCATCTAGATCTATTCTTATACCAGTACTGCACTATTTTAATTACTGTAGCTTTGTAATACATTTTGAAATCGGGAAGTGTGTTCCTCTTACACTTTTTTTCCCCCCAAGATTATTTTGGCTATTCCGGACCTCTTGCAATTCCATATGAATTTGAGGATTGGCTTTTCCACTTTTGCAAAAAAAGCTGTTGGAATTTTAGTAGAAATTGTGCTGTGTCTGTGAAAGATAACTTTGATAATAAGAATCAGCATCGAGTTGGTTTCTGTGAGTCAAGGTCAGATATATCCACTTTCCAATTTCTCTGTTATTTCTGACACCAGCCATTCCCTCCTCAACACTCTCTTTCTCTGTTGGGTTCAATAATTTGTTGCAGTGTTTCACAGAGCTCATGGTTTATGCTTATGATAAGTGGTTTATTAGGGTTGTTGTTATTAGTTGCTATCAAGTCGATTTCAGCTCATGGCAACCCCATGTGTGCAGAGTTGAACAGTTCCATATGGTTTTCAAGGCTATGACCTTGCAGAAGTAACAGGATATAACCAGAACAGGATATAACTAGAAGTAACAGGCAGCATCAGGAAGAGGTACACAAAGTGTGGAATTGTTCCCAAAGCAGGGGCTTGTCCCTCCCTTTGCCAATCAGGACTGCACTTGCACAGGACAGCCCTTGGAGCAGAAATGCTCCGTTAGTGCAGCTCAGCTCAGAGCAAAAATACTCTCTGCCGCTGTAGCTCTCACAGCTTTCAATCAGGACCTCGGACAGCTCTTCGCACTGATCTCTGCCACTTCTTGGCTGGTCACAGCCGCTCTACTGGGCTCCAACTCACAGCCAGGCTCCCACCACCACTGCTTCTCTTGGCTGGCACTGCTGTTAATCACACCAGCTCAACAGGCACAGCTCCGCCCAGCACAGCACTCAACCTGGTCTCAGAGGGTTTTCAGTGCTGCGCTTCCATATCATGAAGGAAAGGCCATCCCTCCCCACACTTGTCAACCAGGAAGCCCCCCAACCTACATGTTCCAGAGCTTTTATAAACCAGTCCATGTACTCTTTGTCAATCATAGGACTAAGCTGTCTCATCAGTTGCCTTGCCGATTATGGGATATGGCCCCCTAGCCAGACCAAAGTAACAAGCCCTAGTCAACAATTTAGGAAATTCTCTAAATTGTTTTTCCTAGAAGGTGATTCCATACTTCACAATCTATAAATCACTTTGGTTTGAATTGGCATCTTAAGTTCTCCAATCCATGGTCGTGGATGCCTTTTTGTATATTTAGTTCATGTTTAATTTCTTTCAGCAGTGTTTTATAGTTTTCAGTACAAAGGTCTTTCACCTTGATTAAATTTATTTCTGGTGTTTTTAATCTTTTAGATGCTATTATGGTGCAGTAGTTAAGAGCTCGGCTGCTAACCAAAAGGTCAGCAGTTTGAATCCACCAGCCCCTCCTTGGAAACCCTATGGGGCAGTTCAGCTCTGTCCTGTAGGGTCACTATGAGTCAGAATCGACTCTTGACGGCAATGGGTTTGGTTCTGGCTTTTTTAGATGCTATTGTGAAAGGAATGGTTTTCTTATTTCCTTTTGAGATTGTTGCTGGTGTATAGAAACAACTAATTTATGTGTGTTGCTCTTGTACACTGCAGCTTTGCTGAATTTGTTTTATTAGCCTTCATAGCCTTCTTGTGGATTCTTTGGGATTTTTTTAATACAGTGCCATGTCATCGGCAGATGGAGTGCTTTTTTTTCTTTTCTGATATAGATACCTTTTATCCTATAATTATTTTTTAGTTTTGTTACGGGTTTATGTTAAGTAACTGGGAAATAGTTTAATCCTCCTGGGCCTTGCATTTAAGCTTTGTTAGGGGAGACCAGAGAAATGTTTAGTCTGGGCTGATTTCTCCTACTGCTGAGGCAAAACCCTTTTGAGGACTCTATTAGTTATGTGATTTCTCCACTCCGACTAGTAGGAACAGGCACTATTTTGGGGCATTTGTGATCTCTGGGAATTTTTCTCTCTAATCTTTTTGATGATTGTTTTTCCATAGTTTGGTAGTTTCCTCACATACATGGACTCATCAATACTCAGAGGAATATCTGAGAGTGACCCTTTCAAGTCTCTGAAGTTCTCACTGTATGCAGCCCTCTCCTCTGTAGTACTTTGCCTCCATATGCCTTGGCCCTCCCCTTAGGAAGACTGCCAGCCTCTACCTGGGTTCCCTGTCCCTGTGTTTTGGTCTTGAAACTTTCTCCAGCAGAAAGATAGGGCAATTGTAGGGCTCAGCTCTTTTGTTTCCCATGTCTCAGAGATCATTGCGTTTTATTGATGGTTTGTGACCTTAGTGTGTTTGATTTTAAATCAGCTGTCACCCCAAGGGGATAGGAGGAATAGGGAGCAATCTTCCACAGCCCAGGTTATGTATATGGTCCTGCATGAAGACTCATGCTTCAACTATAGACATAAAAATGGAAATAAAGAACTTTATTACAAGCCTTGGGGGTATGTACCCATAGGCCACAGCAGATGCGAGGAGGTCATAGGTAAAGAGAGATAGAGAGCACAGACCTGGGGCACAGCCTTTTTTAGGGTCCAAGTGTGGGATGAGAGGATTTTCATGGGGTAATTTGCCATTGGTCCTTTGGAAACTAAAGAGTGGGAAAGTAAGGGAGAGTGGCTGTAGAACTTAAGTGGGGGAGCTGAGAAGTGGAGAATCTGGGTGCTACTGGTAGCACAGTTATCTGGGGCAGCTAGCTGCAGTGGGGTGTGGTGCACCTGTTAGCAGAATGAAGAAGGGGCTGAACAGGAATGCTAAGATGGAGGCTGGCTAATAGCATTACAGTGTGCAATATCTTATTTTAGGCAAGAGGGCAAATCTGATTCCTGTTACGTCTTGACCAGAAAAGGAAGTCTTATGTGGAATCTTCTGATTTTGATAAATATGGGAAATTAAAAAGCAAAAAATTAAAGACAAAGTTGATTCAGCAGAAGTATGTATTGGCTGTAGATATTCTCCTGAGGCAATAATTATGACCTTCAAATAAGAATAGAACCCCTCCTTGGGAGGCCATAATGGGGAGAGAACAGGATTCCGAGATATTGGGGGTCATGTGGTAGGAATAGTTTGCCAGTTTTCCTCTCCAGGGACAGAATTCCAAATAAGTTTACAGTCAGAAGTTTATGTCCAGGTTTATGTAAGTTCTGTCTAACACCCTGTGTTGTATTTGAGCCCCTGGTCTACTCAGGTCCTCTTTTTTTTTTTTTTAAATATAATTCTGGTCTCTAAACAGCATGGAGGGGCTGCTTGGAATGACAGTTGAAGTCCTAGAGAGCCATGTGGGGCTCACACCCCCAAGCATATAAAGATAAGTAGATATAAGTCATCAGAACTCAATTCTGCACTCTGTGTGGTCATCCATCATTATTGTTAGGTGCCGTCAAGTTGGTTCTGACTCATAGCAATTGTATGTACAACAGAATGAAACAGTGCCAGTCCTGTGCCATCCTAACATTTGTTCTTATGCTTGAGCCCATTGTTGTAGCCACTGTGTCACTCCATCTCCTTGAAGGCCACTGAGCCTCTACTTTACCAAGCATGATGTCCTTCTCAAGGGTCTGGTCCCTCCTGATAACATATCTGCAGTATGTGAGACGAAGTCTCTCCATCCTTGTTTCTAATGAGCATTCTAGCTGAACTTCTTCCAAGACAGATTTGTTAGACCTTGTAAAATAGCTCCCATCCCAGACCTTAGCCTCTGCTGTCTCTCTGGAGTTCTGTAGCCAAACAGTTTGGCACATGTTTTCCAAAACGGCCTGATGGGTACCAACCATTTGACCTAACCAGGGTAGTGTGGAGTTTATTTAGACCATAAAGTTGAGCCTTACATCAGCCTGCATCAACCCCTTGTTGCAGGCTACATATTGGCTCTTCTGAGATTGTACCTTCTCCCCTCACTGCAAAAGCTTTCATGGCACTCGAATCCAGCCCACAGTTCCCTGCGTTTAGGCCTTTGCCTGTTCCCTCACCCAATCAGGGACACCTTCCATAGTCCTCTGTATCTCTCTCAGTGCCACTCCTTCAACAGCTCACCTGAAATGTCCTCTTCTAAAGAAAGCCTCGAATCCTTTTATGGTAGTTGACATCTGTCTTTTCTTAGTGCTCCTATAACAGAAATATCAAAAGTGGGTGGCTTTAGCAAACAGAAATTTACTTGCCTACACTTAAGGAGGCTAGAAGTCCAAATTCAGGCACAGGCTCTAGGGGAAGGCCTTCCTCTGTCAGCTCTGGGGGACAGTCCTTGCCTCTTTTCAGTTTCTGTTCCTCAGTTCCTTGACGATCTTCATGTCATGTGGCATTTAGCTTCCCACTCTGTGCTTTCTTGCTTCTGTCTCTAATCTGCTCTTTTTATATCTCAAAAATGATTTAAGACACACCTACACTGGTATAGCCCTATTAGCATAACAAAGGAAATCCTATTCCTAAATGGAATTACATCTATTGGTATAAACCAAAAAACCAACCTGTTGCCATCAAGTAGAATTCCTACTCATACCAACCCTATAGGACAGAGTAGAACTGCCCCCATAGGGTTTCCAAAGAGCAGCTGGTGGATTTGAACTGCTGACTTTTTGGTTAGCAGCTGAGCTCTTAACCACTATGCCACCAGGGCTCCTCTAGGAGTTAGGATTTACAACATGTATTTTTGGGAGGCACAATTCAATCCATAACAACATCATCGTGTCCCTGCTTCTCTCCCCTCAATGCCTAGACCTAAAGCTGAATCCTGGCCCTCTGCCCCCCACCTCAGAAGTTGCCCAGTTGATTATGGCTGTACTTCTGAGAGTTTTAAAACTCAGAGACATATTTGTGTTAAGGACTTAACCACATAGAGAAAAGGGCTCGAGGCTTCAATGTTCTTGGGGACTAGTGTTAGAAAAGGTGTTTTTGTCTTTGTAAAGGTTATCTAAAGAGGCAAAGTACTCTTTCTAACTGTCACATGTGATATGTTTAGTCCTCATGGCAGCAGAGCAGTGTCTAGTATTTTCTCAAAGAAAACAAAACAAATTATGACAATTATGAATATTCCCAGAACTCTCCATATTAACCAGGAGAACAAGGTCGAGCCTCTTGTGAATGTTCCCAGCTTGACACTTTGCCTAATCAGACTCTTTGAATGGACTCATAATGTAGTGTGCTTTCTCATTCTGTAGGTCAGGTAGAAGGCCCATTCTGATCAATTTGAGTCTCCTTGTCTTGAGAAATTTTGCATTTTTAAAGTCAGGCTGTGCTGTTTAATCCTTTAACATCATAAGCCCTGAGCAGACCTGTAAAGCTCAATTTTCCTGGCAGATACAGAGAATGGCCCTAAGAGGACTTTGTTGCTAACAGTGAAGGAAAACATGTTCATTCATCAACTCATTTATCTACTCATTCGTTCATCACATTTATTGAACACATGGTTCAAACCTGACCAATCAGAGCATTCCACCTGTGCCATAACAGTTGGTTCAGGGATGGTATGTGCCCTGAGCCGGGCCAATGAGTGTCAGCCTGGGGATTTTTGCTGGAGTTGTGAAGAAAAAGTTCTCTATGCCCTGGGGTTAATCATCCTGGAGGATGAGAGTCTGTGCTCCTGGCAGCAATCATGCCTCAGTCTCTCTGTCACCCAGTGTCAGTGGTAAGTAGGACTGAGCTTTGGTGAGAGATAGAGTCCTCCTGACGTAACCAATGGATAGAAACTATTGTTCCTGAAGCCAGATAACCTGTGGACTTTTTGGTTTCATGAACAAGCAAATAATTTCATTTTTGTTTGAAGCCATTTAGGGAAGGGCTTGTGTCAACTGGAAGTGAGACACTTCCACTTGACAGAGTCCTCAGTCCACAGTGCTATCCCCTCTCCTGCTGAGGATGCAGGATGCAGATACCAGATATCATAACTCATCCAGAAATGAACAAAAAAATACATAAGAGTCCTCCCTCATGGGGCGGAAATTCTATTGGGGAGTGTTATGAATTGAATTGTGTCCCCCCAAAATGTGTGTTAACTTGGCTAGACCATGATTCCCAGTATTGTGTGACTGTCCCTATTTTGTCATCTGATGTGATTTTCCTATGTGTTGTGAATACTATTTCTGTGATGTTGAAAAGATGGGATTAGCTGCAGTTAATGAGGCAGGACTCAATCTACAAAATTGGATTGTGTCTTGAACCAATCTCTTTCGAGATATAAAAGGGGAGTGAGCAGAGAGACATGGGGACCTCATACCACCAAGAAACAAGAGCCAGGAGAATAGCATGTCCTTTGAACCCGGGGTCCCTGTGCTGAGAAGCTCCTCAACTGGGGAAGATTGATGACCTGCCCCTAGAGCCAACAGAGAGAGAAAGCCTTCCCCTAGAGCTAGGACCCTGAATTCAGACTTCTAGTCTACCAGACTGTGAGAGAATAAACTTCTGTTTGCTGAAGCCATCCACTTGTGATATTTCTGTTATAACAGCACTAGATGGCTAAGACACCATCTCCCCCTGACATTACCGGCACTAATCAAAAATCAGAAAATAACAAATGTTGGAGAGGTTGTGGAGAGACTGGAACTCTGCTGGTGGGAATGTAAAATGGTACAACCACTATGGAAAACAGTGTGACACTCAAAAAGCTAAAAAATAGAAATACCACAAGATCCAGCAATCCCACTCCTGGGTATATACCCTAAAGAAATGAGAGCTGTGACACGAATAGACATGCACACCGATGCTCATTGCAACATTATTCACAATAGCAAAAAGGTGGAAACAACCTAAATGCCCATCAACAGATGAGTGGATTAACAAACTGGTACATACATACAATGGGATACTACGCAACAATAAAGAATAAGGATGAACCTGCAAAACGTCTCACAACATAGATGAATTTGGAAGACATTATTCTGAGTGAAATCAGCCAGTCACAAAAGGACAAACACTGTATGAAACCACTATTATAAAGTAAAAACAAAAGATTTACACACAGAAAATAAAAAAATGGAAAAAAAAGCATTGTTTGATGGTTACCAGGGATGTGAGGGAGAGGGAGGGAAAACTGCCAAACAGATAGCAGACACATGTTAATACTGATGAAGGGAAAAGCAATACATAATATGAGAGAAGTCTGCAGAACGTGACCAAGGCAAGAGAGGACATGAGAGGCACGCCTGGCCCCTGAGAATTTCCCAGCCTTTTATCAGCCTTCAGTCAGGGTCTGTTTTTCCTATATGCCTCCTTTCTATTGGCTCCCCTGCTTGGTCCTCACACTGACCCCTCTGCCACTGACCTACAGCTGATCACCCCCACTCTGAGACCAGTCCACAGGGGAGCCATCTCCCCAACGGGTGCTCCCCTTTATCCTTCAGTCCATCCATTTCTAACTGTAAGCAGCCATCTGCCCAACTCTCACCTCAATCTACCCCTTGCCCCCAAGGCCACCTTCTGCTTAGACATTTGGCACAGGGGATGAGCTTCATGCTTGTTCATCACTCTGTGCACTTGGTGGCTGCACATCTCTTAACCAGGTCTGGTAGGGTTTCCAGTGCAGGGGCTTCTGTGTCCAAAAATCATGACATCCCTCCCAGCTGTCATTAACCTGGAAGCCCTCTCTGAGCCTCCGTGTTCCAGGGCTGTAAGCCAGCCCTTATGCTCCTTTGTCAGTTACCGGGGCAGGCTCCTTGTCAATTATCAGGCGGGCTCCCCATTCAAACCAGGCAAAGGTCATGCTCCTTGTCAATGACCAACTAAAGTAACAAACCCCCAAGAGCAGACAACAACTTGGGAAATCCCCTAAGGTCAGTTTACAAAAACCAAGGACAAGAAGCCATGTAAGGGATCTAACTCATTGCACCATAGGAGTCCTCTCCCAAGTTACCCAGTACCCAGCCTCATTCTCTTGTCCCCAGGTCCCCTCTTTTCTCGCTTGCAGAAAGAGAGCCCCCACCTTTAAACTTCTTCATTGCACTTCTCTACTCTGCACGAATGCAAGAATGATCCTGCCTAGAAATCTATTACATTCCTGTGTATATCGCAGCACATGGGACATAACTCCCTCTGGCCTCAGGAATTCTCCGCAAACCTGTAAGCACTTTATTCCATGTTTTCCCCTTTCTCCTGCTTCATGGGGTTCCCTGTCTACCATAACATTTCACCGAATAAACAAACCCTCTCTAGTACCTCCCACCTTTAAAAAAAAAAAAACTCCTCCCATGCTCTCTTCAGTTCATAACTCTGAAACCTTTCACGGCCAAACTTCTTCAAAGACATGTCTACATTGTCCACTTCCTCACTTCCCATTCGTTTCAGTCTACCGCAATCTGGCCTTTGTCCCCAACATTCCATGGTCCCCACCATGGTTCTTGCCTAATCCACTGTCTCCAAATTCAATAGATACTTTTCTATCGTCATCTCAGTTGATTTCTCTTAGAAAATTTTGGCACAGCTTACCACTCCCTCCATGTTGAAACACTCTGCGTTCTTTGCTTCAGCAACTCCACATACTCCTTGATTTCCTCCCACTTCACTGAACTTCCTTTTTAATTTTCTTTGCTTGCTTCTCCTCTCTGCAAGCCAGTATTTGGTGCCCTGGGGCTCATCATGGACTGAGTCTTAGCCTGGTGTGGTAGCCAGCCTCCAAAATGGCTCCAGTGATCCTTGCCTCCCGGTATTCACACATGGTATTCACACCTACCGCAATGAACAGGGCTGACCTCTGTAACCAATAGGATATTGTGAAAATGGTAACAAATGACTTCCACGGCTAGATCATAAAAGATATTGCAGCTTCTTACTTGCTTTCTCTTGTATTGCATACTCTGCAGAAAGCCAGCCACCCTGTGTAAAGACACTCAGACTCAGCCCTATGGAGAAGTCTATAAGGCAAGAAACTGAGGCTCCCTTCCAATAGCCAGCCCTGACCTGCCGATCATGTGAGTGAGCCATTTTGGAAGGGCATCCTCTAGCCCCAGACAAGCCATCTGGTAACTGCAGCCTTGGCTGACATCTTCACTGCATCCTCATGAGAGAATCCAGGCCAGACTCACAGAGCTAAATCTCTGCCAAAATTACTCACCCACAGGAACTGTGTAATATAAATGTTCACTGTTTTATGCTGCTAAGTTTTGGGGTAGTTTGGAGTAATTTATTACACAGCAATACATAACTCATATATTTGAGCTCACTGAAAAACAGAGCCTGAGACAAAGATTGCTGTGCAGGTATTCTATTTGGAAATGTAATCCCAGGGAGGAATTTGTGACAGGGGAGTGAAACAGGGAAGGAAGG
This sequence comes from Loxodonta africana, assembly GCF_030014295.1. Classification (NCBI taxonomy): domain Eukaryota; kingdom Metazoa; phylum Chordata; class Mammalia; order Proboscidea; family Elephantidae; genus Loxodonta; species Loxodonta africana. The sequence continues at coordinate 67,410,539 of NC_087362.1, forward strand.
AATCAGGTAAAAAAAAAAGTGCATTATTGACTTGGCCACTACTGTCAGTTACTGGGAGGAGCTCTGGTGGTGCAATGGTTAAGAGTTTGGCTGCTAACCAAAAGGTCGGCAGTTCGAATCCACCAGCTGCTCCTTGGAAACCCTGTGGGGCAGGTCTACTTTGTCCTGTAGGGTCACTATGACTCAGAATCTATTCCACAGCAATGGGTTTGTTTTATTAGGTGCTGGCAGTTTGACCCCAGGGATATTCTAAGAAGCCTTATGAAATGTGGCTCAGTTGCCATCTGTCCAAGGAAGAAAAAGAACACTTTTCTATCGGCTCCTATCCCCTATGGGTTAAGGCTTGCCTCATGGGGTGTTGACTCACCCACACTTCCAAGTTGCACACATGTGAGTGTTGAGAGGTTTCCTTGGCCTAAAAGAAGTCCCAGGGCAGGAAACTAGAGGCTGGGATGAATCATGATGACTCCAAGGGCAGAGGTTACATTGACCCATATGCAAGCCACCCTGATTGTGCTCCAGGCTAGGCCAACGTGAACCCCGTTCTTAGGATAATTGCAATTGTAACCAAAAAAAAAGAAGAAACTTGTAGCCATGGAGTCGATTCTGACTCATAGTGACCTTGTAGGACAGAGTAGAACAGCCCCATGGGTTTCCAAGGAGTGGCTGGTGGATTTGAACTGCCAACCTTTTGGTTAGCAGCTGTAGCTCTTAACCACTGTGCCACCAGGGTTTCCACAGTTGTGACCAGGCTGTGTAATTATGATGTTCCCCAGCCAAAGTCAGTGTAATCCCTGCCCTTGGAGTTATTGTGACTTCCCTAGACTCATTCCATTTCATACATTTTTGATAGAAATGTAAATTTGAATACATGTTCAGGAGAGAAATTTGGCAATACACTAAAAGCTTTAAAATAGTGCATATTCTTTGACCCATCAATGCAATCACTTCAAGGAAAGCAAGTGATAGTATTTGTTGTCAATAATACAGTTCAAATGTTCAAGTTTTTGACAGCTTCCCATTTCTTAGACATTACTAATTAAATCAGTGGGGCTATTAATGAATGTGATTTTTCAATATTGTATAATGAAATGTGTCAGTACTTGGAGGATCTGCATAATTCAGTGAACCATTGTTTTCCAAATGACCAATGCATCCACAACCAAAAACATGCCTGGGTAACACAAGTGCAGGATAGACCAGTGACTATTAACAGAGTACAAAAATTCATTGATAGAACTGCAGATTCCACTTTGCAACTAATCATTAAGGAATCATCTAAAAAGCTACATATCTGGGTGAGTCCTGATTTTTCATATGCTTCAGCATATCCCAACAGATTAAATGCAGATGCAAATATGGGAATTAAGCTATCTTCCACTAAGCCAGATATTAAAAATTACAAAAATGTAAAACAATGCTACTCTTCTAAGCTTTTTGCTTTTTAAAATATAGTAATTTTTCATAAAAGTATGTTATTTTGTAAACATATAAGTTTATTATTGCTATTTTTAAATAAAGTGATAATTATTAATGTATCAGGATTAATTTCTAATACAACAAATATTGATAGCTATAACCCATATAAACAAAAGCTCTTTGGGGTCTTCAGTTAATTTTAAGAGTATCAAACAGTAATGACACTAAAAATAGTTTAAAGACCACTGTTTTAGATTAATATTTCTTGATATAGAAAATGTTTTTACACTATAGTCTTTTTTTTTTAAAGCAGAACACAAAAGCTTCTTTAGAGTATGATATTTTTGCAAGTAATTATTTTAAAATGTTTAAAGATTCTGCAATGAACATATGTTACGTTTCAGTTAGACAATATTACCGTGGAAGTCATTTTTTCAAATGTTTCAGAAGGGAAGGGAAGGCCTAATATATAAAAGTTGGGAAACCCTTTACTGAAGATTGATTTTTCCAGAGGCATGTCTCTGGATAACAGCACATCACAGATTTGAGATTCAGGGTGATGGGATGTATTCTGGGACAGTCAATATCCTTCATCCCATTCAGACTTCCACCTATATGCTGTCTACAAGAGACTCACTTTAGGTCCAAACACACAAAAAGGTCAGAAGTAAAAGGAGAGAAAGAGATATTCTATATAAGTAGTAACCAAAAGACAGCTCGGGTGGCTATCTTATTGTCAGATAAAATAGACTTTACATCAAAAAATGTTGAAAGGGACAAACACTTTATATATTGATTAAAAGGTTTACTATATCAAGAAGATGTAACAACTCCAAGCACATAAACACCTAACAACAGAGTCCCAAAATATCTGAAGCAAAATTTGACAGAATTGAAGAATAGACAATTCTACAATAAGGGTTAGAGACTTCAGTATCTCATTTTCAATAATGGATAGAACAGAAGATCAATAAGGAAATAGAGGATTTGAACACTATAAACCAACTAGACTTAAAGACATACACAGAACACTGCACCTAACAACAGCAGAATACACATTATTCTAGACGGCACGTGGAACATTAACTAGGATAGACTATATCTTAGGCCACAAAACAAGTCTTAATATCTTTTTAAAGATTGAAGTCATACAAAGTATCTTTTCTAAACACAATGGAATGAAACTAGGAATCAATAACAGAAGGAAAACTAGAAAATCCACAAATATGTGAAAATTAAACAACACACTCTTAAACACTAATGACCAAATAAAAGTCACAAGGAAAATTGGAAAATACAAATGAAAACAAAAACACAACACACCAAAAACTATAAGATGCAGTAAAAGAAGTATTAAGGGGGAAGTTTATTCTCTGTAAATGCCTGTATTAAAAAAGAATAAAGATCTCAAACCAAGAGCCTAACTGTGCATTTTAAGGGACTCAGAAAATAACAACAAACTAAGCCTAAATCCAGAAAAAGAAGTAATAAAAATTAGAGCAAAGGTAAACTTAGAGAATAGAAAAATAGAGAAAAAAGTTAAACCAAATGTTAGTTCTATGAGAAGATCAACAAAATTGACATACCTTTAGCTAGATAGACCAAGAAAAAAGACAGAAGACTCAAATTACTAAAAGGAGAAATGAGAATGAAGACATTACTATCGATTTTCCAAAAATAAAAGGGATTTTAAGCTAACACTATGAACAATTATAAGTCAATAAATTAGATAACCCAGATGAAATTGAAAAATTATAGAAACACAGGAACTACCTAAACTGACTCAATAAGTAGAAAATCTGAAAAGATCCGTAACAAGTGAAGATATTAAATCAGTAATCAAGAACTTCCCAACAAAGAAAAACCCAGGACCAAATGGCTTCACTAGTGAATTCCATCAAACATTTAATGAATTAACACCAATTCTCCTCAAAATAGTCCCAAAAAATTGAAGAGAAAGGAATGTTTCCTAACTCATTCTATGAGGACCACATTACCCTGTGTCTTAGACTGGGTTCTCTAGAGAGGCAAAACCAGTGAAGTGTATATACACATAAATGTCACAAAGATGTCACCTTGAGGACTAAGCTGTGCCTGACTATGGTATTTTCAATTGCCTAGATGAAAATATGCATGCAAAAACTGGACAATGAATGAGGAAGACCAAAGAAGAATTGATGCCTTTGAATTATGGTGTTGGCAAAGAATACTGAATATATCATGGACTACCAGAAGAAAGAACAAATCTATCTTGGAAGAAGTACAGCCAGAATGCTCCTTAGAAGGACAGTGAGACTTCATCTTGCTTACTTTGGACATTTTACTAGTAGAGACCAGTCCGTGAAGAAGGACATCATGCTTGGTAAAGTAGAGTATCAGCAAAAAAGAGGGGAAGACCTCAAGCTAGATGGATTGACACAGTGGCTGCAACAATGGTCTCAAACATAGCCATGATTTTGAGGATGGTGCAGAACTGGGCAGTGTTTCTGTTGTGCATGGGGTCACTATGAGTCAGAACCAACTCCATCGCACGTAGTAACAACAACAGATTTATTTCAAGAAAATGGCTCGTGACTTCCAACCAACGTGGTGCCATAGACAGAAGCACCACACCGTCCCTCTACAGCAAAGACCCAAAAAACTGAGTAAAACAGAGATAAATATCATTCCTGGAACCTGAAATGTCAAATGAAGAGATAAAGAACTCAGCCAAGCACCAAATGGAATAAGAAACAGAGGACAGAGAGCGAGGAGAGAGACCTGCGAGGACCCATCTCTAACACAGCATGGATCTGCCATCTTGGACTCCAGTCGGAGATCAGCAGACAGGGAGCAGGGGAAACCAGCTTCGTGGAACTCCCAGCAGAAGACAGAGCACCCGGTAACCAGCGATACACGCTTTCCCACTCCCCATTCTCTCCCCACTGCTCTATCTCCGAACTTGCTGGCTGGCTGTGGTTGCTCAGCCAACTAGGAAGTGTAGCTTCCCTGCCGCTTGGATTGGCCCCAACCACATCGGGGATCGGTGGACAGGGAGCATGGGAAATCGGCTTCAGGAAGTTCCCAGGAGGAAGCAGGGCACCGGTAACCACCCACATAAGCTTTCCTAACTCCTCTTCCCCTTCCCCCTATGCCCTGCCTCCTCTTCTTCCCGCTAGCAGCAGTCTCTTGGCCAAGAAGCAACTGCTTTGGCCTCAGGCTGCTTGGATTCGCTCTGCCCACATTGGCCAGGCCCCTGAGCTGGTGTTGGTCTCTTTTGGTTTCTTCTGTGCCTCCTACCACCCCTCCCTCCTTTCTCTGGAACACCTGGCTCCGTATGCCATCTTTGCTTCTTCTTGAAAGGCTGTGAAGCCACGCTTGACTGGGGAACCACTCCCCCAGCCCGCAACACCATGCTGGTGGGGTCCCTGAGGCTTTTTTTTTTTTTTTTTGCCTTGTTTTGCTTTGTTCTGTTTTGTTTTCTTTTTCTTTTCGCAGCTTGGGAGCACCTTGTAGCCAGGCTGCACTACACAGCTTAGGAGCCACTCCCCTAATCTGTGCAGCCATGTGTGTGGGATCCCTGGGGGCATTTCTTTTTTTTTTTTTCTTTTATCTTTTTCCCTTTCTGTCTTTCCTCATTTCTCTACACTTATCTCCTTGTCCTGTCTCCTGAATACCTGGTGCTGTGTGACATCTATATCCCCTCTAGCCAGGCTATACTATTCAGCCTGGGAGCCACTTCCCCGGTCTTAACAGCCCCACCTGTGGGACTCTAGGACTCCTGGGAGCTTTTCTTTTGTTCTTTTCCAAATTTTTATCTAGTTATTTTTTTTCTTTATGTTCCCCCCCACCACCTTTTTCTTTCCTTTTTGCTTTTCCCCATTTCTCGGTTTCTTTTCTCTTCATTTCAATGGCAAGGTCCCTTAGCATTCTTTTTTTTCCCTTTCTTTCTTTTGCTTGTTTGTTTTTAGCTCCTGTTTCTCCTCTCTCTCCTCTTTCCCATACCCCTATTAGCTCCACACATCACAACCTCCCCCCCTTCCTGCCTACTTGCACCATGCACTGAACATCACATCCCTGAGCAGCACAGGCACGGCCTACTGGAACATGCCCAGCACTGATTCCTGGCCCATGCTGGCAGCCCTAGTACATGCCACAAACAGCCCAACCCAGCCCTTCCCCTTCAGCTAGACCTGTCCTGCCGCACCATAGCTGAATGACTGGCCATGCCCATTGGACAAGGAGGTGAAAAGTATTGTGACTAAAGATGAGCAAACAACAAAACGCACAGCCCACCTGCTCAGACATAACCCAATAAAACAAAAAAGCAGGACAAAACAAACAAATCTACAATCAGGAAATGAAGACAATAACTACTGAATGTCCCAAAGACAGCAGACAAAATCAAAACATATAAAAAAAACAGGACAGGATGATTCCAGTAGGCATCCAAAATAAAACACCAGATGACTTTCCAGTAGAAGAAAAGGCACTAGAACTACCTGACAGGGAGTTCAAATCTCAAATATTCAGAGTAATCCAGGAGTTGAGCAAAAAGCAGATAAAAACGAGGAAAAAAAATAGACAAATTTATGGAAAAGGCAAATTCCTGGAATATACAGACAGAAAAATGGGACAATTCAGGAAAGTAATACAGGAATGAAATGCCAAAATAAACTCACAACTAGAAACCATACAAGAACAACAATTAGAAATCCAAAAGATAAACAACAAGATTTCAGAAATGGACAGTGTCATAGAAGGGCTGAGGAACAGGTTTGAAATGATGGAAGACAGAATCAGGGAAATTGAAGACAAATACTTGGCTACAACTCTGAGGAAAAATCAGAAAAATGAAGAAACCCTGAAAATTATGTGGGATACAATCAAAAGCAAAAATTTGCAAGTGATTAGAGCTCCAGAACGAAAACGGAAAACAGAGAGAAGGTCATTGAAGAATTGCTTACAGAAAACTTCCCTAATATCATGAATTAAGAAAAGCTGACCATCCAAGAAGCTCAATGAACTATCCATATTGGATAGACCCCAAAAGAAAAACACCAAGGCATATCATAATCACACTCACTAAAACCAAAGACAAAGAAAAAATCCTGTGAGTAGCTTGAGAAAAACAAAAAGTCACATACAGAGGAGAAACAATAAGACTAAGCTCTGATTATTTGGCAGAAACCATGCAGGCAAGAAGGCAATGCGATGACATATACAAAACCTTGAAAGAAAAAAATTGCCAACCAAGGATAATATAGCCTGCAAAACTTTCAAATATGATGGTGAAATTAGGACATTTCCAGATAAACAGAAATGGATAAATAAACTGTGGTACATACACACTATGGAGTATTAAAAAAAAAAAAAAATGCCACGCAATGCTAAAAAACAACAGTGTGAAGCATCACATAACATGGATCTATCTGGAGGACATTACGTGGAGTGAAATAAGTCAATCGCAAAAGGACAAATATTGTATGAGACCACTACTGTGAAAACTCATGAAAAGGTTTACATACAAAAAGAAACAATCTTTGATGTTTACAAGGGTGGGGAGGGGTAGGGATGGAAAAACAATAGACAATAGATAAGCAGTAACTTTGGTGAAGGGTAAGACAGTACACAATACTGGGGAAGCCAGCACAGCCTATACAAGGCAGGGCCGTGGTAGCTCCATAGGTACACCCAAACTCCCCGAGGGACCGAATTGCTTGGGCTGAGGGCTGTTGGAACCATGGTCTCAGGGAACATCTAGCTCAATTGGCATAACAGAGTTTATAAAGAAAATGTTCTACATTCTACTTTGGTGAGTAGTGTCTGGGGTCTTAAAAGCCTGTGAGTGGCCCTCTAGGATACTCCACTGGTCTCACTCCTTCAGGAGCAAGGAAGAGTGAAGAAAACTAAAAACACAAGGGAAAGATTAGTCCAAAGGACTAATGGGCCAAGTCTACCACGGCCTCCACCAGACTGAGTCCAGTACGATGAGATGGTGCCCAGCTACCACCAACTGCTCTGACAGGGATCACAATAGAGGGTCCCAGACAGAGCTGGAGAAAAATGTAGAATAAAATTCTAACTCAGAAATAAAGACCAGACTTGCTGGCCTGATAGAGACTGGAGAAACACTGAGAGTGTGGACCCTGGACACCCTTTCAGCTCAGTAACAAGGCCACTCCTGAGGTTCACCCTTCAGCCAAAGATTGAACAGGCCCATGGAACAAAACAAGACTAAAGGAGCACATCAGCCCTGGGGAGGGGACTGGAAAGTAGGAGGGAACAGGAAAGCTGGTAGTAGGGAATCCAGGGTTGAGAAGGGAGAGTGTTGACATGTTGTGGGGTTGTTAACCAGTGTCATACAACAATATGTGCATGGTTTGATGAGAAACTAGTTTGTTCTGTAAACTTTCAATAAAAAAGAAAATGGCTAGCAAGTCCCAAATCTGTGGGTCAGGTGTCACGCTGGAGGCTTCTCCTGACGCATGTGGCCGCAGGGGCTGATGAACCCAAAATCAGCAGGTCAGATGGCAGGCTGCTGTCTCACAGGGCTGTAGGAGCTGGCTAATCGCAAAATCTGCAGGTAACAACAAGCTCATGTCCCAAGAGCCAGAGGTCAGAGAATGATAGTCTGATGCAATATTGAGAGCGCGCGAGCTTTGCCAGAACATCCATATACATTGGATGCAGGCAACACCCCCAAGGAAACTCCTCTTTCAACTGATTGGCTGCTCACATCAGATCACAAAATGAAGGAAGTATAGACATGTAGACAATCCAATAGAATTGAAAGGCCAGAAATAAACCATCGCATATATGAGTAATTGATTTTCAACAAGGGTACCAAGACCATTCAGTGGAGGAAGAACAGTCTCGTCAAAAATGGTGCTGAGAAAACCGGTTACCCAAAATAATGATGTTGGATCATTATCTAATACTATATACAACAATTAACTGAAAATGGAGTTAATTCATATTTCATAACTTTGGATTTGGCAACGATTTCTTAAATATGACGCCAAAAGCAAAGGGTAACAAAAGAAAAAATAAATTGAACTTCATCAAAATAAATTGTCCATCAAAGGACTCTACCAAGTGGGTGAAAAGAGAAAAAAAAGAAGGGTGAAAAGACAACCCACAGATGCAGACCCCAAATTCTCATAAAAAGACCATACTTAATGGTCTGACTGTTACTAGAGGAATCCCGGCGGTCATGGTCCCCAAACCTTCTATTGGCACAGGACAGGAACCATCCCCGAAGACAACTCATCAGACATGAAAGGGACTGGACAGAGGGTAGGAGAGAGATGCTGATGAAGAGTGAGCTAATTATATCAGGTGGACACTTGAGACTGTGTTGGCATCTCCTGTCTGGAGCGGGGATGGGAGGATAGAGAGAGTTTGAAGCTGGCAAAATTGTCACGAAAGGAGAGACTGGAAGGGCTGACTCATTAGGGGGAGAGCAAGTGGGAGTAAGGAGTAAGATGTATATAAACTTATATGTGACAGACTGACGATTTGTAAACGTTCACTTGAAGCTCAGTAAAAGTTAATAAAAAAAAAAAAAAGACAACCCACAAAATGGGAGAAAATATTTGGAAATCATATACCTGATAAGGGTCTAATATCCAAAATAGATAAAGAACTCCTACAACTGTATAGTAAAAACAAAAACAAAAAAATTTTAATAGGCAAAGGACTTGAATAGAAATTTTTCCAAAAAGAACTTATATCCAAAATCCAAAAACTTAAACATGAATGTTCATAGCAGCACTACTCATAATAGTGATAGTGAAAAGATAGAAATAACCCAAATGTCCATTAACAGATGAATGTATTTTTAAAATTTCAGTATATACATAAATGGAACGTTATTTAGCCCTTAAAAAGAAGGAAGTACTGATACATGCCACAGCATAGATGAATCTCAAAAAAAACTATGCTACATAAAAAAAGCCAGACACAAAGATCACATGTTGTATGTTTCCATTTACATGAAGTTTTTTTTTTTTTTTTCAATCCAGAATAGATAAATCCATAGAGACAGAAAAGAGATTAGTGGTTGCCAAGGACTGGAGAGAGGGGGAAACATGAAGTGACTGCTTAATGGGTATGGAATTTCCTTTTAGTGTGATGAAAAAGTTCTGGACCAAGGTGAGGGTTATAGCCGCACAACGTTGTGAATATACTTGATGCCACTGAATTGTACCTTTTAAAAAGGTTAGAATGGTTAAGATTTACATTATTTTGTCACAGTGAAAAATCATAATGTCCAAACAAAAAAATTAACAGAACCTCTGAGACCTATGGGGGCACCATCAAGTATACCAACATATGCATAATGCAAGTCCCAGAGGACAAAGAAAAGGGGGAAGAAAGAATATTTGAGGAAATATGGCTGAAAGTGTTCCCAATTTGATGGAAAACTTTATACATTCAAGAAGTTCAGTAACATCCAGCTAGGGTAAACTCAAGGAGATCCATACCTAGGCACATCAGAATCAACCTGTTAAAAGACAAAGACAAGAGAAATAAGAGAAAAATGAATTATCATATACAAGGGATTCTCAGTAAGAGTCATGGCCACCTTCTCATCAAAAAGCATGGAGATCAGAAGAGAGTGAATATGTATTTAAAGCGTTGAAAGAAAAAGATTACATCCCACAAAAATACTACATCCATAAGAACTATCCTTCAAAAAGGAAGACGGGATTAAGACATTCCAAAAAAACAAGAAAGAGCCAGCATACGATCAGAGTCCTTAAAGACGAAAACCAAAACAAGGGAAGAAAACAAATACTGAAACAATTCTAGAAAACTCTCCTAAAATAAGTATTTAAAGTAAGAAGATATTGAAAAATCATATCATGTACCTGCTGAGACTATTAACTCAGACCAACATTAAGACATATTCTGATAAGATCACTAGACTTTACAGAAAAAGAAAAAAAGGAAATTGGAAGTATGTAAGCAAAAAAAAAAAAAGCTTAGAAAGAAAATTAAATTATCATCAGACTTAAACAGCAATGCTTTATGTCAAAAGAAAATGAGCACTATATCTGAGGTACGTGAGGAAAAAAAAACCTGGGCCAAAGATTTTACATCCAGCAAAACTGACTTTCAGGTAAAAAGCACAAACTATCAGCATGAAAAAATTGATGCAATATTGTTCTCTTTGGCCTTGCCTGAGGAATCTACTAGAGAAGGAGCTTCACGGAGCCAAAATAGCTAGAGAGACATTAAAATAAGGACTGGTGGTGAGCACCAAATATGTAATTATTTTAGAACTAAGACTAATTTAGGGCTAAAAGGGAGAGTCTAGTATATAATAGCTATTTGCTCTGACAATAAAGTACAATAATTTTTAAATGAGAAGAAAATGAAAACAAATGCAAAAAGAAATTTTCAACTAGTTCAGTAATCCTATTGATGGTGATAGTATTAGTGTTTTTTCTGAGACTATTATTAGTGTAATGTAGGATAAAGTGAATGAGTAATGATGGAAAATTTGAATGCCCTCTTCCTCTGTGTACTTGTGAACCAAAACACTCAATAAACACATAGAAAAGGTAAGAGAGAAGGGGTTAAATAAAATGCCATAGTCCTGAATTTGAATTGGAAGTTATCAGTATAAAGTAAATGTGATCATTAAGGTTGTGTGTCAGCTGGGCTGGGCCATGATTCTCAGTGGTTTAACAGTCATGATACAGTTGGCAGTTGTGTGATATGATCACCTCCATGGTAAGATCTGCTGTGAGCAGCCAATCAGTTGAAAGGGACTTTCCTTGGGGGTGTGGTCTGCATCATACATAATTGGACTCTCTGGCAAGGCTCTGGGCCTTATCCTGCAGCTGGCTCCCGTTCCTCTGACCTCCGGTTCTTGGGACTTGAGCTAGCAGCTCACCTACCATCTTGCCTACTGATCTTGGGATTTGTAGATCTTTGCAGCCTGTGAACAAAAGCCCTGCTGTCTGACCTGCTGATTTTGGGCTCATCAGCCCCTGTGGCTACATGAAATCAGGAGAAACCTCCAGCCTGACTCACGGATTTGGGACGTTCCAGCCTCTACAACTGCATGAGCCATTTCCTTTACATAAATCTGTATATATAGATATTTATACATGTTACTAGTTTTGCTTTACTAGAGAACCCAGCCAAGGACACTCATGCTGTATTTTATCTTTTAACATGCAATATAGAATAATTTACATATAATATAGATTAGATGTAACATAGAACATGTAGATTAGAAGTAAAAATGCTGTGGAGGAGTCAATAAACTGTACACCTGTTTGAAGTTGAACTGGCAAATGTTGTGTGATATAGTTCCAAAAAAAAAAAAAAAAGAACCGTCACTGAGGCTGCTTATGTACAACCTCATATATTCCTTGGTTTGGAGGTTTAGGGTCATGTTGTCCTGGGACATCCCAATTAATTGGCTTAATAACATGTTTAGTGCTTCTATTTTACCCCTTTCTATGCTGTCCTATAGGGTCGCTATGAGTCAGAATTGACTCGATGGCACTGGGTTTTGGGTGGATTATTCTACCTCCTAGTTTGTTGTGTAGTGCCTGGGGTCTTAAAAGCTTGCAAGTGGCCACCCAAGGTACAATTGGTCTCTATTCACCTGGAGCAGCAGAGGAAGAAGGACAGTCAGGAATAGGAGGAGGAAATGGAATGTGTGGCTAATTGCCTCCATGAACAATTACCTCCTTTGCCATGAGACCAGAAGAACTGGATGGTGCCTGGCTGCCATTACTGAACATCTTAATCAAAGATTCTATAGCAGAATCCTGATCAAAAAGAGAAAGTGGAACAGAAAAATTTCAAATTTTCATGGAATCCAGAGTTTCTGGAGCCATGGAGGGTTGATGAACCCCTGAATCTATTGCCCTGAGATAATCTTTAAACCTTAAACCAAAAATATTTCCTGAAGTCTTTTTTAAGCCGAACAATAGTTTAGCAACAGAGAGAGTGGCTCTTAAGCATGTTCCAGTCTTCCCCACTGTAGAAACCCTTAACCATCACAGTTTCCATCGCTAGCTGTGAGAGATCATTCAGCAAGTTAAAACAAATGCTTTTATATTTGAGAGCCTCCATGGGTCAAGGCAGATTCTGTGATATTGTTCTGCTGAGTGTAGAGAGAGTAGAAACTGGAAAAAATGACTAAGCACATCATAGACCAATTTTCATTAGTGAAAGCAAGGAAGGCGCAGTTGTAATTTTCAGGTAGTGCCATAATGTGCTCAGTAAAAGATTAACGAGCTTGACTTGCATTTTTGAGGTGATACTTTTTTTTACTATGGTGAAGTTATTTAAAAGATGGGTGTCAGATGTTTGGACAGGGGCACAGAGGTGTAGCGAGGGGGCAGAGGGAGACACTTGCCCACAGGCCAAAGTCCAAGGAGGCACCAACAAGGTGAAGAATGACATTTGAGGCACCACAGATACGAAAGGCACCTGAGGCAGCCGAACAAAAGGCTGGTGTATAACTTGGGGATTGCCCCTAAGCGCTGGAATTGGGGTGGAGGGCACAATTTAGAGACTGCCCCTGGGCGTTTATTATGTTTCTGCAGGGGCGCAATTTCAGTGCTTTCCATAGGTGCTATTTTCTGTAGATACACCTCTGGGTTTTGCAGAGCAGTGATGACTGCAGTCATGGACCTTGTCCCCATGGAGAGTGAGGTTTGGTGAAGACAACCTGGAATTATCCACGTGATGAATGTAATTACAGACAGGTTCTGGAGTGACTGAGCCTCGGAAATGCTCAGCATCACCCACCCTAAAAGAACACTCAACCCAAAAGCCCCTTCAGAAGCTGCTGTACCCCTTCCCGAGAAATTCAAGTGTTAGCTACTTTGGATGTCTCCCCTTCCTTCCCTCTGCTCACTTCAGTAGGTTCTGGTTTATTTTCCTCCCCACAACTGCACCAAAACAGCTCTATTTAAGGTCACCAGTGAACTCCAGCTCTCCCAAACCACCACCTGAGACCTTGTCCTCCTTGCTCAGCAGCATTAGCACAGCTGACCACTCTTCCCTCCTGAAGCCCGTTCTTAGCAAGGCTTCTCTGGCAGCAGCTTGCTACATAATCCACCCACCCTGCCTCACTTCATATGGCCAAACAGAATTTCACTTTACAACTTACGAGCCTGTTTTACCCAGTCTTTCCTCTCTAGGGAAATGCTTAACATCATCTACCCTGTTGCTCTACCCAAAAGCCAATGAGTTCGTCTCTTTTTCAATCAGACTAGTATAATAAAGTCTTTAAGTATGTTTTGTTTAAAAAAAAAAAAAAGGAAAGAAGAAAGAGCTATAGGAAGGAGGGAAGGGACAAGAGTACGCATTGGTGGATGATGGGAGTGGCATGTGTGGTTGGGCAGAACAGGTGACTGTGTGACAAGAACACCACCACCACTGCTGAGTACTTCCCTCTGAGGTGCCAGGTGTATCAGAACCACAGTCCCTTCCCACCCCTGGATACCCCTAGCCTCCCAGCCTGATGACTTTGGGGAGCCCTCTCTGTCCTCCAGAGCAGAAAGGGTCTGACTGTGACACACACACCCAAGCTTGAGGAGGGCAGCCCAGCAGTGCCCTCAGGCCAGGGAAGAAAGAAGATGGAGGAGAGGTGCTCCTCTCTTACATCGGGTGCATTTCTCTTGGATTCTCCAGGTTCTCCAGGACTCCAGATACTTCCTGATGTCTCTGTCTCCAGATAACAGAGATTTGATGGGTACCTGTTGCCTTGGACCGGTCCTGTTACCCCAGGAGACATCACTGTATAAACTTCCTCATATTAGTGGGTCAGAAAGAGCTTCCCCACCCTACCTCAGGCCATATGGTCTCTCCCATCTTCCAGACACCCTCTCCCACCCAGTCCTGTCCAAGCAGTCCCCCACAGTCACCCAAAATGTGTATATACATACCCCTCTCCCAGCCAAGTCCCACCACACCCACTGAGGGTGCATGCATACCTGATACCCACACACCACAGGGGCAGGTCCTCTTGAGCTGGATGGAAGATCGCTGGCGCCATGGGTGCTCCTCCTACTCCCAGAGCTGTCCTCAAATCCAAACTCAAGACTGTCCTGGAGGCCCACAGGTCAGAGCCTACTCCTACCTCTGCAGCTGCCTCAGGCCCCACAACTCCCAGGTGTGTACCTAAAGTCTTGCTGACTGCCTGGCTAGTTTGTGGCTGCCAGACACTTAAAATGCATGACCCAATTTTTGATCAAAGGAAGGAATCGCTTCTTGGCATCTAGTAACAACGAGCCCATAGAGCTGGAAGCCAGCCTCAGGGTTGGGGATAGCGGTGGGGGTGGAAGGAGATGGTGGTGAGCACAGCTTTACTCCACTCTCAGCCCTGACTGCCACCTGGACTAGTCAGGCCTTGGCCCACACTGCTGTCCCGGCTTCTGCTGCTGTGGATTCCAGTGTCCACGCCCTCCCAGGTCCCATGAATCACTACCCTGACTCCTACGCCTCCCAGCCCCCTCCAGAGCAAGACCACATGAGTCATTCGAGGTTACCTGAAGTTCAGCAAGCTCTCATCTATGTTTTATGGCCAAAGAGGGGCGGAAAGCACTGACCAGGAAACAATCAGGGTTGGGGAGGTCAGCACCACCCCCTCCCACCCTGGGATCATGAGCACAGGACCCTCCAAGACACACACACACACACACACACACACACACACACACACACACGATAGCCTTTGGTCACTTACAGGAGGTGGGCTTTCTCTATTTGTGGGGCTACTTAGGCTGAGAACCTATCCAAATGCTCTCCCACCACCTGGTTCTGGGGCACTGCGATCTTAGGAAGGAGCAGGGAAGGGACACCAGTCTCCCTCACTCTCACTCAATGAATTCAATCTCTCTCTACTGTGGCCCACCACTCTCTCCATTTCTCATTCTCTCTCCCCCTTTATCCCTCTTGCTCACTCTGTCTCTCAATCTTTCTTTCAGCCTCAGTTTCCTCTCAATCTCTCTCAATGTCTCTCTCAAAATCTCTCCCTCTTGCCATCTCTCCCTAACAATCTCTCTCATTCAACCTCTCTCACACAATGTTTCTCAGTCTCTTTCATCCTCTCTCCATGCCTCTCAGTCCCAGTGTCTCAGATCTCTTGTTCTTCTCGTGTCCCTCCCCACTCCATCTCTTCCCTTTCCCCGTTCTCCCTCCGTCTCCCTCTCTCACCCATCTCAATCTCTCTCTCTCTCTCTCTCTCTCTCACACACACACACACACACACACACACCAGTAGACCCAGCACTCAAGGCTCAAAGCCACTGGGCATGAGGACTGAACTGAAGCCCTTGGACAAAAGCACGCATCTATGCATACTGCATGGAATACAGACACCCACACTTGGACATGTGCATATGTATAGTATTTGCGCAAACCCGTTCCTGGCCCTTTATATTCCACCTGTGGCTCCTCCATTGGCAACTGGGACTAGAATTGGACATGTAAACCAATGTGCCAGGGGGGGGGGCAATAAGTTGAGACCCTAAAGGCCAGGGCAGGGTCTGGCTCTGACCATAGCCACTAGTCATACAGCAGGCACTGTGGAGACAAGGGTGAACAACCCAGACAGGACATGGCCTGGAAAGCTCACCACCTATGGGGGAGATAGACATCAAGAGAGCATCTACCCAGATACATAAAAGTACAACAGTGACCAAAGCCAGGTGAGAAGACACACTTGAAGGTGCGACCAGGGGCTAACATTTGGAGGAGGGTGAATATCCTAGGGGAAGGTGGGTTTGGCACCCAGGGTTGGAGCGTCATGGACAATTTACCTGGCTTGGAGTCTAGCTCTCACCTGCTTCCTCAGTCTCAACAACCATCAGGCCAACGTAATTCCTGAAAACAGGCTCAAAGATGGTGCTTTTGGAAAATGAGCAGGAGTCAGGAAGTCTGAGATGTAGTAGTAACTGATGTAATAATGTGATGTAACAACGAGGTACCTGACTCATTCATGTAGCTGAGATCTGACAGATTTGGCCAGCAATTAAATACTGGGCAGGGAGTGGCCCCAGGCCATGGGAACTGCATGTGCAAAGGCTCTGTGGTAGGAGAGATAGTAGCAGTCACCAGTCTCGGCAAGAAAGTAGCGTGGAGCTCCAAAGCCCAGAGACAGAAGGTGAGGTCATTGTCCCAAAGGGTCATGCACTCCCTTGGCTCTGACCTTTGACGGAATTATGCCACACGGGCCCAAAGAGGGGCTCCATGCTGTGATGACTCAGTCCAGCTGGGTGGGAGGATCATGGTACGCATCAAGATGGGGCAGGTGTGGAGAGCAATCGTGATCCCCACGGATGGAAGGTCAGGGGCCTGCTCCACAGCAGACCCAGAGGAAAAGAAAAAGAAGGGCCGAGTTTGCAATGAAAAGAAGCCCAAGTTAAGGTAGGCATGAGATAGGAAGCCAAAGAGAGGAGAATCAGAAAAAAAGCTTTGTATTAATTGGTTAGGAAGCAAGGCAGTAAAGAGAAAGCCAGAAACTGAGTCTCCCATTCCTGGAGTGCACTTTCTGACCCCATCGGAATCATTTTCTCCAAGAAGCCGCCACCCATTCCTGTTGGAGGCTGCTTCTAATGAAACACGTAATTCTCAGTGGTTATTACAGTACCACTGTTTTCAGTACCTGATGAACTACAACCAGACTTCCCAGCCCACCAGTGGGCCACCCAGCTTCAGCCCTCAGCCCAGCTAGACCCCACTGGCTGCCACCTCTCCTGCTGTCCCCTCCTGTACATCCCATTAGACAGGCCTGGGGAACTGCTCTTATTCCCAGGGCCTCACTCCCCTGACTGGATGATCCTACAAGCAGTTAGAACCCATTTTTAATAGAGGGGGAGTTCCTGGGTGGTCCAAATGGTTAAAACACTTAGCTGCTAACTGAAAGGCTAGAGTTTCCAGTCCACCCAGAGAGGCCTCGTAAGAAAGGACGGGCAGCCCACGTCTGAAAAACCAGCCACTGAAAACCCTGTGAAGACAGTTCCACTCTGACGCACTCAGGGTCACCATGATTAGACGTCGATTCAATAGCAACTGGTACAGGTTCTAATGGAGGGTAGAAGGCAGGCCAAGAGTGGCAGCCCAGACGAAGCGGTTCAGGCTCTCACAGAACAAATGAACTCAAGTCAAAAGATTCCGTGAACACCACTGTGATGGTTTATGAACGGGCCTCTCGCTGCAGGAGCCACCCACAAATGCAAACCCAACTCACCAATGAAAAGTCCAAGCCTCCCAAAGCTGACATGTTTTACAGAGAAACTAATCCACATTTCCCCAATCTGTATTTCATCGGGTCACACAAACAAAGCCCCACACTACTCTCTGAAGTCTGAAAGGCAGACACACATTTTGAGATTTTAGAGGAATTTATACAAAAATACTTCAACGACAAATGTTTTCACCACCTGAAAACTAGCCACGTGATATACACATCGGACACTGGTGAGTTTCCTGTAATTTTTTTTTTTTTTAAAGAAATAACAACCTTGGCCTAGGCTCTTAGAAGAAAACTATATTCTTTTAAAGAAAATGAAAATATTCTCAAAGGCAAAACTTAATTTAAGTCAAATCATATCCTTTTGTTATGGAGTCAGATACAGTGTGCACAAACAGGTGTTTTCCCTGAAACCTGGGCAGGGCGCCCCCCTCATGACCGCTCTTCACCGAGACCTGTGGCTGGAATCCTGAACCAGGAGGTTCTTTTCTGGTGAAGGATGGAGGGAGGAGGAGGGAAGCATTTTTCAAGCCAGGAGCCAGGGATGGGGAAAATAGAGCAGGATGTGTGGCTGAAAATAACCATTAAGAGTCCCCGGGCCAAACCTCACAGTGACCACAATGGCCACAGGCAGGGCACAGCCTTTGCAGACCCCACTTCCCACCCTCTCCTGTGGCTCCACCCCCAAAAAAAGCACCCTTCCCACCCACCAGCAGGCAAGGCATTTAGAAGACACACAAACACACGTGCCCTCTGCCAACTTCCGCCTTCCAGGCCACACCCTGCCCTGCGGAGCCTTCTTGGAGGGGTCTCGGCCTCTTCTGAACCAGGGACATTGGTTCCAGGCCCAAGGCAGCCTGCTGTACCCCAGCGCCTCTGAGAGGCCAGTCCAGGCACCTGTACCCGAGGCCTTGGGGCACAGGGGGTCCCAGAAGGGAAAGCCAGTGATGGGGTGGAGTGGAAGGCAGCAGCCTGAGGAGGCACAGACGGTGAATAAATACAAGTAGCAGATGCTGCGGGGGGCCGGCCCCTACGGATGGGAGCTCGGTGGGGACTAGGGGATGTGGTGGGATGGAACCACGCATGGCAGCCCAGCCCACCCTGACAACACTCCAAGGCTAGCCTGCAGCCACCCAACCTGCCCCCTACCCCCAGTGGCATCACTAAGGTTGGTGTCACCCAGTGCAGTAACTCATGGTGTCACACACCCCCATGGACCACCTCCCGTTGCAGACCATGGAGAAGGGGCAGGGGCCACATAATCCCTGCAGGAAAGCCACTTGTAGGGGTGTCAAGGGAGTTAGCCATATGGCTGGAAAAGAAGCCAGGTGTACCCGTGGCCCACCCATGCACAATCTCCTGCTGCGTTAGCATCCTAGGTGGCAGGTGGGCTGACTGGTGGGCTCCGGGCACCCTGCCCAGCAGCAGGAGTGATGCTTCCGGCCAGTGAATCGTCCCAGCAGAGTAGTGCCAAAACACGACTGAAGCAGCATGGGCTTTCTGGAGCAGCTCATATCCCGCATAGTTTGGTCTTGGATGTATCTCTGGACCATGCAGTGTCACCACCTCTGACAGCGTCACCTGGTGTGGTCTGTACCCCCTCCTTGTGGCCCCCCAGTGACACCACTGCACCCCACTCCCAGACACAGCCCAGGTGGGGCTCCAGGCCCCTGCTCAGAGCTCCGTGACATGCACAGCAGGCGATGGAAGTGGGCCAGGCTGGAGGCGCCGCAGGTGGCAGCGGCGACACAGCAGGTGGCCCTCGAGCGGATAGCAGCGGTGTCCATCCTCGCCACTCAGCTGCAGCCCACAGTCCTGAGGAAGAACAAGCAGGAATCCAGCGTAAGGGGAGGGCACATCAGGGCACATAAGAAGTCATGGGGGAAGACTCGGGCTGTTACTCTTTGAGGGGGAGGACCCACGGGATTTGAGATGCTTCTTAGACGTCCAAGTGGAGACACTGAGAGAGGAGGTAGCTGAATACAAATCTGCAGTCTGGACAGAGGGCCCCAGGCACATGTGGACGTCAGCACACCGAAAGCTTCAAGGACAAAAGATTACTACATTTCCCAGGGAGGGAAGGTAACTGAAAAAGAGAAAATGACAAAGTGCCGAGCCTTGGAGCGTTCGTCAGACATTAAGAGATGGAAAGAAGGGGAAAAACTGAGCAAAGGAGCCTTTTGGGGAAAATGAAAGCAAAGAAAACCAAAAATGGGTGGTTGTAAGGGCAAAGTGAAGAAAGTATGTCACGGAGGAACAGGTCAGCTTGTGGGAAAGCTGAGTGGTCAGGAAGGTGACAACTGAGAACTGTCTGACGGATTCTGCCAGAAGGGATGTGGTGAACTTGGCAAGTGTGGGGCAAATTCCTGAGCAGAGAGGCCTCAAGAAATTGGGTAGACTGGAAGCAGACATCACATATACGAGGAGGATCCTACTTTGTGTCCCTTATCTTATCATTTTACCTTTGCAGTATTTTTTGATAGTTAATTTTCTCTGTTTGACAAGTGATTTTATCCTTATCTGACCTTTGTAAATAACTCACAGAAAGTGTGAAGGGCAGCCACAGAGGACATGTCATCAGAATCCCCGTGCACCTGGCAAGACCAGCTGGACAACTTTCCTTCCTTCCTTTGTTCCCGCGCTGCCCCTAGGTGGCTCTCTGGTCACACTCGCTGCCTCTGTGGCTGAAGCCTGCTTGCAGCTTTAACACTTGTTACCCAAAGATCCTGAGGACCAGCCCCACCCCACTCATCACAGGTAACAGAGCTGGGCTGCCACATGGCATCGTGGCCTCATGTCCATCCACAGGTCACTGACTGAGCCCTGCTATTAACCGCTGCACACCACAGAAGGGAGGGCAGAGGAGGCCTGGAGACCCCAGTTCCCATTCACTAGCCTCCCAGGGGGCCAGAGCACCTGGTCTCACAGCCCCCACGGTTGTGGCTCAGAAAGGCTCAGGCGAAGTCTGTCCAGGATGGGATTCCCTCAAGGAGTCTGTCTCCCTCTGTGGACCAACTGCTAGCACCTGAGGCCATGCTCTTTAACTCTCAACATCACCATTTCACCAAGGCTCACGCTCAGCAATTGCAAGGGGAAGCTGCAGTCCCTAGGACAACACGATACCCTGAGAGCAAGCTAAGGGTTACTGATGCCCTGTTACCGAGTCTCCCATCCACTTGCCCTGTCCAAGGGGAACCATAGCCCCCTGCAGACCATGCCTGCTCCTGAGCCTTCTCCTCAGCCCAACAGGATTTCCCATCGGGCCCCTTGCCTCCTTCCCCATAGATCCATGATTCCTATTGAAGATTCCTCAGGGATGCACCCTCCTGCTCTTCCCTGGGGCTCTGTAATCAGAAGAGCCCCTCCTGGTTTTCTTCCTACTTCTTATTCACTCCTTCTCAGCCTCCCTTTGCAGTTGCTTTGCCTCTAGACATTCCTTAAATACTGGTGCTCCAAGGGCTACCCTGAGTCCCTGCCTCTTCCTCTACAAGTCTCCCTGGAAGATCTCCTTAATCCCCTGGCTTCAGCTGCCATCTATGTGTCATGGTGGGACTCCTGCTTCTGGCCCTGATTGGACTACAGGACTGGATTAGCCCACCCACCTTCAACAACTAAAAGTCAGAGGAAAATACGCACACAAAACAATGATGTTCAGACAGCGGACAGCAGACAAGGTTAGTGATCACCAAGAGAGAGGGAACAAATGAGGTGCGCCCAACGATCACCCTAACTTACTGCCTAGAGAGTTTCCAGGCTGCAAGAAACTTTACCGTTGGAGGAACCCGGAGCCCAGTGGTCTCCCTGAGTTGAGAAGTCAAGGCGACCAGAATTCACAGGGCAGGGTATCAGAGAGAAGAAAGCTATATGTCAATGACTCCTAAACTCCTATACCAGTAGTCCAGATTCTTTGGGCTCCAGAACATCTGCCTACTGGACATCTCTACTCAGATGTCTCCAGCTACTGAAAATGAGAGCATCTTAATCCCCTTCCTCCTCTCTCCCTGCCTCTCTCCTGGATTCCTGAAAGATGCCTCCCAACCCTCAAAACCCATATCCTTTTACTCAGCAAATCCACTCCCTTCTACTGCCTAACCAGCGCTTAAATCAATCCACTTCCCTGAGCCCAGGATCACAGCCTGACTCAGCCTATCAGCCCCGGCCAGAACACAGAGCTCTTACCACATCATGTCTTCAGGGAGCCCCCAAACCCTATGTCTTGTACCTCTGATTTATTCTCTGCATTGGCAGTGACTGCCCTTTCTAAAGCCCAAATCCAATCTGATCATCCCTGTCTTATTATTCTCCATTACCCTCAGGATAAGTCCACACTCCATAGCTCATGTGGCCTTTTGTCACCAGCTCCTGCGACCCTGAACCACACACTTACCTTGGCACCTAAGCACATTCTGCTTTCACTGCCTGGGAATGCCCTTCTCCCTCTCTCAATGGCTAACTCTTATTCATCCTTCAACTCTTAGCTTGGGTATCACCTCCTTCAGAAAGTCTGCCCTGATTTTCCAAGGCTTCCTTAATAGGACCAATCACAGCGTGTGGGTATTTCCTGAGTATTCATCTCTTCCATGCCAGTAGGGACTATCTTATTCTCCATTACATCCCCAGCACCCACACGCTGTAAACACTCAGTGAATATGTGACTGAATAAAAAACAGGGAGAAAGAAGAGGCTGACGGCAGGGGAAAGACAAGTAGAATGGGGTAGAAGCCATAAAAGAGGAGATGGGCCCACAGAACTCCTAGGGAGAAGGAGACCAGTGTGGGAGGCAGTCCTCCAGCCACCAGACTTCCAGGAGGACCCAGGCTCACCTCACAGTGATAACATTCCACGTGGTAGTCTCTGTCCATAGACACCACCCGGATGGTTGTCTCGCAGCCCTGGAGAGATAGGGTTTGTCAAGGCTGAGGAAGCTCTGCGTAGGAACATACCTACCCAACCTGCTGGTGTCTCAGTGGATGTGCACCCATGCCTGTATGAGCACTGACACGGTGGTTCTGTGGGGGCTGGAAAAGACATCAGTGGGTCCCCGTGAATGGACGTGCACGTTCCTTGGGCACCCTCCCATAGCTGCAGCCAACAGCACGCACAGGTGTCACGGAGAGCCGTCGCTGGTGTGAATGTGGGTGAGCATGTGTGTACATGTTATTTTCACTTCTTTGGAGTCAGGAAAGACCACTGCTGGTCCTGCTTCCCCAGGCATACCAGCCTGGGATGAAGCTGGCACACAGGATGACCCAGTGCCTGCGAGAGCCGCACCACCCAGGGCTCTCTCCTGCACAATCCGCCTCCTTTTGTCTCCCCCACAATCCTCAGCCTGCAGAGCCAGCCAGACCTGGGGAGCAGCCTCTACGTCAATGGAGAATGGAGCTGAGAGCGGCAGTGGGCAGCCAAGCAGTGGGGGCCACCATTTCCCTCTAACACCTGCCAGGGGACAACACTCAGTCCTCAGCCCTGAGGAAAATGGGGCAGGAGCATTCCTCATCCCTCCCACTGGCTCCAGACCTGGGGCAGACCTGGGCAGGACTGGGCAGATACCATGCTGGACCAGGCACCTGCCCATCTCCAGGTGAGTGGTTCCTACCTGTGCAGGGAGGATAGGACGGGCACAGGAAGCACATTTTGGTGCAAAAACCCTGGAGGAATAAAGGAAACCAGAAGTCACCAGCTGAGTGACCAGAGGACAAGGGCACAAGGGCATGTCCACCCACAGTAGTCCCATGAAACGGCCCAAGCATCAAGCCCTCTTTCCCTTGAGGTCAGAGCAGCTTCTGCCATGCCTTCTCAGCACTGGCCTTCGATCTGGCTTCACAACTCACCTCCACCCCATCATCTTTTCCAGAATGGCTTCGGCTTCTCTGCCCTCTCTCTCCTGCTTCCTGTGAGTTTCCTGCCCCCTAATGAGACCCCTGCAAAGCCTGGCTCCAACCTGAGCACCAGAGGGCTATGCCCCATCACCAACCCCATGCACAGGACAAGAACTCTGACAACCCTGGAGCCACAACAAGTGAGAATGGCTTGGCTGCCCACATGGGTAACAGGCAGGAGAAAAGCTCTGCAGAGGCCCCAAGCCCTCAACCCAGGTGGAAGAAGCCTTGCCTGGCCCTGGGAGCAGAGGGATGGATGCTGGGAGGGCAGCTAGTAGAGTCCCTACCACTGCGAGATGGGGAGCATGCAAGAAAAAGAGAAAGGAGAAGAAAGAAATGGCTGGTGGCTGAACCAGCTGAGAGAGAGCTGAAGGCAGAGATGCGTGCCCTGCCCCAACCACAGAGGTATCACAGGGGAAGACCAGAAGTGCCTCCATTTGTGCTTCCTAGAAACTACGAAGAACGGAAGGGTATGGGCAGGCAGGCTGGCCAGAAAAATGCTTCAAGAGGAGGAGAGGAGTCAGCAAGGGTCCCACCTGCTCCACAGTGCCAGCTACTCACGTGTGATAGTCTCTGACACAGTAGATGTTGTTCTCCACATCCACGGTGAAGGGCACCCCGTCCAGGCACTCGTTACACACAGAGCACCGGAAGCAGCCTGGGTGGTAGGACTTCCCAAGGGCCTGGAGGATCTGAGGGTGGGAGGCACTGAAGGGTCAATGCAGGTGGAAGAGGCTCTGGGCTGAGCCCCTGGCAGGTCTGGAACAGGTGAAAGGATGGGGTCCTCAGACTCCACCCAGGTCAGAGGGGTAGTGGCTCCAGGAGGCTGGGGGTAGGTTCTCACCATCTCCATGATGAGGTGTCCGCACACACTACATTTGTCAGCCGTTTGCTGGAACCCGGAGTACTGAAAGGGGACAGAAGATCCAGGATGTCAGATGACAAAGGGCCACTGATTTCCCAGCCAGCATCTGCCTTCTGCCCTCAGGTATCCACGTGAATCGGAAGGAAGGACCCGCACCTCGGGCCCCCCTCGTGGCACAAGCCAGGGGCACACCTCTGACTCACCAGAAAGTCCTCCTGGCAGTATACTTTCTCACCCACGTTGTAGAATGCCTTCCCTCGAAGTCGTCTCCCTGAAAGAAGGGGATCAAAATGGCGGTCACTGGGCTGCTGGAGACCAGGATGGGGGTTCCCTGCTTCCACTTCTCAGCACCCTCCTCCAGCAGATAAGCAGTGGGATTACAGGTGAATTTTTAAATTTCCCTTCAAGGCTGTATTGTTATAATAACAATATTTCAGAAAAAAATTAAACAGAATCCGTTGTTGTCTGAACTACTGTAAAAGGCTGTCAAAGCAAATGTATGAAGAACTATTTTTCAAATGTAAATTGCTGTTTTGATTAATCAAAATACATTCACCTCAAGTTTGGCTGAATTCAGAGTAGATTTTTAAGGATGAATGTTCTTAGTCCACGAACACTGGAAGTACAACTTTTATCATCTGAAGAAGCCTAATATTAAAAAGTGAGGCAGCGGTGGTTCTCGCCTTCCACGCAAGAGACCCCGGGTGGATTCCTCCCCAATACACCTCATATGCAGCTATCACCCATCTGTCGGTGGAGGCTTGTGTCTTGCTGTAATGCTGAACAGGTTTCAGCAGAGCTTCCAGACTAAGACAGACTAGGAAGAAGGACCTTACAATCTACTTTTGAAAATCAGCCAATGAAAACCCCATGGATCACAACTGTCCAATTTGCAACTGATCACGGGGATGATGCAGGACTGAGCGACATTTCATTCCACTGTGCATGGGGTTGCCGTGCGTCAAGGGCCAACTCCACCAGCAGCCACAATATTAAAGAGGTATTCCTCTCAAAACAACAGCAACACCAGATGGAGCAGCGAGCTGTTCGGGGCATTCCCATTAGAGTCAAGAGAAAGATAAGAATGCAAAACTAGGAATAAGAGGGAACTTCCTCAACCTAATAAATGGCATCTATGAAAAATCTACAACTAACATCCCACTTAGTGGTGAAATATTAAATGTTTCCCCCCTAAGATTCAACATTATACTATAGGTTCTAGACTGTGCAATAAGACAGATAAATAAAAGGCATAAAAATTGGAAAGAAAGAAGTAAAAAACTATCTTTAATCACAGATGACATGATTTTGTTATGCAGAAAATCACAACCCAAAAACAACAAAAAAACTAAATCCACTGCTGT
The DNA here is from genome assembly GCF_030014295.1 of Loxodonta africana. NCBI lineage: Eukaryota > Metazoa > Chordata > Mammalia > Proboscidea > Elephantidae > Loxodonta > Loxodonta africana. The sequence continues at coordinate 67,436,279 of NC_087362.1, forward strand.
GGAGTCAATTTCAACTCATAGTGACCCTACAGAACGGAGCTGAACTGCCCCGTAGGGTTTCCCAGGCCGCAAATCTTTATAGAAGCAGACTGCCCCATCTTTCTCCCACATAGCAGCTGGTGGGTTCAAACCGCTGACCTTTTTGTTAGCAGCCGAACACTTTAACCACTGCGCCACCAGGGCTCCCTAGAAAATCACAAGGAATCTAGGAAAAAAAAAAAAAAACTACTAGAACTAATAAGTGAGTTTGGCAAGGTTGCAAGATATAAGGTCAGCATATAAAAACCAACTGTATTTCTTTAAACCAGCAATAAACAACTAGAAAATGAATTTAGAATTTTTACAATTGCATTTATAATAGCATCCAAAAGAAAAAAAAAATATTCCGGGATAAATTTAGTGAAAGATGTGTAAGACCATATCCAGAAAACTACCAAACTTTGCTGAGAGAAAAAGACGACCTACACAGATATACTGTTGTTGGCAGACTCCATGGGGCCACTCCCATTTCTGTACATCTTACAAGCAGGGGACTCGCAGCTTTCATTTCAGTCTATCTCTTCAAGGGTGTTTGTAGAGCAAACTTCCTTGGAAGACAAAGATAATTATCTCCCTCTGGAGCAATGAGTAGGTTTATTTGCTGAATCTCTCCTTCTAGGACAAGGATCTGAGAGGTTTGCTGGCAACCCACTATAAAAGACTAAGGCTCCCCAAGCACAGGATTCCTCAGTTGGGACATACAGCCCTGCGCGTGCTGCATTCACCTGGGCCAATCTGCACCACCCCTGTGAGACTTTCGGGACAAGAGAAACTGATGCAAACGTGACACTCAGGACGCTTACACTGCCGCGAGTCTCTAAGCTCGGAGGCTCACGTCTTCAGTCACCATCCATGAAACTGCAGCGGGTTAATTCTCAGCTGGCAAGTAGGCTGAAATCTCAGACCTGCACAAGAATGTTCATAGCACAACCCAGTATCTATGAGTTAAAAGGATAAACTGTGGGATATTCATAAACAAGTGATCTACAGATACATGCGAAATCCCAACAAAAGCATGCTCAGCAAAAGAAACTGCAAAAATTACAAAAGAAATTACAAAACAATACATACTATGTGACTGCATTTATATAAAGTTATATAACAGACAAAACTAATCTACGGCGGTAGAAATCAGAACAATGGCTGCTAGTGGGCAGGTGTGGTGGGAAAGCCATGCGGGTTACCTGAGAAAGGGCAACACGGAGAAGTTCCTGGGGCATTTAAATTTTTCTATGTCTTGTTAGGGGTGTGAATTGCATGAATTTATACATTTGTGAAAACTCTTTGAACTGTACACTTCAGGCCTGTTCACTGTACTGTTTGTAAATTATATTCAATTTAAGAAAAAAAAAAAGAGAGACCTGGGACATCTTGTGCCAGAGGTAAAGAATTGCTGAAAGAAGGATAGGGACATGTCAAAAGGGCTGAATAAGCAAATCTTACAACGGGCTGTATGGCATGATTAAAATGGTTAACCCCAGACCTAAATTCAAACTCCATTTTGAATTAAGCTGCAACTAGGTTTGAAGCCTGCCTCTGCCATTCTTCAAAGCCAATTTGGTCCCTTGTAAAAATTTTGACTGTGATACAAAGAGTACAGAGATCTGGGCCTTAGCTTATGTAAATCTTGCTAACTTAACTGCTCTCAGGCAATTCATAGAGAGAATGCCTAGGCTCAAACTCACTCATCCTAGCTAGACGGCCATGTTTACATTTTGAAAGACTTCAGGTTGGAGTTGATCTAATCTCCTTCCTGACCAATAACAACTTTTACATTTCAAGGACTTTGACTAAGGTGACTGTCTTAGTTATCTAGGGCTGCTTTAACAAAAATACCACAAGTGGATGGCTTTAACAAAGAGAAATTTATTTTCTCACAGCCTAGTAGGTTACAAGTCCAAATTCAGGGTGTCAGCTCCGGGGGAATGCTTTCTCTCTCTGTTGGCTCTAGAGGAAGGTCCTTGTCCTCAATCTTCCCCTGGTTGAGGAGCTTCTCAGGTGCAGGGACTCCGTGTCAAAGGATGCACTCTGCTCCTGGTGATGCTCTCTTGGTGGTATGAGGTCCCCAACTCTCTGCTTGCTTCCCTTTACTTTTATCTCTTGAGAGATAAAGGGTGGTGCAGGCCACACCCCAGGGAAACTCCCTTTACATTGGATCAGGGATGCGACCTGGTAAGAGTGTTACAATCTCACTCTAATCCTTTTAATGTAGCATTACAATCACAAAATGGAGGGTAACCACAGAATACTGGGAATCATGGCCTAACCAAGTTGATACACACGTTTGGGGGGACATAATTCAATCCATGCCAGTGACCTGACCTACAATCAATCACTAAACCCTCATGTCAAGAACGTTTACACAACTGAGTCCAGAACAACTAGATGGTGCCCAGCTATCACCACCGATTGCTCTGACAGGTTTCAAAATAGAAGGTCCCAGACAGAGCAGGAGAAAAATGTAGAACGAAATTCAAACTCACAAAAAAAAAAAAGACCAGACTTCCCCAAGAATACGGCCCCCGGACACACTTTTAACTTGGTACTGAAGTCACTCCTGAAGTTCACCCTTCAGTGAAAGATTAGACAAGCGTATAAAAGAAACAGTAACACGTGTAGTTAAACCATGTATACGAGACTAAATGGGCACACCAGCCCAAAGGAAAGATGAGAAGGCAGGAAGGGACAGGAAAACTGGATGAATAAAAATGGGGAACCCGAGGTTTGAGAAGGGGAGAGTGTTGATACATTGCAGGGTTGGCGACCAATGTCACAAAACAATCCGTGTATTGTTTAATGAGAAACTAATTTGCTCTGTAAACCTTAACCTAAAACACAATTAAAAAAAAGAACCTGTACACAGCTTGCTTTAGAAATATTGCTTTAGTCAATTTGTATTGGGAAATAAGAAACTAATGTTGGGCTATAAATTGATGTTCGCAAAGTTTGTAGTTTGACAACCCCTTGTAAATCTTCCTTCCTTCCCCTGCACCACCCCTCCTTGATGTAAAACCTTTTGCCTTTGTTGCTCTGCCTAATAAATACCTCACTGCTCTCCCTGAAAGTTGGAACACACGCTGCAGCCTCTTGTTTGAGTGCCTTGTAGTTTCTCCATTTTGCAAAATGCCTTTATTTTTCATCCTTCAATAAAATCCTTTGGTTTTTATTTCTAGCAAAGTGTAAGCCTGGAGTATAAGACATTTTGGCACCCAGCGTGGGCCTGAAGGTGACTTTACCTCTCCAATAACCAGGACAGTGAGAAGTCGGAGGCTTGGCACCCAAATAGGCCTCTTGGGCCTGTATGCTTTCACGGGACCCTGGGAGTTGCAGCAGGTAAATGCCTCTTGGGTCCAAGCCCTGCTTACTTTGCATAGAGGCTCCCCAACTCTTGTTAAAGGATTTGTATTCCTCTTTCTTTTCTGTTCTTTTAAACGGAGTATAAGTTCCTTTGGTTTTAGCTACCTCACGGTCATTGGTTACAGACCTCAGAACCTTGAAAAGCCACATTCCAAAGCCTAGCTAGTAGTACTTTGTCAGGGATATTAGCTGGTTCTGAGAAACTAAAAGCTCTGATCATTGTTTAAAAAGCTTCCAAAGCTAACCTTAGGATGCCTTTGGGAATATGGGAAATGCCAAATCTAAGAGCAATTCTGAGCCTCCTCTGGGAACTCCTGCTTACTTTATGAATAAGCATTATGGTTCTTCGTCATGTTTATTTTTGTCTGCTTGGCAAGACTTAACCTGAGACAGTTTGGATGTGTGGCCACTTTGGGGAACTTTTGAACTTTCTCAGTTAAATTTTCTGCACAGCAAGTTAGAGAAAAAGGGATCCCAGATTAAGAAATTTCAATGGAATGTTTTTTGTGATTGGAATTTCGAGGTCTGTAAAAGACATCAGCACAATAAAATAATTTCTCTGCAAAAATCTGTTTCCAAATTGTCTAATCAGAATAAAGAACTGCAGAATACAATTTCTGAATTGAGCAAAATAAAAAAATTAGAAAGGCAGAGCTCTGTTACGCTTACAACCTCCACTGCAGTGCCTCTGCCCTCCCTCCCCCGCCAACAGCCTCTTCTCTGTTTCCTCCTCTGCTTCTTTGTCCCTCTGAAAACTTTCTGTCTGAACTACCTTTCTTCTCAGAAGAAGCTACTACAGATTCAAAGCCAGAAAACATAAGACCAAAGATTCCAAAACTAGACAGATCAAAGTCGAGAAGCCCTATTCCTGAATGCCTTTAAAATTCACCTTGCAGAATCTGGAATGGGCACCAGAGAAAATCCAAAGAACACTGTTATTTCTTTCATTCCTTGGACACATACCAAACTGCCAAAGATTTTCTAAATTTACATGAGGATCCTCATAAATTCGCTAAATGATTCAAGGTCCTTATTGATGCTTATCAGCCCAGATTGGCTGATTTGTATCCATTAGTCCATATGTTAATTGGCCCTAGGGAAGCCAAACTGTGGTTAAAAAAAAAGTTAGAATGTGCTAAATGGAAAGATCCCTGAAGTTATTTAGCTTTGAATACAGCCAAAATGGCAGAAACCCTTCTCACACGAGCCCGAGCTAAGGGTAATGATTTACATGAAGCAATCAATCCTTAAGGCCTTTCCTCTGACAACGGACTGGACAAAAGTTTATTCTTGTATACAAGGCAAAGATGAAAATGCCTATGATTATCAATTCCGATTATTCCAGAAGTTGTTGGAACACTCTGGGTTGAACCTTTCAGATGAGGGAATGAAGGAGCCCCTTAATGCAATATTTATTTCTGGCTTCAAACCTAAAATTTCAGCATTAGTAAAAAGACATCGTTTTGATTAGAAGGCCGCTCCCACTATGGAATTGGTTACATTAGCCCATGAGCTTAACCAAACTTTAGAAACAAAGCAGGCTGTGCAGGCTAACAAATTAAATAAATTAATGTCCCTTCAGTTACAGCAGCTGCAAGGGCCCACTCAGAAAAAGTTTTAAACCCTCCAGTGGACCTAAAACTTGTCCCTGCCACTATTGCAAAAAATCTGGCCACTGAAAAAATGAATTTTTTAAATTGAAGAATAAACAAAGTTTCCACCCCAACCATTCCTTCATCTCTTGATTCAGAATGAAGGGGCTCCAGGGACAAAACAGGGACTTTTCCTACGGTAGCTCTAAACCCTCTAGGAGAAACAACTATATACATTAATGGGGAACCTTGTCAATTTTTAATTGATACATGAGCTACGCTCTCAGTGATTAATCCCACGTGCCTACAAAAGACCCTGCCCTGGAGTATGAAAACTTCTAAAATCGTGGGAGTTACTAATAAAGAAAAAACATTGTATCACTCTCACCCTGTGCCTAACTCTCTTGGCCCAAGAGAGGATTTACATCCCTTTTAACTAAATTCTGAAGCTCCTGTTGATTTAACAAGGAGAGATATTTTATCTAAATGGAATTGCCATTTACAATTTAATGAAAAGGAGGAAATATTACTAATCTTACCTGACACTAAGAATTTATAGATGACATTCAAAAGAAAGAGGCTATCTGCCACATACAAGGCCTTACTATGCCTCTTCAAAATTCTGCTCCAAAAGACACTTTTCCCCCTGAAGTTGTTTCTCAGGTCCCCAAAACTTTGTGGGCCATGAGTTCTACAGGTGTTGGCAGAGTTCTGTCCACTGAACCTATTAAAATTCAAGTGGACACCTCTAAGCCCTTGCCCAAGATTCCCCAGTACCCACTCAAATGAGAAGCAAAGGAAGGAATAACTCCTATAATACAGCATTTTCTTTCTAAAGGTGTAATCGTTCCTACACCAGTCCTTGTAACACTCCTAACCCTCCAGTTAAAAACCTCATGGTTCAGATTGGCAGTCTGTTCAGGACTTACATGAAATAAACTGCATTGTTAGTCCTAGGTACCCCATTGTCCCTAATCCCCATCTATTACTTTCCAACGTTCCCCATGATGCAGCATTCTTTACAGTTATAGACCTTTGTAGTGTATTTTTTCAGCATTCCTGTCGAACCCAAAAGTCAATATCTGTTCATTGTTACTTGGGAAAATCAACAATTTACTTGGAATGTTATGCCTCAGGCTTTCACAGAGGCTCCCAGTTATTTTTCTCAAAATTTGCGTGCAGATTTGCAACCTCTGCAATTTCCAAATAAATCTACCTTGTTACAATATGTAGATGATTTGCTTATGTGTTCCACCTCTCAGCAGGCTTGCCTGGAGGTCAGCAGAGCCTTGCTAAAACATTTAGCCCTTGGTGGATATAAAGTTTTCAAGAAAGAAACTGCAATTAGGTCAGCCTTCTGTCAAATACTTAGGTCATTTAATCTCTGCAGAAGGCGTTTCTATTGATCCCAAAAGAAGCTATTGCAGCTTTTCCTTTGCCTAAAACAAATAATTAAGAGGTTTTCTAGGACTTTATGGTTATAGCTAAGGCTGGATTCCTAACTTCTCTCTCATGGCACAGCCTTTATATAAACACTCAAAAACCTCTGAACCTGATCCATTCTATATTACCCTGAAAGATTATGAGGTGATAACTAAAACAAGCTCTGATTAACATGCCCACTTTGAAATTCCCTACCGTTGGGACTCTGCACTTCTCGTACATGAAGTTTCTAGTAATGCACATTCTTACACAGAAACACGGGGGACAGAATAGGCCTGTGGATTGCTATAGCCTGCAGCTGGACTCTATGGCCAGACCCTACCCCCCTTGCCTTAGGATGGTGGCCACTATAGCAAAAATGGAAAAAACTGCAGATTTAGTTTTGAGGAAACTTTTAAATATGTATGTACCCCACGCTGTATCTGCATTGCTTAATTCTGCTTTAACCCAATATCTGGCTACCAGCAGACTCACTTCTTATGAGGTCCTTCTCCTGGTAGCCTCTAACATTAAATTACATATGGTAGCTACTTGAAACCCAGCTACCCTTCTCCCTGGAACCATGATGGCACAGTGGTTAAGAGATGTGGCTGCTAACCAAAAGGCAGGCAGTTCGAATCTACCAACCATTCCTTGGAAATCCTATAGGGCAGTTCTACTCTGTCCTATAGGATCGCTATGAGTTAGAATTGATGCAACGGCAACAGCAACAAATACTCTTCTTCCTACAGCTGATAAAGATGACTGTCCTTCCCATGACTGTTTAGTTTAGACTTAACCAAGGAGCTTCTGACTCCTCATAGTGATTTAAAAAAACTCCTTTGACAAGCCCTGCTATTACGTTATCTGTAGACGGCTCTTATTTGAAACCAACTCCTAGCTCTCAGTATCAGGCTGGTCACAGTGTTACAACTTCTACTGAAGCCCTTGAAAGCCAGCCTCTCAGTATCAGGCTGGTCACAGTGCTACAACTTCTACTGAAGCCCTTGAAAGCCAGCCTCTCCCTAAGGCCACCTAAACTCAACAAGCTGAACTTACTGCTCTTCCCAGAGCATGTAAACTTGCCAAAGGAAAGTCTTAACTATTTTTACAGAGTGCAAATATGCATTTGGAGTTAATCATGATCTTGCACTAGTATGGAAACAAAGAGATTTTTTTAACCTCTTCTGGTTACGTTACTAAAAGTGAGGCTTTAGTAGCAGATCTATTCGATGCCTAGTTGCTCCCTTCTGAAATCACTGTAATTAAAATACAAGCACAGCAGCCAAAGGAAGTGCCCCAAATTGGGGAAATAATCTTGCTGATGCAGCTCTAAACAAGCTGCTTCCTGAGTTATTGTTGCCCCGGTTTTAGCAAAAAAGTGTGTAGAAGGGCCTTTGGAAGAACCTAAAGAGAACTATTTTCACGAAACAACTAGTACATTTGCACCCACCAAGAGAACCTTTTAAAAAACATCAGCAATTGGCTCGATCTAATGAAACTGAAACATGGAAAAAGTCAGGCTGTTATCAAGACCCTGACACTAAGCTATTGTTAGGACTTAATGCCAAAATTATTCTTCCTAAACTTTTACACATCCCTATAATGAGGACTCCACATAAGAATACTCATCTGGGGAGAGATAAAATGATTGAAGTCTTAAAAAAATACAGGTGGGGAAAATTTTCTGAGGCAGCTGTGCATGTGGCCACCCGCTGCTCTATCTGTCCCCATTATAATCCTGGGAAACTTAAGACTTCCCCTGGACAATACCCTTTGCCTTCTAGGCCTATGCTCAAATGGCAGTTAGCTTTTATTCAGCTTCCACCTTTGAATGGCTATAAATATGTGTTAGTAATGATTTGTAAATTTTCACATTGGGTAGAAGCTTTTCCCTGCACATGGGCCGCTACTTCTTTTGTAGCAAAGAAGCTCCTGGAAAACATAATACCGACTTGGGGAGCACCAAAAATTCTTTGCAGTGGTTGGAGAGCTCATTTCACTGGACAAATTATTCAAGAACAATGCCAAGTTTTCCCCATATAACAGAGATTAACTGTCCTTATCACCCACAGTCCTCTGGGCTTGTAGGAAGAACTAATGGTATAATAAAAACTCAATTGCTAAGCTTTCTGAGTCCTTAGGTTTGTCTTGGACTAAAGTCTTCCCTTTAAATTTTAGAAGCACTCCTTTCAGATCTTATAAACATACTCCTTATGAAATAGTTACTGGAAGGCCCATGATCCTTGTCTACATTGCCTCTACCAACCCTAATTTAGTACAGCCTGAACTATTAAAATATTGTCAATCTTTAATTCAATACTCTAAGAAATATATTTCACAAATTAAAGTGGCATTGGAGAAGCAGAAACCTGGTTCTCCTCCCCTAGTTAATATTACGCCATAAGATTATGTTTATTGGAAAAGGCACCAACTAAAATGTTCTTTAGAACCCCACTGGAAGGAGACTTATCTTGTCCTTTTAACTAACCCATGTGCAGCTACACTAGAAGCAATTAACTGTTGGATTCATTTATCACAGTTAAAGAAAGCTAAAGCACCTATTTGGACTTGCCAGCCAGTCAGAGATTTGAAACTCAGACTGAAGCAGTGCCCCAATGACCAGAAGCATGCAGCTTCAAAGCCAAGCCACTGACTTCAAAATCGCAGAGCAAGATTACATGCAAGTTGCTGAAATCTATGAACTCTGGTTCTTAACTGTTGGTATTTTAATAGTCTTAACTATTTTCACTCACTTGTGGAACTATTTCTTAGCAGCTTTAGTAATTATTGGATGGCTTTAATTTTAACCCACGAGTTAAATCTTTTTATTCCTTATACCAGTAAATGAAATTGTAACACTTGGTTAATGCTTATACCTTTTGAATCAGTTTTATTTTACCTACTTGGGTTCATCTCTCAGTGAATTGCTAGAAAAAGGGTGTGCTTTTTACTCATTAATTTTTGTTTGCTTTAATATATTACTTTAGCTAACCTTTTCTCCATTATGAAGTTTATAGCAATTTTCCTTTCTGTTATAACCATCACTGATGCCTACAAAGACAATGCCTTTATCTAATTAGCTCAATCATTTGCCAGCACCAGGAATTTAACAGCATGTTGAGTATGTCACTCTGTCCCACGGTCCACATAGGATCATACTGATCTAAAGCTGTGCCAGTTTTAGATATAAGTTCAGGCCTTCCTTTACTACTAATTTTGAAAAAACATTTAAATAAGCTATCTGTGTCAAATTATGCCTACCCCCAGAATTATTCTCTTATCCAGCAGCTCCCTGCTTTATTCTTACCTGTGCCTAATCAGAATGTATTACTTCTTCTGCACATTGTGACCTTTTCATTAACGATGCTCAATAGTATAACTTAATAGCAGATAACTGTTTTAGAAATAATCTAAATCTCCAGTTTGTGCTCAACTCCAGAATTCCCTAGAATTCGAAGAATTATCCACTTGTGATGACTGACTAACTGCAGACTGGCTTTAGAGAGTCAAATCAATGCATTCCATTTCCTATATTCAAACCAGGGCAGGAATGCTATGCATCCCATCTGGATATGTCTTTTTATGTGGAGGATCGCTTATTTAAGAAATAAGTCCAACAACTCACCTTATACTTGGGCTTTGCAATATTTAAATGGTTGGAATGTGACAGATTAATGTACCTTAGGGACCTCAGGCATTCCCATGAGCATCCATTCATACAATGACAGCTTACTATAAAACGATGACATAAAAATTAATACTCATATAGAAGAGAGAACCCGTCATTTCACACAACCTTTTTTTCATAGCTAATTATCCAGGAGGGGGATGATCCTTCTTATGCACTACTATATGGTTTGGGATTGGGCAGTTAGAACTGCCTATTCACAATCTATCTGTCACTATAGCCCAAATTTCTGATAGTGTTGCTGAGGGAATGACAGCTCAACAAAAATCTTTAGAATCCTTGGTAAAAGGTATGCTGGACGACAGAATTGCCTTAGAGTTTCCTTTAGCTCAGCAAGGAGGGGTTTGTGCTATCACCAATACTTGTTGCTGCTTATGGATAAATACTTCTGGAGGAGAACAAGCCACCTCTAAAATATGCCAAAAGGCCTCCTGTTACACACCGTTGCTGCCATGATCATTCCTTCTTTCTTTGATATTTTTATCTGGTTACCCCAAAGCATCGAGTCTGGGACAATCCTTTCTGCTAGCCTGTCTCCTTTTTCTAATCATTGTAATTGTCACAATAGGGCTTGTTAAATGTATAATGCACTGTTTCCCATTGCCACAGCCAACCCTCAAGGCATATAGCCACGTGATGAATTATATATTTGGAAGAAAATACTGATTTTGCTGATGAAAAGGAAGTTTAGTTCTAGGATCAAACCCTTTTAAAATTGCCAAGGTGTTCCCCTAATATGGCTTTGTTTGCAACACTTACTCCAACCAGAGACTAATACACCCTGAAGACAAGATCTGAAACAATGGCAGGTGAAATCGGATGGTGCCCAGCTACTAGAATGTAGCATCTGAGAACTTAAAGGCTCATACAGAGCAGTCATCCCAGAGACTCCAAGACTTTGCAGAAGACAAGCAACTCCAACGTAGATAATACCTTAAGTGATCTGTGTCCCCTAGTGGCAGCTTGATCAAAAGGTGGAAAATAAGCAAACCTTAAAACTGGGGCTGCTTGGCAAGATTAAAATGGTTAATCCCAGACCTAAACTGAAATTCCATTTTGGATTAAGATGTGAGTAGGTTTGAAGTCTGCCTCTGTCCTTCTACAAAGACGATTTGGCCTCTTGTAAAAGTTTTGACAGTTTGTGACACAAAGAGTGCAGAGATCCGGGCCTTAGCTTATGTAAATAATCTTGCTATCTCAACTGCTCTCAGACAATTCATTGAGTGAATGCCTAGAGTCTAATTCACTCCCTCCTAGCCAGATGAGCAATGTTTACATTTCAAAAGACTTCAAGTTGGAGTTGATCTAATCTCCTTCCTAACCAAATGGTCAACTTTTGTATTTCAAGGACTTTGACTAATGTTCACCTGGCCTACAATCAATCACTAAACCCCCACATCAGGAATGTTACACATAACTCAAAAAGAAAGACCAGACTTGCTGGCCTGACAGAGACTGGAGAAACCCTGGTGAAAGACCCCTGGACACACTTTCAGCTCAGTAATAAAGTAACTCCTGAGGTTCACCCTTCAGCCAAAGATTGGACAGGCCCATAAAACAAAATGAGACTAAAGGGGCACACCAGCCCAGGGCACGGACTAGGAAGCAGGAGGGAACAGAAAAGCTGGTAATAGAGAACCCAAGGTTGAGAAGGGAGAGTGTTGACATGTGGATGGGTTGTTAACCAATGTCATAGAACAATGTGTATATTGACTGTTTAATAAGAAACTAGTATGTTCTCTAAACCGTCATCTAAAGTACAATAAAAAATTTAAAAAAGAAAAAAAAGAATGTTATACAGCTTGCTCTAGAAATATTGTTTAGTCTATTTGTATCAGGAAATAAGAAATTAATGTCAGGCTAGAAACTAATGTTAGGAAAGTTTGTAGTTTGACAATCTATTGTAAATTTTCCTTCCTTTCCCTATACCCGTCCTTGATGTAAAATCATTTGCCTTTGTTGGTCTGCCTGATAAATACCTCACTGACCTGGTGGCACAGTGGTTAATAGCTTGGCTGCTACCCAAAAGATTGACAGTTTGAATCCACCAGCCACTCCATGGAAACCCTATGGAGCAGTTCTACTCTGTCCTATAGGGTCAGTATGAGTCGGAATCAACTCTGTGTCAGTGGGTTTGCTCTCCCTGAAAGATGGAACACACACTGAAACCTCCGGTTTGAGTACCACGTGTTTCTCTATTTCATGAAATGCCTTTATTGTTCATCCTTCAATAAAATTCTTTTGCTTTTATTTCTAGCAAAGTGTAAGCCTGGCATTTCTCTAAGACAGGGCACTGGAGAAAACTTGAAGGGAACTTCATCTGGCCAAATTTGAGACAATGTGTGCATCAGAAAGAATAACGACAATATTGCAATACTTGGCATGAATAAAAGTCCACAATAAAAAAAGAAAAAATACATTTGCCCCACTGAAGTTTAAAACTATTTTTTTATAAAAACCTTAAAAACATTCCCTGGGGAAATGCACCCTCAACACAGACCTCAATAAATGCCCAAAGACAGACTTCCACAATCAAAAATTATGAAACACGTGAGGAAACAAGGTACCATGACCAAGAGTCAACATGAACAATAACGAACAGAAGTCGGACTTCAAAAGACGTCAGATCTTGGCATAATTAGACACAGAATACAGAATGGGTACATTTAACATGCGTATAACAGACATCCAAAACATGAGAAAAAAGCAAGAGATTATAAAAACACAAAAATTCTTGGACAGGACATAAAGAGCAATAACTGTAAACAACAACAACAAAAAAAGATGATAAACTGGACTTCATTAGAACTTCCTTTCATTAAAAGACACCATTAAGAAAGCGACGAAGCAAGACACAGGTTGGGAAAAGGTATTCACAATACATATATCAAACCAAGGACTTTCATCCAGGCTATATAAAGAGCTCCTATAAATCAGTAAGAAAAAGTCAAACGAACTAATTTAAATATGGGCAAAAAAATTCAACAGGCACTTTACAAACAAAGATATTCAAACGGTCAGTAAGCAGACGAGAAGGTGTAAGAGTCATCACCACTCATCAGGGAAATCAAATTAAAACCACATTAAGATAGCGCTCCACCCCATCAAAAAAAATGGCTAAAATGAAAAAGATTGACAATGCTAGGTGTTGATGGGAATCAGGAAAAACTAGAACTCTCATACATTGCCAGTGCAGTTATAAACTGGTTCATCTACTCTGGTAAACTGCTTAGCAGTTCAACAAATGCTGTTATGGTTTGTTTTACTACTTTCTCTATACTGCCTTTAAATGAGTTTTTTTTTTTTTTTCAATGTATTCGAATTTTGTTAATCCTTTCTTTAATGCTTGAAAATTTTTATGAAAAAAAAATTCTTTCTTGTAGATATGCTTCTAAATTTATTTCTAAAAATTCCAAGTTTTGCCTTACACTTCAAATCTTTAATCCACTTGGAACTAATCTCATTTTTTAAATATGGATAGCCAATTTTCCCAGAACCATCTGCAATACCACCTCTACTACCTACCAAGTTTCCAAGTATATATGGGTCTGTTTCTGGACTCTCCATTCTGTTTTACTAGTCTATTGGTCTGTCTTTGCACCAATACCACATGAAATTAATTAATGTAACTCTACAATAGGTATTGATATCTGGTAGTGGAAGTTCCCCAACTTGCTCTTCTTCTTCTAGAGCACCTTCACTATTCTTGGCCCCTTGCTCACCCATTAAAAGCTTTAGAATTAGCTTGTCAAATTCATGAAAATCTACATAATTGAAATTGCAATTAATTCATAGATCAAATTTGAGAAGAACTGACGTTATCTACATTATTGAATCTACCTATCCGTGAACATGGTACATTTTCTTCTGTTAGTTGTACTGACTAGGACCTCTAGGATAATGTTCAATAGAAGACAGGATTGTAGGCATTATTGCCTTTTCCTCATTTTACAGTAATTTTTTCTCATATTTCACAATACAGTGTGATGTTAGAACAGATTTTTGGTAACCAAACTTTATTAGGCTTAGAAAGTTCCCTTCTTTTCCTAGTGTGCTAAGAATTTTCATTATGAATAAATGTTAAATTTTATTATTTTTTCTGCATCTATTGAGATGATTAGATTTTTTTTCCTTTAATCTATTAACGCAATGAATTATGTTATTAAGTTTTCTAAAGTTAATCTACCCCTAGTATTCTTTAGATAAATTCAACTTGGTCATGACGTATTATCTTGATTATACTCTGTTGAATTCAGTTCCAGAGAAAAAAAGAAGGGAGGAAATCAAATAAATAGCACAAGAAAAACTTCCAGAACTAGGGGCAAGTGTCCAGTTTGAAAAGGCTCTGTGAGCATCCAGCACAACCAATGACAAAAAGCCTACACCAAATATAAACAGAATATCCTAAGCTAGGCTGCTTCCTTGCATAACTTCAGGGCTGCCATTCTCATTGTATCTACGTAAATGGTGCCTCTGGAACTGTGCAATACACAGAAACTCCCAGAAGCTATAACGGAAACAGTATCCAGGATTTGTGAACATGACAGTCCTCTTCCTGAGAGTTACCAAAGAGAAAAAACAGATCACACACAAAAATGAGAATCAGAATGACATCAGAATTTAACAGCAACACTAGCTGCTGGAAGATAAAACTATGACTTCAAATTTCTACATGAACATTATTTCCAACTTGGATTTCTATTCCCAAATAATAAATTAAGTGTGAGAATAGAACAAATGCATTTTAGACATACTAGAATTCAGAAAATTTACCTCCAATGTGTCCTTTCTTATATAACTACAATAAAATGATGAAATCCATGATGGAGACACTTTTGGTTCTTCACAGCATTGATTCCTCCCTTCTTCTCCCAATTTTGTTCAGTATCCAAGCTTACCTCACATAGCCTGGTATGCTTCAGGGAAACCTGACTTTACCCCATATCCAGGGGTAGACTCGATTAGTATAATTTCTCCTTCCTCACCACAATATTGGTTCAGGGACTCAGGCAAGTCAGTCAATCAAATCACGGCACTTCCCTCAGCCACAGATATTGGTTCAGGAAAGGGTGTATGAGATAATTTGGGCCAGTGAGATACATGGAGAAGTTTTCTGGGTACTTTCTGAAAAAGTTTTCTTACTCCAAGACAGTGACCAGAAGAGATGCCCCATATTTCTCCAGACCAGTGGTGTGCCAGTGGAAGTCTCAAGCTACCTTGGACATTTCATGAGAGGAGTTGCCCTAAGGATAAAGCCAAATCCAAGGAAAACCTGATGAAGGGAATCACAGGGCCTGAGCCATGAGATCAATCTCATCCTGAAGCAAACCCAATCTCTGGGCTCCCAGTTGACTGAGCAAAGAAATATTCTTTGCATTTAAGCCTCCTCTCTATTACCTGCCACTGAGGGCTTCTAGGTACTTGTGGCTCCAAGTCAGAGTGTATACAGAGGAAGGTGAACAATGAGTGCTCCAGTGGAGTTTAGGGGACAACTGGCTCAGAGTGGGGAGGGGCCAGGGGCTCCCAGTGGGAACTCAGGAGAATGCCTGATATAATGGAGCACTTGGGGAAAAAAAAGAAAAAAAAAAACAACTAAAGATACAATAAAGTAAGACAATACAAAGGGTAAATAAAGATGGGGGGATTAACTCCAGGAAAAGTAAGACTAGAAACAAGGGGATGTAATTACAGTATGAGTCTTGGCTCCTCAGCGAATAATATTCACGTAGTCACAGTCAAGTATACTTGGTTTATTGACTTAACCAAAACTAGTGATATGACAACACTGGGAAGATGGAAGGGGGGAAGGAGCAGCAAAGGTAAGTAGATTATGTCTAAAATTGATTCACTGAAGAAACATCAGTGTATGCCTTCCTCTAAGAAAAGAAATTGGTGTACCTGGATGGCCCAAATGGTTAAGCGCTCAGCTACTAGCAGAAAAGTGGGTGGTTTGAATCCACCCAGAGGCGCCTCAGAAGACAGGCCTGGTGATCTGCTTCCGAAAGGTCACATCCTAGAAAACCCTACAGAGCAGTTCTACTCTGCACACATGGGGTCACCGTGAATCAAAATCAACTCAGTGGCAACCAACAACAACAACAACGCTAGAAGAAACTGCTAAAAATGTAATAAGTGACTGCCTCTGGGGAATGGAATTAGAAGTGGAAAGATAAGTCTCTTTTACAATAAGCTTTTCGGGGCTATTTGAGTTAAAGCTGCATTTATAAAATAAAACATTAAAATGTTTAGTGTAAATTAATAAAAGATGCCTGCTTAGGGGCAAGGTCTAAGAGAAAAACCAAGGAAAATCAAGAGCGCAGATTTATTGGGGTGGTTAGATTATAATTGCTTTTTTCTTTTTATAATTCTGTCCAAATTAAATAACATTTATAATTTATATCACTTATAAATTATAATTCATAGTGTGCATAAAATTAGAAGAAAAAATAAATGGAAAAAGAATTACAGGAAAAAGGAAGATTAGTCCCAAGTCCAGGAGGGTTGGAGGCCCCTCCCTGGCTCCAGATCTTTCCTCCCAAGCATCAAGGAGACACTGGTATCCCGCCCGGAAGAGGCTCCAAAGCTGAGGGCAGGGGCCAGCTGTTCCCTATGGCCAACAGCCAATGAAAAGCTCCTCGCTGGCTCCATGCCTCCCTCCCCAGGGCAACAGATCTCCCCAGGGGCTCTGGGTCTCCAAAGCAGGCCAGGTCCATAGGGGAAAGTCCCCAACTCATCTGCATGGGAAGACTGCGACCAGTCTCCACCTCCCAGCCTGGGCCAGAGCTAGATGGTCCATGTACCTGGGGCTTAGGTCTCTGTCCAAGATGCAAGTGGGCAGAGGGAGAAGTTACCTACCACAAGAGTCGCAGATGAAGCAGTCCGTGTGATACAGGCTCCCCATCGCCTGGCACGCCTGCCTTGCTCCGTAGATACCAAGCCCACACTTAATGCAAATGCCTATGGGAAAAGAGGCAGGAGAGAGCAGTGGTTAGCGCCATGGACTGGGAGTCAGATGGACATGCATCCAACTCCGAGTTCGGATGCCGACCACCTTCTGACCTGGGCAGGTTAACTTGCCGAGGCCTCCAACGCTCAGTTACACAGGACTAACATGGGATAATTAGAGTCTGTTGCTGTTGTTTTGAGGAGTCAAAAAGCTTAGGAGAGCACCTGGCACTGAGTCAGAGCTGACACTGTCCTCACTATTGCCATTATTATAATAGATATACACCTAAAAAGTCATTCTAAGCCCCTTCACCTATGACCTGCTCTTGGACTATGGGAAAATCCTTTCTTCTATGAATCAAATCCTATTCTGCAAAATGAAAACACACATTTTCTGATACAAAGAATTAAGATCACACAGGTACACTCCAGGACAGAATCACCAACCCTCCCCAGCCACTTTCTTCCCCTGTACCAGAACCAAAAACCACACCCATTGCCGTCGAGTTGATACCAACTCATAGTGACCCTACAGGACAGAGTAGAACTCCCCATAGGGTTTCCAAGGAGTGGCTGGTGGATTCAAACTGCCAACCTTTCGGTTAGCAGCCAAGCTCTTAACCACTGCACCACTAGGACTCTGTACCGTAAGGTCAGCTTACTCTCTTGTTCATTCAGCACACTGGCGGCGTACCAAAATCCTGGCACAGTTTAGGTTCTGGAGATTCTGCAATGCATGAAACAAAGCCCCTACCCTCAAGGAGCCTGCATTCTAGTGGAGGGAGAGAGACGACAGCAGCTTAATAACATGTCAGGCGGAAATATGTGTATGGAGAAAAATAAAGCTGACATAATTGGGGTTGTTGGAGAAGGCTCCATTAACAAGGTGATCTTTGAACAAAGGCCTAAAGAAATGAGGGAAGTTGGTATGCAGGTATCTGGGATTGTTTATGAAATCGGGGACCACCCCTGGCAGCACAAAGTGGGCAGCTCAGCAGGCGGGGGGGCGGGGAGGGGGAGAGGGGAGGACACCAGCCATGGCAGGTGTCCCTGGCCAGCCCTCCTGAAGACCCAGGCAGTGGGAAGCCAGCCAAGCCCTTTCACAGAGTTACACGGGTCTCCCACACCCCACACGACATGAAGACGGGCTCCCTCGGGGTCCTAAATTTTCCGGCTGCTCCAGGAAATGGCGCCCTTATCCTTTTCCCCTTGCTTTCCACCAGATCCCCCTCCTTAACATAAAACCATGCTCAAGCCCCTCCCACTTTGAAACCCCTCCCTCCTTCACCAGCCACCCCATTCCTCCTTCCCTCATCCAAGAAAGACAGATTAGTCCACGCTTAGTCATCCTTAAGTGTCTAGTTCTACGAACTGTGAGTTCTGATCCTGCTAGAAGGCAGACCATCCCTCCCTCTTTGGTTTCCAAAGTACAACCCACAACTGGCCTTCTGTTTCGTCTTCCTTCCCAGCTCTGTTGGATATTCACCAGCTCTGTCCTGACCCTCTCATGCCTCATGCTCCCCGGGAACAGCCAATTCAGACGCCCTCAAATCCACCCAGCAATGTAAAGGTGACCTGGCGGGGACCCAGGTGAATGAAGAGAGAGCTGGTGGCCACCAGAGGCTGCTGCCATACCTCGGCTCTGCTGACAGCTACTTACCGGAGGGAAGCAGGCCCAGCATTGCTGGAGAGCCTAATTTTTCAAGAAAAAGCTAGAAATCTAGATATATATGTGAAATTATTCCAAAATGAAAGTAATTACTATCTTAAATGTTTTGAAAATGTAGGGGCAAACAAACGGAGTCTACAGATCTCCATGGGGGGGCAAGTCTCCCTGGGCAGTCCCCTCCTCTCCCAACTGTTCCCCTCTGCCCAGGGTTCCTACCACCAGCCCAGACCTCTCTCCTGAGACACAGACTCGCCTCTCAGAAGGGCCCCAGCACACAACACCTGTATGTCCGCAACGGAGCTCTGGATTCCTCACAAGTTGCTCTTGCCTTCAGTTTTCCCCTAAGGAAACGGCCCTTTGATGGACCTAGGATCCAGGGAGTATCCAGGCCTAGCCTCTCTCTCTCACACCCAACTCAGAGTCTCAGCTCCTCAGCTCCCTGGTCTTGATTTCCTCCCTTCCCCTCATCCCCACTGGCCTGATCCAAAATATGACCGATTCTTGTCTGAACAACTCCTCTTAAACAGCCTTCTCACTGTGTCACGGCCTGGCCCCCAGTAACCCATCCCCTCAGCTGCAGCTGGACTTACCTTCTTAAAGTGCCAGTGACTGACTCTCCCACCTTCACTCTTCTCCGTTAGCTTTGCAAACCTAACCCTGTCACTTCTTTGATGAAGTTACCAGGAGAACCAGTGAAAAGGATAAAGCTTTGGGGGCTCCTGGGAAGGATGAGAAAGCAGGCAATGGTGGGTTCTGGTTGATTTTTCTAAATATCTGATTGTATCACTTTAGTTAAGATACAGTAAAGAAGCATGAAGTAACTCAGAATGTCACGGAGTAGGACATTTCAAGGAGAGTGAACTCTATGCAGCAGTGAGGTCCAGACGAGCGAGGCCTGGAAAGCACCCACTGGGCAGGGGCTGGAAGTCACCAGTGTCCTGTGCAAGAGCTGTGTGGTCAGGTGAGAGGAGATAGGGCAGATAGCGGGCAACTGAGGAGAGAGCAGGGGGTGAACAGTCATGACATGGGGATGAGAAGAGGATGAAAAGAAAGGGCAGAGGAGATTTTGTGGTCATGGAAGTTTGGGGGTTGGGGGTTTTGCTTTTTTTTTTTTTTTTTATGAAAAAGCCCTGTACATATTTATAACCAAAGGACAGAGTCAGTGGTGAGAGGAAAGTTGAGGATGAAAGAAGTGGAGGCAGGATATGGAAGGATCCGCATCCTCTGGGGCGGTGGCAGAATGACTTGGTCTTGAGAGAGCCTGCTGGTGAGGAACAGGAAGCCCACAGAGACGGACTGCAACTGCTGGCCTCAATTTTCCCAGCAAAGTAGAAGGAAAGGGCAGGGGCTGGAGGAGAGAGAGGCTGTTGAGGGAATAACAGCTGGCTAAGGATGAGGGTGAAGGTGGTGCCAAGAAGACCATTGAGGTTGAAGACTATAAACTACAGTGGTCCCAGGGGCTTCCTCAGCAGCCCCTCACCACTTGGTATAGCAGCAGCCAAGGGGGCTGCAGCCCTGACTCAGAGCCAGGGTTGTGCTGGGCAACGATTAGATGAATCATAGGTACCAGTGAGACACAGGCTGGGGTCAGAAGATTGCTGAAGCGAAGAAAACAGGGCGTGGCCCTGAGAGTGGGTAGCTGAAGAAAAGGCAGGAGGTGGCTAACGTTAAAAAGGTTCTGGAAGCCTGAGGCTGTTGACTGATTGATGACAGCAGAACTTGGGGAGGAGAGACCAGAAAATTCCAAAGACGTCAACAAATGGCAGAAAAGGGACCAGAAGAAGGTCAGCTGATGCCAGGGCCAAGGAGAGGAAGAAGTGGCACGGAGAAAAGAAACACACTCTGAAGATGCAGTTTATGAGATCACTCGAGCTCACACTACCTACAGACTGGCTTTTATTAAAATTTTGTGTTATTTAGGTTGAACTGTATGAAAATGTCACTTTTGTGGCTCAAAAAGTTCAAATATCCACCGTACATATTTCAAGAAAATTGGTTGCCCGTATTTTTAAAAATCAGGAAAATATCATCTAAATCTGAATTTCTGGTTTGTCTTGAGAGACCAAACATCTGTCATCACTTCCTTCACACTCCCACATGTGGCTACAATGGGCTAGAGTTGAGCAGTAGCTCCTCTTTAGAAAGAATGACCCACCACCCCTGACTGTTTTTAGCCTCAGCTGCTTCATAGTTCTCATTACCTGCCTGGGTCTGCAGCCACCCCTACTTCACACACAGATTCCTGAACATCTACGGAGACCCACAGAATGCACCCCCTCTAGGCCCTGCAGTGCGTGGGGTCGGCTCAATTGGCAGCTTCACCTGAGAAGCATATACTGGAAAGTTCTCTTCAGAAGACAGCCCAGCTTCTGTTCCTGGCACAAAAGACAGGCTGTAGATTCCTAAGTCATCTCTCTGCTCCCAGGCCACCCAACAGCAGCCCCAAGACCTGCCAAACCACAAATTCTCACCCTGCCATTTTCCAGATAGGGCAGAAACCCTTCAGTGTCTCTTACCCCAAAGGCAGCAGGCCAACCCCTTTGGCCTGCACATGCCCTTGACCACCTGACTCCTCCTGGGCAACACATTCTTGTACTGTTATTAACTGCCTTCGAGTCAGCTCTGATTCACAGCAACCCCACGAACAACAGAACGGAACGCTGCTCAGTTTTGCACCATCTTCACCATCATTGGTATGCTCGAGTCCATTATTGGAGCCACCGTTTAAGTGCCTTTTCAATCTAGGGGCTCATCTTCCACTATTATACCAGTCAATATTCTGTTGTCATCCACAGGGTTTTCATTGGCTAATTTTTGGAAGTAGATCACCAGGCCTCTTTCCTAGTCTTAGTCTGGAAGCTCCACTGAAACCTATCCACCATGGGTGACCCTGTGGTGGCACAGCACCCAGCATTATAGCAACACACAAGTAAACACCACAGCACACATCCTTACTTCCGTCCTTTTGCTCATTCTTCCCTAGGCCTGAAATGAATCTGGCCTCATAACGGCCTCGCAATCACCTCTCAAGATCCAGCTCTGGGCAGCCCTGAGCTGCTAACTGGAATGAATGTGTGAAAGATACAAAACCCAGGACAGCCTCAGAACCAGCATGATACCCACCGATGCCCTCCTGAGCCAGGTGCTTCCTCCTTCCTGCTTCCCGGTAAGGGAGGACGGGAAGCCCCTTCCCCAGCCATCCCAGTACTTCTGTCCCTCCCCCAGAACCTCTAAGAGCTGTAGAAAGGACTAGAGACTGGGGGGGAGAGGAGGGGACAGGGCCAGGCCGGGAAATGGAGGCTGTCAGAGACTGACGGGCTTTGCCAACGCGTATGCATCAGGATCCTTTGGAAATATCCTGCGTATACAGCCTGGCCCAGAGCGAGGGCAGCCCAGCGTGACCGACTGGATCCTCTGTCTCACTCCCCCACCCTCAACCCCGCCCCAGAGTGGCCTTACCCTCCCTCCCTCGCTCTCTACCTCTAGCCCCATCATTCCCAAAGCCTCGGGTCGGGCGGGGCGGGGCCTGGACCGTTCCTCCTCCCTTCTCCTGCCCACACCCCAGGCTGAGGGGAGGGGGCACCGGGTCCGCGGGCGTACCTGAGGAGGTAGGATTAGCAAATGCCAAAGGTTAAGGAAAAAAAAAAAAAATCAGAAAACATATTATTCTATTAACCTGATTTTCCTCCAAGTTAGGAAACGGCAACAACACACTTTGCAAGATCCCTTCTGCAGCGTGACGACTAAAGGAGAAGCCGCTGTTCTAAACAAGCCCCAGATCTGGCGATTCACGCTCACACCCCCTCTGGAAAGAAATGTCCCCCCGGCCCCACGGGAGACACGGCTTTCTCATCCTGACCCGCTTCCAACGCCAACCCCGGCCCACCCCGAACTCCCCTCCGCTGGGCCGGTCGCCTCTCCGGGGCCGTCCCGACCCTCGGCGCGGTGCGCGGTGCGGCCGAGCTCGCTCACCGAAGTAGTCCCGCGCCGTGCGCGCCTCCAGCGCCCGCTCCAGCTCCCGCGTAAGCACCTCCAGCCGCCGCTCCGCCGCGCTCGGGCCGCCCTCCCGGCCCGGGGACAGCTGGAGCGCAGGCAGAGGGAAGGGGGCCTGTCCCGCAGGCTCCGGGGAGCGAGCTGGCGCCAGGCAGGCTCCAGGGAGCAGAAGGTCGGCGTAGGCGCCGGCCGAGCCGCGGGAGCCGAGACTGGACACGCTGGAGCGGGCGCTGCCCACCGACGACGGCCCGAGGCCGGGGCGCGGGTCCGAGCGGCCAGAGCGCGGGCTCCCGTGGCGTTGGTCGTAGCCCAAGCTGATGCCGCTGGAGCGGGTGCTGCCGCCGCCGCCGTCGGAGCCCGCCAGGCTGGCCCGCGGGCTGCCCGCAGGCTGCGCGCTGAGCTCGGGGGGTGCCGCGCGCCGCGGGCCTCTCTCCCCGCGGCTCAGTCCGTCCGCCCCAGCCTCGGGGCCGCCGCCGCCGCCCTTCCCTCTGCGGCCCAGCGCCTGCGCCGCCTCGTCTCCCGGCCCGGGCCGCGGCCCCTGTCGACCCCGGCCCGGGGACTCGCCGGCCGGCTCCAGCTCCCGCAGGGCCAGCCCAGCCAGGAGCAGGGCCGCCTCGTCCGCGGCCGCCCGGGAGCGCTGCATGGCCCGGCCCGCCGGCCCTAGCGCGTCACCTCCGCCTCCGCTTCCCGCCGCCGCTCCGGCCGCGCCGCCGCATCGTCCGCCCGAAGCCGGGAGCCAGCCCCGGGACCCCTGGGCGCGGGGCGGGGCGGGGCGAAGCCTGAGGCGGCCAGGTTAGCTCCGCCGGGCCGCACGGGCCGGGGGACGCGCGCTCCGCGCAATAACGCGCGCGGCGGAGGAATGTGCGCTCGGGGCGCCGGGCCGCGCCCCCTCCTCGCAGCGGCCGCGCGGGGGGCGGAGGGACTCCTTTGCCGGGACAGGAATGCGAGGAAGGAGACGGCGCTGCGGCCTCTGGAATGTGGGGGGAGTGGCGGCCGCGGCGGAGCGGCGGTGTCCGCGCTGGGTCGGGAGCTCAGAGGGGCGCCGAGGCTGTGCCGGGCCGCGGGGCGTGCAGCTTGGAGCTGGAGCGGGCCCTCGGCTCGTACAGCGCGAAGCTGTGACACCGCCGAGAAAGTCCTCGGACTTTCTGCTATGCGCCCGGATCTCCCAGCCCTGGAAAGATCCCGGATTCCCGCGGGCTGAGCTGCAGGCGGCTCCCTCTATCCCGGCCGGAGGAATACAAGCAGTTGACTAATGCTCCCCATATCCTCCCCCATCTTCCCAGCGCTGCCTCGGTCTCGGGCGCTGACACAGGCAAGCTCCACGTTGGACAGACAAGCCTGCGCCCGCTTCGGCACCCTGGAGAACACTGTGCGTCTCGTGCAGATGTGACCCCATGAACCTCAGCCCCTCCTGGCCCCTGTGGCAACGCACTGATCTCAGGAGCCCCCATCTGGCTGGCGGAGAAGGCTCCTAGTGCTAGGAACCGGGTGGGATGGGGACCGTTCCTCGCAACAGGTCTCCGTGTGCAGGTCCCCAAGGCCAGACCAGGCCGGGAGCAGACCTCTGGCTCAGAGCCAGTGGGCTACGAGCCTCAGATGTGGCCACCACAGGCTGTCATCTTCAGATGTGAACACTGCCTTTTCAGCACCTTTCCTCCTGTACTGGTTGAGGCTCCTAGGGGATGCTCCTGAGACCATCTGAGCTGCCACAAGTCCTGGACTGGGCCCCTAGAAAGATCCCGGATTCCCACGAACTGAGCTGGAGGCATGGGGTAGGGGGCAAGAAGTGACTAGGGCTTTGACCCCAGGAACACAAGCTACAAAGCCCTTGCCATCCATTTCAAAGGGCTCTAGGGAAAGAAAACCATTATCTGTCAGGACCTGGTGGATCCAGGCAAACCTTGAGTGAAAAAGTTCCCTCTTCTCCAGGCATCCCTGCCCCAGAGAATTTGAGAAAGGTGCCTACAGTGTCTCACGGGGCAAGGAACCTGGATGGGGACTTGTCTTGGCCCAGACTGACCAGGGCAGTTTGACCTCAATGTTGGCCCAGGAGCCAGATGAGGTACATTCTCTTCAGCGGGCAGTGGAACCTAGAGTCTGGCTCAGCAGACTCCCTCCCAACACCTTCCCAACCTACAGAATTCCAGCCTCCACCGCACCCACCGCAGGGCTTGGGGCAAGCGTTCTGGGGAGCAAATATCCAGGTAATCACCTCCTGAAAAATGGTCCACCTCTCTAAAGAGAAAAGAAGAGCAAATTAAATCAACAATGCTGTATCACATTTTATTGATGAAATTACCATTTAAAGAAGAAAAAATTGGCAAAACTGGGGTGAAACAAGCACACCATATTTTTCTGATGTGATTTTAAGTTGGTATATTCTTTTCTTCAAGGAGAGCAATTTGGTGGATCAGAATCCTAATTAAAACAAACGGAAACACTCCCATAAGCAATAATGGCCCTTCTAAGTAAGACTCTTTTAGGAAAGTAATAAAAAACTCAGACAACAATTTAAGCACAGAAGTGTTTTCCACAACATTATTTCCGTACTGCATACAGTCCTGGGATCTCCAGCTTTCTGAAAATGAGCTCAGAGGGAGTGCTGTGCCCTCAATGGCGGCTCTTAGGTAACTGCCCACTTAGAGCCTCCAGGAGCCCTGGTGGTGCAGTGGTTAAGAGCTTAGCTGCTACCCAAAAGGTCTGCAGTTCAGATCCACCAGCTGCTCCTTGGAAACGCCACTGGGCAGTTGTATTTTGGCCTATAGGGTCGCTATGAGTCAGAATCAACTGGACTGCAACAGGTTTGGTTTTGTTTTAGAGCTTTCAAGATTTAAACTATGTTGCCATCCAAGGTCAGCTAAATTCCATTACTCACTCTAATAGTAAAACAAACGAACAAAAAACAACCTGAATAGTCAATGTTCAACATTAGGGTAGTTGTTAAGTGGAGTAGTATTCAAAATTGTGTAGTCCCATCTATACCTTACCTGAATGTCTTCTTTTGTGTCCTTGCTAAAGGCTTGTTGAGCGATCTCATTTCTATGGCTCTAATCTGGGGAAGTGCAATGACGAAGAAGAAAAGGCACTGATTCGTGGGATTTAGAGCATCATCTGCGGACTCACTGTTGTGTTCATTTCTCTCCCTCTGGCCATTTTTTTCTTGGGCTTAGTGGAGTGCTGGTAAATGTTTAACAACCAGCTTTCCAGGAGACAAAGCCCTAATTGGTAGCAATTTGCCAGTTGCCATGATGCCAATACTCCCACCATGGCCAATTTCATATTACCAGTGTGGTGTCAGGGTTAGGAAGAGATGGATGTAATCAGCTCTTGGAGCTAGTATGAGTTGGCTCCCCCACATCAGTACCTGGATCCCACTCTTGAAGAATGGAGGGGTTTCATAACGGAATTACTTGGGCCTTTTTTTTTTTTTTAGTTTTATCCTCCTCTCAGTGCAACCCGAGTCTCCCCTTTGTCTAGGCAAATGGACATGCAAAAGAGGCTGAAACAGGGTAGATCCAGTACAGATTCACACCATGCCCAGACCACTATCTCCTTCTTCTGGGGCCCTAGGGGCTGATGCTGCCCAGACTCTGTCTACACTAATGGTCTTTTTTTTTTTTTTTAAGGGATCCCTTCGTTGACTCCTTCTAATCTAGCTTCCATCCGACTCCCTCATCTGTCTGTATCTTCTGTATTGTTTGGACCCCCACTTATGGACACGAATCAGGGGTTTTCCCACGGGATCTTGGATCCCACGTCAATCAGATGTGGCTGGTTAACTTGTCTTATGAGGAAAAGGACAGTCGAACTCCACAGGGAAGAGTTGCTGGGACCCAGACACCTTTCTCTCTCAAACACCTGCAACAGTCTTCACCCTTATAGAAGAATGTTTCGTGGGGAGAGCTGCAGGAATCTTTCACCTGAAGCACACTTCTATCTCTCCCAGCTCAGTGCTCGGGACCAGTCCTCCCACACCACACAGCCCCACAACCACAGTGAGTTTTCTGCCTGATACACTGAAAGATTTTTGTTTGCCCAAGGGAATTTTCCCATCTTCTCTTCTTTAAGCCCCAACTCTTTCAACCAGATTGAGTCCACCCTCAAAGTCCCCTGGTCCTGGTGTCTCCCCTAGGCCTCTCTGGAGGCATACAAGGTTAAAGCCTTGACAGCAGACAGATTGGTTCTGCACTCCAAGAATTAGGGTTAGTATCTGACATTGCAGCTTGCTTCTTTCATCAGGGAAAGAAGTGGCCATCCTGGAACCTTGACTGGGGAAGAGCCTTCTTTTTCTTGCCTTGAAATCTTACCACTGGACTTAGGTATGGGAATTTTTGACCAAACTTTGTAACACAGCAGAGTCCCTAGCTAATCTACAGTTCAGTGAGCAGCTAGCTACTTGGGGATGCCGATTCCTGCAGATTTTGGTTATCACATTTTTGAGCCTGAGGTTGGTACCTGTGACTTTCAGTGCTGCTGGAAAATGCCACAGGGACCAACTGAAAATCTTCTGGCAATTCACCCGTGACCTTGGCGGCACACGGGACATGGGTCCTCAGGTCCCTGTGCTATCATCTATTGCTGCCACTGATGAGGAAGCTGGGTTTCTCTGCACACTAGCCTAGTCTTACTGCTTTCAAAGGTATCCAGCCAAGTTGACCACGTTGGCAAGGCTTTCCACTGAGTGCGGCAGAGTAGGAATGCAGCACACGCAGAATGAGTGATTGGCATCATGTGTACAAAACCTACATTTCATGACTTTGATTTATCTTTTGAGAATCAAAGTAAACTGTTAGGTTTCTAGAGTACAAAGCCTGAGCAACTTCTTGGAGAACCATGCATTCTACTAAGGTGTTTGCTCAGGGTCTTCCTCTGATGAGTCAACACTCATTGCTAGATGAAAAACTCTAGAGCTGGCATGAGTCAGAGACACTCAGCAACACTTCCCAAAATATTACTTTACCAGGAGATAATTATCTTCAAAATATAACCAAACTAAATACCACATTGTAGCCCTAGAATGCAACCCAGTTGACTTTATTTTGTGAAAGCAGAATGCAAATAATGTATTCCCAGTATGAAAATGTCTTCAAAAATACTTTGCTAAATATATCTTTCATTGAAATGGTCACATGAAGTCTCTGGACCTCAGGAATACAGCTTTAAGATGCAGAGAAAACAAGATGCATTCACCCTGCTACAAATCTCGATATTAGAAACATGCTGACATCTTTTCTTGCCCGATTTCTTTTACTTTTTGTATATCCCAAAAGGCTTGTGGGAGGCTTAAATTTGCCCATGTCCCTTGGTCACAGGGCAAGTCCACTTCAGTTATGTGTGCCACACACAAATAATTTTTAGCAACAGGAGCATCTATTATGAACCAACCACTGTCTGGGCAGCTTCTGAATGGACCATAATCTATTCTGAACTTTGCCCTCTTCTCTTCAGTTCTCTGGAGGCTCAAATAGAAGAGAATCCATCCTAAATCACGACCTGGCAACAGGATAGGAAAAACCAATTTCACCAGGGTTGGACCCAAGAATCACTTTAACACTTTCTCCTTCCCAGTTATATTTTTAATAGTCTTTATTGTCCTTCTGATTTCAACCATAATATATGCTCAGATACAAAACTTTGAAAAGTCACATAGGCACAAAACATGCTTACTCACTTTTATTATAAAAGTTTTCAGAGAAAAGTTGGATAGTACAATGGATAATGTATATACACTCCACCTAGATTCCATAAATGTCAACATTTTGCTTTTTTTTTTCTCCATTACTTATCTTGCTGAGCCTTTTAAAAGTCATAGCTATCATGAAACTTCATCTCTAACGTCGTAAGAATAAGAATATTGGTCTACATAACTACATGCCTAAGAAAAAACAACTCCGTATCATCTAACATCCATTCCATTTTCAAACTTCCCTGATGGTCACAAGAAATGTTAATCATTTATTTTGTTGAACCAAGACAAAAAAGGATTCAATACATTAGGTGTGTCTCTTTCTTTCAATCTAAAATAACTGCCTTCACCTTTCAATGACTTACCGATACCAGGCATCTGAGTTATGGAACGCGTCACATTCTGTACTTATCTGATTATTTTCCTCTTAATGTTGTTTAACTTGTCCCTCCATTTTCTATCAGCTGGAATCTAGAGGCTTGATTAGATTTGGGTTAACCATGTTTTTTGGCAGAGTGCTGTTGTGTTCTTCAAAATCTCATCAGGAAGCACATATCAGGTTGCTCCATTCGTGGTAAGATTTGATTACTCAATTTTGGTGGTGACATATCTGTCCACTGTGAAGGGTCCTTGTTTCCCCTTTTACCTAAAGGTTTTGAGATCCATTAATGATCTTTGCCTGCTAAGTTATTTCATTAAGGGTTCAGGCTCTATTTGAGGAATGCTGAATCTCCTCATGGTACATGCCACGAGTGTAGTTTCATCTTTGGGACACTGAGATTTCTAGCTAAACTTGGGTCTCAGTGGGGCTGCAAGATGGTTTGTCAACATTGTATTTCAGGATGGAAATGGAAGCTGTTGGGGAAACAGCCTTAAGGATCCTTGGTTCCAGCTCCCCACTGAGATGTAATTCGCACAGGAACACCACAAATACTACCCCAGACCTGAAGGATCTCCGTTCTCCAGAGCTGTGAAGGCAGCCTGGGATCTGCTGAGCTTACTGTCTAGTTGAGCAAGTCCTGTGTGCCTAGTAGTCAGATCTGCCTTGCTGGAAAACCCTTAACTTTTAAGAAGAAGAAAAAAAAAAAAACCGAACCCAGTGCCTAACTTTTAAGAGCAGGAGCAAAATGGACAGAACGTGCTAGAAAAGGCAGTAACAGAGTTGTGGCAAAGATAAAAACTACAGTTCTGCCCAAAGAGCTGCAAATCCAGAGATCTAACTGGCATCTAATGCCATGTGCCTGGAAATGAGAAAAAAATCAAAAGAACACAAAATGCTGGAAACATTGTGAAAGATTATGTCTACGAGGCAGGATGAGGTGTAAAGAATGGAAAGGATTTCAAAATTCTGGACAGATTTTCAGAAGTCAAGGCTTCCGATGATCATCAGTCACCAACTGGTCAACCTAAGCTCATTTCTGAGCATTTCCTTACATAGTTGTATAACTCGGAATTTTTTTTTTTTTTCTGGAGGAAAATTCAGCGCCATCTAAAAAGCTCAAGG
Organism: Loxodonta africana; assembly: GCF_030014295.1. Taxonomy (NCBI): domain Eukaryota; kingdom Metazoa; phylum Chordata; class Mammalia; order Proboscidea; family Elephantidae; genus Loxodonta; species Loxodonta africana. Next base: position 67,466,177 of record NC_087362.1, read on the forward strand.
CAGAGCGAGCATCACGGGCCCAGTTGTGGGTGGCGCTCAGCTTGCTGACAGCTGCTTTATCAGAAGGCTGGCTCCATCCTGGAGATTTCAAGCAGCATGAGGTTAGAGTCTTGTTCAAAGTGATTTGTCAGAAGGCTTTCATTACATGCTGAATGTTCAAAGCGTACAAAACAAGGAGCGAGAGTTAATAAGCTGGGTGGCAGAGTAAGAATTACCTAAGATGGAGCAATACAAAGAATTACTAAATTTGAAATTTAGGTCTTACATAAAAGTGAAGAACTGTGGCCAAAAACACCCAGGGCACAGGTATAGCCACCACCCACTGCCGTCGAGTCGATTCCGACTCACGGTGACCCTATACAGGTATGGACAGGGAAAATGGTTTTTGTTCTCAGAAAACCCAAGGCACGTTCAGATGTGATGAGAGTACCCTGGGGACCAAGGCTTCCTGAGGTCCATGGCGAGAGAGCTGAATGCTGCTGACTGGCCAGGGACTCTAGTGAACTGCGGCAACCCAGGGAAGGACTACAGGATAGAGGAAAGCTGCCCTACTCCGGGCACCTCAATGCCAAGGCTCTAAAAGTTAGTGGTGCTGGACAAAGATCACTAACATGTTCTGAACAAAAGACCAACTCTTGACAATTCAAATAAAAAAAGCAACACTGCCATAAAAAGCTTTATTTTAGAAAGTACTCATCTATGGCAAACAGTGGAGATCTCGTTAAACCTTCACACCCATTAAAAGTTGATTTTTTTTAAATGGGAAGAATTCAGCATGCCTGTAGTACACACAATGTACAGCCCAATAAGGCAGCAGAAATGTGAACTGTGCAGGCATGTGTGACAAGTGAGCAGATGACATTTATTTGGTCCAAAAACAGTATAGTTGTATTTGAGTTTTACAAAATGTCAAATATAAATAACCTGAAACTGTAACAATACACAAAAATTGGGCTTCTTACACAGACATACCAGGCAGTACAAACTGACAACTTGAGTAAGTTAACATTGTTTTACAGTAATATACAGTGCCAGTTAACATTTAAAAACATTTCAATGCATAGCACTTGATACTTCTTTGAACCTGTTTCAGTCAGAGTATGAAAATGGTTAGATCTAGGCTAAAAATAAGTCTTCTTCTAACCAAAAATAAAGGCATAATATTTATAACCAGGTATCAACTTTACTAAACCACAATATTTTAAAACTATTAAATGATACCTAAGGGTATTTACATTAAAAAGGCAACATGCACCGTGTTTTTTCCTCTCATGAGTGTTTATGCACACACTTTGTTCAAAAAGTTTTAAAACTATATTCCTACTTTCAATGCAGCACACCGTCATGTTCCTAATAGTTCTAGCAAAATGAATGCTTTCAAAGGGAGCAGAATTGTTTTCAAGTCATTGGTGTGAATTTTTTTCCCTTTGGAACAAAGGACATAACAATCTGGTTCTGCCCAGACGACTTAATGCAATAAGGTTCTGTTCAGAGGCAGTTTTCTCTTCAATCTAATGCTATCACATCATCGAGCTCGTCTGTTGGTTCTGTACGTGGCTTCTTCGCGCTGACATTCTCCTTCTCATCCAGCTTCCTCTTGAGACTCCTCTCTTCTTCACTGACGGCAGCGTTGCCTGAAGGGCCTTCTTCATCCGAATCAACTATGAGCACATCATCTTGCTCTTGTGCTTATTTCAGAAAAAAAGGAAAAAATGACTAAGTGTGGGCGTTATTTGCAGCTCATGAATATTTTCTATAATTGAAAGATACTTATTCTCACACAGACCACATTTAAGCATGGCCACCCTGAGGGAACTTCACTTTTACATGTTACGTATTTCTGTGCTGTTTTAGTGTTTCGTATGTAACAAGCACCTACGTCTTTTCTAATCAAATCAAACACCTGTAACGAGCATTATGTAACTCAAAGGAATGATAACAGTTCTTTGTTTCTATCTCTGGCTTCTCCAACAGAGAAGGGGAGCGTGCATATCCTAATAATGGTGGTGGTAATGATGACAAAAAGTAACGACAACACACACGTAGCACTTACAATGTGCCAGGAGCTTTTCTGAGCATTTTGCCCATAACAACTCACTTAATCATCACACAACCCTACAAAGAAGATAACACTGTTATCTGTTTTCCAGAAAACAACGCTGAGGTACACACAGACTGACTTGCCTAATGTCACAGGAGAGCAGAGGATGGGATTCAAACTCGCACGGTGGGGGTTCCCACAGTTCATGCTCTCAACCTTTCATGGAAGTTGGCTTTGCCTCCCTCCTCCATCACAATTAAAGGCAGAATACCTTTCTTATTCATTTCTGTACGCTCTGAAACCTATCTAGAGTAGGGGATCAGCAAATGAACATTTGAAATTATGACTTTTCAAAAACCAGAAGGATTAAGGACCCTTTCTATTTTCAGTGGGGGAAAAAAAAGGTCACAAACCCACAGCTCACAGGTGGGTCAAACTCTAGACTGTCTCAAAGTCCATCTTGAAAACTCCCAGACAACATGAGAATCAAGAACAACCATATTCTGAAGACGCCAAAGACACAGGGTCAAAGGAAGGAAAGGGAAGTGAAAAGCTGGTGAGTGGAGGGGAGTGAACATCCAATCAGAGGACAGTACAGAATCAGTTATGTGGGAAAGCACAAGTGTCAAGCACTAAACACCCAGACAACAGGCCACTCTGATATATTTTATCAAAATCACACTGGTTCTGAAAAAGCTCCGAAATGCTTAAATTCCATACTTACCAAGTTGGCTCAAAACAGCCAGATGCACTGATTTGGTGCCCCTAAATGAAACAGGCGTACAAAATCCAAAACAACCTCAGGAATGAATTGTCTTTATATACTTGTAAGCCTACTGATATTTCCAGTTGTAAAAACCCATTAAAAGACAAAATATTTCTATTTTCTATGAGACTCTCCCTCACTCTTAAATGTCTTCATGGTTCATGAATTCAAAGCTCCATTAAAACAATCAATACCAAACCAATACACACCTCTTTATGAATTTCTACTTATGGTCAATGTTCATAAAAAAAATCAAACTGTTTCTAACAACTCTTGCTTGGGTGGGTAATCAACAACCTGCTGGGTGGGGCCAAGACTCACCTGTGGACGTAGAGGGCTGAGCGCCATCATCACTGCCATTGGTTATGCTTTTGGCAGCATCTTCAGGTTGTTTGGGTCCCACTTTCTCTGGGGCATCACCAACAACTTCGAATTCAACATCCTTTGCTAGGTCTTCGCTGTAAGAGAACCACACCACTATAAAATGAAACCACAGCTACGACCACTGACGAAGCAAAGGAGCACCACAGAGGTAATGTGCGTCAAAGCTCAGGGGATACCATACATACACTCAATATATGGATTCTTATTTTCAAAGAGCTAAAATTATAATAAAAAAGGAAGGTATCCTTTTATTTCATCAAGTACAATGCCAAAAACATTCTACATATTCTACTCAGAACCCAATCTTGACCACAGTAATTTGTTTTAGGGGTAGTTAAATGGTTTCTGGGGTTTAACCCATCTTTACAGGCTGCCCCCTGCTTTTGTACATGAGTTCCCAAAAACACGGATGAAAGTTTAATCTATGAAAGTCAAACAAAAGACTTACATGTTATGAAGGGGGTTCTGCTCCAAAAGAGCCAAAAAATATGATTAAAAAAAAAAACAACACCTTAATTATACTTCCTCTTTTAGACGCCATCGTATATGGGTGGCCTTTTGTTGCCTTTTCTTTCACAACTGAACACAATCACATCACTTACATCCAAACTGTGTCCAGTTGGGGCTAGAGATCACCCTAGCAATATTTATCTTTGACTCAATCATGTACGTTTATGAAACTTAGGCTTCTTACTAATAATCCACATTCAACCCCCTACAGGACAGACCAGAACTACCCCATAGAGTTTCTCCAAGGAGCGCCTGGTGGATTCGAACTGTCGACCCTTTGGTTAGCAGCCATAGCACTTAACCACTACGCCACCAGGGTTTCCAAGGAATTAGGGTAAGACAACATTTTTCCTCCACTTTACCTTAATTTTGTATATTCAGATAATTCCTTACATTTAAAAATACGACAATACCTACCTATGAAGGATGTTAATCAATAAAGTGTAGTCCTGGAGGAAGTCATCTGCTTGAAGCCGACTGCCATTTCTAATTCCAAATTCTGACAACTTCTTGTGATTATTAGCTAGAAAATTTGAGAGGAATTTAGATACTTTAAATTAATTATACCATCACGGAGCAGTCAGGTCAGTTTTAAACATGCTCAACTCCATTTAAAATACACTAAAGCACTGTAAGCTCCATGCGCGCACAGTCTGCCGTGTTCCTAGGGCCCAGAAGCACACCGCAGGAACTTAGGAATTCAACTGACACTCAACTACCAAAACTACTTCAAGAGGACCAAAGTGTGGGAAGTTCTGAGAACCTTCTCCCATTCGAACCACAGTAATGGTAGAGTCTTGGAAGAGTGGGAAACTTTTAGAGATACAACAAATATGTTCTACTTGCAAAGACAGTATCAGTGACAACCTCAATAAACTACTACTTAGCAGATTTTTTAATTCAGAAATTAGAAAATCTCATTTGTATAGATTCTTAAAAAATTTTTAATATAAAGACAAGAGCTAGTGGTGGTGAGGTCTTCCAAAAATAATTACTCCAACCTGCTTCTATCCTCTGTGTCATCTCTGCTTCATCTTAACATCCCCAGTATGTAGCACGCAGCACTTGCCACCCACTGGCACTCAATAAACCTACATGAATTATAAATACTCCCGTAAAGGACAATCCCTCCAACCAAACTTCTGATGTCCCCACCCCCTTCTACCCGATCTAAAGCCTTTCTAACTTATTCTTTCTCTCTTCTGTGTTGTCAAAAGTTCCTCTCTGCTGGCCTGTAACAGCAGTCACGTCTCACTTACAATACTGTTTCCTCATCTCAGCCCCAGTTTATGCTCTCTCCTCACAACACTCAGTCCATTTCCTTACTTACCGTAACTTTAGAATATCTGCTATGCGAGGGCACAGACAGTGTAGAACCTGTTGACCTATATCCACACTGCCTGGCACACACTAAGCACAGAATATATATTTAAAATTCTGGTTATCATGTTTAAAATCTAACAATCTTTTTTTTAGTGTTTATCGTTTCTTTCATTCCTTGAAAGCAAAATACTTAGAAAAGCCTTCCCAACTTCAACTTTGAAATCTAAAATATACCGACAGTTTCTTCTAGTTTATAGATTTATTCTTAACTTTTTAATCTATCCAGAATGCCTTTGGAGAATGAAGCTTCCTACACAGACTTCTAACACCAAGCCCAGTCCTATATACTCTCCTTCACATTCCCAATCACCACAAACCTTAGACCCAACAGGTTCAAAAGTTCATGTGGGTTCTCATCTTGTTAATCAGCATCATCTCTGAAGCCAGAGTCCTGGCAACAGCCCTATTTATAGGCCTAACAATGGTGCTCTCTTCTTCAACTAAGGGGAAGAATGTAACGGCATGGATGAGCTTTTTTTGTGTATGTGTGTGATGACGGCTGGCTAGAATGACATCTGAGTATTCAACCTGACTCCCAAAACAGACCAAAACATGGCTTCCAGTTACACATGACCCAATATCCCAAGTAATTTGACAAGAAACTAAATCTAAAAATGAATAACTTACTATGTAGGTAAAACAGTGCCACCAGCTTTCCAAAGTAAAGGTAAACTGGCAAAAATCAAGATATAGAGAAATCAACTGAAGCGTTAACCTAAGGTAAGAAGACTGACTATTCAGAGTAACTAGTTTGAAGAGGGTGTAACAGCCATGATTCTAACTAAGAAACTTCTAACTAAGAATCAAATGGAGTGCACCACCTTGTATAACAATGCATTACCTACGTGACCTGCTAGAACGTCTGAAAAGGAAAGCCAGGAGTCAAAGCTGGGTGCTGATTTTCAGCAATGTTTTCTGATACACAGAAGGGACCGGCTACCAAGGCTTCTCCACTCTTTGACAAAACACCTACTAGCCTTACCTTACCCTCCCCACTCTGACCTAACAGCCGTAACAGTCTTCTCACCCATACTTTAGCTCGCAGGCAAGGAGGCTCCTTGACAACAGACAAGAGCATGTGGTCACTGTAAATCCCAAGTAATGTGTGCACTGGGGTATCAAAAAATAGTTCAGAGAGCCTGACCAACTCTGGGGCACAGTGACAACACGTAGCTTCCAAATCTCGGACTGTGGTGACCCTGCGGAGGCCCTGCCTCTGTGATGGTCAAACATTCCTCCCTTCAGCTGTCTCAGGCTCAACTCCACAGCTGTGAAACTGGGTAACATCTAGTGAATGGGTAAGCTAACATGCGCTCCTTCCTTTAGGCAAATGAGGGGAGTAAGCGAACGTGATGTCTAATACCTTCTGTCTCTCCCTCTTCTGAAGAGATTAGGATTGTTCCTTTCCCGTCTTCAATTTGCACATCTGGTGCTACCATAGCAAATTTTTCTTTTACTATCTGCAAGAAAAAAAGATTCCAAATATTAAAATATGGAATTAAAGATAATAAAAACCCAGAATTTTTTTTTCTATAAAGGTGCTTATTTTCCCCTTCTACTGACAAGGGGTCAAGTCGTCCTTTAAGATACTTCAGGGCGAGCAGGAAAAGCAGTGGGAATTCACGGAATGTTTGACCACTGATGCAGATAAGATTAAACAAACTCCCTCCAAATGGGGTACTGAGAACACCCTGGTTGGCTCTTGGCATTTTATCTTTCCCTGCAGATTAGTACTGAGCTAGACATGACATATTTTATCTCACTTAGGGTCCATGCCAACCTTGCAATGGCAGGTGTTTTATAATTGGAAAAATTTCTCATGAACCTGGTTCTCACACAGCGTTCCCCTTCCCAACTTCCATTGCTCTTTAAATTCTAAGATGCATTAAGAGACACGATTTCCTGTTAAATCCTATCTGCTTCTATGGGACAACGAGAATCGCCACAGGTCCAAATTACCTACAAGTTAGAGGAATTACCTTTAAGCCCAAGAATGAGTGGACACCAACTGAAATTATTTCCTATGAAAGAAGGTGGAGCAACCACCCTCTGCTAGCCAGTGTACTAAGTCTTGCTGCTCCCCTCCCCCTCCAAAACGTAAGGTCAAGTCAGCCTGCCTGTGTGACCAGTTCTGGGAGAAAGGCCATTCATTGTCAAGCAGCATTCAGGGCCACAAAGATCTACTCCTCCCACCTCAGGAGGTACCTTCAGGAAGGACTGACAAGAGTCCCTTAATTTGGTGGTGGTGGGGGCTGTCCATCATCCAGACACCCCATAGCCTGCCATTTACACGTGTACTTTAATACAAACCAGAAATTGGGATTTTGCTCTGCTGGCAATGTAGAGCCTCGTCATCTAAGTATTCACACTGCATGCAAAACTTGTTAGCTCACTCCCACACAGCCAGGACCACCTCCACACCATTCAAGGATACCTCTTGTCTGGTCCCCAAATAACAGAACAGATCCACTATCCAGAAACAAAGAGCAAAGATACCTTCCTTCTGCTGGCCATGATACTATGAGATTCACCTGTACCACCTACAGTACAGATTCAGCCAAATACACCTATTCCTTTTTTTTGTATGAGGCACATATTCTGGAACCACGCACAGAAAAGCCAGCAGGATTCCGATGGTAAAGCAACAAACGACAGTAGTCACAGTCTTTCAGAGTAAATATGTGGCATTGAGTTTTTAACACAGTAACACTGTAAAAGGAAAAAAGGAACTTGAAAGAAGGGAAACGGAGAACCCTGTGCAGTCCCGCCGTTTACCTTATCTTGTAACGTGAGCACAGTCACTTTATGGACGTTCAGTCGTACAGTCACCTCTGGCTTGCTGGCACATACGTAACAATTGGGGTTGGGAGGATCCAGTGCACAAGGCACAAGGAGCTTCTTCCTTGGGTTTGGTTGTTTATTCAAAAAAATCTTTGGAGGAGACAAAAACACAAGCAAAAATCAGAAACATGAGTTACAATTTTATAAACCATTTGATCAAAAATCTTGTTAATTGAACATCCAATTAAAAAAAAAAAAAAAAAAAAGACTTTAATATTCCTTCCCAGATGGCAGGAAGGATAAGGAAAATCATGACCTTCTTAAGAGGCCAATCTTTCAACCTTTGTTTCATATCAGCTGTTGAAAAAGGCTGGGTTTATTGAAAAGATCCCCTTGTATCAATGACTCCAGGCTCGTTTGCAGTCTGATCTGGCAAGAGTAAGGGCCCAGTCATACTAGTTTCTGGTGCCATCAGAAAATCAGCTTCTGGATAGTCTTCCCTTTATCAATTTTAAGCAGACCTCTTGACCAGACAAGCTAATGACAATGCCTTCACAAATCAATGTGACTACCTGTTTAAATTTTCTATGATGTTAACATTTACATAATTGGGAAAGAAATAATGTGTTTCTGGTACTGTGAGTGCCTATTTACCATTTCCCTGATACCCAAACAAAAATATGTGAGTCAAGGCAGTTAAAAAACCCTCTGCTTCCAATGAAATTAAGGAAGGCCCCAACACTACGAAGTTTGAAGAATACTAGCAAGGTTCAATATGATCACAAAGGAGCCCATACTGTATGATTCTATTTATATGAAACGTTCAGAAGGGGCAAATCTCTACAGACAGAGCAGATTAGTGGTTATCTAGCGCTGGGGGTGGTAGCTAAGGTATGCAGAGTTTCTTTTTAGGATAACAAAAATGTTCTAAAATTGACCAGGGCAATGGCTGCACAATTCTGTAACTATACTAAAGCTACTACTTTAAATGGGTGCGTTTATGGTATGTGAACAACATTTCAGTGAAGCTGTTAAAAAAAAAGATGGAACAAATGTCATGAGAACATTGGAGGCTGATATACAAATCCTCATCCCATGACTTCCGTGTGGTGTTATCTGCTAACGTGATTTAATTCTAAGGGGAGGGCCCCACAGACTCCTTCAAGCCCAAAGGGGTATCTTGAGAGAAGCCCACCTGGAGCCAATCTCCACAGGGAATACTAGTAGCATGGTAGGTCTGGAAAAAAAAAAAAACTGGACAGGCTAAGTGGGTACAATGAAGGAAGTACAGAAGGATTTATTTGATCTTGGCCTTCACTGGAAGTATGCCAGGAAATCAACAGTGATGAAAACAATTACTAACACTATTACTACTCAAGCTAGCTCTATTAATCCATTCTAATATTAATTTATAAACAAATGAAATCCAGATAACGAGAATCAGTAACAGCCCAAGACAGAGACGGAACTGACCAGGCAAAGAAACCAGAAGGACATTACAGGAAATAGTAGACTCTTTAGTCTGAAACAAGCCATGTCTGTGTGCTCCAAGGGATAACACAGCTACAGGATGAGTTCAGGCTGCTATGAAATGACAGTAATGAAAAACAGAAACTCTTGGAAATTAAAAATAATGACATGCAAAATAAATTAACACACAAACTGAGTCAAAATGGCAGACTGGCAAAATTTTTCTGCACTCCTTTAACCTAAAATTTCAAGAAAAACAAAACAAAAGTGTACCACTACAGACTAGTTTTTTTAAAAAAGAAATTCCAGGAAGTAAATGAATGGGTCCTTTTATCTCAACATTATAGTAAAAAAAAACCTTACCACACCTCCACTCCACCCCACTTCCCTCTGAAAACAGCTGAAGATAGTGACTACAAAATTTATTGGAAAATTAAAAAGAAAAATTTATTTTCTTGTTGTTGAGAATATACACAGCAAAATATCTAATTCAACGATCCGTGCATGTTCAGTTCGGTGACACTGATTACATCCTCCTAGTTGTGCAGCCATTCTCATCCTTTTCTGAGTTGTTCCTCCTCCATTAACAACCTCACTGCCCCTAAGGTTCCTGTCTAATCTTCCCAGCTGCTGTTGTCAATTTGACTCCATACAGATAGTTCTTAAAGGAGCATAATGCTTAAGGCAGACTTCTTTTTTTTTTTTTAACCAGTTATGCTAAACTACTGTTTGGTTTGAAAGACTTCAGGGGATATTTTTGGTTTAAGGTTTAAAGAGTACACAGGGCAACAGTTTCAGGGGTTCATCCAGCCTCCATGGCTCCAGAAAGCCTGAAATCTACAAGAATTTGAAATTCAGGTCTGCATATTTCCCCCTTTTGATTCTTCAATAGAATCTGTGCTCAAAATGTTCAGTAGTGGTAGCTGGGCACCATCCACTTCTGGTCTCATGGCAAAGGAGGCAGTTGTTCATGGACGCAATTAGCCACACATTCCATTTCTGCCTCCTATTCCTGACTCTCCTCCTTCCTCTGTTGCTCCAGGTGAATACAGACCAACTGTTGTGCCTTGGATGGCTGCTTGCAAGCTTTTAAGATCCCAGGCACTACGCAAAGAACTAGGAGGCAGAACAGAAGCACCTAAACATGTTATTAGGCCAATTAACTGGGATGTCCCATGAAGCAACCCTAAGCCTCCAAACCAAGAAACCTAATCCCACAAGGTATATGGATGCACAGAAGCAGCCTCAGCAGCTACTTCTTTTTTGAGGTCATTGTCATAAGTATGTCTATCACTCGACTTGTGCCAACTCAAGTTTCTACAGGTATACGACTTACTGACAGCACTCAAAATCATCGGTTGTGTAACCCTACCCTCAATCAATGAGATCTTCCCATTACCATAAACTGAAACTCAGTACTGCGTAAGCAATATTCTCCCCTCCCCAGTAACCACGTCTCTATACATTTGCCTTTTTTTTGTCTTTTTATATAAGAAAGGCCGTATAATATCTGCCCTTTTGTGACGGGCTTGTCTGTAACTCAGCATAGTGTCTTCAAGCTCCACCCACATTACAGCATATATAAAGACTTCACTTCCGGACCCGTTATCCATTGCTGGTGGGAATGCAAAATGGTACAGTTGTTGTGGAAAACAATGTGTCGGTTTCTAAAAAAAACTAAAAAATAGAACTACCATAAACTCAAAACTAAAAAACTCCATATGACCCTATGATTCCACTTCGAGGCATATACCCGAAAGATTTGAAAGCAGAGACTTAAAAAGACAACAGTCTAAAGTGGAAACAACCTAAATGTCCACCAACAGACGAATGGATAAACAAAACGTGGTACATACATACAATGGAATACTACTCAGCCAGCAGGAGAAATAAGTCTTGATAAACATTACAGTATGAATGGAGCTGGAAGACATTATGCTGAGTAAACTAAGTCCGTCACAAAAGGACAAATATGACCTCATACATATAAAAAGACAAGAAAAGGCAAATGTACACATACAGACCAAAGTTTATTAGTGATTAGCAGGGGTGGGAGGGAGGAAGGAAGGGGGTTAACAGTGATGAAAAAAATTACACTAATCAGGGTAGGTTTGCACAGCCAACTATTGTAATGGCTGTCAGTAAGTTCTACACTTGTTAACAAGCTGAATTGGCAAAAGTTGTGTGATAAAACATATTTACGATGACAAACACACACACACACACACACACACACACACACACACACACAGAGTGGCTGTTGAGCCTGCTTATGTACAACAAAACACCTCATGGGACATCCCAGGTAACTGGCCTATTAATAATGTGTTTAGTGCTTCTGTTCTACCTCTGAGTTCGTTGCATAGTGTCTGGGTCTTAAAAGCTTGCAAGTGGCCATCTAAGTCACAATTGGTCTCTATTCATTGGGAGTAACAGAGGAAGAAGGAGAGCCAGGTATAGTAGGAGGAAATGAAATGCGTGGCTAATTACCTCCACGAACAACTGCCTCCTTTGCCATGAGATCAGAAGAACTAGATGCTGCCCGGCTACCATTACTGAACATTTTGATCAAAGATTCCACAGAAGGATCTTGATCAAAAGGGGGAATATGCAGAACCTAATTTCAAATTCTCATAGCCTCTAGATTTAGAGCCACGGAGGGTGGATGTACCTGTTAACTACTGCCCTGAGATAATCTTTAAACCTTGAACCAAAAATATTCCCTGAAGTCTTTTTAAAACCAAACAATAGTTTCGCTTAGTAGTAAAAAAATTAAAAAGTCAGCCTTGAGCAATATGCTCTTTTAAGAACTATGAATATGGGATCAAACTGACATAAAGTTTATGTAAATAAGGGAGGGACAACTCAGAAAAGGAGGGTGAGAATTCAAACGATGTTATCAATGTCACTAAATTGTTCATGCAGAAATGGTTGAACTGTTGTAATATTTTGCTGTGTATATTCTCAACAATAACAACAAAGACATCACTTCTCCTGGCTGAGTAGTACTGCGTTGTATTTTTACACCTTGGGGCTATTACGAATAGTGCTGCAATGAACACTGGTGCACAAGCTTCTCTTGACACTCTTGTCAAGTCTCTGCTTTCAAGTCTTTTGGGTATATACCTATTACGCCAGGTCATATGGTAGTTCTAGAACTGGTGGTGCAGTGGTTAAGACTTTGGCTGCTAACCAAAAGGTTGGTGGTTTGAACCCACTAGCAGCTCCACAGAAGAAAGATGTGGTGGTCTAGTTCCATCAAGATGACAGCATTGGAAATCCTATGGGGGCAGTTCTACTCTGTCCTATAGGGTCGTTATGAGCCTGAATCGACTCAAAAGCAATGGGTTTGGGAGTTTTAGTTTTTTCAGAAACCACTATACTGTTTTCCACAATAACTGTACCCTTTTGTATTCCCAACAGCAATGGATAAATAAGGGTTCCAATTTCCCCACATTCTTACCAACACTCATTATTTTGTTTGCAGTGAAATGGTATCTCGTGGTGGTTTTGATTTGCATCTTTATGATGGCTAACGATGTTAAGCGTCTTTTGATGTGTTCAGCAGGCACCTGAATGTCTTCTCTGATGAAATGTCTGTTCAAATTCTTTGCCCATTTTATGATTAGGTTTTATCTGTCTTTGTTAAATTGTTCCAGTTTTGGTTATTAGAGTCTTACTGGATATGTGGTTTCCCAAGATATTCTCCTAGTTCATAGCTTGTCTTTTCACTTTTTTGTTTAAGTCTTTGGATGAACAAATTTTTCAATTTTTATGAGGTCTCATTTATTTGTCTGTTTGTGCTTTTGTTATATTAGATAATCCACTGTTAAAAGCTAAGCCTGACAGTGTTGCCTCTACATTTTCTTCTAAGAATTTTATGGTTTTAGGTTGCACATTTGGGTCCTTAATTCATTTTTAATGTGTTTCTACGCGTGGTGTGAGGCATGGATCCTGCTTCATTTTTTTCATGTGGAAATCCAGTTTTCCCAACACCGTTTATTGAGGAGACTCATCTTTCCCCGTTGAATGGACTTAGCATCCTTGTCAAAAATCACTTGACCACAGATGTGTGGGTTTACTTCTGGACTCTCCATTCTATTGCATTGGTCTGCTTATCTAATGTTAAACCAGCATCAGGCAGTCTTGATCACTATAGCTGCATAATATGTTGGAATATTATGAAGTGTGAGTCATCCAACTTTGTTCTTCTCATTTAACTTTGTTTTAGCTATTTGGGGACCCTTGCCATTCCACAGAAAGTTGAAGATTGGTTTTCCCATTTCTGTAAAGGCTGTTGGAATTTTGATCGGGACTGCGTTGAATCTATATATTGCTTTGGATAGTACTGACATCTTAACAGTATTAAGTCTTCCAATCCATGAACATGGAACATCTTTCCATTCAAATCTTCCTTAATCTCTCTCACCAGTGTTTTATAGTTTTCATTGTGTAAGTCCTTTACATCCCTGCTTAAATTTATCCCTAGGTATTTTACTCTCTTAGATGCTATTGTAAATGAACTGTTTCCCTAAGGAAGTTTTTTTTGCATTGCTGACTTGGTAAGAAAGCAAATTACCTTCAGACACTCAAGTTTAATATAGAATGGAGGCAAGACTCCAGAGTTGCTCTAGTCTTAAAAGTTAAAACCTAGCCCTTTATGAACTCTTATAATAAATGTTACGGATTGAATTGTGCCCCCCCCCCAAAATTATGTGTTGTAAATCTTTACCCTTATACCTGTGGATGTAATCCCATTTTGGAATGGGGTTTTCTTTTTTGTGTTAATGAGCTATAAGTATGTCTTAGGACAATTACTTTCGAGATACAAAAAGAGCAGATTAAGCACAGAAGCAGGGCAGCACAAATGGGGAAGAGAGATGCCCTGCCACATGAAGATGGCCAAGGAACCTAGGACAGAAGCTGAAAAGAGACAATGACCTTCCCCTAGAGCTGGCAGAGAGAAAAAGCCTTCCCCTAGAGCCAGTGTACTGAATTCAGACTTCTAGCCTCCTAAGTTATGAGAAAATAAATTTCTGTCTATTAAATCATCTAATTGTGGTATTTCTGTTATAGCAGCACTAGGTAACTAAGACAACAGGAGACCCTTACATAAAGCAAGGACTTGGAAGGGGAGGAGAATGGAGAAGAGAAGAAAAATATCTTCGCCACAGAAAGAAATAGCAACAAAAACTGTACTTCGATGCTCAGAGGAGAGGAGAAATGTCTTCTTAGAATTCATTACAGTGAGATAGCTCTCGTGCAGATTTGCTGTCTGAACACACACACATGTATTTATATATATATACACACATATATATATTCAGACAACAAACCTGTATAAGTAATATGGGTTAAAAAACATAAAGTAGAGAATTTAAAAGTGGTCCCAGATTGACAGTACCCAAGGCACCCAGATGTAAACACAAATCCTCTTTGAAGAAACACACCTTAAACACTTCGATGGATCCTTAAAGAATTACCACAGATACAATTCTAACAAACACTAATTCAGTAAAAAAAACACAAAAAACCATGAACTACGTAACACACAAGTAAACAAGTCACCATGAGAGAGCAGAAATGACAGCAGACTCACCTATAAAGATTTCAGATATTAACATTTACTAAAGAATATAATTTTAAAATAAAACAGGAGAGACTATAAAATGACCAAGCAAAACTTAAAAACCATAGAGAACTCTTATAATTGAAAAACAATTGCGGGGGAAGAACAAAAACAAAACCCAGCGCCGTCAAGTTGATTCTGACTCATAGCGACCCTATAGGACAGAGAAGAACTACCCCATAGAGTTTCCAAGGAGCACCTGGTAGATTCAAACTGCCAACCCTTTGGTTAGCAGCCGTAGCTCTTAACCACTACGCCACCAGGGGGGAGGGGACTTCCTAATGTAAGGATCCAGAGAATGAGTTCATCCAAGAACTCAGTGAAACTGGGAATATGAGAGGCGAACCAACTCCTGCTTCCACTGACCAGACAAACCTAAGAGAAGCAACTGTGCTTTCCTTTCTGTGGTTATTTCTACACGGCTTAGCGCTAAACATGCACTCACAGGATAACTGGAAAAATTACTTTTCCATTGCTTTAAGCCAATTTTATTGTTTGAATACTGAAAATTGTCTATTTAAAGTGCTTTTTATAACTTCCTTTAAAAAAGAGGTTGGAAAAAAAAAAACGCCAACAGAATACTCACCGCCCTACATTGGTCTATTTTCCCTGCGAGGATCTTCAGCCCTTCAAGTACTATCAGCCCAGCGATCACTGCATTTGTTGTTGCGACTGCAGGAATGATGTTCCCTGCCATTGCTGGGGAAGGTGAACATGTTTAGTTCTTAAAAAAGGAAAAGCAACTCTGAAGTCTGGATGATAAAGATTCAAATATAAAATAACTTACATTTTATATCAAATCTGCTCTTCATATTCATACTGAAAATATGCATTCTGAGGTTTGCGGCAGAGGTGACAAAATCCATCGCAGACGGGTCATCCTGCCAATAATATCAACAACTGAACAAGTCTTCCCACAGATTTACTACTCTGACAAAGCCTTAACTTTCAGAATACTTTCACATGCTTGTAACATCACACACAGTCAACCAGAACAAGGGAAGGGCTTGAAGGAGAGGCGGGTCAGGCTGGGCTTACAGTAAGGCTTAATGAGTAGGGCAGGGTCTCATCAGCAGCTGCTCTGACCCAGAAATGCAGGTTGACAAGAGCACCAAGAGCCATCAGGCTTCCAAGAAATCACTCCTGCTTAAGCAAACGCATGAGAGACCAACTCCACTCACTGACAATGGCAACGCTCTCCTGGCTATCAGTCGGTAATGAGAATGTTGCCTGACACACACAGAATCCAAGCAAGGAGGCAGAGATTGTTCTGAGAAAGCTATTTCACTAAAGCCTCATAAAAGCCTGGACTACTCCATCTGAGCAGCAGCATATGTTGTTGTGTGCCACTGAGTCGACTGTGACTCACGGCAATCCTTCGTGACAGATTAGAACTGCCCCATAGGGTTTCCCACACCACACCACCCACCCAGTGCCGTCGATTCGATTCCGACTCATAGCGACCCTATAGGCCAGAGTAGAACTGCCCCTTAGAGTTTCCAAGGAGCGCCTGGCGGATCTGAACTGCCAACCCTTTGGTTCTCAGCTGTAGCACTTAACCACTATGCCACCAGGGTTTCCTATAGGGTTTCCCAGGCCATAATATTTACAGAAACAGTTCACCAGGTGATTTCTCCCATGGAGTGGCTGGTGGATTCGAACCACCAGCCTCTTGGTTAGCAGCTGAGCGCTTAACCATTGTGCCACCAGCAGAATATACATTTCTAGTAATCGGATACATGCCTCCCCAGAAATCTTGCCTTTGGGCTCCCCCTCCTCCAAACTCCCTCCACGTACACCAGTTTCCTTCTATATATGCTGTTTCTCAGATACGGCCACACATTAAAACTTTCCGTTTACTATTTGCATTCTTCCTAAAACTATATCCTCATCTCTTTAATTAGATTTCAGCAAGGCTTCCTGCACTGAACAGAGATACTACCTTAGACTGGAATTCAAAAGCACCACAGTACAGAAGAAACAGCTTGACTGGATGTGGGTTCTTTTATATATGCTTGTGAGCAAGCTGTGCAACCGTCAGTCAGTGATAGCCTCCCTGAAGCCAAAATTCTTTCACCTCTTAAACAGCAAAAATCATATCCACGTCTCATACCGTCGTAGTGAGGACTAAGTACCCAACACAGCGCCCGCTAGGCAGTTTGCTAATCACAGCCATCACTCACACAGGGTAACAATTCCCAGTTCTGAGGGTCCTTTATTTAGCCCTTATGTACGATGACAACTTCACAAATTACTAATAATAATGAAAATATTTTTACAAAATATGCTTTAAAGAACATAAACCCCAAACTTATGTTTAGAAGAATCCACAAGAATCTAAATTTACTAGCTTCATTTTGGATGTCTGATTCAACCAAGTTCTAAAATTTGCACACACACTTGCTATCTTAGGTTTCCAAAAGTGGCCAAATTCTTTTCCCTTTAAAGCCCAGGACAAATCTTCACCTTTGTAGGAATATATAACCTTTATCAGACAAATCACTTACAGCCACAAAAGATATCGACCACAATAAAAATTAAGCAAAATCAACTCATACAAATCTCAAAATATGACATCTGACTACAAAACACTATAAAGTACTATTTCCGCTCCAAGAATCACATCTTATTTTTGCCTTGAGAGGGTTGCCTTTATAAAAAGACAATTTTAATACTTTCAAGGTCAGACTGGGCTAATGAGCAACTGTCTCCAAAAATTTTATTAGCTTCTCATAAGTTCTATTAACAAATCTATGTAACATACACAAGAAGTCTGAGTCTGTCTTCTTAAGTTGGTGACACATTTACTCCGATAAATTTACACTTCTCCAGTCAGCATAATTTAACCACGCACACGTGACCAGAATCTAAAATGAGGTTTTACAGCATCGCTGGAATTCATCTACAGTTCACATCACGAGAGATGAAAAACAGCCAAACAAAATGTAACATATTTTCTCAAAATCGGGTAGAACAGATGATATCCAAAAAATTCTAGCCTGTATTACAGTTGAAGAAATATACGTTTACTATATAATTGCCACACATTATCAAAACGAACCTTGTCCCATATGAGCTCAGCTCCATCCCCTTTTTCGGCTAAGTGAACCCTCAAAGTCTCAATGCTTTTTGAAAAAAGGCTTGCATAGCTCTTTACATCTAGAACCTGCTGGTCTTTCAGACCTAACTGGGGTTCATTTTGTTGATCTGATGCATTGGTTTCTTCACCTATGGAAATATTAAAAATTTCACTATTAAAACATCATTCATTTATTGTGTCACATTTAACAATTCAGTACCTGACCAATAAAAAAACTGACAAAACAAAACAAATTCCATTAAAATAATTATCACTACAAGTATCTGTACAAGAAAACTGCTAAAATTGAGGTGGAAAAGGTCCAAGTGCACCTCACAGGTTTACTGGGGGACTCAAGGGATATGATGTACAGAAGTATCATGCCCAGCACATAACACTCATGAAGTGGACACTATCAGAACCACACTTAAACTGGTCCAGGAAGTTAAGTAACCCATATTGTCCACAACTGCTCCAAACTGTCAACCCAGGTTTCCTGGGGGACCCTTTACATTCCAACAGAGGCTATGCTGTGCATGAATTAAATGTAATACAGTTCAGAGACAGGAGGGACAAAAATGGGGGGAGAGGGAATGGGCTAAGTACTGTAGTCACTATTGTGGTAGTTTTTCATATTTAAAATGATAAATGTGCTTCTAATCTTAAAGAGGTAATCACAGAAGAACACAGTGATGTATGCACATGTAGAACGCGTCAGAACACTTTAGCTATTTCACTGAAAATCCGAAACAACTAAATGTCAATCGATAAGGAACCAGTTAAATAATATTGACTGAAAAAAGCAGGGTTAGAGTATTAAATCGTATGACTCCACTTACGGAAAGTGTACACAGGACTGTCTGTGTCTGCGCAGTGAACTACCAGAATGTTCCCTAAAATACTTCTCTTTCTCTAGGTGATGGGACTTAAAGTCATTTTTCTTCACCATGCTTCTTTGAATTGTCTGAATTTCTTCCCATGAACATACACCATTTTCAAGATATAACAGGGCCACTTAAGGCCTTTAGGTGTGGTAATTTCCAGCCTAAGTATCTCAAAGACTAAAGTGTACCCTTTCTTTACCTTGACTCTGTACCTCAGCCCAGTCCAAGGGAACTGGAGGCTTCCTTTTCCGCCACAATTTGTCCATGGTCAACAGATACCTGATATCATCTTTAAAAAGCTTAAAAAAAAAAATAAAAAGGTAAATCCCAATGAAGGTACAGTCCCTATGCTGATAAAATATAACAAATTCAATGCTGTTTTATCATAAATATTATGCTGTGAAACCTGTATACTTTAGAGACCCATGCTTTATGCTAACAGGTTTTCAAAAGAAAAGTTTAAACCTACTTTAAAAGCAAATTGTACACAGACCCATGTATTTAGAACAGATAAACGCAGAGATGCCTGGGGAAAGCCAGGTGAGAAATCTCTCAAGTGGGCTGACTACCTCTGCCCTCCCCAAGTTGCCTCCCCAAAGTCCTAAAGCTCCAAAGATCAGTCTGAGCCACAATCATACAAATCAGGGCTAAATAAACACACAAATGCCAAGTCCACAAGAAGAGAAGCACAACTTCAAGAATGTAATCGATGACAATGAACTGTACGTGTAGAAACTGTAGAACTGGTATATGTTCTGCTGTATGTATTTTCAACAAACATTAAAAAAAGGAATATAATTACTGAGCCCAGAGACACCACTTATCAAAACCTCCAAGCCCATGGGTTCATGCCAATAAGGCATACACATGCTAAAAGTAAAGTGCTCAATGACAGGGTTTCGTAAGTATCTCCATCATCTTCGAAATGTACCCCCTCCTCAAAAAGAGCAAAAAACCCTCACACAAGAAATAACAAAAGTTATTATTACAACAACACTACCACATGTAGGCTGAGAGACTGCTACACACCAGCAAACGAAAACATGCTAGAACTACAGGTGGTACCAATATTTTCACTTTCCTTACCTGCATTTTCTATTATTGGCTGATTTAGCATACTTATTGGGTAAATAAAAACATATCAGAACTATTTTTACCAAAATATGCTCAATTCAATGATTATTTATTGAACATCTCTGGCCCTTTAGAAAACAAGCCAAATACACAAATAATTCGAATACAATTCAGTGTGAAAATCACACAAAGCCTTGAATACTATGAGGATTCAAGGGAAGACAAATTTAAAATTCTATCTGTCTGAATGAGGGTTCAAGGAGAAATAACACATGAAATGGGGTTACAGCATCCTGATTTGCGGAGTGGGTAACAAATATAGCTGGAGGCATTTTATGGAGGGCCTTGAATGCTGGGCTGAAAAGCCAAGTATGAAATATCAACGCACCCTCAGGATTCTGTCCTGAACCATCTTCTCACTCTATACTCTCTCCCTGATAAATCTCACCCATTCCCATTAATTATGACAACTGATGTGGTTTGGCTTATAAACCTATGAATCCCAATCATTTCCCTAGCCCAGGCATCTCTACCAACCACTGACCACCTTCTCTTTAATGTTCCACAGAAATCGCAAATGTTCAAAACTGAATGTATCACCTTCTCCTACCCCACCCGACACGTATATCTGCTTCCCACCTCACCTATCTCAGTGAATGGCACCTAGAAGTCCAGGTGTCCACCAAGAAACCAGGTATCATTCTTGGTTCCTCACTGTTCCTCTCACCTCAAACGTCCAAAGTCCTGTTGAGTCTACTTTCCCTCCGTGCTCCACCGGGAATGCGTTGTAGTTCAGATTATTCTGGCACTGCACAACCTCAGGGAGCCAAGTTCCACGTTGGTTATGATACGGATGTAACTCCCTAGAGTGGTACAGCGCACAACCTCCACACCCTGACAGTGATCCTACTGAGTACCTTTCAATGGACTTCCACTGTCCCGGTGTAACACTTGTCAGGTAGACTACAAAATCCTGTCTGATCTGGCCTCTGCTTACCTGTCCAGTCATCTCTCTCCACTCCCCTTTAATGGGTGATTATTCCTGTTCTTCATCCTGACACTTCCTGCACTCCCATTCCCACCCTTATTCCTTCAAGTCCTGGGTTTAAATGCCACCTCCTCTAAAAAGCCTCTCTTGAACACTTAAACTAGGTCTACTTATTAAAGAGTTCTACTGCGTCTGAACTTAAGTCATAAACTCTGAATCCGAAATTACTTGTTCAGTGTTTGACACCCACCCTAGACTATGAGTTTAGCCTATACAGCAGGGACCCTTTCTTCTGTCTTCACCATGAGCTCCTTGTACTTAAAGCAGTGCCTGGCACATAGCAGTTGTTTAAAAGGACCTGCTCATCAACGGACTGGAGTTGTACTTCAGATTACTCTACATTCAAATGATGCTCAGGTTGGAACAGAAACAGGTGCTAGGAAGACCAGTTTGGAAAATATCACCACTGTCCAATGACAGAGTTTGGTGCATCTTCAAGTGTAATCATTTTTTAAGGAAAAGACTGTAATAAGGGAATAAATGCAAAAGGTTTAAGAGTCAGCCTGTGACATCCGTTACCACTGAGAAAAGAGATTAAGCATAAGCTGGGGGGCGGGGAGGCAGTAGGCCATTTGTTCAGGACAGTGGGACACGTGTATGTCTGAATGCAAAAAGGAGCTAAGAAAGAAGATGCAGGCCAGAAAGAAAATGCTGTTGGGAGAATAAGGCACAAGGACACGCGTGCGCGCACGTGTGCACGCACGCACACACGCACACACACGCACGCGCACACACACACACATCACCAGGCTGAAGAGCTGGCCTTCATTGAAAGAGACTTTTTTCTCCCCAACAAAAGAAATGGAAAAGGTAAAAGATTCTTCAGTGAAGAGAAAACATTCTCTCAACAGGTTAATTATGTTCAATGGGGTGAAACCTGTTAACGTATCCTTAAGGTCACATGCTTAGCATGAGGGTGGTAAGAGTAGATCAGGCAATTTAAGGCGAGCTGATGAAGTTTCACGTACCTGCTGTGAGGAACATGCTAGAGTCAAGGCAGAACAAATGAAAAGACATATACGGCCTGAGGACCTGGCTAAGCAACAGTCAGGTGGTCCCAATTAACACAGTCTGGTAGAGTACTCAAAATATTCAGCAGGCCAGTAATACACACTGATGAAGAGGGATTCCGCCAAGAGAAGAACAAGAGGCTTAGGGATTCAAGGCCGATTTAAAATGAGTCAATCAAATCGCCAAGAGAAACGATGAGAACAAGACAGAGATGTGTAAAGACAAGCGGCAGCAGGAATCAGAGGTCAGTTATGATGAAAATGAAGTTCAGTGAAAGTGAGAGGAAAAGACAACCAAGAAAAGAAGGTATAAAGCAAACCTCTGTATTTTATCTGCCACAGAGATGATAGACCAGTTTGGTATAGCTACTGAAACTTCAAAACCTATTTATCTTGGCGTCATTCATCAATGTATCATGACAGCATTTGGCATATACACAGAAAGAGTACGCTAACCTCAGTTTCGTATACAAACAAAACTAAACAGAACTAAATAAAACAAACAGAACGAAAACAATACTATCCACAATTACAAACAAAGCAAAGCTAACCTTGGTAAAAAGTTTGACTGGGTCATACCCAGTTGACTTAGCCCACTCCTTAGTGGAAACACGTTTAATGTCACCATCTTCATTAGATGCTCTCGCTTCAGCTTCCATTGGTTCCCCTTCAAAATAAACAACATTTTATTTTTAACTGCAATAAATATGAAACTGAGTTCTTACCCACCCTCTGGGAGGGTCATTCACGGAGGTCACCTGTATGTGACACACTCTAAGTTCCAGTAGAAAGGAAAACAACACACTCATCAGCATCTTTTCCATCTCATTTTCTGAAGGTCACAGACCTGTACCCAGAGCAGGAACAACCCACAGACCAGATGTCTGACCTTAAGGAACTCAATTTTTCTGTACCTTGATTTCTTCACCAGTAAAATGGAGCTAATCTTTTAAAACGTTGTTTTAAAAATTAAATGACACATATTAAGCGTGTAACCTTATCTGGCTTGTAAAGAGATAACCAGCAGACATCAAGTTAATGACGACGCAGGGCGACCCCGTGTACGTCAGAGCAGACCTGTGCTCCATGGAGTTTTCAATGGCTGATTTTTTGGAAGTAGATCACCAGGCCTTTTTTACGAGGTGCCTCTGGGCAGACTCAAACTGCCAACGTTTTGGTTAGTAGTCGAGTACATTAACGGTCTATACCACCCAGGGTCTCCAGTCTACCAGCAACCTTTGTTTTCCCCCTTAAAGCTGTCAATATTAAACCAGTAAAAGAAGGGCCGCAGTCACTGACAAAACAACACACCCCAACGCTTCACTCACAGGCAGCTTCTGGGTCAGCTCTGTCGGGAGACACTTCTTGATCGGCATCTTCTTCCCCGAACAACTGGCTGTAATTTGAAAGCAGTACATATTAGGCAGAACAAAATATCCTGAACAAACATGGTTTCTTTTTCCTACTTTCCTTACAAGCACCTAATGAAATATCAAAGGTTTAGCAGGGATGAAGACTGAACGACTGATAAATTACACTCTATAAACTCAAAAGGATTACGGCCATCTTTTGGGTAGCTTGCACCCTCATTTCAACTACAACACAAGCAAGGCTAAATTCCACCCATCGAGGAGCCCTTGCAGCGCAATGGTTAAAGTGCTCAAATGCTAACTGAAAGGTTGGTGATTTGAAGCCACTAGCCGCTCCATGGGAGAAAAACGTGGCAGTCTGCTTCCATAAAGATTACAGCCTTGGAAACCAGACAGGGCAGTTCTACTCTGTCCTATGGGGTCAGGACGAGTTGGAATTGACTCAACTGTAGTGGGTTTGCTTTTTTTGTTTTCAACTCATCATCTAGGCTCTATAAACTCCTGTGTTAATGTCTTTGATCAATAAATATGTGAAATGCCTTTACATTCCAACTTAGGTGACACTCAAACACCAGAACAACATTTATGAAGTACAACTGCAGTTGGCTGTTCAACAAACATCAAGTACCTACCATGCCCCAGGCACTGCTCTACCTTGAAGAAACTCAGCAGCGAACCAGACTGATTTTTGTGTGTGCTGGTGTATATTTTACTGCTAAACAAGGTCTTAAGAAACAAATAAAAATACTAAGCTGAGATTCTTTTTGTAAACTAGTTATCTAGAAAGTAGGGAAGAAAGTTATCCTAAGGGAATCCTTTGTACAGTTTTTAAAAACCCAAACAACCCTATCACTCTGACACTCTCTACCAGATAATGCTCAGCTGTTTCCCCAAGTGGCTGTACCAATTTACATTCCCACAAAGGCCCACGAAAGAGTTCCTATCCGTTCACTTCCTCTCCAGACTTAACACTCTGCCAAACTAAAACCCAAAAGCAAACCTACTGCCAATTCCAACTCACAGCAACCCTAGAGGACAGAGTAGAATTGCCTTATATGGTGTCCAAGCTATAAACCTTTATGGAAGCTGACTGCCACATCTTTTTCCTGTGGAGTGGCTGTTGAGTTCAAACTGCCGACCTTTCGGTTGGCAGCGGAGCACTTTAACCACTGTGCCATCAGGGTTCCTTTGTACTGTACCCTAAAGCTAGAAACAAAACAAAAAAACCCCGTTGCTGTCAAGTTGATTCCGACTCATAGTGAGTGACTCTATAGGATCCCCAAAACTAGTGAGTATAAAACAGTCTCTCATTGTGGTTTTATTTTCAAATCTGCTAGTTAGTCCTAAGGTTGAACACGTGTTCATTTGGTTATTGCGTATTTGGGCTTCCCTTTAACTGAAACATCTGTTCATATTATTTTTGTCGGGTTGTCTTTTTCTTATCGATTACAGGAATATATTCTGGATCACAATTGTTGGTTGATTATATGTCGCAAATATTTTCTCCCATAAAATGGCTTATTTATATATCATTTGATGTCTTTAGATGAAAAAAAGATGTTATTGATGAATTTTAACCTATCAATCCTTTCTTTTACAGTTAGCACTTTTTGTATATTTTAAATCATTCCTTACTCTTGAGGATAAAGATTTTCTCCGTATTATAAGATTTTTAAGTTTTGCCTTTCACATCTCAACACTTAATCCTTCTGGACTTAATTTTTCATATTGTTTGAAGCAGGGGACGATTTGTTTTTTTCCCCTATGAATAACCACGGTCCTCCTTTCATTTAATCCTTCTCATCTATGACCTACGATGCAACCTCAGTCATTCATCACTTTTCCTTATACACAAGGCCCTGCTTCTGCGCTCTGTATTCTGTCCCGACGGTTCATTTTTCCAGCCCTACACCAACGCACTAAATTATTTTTTGCACGTATTAAATCTTGACACCCGTTAGAGCAAGTCTTTCCAACTTATTCTTCTCCAAGAATGTTTTGGCTCCTCTCATGTCTTATTCTTGCTTATAAATTTTAGAATCAGGTGGTCGATTTCCAGTAAAATACCCTGCTGAGTTTCAATCAGTAGTGCATTGACTCCATAAGCCAATTAAGAGATAAATGACATACTGACAATATTGGGACTTTCCATCCATGAACGCTCTTCCTCTTTTATTTGGTACTTTTTATGTTCTAACGGTTTTATTTTCCACACTGGGCCTTTGTCATGGATTGAATTGTGTCCCCCAAAAGTATCTGTCAACTTAGCTGGGCTATGATTCTCAGTATTGTGTGACTGTCCACCACTTTATGTGGTTTTCTTATATGTTGTAAATCCTATTGCTATGATGTAATAAGGACGCATTAGTGGCAGTTATACTGATGAGGCCCACAAAATCAGAGAGTGTCTTAAGCCAATCTATTTGAAATATAGGAGAGAGAAGCAAGCAGAGGGATAGGAGGACCTCATACCACCAAGAAAGTAGAGCCAGGAGCAGAGCACATCTTTGGACCTGAGGTTCCTGCGCTGAGATGCTCCCAGACCAAGGGAAAACTGATGGCAAGGCCTTCCCTGGAGCTGACCGAGAGAGGAAGCCTCTCCGGAGCCGGTGCCCTGCATCTGGACTTGGAGCCCACTGGACTGTGAGAGAATAAACCTCTCTTTGTTAACGCCATCCACTTGTGGTTTTTCTGTTATAGCAGTCCTAGATGACCAGGACAGCCTTACATACCTTATGAGCCCTGGTGGCGCAGTGGTTAAGAGCTCAGCTGCTAACCAAAAGGTCGGCAGTTCAAATCCACCAGCTGCTCCTTGAAAACCCAATGAGGCAGGTCTACTCTGTTCTACAGGGTCGCTGTAAGTTGGAATCCACCTAATGGCAATGAATCTGATTTTTTGGATTAGTTAATAGGTTGAGAAAATTCTCTTTTCCTCCTACTTCAATAAGAATTTTTCCAAGAAAGTGTATTTGCTCAATTTTACCAAATGTTTTTTCTACTTCTATACAGATTATATAGTTTCTCTAATTTCTTCAAAGAAGTAAACGACATTTATGGATTTCCTAATGTTAAACCATCATTACATTCCTGGAATAAACACATATTGGTCATGGTATACTTTGTATATGTGATTCTCGATTTGTCTGCTATTATTTCATAAAGGACTTTTCCCCTTATATTTAAAAATAAGACTGACTTGTAATTTTCCTTTCTATGCCATAATGCCCTTTGGTATGTCTTATGCTGGGTTCTCTACAGAAGCAAAACCAGTGAAGTGTATGTATATGTAGAGAAAGATTTATCTCAAGGAAAGGGGTCACACGGTTGTAGAGGCTGGCAAGTCCCAGGTTTGTGGGTCAGACGTCAGGCTGGAGGCTTCTGACTCCCGTAGCTGCAGGGGCTGACAGACCTAAGATCGGCAGGTAAGATGGCAGGCTGCTGGCTCACAGGCTGTGGAGGCCGATGAATCCCAAGATTGGCAGGTAATACAGCTGGCTGCTGGCTCAAGTCCCACGAACTGGAGATCAGGTGATGACAAGCCAGCTGCAAGATCTGGAGCAAGCAAGCAAGCTTTGCCAGAACGTCCATATATATGTACTGGATGCAAGCCACACTCCGAAGGACACTCCCCTGACACATGATTGGCTGATCACATCAGCTCACATCACGGAGAATGACTACATCATTACATAACTGCCAAGCTACATCATTACATAACTGCCAAACCACTGAGAATCATGGCCCAGACAAGATGACACAGAACTTTAACCATTACAGTATCGAAGACATGTTAGCTTCATGACATGAACTAAGGAGCAATCCTTATTTTAGTATTTCTCTAGGAGAAATAATATTCCTTACAAATTTGGTGGAAATCATCTATAAAAATCATGAAGGCTTAGTGTACTGCAATTAGAAGAGCTAAAATTACTGATTAAATTTCTCTAAATTATAGCTATTTCTTTTTGGGAGCCTTGGTGGCACAGTAGTTAAGAGCTCAGCTGCTAACCAAAAGCTCAGCAGTTCAAATTCAGTAGCTGCTCCTTGGGAACCCTGTGAGGTAGTTCCACTCTGTCTTATACGGTCACTACGAGGCAGAACTGACTCCATGGCACGAACAAGAACAACATTTCCTTTTCAATCACTTTTGTAAGTTGTTTCTTTTTTTCATTGAATTTATTCGGCTCATTAAATTTTAAATTTATTAGCACCTTCCTCTCGTGCCATTTTCCAGTTTATACTGAGTATCTTCTTTTTAAAAAGTATTTTATTGTTTTTGGTGAAAGTTTACAAAGCAAGTTCAGTTCCCATTTGACAATCTCCACACCAGCTGTTCAGTAACATTAGTTATGTTTTCCACAATTTCATTGTGTTCTGGTTGTTCTGTTTCCAGTACTCTAGTTTCCCTGCCCCTTCATCGTCTCATCTTTGCTCAGAGTAAATTTGACTTTTTGGTCTTGTACTGATGGTTCTATAGTGGAGCACCATACTTAGAGGTTAACATCCTTTGCGTGCCACTCTATTTCGCTAAAAGGTGATCTCAGTGGAGTTTTGGTTCAGAGTTTAAAGAATACCTTGGGGCAACAGTCTCAGGGATTCCCCTGGTCTCAACTGGTCCAGTTAGTCTGGCTTTATTTAAGAATTTGAGTTTTGTTCTACATTTTCCTCCCATTCTATCTGGGACCATCTATTGTGGCCCCAGTCATGATGGAGAGTGGTGGTAGCCGGACACCATCTAGTTCTTCTGGTCGCAGGATAGACGAGGCCATGGCTTGTGTTGGTTACCAGCCTTTCTTCTCTCAAGATTTTGGTTACCTTCTCATCATTTTGCTCCTGATGAGTAAAGACCAAGAGTTGTAGCTTAGGCGGCCACCTGAAGCTTTTAAGACCCGAGATACTATTCACTTCACTAGGATGCAGAACATGAGCTTTGTAAACTACATTATGCCAGTTGACTGTGCTGTCTCATGAGATTACAGTCTTAAGCTTTCAAACCAAGGAAACTAGCATCAGAAGGTGTTTGGTTACATCTGAGGAGTCCTGCAGTTGTGTCTTGAACGAACATATTTCCCTGCGCACACATATCTCTATTTGCATGTATATAGAGATATTTCTATCTGTTCTCATGTGTGTGTACATTTCTACCTACCTGTATACATACATGCTTATACCCATCTATATGTCATCATATACTCATTTTTGGTCTTTGTTGCCATTCAAATTCTTTAGTACAGGCATTCTTTGAGCGTTTCTCAATGACATCATTTACTTCAGTCATGCTGTGCTCACTACACCCACGTTTGGTGCTACTTTTCCCATTACCAAAAACAAGTTATCTACAATGTAAAGCATGCCTCCCCCTCTCCCTGGTAACCACCAATAACCCTGGTCTCTTTATATATACCTATTCTTGTCTTCTTATAAAAGTGGGATCATATTTGTCCTTAGATGCTTGAGCATTATGCCCTCCAGGTCCATCCATTTTATATTTCAGAGGCTCATCATTGTTCTTTATGGTTGTATGGTACTCCATTATATGAACGTGCCATATCTTGCTTAGCCAGCACTTAAGCTGTTCCTAATTTTTTGCTATTGTGAATAATGCTGCAATGAACATAGGTGTGGCGTGAGTGTCCGTCTCTTTTAGCAGATCTCTAGTGTGATATACCTACAAGTGGGAATGTTAGGTCATGGAGTAGTTCTATTTCCAGTTTTTTTTTTTTTAGGAAATCCCATGCTGTTTTCCGTAGTGGCTGTACCATTCTACAGTCCCACCAGCAATGGATAAGAGTTCCAACTTCCCCACATCCTCCACCAAGGTTTCTGCCACTTTTTATCATTCTAATATGTGCTATATCTGAGATTACGTTCCCTTTTCGGTTCTTATTTATTCCTTCTCTTTCATTTCATGATCAAACTTGTCAGCTATATTTTTATTCTTATCTCGATTTCATCCTTTTACTTTTTAAAAATTTATTCTGTCATTATTTTTCTAACTTAGATTGGATCCTTAGCTCATGCATATTCAGCCCTTGTTCTTTAACTTTTGTATTAAAGCCTGTAAACTGTCCTCCAAATGCCACATGCAGTATTTTCACTGTCAGTCCTGAGTACTTTGAACTTCCATTATGTTCATTTTTTTAACCAATGAGTTATTTATAAGTATAGTTTTATATTTCCCAATGTATATATTTACATTCATTTAGTTACATCCCTGTTGCCAATATCAGACTAAGCTTCTTAAATGGTCCTGGCATAGAACAGGCATGCAATGAGTATCTGTTGATTTAATTAATTCAAGAAAAAATTACAAGAAAGCTACCAAAGCGTTCCTCTGCCATATTGAAAAGAAATAATATTCATCATAAGTACAATCTAAATAAAACTGACCCTCATCTTCTATCATCAATACTTAAAAGTATACCCAGAAATATATACACTCTTACTTGAACAAATACTTTGCCCAAACGATGCAATGAATAGGTTCTGAAGGCGTGTTACGAATTGTACAGCCGGGAAAAGTTCTCTGGGTTGGTTTAGGATGACATTCATAACACTCGGTTACACCCTGGCAATTCAAGAAATGAGAAAAATGTTTCTTAATGGTGGTTTCTCAACATTACAAGGTAATATAATCATAAACATTTCATTCATTCATCTATGTTCCAACTGGATTTTGTATTGCCAAGGAAAATTGAAAATTATCAGCAACTTCAAAATCCTTGTTTCACAGAGAAGACTCTAACACAAAAGTGAATTAGATCAACCATAGTCACACAGCTAAGGTTCAGCCAGGACTCCTGGTCTGGTGAAAATTCCTTATACCAAGCCAAATAAAGTCACTGTACCTGAATGTCGAATATGAGTTTATCTTGATCACACTAAAGAAAAAAACTACTAAAAAGACAACAGCTTTTCACCCAATAATCTCTCAAAGTTGTGAAACTCAGCTATTTAAACATTCACAGCCACACCCTCAAAATCTCCCAAAATGAAGTCAACTAAGAATATTAATTCCATCAGATATCTAGACACATGGAAAAACCCTACGTATTACCAAATCAAATTGTCTTTACTTTTATGACATAATGATGAAGTTTAAAGTTGCTCCATAAAAAATCTATGTCCTGGAAGTCTATGGCACCTGTGACAATTTTTCAAAACCATGAAATGAATCTTCTCTTTGTCACCCCAGCAATTCTCAACTGGTGTTCTAGGATCATAGTCACGAGGTATAAAAAGCAATGCCGTTCTAATGCTTTAAAAACCAAGACCTCAAAATATTTTAATATAAATCACAACAGATTTAGGGTTTGCTCCATACTACCATTTCTCAGGGCCCCCAGCCTTTTTAGAGTAGCTCTATGGCACACAGCCGTTCCCCATACTGCAGTGGAAAAAAAAAAGAACTACTGCCTTGACCTGTCAGCAGACCCTGAAAGGCCTCCACTGACTCAATTTAATAAACACTGCCAACGCACAACGGTCTTTGCAGAACGATATTAAATAAGCTTCCAAGAGTAACATTTGACAGTTAAAACAAATAGAGCCACAATTTTCAACATGGATAAACTGCCAAAAAATACTGGGCTATAGAAATAACAAATTTTAAGTATAGCGTAATTCCCTTTTTTCATAGTTGCAAAAATACAAAAAAATGATTTTTCAAATTTATCTTATGTTTAATTCCTTAAAAGGACTAAAAAAAAAATTGAACAGCCAATGAGTTACAATGTTGGCATTTTATAAAACTGGGTTATGGATACACAGGTGTCCATTCTATTATTCTCTAGTTTTATCTAAATGTTTGAAATATTTCACAAACACGCCAAAATACTTCACAGGGTTTTCTTCAGACCTCTGAATGCAGGCTTCTTTAGGCAGATAATAACTTTTTTGAATCAACTCGACGGCACTGGGGCGGGGGGGTTACCATATACCAACTATATGGTAAACGTGGGACATGTAGTCTGTTTTACAGCTACCAAGAATTTTAAAAGGCAAGTTCATTAAGTTTACCAGTCTGAGAATTTTAGTATGAGCTAAATGAACTGATGGGGTATAGAGTTAACAGGTCTCTCTGCCTATAACATTTCTGGGTACCTTTGCAGAATCCTAAGTTTTATAAGGGCATGAAAATCCTTGTCTTGGGTGCTGGCCTGCTCATTTCATACAAATTCAAAGTTTGTGTCTTTCCTCCCTAAGGTCTGAATAAATATTTGCAATGTAAAAAAACAAACAGAATGTTCTTTACCTTTTTGATAATAGTTACTTGTCCAAGATAACCAGCAGTTCCACTCTCAATAAGAGGTACATCAGCTGCCAGACACATCCTATTTACATGGTTGCGGGCAGCTGGACGATAAATCCCAATTAACAAGTTTTTTGGGGAAAAAAAATTAGTTATCTTTAATTAGGATGATGTTCAAGTATACTATTTATCGCTTTTACTTTTATGTGCAATTTTCTTACAGCTATAATCAGAGTAACCCAACTGTTAATTATAAACAAAAACAGACATTCACTTGGGAAAATTTCAAAACACAAGGAAATTATATCACAAATTTACTCCAGAAAAAGCATCCCTAGAATAAGTAAAATTTTTAAACTTCAAAGCACCACCTTCCTCTTCTGTTGCTGTGCCTACTCTAGCTTAGCCTCAGCTAAAACATTGTTTGGATGCGTTCAGAGTCCTTAACCCACTGCCCTGGAGTTGATTCCAACTGATAACGACCTTACAGAACAGAGCAGAACTGCCCCGTAGGCTGCCCAAGGCTGTAATCTTCACGGAAGCAGACTGCCACATCTTCCTCCTACGGAGCTGCTGGTGGGTTCAAACCACTCACTAATCTTTCAGTGAGTAAACAAGCACTTAATCACTGTACCACCAGGGCTCCTGTTCAGAGTCCCTAACTTGCTATTATTCTGATATAATTATCAGGGAATACATGGAAGTGAATAAAGAATGTGGACTATCAACAGAGAACTATGAAGGCAGTTTAAGGCTAGGGGAAAAAGACAAGTCAGGCTAAACGAACAGTCTGACCTTTTGTCATGCTATTTCATGTTTTTTCTTTCAGCATTTCTGGCCCAAAATAGTTAACTCAAGTATAATTGCTGATGATTTTCTCTTTAAAATGGTATTTTATATTCTTAAAAGAGCTTAAAGTTGCTAACCCAAAAATTTTTTTCCAAAGAAGCACCAATCAGAATATACTCTTAACTACAATTTACTTACTGATAAATCCAGCCAAACACCCAACCTAACTCGCCTGACAGATGTACTTTCACATGTGGAAGTAACTACAGGCAAGACATTTTATCGAAGTATTTTCACCCGCACACTCCAGATGCACAGACTTGTTAAACCCTAACCAGCTAGATAATACTTGATTACATGAAACACCACCTGGTATTGTGAAAAATGTAAATGGTCTAAAACGTGTACATCTAAGAGCATCCAATCTTGTAACTACTGGCACCAGATCCACCTGAAATAACTGACGGAGTCATGGCGTCTATGTTAACCTCAGCATGCTGTCATCTCACTCCCAGGACACTGATTTTTCAGCCCTGGCTGCACTTTAGAATCACCTGGAAGCTTTGAAAAAATAAGATGTTCAAGTCTCACTGGTCTTAGATGAGACCTAGGCATTGATATTTTTAGGTCTCCACAGAAATGAAGTCACACTGTATTTAAGTGCTCAAGTAATCTGAAACACAGACACACAAAACGCACCCTACGTAATCAGGCTCTTTTCACTTACCCTATTTTACACCTTTTGACAGGATAGCAGAGTATTAGGATAGCTAAATTCCTGCCTGGGACAAACTAGTTCTGCGTAAAACTGCAATCTACTGGCAATCTTTAAAACTGATCTTTTCTTTAGGCCTGTAAAGTCCAACCTATAAGCAAATACATTAGTGCTAAATTTACAAATGGCCTTGATATGGGAAAAGGGAAATACTTCAAAATTGAAAGTATCGGAACAGTCTCACCTCTGTTATCTAGAGCATTCATAACCAACATGAACTGTCGGAAAAATTCCACATTGTAGTCGGGGCTACAAAAGCAAAACAAGAAAAGGTCACCAAAACAAATGGCTTACACACAATCTTCACAGTCTAATACAGGGTCCTAAAAAGTATACTAAGCAAGTGATAACAGTACAAAGATAACTGACATTAGAGGTACCTATTACATAGGTAATACGGTTTTGACTTCTTCTAAACACGGCAGAAATAAGTTTTAGAGAAATTATTTTCCCAAAATTCCTACAAGTGGCTACACCTCCTTTTTGGCCAGCTACCTATAACCCAAGAGCATGCTCTCAAACTGGCAGAATGATGGCATAACTTCACTAGTCCCACCAGGCCTTCTCTGGGCAGTGAGTACCCTGGGAACATACAAAGAATACATTCCCAGGATCTGACTGGCCTCTGGCTTCACCTCACATGGTCAGGATCAGGCAGGGTTCAGGCCCCTAGAGTCCCCATTTTTAGCAGCAGTGGGAAAGCAACGCCGGGTAAGGGGTTGTAGGGCTATAGGCAAGCTTGTAGAGCAAACATCCAGAGAATAAAAAATAAGCTGGAGAAAGAAATTTCTTGAGAAAAGTATTAAGACTTTCTCTAATCCCAGTACCCCAAACAAGGGCTAGTTATTTGTAATACCATTTACTTATGAGCTAGAGAACAATAATTGAGGCCCAGGGTTCCTTTGCCCCAACACCTATAAAATTATATATTTAATACTCTACGTATCAGTCCAAGAGCAGACTACACTCAAGTACTGTCAAAACTACTACCCCACCACAATTCCTAGTGTTATATTACAGAAGTCACAGAGTGCTAATAAACAGAGTATTTCGGGAGAGAGCCTTTTCAACTGAAAAAAGCAACAACTAAAATCGGTCAGAATGAGAAATACATTTAGAAAACACTGCATCATCACACGTAAGTACTCAATAGTTTAAAATATCTTCTTGTTTAAAACAAGAATATAAAACTCTTTGTAAATTTCCAAGTAACTTATTTATTAAAAGTATTAAAATTCTCACCTCTCACCTAAACCATTCAATCTATATATATAAACTGTCAAAAGAATGCCATTACATGGGCACATACTACCACATTTTAATCATTCTAAAAAAGAATGACTTTGAACTTATGTGTTTGGTTAATAAAAAGAGCTTCTTATATTTTAAAAACTTAATATAACAGTCATAGCAAACACAATTTCGTAACACAGTAATCTGAGCAGACCTCATGATGCTGTCGTGATAGGCTATGATATTGGCTTTTGGGTAAAACTGCAGCACACTTTCCTTGGCAACCTGGAAAGACAAACAACACTAATTACTACCAGCACAGTACTGCTATTTGTATTCAAAATCTGCTTCTGGCAGATACTTAATACTCTTGTTTCTTATGGAGCAAGCTATACACGACTTCTGATTTCTAATGTAGGCACTTACTTAACAGTATCTTCTTTATACTAAAAACTCGAGAAATACAAGTTCATTAAGGTGAAGCTATACACACATTTATAAAATAACAAGAGAGCCCTCCCATATACACTTGCATATGAATGCAGGCTTCAGCAAAAATATAAATTCAGTAGCCAGATGTCATTTGTTTAACAAATATTTACTGAGCATCTTCTGTGTATTATACTAGGACCTATACAAGGAGCCCTGGTGCCGCACTGGTTAAGAGCTCAGCTGCTAACCAAAAGGTCAGCAGTTCGAATCCACCAGCCACTCCTTGGAAACACTATGGGGCAGTTCTACTTTGTCTTATAGGGTGGCTATGAGTTGGAATCAACTCAACGGCAAAGGGTTTATATAAGGCACAATAGTAGGCAAAACAGATGTTAAGCAACTCATCATCCACATTAGTGAAGTACAAGCTACTGAATGAAAAGGGACACATAGGAAAATTAGTGGCTGTTATAAGAGGAGGCCCTCACTTAGTCTAGAAGGTTTAGGCATGGAAAGGGTTGTCAAAATATAAATAAATGAAAAGGAGAAATGAGTGAGTTTGCCAAAAGGGCAGGGAAAGAGGCAAAGGAAAAAATACGTTTGAAGACCCTGAATCAGGAAGGCTCACTAAAGGGACTAAAGAAAGGCTAGAGCCAGAGGGGAGGCTGTCTTCTTTCAAATTCAGTAACAGTATATAGGCTATGGCTTCTCCGGCCCCGATACAAACTCCACGGGGTGCAGGACCACGTGCTCATCCTAAGGAATTTAACTAAGGAAAAAAAAAAAAAAACTATGAAAGGGGACACAAAAGCCCACTATTTACAGCATTAAAAAAAAAAAACCAAATCAATCAAACCCTTGCCGTCTAAGGAGAGGCTAGTGGATTTGAACTGCTGACCTTTTGGTTAGCAATCAAGCTCTTAACCAATGTGCCACCAGGGCTCCCTAGAGTACATTTACTGCCTCTGCAGACCAAATCAAGAGGACTTTACTCATTACGTATCTTTTTATTCTTCGCAATCTCTCATCTAAAAAGAGATGGTTTCACCCCTCTTCTCCATTCTACTCCAGAGTATAAATGAATCTGATCTAAACAGAAGATCCATGAAAGGATTATAGAAAGGGGTAAGAGAAATATAAAGTTACCTGTGCCTTTGATCTTCCAACATGTTTCTTTTGAAACAAAAACTGCCTGTTGAGGTTGCTGACATCAATAGTATCCAGATCAATCTACAAATACATAAAGCCTAGATGAATTGCAAATTTTCTGGTCCATCTGAGCAGTATCACTATCCTCAGCATCCACCACCCAGAGCCGGTATTTATTACATTAGCAGAGAAAACCTTTCAGAACCAACCATACCAAAACTGTTAAACCGGTCAAAATAATCTTTTAACACATCTAAAATAAACCAAGACTTAAGAGAGAGCTTTCTCAAAAAAATTTTAGAAAGAATGGTTCATTTTTTTGTTTAACCACCCTTGCAAATATTGCAAATATTTCAGTAAATTCCTTAAACGGCATCAAATTGCATGCGTATTTAATGAAAATTCATTACATAATTCATTTCTCCATCAATTTGATTACTCTTTTAAATCCAGTGTATTAAATTGTGTATTCTGTTCTTTCTTTTTAATGATACTTGGCAAACAAACATATTAAATTTTTGCTCCCCTTTTTATTTCACTTATAGTCATTACCTGAGAGCTGTAAAGGCAGGCTTGTACACATGGCTAAAAAAGTCTCATACTTTAAGTTTTATCTAATTGCTACTTTAAAAGTAAATACAAGAGAAGAAAACGATAATGGCTAAAGTCATTTTCATTCCATTTCAATATACTTATGTAAAAGTAATCAAATGTTCTAATCGTGAAACACCTCAATGTTCGGTTAAGACCTGTGAAAATCATCAAAACATACAACATGCTTTTTATTTTTACTTTCTAAATTTGCTATAAAAACTAAACCAAATAAAAAGGGATCAACATTTATTTTTCAGTTGCCCAAATTCACTGCCTTCTCTATTTTAAAATGGTCCTCTTATGCATATATTAGTTGTTACCAACTACAGCATAATCATACTTGTGGTATAGAATTGAATGTGAATCCTATAAGAGCCAAAGGAAAACTAAGTAAATTCTTTTCCCACCAATGACTGATTATTAGTTCAGTATGCCACCTTCCCTCCCCCTGCCCCATTTCATGTTTCCGATACATGTTATGACACTTTAAACTCACATTCAATTCCAGGTAACGTTCCCAATTTTTAAAAGTTTACATTAATAATAGAAATAATTTAGAATTACAGTGGCTCCCTGTCACATATGATGACCCAAAAATTAAATATCTATACATATAAACATATAATAACAAGGAATAAAATAACATAAAAACACATGACCAGACATGATCAGATAATATTAAAACAATAATCCTACGGTGGAGATATCTCCGAAGATGCTCCTTTTACTTTACTTAAGGTACACATCTTTCTCTACGTGATAATTTCAGTTCAATCAAGATTACATTTCATACCAAAACAAGACAAAGACAAAGAAAACTACAGGCTAATATCCCTTATAAATACAGATGCAAAATTCTTAATAAAATACTAGTGAATAGAACCCGACAGCATGTTAAAACAGTCATACACTATGACCAAGTATGATTTATTCCAGGAGAGCTTCAACATTAGAAAATCAATCAAAGTAACACAGCACATCAAAAGAGGAAAGGCAAAGAACGACAGGATCACCACCACGGATGTAGAGAGAGCATTTAATAAAATCCAACACCCTTTCTTTATGAAAACCCTCAGAAGACTGGCATAGAAGGAAAATTCCTCAATATGATTAAGGGCATACACAAAAAGCTAACAGCCAACATTAAACTTAATGGAGAAAGACTGAGAGCTTTCCCCTTGAAATCAGGAACAAGACAAGGGGGCCTGCTCTCACTACTTCAATTCAGTATTGTATTAGAAGCCCTAGCCAGAGCAATAACACAAGAAAAAATAAAAAGATCCAACTGAAAAAGAAGTAAAATTATGTCTATTTGTGGCTGACATCATCCTACATATAGAAAATCCCCAAGAGTCCACAAGAAAACTACTAGAGCTCTTAGAGAAATTTAGCAAAGTTGTAGGGTACAAGGTCAACCAACAAAAATCAGCTGGGTTTCTAGACACCAGCAATGAGAATGGGAATGACTGCATTTGCAATAGCATCAAAGATAATAAAATACCAGGAATAAATTTAACCAGGAACGTGAAGGACTTACACAAAGAAAACTATAAACGCTGCTAAAAGAGGTTAAAGATGACAAACAAATGGGAAGATGTTCCACATTCATGAACTGGAAGACTTAATATTGTTAAAATGTCAATACTACCCAAAGTGATCTAGAGATAAAATGCAAGCTGGATCAAATCCCCAACAGCCTTCTTTACAAAAATGGAAAAACCAACCATCAACTTTATATAGAATAGCAAGAAGCCTGGAATACCTAAAGCGATACTGAAAGAGAAGAACAAGGTAGGAGGACTCACACCTCCTGATATTCCAACATATTACAGCTACAGTAATCAAAACAGCCTGGTACTGGTTTAACAATAGACACATACACCAAGAGAACAGAATCGGGAGTCCAGAAATAAACCCACACATCTATGGTCTGGTGATATTTGACAAGGAAACTAAGTCCATTCGATGGGGGAAAGAAGAGTATCTTCAATAAACAGTATTGGAAAAACTATTTCTACACACAGAAAAACAAAACAGGATACATGCCTCATATCATACACAAAAACAAATTCAAAATGGGTTAAGAACCTAAATGTAAAAACTAACACCATAAAATTCTTAAAAGAAAATGCAGGAGCAATGCATTGGGCCTAGCTTTTAACAACGGATTATCTAATAACAAAAGTACAAACAACAAAAGATAAAATAAACAAATGGGACCTCATAAAAATTGAAAAATTTGTTCATCAAAAGCATTTACCGAGAAAGTGAAAAGAAAAGCTACCAATGGAGAAAATCTTCAGAAATCATATACCCAATAAGAATCTAATGACCAATATACATACAAAGCTGTGAAAACTTAACAAAAAGACAAAAATCCAAATCATAAGATAAGCCAAGAACTTGAAAAGGCCATCAGAAAGATGCAAATCAAAACCACAATGAGGGAGAGTGTGTTGGCAACTCTTGACTGGAGGGGGAATGGGAAGATAGACAGAGAGGGAAGATGGCAAAATTGGCACGAAACGAGAGACTGAAAGGGCTGACTCAATAGGGGGAGAGCAAGTGGGAGAAGGGAGTAAGATGTATGTAAACCTACATGTGACAGACTGATTGGAATGGTAAATGTTCACTTGAAGCTTAATAAAAAAAAAAAAACCACAATGAGCTATCATTTCACTATCACTAGGACAGCTAAGAAAAAAAAAAAAAAAGACCCAGAAAATAACAAATGTGGCAAAGATGTGGGAAAACCAGAACCCTTATCCACTGCTGGTGGGACTGTGAAATGGTACACTCACTGTAAAGAAGCGTGGCAGTTCCTCAAAAAAACAAAAAACAGAACAACAAAAGACCCAGTAATTCCACTCCTAGGTATATACCCAAAAGACTTGAAAGCAGAGACTCAGCCTTGTACACCAAGGCTCACTGCAGAACTATTCACAATGGCTAAAAGGTAGAAAAGAACTTAAATTCCCAACAACAGATAAATGACTGAACAAAACGTGGTACATACCAACAACGGAATACTACTCAGCCAGCAGGAAAAATGAAGTCTTGATACATGCTACAATATGGACAGAGCTTGAAGACATGCCGAGTGAAATAAGCCAATCACAAAAGGACACATACTGTATGACCTCACTTATACAAGAAGGACAAAATATATAGAGACCAACGTTTCTTTGTGATTACCGGGGCAGGAGGGAGGGGGTTACTGCTTACGGAGTACTGAGTTTCAGTGTACGGTGATGGAAAAATCATATTAATTAAAGATATGGTTGCACAGTTGATTATTGTTTAAGTGCTATCAATAAGTTGTACACCTGTAATAAGCTGAGTTGGCAAAAGTTGTGTGATATTTGTTACAATAATGGGAAAAAAAAAGAGTAGCTGCTTATGTACAACCAAACACTTCATGGGATTTGATTACTTGGTTTGGAAGTTTCAGGTCATGGTTTCACAGGACATTCCAGTTAATGGCCTAATAACCCATTAAGTGCTTGTTTTCTACCTCCTACTCCAATGCATGGGACCCTGGTGGCACAGCGGTTAAGAGCTTGGCTGCTAAACAAAAGGTCAGCACTTCAAGTCCTCCAGCCGTTTCGTGGAAACCTTATGAGGCAGTTCAACTCTGTCCTACAGGGTCACAATGAGTTGGAATGGACTTGACAGCAATGGGTGGGTGGACAGGTATGTAGATAGTTCAATGAATAGTGCCTAGGGTCTGAAAAGCTTGCAAGTGGCCATTCAAGGTACAATAATTGGTCTCTAGTCACCTGAGAAAGGAGAGTCAGGAAAAGAAAGAAGAAATGGAATTTGGGATTAAGTGCCTCCATGAACAACCCACAGCCATCTCCTCCGGCACAAAACTAGAAGAACGGGATGGTGCCTGGCTACAATTACTGAATATTTTGATGAAAGCTTCTATAAAAGGATCCTGATCAAGAGAAGGAAAATGCAGAACACAATCTCAAATTCTCATGGACTCCAGATTTTCTGGAGCCACAAAGGCTGGATAAACCTCTGAAACTATTGTCCTGAAATAATCTTTAAATGTTAAACCAAAAATATCCCCTAAAGTCTACTTAAAACCAAACGAAGTTTCACTTAACTAGTAAAGAATGTCTGCCTTGAGCACTATGGGGTCAAACTGACAATAGCAACTGGAAAGATTAGAGAGGAAACTTAGGCGGAGATGAGTTCCTATTAATGAGGGAGGAACAACTCAGAAAAAGAAGGTGGGAATGGTTGCACAACTCGAAGAATGTTAATCGGTGTCAATGGATGGTACATGTAGAAACTGTTCTGCTGTGTATATTCTCAATAACAAAAAATAATTTTTTTCCACTTCTTTCGGAAGTGGGAGAACCAGATTATCACCTCGATAAATAAGAATAAATAAAAGTTAGGATTAAGTTTATTTAAACAAAAAAACTTGCACGTGTTGACTTAGTCTTGATATAAACACACATATCACGTAGGAAACTCTGGTAGCATAGTGGTTAACAGCTACGGCTGCTAACCAAAAGGTCAGCGGTTCGAATCCGCCAGGCGCTGTTTGGAAACCGTATGAGGCAGTTCTACTCTGTCCTATAGGGTCGCTATGAGTCGGAATCGACTCGACGGCAATGGGTTTGTATTTTTTTGTTTTATCATCAGGTAAATAGCAAAGGCATACATTATTTAGGATGCGTTTAGTTAATTAACTGAGACAACTAGTAAAGCCGTATCCAACATCTTTAAAGAAATAAGCGCATCCACTATCTCCAATGACAACGACAGCCAGGCAGGCCGCCCGTAACCAGCGGAGGCGAGCTACTGCTACTTGCTTCGAGACCCAAAGTAAGTTACTAATGCCATTACATCTCACTTTCCTCATCTGTTAAAAATAAGACGGGATGCAAATCGCGTCTGCAGCCACGGAGTGGTGACGAAGACCAAATGCCTTAATGAACGTGAAGCACTCGGAGCCGCTCAGTGCCTGGACGCGCGCTCAGTATGTCTGCAACTATTACCGCCCTCCTCGGTTCTGGGTCATTATCTGGATCCCTCTCAACGCCCACCAGGGACTAAACAACCGCCTCCCGCTGGGGATGAGAGCTGGGAAACTGCTCCGAAGCGTAGAGACGCGAGGCTGCGTTCAAGCCCTAGAGCCGCCCCCAACTGGCGCTGCCCAGGCGACGGGGGGCGGCCCGGCCGCACGGCGCCCGGAAGACCCGGGCCCGCGGCCTCCTGGGCGTCCGGCGCGGGCCTCGCTGCACACCCAGACCCGCCCTGTCCTCGCCGATCCGCCCCCTCCACGCTGCGGCCGTGACCCCGGGCCTCTCGGCCCACCCCCGCTTCCCCAGCTCCGGTCCCGATCTCCGCACCCCTCGCCCCGGGTCCCGGCATCAAAGCCCGCCATTCAGCCGGCGCGCGCCGGGCCCTCACCAGGTCGATGTGGGAGAAGCCGGTGAGCACGAGGTTCTTGAGGAGCTCGCAGCCGATGCCGCCCGCCCCCACCACCAGCACCCGGCCCCCGGCCACGGCCTCGGCCAGCTCCCGGGGCAGCCCCCGCGAAAGTGCCATGGCGAGACGACCACGAGCGGCGGCGGCGGCGGCGGCGGCGGCGGAGGCGGGAGAACTGAGCGGCGCAGGAAGCGCTGGGGGAGGGGCGGCCCAGCTTCCGCTTCTGCGCACAGTGACCGCCGCCCGCGGCGCCCAACGGGAGGCGCGCCGGGACCAGCCGGGGCTCGGGTTGGCGCCCGACCCAGGGTCGAGGGACTGCTGGGACCTCTGGCTCTCCTCGGTCCTGGTCGTGGTTTTACAGACACTCACTGACCCGCTCTCGGCCTAAAGATCGTAAGGGTCGCTTTTTAGCCTTGGATTTGAACTCCCAGCCAACACTTCCTTACAGGGTAGAAAAC
This sequence comes from Loxodonta africana, assembly GCF_030014295.1. Taxonomy (NCBI): domain Eukaryota; kingdom Metazoa; phylum Chordata; class Mammalia; order Proboscidea; family Elephantidae; genus Loxodonta; species Loxodonta africana. The sequence goes on from NC_087362.1 coordinate 67,508,738, forward strand.
AGATGTCCCTATATGTGAAGAGCTCTTAGCACCATAACAAGAAAACATGTCACCCAAACAAAAAATAATAGGCAAAGGATGTGAGCCGGCACTCACAAAAAAATAATAAATAATAAGCACGAGCGGTTCAACCAGTCAGCACGGTATGCACCGACTTGGCAAGGTACCCAGGGGCTTAATGTGTTTACTTTCTAATCTGTAGCGAGCAGTTTCACGTGGGTTTCACCACATCGTTGACGGGGTGAGGACAGGTGAAATTGTTCACTGCAGGCTGGTGGGAAGGCACTTCCATACCTTACTTACTGGGTAATTCGTGACTGTGTACACACAGACACAGACAGACACAGACACAGACACACACACGTCAATTCCCACTCATAGCGACCCTATAGGACAGAGTAGACAACACCAAGCACTTTAATCATTGCACAAAAACATGTACATACAATGCTCTGTGTTGTCAAAGGAAACCCTGATAGCACAGTGGCTAAGAGCTACAGCTGCTAACTGAAAGGTGGGCAGTCGGAATCCACCAGGCCTCCTCAGAAACCCTATGGGGCAGTTCTACTCTGTCCTATAGGGTTGCTATGAGTCGGAATCAACTTTAGGGCAATGGGTTTGGGTTTTTTTTTCTGGTGCCGTCAAGGGATAGGGAAATAAGCACTCCTATACTCTGTGGGTTCCCTATTACCAGCTTTCCTGTCCCCTCTTGCTTTCTAGTCCTTTCCCCTGGGCTGGTGTACCCATTTAGTCTCATTTTATGGGCCTGTCTAATCCTTGGCTGAAGGGTTGAACCCCAGGAGTGACTTCGTTACTGAGCCAAAAGGGTGTCTGGGGGCCATACTCTCGGGGCTTCTCTAGTCTCTGTCAGGCCAGTAAGTCCAGTCTTTTTTTATGAGTTAGAATTTTGTTCTACATTTTTCTCTAGCTCTGTCCGGGACCCTGTATTGTGATCCCTGTCAGAGCAGTCAGTGGTGGTAGCCGGGCACCATCTAGTTGTACTGGACACAGTCTGGTGGAGGCTGGGGATGAGGATCCTAAATTGGTAAACTTTTTCAGAGGGCAATCAGGCAATGTGATTCAAAAATCCACAAAGTCTGCATTGCTTTTGACCCTCATCCCAATTTTCGGAATGTATCCTATGGCAATCATCACTGATTTTTAAAAAGAGATTTCGCTACAGGGACGTAAATCACAAGAACAAAGACTGGAAAAAAACAAATGGCCAAGAAGTGTATAAAATTTTTGATGCGCATTTTAACAAAATTCTTTACTAGCAATTAAAAACTGTGGGAAAAAGTATTTACTGGTGGGATAAATGCTCATAATATAAAGTTAAGTGGAAAAGATACAAAATCACTAATACAGTATGATTACAATTTTGTAAAAAAAGAAAAAATATACTAAGACAGGGAGGAAATAACCGTGCTAATTGTGTTATGCAGATGACACAACCTTGCTTGCCGAAAGTGAAGAGGACTTGAAGGATCAAGGACTACAGCCTTCAGTATGGATCACACCTCAACATAAGGAAAACAAAAATCCTCACAACTGGACCAATAAGAAACATCATTATAAACAGAGAAAAGATTGAAATTGTCAAGGATTTCATTCTACATACTTAAACTATGGGATACTATGCAACAATAAAGAACAATGATGAAGCTGCGAAACATCTCACAGCATGCGTGAATCTGGAGGGCATTATGCTCAGTAAAATTAGTCAATCACAAAAGGACAAATATTGTATGAGACCACTACTATAAAAACTCATGGAAAGGTTTACACACAAAAAGAAACAATCTTTGATGGTTACGAGAAAGGGGAGGGGTGGGGATGGAAAAACACTAGACAACAGATAAATGGTGACTTTGATGAAGAGTAAGACAGTACGCAATACTAGGGAAGCCAGCACAACTGGTACAAGGCAAAGTTATGGAAGCTCCATAGACACATCCAAATTCCCTGAGGGATCAAATTACTGGGCTGAGGGCTGTGGGGACCATGTTCTCAGGGAACACCTAGCTCAATTGGCATAACATAGTTTATAAAGAAAATGTTCTACATTCTACTTTGGTGAGTAGCGTTTGGGGTCTTAAAAGCCTAGGAGTCACCATCTGAGATTCTCCACTGGTCCCACCCCTTTGGGAACAAGGGAGAATGAAGAAAACTAAAGACACAAGGAGAAGATTAATCCAAAGAACTAATGGATCACAACTACCCCAGCCTCCACCAGACTGTGTCCAGTACAACTAGATGGTGCCCGGCTACCACCACTGACTGCTCTGACAGGGATCACAATACAGGGTCCCGGACAGAGCTAGAGAAAAATGTAGAACAAAATTCTAACTCATAAAAAAAGACTGGACTTACTGGCCTGACAGACTAGAGAAGCCCCGAGAGTATGGCCCCCAGACACCCTTTTGGCTCAGTAACGAAGTCACTCCTGGGGTTCAACCCTTCAGCCAAGGATTAGACAGGCCCGTAAAATGAGACTAAATGGGTACACCAGCCCAGGGGAAAGGACTAGAAAGCAAGAGGGGACAGGAAAGCTGGTAATAGGGAACCCAAGGTTGAGAAGGGAGAGGTCGAAACGATGCATTGCATTGGGCAAATCTGCTACAAAAGAATGCTTTAAAGGGTTAAAAAGCAAGGATGTCATTTTAAGGAGTAAGGTGCACCCAACCCAAGCCATGGTGTTTTCAATCGCCTCAAATGCATGTGAAAGCTGGACAACGAATAAGGAAGACCGAAGAAGAATTGACGCCACCTTTGAGTAATGGTGTTGGCAAAGAATGTTGAATATACCATGGGTTGCCAAAAGAACACAGAAATCTGCCTTGGAAGAAGTACAGCCAGAATGCTTCTTACAATTGAGGATGGCGAGACTATGTCTCACATACTTTGGGCATGTTAATAGGAGGGATCAGTCCCTGCAGAAGGACGTCATGCTTAGTAAAGTGGAGGGTCAGTGAAGGAGAAGACCCTCAACAAGATGAATTGACACAGGGGCTGCAACAGTGGGCTCAAGCATAACAACAATCGTAAGGATGGCGCAGGACTGGACAGTGTTTCGTTCTGTTGTACGTAGGGTCGCTATGAGTCCTAACAGCCTTGATGGCACCTAACAATTGTTTTACGTATTTGTGTGGTAACCAAAAACCAAAACCAAACCCATTGCTGTCGAATCGATCCTGACTCATAGCAACCCTATAGGACAGAGTAGAACTGCCCCATGTAATTTCCAAGGAGCGCCTGGTGGATTTGAACCGCCAACCTATGGTTAGCAGCCGTAGCACTTAACCACACCACCACCAGGGTTTCCATTTGTGTGGCAGAATGTGGATAATTCTTATTTCTTCTTTTAAACTCTTCTGTATTTTCCAGATGCTCACGCTCCTCAAAGAAAATGTCATTTTTTAAATCAGAAAAAGAATTATTAGAAGTAAAAAGGAAACAATCAAAAATAGAAAGGAAAATGCCCTCTTGACACCTGCAGTCTCTCACCTACTCCCTGGCTTACCACTCATCCACCAGGCTGCTCTCTGAGGACGCTCAGGCTGCTGCCCTCATGCATGTGATGCAGGGTCAGAGCAAAGGCTAGGTAGCCCAACCATGAGGGGCTGCGGACATTCCTTTTCTACCACTGGTGGGGCTCTCACAGAGCACCCCACTCCCCACCCCACCCCCTGCTAAACCTGCCAACTGACCTCCCTACTTCCTCCACACACAGTGAACAGAGCCACCTCCAGTGGCTTCTCTCCTGCCTTCACTCCCTTTCCCTTGGCCTGAGCCTGGGCTTGGTGCCTAACCCTGAAGCCCTTTGCTTTTGTGTTTGATCTTTCCCTTTCTTTGGTCAGGGAGATATAAAGTATGAAATGTTTGCCCACCTTAACAAATTCAAATATGACAGAAGCACACAGGAAGTTAAAAGGTAAAAGTCCCGCCTACACCACACACCCAGTCCTACTACTTTGGGCTTTTGTGGAGCCCTGGTGGTGCAGTGGTTAAGCATTCAGCTGCTAACCAAAAGGCTAACAGTTCAAATCCACCAGCCGCTCCTGGGAAACCCTATGTAGCAGTTCTACTCTGTCCTATAGGGTCGCTCTGAGTTGCAATCGACTCAACAGCGATGAGTTTTGGGCTTTTGCCAGTGGGTGCCCTTCTAGAACTAGGTCTTTTACATAACAATGTAGTTTTATTTGTAAATGGGTTCAAACGGACTTATTTTCTTACATTTCCCTTTCTTACAGTGTCATGGACATATTTCTACTAGGTCATGGGAATGCCTCCACTAAGCTGTATTCTATTTACCTAGGTAAGACCTGGTACAACTAGATCCATGAATGTGTTTGCTCAGAAGCACTAGCAGTCATTCTCCATCTAAGTCAGACACACAGCACCTAGCTCAGGTATCTGAAAGTACCTACATGAACTTCTGACCACTAAAAATCCACTTATGCAGTTAAGTCTTCCCCATCCTCACATCAAAAGAGGGCACTCCCCGGCCGTCTGAATCCAGAGTGGTTTGTTTTCTGCCACAGATGGAGTGGTGATCGGGTGGTCTGAGGCAATCTCTGCCCACAGCAGAAGGGCTACACTACAGTGAAAGTGGCAGCCACTTCTCTGGCATGGCAGAGAAAGGAGGAATCAAAATCTCTCTGTGGGGCTATGCTCAACTTTGGCTCTGCAAACCTCAACACAGCTGAAGCTTCACTAACCAGCACCTTCAATTGTCAGTTTCCATACACAGGTGCAGCCACTTTCCCTCAGGTGGGGTTCTCACCAGTCACACACTGCCCAGAAGGAAACCCCCAACCCATGATAATCCGGGTCCAAGGTGTTATTTACCAGAGTAACCATACAAATTATTTATGGTAATTCAGAAAAGCTTCCCCATCTACACAGACAAAAGCAAGTCTGGTCCATACATGGCTGGTAGGAGTGTTTACAGGGTGCCGTTAAGGGGCAGTGTAAAGAAAGGGGTCGAAACCATAAAAACTAAACGGAGAAAGGGAAGACTGGAGGAGTGGACAAGTGGATGGAGGAAAATGTCCAGAACAGAAAAAGGGGCCCCTTCTGTGATGCTGGAAACCCTGATGCCGTAGTGGTTAAGAGCTATGGCTGCTAACAAAAAGGTTGGCAGTTTGAATCCACCAGGCACTCCCTGGAAACTGTACAGGGCAGGTCTATTCTGTCCTATAGGGTCACTATGAGTCGGAATTGACTTGACAGCAGCGGGTTTTCTGGTTCAGTGATGTTACAGGGAAAGAGGTGGGAGCAGATGATGGCACGGGCAGCCAGGCTAGGTGAACACAGGCCAGGCCTAAACAGGCAATGTCACAGGGCTTGTGCCTCAACAGCAGGAGCGGACTGAGTGGCTTGATCTGTCAACATCCAGAGAAAGCAACAGAGTGCAGAGCAGGGCTTCAAACTGGTTCTTCCCAGTTCAGTCATGGCCAATGAAGTGAAACTGCAACAGACTCGAATTTTTTAAATTTAAGTGATCTGGAATGGGGAAAAATTACGGGTTGAAGCCCTGGAATGGGAAGCTGAGAAGGGGTGTAGCGAGCCCCTTCCGGAGCCTGATGTGGTCTGAGGTGGGATTGCTGGCAGGACTGCGGAGACTGACACATTCAAGGCAGCGCAGTTGGCCATCATCTTTGAGCAGGGCACCGCTGTTTTCGGACTCGGTGCAAAATCTGAGAGGCAAGAGATCTGGTTACTATGCAACCAGATCATTTTAGTCATTCAACCTCTTTGTTTCATAATGATCACTTACAATGTGCCAGTCTCTTTTCTAAACACTTTACACGCCTTAGCTTATTCAATCCCCCTCACAACAATCTTATGATTATGATAAACATTATCATTATTACAGAAAGGTAAAATAACTTGCTTAATGTGGTACAGCTGGTATTTGAATGCAGGCAGTCTTGTTTTCTAAGAGGGAGATTATTTCCAGTAGAGCTTCGACCTATTATTTTTTCCCATTCCGGTTCACTCAAATTTTAAAAATTTGGGTCTGTTCTGGTTTTGCTTCCTTGGCTATGACTGAACCAGGAAGATCTGGTTTGAATCCCTGATGCAGAGGCAGCAGAGGTAATAAGAGGCTGCTCTACAGCGGCTCTGCCTCGCTCCTAGAATGCCCACTGGGCTGCCTATGGAAGAACAGCTGCCCTCTGGGCTGGAGAGGGGCTACTTTCCAAGCTGCCCCTGTGGGGACAGGCTGCTAACCCTGGAAAAGTAGACCAGCCCACAGTCAGCAGGTTCTAAGTCCCAGCTCCAGTGCTAGCACAGGTGCCAAAAGACAAAAAGGGCAACACTTAAAGACTTAATAACTTGTGAGTTAAAATGAGGTGAAAATACCAAATTTGGTCATTAATGTTTATTTTAATTTACATAAATAAAAGGAAATGCTCTACTTAAATAATAATTCGTCTGGGTCTTCTTGTATAACACAAAATTCTTCCATGGGAGTCTGGTGATTTTGAGGCCAGCAACTTTTCTCACATGTGTAAATTAGAATTGTTCCAAATTCCACAGAAAGACCTGAAAAATACAGCACATTAAGAATTCTAGCAAAGATAGAAGTGTTAGGAGATACACTCAACATTTTAAAGTTTGATTAGTGGATAAAACACAGAGTCTGGAGCAAGATTGCCTACATTCAATACCAGCTCTACCACGTTAAGCAAGTTACTTTACCTTTCTGTGATAATGATAATATTTACCATGATCATAAGATTGTTGTGAGGGGGATTAAATAAGCTAAGGCATGTAAAATGTTTAGAAAAGAGACGGGCCCATCTTAAGTGATCATTATGAAACAAAGAGGTTGAATGATTGAAATAGCAGCGGGGGAGAAAGATGGTGTAACATTAGGAAAACATGTTCCTACAGAATGATTTCACCTTACAGGCTGAAAAAATAATTAGGTAAAGCAAAAGCAGAGCTTACTAGCTTTCCATCATAAATACCATCATAATCTCTCCTATGATAAGTGAACAGTGATGGCAAAAGGCAGACTGAATCAAAAGTAGCAGGGAAATACACTCTAATAATAAAAGTCTCAGTAAGTCATCTTCATTCTGTCTAGGCTATCTGACAGTGAAAACCCATATTAAAATATGTCACACAACAGAACCCACTACCTCAAAGAAAGGACTCAGGCAAAAAACATGCAATGAATCCTAAGAGTTTATAGAAATTTATCATTGGATAGAGCTATAAAGAACGACACCAAGAAAACAAGAACTCCTGCTGATATCAGAACACAGGAAGCAGGAACAAGCAGGATGAATGGGGAACTGGTCTGGAGAACCAAAGAGGGGAAGAAAATGTAGGTAGGGGTAATGGAACAAAGACAGCTGGTTTGAGAGAAATAACCTGCCAAATTTGAGACTAATTTCCAACCAGAAATGTGCAACAGGTAGTTTGTGGAAGGCATGGAGAGGCTGAAGTCTCAGAACCAGTAACCACTAGGATAGGACAGAAGGTGGTGGGAGGGATAAGATGGAATAAAATATCAAATAGCTGAGTACTGCACGTGAGGCCTGAGCCCTGCCTGGAGGAAACATATGGAGGCCAAGGAGCCCCATTACATAATAAAGAACTCCGAACCCACATATACCCTCGGGATCTAACAGAAGTGACGTGAATAGCTATATGCCCACCTATGTTCATCGCAGCACTATTCTCAACAGCAAAAAGATGGAAATAACCTAAGTGCCCGTTAATGGATGAATGGATAAGTACAACGTGGTACATACATGCAATGGAATGCTACTTAGCAATAAGGAAAATGAGTTCCCAAAACACCTTGGAACCTGGATCAATCTGAAGGACATGCTGAGGAAAATAAGTCAATCAAAGAAAAAGAAACAAGTATCGTACGTTCTCATTTTTATGAAATGATACAAACAAGTAAATATATAGAAACTGATGTTCGTTAATGGTTACCAGGGATGAGGGGGAGGGGGACGCACTCTCTAGGTAGTAAACACTTTTGGTGATGGGAAAGGTAACACCAAATGAAGGTGACGTGTATGCAGCTTGATGAAGGTAAACAATGTCACTAAAAAGTACACAAGAAAAAAGAACCTGTTGGTAATTGCTACGGCAAATATAATTTTGAAACAACAGCAAAAACAACCAAAAATTATATGTGCAGGTATAAATGTATGTATGTAGGCACAAAAAAAATCCATTGTCATCAAGTCACTTTCGACTCATAGTGACCCTATAGGACAGAGTAGAACGGCCCCATAGGGTTCCAAGGAGCAGCTGATGGGTTCAAACCGTCAACCTATTGGTTAGCAGTCGAACACTTTAACCTCTACTCTACCAGTGTATATGTGTGTATATAGAGGTATATGCATAAGTATATGTATATACATCTATGTGACTGTATGCACATACATTCATATATATAATAGAGTACATGAGGGTACAGTTACGGATACTTTTCCAACATAACCAAACACCTCCCGGGATTGGGCTTCTGAGTTTGAAGGATTAGGACCACACTCTCCTTGGCTGTCTTGGTCAAATGGCATAATATAGTTCATTAAGTTATGTTCTACATCCTAATTTGGTAAGCGGTGTTTGGAGACTTAAAAATACAATTATTGGTCTCTACTTGTCTGGACCAAAAGAGAAAGAAGGAAACCAAAGACTCAAAGAAGAAACTATTCTACAGGACAAACAGTCTACACGAACCATGGCCTTATCTACCCTGAGATCAGGAGAATAGATGGTGCCTGGCTACCATTATTGACCATTCTAATCAGAGCTAAATAGATGGACCCCAATAAAATGAGAGAAAAAGTGTGGAAGAGAACCTCAAATTCCCAAGCACAAAAAACAAACAAAGAAAGCCAGACCCACTGAACTGGTTGAGACTGGAAGACTGCCAGAGACTACCACCCTGAGATAATCTTCAAACATTGAACCAAAACTAACTCCTGAGGTCACCTTGTAGTGACAAACTGGCTCAAAAAATAATGAATGTCACCTGTAAGCACTGTGTTCCTTTAAAGAATCACCTACATGAGACCAAATAGGTCAACACAGACTTTAAAACAAAGATGAGACTGTAAGGGGGCAGGGAAACTAGGTGAATGGAAGTGGAACAACCTGAATGGAAATAAGAACGTTCACGCATTCTGAAGAATGTAACCAATGTCATTGGACAACTTGTGCAGAAATTGTTGAATGGGAACCAAACCGCTGTGTAAACCTTCACCAAAAACATAATAAAATGTTGGGGAAAAAAAAAATCAGAAACCACAAGGACAGAAGAGACAGACGGAAATCCAATCACAGGCAGAAAGGAAAGGTTTGAGAAAATCTCAGTGAATGTAGAGCAAGAGAGAAAGATGTTAATGTCAACTTGAGAAGAAAGAGGTAACCGAATAGGAGGATACCTTGAGTTGCTGTGATATAAAAGTCACAAAACAAAAGTTAAACACAGACCTATCATATGATCCACTCAATCAACAAAATCGACACACCACTGGCCAAATTGAAAAAAGAAAAGCAGAAGAGGAAGTAAATAACCTAAATAAGAAATGAGATGGGTGACATCACAACAGAATGAACTGAAATAAAAAGGATCATAACAGATTACTACAAACTCTAACAAATCTGACAACCCAGAGGAAATGGAAAAATTTCTAGAAACACACTGTATACCTAAACTAACACAAACTGATGTAGAAAAACTAACCAGTCCCCTCCACACACAAAAAAAAACAGACTGAAAAGGTAATTAAAAAAAAAAAAACCTTCCAACAAAAAAAGCCCTGGCCCAGACGGCTTCACTGGAGAACTCTGCCCAACTTCCAGAAAAGAGCTCACATCGATATTACTCAAACTATTCCAGAGCATTAAAATGGAAGAAATACTCCCAAATTCATTCTATGAAGCCAGCATAACCCAATACCAAAGCCAGGCAAAGATAACACTCACACACAAAAAGTCAGACCAATATCCATCATGAATACAGAGGAAAAAATTCTCATCAAAACTCTAGCCAACAGAATTCAACAGCATATCAAAAAATAATACGTCATTATCCAATCATTCTACTCCCAGCTATTTACCCAAGAGAAATGAAAAGTTATGTCCAAATACTTATACATGAATGTTCATAGCAGCTTTATTTGTAACAGCCCCAACTGGAAATAACAGAGATGTCCATCAAAAGGTAACTAAAACCCATTGCCATTGGGTCCATTCTGACTCACAGCCACCCTACAGGACAGAGCAGAACTACTCCATAGGGTTTCCAAGGAGTGTCTGATGGATTCAAACTGTCAACCTTTTGGTTAGGAGCTGTGCTCTTAACCACTGCACCACCAGGATTCCCAAAAGGTGACTAGGTAAACAAATCCTGGTATACACGTACAATGAAACATTATGCAGTAATAAAGAGCAGCAATTGATACACACAACATGGATGTATCTCAAAATAATAATGCTAAGTAAAAAAAGGCAGACAAAAAAGTATATACCGTATGATTTCATTTATAAAAATTCTAGAAAATGCAAACTGATCTCTGACAGAAAGTACATCAATGGTTACGGGGTAGAGGGGGTCATAGGACACTTAAAGAGGGGTTTGAGGACTCTTCTGGGATGACGGGCATGCTCACTGCCTTCACTGTGGTGATGGTTTCACAATTGTGTACCTATGGCAATACTTACCAGATTGTATACTTTAAACATGTGCAGTCTGCTGTATGTCAATTACACCTCAATACGCTGTTTGCAAAAGATCATTACATATGAACGTGGGAAAATTTCTCCAATTATGTAAGGGAAAAAAAGGGTAAAATAGCACGCATATTTTTGTTTAAAGCAAATATTTTAAATATATATAGATGCATGTATGTATGCATAAAATATGTTTGGGGAAGTACACAAAAATATATACACTATAAAAAAAAATGGCATAGTTCCCTCTAGTAAATGATATTAGTGAGGCCTTTACTTCTTACTGGAGTCCCTGGAGGTGCAGTTAACACTCTTGGATGCTAATGTCAAGGTTGGTGGTTTGAGTTCACCCAGAGGTGCCTCAGGAGAAAGCCCTAGCAATCTACTTCTGAGAATCAGCCATTAAAAATGCTGTGGAGCACTTTTCTACTCTGACATACATGGGTTGCCATAAGTCAGAATCGACTGAACAACTACGAATTTTTTACTGGTTTACTTCTTGCTACACACATTTACTGTTTGAATCTTGCATCACAAATAGGCATTGCTTATTATAAAAACACCTAATTTTCTTTTAAAAATTTTAAAAATCTACATGATACTGCAAAAACTCAACAACAAAAAGACAACCCAATTAAAAAATGGGCAAATGATATGAACAGGCACTTCACCAAAGAAGACATTCAGGCAGCTAAAAGATACATGAGGAAATGCTCACGATCGTTAGCCATTACAGAAATGCAAATCGAAACTACAATGAGATTCCATCTCTCTCCAACAAGGCTGGCATTAATCCAAAACACACAAAATAATGAACGTTGGAGAGGCTGTGGAAAGGCTGGAACACTTATACACTGCTGGTGGGAATGTAAAATGGTACAACCACTTTGGAAATCAATTTGGCATGTCCTTAAAAAGCTACAAATAGAACTACCATAAAAACCAAACCAAAACCACTGCCGTCGAGTTGATCCTGACTCATAGTGACCCTACAGGACGGAGTAGAACTGCCCGGTAGAGTTTCCAAGGAGTGCCTGGCAGATCTGAACTGCCGACCTTTTGGTTAGCAACGGTAGCACTTAACCACTACGCTACCAGGGTTTCCAGAACTACCATACAATCCAGCAATCCCATTCCTTGGAATACATCCTAGAGAAATAAGAGCTTTTACATGAACAGATATGTGCATACCCATGTTCACTGCAGCACTGTTTACAATATAGCAAAAAGATGGAAGCAATCAAGGTGCCCATCAACAGATGAATGGATAAACAAATTATGGTATATTCACATAATGGAACACTATGCATCAATAAAGAACAATGATGAATCCGTGAAACATTTCATAACATGGAGGAATATGGCAGGCATTATGCTGAGTGAAATTAGTCAGTTGCAAAAGGACAAATAGTGTATAAGACCACTATTACAAGAACTTGAGAAACAGTTTAAACAGTGAAAAAAATATTCTTTGATGGTTAAAAGGATATTCTTTGATGGTTACAAGGGTGGGGAGGGAGGGAGGGAGGAAGAGGGGTATTCACTAATTAGATAGTAGATAAGAACTATTTTAGGCAAAGGGAAAGACAACACACAGTACAGGAGAGGTCAGCACAACTGGACAAAACCAAAAGCAAAGCACTTTCCTGAATAAACTGAACACTTCGAAGGCCAGAGTGACAGGGGTGGGGGTCTGGGGACCACGGTTTCATGGGACATCTATGTCAACTGGCATAATAAAATGTATTAAGAAAACAATCTGCATCCCACTTTGGTGAGTGGCATCTGGGGTCTTAAACGCTAGTGAGCAGCCATCTAAGATGCATCAATGGGTCTCAACCCACTTGGTACAAAGGAGAATGAAGAACATCGAAGACACAAGGTAATTATGAGCCCAAGAGACAGAAAGGGCCACATAAATCAGAGTCTACATCAGCCTGAGACCAGAAGTAGATGGTGCCTGGCTACAACCAATGACTGACCTGACAGGGAACACAACAGAGGATCCCTGATGGAGCAGGAGGGTAGTGGGAGGCTGACCTCAAAACCTCATAAAAAGACCAGACTTAATGGTCTGACTGAGACTGGAAGGACTCCAGAGGTCATCGTTCCCAGACTTTCTGTTAGCCCAAGTCTGGACCCATTCCCAAAGCCAACTCTTCAGACAAGGACGGGATGGATTACAAGATGGAAAATGGCACTGGTGAGGAGTGGGCTTCTCGGCTCAAGTAGACACATGACACTATGTGGGCAGCTCCTGTCTGGAGGCGAGATGAGAAGGCAGAGGGGGACAGGAGCTGGCTGAATGGACATGGGGAATACACGGTGGAGAAGTGTGTGCTGTCTCACAAGGGGAAGAGCAACTAGAAGTACACAGCAAGGTATATATAAATTTTTATATGAGAGACTGACTTGATTTGTAAACTTTCACTCAAAGCACAATTTAAAACAAAGGAAAAAAATCTTTTTCAGTAAAGACAATATAATGATGATAAGTACAAGAATTACAATCTTTTAAAAGTTCCTTTTAAAAGACTACTAAGTTTTGATTATATAATAAAATAATATAATAGTGCCATGAAAAAAATGTTTATGGATGGAAAACAGCTTGTCCTTAAATCAACCAAAGCGATAGCAGTGTTTGTGTTAGATTGGGTGGACTATAGGTTTTCTTAAAATAATTTCAATTTCCAAAATTTTCTATAATATGCTTGTAATATTTTATAAGGAAAAAATAATATAAAAACATAGTCTTATATTTTAAAATAATTCCAAAATAAGGTGAGCATCAACAAATTCAAATTGACAAAGGGCTTATTACCTAAGCTAGCACTTCTGAGCATGCTGACCAGTGCTGGCATAAGCTGAAATTCAAATATCCTTCGGCCTCCGCAGTGACTACAGGCTGGGAGCTCGCTGACTTCTGGTGTAGGGCAGGTCAGAAACAGTGGCTCTCCATCCCAGGAATACCTAGGGCAAGGAAACAATGACCCCCCCAAATTCAGAGCCATATACTAGTCACATTCTACCACCTAAGGGCATGCTTTGCCAACTTTATTTCATGCAGAGAGCCAGGAACAAAACAAGAGCAAAGAAAATTTTGGAGGGGACAAAAGTGTAGCAGCAAGGCTATAAAATATAGCAAGATACTCAAAGTCTTGCCAATGCTTGATTCAAAGTCTCAGTGCAGGGACTATTAAGGCAGAGACGAACTGAATATAAATAAAACTGCAATAAAACCCAGATGCAGCTCAACTGCAAATTAAACTGATCCAAACCACCACACCATCAGCCTTCCGGAAGGAGCATAGTTCTTCAAAAACTATTGACTATTTCATGCAAAAATAACAACATGTGGAGCTCATAGCATACATAGAAGTGAAATATATGAAAACAAAAACACAAATGGTGGGCGCAGGGTAAACAGAGTTATTCTGTCATATGGTTCTTAGCATGTAAAGTATTAAAATATCATTTGAAGGTAGGCACTAGTGAGTCAAAGATGCACATTGTAATCACTAAAGCAAATGCTGAAAAGGCAGCACAGAGGTTTAGGTAAAACATCAAGAAGGGAGATGTGATGGTTAAGGTTATGTGTTCACTTGGCTAGGTCTTGATTCTCAGTGATTTCGCAGGTACGTATGGCAAGTTTGGCGGTTATGTAATGACATAACTTGGCAGTTATGTAATGATGTAGTTATCCTCTATGATGCAATCTGCTGTCATCAGCCAATCAGTTTTAAGGGGAGTTTCCCCAGGGATGTGGTCAGCACTCAATATATAGACATTTTGAGAAAGCTCACTTACTTGCTCTGGATCCTGCATCTGGCTCATCATCATCTGATCTCTGGTTCTTGGGACTTAAGCCAGCAGCCTGCCACACTGCCTGCCAATCTTGGGATTTGTCAACCTCCACAGCCTGTGACCCAGTGGCCTGCTGTCTTACTGGATGATCTTGGGTTCATCAGACCCTGCAGCTATGTGAGTCAGGAGAAGCCTCTATTCTAACGCCTAACCCACAGACTTGGGACCTGCCAGCCTCTACAACTGCATGAGCCATTTCCTTGTGATAAACCTCTCTCTCTTCATCTCTTTCTCTCTACATATATATACACTTTGCTGGTTTTGCTTCTCTAGAGAACCCAGCCTAAGACATTTGGTACCGAAAGTGGCTCTAGAGAAACAAAATCGTAAGGATGAGTTTTCTAAACTGGCTCTCATGACTGACTAATCTTAAAGGCACTGATGACTCTGCCTCCAGTAGAAAGAGGGTGCTCCTAATCCATGGAATGAGGTGGCAATATTAATATGCAAAATATCACCAACAGATCAAGTACTGGTGAAGAGCAAGGCTCTAGTTGATCACATGCCTGACACTTTTCTACAATTCTGTCAGCATGAGAAATATAGGGAAGTTGGTGGTTGGTCCTAATTTCATTAGACAAAGTGGTGAAAGAAAGATATGAGCTTAGGGCTTCAGAAGCACAGCTTAAATGCTGCATAAATGACCTCAAAGTTGCCACTCGTGCTCTGAAAGAATGCCTCACTTCTTGTAGTAACAGAGCTAATACTGTCAAAAACCAAATCCAGAGTCTTATTCTAACAGTGGCTGAATTACAACACCAATTATTTCTCAATCTCAAGTAGTGTCTGAAGTTAAGGGAGGGCACTGATTGGGAAGAAATGGGAACCTAAAACTTGGGATGGGGCATACGGGCCGATAATCAAGAAGTTGGGGACACTGAGCCCCTCAATTCCACTGAATCACTCTTCTTACCCCCATCTCATGATACTAACCCTGTTATGCCTGAAGAGTCCTTGTCTGAGATATCGCCTGGGGCGGTGCCTGGGGCGGTGCCTGGGGCACTGCCTGAGGCAGATACCTTACAAGACAGGGCTGAGTGTCCTAAGATCCACCCCCAACACCCCTTTTTGCTTCTAGACCTATAATTACACTTAAGTCACAGTGAGCCCCAAAGGTAAAGTACAAAGGGTGACCCAGTAGGAGGTATGCTACACTCCAAAAGAACTGCTTGAGTTTTCTAATATGTACAAACATAAACCTGGGGAATATGTGTTGGAATGGCTATGAAGGGTGTGGGTAATGGTGCAAGGAACATAAAGGCTAAGTTTATTGATATGGGCCCACTAAGCACAGATTTTTCATTCAATGTTTCAGCTAGGGAAGTTACGAAAGGATATAAAAGTTCATCTGGTTGGGTCACTGAAGCGTGAATTAAATGACGGCCTACACTAAATCAGGTTGAAGTACCAGACCTGCCTTGGTATACTGTAGAAGAAGATAGCCAAAGCGTTAGGGTAGTTGGCATGGTAGAGTGGATATATCAGGTTAGACCCACAGATCCACACATGGAGTAACCAGAGGACACATCTTTTACCACAATGGAGAAGAACAAATCTGCAATGGGAGCCCCAGCATCCTTGAAGACTGCTGTGGTTGCTATTTTAATTAAGTCAGATTTGACAGTGGAAACTGCCCTAACTAAATTAAGACACCTAACTACAATAGGGCCGATTGGACCTCATGGTGGTAGGGGCCAAGTGGCAGCATTTCGTTGGCAAAGACAAGGTGGGCATGGTTACCATATGGGATAGTAGAGTCAAAGCAGTCATCAGAATAGTCTGACTCATATGGACTTAGGGTGTTGGCTACTTACTCACGGTGTCCCTACAAGTGCAACAGATGGGAAATTTACTAAATATTTACTTGATCTGTATGACTGGAAGAATTCTAGGTCAAGCGAATTCTACTTCTAACCTGAATTGCCAG
This sequence comes from Loxodonta africana, assembly GCF_030014295.1. Taxonomy (NCBI): domain Eukaryota; kingdom Metazoa; phylum Chordata; class Mammalia; order Proboscidea; family Elephantidae; genus Loxodonta; species Loxodonta africana. Next base: position 67,525,248 of record NC_087362.1, read on the forward strand.
GATAGAGTTGTAGCCCTTCAATCCTCACACTTCAGCCACTTTACAAACCCCCATACACATTTTATACACATACATACACACACACACACGCAGACACATGACAGTAAGTAAAAAAGTACTACTACTAAATCACAAAAACCTTTATTAAACAAAAATATCAACATGTGAAGCTACTGTTTCTCTACATATCCTTCATCTAGGTCTATATCCTTCTGAAGGTGGTATTTCCATCTCTCTAACCCTTGACCAAAGAATTCTGTGCTCTTCGATTTATACCATGTCAAAATGACAGTTTTGGCATCCTCAAGGGACTCAAATTGTGTTCCTTTTAAATGTTCTTTGAGTTTTTGGAACAAAAAGAAATCTGAAGGGGCAAGATCAGGGCTGTAGGGTGGATGGGGTAAGGTTTCCCAACAAAATTCTTGTAGGACAGCCCTTACTACCCTCAAAGAATGAGCAGGTGCATTGTTGTGATGGAAAAAATTCCTCGGTGCAACTTTCCTGGCCTTCTTCTCACTAATACAGTTTTCAATTTTCGTAAAACTTCTTCATAATAAACCCCCCGTAACTGTCCTGTGTCCTTCAAGAAAACCTAATGCGATTTCAGTCGCCATAACTTTCTAACCAGTCTTCTCTCTTGGCTCATCTTTGAGGTCTTCCTGACCTTCCTTAAAATGTTTGATCCATCTAAAAACTGTTGCTTTATGAGGGGCAGCATTCCCATAAAATTGCTGCAAAGCTTCAGTGATTTGGGAAGATGTCCACTTGAATTCTGTTAAAAATTTTATATTAGCCTTCACCTCAAAATCATTTTTTTCCACGGCACAAGAAGTACCCCCTTTTTTTTTTTGGAAGGCACCCTACGGAGGCTAAAACAAGTGTATTACTGATAGAACTTGTCTGCACCCATCTACTGATCTCCGCAGCATGTTTAAGCACATTTTGTTTGGAATAAACCCAGGCATGTAGGAACTGGAACCCCAGTAGCAATACTTTTTGACCTACCCTCGTATATGCCATGCTGGTTTTCCTCCTTTAGTGAGCCCTGACTAAGACACTATCGTTACTGCAATTCTAATTCACAACCAAGCAATTTCTGCTTCTAAGAGGCAATCCCTGATTTTCTACATCACTACCCCATCACACCCATGTTCTCTGCCCAATTAACTTGTTCCATTATACTCCAAATCATAGGATGTAGATTCTTCTCCTGCTTGCTTTTTCACAGATTTGATTGTTAATAAAAATTCTCAAGATTTTGTGGACTAATTAATACACTTTGAGGAGGTAGAAGAAGAGGGCTACGGGATTAGAACACATACGAAATCACACCAGATTCTTTTCTCTATAAAGAGTAAATAAATACATGTGAGTCGCTGAGAGCTGTATTAGACATTTACTGATACATGTCCTGGGCTGCCGCTTTGAATTTTATGCTATTAAGTCCCTTTTCTTATTTCAATGCTGATGAAGATGATTAAAAACTCTTTTAAAATTTGTTTTTGGTTAACTTTTACCTTTTAGATTCACTGTGCTACGGATGGAGGCGGGACAAGATGGTGGAGTAAACACTCACTCCGATTTATTCTCCTACAACTAACCCACTGAACAACAAATGAAAACAGGCACAGACTGAGTAATCTCAGAGCTCCAGATGGCAACTGAAGTGTTACAGAGCCAAACTGAGTTCTGAAACAGGGGAGAGGAGATTAGGGTCTGCAGAGAAGCTGGGAGTTTCTGACCACTGGCAGCCAGAGGACTTCACTCACTGCAACCATTTTCGAATAGGAAGAACCTGAACAAAGAACACAGGACTGGAGCTAAAATGAGGAAAGTACAGGCCAATTAAGGTGACAGAGATTAGCTATGGGAATTCACAAGCCACACACTTCAGAAGGAGTACAGGTAAATCAAGACACTGCAGGTGAGCGCTAATGAATCTGGCTGACATCTGAGGCTGGCCAGCACTAGGACCCAGAGCCATGGAAGAGCTGCAGGACCCATCCATCAGGCAAGGCGAGAAAAATAAAACAAACAGGCAACAAGGGGAAACGATTGGTTTCCTACACACAACTAGGTACCGTGGGAAAGCCTGCTCAGGGTTGCCAGTGAGGGAAGGAAAAAAAGCACTCCCACCCTTGCATTAGGACAGCGTGTACTACCACTTCCACCCGCGGCCAGCAGAAGAGTCCCTCATATGTGCAATTCGTGAAGGCAAGTCTACAAAGCAAAGCGAAGGAATCCAGCCCAGATGTGCAGGCATCTGAAAAGGCTACAGCAAAATCCACAGAAGATGGAGGGGCCCTCACACATCAGTAAAGTAGCCACCTTCAGGAAAACCAGCCAAAGTAAACACCCTTGGACTTAAAACGTTACAAAACACGTAAAACCTATGGAGATAAACTAGAACCCGATAGTAACAGAGATAATCCTCAGAACTGTCGACTCAGAGATGAAAGAACCAAAAGGCCAGGGTGCCCTCTAGTGGAACATAGAAGATAGTGGCGGTAGATCTAAGAAAAATAATTCCTTGAGAAACAGACAACTGAATCCCAGATTATAAAAGATATGAAAATGCAACACGAACAACAAAAAATAATAGAACATACAGGATCACAAAAGGAGATGGGCTCAATTAAAAGAACACGAAGAAGCAGAAATTTCTCCAATGGAGACCAAGATAATGGACAAATGATAACACTTTCAGACAACAATGCTAAATATTTTTAAAGAGAGAAAAGAATACACAGGAAACAAATTAATGGAGACAAGGAAACAGAATAGAAAACAGGAAACTCAATGAGGAGATCGAAAACATTAAAAAAAAAAAAACAGAGAAAGACTGAAACTGAAGAATAAAATAAATGAATTAGAAAATGCAAGAGAAATATCTGACAAAAGGTTTAAGAAGAGAGAATAAGTGAACTAGAAGACAGAGTGACTGAACTTATTAAGTCTCAAGAGAAACAAGAGAAAAGAACAAAGAACTGTGAACAAATCCAAATGGAAATGTGGGATTCAGTTAAGAAATCTAACATTAAAATTTTTGGATTTCGATAGCACCATGATAATAATAAAGGCATAGAAAAATTTTTCCAAGAGATAATCACACAGAATTTCCCAGACCTGAATAAGGAACCAAGCCTGCAAACAGAGGAAGTTACATGAACTTCAAACAGAAGTACAAAGAGGTCCACTCCATGATGCACAGTAATGAAGTTCTTGAAAACCAAAGACAATAAAAGAATGCTGAAAGCAGCAAGAGAAAAGAACATATCAAGGGTCTACCATAAGAATTAGAGCAGATTTCTCTGCAGAAACCCTGGAGGACAAAAAATAATGGAATGGCATACATAAATATTAAAGGAAAACAACTGCCAATCAAGAATTCTTTACCCAGCAAAGCTGTCATTCAAAAATAAAGGGAACTGCAAAGCATATCATAACATGGATGAATCTGGAGGACATCATGCTGAGTGAAATACGTCAATTACAAGAGGACAAATACTGTATGGTCCCAATACTATAAAAAGTCAAGAATAGATAAACATACAGAAAACAAGAGTTACCAGGGATGGAAGAGAGGAGGGAGGGGAATCACTTTCTAGACAGGAGACACCTGTATTTTTGTAGGTGGGAAAGGCAATACCAAATATGGGTGAAGTCTGCATAATGTGACCAAGGTAAATAAAGACACTAAGAAATACACAAGAAAAAGGGACAACTTTGGTAAACGCTATAACATATACAACTTCGCAACGCTTAATAATAACCAAAAAATATGTCTGTGGTTACACAAGTAGACATTTGTGGATATATGTGTATGGGAAGGCATATGCAAGTACATCCACATGCATGTACAGATGTTTATGTGTAGGCATATATACATACATGTTTGCGTATGCTGCACATATATCTATATATGTGACGAAGCATATAGGAGGCACAGTTATAAAAACTTCCTAGACATATCTATACAACTCACAGGATGGGTTTATTGGGTTAAAAAGCTTAGGACTACACTCTCATGGGACAGCTTAGTCAATTGGCGTAACAGAGTTCATAAAGATAATGTTCCACAACCGAGTTTGGTGAGTAGTGTCTGGGGTCTTAAAAGCTTGCAAGCAGCCATCTCAGATATAATTACTGGTCTCTAGTCATCTGGAGCCAAAGAGAATGATAGAAGCCAAAGGCTCAAAGAAGAAACTAGTCCATAGGACTAATAACCCACATGAACCACGGCCTCTTTTGAAGAGAGACCAGAAGAACTAGATGGTGCCCAGTTACCACTACTGATTGTTCTGACCATGGACACAACAGAAGGTCCCAGATAGAATGAGAGAAAAATAGAGAACAAAATTCAAATTCCGAAGAAAGACGAGTCCTGTTGGACTGATAGAGACTAGAAGAAGCCCCGAGGCTATCACCTTAAGATACCCTTTGAACATGGTATTAAAGCCACTCCTAGAAGTCACCTTTCAGCCAAATAATAGATCGGCTTACAAAATAAACAGTATCTTCCATGTGTAATGTGCTCCCTTAAACAATCAGCTATACGAAAACCAATCGGTCAAAAATTAACCAAAAGCAAAGATTAGAAGGCAAGGAGGGGAAAGGAAGCTATATCAATGGAAAAAGAACAAACAGAATGAAAACAATGAGAATGCTGATACATAGTGAAAACCATAACAATGTCATGGAACAACAGGAACCTAATTTGCTGTATAAAGTTTCACCTAAAACACAATAAAATTAAAAAAAAAAGGGGGGGGGGAATTAAGACATTCCCAAATAAACAGAAGCTCTGGGAATTTGCCACTACCAAACCAGTTCTGCAAGTATTACTTAAGGGAGTTTTTCAAATGGAAAAAAAATCAAACAAATACTCAAATATATACACGGTGGGGGGGGGGGGGGGTGGCGGGAACCTCCAGAAAACATAGTCAAACCAAACCTGCTGTCGTTGAGTCAGTTCTGACTCTTACGGACCCTATAGGACAAAGGAGAATTGCCACACAGGGCGTCCAAGGAACAGCTGGTAGATTTGACCTGCTGACCTTTTAGTTAGCAACCGAGCTCTTAACCACTGTGTCACCAGGGCTCTCTGTAAAATACAGGATGTACGAAGATTTCAACGAAGACTTGCCAACACAAAAGGAGAAGGGAGAAATAGTTTTAGTATGTTAATGTTCTATGTTACTTGTTTGTATGATAAATGTTGTTGAAATTGTAAGTTGTGTAATGTAGTATTTCTGGTAACTACTAATAAAACATCTAGAAAAAACACATGGAAGAAAAGGTGAAATCAAAAAGGCTCATCACAGAAAAGCAGATAAACACAGAAAAATGGCAATAAAAAGTTAAAGATGAAATTAAGACACTAAAAAAACACTAAGCAAAATGAAATAGATACTTCATTGTCAGTAATAACCTGAAATGTAAATGGGCTAAACTTCCCATGGAAAAGACAGAGAGTGACAGAATGGAAAAAAACATGATCCATCCTTTTCCTGCCTACAAGAAACACAACTTAGACATTAAGGACACAAACAGACCAAAAAATAAAAGGATGGAAAAACGTATTCCATGTAATCAGTGACCAAAAAAGAGCAGGAGTGGCCATATTGATATCAGGTAAAATTGATTTAAAATCAAAGTCTATTACAAGAGATAAAGTAGAACATTACTTAAAAGGTTCAATTCATCAAGAACACAAAACAACTATAAATATATTTGCACCTAAGAGCAATGCTCCAAAACTCAAGAAACAAATACTAACATGAAAGGAGAAAAAGATAATTGTACAATAATACTTGAGGACTTCAACACACGACTTTGAATTCTAGACAGAATATCTAAAAAGAAGATCAGCAAGGACACTGAGGACTTAAAATCATAAGCCAATTTGACCTAAGGGACATATACAGAGCGACTCTACCCATGATCAGAACAATACACATTTTTCTACAATGCATGTAGATCATTTTCCAGAAAGCCCATATGCTAGGCCACAAAACAAGTCTCAACAAATTTACAAAGACTGAAATCATACACAGCACCTTCTCTGACCATAATGGTACGAAGGTAGAAATCAACAACAGGAAGAATAAGGAAAAAATAATAATTACATGGAAATGAAATAACACAGTACTAAAAAACTATTGAGACACAGAAGAAATAAAAAATGAAATTAAAAAAATACTTAGGATCAATCTTGAGAAATAGTATAAACCGAGAAGAACACATACTTTTGTGGTTAAGGAGGGGGAGGGAAGGAGGGTGGGAGAGGGTTATTTACTGATTAGTTAGTAGATAAGAACTACTTTAGGTGAAGGGAAGGACAATACTCAATACATGGAAGGTCAGCTCAAATGGACTGGACCAAAAGCAAAGAAGTTTCCGGGATAAACTGAATGCTTCAAAGGTCAGCAGAGCAAGGGCGGGGGTTTGGGGACTATGGCTTAAGGGGACTTCTAAGTCAATTGGCAAAATAATTCTATTATGAAAACATTTCACATCCCACTTTGAAATGTGGCGTCTGGGGTCTTAAATGCTAACAAGCGGCCATCTAAGATGCATCGATTGGTCTCAACCCACCTGGATCAAAGGAGAATGAAGAACACCAAGGTCACAAGACAACTATGAGCCCAAGAGACAGAAAAGGCCACATGAAACAGAGACTTACATCATCCTGAGACCAGAAGAACTAGATGGTGCCCGGCCACAATCGATGACTGCCCTGACAGGGAACACAACAGAGAACCCCTGAGGGAGCAGGAGATCAGTGGGATGCAGACCCCAAATTCTCATAAAAAGACCAGACTTAATGGTCTGACTGAGACTAGAGGAATCCCGGCGGTCATGGTCCCGAAACCTTCTGTTGGCCCAGGACAGGAACCATTCCCGAAGACAACTCATCAGACATGGAAGGGACTGGACAATGGGTTGGAGAGAGATAGTGATGAAGAGTGAGCTACTTGTATCAGGTAGACACCTGAGACTGTGTTGGCATCTCCTGTCTGGAGGGGAGATAGGAGGGTAGAGAGGGTTAGAAACTGGCAAAATTGTCACGAAAGGAGAGACTGGAGGGCTAACTCATTGCGGGGAGAGTAAGTGGGAGTATGGAGTAAGGTGTATGTAAGCTTATATGTGACAGACTGACTTGATTTGTAAACTTCACTTAAAGCTCAATAAAAATTATTAAAAAAAAATACTTAGAATCAAACAAAAATGAAAACACAATGTATCAAAAACTTTGGGACACAGCAAAAGCAGTATTCAGAGGGAAATTCATAGCAATAACTGCCTACATTAAAAAAAGAAGATCCAAAACCAATAACTTAAAGTGACAAGTTGAAGAGATAGAAAAGAGCAAAAGAAGCCCAAAGCTACCAGAAGAAAGGAAATAATAAACATCAGGGCCAAAATAAATGAAATAGAAAACAGAAAAACAATAGGAAGAATCAACAAAACCAGAAGTTGGTTCCTTGAAAGGATCAGTAAGAGACAAACCACTGATTAGACTGACAAAAGAAAAAAACAAGAAGAGACAAAACTGTACTTTTATGCAAATAACGTGTTATACAGATTTTTGGCAAACATGCCCCCCCAAAGTTATTTCATAAGTGCGCTATGCTACTTTTTTTGTTGTTGTTGTTACAGGTTGCCCTAAAAAAATTAGCATAGCATGCTTATGAAAACATCTTGGAGAGGAAGGAGGGTATTGTTGGTAAAAAAAGTAAAGTACACACGTTATTTGCATAAAAATATGATCATTACAACAGACCCAACTGAGATAAAGAGGATCATAACACAATACTATGAAAAAATCATACTCCTACAAATTTGAGAACCTAGATGAAATGGTGACACTAATGCCAAAGATGAAAAAATTGAAGATTTTTATCAACTTCTGCACTCTGAAATTGATCAAATATGCAATCAAGATGCATTGATAATTACTGGTGATTAGGTCACTATAAGTCAGAATCGACTCAGTGGCAACGGGCTTGGTTTTTTGGAATGGAAAAGTCAGAAACGAAGAAGAATCAATAGTTGGAAAATATGGCCTTGGTGATAGAAATGATGCTAGAGGTCGCATGATACAATTTTCCAAGACGAACAACTTATTCATTGCAAATACCTTCTTTCACCAACATAAATGACGACCACACACGTGGACCTCACCAGATGAAATATACAGGAATCAAATCACTACATCTGAGGAAGGAGACAATGGAAAGCTCAATATCACCAGTCAGAACAAGGCCAGGGGCTGACTGCGAAACAGATCATCAATTGCTCGCATGCAAGTTCAAGCTGAAGCTGAAGAAAATTTTAAAAAGTCCACGAGAATCAAAATACTACCTTGAGAATACTCCACCAGGATTTAGAAACAATCTCAAGAATAACTGAATACCATTGACTGACACCAGATGAGTTGTGGGATGACATCAAGGACATTAGACATGAAGAAAGCAAAAGATCATTAAAAAGACAGGAAAGAAAGAAAAGACCAAAATGGATATCAGAAGAGACTCTGAAACTTGCTCTTGAATATAGAGTAGCTAAAGCAAATGGAAGTAATGAAGTAAAGGCTGAACAGCAGATTTCAAAGGGCAGCTTGAGAAGACAAACTATTATAATGAAATGTGCAAAGACATGGAGTCAGAACAAAAAGGGAAGAACACGTTCAGCATTTCTCAAACTGAAAGAAGTGAAGAAAAAATTCAGTCCTTGAACTGCAATACTGAAGTATTCTATAGGTAAAATACTGAATGACGCAGGAAGCATCGAAAGAAGGCTGAAGGAATACAGTCACTGTATCAAAAAGAATTAGTCGGTGTTCAACCATTTCAGAAAGTAGCATATGATCAAGAACCAATGGTACTGAAGGAGGAAGTCCAAGCTGCAGTGAAAAAAAAAAAATTTTTTTTTTTCTCCCCCACTGGTAAAAAACAAGGATGCAGGAATTATGGCATATCAATTGATGTTTCAACAAATGGATGCAACGCTAGAAGCGCTCACTCATCTGTGCCAAGAAATTTGGAAGACACCTGGCGAACTGACTGGATGAGATCCATATTTGTGCCCATTCAAAGAAAGGTGATCCAACAGAATGCAGAAATTATCAAACAATATCATTAATATCACACGCAAGTAAAGTTTTGCTAAAGACAATTCAAAAACAGCTGTAGCGGCACATCAACAGGGAACTGACAGAAATTCAAACCAGATTCAGAGCAGGATGTGGAACAAGGCTTACCACTGCTGATGTCAGATCTTGGTGGAAAGCAGGGAAGGCCAGAAAGATGTTTACCTGTGCTTTATTGCAAAGGCATTCAACTGTGTGAATCATAATAAATTATGGATAATATTGAGAAGAATGGGAATTCCAGAACACTTAATTGTGCTCATGAGAACCTGTACATAGATCAAGAGGCAGTCATTAAACCAGAACAAGCGGATACTGTGCGGTTTAATATTAGGAAAGTTGTGTGTCAGGGTTGTATCCTTTAACCATACTTCTCAGTCTATATGCTGAGCAAATAATCTGAGTAGCGCAACTATAAAAAGAATAAGACATCAGGACTGGAAAAAGACTCAATAACAACCTGCAATATGCAAATAACATAACGTTCCTTGCCGAAAGCAATGAGGACTTAAAGCACTTACTGATGAAGACCAAAGATTACAGCCTTCAGTATGGATTACACTTCAACATTAAAAAACCAAAAAGCCTCATGACTGGACCAATAAGCAACAACATAATAAACGGAGAAAAAACTGAAGTTGTCGAGGATTTCATTTTACTTGGATCCACTATCAACGCCTATGGAAGCAGCAGTCAAGAAATCAAAAGACACATCGCACTGGGCAGTTCTGCTACAGAAGACCTATCTTTAAAGTGTTAAAAAGCAAAGATGTCACTTTAAGGACTAAGGTGCGCTTGACTCAAGCCATGGTGTTTTCAATCGCCTCATATGCATGCAAAAGCTGGAAAATGAATAGGAAAAGACAAAAAAAGAATTGACCGAAAAGAATTGATGCCTTTGAATTATGGTGTTGGCAAAGAACAAACAAGTTTGTTTTTGGAAGTACAGCCAGGATGCTCCTTAGAGGCAGGATGGTGAGACTTCATCTCACACACTTTGGACATCTTATCAGGAGGAACCAGTTCCCTGGAGAAGGACATCATGCTTTGTAAGGGTCAGCAAAAAAGGAGGATGCTTGGGATGATGGCGCAGGTACAGGCAGTGTTTCATTCTGTTGTACGTAGGGTAGCTATGAGCTGGAATAGACTCCACGGCACCTAACAACAACAAGAATGAAATGGACAAATTCCTAGAAACATATCACCTACCTAAACTAACCCGAACAGAGATGTTCTTAGGTGCCGCTGAGTCGGATCTAACTTATAGTAACCCTATGCACAACAGAACAAAACACTGCCCAATCCTCCGCCATCCTCACAATCGTTGTTATGCTTGAGCCCCGTTTTTGCCGCTAAGCCAATCCATCTCATTGAGGGTCTTCCTCTCCTTCACTGACCCTCTACTTTACTAAGGATGATGTCCTTCTCCAGGGACTGATCCCTCCTCATAACACGTCCAAATTATGTGAGACGAAGTCTCACCATCCGTACTTCTAAGGAACATTCTGGCTGTAGTCTTCCAAGACAGATTTGTTCATTCTTCGCCAGTCCGTGGTATATTCAATATTCTTTGCCAACAAATAGAGGTAGAAAACCTAAACAGGCCCATAAAACAAAAGATTGAAGATGTTATCAAAAAACTTCCAACAAAAAAAACATGCAGGACCAGATGGCTTCAGTGGAGAATTTTCCCAAACATTTGGAGAAGAGTTGACACCAATTTTATTCAAACGCTTCCAAAACACAGAAGAGGAAGGAATGCTCCCTAACTTATTCAGTGAAGCCAGCATCGCCCAGATACCAAAACCAGGCAAAAACATCACAAAACAAAGAAAATTACAGACTAATATCCCTCATGAATATGTAGATGCAAAAATTTTCAACAAAACTGGAGTGAACAGAATTCAACATAAAAAAATCATATACCACCATCAAATAGGATTCATACCAGGAATGTAAGGGTGGTTCCACAGTAAAAAAAAAAATCAATCAATATAATTACCACATAAATAAAACAAAGGAAAAGAATCACATGATCTTATCAATTATGCAAAAAACGGTATTTGATAAAATCCAACACCTTTTCTTGATAAAATAGGACTGTTGGTTTTGCATATATGCCCTTAATTATATTGAGAAATGTTGGCTACATTATTCTCTATGAAGAAAGATTGAGAGCCTTCCCCTTGAGAACAGGAACCAGACATGGATGCGCATTAGAACCACTCTCAATCAATATTGGATTGAAAGTCCTAGTCAGAGCAGTAAGACAAAAAAGACAGATAAAAGGTATCCAAATTGGAAAGGAAGGACTAAAACTATCTCCATTTGCCAATAACATGATCCTATATATACGAAACCCTAAAGGTTCCACAAGAAATCTACTGGATCACACAGAAGAATTCAGCTATGTTGTAGGGTACAAGACCTACACACAAAAATCAGTTGGGTTCCTTTATACTAACAAGGAGTATTCAGAAAAGGAAATCAAGAAAATATCATTTACAATAGCCCCCAAAACGATAGAAAAATACCTACGAAATTAACTTAACCAGGGACATGAAAGACTTATATAAAGAAAACTACAAAACATTACTACAAGAGGCTACAAAAGAGCTACATAAAGCAAAGCATCTTCTATGCTCATAAGCTGGAAGAATGAACATAGTGAAAATGTCAATACTACCTAAAGCAGTCTACAGATACAAGGCAATCTGGATACAGATCCCAATAACATTCTGTACTGAAAGGAAGGAGGCCCTGAATAGCCAAAGCACCATTGAAAAGGAAGAACCCAGTAAGAGGCTTCACACAAAACATTCCATATAGCCACTGTATTCAAAACAGCCCGGTATTGGCTCAAGGATAGACACAAACACCAGCAGAACAGAATTGGGAAGCAAAAAATAAATACACCTACTTATGGACAACTGATTTTCGACAAGAGGTCAAATCCACTCAATGGGGAAGAAACACTCTCTTTAATAAACGGCAGTGCCAAAACTGCATATTCACTTGCAGAAAAATGGAATAGGACCCACACCTCGTACCATACACAAAACTAACTCAAAATAGATACAAGACCTATATGTTAAACTTAAGACTATAAAGTTCCTGGGAGAAAAATATAGAAAGCCTAATTTGTTATAAAAATAGGGTAAAAAACATAACTACAAATGCATGAACAGCAGAAGACAAATCAGATAACTGCGATCTCATAAAAACTAAACATTTACGCTCATCAAAAGACTTTATCAAAAGACAACCTACAGACTGGAAAAAGACCTTCAGAAATAACATAACTAATAAGGGTCTCCCCCACGTGTCTGTCAGTTTGTCGTACTGTGGGGGCTTGTGTGTTGCTGTGATGCTGGAAGTTATGCCACCGGTATTCAGATACCAGCAGGGTCACCCACAGAGGACAGGTTTCAGCTGAGCTTCCAGACTAAGATAGACTAGGAAGAAGGACCTGGCAGTCTACTTCTGAAAAGCATTAGCCAGTGAAAAACTTTTGAATAGCAGTGGAACACTGCCTGATATAGTTCTGGAAGATGAGCCCCCCAGGTTGGAAGGCACTCAAAAGATGACTGGGGAAGAGCTGCCTCCTCAGAGTAGAGTCGACCTTAATGACATGGATGGAGTAAAGTTTCCGGGACTTTCATCTGCTGATGTGGCACGACTCCAAATGAGAAGAAACAGCTGCAAACATCCATTAATAATCGGAACCTGGAATGTACAAAGTATGAATCCAGGAAAACTGGAAATAGTTAAAAATGAAATGGAATGCATAAACATCGATATCCCAGGCATTAGTGAGCTGAAACGGACTGGTATTGGCCATTTTGAATGGGACAATCATATAGTCTACTATGCCGGGAATGACAACTTGAAGAGGAATGGTGTTGCATTCATCATCAAAAACAACGTTTCAAGATTTATCCTGAAGTACAACGCTGTCAGTGATAGGATAATATCCATACGCCTACAAGGAAGATCAGTTAATACGACTATTATTCAAATTTATGCACCAACCACTAGGGCCAAAGATGAAGAAATAGAAGGTTTTTATCAGCTGCTCCAGTCTGAAATTGATTGAACATGCAATCAAGATGCACTGATAATCACTGGTGACTTAATGCAAAAGTTGGAAACAAAGAAGAAGGATCAGTAGTTGGAAAATATGGCCTTGGTGATAGAAACAATGCCGGAGATCCAATGACAGAATTTTGCAAGACCAACGAGTTCTTCATTGCGAATACCTTCTTTCACCAACATAAACGGCGACTATACACATGAACCTCGCCAGATGGAACACACAGAATTCAAATTGACTACATCTGTGGAAAGAGACGATGGAGAAGCTCAGTATCATCAGTCACAACAAGGCCAGGGGCTGACTGTGGAAAAGACCATCAATTGCTCATATGCAAGTTCAAACCGAAACTGAAGAAAATCAAAGCAAGTCCACAAGAGCCAAAATATGACCTTGAGTATATCCCACCTGAATTTAGAGACCATCTGAAGAACAGATTTGACGCATTGAACACTAGTGACGGAAGACCAGACGAGTTGTGGAATGACATCAAGGACATCATCCATGAAGAAAGCAAGAGGTCACTGAAAAGACAGGAAAGAAAGAAAAGACCAAGGTGGATGTTAGAGGAGACTCTGAAACTTGCTCTCAAACGTCGAGCAGCTAAGGCAAAAGGAAGAATTGATGAAGTAAAAGAACTGAACAGAAGATTTCAAAGGGCAGCTCAAGAAGACAAAGTAAAGTACTATAATGACATGCGCAAAGAGCTAGAGATGGAAAACCAAAAGGGAAGAACACGCTTGGCGTTTCTCAAGCTGAAAGAACTGAAGAAAAAATTCAAGCCTCGAATTGCAATAGTGAAGGATTCCATGGGGAAAATATTAAACAATGCAGGAAGCATCAAAAGAAGATGGAAGGAATACACAGTCATTATACCAAAAAGAATTAGTCGATATTCAACCATTTCAAGAGATGGCATATGACCAGGAAATGACGGTGCTGAAGGAAGAAGTCCAAGTTGCTCTGAAGGCATTGGCAAAAAACAAGGCTCCAGGAACTGATGGAGTATCAATTGAGATGTTTCAACAAATAGATGCAGTGCTGGAGGTGTTCACTCGTCTATGCCAAGAGATATGCAAGACAGCTTCCTGGCCAACTGACTCGAAGAGATCCATATTTATCCCTATTCCCAAGAAAGGTGATCCAACCGAATGTGGAAATTACAGAACAATATTGTTAATATCACATGCAAGCAAAATTTTGCTAAAGATCATTCAAAAACGGGTGCAGCAGTATATTGACAGGGAACTGCCAGAAATTCAGGCCGGTTTCGGAAGAGGACGTGGAACAAGGGATATCATTGCTGATGTCAGATGGATCCTGGCTGAAAGCAGAGAATACCAGAAGGATGTTTACCTGTGTTTTACTGACTGTGCAAAGGCATTCGACTGTGTGGATCATAACAAATTATGGATAACATTGAGAAGAATGGGAATTCCAGAACACTTAATTGTGCTCATGAGGAACTTTTACATAGATCAAGAGGTATCTGTTCGGACAGAACAAGGGGATACTGATTGGTTTAAAGTCAGGAACGGTGTGCACCAAAGTTGTAGTCTTTCACCATACCTATTCAATCTGTATGTTGAACAAATAATCCGAGAAGCTGGACTATATGAAGAACGGGGCATCAGGATTGGGGGAAGACTCGTTAACAACCTGCGTTATGCAGATGACACAACCTTGCTTGCTGAAAGTGAAGAGGACTTGAAGCACTTACTGATGAAGATCAAAGACCACAGCCTTCAGTATGGATTACACCTCAACATAAAGAAAACAAAAATCCTCACAACTGGACCAATGAGCGACATCATGATAAACGGAGAAAAGATTGACGTTGTCAAGGATTTCATTTTACTTGGATCCACAATCAACAGCCATGGAAGCAGCAGTCAAGAAATCAAAAGACACATTGCATTGGGCAAATCTGCTGCAAAGGACCTCTTCAAAGTGTTGAAGAACAAAGATGTCACCCTGAAGACTAAGGTGCGCCTGACCCAAGCCATGGTATTTTCATTCACATCATATGCATGTGAAAGCTGGACAATGAATAAGGAAGGCCAAAGAAGAGTTGACGCCTTTGAATTGTGGTGCTGGGGAAGACTATTGAATATACCATGGACTGCCAAAAGGACGAACAAATCTGTCTCGGAAGAAGTGCAGCCAGAATGCTCCTTAGAGGCAAGGATGGCAAGACTGTGTCTTACATGCTTTGGACAAGTTGTCAGGAGGGATCTGTCCCTGGAGAAGGACATCATGCTTGGCTGAGTACAGGGTCAGGGGAAAAGAGGAAGACCCTCAATGAGGTGGATTGACACAGTGGCTGCAACAATGAGCTCAAGCATAACAACAATTGTAAGGATGGTGCAGGACCAGGCAGTGTTTCGTTCTCTTGTGCATAGGGTCGCTGTGAGTCGGAACCGACTCAACGGCACCTAACAACAACAACAAGGGTCTAATCTCTAAAATATATAGAAAACGTCAACAACTTAGTAACAAAAAGACAAACCCAATTAAAAAATGGGCAAAGGACATGAACAGACACTTCACCAAAAAGGACATTCTAGCAGCCAATAAACACATGAAAAGATCCTCAAGATCATTAACCATTAAAAAAAAAAAAACCCAGTGCCATCGAGTCAGTAAGTGAAAACCATGATGAGATACCATGAAAACCACAATGGCTGAAATGGCATTGATTAAAGAAAAAAAAAAAAAGATAACAATAAACCTTAGGGAGGATGTGGAGAGACTGGAACCCTTATCCATTGCTGGTGGGACTGTAGAATGGTACAATTACTATGGAAAACATTACGGTACTTCCTCAAAAAACAGAATTACCTTAGGATCCAACAATTCCACTCACTAGTATATACCTTAGAGACCTAATAGAAGTGACACAAACAGCATAAAGCTGGTTCCTAACAGATGAAGGTCAGACATACCTCTACTCTCCACCTTTTTGGCCATTTCAGACACGAGCTGTCCTCCCCACTTCTTAGCTGACTTCAATAACTCCGTGCATTGGCCATGCAAAACTCACAGACCATACTCACGATTATGTGGTTTATTAGGGAAGTTATAGGCTACAACTTGGGATCAGGATCAACTTGGAAGGTGATACAACTGAGAAGACAAGATACAGTTGGTCAATCAGCACGGCTTCTAACCAAAACTGCTCTCAGCTTTTTCTCTTGGCCGTGTTAGCCGGAGGCCTTTCTCTTGGCCACTGGACCTCACTGGGTCTTGTCTCTGCTGCTGGGCCTTATCTCTGACACTAGCCCTTCCTGGGTCTCTGCCCTGCTCGGGCAAGTGTCACAGCTCTTTTAGCTCTTCCAACAAGTACCTAGAACATTCTGCTCTTCCAGCAAGCCTCCTCTGTCAGTCAGGACTGCTTCCAACCAAGACAACTCTCTGCTTCTTCTTGGCTGTGCTGGAGGCAGGCCCTTCTCTCGGCCGAGCCAGCCAGCCAGCAGCCCTTCTCTTGGCCATTGGGCCTCACCTCTCCTACTAGGCCTTGTCTCTACTGCTGGGCTTTCCCAGGCCTCTGCCCTGCCCATGCAAATGATACAGCTCTTTTAGCTCCACTGACAAGTGCCCAGGGGCACACCACTCTGACAGCAATCCTCCCACCTGTAGGTGCTCAGCTCTCTCTCCTTGTGGGCCAGCAAGCCCACTGCAGTTGTCTCTCTCTTTCTGTGGGCCAGCAAGCCCATCACACCATCTCACACCAGTCTCCTGGTTCCCACTGTTTGTACTGCTGCTGCCATTTCTCTGCTGCTGGGCTCTGCTATGTTTGCTGCTGCTTCTCACTGTCTTCAGTGTTATACCTCTCTCTTCTGGATCTAGAAGGTTCTCAGCCAGGGGCCCGGGTCCAAAGAATCCACCTACTCCAAACTCTTCTTGATGGTATTGAGGTTCCCCTCAACCTCTGTGGGATTGGGCCTCATATTCAATTTCAATGCATGGCTCTCGAAGCTGGGGCCACAAGCCTACGAATCCCTGCAAGTCCACTGAATCCTTATTGGTGAGTTTTATGTACCCTGTTTGCATAGTAATAGACCTAATCCCTTGTAAGACTGTGGCCCAGCCAATCATCTGAGGCAAAACTATAAACTCAAGGCCAGAAAGGCCATGCATAAGAGAAACCCATTGCAGTACAACCCCCAAGCCTACAGCTGGTACCCACTGACCTAGCCCCAGGTGGCTAGGGATGATAGAAGGTTATGTGGACAGTCAGGGTCTGAACTGGCCAGGGAAGGAAAACTAAGATTTCTAAACAATGCAGTTGGCATGTGGAGCAGGTTTGGGTATCCACCACACAATCTGGCACCAGAGGTGGGTGATCTTAGTCTTCCTGGACTGGTTTGTGCAGTTGGTGCCATGAGGACAGGATTGCTCATTCCAGCTCCGCACCACCCTGCTCCTGCCCCAGCACACAGTGACTCAGCCCTTCAGGAGCAGCGGCTCACTGGGGGCACTGATTCTCATGGGTGAAGAAGTTCACCCCAGAGGGTGGTCTCCAGCTGAGAACTGCTGCCTTTAACGTGCCACATGCTTAGACAGTGTTTGCTAAGGCTGAAAATTCTGCTGAAAGTATCATGATTTGGACATGTTTTCATGAGGACACGCATGCTATGAGATTTCTAGCTGACACACCTAATTAAAATGGGGGAAACAAAATGAATTGGATTTTCACCAATTTATTTAGGTGTCATCTAGGATGCAGGAATCAGGGCTTAATCATGTTCATAAAATCTGGCTTTGTACCAGTTAGTAAAAACTAGTCAAATAATATACACTGAGAACTTTTAAACTTTGGACCTTTGATTTACAATTTCACTTCTGGAACTAGATCATGGGAAAATCATAACAAATTCTAAGATTTATGGAGAGCATGCGTAATGCAGCATCCTTGCTGTTGTGTGCCATCGGGTCAATTCCAACTCACAGTGACCCCATGTGACAGAGTAAAACAGCTCTATAGGGCTGCCTAGGCTGTAATATTCATGGGAACAGACTGCCAGGAGTTTTCTCCTGAGGAGCCGTTAGCAGGCTTGTACTACCAACCTTTCAGTTAGTAGCAGAGCGCTTAACCATTGTGCCACAAGGGCTCATTAATGTAGCATTAAAACTGCAAAACTGAAACAAAATAGATGGGAGCAATTAAATACATAATGATACATTCATAAGCAAATCAAACAACAAGTAAATTAACTGCAATAAAGAGCAATCAATATAATCCCTAATATAAAGAGTTCCTAAAAGTTGAAATAAGAATCTAGAACTTGTGGAAAAATGGGTAAAGCATATGAATAAATAGAAATGGTTTTTAAACATAGGAAAAGATGCTTGTAAGAAAAAAGTAAAGTAAAATTATACGAAGATGTTCCTTTTCACCTTGAACGAGCAGAAATACAAAAGTATGAAACCCACGCTATTAACAAGGCTGTGGGAAAAGAGGCACTCACTCATCGACAGTAGGGATTAAAGTTGGTACAACCCCTAAGGGGGTCAATCTGATGCTATCAATCAAAATTACAATCGCATATATCCTTTATTCTGGCTATACCATTTCAGGACCATATCCTACAGATGCAGCGGCACACATGAAAGAGGTTCAAGATTATCCATCAGCATTATTTGTAATTGCAGAAGTTTGGAAATGACCTTAAATGTCCATTAACAGGGAAATGCGTTAAACAGATGACACACACACATGCACAACAGATATAATACTAGAAAGCTCTCGATGTATTGAAAAGATACAGTACTCTAAGATACAGTGTGGAGTTTAAAAAGAAGAATACAGAGTGTGTCTAGAATCTTCCTTTTGTGTAAAAAAGCGGGGAGTAAGTAGATACAACCATATTTGCTGGTACATGCATAAAACAACTCCGAAAAGATGTATGAAACTGGTAACAGTGGTTACCTGAGCAGAGGGAGGACAGCTGGGATAGAATACTTCATTATATTTATACGTATACATACATACACATAAACATATTTTACATTTTTGAACCTCAAGAATTTATTACCTATTCGAAATTCAAGTTTTAAAAAAAGCAGAAAAAAAGAAAGTTTTTCAAAGAAATTTGAATATAAAAAAATTCTCAATACGAACGAATACTTAGTGAAAAGCAAAAAATTATACTGTATGATTCCCAATTATGCTCTTTAAAAACATACATACCTACACACCCACATGCATGTAAACGCACAAAAAATACGTGAAGTTAATACACTAAGTTCTTCACAGTAGTTTTTCCCTTGGTTGTGGGAATGTTGCTTTTCTCGTTATATTTTCCTCATTTAGTGTTTTCCCAGCTAAAGGGTACTGCTTGCACACTCAGGAAATGGAATAAAAGAAAACATGCCTCCTTTACCTCAAAATCTGTTCCTGGCAAGCTGCAATTCTCTTCATGAATTTGTAAAACATCTTATCGCCACTTTTAATTATGGTCTTCTCATATTTCTCATCACCATCACTAGGAAGACTGAGGGAAGCAGAAAACCTTCTGTTTATATCCAAGAATTACAGTATTTAGAAGAGTAAACAAGACATCTTTGTTAGAAAAAAAATGATCAAAGTCATGCCCACACACAAGTTAAACCTGAGAACAATTTAATAGCTTGTAAGGGAAAACGGCAGCTTCCTACCCAACCCTTCTCCCAAGCCCTGCTCCCCAACCGTTTTCAATGCTGGGGTAATTATGTGCAATTTAAAAAGTCATTACACCAAATGTTTTTTCTCTCTCCATTATACATTATTTTCAAACACCAACACATCTTCATGCACTCTCTGTTAACATTACTCTAAAAAAGCCTGCAAATGAAACAACCCTGGTAAAGAGCCAGATAATCTCTCCAAATATCTTGTTATAATGCTATCGTGGGTAGTCCTCAACCCACAGCATATTCCAGTTACAACAAACCACGCTGATGGCTGTCCATTTTTTTTTTTTTTTTAACATCTTATCCTTAGTAATATGTACCACATACAATGTTGCAGCACGTGACCTGCTGAGGTCATTCTCACATGTTCACTCACAGATACTCGATTTTATGATTTGCTGTTCAAAACACTGTTGTACAGATTTAGTTTTCTAAACTAAATCAGGGGCTTCAGTTGCTTGAAAACATGGACCCCAATGCTGATTACTTGGCTAAAGCCGATAGGCACATTCGGGATGCAGTGAGATGTTACTGCAAAATACATGAAGAAAAAAAGCAAAGGACCATATGACAACCCTCGCTAACTTTCTGACTAGAAACGCCATTCCCATTCCCAGAGATAATCCAGATGATCCAGAACCTTCCACAAGTGGAGCTATTGCCACAACTGACAAAATGACAACATCCTCCAACTGTTCTTCACCATTGGAGTAAATTTAAGATTTGTATATTTTTTTATGTATGTATGTATTAAAATACATTTCCAAGTTTATATGTTTCCAACCCCCAAAGACAAATATAGATCAAATTTATAAAGACACTAATAATAAAAGGCAGTAACGATGAAAACTAAAAAAAAAGAGAGGTATTCAACTTAGAATGGAGTTGTCGTAACAGAACCCCGTTCTAAATCAGGGACCACCAGTACCGTAAGAGTAAAAATGACCACCCTTCCTTCTTACCAGTACTTTGGTTTAAAAAGGCTTTCAAGGCCTATTCTCCCTTTTCACTCTCAGAACCATCTGATGAGGTAAACAACAAAGACACCATTATTACTCCCATCTGAGAAGTGAGGCTCTGGGAGAGTCGATGTTAGCCTGACCTCAAGCCTGGACTGCCAGGTCATGGGCCAGTCTCAAAGCACAGCCAAGAGTGGCATTTTCCTAACTCACCAGTTTCTGCTACAAAAACACTTATAAAAAGAAAATAAAAGGAGCTAATAAACGTATCTTCTATAGCCATTTAGCATCCCTGACTTCCCCATCTGTTCATCTTCTTCAGGGCACTATAAATAGAGGAAAATACTTCCAAGCTCACTCAAGGGGGGCTGATAAGGAGTTCCCCTTTTCTCTCTCTCCTTCCTCATCCAAGAGAAGTGAAGCAGAATGCTTCCCCCGGCCCCAACAAGTCCTGCCTGAAAAAGATTCACCGCACACTGGGGTAAAACCAAAGGGTACCTACTGGGGTAGATTTCTGCCCACGTCATCCCTCAGCCTCAGTGACACATTCTCACCTTTGGGAAAGCAACTGTTCCATGTCAATTCCTTCTCTCTGCTGATACTCCCTCAGGAGGCTGTGGGCATGATCTAGGTTGACAAAGTCCCCGTAATCATCCTCATCCACGACACTGATGTAGTAGGGCAGGAACTGTGGCACCTCATGTAAGGGCAGCTGTTCCCCAGGAGGTGTGGGATGAGCAGCAACCGGGACAGCATCCTGCAGGCTGAGGTCTCGGAGCTGAGCTGACCAGTCTATGTGTTTGGCACTGTTAGAGCTGTTTCCAAAATCCAAAACAACCTGTGGTGGAGGCACCTCCTCACCATCACTTCCCCAGTCATCTGCACCGTCACACCAGTCCTCAGTTGCGAGGCTATCTTCCTGTTTCTGGGAGAACATCCAATGAATGAGGGCCAAGCACACTTGAATAATTTCATTTATTCCCTTGGCCTCAGCCACTCATCCCTTCACCTTCCTCAGGGAGCCTTCACACCACCAGCCCCTTCTCCTCTGGCATACTCTGATTCACCATCCTGGACCCCATCTATTCAAAAGCATGCAGAGGTGACTTAAATACTTGTCTTTCCTTTTCAGGGGCAGTGTGGCGGATGTAGTAATGTGGTTTCTTCAACCAACCATCTATTCCAAACTCCTCTTGTATTTCATGTATTGCAGAGGCTGGAAGGGAAGAGCTACTTGTCCCAGACTCTTTAGCAGCCAGGGTTCCAGACACAATCAGGGGCATGCCAATCAGGTCCACTAGAGGAAGACAAACTTGGGGCAGAGTGAAGTGGGGAGACAGGCCACGAAGCAAAAGGCAGCCAGTCTGTGGGTACAGACAGAGCCAACGGTCCTGTCAAGAGCAGCTCCCAGTTCACTAGAGCACACCTAAGCTTCCTAACTGCAGGAGAGGTAGCATTACAGCTCCCCGACAGGCTAGTTCCGGGGTGTGGTTCCGGAGGTCACACCTGGAGTTGCCTCCTCCAGCCGATTCAATAAGTTAGTAAAAATCTAACTTCCTGTATTATTTTTTTGTTTTCTGTATTGAATCTCTCTTAGCTTTTAAAGGAGTCAAAATGTTTTTCTATTATCTGCAACTGAATCGTGACACTTACAGGCAGACACCACCATCTTCATCTTTTTATTTTTAGTATTGCTAGTACTATGCCTGGCACCATGGTAAGAACTATTGATATGTATACACATACGTGTGTGTATATAGATATATACGTATATGCGTGCATATAAACATTTACATGCAGAGGAAGGTTGAATTTTGTTTAGTAGCTACCAACTTGCCTGACTTTTCAATCGATAAGTTCAAATTTCATTTCATTAAATGTTTGTTATATACACACACATCATAACAAGCATATTATAAATACATACGTAGTACCTTTCTCCAAGCAGAAAAAAAACAGTAAACAAACTATGTATTTCAGTGTAAATTAAAAGCAATAACTCACAAAATCTTCAGAAAATAAAAGAGCACAAACCATTCTAATGTATTCCAAAGAACCAATCAAAACCCACTGCCGTCGAGGAGACCCTATAGAACTGAGTAGAACTGCCTCACTGGGATTCCAAAGCTGTAATCTTTTTGGAAGCTGACTGCCACATCTTTCTCTCGTCTTCAAAGAGCACACTTAAAAGAAATTTATGTCTTAAACGAAATTCCAGAAAATATCCTCAATATACAGCAAAACATAACACGCTAATCACGACCGCCTTACCTGAGCGTCCTGCGCCTCTTTCTCCCATATCTGCAGGCACTGCGAGCGGAACACCTTCCAGCTTCGGGGGACAACAGTCCGCTGTGAGGACTGCACCCCCAACACGCAGCCCTCCGCCCCACTCGCCCGGGTGCACCGCCTCCCGCTCCAACCCGTTGAGAGCACCATCTCAGGACCCCGCAGAGCCCCTCTGGGAGTTCCACGCCTACCTGCCGCCGCCGTCGCAATCGGGGCGGACGCAGGCGAACACGTGCAGCAGCCGATGGAACGGGGAACCTTCCAGCGGGCAGTACACTTGCACTGCCAGGGCGAGCAGCTGTCCGCAGCGCCCGCACACCGGCCGCGGAGCTGCCACGGTTGGCGGGGCGTCCTGAGGGTGGGGGGAGCGCTCAGACCCAGGCCCTGCCCCGGGGCTTTGTCCACTCCCTCCCCTCGAGCCCCTCACCAGCACCCCACACTCACCGGGACACCGCCCAGCTTGCTAGTGGTCCAGGCAGCCGGTCCCGAGGGGCAGCCGTGCACTGCCGCGTCTCGAAGACCGAGTAGCACCGGCTTTCGCACGGCCGCCATGACAACAGGGCGCCCACGTGGAAAAGCGAACTACGGCAGCCGAGGGGCGCCTCTACGCGCACGCGCACCGCCTGCCCTGGCACCTGCCGGTCGCCTTGGGATCCCGTCCCGCTATGCTGAGGCGTGGTTATAAGGCTCTCGAGCTGGGTCGGGGTGCTTCCTGTGCTCTGCGAGGCGACTGCTCAGGGCGGAGCCTCAAAATCTCGGAGTCGTAGACACTATGTGCCTCTTCATGTTATGGGGGGGCAGTGGTAGAGTTCTCGCTTTCCATGCAGAGACCCGGTTCGATTGCCGGCCAGTGCACCTCGTGGACAACCGCCACCGCGTGTCAGTGGAGGCTTGTGCGTTGCTGTGATGCTGAAGCTTCCAGGTTAAGAGGGACTAGGAAGAAAGGCCTGACGATCTACTAAAAATCAGCCAGTGAAAACCCTACGGATCACAATGGTCCGATTGATCGTGTGTGTGTGTGTGTGTGTGTGTGTGTTCACCATGAATCGGGATAGTTAGAGAGCAGCTAACAATGTTTTGCGATGGAAAGGACACACCGTCTACTATGAAGTAGTTTTACCAGAAAAGTTTTACCTGAAATGAAAACTTAGGAATCATTTAGGATGGCATTTTTTTGTTTGTTTGTTTAGGGGGGAAAAAAAGTCCTTTTAGATATACACCAAAATGTTTACAGATGAGGCTGCTTATGTACAACCAAATACCTCGTAGAATTTGGTTCTTTGCTTTGGAGGTTCAGGGTCATGGTTTCATAGGACACCCCAGTTAATTGGCCTAATATAACATGCTTCTATTCTAGTTTGGGAAACCCTGTTGGCATAGTGGTTAAGTGCTACGGCTGCTAACCAAAGGGTCAGCAGCATTTCAAATCCGCCAGGCGCTCCTTAGAAACACTATGGGACAGTTCTACTCTGTTCTGTAGGGTCGCTATGAGTCGGAATCCACTCGACAGCACTGGGTTTGGTTTTGGTTTGGTTCTAGTTTGTTGTATAGTGCCTGGGGTCTTAAAAGCTTGCAAGCGGCCATCCAAGGCACAACAGTTGGTCTCTATTCACCTGGAGCAATAGAGGAAGAAGGAAAGCAAGGAATAGGAGGAGGATATGGAATGCGTGACTAACTGCCTCCATGAACAACTCCCTCCTTTGCCATGAGACCAGAAGAACTGGATGATGCCCGTCTACCATTACTGAACATTTTGGCCAAAGATTCCATAGGAAAAAGATTCCATAGAAGAATTCTGACCAAAAGGGGAAAAATGTAGACCAGAATTCGAAATTCTCCAGAGCTGGTGAAAAACGTAGAACAAAATTCTAACTCACAAAAAAAGACCAGACTTACTGGTCTGACAGAGACTGCAGAAACCCCTGGAGTATGCGCCCAGACACCCTTTAGCTCGTTATTGAAGTCACTCCAGAGATTTACTCTTCAGCCAAAGATTCACCCATCACCACTCACTGCCGTTGAGTTGATTCTGACTCATAGCAACCCTATAGGACAGAGCAGAACTGCCCCACAGGGTTCCCAAGGAGCACCTGGCGGATTCGAACTGCCGACCTTTTGGTTAGCAGCCAAACTCTTAACCACTACACCACCAGGGTTTCCCAGCCGAAGATTAGACAGGCCCATAAAACAAAATAAGGTTAAATGGACACACCAGCCCAGGGGCAGGGACGAGAAGGCAGAAGGGGACAGGAAAGCTGGTAACTGGTAACCCAAGGTCAGGAAGGGGAGAGTGTTGACATGTCCTGGGGTTGGCAACCAATATCACAAAACAATATGTGTATTAATTGTTGGAAGAGAAACTAATCCACTTGTGAACCTTCATCTAAAATACAATAATAAATAATTTAAAATTCTCATGGACTCCAGACTTTCTGGAGTCATGGAGGCTGGATGAACCCCTGAAATTACTGCTGTAAGATAACCTTTAAAATTTGAATCACAAATATCCCCTGAAGTCACCTTAAAACTGAACAATAGTTTAGCCTAACTAGTAAAAAAGGCCTGCCATGAACATTATGCTCTTTTAAGAACTATCCGTATGAGATGGAAGCCCTGGTGGTGTAGTGGTTAAGTGTGACGGCTGCTAACCAAAAGGTCAGCTGTTTGAATCCACCAGGTGCTCCTTGGAAACTCTACGGGGTAGTCCTACTCTGTCCTATAGGGTCGCTATAAGTTGGAATTGACTCAACGGCGGTGGGTTTGGGTTTGGTTTTTGGTTTCTGTATGAGATCAAATTGACAACAAAAGATTAGATAGGAAGCTTAGGGGCAGAGTTTATGTTAGTAGGGGAGGAACAACTCAAAAGAAGGATGAGCATGGTCGCACGATTCGAAGAAATGTAATCGATGTCACTAAACAGTACAGGTGGAAACTGTTGAGTTGGTGTATGTTTTGTTGTGTCTATTCTCAACAACCAAAAAATATATTAAAAAAAAGTTTACATATTAAATATATTGGGGATTTGCTTCAACATAATTGGGAGGGGGTTATAAATGAAATAAGACGGACCATGAGTTGATCAGTGTTGAAGTTGGGCGACAGGCACTTGGGGGAGGAGGGTTTATTATGCCATTTGCCTTTTATACATAGGAATTATTCCATAATAAGCTTTGTAAAATGCCTGTGGCGGCACAACATGGATGAATCTCGAAAGCATCATGTTAGGTGAAAGAAGTCAGAGACAAAAGGCTACATTCTAGAAAAGGCAAAGCTTTAGGGGCCATTATGGATTGAACTGTGTCCCCCCAAAATACCTGCCAACTTGGCTAGGTCACGATTTCCAGTATTGTATGACTGTCTACCATTTTGTCATCTGATGTGATTTACCTATGTGTTGTAAATCCTATCACTATGATGTAATGAGATGGATTAAAACCTAAAAAAACCAGAGATGGATTAGTGGCAGTCATATTGATGAGATCTACAAGATTAGGTAGTGTCTTAAGCCAATCTCTTTTGAGTTATAAAAGAGAGAAGCAGAGAGACAGGGGGGACCTGATACCAAAAAGAAAGCAGCACTGGGAGCAGAGCGCATCCTTTGGACCTGAGATTCCTGTGCTGAGAAGCTCCTAGACCAAGGGAAGACTGATGACAAGGACATTCCTCCAGAGCTGACAGAGAAGGAAAGCCTTCCCCTGGAGCCATCACCCTGAATTCAGACTTCTAGGCTCCTGGACTGTGACAAAAATAAACTTATGTTTGTTAAAGCCACCCACTTGTGGTATTTCTGTTATACAGCGCTAGATGACTCAGATAAGGGTAGAAATCAGATCAATGGCTGCCAGGGGTTGGGCTCGGGATTGACTGCAAAGGTGTACCAGAGACTTTTGGAGGTGACGAAAATGCAGCATATCTCGATTGTGATGGTGACGTAACTGTATATATTTGCCAAAACCCACCAAAGAAGGGTGAATTTTACTGTATGTAAATCATATCTCAGTAAACCTGAGTTTTAAAAAAGGCATGTTACTGATGTACTGTTTCAGGCTACATACCGTGGCGTACCAAGGAAATATATGTCTTCAAGGACCTACAACCCAAAGAAAAGATTATGTGCTTCGTAATGCTTGGCTCTAGCGCCATCAAAGACCTGCAGATGAAACCAGTTTACTGCTGGTTTGTGGCTTTGTCAAACTGGTATCTTTAAAAGGCACTGTGTAAGCAGCCATCTAAGATGCATCAATCGGTCTCAACCCACCTGGATCAAAGGAGAATGAAGAACACCAAGGTCACACAATAACTACGAGACCAAGAGACAGAAGGGGCCACATGAACCAGAGACTTACATCATCCTGAGACCAGAAGAACGAGATGGTGCCCGGCCACAACCGATGACTGCCCTGACAGGGAACACAACAGAGAACCCCTGAAGGAGCAGGAGATCAGTGGGATGCAGACCCCAAATTCTCATAAAAAGACCAGACTTAATGGTCTGACTGAGACTAGAGGAATCCCGGTGGTCATGGTCCCCAAGCCTTCTGTTGGCCCAGGACAGGAACCATCCCTGAAGACAACTCATCAGACATGGAAGGGACTGGACAATGGGTTGGAGAGAGATGCTGATGAAGAGTGAGCTACTTTTATCAGGTGCGAGACTGTGTTGGCATCTCCTGTCTGGAGGGGAGATAGGAGGGTAGAGAGGGTTAGAAACTGGCAAAATTGTCACGAAAGGAGAGACTGGAAGGAGGGAGCGGGCTGACTCATTAGGGGGAGAGTAAGTGGGAGTATGGAGTAAGGTGTATATAAACTTATATGTGACAGACAACTTGATTTGTAAACTTTCACTTACAGCACAATAAAAATTAAAAAAAAAAATGTAAAAGGCACTGTGCAAACTGTCCCGTGTTTGCTTCAGGGAGACAGGCTGGATGACTTGGCAGATATTGTCTTCTAGCTAACGATTCTTGAGCTATATTTAAAAATTTCTGCAAGAAGAAACAGACTTCAAAACTTTTATTATTCTTGATAACACAGCCAGACATCCTCCAACAGTTACTCAGTTCTCCCACCATCAGTCATCTGTTCACATCACAATGCCATCTATTTATCTATTACAGGCTCTTGATTTGGACAGCCTGGTGGCGTAGTGGTTAAGTGCTACAGCTGCTAACCAAGAGGTCAGCAGTTCAAATCTACCAGGCACTCCTTGGAAACTCTATGGGGCAGTTCTACTGTCATATAGGGTTGCTATGAGTCGGAATCGACTCGACAGCAGTGGGTTTGGTTTTGGTTTAGCTTCTTGATTCAGGGGTGAGCACAGCATGAAGGGCTGAGGCGAGTTTTCAAGATGTTACTTGCTCCTACTGAAAATGACAATGAACAAACGATCCTGGAATTCGGGAGGCAATTTAACATCCAACTTGCTGACTGGCATGGTGGATGGAGTCTGTGGAATAAAACAAGAGATTGCTTCCATCTGTAAGATCTGAAGTATGTGACTTAATTCATGATTTTGTAGGGTTTGGACCTCCTGACAAACTCATAACTGCGGAACGTAATTCCACTAAGTTTCTGTCACCATACAACAAGGATCCCCCTTCTTCTGGTTCCCACGAACATGTTTCTCACTCCCTTCTGAGCCCTCACCAGCTCAGAACAGCTCAGAGAAACGTGAAGCAAATTGTGTATGCAGCAAGTTGTGAGCCAATTTTTATTTGAGAAAGTATACAATGAAGGTGTTGAAAGCTGTTCCAGCCACACAGTGAAGATCTGTCTGTCTATTCAAGACTTGCAACAACTGGTGGCCGTGGGACTAGCAGAAGCTACAAATGATGACAGTGGAAGCGATGAGGAGCAGGAGGGAAACAAGACAGGCTAGGGGACACACGGCCAATTGGCATGTGTCGGCTCCTCCTGCATAAGGGAAGACGTGGGCCTTGGCAGCTGGCCCTGGGGAAGTACATCAGTCCCTCTGCTAAGAGATGCTACATGTGAAGGAAGTTAGTCTGAGAGGGTCTGCAACCTTGATCTTCCTCTCAGTCTACCGATGTTTTTGTGTAATAAGAAAGGAGGTGGGTCAGCAGGGGCCTCAACAGAGCTTACCTGTCAAAGAACTTCTTCCTACCACTTCTACAAAGGTGGAGAGAGAAGGGGGCATTCATTTTCAGAACCAAAATAAACACTTCATCATTAGAAAGATGAGAAGTGCTAGCAATCTGCTTTCCTCCTACCAGGCTCTCAATCTCCTGCATAAAGCACCATTCTCAGTAAAAAATAGGAAGCTGAAGCCATAACCTCTTTTGTGGCATTTTTATTTTTCTACCTGGGATGTGAACAACGTGAACGTGGGCCTGGAAAATCAGCTGCACTGAAACACTCCAGTTAATTCCATAACAGAGGGCTAGTGGACCTGGATAGAGAGGGGTGGTAGGATTCCAGACCAGCTTCCCCCAAGGGACTTGTGGCCCAAGCCTGCAACCTGAGGGTGCTCTGGGCAGGGTGGGGCAGGACCATGCAGTACAGACTCTGGCAACAGGGACAAAAAGGACCAGTCACAAGAGGGGCTGCCACTGAGCGTGAGTTTATAGGCCTCTGGCCTCATGCTCGCTGTTGCTTGATGAAGCTGATCAGCCCATTGGTGGAAGCATCATGAGAGGTCACTGGGGCGCTGCCTTCAAGCTCAGGCTCGATTTTCTTAGCCAGCTGCTTCCCCAGCTCCACTCTGCCAGGAAGGGGAGGAAGAAGGGTGTGAGGAAGGTTCTAGTGTTGCCGGAGAAATCCATGCCCACAGGCATTCCTCATCACCATGAGTCAGTAACTCACCCCCACTGGTCGAAGCTGTTGATGTCCCAGATGACGCCCTGAACGAAGATCTTGTGCTCGTACATGGCTGCAGGGGTGGCAGACAGTGCAAGCTAAGGCTCCACCAGCTCAGTCTACCCTACCCCCAAGCCGACGCCTCCCCTCCTTGCTCACCGATCAAGGCTCCAAGAATAAATGGTGTCAGCTTGGTGAACACAATGGAATTGGTTGGGCGATTTCCTTCGAAGACCTTCAGAAAACACCAAGGTATGTCCCCCAGTTAATCCAGATCCCCAAGTCCCCAGAAAGGGATGCATACCCTCCCGCAGCAGCTGGGCCATGCAGGTCTGTGGGGACAAGCCAGTTACATCATGTGTCCCTGCCCCGACCCCACAGCTTCATCCTAGCATGTGCCCCCAAAGCCCACTTTTAGGAGGAGTGCTGACCTTGTGCGGCAACAGCTTCTCCAAGTCCTCCCCACTCTTTCCTGCGGCCTGGAGCTCCTTCCGGGCCTCTTCTGTTGTTTTCCCCTTCATCAGGGCCTCCGTCTGGGCCAAGAAGTTGGCCAGGAGGATCTGACAAAAGAGACAACCAGTTACGTCGGAAGTACTGTCTATGCTTCAGATAGAAGAGAAAAGGCTGCCCGGCACTGTCCAGTCAGGGTTAAGTCCCAGCCTGGTCAGACCGCCTACCCACCCTGCACAGCTCAGCTGGCATGGGGTAGGGGTGGAGGGGGTGACAAAAGGCCTCAAGGAACTTGGGGACATTGCCCTTCAGTTACCTCAGCAAAATCTACAAATAGGAGACAATCCAGGAAAGATCTACAGACAAGCCTCTTGTCTAATGTACTGAGATAATAAATGGGTGCTGTTCAAAGCCTCTAGGTTTGTGGTAATTTGTTATGGCAGCAGCAGAAAACTAATACAGCTGCCAACCAATGCATCAGGTCTTAAGAGGTCCGGGTATAATGTGAACCTATAATGTGAGAGGAGTACCTGAATAGGGACTCTTACCTTGTGATGCAACCCCTTCCGTATGGGATGCTGGGTCTGGACTGGGATGAGGAAGTCACAGGGTATCATCCTGGTGCCTGTGAAGGGCACTATGGTCACCTGGGAGCCCATCGTGGCTCATGAGGGCCACCCACATGGTCTACAGGACAGCACTGACATAAGTCTCTGCTGGCAGGCTCACCACCTCCCAGCACCCCCACCCCCAAGCTGGATGGGTCCTACCTTGGTGGATAAGCTGGTAGAAGGCATGCTGGCCATTGGTCCCTGGCTCCCCCCACAAGATGGGGCCCGTCTGATAGTCTACACGGTTGCCAGACTTGGTGATATACTTCCCGTTGGACTCCATGTCACCCTGGAATGAGGACAGAAACCCAGCCCACTAACTGCGAGTCTGGTCCCTCCATGCACCACTCCAAGCTCTGCCTGGCATATATCAGGCATGTCCACACTGCCTTGGCCCCACAACATGGACATGTGCATACAGAGGCAGGAGCCCTGGGGGCACAGCAATTAAGAGCTCAGCTGCTAAACAAAAGGTCAGCAGTTCGAATTCACCAGTTGTTACTTGGAAACCCTATGGGGCAGTTCTGTTCTGTCCTATAGGGTCGCTATGAGTCGGAATCAACTCCACGGCAATGGGAAATCCATTGGCATAATCCCCATTCTCTCCTCTCCTGTGAGGACACAGACTCACAAACCTTCTGGCTTAGATCCCTCTGCAGAAGGACCCGCCAACAGGAGATGGTGGGTATGGAGCCTGGGGGAGGACCTCCCTAAGGACAGGGCATATGGGCAGCCTCCAGAAGCTGAAGACAACCCTAGGCTGACAACCGACAAGGAAACAGGACGTCAGTCCTATAACCACATGGAAATGAATTCTGCAAACAACCTGGATGAGCAGGGAAATGGATGGTCCCCCAGAGCCTGATCAAACCACTGGGTCACAAAGCCTTTGATTTTAAGGAAAGGACAGGCTGTCCAGAGTGTGCAGCCTTGAGGGCTGTCATGTCAACCAGATGCTGAGACCTGCGGCACCTACCTGGACCCAAGTTATGGCCGCCCTCGCCAAGGCAACTGGGACTGGGAAGCCTTGGCCTCTCCTTCAATCACAAGATTCACCTTTAAGTATTGGTAAAAGTCTGCTGCATGTGCTCAAAAGAACCCAGGGGCTGCAAGACTGGGCCTGGGTTTATGCTGAACAAAAGCAGAGACAGGTGGGCAAGGCTTCCGGAACAGACTCTGACCAGGAGAGGGGCTGCTCAGTCTCTGGGGGCTGAATGGCCCAGACGTGCCACAACCTGAGAACTTGCTTTTCTGGAGGGACAAGGACAGAGTAGGCCATAGCGGTGCCGGCTTGTGGCCCCACCCTACGGCTGGGGTGCAGAGTGATGCCCAAGAAAGAAGTAACATTGGCTGAGACACACGTCCAGGGCCAAGCCAGGGCTTGAACAGCCAGGGACCACAGATAACTCATCATATAAGTCAGGCCCCTCACATGGTGGCCCAACTCAGCTGAACTCTCAGGTTGAGCAGACACTGTTTACAAAGAGGATTCACCATGAGACGGGGAGCAAAGGTGGGCCCTGGCCACGCCGGAAGGAGAATGGGGGAATGGGCTCCTGGAGGAGCAAAAGACTGGGCTCATGGGCCCCCAGGCTCCCATAGGCCCTGCTGATCCCAAAGCCTGGCTTGGCAGCTGGTACCTGCTGGAAGTAGGCGGCAAAGCGGTGCAGGTACTGGTCATAGGGTAACATGGCCTGCGTTTCACACCCAAAGCAGTTGATGTACCAGATGCCCATCAAGGCCAGCAGGATGGGGGCGTTCTTCTCCAGGGGCGCAGTACGGAAGTGTTGGTCCTGCAATAAGAGCAGGGTGAGCAGGAGTGGAGCAGCTGCCTGGGGCTGGTGGGGAGGAAGGAGGAGAGGAGGAGAGGAGGGAGGGAAGTAGGAGGGAGGGGAGGAGGAGAGGAGGGAGCCAGGGAAGGAGGGGTGGGGAGAGAGGGAAAGAGGAGGAGGGAGGGAAGAAAAGGAAGAGGGAGGTTTCGAGGGAGGGAGGAGCTGTAGCAACACACACAGGACTCTGACTGGCAACACTCACCATCCAGTGAGCCCCCGAGAGCAGCTGCTCAAAGTTGTCAAAACCTGTGACATAAAGGCAACATCAACAGAAACAGTCATGCCCTCATGTCAGCAGGCACAGCTTCTTCTGGAAGCAGCAAGAGGCTGGACATGGAGCCAGAAGAAACAAGGCCTGGGAGGACTTGGGCTTGCAGAAGCAAGCCTGTCATGAGGGGTGCTCTGGGCGTATGGGTGGGT
Source organism: Loxodonta africana (assembly GCF_030014295.1). Lineage (NCBI taxonomy): Eukaryota > Metazoa > Chordata > Mammalia > Proboscidea > Elephantidae > Loxodonta > Loxodonta africana. Next base: position 67,558,547 of record NC_087362.1, read on the forward strand.
CTAGCTCCGCCTGGGAAGGGAGGTGAACAGGCTGCAGCGTGAGGCGCAGACAGCCAGGCCAGTCTGCAAACCAAATGAAACCTGCGCCTTCCCTTCTGGCCTGAAAGAAATGTTTCCTCCAAAGAAGAGAGGCCAGCTGGCCTGTGGGGGCAGGAAGGTGTTTGGGGACATAAGACACCCAGCCGGGGGGCCTGGCAGAAACGCCAACACTCACCTATGTGTAGGGCAATGGAGAGTCCGATGGCTGACCACAGCGAGTACCGTCCCCCTACCCACTGAGAGAGACAGAAAACGTGCTGAGGTGGGGCCGGTACAGCCCGCCCCCACCCTTCTGCCACAGGACTTGGCCCCAGGGACCACTACTCCTCCACAGGTACAGCTCTGAGGGCCTGGGCCCAGCCCACCTGGCTGCAAAACAGCAGGCTGAGTGTTGGCGACTCCTTGGGCAGTACCAACCACACATGGGACTGATCAGAGCCATGACACTCAGTCACAGACCTTACCATGGCCAGCCCCATCTCCTCAGGCTGCATGGACAGACCCAGTGCCTCCTACCTGTGCCTGACCCCGTCTCCTCCAACACTGACAGACCCAGGGCCTCATAGCTATGCCCGACTGCCTCTTTGCACTGAAAGACCCAATCTCATACCTGTGCCCGACCCCGTCTCCTCAAACACTATCAGGCCCAGAGCCTCACACCTGCGCCAGGCCCTACCTCCTGAGATACTGACTGACCCTGTACCTCATACCTGATCCAAGCCCAGCCTCCTGAGACTGGCGGACCCAGCACCTCGAAGCCGTGCTAGGCCCCACCTCTTTGTACACTGACAGGCCCAGTGCCTGGTCAAGCTTACTTAGACTGATGGACCCAGTGCCTCATACCTGGGTCTGGTATCACCTCCATGGACACTGAAAAACTCAGCATCTCCTACCTAAGCCTGGTCCCGCCTCCTCAGACACTGAAAGATCCAGAGCTTCATACCTGTGCTCAGCTCTGGCTCCTTTGACGCTGAAATGCTCAGTGCCTCATACCTGTTCCTGGTACCACCTCCTGTCTGTACCTGGTCCTTTCTCCTTGTACCCTGACAGGCCCAGAGCCTCTTACCGAGGATATTGACAGATCCAGCGCTTCATACCTAGGCTTGACCTATCTTCTCAGCCTCAACCCAGAGACACACCTAGGCCTACCACTTGTACTGAGCCTTCTCACACTTTGTACAAAGGTCTCCTCAGAATCCTCAGAACTTCATTCATACCTTCCTAATCATTTACAGGGCCCCTAACACAGGCCTAGCACAATGATAACAGTCCAATGAGAGAGAGAGTTGTAAATGAAATAATTGTACCAATAAATGTGAAGCTGAGATACAAGTGCTCGGGAGGAAGAGAACATGGAACGAAGAGGATGGATGAGCAGACATTAGCCAGGGAAGCACTGAGGGAGGAGAAGCACTACAGGGGCCTGAACACCATATGCAAAGGTCCTGCAGGAAGAGCAGCCTTTCTCAATACTGAGAAAATTAAGCCCCAGAGAAAATGATTTGAGTGACTTTACTTCTCCTTCTCCCAAGGCTGGTCCAAGCTAGTGCCCTTCCAGATGTGAGATGCTCATTTATTAAGTACTACGGATGCCTTAGGGTCTGAGAATTTAAGTCCCTCCTGGAAGCCAGCAGAGAGGCTGGGCAGGAGACATGGCACAGTCTAAAAGATGAAGGAAGGAGAGAGGACCAGAGGGCAGAAGCTGAGAAGTAAGGTTAGAGAACCAAGAACAGTCTGTTGGTGAGGTGAGAGTAGAAGCAGGGGAACTGCTTAGGAGACCCCTGCGGTCTTCCACAGACTGATGCTACCCTGGACAGGGGAGTAGGGAGGAGGTCTAGACGAGGACTGATTTAGGAGTCTCAATCAAACAGGAAGGGCGGGAGGACTGAGAGAATTAAGTGTGGCCCAGAGGCTTCTGGCTTGGGCAATGAGATGGACAGTGGGGCCCTTCACCTGGAAAGGGTCTAGGTTTGGGAGAACTTTATCTGACACAGTCCCACAGACCACACCATATCTGACCTTACTTGACAGATTCAAATTCTAGAAGCTTGTCCTGAGCATACGGCCAGCCCTCAGACTGACAGATTCCAGGCTGCTTACCTCGGCCTAAGGCCAGGTCCTCAGATGTCACATTTAGCAGAGCCCAGCAATGCCAAACAGTGTCCACCTTGAGCCTATGGGACCTCAGCCTGCAGACACAGGTCTTTTGACCTCACCCTTACCTACACTGGGCCTCTCAGACCATACCTTACAGACGCAGGTCCTCAGTCAGTTTGGCTGGCTGTGCTGGGCCTGCCCCAGTGCCGCACACCTCGCCTTTTCTAAGCAGATATTACCTTACCTTTTTCTTCGCCTGCGCAATTCAGACCTCATGCCAACCAGACTCCAAGCCACAAACAGAACATGTCTTGGACTCCTTATGGATTCTCAGGCCTCTACTACACCCCGAGTTCTGCACACTGTTCCTAACTGGAGTGCTGAGCACCAGGTGGCTGACCTGGCTTGGGGCACTCTGCCTGAACCTGATCCTAAGGGGCTCCCCAGAGCTCTCCAGGTAGACCCAGGTACACATACCTGTGATGACTCTGGCTTACGTGTGATGAGAGCTCATATTACCCACCTGGCCACACCTGAGTCCACTACCAGAGGTCCACCTGTCAGGAGGCCCAAGGAGTTATGGTTGAGTGCAGGTAGGCAGAGTCGGCCCTCATAGGACTCAGATGCAACAAGCAAAGGTATGTAGCCCTGGGTCCATGTGGTGAGGCTGGAAAGGTTAAGCCCAGGTAGTGAAAGCCTAGGCCTCACCTGCCACACCAATTATGCATTCCTGGATTAGATCCTGCCCACCCAGTTCACCTAACAAACCCAGGGGTACCAACCTGGGCCTGAGCCTGGTGTCCATGAGACCATCTAAGACCAGGCTTATATACCCCTGCCCAACTGACCCTAGATTCACAGACCTCAGCAACAGGCCCAGCTAAACATACGCGTACTGGATACGGGTACAGATGCTGCACCTGGGAGACCTAGCTTCGCCTACCTGTGTCTGACTCCAGGGCCTCACACCGCAGGGTTATACACCTGTCAGACACAGGCGCCAGACATCTCAGCCGACAGACTAGGCTTACTCACCTGCCTGCCCCTGACTCCTCACACCTAAAACGGCAGACCCAGGCCTACCTCCCTGAGTCCAACTCAGATTCTTCATACCTTCCTTGAGAGATCCAGTTCTATTTACATGGGCCTGACCCTGAGGTCTGACTTGAGAGACCCAGATGGATATACTGTATCTGACTTGGCTTTTCATGTCTCACAGAGACCCCAAACTATCCACCTCTGCTCAACCTTGGCACCACCAACCTCACGGAGGGCTCTGAGGCCTCACTACATGGAATATCTTTGCATACCTGTGCCCCAGAGACCTTACCTCTGCCTGCTGGGCAGCTATGGGCAACGAGAACCCAGACTTACAACACAACCCTGCTCTGCCAGACCTCTTGGCTAGCGGGAGTACACACAAATCCCTGACTACCACCTGCTCAGGCTCCAGATCCCAGGGAGGAGGTGGAAGGGTCCCTTTGCCCCTTTATCAACCATGCAACATTTGTTAGAAGCTGCACAGTCTCTCTCATCTGGAGTTCCTCATCTGAAGCACAGGACGCATTTGAGTGACTTTCCAAGAATGGTACATAACTACTCCCATTCTACAAAGAAGTTAACTTATTATACACCACAGATCCTTTAGAACATTAAGGTTTAATTCTCTCCCAGGCCCTGGTAGAAAAAGGCCCTTAGAACACTTAAAGCAAGGAGTTTACATTGTGGATGCTGCCACCAAGCAAAGAGCCTCCAGTGCGAAGGCCAGGAAACGGCCCCAATGGGAGAATCCCCAAACGGATGATGCCCCCTGCAGTGTGCCTGCCACGGCCACACGTGAGAGCACTACCCCCTTGCCCAGCCACACCACTGTATTCACAGCACCCACAGCTCGCAGCCTCCCTGCACCCCACTGCTGCCCTCCGACAAACCCGCACAGAACCCCACTGCTGCCCTCGGACAGGCCCACACAGAGCCCCACTGCTGGCCTCAGACAGGCCCTCACAGAATCCTACTGCTGCCCTCAGACAGGCCCTCACAGAACCCCACTTCTGCCCTCAGACAGGCCCACACAGAATCACACTGCTGCCCTCAGACAGGCTCTCACAGAACCCCACTGCTGCCATCAGAGAACCCTACTGCTGCCCTCGGACAGACCCACAGAGAACCCCACTGCTGCCCTCAAACAGGCCCACACAGAACCCCACTGCTGCCCTTAGACAGGCCCACACAGAACCCCACTGCTGCTCTTAGACAGGCCCACACAGAACCCCACTGCTGCCCTTAGACAGGCCCACACAGAACCCCACTGCTGCCCTCAGACAGGCTCTCACAGAACCCCACTGCTGCCATCAGAGAACCCTACTGCTGCCCTCGGACAGACCCACAGAGAACCCCACTGCTGCCCTCAAACAGGCCCACACAGAACCCCACTGCTGCCCTTAGACAGGCCCACACAGAACCCCACTGCTGCCCTCAGACAGGCTCTCACAGAACCCCACTGCTGCCATCAGAGAACCCTACTGCTGCCCTCGGACAGACCCACAGAGAACCCCACTGCTGCCCTCAAACAGGCCCACACAGAACCCCACTGCTGCCCTCAAACAGGCCCACACAGAACCCCACTGCTGCCCTTAGACAGGCCCACACAGAACCCCACTGCTGCCATCAGGCCCTCAAAGAACCCCACTGCTGCCATCAGGCCCTCAAAGAACCCCACTGCTGCCCTCAGACAGGCCCACATAGAACCCCACTGCTGCCCTCAGAGAGGCCCACATAGAACCCCACTGCTGCCCTCAGACAGGCCTTCACAGAACCCCACTGCTGCCCTCAGACAAGCCCACGCTGAACACCACTGCTGCCCTTAGACAAGCCCGCAAAGAACACCACTGCTTGGCACCCGCTGTGGCTCCAGCAGAGGTTGAGTCACGGGCTCATCTGTGGCCAGAGTGGTCAGGAGCTCCGCTGCCTGAGGCAAGGCTTGTTCAGCAGGCTGCCTGGCAACAACCCCTCCCCCGCCACAGGCCCAGCCTCTCGTCTCTGCAGCCCTCTAGCTGTTCCCGCAGCTCCTTCCCAGGTCTACCCATCATGCCTCCTGCCTCACCGTGCCCCTTAACCTTTACAGGCTGCGACTGCAGCACAGAGAAAGGTCATCACTGAGAATAACTCAACCTTAGCTCAGCGCGGTGGTGGCTCCAGTTACTCCAGTCGGTGCTGCTGGCAGGTACCAGGGGAGTGCCAGCCAGGCCTCAAGCTCTGCTTGCCCTTAGGTAGAAGGTGAGCCCTCGTCCTGACTGGGCTGCTTTTGCCCCGCAAGCCTCTGTTAGGGCCTCCTGGCCTTTCCCAAAGCCAGGCATGCAGCAGGTGCACAACATTAATGCTGACCTGACCTCATGGCCCCTCATCTGTGGCCAAAGATGCAATCCACCCGACGCAGATGGTGCCTCTACTTACATCCCAAAACTCAAACATGTTTTGAGGGTCAATTCCAAACTCCTTCACTTTGGTCTACAAAGGGGGAGAGAAGAAATGAAGCACTTATTATCTGGACAGGTAAGCTGGGCAAGAACAGGAGCCCCAGGGCGTGAGGACGTGCTGGCCGAGTTGCATGTGCAGCCTTGCCTTCCTCAGAGCCCCAGGTGGGACGGGGATGGGGCAGGATGGAGCGCTAATGTTAGCGTCACTAACTGGAGCAAAATGCTGCCTCCCTTTGCTGGGGCTCAACATCCTCACGTGAGAAATGGAATGCATCCCCCACCCCGTCACGTCCCATTTGGGGAAGGGCTAGCAGTGGCCGGAGCCAAGGGAGGTCATGAGTGTGGAGTGTTCTGGCCATCAGTCAAGCTTGAAAGATGGATAGGATTAACGTGATACCACTAACTGCAAGCCTCTCGTTGGGGCTGCAGGGATTTGATGGGACAATGTAGAAAAGACGAGGATGGTTTGCAACTCACATCGTAGGCAACCAACCCTTCTATACCATCAGTGGGACCAAGATCTCCCAAACTTATGAACTACATCTTAGGTAATGTATTCTGAAAGGCCATGACCTTGACATGGTTTAGCCTTTTCCCTTGTGGGGAGATAGTATGGGAGGCCACATGGACACTTACCGTGTTGGTAGACAGGGCAACGAAGTGCTTCGCAACCGCAGAAGGCTACAAGAGACGGAGTCAAGTTATATAAAAAATCCCAGAGAGCCCACCCAAGGGCAGTGATTCTCCCACCACTGGAGAAACCAAGGCCCCTGGTGAGACTGACTGGTCTCAGTCCTTAGCTCTGCGGCCAGCCTGCCCTTCCCATCCCACAGATGTACAAGGTCCAGGAACATCCTCTGTAAAACGGGCAGGGCCAGGAGTAGAGGATTCCTCAGGGCCAAGGGAGCTTAAAGGTCGGCTCCATGGAAAGGGCCTTTAACCAGTTAGAATAGGTTCTGCCATGCATGGTATGTTCGGAGATTGGCAAAGCCAAAGGTGAACAGTCAACTACAAAAGGCAGACATCAGAAAACCTGTCTCCTGCTTCCAATTTCGGGGGAAAAAGGCCCAAGTCTGGCCTTTCAGGGGGATGGTTGCGCCTGCCCTCTTCTTCCCAGGCCACAGCTGCCCACCACCCGTCTCATCACAAGGGAGACCCATCTACCCACGCACATCCTTTGCCGCCATAAGGAACCACTCCTTCGCCGTCTCTGCATTTGTGATGGTCTCCTGGGTGGTAAAGGTCTGCAGGCCAGAGAGCAGCACAGTCAGCCCCCAAGCTCAGGCCCGGGCTCAACCTTTAAACCTTTAGCCAGGGGTCAGCGTGAGGCCACAGTGTGGCCCAGTTTCACAAGGACAGTGCATGTAGGTCAACATTAGTTACTCCACATTAGGGAGCCAGAAAGCTGTGTCTGGGGCAGGGGCCTGGAAGTAGCAGTATCATCCTGTGATTCCAGGACTTTGCAACCACAAGAGGAAACCCCAGAAAGAGTTGTACTCCCCACCCACTCCCCATGGGTCAAAGGCCAGGGCATCATCCAGGAGAGGGGCTGTGGCTATGCTTGGGGCTCTCTTCAACCCAGGCTAGGCTGTATCTCAGAACTCAAGACAGAATTCTTAGTATTTTACACACATTAATTCAAATAAAGAGGACATAAATAACAACAAACAAAAATCCCTACAGTATCAGGGCAGGGCCTGGCTCTGGGACTGTTAGGAAGAAATCTAAGGAAAAGAGGACAGTCCCAGGCGGAGCACAGATTCTGCAAAGCGAGAAGACAAATTGTTGCTGCCAGACAAGGGAAGAGACTGAGGGCAGCTGTGCTGGCTTAACCCACAAAGCATGGTTCACTCAGAACTGGTCCAATGCCAGGATGGGGCAAAGCACTCACCCCATGCCCAACTCAAGCCCATGGCTGAGGTGCCAGGCAGTGTCTGGGGCCCATACCTTGGAGGCAATGATGAACAGGGAGGTATCGGGGTTCAGGGAGGCCAGGGTTTTGGCAATGTGGGTGCCATCAATGTTGGACACAAACCAGACGCGGGGACCACCTGAAGAGTACGACTTAAGGGCTTCAGTCACCATGAGGGGTCCCTGTGAGGAGACACAGCACCAGAGAACAAGATTCCAGGGCCCACAGGATGTGGGAGAGGGGGTCACCAGAAGCCGATCCCATAGTAGTAGTCCTCTGCTCACCAGGTCAGAGCCACCGATGCCGATGTTGATGACATCTGTAATGGCCTTGCCGGTGTAGCCCTTCCAGTCACCACCTCGGACACGCTGGAACAGAGGGGAGGCGTGATCAGCCCAAGCACCCACATTTAGGCCACTAATCAAAAACAGCACCACTGCCGTGTCCTGGCTGCCTCAGTCCCAACCTTCATACCCTCACGGGGGCCTCTTTTTTTTTTTTTTAATCCATTGCTTACATTATTACTTATTTTTTTGTCATATTTATTTCTTTATAATTTATTTTGTTGCTGCTGTTGTTGAGGAAACCCTGGTGGAGTAGTGGTTAAGAGCTACAGCTGCTAACCAAAAGGCTGGCAGTTCAAATCCACCAGACGTTCCTTGGAAACCCTATGGGGCAGTTCTACTCTGTCCTATAAGGTCGCTATTAGTCTGCATTAACTTGAGATGGCAGCAGGGTTTTTGGCTGTTGTTGAGAATATACACAGCAAAACACACACCAATTCTACCGTTTCTACATGTACAGTTAGTGACACTGATTACATTCTTCGAGTTCTGCAACCATTCTCACCCTCCTTTTCTGAGTTGTTCCTCCCCCATTAATAGAAGCTCACTGTACCCTAAGTTTCCTATCTGATCTTCCCAGTTGCTTTTGCCAGTTTGGTCCCAGACAGACAGTTCTTAAAGTATCACAATGCTCAAGACAGACATTCTTTATTAGTTAAGCTAAACTATTCATTGGTTTTATGAAGACTTAAGGATAATTCTGGTTTCAGGTTTAAAGATTATCTCAGGGCAACAGTTTCAGGAATTCATCCAGGCTCTGTGGCTCCAGAAAGTCTAGAGTCCATGAGAATTGGAAATTCTGTTCTACATTTTACCCCTTTTGATCAGAATCCTGATCAAAAATTCTCTTATGGAATTTTTAATCAAAATGTTCTGTAACGGTAGCCAGGCACCATCCAGTTCTTCTGGTCTCATGGTTAAGGAGGTGGTTGTTCATTGAAGCAATTAGCCACACAGTCCATTTCCTCCTCCTACTCCTGACTCTCCTCCTTCCTCTGCTGCTCCAGGTAAATAGAAACCAACTGTTGTGCCTTGGAGGGCCGCTTGCAAGCTTTTAAGACCCCAGGCACTAAGCAATGAACTAGAAGTAGAACACAAGCACTAAATACGTTATTAAGCTCATTAACTGGGATGTCCTATGAAACCATGACCCTAAATCTCCAAACCAAGGAACCAACTCCCATGAGGCTTTTGGTTGTACATAACCAGCCTCAGCAGCTACTCTTTTGCTGTTGTTGTTGTAAGCATATCTGTCACATAACTTTTGCCAATTGAAGTTTTTACAGGTGTACAACTTATTGACAGCAACTGCAATAATTGGCTGTGCAATCCTACCCTTAATCAATACAATTTTTCCTTCACCATTAACTCCTGCTTTTCTTCTCCCTCCAGCCCCTGGTAACCACTAATAAACTTCGGTCTCTACACATTTGCCTTTTCTTGCGTTTTTATATAATCGAAGTCATACAATATTTGCCCTTTTGTGATTGACTTATTTCACTCAGCATAATGTCTTCAAGCTCCATCCATATTGTAGTATGTATCAAGACTTCGTTTTTCCTACTGGCTGAACAGTAGTCTATTGTATGTCTGTGCCACATTTTGTTTATCCATTCATCTGTTGATGGGCATTTAGGTTGTTTTCACCTTCTCGCTATTGTGAATAGTGCTGCCATCAACAGTGGTGTACAAGTCTCTGCTTTCAAATCTTTTCGGTATATAAGTAGGAGTGAAATTGCTGAGTCATATGGTAGTTCTATTTTTAGTTTTTTGAGGAACCACTACACTGTTTTCCACAATGACTATACCATTTTGCATTCCCACTAGCAATGCATAAGGGTTCTAATTTTCCCATATCCTTGCCAACATTTGTTGCTTTCTGTTTTGTTATCTTATCCATTCTAGCGGGAGTGAACGATCTCCATGTCTTGATTAATTTTTCCTGTGAAACTGGAAATTCACCCCCATCCCAACACGTTAAAACAAAATACTCCCCTTTTAAAAAGGTTAAGTCCAGAAAGATTGCTTTCTTTGTGTGTTTAGACAGAGCCCTGGCCTAGCTAGGATATCAAACATTGTTCTCATTGCTTTATAGCAAGCTATATCTACGAATGCTTTATAGATACTATAATGTCTAGATCTGGTGAGATTTGATTCAATAACTGTTAGATAATGCTACATGTTTGGGTTTTTGCTACGGTATCACCCTACTTCTGGTACCAAAATCTACACTAGTTACCTGTTGTATAAGGAATTATATCAAAACTTGACTTAAAACAGCTGTAAACGTTTGTTATCTCACAGAGTTTTCATGGATCAGAAATTGGAGAGCGGCTTAACTGTGTGGTCTTGGTTTCCGGGTCTTCCCTTATGTTGTGGTCAAGATGTTGGTCCAGGCTGCAGTTATGTGAAGACTTGATGGGTGCCAGAGGGTCCCTTTCCAAGATGGTTCACATATATGGGTGGTGAGTTGGTGCTGGCTGTTTGAAGGAGGCCTCAGGTTCCTCGTCACGTGGGCTCCTTCATATGACTATTTGAATGTCCTTACAACATGACTGCTGACTTTCCCAAAATTGAGTGATCCAAGACAGCAAGGAGAAGCTGCATGGTCTTTCATGACCTAGCCTCCGAAGTCAAACTCTGCTGTTTTCACAATGTCCTAACAGTTGCTACAGGTCAGCCATGTTCAGCATGGGAAGACTCTGTACAGGGGTGTGAATATCAGGAGGCCAGAACCATTGCAGGCCAAGTGGAGGTTGGCTGCATGTCTGATGTTCCCAACCCTGGCACAGAAAATTCACAGCAATTGGCTTTTTCATAGCTTCTGCCAAGAGTTCACCCATGTGTTGCAAATTCTGACAGTGTTACTGTGAATGTGGGGATGTCTCTTGACTTTTCTAACGAGCAAATAGGGTCCAGTTGGCGGTGAGTCTGACAGGGATCTGCTACCATGTTCTCAAGAGGCCCCTGCATCCTTTGCCATGAGATCAGAAGAACTGGATGGTGCCTGGCTACCATTACAGAACATTTTGATTAAAAATTCCATAAGAGAATCTTTGGCCAGGATTCTGATCAAAAGGGGTAAAATGTAGAACAGAATTCCAAATTCTCATGGACTCCAGACTTTCTGAAACTATTGCCCTGAGATAATCTTTAAACCTGATACCAAAAATATCCCTGAAGTCTTCTTACAACCAAAGAATAGTTTAGCTTAACTAATAAAAAACATCTATGTTGAACACTAGTTTTTTTTTTTTTTTTTTTATGTTGAACACTGTCATCTTTCAAGAACTGTCTATATGGGATCAAACTGACAATAGCAACTGGAAAGATAGGAAACTTAGGGTACAGTAAGTTTCTGTTAACAAGGGAGGAACAACTCAGAAAAGGGGGGTGAGAATGGTTGTACAACTCAAAGAACGTACTCAATGTCACTAAGCTGAACACGTAGAAACTGTTGGGTTGGTGTACGCTTTTCTGTGTATATTCTCATCAACAACAAAAAATTTAAAAAAATGCAAATTGTTCTGGACATGCAGACAGAGTCTGAATCCAGCACCGATCCTGTGATGGAGAGGAAGTTTCCACATTTGTTAAACGACCTTCCCACGATATCCTCATCCTTCTCAGAGCATCTCTCAGCGTCATCATCATCCACCAAAAAAAGTTCAGTGACTACGTAAGTGAGGGTAGCCATTAAGGAGAACTTCTTCAGTGAACGAAGCCCTGGCTGCACAGTGGTTAAGAGCTCGGCTGCTAACCAAAAGGTCAGCAGTTTGAATCCACCAGCCGCTCCTTGGAAACCCTATGGGGGCAGTTCTGCTCTGTCCTATAGGGTTGCTATGAGATAGAATCAACTCCACGGCAAGCGTTTCAGGTGTTTCAGAGAACAATGCCTCGAGGAAAGAATTGTTTGCCTTACACTCAGTTCTCTGCCTGGACCACAAAGGGAAAATAGATATTCTTTGGTCAGATAAATACTTTCTAAGGTTCTCTACTATATAAAGAGACATCTTCAGGGCCTATGTACGTATGCTGTAAAACCTTGAGATATATGATACAACATACGTATTTAATGTGATAATTAAAAGCTTATCTGTTTCAAAATGAAACAAGCAAAAAACAACAAAAAAAAACCTTAAAATGTGGGCAAAAGCAAGAAGGACTTGCAGGAGAGAGTGAGTAAAATTCTAAAAAACTTCCATGGAAGAGCCTGATCGTCCTCGAGGAGGCTGTTGGTGCAGGTTGAAATAAAAGGAAAGAAAATGTTATTGGTAGACTCTAGTTCTGTAACGGAAGAAAGTCTAGCTGCACTGTTGCCTACACTGACACGGAAAGTAAAAAATGTACCTATCATGATCAGGATAGTCTAGCTAGAGAGATTCTCAGAGTTTGTTGAAGGAAATGCTGTGTTTCTTGGTGTTTACAATAAAATACAAGAGGAAAGAAGTAAGCTGAAGGAAAAAGTGAAGGAAAAAAAAAAAAAAAGGAGCCAGGAATTGGTTGGGTTTGAAAATTCCCAGTCTCTCCAAGAAGCAACCTCTGCTGAAACTAAGAAACATTCCCTTGGCAAAAATAAAATCCACGGCACTGTCAGAATAGTATAAAGATGAGGTCAACTGTGTAGCTGTGAAATGCTTTCTTAAGACATCAGGAAGGACTGAGAGACAATTCGGTCAAAGACAGGGCTTCTAAGAAGCTTAAGAGGACAGTATTGTCCCCTGAGTGGTCTTAGAAGTGAAAGTAGAAAAGGACTTATCTTGAAGAGTTTTGTAGGTATTGCTTTTGTCTACTTAAATGATTCTCCCTCCCTCAAATAAGCTTCATAGAAGACCATGAAGTTTTTAAGACTACTGAATCGGCAGAAAAACACCACCAGCTTGGGAGGAAAGAGATAATACAAAAGGAAAACAGGCCGTTGGACCACCACTTCTACAGACAGGAGGCAGGCTAAAGCAACTATGTTGCTTCCTTTCATGTAAAGGCCACCTTTCACATAAAGAAGATGAGGGTGAAGCAAGAGCCCTGAGGAATTATTCCCAGGCCTTGAGTCCTATGGAAGTAACTGCTAACCTGTGTCCTGCTAGATTTCATAACTGCTGTGGACCAGTGAGGAAACCCTGGTGGTGTAGTGGTTAAGTGCAACGGCTGCTAACCAAAGGGTCAGCAGTTCAAATCCGTGAGGCATTCCTTGGAAACTTTATGGGACAGTTCTACTCTGTCCTATAGGGTCACTATGAGTCGGAATCGGCTCAACAGCACTGGGTTTGGTTTTGGGTTATGGACCAGTGACTCCTGTGTGCCTCCCATTTCTCCTTCCCCTCCTTTTTGGAAAGGAGTTATCCTCTCTCAGTTATCCTGTGCCTGTCCTGCCCTGCCATTGTATCCTGAGTGTGTGAGGAGTAGATAACTAGGCTCTTTAATTCACGTCTTCAAATCAAGAGAAACTGTACTAACGAAAACACAGGTATGAAATCAGGTACTACACCTATATCTGATTTAGGTGACAAGGTTCTAGATTTCAAGCTGATACTGTAGTGGGATAAGATTGGAGTTGGGGGCTTAGGAGAAGGTGAGTAGGGTTATTTTGTATGGGGAAGAAACATAAATCACCCAAAGCCTAAGAGCAGATTATTCAGTAATTAACTTCCAAGATGGTTCAATGATTCTCATCTCCTGGGCTAGGCTAGTGTAAACTCTGAATAGAGCTTACCTGTACAGCTAGTAAAGTATTACAGAAATAACAGAGTGTGATTTCTGAGGCTAGGTTAAAAAAGACCTTGGCGTACTCTGCCTTACTCTCTCTTGGATCACTCGCTCTGGGGGAAATCAGTCACTGCATCACAAGGAAACTCAGCCTATGGAGAGGTCCATGTGGTGAGGAACTGAAGTCTCCTGCCAAAAGCCAGCACTAATTGCTAATGAGTCATCTTGGAAGTGGATTCTCCAGGCCCCATCAAGCCTTCAGATGACTGTAACCTTGGCCAACATCTTGACTACAACTTCATGATATCCTGAGCCAGAACCACCCAACACAACCACTGCAAATTCCTGACTGGCAGAAATATTGATGGTTGTTTTAAACTATTAAGTTTTGGGGTAATTTGTTATACAGCAATAGAAAACTAGTACACATGCCTTTCCCAAAACCAACAAGACCCAGTGTCTTAGTTACCTAGTGCTGCTATAACAGAAATACCACAAATTGGTGGCTTTAACAAACTGAAATTTATTTTCTCACAGGTTAGGAGGCTAGACGTCTGAATTCAGGGTGCCGGCTCTCGGGGAAGGCTTTCTCTCTGGGTTGGCTCTGGAGGAGGAAGGTCCTTGTTTCTTTTGAGCTTCCACTCCTGGGCAATCTTCGTATCATTTGGCATCTCTATTCCCCCATCTCCGCTTGTTGGCTTGCTTGTTTACTCTCTTTTATATCTCAGAAGAGATTGACTGAAGACATACCCTACACTAATAGTGTCTCATCAACATAGCAAAAAAACCTATTCCCAAATGGGACTGTAACCACAGGTAGAGAGATTAGGATTTACAACACATATTTTGGGCGGACACGATTCAGTCTACGTTACCCAGGAACTTTTATTTTTTTCTTTAAGTAAAAGTAATCAATTGGCAGGAATGCAAAATGGCGCAGCTACTTTGGAAAACAGTCTGTTAGTTTCTTACAAAGCTAAACATAGGCTTACCATTCAATCCACCAATCATTCTACATATTTACCCAACTGAGATACAAACGTACATCCACATAAAAACCTGCACATGAATGTTTATTCAGTATCAGCTTTATCCACAATTGCTAAAAGTTGGGTGCAACTAAGAAGTCTTTGAATAGGTTAATCGATAAACTGTGATGCAGCCATATAATGGAGTATTATTCAGTAACAAAAAGAAATGAACTATCAAGCCAGAGAAAGACATGGAGGACCCTTAAATGCCTACTGCTAAGTGAAAGAAACCAGTCTGAAAAAGCCACATACTATACGATTTTAAAGGAGCCCTGGTAGCACAGCAGTTAAGGTGTTTGGCTGCTAACCACAAGGTTGGTGCTTTGACCTCACCAGCTGCTCCGTGGGAGAAAGATGTGGCAGTCTGCTTCCATAAACGTTACGGCTGTAGAAACCCTATGGGGGAGTTCTATCCTGTCCTATAGGGTCGCTATGAGTTAGAATTGACCCGAATGCAATGGGTTTGGGGTTTTTGGTTTGTTTTGGTATGATTCCAACTATATAATGTTCTGGAAAAGGCAAAACTACAGAGACAGTGAAAAGATCTGTAGTGGTTGCCAGGGACGAGGGCAGGGTGAATTGGTCCAACACAGGGCATTTTTAGGGCAGTGAAAGGATTCGGTATGATACTGTTAACAGTGGGCACACAGCACGGAGTATCTGTGAAAAACCCACAGAACTGCACAACACAGAGTGAATCCTAACGAGGACTGGGGACTTTAGTTAATGATCACGTATCAATGCTGGCTCATCCATTGTTATGAATGCCCCATGCTAAGAGGAGAAGTTAATAGGAGAAACGACGTGTGGGGAGAGGATAGATGGGAATTCCGGTACTTTCTGCACAATTTTTCTGTAAACAGAAAACTGCTCTAAAAAATAGTCTATTAAGAGAAAAAAAAAAAAAAGAATCAACTGCCATGGGAAATTTTTCATCAACACAGGAGGAGATAAAATAAGTTTCTCAGCTTTCCAACTCTCAATCTCACCATCAAAGGTTTGCTATAAAGCATCGGGGGATGGGGGGGGGTGAGACTATCTTTCACAGAACTATCCAAAATCAAACAAGCCCGTTGCCACCAAGTCAATTCTGATTCACTGTGACCCTGCAGGACAGAGTAGAACTGCCCCACAGAGTTTCTAGGGAGCGGTTGGTGGATTTGAACTGCTGATCTTTTGGTTAGCAGCTGAACACTTAACCACTGCACCACCAGAGCTCCAGTGCTGCCCAGGACTACACTATATATGAATATACCCCGGTTTTACTGATCTATCCCCTGATAAATGGTCTCAGGTTCTTTCTGGGTTTTGCCACTACAGTCAGGTTCACAGGGAACAGTCTCACCCCTGTCTTGGAGAACTTTTGAGGACATTCCCAAGGGGAGTGTTCCTCACAGTGGAACTGCTGCCATTCAGCAGCTTTTGTTCACCTATAGACACCCCGTCAGACTGAGTCAGGTATTTCTGCGGCCAACTTTAACGGAGGTCTTTGCTGGCAACAGCCAGCTAGCCAGGGCCATATCCAACCCCACACAGGTTGACCGAAGAGAGCAGCAGGCTTCCGAAGCTTGTCAGCTCTGCCACTCGCCACTAACAGCTGGAAATGCCCCCCAGTCCACCCTTCACACATACACACAAAGCCCATCACACAGACCTATCACCATAAGGGACATTCTGAAATCCAGATTCCCATGAGGATTCCAAGCCTTCCTCACTTGGGGAAGTCCCACCCACATGGCTGCCAGTCCATTAGGATCCGTGCCAAGCTTACCTCCAACTGCCTCATGTCACCTTAAGGTCTGAAAATGGCTCTTGGCTGAGGCACCCAGACTTTGACCCGCCCCACATAGGGCTGTGGCTCTTGGGGGTGAGAACGAATGATTACAGCTGGCCAGGAGCCAGATGATCACTCCCAGAGCATGCCTACCCACAGAGACAGACATGCACACTCTCACGCAGACACACAGGACTTCAGAAGCCACCGCTGTACTCCGCGCTTGAGGACATCTGGCCAACCCTTGTGGAATCACCCCTGCAACAGACACTGACGCAGCAGTGGTTGATATGGAGAAATCTGGCTGGTCTCTGGGGCAACTCCTCTCCCCACATGCAGAAAAGAAGGAGGCACAGCGATGTGCCCTGACGCTGACTCAGGGACATCTCTTACAGACCGACAGGTGCAAATAAGCGCAGAAGAGCAGTTAGAACAAAAACCTGTGTGTGTGTGTGTTTCAAAGAGGACAGATGAACAGATGTATATATGCACTAGTACATGCAAAGGAAGCTTCTGAAAGCTGTCACAGGAAATGTTACAAAGGCTGCCTCTAGAAAGCTGACTGCAGTGGGGTCCGGAAATTTTTACAATTTTTATCTGGTTCTATACCACGTGTGGAAACCCTGGGGGTACAGGAGTTAAGAGTTCAGCTGCTAACAAAAGGTCTGCAGTTCGAATCCACCAGGTGCTCCTTGGAAACCCTACGAGGCAGTTCTACTCTGTCCTATAGGGTCGCTATGAGTCAGAATCAACTTGATGGCAACGGGTTTTGGTTTTTCACCATGTGCAACAAACGCACATGACTGAAGAGATTACCATGGAAAAGAAAGCCTCCCTCCCTGCTATCCCATCCCTCAGGGGCCTCACTTTTTACTTGAGGCCTCTGTCATGGGCTGACTTCTCACCAACAGCCCACTGGTGTCTATAATCCAGGAAAGAGGCTACCTTGCTGGTGCTATCAGTGGGTTCCCTCAGAGCAGGGACCTGAGTCAGGTCCAACAATTACAGGGTCAACAATTACAGACCTCCCTAACCTCAAGCTGCAATGAGGGCTTGAGTCCTGCCTCCAAGGACAGTGCAGGAGCTGCCTACCAGGGCTTCCGGATTCACAAATACATGCACACAAGGCCAAGGGCAAGTTAGGCCCAGCAGCCACTTACTTGGCAGAAGGCCTTCATCTTGTCCAGTACTCTGTTGACCTCTACCATCACATCCTTGCCGTCCACCAGGATGGGTGTGTTTGATCGGTTCCGTAGGGCCACATGCAGCACTGCCCGGTCCTGGGGATGAGAGTCAGAGTGTAAGGACTCCCCACCTAGGGCAGCCATGTTCCCAGCTGGGCATACTCCACCGAAGCCCTGAGACCTGCTCCAGCCTCTATCCACAGCAGGCAGGTCCTGAAGTCTCTGTCAGTACCATGGTCTCAGACCGAGGACCCACTGTGTACTTCTGAGAGCAGAGGCCACCCCAGTGCCCTGGGGAAGGCAAGGCTACCCCGCTTCATGTGCTACAGCTGGTGAGGGGAGGCAGGGAGAGCAGAAACATGCCAAGGACAGGCCTGAAGAGCCTAAAGGTGCTCATTCCCTCCCCCAAGCTGTCCCATCACCTCCAACTGCTAGAAACCAAGCCAGGTGCCGAGTCCGTGACAGGTGCCAGACAGCTGGCCTGGTCACATGAGTGAACTGGTCCCACCAAGTTGACGCCAGCAGAGGAATCCTTGAGGGAAGCAGGTTAAAAACCCCAGGAGGGCAGGAAGGGATGGTCCTGGGACTCTAGCCCAGTGAGCCTCACTAGGATGGAGAGCTTCATACCACCCCACCCCAGTCCCACATTCCATAGGCAAATGCACACTCCCCCAAAAAATGGCTTCCTTGAATGCAAACTCCCTCAACAGACCCCAGCAGCAAGCCAGGCTGAGCCTGAATTCCAGCTCTACTACATATAGCTATGACAGCTGGGGTAGATGATTTCTGAGCCTCAAATTCCTCATATGTAAAAGCAGGACAAAAACATTAGCCACCTCACCAGGTTATCGTGAGGATGCAGGCTCTGCATGATCAGTATTTATTACAACCCCAGGGCTTCCACAGCAAGTCAGTAAACAGGGCCCCCAAGGCCTGACCTTACCACTGTTTCCTATGGACTCCTAGCACTGAGGAGGCTGGAGTGTTCGGACATCAGAGTCTTCTTCTCACTAACAAAATCTCCAGCAAGGATGCATCAGAGCCAAGTTCTTTAGGCGGTGTCTGAACAACCCTTGAGAAGCCTTCTCCCTTCAGGCTTTCCCTGTGTTCCTCTCTGAGCAGCTATCAGGCGCCATTCTAAGATGCTCACCAGACCCAACAGCCAGTCTCAGGGAACATACGCCCCAAGGCCCTGCAACCAGCCTGAGGAAACTGGCCTTCAGGCCTCTCATTAAGCAAAAACATTGCCTAAGAGGAGGGTGGAAGCCACAGGGTGACACTGCTAACGGCCAAATCTCCAAGGGGAAGAAAGGTTCCGGGGGAACAAAGCCCAGTGTCCACCTGGCCTGCTCACCTCGGTGAAGTTGATCTTCTCACCATTGAACATGCGCTCCCGAGCTGCCTCCACACCCCTGGACTTGGCCTGGGAGGAGAAGACACTGAGGTTTGGTCCTACCCACGCAGGTCGCCATGAGCCCCGGACCCCAGGCACGGGGCTCGATGCTGCTCCCAATGAGGCTGGCAGAGGTCGCAGCCTGGTTCCTTCACCTACTGCCCAGGGAGGATCTGCTCAGACATCAGACATGGGGGTCCCCTGGGATGCTGCCTAGAGCTTGAGCTCGGGGCAGATGCCTGGAGTCCTGCATCAGTAGAGGACCTGGGGGGGGGGGTGGTTCAGGAGCCCAGTGTGCCCACCGCACTGGGGGTCACAGGTCAGGCCTCCCGAAGCAGTACGTTACCAGCTCTGCCAGCATCTGCATCACATCCTCCGTGATGAGGTTCTTGGAGTAATCCAACAGAATATGCCCATGGTTGGTGTTAAGGGTCAAGCTGCAGAGAGAGGGCAGGAGTGAAGCTGCTGACCACACCCTGTCAGCAGGACTGGGCCAGTCTGTCTTCAAAGCAGAGCAGCAACAGAAGCTGCTTCCAGAAGCCATCCTCCCTGGGCCACATCCCATAAGGGGCCTCAGCGGCCAGAAAAGTGGTGGTGTCTGTCAGTTGCCCAGCCACCAGGCTGACCTGCAGCAGCAGCATGGGAAAGACACCATCCTCACAGAACCCAGCTGCAGATCCTGAGTGAGAAAACATTCCTCTACTAAAACCGGAGGGTGGAGAAGGGGGAGGGGAAGACAGCGGCTGGGTGCCTGAGCCAGGGGGTGACCATGCCCTCCCAGAGCTTCCACTCGGAGACTCCCTTACTCAGGCACTGATCCAGGTGACAAACTCGCTGGCCATCGGGGTCTTCCAGTCCGGAGCCACAACCCCCCGGCTCCCAGTAGCAGTGACCAAAACACCTCAGCCCTATCCCCACCCCCAAGACTTCCTCTAATAGACTCCTTCCTATTTCCCGCTCCTAACTAGGTCCCCAGATCTCAGCCTCTTCAGTGGGAATCATGTCCCAACACAGCCACCCTTCCACTGCGGCTCCCCGCAAACCCGCCGGTCTGTCCCACCCCTGACCGCAACCCGCATAAAGTCCGGAGCCCATTCTCGGCCAGGAGCCAGACGGAGGGGGGCAGCCCCTTCCCGCCCGCTGTGTCGGCGAGGGCCGCTCCCCACAATTGCGAAGGAGTAAGTCCCTTTTCCAAAGGCCGCGCGTGGGGGTGGGCAGTGTCCATACGGAGGAAAAGCCAGGGAGGGGCCCGCTCCTCCTCATCACTAAGCAACCTGGGGGGACCCGCTCCAAGGAGACTTCAAGGACGAAGTGCGGCCTGGCCTGTGCCGGGTCCGTGGCCAGGGCCCCCCGCGCTCTGGCCCCCGCGCACCTCGAACCCGTGCGCTTCGGCTACGCGCTCCGATCCCTGTCTCTCCCGCCCCGGCCCCCGCCTGACTTCGGCCCTGCACGACCGGTCCCTGCGCGCACCTGAAACGGCTGAAACGCTCCTTGTCCGAGTCGAAAAGGCGGCGCAGGTTGAGCTCGGAGCCGTGCTCCCGGTGCCATTGCTGCAGCTTCTGGAACTGCGGATCGCGGGAGAGCGCGGCCATGGCAGAACAAGCTGGGCGCACGGACCCGGGCCGGAGTGCAGGAAGAAGCAGGAAAGCGGCGCGGCGCGCAGTGAGCTGAGGGCCCCGCGTGCAGCGGCCTTTATGACGCAGGCGCCCCGCCCCGCCCCGCCCGCCCCGCCCACCGCTCCCTGCCCGGGCTGCCGGCTAGGGCGACCTTGCCTGGAGCCATGGATCTGGGCTCAGCTTGCCTTGCCCTGCAACTGGACTGCCGCTTGCGCTACCACTCCGTCCGCCCCTGCCCCAAAGTGGCTAGAAGGCAGAGGCCTAGTTTCCCATTCCCTGGTCTGCTTGTTTCGTTCTTTCCACAAATTGTCTTGAGCACCTTCCGTGTTACAGGTAGTGTTCCAGGGGCTGTGGATACATAAACGACAAAAAAGTAAAATATATGTTAAGTCAAAAAAAAAAAAAAAGCCAAACCCAGTGCCGTCGAGTGGATTCCGACTCATAGCGACCCTATAGGACAGAGTAGAACTGCCTCATAGAGTTCCCAAAGAGCGCCTGGTGGATTTGAACTGCGGATCCTTTGGTTAGCAGCCGTATCACTTAACCACTACGCCACCAGGGTTTCCAGATGTTATGTCAGATTTACCACTGTAAATTCTATTAAGAAAAACAAAGCTGGAAAGGAGGTTGAGATAAGTCCAAAAAACCAAACCCATTGCTGTCAAGTCGATTCTGACTCATAGTCACCCTATAGGACACAGCAGAGCTGCCCCTAGAGTTCCCAAGGCTGTGATCCTTATGGGAGCAGACTGCCACATCTTTCTCCCACATGGGTTCCAACCACCAACATTTTGGTTAGCAACTGACTGCTTAACCACTGCACCACCAGGGCTCTTTGGGGCTGAGAATAGACGTAATTTTAAATAGAACAGCCGACTCACTGGTAAGTTGCTATCTGAGCAAAAATCGAAAAAGGTGAGGGAGCAAGCAAGCCAACTGGATACCTGAGGTGGTGCGGGGCGGGGGGGGGCAATATTCTAGGTAGAGGGAACAGCAACTGCGAAATCACTAAGAACGTGCTCAGATGTTCCAGAAGCAGCAAGGAGGCCAAGGTGGCTGGAGTGGAGTGAGAGGGAAGAGTGGTAGAAGATGAAGTCAGAGAAGGAAGGGAAGGCAAGATCACACAGGGCATTACAGGTCATTGTAAGAACTTTGGTTTTTATTCTGAGAGATGGGAAGCCACTGGAGGTTTCTGAGCTGAGGGGCATCATCCTACATGTTTTACAAAAGATCACACTGACAAGGCAGTGGGGCCAAAGTCAGGACCACAGTTAAGAGGCTCCTGCTGTGTGCAGGTGGGAGACAAAGGTGGCTTGGGTGGTCAAGGTAGCAAGAGGGAGACAAAGGTGGCTTGGGTGGTCAAGGTGGCAAGAGTGAGACAAAGGTGGCTTGGGTGGTCAAGATGGCAAGAGTGAGACAAAGGTGGCTTGGGTGGTCAAGGTGGCAAGAGTGAGACAAAGGTGGCTTGGGTGGTCAAGGTGGCAAGAGTGAGACAAAGGTGGCTTGGGTGGTCAAGGTGGCAAGAGATGGACATGGTGATCTGGATATATTGTGAAAGAAGAACTGACAATTTCCTAGTGAAAGAAAAAAAAAGTCAAGGATGGTATCTCATTTTTTATCTGAGTTCCTGGAAAAATGGAATTGTTATCAACTGAGATGAAGAAGGAGACCTCGTGGCACAGTGGTTAAAAGCTCAGCTGCTAACCAAAAGATCGGCAGTTCAAATCTACCAGCCACTCCTTGGAAACCTTATGGGGGCAATCCTACTCTGTCCTTTGGGGTTGCTATGAGTTGGAATTGATTTGATAGCAATAGGTTTGGGTTTTGGTTTAAGATGAGGGCTTCATGAGGGGCAAGTTTTTGGGAGAAGATCATGATCTCATTTTTGGGTATGCTAAGCTTTCAAAACCTATTCAACATCCAGTGGAGGTGATGAGTTGGATACTTGTGTCTGAAATATGCGGGAGCAAGGGTCCAAGGTCGAAAAAAAACTCGAGAGTCGTTAGTGAATAGGTAACATTTGAGGTGATAAAGCTGAATGAGAGCCTGGATGAGAGGGATTGAGCACAGGCAGAGAGAAGAGGTGCAAGAACTGGGCTCTCTTGAATTGAGCTTCTCCATCACCCAGTTCCCCCAGCAAGGCCAACAACCCACAGAGTGCGCCCTGTTCTGCTGCAGTCCTGGGTCTGGAACCTCTCCTGGCCCACCTCCCAGATCCATGCAGTTGCCACTACCTCTGGGATTCGGCTTTTCTCTCTCTGACCAGAGTGAAGTTTCCCAATTTGGGGTCTGTCTTAATCTGGGTTCTCTAAAGGAGCAAAACCAGCGAAATGTATATGTAAATAGACAGAGATTTACTTCAAAGAAATGGCTCATATGATTGGGAAGAAAGGGCTCATGTAGTTGTGGGGGCTAACCAAAAAAACCAAACCCAGTGCTATTGAGTTGATTCTGACTCATAGCAACCCTATAGGACAGAGTAGAACTGCCCCATAGAGTTTCCAAGGAGTGACTCGTAGATTCGAACTGCTGTCCCTTTGTTTAGCAGCTGTGGCACTTAACCACTACGCCACTAGGGTCCCAAATCTGTGGTTCAGGAGGTAGGCTGGAGACCTCTGCTGGCTCATGGGATTGCAGGGACTGGTGAATCCAAGATCTGCAGGTTAGGTGGCAGGCTGGAGACTTCTGCAGGTTTATCTCCCAAGAACCAGATGACAGGTGACAAGAAGAATGCAGAGTTGAAAGAGCTTTGCCAGAACCTCCATTTATATACCAGGGGCCCACATCCCCAAGGAAACTCCCCTTTCAACTAATTGGCTGATCACATCAGATCACATAATGGTAAGTGATTACATTATATTACATTATGGAACAGCACCCAGTTCAGTGTCTGCCAAACCACTGAGAATCAAAGCCTAGCCAAGTTGACATACACCATTAACCATCACAGGACTCTATCAATGAAGAAGGAAAATGAGCGACTAAGGACCAAAAAAATGAGAGGACACAGGACTTTCCAGGGGACAGTGCTGCCAACATGTCCCTTCCTTGTCCAGGGGAGTTTCAGGCCAAGTATCAACTCGTAGATTTAGCTGAGCTTCCATACTCCAACACAACCCTGAGGATGGTGAACACATCTGTCCTACTGGAATTCCTGAGAAACGCTCCACCAGTGTGTTTCATCCAAGTCAATAAGTTACCTGTCTACACAGAATAGCGTTCCCACCTCTAAATCCTGTGTTTCAGAGCAGAATCTTGGCCAATGGGAAGGCCAGTCTCAATAGCCATTGCCCCATCACCAACTTCCCTCTGACTCTTCAGATGACCCTAGCCCAATGGTAACCACCGAGGCCCTTTTTCTAGTAGATTCTTTTTGGTGGCCAGGGAGGATGTCTGTTGTCTTTGTCTAAAACCACTAACCTCCCAATCTCATGTTCCTTTTCCCTCCAGTTCTGCACCAGGGATAAGCATATGACCCAAGCCAGACGAACAGGATCCTTTCCTGGAACCCTGGAAGCAGCAGGTGAAACTCTCGGCTCTCCGTAGTGTTAACGTGTCTTTCCGAAAGCACAGACTTGAGGTTCAGTGCCTAGTCTGAAGAAGAACAATGAAGAGAATGACCCCTGGAGAGATGCCAGAGTGAACCTCACAGGCACCAAGTTCCTGGGGCCAGGTGCCTCTGCTCTGCCTGCAGCTGGGACATGAACCAAAGATTCTCCTTAGTGTTTACTGTTTTGAGTTGAGCTTCTGTCATTTAAACTTTAAGTCTTTCCGAAGATTTTATGGCTCTGTACCTGCCCACTGCCACAGTGTCTTCTCCAATGTCCTTTCCCATCCACCCAGTTCACAGGAGCAGTTTCGGGCATTAAAGCAGAGGTAGGAGGGGAGATCACTGATGATTGCCTTCTTGAAGGTTTCACTTTCTGTTTTAACATTCCATAATGTACACCTCCAGCAGTATGGCTTCGGTGAGTCCCAGCAAGGTCAGCTATTCTAAATTTATTCTAAAATTCTAGAATCTTCAACAATTCTGTATTGCACAGGACTCCATAGTATTTAAAGTGAAAGTTACACTGCAATTCCAAAGTTACATTAATTTTCTATGGTAGCAGAAAATTAAGCTTTTATCTGGAGATCATAAAACACACTAGCTAAGGAAAGAAAATGCAAAATAGTAGTAGAGAAAAGGTCAGTCATTATTAATTGAAAGTCATTTACCAGTCAACTACATATGGCTGCCACCCTGACCAGCTTACTCTGTGCAGAGCTCTGTGCTAAATTCTCTCTCATGTAATGTCGTAGCAGTATGAGGGATACCCTGCTGCCCTTCCCATTTACAGAGAGATTAAGGAATTTGAAAAGGGCCAACCTGCTACTAAGTAGAGAATCAACCCAAGGCTGCCTGATTGCCGCACCCCCGTTCTTAATTACAACCCTCTCCTGCCTGCCACTTCCTGGCTCTTCAGCCTTAAGAAAAAGGTACAGGGCAAGTGAGGGAAGAGGCAAATCCTCCATCACCCCAGTTCTATTTTAACATCAGCCAGGCCTCTACATCACTGATAAACAGGGTAGAATTTTACAAGTGGAAAGAGCCAACAATTGCGTCCCAAATGGCAGGGGCAGCATGAGCAAAAGCAGAGAGGGAGGAAAATCCAATGACTGCATGACACTGGTCCACTTGGATTGGGTCCAAGGATCTGTGTAGGGCAGTAGCAAGAAACCCCCCCAAAAAGATAGTGTGTGGGAGGGTGATCACAGAGGGTCACCTAAGTGTGGGGGTGGCACCGCCTATCAGAACCTTGGAGAGTAGAGTGGGATCTGCAGTTTGGGAAAACATCAACATAACTTTCGGGAAAAATTGAGCTCTACTGTTTTCTACCATCGTCACAACTGCCACATGTTGTGCCAAACCGTGTGTGCAAACCGCAACCTACGGTTCAGAATTACTGGGATATTGGGGGCAGTGAGGCTCAGAGAGGTCTGACTGACTAGAACCGACAGAAAAATCTGGTTCAGAAGGTCCAAGAAACTCCAGCGTCAGGCACCTTCAAGTGCCCTCAGCAAAACAGTCTAAGTCCGGAGAGAGGAGGGGACTTGACAGCAAAGGCGAATCAGGGAATTCGAAGACAAGCATTTAATTTCAGAGCCAAGAGCAGCCTAGGAAAACATCGGGCTCCCAAGGAATATTCGTGAAACCACACTTACTGTAGCCTGAGGTGGGCACAGTTCCGAGAGGCCCATTTAACAGATGCGGAAGCTGAGCCACAGGCACTTAAATACATCAGGCCTTAATCTGGGCGGCTAGACAAGGGTCAGGCAGGATCCAGAGGCCAGCGGCCGACTGCCGTTAACTGGCGTGAACGTGGAGGTGGGGCGGTTACAGGGCTGCAGTTCTGGGGCCGGAGTTAAGGAGCCAGGCGGCGCTCGGGTTCCGGAAGCGGCACACCCACACCGATCAGATTTTCCGGGGCCGAGCGTCTACCGGGGACGCTGAGTCACGGTAACCCGCGAGGACCGGCCGACAGCGCCGCCTTCCGGCACTCTCCTGAGACAGCGGCGCAGACTTGCCTACGTGCGAGGAAGGAGGAATCACGCGCAGGTAATGATGGGGCGGCAGTGTGCGCGTGCGCACGAGTATGCATGTGCGTGCGGGCCCGCACGTCCGATCGGAGCCAGGCGCGCGGGTATGCGCATGTCCCCTCGCCGGGTCGGGAGAAGGAAACAAGCTAACGTCTGTGCCTCCCAGGTTTGGGACGGCCTTAGTGTGCGCATTGCGCATGTTCCGGGCTGAGCAGACGTGCGCGTGCGCAAAGAGGAGTAGGTGACTGAAGTCGTACCTCTTCCGGGTCTTCTCCGCAGCGGTACTTTCAGCGAGTCTTGTCGCTCCCAGACTTTCCCCGTTCGTCCGTTGCCAGGTCTTTAAAATTTTTTATCCTCACACATACGCGCGGGTTTGCACGAGAGCAGAACCGCATACCCCTGACTGCAGCTGCTAATGCTAATCGCTCTTCGCAGCTTCGTACCGCTCTGCTCATTTTTTAGTCCAATGTGAAAGTCGATTTTGAGTTTTGCTCGGTATTAACAGTCTGCCTTTCGCTCCAGCAACGTCCGCTCGTATCGCGCCTTGCGGTTCCTAGCGAACCAGGCTCAGCGGCGCCGGGTGCTGTCCTGCATCCTGGGCTCTCATGGGACATTCGTTCTAGTGGGAAAGACAAACACAAGCACACAGAACCTTCCGAGATGTGCTCCGTGCTATAATGAAAAAGCCAGGTGGAGGATGGGGCTCAGGCCGGGAGAACTGGTGGAGAGGCCCGAGCAGGGAGCAGCCTTCAGAGCACCAGGCAGGAGGCCCGGAGGGCACAGGGCAGGCTAGTGGAGGGAGCTGGCGAGCACGGGGAACCCTGAAGCTGGAGAGGAGGCCAGGCAGGAGCCGGGGTGAAGGCAGTGGAGATGTAAGAACATGGTGGAATTTGAGTGTTCACGGGGCTACTACGTTGGCCTTGCTGAGTAATTGAATGAGGGGAGCGAAGAGGAACAGAGTATGTTCTAAGATTTTTGCCTAAACAATTGGGTGGATGGTGCGTTGTGGGTGTGTGGAGGGTTGGGGAATCCAAGGGCTTGGATGTGAGAGAACTTGGTAGGGATGCTGAGACAAAATAGCCAGGAGTCTAGAGCCTGGTTACTGGGTTTATTTGACTCTCAGACTACATGAGATCAGTAAGTGACTACAGATAGAGGGGCTAACCTCAGGTCATTCCCAAAATGAGAGCAGAGGGGTGAGGCTTCACAGAACCTAGGTGAGGAGGAAGTGCCTGGCCATCTCAAAGGCTGCCAGAAGGTCAGGCATCCTTTGGATTTGGCAAAATGGATATTGTTGGTGACCTTGACTAAAGGTTGACTGGAACGGGGAGAGGACATAAAGGTAGGGGGAGGAAATGGAGCCTGTGAGCACAAAGGATCTGGATCTGTTCTGTGCAATTCCGTAGCCACGTGTGGTTACTAAGCACTTGCAATGTGGCTAATCTGAATCAAGACGTGCTGTAAGCACATGACGATTTCAGAGACTCAGTATAAAAAAAGTGCTGTACTACTAGCCACAAGGTTGGTAGTTCGAACCCACACAGAGGCACCTAGGAAGACAGGCCTGGTTATCTGCTTCTGAAAGGTCACAACCTTGAAAACCCTCTGGAGCAGTTCTCAATCACACCCGGGGTCACCATGAGTCGGAATCTACTTGACGACAACTAATAGCAGTATGAATAAAAGAATGTAAAATTTGTCATTAACTTTTTCCATATCAATTACATGTTAAAAAATATTTTGGATTGGGCTAAATGCTATTAATTTCACTGGTTTTTACTTTTTGATGTGGCAACTAGAAAATTAAAAATTGCATGTGGCTCGTGATTCAGAGAGGAACATAAAAAGGGAGTGGTAGCTGAAGAAGGAGATGGACTCGGGAGATATAAAACAAGAAAAACATTTAAGGCTGAGGCATATTTGCAGGATGATGAAAATAAGCAGGGGTGACACAGAAATGGATGACTCAGGAGGGAGGCAGAACTGCGGGAATGAAGGCCCTGGGGAGAAGAGACAGATACAGAGCGTAAGGGTTTCTGATGCTGGTGGTCTAGTGGATTTGACTGGGAATTTGATGCCCTTCTCACCTCACAGAGGAGCCCTGGGGTTAAGGGTTTGGCTGCTCAGAGGTTCAAACCCACCAGCAGCTCTGCTGGAGAAAAGACCTGGTGATCTGTTCCCATAAAGATTACTGCCTAGGAAACCCTATGGGGCAGTTCTACTTTGTCCTATAAGGTCACTGAGTCAGAATCGACTCAGAGACATACAACTCACCTGACAATGCAGTAAACCGTCAGGACCTCAGCTGAGTGTGAAGAAGGGTATGTTGGGGGTTGAGGAAAAATGTTAAAGCTTGCTACCTATTATTACACTGATATTCTGTATTTTTGTGCTTTTTTTAAGACTGAGTTTCAAGGCAGGGACTGTAACATCTTTGCAGCCCTGGCTCCTAGCAAGGGCCTGGCCACTAGGTGAAATGAATAAATGTTGAAACCAACAAAACTGATACAATCTCTCTCTCCTAGGCCCACATCTGCCACTCAGTCCCAACTTAAGCCACATCCAGTTCTGTCACAGACACCCAGAAGCCTGGGCCTACCCCTGTGGATTTTAAGACCAGCTCCCTGTGTTGCTTCCAGGGGCCTGTCCCAGAAGTTGCTTGGACTTCCCAGTACCTGTGGTCCACACGCTTGGCTTCTTTGGCAATCAAGGAGCACTGGAAAGGTTTCTTTCCTCTTTGTCTCCAGATTGGGAGGCAGGTCCCAAGAGTGGCCAAACAGTGTACAGACAGCCATTGTTTCACAGCCCCATGGCTGGCATGTGGCATTTTGGCTACACCCTTGGAGCTGGAAGCTATGCTCTCCAAGGAGGCCCCAGATGGGAAAAGGAGGGTCACAAGCCTCATGAGGACATCACCTCATGTGTGTCCTCCACCATCTCTCAGCTGGGCTGTCCCCAGGCTGAGGCCACTGAGGACCCTCTTGGAGCTTAGTTGTAACATCTCTCTACTTCTGTTCCTGCCCATGGGTCACCCAGCTGGGGCGAGGGGACTCCAGTCTTCACTGCTACAATCAGAAGTCAGTGAAAAGTACTAGGTGCTAAATTAAATAGGAACACAAATACATGCATTTTGCCTGCCAGAATTTTAATATGAACTTTCAGTTTATTCCTTAGTACACTCATGTGATACGGCTGTTACTAAGCAGCTTTGTCCTGAGGTGCACTTGGAAAGCTCTGGGACATGGTCCCTATGCTCAACTTCCGGGTACCTCAGCAGAAGAAACCTGAGTGGTACTTACACTGGTAAGTTATACACTAATGCTCACTCGTACTACTCCTTTTTCCTAAATTCATGAAAAAGTTCAACCCTGGGTCAGCTCCTCAGAGAGGCGGGGTGGGCAGCTCACAGTGCCCATGTTTGGTGGACGTGGGTGGTGGCAGATCACAACCCAAGGAAAGCGCTTTCAGGAGACAGGCTCCTTCATCCCTACATTGGTTCCACCTGTGCAGAGGCTGCACCCAGCTGGGGCCTTAATGAAGTCAACAGGAGAGGTGTGGTGGGTTGTTCTGCTTCCTGTCCACCCCCCAGCTCATCCTAATACTCTTGTCTTCCCCTGGCAGGTCTCAGTCAGAGGACAGGATGACGTAAGAACCCACCCAAATGCAGGACCAGGCTTTTCAAAGTAATGAATTAAGCGAGACTTCTGAGATGGTGTCAGCTGCACTTCATTTTAAACAAAGATACAAGGTATTATTAAATGTATATTTTTAATAAAGCCAATGGTTATTTTACTTATAGGAGCTTTAAAAGTAAGATACAAAATGCAGAGTTCCAGTTTGGAAGCGTTCAACTATTCACACTATGTCCTGCTGATGTCCGAGCAAGGCGGCCACGCAAAGGACACACACCCACACACGAACATACACATGCGCTTTGGCGAGACCCCTCTGCCGAGCGCAGCACCTGGAATTACCAGTGTTCAGAGCAAGGTGGTGCTGAGAATACAGCACCTACATGGAGACCACACAAACAGCTTTACACGGTCGCCCAGCCCACGGAGATGCACTTACAAAATGTCTTCCTTAATAGAGAAAAATTGGAAAGTGATGACGGGGTTGGGAATCAAGGACCTCTATCCAGAATGAGGTCTTTCGGGAGGCACTATTAAAACAAGAGTACTTCAGTATAATAGAACTTGAAAAACAGGGTGCTGTGGACACATTACTGAAGGAACTAGAAAACTATCTTAACAAATGAAATGGCCACAAACAACTTCCACAGAGAGGAGTGTGCACACCAGGACAGCTACTAGACGAGCTATGCAGGGCTGGTGCAGAGCATGTGCCTGAACCAGCCTATGTACAAAACAGTTCGTTGTAAACACGGTGAGGTGAATGTGTGGAACCTATGGTGACGGTATCCTAAGTACAGGCAGCAATGGTATCCCCACACAGCACAAGACAACACCCAAGGCTTGGAAACAGCCTGGCAACACAGGACTAAAAACTCAGGTGGCTGGGGTCAGACACCCGAAGGGTTCTCTATAATCTGTGTGTGTGTGTGTATGTGTGTGTGCGTGTGCGTGCACATACATATATATATTTATTTTTGGTATTTTAAAATATAAATTTAATTATATTTGTAGAAAAATGAGAACATAAATGTGTTATTACAATCTTTGCTGGAAAAGCTTATATGGAGTTAGAAAGAATAAACCATTTATTAGTAGTTAACATATATTAAAATGGCTTAATGATTTAAGAAAATATAAAAAAAATATTAATACTGTCAAACTTTCATACCAGAAAATATTATGGATTTTTCTCAGACTTTTTCAAAGATGAAGTATGAAAAATTTAAATAAGTTTTATATAAAGAACTTTCTGTAACCTCAATTAATATACAGTGGGATATGTCTATTCTATATAGATATACTTATTTTTTCTCAATTTAAGCACCATTCAATTCTTCTGGATCCATTCCGGTTGGAAAATATTCCTAAATCCACAGGATGTTAACTATTTAATGGCACATGTTAACTGAAAATGAGGTTTTTTGTTTGTTTGTTTTTAAGGAAAAGACTTTAATTCCTAGCTACAGCTTAGTTGGTTTGTCTTCTGAGCCAGTTCCCAAGTGTCTCTGTGCAGCCCCCAGCCACACCTCTACCTTCTGAGGACTGTGACGACGCCTCTGGCCGTGCGTGGAAGTATCTGAGGTGCTGGTTTATCCTGCACACGGACAGCAGCTGGCTGGGTCATCTCCACGTACTGCCGGGAACATGCCTCCGACATCTGTTTTGCGATCCCACTTTTGTAAATCTGGTAAGGCTGCACCTCCTGGGTGCTGCCAGGGTGGTGAGGGACTGCCCTCCTACAGAAAGCCCACTGATTGCTTCTGCCCACACAAAGTTCATAACTTGCCCATTTTATCTAAGCTTAAATAAAGATAGTGTTGAACAAATCTCCAGCCACAACATTTGCTGTCTTAAAATATTCGATGCATTTTAGGCAGGAGATGTTTTAACTAAATACCTATGAGAAAAATAGCCATAAAATACAGTGACTGATGTGGTTATCACTCAATGTGTTAAGGAGGGAGTTTTGGGAAAATGGTCAGTTTTGCTCTCAGCTTTCAGGCCTGATGCCTTCCCAGCACACACAGTGGGACTAAAAACTTTAAAGCTATGTTTCTCAAAGCATAGTCTGGCCCGCCTGCATCAGAATCACCTGAGGTGCTTATTATGCACGCAGATTCCCAAGCATCCCCTGGAGGGTCAATACCTCCATCTTCAGCTGGCTCTCCAGGGGTCTGATACCTCCAAAGTTTGAGAAGCCAGGATTTAAAGGCTTGGAGCTGCCAACCACCTGGGTCCCCAAGCATCCCTGGCTGGGACAGGGGCACATTGGTATTCTTCTGGGGAGCTGGTGTCAGCTAGTCAGCCCTGGGGCGGGAACAGTGGTCCCAACAGCTCTGAGAAGGTGGGCAGGCTGGCACTGGGTCAGTACTGGGGCAAGTAGGCTGGCCTGCGCTCAGCCTTCCCAGGGAAGGCCTTGAAGCCCTTGGGTGCTGCCTTGTGTGCTGGTGGGGGTGGGGGCTGAGGCGGGGTCTGCACGTAGGTAAAGGAGGCGGCACTGCAGTCACTGGTCGCGGCCCACACCGGAGACTGCAGCATCTGCATGGTGTCGTTCCACTGGCTGCTGGGGCTGGCCACCGCATAGAGAGGTGTGCTTGGACTCGGCAGTGTGCTGGGCAGTGGGGAAGTGTGTTGCCAGGGTGCTTTGGGCGGCCACGTTTTGGTTTTGTTATCCTGAGAGACAGAATAGCATTCTCAGTGGACTTACCCTCTTTTCCTACCTCCCCAGGTCTCTGGCCCTTATTTCCACCTAGGAGGCAGGGTGAGACCTCCCCCCGCACCCCGGCTCCCCATGGCCCTGGAGCAGCACTGTCCAATAGAACTTTATGCAACAAAAGAAACGTCCCTCATCTGCACTGTCCAATGTGGTAGCCACTAGCTACATGTGGAAACGCTGCTGGCGCAGTGGTTAAGAGCTGTAGCTGCCAACCAAAAGGCCGGCAGTTCGAATCCACCAGGTGCTCCTTGGAAACCCTATGGGGCAATTCTACCCTGTCCTATAGGGTTACTATTGAGTTGGAATTCACTCGACGGCAACGGGTTTGTTTTTTTTTTAGCTACATGTGACTAATGCAACTGAGGAACTGAATTTTTACTCATCTCTCATTTAATTAAATGTAAATAGCTATACGTGACTAGTGGCTATCATTCTGGACAGCGGAGCCATAAAGTTTCCTCTGCATGTGGCTTTAAGTAAGCTGAGAAGGCTAATCATTCAGACAAAACCATGGGTGAAAAGTTAACTTAAAAAAAACGTTATTCACCACAAGCAAAGCAGAAGCACTCCTTATTATGAGGCCCTCTGAAAAATAAAGCTCTGGAAGCTTGCTATGGTTTGAGGCAGCCCCTCCTGGCAGGGAAGGGCCCAAGACAGATACCTGGTTCATGTCTTCCACAGTGGTGAGAAGAGGTGGTGAGGGCAGCGTGCTGGTCTCCTGCTCTCCACTGCTGTGTTTCCTGAAAACCAAGAGCTCAGTCCAGTGATGACCTGGTCTCCCGCCCACCTTACCTCCAGGGGACACTGAGCCACTTGGCTCCAGCGTCTCCAGGCTCCAGTTCTAGGTGGGAGGCCTTGGATCCAGATCCACTGTGTTCAAGGTAAGAGGTGGGTCAGCCCTTGCAAAGCCTCACAGGTGGGTGGTGGTGGGTGAGGCAGGCATTGCTTACCTGCTCTCTCAGAGTACCCCAGCTCTGGCTTTTTGTGAGTTTATTCAACAGATATTGACTGTTTACTATGCACTGGAGGTATGTGACATACAAACAACAGGCCACTAGTTTTACTTACGACACGGACAATGGTGAGTGAAAAAAGCCGGGGGTAGCCCGATCACAGCCAGGTACAGTCAAGCTCTGTCAGCACTCCCAACACAGACAGTGGTCTCTGCAGAGAGGTGGGACTAGAGAAGACTTTTTTTTTCTTCTCAGATGTCTCATTGGCCTCTCAAATTTAATATGCCTAAAGCAGAAGTCTTACTGCCCAGCCTGGCTCATACCTGCTCCCCCCTGCTGTCCTCTCCATCTCAGTTCCCAGCATCCCTTTCACAGATGCTCAGGTCAAAAGCTTGTAGGTCATCCTCGATTCTTCTCTCACAAACCCCATGGCCAAGCCCTCACGGTCGCTCCCTCACTGTGATCAGCTCTCTGCTTGTCAGATAGGCCTTCTATGACTACCCTTCTGAAAGCAGAAAACCAGCCTCTCCCTGCACGGTCTGTCGCACACCCTGCTCTATTTTTCTTTATAGCACCTAACCTTTTGCTTAACTCTTCCCCCATTCAAATGTATGTTCCATGAGGGAGGGAATTCTGTTCACTGCTGGTATCACCAGTGCCTGGCACACGATAGGTACCGCCACTGAATGAAATGAATTAACTTCTCTGAGCCTTAGTTTCCTCGCCTGCAAACGGGGTAAAAATAGAAACCCATATCATATGGAGGTTGTGAGCATTAAGAAATGTACAAAAAGTGCTTAACCTAGGCCTGGCACACAGAAAGCAGCCAAACGTGTGTTAGTGATCCCTGTCATCACCACAGATGCCATTCTGTGTATCCTAACTGGGTGCCCTTCAGTCTTTACCTACCTGTTCCCCGTTGCGTATTCAATGAAGCCTGACCCTGTGACATGGTGTCAAAGAACATGGCCTCCCTTTCCCTGCCCAGGTGGCCCTGCACTCTCTCCCTTCCCAGCCACGTCCATCTTGCCACCACAGCTGGCCCCGTGGTTCCTCACACCTGCAACTCTCTCTGCTTCTTTCTATTCACATTCTTCTCTTATTTTGGGGCCCATTTTAATTTTTGTGACTACTTTTGAAAACGTCTTAGATCTTCATATACTATATTATTATTTTTTCAACTCTGAAAACCATTCTGAGGTCATTATATCCAGTCCCACCTTGGAAAGACAGAAGTTCAGGGTCAGAGGCCAAGCCCTTATCTGTAGTTGAATAGCCTGTTGGTGAGTCCTGACAGAACTTGGCTGTCCTGGCCCCGCTCGTCCCACTGAGAGGGCTGCTTCCTGGATGGCAGAGACCAGCATTGGCAGACCCTGTGTCCCAATCTTCCCCTGCCAGTCTCAGTGGTATTCTTAGCTATCACTGAATGAGACTTACGTCAGCAAAAACCCAACCCTACGTAAGTCACTTGGGCTACAAGCCTGTGTGGTGTCCCCATAGAAAACAAAAAAACCAAACCCATTGCCATGGAGTCGATTCTGACTCATAGCGACCCTACAGAACAGAGTAGAACTGCCCCATAGAGTTCAGGGAGCGCCTGTGGATTCCGACTGCTGACCTTTTGGTTAGCAACCATAGCAGGCCTCAGCAAACCGAGACCGGCTCTTCTTGGTGGAGAACACGTCCTGAAGGTGTTCCTGAGAGGCCTACAGCCAGTATTGGGATCAGGATTCCTCTGCTTTGTTCACACAAAGCAGACTGGGAGAGATGGGGCTACTGTTCCCTCTAGAGAAATAACTGTGGGAGAAATTCACCCGCCCTTCTCTCCTCTCTTTGGTAGAAATCATTCATACCTTCTTTGTTTGACTGCAGCAACAAGGTCAGGCCCTGAAAACATGGAGAATAAGCTGTCTCCGTTGGCGGAGGATGTCTCATCGCTTGAGCTGGCTGAGTCTCCCTGAGCGCCTGACCAGCCACTGGATAGGCCGTCCCTAAAAGCCAAAGACAGAAGCCTCCTATAGCCAGCCTGGACACTGGCTTGACAGCCCCAAGGCCAGCCACCACCCTCTACCCAAGCCCTAAAAGAGCAGTCTTTACCCTGTACTCATTTCATAATCAAATAGTGGTCTCGTCTCACTTCTAAAAACTCGAGGTTTTCTTCATTCCCCTTATTATAAGAGCAACACATATTCCTCTCAGAATCCTGTAGTTTGTATATGAAATTTATTTTACAAAAAAGAAGTTAGGATGGTTTTTAGCTGTCCAGATTTTCTACCCAGGTAGCAATAAGGGACGTGAAAGATAACCCCCCAGTTGTCTTTATGATGAAAATCCACAATTCTCTCAATACACTAGAATCTGAACCATACCCTGTTGCTCTGTGTAGGCTCCAATGATAGTATTCCCTAAGCCACATGGTTCAGAGCCACACTCATATCAGCATAAAGACCATACGAAACACAGAGTTGTTTCACAAATACCGTCGAATAAGAGCCTTGGCCAGGGCTGCAGTCTGCCTTGAAAATCATCAGTCTGTACTGATGGAGTGTTCACTGGGGCACATCATGCCACATCAGCATCCTATGGTCAGTCACAAAATCCTGACCCTCTGAAGCTTTAACCGTGTGTCACTCTCACTTGGGGGTTTGTAACTACACTGTGCCTGACAAGAACACACAACGGCCACAGAGCCTCCTTCTCACGGGTTCCATGGAAGACATCAGTTCCCACACTTGGCTTCCCTGCCATACCCCACACTCACCCTTCCGTGAAGAACTCTGGTAAAGGCCAGGTCCGGTGGGCATCATCCATGGGCAGCCAGTTGCCCCGGGGGTTGCCTGACCTGCGGCCATGTTGGGCTTGCCGCTTCTGCTGCATTGCCTGGCTGACTCCTGCCACGTAGCGTGCAAACTCTGGGTCTGAGCCCACTGTGTTGAGACAAAGGAACGGGCTAAGTCTGGGGCCAAACTGGCCTCTTGGTTCCTTCTCTACCCCCTGAGAACAATGAAAAGTGGCCAGGGGCTCCAGGCCTATGGTTCTAGGCTATGCCCAGCGCCCTTCTAGGAAGAGATGGGGGCTTTCAACACATAGGTCTGACGTTGGGGTATGGTCTGTGCAGGGACTGTCAGCAAGGGTTACGTCTAGGACAGACAGGCTGAATGTGAATGAAAGACAGAGAAAAGAAAAGGGCTTGATTTATCATGACTAAATTTTAAAGACAAACACTAGTTACTTCTAATTTTTCAATGTTTGGTTCTGAACTTAGAAAGTCAGATGATAACTCTGACCAACGCATAACCTGCAAGTGGTTATCAAAGCATCAGGGTTAGCTATGTAGAGAATAACATTCCACTTCTACTTGGGCCAAACTTTTGATTCAGTGGGCTTAGACCCTGAATGTTCCTGGATACTGGACGGCAGACCTGCTCAGTTTCTGAAAGTAGTAAGGGGCAAAAATAAGATGAAATTTCAGGTTCTATGAAGAGGTGACAGGAAACACTGGACAGAGCTGGATAAGGACATGCAGGGCAGGACACATGGAAGCAAAACCAGCAGAGATGACATTTAAACAAAGAGTCAGACAGATGTGGCAGGAAAATATCTATGGGTAACAAACTGAATACGATTCAGCAGTGTGTAGTTCTTCGCTTCATACCTGGTGGAAGATGCTAGGGCACACTCCTCTCATCATAACTGTCATTATTGTTCTCAAGGCCCTGCCGTGGGGCCACTGCATGAGGCTGCTCAGACAAGGGGAGAGTAGGGCTGAGATCAAGGCCACCCACCTTAGTAGGTCAAACCATGCCCGCCACCCCCAGAGAGGGTGCCTTCTGTACTTCACCTGCCCAAAGGTGCGCCCTTCCTTAATTGGCACAAAGGGCTCTGCAGACCTTATGCTCTTGGAGAGGAGTCTGTAGGAAGCTACATCAAGGACTTGCAGGTCTTATTACCAAGAAACACCCAGAAGGAAAAGCTAGCAGGATTCATAGACTAGGGAGGTAAAAATTGTCAAGCCTCAATAGATGGTAAAATCCTGCCGAAACCCTGGATTTAGTTAGACTGTCATGAAACGTACAGACCATTTATCATCAATTAAGAAAACGTGCAATGCCCACCCATCAGCAGCAGCTAGGTGGGCCTGCTCTGAAAAAGCAGGGTAGAACTGCACATCCTTCCTAGGTCCCACGGCTGTAGACAAAGGTTCCCTAGCTCCACCTACCCAAGGACAGCAAGAATAAGAAGGCAGAAGCAGCAGTATGAGGAATTTTTGGAAGACATAAGAAAGCATTTCCACTTTTCATAGTTAATGCTGGGGTGTTTTTAGCATGGAATCTCCTCTTCTGGTGGTATTATATAAATATTTATTATATGTATTTACAACAGTTTATAGTATTCCTTCTGTGAGTGAAATATATTTACCATTTCCATATAATGGAACTGATTTTTATGTATTTTTCTTGCATCTCCCCATTTTACTAGACTCTTACTAATTCCCTAAGTTTTTTATTGGGGAAACATTTTCTTCCCAATCCTATCACCAGCAAAGAGATGTGGCTTTTTAATCTATTTTTCCTAAATCTTATACTATACCACTTATTTCTTTTTTGTCTTGCTGTATTTGCTAGGAAGTTCAAGATAAAGTTATATACTACTGGTGATTGCAGATGTCTCTATCTGGTTTCTGATTTTAACTGAAATGATTTTGTGTTTCATCATACAAGATGCCATCTGCTCTTGGTTTTGGTAGTCTTTTTAAAGAAGTTTCCTTCAATTCCTATTTTACTTTTATTTTTTAAGACTCACTGGTGTCTTTTAGTGAATATCTTTACAACATCTATTGATCAGATCAGTTTTTCTCATTTAAATGGGTGACTGTACATGAACAGAGTTCCTTACACTGAACTACTCTAAACCCCTGATATAAACCAGATTTAGTCACGATTTATTACTCTCTTGATACATTGCTGGCTCTTCTCGCATCCATCCATTTCCGTAAGTCAGAAGTTCTACAATTTGCTTTTTAATACTATCCTTACGAAGTCTTCATGGTAGAGTTATGTTGGCCTCATAAAAAATGAGCTGGGGAATTATCTTTTTCTGTGCCTGAAATAGTTTAAATAACTTTGGTTTATCTGTTCCTTAAAAATGGGATGAAAGTTGGCTAAGAATCAACTGCTCCTGGTACCTTTTTCTCTTAATCCCTTCTCTTGAAATAGATCTAGGTGGGTTTTCCACCTCTTGGTGCAATTTTGGTAACATATGTTTTCTTAGGAAATCACTTATCCTGTACTGTTTTCAAATTTGTTGCCTTGAAGTCGTATGTAGTGATCTCTTCAAATGTTTTTAACCTCTCCTATGTCTTTGTATCTCTTTTCTCTTTCCTAATCTTGTTTTAATTTTGTTCTCTCTTAATTAGGCTCACAATAAATTGGTTTATCCCTTTAACTGGTCTTCTAAGGATCTACTTCTAGATTTATTTACAATTTCCTTTTCTTTTTAACTTAATTAATTTGGGTTTTCATCCTTAAGGAGTCGTCCCTGGGTGGTTCAAACACTTAAGCACTCGACTACTAACCAAAACTTTGGTGCCTCAAAAAAAAGGTCTGGCGATCTGCTTCTCAAAGGCCACAGCTTTAAAAACACTATGAAGTGCAGCTGGACCGGACAACACCTAGTTTGATTTGGGTGGTACAAACAGTAAATGTGCTTGGCACCTTGGAAGAAAGGTTTCAAGATTTACTTCCAAAAAATCAACCACCGAAAACCCTACGGAGGACAGTTCTACTATGATACACATGAGGTCACCATGTGTTGGAGCTGACTCCATGGCAACTGGTTAATAGTTAAATCCTTAATTAATTCCCTCTTTCTAGTTCATTTTTGTTTTGTTTCTATGTTCTTTTTCTGATTTCCCAAGATGACTCGGGGTGTGTGTGTGTGTGTGTGTGTGTGTGTGTGTGTAGTTTTTTTTTTTTTTTTTTACAGTCTGGGCCAGGAGAAGCTGTATTCTGTGAAGGCAGGAGAGTGCCTTACTACTTTTCGTGGTTCTTCAGGGTCCTAGATGCTTAGGCAAAAAGGAATCACAAAGAACAGATGTGTAATCAAGAAAAATGTACCCCCCATAGGGTCAGCTGCTTGGCTCCCAGGAATGAGAAGGCCCACAGTGGAGTCCGCTTGAACTATGAAACTTTGAGCAATTCAAGTAACTTCTCTAAGCCTCAATTCTGTCCTTTATAAAATGAGAAAAATAGTTCTGCTTACCTTCTCAGCTCATTCTCACCAGTTTCCCACTCTTGCTAGATCTGCCTCACGCTTACCACCAGACATCGAGAAAGGGTCTTTAAAGGGGGGAGTATGTCATTTCACTGCCACAGTGAGGCTGTGGTGGAAGGCCATGAAGCCCTCAGTGATTACATTTTATGTTCAAACCCCAGGAGGGCCACACATACCTGCTGGATCAAAAGGCAGAATCTCTCCCAGCATCCCGAAGACTCCATCACTTTGGTCACGGTTTGGCCAGGTGTTATTTCTAGGTCCCTGTGGTTTCTGTCCCAAAACCTCTGACATCACATTATCCATATAGCTGCTCACCAAACCCAAGCTGTACAAGTCAGAACTGAGATCAGATATGCCAGGCCATTGGCCAAGAGGAGACAGACCTGCTCCGACAGGCTGTGCTGGCTGCTGGGATGAGCCGTGGACCCATTTTCCAGGTACCCGTGGCTGGGGAGGGGGCTGCTGAGGGCCAATGGGTTGGAGCAGGTGTTGGTAGTATTGGACCTGGGGTTGTTGCTTTGGGGACTGCTGCTGAGGTGCCAGCCCCAGCTGGGGTGTCAGAGGTGTATGTGTCCCAGCCGGGGGGGCGCGTGGAGGGGGCACTGGCAGTGGGGGCTGCTGTGGCTGCACGGCTCCTGCCTTCTGTTCAGTCACTATGGCTGTGGCAGCAGAACTATGCCTTGTCATCAGTGGGGAACCCTGGTGGGACTGGCTCATGTTAAAGCCCGAGAGAAAATCTATCACCTCCTGCATTTCCTGATCGGTTGGTAAGTTCATACCCTTCTCGTCCTTTCCGTCATCACCATGCAGGAAGTTCTCTGGCCTCTCCATGAGAAAACCATTGGCCATTTGATGACCAGAATTCTGAGCTGACGGTGAAGCGTCTGTAGTTCTAGGGAAATTACCAATGTTCAAGATGCTTTGTAACCTTGTATCAATATTACTGGATATTTTGGCCTTCTCTTCGGAACATCCAGCTATGAAGATGCTTTTGGAAGGGGTACTTGGGATGGAATAATTTGTGCTGCTGCTAGAGCTGGTGCACGAAGCTTTCTTGGTGAACCGGGATGTCAGTTTGGCAAATGTCTTCTGGAGGCCTGAAGATTTGTTTCCATTTCCAGAAGGCAGGTCAGCATGATTCCCAAAGTCACATATCTCTCTTTGCAGCTGGATCTGAATACAGGGTAAAGCTTGTTCCCTTTTATATAAATTATTATTAAAAAAAAAAAAAAAAAAAGACGAGTATACAAATTAGACAACGAAATGGACCTTTCTGTATTTAAAAAAGACATTTAGAACAATAAAGACCTCTCTGATTGAAATCAGGTCTGCTTGTTGTATAGATAAATGAACACTCAAGGGTTTTAAGTATACCTAATTTAAACACATGCTGTCTGTATTTATTAGGTATGTAGTGTACAGCACAGGGCGGGGAAAACTACATTAGGATTCCAGCCTGAAGAGTTTCAATGAAACCCTCCAACCGTAGCACTGGTGAGCAAAGCGTGCCGAGAGTGGGGATGCACGGGGCAGAGGCCAGCTTTGTGGCTGGAGGACAGGGTCCAAGAGTCAGACAGACCCGTAGAGGGACAAGGACAGATCTGCACAGGACAGATCTGTGCAGGACGGAGAGGAGGGTGGGGACGACTTGGGATACTACGTGGCGCCATCGTCCTTGGAAATATTTACAGTTGGTGCCAAGAACAGACAGGTGTTACTCCCAAGGTTTTCTGAGCACTTTTTTCTGTAGTGAAAGAGAGCTCTAGAGCTAGGGCGACGGGCAGGGGATGGAACTGAGGCAGGTGAGTGATGGCTGACACTGGGTAAGTCATTTCACTGTTCTGGGTCTCTGTACGCTAATGAGTAAAGAAAGAGGGAGGGGGCCAGGCCAGATGTTTGAAGTCCCTACCAGTTCTAAAGTTTAACAGTTCATTAGGAGAT
Source organism: Loxodonta africana (assembly GCF_030014295.1). Taxonomy (NCBI): domain Eukaryota; kingdom Metazoa; phylum Chordata; class Mammalia; order Proboscidea; family Elephantidae; genus Loxodonta; species Loxodonta africana. Next base: position 67,600,220 of record NC_087362.1, read on the forward strand.
AATCTGGCAACTGTCAGCTACTTTCAGCTATAAGTAAATGTCACGCAGGATCTAAGTAGATTTTGTAAACATTTCTCTGTCCTTAGTTTTCTGCCCTTAGGAGAATATAAGTTGGGTTAAAAGTCCTTTTGATGGGTAAAGGGATATCATATCTGCAACTTATTCTCATATGACCAAAAAGAGGCAAAAATGTTAACTACTTTGGGAGTCTGCGTATAGGGCACATGGCAGTTCTCTGCACTATTCCTGCAACTTTGCTAAACTCTTACATTATTCCAAATATAAAAAGTTACCAAAAGTTCTTTTCTGCCTTATTTATCCACATACTGTACTATCACTGACAAGAGGACACCTGAGATTGTATATGGTTACCATGCCCCTAGGTGTGGACCTGAAAGCAAACCAAGGGCACAGCTAATCCAGGTGACTGACATGGACACCCACCTCCCTGCCCTCCAGCGGTTTAGGTCCAGCACAGCTGTGTAGAGCACATCTACCAGACCCAGCGTCTTCTCAGGATCGAGGCTTCTCTGCAGTAGTGACATCGTAGCAGGGTCTTCTTTCAGGCACCTAGGCACAAACGAGACTGTATCAGTCATGGCTGTAAATCTCTGCAATGGTGTTCCAAGCATGCCTCATGAAAAGTCTATGCTTTAGGCACCCTCCCCAAATTAAGTAATTATAAGAACATTTAGAAAATGACAGGACTAACACTGGAACCTGCTGCTCCACAGAAGGACGAGAAAGGAGGGAAAGTCAGGAAAGCTATAGGGTCTGCAGTGTCTATGGATTTCTGACTATCTAGAGTCTGCATAATGAAGAGAAGGACTCAAGAAGGGGGCTGCCTTCCAGGGACCTTAATGCCCTCTTGCTGTCCAACATGCACTCCAGCCTGACTTCCTGGAATCCCTGCTGAGTCTGTGGTCTGCCACAGTATCTACTCCTTTGTTAACTCCCCTCCATAATTCTCTTGCCCCCCCCTTCCTCTACAACACATCACACCTGTACCTAAGAAACTGAGAAAGAATAAGAGAGGAAAAAAAACCCTCACTGTCTGCCCCTGGGCCCAACACAAGTTTCAGGCAAGCAACAACAATTAATTTTTGTGCCTTCCCATAAATTAATTTTTCCACTTCCCAAGATCATGATTTTACTCCTCCTCCTTCTGCCTCAAAGCTCTGATGTCCCGGTCACCTCTCCCATGTTTTCCTGTCTCAACTTCACTTGTCCACAGGCAAGCAGATGGAGCTACTTCATCTCCCCATCACTAATTCCACCAATTCACCTGTTGCACCCACACACCCTGCCTTCCTCTCCTATCATCATGGAAGATGCACCTGCTCTTGCCACAGGCTGACTCTCCACTTGAGCACTGGATGCCATATACCCTCTTGCCTTCCCAAGGACCTCAACTCATGTCATCACTCCACCTTTTCTTGCTTGGGGTATTCCCTTTGGCAAAAAAAATCAGCCTCACCAAACATCCTCTTGGTCCCATATTTGCCTCCAGATACTGCCCTACATCAGTGAAACACACGGTCTCCTTTTCTTCTTTACTTCCAGTTCTCCTCTCTCTCCACTCCAGCCAGGGTTTCACCCCCATAACTCCACTAAAACAGCTTTTATCACACAACTTAGATCTTGCCAAATACTATGGTCAATTACCTGTCCTTACCTGACTGGATCTCCTTGCAACATTTTGCAGTATTTCCTTCCCCCTGGAAACACTGTCGTCTTTAGCTGTGGTGACCCCACCCTTGCTTGATTATCCTCCAACCTGACCAGCAGTTCCTTCTTGGATCTCCTCTATATGCTGGGGTGCTCCAGGCCTCTGTCCTCTCTCCTAGAGTACTGCATCTGCTCCTGTGGCTTTACAGACCACCCTTACACTGAAGACTCTCAGATTTCATTCGCCATCTTAGACTTATCTCCTAAGGTCCAGTCTTGTATGTCCACCTCTATACTTTACATCTCTCTTTGCACACATAATAGACATTTCAAAAGGTAATCTGGTCAACACGATTTTTTTTTTTCTCATCATTTGCTTATCTCTATTGATGGTATAATTTAACAACAACAACAAGGAACATTTAATTGGAGGTCCTTGTAAACAGAAGCATTACTGTAGACTAGCCACACAATTTTTGGCATAGACTCTATTTTAGAAAAAGAAATGAGTATCAGATTAACATTTTTGGAAAATGTTACAATCAACTATGTTATGAATTCTGACTCTTGAGGATGGGCCTCATCTCTCATTTTCTCCTGAAATCAATACACAGAAAATGAAGCTAAAAAAATAGGATTGGTTAGCTGAGTGAAGAAAATCAGCAAAGGCACTGTGACAGGCCAAAAGCAAAGCCCTGAAGAGAAAGTTGCTTTCATGTAAGTAGTAAAACTAACACACGCATGCAATTTATGAATTGTTTCAACGTTCTGTTGAACAGTAAGACTCCCACTGATGGACCATATTCAGTTTGTGGACTACAACTAAAACATTTTTAGGCAGCCCAACACAAAAGTTCTGAGTTGGGAGTGAATTCCTACCTTTAGGAATGGATTTCCCATTTGGGCAGGCTCTCAAGAAGAGCAGATAACATCAGTCTCCTGGATTCCCCCCTCCTCCCTGCCAAAAACCACTCTGATTCCTTCAGACTTTCCCCATCAGCAAGCAACATCACAAAAGGTCCATTTCATTGTCCAAAGCCTACCCCCAAAACCTACAACTCACGCCTGTTTTCTAGTTCCCTCACATCCTACATCCAATCCATCAGCAAATCCTGACAGCCCTTCTTTCAAAGCACATTGTGCATCTAAGCACTTCTCACCACCTCTCTTATTACCATCCTAGTCCAGGAAACCGTCACCTCCTTTATCTCAAGGACCAACCTCCTACCTGATCTCTTTTTCTCCACTCCTGCCTGTCCAAAGCCCATCCCCCACAGGGCAGCCAAAGTGAGCTTTCTATAACGCAAATCAGATCACATCACGGCCCTGCTGAAAATCTTCTAATGGTGTTCCATGGTGCTTGAAATAAAATCTAAACCCCTCACCACAGCCCTCAAGGTCCTCAGTGACCTGACCCCTCCTGCCTCTCTGGCCACACCTCTCTTCACTGCCACCTCCATTGGTCCGGTCCCAGTCATGGGGCCTTCTCTTCTCTCTTTCCCCGAATATGCTGCGTTTTGCTCCCGTCTCAGGACCTTTGTTCTTGCCGCTCCCTTTGCCTGGACTGCTCTTCCTCAAGATCTTGGGATGGCCAGCTGCTTCTCACTGCTCAGGTCTCCCCTCAAAGGACATCTCCACCAAGAGGGCTTTTCTAAGAGAACTGTCTGAGCAGATATCAGCTGTCAGTTCTTGGGCCCTCTGGAAGTTAAATGGTGAAATCAACATGTGCAAAGCCACCCTAATGACTCAGCAGCACTCCCCAACATGACTTTGGCTTGAGAAGAAATAAACCTGTAAGGATGGAAGCTGGCAGGCTTCAGATGCACAGAAAAAAGCAAACGGTAAGGCAAGTTCAGACAGTGCTCTATCAGACCCTGAACTCCTAGAAGAGGGTCTTGGCCACTGAACTTGGCATTGCTCTGGTCCCAGTGGCCAAATTACCTCGCACTGTGCACCTGCCTCTCTCAGCCTGAAATCATGATTATCAGGTCACATGCCCTCCACTTGCTCCAACTCTATGCTCCAAACACTTCTGGCTGTGATTTGGCTTGCCACTTAACATCTTCCCACTAGACGAGCATTTGCTGGCCATGCAGAAAAGAGCACTACAGCTCCTGCTGATAATAATTTCTCTTTCTGAAAATCAATAAATGGGCATTTTTATTTTATTTGTCTTGAGGGCTGATCAACAAATGCCCTTCAGAGACTAAACTCATTCTGTTGACAGATTACCAAGACTTGCTTAGAACTCTCCACCAGTTTTTAGATTAAAACCCGAGTCCCTCAAAGGCCCTGTGTGTCCTGGCTTCTGTGATGTGCCCTCTTCATCATCAAGTATACTGACAGCGATGCCAGCTCACTCCTCAGGCTTTTGCACTTGCTGTTCCTTTTCCCTGGCATGCCTTCCCCATCTGCTCTCTGCACGGCTGGCTCCTCTCCAAGTCTAGGTCACAACCTCAGAGACCTTCCTGACTGGCCTCCCCATCTAAAAGAGCCTCCCCCCTCCATCTCTACCCTCCACTGTATGATGTCACCCTTCTCTGACTTTCTTCATTGCACTGGTCAGTGTTTGCACTTATCTCTTATGTTTATTACCTGTCGTCTCCCCTTCCCCACCACAAAATCAGCTCTATGAGGGACAGGGTCATTCTCTGTCATATTCCCAGTTAAATTCCCAGAGTCCAGAACAGTGTCTGACACATAGTAGGTACTCAGTAAATATTTGTTAAAAGAAAGAATGGATGGATGGCTTACATATGACACTTTAAAAATGCCATTAAAAACCTGTATCTTTAGTAGCATGACATTTCATGTAACACGGTAAGTTTTTAACTTGCTTTACTAAAAATTTCTTTTTTAAAGTAGTGTAAAGCAACCACTTCTGTTTGAGTTTTTCTCAACAAACATATATTTTGTGATTTAAAAGAAACAAACCACCCCTAAAACTTTGAATCCTTGTACCAAAAGCAGCCAGCAGAGGGAGCTCTCCAAAGAATCAATTACAAAGGAAACCAACCTTATTGGGAGAACTGGGAGTCAACTCTAAGTGTTAATTAACATTTCAGTACCAGCTGTTAGTATTCACCCAGCTATCCAAAAGTTCAGAGTGTTTTCTTCAGAATGAGAATTCTGGTTAAGTTTAATATTTTTCAGTAAGAACCTGAATCGCAAAAAGAAATTAAGAATTCAGGAACACAAAAACCTTACAGCAAAGTGAGCTTTTAATTTATGAAGATGTGTATAAATTACTGTTCATTTCAGGAAATGGTATCCCATTTCAACAATCAACTTTAAACTTTGGGGAGGGGCGGGGGGACTCAGAAGAGAGGTTTCGGAACACAAAGTGAACTGCCAACTCTTATGTGATAAATCAACAAGCTCTAAACACTTCTTGGCAGAATCTACTACTGTATCCTTATATTTTAAAAAGGAGCAATGGCTTAAATACAGCTCATATGCGTTCCCCAGCTACTTTAGTCCACATAAGGTACCAAAAATTATAACACAGGTCACTAACATGCCACCGCTAGCCATAAGCCCACACATAGGACAAGACCCACCATGGCAGCTAGCACACAGTTGGTTTAAACAAAGGAAGCATTCTAAAGAAATGCAAATTTCAATCAGTTTAGGCTTGCATTAATTTAAGAGTCACATTACCACGTGGATGGGACTTGAACCACGATTCTGGAACCTTCTAAACTGATCTGAGGAGCATAGGCTTCTTTATTTTCAATCTGCGCCGTGTCAACCACTACCTGAGAGAGAAACAAAAGCAACAACCAGATTTCAGAGAGGAAAATGGATCAGATGCAAATGTAATACATAAGCCTATTTGTGCTGCGTGTTTCTGGCAAGAACGATCCTCCGTCAACATAACTACGCGGAGGCCAGTCAGAAGCCCAGATGAAGACAATGGTGCAAGTAATAAAGATGACTGACTATAACAATACTTCAACAAAAACTAAATTCTAGGTATGAGATTTACCGAATTTGGCAAGCATTTTTTCCAAACTATAAATATGTGAATTAGGAACTAACTTGTGTCCTTTATCTTAGTATTTTTCACCCTATCCATATAAACCTGGGGCCCTGTGGTGCAGTGGTTAAGGGCCTGGCTGCTAACGGGAAGGTGGCGGTTTGAACCCACCAGCCACTACACGGGAAGGAGATGTGGCAGTGTGCTTCCCTAAAGATTTACAGCCTTGGAAACTTACAGGGTCACTATGAAGCAGAACCGACTGGACGGCAACGGTTTGAGTTCGTGTTTTAGGCATATAAATGAGGTAAAAACGTCATTAATAATCAAATCAGTGCTTCAGAAAGCCCATTTGTAATGACTGAACACAAGTGAGAAGTAGATGTTTTTTCTTTTTTTTTTAGATTGTTTTATCCTCAACCATCAATAAAACCAGAACTACATGAGGACTGATGAAGAACCAACCATTCTTGACATGATTTCCTCTTACTCGGAGGGGAGTCTTTAGTATTACACAGAGGATGTAGCATCTTACATAATCTAAAGAGTTTGACAAAGTAATGCATATATTTTTAAATAAAAGAATTTTAAGAAAATAATCATAAAATATTTTAAAAAGAAATCAGTAACATTTCAGAAGGGGTAAAGCTATGCATGATTTCAAATCCAGCCTCTCATGGAACACATTTCCACTGCTATAAACAGAGTTCTCACAGCTGGTCTGCAAGGCCCTTCAGAGAAAACTTCCTGTCCAAGGGATAGCCATTGTTGGACCAGGCAGGTGTTTCCTCTCTCCTCCCTTCCCCAGAACCATAATCTAAAGGTTCTTTGTCACTCACACACAAAGGTTCCTGCAATCAAGGGGCAGGGAATTAGGAAGAACTTTCTGCTCCCAGAAAAACATGGGACCTTTTTTTTTTTAAAACCTATGTTTTCTCAGAACAGCCTGTGTCCTACTTTATTTTACACATGCCTATCCAGAGTACTCACTGCCATGGTTCTCCTACTTTCAGCTAAATGGTCTTTGGGAATATGGCCCAATCTAAAGACAGTGGACTCTTCAGTGGGGGTGTCTGGTCCATTCCTTCTCTTGAGCGGTCCGATACCAAGAAACAGATCCTAAAGGAAACCTAACTCACCACAGCTGACAGACCCTCATCTAGCCCTTCACATGACAGCCCCACCCTGAGCTGGGCTACCTGAGCCCTCAGGCGCATGAAACAAAAGGGCAGCACCCTCCCAACAGCAATTTTCATGAATAAAACAGGAATTAAACTAAGAAACAGTCCTTGATTTCTTAATTTCTAATTAGTTTTCTCTAACCTCTGCTGTATATTTTCAAAAAGTAGTAGTTTAATTCTAAAAAGTCAGATCAAGCATGTAAGATTATATGGATCAAAGGTGCCAAACAAAACACCAAATGATTTCAGATGCTGACCTCCTGACCCCACCCAACTTTGGCAAGTTTTTTCAGTCTCTCTCAAAGGTGCAAGAAACCAAACCATTATTTTTGTGTTGATGTTCTTATTTTACCGCTGAGGAGAGAAACAGAGAGCTGAGCTACAAGGTGACTGTGGATGGAGCACTGCTTACACTAGCGTAATCAGAGGAGGCCTGCCTGAGGAGGTGACATTTGAGCTGACACCAGAAATAATGAGACGTAGCAAGCCATGTGAAGATCAGAGAGAAGCGTGTTCCCAGGTAAAGAAGCACCAAGTGCAAAGGCCTGAGACAGGAACATGCTTGGCAGGTTTGAGGAACAGAAAGATAGCCACTGTAGCTATGGGGCAGTCAGGTCAGGCCATGCAGGGCTCTATCAGACCATTACTAACGTAAATGTCCTTAAAATGAGGAAGGTCTACACACCATTTTACAACTGGGTCCCCTGCAAATATATATTATCGATCTACGAAAGGAAAAAAATGCCTTTTTAACGCTACTCTTTCTTTAGGTTTTCTATCTGGTCTAAACTCTGGAGCACAGAAGAACTTCTTAATTACTCAGTGTTTTCACACATAGGCACGCACCCACATCCTCACACGCCTGAGAAGTCTCTCTCTGCTCTTTCTTTTTTCCACCACACACATGCACTCACCAGTCCAGCCTGGCCAAATAGCAGCTGCACAGCAGTCTTGCAGGCACCCCGCCATGTGGATGGGCAAACCTGGTTCAGCACGTCCGTCACAGGAAAATCGTCCCTGGGTGTGATTCCGTTGTAGCAGCCTGCTTCCTTGATCAGCTGTAACATCGTATGCTACAGATGGGTAAGAAGAGAGTTCATCATACACGTGGCAAAGCAAAAGCCACGCCAGGTTCTAAAATTGTAGAAATGTGTTTGCAGGTACGCAATCATCCTCAAAAAAAAAAAGGTGTTTTAAGTACACCCAAATCGTGTTATTTTAATTTCTTAAGTAATTTTCATCAGTCACACTCAGATTTTCTCAACCCTGTAGAGTGAGTGGGTAGATATGGATACACGGGCATTAATACGTATGTTTAATTTCTGTACTAGCACAAAACAGCATTATTTAGGAATTTACTGATGCAAATTAGTTCAGGAATTCTGAATTCCTCTAAATAAGGTAACAAACTAATCTGGCAAAAGTGAATGCCAATCAAAACCTCAACTTTACTGTGGATGACCAAGTTGCTAGGTACGCAGGCTTTGGAAACAGACTCCATAAACTCAAATTCTACTGTTTTCTAGCTGTGTGAGCTGGGGTCTCACTTCCCCTGTGTCAAATGGGGAAAAAAGACATCACCCACCTCATACGTGAGCATTACATGAGACAATGCATGTGAAGTACTGGTCACAATGCCCAGCACACATGATGCTCCATAAATGTCCGTTATTATTGCGACAAGATCTCTCCTCATATTTAATGTGGGCAAGTCCACTGAGAAACATTAATCATAAACAATATTTCATATAGTACTTTCAAAACTCTCTATGTCAAACATTTAAAAAGTTACGAATAAAACCAGCTTGGCAAATGTCCCATTAAAAAAATCTCACTAGTGCTTTTAGATACCAGTTTTCTGAGGAAGGTCAGTACCTCCTGCCTCGACCTCACTTTTTGTTTTTAAATCTGTATTCTTTACAAGTCCACTGTTTCTCTTTAAGAACTCTATTTTCAAAGTTCACACTTGGGTTGGTGCAACCCCACAGAAAGCTACCGTCTTAAGTTTCAGGTTGTCGGCGGCCGACTCGTTAAAGGAGACCCCCTTCAGGAAGTGCGATCCTATCTGCACAGGGACGGTGGGGAGCTCACACTGCATGGGCTGTGGGGGCGTCTGCCTCCGCCCTGTCTGCTGGGCTTCCACTTCGCTGCAGCAGCCCTGCAAAAGGGTAGGACATCAGAGGTGCAGTAACCCACAATTAGTTCATCTATCAAAACACTTGGTTCACGCGAGACTGGCGGACCACCACTCCAGAGAGCAACCAGAAATAAAAGCGTACCTGTAAACTTGCTTCAATCGCCTTTGGATTCAAGTGGAAGCCAGCTTTCATTGCGTATTCACAGTGACCTAAGCTTTCCAGAGCTATTTTATATGCCTGCAAAGAAATTGTTTTCAAGAATTAAGATTATATAGCAAATTATAACTAAGTCCAATGAAAACAGAAATTTAAAATTTCTATAGTTATTAAGGAACCCTGGTGATGCTGTGGTTAAGTGCTCAGTTGCTAACTGAAAAGGTCAGCAGTTTGAATCCACCAGGCACTCCTTGGAAACCCTATGGGACAGTTCTATTCTGGCCTATAGGGTCACTACAAACTGGAATCAACTCCACAGCAATATTTTTTTTTTTTATAGTTATTAAAAAACTTCAGGCAAATTATTATTTTATCATCCTTTCCACTTGGTTAAATATGGCAAATTTAACACCCACCCTCTTCTCCATTCCTCGAATATGAATATGCTAGTTCTCAAAAACTTACTTGCAAAGCACTATCAATTTTGATGTTCAGTTCTTTTAGCTGGTGATCAGGAATTGCTGCACTCTGAGAACAGAAGAGCTGTTGAACTTCAATTCCCGCGAGGCAGCCATCACACCCTCTTTCTCTTAGTCTTGATGTTGCCTGTAACATAGATAGTGACTGGTAGGTATAAGGATGCTACAGTTACTAGCGAAAGTTGAAAAACTAAAATAAAGCAAGAAACCATCTAAGCATTAGCTATAAGCCAGGAGTTCTGGATTGTTGGTATTATAAAACAAGGAGCCCAGAATACTGAAAGCCCTTAGTAACCACTCTGGGAAGAAAGCAAACTTAGTTTAGCATTACCCTATTGTAGAAACCCTGGAAAAAAAGTACATACATTTTTAATTGCCCTACTTTAAAAAAGACCACCTAGGATATTGGTTTCTAGATTTAAAAAAAAGAAGGAATGTATACAGTTGGGTTCTCCTAAACACTGAACTAAAAAGCCACACCAATATAGAACAGAAGAAAACACACACTGGAATATTAAAGGAAAAACAGAAATTTAGAAATCTGCATAGAAAAATTAAATGCTTATTGTCTGGTCATTAAATACGCTTATGAAGATTGCCAAAGCAAGACAAAACAAGGAGGGAAGCAATTGGTGTCATACGATGACGAAAGGTAACAGGCATATGTGCATATGGGCCAGGACTAGATGAGAACACAGGAAGAATGTGTATCTGATTTAGCGGATAGGTGGAAGGGCTCAAGATGAACTGCCTTTCAAGTTTTTATTTCTATTTTTATTGCAATAATATTTGTGCAACAGATAACATTTTTTAACAATTAATTTTTATTCTTCTAGGCCAGTATCAGAGTTGCAATATTTAGCAAAATTGCAGGACTACAGGAAATGCTAACTAGCTGCTGTAAGACAGTGAAATCCTTAAGCTATGATTTCATAAATTATATATGAATACAACTGCAACCGTTCCCTGGACCTGAAAGTCTGACTCACTCTAAGACTATCAGTCAAATATTTAGCCCACAGGTGTTGTGTTAAAAAAAAAAAAAAAAAAGAAACAGTTGTGTTAGGTGCCACCAAATGCCCAGTGGAGCACAAAACCTAATCCTGCTCTCCTGGACCTGACAGCTTCATGGGGCAAAAAGGTAAGCAAATAAAACACAGAAATAAAAATGGAGAAAAGCACACTGAGGAAAACAGAGCGCTGTAACAGCAAGCACCCTAGGCACTGAAAAATAGCATTTAGGCCAAGAGTTAAAGGAGGAATGGGCAGTCAATGGAAGTGTGTAAAGCAGGGGTCACAAAAGGCAGATCCCTAGCACGTGCCAAGGATCCAGGGCAGCAAACAATGTGATACATTCAGGAAACTGGAGCCCAGCGAGCGAGGGTGTGAGTGGCCACAGGATGACAAGTGAGGTGGGAGCCAGGCTACATGGCAGGTCGTGGTGAAGGGCCCACACTTTACCCTAAGGCAATGGGGAGCAATATCGTCCAATTTTAAATGGAGGGAACAGGAGGAAGGCAAGACAAAGAAGGGAGAAGGGAGGCCAGCTGGTGGGCTGCTGCTGTCCAGGGGTGAAGTAATGATTGCCTGAACAAAGGCAGTGATAGTGGATATGGAGGGGGGGGTCAGATTTGGGATAATATTTTAGGGGTAAGACTTGCAGGGGTTTCTTATGGCCTAGACGTAGGTGTGACGGAGAGGCTGGTAGCTAAACCCTAGGTTTCTCGTATGAACGACCCAGGGTGGGATGGCATGGGGAAGACTTGAGGAGGAACAGTTAAGCCAGAACCACGTGGGAGAGCTAAGGTAGGCAGCAGCTGAACACAGGTGCCTAGAGCCCCAGAAGTGGGCTGGTCATGCACACTTGAGGCTCCCCAGAACATGGTGGTTTTTAAAGCCCTGAGACCCCCTAGGGAGGAGGACACCTGGAATAGAATCTTGAGAAACTCACATTCCTAAGTTGTGTTGAGGAGAAAAAGCCAGCAAAGTAAATGAAGAAAGGGTAGCTTCGGAAGTAGAGGGTAACTAAGGCGGCCTTGTTCTTAGATGTCACAAGGAGAGTATTTGCAAGGGAAAGAGTAGCCCATGTTGCTGTGAGCTGCTGAATGGAGTCAAAAGGGTTCCCTGGATTTGGCAACACAGAAAACCGAAAAACCAAACCCAGTGCCATCAAGTCGATTGTGACTCATAGCGACCTTATATGACAGAGTAGAACTGCCCCATGGAGTTTCCAAGGAGCACCTAGTGGTCAGCAGCCGTAGCACTTAACCACTACGCCACCAGGACAACACAGAAGGCACCAATAATCTTGGCAAGAAAAATCACCTTCTTGTGCAAAGCCGTAAGCTAGATTTCAGTGAGCTGAATGATGCCATTTATATAAAGTTTCAAATCATGCAAAATAATACTTCATAGTATTTATGGATACATTGCATATATACTAAAACATACAAACATACGTAAGAGTCACAAACTCCAAATTCAAAGTAGAGGGTATCTCTAGAGCAGAAGAGATGTGGATAAGACAGTGGCAAAGTAGAAAGGGGATTCAACTGCATTTGTTATGTTTTATTCTCTTAAAAGTAAAAGGCATGCTGGAGGTCAGAGACTAAAGCAACAGAGACACTCTCTTTCACTGGTCTTGAAGAAACAAGCCATCACAAATTCAACAACAATGAGGAAATGAATTCTACTGACAACCAGTAAGCCTGGAGGAAGGTCCCGAGCTCCAGATGAGAACGCAGCCCCAGGTGACACTTTGACTGTATACAGGCTCACGAGACCAGCAGAAGATCCATCTAAGCAGGCCGCGCCTGGGCTTCTGACCCATAGATGTTGCTGGTGTTAGCTGCTGTCGAGTCCACCATGTGCTGCAGCGTAGAACTGCTTCATAGGGTTTTCTTGGCTGTAATCTTTACGAAAGCAGTTTGCCAGACTTTTCTTCCATGGAACAGCTGTGTGAGTCTGAATCACCAGCCTTTGGATCAGCAGCCGATCGCAAACCACGCGCACCACCCAGCCTCCTTTGACCTACACAAGCTGTTATATGATAAATGTATGATATTTGAAAAAAATTTTAAATTAAATTAAAAAATAAAAGGTGTGAAGCAAATATGGCAAAATGTTAAGATTCATATGACAAAGCTAAAAAGAAGATATATGATAGAGGTGGGTGGGGGGCATTTTTTCATTTGCGTGAAGTATTTCATAGTATTTTTTTAGAACGGACAGAAGGTGAGAAAAAAGTAGACATCTCTTCCAAGAGGTTAGCTGTGAACAAGAGCAGCGAAACAGGGCAGGGCAGGAAGAATTTTTCTGTCTGGAAGCATGTTTGTGGGCCAGTAGAACAAAATGAGGATGAGGGAAAGAAAACACAGGGTCCCACCAGAGGAACTGGGTTCTTGAAAATGGGGCAAGGTTGGGTGTGGGGTAAGCCCTGGACAGAGGAGTGGGTACCCCTCTGCTAGAATGAAGAGGCAAGAAGAGAAGATGGGTCTGAGGGAGAGGGCCTGTCATTTTGGTGATGTGAAGATGAGGGGCTTTGGTAGGGGAGTGTATTTTCTTAGTGTAGTGCAGGGCAGGGTCACTAGCTGAAGCAAAGGGAGTGAAAGGAGAGTAGAAGGGCCTGGAGAGGCAGAAGTGGGTGGAGAAAAGGTCAAGGCAGGGAGGCCAGGGGACCACGAGAGGCCTAGTGTCGAGCGTGTTCTCAATGTGGAAGCTGACAGCAGGTGGAATGGAGAGGAAGACTGTGAGCCAGGTATCAAGACCTTATGAGTGCAGGGTGAATGCTCATGAGGCTGAGGCACAGCAGACAAGACGACACAGTGGGTGTAAAGCCAAATGGCAAGAACATAGGTCGGGACCCCACTGCCCAGTCACCTGCAGTGAAGCCAACAGGTCCCTCTCCCCACATACCGTTTCCTATTAGGTATTTCAGAACTACTCTGATAAACACCAAGAAAATGTAAGGAAAGTCTCCAACATGAAAGAGAGGCCAAAACAAACAAGCCAACAGGAAAAAGTAATCCAAAGGAAACATGGCAAATGGCATAAAACTGAAAAAATAAGAAAATGAAAGAGGATACAATGTTACATGTGAAAAAATCATGTTTAAAAAGTTTGATTAAAGGGCATTTCTAAAGCATGAAATGAAATGCTCTGCCAATTATAGAATAATTCAAACTAGACATTATACAACAAATCAATATACTATTCCTTTATAATTAAATTATCTTTTACTTTGTAAAGTGGAGCTAATAAGACCTAGTTACAGTCTGCAGTTGGAAAGACAAAGGGGTATTACAATGCCTATACAAAACTCGTTGTCATGACTACAAGAGAAGTCTCCTTAAGAGACACTTTTTTGTTTAAGAGGTGTTTTTGACTGGCTTATATTCAAGTTTAAATTCTTCTGGTTGTGGGAAAGAACAGACTCCCATATCGGGGTGACTAGCAAAGGAGACTCCTATCTGTTACAGACTCAATTGTGTCTCCCTAAAAATGTTTTGTTAATCCTAACCCCTATGCCTATGGTTATAATCCCATTTGGCAATGGGCTGTCTTTGTTATATTAATGTGACAGGATTAGTGTAGGGTGTGTTTTAAGCCAATCCCTTCTGAGATATAAAACAGATTAAACACGCCAGCAGAGAGAGAGAGAGAGATGGGAGAAGAGAGATGACAAGCTACATGAACACTGCCCAGGAACAGAAACTCAGAAGAGACCAGGACCTTCTTTCAGCCCCGACAGAGAAAAAAAGCCTTTCCCCACAGCCTGCACCCTATTTGCAGACTTCTAGCCTCCTGAACTGCGAGAAAATAAATTTGTTTGTTAAAGCCATCTACTTCTGGTATTTCTGTTATAGTAGCACTAGATAACGAAGACACTACCCTCGGCTGGAATCCCGCACCAGCGTGGCTCAGGGAAATTCTTGTGGCCCACCATCCTGGCAGGCCCCCTCGGTTAGAAGACCGTGTGGGAAAGCAGAAGTGAGCCCAAGAGGAGAGCCTTCACTGATGAATATGTACACTTGGTCCCCATGGATAACACACCTCCCATCTCTGCTCTCCAGGCCATACCATCCCACACTAATACTACCTCCACCTACTAATGAAGTCAATCTCGTAGTAGGTTTCTTGCTGATAGCTGGATTTTATAAAAATATCTGCTGTTCTGGGAAATACCAGGTCTTTCAAAAGATGAAAGATTTTATGAAGTCAAAGTAATGCTGGAGAAGTAAGTGCTCAAATCCCATGCAAGGCAAGGTGTAGGCAGAGTCAAACCAACTAAAAATCTTAAGGAAGAAAAGAGCTCCAGAGACAAGGAGCACTTCTGAAGGGAATGGTGTGGCTGCTGAAAAGCAGACAGAACTCAACACTCACGGAGCCTTACACAGGGCAACTGGAGCTCTGGGGCCGGCCTCTTCCGGGAAGCTCTCTTGCACCACTCCCGTTCAGAGGCAGAGCTTCCTCTGGGCTCCAGCACGCCTCCTTCAGGGCTCCTTCGACCCTGTTTCTGTAAGCCCTTTCTCCAGTAGGCTATGAGTAGAGGCTGTCACCCAGCGCCTGGTGTATGCCTGACACAAAGTGGGCACTGCACAAACTCATTTACTGTCAAATGAATGAAGAAGCTAATGATAACTGTTTAAAACATAAGTGTCTAAATAAAATGACTCTTGAAAATCAACAGAAAAAGGTACTCTGGAGTGTCTCCTGTTTGAACACAGGGCACAATCACCCTAAAGCCAAGGTTACCTCAGCAGCCCCCTGCCAGGATCGCACGGCTTCCTCCAGTTCTGGTGTGTGGCTCATGCCAGGTAAGCCACTGCCACTGTTCTTTTTTTCTGGCACAACAACTTCGGCAAAGCAAGAGTGGGCCACTGGCTGGACCTTCTGTAATGCCTGGGTCAAAAACTGGAAATGGACTTGCACCACTGTCAAGAAACATCGTCCCAACACCTGTGAAAACAAAAGAGCCAAGGATTTTTAGGTTGCAGGTTCCTGCTGGATTAGTGAAATAAATTCTCAACCATCATTGTATCATCATCTCATATCATATACAACATTAACTAACTGGAAATTCAAAATCATATAAAATTAAAAAGCTACCACACTTTAGAAGGACCTGTCTTTGTTCTTAGGTTTGGTCCTGGTTGCCTGATGCCTAGAAGTCAAAATGTTTCAAACAACAGCAATATCAAATATTCAAATGAGCCTTGCAACTTCCCACCACGCGTCCTCCACTCCGGTTCTCCACATCCCTCCTCTGTAACAAGGTTACACCACGCCTTGTTGTCTTTGAGCTCCTGCTGAACCAAGCAATCCAAAATTCCAATTATGTCCACACGGTATTCACAGGGCAGAGTAAAAGCCAAGTTACTAAAAGTCTGAAAGGTCAGTTTGACTCTAAGAAGACATTCCATTAGAAATAGAATCTAAAGATACTGGTTGTTTTAGTGAGATCATTACTAACGTAGTTATTAACATAGTTGCATGTCATATTTCCAGTCTTATAAAACAGTTGACAGACCAGTTTTCTAGGAGTCACAAAATTCTTGTAGAAAGACTTAAACCATTTTTGAATTACCGACATATTGGACAACTCTAGTTGTCGGTACATCAGAAACCCACTCACCTGGTCCATTATTAGTAGTCAGCTGGGTGACAGAATAGTCCGTTGAACTAGAGAACTCATTTTAACAAATACTATGTGGCGCAGTGGTTAAGAGCTTGGCTGCTAACCAAAAGGTTGGCAGTTCGAATCCATCAGCTGCTCCTTGGAAGCTCTACGGGGCAGTTCTACTCTGTCCTATAGGGTTGGAATCGACTTGACAGCAATGGGTTTTTTTTGTTTGGTTTTATGTATAATACCATAAAAAAACTTTTTTTTTTCAGGTGTACAATTTATTGATATCAGTGACATTACTTACATTGTGTAACTATCACTCATAATGGTTGCCCAAATTCCTTCCCATCACCATAAACAAACACTCACTGAACAAAAACTCCCCTTTCCCCCTTCCCTCCCACCCCTGGTAACCACTAATAAACTTTGGTCTCTATACATTTGCTTATTCTTGTCATTTCACATGAGTAAGATCATACAATATTTGTCTTTTTGTGATTGATTTTTTTCAGTCAACATAAGGTTTTTGAGGCTCTTCTATGTTGTAGTGTAGATCAGGAATTCATTTCTCCTCATGGCTGAGTAGTAGTCTATTGTATATATGTATCACATTTTGTTTATCCATTCATCTGTTGATGGACACTTAGCTTGTTTACAGAGAGTTTTCAAAGCTATGACTTTTCAGAAGGATATTGCCAGGCCTCTCTTCCAAGCCACCTCTCAGTAGACATGAACTGCCAACTTTTCGATTAGTAGCCGAGCACTTAACCATTTCTCACACCCAGGGACTCCTACCTCATATATATATATATTTTTTAATAATTTTTATTGAGCTTTAAGTGAACGTTTACAAATCAAGTCAGACTGTCACATATAAGCTTATACACACCTTACTCCATACTCCCACTTACTCTCCCCCTAATGAGTCAGGCCTTCCAGTCTCTCCTTTCGTGACAATTTTGCCAGTTTCTAACCCTCTCTACCCTGCCATCTCCCCTCCAGACCGGAGATGCCAACACAGTCTCAAGTGTCCACCTGATACAAGTAGCTCACTCTTCATCAGCATCTAATACCATAAAAATTTTAATTTAAGATACGAATGTGCATTCACCTGCCAACCTTCTGGCATCAGCTACGGCTGTTCTCTGACATTGTTGTTTCCCCTTTTCTTTCTTTCTTAACCTCAGCCACAGTGTTTTAATTTCCTATTTCCCTTTCTTTAAGTACAGCAAGAACTTGTCACTTGCAAAGCAACTAGAGCAGATACTTTCCAGATTATTCACATTTTCCCCTTATCTTTTACAGTTGTTTTGCCCACATTAAATTTGACAATAACAACAAAAAACTTTTTGCAACTCTTTTATCATGTTCCATAACATTCAAATTCTTTTTCGTGGAAAGTATTTTATATTTCTTTCACTTACACAGTAGATTACTTACTCACCAAAAAATTTATTTATTGAATTTACAATGTATTCAACTGGTAGAAACAAATCTGAGAGGGCCCACTTGCAAGCCAGCATTCTGCACTGCCTTGGGGAGGTGGGAAGGTTGGGGAACTGTTTCTACTGCCTTTACAAGGAATGTCTTAGGCTGCGTTCTCCAGACAAGCAAAACCAGTGAAGCGTATGTTATATGTATACAGAGAGATTTATCTCAAGGAAATAGCTCATGTGATTGTAGAGGCTGGCAAGTTGCCAGTCTGTGGGTCAGGCATCTTCTGACTCACGTGGCTGCAGAGGCTGACGAACCAAAGGTTGGCTGGTCAGTCGGCAGACCTCTGGTTCACAGGCTGTGGAGTCTGATGAACCCCAAGATTGGCAGGTAAGACAGCAGCCTGCCGGTTCACAGGCTACAGAGGCTGATGAACCCAAGAATCAGCAGGGAAGTTGCTCACTCAAGTCCTAAGAACTGGAGGTGAGATGATGACAAGCTGGATGCAGGATCCAGAGCAAGGGCCTTGCTGGTGGCAGGCCACACTTCCAAGAAAACCCCCTTTCACCTGATTGGTTGCTCATGACAGATGTCATCATGTTGTTGATTACATCATTACATAACTGCCAAACCACTGAGAATCATGGGCCAGCCAAGTTGACATAAAACCTTAACCATCATAAGAAACTAAATCCAACCCCAGTGTCTGCCCTCCAGCCCAGTCCTATCCCTTGGAGCAGCCCAAAATAAGGCTCAAGCTGGGTAAGAACCTCCCAGCACACATGCCAAGCACTGCCCTCAACCATGTACCCTCTCCATTCTCACTGGTCAGAGCTCTGCTTCCTGAAGAAATAGGGGCAGCCAGTTCCCAACATTCCCACTTACTCCCTCTGAATTTTTTTTTGCCCTGTGGAAACCACCAGGACAAACAAAATCTGCAAAAATCTCACACCAAAGTACCCTCCCTCTATAGCAAACAACCAGAATCAAAGGCTGAACCCCCATCCAAGCCTCCTGGGGTTTCCACTCACACCTCCTTCAAAGCTCCTCCCCACAGATGATCTGCGGTAGACTGGTCAGGGTGAGGGACACGGAAGTAGTAGACCTTGAAACCTAGTTAGAGACATATGATATGAATAAAGAGCATTATTTATTATTGTACACGATAACAACAGTCAGCTATAATTGAGCACTCAGAATGTACTTGATTCTATGCTAAGGATTTCACATGGTTTATCTCATTTAATCCTAGGAACAACCCAATGAGGCCATTCCCATTTTACAGACGGTAAGACTGAGGTACAGAGAAGTTATGAAACTCTGCCAAGAGCTAGATATAGCAGAGTAGTCACTTGACTTGCATGTCTATGCCCTTAGCTAGTGTCTCCCATTGCCTTCAAAAGGCTCTAAATAGCCGGAATTAGCTGTGGGCACAGAGACCAGGCACATGACTGAAATTCAACCTTAACTGACTTAGTTCAGAACGAGGGTGTCTTGAATCTTTTCACAATGCAACAAAGAGAGGAGCAGAGCAAGGTCCTCAGGGACAAAAATTCTTCCTCCTTCCCCTTCCTCAGCATCCTAGCCAGCTACGGGGGGGGGGGAGGGGGAAGTGGAGATGCAATGCACCATCTGTTCTCCTTCACATGCAAGTGAGAAAACTCAAACCAACGGATATAGAGAGTCAGGTGCTGCCAGGACAATGCATAGTAAAGGACAGGTGGAAAGGAAAAGGCTCTCTGAGGAAATGACCAAGGGAAAAGAGGTACCCCACCCCCTTCTAAAAGGGAAAACGCTTGGAAAGGGCTCTGAAGGCCTGATGCAGGGCCCCCAGTTCCAGGATAAAACATTCCTCTGACAATTCCAATCTGGATTGCATGCCCAGGAGGGGGGCTGGGATGCTCCTCTGGCTGTGGAGTGATGGAATAGTGAAAGGGGGAGGATGCTGCTACAGGAATAAGTGGGAGAAGAGATGCTGGAAGGCTTTAAAAGGCAGACATTCAGTATGTAGTCTCCTCCATTTATTAGAGGTTTAACCTTGGATGAGTCATTTCACTTCTCTAAGTTTCTTCCATATAAATAAGGAATGATGAGAACAAGAGCTCAGCTACCGTGAACCTCCCTCCTCCTACTCATGACTCATGGAGCATCAACCCAAATTATGGTTGTGATAAAACATCTGTGTTGTAAAGAAGTCAGTAAAAGCCAATCAAACCAATGGATACCCTGGACCTTGGAAATAGATGTTTCACAGAATAACTGCTCTAAAAATTTATCTAAAGTAACATATACAAAAACACCACCTTCTCCTGAGAGAGGACAGAGCTCAACCTCTAGGTGCCCCCTCTATCCACTTTTTCTGTACATTATCTCACGTCTTTCTTAGACCAGCTCCCCTCCTGTAAGAGATCCTATTCTCCTTGACCCAGGGATGGACCAGTCCTTGGAGTGTTCCTGAGAGATCTGGATGGAAATATAGACTCTAAGTTATGGATTTGGAAGTGTGTGGACCCAGGGCTGTGGGCAGTTATTTTCTCCTTCACACAGACCACAGCATTCAGTAAAGTTGTAGAATAGATGTGGCAAGTTGGACAATGGATGAGTGGGGTGGTCAAAGACAGTTCCAGTTTTACCTACAACTACCATTACCGAGTACTGGTTACCATTACTGAGCACTTAACCCACGCCCAACACTTTACATGTGGTGAGGCAACCCTGTGGGGTGAGAGCAAGTTACCCCATTTGGCAGATGATGAAGCTGTTAATGTACTGCAGTAGGGATCTGAAGCCAGGTCTGTTTGACTACAAAAGCCGTTTTCCTAACCACCAGGCTGCTAGCTCTGCCTCCTAATGACAAGATCCAGGATGTGGCCACAATAGTGGGTGAATTTTAAGAGGAAAAGAAGGAACCCTGTGTGGAAACCCGTACAGTATCAGGCTTTGGTATGGGAAGAAAGACTGAAAGGCAGGGCTCTTTCTCTGACAGTGGAAAAAAGACTGGAGGGTGGCCTGTGGCACTCCTGCATGGCACGAGTCTCAAAGTGGGGTGATGTCACAGCAGAGAGCAGCTGTTAAGATTAGCTAGAAGCACCAATGCTAAACAAGGAGGAAACATACAGACTTGGGAAAAAAAGCAGCTTCTCTACCTCTTGACAACTTCCACATCCACAAATGTCCAGTCCTTTGGCACGTCAGATTTAAGAGTTAAGAAAACAAACTGATTTCAACTTACCCTTAGCATTTTGTATTCTAATAAATAAACTTATTTGCACCAATCCATCCCAAGTTGATGGCAATGACAGGCCATTATCAGAGGTGAAGAGACCTTTACATAAAGAGAAATTTTTGGTGTGACTTAAATTCCTGATAAAGGCCCAATTCCTGAATACAGACAGTGACCTTGCCCACTGGTACAGGTGCAGTTTGGATTACAGAGAACCATCAGGGATCTACTGAAAGGGAACCCTGTGTTCAGAGAAACCCTAATGGTGGAGGAAAAGGGTATATCTGCACCTTCCCATTCCCTTGTATGTGTATCACAACTGCTGTTAAGGGTGTTGCGTTCATGAATATAATCAGGATACATTTTATTTCTGATGATTTTTACATTTTATTCAGACTGTAACACATTTTAACATCAGGTCACTGTATTTTGAGCTCCCAAAGACCATCCTTTCTACAATACCGTAACGCTGAAGTTCAACCTACAATTCAACTCTACCTTTCTAAGAATGGAAACCCTGGTGGAGTAGTGGTTAAGAGCTACAGCTACTAACCAAAAGGTCAGTGGTTTGAATCCACCAGGTGCTCCTCAGAAACTGTATGGGGCAGTTCCACTCTGTCCTACAGGATCGCTATCAGTCGGAATCGACTCGATGGCAACGGGTTTGTTTTCACTAGAATACTTCAAAACTTAGTTTTAGTTATTTCACTTCTAGCGCCCAATCCAAGGCCTGACCTTGTCCTCAACACCTGCATGTGGTTGAAATTATGGGGTAATTACAGGGTGCCCAAGTCCATCCCATCTCCCAGCACACCTTGTGATTTTTCACGTCAATAATTCTTCACTAAGTTCATTGTTCTGCTCACCTTTACTCAACAGTTTATCTTTCTCACCACCTTGCAGACTGACGAACAAGTAAAATGGTCATATATACCATATTACCAGGGATTCTAGCATTTATTTCTAATCAGTTTAAAGTGAAAATGAAGGAATCCAAATTGGCTACTTTTAACAGAAATTCCCAAGTCATTCAATCATTCTTTTCCCTTCAACACTTACTTACACCTTAAACAACATGACAGGCCTCTTCTGTTTTTAGGGTCATTCCAGAGTAGTTACATAATGATCTAGCCAACAGACTAGCATATGATACAAAGACCTAAGTGTGGCTCCAGGGAAATAAAGAATGGAGTGGAAAGTACTTCATGAAGATTACAGTATGAAAATGTAAAACTCACTGAAATATGTATAGTCTCACCTAAAAAGTGATTATAGTATTTAAATATTTTTAAAATAAAAACCAAACAACAAAAACCTCTTTGCAGTCAGCATTAACCTAAAGGGAAGAGTAGCTGCCACGCTATGTACAAGAGAAAGGCCTAGGAAAGGAAAACGCAAACAGAAAGAAAGCAAACACATGCCCAAGGGTCACTGAGCCAAAAGCAAATACTAATAATTTAGACAAGATTACGTTCTGGCCCTGGACACACTGCTTTACTGCCGGTGAAGATACCAGCAGAGATGGTTTCTCAGCTCCTACTTAACCGGCTAAGCACTGTGGTGCAAAAAAGCTTTCGTATCAGTAATACATATACATTGAAATAAATTACAAAAAAAAAAAATACAGATCAGAGAAACAAATAAATAGCAACAGAATATTACTAAATAGATATAACCACTGACTGCTTGCTTCCTATACAGACTATAAACGTCCTATAGATGTTTTTTTGCAAAACCTAGATCATGCTGTACATTGTTTCCCAAAATCAAATACATCAAAAATGTATTACCACAAGGACACACAGAGGAAATTTTACTTTTCAGCTGTGTTGCTATAAATCTTGACATAACAAGGACAATTACAAAACATCTAGGACATGATAAATTAAAAGGCTGCTCAAGGTAACTAAGCCACATTAATTACTGTAGACAAAAGACTACTTGAGAGTCATCGTTCCCATTCAAAATGCAAGTTTTCCTAAAGCAATCTTGAAGAAGAAGAATAAAGTAACAGGACTCACACTTCTTGATTTCAAAACATACTATAAAGCTATAGTAATTAAAACACCCTGGAAACCCTGGTGGCGTAGTGGTTAAGTGCTACGGCTGCTAACCAAAAGGTCGGCAGTTTGAATCCGCCAGGTGCTCCTTGGCAACTCTACAGGGCAGTTCTACTCTGTCCTATAGGGTTGCTATGAGTCAGAATCGACTGAGCGGCAGTGGGTTTGGTTTTGGTTTGGTACTGGTATAACGACAAACATATAGAACTGTGGACTAGAATTCAGAGTCTAGAAATAAATCCACACTTCTATGGTCAACTAATTTTCGACAACGGTGCTAAGTCCACTCACTTGGGAAAGAAGAGTCTCTTCATTAAGTGGCGCTGGATTTCCACATGCAGAAAAATGAAACAGGATCCCTGCCTCATGCTATACACAAAAACCAATTCAAAGTGTATCAAGGACCTAAGGGTGAAAACTAAAAACATAAAATTCTTAAAAGAAAATGTAAAGGCAAAGCTGTGGCACCTAATTTTTAGCAACGGGCTATCAGATACGACAAGAAAAGTGCTAAGCAGTGAGAGGTACGCAAGAGTGATAGGCAACAACAGTAAACACTATTACATACACAATCCTGCAACAACAGTAATAACAGACAATAATTACGAGTGGACATAGAGGCAGATATGTAGGCTGAACAGGTGTGGGATGGCGTATGGGAGTACACCCACGAGCATACACAGGTTTGGCAGTGGACATTTCTATATACATATTTTTATATACTACAAATATATCCATTATATAACAGAGCACACAGGGGGCCCAGTCATGAAAACTTCGGAGTTATAACCAAATACCTCACAGGACTGAATCACTGGACTTGAAGGCTTAGGACCATAGACTCGGGGGACATCTAGGTCAATTGGCATAACATAGTCCATAAAAACAATGTTCTACATCCTACCTTGGTAAGTAGCGACTGAAGTCTTAAAAGCTTGTGAGCGCCCATCTAAGATACAACTACTGGTCTCTTCCCATCCAGAGAAGAAAAGAATGAAGAAAACAAAGACTCAAGGAAACAATTAGTCCACTAGCCTAAAAAAAAAAAAAAAAAAAAAAAAGCCTGAGACTAGAAAAACTAGGTGGTGCCTGGCTGCCACTACCGACCACTCTGGCTGGGATCACAAAAGAAGGTCCTGGACAGAGTGGGAGAAAAATGTACAACGAAATTCAAATTCATAAAAAAGATAAGACTTAGGATAATTTAGATTACTGATTTTGACCTTTTATATTTTCTAATATGAGCATTTTAAGCTATACAAATTCCCTCTAGACACTGTTTTACTTGTATTCCACACACATTTTGATACGCCTTGCTTTTTCAATTTAAATCAAAACATATTCCAAAATCTTGTAATTTCATCTTTGAACCATGAATCATTTAAAATTGTACTTTTAAATTTCTAAATATTATGGAATTTTCCATATATCTATTTGGAAGACAGCTATCTACCTGGCCAACCGACTGGAAGAGATCCATATCTGTACCCATTCCAAAGAAAGGTGATACAACAAAATGTGGAAACTGTCAAGCAATATCATTAATATCACACCCAAGTAAAAATTTTGCTGAAGATCATTCAAAAGTGGTTGCAGCAGTACACTGACAGGGAACTGCCAGAAACTCAAGCCGGATTCAGGAGAGGACGTGGAACAAGGGATATCACTGAGGATGTCAGATGAATCATGGCTGAAGGCAGAGAATACCAGAAAGATGTTTATCTGTGTTTTGGTGACTATGCAAAGGCATTCAACTGTGTGGATCATAACAAATTATGGATAACACTGTGAAGAATGGAAATTACAGACACTTAATTGCGCTCATGAGGAAACTGTACATAGACCAAGAGACAATTGTTTGAACAGAAAAAGGGGAAAGGTGATACTGTGTGGTTTAAAGTCAAGAAAGGTGTGCATCAGGGTTGTATTCTCTCACTATACCTATACAATTTGTATGCTGAATAAATAATCCAAGAAACTGAACTATATGAAGAAGAAAGCGGCATCAGGATTGGAGGATGACTCCTTAACAAGCTGCAATATGCAGATGACACAACTTGCTTGCAGAAAGTGAAGAAAACTTGAAGCACTTACTGATGAAAATCAGACCACAGTCTTTAGTATGGATTACAACTCAACATAAAGAAAACAAATATCCTCACAACTGGACCAGTAAGCAACATCATGATATAAACGGAGAAGACTGAAGTTGTAAAGGATTTTATTTTACTTGGATCCACAATCAACACCTATGGAAGCAGCAGTCAGTAAATCAAATGACCATTGCATTGGGCAAATCTGCAGCAAAAGATCCCTTTAAAGTTTGAAAAAGTAAAGACGTCACTTTAAGGACTAAGGTGCACCTAACCTAAGCCAACATGTTTTCAATCACCTCATATGCATGTGAAAGTCAGACAATGAATAAAGAAGACCAATGAAGGATTGACGCCTTTGAATTATAGCGTTGGCAAAGAATATTGAATATTTTTTATGGACTGCCAGAAGAACCAAAACATCTGTCTTGGAAGAAGTACAGCTAGAATGCTCATTAGAAGCAAGGATGATGAGACTTTGTCTCACATACTTTAGACATGTTATCAGGAGGGACCAGTCCCTAGAGAAGGACATCATGATTGGTAAAGTTGAGGGGTCAGCACAAGAGGAAGACCCTCAATGAGACAGACTGACACAGTGGCTGCAACAATGGGCTCAAGCATAACAATGATTGTGAGAATGGTGCAAGGCTGGGCAGTGTTTCTTTCTGTTGTACATGGGGTCGTTACTAGAACCGATTCGACAGTACCTAACGACATCTGTCAGTGATTTCTAATTTAATTCTGCTAAGGTCAGAACAGTACATTTGTCATGATTTGAAACATTTTAAATTGAGAGAGACTAGTTTTATGGCCCAGCATGTGGTCTATCTTGGTGAATGCTCATAAGCACTTAAAAAGAATACGTATTCCTTTTTTAAAAAAAAAAAATTTACTGTGCTTTAAGTTAAAGTTTACAAATCAAGTCAATCTCCCATACAAAAAGTTATACACACCTTGCTATGTACTCCTAGCTGCTCTCCCCCTAATGAGACAGCACACTCCTCTCCCCCAACAGTATCCTCTGAGTCCATTCAACCAGCTCCTGTTTCCTCTTCCTTCTCACCTCGCTTCCAGACAGGAGTTGTTCACATAGTCTCATGTGTCTACTTTAGCCAAGAAGCTCACTCCTCACCAGTATCATTATCTGTCTTATAGTCCAGTCTAATCCCTGTCTGAAGAGCTGGCCTTGAGAATGGTTCCAGTCTTGGGCTAAACAAAGGGTCTGGGGATCATGACCTCCAGGGTCCCTCTAGTCTCAGTCAGACCATTAAGTCTGGTCTTTTTACAAGAATTTGAGGTCTGCATCCCACTGTTCCCCTGCTCCATCAGGGATTCTCAGAATAGGTATTCTTAACTGCTGAATGCAGCGCTTTAGGAGTAACTTAGGTCAAGTTGGTTGACAATGTTATTCAAGTCTTCTGAATCCTGGTTTTCTGTCTACTTGTTCTTGATAGTTACCAGAAGAGAAATATTGAACTCTCCAACCATAATTATTAATTTGTCTATTTCTCCTTTCAGTTTTGTCAATATTCGCTTTATGCATTTTGAAGCTCTGTGCATACACATATAGGATTGTTAAGTCTTCATAACGAATTGACTTTTTTTTTAATAATTTTTATTGTGCTTTAAGTGCAAGTTTACAAATCAAGTCAGTCTCTCACACTAAAACCCATATACACCTTGCTACACACTCCCAATTACTCTCCCCCTAATAAGACAGCCTGCTCTCTCCCTCCACTCTCTCTTTTCGTGTCCTTTTCACCAGCTTCTAACCCACTCTACCCTCTCATCTCCTCTCCAGGCAGGAGATGCCAACACAGTCTCAAGTGTCCACCTGATCTAAGGAGCTCACTCCTCACCAGCATCCCTCTCCAACCCATTGTCCAGTCCAATCCATGTCTGAAGAGTTGGCTTCGGGAATGGTTCCTGTCCTGGGCCAACAGAAGGTCTGGGGGCCATGACCACCGGGGTCCTTCCAGTCTCAGTCAGACCATTAAGTCTGGTCTTATGAGAATTTGGGGTCTGCATCCCACTGCTCTCCTGCTCCCTCAGGGGTTCTCTGTTGTGTTCCCTGTCAGGGAGGTCACTGGTTGTAGCCGGGCACCATCTAGTTCTTCTGGTCTCAGGATGATGTAGTCACTGGTTCACGTGGCCCTTTCTGTCTCTTGGGCTCATAATCGTCTTGTGTCCTTGGTGTTCTTCATTCTCCTTTGATCCAGGTGGGTTGAGACCAATTGATGCATCTTAGATGGCTGCTTACTAGTATTTTAGACCCCAGATGCCACTCTTCAAAGTGGGATGCAGAATGTTTTCTTAATAGATTTTATTATGCCAATTGACTTAGATGTCCCCGGAAATCATGGTCCCCAAGCCCCTGCCCCCGCTACACTGGCCTTTGAAGCATTCAGTTTATTCAGGAAACGTCTTTGCTTTTGGTTTAGTCCAATTGTGTTGACCTCCCCTATATTGTGTGCTGTCTTTCCCTTCACCTAAAGTAGTTCTTATCTACTATCTAATTAGTGAATGCCCCTCTCCTACCCTCTCTCCCTCCCCCATCTCGTAACCACAAAAGAATGTTTTCTTCTCAGTTTAAACTATTTCTCAAGTTCTTATAATAGTGGTCTTATACAATATTTGTCTTTTTGCAACTGACTAATTTCACTCAGCATAATGTGAACTGACTTCTTTATCTTTACAAAATACTCCTCTACATCCCTGGTAATATTCCTTGCTCTGAAGTATATTTTACCTGGTATTACTACAGTCACTCCAGCATTCTTATTGTTAGCACGGTAAATCTTTTTCCATCCTTCTACTTTTAACCTATCTGTGTTTTTATATTTAAAGTGGGCTTCTTATAGATAGCATATAGTTGGATCCTGCTGTTTTATCGAGTCTAACAATCTCTGTCTTTCAATTGGAGTGCTTAGATCATTTACAGTTAATGTAATTATTGATATGGTTTGATTTAAATTTATCGTGCTGCTGTTTGGCTTCTCATTGTCCCATCTGTTCTTTGTTTCCTTTCCCTTCCTTAGATTTTTTTCCCCCATTTTATCTCCATTAATGGTTTATTAGCACTCTCTCTCTCAACTACACCAATTACTCACTTATTGACACGGTTCCAAAGACCAGGTCATTACGTGAAAACAGCGTTATGTGAAAATCATTACACAACTGCCAAACCACTGACAATCACGGCCCAGCCAAACTGACACATAACCTAAACCTTTTGCTGCATGACTGCAGGGCTGATGGATCTGGAAGCCACACAAAAGTGGGGAGGACTTCGCAAACCAGGAGCACCCCAGCAGTGCCTGCAGCTGTAGCTCATCTGCTAGGGATTAACAGCAGCCCGGGCAGCTGGGTGCACGCGCAGAGGCTTCCTCTCTGCCATATCTGGAACATGGAAACTGCAACCACAGGATGTCTGCCAGCTGGGCTGGGCAGTCAGAAATCATGAGAAGGCCTTGGTATTCCTGTGCCAAGGCCACGCGTGCTCTGGCTAAATAAAGCTGAGGTGATGGTGGTGTCAGCAGTGAACATGCTGAAGCCTGCACGGAGAACATGCAGTGGGGTTGGGAATGGGCCTAGCCTTGAGCAGGGAAAGCCAGGCGCCCAGCTGCAGGTCACCAGTCCAGCCACCACTGGTACAACCCTCAGGTAAGGGAGTCCCTGGCCTGGGCTCAGGGGACGAGAGCTGTTCTCGCTCATGTGCCTCTCCTTGCCTGTGCCCTGAGTGCCTTGCTTCTCCCTATTCTTCCCCCACCTCTCCTCCAAGGTCTGGTGGGGAGGCAGCCTGGCTGGCATCCAAGACTGGCCTGAGGGTCTGCGAGGAGCCAGGGAGCGTTAATGCACACAAAATAGTCAGATAGTAAATTTTCTTACTACTGTCATATATGTGAAATGTCGAATAATGATAGTTGATAAATGAGGAATAGGTGTGTATCAGCCTGTCTTCAATATTATTTCACTTTGTATAATGTAAGATCCTTACAACAGTATACTTCCTTTTCTGCCTTTCTGTCCCTTGTGCTGTTGTTCCCATACAGTTTGCCTTTGCTTTTGCTATAAGCCCCCACGATATATCGTTATTACTACGGCTACTAACCAAAGGGCCAGCAGCTCAAATCTACCAGGCTCCTTGGAAACTGTGGGGTCGCTATGAGTCAGAATCGACTCGATGGCAACGGTTTTTACTCAATTACCTTTTACACCAATTAAAATAGATTAAAAATAGCTTTTATATTCACCCATTTATTTACCATTTCTGGCATTTTTCATTGTATATGTGTATGTAATTTCAAGATTCCATTTGGTATAATTTTCACTCTCCCTGAAGAACTTCCTTTAGTATTTCTTATAGTGTAGGTCTCCTGGCAGCAAAGACTCTCAGCTTTTGTTTGTCTGGAAAAGTCTTTATTGCACATTCATTTTTTTAAAAAGTATTTTTATTTGCTAAATAGGGTTGCTATGGGTTGAAATCAACTTGACATTAATGAGTTTGGTTTTTTGGGTTTTATATAAATTCAGGTTGATTTTTAGATTTTTCTTTTAATACTTTAAAGATACTGCTTCTTTAGCTTTTGGCTTGCATGTTTCTGATGAAAAGTCTGTGTTCATTTTTATCTTTGATTCTCCATAGGCATAGGGTCTTTTTTCTCTGTTTACTCTTGCTTCCTATTTTTATTGTTTTAAATTTTACTTATAAATATATGGTTCATTGACTTAAAGTATAAGGGTTGAGATTTTGTTTCATGTAGATTCTTGATTTTTTCCAGCATAATTTTTAATTTTTTTTTTTTTTTTGCTGTTGTTGAGATTATACACAGTGAAACATATCTCAATTCGACAGTTTCTACATGTACCATGTAGGAACCATGGTTGCACAGTGGTTAAAGCCCTTGGCTTATAATCGAAAGGTCGCAGTTCAAACCCACCAGTTGCTCCACAGGAGAAAGATGTGGCAGACTGCTTCCGTGAAGATTTATAGCCTTGGAAACCCTATGAGGTAGTTCTACTCTGTTGTATAGGGTCACTATGAATTGGAATCGACTCCAAGGCAGTGGGTTTTTGTTGGGTACCATTTAATGACACTGATTACATTCTTTGAGTTATGCAACTATTCTCAACCTCCTTTTCTGAGTTGTTCCTCCCTCATTAACATAAATTCACTGCTCCCTAAGGTTCCTATACCATCTTTCAACTTGCTGGTGTCACTTTGATTCCAAGTAGTTCTTAAAAGAGCATAATACTCAAGGCAGACATTTTTTACTAGTTAAGCTAAACCACTGTTCGCTTTTAAGAATTCAGGAGATATTTTTGGTTTAAGGTTTAAAGGTTACCTCAGGGCAAAAGTTTCAGGAGTTTATCCAACTTTGATGGCTCCAGGAAGTCTGGAGTCCATGAGAATTTGAAATTTATTCTGTATTTTTCCATTTTTGAACAGGTTTTTATTTTTTTAATTAATTTTTATTGTGCTTTAAGTGAAATTTTACAAATCAGATCAGTCTCTCGTACAAAAATTTATATACAAGATCAGGTTCTTTTATAAAATCTTTGATCAAAATGGTAAATATTGGTACTCAGGAACCATCGAGTTCTTCTGGTCTCATGGCAAAAGAGGCGGTTATTCATGGAGGCAGTTAGCCATGTATTCCATATCCTCCTCCTATTCCTGACTTTCCTTCCTCTGTTGCCCCAGGCAAATAGAGACCAATTACTGTACCTTGGACAGCCACTTGCAAGCTTTTAAGACATCAGGCACTATGTAACTGCTAGGAGGTAGAACAGAAGCACTAAACATGCTATTAGGCCAATAAACTGGGATGTCCCATGAAACCATGACCCTAAACCTTCAAAACCAAGGAACCAAATCCCATGAAGTGTTTGGTTGTACATAAGCAGCCTCAGCTACTTTTTTTTTTTTGTCATTGCTGTAAATATATGTATCACACAACTTTTGCCAGTTCAACTTTTGGCAGGTGTACAATTTATTGACAGCATTACAATAATCAGTGTGTAACCCTACCCTTAATCAACGCTCTATTTCCATCACTGTTAACCCTACCCTCCTTTCCTCCTCCCTCCTAACCCTGGTAACTAGTAATAAATTTTGTTTTCTATACACTTGCCTTTTCTTGCCTTTTTACGCACGCAAGATCATACAATATTTGTCTGTGATTGCCTTATTTCACCCAGCATAATGTCTTCCAGCTCCATCCACACTGTAGCATGTATCAAGGCTTCATTTCTCCTGATGGCTGAGTAGTATCCCACTGTATATATGTGTCACATTTGGTATATCCATTCATCTGCTGATGAGCATTTAGATTGTTTCCACCTTTCGGCTACTGTGAATAGTGCTGCAATGAACACTGGTGTACAGGTCTCATTTTCAGTCTCTGCGTTCGAGTCTTTTGGGTATATTTTAATATCTAGGAGTGGAATTGCTGTAATATGGTAGTTCTATTTTTAGTATTTTGAGGAACCACCACACTGTTTTCCACAATGGCTGTACCATTTTGTATTCCCACCAGCAACAGATAAGGGTTCTAATTTCCCCACATCCTTACCAACATTTCTTATTTTCTGTTTTGTTTTTTTTTTAATCTTAGTCATATTAGCGGAATAAAATGGTATCTCATTGTAGTTTTCATTTGCCATACTCCTGACAGATAATGACGATTGGAATCTTTTCCTGTGTTTGGTGCCCATCTGAATGTCCTCCTTGGAGAAATGTCTATTCAAGTCTTTGCTCATTTTGATTGGGTTGTCTTTTTGTTGTTAAATTGTCAAAGTTTTATATATATTTTGCTTATTAGATTCTTGTTGGATAGTTTCCGAAACTATTCTCCCAGTTGGTAGCTTGTCTTTCCACTTTTTTCGTAAAGTCTTTTAATGAACAAGAGTTTTTAATTTTTATGAGGTTCCATTTATTTATTTTGTTTTTTGCTGTTGCGCTTTTGTTATTAAGTAATCCATTGTTAAATGCTGGGCCTGACAGCATTGCCCCTGCTTTTACTTCTAAGAATTTCACAGTTTTAGTTTGCATGTTTAGATCTTCAAACCATTTTGAATTGGTTTTTGTATACGGTGTGAGGCATGGATTCTGTTTCATTTTACTGCATGTGGAAATCTAATTTTCCCAGCACCATTTATTGAAGAGATTCCTCTTTCCCTATCAAGTAGACTTAGCGCCCTTGTCAAAAATCAGTTGACCAAAGATGTAACTGCATCATTTTTTGAAAACACCATTTTCCTCGTTGAATTACCATGGCACATTTGTTAAAAATCAACAGACTATATATGTGTGGACTTACTTGATATTTTTTTCATATGTAATATTATTTATTTTGTTATTGAGAATACACATAGCAAAACATACACCAACTCAACAATTTCTACATGTACCATTTAGTGAGACTGATTACATTCTTCAAGTGGTACAACCATCCTCACCCTCCTTTTCTGAGTTGTTATTCCCCCATCAATATAAATTCACTGCCCCATAAGGTTCCCATCTAATCTTTCAAGTTGCTATTGTCAATGTGATCCCAGATAGATAGTTCTTAAAAGAGCACAATGCTCAAGGCAAACATTTTTTACTAGTTAAGCTAATGTCTGGTTTCAAGAAGACTTTAGTGGATATTTTTGGTTTAAGGTTTAAAGATTATCTCAGAATAATAGTTTCAGGAGTTCATCCAACTTTGACAGTTCCAGGAAATCTGGAGTCCACGAGCATTTGAAATTCTCTTCTGCACTTTTCCCATTTTATTCAGGTTCTTCCATGAGAATTTGAAATTCTGTTCTGCATTTTGTCCAGATTTTTTTTATGAAAATAGTAATAGTAGCCAGGCACCATCCAGTTCTTCTGGTCTCACAGTATTATGGTTAAGATTGTGTGTCAACTTGGCTGGGCCATGATTCTCAGTAGTTTGTCAGTGCTTGGAACTTGAGCCAGTGGCCTGCTGCATTGCCTGCTGATCTTGGGGTTCACTGGCCTCCACAGCCTGTGAGCCAGTGGCCTTTTGATGAACCCTGCCGATCTGGGGTTCATCAGTCCCTGTAGCTATATGAGTCAGGAGACGCCTCCAGCCTAACGGTTGACTCACAGACTTGGGACTTGTCAACCTCTACAACCATGTGAGTCATTTTCTTGAGACCAATCACTCTCCCCTCCCCCCAATCTTTGTTTCACTTCTCTGGAGAACCAGCCTTTACTGGTTTTGCTTCTCTAGAGAAGCCAGCTGAAGACACATGGCAAGGGAGTCAGTAGTTCATGTAGGCAATTAGCTAGCCACACATTTCATCTCCTCCTCCTATTCCTTCTTCCTCTGTTGCTCCAGGTGAATAGATACTAATTGATACACTCTGATGGTCACTTGCAAGTTTTCAAGACCCTAGGCACTATGCAATAAACTAGGAGGTTGAACAGAAGCACTGAACACATTATTAGGCCAATTAACTAGGATATCCCATGAAACCACGACCTTATACCTCCAAACCAAGTAACTAAATCCCATGAGGTGTTTGGTTGTACATAAACAGCCTCAGCAACTACTTTTTTTTTTTTGTCATTGTTGTTGTAAATATGTCTTTCACACAACTGTTATCAATTCAACATTTTACAGGTGTATCCCTTCCCTTTTAAGAAGACCTGCCATCAGTCTCACTCACCACTTCCACTTACATATTCATGGACAAGAACTTAATTCAAGTGATTGCTCCTATCTGTAAGGGAGGCCAAGAAGTGTAGTCCTTATTTCAGGCACTAAATGCCTGAAAAACAAAATCAGAGTTTTGTTACTAGAGAAGAAGGAGAGATGGGACACCAGGCAGCAAGAGGCAGCATCTCCTCACTCCCCTAGAGGCTACTTGCCACACAGAGAGCCAAAGGGATTCTTAAAAACAAACAAACAAAAATAATCCATCATGACCAAGTTGGATTTATACCAGGTATGCAAGGCTGGTTTAATATTAGAAAAACCATTAATGTAATCCACCAGATAAACAAAAGACAAAAACCACATGATCTTATCAATTGATGCAGAAAAGGCATTTGACAAAGTCCAACACCCATTTATGATAAAAACTCTCACCAAAATAGGAATTGAAGGAAAATTCCTCAACATAATAAAGGGCATCTATGCAAAGCCAACAGCCAACATCACTCTAAATGGAGAGAGCCTGAAAGCATTTCCCTTGAGAACGGGAACCAGACAAGGATGCCCTTTATCACTGCTCTTATTCAACATCGTGCTAGAGGTCCTAGCCAGGGCAATTAGGCTAGACAAAGAAACGAAGGGCATCCAGATTGGCAAGGAGGAAGTAAAATTATCTCTATTTGCAGATGACATGATCTTATACACAGAAAACCCTAAGGAATCCTCCAGAAAACTACTGAAACTAATAGAAGAGTTTGGCAGAGTCTCAGGTGATAAGATAAACATACAAAAATCACTTGGATTCCTCTACATCAACAAAAAGAACACCGAAGAGGAAATAACCAAATCAATACCATTCACAGTAGCGACCAAGAAGATAAAATACTTAGGAATAAATCTTACCAAAGATGTAAAAGACCTATACAAAGAAAACTACAAAGTACTACTACAAGAAACTAAAAAGGACCGACTTAAGTGGAAAAACATATCTTGCTCACGGACAGGAAGACTTAACAAGGTAAAAATGTCTGTTCTACCAAAAACCATCTATACATACAATGCACTTCCGATCCAAATTCCAATGTCATTTTTTAATGTGATGGAGAAACAAATCACCAACTTCATATGGAAGGGAAAGAAGCCCCGGATAAGTAAAGCATTACTGAAAAAGAAGAAGAAAGTGGGTGGCCTCACTCTACCTGATTTCAGAACCTATTATACAGCCACAGTAGTCAAAACAGCCTGGTACTGGTACAACAACAGGCACATAGACCAATGGAACAGAATTGAGAACCCAGGTATAAATCCATCCACATATGAGCAGCTGATATTTGACAAAGGCCCAGGGTCAGTTAATTGGGGAAAAGATAGTCTTTTTAACAAATGGTGCTGGCATAACTGGATATCCATTTGCAAAAAAACGGAACAGGACCCATACCTCACACCATGCACAAAAACTAACTCCAAGTGGATCAAAGACCTAAACATAAAGACTAAAACGATAAAGATCATGGAAGAAAAAATAGGGACAACATTAAGAGCCCTAATACCAGGCATAAACAGCATACAAAATATTACCAAAAATGACGAAGAGAAACCAGATAACTGGGAGCTCCTAAAAATCAAACACCTATGCTCATCTAAAGACTTCACCAGAAGAGTAAAAAGACCACCTACAGACTGGGAAGAATTTTCAGCTATGACATCTCCGACCAGCACCTGATCTCTAAAATCTGTATGATTCTGTCAAAACTCAACCACAAAAAGACAAACAACCCAATCAAGAAGTGGGCAAAGGATATGAACATGCACTTCACTAAAGAAGATATTCAGGCAGCTAACAGATACATGAGAAAATGCTCTCGATCATTAGCCATTAGAGAAATGCAAATTAAAACTACGATGAGATTCCATCTCACTCCAACAAGGCTTGCATTAATCCAAAGAACACAAAATAAGAAATGTTGGAGAGGCTGCGGAGAGACTGGAACTCTTACACACTGCTGGTGGGAATGTAAAATGGTACAACCACTTTGGAAATCTATCTGGCGTTATCTTAAAAAGTTATAAATAGAACTACCATACAACCCAGAAATCCCACTCCTCGGAATATATCCTAGAGAAAGAGCCTTCACACAAACAGATATATGCACACCCATGTTTATTGCAGCTCTGTTTACAATAGCAAAAAGCTGGAAGCAACCAAGGTGTCCATCAACGGATGAATGGATAAATAAATCGTGGTATATTCACACAATGGAATACTATGCATCGATAAAGAACAGTGAAGAATCTGCGAAACATTGCATAACATGGAGGAATCTGGAAGGCATTATGCTGAGCGAAATTAGAGGCAAGAGGACAAATATTGTATAAGACCGCTATTATAAGATCTTGAGAAATAGTATAAACTGAGAAGAACACATACTTTTGTGGTTATGGGGGGGGGAGGGAGGGTGGGAGAGGGTTTTTTTTACTGATTAGTTAGTAGATAAGATCTGCTTTACGTGAAGGGAAGGACAATACTCAATACATGGAAGGTCAGCTCAATTGGACTGGACCAAAAGCAAAGAAGTTTCCGGGATAAACTGAATGCTTCAAAGGTTAGCGGAGCAAGGGCGGGGGTTTGGCGACTATGGTTTAAGGGGACTTCTAAGTCAATTGGCAAAATAATTCTATTATGAAAACATTCTGCATCCCACTTTGAAATGTGGCGTCTGGGGTCTTAAATGCTAACAAGCGGCCATCTAAGATGCATCAATTGGTCTCAACCCACCTGGATCAAAGGAGAACGAAGAACACCAAGGTCACACGATAACTATGAGCCCAAGAGACAGAAAGGGCCACATGAACTAGAGACTTACATCATCCTGAGACCAGAAGAACTAGTTGGTGCCCGGCCACAACCAATGACTGCCCTGACAGGGAGCACAACACAGAACCCCTGAGGGAGCAGAACAGTGGGATGCAGACCCCAAATTCTTATAAAAAGACCATACTTAATGGTCTGACTGAGACTAGAGGAATCCCGGCGGTCATGGTCCCCAAACCTTCTGTTGGTCCAGGACAGGAACCATTCCCGAAGACAACTCATCAGACATGGAAGAGACTGGACAGCGGGTAGGAGAGAGATGCTGATGAAGAGTGAGCTATTTCTATCAGGTGGACACTTGTGACTGTGTTGGTATCTCCTGTCTGGAGCGGGGATGGGAGGATAGAGAGAGTTGGAAGCTAGCAAAATTGTCAGGAAAGGAGAGACTGGAAGGGCTGACTCATTACGGGGAGAGCAAGTGGGAGTACAGAGTAAGGTGTATATAAACTTGTATGTGACAGTCTGACTTGATTTGTAAACGTTTACTTGAAGCTCAATAAAAGTTAAAAAAACAAACAAACAAAAAAAAAAAACAGAAATGAGATTACTTTGCTCACCACTCAGAATCTTCCAATGGCTTTCTATTACAATCGGAATAAAATCCAAACTCCTCATCCTGTCTTACAATAGCTTACATGGTCTACCACCTGACTATTATCTGAACTTTCTCACTCTCTCCCTCCTCTCTGCTCTTACCACACTGGCCTTCCTGCTGTTTCTCAAAGATCATAAACACAGCCTGACTTAAGCACAGCACAAACAGTTCCCTCTACCTCAGGGTTTTTCAGCTTTGACACTATTAACATTTGTTCTGGATCATTCTTTGTTGTGTGGGCTGTTCTCTGTATTGTAGAATGTTTAGCAGCATCCCTGGACTCTACTCCCCAGATGCCAGAGGCACCCCCCTTCCCCAGTTGTCTCCAGACATTGCCAAATATCCCTAGTGGACAAGCCCTCTCCCCTTCCCCCCATTACAAACTACCACTCCCCCTGGTATTCATATAGCCATCTCCCTAACACTTGTTGCTCAAATGCCCCATCCTCAAAGAGATCTTTCCTCTACCACTCTTTCCCACTTACTGTGCTTCCCCCTCCATGGCATCCATCACTACCTGACAATACATTTGTATGTGTTATTTATTTACTGCCAGTCTCTCCTACTAGAAGCTGAACTAGATGACAGTAGGGCTTTTGTTTTAATCTCTGTTGCATCCCAGGGCCTAGCACATGGTAGGCAACCCATCCATACATATTTGTTCAAAGAAGGAAAGAAAGCAGTTGCAACTCTCCACACAAAAACATCATGACAAGAACAGCACAGTGACGGCAGGGCTGAAGCCAGAACATCGTGATGCCAGGATCTCTGTGCAAGTAACAACTGATTCTTCCCCCAAAACTCTTTGTGCTGTCTTTCCCCAGATAGCTCTTCTGCCAAGAAGACACCAGACAGTCTACGGAAAAACAGCTGCAACCCTTCAGCTTATTCTTGAGGGTAACATCACCAGCATTCATGGGGGACCATGACTCTCCTGGAGAGAGGATGCCTGTAAACCATGCAAGGCTTTCCTGCAAGTAACACATCCATCCATGAAGGAAGAACCAGGTATATCATTTGCTTTGCCTAGAAGTGTATGCTTATTCTTTCAAATTAAAAGCCGATATTACAATTAATGGGTATGTGGTTAAGTGGGGGAAAAAAAAAGTATGATCTCATTTCTTTTGGGGAATAAAAGGATGTATTTTGCACATATGTGTGTACACATATCTAATTGCTGCTATCTGCATAGACAGATAAGGCAGTTAAAAGTGGATGTATCTGGAGAATGGAATGGAGTTGGGAGGAAGAACCGTTAGCTTGGGGAGGAAGGGGCTTATGCCATTGAGAAATGTTTGAATTTCTACCTTAAGTATATCGTTGTTGTTGTTGTTAGGTGCCGTCAAGCTGGCTCCGATTCATAGCAACCCTGTGTACCACTGAACGAGGAACACTGCCCGGTCCTACACCATGCTCACAATTGTTATGCTGGAGGCCCTTGTTGCAGCCACTGTTTCAATCCATCTCGTTGAGGGTCTTTCCCTTTTCCGCTGACCCTGTACTTTACCAAGTATAATGTCCTTCTCCATAAGTATATACCATACATTTCATAAAAACTAATATATTAAAATTAATAATCAATGGAAATATTACTCAGCCATAAAGAGAAATGAAGTCCTGATACATGCTACAACATGGATGAACCTTGAAAACATTATGCTGAGTGAAGTAAGTCAATCACAAAAGGACAAATATTATATGATCTCACTTATATGAAATAGCTAGAACGGGCAAGTGTATAGAGACCAAAGTTTATCCGTGGTTACTAGGGGCAGAAAGGAGGGAGAAAGAAGGGGCCATTGTTTAGGAATCACTGAGTTTCTGTTCATGGTGACAGAAATCTGGCAACAGGTATTGGTGATGGCTGCACAACATGATTAATGTAATTGATGTCACTAAACTGTACAAGTGAAAAATGTTAAATTGGCAAATACCGTGTCATATATTTTTACAACAATAAAAAATTAATAGTCAAGAGTTATACAGCCAAAACATTCTCATTAAAAGGTGGACCAGAATGAGGAGGCTCACTCTTAAAGTTGATTGTTTTATATTTTAAAGTTACGGTAATGCAACAAGATACATAACCAACAGAAAGGAGGAGATGAAAAACAGCAGATGACATGACTGCATATACCAAGAAAATCCGAACAGGCCAACCAAAAAACTATTAGAATTATTGTGTTCGGTCATGTGGCAGGACACAAGATAAAAATATAAAAATCAGTAGTGTTTCTATACTCCAGCAAACATTTTTAAATATTAATTCATTATATCAACTAAAATATAAATTACTTAAAAATTTTTAAGAACAGACTTAGTTGCAATAAAGGAAACTACAGAGCATTACTGAGAGACGTAAGAGAAAACTTACATAAAAAGATATAAAGTGCTAACATTTCTGAAAAACAAAGTTTAGCAAGTGTACCCAGGTCCTAACCAGGTTCACACCCTCTGAATTTCCATGGCTAACAGTGGCAGTCTGGCCTACCCAACATCCAATCCCTGTTGCTCTGGATGTAGCCCCGTGGGAAACCATTCCTCATTTACTCTCAGTCCATGTCATATGGGTGCAAATGACCCTGCCTGTACCCTAGCCTAGCAAGTGGGCAAACAAGTCAGGCCTGGCCAATGAGTATGTTAGTTCAACCTTTCAGACCACAGGGAATGGTGCAAGGATGGGCAAGTGACCCAAGCCAAGCCAGCTGGACTCAGTTCTGGACCTTTTGAGGTTCTGACCTCAGGAAAGCAGAGGTACTCTTTCTGCTGAGATGCTGGGGACTCCGACATGGAGACAGTCAGCCTGGAAATGAAAGGAGAGAGGAGAGACCGAGTCTGAGAAGATTGAGTCTGGTCAGCACTGTAAGAGCCCCTGGATTCAACTATGCCCAGAGAGTTAATTTTTTTCAGTTTCATAGATCAATAAATTGTTCCGCCGAGAGGCACTATAGTGCTACAGTCAACAGCTTGTGCTCCAGTGTCAGATTGCCTAGGTCTGAAGTCTGGATCTGCCATGGGGCTTTTGTTAAGTTGCTTAACTTCTCCATTCCTTAGGATCCTAAGCGATAAAATGGGGATAAGAACAGTAATTCAATATATAGTTAATATATATAGACTCTCAGAACAGGGCATGGCATGTTACTATATTAGTGATAACTTTTTTTTTTTTTACTTTTATTGTTGCTGTTGTTTAAGCTATTTTGAGTTTGGATTCTGTTACTTGTAATCAACACTGATTAAAAAAAAAAATCAAATCATGTTACTTTCTTGCTCAAAATCCCCGTAACAGCTTCTCATCTTATTCTGTACAAAATCTAATCTCTTGCCAGGACCTACAAGGCTCTCTGCCCTTCTCCTGCCCCCACTTCAATATTGTTCTAGGTTAGGTAGGTGGTTCTGAGGCCTGTCACAGTGAGCTGGGGTGAGGGATGAGGAGTGACTGAAGTGAATCAACAGGCAGGCTTAATGCTATTTTCCATTTTCATGAAAACACTGATCACACTGTGATGTCACTGTCTACTTATTTATCTTTCTCTCCCACCAGACCTGAAGTACTTTTGATTGTCCTCATTCATCTTTGCCTCCCTTGTAGCCAGCTCTTCTGTATCTTAGGGAAGAGAGTGAGTGGCGGGTGAAGAAAAAAAACTGGCCAGGTGCCTGCGGCCTCCTGCAGGCCTTAGTTTGGTCTCAGGAAGGGCCTGGGGGTGAGCAAAGGCTCACTGCGGTTCTCCCACATCAGGTTATTTCTACTTTCCTGACTCTGGACATTCTCAGCATTTGCTAGGCTGTCAGAAATATGGGTCTCACAGAGGGATGAACTCTGAAAAATAGCCTCTCCTCCACACGTAAGGCAGCTGACAGGTACAAGACACAAAACTCTCACATGCGCTGGTCCCAGAGGACTGTAGGAGGCAAATGCCTTTTTGCACACCCTCAGGTTCCTGACTTTAAAGATGAGAGAAGCTGCCTGAAAAGGCTATTACCCTATCCTGTGAAGTCTCCTCACAAGCTAATCAGCAACCATAAACATTTAGAATAAAAAATAATTCAGAAAAACTAGTTCTATCTAAAATTACATTGCATGAAGTCTTCTATGTCTTTGCTTCCTTCTAACTGGCCATCAAATCTAATTTTTCCCTTATGTTCACTCAAGCCTTTTAGCAGCTGAAATGTTAAATCATATCCACCTAGAAGAAAGCAACATTGCCATTCAAGCACCAAAATCATTCCCTCCTTGACTGACTCCCTCCTGCCATTGGGTTTCTGCCTTCAGAAGTTGTTCTCATTTTCTCCCTTGATTCACTTAATTCTCTTCCTTTTTCTGAAGACAACCTGCTTTTTTTCTTCATCCCTACACCTTGGACTTTCTAACTACCCAATAAAACCTTGCTTAGGAGACCATCTTCACATGCACAAATCCTTTCATGAAATTGAATCATTTATTGGAAACTATGACACATTACTCCTATCATGAATTTAGGAGTCCCCGGGTAGCACAACCAGTTAAGCACTCGACTATTAAATGAAGGTTGGCAGTTTGACCCCACACAGAGGCATCTGAGAAGACAGGCCTGGTGATCTGCTTCCGAAAGGCCACAGTCTTGAAAACCCTATGGAGCAGTTCTACTCTGCACACATGGCGTCGTTATGAGTTGGAACCAACTAGACATAACCAACAACAACATCACAAATTCATAAGTTTCTCTTTTTTAAACTTGGAAAATTTCCAAACATGCACAAAAGCAGAGTACAATGAACTCCTGTATATTCATCTAACAGCTTCAATAATGTTAACACTTTGCCTTTCTTTCTTCATCTATCCAACCCCCCAACCTTTTTTTGCTGAGTGTTTTGAAGCAAATTCCAATCATTTTACTTTATCCTTCAATACTTTAGTATGGATTTAAAAAGACACATTCTTATAGAGTAACAGACATTATCAGGCCTAATTATTAACTAGTATTGGTATATAAATTCATATTCCTTAATCTCAACCAAGATCCTGATATGTGTTCAAACTTCCCAAATTGTCTTTAAAAATATCTTTTTACATTTCGTTTGCATCTCAACCCCCAAAAGGCCCACTTATTATATTTGTCTGTTATATCTCTTAACTCTCTTTTAATCTAGAGCAGTAACTTTCATGCTACTGACTTGTTGAACAAATGAGATCAATTGCCTGAAGAACAGAGCACATTTTGGATTTGTCTGATTGCTTCCTGGTGATGTTGTCTAACTTGTTCCAGTATACTATTTCCTGCAGACTGAAATAAGTTTTAGAGGGTTGATTAGATTATTTCAGGCTTTTTTTTTTGGGGGGGGTCAGGGGGAAGAGAAGGGAGAAGTACATGAATATATGATAGAGGTGTCACTCAGTTCCTATGGCATCACATCAGGGGACATAATTCTTTGTGTCCTTTTCAGTGACATAGGGAGGCTGATCAATAGATTTGGGTGGTGAACCCTGATCCCACACTTGGTAAGTTTCCCAGCAATCTTTCACCAAATGGATTTACCTTCCATTCTTGACCACTGTCTGAAGTCAGTTAATTAATTCTGGCTGGCAAAATGGCAATTTTTCTAACTGTATTATTTAAGAATGCTGAAATGCTTTCTCTTACCCATTATGGGTATTTGGCTACTCTGAAAAAAAGTCTGTACTGGAAGAGCAGGACATTTTCTTAATTCCTTAGTTTTCTCCTTTGAATCAGCAAGCTTCAAAATATT
Organism: Loxodonta africana; assembly: GCF_030014295.1. NCBI lineage: Eukaryota > Metazoa > Chordata > Mammalia > Proboscidea > Elephantidae > Loxodonta > Loxodonta africana. The sequence goes on from NC_087362.1 coordinate 67,643,119, forward strand.
GAGCTGGTTGCACAAGCATGTCTCGACAAATCAAGGTCAAAGGGTTTAGCCCTTCTACAGCAGCAATGCTTCCACCCACGCAGACCCAGAACAGGCTGGGCAGACACTAAAACGTGTTTGTTGTTCATGATGCAAATCTACACAATCACCCAAATTCCAACTGTCTGATTAATTATGGATTCTTTAAAGCCCAAAATCTGAAGACAGTTAACAGCAGATTCACATTAATAAAAGCAAAGTTAAAAAGAGTGACTAGAAATTAGCAACGGTCTGAAACCAGGATTCATACAAGCTTACTGTAATGCGAACTTCAGTTCCTGATTAATAATAGCAATTTGGATTCTCATTTGGTACCTATAGTTAAGAAATATTTATTCCATAATCTGTTATAGAAGATCTACTAGTCAAACAAGAAAGAAGTGACACTGAATTTCACCTCGGGGAGTGGGGGAGAAAGAACAGTATGGAGATTTAATTCCATTAAGAGTAATGAAAATCACATTTTGAAACCAGCTTCTAATATTTTCCATTACTGTTGGTCTACAGTATTTCTGGCATATATCTATCCAAAATAAATGTTAACACACCTGAAACAAGGTATTTAAGAGTTGGTCAGTGTTCAGAAACAAATTATTTCACAGAGATTCATGGGTAATCATGCAGTATACAAAATAAATTTGTCAATGCATCAAACTGAAAGCCAAGATTCAATTATATAAAGACTTGATTTAATATCTGCTTGTCTATTTATAGCTACTAAAAATGCTAGAAGATATAAGATCTATTTTCCTTAAAGACATACATACAACTCCTGGAAGCCTTGTAGTTGTCCTGGGCCCTGGATGTCTATGCAGTGCACCTGCCAGAGGACAAAGCCCTCCCAACACTGAAGACTCACTGTGGAGCCTGTGCCCTGCAGCTGTCAAGGTGTGAGGAAAGCAAAGGAAAAGGTGGCCTCTCAATAGATCCAGTCCTTCTTTCACATTCCCTTCAAAGGCTGACCTCACTATGCCTCTTCTCTGGCCACCCTAACACTAAAAGCCAAAGTGCCCTTCTCTTTACCTTTCTGAACTCACCACCTACTACTCTCTGTTCCACTTACTGTGTTCCAGTCACAGGAGATTCTCCATTGTTCTTCAAACATTCCAGGTTTGCTCCTTCCACAGAGACTGTTGCTGCCTTACAACATCCAAGAGAAAAGATAAAACATAGGGAAAGAGAAGGTGCCCACCTCAGGAACCAGGGAAGAACTGAGTGGGGCAAATGTCCTGGAATTGGCAACCCAAAAGGTTTCCAGTTAGAAGAATAACTGGCTGCACACCTGGCTCTGATGGTAGCTTTGTACATAATTGTGCTCTTCACTTCAGAGAAGGTCTAATACCATTTTTCAAGCCATTCTGGAAATAATAACAACAAACTATGAAGATGACAACCAATTAGGATACAGTATTTCACATGTACTCATTACTTCCTGATCTTTACAACAACTCTGGAAGATAGCTGGTAATTCCCAATTTAAAGAAGGGCAAATTAAGGCTCAGAGGTGTTAGAAGATTTGCTCAAGGCTACACAGGCCGGAAAAGGCAGAGTCATCTTCTAAATCCAGATCTTCTAACTCCATGTCCCACAATTCACTTCCCAGGCTGATATACTTAGAATAGTGTTGCAGGCACTAGTTAACTAGTGAAACACCATAGTCCCAACACATTTCTCTAACAAGAAGACTGTTATCACCCAGGGTAAGGCTCAACGTCACCGACGAGTACAAACAGGACAGGACTTCTGTACACCCTGCCTGCCCCAGAGCAGGATGGCACCACACAGGCAGCAGCCACAGTTCCTGGGCATAGGCATCAGTATCTGTCCACCAGTGAGCATATCCCAAACCCGGCTGTAAGAATCATCTAGGGAGCAGTAGAAGAATGCATCATCACCTTTAGGGATGAAACCAGGGAATCAGCACCTGCCCTAGCTTTAAAATGGTTCAGCATTTGAACATTCCTGAATTATGGGCACTCCTCACCTCACCTCGGAGCCCTGGTGGCACAGCGGTTAAGAGCTTGGCTGCAAACCACAAGGTTGGCAGTTCAAATCCACCCACTGCTCCTTAGAAACCTTATGGGGTAGTTCCACTCTGTCCTATAGGGTCGCTATGAGTCAGAATCAACTGGACAGCAATGGGTTTTTGGTTCTCACTTCACCCCAGGGCTTAGCGTCCAAGCAGAGGGCTCTGACTAGCCAATCAAGTTCAGCAATGTCAGGCCACAGACTTCTTTCCCCAGGAACGAGCATTAAGGAGCATCTCAGGGCCTTGCTGATAAAACCCGAAAAAGACCAACAGGAAAAAACTCAAATGCCTAGCCACTTCATCTAAATTGGGGAATATTCCCAGAAGAGAGAATCCTACTGGCCTATAGCTAAATCTCCTGGAGATAAATTAATTCTAAAGAAAGAATTCTACAAACAACAAATACTGTTCTGTGAAAAGGCAAAATGTTAAGCCTGCAGGCCTACACTTGGCAATCACATTTTAGAATTCACTTATAAGTCAGCTGTTTGAAACTCAAGAGTAGATCCACTGATTCTAAAACCGATCAACTGCATCTAATTTCCTGACAAGCCTGAAAAAGTACAAAAAACATGGTAGTATTTCTACTACCCCGACTCCCAGTTCAACGGGGAAACCAAAACCCACTGCCAACAAGTCGATTACGACTTATAACGACCCTACAGGTCAGAATAGAACTGCCCCATAGAGCTTCCAAGGCTGTAAATCTTTATGCACGCGGAGTGCCACATCTTCCTCCCTCAGAGCAGCTGGTGGGTTCAAACTACCAACCTTTGGGTTCAGCCGAGCACTTTTAACCACTGTGCCACCAGGGCTCCTTTTCAATGAGGAAAGCTAAGTCAAAATGCCAAATACAACACCAGGAAATATCTCCCCTTCTCAGTTTGGTGCCCCATGCTGGTTCCAGGAAGCTGGAAGGGACAGATAGGTGCAGCTGGGCCCTGGTCCTTGGTAAGCCCCTACTCCTTTTGTATGGTTTATCGTTATCTAATTGTTCTCACCAGGAGGAACAAGATACTTGCCCTCCAGGCTCTGCAGCACCTTGGAGGTATGGCCTGAAGAAGAGCTCAATAATATTGGGATTAAAATAGAAACCTTTGGTTTTACTTTTCAAACCACTCTTGCCTGAGATTCTAAACGATGTTAAAAGTGCTTGGGTTATTTTTGGATGACAGCTCTAACAGTCTGAGTCTAATATTGTTCAGTACTTTCCAAGACAGGGCACAGTAATCCTGACTGCTCTCATGCCACCAAAACCCACTGCCATCAAGTTGATTCTGACTCATAACGACCCTAAAAGGACCCTAAAAGAGTAGAACTGCCCCATAGGGTTTCCATGGAGCGCCTGGTGGATTTGAACTGCCAACCTTTTGGTTAGCAGCCGTAGCTCTTAACCCCTACGCCACCATGGTTTCCATTCACGCCACATCTCTCTGTAAAGCAGCAACCAACACACTGGTGGCTGAACACCTTGGTTCTTCACGTAAAGCAAACAAAAGCCAATGCTGGGGACTAAGCTGCACATACTGACAGTTGTCTGGAACGGTCACCTCCGAGGAAAGGAACAGGATGGGGAGAGGGTGGGATTTTTTTGAGAAGTACATGTGGTTTACATGTGAAACAAAAAAATTTAAACTCTGACAAGCTATTTTATAAACACTTTAAAACGATAAAAACCCCCTGAACATAAAAAGCAATCGTGGCAATAATCAGAAATTATAAATATATTTGAATAAAAAGATTCAAATTAGAATTACCCAACGAAGCTATTATACTTTTATACCAGAAGGTTCAGCAAACTATGGCCCAAGGGCCAAATTCAGTCCAACAATTAGGCGTATAAGGTAAGAATATTTTTTTTTTAAGTATTGTAATAAAATAAAGAAGAATATGTGACAGAGACCATGTGTAGTCCATAAAATCTAAAAGTTTACTACCTGCCCTTTATAGGAAAATTTTGCTGACCCCTGATTTACAGCAAGATGCTGTGTCTATTCAAAAATAATTCTAAATTCTTCTTGGAAATGTCTTCAAAATCACTTTTAAGCACAATAAAAATTAGTCTTATTACATAATAGCCTACCTTTTTTTTTTTTCCCTCAAACCCAAAAGAGTATTAATTTACTCAGTCATCCCAGTCATCAAAATTGGCTCAAAACACTTGTGATTTCCCAAAATCAAATTCAGCCACAGGGTGGGGAAAGAGGCATTCTCCCTCCTAACACCTCAAGTCCAAGAACCTAACCTCTGATGTTCCAGTAAAACGTACAAGGATGGATAGAAAAGTCAGTCTCGGATTAACTGTCCAAGCAGCTAAAGACTAATTAAAAAAAAAAAAAACTACCAGTAAAACTAGTGTAACAGATCACAGTTTAACCAATCATTTCCCAGACTAAGGCAAAGGTCATCTTTATTCTGATCGAAAATTGTATTCTCATCTTGAGTCCTGAAAGAGTGAGAATATTTCATTTCGACTATCTAAAATCCCAAGAAATACACTGAAAAAAGAATCGAATACATCCAAATAAAAACAGCTGTGAATTTAGAATAGGAAAAACTTTATCCTGTGAACATGTATAAAGCTTTCTGCATTCAAACAGTGATTCCAAATAAGGACGACTCACAAATAAAACTCATGATCATATTTAGAAATCTCAGCACCTATTATGTACTTTTAGCTGTATGTCATTTGAAAATTAAATAGCAATTTGAAAATATAAAGGACAGGAACAAAATATATGCTGATTTTTTGTTTCTGTTTAATAACCTTTTAAGTGATTTAATTTCAAATGAAAGCAATTCAGAACCTAGCACACCCACACTTTTCACAAGGAGAGAGTACTGATAGAAAGATAACAAAGACCACTATTATACTGATTTGGGATAACTAAGACATTCCCACTTACCTCTGAATACATTTTGCTACTCAGGTAAGACATAGCAGATACTCTACCTCAATGTCCTGGACACTGAACTCCTTCTGATCAGTAAAGTTTGCGGCCCCGGTACTAAGCTCCATCAGCATCTTGGCGATCTCAGGCTTTATGGCTGAGGTCAGCCGACTGGCTGCCTCCATGACATGCTCCTGTACATCTTTAAGCTGCATGGCTGCCTTAGAGTAGTGAGAGTTCCTGAACACAGTGCTGAAGAGGTCCGTGAGCAGAGTACTGGCACGGCAGAAGACGTTGAGGGCGTCCAGGTATTTGGAGATGCCCTGCTGGATGTCAGCGATGGGAGTGGAGTGGGGCACGGCATGGTGGCAGCTGCCTGCAGCAGTCAGACTGCCCAGGGGGGTGGTGGTGGCTGTAGATGCCAAGGGAGCACTCAGTGTTCGGCCCAGCTCAGGCATTGGGTACTGCTGGTGCTGCTGCACCTTCTGCTTGGACCCGCCAAGCAGGAAGCGCCGCTTGTAGTCCATCTTACTGTCCTGGGCACTGCAGCAATACATGCGGGAGGAGGAGCTGTCCCAGGTGCCGTGACTGGCTCAGGGTTCTGAATCTTTTTCCAAAACCGTGGCTAGGTATAAAAATAGCAGAGTTCTGCAAACCTAAGTTTTGAAAAAGGCATTTCCACGAGGCAGGTGACCATGTGATCCAATGTGGATGTGATGAGGAGGACAACAGGTTTATATAATTAATATTTTCAGTGCAGACAGGACCTCTGATAATAAAGAAAAGTGTCTCCAAAATGCTGTGTATGAACTGTGTTGCATTCCACTCTCTTAATAAAAAAATGCTTGCAGAGAAAAATGCTTCCCTATAATTGCTTGCAAGAATATTTCGATACTTCTATTTACAATGGCAGAAAAATAACTTAACTTTTAAAAATGTAATTTAAGGTACTGTAATGTAATATAATGTATCTTCAATATACCAGAAAAGTTAGAACCCCAAAACCCACACGCTGATCAACAGCAATTTCAAAAGCAGTACAGAATTACTTCCCAGTAAGTCTTAAGAAGGAAGACCAAACCTCTGCAGAGCTTTGACAGAGCCGGCCTGCCAAATCCATTTACCTGTAAAGCTTCTTCTTAATGCTAAAACTTTCCAAACTTCCTCTGTTTTCTGAAAACAACTTTAAAAAAAATTGCCACTTGTTATTAGAAGTCTTCTCCTTTCCTTCTGTTTGCGGAGGTAGCAGTTTCCTTGTAACGTTAATAAGAGGGACTTCCAGACTGGGCTGGTTCCCAATTGTAAAGTCTGAAGCAAGAAAGAACAGATGTATTTGGAAAGCCTTTAAGTCATTTCCTGTCAGGGAGAAAAAAAAAAAGATAAAGTTAGCAAGGCTACAGGACAATGAGTAATTCTAGAACATTAACTCTTACAAGGCTATTATCCACACAGGTGGGTTACAAATGAATAAAATAAGAAATCATATAAGCTTACAGAAGAAGATATAATAGAGGTAGACAATGAAATTATGACCGTTAGAAAATTCCTCAAGTTGTGGCACAAAATAACTTTAATTCTGCACCAAACGCTCCAAAACAGAAGCTAAGGAGTGACACGTGAACAGAGCCTGGATCAAAGCATGTTCGGCATTCCCTAGCTTCCCCTTCAAAGAGCTCACAAATCCGGAAGAGGATCAGATGGATACTCCAACTATGGTGAGGGTTACTGACAAGTACAGCAATCACAAAACTTGAAGGAGGATCTGAAAAGGAGAGATGGGCAAAGAATCAGAAACCTGGAAGGTTTTTACGGAAAAAAAAAAAAGTTATTCTGAGGCAGGCCCTGATTACAGGTTAGGTGTTGGCAGGTGGAGAAGAGGCGGGTGGGGCTCACCAGGTGAAAGCACCACCAGAGCAAAGCCCCGAAGCAGGACAGCATAGGGCCTGTTGAGGATACCCAGGTGAACTGAAACACAGGGTGCATAAAGACAGAGCCTAGAGAGGCGGGCGGGTGGAAGGTGGTTTGCAGACAGGATTCTTTTCATTCTCATCCAGGTGCCAGTTTCCCCTCTAGATGTTCAGAGGAAAAGCCTGGCAGGGTATGCAGTTCTCAATCCCTGGCGTAGCTTCTGCGGAACCCTTGGTTCTGAGCAGGTTCAAATAGCAATGTCAGGGGGTCTCTGGTTCTGGTTTCTGATACCTACAACGGAGTAATGTGATTCTTCTCTTCTCACAGAGCTAAAATCAGGGTTAACGTCTGCCTGAACTACCTGTTCTCCCAACACAACAAGAGTTCAAATACTTTTTTAGTTCAATTTATACTAATGAACCTACATGATGTCTATGTACAGTTTTATTTTGGTATGCTTACTGATAACTGGGTTTTCTTTCCATTTTCCCTTTTTTGTAGATACAAATGACTAAAAGTTATATGTTGTCGCTCATCATGCCTACCTATCTTCCTTCCTTTGTCATACTGCAGTTGGATGAGAACGACAGGAAAGTAGGTACAAGAGGAAACGATGAGAAGAGTGCTGGTGACACAAACACATGCCCTCAGGTGTAACAGCCCCTCTCCAGCTGGCAAGGCAATGCACCTAAACTGGCCACCGTTGGGGGTTCTGTGTTCAGGAGAACCTCAACTCTTAAAAAAAACTCATAAGCTTTTCAGGAAACAACCTATCAAACGGATCCTTTTAAGAAGTCTGTTCCCAAATGTTCCCTTTTCAAATTAACGACAATAAGGCAATCACAATTCTCATCATACTCATTGTGGCTTTACAATTCTAACGTACAGCAGAAGTACTCAACAGGAGTGCTGAAGGAGGAAAGGCTGTCAGCGTGGAAACCGTGTGGTCTGCCATCGCCCTGAACAGGCCACAGTGAGCGTCCGCAGTAGGAAGCAGCCCTGGGAACCACTTTTAGTTCAGGGTTGCACCAGCTGCCTAGGTTCTAGGCAACCTCTAACCCTGCTGTTTCTGGCTCTAAGAGAGCCTTCCGGCATTCCTGTACTAGATGGACCTAGAAAGCTAAGTGAGATCCACTTGTTTACCTCATTTTTAAAAAAGAACTATAAACATTAAAAGTTTTTTTACTTTATATGAATAAATTTTTGAATGAAACTTGTTATGTTTTAAAAATGTACTTCAAATACATGTACAAATTCAATGCAATCTCTATCAAGGTTCTAATTACATTTATTTTACGAAAATGGACAAGCTGATTCTAAAATTCATATGAAATACAAGAGATACAGGATGACCAAAACAAACCTTGAAAAAGAAGATCAAAGTTAGAGGATGCACATCTACTGGTTTCAAACCTTACTACAAAACTACATTAACTGAGACAGTATGGTACTGGCATAAGGATGGATCAATAGAATAGAACTGAGTGTCCAGAAATAAACTCATACATCTATGGTCAATGGATTTTACAAGAGTTCCAAAACCTTTCAATGCTGAAAGAAGAGTCCTTTCAACAAATGATGCTGGGACAACTGGATATCCATATGTAAGAGAATAAATTTAGGCTTCTACTTCACACCATATGCAAAAATTAACTCAAAATAGATCAAAGACTCAAATGTAACAGCTAAAACTAGAAAACTCTTAGAAGAAAACATAGTTGCAAATCTTCAGGACCCTGGATTAAGCAATGTTTTTTTTTTTCTTTTTTTTATTGTGGTGAAAATATACACACCATCAAAACATACATTATTACAACAATTTCTGCATGTATAATTCAATTACATTGATTACATTCTTCATGCTATGAAACCATTCTTGCTATCCTTTTTCAAACCATAAGCAATGGTTTTTTGGATACGATACCTAATGCACAAGCATCCCAAGGAAAAAACAGATAAATTGGACTTCATCAAAATTTCAAAATCATGTGCATCAAAGACACTATCAATAAAGTGAAAAAACAACACACAGAATAGCAAAAATATTTACAAATCATGTATCTGATAAGAGTCTAGTATCCAGAATACATTTAAAAAAAAAAAACTCATAATTCAAAACCAAAAAGACAGATAACCCAAGTAGAAAATGAGAAATGGATTTGAACAGACATTTCTCCAAACATGTACAACTGGCAAATAAACACATAAAAAGGTGCTCAACATTAGTCATTACAGAAATGCAAATCAAAACTACAATGGAATACCATTTTTGGCATCCACTAGAATAGCATTAGTAACAATAATAAAAATCAGAAATAGTAAGCACTGACAAGGATGTTAAGAATTTTGGAGCCTCATACACTATGGTAGGAATGTAAAACTGAGCAGACACTGTGCAAAGCAGTTTGGCAGTTCGTAAAAATGTTAAACAGCATTGCCAGATGACCCAGCAATTCCATTCACAGGTATATACTCAAGAGAAGTGAAAACGTAAAATCATATAAAAACCTGTACAGAACCGTTCAGAACAACATTATTCATAATTGCTAAAAAGTGGAAATAACCCAAATGTCTACCAACTGTTGAATGGATAAACAAAATGTTGTATATTTATACAATGGGATATTATTGAGCCATAAAATGAAGTACTACAAAATGAATGAACCTTGAAAACATTATGCTAAGTGAAAGAAGTTAGAAGCAAAAGGCCATATATTATATGATCCCATTGACACCAACTGTCCAGATAAGGTAAACCCATTGAAACTGAAAGCATATTAGTAGTGTCTAGGGGTTGGAAGAGTGGAAATATGCAGTGGCTGCTAAGGAGTATAAGGTTTCTTTCTGGGATGATAAAAAATGTTCTGGAATTAAGACAGTGATGATTGCTGCATACCTTTGTGAATATACTAAAACCCACTGAATTATACAATCTAAAATGGTGAACTTACGGTATGTAAGTTATATCTCAATAACTAAAAATAAAGGATGGAAAAAAAATTCTATTCATTTCTAAACATTTCTATTCAGAATAAAAGAACAAAGGCCTAATATGCTACTTCTGAAGAATGACCCACTGATTACTGGGTGATCTTCAGATCTGTGGGTAGTCACTGACTGACCTGGGTGGTGATTATCTAGGTATGTTACATGGAAACAATTCATCAAGCACTGTTACTGTAATTTGTGCACTTTCTATATGTTATGGTTCAGTAAAAAAGTAAAGGAGGGAACAAAGAATTGACAGACAACAAAAAAGAGGGAAATTGGGGTAGGGAAACTTTCATTCCAAGTGGAAGGAACAGCTTAAGGAGGACAAAAAAAGAAGGCATTTGGGCAGAGACCACCAAGAGGCTGGTCTCAATCAAATATTCTTTCTCCTTTACAATAACACCAGTGGGGTCAAGAATACGTACGTGACTACTTCAGGGTACGATAAAAAGTCCTAAATGTTGTTCACGAACACATTCTTGAAGGCCTTGACAAGCTTTAACACTCAGACCTAATCCAAACTACAATTTCACTACTAAGAGCACCATATTCATGAATATAAAAGTATAAAAAAAGGGGGGAGGGGAATGGTGTCATAGAAAATGAAGGCCAAGGACTTCCAAAGATTCGCTTATCAATAAAAGCAATGCGAAACTGGCAAAAATTTTCAGAATCAATTTTTTCAGAACTCTGGAAATTAACAGGCTTACAGCAATCCTGGGAGCATTTACACAAGAAAAACAGCCCAATCTCAAGAAAACAACAAGCTATCCAGTGTTCTAACTTGACCTGTCACCAATCCCAGCTCCACAGCAGCCTTGAAAATGAGCAGCTGCATTTACGGTGAAAACCAGCAGCCTAGCAGCTAACAGATGGAGCTGTATGGGGCTAGAGCTCCTAGAAAACCTCGCTGCCATGAAACTATCATTATTTCACCAGCCTGGTGACCTAAAAGAACCCACTTGCAAGGCTCTGTATTTGAACTTGGAGCTCACTTGGGGAGGCGGTGGAAAGAATCTGATTTTTACACTTAGCACATCGTATTATTTAAAATGTCCAATTTTCAACAAAAAATCATGAGACATGCAAAGAAAAAAAAGAATGGACCATACACAAGAAAATAAGCAATCAATGGAAAACATCACTGAGGAAGATCAGATGTTGGAATACTAGACTAAGACTTTAAATCAAATATTTTAAATATGCTCAAGAATTAAAGAAAACCACATCTAAACCTGTTAACCTATTGCCATCAAGTCGATTCTAACTCAGAGTAACCAAACAGGACAGAGCAGAACTGCCCTGTAGGGTTTCCAAAGACAGGCTGGTGGATTTGAACTGCTGAGCTTGTGGTTGGCTGTAGAGCTCTTAACCACCGTGCTACTAGGGCTCTGAAAACCATGTCTAAAGAACTAAAAGATTATGCGAATGATGTCTCACAAAATGGAGAATATCAATAAAAAAACAGAAATTAAAAAGAACCAAACAGAAATTCTGGAGTTGAAAGATGCAATTAACTACAGAGCTGGGAAGATGATGGCATCAACAGACCATCGTTCTGACCTTCCTCCACAAATATGACGAGGGAACTGCTCAGCTTTGAGGGACTCTGCATTGGGGAGCAGAGGAAAGTAGCGGGGAACTGCAGACAGGAAAGACTCAATCAGTCAACGAGTCACATATGGAAGGAAGATCACTTCTCCCACTGTCCCTGCCCCTTCCCACAGCCACGTGGGCTGCCATGGTGAAGTGGCCCCAGCAAAAGAGCCTGTTTCCCCTCACTGTACAAAAAGACAGGACTCCAAGCTTCTGCTCTAAAATCAACAAGGCAGACCGCCCCGGGGGTCCATTTGAAATGTGCCAGGACCTCCTCCACCGAGACACCGTCAGCAGCAAGGGTCCTGCAAATTGCTGGAGAAGGTCCCTCCAGTGAAGTCTGCTACCATAGTCAACACGCTACCTGACTCCTTGTGCACCTCATATCTCAGGCATCTGTAATCAAAAGGATAGATCTGCCTAGGGGTCAGTTCCAGTCTGTTTTGCACCCTCTTCTGGTCGGCACTGAGGACTGCTGACTGAGGCTGCTGTGTGCTAGGAATCAGACATCTTGAGTAGAGGCTACACCCATAGGCAACATACCATGGGGGGAGAGGGAGCCTGATAGCAGTAAGGCAGACTTCTCTGGGGGTCCACTTGGAACATGACAGTCCCTCCCCTACCCAGACTCTGTCAACTGCAAAGCTGCTGTGAACCGCCACAGAGGTGCCCTGCAGTGCAGTCTGCTCCCACTGTCAGCACTATACCTGCCTCCCTGTGCACCCCATAGCTCAGGCCTCCAAAATCAACGACAGAACTCCCCGGGGGTCAATTTGGGTTAATGTGCCCCTACTTCCAGTTGGTGTTGAGTACTGATGACTGAGGCTGCTGTGTGCTAGGAAGCAGACATCTTGAGTGGAGGCTACCCTCACACCTCACAATCTGCCACGGAGCTCTAACAGCAATAAGGTAGACTTCCATGGGGATTGGGTGGAGCATGACACTCCCTCTCCCACCTGGTAACTGCTGGTAGCCAGGTTGTTAAAAACTGCTACAGAAGGCCCCTACAGTGGAGTCTGTTCCCATGGGTAGCACTCTACCTGCCCTCCTTGTCCACACCATAGCTCAGGCCTCTGAAACCAACAGGACAGTCTGAAAATGTGGTTGTAAAAACAGAGAAGGGAAGAGAGTAATAACCAGAAAGAGTGGACTGTGTCCCTCTGGTGGACAGTATGACCACAGCATGTCCTCTGGTGTATGTGGGAGACGGTGAAAGTTGAAAACTGAGATCTGAAACTTCAAAATCCTAATTAAACCAGAGAGAAGGAAGGAGCTATCACAGACAGGAAGAGGAAACCGAAGGCTCTGCCTGCCTAAGAGTTTCTTGCAGAAAGCAATGTGGACAAAAACATTAAATACTGGGGAAAACTTAGAAAGTAACCCTAAAAAATTCCAAAGTCCCAAGAAAAATCACAAGACACACAAAGAAAAGAGAAACAATGGTTCATCCGGATGAAGGTAATGAAGGGAGGAAAGCGCATCTATGAGAGACCAAATAATGAAAAGAATGGTAGAATATAACATGAAAACAATGGTAAAATATAACATTAAACGTAAGTAAAGTGTTAAAAGAAAGCAGAGACAAAGATCTAAGAAAACCAAAGGAAACAATGCAAGAACAAAACGAGGACCCAACGAAAAAGATAAAAAGAAACCAAAGAGAAATACCGCAACTGTAAGAGACAACAACTAAAAGGAGAAACACAAAGAAGGCTTTAACAACAGATTTAATCAGGCAGAAAAATCAATGAATTAGAGGATAAAACAGTCAAAATTACAGAGGATGAAGAGCAACAAGAACAGGGGCTCAAGGAGACTTAGCACAATTTAGTGCAATTATGGGACATCAACAGACCTAATATACACATCATGCGAAATCCAGAAGGAGATGTGAGAGAGAAAGGGAGAGAAAGAATATCTGAAGAAATAATGACAGAAAATTTCCCCAAACTGACAAAGGACATGAATCTACAGATCCAAAAAGCTCAAAGAACGCCAACCAGGATAAACCCAAAGAGATCTATACCAAGGCACATCATAGTTACAAACCAAAACCAAACCCAGTGCCATCGAGTCGATTCCGACTCATAGCGACCCTATAGCGACCCCATAGTTTAAAAAAAAAAAGTAAGGATAAAGAGAGAATCCTGAAAGCAGTGAGAGAGAAGCAAACAGTCACATACAAAGGATCTCCAATATAATTAAATGTTCATTTCTCTTCAGAAACACTGGATGCCAGAAGGAAACGGAATGATATATTAAAAGTGCTGAAAGAAAGAAGAAAAAAAAAAAAACACCTTTCAACCAAGACTACTATACCCAGAGAAGCTGTCTTTTTCAAGAATGGATATTAAATTACAACACTGTCAAACAAACATAAGCTGAGAAATTTCATATCCACCAGGCTGGCACTATAAAAAATACTAATGGCAGTTCTGCAGGTGAAAAGGAAAAGACACTAGAAAATAATTCAAAGCCATACATAAAAAGAAAGGCCCCCTAATAAAGGGAATTGCACAAATATAAGGGCTAATAGTAAGGTATTCATGCTTGATAATTCTAATTGTTTTGTCTTTCATACTTTTGAATAACAAATGTATAAAAAGCCTGGGATAAAATTAAGTTTCAGGCAAATGAAATATAAAGGCATAATCGGTGATAACAACCGAATGAGGAGGGGGGAGGAATTTCTCCAATGTCACTGAAGTTAAGCTTGCACCAACTTACCCTAGGATGTTATAAATACAGGCTGTTAAATGTAATATCCATAGTAACCAATAAGAAAATACCTAAAAAGCATACACTAGACAAAAGGTTTAAGGGCACCAAAACGGCTCACTACAACAAACCAACAAAACACAAATGCTAGCAGTACTAAAGGACAAAGACAGACTTAAAAAAAACAAAAAACAACAAAATGGCAAAAGTCACTTCTTATCAGTAATTACAGTGAATGTAAATAAACTAAATTCCAATCAAAAGGTAGACACTGGCCAAATGAATACATATTAAAAACTTGATCCAAGTATATGCTGAAAAGACACATCTTAGACCCAAGGACACAGAGTTGGAAAATGAAACGAAGGAAAAAATATTCTACAGAAATGATAAGCAAAAGAGTGCTGTGGTGGCAATCTTACTATCAGATAAAGTAGACTCTAAGACAAACTCTGTTAGCAGAGATAAAAATGCACGTTCTATAGTGATAAAAGAGTCAATTCATCAAGAAGAGTTAACAATCATAAATATATATACATCCAACATTGGAGCACCTAAACATATAAAGCAAACACTAGTAGAATTGAAGGAAGAAATGTTGTCGTTAGGTGCCGTCGAGTAGGTTCCGACTCATAGCAACCCTATGCATAACAGAACGAAACATGGCGCGGTCCTGCACCATCCTCACAATCGTTTTTATGCTTGAGCTCATTGTTGCACCATGTCAATCCAGCTCATTGAGGGTCTTCCTCTTTTCCGCTGACCCGGTATTTTGCCAAGCATGATGTCCTTTTCCAGAGACTGATTCCTCCTGACAACATGTCCAAAGTATGTAAGACGCAGTCTCGCCATCCTTGCTTCTAAGGAGCATTCTGGTTGTACTTCTTCTAAGACAGATTTGTTCATTCTCGTGGCAGTCCATGGTATATTCAATATTCTTCGCCAATGCCACAATTGAAAGGCGTCAATTCTTCTTTGGTCTTCCTTATTCATTGTCCAGCTTTCACATGCATATGATGCGACTGAAAATACCCTGGCTTGGGTCAGGCGCACCTTAGCCTTCAAGGTGACATCTTTGCTCTTCAACACTTTAAAGAGGTCCTTTGCAGCAGATTTACCCAATGCAATGTGTCTTTTGATTTCTTGACTGCTGCTTCCATGGCTCTTGATTGTGGATCCAAGTAAAATGAAATTCTTGACAACTTAGATCTTTTCTCCATTTATCATGATGTTGCTCATTGGTCCAGGTGTGAGGATTTTTGTTTTCTTTATGTTGAGGTGTAATCCATACGGAAAGCTATAGTCTTTGATCTTCATTAGTAAGTGCTTCAAGTCCTTTTCACTTTCAGCAAGCAAAGTTATGTCATCTGCATAACACAGGTTGTTAATGAGTCTTCCTCCAATCCTGATGCCCCGTTCTTCTTCATATAGTCCAACTTCTCAAATTATTTGCTCAGCATACAGATTGAATAGGTATGGTGAAAGAACACAACCCTGACGCACACCTTTCCTGACTTTAAACCAATCAGTACCCCCTTGTTCTGTCCGAACAACTGCCTCTTGATCTATGTAAAGGTTCCTTATGAGCACAATTAAGTGTTCTGGAATTCCCATTCTTCCCAATGTTATCCATAATTTGTTATGATCCACACAGTCGAATGCCTTTGCATAGTCAATAAAACACAGGTAAACATCCTTCTGGTATTCTCTGCTTTCAGCCAGGGTCCATCTGACATCAGCAATGATATCCCTGGTTCCACGTCCTCTTCTGAAACTGGACTGAATTTCTGGCAGTTCCCTGTAGATGTACTGCTGCAGCTGTTTTTGAATGATCTTCAGCAAAACGGTGACTATACACACGGACCTCGCCAGATGGAACACACAGAAATCAAACTGGCTACATCTGTGGAAAGAGACGATGGAAGAGCTCAATATCAGCAGTCAGAACAAGGCCAGGCAGGGGCCGACTGTGGAACAGACCATCAATTGCTCGTATGCAAGTTCAAGCTGAAACTGAAGAAAATCAGAGCAAGTCCACGAGAGCCAAAATATGACCTTGAGTATATCCCACCTGAATTCAGAGACCATCTGAAGAATAAATTTGACACACTGAATACTAGTGACCGAAGACCAGATGAGTTGTGCAAGGACATCATACATGAAGCAAGAGGTCACTGAAAAAAAAGGAAAGGAAGAAAAGACCAAGATGGACGTCAGAAGAGACTCTGAAACTTGCTCTCAAACATCGAGCAGCTAAAGCAAAAGGAAGAATTGATGAAGTCAAAGTGTTGAACAGAACATTTCAAAGGGCAGCTCGAGAAGACAAAGAATTATAATGACATGTGCAAAGAGCTGGAGATGGAAAACCAAAAGGGAAAAACATGCTCGGCATTTCTCAAGCTGAAAGAACTGAAGAAAAAATTCAAGCCTCGAGTTGGAATAATGAAGGATTCTATGGGGAAAATACTAAATGATGCAGGAAACATCAAAAGGAGATGGAAGGAATACACAAAGTCATTATACGAAAAAGAATTAGTCAATGTGCAACCATTTCAAGAGGTAGCATATAATCAGGAACCGATGGTACTGAGGGAAGAAGTCCAAGCTGCTCTGAAGGCATTGGCGAAAAACAAGGCTCCAGGAATTGATGGAATACCAATTGAGATGTTTCAACAAACAGATCCAGCGCTGGAGGTGGTCATTCTTCTATGCCAAAGATATGGAAGACAGCTTCCTGGCCAACTGACTGGAAGAGATCCATATTTATGCCTATTCCCAAGAAGTTCTACTCTGTCACATAGGGTCACTATGAGTTGGAATTGACTCAAAGGCATCCAACGACAATTAATGACCAACAACCCTAACAGACATCTTATAGAACACTCCATCCAACAAAAACAAACCAAAACAAACCCACTGCCGTTGAGTCAATTCTGACTCACAGCAAACCTACAGGACAGAGCATCCAACAACAGCAGAATATAAATTCTTCTCAAGTACACACAAAACATTACTTAGGACAGACCATATGTTAAGCCATAAGACAACTGTTCAATAAACTTAAAAGGGAAACTCCTAGGGGAAACCCTAGGAAAACCCCCTTTTTACTCTTAAGGCCTTCAACTGATTAACTGAGAGGCCCACCACTTCACGAAAGGTAATCGGCTTTATTTAAGATGTACTGATTTAATCACATGCAACTATTTCATAACAGCAAATTGTTTAGTGCTTGACCAAACAACTAAGTACCACAGCCTAGCCAAGCTGGCACATAAAATTAATGATCAAATCAATTATTTAGTTACCCTGAGAAAAATCCAAGATGAAAAATGCTTTATTTTCCCCTGCCACCTTTTTAAAAACAAATTTTTCTAATATTTTTATTCATAAAAATTTTCATAAGTTAGTTCCCTAGTGTCTCCCAAAAGTGACCACTGAATGAACAAGTTTGTTTCTGAAGTATCATTATGAGCACACTGATTTAAATAAATTTGATGAATTTCATTCCAGTGTAGTTACTATTCTTGTAGGTGTTCCACTCGCTCCATCTTTAGACAGTTACTCCAAAATCCTCTTGACAGGTCCCATGATTCTCTACTAGTCTCCGTGTTTTCTGGCATGACAAGATATTTCACGATCATTCATCCCCTCTGCCCCAGACCTGGAATCAGTCATTTCTCTAAGGCATTCTGGTTCCTTTAAGTGGTAAATGGTATTTAGCAATCCCAAACTGGATCAGAGGGGTGCCCACAGCTACAGAGATTTTGGACAGAGCTAAGAAGTATCTTTCTTTAAAAAATAAAACACATCATAGGTTCGTGCTAATGCTTCGAATTCTAATTCAGGACTATGTGGTTTTTACTTAACCTTATCTATGCTATATATCCATCACTCGCCTATCAGACTGTCATACTGTGGTGGTTTGCACATTGCTGTGATGCTGGAATCTATGCCACCAGTATTCCAAATATCAGCAGGGTTATCCATGGTCGACAGATTTCAGCAGAGCTTCCAGACTAAGACTGACTAGGAAGAAGGACCTGGTGATCTACTTCTGAAAAAACTGCCCAGTGAAAACCTTATGGATAACAATGAAGAGGACTTGATGTACTTACTGATGAAAATCAAAGACTACAGCCTTCAGTATGAATTATACTTTAACATAAAGAAAACAAAAATCCTCACAACTGGACCAATGAGCAACATCATGATAAATGGAGAAAAGATCGAAGTTGTCAAGGATTTCATTTTACTTGGATCCACAATCAATGCTCATGGAAGCAGCAGCCAAGAAACCAAAAGACATATTGCACTGGGCAAATACGCTGCAAAAGACCTCTTTAAAGTGCTAAAAAAGCAAAGATGTCGCCTTGAGGACTAAGGTGCCTGACCCAAGCCATGGTATTTTCAATCACCACGTATGCATGTGAAAGCCAGATAATGAATCAGGAAAACCAAAGAATTGATGCATTTGAATTACAGTGTTGGTGAAAAATACTGAATATACCGTGGACTGTCAGAAGAACAAACAAATCTGTCTTAGAAGTACAGCCAGAATGCTCCTTCATCTCCCTTACTTTGGACATGTTATCAGGAAGGATCGGCCCCTGGAGAAAGACATCATACTTCGTAGAGGGTCAGCAAAAAACAGGAAGACCACCAATGAGATGGTCTGACACAGTGGCAGCAACAATGGGCTCAAACATAGCAACAACTGTGAGGATGGTGCAGGACCCAGCAGTGCTTCGTTCTTTTGTGCATGGGGTCGCTATGAGTGGGAATCGACCTAATGGCACATATGTATCTCCTTCTCCCACAGTGAAATTCCACCTTCCAATGACACGATACTCATTTCCTTTATTCACAATATACACAACAGTCTCAGAATCACAATACCAACACCATCACAAACAAAATAGAAGAGATATATCTGGAGGACTCTTTCTTCCCTTTCTGGCAGCAATGAAAATACAGCCTAATACCAGTCCCTGAGTTCCAGCAAGGACACTTCTTCAGCAAGAGACTTTCCAAGAGGTTAGGATTCCCCTCTGCTCCAACTGACTAGGATGCATGCAGTCCATCTATGCCCAGTCTAAGCAGTGGGAGAATGAGAATTTGGCAGATTATGACTGCTCTTCTACTTCTCTGCTAGTACACATCCGACTTAACGGCAGAATCGACTTACAACAGTTATGTGAGTCGGGGACTACCTGTAAATGTTTGCCCAGAAAATTCCATATTTATGTGATACTAGTTTAGTGATATATGTCCAGTAACTTTTTATACAATAAATATGATTAGTGAAAATAGTAAGGTGTTAGGGTATTTTTTTTTTTTTTTGCAGTTTTTCTGACCTTAGGGTTTATCTCAAAAGTGATATACGATCACTTCACACCCATTAGGATAAAAAAAAATTTTTTTTTTGATTAGGATAGCTATTAGAAAAACATAAAAGATAACAAGTGTTAGTGAGGACATAGAGAAATTAGAACCCTGGTCCACTGCTGCTGGGAATGCAAATGGTACAGCTGCTGTGGAAAACAATTTTGTGGGTCTTCACAATGTTAAAACACAGAACTACCATATGAACCAGCAATTCTACTCCTGGGTACCTACAAGAACTGAAAGCAGGGATTCAAACATGCTTGTACACCAATGTTCACTGCCGCACTATTTACAACAACCAACAGTGGAAACAGCCTAAATGCCCATCATGATGAATGCATAAACAAAATGTGGTACATACAGGCAATGGAGTATCACTCAGCCATAAAAAGGACTGAAGGTCTAATACATGCTATGCCATGCACAAACCTTGAGAACATTATTCTAAGCAGAATAAATCAGTCACAAAAGGACAAATGTTGTATGATCTCACTTACATAAAATATCTAGAATACACAAGTGTATGAATAACTTGGAATAGAAGAATCAGCACAAAGCCAATGTCTATGAGGCTGAGGTCAGATATATCCCACATTTCCACACTCTCCAAGCTGATGTCCCACTCCATCTGACACTGGCCACTCTCCATCTCCTCAGCAGTCTTCCTTGCCCCGTTTGGGTTTGGCAATCCATTGTAATGTCTCACAGAACTCACCAACTGCACTTACAGTTAAGTGCTTTCTTAAGAAAGTAACGGAGTACAACTCAGGATCAGGATCAGGAGGCATGTAGGCAAAATCTCTCTTCTTCAGTGCAGTACAGCTCTGTCAGCAACTCTTGGCCGTGCAGGCCCCCTCAAGACAGGCTCCTCTTGGTCCTGCTGCCTGTCATCACCAGCTCTGCCACAGGGCCCCTTCTGTGCCTCTCACTGTCTTCAGTGTATGGCCGCTGACCCATGTTCCAGCTGTTTTTGGAGGTTCCTTGCCTCCTCATTCTCTCGGCTTCTTCTCTCTTCTTTCTTCCTTCTGCTTCTCTTCCTGCCTCTTTCTGTCTGAAAAACCTCTGTGGGGTTGGCTGCACATATATGCAACTTCTTGTCAATTTCAAGGCATGGCCCCTCCCAGTAGGGGCCACAAACTGAGCAATCCCTTCCTGGTAAGCCACAGATACTTCATTTGCATAGTAGGCTACAGTCACCTCATTTGCATAGTCCATAGTCACTTCATCTGCATAAGTATATTAACCAATCCCTGTAAGGTATGTATTAACCACAGGGTGGGCTGCAGCTCAGGGTCAGACAAAAAGCATCAAACCAAGTAGTTTACAGCTTACCAGGAAATGCCACAAACCCTCTAGGGTAGGAAGTTAGGGCAAAAGTAACTCCTCAGGGTGTAGCAGAAAAATCTTTCAAGCTGTTTTTCAAAATAACCATGGCAAAAGGCCACATCAAGGAACTCATTTCACCACAGCCAAGCGTATGAAGACCAAAGTTTATTAGTGACTTTTTTTTTTACCAGCAGTGAGCTGAGTCAGAATCGACTCGACGGCAATGGGTACCAGGGGTAAGAGGGAGTGGGGAAACGGAGACTCATTGCTTAGGGGACACTGAACTTCTGGTCAAAGGTGATGGAAAATTTTGTAAATGGGATGGTGATAGTTGAACAATCTGTTAAATCTAATTAACGTCACTGAATTGTACATGGAAAAAAATGCTGAATTGGCAAATGTTTTGTTACATATAAATTTACACACATACAGAAGAATCCTGAAAGGGAACACTTCACCCCACACCATATGATAAATAACTGTATTTCTAGAACCAAGGGGCTGGTTGGACAACTCGAAGAAAGTCCCATTTGTATCATGTATGCTTCTAACAGGACCATGTAACTCCTGTAGTTGCGTCTGGGGTCTTCTTTAGGCAGAGAGAACAAACAAGCTCCTTAAAAAGGTAAAAACTGGTTTTTACTTAGTCTTAACAGATTTGGTGTTCCTATGCTGATCTTTGCTGTCACCAAAACTAAAGAGAGCTGAATTCAAGGAAATATTATGACTTAACTATTCAAATTCTATAAATTTCAAATGAGATTTCATCAAGAAACAGTATGCAGAGCATTATGCTACTTTAAGAGCTACTTATAGGGGATCAACATGATGCAAGCAACTCGAAAGATCAGACAGGAACCTTAGGGGACAGTGAGTTCATGTTAATGGAGGAGGAACAACTCAGAAAAGGAGGGTGAGGATGGATGCACAACTCAAAGAACGCAATCAAAATCACTGAATTGTACAAGGAGAAACGGTTGAATTGGTGTATGTTTTGGTGTCCATATTCTCAACAACAACAACAAAGAAAAAAATGCAGAGGAAGTGGTAATACCTATTTAAGGGGTCTGCTTTATAACAGTGACCATAATATCCCCTGGCAAAATACTGCTGGAAGCTAGGTATGTGACATGGCAGTTCATCATACATTTGCTCTACTGCTATATATGCCTGAATACTTCTATAAGAAAAAAATCTAAAATGTATACATGTTCACACAAGCACCTGAATATACCTCTCTTACTTATTTTTTATAAAACAGCATTCTTTTCGATGCTTGTCTTAATGTTTTTCAAATGCTTTTCCCTCCATATTTATCTGCCTGAAGGGCTAAAAATATATTCAGTCCATTTAAGGACATTTCTTTTCTGTATTTCCTTAAAAAGAACTTTCGCTGCTAAATATTCACCATTTAAGAATCCACTATTCATCCTACATGGAAATAAATACATATGTGAAAGACCTCAGAAGTCAGATGCAGTTAAGACTTTTAAGATTTAGGTCATGTGTAAGTTTTAATGCTGCCTAAGAGTCTCAAGACAGCACAAAAGAATATTTTAGTAGAAAAGTCACATCTTTTCAACACCACAGTAATTTGCACAAGTTCCCAAAAGATTAAAATTGAACTCAGACCTGATTACATCATTTAAAACATTCCTTTCTGTAATCAAAACTGCCAGCAATTCTTATTTTAAACGATAACAAGGACTGTGCTTGAAACCACACAAAGTTTAAGCGTTCAAAGGTTTTCTTATACCCATAATTGATAAGATTTGCAAAGTGGCCATCCTGAGAAAATCTCCTAAAGCATTTCCCTTTAGAGAGGCAGGATAATGCAGTAAAGGAGAGAATGATCTTGAGGGCACAACTGACTGGCTCTGCCACTTACCAGCTATGTGACCTTGGGCAAGTTCTTTAACCTCTCTGTGCCTCAGTTTCATCATCTGTAAAATAGGGATAATAACAGTAACTACTGTTATTGAGTTAAATGAGTTTATACACATAAAGCACTTAGAACAATGTCTGATACATATTAAGCGCTAAATAAGAGTCTGGCAATGAAATTATTATCGCTCACAAAACAAGCAAAAATAAAGGAGGATTTGTTATCTCTACTTATCTGTGTAAAGTTACTAACAAACAAGAAAAGTCTTGAAAAGTCTCCCAATTCCTGAATGAAGGAGAAATCTATCTGGGAGGCATCACACCGATCAGTGATGTTTAACTTCTATGTAGATGAACAAGTAGACACAATGAAAATTTAATCCTCAAAATAACAAATTAATTAAAACTTCCCATTTCACTAGAGATTGATAGCTATGATGTACGAACATAGAGAACAACTTTAATCCATTTCAATCTTTAAGCCAACAGAGACATGGAGTGGCAAGCAGTCCTGGTCAGCAATGCTATGGAACAAAGAAGCTTCATTTCAAGACCACAGCTGAGGTAAATAAGCACATGCACTAAACTTCCCAGCCTCTCTAAATCCCAATAGCATAAAGATATCAATGAGAGAATCACAGCAGAGTATTAGTGAGAAGGTCTGAGGGCCACAGTCTATTTAAATGCCACCACTCTGTAGAAGACAGAGAGAAAGCAGAGGAAATTGTACTATAAAACAGACTAGTGCAGAGCTGGCCACTTCCCAGAACATGCAGAGCCAAGGTGAGCACACAAGCAGAGTTTTTTCCCTGGAGGAGCTAGACGAATGTCCAGCTTCTTCGAGGCAGCAGGTACAGAGATCATGAATTAGAAGTTGGTTAAACAACTTGATTTTATTCATATTTCCTACTCCTGATCACTGAGTCACCTAACTTGCACTGAGGCAAGAGGACTGTTAAAAAATATAGAGACGCCTCCTACCAATTACCTATATAATCAATCATCTTTCATTTCTAAAGATCACCAGATAGTGAAAGAACATCAAACCAAAACCCACTGCCGTTGAGTTGATTCCAACTCACAGCAACCCTAGAGGATACAGCTGAACTGCCCCACAGGATTTGCAAGGCTGTAATCTTTATGGAAGAAAACTGCCACATCTTTCTTCCATAGAGCAGCTAGCTGGTGGATTCAAACCACCAACCCTTTGGTTAGCAGCCGAGTGCTTTAACCACTGCTCCAC
The DNA here is from genome assembly GCF_030014295.1 of Loxodonta africana. Taxonomy (NCBI): domain Eukaryota; kingdom Metazoa; phylum Chordata; class Mammalia; order Proboscidea; family Elephantidae; genus Loxodonta; species Loxodonta africana. The sequence goes on from NC_087362.1 coordinate 67,667,129, forward strand.
CAGGGCTGCTTGCAGGAACACCAAGAGGACAAAAAAGGGCAAATAAGATGAAAAGCAGATCAGGTCCCAGAAGAAACATGTACTATCTTAGGTGCCAGAAAAACACATGAAAAGAAATTCTGATTAGTATCCTTAGAATTGAGAAGATAATGTATCCTTTAAAACAAAAGCAAACAACCATCAAGAAAGCAAAAATCTAGAAAGAATTCTTGGAAGTAAGATACATAACTGCAAAGATGAAAAGCAAGGAAAGAAATAAAACAGGGGTGGAGTAGGGTGTAGGGGACGCAAATACATAAACATATTTGCTTGTTATTTTTTTTAAAAAAGCAATGGAAGAAAATCCAAAAAAAAAAAACAATAAAAATGTTTACCTATAAAGAATGGGGAAGAACAAAAGCAAGGAAGGAAGCCAGACTTCTCTCTACCTTGCTTTATACTTTTATTTTTAGAACATATAAATATTTTCTGTAATTAAAAAGAAAAAAAATCTCTGAAAATAAAAAACAGACAAATGAACCTAAACTACTTATTCAAGCTGGAGGCTTGACTAACCAGAGAAGTATCATTTTAAGTGATTTTAAAAGTACTTTGACTGTATCACTCTTGTGTTACAGAAATCCCAAAGGGGGGGGGGGGAAGAATAAGGAAATCTTAAAGTTCATTCAATGATCTTATTATTGGTAATCGTAAAGCAAATAGGCAATTATGGTAACGTCCTTAGAAACCAAGATTGTCATCATGGAAAAAAGAGATACAAACATATAAGCAAAGAAGTAAAAATCCTTTATTCCTTCATTTCAATTGGAAGTAGTATGAAATCATGATTTACCCTTTTCTTTTCAAAAAGTATATATTTCCTAGCTCTGACTGGAAAGGTCTAGAATAATTCACATCCCAGTTACAATGAATGCCCCTAAAACCATTTTGTACCAAAAAGAATCAGAGCTCCTTAAAGAAAATGCTAATTCTTGATCGGGGTCAGAAATAAGTAAGATGAGCCCAGGACTTCTTATCATGCGAGAAAGCAGGGAACCCATCTAAGACTACCAGGCTCATGTCAAAAGGACCCCGGAGTCAACCTGAAGGATAAGCTCTTAGTGGCCAATAATGGGATAATTTAAGCATCAAAAAGAATGAAAATTGCCCTGGAGTGAAATCCATTAAATATATAAGAATTAATAAGCCCATAATGATACTAAGAAAAATTAGTCATCTTTAGAGATGTTAGGGCATCAAGCTATTATTCTGAAAATTGATAAGTAAAATGGGAAAAAAATCAAGCATTTATCTTGCCGTTCCTGTTTAGACTATTTTTTATGAGTCCCCACTTGGGAAAGTTCTTTATCAAAGGATACCAACTAATAAATACAGGAATGTTAGAAAACCACCATTATGCAATCCTAATGAAATAGGGGATCCAGCCCGTGACTATTAATCATTGTTAAAACAATTAGGCGACAATTTGGTGGGAAAGTTTATAAAGAAGGAATTAGGCTTGATAACACCTAAACCCACTGATTAATCTTAACAATCATTAAAAGTGGGGCAACCAGACACCATATGCCTATCGTTGTGATGAAACAGGAAGTGTACAGTACCACCTATGAAGTATTTTTGCCTGAAATACTGAATCAGAATCTAATCAAGCCTCTATAACACTGCCCATGGAAGCAGCAGTCAAGAAATCAAACATATTGCATTGGGCAAATCTGCTGCAAAAGACCTCTTTAAAATCTTAAAAAGCAAAGACTTCATTTTGAGGATTAAAGTACACCTGACCCAGCCATGGTCTTTTCAATTGTCTCATATGCATGTGAGAGCTGGATGCTGAAAAAAGGAAAAGCGAAGTATGGACGCACTTGAATTATGGTGCTGGCAAAGAATACTGAGCATATTATGGAATGCCAAAAGTCTTGGAGGGAGGAGAACCAGAATGCTCCTTAGAAACGAAGATGGTGAGGCTTTGTCTTGTTTAGTTTGAACAAGTTATCAGCAGGGACCAATCCCTGGAGAAGGACATCATGCTTGGTAAAGTTGAAGGTCAACAAAAAAGAGGAAGATGCTCAACAAGATGGACTGACACAGTGGTGCAACAATGGGCTCAAACACAGGAACGACTGTGAGGACGGTGCAGGACTGGGTAACACTGCACTGTTTATACACAGGGTAGTTATGAGTTGGAGCTAACTTGACAGCACCTAATACAACATATCTAGCTAGCAATTTATAGGAAACATGAGATACAGAAATTCCAAATTTTAAGTATTCTCTTTTGGCCTTTTCAACCTGACTGTTCGTAAACCATGGATTTATTATCGATATGTGGTTGTTCCAACAACCACAGATATTACAGCTTAGGTGACTTAGGACTTTCACAGACTTCTCAGAGCGTTTCTTACCAGATTTATTCTCGTTTCATTTTTATTCCTTTCTACCAACTTTTAAAAATCTCTTTTCTCCATGTAGTTTGTGAAGAACTTCCCCTGGCACTCAGAATAAAATCAGACTCCTCACCCGGACCTGCACAATTCCGTCCACCTCTCCAGCCTCCTGTTGTGCCTCCTGGTCTCTTGCTCTTCATATTGCACATTTTCCAGTTCTTCTAACACACCAAGCTCTTTGCACATGCTGTTGCCTCCATCTGAAAGCTCTTACCTCTCTCCTACTCACGGTGCTCCTCCCTATCATACTTCAGCTCTCAAAATAGGTGTCACTTCCTCAGAGAGGCCTTCCCTGAGTAGTCTATCTAATCTAGGGCCACTCCACCCCTACAATGTTGTATTGTCCTAATGAGAATTTGCAATCATTTTACATCTTTATTTGCTTGGGTATACCTCACCAACTGGCACGTAAGCTCCTAAGGACAGCAGTGGCTTGTTCACCACCTGGTTCCCAGAGCCAACAAGGGTGCTGGCGGGCCCTTCACAAACCTGACATAAATGAACCACTGAATGTTTTCTAGTTGCACTGTCTTGCAAATCCAAGAAATTAGCTCCTGTGGTAAGCTACCCCGCTACACGTCAGGCCACTGGTCTACAGAGACCTGGCAGGGGTCGTGATGTCTGTGGACTTAAGACAGGTGCTGTGGAGAAGACACAGATTATGGTCTCCAGTTTGGAAGTCAGCCAGGTATCAGGATCATCAAGCACCCTCCTTGTGAGCTTAGACTTGATCTGGGTAGAGAATGCTGACTATGTCTCTCGGGAGTCTGTTCTTTACCTGTGACATTTGTTTATGGCATCTTTATATACATATACACGCACACATTTTTCCCTTTTTTCTATAATCAAATATGATCATCTTTTCCTTTATAGTTTCAAGTTTTGCAACTTAATTAACTTTTTCAAAATTGATGATCAAATATAGAGGAAGTTTCCAAAGGAGATATATGAATGGATGATAAACACATGAAAATATGATCGTCATTAGCCATCAGGGAAATACAAATCAAAACCACAATGAGATACCACTTCACAACCACCAGGATGGGTATAATCAAAAAGACACGCAGTAACATGTGTTGGCGAAGATGTGTAGAAATTGCAACCCTCGTTTACTGCTGCTAGGAATGAAAAAGGGGGCAGACACTTTGGAACAGTCTGGCAGTTGCTCAAATGTTAAATATAGCATTACCATATGATCCATCAATTCTAATCCTAGGTAGATACCTAAGAGAAATGAAAATGTATGTCCACACAAAAACCTGTACACAAATGTTAAGAGCTACACTATTTATAATAGCCAAAAAAGTGGAAACAATCCAAATGTCTACCCACTGATGACTGGATGAACAAAATGTGATAGACCCTTACGATGAAATATTAATTCAGTCATAAAAAGGAATGAAGTACTGATACATGCTACAATACCGATGAACTTTGAAAACATTACACTAAGGGAAGGAAATGAAACAAAAGGCCACATACTATATAATTCCATTGATATGAACTATCCAGAATAGGCAAATCTACAGCAACAGAATAGTGGTTGCCTCAAGTTGGAGGGAGACTTCACCCTGCTTACGCTGGACATGTCATTAGGAAAAACAAATCACTAGGGAAAAAAATAATCATGTTTGGTAAAGTAAATGGTAAGCAAAAAGGAGGAAACCCTCCATGAGATGGACTGACACAATGGCTTCAACAATGGGTTCAAACATACCAACAACTGAGGACGACGCAGGACCGAGTAGTATTTCATTCTGTTATACATGGGGTCATCATGAGTTGGAGTCAACTCGATGGCAACTGGCAACAACACCAGCAAAAAGCTGGAGGCTGGCAGAGGGAATGAGGAGTGACTGCTAATGCGTATGGGTTTTTTTTGGGGGTGGGGAGGAGTGATAAAAATGGTCTAAAACTGCTGTGGTGATGGTTATATAACTCTGAATAAACTAGAAATCACTGAATTGTATACTTTAAATAGGTGAATGTATGGCATACAGATTATATTTCAATAAAGCTGTTATGAAAATACACAGATGAACCCCTCCACAAACAATGCCCTCTTCAGAGAAAAAAAATACAGAAAATTTTCTCTTCTCTTCAATCCACAACAACGTAAATCCAAATGAACACTTAATTGTGCTTGTGAGGAACCTGTACACAGACTAAGAGGCAGTTGTTCAAACAGAACAGGGGAAACCGCATGGTTTAAATTCAGTAAAGGTGTGCGTCAGGGTTGTATTTTTTCACCATATGTATCTTTTAACCATATTTACTCAATCTGTATGCTGAGCAAATAACCTGAGAAGCCAGACTGTATGAAGAACGGCACTTTATGCAGATGACACAACCTTGCTTGCTGCAAGTGAAGAGGACCTGAAGCACTTACTGATGAAGACTGAAGACTACAACCTTTAGTATGCATTACTCAAAATAAAGAAAACAAGAATCCTCCCAACTGGACCCATAAGCAATATCATGATAAATGGAGAAAATACTGAAGTTGCCAAGGATTTACTTCAATCCACAATCAATGCCCAGGGAAGCAGCAGTCAAATGAATCAAACAACATATTGCAGTGGGCAGATCTGCTGCAAAAGACCTCTTTAAAGTGGTAAAAAGCAAAGATGTAAGGACTAAGGTACGCCTGACCCAAGCCATGGTATTTTCAGTCACCTCGTACACATGTGAAAGCCGGAAAATGAATATGGAAGACTGAAGAACTGATGCCTTTGAATTATGGTTTTGGTGAAGAATACTGAACATACCATGGACTACCAGAAGAAGGAACAAATCTCTCTTTTTTTGAACAAGTACAGCCAGAATGCTCCTTAGAAGCAAGAATGGTGAGACTTCATCTCACGTACTTTATGTATGTTATCTGGAGAACCAGTCCCTGGAGAAGGACATCATCCACAGTCAAGTAGAGGGTCAGCGAAAAAGAGGAAGACCCTCAAGGAGATGGACTGACACAGCGGCTGCAACAATGGGCTCAAACATAGCAACGACTGTGAGGATGGCGCAGGGCCAGACAGTGTTTCATTCTGAACAGACTCAACGGCACCTAACAACAATATCTAGACAAGAGAAAACACCTGAAAGACTGAATCTCTTGTCCTCGCCTTAAAATTCTGTACTTTTTGGCTCCCCTTAACATGGTAACTCATTAAAAAGAGCGATACAACTCCATAGGTGCTGATATGAAAAGATGCTAGCTTTCCTAGCTCTCCTCCTATCTCTCTGGTCATTCTTAGTTCCCTTTTTGAGCCACTCCTCCTCTGACAAATCTGAAGTGCCATGGTTCCTCAAAGGTCTACGCCAGGTCCTCTGTTTGTAAGATCTACGTATTTTCCCTGGGAGGGTTCCAAATCCATCCTTTTAGCCCAGGTTTTACTTCTGTATTCCAGATTCCAAATATTCAACTGCTCACTGGACAGGTTCCCAAATCAAACGTTCAAACTCTCCCAAGTCTTTCCATGTTCCTTCCCTGTCTTAGTGCATGGCATCACCATCTACCTACTTGAACAAGCCAGAAACCTAGGAGTTATCCTCTACTCTTTACTCTCTTTCACATCCAGTTAATCATTTAGTCATATACTTCCTGCCTCCTTAAGATCTCTCAAGTCTTTTCCTTTCTCTCCATCTTCACTGTCAATACCAAAGCTCAGACCTTCTTTACCTCTTGCTAAATTACAGAGAAGCCTCTTAAGTGGTCTTCCAATGCTAGGACGCTGTCCTCTGGCTGCTGCGCAATCATTCTAGAATCAATCTAATCATGCCACTCTCCTGCTTAAAATCCATTAATGGCTTTCCAGAACGAAGCTGTCTGTATGTGTCTTCTCCAACACACGCTCTAAATATCCTGACGCCAACTGCAAATGCAGTTCTTCTTCTGACCCTAACCACCATGGAGCTAGGTTAGGTCTCACAAGCTAAAAGGGGCACAGTCCTCTAGTCTGCCCAAGACTTCAGAAGCCAGCCACAAGCTCAGGGGCCCCCATAACACCCTCACTTCTGACTTGCTAGCTACAGATCTAGAGGTTTCCACTATCCTCTCAGGTTCGGTAATTTGCTGCAATGACTCCCAGAACTCACAGTGCTTATTATATCAAAAAGGCTACAAATACAGAGGTCTAGAAGCGTCCCCAGTGTGAAGCTTTCATGTCCAATGGGATGCACTACTTTCATGACTATTAATGACTTTCACCAACCAGGAAGCTCAATGAACTTCAGTGTGAAGTTTTTATGGGAGTTTCATAACACAGGCATAACTGACTGATTAAATCACTGCCCATTAGACTGAATTCAACCCCCAGTCCCCTCCCCTAAGTCTGGCCTCCAGTCCCCTCCCCTGAGATTGGGCTGATACCACATAGTGGGTCTTTATGGCATGGCCAACTCCCACCCAATACAGCCCCTCATTAATATGAACTCTCAGGTATAGTCTGGCGCTCGCATAGGTAACAAAGATTCCAATCACTGGGGAAATTCCAAGGGTTTACAGGGAAATTCCAAGACTATAGGGATTACTTCCCAGGGACCAGTGACAAAGACCAAATTCTCTGGGTAAAGTTAATTGTACACCCCACAATTACCCTTTCCTTTCTTCCATCCTCCTACCTTTGCCCAACACTGCCCAGTTCTTGGATGTGCCACCTTCCCTCTCACTACCCGGTGTCTACATATTCAGTGTCTTCTACCAGGAAGCTCTTCTGGCTTACTCATACTCCTCTTGGCTGTTTAAATTAGATGTCACCTCCTCTGGAGAGCCATTTCAATAAAGTCTGAGCTAGGGGCCCCTTACTATGTGCTACCAAAACAGCCTGTTTTTAGCTCCATCTCAGCATTAACCTTACTGTATTGTAACATACTGTATTACAGCTGCCAGTTTCTTCCACTTTTCCCTCCCACCTTCAATCACCACGACCACAAAGCTCATTTAAGATATTCCCAAAGTACTAAAAACATTGCAAACATTCAACAAATATTTGTTGAACATTCACAGGGCAGTTGTTAAGTACTTAGAAATAAGGTTCCACAACAAAAAAAGAAAAAAACTGCTGATGACATGCCACGTTCACACAAATACTCCTCTACAAAACAGATGATTCATTAAGTGCCTACGATGTGTAAGTATCATACCTGGGATTTCAGGTACAAAATCTCACTTAACCCTCACAAGAACCTTAAAATAAAAACAGATAACATTAACTGAATATGTACTAAGCGGCAGGAACTGTGCTATGTACTTTATATGTGTTATCACATTTAATTCTCACAATGACCCAGTAGGGTAGGTGAGGCTAAGGGAGTTCTCCAAGGTCACGTGGCTAAAGTAGTAGTCACCAACAGAGCTGGGTTTGGGACCTGGTAATCTGCATCCATTTTCAATGAATAGGTCATTGGTCTTGCAAACTTCTATCATGCAATCTCTGGTGACGTTTCTGTCACCAAGACTGTATTTTTCAACTACCAATCCTTCTTCGTTTCCAACTTCCGCTTTCTATGCACCAGTAATTATCAATGCACCTTGACTGCATGTTTGATCAATTTCAGACTGCAGAAGTTGATAGAAATTTTCAGTTTCTTCATCTTTGTACACATTTGTGGTTGGTGCATAAATCTGAATAATAGTTGTATTAACTGGTCTTCCTTGTAGATGTATGGATATTACCCTATGACTGACAGTGTTGTATTTCAGGACAGATCTTGAATATTCTTTTTGAAGATGAATGCGATGCCCTTCCTCTTCAATTTGTCATTCCCAGCATAGAAGGCCATATGATTGTCTGATTCAAAGCAGCAAATACCAATCCATTTCAGCTCACTAATGCCTACAATATCTACCTTCAAGTGTGCTTTCATTTTTGACAACTTCCAATTTCTCTGAGTCATACTTCTTACATTCCACATTTCAACTATTAATGGATATTTGCAGCTGTTTCTTCTCATTTTGAGTTGTGCCACAGCAAATGAAGGGCCTGAAAGCTTTACTCCATCCATGTCATTAAGGTCAACTCTACTTTGCAGAGACAGCTCTTCTCCAGTTGTATTTTCAGTGCCTTCCAATCTGAGGGGCTCATCTTCTGGCACTGTAACAGACAATGTTCCACTGCTACTCATAAGGTTTTCACCGGCCAATCTGGATTACAGTATGGATTACACCTCAACATAAAACCAAAAAAAACCAAACCAGACCCAGTGCCGTCAATTCTGACTCATAGCGACCCTGTAGGATAGAGTAGAACTGCCCCATAGAGTTTCCAAGGAGCACCTGGCAGATGTGAACTGCTGACCCCTTGGTTGGCAGCCGCAGCACTTAACCACTACACCACCAGGGTTTCCCCTCAACATAAAGAAAGCGAATATCCTGAAAACTGGACCAATAAGCAACATCGTGATAAATGGGGAAAATACCGAAGTCGTCAAGAATTTCATTTTACTTGGATCCACAATCAATGCTCATGGAAGCAGCAGTCAAGAAATCAAATGACAGATCACAATGTGCAGATCTGCTACAAAAGAACTCTTTGAAGTATTAAAAAGGAAAGGTGTCACTTTGAGGACTTTAGGTGTGCCTGAGCCAAGCCATGGTATTTTCAATTGCCTCATATGCATGCGAAAGCTGGTAAATGAATAATTTCTTTTACAAGGATCAGCACAGAGCTGGTTACTATTATACAGAGATTAAAGATGTTGACATGTCCAATTTTTCCAAAATGTTGTACCACTACATCATCTCTAACATCAGCTATTCTCCTCCCCTCGGTACTCTCCCTTCCGTCTTTGGGTTCTGTAATTTGCTGCAACATCTCATAGAACTCATGAACCGTATCAAGGAAATGGTTCATGCAGTTGTGTAGGCTAGCAAATCCCAAATCCACGGGTCAGGCGCAGGCTTCTTCCAACCCACATGGTTGCAGGGGCTGACAAACCAAAACTAGCAGGTCAGACCACAGGCTGCCGGCCCACAAGGCTTCGGAAGCTGCCAAATCAGGTCAGAAGATAGGCTGCCGGACCGCAGGACTGAAGAAGCTGATGAATTCCAGAATCCTCAGATCAGACAGCAGGACTCTGGATCAAGTTCCGAGAACCAGAGGTCAGACAGTAATGAACCTGATACAGGATCCAGACACAGAGAGAGAGAGAGAGAGAGAGAGAGCCCCAGCAGGGCACCCACATATATACCTTGGATACAGGCCACACTCAGGGAAGGGCATAACTTGAATAAGGGTGGGCCTTGAGTCACACCCTCCTACAAGGCTGCAACTCAAGATGCACCCCACACCAATCCCACCTTATTAACATGTAGAGTTAGGAATTACAACACATAACATGGAAGATAATTACATCAGATCACAAAATGCAAGTCAACCATACAATACTGGGAGGGAATCATGGCATAGCCAAGTTGACACATAACCTCAACCATCACTGGTTCCAGATACCTCATTTGCATAGTCCCACTCAATCACTGTGTGTGAGTCACAAAGACTATGGCTAGAAGGTCCGTATTAAGTAATTCACTGCATCACAGCTGGACAACAAATAAGAAGACTGAAGAGCTGATGCCTTTGAATTATAGCGTTGGTGAAGAATACTGAATATACAATGGACTGCCAGAAGAACAAATAAATCTGTCTTGGAAGAAGGACAGCCAGAATGCCCCTTAGAAGAAAGGATGCCAAGACTTCATCTCAGGTACTTTGACTACATCATCAGAAGAAACCAGTCCCTGGAGAAGGATATCGTGCTTGGTAAAGTAGAGGGTCAGAGAAAAAGAGGAATACCTTCAATGAGATGGACTGACACAGTGGCTGCAACAACGGGCTCAAACATAGCTATGATTTTAAGGATGGTGCAGGACAGGCAGTGTTTCATTCTGTTGTGCGTGGGGTTGCAATGAGTTGGAGCCGACTCAACAGCACCTTAACAACAATAGTCGGCCTCAAGAGACTGAGCTTTCCATCACTGCACTATACCAACTCTGTTGAACGTCTAGACCATGGCATTCTGTTTATCACTCTTAAGAGATGACTTAAAGCTACAGGTCTCTGGGAATTTACTGGAAGTTGAGCTGGAGCAATGAAAATAAAAGATATCTTTCGTTATGATGAGCCCATACCCATATCCTTTGCTGACAACACATAGGACAAGACCAGTGAAGCATCTTCTTAGGCCCTTCAAATTTTACTTTACAATCCCACCATGCCCACTCCTCCTCCTGTATTTATTACCTCGGTCAAAAGCACTACCAATCCTGAGCCTATATCTAAGGTGCCATTCCAAATGGTCCCTGTCCTGTTCCCTCACCATTCTACCCCATACATTCAATGTGCCAATTCTGTTCATCACAGTGCCTGGACCTACAATTGTTCCATAAATGTCAGCTACCATTATTGCTACATCTTAAATGTCTCTCATTCCCTTCTTTACACCCACACTGTTCAGCATCCAAGTAACTAGAGAGCCCTCCAGACCCAAGCAAGATCAAGGCACACAGGCTGAGAGAGAGAATACCCTCTATGAAGACCAATGGCCAGGCTGCCAGACACTTAGGCCCCAGCTCTTTCAATGAGAACACAAAAAAGCATACCTCAAAGTTGTTGGCTGATAGAGAACTAATGGCAAAATCTCAGTAGCAAACCAAGAATGCATGAAAATGTCAAACACTGGAATAGAAACTGAGTAATGGCGCCAATTTCAAAGAACTAAACACTCTACCTTATGCCATTCTTTAACCTTAGTTCTCAACAAGTAATATTGCTTCCCCAGAGGACATCTGGCAATATCTGGAGACATTTTTGATTGTCACAACTGGGGGAGTGCTAGTAGCAGCTAGTGGGTACAGGTCAGGAATGCTGCAAATACCGGACAATACACAGGACAGCCCCCTAAAACAAAGAATTATCCACCTCAACAGCAGCTGTTAAGAAACCCTGCAAAAACAAATGTTTTGAGCACCTTCCATATTCAAGCTACCATGTGTAAAATTACTTCTTTCTGGGAAGATGGTAACAAACTTTCCCAATGAGTTAAGCCAAACAGGTTCATAACGCTGTAAGAGGTATCAGTGGTAACAGATGGGTAAATGCCAAATGAATAGCTTAGAAAACAAATGCCATGAGTTCAGAGGAAGGAGAGTACCACAGATGCTGAGGTCTCATCAAGTCTGCCAATCAAGGATCCCAGAAGGTAACCAGAATCCACCTTCTACGGATTGAATTGTGTCCCCCAAAAACATGTGTTGTAAATCCTAACCTCAAGGCCTGTGGTTATAACCCCATTTGGTAATAGGTTGTCTTTGTTATGTTAATGAGGCCAGATAAGTGTGGGGTATGTCTTGAGTCACTCTCTTCTGAGCTATAAAAGAGATTAAGCAAACAATTGAGAAAGTAGAGGCTGGGAAAGATGCCAAGCCACATGGAGATCTCCAAGGAACAGAAGCTGAAGAGACAAGGACCTTCTCCCAGAGCTGACACAGAAAGCCTTCCCCTAGAGCTGGTGCCCTGAATTCAGCCCTTTAAACTGTGAGAAAATAAGTTTCCATTTGTTAAAGTCATCCACTTGTGGTATTTGTTACAGCAGCACTAGACAACTAAGACACCACCTTTCCAGCCTTAGCTGCAACAGATTCCTTCAACCCACGTGTTGCTCCCGCCAAGCCATTACAGCAGCTGAGCCAAAGTCCCACCCCTACTGTTAAAAAAAAAAATTATTTTTATTTTATTTCATTTTTTTTTAGGGCTGAAAAAACTCCTCACCTACTTCACAAAAGTGCTGCCCTCCAGCTGAGCAGCATTCTCCCCACAGCTGAGAAGCATTCTCCCCATACACACATATACACAAGGCTGAGGAGGACATGACGTCATCTCCACCCAATCAAAAAATCATGTTCCTTTGATTCCTAGAGGAAGAAGGTAGTAAAAAGATAAAGGCAGAAAATGCTTTCAATGGCTCAGGCTCTAAGCCCTTGCCCTCCACCACCTAAAATCAGTGCTTAGCAGCAGCCACTCAAGAGCCACCTCATTTCCTGCAGTTGCTCTGCAAAAATAGGAAGTGCGGGAGGAAGTTCACAAAGCAGAAACAAAGTAATCACCGCCCAGCTTCCTGAACACAAATCACCGAGGAGGGTATCTTTAAGGCATCAAAACGGAAAGGCAAGCATGGACAGCCAAGGCCAGAGGAAAGGAAGTGACACTCCAGCAAGCCTAGATTAGTTCTGCGCCTGGGAGACCGCCTCAGGAGGTAAACATGCGCAAAACTGGACATTAGCCTATAACACAGACGTGGCTTCTACGGAATTAATATTAAAGCATGTTGAAGGCTGATGCAAAAACTCCTGAAACATTAAGGTCTTATCAGAGTAAAAAATGTTAATGACAAGGCTTTAAGGAGCCCAAGATTATACTATTTTTTTTCTAGTCAATACATGACAATTGCTATTAAAAAGTTACTAAAAATAACCAATCAGTTGACAAAATCTGAAGGCTATGGTATCCTATACTGAGCTATCAAGAAGATAGGGAAAAATTTTCTAAATAAACATTTTGATCAACGCTAGAATGTACCAGGGTTAAAATAAACATGCTTCTATGAACCTCCTCCACCAACAGAGGTCAACCCTGTGAGTTGTGTCTGAATGCTCCCAGGACCAGGGATGCAGGGTGTCAGAGACAGATGGACACCTGCTCTGAAGGAGCTTCTAGTCTTTTTTTCGGTGGGGTGGGGGGCTAGAGGGGAGGAAATGCCACCACGTGACTGCCTCTCGTGCTGCCATTTGCTCTGTAACAATTTACCGCCATGAAACACAATATTCCTCCACAAAAGCAAAGCATCATTTGTGGATCTGAAGAGGTTTTATATCCAGTAATCTACAAAATGACTGACAGTTTCACCTAAGCAGATGAAAAATGTTTTCTAACCACAAAGTCAACAGAGCTGAAATTTACTTTCAAAATAACACAGGTTTAAAAAACTTAGGTCAAATGTGTTAAAAAGTCATATAGGTGAAGGATTTGTTTACTTTTGTGTAAATTCAGGGTTTTTTGTGGGGGAGTGGGAAGATCAAAAACTAGGTTGTTGTTTTTTTTTTTAAACAGTAACTACATAAATAAGTAGAAAAAGTGAATGAAATGGATAGTAATCACCACATATTCAATTTCATACAAAGAAAAATGGTGGGGGAAAAATCCAGTATTACTTGGTCCTGCTGAGGACAGGCCTAGCTACCTATCTGGTTGTCTGATAATGTCAGTTTACTGTACTGTAAGACTGGTGTGTTATCAAGTTATTTAAGAAAACTCAACATTCTAGAGTGCTACTCATTCTTATCAACTCTGCACTGTGGAACACATCTAAAGTTACACACCAATGGGTAAATCAAGCCATAACTTGGAAATTATTTATCTTACTACGGAGGGAAATTACATAAATTTTGGATAAATAAACTTCAGATTCAGGACGGTTTCTAAAAATTTAAGTCATTCATGAAAATTTTTATCAGTGGACAATTAAAGCAGCCCCTCCCTCCAAGCGGAAAACACACCAGACAGGACACTGCACACCCAGCAAGCCCTCCCATCCCTTAAAAGACCAGCAAGCCAGAGTCATAGCCAGGGAGTCTACTCTTCTTCCCCAGAAACATTTCAGCAGGTCAAAATTTCAGAAACGAAGAATTCACCATCTACCTCCTAGGCAGGGAAGACCACCCAGAGAGGGGGCCTCCAGTGGGTCTATGCTGGGCTGGTTTCCAGGTTCTACCACTTACCTAGGCTGTGAGTACCTACCTACTCCAGCCACAGGGGTGGCTGCAGGGGTGAAGGAAACAGACCTAACACCTGCTCTCAAGGAGCTTACAGTCTAAAGGGAGAAACAGGATATGCTCATGCCCTTACCTTTTAGGTAAGATACTACAATATAAGGAAGAGATTTCACGGAAACCAGGCATAGCTAAAGTGCAGTAGTTAATGACATAGGTTTGGGCGTCGGACTGACAGATTTGAATTCCTGTTCTCAGTAAGTTATTAGTTGAATGAACAGAACTTACTAACTCTATGACTGCAGGAATGTTACTTCATCTCTCGTGCCTCAGTTTCCTCAGTACTGTGGTCAGGATTAAATTCGTAAAGCACAGCATTTGGCACACACTGAGTTTTATTAAATGGAAGCCACACCTTAACTTCTACTGAAATTCTTCATTCTGAACTAAGACAAACCAGTTGCCATTGAGTCAATTCCAATTCATGGCGACCCCAAGTGTGTCAGAATAGAACTGTGCTCCATAGGGTTTTCAGTGGCTGATTTTTAAGAAGATCACCAGGGTTTTCTTCTGAAGTGTCTCTCGGTTGGCTCAAACCTCCAACATTTTGGGTAACAGCCAAGCAAGTTAACTGCTTGCACCACTCAGGGACTCCCATTCTGGTTTACTACTACTTATTAAAAACAAGCTTTTTTAGTTTTTTCCCCAATTTACTCCATAGGTACACCAACTTTCAAAAATATAACTTACCTTCTTGCTCCAGCTCCAACTCCCAAAGTCCAGGCAACAAACTAAAGGCTTGCCTTGTGTCTTACAGAGGGGAAGGAGGTGAGGGCTCCTTCCCCATTTCCCTGCCCACTACCTCCTCCTCTCTCAGCCCCATGTTAGAGAGAACAGAATGGACACTGCTGAGGAAGAGGATCACTGGCATTACCGTTACTCAAGCACAGAGGTGTGCTGCACTCTCTCCCACCTGGAGACCTAGGGGCAGAGAGGCCCACCCTTGTGAGCTGGGGGGAGGGAGCAATTTTTTTTTTTTTTTAATTTTTATTGAGCTTCAAGTGAACGTTTACAAATTAAGCCAGTCTGTCACATATAAGTTTATATACATCTTACTCCATACTCCCACTTCCTCTCCCCCTATGAGTCAGGCCTTCCAGTCTCTCCTTTCCTGACAATTTTGCCAGCTTTCAACCCTCTCTACCCTCCCATCCCCAATCCGGACAGGAGATGCCAACACAGTCTCAAGTGTCCACCTGATACCAGTAGCTCACTCTTCATCAGCATCTCTCTCCTACCCACTGTCCAGTCCCTTCCATGTCTGATGAGTTGTCTTTGGGAATGGTTCCTGTCCTGGGCCAACAGAAGGTTTGGGAACCATGACCGCCGGGATTCCTCCAGTCTCAGTCAGACCATTAAGTATGGTCTTTTTATGAGAATTTGGGGTCTGCATCCCACTGATCTCCTGCTCCCTCAGGGATTCTCTGTTGTGCTCCCTGTCAGGGCAGTCATCGGTTGTGGCTGGGCGCCATCTAGTTCTTCTGGTCTCAGGATGATGTAAGTCTCTGGTTCACGTGGCCCTTTCTGTCTCTTGGGCTCATAGTTATCCTGTGACCTTGGTGTTCTTCATTTTCCTTTGATCTAGGTGGGTTGAGACCAATTGATGCATCTTAGATGGCCGCTTGTTAGCATTTAAGACCCCAGATGCCTCATTTCAAAGTGGGATGCAGAATGTTTTCAAAATAGAATTATTTTGCCAATTGACTTAGAAGTCCCCTTAAACCATAGTCCCCAAATCCCCGCCCTTGCTCCGCTGACCTTTGAAGCATTCAGTTTATCCCGGAAACTTCTTTGCTTTTGGTCCAGTCCAGTTGAGCTGACGTTCCCTGTATTGAGTGTTGTCCTTCCCTTCACCTAAAGCAGTTCTTAGCTACTAATTAATCAGTAAAAAACCCTCTCCCACCCTCCCTCCCTCCCCGCCTCATAACCACAAAAGTACGTGTTCTTCTCAGTTTATAGTATTTCTCAAGATTTTATAATAGTGGTCTTATACAATATCTGTCCTTTTGCCTCTGACTAATTTCGCTCAGCATAATGCCTTCCAGGTTCGGAGGGAGCAATTTTACCTCTACCCCAGAAGTAAGCTCCTGCCTAGGTCACCAGAGCTTGGAGCACTCAAGTCTGGGAGCCAAGCTAGGTTTCCTCTTTGTTCCCAGGCACATACAGCTAACACTAGGACCTGAGAAGGCTGGAAGGGCAAGATTCAGGTATTCCCAAGTTCCCTAGCCATAATTACCATCTTAATAGCACTTAGTCCCAGCATCTTTTAGTAAGAAAACCAATCTATTCAGGTAATATTTAGCTCTAATTGCACGCTCAAAAACCTTCTCATTAAGAGTCTCTTCAACTGCGTACTTGAAGAAGGATGGATCTGACAATGGCCCAGATGCAAGGAACATAATCAAACGGTTAAAAAAATTTTTTTGATTAAAAAAAAAGTGATACCAGGTCTAAGAATGAATGCCAGATACAGATTTACAGTAAACGCAGTAGTCTCTGTCAAGGACACTCACTGGCAGCACTGTCTACAAGCACTGGCCTGTGAATAACCTGCATGTCTTGTATTAATACAGTTCAACTACACAGGAGCACCTCACAGCCATTTCAAAGATCAAAGTAGTACTACTTTACTTCATCAACTCTAAGATGCCATCATTTATAAACCACATCATTATTTTGTATATGCTAAGAAAGAAACATCCTGCCAAATAAGCGACATGACATATCCCAATTTCAGGAGCCCTCAAGGCTCTTTCCTATCTCCGACTCCTTTGTCTCAAAACAGTCTGCCACCCTCGGGACAAGTTCCTGTATGCCCTGTTCCCTCATCTCACTTTCTTTTGTAAGTTAGCCCTGTTTAACATTTGTTATTTCGATTAACTTTGGCCCCTTCCGTCCCCAGAAGCACTGCCTGAACTCCTGTAGCCTGCGTGCCCCTGCTCGTCATCAGCTTCGGATGTCTTCCCTTTCCACGAGGAACTGTGAGCGCCCCCCAGGCAGACGCTGGACACATCTTCACAGTTACTGCAGTGAACAGTACAGGGCCATAACAGTACCAACAAGAAGAATTAATTGTTCTAAGCACGTTACAAATATTAGCTGATTTAAGTCTCACTACGATCCCATGAGGTAGGTACTATAACATCCCCCATCACCACACAGGGTACACTGAGGGAAAGAGAGGTTATGTGATTCACCCAAGGCCACATAAGCCTTAACCTATATGCTACATTCTCTCTCTAAATGACTGCCAGGTACACAGCAGATACTTATCGTTTTAAAAAAAATTTTTTTTTAATCGAAGAAATATTATGCACGCCTGCCTATTGCCTTCGAATTGATTCCGACTCATAGTGACCCTACAGGACAGCGGAGAATGCCCTATAGTGTTCCCAAGATTGTATTCTTCATGGAAGAAGACTGCCACATCTTTCACCCTTGGAGCAGCTGGTGGGTTCAAACTGCTGATCTTTCAGTTAGACGCCGAGCACTTAACCACTGTGCCACCAGGGCTCCTGATACACATATACTGTGAAAACAATTCATACCATGCAAAAGGGTATTCAAGAAAAAGCTAAGTCTTTGTGTATGTTACCTTACTTAGGTAAAGCTAAGTCTAACAGCCTGGATCTCTGGGGCCTCATTCTAAAAGCAACTGCTGTTACCAGCTTCTTTTCTATTACCCCAGAAATGTCTTTCCTGTATTTACGAACCTCTGTAATGTGTATCTACAGATCTTTTTCTTTTTGAGTCACAAAAAGCTTTTAAACATACAAAAGACATTGACAGTTACACCTGCAGCACTGTGCGGCCTGGATCAAGAGGCAGAGAGACGTAACAGGTGACATTTGACAGGTCCCCTCTCCTATAACAGTACCACCTACGTCACAAGGTGTTTTGAGGACTAAACAAGGTAACATACACAAAGTACTCAGCACGAAACTACAAACACAGTGAATCTAAGGACTTGCATAATACCTGGCACATAGCTAGTACTCAGCAAGTTAGATATTACTATTCATTGCTTCTTCAAGAAATGGCTCCACTTTCCTTTCCAATCTCATTTCCCGCTACTCCCTATTCATACCTGTCTACCGTTAACCCTGAATTTCCTGCAGCTCAAATATACAGTGAAACATGCAAGAGCCAGAACTCAATGGGAGGGGCTACCTTGTTTTTCCAGGTCTTTTAAGTTTTCCACCTTTGACAGGGTGCAGTCTTACCACTTTTCCACCACTCAGTTTAGTGGAAAATATTTGAGTTTTCCTTCTCTGGCAGGTTTCTGCCTTACACTTGTTCCAGCTTTCACAGGTTTTACCATACCATGCTTGCTCATCTCTGTCTTCGTACACGTCATGCCCCTGCCAGGAAAGTCCTCTCCCTTTACTGGCACTGGATTAACTTTTTCCCACAGTGCTCAGCTCAAGAACAGCATTCTCCAGGAAGTCTTTCCTGGGAACTGCAGGCTGGATTCCCTGGACACGTTTAGGAAAAGCCCATCTCTCACCGCTTCCTACCGTGTGGTTCTTAGCTTTGTCGGTACACCCAGGAGCAAGCAGGCTCAAGGGCAGTGATTCAAGCTAAGCTCAAAGATGATGGATTAGCCAGAAGACCAGTTACTAAGTTTATAAACACTAATGAGAGCTAACAGCTACTGTGCACTTACCAGGTGTAAAAAATGGCATGGAGGCAGCGTCTGACCTCCTCTAACTTCACAAGGGGGAAGGAAAATCAAGATCAACAGCCCAAGGCTGATTCCTATGAAGCAGACGTCAGATATCCCTCCATCCTTTTTACCAATTCTGACACCATCCGTCCCTCCCACGGCACTGACTACTTCTCTGCTGGGTTAGATAATTCGTTCCAATGGCCACAAAGAACTCACAGACAATACTCACGGTTATGGGGTTTATTAGGGAAGTAACAGGTTACAGTTTAGGATCAGAGGCGACTCAGGATATAGCTCTCCGATCAGGAGAGCTTCCCAGCTGTGCCCGCAGGCAGGCCTCTCCCTGGCCCTTGGCCATTAGGGCCTCTTGGGCTGGCCCAGGCTCTGCTCTGCTCATGCAAGTGTTAGAAAACTCTTTAGCTTCACCGTTAAGTGCTCAGAGGCACCCCACTCTGCCAGGAGGCCTGGGCCCAAAGGGTCTCAGCTCTCTAGCTCTGTGGGTCAGCAAGCCTAACTCCACCAAGCATCCAGAAGCACCCCACTCCGCCAACAAGCCTCCTGCCCAAAGGTGCTCAGCATCCTCATCCTGTGGGTTGGTTAACTTAGCTCTGCCAAGTGCCCAGAGGCACTCCAGTCTGCCAGCACGCCTCCTATCCAAAGGCACTTAGCTTTCTCCCTCTATCGGCCAGGAAGCCCATTGCACCATCTCCTGTCAGTCTCCTGGTTCTGCTGCCTCTGCTGCTGCTTCTCACCATCTCTCACTGTCTCTGGTGTTACAGCTTTGTCTAGGAGGTTCTCAGCGTAAGGAGCCTGAGTCCAAAGGACATACTCCACTCCCAACTCTTCCTTCTTGATGGTAGGAGGTCCCCTGTTTCTGCCTGTGGGATTGCTCATTTTAAGCCTAGCAAGATGGCAAAACTGACCAATCCTCTTATTATGGTCCCATATACCTTATTTGCATGGTCCTACCCCTACAAGGTGCTGTGCACCTTATTTGTATTATTAGCAAGCTGTCCAAGCCCCTTGGTGGGCCACAAGCACCTTACTTGCATAGTCCCACCTAACCATCTGATCAGAGACTATGGCTGGAAGGGCCACATCAAGTAATTCACTGCACCATACCAGGTGTCAGGCAGCATGCTAAAAGCCCTAACGACAACACCAGGATGAAGATGCTTGCATTATTCCCATTCTACAGATGGGAAAACTGAGAGATTAAGCCAGCAACCCAAATGAGGATCTGATCCAGGCAGTCTAGATGCAGAGCTCTCAAGCTATTCTCTCCTTGGCAAGAAATCTCCACAGGAAGCCACAATCCATCAGAGGGTATTAGGGGCACAGAATCAAAGCAAGGGAAAGACCTTCAGGGCTAGAGGCATCAACAGGGACGCACCTATCTGTTTGGTAGTGTAGCCCACCAGAGGACTGCACACATCTCCTCTGGTCAGAGCCCCCAGAGGGTAATACAGACACACCATATATCACTGACTCCTCTCTTGGACCATCACTCCCTAGCCCATACCATCCCAACCCTCTCCTTCTAAAACCACAGTCTTTCTTAGGAGGATATAAAATTAAGTTTAAGCTTTCTAGCTATAAACACATTCCAATCATGCCTTCCTGAGGTTATGGCTGGGTCAGTTTGGTTGAATTTAAAGTTTTCCCTGAAATTCTTCAAACTACATTTACAAAATGCCTCTTGACTTGTACATTTTCTATAGATAGTTGATTTGTATAACATTTATTCTGATTTCATTCTTAGATGATCATTCATTCATTCAACAAATACTTAACGGTTCCTAGAACACTTGTTCTAGGTCCTGGATTAACAAAACAGGCAAGACCACTGAAACCTGGTGGAGCTTACTTGGTGTCTCCCCCTTCTAAGCACTTCAAAATATGGTATGGCAACTGCTTATCTGGCCTTCTCCACCGGATAGTGGCGTAGTGGTTAAGTGCTATGGCTAGTAATCAAAAGGTCAGGAGTTCAAATCCACCAGGCACTCCTTGGAAACTCTATGGGGCAATTCTACTCTGACCTATAGGGTCGCTTTGAGTTGGAATCAACTTGACCACAACAGGTTTTTGGAAACCGTGCTGGTATAGTGGTTAAGTGCTACAGCTGCTAACCAAAAGGTCAGTAGTTCGAATCCACCAGGTGCTCCTTGGAAACTCTATGGCGCAGTTCTACTCTATCTATAGCGCCACTATGAGTTGGAATTGACTCGATGGCAATGGGCTTGGTTTTTTTGGTTTTGGTCTCCAATGGCTATGCCTTTCAGCTCTGTACTCCAAGTACAGTAACTGGCCCCTACTGTAGCATTAACTAAATCCATGAATAAATTCACTAGGTCTCATTTTCCTTATCCAAAGCACGTCCAGATTATGTCTGAAGTTCCTTAGAACCAAGACATAAGGTATGAAGTCTAAATCAAAGTGTAGGAATAGAAGGCAAAGGATAAATACAACTCATATCAAGGAAGAAGAGATGCGACATGTCAGCTGGGAGGAAGGAGGAGCCCTGGGGGCACAGTGGTTAAGCATTCAGTTGCTAACCAAAAGGTTGATGATCTGAACCAACCAGCAGCTCACAGGAAAAAGGTACTGCAGTCTGCTTCCCTAAAGATTTGCAGCTTTGGAAACCCTACGGGGCGTTCTACTCTGTCTTATAGAGTCACCAGGAGTTTGAATGTGACTGGACAGCAATGGGTTTTGGTTTGGTAAGAACCATGGAGTCATAAAGGACAGGCCACCTTGGGAAGGAATGAAGGGCTCCATCAACTGGAGAGAATACAGCCACAGGAACATGTCCAGAGGTCAGCTGGAGGGAGATATAGCAATGACTTGCAGAAAAAAAAACGCTGAGCTGGGGGCACTGAATGGGAGGAAGGGAGACTGGAGAGGTATGAGGAGGGGAATAAGGAGAGGTGGTTCTCTATCTAGAAGTGACGTTACTTGAAGAGTGGGAAGGAGTGTGTACTGGGAGGGGAGAGGAAACGAGGGCCTTATAAAATGCTCCCAGGCAGATTTGGGAAAAAGAGAAGCCAGTCACAAACTACTGAATTTTTATGCAAATGACACCTGAGTTATACATCTTTTGCCAACCACGCAACCCGTTCGTGTATTATTTTCCTATGCATGCTGTGCGTGTTATATGTGTGAGCACATTATTTACGTGGGCACATGAGTTACGTGGGCGCATTATTTGCGAAAAACATGGTAAATGACCACAACAAGCTCAACCAAGACGAGATTCACAACACGAAAAAACAGTGGCTCGCAATGCCAAATATTTGTGGCAAAGGTCAAGGGAAATGGGTAAGCACTGGCCACTATATCTTTCAATTAGGGGTTGCTCAAGGGGACAACTCTGGTAAAGATAACAACATCTGAAGCACAATCCCTGACACGTTCAGTTTTTAGACTGGATGAGGGAAAATCAGGCTCTCTGTGATCTTATACTAAGAGAAAATTGCATCCGGCCTTTTCTCTAACCCCAAGATAAATCAATTCCTTATTCAATCCAACATTCTTTCTCCACCTAGAAAGGTCATCATTTTCAACTAAGAACCAAGTCACAGGCGGGAAAGGGAGAAAGTGGACAAGCAATCCACGTGATGCCCCAGCCTGATCACTCTCAGATACAATTATTTCCCTACAGATTTGGAAGACCCCCTTGACATAAAGTTCCTGCTGTATTAGGCCTCAGGTTTTCAACAGAATAAATATTTAATAAAATTTTCAGCAGAATCATGTGCAAATTGTTTTGTTTTTTCCCAAAGAATGTTTAAAATATGCTGTCTTCCAAAAATCCAGTGATAATTTTAGATTGAAAAATCTAGGCTTGCCAAGGGAATCTGAGAACTTTTCTATCTTGGTATCCAATGCTAACCTACCTATTCATGTGCAAAAATAGAGGACGATTAGAATCTCAAATGCCACACTGAAAAGTTGCCACAACAAACATGAACTCTTCCTATGGCGTTTCATCTGATCAGGAAGAGAACAATTTAAACAGTAATAAACTACGCAAACTTTTTGCTGTAGAAGATAAAAAGAAAAAAAAAAACTCAAACATAAACATTACCTGGATTTGTAAATGAAAACAATAAAAAACAAGATACTGTGAATGGAATTAGTAAATAGCATAAATAAAATCCAAATATCAAAATTTTAAGCATCACCTTAGAAACTTATGCTTAGAACTCTACATCTAAAATAAGATTAAAGGGCAGTTACAGTTTCTTCTATGTAACTACATAGTAAAGGGTCAGTGAAAGATAGGAAGACCCTCAAGGAAATGGACTGACAAAGTGGCTACAACAACGGGCTCAAGCATAGCTGCCACGATTGTGAGGATGGCACAGGATCAAGCCATCATTCTGTTGTACACAGGGTCACCATGAGTCAGAACTCCAGGGCACCTAACAACAACAACATAGTTTCTTCAGAAGCCCCTGGGGGCACAACGGTTAAGTGCTAGGTTGCTAACCAAAAGGTTGGCATTTGAAACCACCCAGCTGCTTTGCAGGAGAAAAGACCTGGCAATCTGCTTCTGTAAAGATTACAGCCAAGAAAACCCTATGGGGCAGTTCTACTTTGTTACATGAAGTCCCTATGAGTCAGAATCGACTATACAGCACCCAACAACAACACAGTTTCTTCAGGAAAACCTGACTAACCACTTGGCAAATATTTCATACCTCAAACCATAAATAAATTTTAAGCAGATCAAATAGCTAAAAGCAAAAAAATTAAACCATGACATAATGAGAAGAAAACACGGAAGGATTTTTTTAAATATAACATTGGGATGGAGAAGAATTTTCCAAACATGTCAACTAAGAAAAAATGCTATTTAGAAAATGTTACCTTTGACCCCTTTTGTAAATTTATCCTAAGAAAAAATCAGACAAATCCTTTTGGTAGTTTTGATGAATTGGAAACAACCTAAATGTTCATCAATTGGGCTTAGTTAAATTATGATACACCATGAACTCAATAAAAGTAACAATATTTATCGGTATTTATTGATATCACCAAAATGTTAGCAGTGGTTGTCACTGACTGGTCGGCTGGCAGATGATTCTCATTTTCTCCCTTACACTTTTTATGTTGAGTGTTTTACAAGGAGAATGAATTACTTTTATAACGGGGCATGGGGGGGGATAAACGTATTTTCGAATTGGGGGCCCCCACAAGAGCTAAGTTTTTATCTGGCCAGTTTTGCAAGCAGTATAAACAAAATTCTTATCATGCCAACCAGGCAAGCTTCTTCCCTTGCTCCGCTTGGAGCAGGCAGACACACCCCTGGCCCCTCCGCTCGACCCACTGGCCTGGGTCCTTCATCCTCGGCCTCTGCGGACCCTCCCCCAGCCTACAGTGCCTGCAGACTCCGCACGGCCGGAAAATCGTGCTCCTCGGCGGTGGAGCGCGGCGGAGAAGGCGAGCACAGCCGGCCCGGCAGCCGCGCGGCGGCGTCAGGGCCGCGTCCCCCGCCAGCCCCGCAGACCCCGGCCTCCCGCCGCCCACAGTCTGCCGTCCCCGGGCGGACCGCGCCGCCGGCTTCCGGGAGCGGGTCCCGACGCCAGCTCGACCTCCGGGCCTGGCCGCGGCGGCCCGAGGGAGCGCCCCCCCCCGCCCCCCGCGCTGACGGATGCCGGTCGGCCCGGCCGTCCTGCATTCCGCGGGGTCCCCGCCGCGCCCCTCGCCCGGGACACACGCCAGGAGGCCCCTCCGGGCTTCCGTCCGCCCGGCCAGCGCCCTCAGAGCCCGGCGTCCTCCACAGCGGGCAGCCGAGGGGCAGGAGCCCACGGCCCTGCGCCCTGCCGCCCCGAGCGGAGCGGCGCCCCCAGAGCCTCGTCCCCCGCCAGCCCCGGCCGACGGCCCCCGGCCACCACCCACGCCCCTCCGCCTGCGCCCGCCTTAGCCTGCCCGCGCCCGCTCCTCACCTGCGACGCGCCCCGGCCCCCGGCGCACCGCCCCGACCTGCTGTGTACACCGGAAATGACGTCCTCGGACCGGCCCCGCCCCCGCCCTAGGCGGACGCCCGAGCGTCCGCGGCTCCGGTGGCTCCGAGCACCTCCTCCCTAAGCGCGAGCGGGGAGGGGGCCGGCCCCGCGCCTCCTTCCCCAGGGACAGAGGATCCTCCATGTGGGACGGCCAGGGCAGGGGCTGAAGGCAGGCAGCTGCGGCCCGCAGAGCCACCCTTGTCCTCCACGACGGCTTTGCCTCCGGTCGGGAGGGTTCTGCTGCATCCTCATGGCTTTATTAGTGAGACTGATTACTGAATTACTGAGTGCTTCCTAGGTGCCAGGCCCTGACAGGCATTGTTGAAACTAGGTGACGCCCGTACCCTCACATGGATTTATCCTTGAGTGGTGCAGACACAATAAAATTAAGTCACCAATCCGTGTGATAATACAGTAGTGCCAACTGGGACAAGTGGTAGGAAGGAAAAGTGGGAGAGGGAGCAAGAGAGTCCCTTGACCTAGAGGATGAGAGCAATTCCCCAGGGAAATGAGCAGGAGTTGAGCTCCTAAAAAGACATTCCAGTAAAATAAACAGCAGATGTCTTCAACGGCTTTGGGTTCAAGAAGCTGGAGTGGTAAGAAGCTCGGAAACTAAAGAGTTTTAAACAAAGGGTGACTTGTGGGTTTAAAGGGTGCAGTGAGGAGGACTTGTGAGGGGAGACCAGAGTGGTTTTAAGATCAGTTGGGAGACTAATGCTATAGTTCAGGCAAAACAAATGGTGATCCTGATTTAGCCCAGGATCTCCGGTTCTTTTTTGTTCATGAACATCTATCAGAAAAAAGAAGTTTGGGTGATTACTACCTACATTTTATTTCTAAATTACATACATGCACAACACTAATATACTACATTATGAAACAGACACAAAAGATAATTTTAAAAGATAAAAATACAGCATATATCAATATGTATAATATCTGCATCTATATATACTAATATTTAGTAATATTAGTATATGTATTGTCTTCCCATGCCCCAATGAACATCACTTTGAAAATCACTGACAGACTATGGTGGCAATGGGGATGGAGAAAATTGGTCATATTTTAGGAAGATTTTGGAAGACAGTTCACGCAAGTGGGTGATGAAATGGATACAGAGGGTCAGGAAGAGGAGGGAGTCCTGAGTCTCCCCTGGATCTCTGGGATGAGCCACTGTGGTGGTGACACAGTGGTGGGAAGCCCCTGAAGAGGACCACATTTGCGTGGGTAGAGGATAGGAAGAAGGCCATGAGTTCCACTGTGAACATGGTATCAAGGAGGAAGCATCAAGCAGGGAGTGTGCGTCTGGTGCTTAGAGAAGAGGTCTTCTTGAAGATGTAGATAATGTGAGTCACTGGGGCTTCAGGGGCAACTGAAGCTTCAGGCAGTAGCTGAAGGTGGGTGTAGATTGAGGGAAGACTTTTTTGTGTGGTTGATTTTTTAACATAGAAGAGACTTCAACATGTTTCAGTGTCAGAAAGGAGGATCTGGCTGAGAGAAAGATATTGGAGTATACAACAGAGAGATGATCTGGTTCATATTGTGAGGTTCTGAATAGGCTGGGGGCAGAGGGATCTGTAATGCTTGGGGATAGTTTACCTCAGATGGCAGCAAAGAGTAAGGGGAGCTTAGGGACAGAGGTTTGAGGAGAGTGTGAAATGTCTGAAAGCAGAAGGGTGAGTTAGAGGAGAAATGTGGTAGAATTTCCAATTAGAACTGAGGATCCGGTTTTAGGAACTGAGGGTTGATGACCACTAATTCAGTAGAACTCTATTTCCTACTGAGTGACTTGTCCCAGGAGCCTTCAAGGAAAAGTGAAGAAGATGGAGCAAGGACTCACCTGGGCTTGAACAACAGACAGACAGAGGTGACAAGAGTGTTCCTGACTACAAGAGGAGGGATGTGAGGTAGGACTGCTGGATTGGAGGAAATGTCCCTGAGTGCTGGTGTTGTCTTGCCTGTGTGTGTTGCAAAAGGGACCAGGATGATGGTGGCTAGCTTTTGAGTGGGCCAAGTGTGGCCCTGAAGTCTCAGGACAAGCCCTAGCTCTTAGAGGCCCTGCTAGTTCATGCTACAAGTCCTAGGGGCTGCTGCACCTTGCCCCAGAAGCTTCCAGTGGCCACCTGGAGGCACCTGGTAAACACTGGATGGGGCCTTCAGGAGGCTGCCTCCCCATATGGCAGGCTCTGACCCAGCTGCCCAACCACTGCTGCTCACTTCACTCCAAACCTCATGGTCTTAAAGTAATATGCTGAAAGCCACTCATCCCAGCACCATCTGGGTCCCTTCTCCAGGCTTCAGTCCAGGGTCATGAGGCCCCAGAAACTCATTCAGACCATACACACAGGTTTTTATTTGAGCTCACTGTGAACTTTGCCAACCTTGGTGCCCCTTCAGTGACCTCTGTGATGCTCCAGAGCTGTCTTGGACTTCTTAAGCTTATCAGAGGACATTTTGTGTTGTGGACACATCAAGTCTACTTTGCGAGTGCATCTCCAGGTCTTATGCCCACTTCCAACAGGTATGAATTATTTCTTTTCATTCATCAAGCACACATATATATGCAGAGAAGAAAAAACTACCTATGTGCTCACTACACAGGTTTGAGACCTTTGCACTTCATGTCACCTCTTTACTCCAAGCTCCCTTGCGTTGAAGTGCCAAGAAAAGAGGATGGAGCCCACAGGGTCTAGAGATGGGCACCAGGCCTCCTGAAACACCTGTGTCTAGAGGGGCAGAAGCTGTGGCTCTTCTGCTCTACATATGGGTCTGCACATTGGACCCTCAGCATGCACAACAGGGGTGAAATGGGACCTAAAGACCACCAGACAAAACCCTCAATTTTCCATTTAAGAGGCCAAGGCTAGGGGGAAGGATCTCTCCTTGAATCAACCTGGCCCCTTGTGTACCTGGTTAGAGTCAAAAATGGAGCCAGATCCTCTGGAAAGAATGAGAGCCTCCAGGGTTGCCAGAATGAACCCAGCACTGATAAGATGAGCCACCAAGATGCACCTTGCCCTTGCCATGAGATGCCTCCCCTTGCTTAGAGAAAAAAACAGACTTGCTGTGGCTGGCTTTCTGAGGGCTTCACACTCCTATGTCAGAAAGGCCGCAGAATACAAACATACCACATAGAGGAGCTCGTAAGGGATTACAGGAGTGATTTTCCTAAGCAGACAAAATTATTACTTTTGGCTTGTATACTCTTTATGGCAGTAAGAGCCAGAATTTCCATGTGGGGTTTTGCATATTAGTTTAGAAGCAATGTCTGGAAGAAGAGCCTTTGGGAAGGGCTTTCACAGCCAAGTGTTCTGCGTGATGGTGGTAGAGGACCGGGGCAAGGGTGCTAAGTCTGGAGATAGTAACTTTTCTACTTTACCTTGTTCATCTCTCTCGGGCAGGATGTGAAAGTTACAAGAAGGGCTGTGAGCTCCAGGAAGGGTAACTGCATTGCAAGAGTCCACAGGACTTGGAAGCATGTCCGCGGAGGGCTGGCCAGACATTCTGGGCACAGAGGAACTGGCTAAGTCTGCGGGGTACAGAGAGAAGCTAGGCGAGGCCAGTTCAGTCTAGCTATGACAGTGTGGCACAGGCAGAAATGGGGTTGAGGTTGGTGTAAGTCATGTTCTGAAGGGGAATCTTCTCCCAGTCTCCAAATTGCTTTCCCCTGTGCTTAACCATCTGTGCTCCCTTTAATCCTCCCTCCAGCCCCTCTGCCCACTGCTTCCTCTTCCTACTCAGACCCCACCAGGACCCCACCAGGAGCTGGGTTATGGCCAAGAGGCCCTTGCCAGGCAGAGTCCTCTGCTTCTGTTTCAACAGCATCCTTAAGGTGCCAGGTTACCTTTGATTGTCTGAGGAGCTGGGGCTGGCCAGGGGCCTGAGAGATCTTTGATGGATGGGCTGGATCCCAGAAGTTCAGGGCCCTTCCTCTGCAGCCAGAACAGGAGGCCTGATACAGCCTTGTTGATTTCTCTGCCCGCAAGGCCCTGAGTAACAAGGAGCCCTGGTGGAGGGGAGGTAAAGGAACACCTAAGATGCAGGCAGGAGGGCTGTGGGTCTCATCAAGGGCTCTCCAGAGCTTCATGAAGCAGGGGTGTCAAGATGTGTATGTCTCTGTGTGGGAGGTGGTGAACAAGATGGACTATGACCATCCACTGAGGTTCCACACAGTGAAGAGGAATATTTCTCCATGTCCAACAGGCCACCATGGATCTAAGGGGTTTGTTATGGATTGAATTTTGTCTCCCCCAAACATGTGTTATAAATCCTAACCCCTATACTGTGTATAATCTCATTTGGAAAGGAGGTTTCCTTGTTATCCTAATGTGGCAGTATTAGTGTAGGGTATGTCTTAAATCTATCTCTTTTGAGATATAAAAGAGATATTAAGCAGACAAGCAGAGACGAGGGAAGATGGATGGCAAACCATGTGAGCTCTCCAAGGAACCAAGAAACAGAGGCTAAAATGAGACAAGGACTTTCCCCCAGAGTCAATGGAGAGAGAGAGCCTTCCCCTAGAGACAGTGCCCTGAATTCGGACTTCTGGTCTCCTAAACTGTGAGAAAATGAATTTCTGTTCATTAAAGCCACCCACATGTTGTAATTTTCTTATAACACCAATAGAAAACTAAGACAAGCTTATAACCTGGAAAGGAAGGAAAGTTGTGTTGGGGAGGGAACCCAAGGTTTTGGTATTGGTGGAGACATGGGGTTTGTGCCTCAGGGTTGAGCCACCCTGCAAGCCAAGGGCAGCTCCAATCCATTCCACAGCCAAGGCCCTGTGCTCCTTGGGTTCCAGTGGAGGGACCTGGCCACAGAACCACCCTAGCTCAGAAGGTCTATGCTGTGGTCTTGGTGCCTTCCAAGAATTGAGAGAGGACAATTTGCTGTCGATTCTGTGGCTGTAAAGAGTTCAGTATGAAAAAAAAAAAGAAGAAACTGGAGTTCTGAACAATTCAACTTCTGAGCATTCCTTCAGATTTGTAAACCCACCAAAGGCTAAGGCTGAGGGGCATGAAAGACCTTTTAGAGGTTCATCTGGTTAAAGAAACCAAAACTTTGTCCCCTTACCTGGATGTGGGCAGGTTCTTGGTTATCAAGATATAATAATCCCAATTTCTTGTCACTGAAACAAAAGGGGATTTATAAGCCTTAACAAAAAGTGCACTGTGGCTATTGGGGCGTCTGTATTTGGCAGCAGTCCTGAAGCCTAGGAGTAACTCGTGGACTACCACCCTGCAGCCTTTCTGCCATTTCCCCTCCCCCAGAATTCTCTCTTCAGGGCACAGCAGGAAGGAGGGCATAAGGGGCTGGGTCTTTGATCCTTCAACACAGTGACCAAAACCAAAAACCAAACCATTGCCGTCAAGTCAATTCCAACTCGTAGCGACCCTATAGGGCAGAGTAGAATTGCCCCATAGGGCTTCCGAGGAGTGGCTGGTGGATTCGAACTGCTGACCTTTTGGTTAGCAGCTATAGCTCTTAACCACTGCACCACCAGGGCTCCAAAAGCTGATCTTTCAAAGTATTTCTCTCAACTATAATAGTTTTCATTCCTTGTTGATTCTGCGCTCAGACTATATCCATCTCACTCTCTACTGTATCTCCAGCACTTAGTGCTGCCTCTAGAAAATAGCAGAAATTCATTAAGTAACCCCATTTATTCAACTACCTGAGCACTGTGCCGGGTGTTGAAGGATGGAGTAGTGAAGACGACAGAGGTGATCCTTGCACTCACGTGGTAGGGGAGGCGGACTTGAACAAACAAAAATGACAAAGGTAAACAACAAATATAAGGACAATCAGTATATGCTTCAGTGATGAAAAAGTATAGAGTGTTACAAGTCTTTTGCAAGGAGACCTTAACACATTCTGGAAGGTCCCAGAAGGTGTCTCTGAAAATGCAACTGTAAAGTGGTAGTAGTAGCATCAGAACCCGTCTAACTTCAGGAGGAATAATGACTGGCATCGGCCTAAAGCTGATTCCCATGACGTGGAGGTCAGACATATCTCCATTCTCCAACCTTTTTACCAATCCTGACACCAGCTATCCCTCCCATGGCACTATTTCTCTGCTGGGTTTAATAATTCACGGCAATGGCTACACAAAACTCACAGACCATACTTACAGTTAAGTAGCTTATTATGGAAGTAATAAGGAACGACTTGGGATCAGGATCAACAGACTACAACTCAGGATCAGGAAGCATGTAGGCAAAGTCTGGAAGGTTCCTCAAAGTGGAGAGCATATTCTCTTCCTTCTTCAGGACAGCCCTCTCAGCTCCTCTCAAATGTGCAAGCAAGCAGGCCCTTCTCAGTTCTGCAGGCCTCCTCTTGGCCCCCTGAGGACAGGCCTCCTTTTGGCTGTATACACCCCTTCTCAGCTTTGTAGGTCTCTCTGTCTTCAGCCTTCCTGCTGTTGGCCTCTCCACTGCTGAGTGACCTAGCTCATAGCTGGCATAGCAGCTTTGTTCAGATCTCTTAGCTGCACCTCTAGCAGCAGGTTTCTGCTGTCGCCATCAACTCTTTCACAGGGCCCCTTCCAGGCCTATTGGTGTCTTCGATGTTACAGTCCATGACCCATGTTATAGGTCTTTTAGGAGGTTTCTTGCCTCCTCCTCTCTCTGCTTTTCTGTTCTTGCCTCTCCTGCCTTTCCTATTTTATTCCTTCTTCTTCTGCCTAACCTCTCTCTGTGCGGTTGGCTGCATATATAAGCAAACTCCTGTTCAATTTCAATGCTTGACCCTCCCATCAAGGACATGAACTGACCTATCCCCTCCTGGTAGGCCACAGATACTTCATTTGCATAGTAGGGTATAGTCACTTGATTAGCATAAATATATTGACCAATCCCTACAAGGTGCATAAAATAGACCAATCACAGGGCAGGCTGCAGCCTAGGGCCAGACAAAAAGTATCAAACCACAAGTTGTTTATAGCTTACCCAAGAAATGTCAATCAAAAGTCACAAAAGTCACAAACCCTGAGGTAGAAAATTAGGAAAAAGGTTAACTCCTCAGGGCTTAAGGGAAAAAAGTCTCTCAAGATGCTTTTCCAAAGAACCAAGGCAGAAGGCGACATAAAGAAACTCATTTCGCCATGTGTTTAAACTGACATCTGAAGAATAAAAAGCAATTAGTCCAGGAAGAAGCCCCGAGGTGAAAGGAGCTGCCTGTGCAAAGGCCCTGAAGGCAAGAAGGGATTTGGCTCATTTTAGGAACTGAGGGAAGGCTAGGGGAGTTCCCCAGAGACCAGATCATGCAACGCAGGCTAGGAAGGACCAAACTTTTAAGAGAAACAGGAAGTCACCAGAGATGCAAAAATCTACCATTTAGCCAATGACTGTATCTGATTCAAAAATTTCCATAGCACTGGGAGGGGGGGCTGGGGGGGGTTGGGGGGGTGTCAGGACACCTAGGCTTCTCTGTGTGGTATGAGAGGGGAAGGGCAATGGGGAGAATCCAACTCTTCCATGTATCTTTCTTTTATATTGAGGTATAACTTACATAAACTACACAAACCTTTGGTGCATGGCTCAATTTTTTACTTATGTATACATACTACGTCCACCACCCCAATTGAGATATACGATATTTTAGCACCTCTGAAATTCCCTTGACAAAGGTAACTCCTATTTTAATCTCTATCACCATACATTAGTTTTACCTGTTAGGAATTTCTTATAATATAGTACATATCTTTTGTGCCTGGCTTCGAAGACTCATTGTGATGTCTGTGAGATTCATCCATGTTTTGTGTATAGCAAAAGCTTTTTTCTCCACTGTATTCCACTGATGGATAAACCACTATTTAAACAATCTACCGTTATGGGTCTTCCAGGTCTTGGTTGGCGCGAAACTGAGACAAGAGTGAAAGCCAAAGAAGAAAACTTCATTTGGTTGGCCAAGAAAAGGAGCACACTGGGACCTGTGTCGCCAAGATGGCTGCCCAATAGGCAGGCACAGGGTCTTATACGGGGAGGAAAACAGAGCAGGGGCTCTTCTTCAGGGCGTGTTCAAGAACGTGATCCATCAGGATTGGTGTACAACTTCATCATTGGGTTGACGCAGTCGCACTGGGGTTCGGGAGTCACAAGATGCCGGGGGTGAAGAGAAGATGGTGGCTTAGCTCCTCCCAGCGCCCCCCCCCGCCACCGTTGGCGACACCTGAGAGGACAAGTTGAGGCTCTCTGCGCATGCGTACGTTCTGCACCTGCACGGGCATTCAGACTGATTCTGTCCGGTAGGTATTCTCCCCAGCCCCTTATTTTTCACTCTCACCGTTTCCCCTAGAACTAGAAAGAGGAAATCAAAACAGGTAGGTTAGTCCTCCCCGGCCACTATCTTGCGGCCGTCCGTTTTGCTGTCCGTCTCACTAGTCTTGGTGGACATTGAGTTGTTTCCAGTTTTTGGCTATTATGATATACACTATGAACATTCTCGTACATGTCTTTTGATGGGCATAAGCCAGTCTTTTTTATTGAGTATACACCCAAGAGTGGTCATGTTGTTGTTATTCGGTGCTGTCCAGTCGGTTCCAACTCACAGAGACCCTATAGGGCAGGGTAGAACTGCCCTATAGGGTTTCCAAGGAGTGGCTGGTGGATTTGAACTGCTGACCGTTTGGTTACCAGCTGAGCTCTTAATCATTAGGCCATGAGGGCTCCAAGAGTGGCCATACCAAAAAAAAAAAACCACTGCCGTTCAGTCGATTCTGACTCATAGTAACCCTATAGGACGGAGTAGAATTGCCCCATTGGGTTTCCAAGGGGCGCCTGGGGGATTCAGACTGCCAGAGTGGTCATAGGGCATACATATTTACCTTTAGAACAACATAGTGCCGATAGTTTCTACTCGAGTTGCCAGAGTGGTTGTACCAGTGTATACTCCCATCATTAATGTGTGGGAGCTCTGGTTCTTCCACTACCCCACCAACACTTCGTACTATGGTCTTTTTGATTTTAGTCGTGGGGAGGGGTAGAGTGGCATCTCACCGTGGTTTTAATTTGCATTTCTCTGATGATAAAAATGTTGAGCACCCTTTCATGTGGTATTAGCTGTTCACATCTCCTCGCGTATGGTCTGTTAAAGATTTTTTAAATTGACTTTTTAAAAACTGCTTCGTAGTTTTTTTTTTTTTTAAATAATTTTGAATGGACTTGAGTAGATATTTCACCAAGGAGAATAATCAAATGACCAACAATCAAAAATGAAATATATAATTACTGTATGACCCACCAATTCTACTTCTAGGTATATACCCAAGGGACTTAAAAACAGCTATACAAATGGACATATCTACATCTCACTGCAACACTATTCACAACAGCCAAAAGGTGAAAACAACCCAAAAGTCCATCAGAGAATGAATGAATAAATAAAATGTGCATACATGCAATGGAATCCTACTCAGCCATAAAGAGAAATGAAGGCCCGGTGAATACTGCAATATGGATGAACCTTGACATTATGCTGAATGAAACAAGTCAACCACAAAAGGAGAAATATTATATGATCTCACTTCTATGAAGTGATAAGAGTAGGCAAATATGTAGACACCAAATTTTATTAGCGGTTATCAGGGATGGGAGGGAGCGGGGCAGAGGAGCCATTGGGAAGTAGTGAGTTTCTGTTTCTGGTAAAGGGAAATTTAGCATCGATTAAGAGAGATGGTTGTACAACATGATTAATATAGTTGATATCACTGAGCTACACATCTGAAAGAG
Organism: Loxodonta africana; assembly: GCF_030014295.1. Taxonomy (NCBI): domain Eukaryota; kingdom Metazoa; phylum Chordata; class Mammalia; order Proboscidea; family Elephantidae; genus Loxodonta; species Loxodonta africana. Next base: position 67,701,808 of record NC_087362.1, read on the forward strand.
GTAGAATAGGTAAATGTGTTTTATATATATTAATGTGTATGTATGTATATATGTATATGTATGTGTGTATATATGTATATATAAAGGCAGTTGCTGATACTGCCTATGTACAACCAAACACCTCATTTGGTTTGGAGGTTTAGGGTCATGCTTTCATGGGACATTCCAATCAATTGGCCTAATACTGATTTTAATGCTTCTGTTCTACCTCCTACTTCTCTGTGTCGTACCTGGAATCTTAAAAGTTTGTGAGTGGCCATCCAAGGTACAACAATTGGTCTGTATTTGCCTGGAGCAGCAGCAGAGGAAGAAGGAGGGTCAGGAGTTGGAGGAGGAACTAGAACATGTGAACAACTGCCTCCTTTGCCAGAACACCAGAAGAGCTGGATGGTGCCAGGCTTTCATTACTGAGTGATTTGACCAAAGATTCTGTAGAAGAATCCTGACCAAAAGGGGGAATAATCTGGAACAGAACTGGAAATTTTCATAGAATCCAGACTTTCTGGAGCTATCGAGGCTGGATGGACCCTCTGAAACTATTGCCCTGAGGAAATCTTTAAAACTTAAACTGAAACTATCCCCTGAAGTCATCTTTAAACCAAATAATAATTTAGCTTAATTAGAAAAGAATGTCTGCGTTGTGCATTGTGTTCTCCTGAAGAATTATCTATATGAGATCAAATGACAACAGCAGCCTTTTTACGAAGATGGCGCCGAAAGCTAAGAAGGAAACCCCTGCCCCTCCCAAAACTGAAGCCAAAGCAAAGGCGTTGAAGGCGAAGAAGGCAGTGCTGAAAGGCGTCCATAGCCACAAAAAAAAGAAGATCTGCACTTCCCCCACCTTGCGGCGGCCCAAGACACCGAGGCTGCGAAGGCAGCACAAATATCCTCGGAAGAGCGCCCCCAGGAGAAACAAGCTTGACCACTATGCCATCATCAAGTTCCCTCTGACCACTGAGTCAGCCATGAAGAAGACAGACGATAACAACACACTTGTGTTCATTGTGGACGTCAAGGCCAACAGGCACCAGATCAAACAGGCTGTGAAGAAGCTCTATGACATTGATGTGGCCAAGGTCAACACCTTGATTAGACCCAATGGAGAGAAGAAGGCGTATGTTCGACTGGCTCCTGACTATGATGCTTTGGATGTTGCCAACAAAATTGGGATCATATAAACTGAGTCCAGCTGGCTAATTCTAAATATAAATTTTTTCACCACAAAAAAAAAATGACAACAGCAAGTCGAAAGGTTAGGTGAGAAGTTTAGAGGGCAGTGAGTTTGTGTTGATGATAGTAAGACAATTCAGAAAAAGATGTCAAGAAAGGTGGCACAACTTGAAGAATGTAACCAGTGTCACTGAACTGTAGAAATTGTTATATGTTTTGCTGTGCATGTCTTCACTCACACACACACCCCAAAACCGATTTGTAATTTTTAAAATATATTTTAGATATGATCCTTTTTATGCTAATATTATAAATATCTCCTCCCAGTCTGTCTTCCCTTTTCACTCTCTTAATTTCTTTTGATAAACATAAATTCTTAATTTTAATGAAGTCCAATTTATCAATATTTTCTTTTGTGGTTATCACTTCTTGGGTTCTTTTTAAGAACTCATTGCCTACCCAAAAGCCTTGAAGATACACTTTTTTTTTCTTCTAGAAGTTATATTGTTTTATCCTTCATATTTAGGTCAAGGATACACTTCAAATTAATTTCTGTATATGGTATGAACATAGGGAACAAGGCTCTTTTTGATGACATCCAGTTAACCCAGCAGAACTTGAGAGACTATCCTTTTCCTACTGAATTGTAGTGGTTCCCTTGTCATAAATCAGGTGACTTCTTTCTGTTTCAGTGATCTGTTTGTCTATCCTTGAACCATCAATATTACAGTCTTAATTCCTGAAACTTTTATACTAAGAGTTTATAGACTGGTAGCATAAATCCTCCAGCTTTGTTCTATTTCAAGATTGCCTTGACTATTCTAGGTCCTTTGCATTTCCCTATAAGTTTTAGAATCAATTTGTCAATTTCCACTGAAAATAAGAAACATATTGAGATTCTGACTAGAATTTTATCATGTCTATAGATCAATTTGGCAATAACTGATGTTTTAACAACATTGAGTTTTCTAATCCATAAACATAGGCACCACTGCATTTATTCAGGTCTTCATTAATTTCAGCAATGTTGTGTAGCTTTCAGCGTAGAGGTCTTACACATCATTCATTAGATTTACTGCTAGGTATTTCGTTTTTTGGTGGAATACTATTATAGATGATGTTTTAAATTTTCATTTTTTAATTACTTGTTAATTGGTTTTTGTATATCTTACTAAATTCATTTATTAATTCTATTAGTTTGTAGATAGGTTTGAGTTTTATACATACCCGATCATGTCATCTATTAAAAGTGAGTCCCCTTCCGTCTTTATACTTTTGTTTTTCATGCCTTATCACTATGGTTAGAACCTCCAATACAAGGTTGAATGTAAGTGGTGGTAGTTGACATGCTTGTCTTGTTCCTAATCTCAAGGGGAAAGAGCTCAATATTTCACCATTACACATGATGTTATCTGTGTGTATGTGTGTGTGTGTTTGTAGATAAGCCTTATTAGGTTAAGGAAGTTAATTTCTAGTTTGCTCAAAGTTATTATATAATACCTATTTCTAGTTTGCTAAGAGTTATGATCTTTTCCCTTTTGAAAGGCTGTAGTTTGTGTATGGGGGAGTGGGATGGGGCCAGGTGTGAGGAGATGTCAGCTTGCTGCAGAAGAAACCCTGGGGCCCATGCCAGCAATATTGTTGGGGTATTGCTAGCCTTTCCACCAGCAGTCCCTGTGGGCTCATCATCATCGGGTCATCTGTAGCTGACTGTCCTTTTGTAGTAGTTGGCTGTGACAGACACTACTTGTGCTCCCTGATACACAGTTAGATACTTCCCTGCTTCTTGAAGTTAGGTGAGAACAAGGCAAGTTGAAGTTGGGATAAAGCAAGTCTGACACCTTTACCTTCCTGGGGAAAGTAAAAGCAATTACCTTCTGACTATCCTAGGGACATACACCAGGACAGTGGCCCATCTCAGCTCAATGGAGGCTGAAGATTCTAAGATTTTCAGATTTGAACCAAGTAGTAGCTGGAAGAGGAGAAAAGTAAGCTGGCCCAGACATTATATTCTGAGAACAAGACATGACCTGGGTTGATGAAAGTCAACGGAGCTGGAGACAAAAGGCAGATCCTCTTTCACAGTCTGGAAGCCAGATTCAGAGAGGGATCTGACCCAGGGACAGATTCAGGGAGAGGTTATATAGTGAAACCTGCGAGAGCCAGAACTCGATGGGACCACCTTGTCTTTCCAGGTCTTGCAAGTCATGTTCTGCCTTTGACAGGGTGCATTCTTACCACTGTTCTGTTGCTTGTTTTAGTGGAAAATATTTGCGTTTTCCTTCTCTGACAGGTTTCCGCCTTACATAGGTTCCGGCTTTTGCAGGTTTTACCATAGTTGGTATGGGGTGTCCTGGGATTGCTTGCCTGTCAAGAAGGCCTTTAGACACTTGCAGAAAATGGGCCTCAGATTCCTGTTGTCTACAGTCTAGAGATAAGCCCAGTGCCAGGGTATAGGCAGCTCCAAGACCTAGTGCCCCTGGGAACTGAGCTAAGCCTCCAGGCTATCAGGAGCAGTAGCAGTGCTGGACATGGGAACCCCCTGCTGCTGGCCACAGGCTAACCACAGAACCGTAGGTGCTCAGCTGCCCTGCTAGCTCATAGCCCTGTGGCTTATTTTTAGGTCTGTGACTCAGTCCTAGACCAGCACTGAGGCCTTGGGGAGAGACAACGCCCTGGCTTTTGTGGGTAGCATGGTTCTGGCTGTTTGACACCATGAAGATGGCCGTATCAGACCATAGTTGCAGTCACAGGATTTCCAGGACACGGTTTCCTGAGGTCTCCACATTAGATCCTTTCTCTAGGACAAATGATACAGAATAACAATCAGATGCCTGTTTCCAAAAGCTTATTCTGGCCACTGCATAGAAGATGAACTGGAAGGATGCAGTGTTGGTGGAGCGTGACCAATGAGGAGGCCGTGACAGTGGTTCAGGCAAGAGTTGAAGGTGTTTAGATATAAGTTAGAAGCAGACAGATTTTCTGGTTCAAGATGGTAGGCCAAGTATACATGTTTATCTCCTCTGCATAAAAATGCCAATAAATGAGTAAAATGACATTTATAGATAGAATTGGGCAGGGAGGAATGTGTGAGGTATTTCAACAGATTTCAGATTGATGAGAGCAGATAAAAGTGTGGTGAGCAAGCACAGAGCAGAGGGTGCTGCTACCTGGACCACATGCCATCGTGTGAGAAGAGCCACTTGTCTAGAATTCTGAGAAGCTTCAGATGGAGGCAGCAGGTATGACAGAGAGCAGGAGAAAGGGGCTTGGAAACTAATCTGTACAACAAGTAGTGAACGTTCCTGTTTCTCGCTGAAGAAATCAGAATGACCTATATAATTAGGCAACATACTCCTGGGGTGGGAGAAGTAAAAGGGGGCTTGCAGACAACTGTGGGGGATTGGTACCCCAGAACCAAGCCCTCTGCAGTTCAGGGCTCTCAAGGATAAAGATCACTGCCATGCTACACTACCCTAAGGAAAACCGGCCAATTGACAAATCCTGGCCACACATAAAGTGCAGGGCAAAACTGCTGTCTCCTTGTGACAGACAACCAAGAATCCTGAGACATCTGAATAAAGCCTACTATAGGACAGAGACTGTCTTAGCTATCTAGTGCTGCTATAACAGAAAGTCCACAAGTGGGTTGCTTTAATGAACAGAAATTTATTTTCTCACAGATTAGGAGGCTAGAAGTCTGAATTCAGGGCGTCAGGGCTCTAGGGGAAGGCTCTCTCTCTGTCTGCTCCAGAGGAAGGTACTTGTCTTTTTTCAGCTTGTATTCCTAGGTTCCTTGAGCTTATGTGGCTTGTATCTTCCCCTTCATTTGTGCTTGCTTGCTTAATATGCTTTTTTTATATCTCACAAGAGATTGATTTAATACACACCCTACACTAATACTGCCTTGTTAATATAATAAAGAAAACCTATTCCGAAGTGGAATTATAACCACAGGTAGAAATCAAAAAACCAAACCAGTTGCTGTCGACTCTGACTCATAGCAACCCTGTAAGACAGAGCAGAACTGCCCCATAGGGTTTCCAAGGAGCAGCTGGTGGATTGAAACTGCCGACCTTGTGGTTAGCAGCTGAGCACTTAACCACTGTACCACCAGGGCTCTGACCGCAGGCATAAGGGTTAGGATTTGCAACACATTTTTAGGGGACACAATTCAATCCATAACAGAGACCAAGATAAACAACCAAGATAAGGAAAGAAAACATGAGAAAAGGCTAAGAGATTCAAAGGACTGATTAGACAGCTTTTGCATCTGACTAATAGGAAGTTTTAATGAAAGAACAGGGAGGATAGCATCAAAGAAATTATCAAAGATTTAATAAGAGCAAGAGGGAAGACAAAAATCTTTAAATCAAAAGGATCTACCAATTGCCCAGCAGTGAACCTATCACTTAACCCAAGAACTAGAGTATCACCAACAACCTGCATCTGGGGAAGTGGCAGGAGCAGAACGTACTTATTGTATACTGTTTTGTTTCATTTATAGTTTTTTTTTATGTAGAGGTATTGTCCAATTAAAAAATAAACTTATTTTCTAGTAAAAAAAAAAGGGGGGGGCAGGGAACAGGGCCCTGTAAATCCTTAAGAAAAACAGTAACATGCCATAAGAAAAGAATATTATTTATAAACAGTTCACAAAAAAAGTAAGTACTGATGACCTTTAAACATATGAAAAAATGCTCACCCACTTAAAAAAATGCATGGGGTATTGAGATACCACTTTTCATTGATCAGATTGGCAAAGATTTTCAGAGAGTTTAATAACTCTGAATTGGTGTCCCCATAGGGAGACAGGCACCATCAACTACTGGTCAAAGTGTAAATTATCAGTCTTTGTGGAGGGTGACATAGGAATATTTATCAAAATTACAAAGCTACAGATAAACTCACTGTAAAAATAGCGTGGCAGAGGTGTCTGACCTTCTCTAACATCACAAGGGGGAAGGAGAATGAAGACCAACAGCCCAAGGCCGATTCCTAAAAGGCAGAGAGGTCAGACATGCCTCCACCCTCAAATCTTTTTATGAATTCTGATACCAACCACCCCTCCCACAGTACTGTACTACTTTGCTGAGTTCAGTAATTCGTTGCAATGGCCACACATAGCTCACAGACCATACTCACAGTTATAGGGTGTACTAGGGAAGTAACAGGTTGCAATTCAGTTTCAGGAATGCTCAGGCTAGAGTTCTTTAATCAGGACAGCCACTTCTCAGCCATGCATGCCCACAGGTAGGTCTCCCTCTGGCCCTTTGGCCTCTGCCCTGCTTGGGCAAGTGTTACAAAGCTCTACTCCTCCAGCAACCCTCTTGCTCGAAGGCACTCAGCTTTCTTGCTCTGTGGGCCAGGAAGCCCACTGCGCCATCTCCTGCTCTTTTTCTGCCACCACTTCTTGCTGTCTTAATGTTACAGCTCTCTTTCTCTTAATCCCCTGGTTCCAGGAGTCTCTCAGCGCAGGGATCCTAGGTCCAAAGGATGCGCTCCGCTCCTGGCTCTTCTTCCTTGGTGGTGGTAAGATCCTCTCCCCACTACCTCTGGGATGACTCATTTTAAGCTTAGCAGGATGGAAACACTGACCAATCCCTTCTTTAGGGTTCCATATACCTTATTTTTTTTTTTTTAATACCTTATTTGGAGCCCTGGTAGCACAGTGGTGAAGACCTCGGCTGCTAACCAAAAGGTTGGCAGTTTGGATCCACCAGCTGCTCCCTGGAAACCCTACAAGGCAATTCTACTTTGTCCTGTAGGATCACTGTTAAGTCACAATCAGCTCGAAAGCAACAGGTTTGGCTTGGTATACTTGATTTGCATGGTGCCAGTCATTGTGTCTGAGTCACAAAGACTATGGCTAGAAGGACCACGTTAAGCAATTCATTGCACTGCACTCACCACTTTGTGAAATGACTCGTGACGATTCTTCATTGTGGCACTGCTTGTGTTAGCAAAGATTGAAAATAAACTAGCTCCACGTGAAGTGGGTTTAACTATGAGTCAGAGGAACAGTGAGGCCAGACTTTTAACTGTAAAACTTATTAAATTATGCTTTATTTTTGAACTATGTGAATGTATTACTTGTTCAAAATATTGGATGCATGCATACACTGAAGCTTGGCGAGAGGAGGATTCCACACTTGCCCCCACACAGGACTTGGCTGCAAAGCCTGTGCAGCATAGACTCAGTATTGCAAGTCTAGGCTGCAGAACCCAAATGACTGTTCTTCAGTCATGTGCCGTGTTCCAGCTGCCACAGAGCAGGGAGACCTACCGCCCTGGATTACTACACTGGCCTCCTGACTGGTCTCTCTGCTTCATGCCTCATTAGTTTATTCTGAACACAGCAGCCAGAACTGCTTTTTTTTTTTTTAAATAATATTTAATTGTTGATGAAAGTTTACACAGCAAGTTAGGTTCCCATTTAACAATTTCCGCACAAATTGTTCAGTGACATTACTTACATTTATCACAATGAGTCAACATGCTCTTTAATTGTGTTCTGTTTGTTCCCTTTCCAGCACTCTGGTTTTCCTGCCCCCTTATCTTCTCGTCTTTGCTTTTGAGTAGTTGTTGACATTTTGGTTTCATACAGATGGTTTTTAAAGAAAGCACTGATTTTACAAGTAATATCCTTTGTTTTGTCGGCCAGTCTGCTGTTTTGCCAAAAGGCGACCTCAGGGTAGGCTCGGTTCTACGTTTAGAGTCTCAGGCTGATAGTCTAAGGGAGTCCTCTGTTCTCTGCTCTTCCAGTTTGTCTGCAGCCAGAGCTGCTTTTAAAATGCAGGTCAGATTGTCACTCTTCTGCTCAAAACTCTCTAATTGCTTTCCGTCTCAGAATAAATGCCAGTTTTTACAGTGGCCTGCAAGCCTTATGCATTCAGCTCCTCTGTCCCTCCCCACTTACTCTCAGATCTCATGTTCTACTGCCCTCCCGTCACTCACTCGTCATACCAGGTTCACTCCTGCTTCAGGGTCTTTGCAGCTTTAATATCCAATACCTTCTTTGGGTCATTTCCCAAATGTCAGCTTCCCTAACTATTGAAGACTGGAAGCAGCACCCCTACTCCTGCCCACATCACATCCCCCTTCCTAGCCTTTTCTCCATAGCATTTAATCATTGTAACATACTACATATTTTACTGATTTATTCCCTCTCCACCCAGTAGAATACGAGCCCCCGTGATGGCCAGGTTTGTTTTTTTCACTACTTCCCTTGCCACCAGAAGTACAACTATGCCTGGTCTATAGTAGGGGCTCAGTAAGTGTGTGTTGAATAAATGAATGGTTTTCCCTTTCCAAAACAAGATCAACAAAACTAAAAACGAAAGGCTAGGGGTAGGAAGGGATAATAAGATTGTTGGCATGATGGCTGCTAAGCCCTTCTGAGGGATTTAAATTGTGTGTGTCTGTGTGTGTATGACCTGACCTCTTATTATTATTGAAAAATTACTATTTCGGCGGGAGATACTTGTGTACATATATGGGCGTGATATACACACGTTATCTCTTATGGAAGTATTGTTTAAAAGCGATCTAAGTATACTTAATGGGCTGAGAAGTGGAAGGGAAATGAGGAAGCCTGAAAGGTGAAGAGGTAGGCAGGAGCTGGCAGGAAGCAGAATTGGCAGGACTTGGTGATGGATATACTGCTGATGCAGAATTGTCAGAAATGGCAACTGGCAAAGATGTCATGCTTCCTTCCAGGTTTCTGGAACACTCAGGTCAGTAGATGCTGCTGCTCTAGACTGGGATCAGAACACTGGAAAATTAGATTTGGGAGAAGGGAGGAGACCGTGAGTTCTGTTTTGGGAACATTAGTTTGAGAGGGCAGTAGGGCCTTTAAGTACTCTCCTCTCCAAAAACCCCTATGGAGTTGGCTGCTTATACAAGCAAACTCTTTTCGCAATTTCAAGGTATGGCCTTCCCAGCACAACCGTGAAATGACCAATCCCCTTGGCGGACTGCAACACCCTCAATCCTATTGGATGGTTTTACACATTACCTTTCTGACTAGTAAACCAACCAATCCCTGCAAGGTGGGTAAAATAGACCAATCACAGGGTAGACTCTGGCCCAACCAATCAACTTTGGCAGAATTACAAACCCAGGGCCAGAAAGGCCGTATGTAAGAGAAATTAATTGAACTGCAGGTTGCAGTCAGATTTACAGTGGTACTAATTTGCTTAGTTGATTCTTCAACTCTCTGGGTGGAGACATTGACAATGTGGATGGGTGGATGTTCTCAAGGTTGAAGTTCCTCTAGGTGGGAACACAAGAAGCTCAAAAGAAAAATGAGGGAGTTTAGGCTATCTGCAAGATAAATGATGGATCATGGAGTCTACGCAGGCTGGAGATAGAGGTGGGGGAAAGCAAAAGGTGGGTGCTGCTGAACCCAAAGTAGAATGATCCCTGAATTGGACATATATGCGAGGCTAAAAACAGCTAAGGAGTGGTTACGTTGCTGCTGCATTTTTACAAGTCCATTTCTTGAGCAAGCCAGCTGAAAGGTCAAAGTGTGGGAGGTCTAAATATGCGATGTGGAGGTGGCGCAATTAAGGTTAATGGACAAGGTACAGGGTGTGGGCATGGCTTTGGGTGAGAGGCTGAAAGGAAAATGTCATAGGACAAGGAATAGGAGCCATGGTGTGGGATGGTGTGCAGGAGTTAACATAGGCTTGACTGGTCTCTGAAAACGCTGATCCTTGGCTGGCATCCATAACTTGGATTTTGAGTGTCCCAACCATTTCCAGAAGTGGTAAGAGTAGCTCACTGTGCCTAAACTGTACAATGTGGTTTATGCTAAACATCTACTTCACTTCTGGAAGGCTGGAATTTTGGTACACACCAAACAGAAGATACTTATGTAAACAAACAAAAAAACCCAAATCTGTTGCCGTGAAGTTGATTCCGACTCATATCAACCCTACAGCATAGAGAACTGCCCCATCGGGTTTCCAAGGAGTGGCTGGTGGATTCAAACTGCTGCCCTTTTGGTTAGCAGCCGAGCTTTTAACCACTGCGCCATCAGGGCTCCACCTATGTAATCAGCCCCAATAAAAACCCTGGGCACTGAGTCTCTAATAAGCTTCCCCAGTGGGTGTTTCACACATAACATCTCAAGTTATCGCTGCGGGAATTAAATTCATCCTGTGTGATTCCCCTGGGAAAGGACTGGAGAGCTTGTGCCTGGTTTCCTCACGACTTCGCCCCATGCATCTTTTCCTTTTGTCAATTCTGCTTCGTATCCTTTGGCTGTAATACATCCCAGGCATGCGTATGACCACATGCTGAGTCCTCCCAGGAAATCACCAAACTCTGGGGAGACGTGGTGACCACTGACACACATGGGTAAACTAGGCACAAGCCTTCCGGAGGATGGAAGCTGAGAGAAAGGGGAAGCCAGATACCGAGATTTTTCACTATGAGGGGGCAGTAATCAGGTAATCTGATAATCATAACCAGGAGGGTGAAGAGCGTCACATGAGCCTCAATAAAGTAGGCGTTTCTACGGGAGAGGAAGCAAGGACGCTAAGCCCACATTCTGAACAAAGGTTTGCAAGGCAAGAAGTCCTTAAGGGACAGAGGCTAAGCACAAACGAGAGGATTAACCCTGGATCTGCTCTTATGTACATCTATATATGTCCACATCAGGGGCCCTGGTTAAGTGCTCAGCTGCTAACTGAAAGGTTGGCAGTTCAAATCCACCAGCTGCTCTGCAGAAGAAAAGACCTGGCAATTTTGCCCTCTAAAGGTTTCAGCCTAGAAAACCCTATGGGGCAGTTCTCCTGTCCCACAGGGTTGCCGACAGCACACAACATGCCCATATCTATAGTACATCAGGGTGTACTGGTACTTTAGTCACATCACTTGCAGTACCAAACCAGCATGAAGTGGCACCATGGCTGCGCACTGCTATCTTTCTGCATGCTGCAAGTCCTCAGAAGTTACAAGTCCGTGTTCCTCTCATCTGCACTAGCTCTGGCTCCTCTTGGGGTGGAAAGAAACTGCACCAACATTATTTTTAATAGCCAGAAGCTAGGAATCACCCAAATGTCCATAAAAAGAATGGATAAATTGTGGTCTATTCCTACAAGGGAATACTATATTGCAGTGAAAATGAACAGTTCACAGCCAAATCCAACAATATGAATGAATCCCACAATGTTGAGCAAAGAAGTCAGGCACAAAAGAGGATATTGTATAATTCCATTTATATAAAGAACAAAAATAAAGCAAGCTAGTGTGGTTACCCTGGGGGAGGGGGAAACTCCCCTGGGAGCTGTGGGTGGGATTCTGGGGTACTGTTAACATTCTGATTCCTGATCTGGGTGCTAGTTACATAAATGTGCTCGATTTATACAAATTCATCAAGCTGTAAAATTATTTTTCTGTATACATACTTCATGTATAAAATCAAAGAACAATCCTACTCAATACAGTAAGTGAAAAAGCTCATTTCACAGTAGTATGTATATTATGAACCCATTTTTGCCGAAAAGTATCAAAAATGGTTAGCTCTGGGTGGTGGGAATTACATTTTTTTTAACTGTCTTCCACATTGTCTGCATTTTTACAATGCTTTACTTTTACAGTAAAAAAAAACTCAACCTAATTCCATCTTGGAAACGACACCCTACACTGCTCCACATACCCATTTTGGGACAAAGAAATGCTACTGACTACCAGGGAATGGAGCAAGGGATAACCATCACCCAACTGACTCATTAAAAAAAACAAAAATTATAAAACAATACAAATATTTCAGCACAAGCAAAACCCTGAATTGCAACACTGGATTGCAGTGTTGGGATTTGCATTCTCATCAACAATCCGGAGTGAGGCTAGCACAGGGGGCTTATCAGGATTAGGCGGGTAGCAGGATTAGAGGCATATTCCAGGCACCTAGTAAACATACTCCTGCTCTCTGTACTGGGATGAATATAAACCAGTCCCCTGGAATTCATCACAATCTCACTGTGGGCCTAAATTTCTCAGATCCCCTCAGGATTTAGCATTCTGTTTTCTCCCCTCTACTTCCAGACTTTTCTCAAGACTTTCTGGGCCACGAGCTTCTTGCTGGCTGCCCTCAGTGGTCTCTGTGCCCCTACACTATCAGTGATCCTTCAGAAGCCCTGCTGTTGGGTAGAAGACGGGCTTTGGCCTCTCACAGTTGCCTTTTTTTTTTCCAAATAAACTACAACACAGGCATTAGTGTACTTTAAAGCTGTTCTTTAAAATCAACATTAATTATAAACTGGAGTCAGATTCAGGTCTGTTTGGAAATGTCTGAGTTAAACTTGAAAACCTCTTCCGCAGTCAGCCAAATTCATTAGGTCGGAACTGTGCCGAATTTAAGGGCCATCCACCGCTCACAGCTCTGCACGTTAGAGCAGAAGCCACGTCAGATTTGTAGTACTACTACATGCTCTTAGAGCCAGACTCATAAAGGTCTCAAAACCAGAAACTTGCTTATTAACACTGGCTCTGAAAAACAGGGTTAGTCTTTGCATTCTTCCTGAGAATGCTGGGATTGCTCCCAGAGGAGCAGGCCCTGGGACCGGCACTTCCAGCTTCCCACAGGGGCTGGCTGGCACCTTTGCTGCTTGAAGCGACACACTCCCTTACTTTACTTCTCTCACCTGACCAGCTTCTCAGGGACACCTCTTCAGGAAGCTGTCCCTGCGTATCTATCTTAGGAGAGGCCAAGGCAGCCTGCTCGCAGCAAATCCTCGTTCAGTATCCTCAGGTTGCGAGATGAACGGTGCTACTCCCCTAAGTTTCGTTCCAATTCTATTAATACTTGTCATCTTTTAAAACATCATCATAGGTAAGCTGAACAACCTGGTGACACCTGAGCGTCTATAGGAACAGACCACGCACCTTGATTACCTTATACCTTGAGACACTCCCCACCTTCATATTTCAAACCAGTTTAGCTTCGACTAGGGGGCAGGGGGGATCTTTTAACACAGCAAATCCAGACATAGTTAGATCTCCAAAGTGAATTATAGAGCTTAAATAACCCATGTGGAGAAAAGGAGAATTTGCTTCTCAGTACATTCTGTTAACAGAGGGGCCCTGTGGAAAAGTACAATTTTTCTGACGGGCTGATAACCAGTGACAGGGACAAGAGCTATGTAAGAGACAGACACAGAACACAACCATTTCTCCTATATGCTAGGCGGAAAAAAAAAGTTTTAGCATTCAAAGCAGCCTAACCGTGGAGGAAACTTGAGTCTCAACCTTTCTAATCCCCCCCCCCCACATTCTATCCTACAGAAATGGCCCCCTTGCATCATTCCTTTCCCTTCCTACATGTCCCAGTTACACCTCTGGATACTGGACTTGGAAGGATGGGAAAACCCCAAGATAATCCTTACCAAGCCCCTCACATGATGGGTGAGATCGGATGAGCCAGCTCTGACTTTTTACGTCTTTCTAGACCTAGCTGATCAAACCTACCTATGGGCTTATAAAGCAGCCTGCCAGACCATCCCACTCCAGATCTTCAAAATTACCCTCTGGGCATGTAGCCTAGGCATTTATACTTTCAAAAACCGTTTTAAAAACTTGTTTTGTTGGGAATTTATACTTTTGAAATGCTCCTCAGCTGATCCCAATCAAAGATCTGGGAACCGCTGACAAGAACACAGGATGGTCGTTCCTATGAGACACTGGGTTTCTAAAATGTGACAGCACTGCTGGAAGGAAGATCCCTTTACATTTTAAAGGCATTTAACTAGTAAACAGAGTCCCTAGGTGGTGCAACAGTTCAAGTTTGGCTGGTAACCCAAAGGTTGGAGGTCCGAGTCCACCCAGAGGCGCCTTGGAAGAAAGGACTGGAAAGATCTACTTCTGAAAAATCAGCCATTGGAAATTCTGTGGAGCACAGTTCTACTCTGACACACGAGGCCACTGAGTTGGAAATGACTTGACAGCAACTTTTTTTTTTTTTTTCAGGTAGTCAATATTTAAAGTTTTGGGGATGAACACTTACTCTCCACTTGACCAGGAGCTCTGGTGGCACAGTAATTAAAGTGCCCAGCTACTAACCGAAAGGTCGGCAGTTGGAACCCACCAGCTGCTCTGTCCTGTAGGGTCGCTGTAAGTCAGAATCAACTCGACAATAGTGGGTCTGGTCTGTCTTTCTACACGGAGGGACCTGAGTCAGTCTTTCTCAGAAGAGGCTGCACTACCGTGCTCTGGGCTGTCTACATTACCGTGTGGCCTGTTGGTATGTTAAATCCTGAGGGTGGAGGGGGAAATGGTCTAGTGACAGATGAGTTTTGGAGGAGTCACCTTCCCCTCTCTGGGCTCTCTTGCATCTGTCTGCCCACAGGGGGCAGCCTACTTTGGCTGCTCAGCTTGGCCTGGGTCATGGATCTCGACACCCCAGGGTGTTCCACGCTCAGGAGGTGAAGAAAGGGGTTTCTAGCTTATTCTAAACACCCACAACAATAAAGCTTAGAAATAAACTTAGAAGTTTAGTTATTTTAGAGAATATGACCATAGTTTCACTCCTGCATTTTAAAGGTGACTTTCATTAAGTTTCCTTCTATTTTAAGAGACTGCTGTTTAAAGAGAAAGAGCTTTGACGAACGTTTTTTATTGAACAGTTTTATTCTGCCTTAGAATGAAAACTTGCTTTGATAGTGTAAGGTGCACTGCAGGCGTGTCATGCTGCAGTTATTGGGACACCAACACCCCCATCAGTGACCCAAAAGGCTGAGAAAATGCGTGAATTCATATTTTCGGAGCACGTAGAACTGGTATTTACAGTTTTTGTCCTTGAAATTGGCCTGGACATCTCAAACAGTCTATACAGGTATTGCCATAGCACTTGCTTTGATGTTCAGAATACCTCAGAAATGTGTTCAATATCATGATTTGTGGGTCCTCCAAAAGGTTTTGTTGTTAACATGCAAGCAAACAGTACTAAAACAATACTATCTAAACTATGGCTGCCAAATACTGACCTTAATAATGAAACCAAATTACAAAACATGTCCTTATAGAGCTATACAAAAGATATAAAATTAAAATTAAAAATATCAACCATCTTTAAGTATTCCAATTCTTCTTCGGTGCAGTTTTCCACATCTTTATCACTACTATTTTCAGGAGAAAGTTAACAAAAGTCAAAACAGATAAAAATATTTGCATCTTTGGATCCCTTTATTCCATGGCCTTAATAAAAACACAGAAGTGGCCCGATTTTTTTTTTCCGTTATAGCTTGAATATCAAAAAGATTTACTAGTAATTTATAATCAGTAATGAACTCTACACAGAATCACTTGTGGGTCACAGGTCCAACGACCAAGTGTTCTGATGCCTGACAGTTATCAAGATAACAATTTCTAACACTCCAAATCTTGAAATTGAATGGAATGAGTCAAGGGATCATGACAAAATGTTTAACTCCAGGCGTATCAGGAAAAACAAGTTAGTTAATGCCTAGTTTTACTTTCTTAAAAACAGAACAAAATAATTCCCCAAAGAACAAAAAATGGGGGGGGGGTGGGTGGGGCCTTACTTACCTGAAAATACAGCTAAGTACTACGCTCTATCTATGGCTATTTACATTTGTATCTGGAAAATAGCTACTGTTTGGACAAATCCTGTGATATGCCATTTGCTACAAAATGCAGTTCTTAAAATTTGCATGAATAATTTATACTTTTTAGATAATGGAAGAATGTATTAAATCTTCATTTAGGTTCCAAACATTAAAAAAAAAAAAAAAAATCAAAGAATCTTAAGCCTGGAAAGCTAAGGAAAAAAAAAAGACCCACCCATAACTCTGCTCCTCAGCACATCAACTTCTGCAAGGACACAGGCTGTTTGCTGACTTTAAAATGTTTATTCTTTAAAAAATTAGTTGCTTTTTATACAGCTATACAAAGTTCTTAATGTTTCTTTGGCAATGGAATATAATGGAATTTTACAACTATATAAAAAAGTTACCTTTGCCTAAGAAACAGTATTTACTGTGTGTACATAGTTGACTGACAAAATTCTCTACCATCCAGCACCCTAATTAATTGAGCTACCTCAAAAGGGATATTACAGGATTTCCAAAAAAAGGAGAGAGAGAAAGATAAAGATAGACACATACACACCTTCTCAAAACACAGTATCACGGCCCCATTCACAGGCAACTTGCAATAATTGCCGAATTTAGTGATAAGAAAAATCCTCTCAGTGATGAAAAAATACTTGTAAGTCCCACTGAAGTACTGCTTTAGTTTAACTATACATAAGAAATCACTTAACCTTCTGCTATTTCAAATATATTTAATGCTCATTTTTTAAGATGAGCTTTCATCCCCCTCCCCCAAAATAACGGCATTATACAGTAAAACCTGCAAGATCTGGAACCTGTGGAAGGCGGAAACCTGTCAGAGAAGAAAAACGCAAATATTTTCCACTAATAGAGGAAGTGGTAAGACTGTACCCTGCCAAAGGCGGAAAACTTGCGAGACCCAGAAAAACAAGGCAGTCCAGTCAAGTTCCGGCTCTCAAAGGTTTCACTGTTTCTTTGAAATTAAGCAGAAAAACAAAACAAAACAAAACCCAGTGCTGGTGACAAATATACAGCGAATTCACTTCTTCATTCTTCGCAGAGACGGGAACCATTTTCAGGGCTGTGAAGAGCTACAAATTCCCCTAGTTTCAAAGACTTCTTTGTAGACTAGGCGGCAACTTTGTTGTCTTTCTAAAAAAAAAAGAAAAAAAAAGGCTTATGTTCCAAATCATTGCTTTATGAAATTATTTCTATTTTGCTGAAGTATACTTTCAAATACCTTAAATACACCCTCCTTTTACTTTCATGTACAAATTTGTTTCACTGACTTCCACAAAACACTTTTCGTAACCCCCACACCTAGCAGGGTCTCATTATTTGTTAACTGATTTTTTCTGTTAGTAAAGGTTCAATCAGTGGTGTGGTGGGCTGGTCCTGGCAAGCAGCTTTCCCCCAAGGTACAAATGTAACCCACTGTCTTTGGTTGCTCTCCCTAATAAGTTTTTAGAACAATGATAGCATTTAAACTTTCACTTAGTAATCAAACTCATCAAATACAATTAACAACAGACTCTGGAAGAAGCATCGTAAAATCCCCAAGTCTTTGATGTCTTTGCTAAGCAACGAAATATCCAGAGAATAAAATAACACTTCTCTCCAAAATTTCAAGCCAGTGGAAAGCAATTACTTAGAAATCCATTTAAATTAGAAGTTCTGAAAAACAACCAGTTGACTGGACAATTAAAAAACTTAAATGTAACCAATGAGAAAAAGTAATAAAAATCTCAAGGAGCCTCTAGTTCTGTGGTCAGACTAACTGTAAAGTAAAGGCCTGCAGACAGTGCTAGGGCCCAGGTGATGGGCAGGGGATTCAGTCTCTTCAGCCCTAGTTGCTACTACATGCCTGAGTTTATGGCTGATTCTCACTCCAACTGTTAGAAACAGACATTTCCTAGGTTAAAGATGTAATTTTAATTTTATCTGTGTATACAACACCGAACCATTTGTACAACGTCCTTAAACTGGAATGCACTTTGCATGGTGTAAGGTGGTGCAGAAACAATGAGCTGAATATGACCCTCCTCCCCAACCAAAGCCAACCTTCACACTCCCCCATTTATTTATTTATTTTTACCTTTCAGAAAGCAGTATGATCGATCCAGACCTTTTAGGGTCCAAAAGCTGTGGTTTTCTGAAAGGTAAAAAAAAAAAAAAAAAGAGACACAGAAGGCAGGGAAAAAGAGGGAAGGAGAGACAAAGGAAGGGAGGGAAAGAGAGAGAGAAGAGAGGGTCGGAGGGAGGAAAAAAGGGGCAGAAAGGAAGGGGAGGGGAGGGGAGGGAGAGAAGAGGAGGAGAAAATAAAGGAGGGAGAAAAGTACCACATGCTCAGTCATTTTTGGCATCTCATTATCTCCGGACCCCCTCCAAAGAAACAAAGACTCAAATGCAAGGCAATCTGTCTCACCCACCATAGTAGCTTCACCTTCTTGGCAGCAGCAAATAAAACAGGAACTGGCTATACTCTTATCCCCAACCCAACACCCCCCAAAATATGGAAGAAAAAAGCACCAAAGTACTAAACTCACCAAAGGTTCTCTTCTAACATTATTATCCTTAAGGAAAACAGAGACAAAGGTCTAGAGTAAGGTTCTAATTTTGGCTCTA
This sequence comes from Loxodonta africana, assembly GCF_030014295.1. Classification (NCBI taxonomy): domain Eukaryota; kingdom Metazoa; phylum Chordata; class Mammalia; order Proboscidea; family Elephantidae; genus Loxodonta; species Loxodonta africana. The sequence continues at coordinate 67,720,182 of NC_087362.1, forward strand.
CTAGTTTGTATCTAGATAGAGAGTGAACGCCTCAGGGGCCCTAGTTTCTTCATCCACTGATGGAGATGGGGTGGGTGAGGGGTTCTAGTTTGGCTGATTTTTCTAAGACTTCCTAAAAACCTATGATCCTGTCCTTCCCTCATGCTCTCATTAAACAAGCAGGTTTGCTTACCCTCACTCTAAAACTGTAACGGTTCATGCCAATACAGAACAAAAGAACAAAGCCAACCCATTGCCAGAAGGCTACTATAAATGCCCTTGGCACCCATCTCTGGGGAGAAGTGTTAGATGCTGCCTTAAACCCAGTGAGATTTTTGAGGTTAATCTTCGCTCTGTAACAGTGATCACTCACTATTTACAACATTTAAAGGTACCAGATGACAGCATTTGGAAGGTGCAGGCTGCTGAGAAGGTCAGGGCTCTAGTGCCAGATACAAAGGTCACCTAAGTCTGGAATGGACAGTCAAGGGTTAGGCCAGGCCACACTGATGGACCTTTGATCTCACCAAGGGCTGAAGCAGCACATTCTTAATCAACATACTAAGCATTTACTCTGAGCCCATGCTGAGCTAGACAACCTCTACAGTGCATTCTAATTCTGCAATAGATGTGATAGGGGTTTTTATCTCAAGGCTCATGATGATTGAACAGTGTCACATGGCTTCAAAAAAAAGTTGGTATTAATAAGTGCATATACCATACACACAGTGGTTACTCAAAGAAGGTTTGTTGATGAGTATTCAAGGAACAGGAAATAACAGTCTGTTCATACACAGACAACATGATATAGTAAAACCTGGAGAAGAGAACTTAAAGTATAAGGTGGAAATCTGTCAGAAAGAAATGTTCAAATATTTTTCCACTAAAATGAGCCATAGAAAAGTGGTAAGACTGCACCCTGTCAAAGGTTGAAAACTTGAGAGACCTGGAAAAACAAGGCAGTCCTATCAAGTTCTGGCTCTCAGAAGTTTTACTGTAGCTGTTTTTTCAAATATTTGAAAAACTATCATGAAGAATATACAGATCTGTGCATTTATGGGGGTACAATTAAACCAACAGATTGAAGATAGAGAGAAAGAGATTGCTGCTCAAATTGTGTGTGAGTCTGTGAGATCCTAATAGAGGATTCCTATGCTGGGATGGGTACCCTTAGGAAGAGGAAGCTCCCAGACCCTATCAAAGATGCTATAGAAAAGGTTTATGGTTTGGCCAGGTCAGACCTCTCGGGTGCCTTCCACTGCTGAGACTTTAACGATCTTTAAAAGGTATATTTGAGATAAAACTGTACAAACCCTCTTTCCACAAATGTCAGAATGGAGGTCCTGAAAGGTTTGTGATTTGATGGAAGTAGTAACAGCAATGATTACACTAATTCTCACATATAATACAAATGTACTTTTTCTCAAACTAAGCTGACTCAATGTTATAGGAGGTGTCACAGGTTTTTGAAAAGACAGCTAATCTGCCCAAAGAGGAGTAAACAGAGTAAAGGTCTGACAACCAGTCAGTGAGCTACTATGGCAGTTGGTAGGGACATTTCAAAGGAATGAATGTGGTGATGGTGGAAATGGGCCATGATCACGGATGCCCTCACTCTCTGGGAGAAAAGAAGAACGGTCTATCAATGGCCAACACAGATCACTGGGAGGCAGAGCTCAGATGACAGGAAAGATGATAAGGCTGCTCTGCGGAAGGTAGGTTAAATTTAAGTTGCTGGTAGGACACAATACCAGGTGAAGACAGAGAAATGCAGAGCAGATGTGTACAAGCACCAAGCTGAAATATAGATTAGAAGCTATGACTGGACATGCTCACTACAGAGGGTAAAGTGAGGGAAACAGAGAGGGAGAGAAGCTGAGACCAAGGATAAAGGCTTGGTGAGCAATTCTGTATTTGCAGATGGGAAAAATAGAAAAACAAAAGAGAAAAGGAAGGAAAACACCCACCAAAACCCACTGCCATTGAATCGATTCCAACCCACAGTGACCTCATAGGGTTTCCAAGGCTATAAATCTCTACAAAAGCAGACAGCCACACCTTTCTCCCACAGGGCCATTGGTGGTTTTGAACTACCAACCTTTCAGTTAGCAGTTGATTGCTTTAACCACTGTGTCACCAGAGCTCCTTAAGGAAAGCAGTGAGTTTTAAAAAAGAAAGGGTTGAAGTAGAGGGAAATATGCAGTTAGAAATGGTAATGTGAGGTGGGAGCATGTGAACTGGTACATTTCTGGATAGCTGTTTTGCAATATAAGCCAAAATAATGTGTCTTTGATTCTGTAATTCTAATTACAAGCATTTACCGTAAAGAAATTATAAACGGCGATGTACCTGTATGTTAATACCATGCAGTCATTAAAAAATTACGTTGTAACGATTTGCTTAAAAAATTGGATTATGTTAAAGTTGACTTCAATGTATTCTTAATGGCAAAGAGAAATTACTACAGTAATTACGACAACTAGAAAAAAATCATGTCGAAGGATGATATAGAAAATGGTTTGATATATTGTTAAATAGAATAACCATATGAACCCAATTTGGCTTTTTAAAAAAATGCACAAAAAAAAGGGTAATGTTATCTCTATGTGGTGAGACTAGATTTAAAAAATATAGTGAAAGAAAAAGGGGTATTAAAAAATTGATCTACTTATTAATATTACCACACCAACTGTTAGTAACTTGAACATCATCTCTACCCTTAAGCAAAAATGCACGTGGTTTTAATTTTGCTTATCTGGTGTCTTGTTAAAAAAAATTTATTCTTTATTTAATAATTATGTATTCAGTATTAACAACATGCCAGGTACTGTTGTTGATACCAAAAAGCCTAAAGATCCTGCCCTCATGAGCTTATATGCTATGGAGAACACAAGCAACAAGGATACAAAAACACAAGTAATTTTAAGCAGCCTGTTAAGTGGTACTGAAGAAAATGGGAATCAGTGTAGGGAAACAGTAATAGTAGTGCTTGTGCCCTTGTGTGTGTCTGTGTGTGTGATACTGCACAAGTTTAAGAGATAAAGCACAAGCAAGTACGAATGTTTGTGAGAGAGAGCCAACTGGACTATTCCAGGCAGAGGGAAGGGGTGAAAAGGCCCTAAGACAGGAATAAGTCTGGCACTAAACCAGGGCAAGATGGCCTACATGTCTGCAGCAGAACGAAGGAAAAGGGCAGTCCTGCTGGAAGTTGGGACTGGAGCCAGGACTAGAACTCTGACCTGGAGAGACAGGTAGACCACAATGCATCTAGTGGGCTATGTTGTATTAAAAAAAAAAAAATCAGTATCAAGAGTATTAAAAACAACTAGAAAAAAAAAAATACCACCACCACAATTTGGGTGGGTGGTCATCAGCATCAACCACTGCAGAAGAGTTAAGGGCAAATGTCCGTAAAAACGGGACTGAGCAAGAGGCTACTGAGAAGCTCAAGAACAGAAACAGTAACAAGCAAGAGCCATTCTGGGGTTCTTAAGACAGAATCTCCCACTTGGGATGACATTCTGCTAGTCTGAAGTCCTGCAGCTTCATCAGGCCAATGTGGCTGTAGAGCCTGACTAATGACTCGAGGATAATTTTCAGCAGTCTTAACTGTGATTACACAATACCAGAGGGATCCAAACTAACAGGCCACTAACAATGATCCTTCCTGAGGGATCTCGGCAATGGGCAGTTTTAAATCCCAGACAATGAAACTCCTGCTGACAGGTCTGTTTCCAGCTGCCTTCTGCCACCCCCAACAATCTCTTCACCAGGGGATTTCCATCCTTTCCATGATCACAACCCCCTGTGCTCCATCACCAGTGAAATCAATACATTAGAATAGGAACCCTGACTCCTTTAAATAAACAAACTTCAAGACTATGGTGAAACATGGAAACCAGGGGAAATGTAGTGAGTTTTCCATAAAACGAAATTAAAAGCACTGAGTGAGGAACCTCCTTGTGAGGTTCACAACTCAGTACCATCACTTGCTAGTTGTGTGACCTTGAACAAGTACTGAGTGTCTCTATGCCTATTTTCCTTATTTGTTAATGCAGACAATAACATGACCTGCCTTAGAGTTGAAATGAGGCTTAAATGAGTTAATGTGGAAAACATTTAGAACGATGCCTGGCAACAGCTGAACACTATGTAAATGTTAGCTGCTATTAAATGTAAAGACTTGCCTTCCATTCTAGGACTATGTCCTTCCTACTCTTTTGGTTTTAAAGGGAAAAAAAAAAAAAAGACTCATTAGGCAAGAAGTTACTTCTCCTTAAAATTATAAAAACATCCCAATCAGGTATATCTCCCACTAAAAAGTCAAAATGGAAGTTACTCAAATTTCCTTTAAAAAAAAAAAAACAAACCCAAAACCTAAAATAGATAAAAGTAAAAAAAATTTTGAGTTTCATAAAACTGCATGCTAATCCCAAAGCACAGAGCATACTTACCCTATATTCAAAGTCTGCAAACTCTCTGCCCCCACGACCTCCTCTGAATCCACCACGAAACCCTCGAGGGGTAGTGAAGGTACCACCTCTGCCACCACCACGCCCTCTGCCACCACGGAAGCCAAGACCTCCTCTGCTTCGGTAGCCCCCACGGCCACGATTTGGACGAAGTGGGATTCCAAACGTTTCCGCATTTAATCTTCTTTCTTCAGCCCATGTTGGTCTCCGTTCTCTATAACAAGAACAAAAGACCTTCAAAACAACATTCCTCAGCAAAAACAAGTAGAACTCTTGAAATACTTTAGCAATAAATTTAACCAGGGAGGTGAAAGACTTGTACAATGAAAACTATAAAACACTGCTGCTGAAAGAAATTAAACAAGACTTAAATAAATGCAGACATCTCATATTCACAGACTGAAAAACGTTAATATTGTTAAGATGTCAATACTACTCAAAGCCATTTACAGATATAATGTAATCGAAATCCTAACAGCCTTTTGTTGCAGAAATGGAGAAGTCTATCCTCAAACTCATGGAAATTGAAGGGGTCCCAAATAGCCAAACGATCTTGAAAAAGAAGAACAAAGTAGGAAGGCTCACACATCCCGATTTCAAAACATACAATAATGCTATAGTAACAAAAACTGTGGTATTGTTGTAAGAATAGACATATAGACCAACAGAATAGAATTGGAAGTTCAGAAATAAACACATGCATTTATGGACAATTGACTTTTGAAAAGGGTGACAAGTCAATTCAACGGGGAAAGAGTATTTTTGTCAATAAATGGTGCTGAGACAAATGCATCTCCACATGCAAAAGAAAAAAGCTGAACCAATACCACATATGAAAATTAATTCAAAAATGGAACAATGACATAAAATCATAAAACTCTTAGGAGAAAACAAGAATAAATCTTTAAGACCTTGCTTTTGACAACAGATTCTTAGACATGACATCAAAAGTACAAGCAGCAAAAGAAAAAAATAGATAAACTGAAGCTTGTCTAAATGAAAAATTTTTATCAAGAAAGTGAAGAGACAACAGAATGGGTGAAAATATTTGGGAACCATATACCTTGTAAGGGTTTAATATCCGGAACATATAAAAAACTCCTACAATTCAACAACAAAAAGACTAATAATCCAATTAAAAAATGGGCAAAGGAAAAAAAAATGTGAAAAGGATTTGAACAGACATTTCTCCAAAGATGATATACCAGTGATTGATAAGCATGTGACAGATGCTCACTGTCATTAGGGAAATGAAAATCCAAACCATAGTAAGATACCACCTTGCATCCACTAGGATGGCTATTATTAGAAAGATGGAAAATAACAAGTGTTGGCGAGGATATGGAGAAATTGCAACTCTCATGCATTGGTGGTGGGAAAGCAAAATGGTGCAGCTACTGTGGAATAGTCTGGCAGTGCCTTAAAAAAAGTTAAACATAGAATTACTATATGATCCAGCAATTCCACTTCTAGAAATTGAAAGCGGGAACACAAATAGATACTTCAACACCAAGGTTCGCTGCAGTACTATTCACATAACTAAAAGGTGGAAACAGCCTATGCATCTAACAACTGATAGAATCATCTCCTGTCAACCATGTTTAAACTGAAGCAGACAACTGTCACCAGGTGGCACCAAACTGCAGCCAGGACAAGGACAATCTGGACTGGGCAGCAGAACTTCTGGACTGCTGAGCTTGCTATGCTGGGTTCTCTCATTAAATTTGACTATTTTCTGGACCCACAATTACTGCAATATGGCAGAACCTGACTCTGTCAGCAAAATCATGGTAATAGTAGTAGCATTTTTCGTCCTGGCTCTAACTGAACTACAACACAGAGGGGTAAAGGAAAAGGTCTGTCTCAAATATTAGGTGAATGCTTCTGTTTTCATTACTGATTTTTCAAATGTGAATGCACCCTTAAACAAAAGTATATGGTTATTTCTTCTTCTCAAGGAAGAATATTTTAAAGTTATTTATTATTTTCTTTTAGCAAAATAAAACATTAAAAATTGTGGTCCTTAGGTATTTTTGAACATTCATTAAACCTTGTGAATTTATCAGAAATCATTTTACACTTCAACATCGTAAGAGCATATGAGCAACTTAAAAGACTGTACCTATTATCATCACAAGAAATATTATCGAAAAAGGATTTAGTTTTGTCGTAATAGCAGTTAGGTCCAAGTGGATCTTCTTCATCAGCATTTCCTTCACTATTTTGGGTATCGACGCCTGAGTCTCCTTTATCTTCACCATTTACAGGCTTCTCCTGCTTCTCGAGTTTATCTTCTAATGGAAAACAAGCACGCATCATTAACATCAAGACTTGGACTAAACAAAACTAAACACCTAACCAGGAAAATAATTCACTGGCCAAAAAAGACGATTTTCTGAGGAGAAAAACCAAACCTTACCTTTTAATTTAAGTTTATTATGAAACTCTCTGTCAATTTCTTCCTTGTTAAATTGTGCATTTGCACTTTCAAAGTCAAAGTCTTTCTCGAATTTCATTGGCCCATCTCGCCGAATACCAAATCTTCCCCTGCCACCTCGATGACCCCCACGTCCTCTTCTTGGAGCTGAAGGAGCACCTGGAACTAAGGTTATAAAGAATATAGACAAAAGATTCCCGATACGTAATAGCTAGTTCAAGACAGAAGTTACTATTGTGGTCTTTATATTTAAGTGATCATCAACAGAAACACTTCAAAAACTCTATACACGTAACTACATTTGTATTTTTATTTAAAATAAGAAATTAAATTTTACTAATATTTAATATATAGACTGAAAATATAAAAAAAACCATTGCCGTTGAGTTGATTCCAATTCATAGTGACCCTATAGTACAGAGTACAACTGTCCCATAGTTTCCAAGGAATGCCTGGTGGATTCAAACCACCAACCTTTCGGTTAGCAGCCACAGCTCTTAACCACTACACCACTAGGGTTTCCAGACTGAGAATAGTACACAAAAAATTTATGAACATTTACACATATAGTGTCCACTCATAAATAGGCTATTGATAGAGTATGCAAATGAACAAGCTTAGAGGTTTCTGTACTAAATAAATGTATGCTCCTTGAGGGTAGACACTTTTTTCTCCTTCTGCAATATCCCTAATACCCACAAAGTGCCTGGCACAAAGTAAGTTTTCAAAATTTAGGAAGCCTTTTATGGGGAAAAAAAAAAAAAAAATCACAGGAACAAAAATTTATAGTAAGAAAAATAAGTGAACTCTATAAGCACAAAATGCAAAGTAGCTGGTGTTATTTCCATTAAATGTCACAAATAAAACGATAGACAAGAAGCACCAGGTTTCACTGACTCCAAACACTTTCTGCTTCACCTTTACTGTATCCCCTTATATGTTCCATGTCATTTGAGTCTTCCTGTACCTCTTTTCTCTCTATAGAACATAACATGATAACATGATTTAAGTCAATTGTATGACCTACGATAAAGTAATACCAAAGCAGGATAATTTATAGTGAAAACCTGAGAACCCAAGTATTCAACACAAGAGGAATGATTAAAACTATAAAAAAGGAGTACGAAATCGTTTTTGATGAGTTACATGAAAAATGCAGAGAACAATATAAAATCATTGATAGTAATTATGTGAAATGTTTAGTTAGAAGCGACAAAGGTTAGAAGTGCAAACTGTTCATTGAGGTCTTACAAACTGCCTGACCTTTTTGGAGAAACAAACCATATAAACCCACCATAGTAACACATCTAGATATTTAAATCTAGATAAGCTAGATGCTTAAAACATTCACTTTTACTATTAAAAATGTCTCGGCTACACGCCAGGAAGTAAAGCATGAGCCTTCTGTCTTAAAAAAAAGTTTAAGATGTGGAGATGGCGATGTCTAAAATCATAGGAAAAAAAGTGAAAGAATATTCACTGTTCTGCTAAAACAAGCTCAGGGGAGGGGAGTTTTAAGGGGCAGTGACAGATACTTTATTTATATCGTTTTTAAATAATTTTAAATTTTAAATAATTTAAAATAATTCCGCCAGGCGCTCCTTGGAAACTCTATGGGGCAGTTCTACTCTGTCCTACAGGGTCGCTGTGAGTCAGAGTCGACTCGACGGCACTGGATTTTGGGTTTCAAATAATGGAATTATCAAAATTATTTTATTGGGAGGAAGGGATTTCTTCCTTTTTCCAATTAAAAAAAAGTGAAAAACAACAAATCAAACCGAAAACCGCTGTATTCCACGGCACACAGCGCATACAAAAACATAGGGAAAAAACGCATGGAAGAAATAAAAAGGTGTTTATACATTTTAAAAGATCACATCTAGCTTTCTAAAATCAAGTGAAAGATAATTTCTAATTATTTAAGTAAGGCGATCACATGTAGTCTTTTGTTTTTTCAATTCGGAAGTTATTATAATTCATACTGTAAGCTTCCGGCCAACATGGCGCCATAAACAGAAGCACTGCGCCGTCCCTCCACAGCAAAGACCCGAAAAAACTAAGTAAAACAGAGACAAACGTCATTTCTGGAACCTGAGGTGTCAAATGAAGAGATAAAGAACTCAGCCAAGCAAGAATGGAATAAGAACGTGACAGAGGACAGGAGCGAGGAGAGACACGTGTGGAGGGCCCCGTCAGCGAACGCAGCGCGGATCCGCATCGTGGACTCCAGTGTGTGTGTTGGGAGCACTCACAGCCAGGGAGCGAGGGAAAGCAGCTCTGTGGAACTCCCAGCAGGAGACAGAACACCCGGTATATAAGCTTTCCTAACTGCCCCCTTCCTACCCGCCTTCGGCTTCTGTGCTTCTCGCCAGCCACAGTCTCTTGGCCAGGAGGCAACTGCTTTGGCCTCAGGCTGCTTGGATTCACCCTGCCCACACTGGCCGGGCCCCTGAGCTGGTGTTGCTTCTTTCCATCTCTTTTGGTTTCTTCTGTGCCTCCTACCACCTCCCCCTCCTTTCTCAGAACACCTGGCTCCGTGTGCCATCCTTGCTTCTTCATGAAAAGCTGTGAAGCCACCCTGGACCGAGGAACCACTCCCCCAGCCAGCAACACCACGCTGGTGGGATCCCTGGACCTTTTTTTTTCTTCTTGTTTTGGTTTGCGTGTTAGTTTTCTTTTTGCAGCTTGGGAGCCCCTTCTAGCCGGGGTGCACTGCATGGCTTAGGAGCCACTCCCCCAATCTGCCTAGCCACGTAGGTGGGATCCCTGGGGGCATTTTTTTCTCTTTTTCCCTTCCTGTCTTTCTTCATCTCTCAGTTCTCCTCTCTCTACATTTCTTTTCCTGTCTTCTGAATACCTGGTGCTATGTAACATCTATACCCCCTCTAGCTAGGCCATACTGCGCAACCTGGGAGCCACTTCCCCAGTCTCAGCAGCCCCAGTGGTGGGACTCTGGGACTCCTGGGAGCTTTCCTTTTTCAAATTTTTATCTAGTTTTTTTTTTTCTTTCCCTCTCCTTTTTTTTCCTTTTTGCTTCTCTCCATTTATCGATTTCTCATCTCTCCACTCCAACGGCAAGCTCCCTTAGCATTTTTCTTTCTTTCTTTCTTTCTTTGTTTTTGGATTCTGTTTCTCCGTCCGCTTTCCCATACCCCTATTAGCTCCACACATCACAACCTCTCCCCTCTTCCTGCCTACTTGCACCGTGCACTGAACATCACACCCCTGAGCAGCACAGGCACGGCCTACTGGAACCTGCCCAGCACTGATTCCTGGCCCACCCTGTCAGCCCTAGTAGGTGCAGCAAACAACCCATCCCAGCTGCTCCCCTTCAGGTGGACCTGCCCTACTGCACCACAGCTGAATGACTGGCCCTGCCCACTGGACAAAGAGGTGAAAAGTATCATGACTACAGACGAGCAAACAACAAAGAACACACAGCCTGCTTGCTCAGACACAACCAAAAAAAAAAAAAAAAAAAGGCAGGACAAAACAAACAAATCTACAATCAAGAAACGAAGAAAATAACTACTGAATGTCCTGAAGACAGCAGACAATATCAAAACATATTAAAAAAAAAACAAAAAACAGGACAGGATGGTTCCTGCAGGCATCCAAAACAAAACACCAGATGACTTCCAGTATAAGAAAAAGCACTAGAACTACCTGACAGGGAATTCAGATCTCTAATACTCAGAGCAATCCAACAGTTGAAGCAAAAAGCAGATGAAAATGAGGAAGAAAACAAATTTATGAAAAAGGCAGACAAATTCATGGAAAATACAGACCAAAAAGTAGAACAATTCAGGAAAGTAACCCAGGAACAAAACGCAACATAAATTCACAACTAGAAATCACACAAAAACAACAATTACAATTTATACTCCAGTAATAAATTTGAAAATATTAATAGAATGGAGGATTTTGGAGCAATGGTTATAGATTACAAAACAGATTAAAACAGAGAAGTATAAAATATTATTAAATCAATAATCATGAAAGAAAATTAAGGTTGTTGAACAACTGCTTCAAATAAAGGCTCTGAAAAAAAAAGTCTTAGGGCTCAAATACTTTTAATAAGGAAACTTTCAAAGATAATTCTATTCTTATAAAAGCATAGAAGACAACAAAAATAGCCAATTTTATAATGCTAACAAAACTGGTACAAAATATAAAATATACAAAAGACAATATAAACAAGGAAGTCATAAGCAATGTAAATATAAATACAATGTAAACAAATTCTACTAAGCAGGTAAAGTTCTATAAGATCTTATTACATGTATAGATTCATATAACTACCACCATAATATAAGATAAAGAACTGTTCTGTCACCAAAAGGAACTCCCTTGTGCTACTCCTGTATAGTTACCAACCCCTGTCTTTCATTTTTTCATTGTAACTATGTACCACACATTTAAAATGTTTTCCCCATTGAGAAGCATAGGTTATGGCTTTTAGATCCAAGTAACTCACCTACTTGTTTCTTGCTATCATTTCTAAGCTGCTCATTTTCTGGCCTTGAAACTTTGTGTGCTTCAACTACGGAAGACATACAAAGTGACAAATCAGTTCAGGATACATAATCAAAAACTTCTGTAAGGTTAGAAATGGGAAAAGCCCGCCAAAACAAAACCTGTGCAATGCCCACAAAAATCTATACCCCCCCTCCACCACCACTTTGAGTCAAATTTGAAAGACTGAAGAACACTCTGTTAAGTTCAGCTTAAACTTTCTAGGATCATTGACATAAAGTAAATCTTTTTTAAAAATGTAAGGTCAATGGAAAACGTTGATGAGTCAATTAAGGAATAGTAAATAGCTAAAGTCTACCTCGCCTGTGCTCTTGATTCTCTATTGCTTTTTGGCTGGTAGATGGCAAAGGCCTGGTTGATACAGGGCTCCTTCTCCCAACAGGTGCTGGAGCAGGTAAGTGGGCTGAGGCGGTCTGTACTGCTTGTTCCATGGTTGGGCTTTTTCTCAAAGGGTCTAACTGAGGGCTTGAACGACCTAGAACGTAACCAAGAGATAAGAAACTACCCTATCCTTTGGGAATTTCAAAATAATCTAGACTCTACAAGGAAAGTATGTCTAGAGTTTTACTTCTACCGATTCAAATCCTTAGCTCAAATTTGAATCCACCTACTTATCAGACCAGAGTTTACAACTGGTTATCCCTAGTGGGCTGGTCACCAGGTTAGCAGAGAAACATTAAAAACAAAAACCAACCTTTACCTGTATTTCTACCTAATGAAATAAAGTTTAATTAAGTTTTCAAAAACTGCCACATAATATATAAAAAAAAAATAACCTAAAAAGCATGAAACACTATTCTCTGGTACAAATTGCCATATAAATATCATCAAAGGTCACGTTGTAGGGAGGTCAGATGCAAGCTTTCCCTGATAACCACAACCACAAGATTATGTTGACACTTTAGCCATTAGTAACAGAGGCTTTACCCTTTTGGAAACCCTGGCGGCGTAGTGGTTAAGAACTCCGGCTGCTAACCAAAACGGCGGCAGTTCGAATCCACCAGGTGCTCCTTGGAAACTATGGGACAGTTCTACTCTGTCCTATACGGCTGCTTTGAGTCAGAATCAACTTGACAGCAATAGGTTTGGTTTTTTTGGTTTACCCTTTTAGTACTTTCGGAAGATGTGACTAAAGCGATACCTTTATTATTTGTAGATGTTATCTTCTTTGTTTTTTTAAGTAAGTGAAGGACTAGAAAGTTAAATAGGTTTGAAAGATTTCTTGGCAAGTTTTTGCTTAATTATCAATTGTATACTTACAAACCCCATTTTTTCTTTTATGAGGTTGAAGCCTGGTCACAGTCTGCACAGAAAAACGCTCCCATCATGTTTTTTGCCCCTATAATGTTTGTGGTAAATTTCTGCTCAGGGTGTTCTCCTATTTCCTGATAGTGCACCAAAATATAATGTTTCCTTAAAAATGTGCTCATTTTATGTGGAAACACACCCAGATATGCTGCAAATGTTACTATCTGCCTGTGAACGTTTGCACAGGCTCCAAACAACTGGTGAAGTGATAAGTGCTGACAATACATTAGTTATCATGTACTCAGGGACTAGAGGGACAGTTTAGTAGTAACACTGACCAAATTTAGGTATCTAAATTATATATGCAATTATAAATTTCTATGAGTGTTTGTAGCCCACTGCCCGAGCTTACTTTGCCATTAATAAAAACAATTTTCCACTGCTTATAATAGGAAAAGCCATGGTGCTTTATATATATACATTTCAGCCTATGAGAAAACATTTTAGAACCACTTGTAAAACAAGTTTTTTTTTTCTGTAAAGTCTATTGCTATATTTAATTTTATAAGACTGCATAAGTGATCATTTAAGTTTATAAAGCTTACTTCATCAAAGCTTTTCTTTGAGAAAAGATCCTGTGACTCCCAAGTACTAGAAAACTACAAGGGATGGGGCAATCACAGCCAATACGCTTATTCTTGTGTACTTAAAAAAAAAAACAATTTACTATTTACAGTCTATTAGACATGACATCAACTTTGTGATAAACAGGGAAATATAGGTGATACTGGGCATATAATCAGGAATAAAGCAAGAAAACTATTTCAGCATAATAGAAACATACGCCCTTGAGCTATCTTCACATCCTTATCACAAATAAGAGAAAATTAGAGGTGTTCTGTGAAATTCAAATATTTCAGTTGGTGGAATTTAAAATGAAGATTCCTTCTTCCCTGACACAGCTTTCTAGAAATTTATCTCCAACTTTAATCTAATAAATACGTACTTAAAAATTAACCTTTTAATCTATTTAACATTTATTCTACTGCTTAGTGTGAGTGAAGGGACCTAGTTATCTTTCCCAAACGATTAGCCAGTTGCCTAGCTCCGCATCATTTACTGGAACAGACAGACAACCTTTCTCTACTCATTAAAAACGATGCCTTCATCATACTCAATTCTTACACATACTTTTACGAAGCACCTCAGATTCTGCTGGGTGGTCTACGGTGAGAACCACTGCCCTAGGTGCTGTGAGGGTGCAGGGAAGACGCAACAGTGTAATGAAGAGTTTGTTTTTTCAGCTGATATTTCAAATTCATCAAGGACAGTACATCCTCAGTGGTCAATCTGGGACTGATTTAATATGTTTAAGTGAACATACAAGTCATATAATCACCAAAAAAGCGAAACAAACAAAAAACCCATCAAATTTAGAGAATGCTCAATTTCAGTTTTATGATCTAAAACCTGTACAAAAGTCTAAATGAAGTAATTCAATCACATATTTCTAGCAATAGGGTAATCGAGAGAAAAATTTAAATAGAAAAAGGGGTGCTTTGAGGGAAAAAACAGCTTACCTTGAGATAACTGTGTTTTTAGAGATCTGGTATCCTGTGTAAAGGCAGAACCAACTGCACTACTTTGGGATAAGGTACCAGTGCTTGATGTTTCCGTTCCAAAGGATGTCAAGGAGCCTCCAGCTTTGAGAGGTATTTTTTTTTTAAAGACAAAAAATATATATATAAAAAAATTTAAACCTTTAGATTATATAAAGTAATACAGCATTTTAATGATAATGCTTATTTTAGGCCCCCTCTCATGACACTTGTACAAATTAATAATCCTGGAAACTATATAAAAATTAAAGTACATCAAACAATAGTTTGGGAAGCTTCTGACAATATAGAAAATACATATATATAAATAATCCAGCATCTTTAGCTACAAAAACTAATTTTTATAACAGAGTACTGCCTGCCACATCAGAGAAGTAGCAGAGACGGTAAATCCTAAACCAATATTAGGTTCAATTATTTTAATACCAAGTCTCTGCATAAATAGCCACATTAGCAGATGTATCTACTGGGAATTTTCTCAGCATTTCCAAGGCAGCAGACAATGGACTCTAGCTTTAACGCTTCTCCTGAGGATGTTACCATGGCTGCATTCTGCCTAAGTAAGAGCAAAAAGTTCTGGTAATCTGAGTAACAAAATCCCTGGAAGGGCTCCATTCTCTGCTGTACAGGGTTATGTCAATCTCACCCTCTAAGTTTCTATGGTACTTAGGGATCATTCATCATTTTTCATATACTGTACTTTCTTCTTAATTATTTAACAGCCAAAATGACCTTTAATAAAATACAAATATAATCACATTTCTGTAGTGCTTAGGGCCCTTTGATGGCTTTCCATTACCCTCAAGATAAAGGTTCAAACTACTTACCTCAGTCTAGAAGGCCCTACTGATCTACCTCCTCCTTTTCCTTATTTTCACTGGTCTGGCCCACAGCAGTTTACCCATTTGCCCTTAAAGTATTTGAAGATTGTGATATTATGATTATCCCCCTTGCAATCTTGTCATTTTCAGGCTATGCAACTCAGTTTCCTTCAACTACTACTTACTTCACACGGTCTTTAAGACTCCTTTATTTATTTTTTGGACTACTCCTCATTTAGTGAATTCTGGTTGTTCATACCCCTCCTAAAGCGGGGCATCAGAACAATATTTCAGATGATGAGAGACACTGGGGCTCCCCTGGAGGTGTAATTCAGTCAAGACGTAGCCCCAGCCACCCACGAGAGGCCTAATATAACCTCCTACGACATCCCTGGTAAGTGTTAAGACCAGAGCTCTCCACAGTTCTGTGAGCAGCTGAGCCCATTTTGTTACCCTGCATTCCTGGGCCATGCTGAACACATAAGCCACTCTGATGATGGGTATTTGTATCTCTGTGCTGCTCTGTGCTGCTTTACTGACTCAACCACCCACTGCTTGCCCCTGAATTACCCATTCAATGGTTAGCAAACTTTTATTTCCTCCATCTCTCTCTGACTTCCTGGTCATAACTCACCTCCCACCCTAATTCTGCTATTGATTTATGTCTATAATTGATCTCAAATTAAACGTTTTTGTGTGTACGGTGAGACAGCGGTCAAGGTTCATTTTTTTTCCAAATGGATATCTATTTGTCAAAATCTATTGAACTGCACTGGCACCTTTGTTGTAAATCAATATTTAAATAGGTTTATTTCTATATTCTCTATCCTTTTATCTACAGTTCTGATTACTGTAACTTTATAGAAAGTCTTGAAATTGGGTGGTGCAAACCTCAAATTTTATTCTTCTTCAAGACTATTTTGGCTATTCTAGATTCTATGTATTTTCATATAAAACTTAGAACCAGCATGCCAATTTCAATTTTTAAATTGAAGTCTGATGGAATTTTGACAGAGACTGCAATGAATCTATAAGTCAATTTGGGGGAAAGTGCCACCTTAAAAATATCAAATCTTGCAACCCATAAGCATGATAACTTCCCATTTCTTTGGACCTTCTTTAATTTCTCTCATCAATGTACTGTGGTCTTCACTGTAGAGCAGGGTTTTCTTAACCTTGGCAATAATGACATTTTGAGCCAGATTAATTCCTTGTTGTGGGGGTTTGTCCTATGCACTGTAAAATGTTAGGCAGCATCCCTGCCTTCTACCCATTAGATGCCGGTAGGTCTCACTATATTCTCCCCCACCCCTGCCAGCTGTAACAACCAAAAATGTCTCCCAACTGCTGTCAAGTATTCCCTGGTGGCAAAGTTATCCCCCACCATGGATAATCATCACTGTAGAGTTTTAAAAATATCTTTTGTTAAACTCAGTCCTGGGTATCTGATGTTTGTTTATGCAATTCTAAGTGGTATTTTACATTTTATTTCCTGATTATTTGTTCTAGATCAGGTATTGGCGAATTTTTCTGTAAGTAGCCAAATAGTAAATATTTTAGGCTTTGTGGGCCATATGATCTGTCCTAACTACTCAAGTCTGCTCGTGGCGAGAAAGCAGCCACAGGCGACATGTCAATGTGAGCGAGGCTGTCTTCCAATAAACTGTATTTACAAAAACAGATGGCTAGCTGGCTTTGGCCAACAGGCCGTGGCACTTTGTTCTAGAGTACTGTCTCAAGAGAAGGCGACTTTCGGTGCAGTCAGTGAGGCACAGGCGTAATATGCTGACCCTGCTATCTCATTTTAATCTGGATTCTAGACAAACAGCTACGGTTTTTGAGAAAAACATTTTTTCTCGGTGGTCAAAACCAGGATGTGAAACCATATGCCACAAGGGGTCTTAACCAAGTGGCCATCTGCACCCCTCAAAATACACATACTCAGGAAGAGTGCTGTCTGGAAGCTGTTGCCAACAAGATATTTTTGCAAGACAAAGAAAATACATGTAAGCACCCTGTCACCATGACCTAAGCATCCTGTGAAATTATGTGTATCACTAACTATACTACTAATAAACAGAGTGTGATTATTACAATATTCATTGATTTTCCTGTAATTGCCCTCCCTATGGTTTGGTTCCTTTCACCTCTTAAGAATATTTATATAACGAAATTGCCCTGGGGTTACCTGGTTCCATTTTCAGTGGGCTACATGGTTCCCCCACTGCTACTGTTTTAAACCCTTAATAAACCTGATTTAACTTGAAATTGCGTTTAAGTTTTCTCCACAATGGTACAAACTACAGTTGATTTCTGTATATTGACATGTCTCCCCCTACCATGCATATTTCACTTATTCATTCTAGTGGTCTGCATATTCCTTTGCATTTCCTATGTACACAATCATGTTACCTTCAAATAAAGACAGTTTTAGCTCTTCTTTTCCAATCTTTAAATACAAATGACAAGAGACAGCCTTGCTTTTGCTTTATTCCCGATCTCAGGGTAAAAGTGTCTATCATTTCACTATTATGTATGTTAGCTCCAAGTTATCTGTTTATACCACTGATAGGATTTAGAAAATTCCCTTCTATTCCCTAGTTGCTGATAAATGGGTATTGAACTTTATCAAATGCCTGTTCTGTATCTGTTGACATGATCACAGTTTTTCTCCTTTATTCTGTTACAAAACAACTTACTGGGTGTCACTGCTTCTAAGCCCTTTCTATGAACAGAGCCAGGAAATAGTTTTTTAAAATCACGAGTTCATATTCCTACCTCCAATTCACATCCAACACCACAGGGTTCTTTCTCACCTTCCCCCACTCCACATCTGTATCTTTCTTAGTAAGGATAACAACATTGTTTCCCAAAAACATCAATGTATTTACTCACTGGCCCTATCCTATAATACACTCAAAATAGTGCCAGAATTAACACTATCAATACCACCACTACCAATGACAAACTTAAGTTCAAGATTTTTTTTCTTCAAGATTTCTTAGCAGTTCTACTTGTTCTTAGAATATATCCTACTAAGAGTGTCTAGTCAGAACAATGCACTTAAAAGTTACTTGAATTAATTCTGTTATCAATTTGATAGTTAGCATCAGCTGTTTCTGCTTATATTTAATTTTAGAATTTGCTTTTTTCCCCATCTTTTTTATTCTGTGAATAAGTAAAACATTTAAATACTTTGAAAGTCTATATAAAAGGAATATTCATAAAAAGCAATTAAGTAATTTTAACAAAACTTGTTAGACTACTAATGAGTATCAAGATAACCCTTGAAACTGGATTTCTGACTCAGCAAAACAAGAGTAAACTGATAAATGATTATTTTAATGAGATTAAAAGCAGATTAAGGGTTAGAGTTTGAGATTTGAAAAGTTATTCTTTACCATGGGAATTTCAGTAAAAGTGCCATTAAGACTTCCAATGCATAGATGTAATATAAAGCAGCTGATTACACCTAGCTTTTGCACACAATGGACAGTTTGTCCTCCAATCATCAGTAGGGCTGTCATTAGCCCAGGCCTTCCTATATATTCTGATTAGATTTTAATGTTTCTCAAGTATCATCACAATAAACAAAGCACCAAGCTTTCAAACATGCTGTGTATAAGCATTTCTCACCGGTGGGTGTTAAATGTGATTATCATTCACATTTTCAACATAATATACATAATATTCCTTAATGCCATTAGTTCGTCAATACAAACCCGTTTTTGAAAATCCATCATATCGAAAAAATTGTTAATTTTGAATGGACATATGTAAATTTAAAAATCTATCTAATGAAATATGGTTAACTGGATACATCTAGGTTAAAAGATATGTAATTATTATGAGCGTTGACCTTGATAGAACCATTAGTCATTAAGGACATTAAATAAAGCCTTGAAAATAATAATCAAAATGTAGTTTCAGCATGATAAAACAAGGTTCTAAAAGGAACATCAAATATTATTTCCAAAAGTTTATGTTAAGTTTTCTATTCTTTTGTGGTAAAGACAGGTAGATTACATACATATATAAAAAAACAAAAAAAAATACACACACACTAAAGCAGCACGTACCAACACCAACAGCACCAAACTGCTGTCCGACTATTGAACTTGGACTGAACTGACTGTACGTCGGCATCCTGCCAAAAGGTCCATAGGAACCCACTGACTGGAATGAAGAAGTAGAGGAGCCTAGTGAAGACTGAAGGAAAATCAGGGTTATTTCTCCAGGCTCTAAGCAACAGAAGTATAAGGAAAAGAAGACTGAATTAAAAAAAAAAGTTCAAGATTAAATCACAACAATTAGACACAAAAGCAATTACAATGATTTAAAACATGCATTTAGCATTAAAATAGAAAAGCCTTCTGATTGCAAAACTTGTACATATGTGCCAACTGCATTCAATGTGATTTACAAATACTTTTTTGTACAATAACTTCTCCCCTTGAGTTTGAATTTTATATTGAGTTTAGGAAAGCACTAAAGAAAAATTACTTAAGTAACTTCACTTACAGAAAAATCGTAAGAAAAATCACTTTTATAATTACTAAGCTTTAACCTGGTACCAATATAAATAAAACATCTCACTTTTGATTTTATTCTTATTTTCAATCACTTGAAGTGTACTATTAAATTCACAGTTAAAAAACAGATGCAGAAACAAACACATCCCGCAAAACCATTAACATTTTAAATATAGCTATTATTAATTTTAAGAACATTTTATAAAAACCTTAGCTTACCAAACCTAAAATATACTTTAATATACATATACACGTTATATACTGATTTATCTTATTCTGAAATATTTCATAATATAAATATAAGGACCTCTAAAGACTACTGAGATATAAGTCATTGACATCAGGACCTAATCTGTGTACTCAGTAAATACTGCTGAATGAATGATTAAACAGATCAAGCTGAACATTATGCTGGTTGGATCTGTGCTCTCTCGGTTTCTTCCTCACTCCATAGAACTGATTACTCAAATAAACTGGTTCCTAAGAGAATTATCAAAAGACATATGAGAGAAAGGTAACACCAGTATTTGCTACAGAAGGAAAGAGTAGGCAGCTCTACTAAGAATGTCTTATCCCACCATTTAAAAGAGACATGTTTTCTCAGGATTCCTTCAGACTTGTTCTCCCAAAAATAAGACTTTAAAAACAGGGTCAATGGATGGAAGTAAAGAATTTCTCCAGTTTATGCTACAAGAATAAAATTTACCATTTCTTATTAAAAAGCTCATCTCATATTTAGAAAAAATAAATACTATTTAAATGCTAAAAGGTACCTTCTCTTCCTTTTTTTTCCCACTTTAATTTTATATATTTTATTTTTTTGAAAAGTTCATTAGGTATTTTTTTTTTTAATAACTGTAAGACAGTAAGACAAATACTATTCAAGACAATGTTTTAAGTATCTGTTTGGTGAAAACTAAGTTTTTATTACTCACAGGATTTAAAAAAAGTCAATTTAAAATAAACTAAAAGCATTACATTGCTGAAAACCACTAAACAAATGATAAAACAATGACTTCTGACAAGAAATAAGGTTAAGCCGAGACGAAAATGGATTCAGAAGAAAAACTACAGGGACCACATGCTTTTAATCAGCCATGCCCTCAAGTAAAAACAGTCTTATGTGAACCTGATTCCTTTTCTGTTATAGGTGAAATTCAGCTATTTTTTACCTTCTTTAGTTCCACCTTATGATCTAAAGAGAAAAACCTAGATGAGAACATTGTCTAGGTGATTTTATACTTTGAAATGGAAAGCTACATGAACATTCAATTGAGAGAGATAGAAAACAAACAAGAAAACCTGGGAGAGGCAAAAGCCAAGACTAGGCATGTGCGTGAAGTTTACTCACACTCCAAGACAGATTTACTATTACTTACCTGAACAATGGCTGGGTCCTGAGGCAAAGAACATTGTGGTTTTGGTGGCTCACAAACAGTGAGGTCTTTAATATCACTTCCACGGAATATAATGTATTCAAAGACTTCATCTCGAGGTGGTATTGGACGATCTGTTGGTCTGTCTTCTGTACCAAAGGAGCGAACTGGTGAGAAAATAGAGGATATGAGATATGTGTGTCTACTCGTCATATTGAGGTAGTGCCTCTTATAAGTACTGTTCCAAGTATGACACAGCAGTTCTTAAGTCAGTTCCATGACAAACCAGTGACTGATCTGTAGTTTACCCAAAAAAAGGAAAATAGAGTGGGTTTGACCTCAAGCTAAATGCATTCAACTTAACAGACTTCTCTGTACTATGAGGTTGTACCCTTCCTGTATTTCTAACCTGGTGGCACAGTGGTTAAAAGCTACGGCTGCTAACCAAAAGGCTGGCAGTTCGAATCCACCAGGTGCTTCTTGGAAACCCTACAGGGCAGTTCTACTCTGTCCTATAGGGTCACTATGAATAAGAATCGACTTGACGGCAAAGGGTTTGGTTTGTGATGGCAGAGGTGTTAGTAATGTCCTTTTTTCATTGTTGGTTTTTAAAAATAATTTGTTTTATTTTTGTTGAGAATATACATAACACACCAATTCGACAAGTTCTACACGTGCAATTCAATGGCACTGACTACAATCGAGTTGTGCAACATTCTCACCCAACTTTTCCAAGTTGTTCCTCCCCCATTAACACAAACTCGCTGTCCCCTAAGTTCCTATCTTTTAAGCTGCTGCTGTCAATTTGATCCCATATAGACAGTTTTTAAAAGAACACAATGCTCAAGGAAAACTTTTTTTTTTATACTAATTAAGCTAAATTACTATTTGATTTTAAGAAGACAGAGTATATCTCTGGTTTTAGGTTTGAAGATTATCTCAGGGTAATAGTTTCAGGGTTTCATCCAGCCTCACTACCTCTACAAAGCCTGGCTTCCACGACAATTTGAAACTCTGTTTTGCATCTTCATCCTTTTGATCAGGTTTTTCTATAGAACCTTTGATCAAAATGTTCAGTAATGGTAGCCTGTCACCATCCAGTTCTTCTGGTCTCATGGCAAAAGAGGCAGTTGCTCATAGAGGCAAATAGCCATACATTTCTTCTTCCTATTTCTGACTCCTTGTTGATTTATTTTTAATGTTCTCATTCAGCAAAATAAAAAATTGGCAACATATGTCACATTTGGGGGTGGAGGCACAGTGGCATGGATTCTCCTTGAAGCACTGAGCTGCAGGACAGAAAACACAATGAAAGTAACACCCTATTTTAGTGAGCCACAGGCCCGCGAGTAACCAAGCAAAAGAGCTGTCAGTTACAGAGCCCCATCAGACAGCCTAAAATGCCCTAGTTAACTAAAAAAAACTACTTTACAATTAAATCTAATTATTTTAACACCTAAAAAAAAAAATAAAAAAAAAAATTTTTTTTTTTTTTTTTTTAAAACACCTAAGATAGCATTAATCAAAATGCAAACTGTGGATCACTTGCATCAGGATAAGCTGGCCAAAGACTTCTGGGATCCAACTTAGATCCACGGACTCTGACTGGGGACAGGATCCAGAAATCTATATTCTAAGCCAATTATCCCTCAAGAGTTTCTTATGAGTACTCAAGTCTCAGGTTCACTGGCTTAGGAGACTCCTGGAAATGTCCATACCCATATGGAAGTTTTAAATAAGAAAATCTGAGTGATCATATACTACCTAAAGAGTGTCCTAGAGGATGTTTGTATTTTTCTGCAAAATAGGTTCAAAGACAGATTAAGGATGTTATTTCAGTTTAAATATCATGTTTTCTTATACCAAAAATTCTTTGTAAATACTTATGAAACTTCCAGGAAAGATAGTGGCATAGAAGTAGGCTCACAGAATAACATCCCTCCCTAAAACTGAAGAAAACATAAGAAGTTAAAATATTCCTAAGTCATGAAAAGGTCTCAAACTCATACTATGAATTTTAAAAAGTATTATTCAGAAACAAAATCAGTTAGCCCAAACTCATGAGAATTATCTCAGAAGCCTTCCCCAAGAGAAATTTTCATTGGCATACTCCGACAATGAGCTCTAACATAGCAATAGCTATGAGGATGGTACAGGACCAAGCAAGTGTTTTGTTCATTTGTACAGAGGGTCGCTATGAGTCAGGTGGGGACAGGAACACAGATGCCATAAAAGAAAAGACACAGAATGCCCTAGTTGAAGCTCCCCCCTACTCCCAGTGGTCAAACAGTACTTTAGCAGGACAGGTATATGTGACAAGATTTTACATTTTGTCCTTTATCCAAAAGGAAAGCTTAAAGAAGAGTTAAAGAGAGCAGGACTAAGAAAACTATAAACAAATCTATCCTACCCCAACCTCAGCACCATCACCAAACAAAGAATGAAGCCCACCTCCTTCCAAGTGGCTATCTAGCTCATCCTGAGGGAAGTAGGAGGAGTCAAAGGCCCTCCTAAATAATTACAGAAAAGATTCAATAGGCTTTTCAAGGTTTAACCAAAACCAAACTGTACCCAAGTATATTCAAAATGAATTTAAAGAAAATCTGTTATTTCTGTTTAGTCAAGCAGCAGAAAAAGAAAGGTGTTAAGATAAGGAAAAAAATATAATCAAGCAAAGTTTTCACAGTAAAAAGAGAACAGGGACTAAAGGGAGCAATGAAGGAAGGCAGAAAAAAGGCAGACAGGAAGGTAATAAAGGAAGTAGGGTGGAAAAAAATGAAAGAAAAAGAACCTACTAAACAAAAGACAGATGCAAAATCCATTTAGGATTAGGACATCACAGGAAATTTAGAACTCACAAAGAGCTGCTTAACATTCTCACAGAACAGACTCTTATGATCACGATGACACTGCAAAGAAGGAAGCATGCAGAATAAAGAAAAGAGACAAATACACAAAACAAATATAACAGCAGAAAAAAAAATACATATATACATATATAAAAAAACACCAGAACAAAATCACCACCAGATCGGTCAATGGAGAACACCAAGTCATTAGCAGAACAATTATGAGAAAAAGCAAAAAAAAAAAAAAAAAGAGTGCAATAAAAAGCTAGAGAGAAGATGACAGCTATGAAGACCAGTTAACTGCTGTCCCTGAGGAAGAAAACAGAATAAGACAAAATATAGTTATAGAAACTGCCTGACAGGAAGACCTAAATCTGATAAAAATGTTTCATCAAATTTCCAGAAAAAAGTTTAGTACATTAGGAGCCATACAGAGACTTTTTGCTATATCAAAATGAAGAAGTCATGGCAACAGTGGTATCAAAAGACAAGAGATGTTCAGTAATTCATCTACCCCAGTAAGTACATGAAAATTTATTATGGTTACAGAACAGAATGTAAATGTAGTAGTTCTGAAGAAGACTACAAAGTGTGACAAAATAAGCCAGAAAGGTATTTCTATCACAGAGCATTCTGAGGAAAATTGGGAGATGAAGATGTGTGGAGACAAAGAGGAAAACACAAAAAAAGTATGTAAACTAATATTTCTGAATTAGTTTATATACCTTTCCTTTTGTGTTTATCTTTTTATCTTTTGTATTTATCTCTTATCTTTTACAGTAGGGAGTTATTTGGTAATTTTTTTTGAAGTTGATCAATTAATTAATGTAGGCTTTAAAATATGTTATCTGAGATCCAGGTCCCTGGGTGGTACAAATGGTTTGCTCTTGACTACTAACCTAAAGGCTGGTGGCCTGAACCCACTCTGTGGTGCTATGGAAGAAAGGCCTGGTGATCTGCTTCCATAAAGATTACAACCAAGAAAACCCTATAGAGCAGTTCTACTCTTTAACACATGGGGTTTCTGTGAGCTGGAATTGACTTGACAGCACAACAACAACAAAGGTAACCAACAGTAGAGTTTAAAACTAATGGCATTCCAAAATAGGGGATGAAGAAAATCCCTACAATACAGCAAGAGAGACTCTGAGGTGTGGAATTACCCTGCAGAAAACTATTCAGCCTTTGTTCTAGATTCTTTCAAGCCATACCAATACCTGAGGCTAAGGAATGGGAACTGACCAGGCCAAGAGGGACCACCTGGGGGCCAGCTGCTAACTAAGCCTTAGGAAGAAGCATGATGTAACCTATCATGGAAAAATGGTGGAGTCAATAAAGGCCTTGAAAGATGGAGACTCAAAAAGCTCCTGGCTGGTGAGGGCAGTGTGTCTCTCTTTGTTGTTGTTGTTAGGTGCCATTGAGTTGGTTCCAACTTATAGCGACCCTATGCACAACAGAATGAAACACTGCCCGGTCCTGAGCCATCCTTACAATCATTGTTATGCTTCAGCTCATTGTTGCAGCCATTGTGACAATCCACCTCGTTGAGAGTCTTCTTATTTTCCGCTGACCCTGTACTCTGCCAAGCATGATGTCCTTCTCCAGGGACTGATCCCTCCTGACAACATGTCCAAAGTATGTAAGACGCAGTCTCACCATCCTTGCTTCTAAGGAGCATTCTGGTTGTACTTCCTCCAAGACACATTTATTTGTTCTTCCGGCAGTCCCTGGTATATTTAATATTCTTCGCCAACACCACAATTTAAAGGCATCAATTCTTCTTTGGTCTTCCTTATTCATTGTCCAGCTTTCACATGCATATGACGCAACCGAAAATACCATGGCTTGGATCAGGCGCACCTTAATCTTTAAGGCGACATCTTTGCTCTTCAACACTTTAAAGAGGTCCTTTGCAGCAGATTTACCCAATGCAATGCGTCTTTTGATTTCTTGACTGCTGCTTCCATGGCTGTTCGTTCTGGATCCAAGTAAAATGAAATCCTTGACAACTTCAATCTTTTCTCCGTTTATCATGATGTTGCTCATTGCTCCAGCTGTGAGGATTTTTGTTTTCTTTATATGGAGGTGCAATCCATACTGAAGGCTGTGGGCTTTGATCTTCATTAGTAAGTGCTTCAAGTCCTCTTCACTTTCAGCAAGCAAGGCTGTGTCATCTGCATAACGCAGATTGTTAATGAGTCTTCCCCCAATCCTGATGCCCCGTTCTTCTTCATTTAGTCCAGCTTCTCGGATTATTTCCTCAGCATACAGATTGAATAGGTATGGTGAAAGAATACAACCTTGGCGCACCCCTGACGTTTACAATCAGTATCCCCTTGTTCTGTCCGAACAGCTGCCTCTTGATCTACGTAAAAGTTCCTCATGAGCACAATTAAGTGTTCTGGAATTCCCATTCTTCTCAATGTTATCCATAATTTGTTATGATCCACACAGTCGAATGCCTTTGCACAGTCAATAAAACACAGGTAAACACCCTTCTGGTATTCTCTGCTTTCAGCCAGGATCCATCTGACATCAGCAATGATATCCCTGGTTCCACGTCCTCTTCCAAAACCAGTCTGAATTTCTGGCAGTTTCCTGTCAATATACTGCTGCAGCCATTTTTGAATGATCTTCAGCAAAATTTTGCTTGCGTGTGATATTAATGATATTGTTTTGTAATTTCCACATTCGGTTGGATCACCTTTCTCGGGAATAGGCATAAATATGAACTCTTCCAGTCAGTTGGCCAGGAAGCTGTCTTCCATATTTCTTGGCATAGACGAGTGAGCACCTCAGCACTGCATCCATTTGTTGGAACATCTCAGTGGATATTCCATCAATTCCTGGGGCCTTGTTTTTTGCCAATGCCTTCAGAGCAGCTTGGACTTCTTTCTTCAGTACCATCGGTTCCTGATCATATGCTACCTCTTAAAATGGTTGAACATCGACTAATTTTTTTGGTATAATGACTGTGTATTCCTTCCATCTTCTTTTGATGCTTCCTGTGTCATTTAGTATTTTCCCCACAGAATCCTTCACTATCGCAACTTGAGGCTTGAGTTTTTTCTTCAGTTCTTTCAGCTTGAGAAACACTGAGCGTGTTCCTCCTTTCTGGTTTTCCATTTCCAGCTCTTTGCACATGTCATTATAATACTTTGTCTTCTTGAGCCACCCTTTGAAATCTTCTGTTCAGTTTTTACTTCATCAATTCTTCCTTTTGCTTTAGCTGCTCGACATTTGAGACCAAGTTTCAGGGTCTCCTCTGACATCCACCTTGGTCTTTTCTTCTTTTGGTCTTTTCATAACCTCTTGCTTTCTTCATGCATGATGTCTCTGATATCATTCCACAACTCGTCTGGTCTTCGGTCACCAGTGTTCAATGCGTCAAATCTATTCTTCAGATGGTCTCTAAATTCAGATGGGATATACTCAAGGTCATATTTTGGCTCTCGTGGACTTGCTCTGATTTCCTTCAGTTTCAGCTTGAACTTGCATATGAGCAATTGATGGTCTGTTCCACAGCTGGCCCCTGGCCTTGTTCTGACTGATGATACTGAGCTTTTCCATCATCTCTTTCCACAGATGTAGTCAATTTGATTTCTGTGTGTTCCATCTGGCGAGGTCCATGTGTATAGTCACCGCTTATGTTGGTGAAAGAAAGTATTTGCAATGAAGTCGCTGGTCTTGCAAAATTCTATCATTCGATCTCCAGCATTGTTTCCATCACCAAGCCCGTATTTTCCAACTACTCATTCTTCTTCGTTTCCAACTTTCGCATTAAAGTCACCAGTAATTATCAATGCATCTTGATTGCATGTTCAATCAATTTCAGACTGTAGCAGCTGATAAAAAATCTTCTATTTCTTCATCTTTGGCCCTAGTGGTTGCTGCGTATATTTTACTAATAATCGTATTAACCGGTCTTCCTTGTAGGTGTATGGATATTATTCTATCACTGACAGCATTGTACTTCAGGATAGATCTTGAAACGTTCTTTGTGACGATGAATGCAACACCATTCCTCTTCAAGGTGTCATTCCCAGCATAGTAGACTATATGATTGTCCGATTCAAAATGGCCAATACCAGTCCATATTTATGCGTTCTCTTTAGGACATGGAAATTCCATGCTGGACCCCTCCCTCCATATGTCCTTTCATTTGTATGCTTTTTTCGTTGTTGTATTAAAGCTATTACCACAGGTATGGTGTTTCCTATGAACTGTGAGAGTCGTTCCAGTGAATTATGGAACCCAAAGGAGCAGGGGAAGCCGGCCAGCCTGAAATGGAGGGAGTCATGTGGACTACTGGATTTGGGGTTGGTACATTGAGGGGGTAGAGGAAAACCCCACAGAAATCCAATTGAAGAATGGGCAAAGGACTTGAACAGACATTTCGCCAAAAAGGATATATGAGTGGCCAATAAGCACATGAAAAGGTGTTCAATATCATTAGTAATTAGAAAGATGCAAATCAAAACCACAATGAAATACCATCCAATAGAATAGCTACGATTTTAAAGGAAAATAACAAGTGTTGGTGAGGATGTAGAGAAACTGGAGCCCTTATCCACTGCTGATGGGAATGCAAAATTGTACAGCTGCTATGGAAAATAGTCTGTCAGTTCCTCAAAAAGTTAAACAAGAACTACCACAGAAACTAGTTGACATTGGGCTGATTGACTCGTAGCAACCCCATGTGTGCAGAGTAGAACTGTACTCTATAGGGTTTTCAAAGCTGTAAACTTTTGGGAGCAAATCACCAGGCCTTTCTTCTGAGGTTCCTCTGGGCGGGTTCAAATCTCCAATCTTTCACTTGGTAGTCGAGTGCTTAATTATCTGCGTCACTCAGGGACTCCTATGACTCAGTAATCCCAATCCTAGGTATATACCCAAAAGAATTCAAAGCAGGAATGCAAATAGAATCCTGTACTCCAATGTTTATTGCGGTCTATTCACAATACCTGAAAGATGGAAATAACCTAAATTTCTAAATCAATACAGCTAATAAAACTACTATTAAGGAATTCTGAAAACAGAAACAATGCAGCATTAAGAAATAATAACCAGCAACTAAAATCCTAAATTAAGTAAAACCTAGAAAATGAGGCAGAGGGAAGAAAGAAAAGCAAAAAAAGACATGTTGAAGGTTTTATCTTGGGCATGCTGTTGCTGTGTTCATTTTGTCTCAAAGAGACCCTACAGGACAGAGCAGAAATGCCCCATAAAGTTTCCTAGGCTGTAATCTTTACAGGGGCAGGCCGCCAGGTCTTTTCTCCTGCAGAGCCGATGGTGGGCTCAAGCCACCGACCTTTCAGTTAGTAGTCGAAAGCATAACCGTTGCTCCACCACAGCTCCTTATCTTGGGCACGGAGAGGGTTAATAACCAGTAGTCTTACCTGGGTCTTGGAAAAACTAGTAATAGCTATGGGCCCTCTCTCCCGATGTTTACACACATAAACAAAAGTTACTTCTAATTTCAGGAGATCACGGATTCCTTGAAATCCATCCATGAACCCGCGCTAAGAATTCATTATACTGATCAAAATTCGACAACCTTCTCTACAGAAATAGAAAAACCAATCTTCCACTTTACATGGAATGGCAAGAGGCCCCAAAGAGCTAAAACAATGTTGAAAGAGGAGAGCCAAGTAGGAGGACCAACATTTCCCGATTTTAAAACATACTGTACAGCTACAATAATCAAAACAGCCTGGTGTCAGTTCAACAATAGGCATATAGACCAACGGAATAGAACTGAAGCCCAGAAATAAAACGAAACACACATGGTCAACTGGTTTTCGGCGCTAAGGGTGCTAAGTCCATTAGATGGGAAAAGAAGAATCTCTTCAATAAATGGTGCTGGGAAAATTGGATTTCCATATGCAGAAAAATGAAACAGGATCCATGCCTCACACTATAAAAAATCACACTATACACAAAACAAATTCAAAATGGATTAATGACCTAAATCTGCAAACTAAAACCATAAAACTCTTAGAAGAACAAGCAGGGGCAACACTATCAGACCTTGTTTTCAACAATGGGTTATCTAACATAACAAAAGCACAAAGACCAAAACATGACATAAACCCCATAAACACTGAAAACATCTCTTCATCAAATGTACTTCACAAAAAAGTGAAAGCCAAGCAATAGACTGGGAGAATATCTTCAGAAACCACGTATCTGACATGAATCTAATAACCCAAATGTATATAAAATTCAACAACTTAACAATCATAAAACGGGCAAAGGAACTGAATAGACAATTCACTAAAGAAGACATTCAAATGGCCACCGAACATATGAAAAGATGCTCAGTGTCATTAGCCATCAGAGATGCAAATGAAAACCACGATGATACCATTTCACTTCCACTAGGATGGCTTGGAAACCCTGGTGGTGTAGTGGTTAAGAGCTACGTCTGCTAACCAAAAGGTCAGCAGTTTGAATCCACCACATGCTCCTTGGAAACCCTATGGGGCAGTTCTACTCTGTTCTATTATAGGGCTGCTATGAGTCGGAATCAACTCGACAGCAATGGATTTTTTTAGGATGGCTAAGATAAAAAAACAGAAAGTAACAACTTACCCACTGCTGGTGGGACTGCAAAACAGTGCAGCCGTTGTGGAAAAGAGTGTGGTGGTTCCTCAAAAAATGAAAAATAGAACTACCATAAAAAAAACCAAAACCTATTGCCATCGAGTTGACTGCAACTCATAGCGACCCTATATGAACCTGCAATTCCACACCTAGGTATATACTCAAAAGACTTGAAAGCAGAGAGTAAAAAAGAGACTTGTACACCAATGTTGATTACAGCACTATCCACGGAGACAACCTAAATGCCCACCAACAGATGAATGGGTAAACAAAATGGGATGCACACATACAAGGAATACTACTCAGCTAGTAGGGGAAATGAAGTCTTGATACATGTAACAAGATGGATGGAGCTGGAAGACGTTACGTGGAGTGGAAATAAGTCAATCACAAACGGACAAATGTTTTATGACCTCACTTACATAAAATGACAAGAAAAGGCAAATGAACACAGCACAGAGTTTATTAGTGGCTACCAGGGTGGGACGGAGGGGAGAAGGGGAGGTTAACAGTGATGGAAATATTGCATTGAATGAGGATAGGGTTGCAGAGCCGATTACTGTAATTTCTGTAAGTTATACACCCATAAAAAGCTGAACTTACAAAAGTGTGATTATATTTACAAAAAAAAAAAAAAATCCATTATAGATACAAATTATTCAAGCTGATATATACTAAGTACTTTAAAGTTAAAAGTAATTTATACCCTAATAAAGCTGTTTTAAAAAAAGCAAAACAGAAAAATCCTATTAGCAACAGTTGCTAATGTGACTTGATAAAATTTCACTTAAGTTCCTGTTTAAAAAAAAAAAAAAAAGAAACCCACCACCTTAGGACAGGAATAGATTACATAACCTTCCCCAACATGGATGTCTCACCATCCAGCATGCACATATGGTCACTGAACGCTATCTTTAGCACGGCACCTCTGCTCTTGACTATGCCCAGGATCCTCCACAACTTCTTTGCTTTATCGTCTCCAAAGAGCTTTTTCACCAGCTTGGAGAGGGACAGCTATCAGTTGTAAGAAACGCAGAAGAGGATCTGGAGACCTGACAAATTTTCAGGCGGTGTTCCAGTTTTTAACTCTATCTTCATCCTCAATTATTTCATGGTTTTCTAGTTTCCACTGCATCTAGTGATGCAAATTCTGGAGCCTTTTAGGAGTTTGTGGTGTAAATTAGGTTACTTCTTGGCTTTCCCCACTGCCAGCTTTCTCAATTCTGCTGAATAGTCATTTAAACTTATCCATTTGTGTTCCAGCTTCCAAAATTTTGTTCCTCTTGTCTCCTCTCCAAATCTACTTTGTCCTCTGTAAGTTTACATCTTAAAAAACAAACAAACAAAAACCCTGTCCTGTCATTTTAGTAGTGTTATCAACCAGAAGGAAAAGTAAAGGCACATCAGATTTGCCATTTTTATCTGGCAGTAAAATTTAATAACACATAATCTGCTTTCAGGTGGGTACTCTTCCTTGCAGCTGGTTTTATATCTTAATCTCCCAAATTATAAAACCAAGAGGCAGATTTAACATGAGCTCCAGGAAAAAAGGGGGGCAGGGGTGAAGGGGCAGAAGAATAGAAAACAAGACAGAAGCTAATTAAAGAAGGAGACAATGAATGAAATTTATTAGGTTAAAGACACTTGAGTCTTCAGACTCACAAGGTCCACAGAGAATACCTCATGAAAAAAAACACACCAGTATAATATTTCTGATTTGAAGAACAAAGGATTCTAAAAGCTTCCAGAGAGAAAACTGACTAGGAATCTGACTGACATCAGCAACACCAGGATGTTAGAACACAATGAAGTGATGACTTTAAAACAAGAAAAGGAAGCCCTGAGTGTCTTTGAACAGGCTGGTGAGAGATAAGGCATCAGAATGGAGTAACAAAGGTGGTAGGTCATCAAATCCTGGATATATTTTGAAAGTAGAGCTGACAGGATCCGGTGCTGGATGTGAGAGAAATAAGAATTAATGACTCCAAAGTTTTTTGCCTGACCAACTTAAAGAATAGTTGCCACTCAATTAGATGGTGTATTAAGTTTCCTAGGGACTGTTGTAACAAAATACTACAAAGTGGGTGGCTTAGAAGAACAGAAATAAATTATCTTACAGTTCTACAGTTCTGGAGGCTAGGAGACTGAATTCAGAGCACTGACAGGGCCATGCTCTGTCTGTCTGTTCTAGGGGAAGACCCTTCCTTGTCTCTAGTAGCCCTGGCGGCGTTCCCTGGGTTTTAGGTGCATCTTCACACGGCCACCTTCTCTGTTACAAGGATATCACTCAGATGGGATTAGGACCCATCTATTCAGATCTGACCTCATGTTAATTGATAACATCTTCAAAGAACCAATTTCCAAACAAGGTCATGGGTACAGATACTAGGGGCTAGAACTTCAACATATCATTTTGGGGGATACAATCCAATCCATAAGAGATAGGTAAAGCTAATGGAAGAACAGGTCTGGGACATGATGAATTTGAGATCCCCAGCAGACATCTACATGGACATGTTAAGATAAGTGTAAGTCAGGAGTGCTGGAGACAGGAATCAGTAATGCATAGATAGTATTTAAATCCATGAACTAGGTTAGTTCATGAAGACAGAAATATAAGACAAATAAAATAAAAATTAAAAAAGACAGAGGAAGAAAAGAGAGAAAATTAAGCCCTGGAGCTCCCCAACATGTGGAGGTTTAGGATTCGAGGAATCAGCACAGGAGACTGAGAAGCAACCAATAACAAGATCATGTGAAGAAAATGCTTCACTGAGAACTGCTGTTCAGTCAAGTTGGTAAGAACTGACCGCTGGACTTAGCAACACAGAAGTCTTCGTAAGAACAGTTTCTTATCTACGGGAATAAAAAGCCTAAATAAAGTGGTTTCAAAACAGAATAGACTCAAGTGGTGCAGACAACTTCTTCAAGGAGTTTTGCTGTAAAGGGAAGGACAGAAATGGGGAAGTAGATACAAAAGAGGATATGCAGTTAGAGTGGTTGTTTTTGTTTGTTTTTAAGATGGGAGAAATAACAGCTTATCTGTAAAAATACAGTAAAAAAGATACAGTAAAGAAGGAAAACTTGAAAATGCAGGAGACAGTAGAGAAGGGGGAAGACAGTCTACTGCACAAGTAGAAGGGTGGCCTTATATAGCAGTAAAAAGTTTATCTAATTAGCTGGAAAGAAGGTAGAGGGGTGAGGCACTGATGGAAGTAAGTGGGCATATGTAGGATAAGCTTATCAAAGTTATGTTTCCTATTCTTTTTTCAGTTAAATAAAGAGCAAAGTTCACAGGCTAAAAGTGACATTGGAGGAGGAGGTCTGAGAAAAAGAGAGGATGGAAGAGCCACACAGAAAAGTGGAGTGAATGGACTATGGAAATGGAGGGTAACTGGTAGGAAAGGACCATGACTGCTGGAGTTAATGACCATAAATTTACAGAGAAATGGAGATGGCATGTCTATGTTGTTGTTTTCTCCAAGCTTGAACAAGAAGCAAGAAAGGGGAAGCAGAATTAGAGTATATATACTGATTTTAACTACTGCTTATGGACTTTTTTTTTCCCCCCCAAAATTTTATTTTGTTGTTGCTGTGAATATATACAGCAAAACATACACAAATTCCAGTTTCTAAATGTACCATTTAATAACACTGATTACATTCCTTGAGTTATGCAACCATTCTCACCCCCCTTTTCCAAGTTGTTCCTCCCCCATTATCATAAATTCACCATCCCCTAAGGTTCCTACCTTTCAAGTTGGTGTTGTCAACTTGATTCCATATTCCATATCTGTATTGTTACACTGATACATGTAGCAATACGGATGGAGCTGGAAGACATTATGCTGAGTGGAAATAAGTCAATCACAAAAGAACAAAGAGCATAATGCTCAAGGCAGACCTATTTATTAATTAAGCTAAACTACTGCTTGGTTTTAAGATGACTTCAAGGGATATTTTTAGTTTCAGGTTTAAAGAATATCTTTGGTGATAGTTTCAGTGGTTCATCCAACCTTCATGGCTCCAGGAATTTGAAATTCTGCTCTGCAGTTTTTCCCCTTTTGATCAGGATCCATCTACAGAAAAATGAAAATGTTCAGTAATGGCAGCCAGGCACCATCCAGTTCTTCTGGTCTCATGGCAAAGGAGGCAGTTATTTATGGAGGCAATTAGCCACATATTCCATATTCTCCTCCTATTCCTGACTTTCCTTCTTCCTCTGTTGCACCAGGTAAATACAGACCAACTGTTGTGCTTTGGACAGCCACTTACAGGCTTTTAAGACCCCAGACGCTACACAATGAACTAGGAGGTAGAACAGAAGCACTAAACATATTAGGCCAATTAACTGGGATGTCCCATGAAACCATGACCCTAAACCTCCAAACCAAGGAACCAAACCCTGTGGAGATTTTGGTTGTACACAAGCAGCCTCAGCAGTTTGTTGTTGTTGTTGTTATTGTAAATATACCTATCACACAACAACTTTTTTGCCAATTAAACTTTTCACAGGAATACAACTTATTGACAGAAATTACAATAATTGGCTGTGCAACTCTACCTTTAATCAATGTGATTTTTCCATCACCCTTAAACCCACTTTTCCCCCTCCGTACTGCCCCTGGTAACCACCAGTAAGCTTTAGTCTCTTTATACTGGCTTTTGTCTTTTATATAATTGAGGCCATACAATATCTGTCCTTTTGTGGCTGACTTATTTCCACTCAGCATAATGTCCTCCAGCTCCATCCATACCGTTACATGTATTAAGACTTCATTTGCCCTACTGACTGAGTAGTATTCCATCTTATGAGTGCACCACATCTTGTTTACCCTGATGGGCATTTACATTGTTTCCACCTTTTAGCTATTATGGAGAATGCTGTAATTGACATTGGTGTACAAGTCTCTTTCTGAGTCTCTGCTTTCAAGTTTTTTGGGTATATACCTAGGAGTGGAATTGCTGAGTCACACAGTACTTCTATTTTTAGAAACTACCAGGCTGTTTTCAACAATGGCTTTACCATTTCGCACTCCAACCAGGACCGGGTAAAGGTTCCAATTCCCCCACATCCTCACCAACATTTGCTATCTTCTGTTTTTTATCTTAGCCATCCTAGTGGGAGTGAAATGGTATCTCATTGTGGTTTGTGTGTGTCTGACGGCTAGTGATGCTGAGCATCTTTTCATGTGTTTGGTGGCCATCTGAATGCCCTCTTTGGTGAAATATCTATTCAAGTCCTTTGCCTATTTTATGATCGGTTTATTTGTCTTTTTGTTGTTAAGTTCTCAAAGTTTAGTATACATTTGGGTTATTAGATTCTTGTTGCATATATGGCTTCTGAAGATATTCTCCCAGTCAGTAGCTTGTCTTTTCACCTTTTTTGTAAAGTCTTTTAATTAAGTTTTTAATGTTTATGAGGTCCATTTATTTTGTCTTTTGCTGTTTGTGCTTTTGTTAGGTAATTCACTGTTGAAAGCTAGACCTGACAGTGTTGCCCCTACTTGTTCTTCTAAGAATTTTACAGTTTTAGTTTGCACATTTAGGTCCTTACTCCATTCTGAATTTGTTTTCATTTACGGTGGGAGGCATGGATCCTGTTTCACTTTTCTGCATGTGGAAATCCAATTTTCCCAGTACCATTTATTAAAGAGATTCTTCTTTCCCCATCAACTGGACTTAGCACCCTTAGCAGCAAAAATCAGTTGAGCATACATGTGTGGGTTTACTTCTGGACTCTCAATTCTATTCCACTCATCTATGTGAATACTGTTATACCAGTACCAGGCTATTTTGATTACTGTAGCTGTACAGTATGTTTTAAAATCAGGAAGTGTGAGTCCTCCTACTTGGTTCTTCTCTTTGAACATTGTTTTAGCTCTTCAGGGCCTCTTGCCCTTGCATGTAAAGTTGAGGATTGTTTTTTCTATTTCTGTAAGGATCTACTGTGAAAGACCTCTTTAAAGTGTTGAAAAGAAAAGATGTCACCTTGAAGACTAAGGGGCACCTGACCCAAGCCATGGTATTCTCAATAGCATCATATGCATGCGAAAGCCGGACAACATATAAGAAGACCGAAGAATTGATGCCTTTGAATTGTGATGCTGAGGAAGAATACTTAATATTCAATGGACTGCCAAAATAAAAAAATGTGTCTTGGAAAAAGTACAACCAGAATGCTCCTCAGAAGCAAGGATGACGAGACTACATCTTACATGCTCTGGACATGTTGTCAGGAGAGATCAGTCCCTGGAAAGGGACATCATGCTTGGTAAAGTACAGGGTCAGCAAAAGAGAGGAAGACCCTCAACAAGATAGATCGATACAGTGCCTGCAACAATGGGCTCAAGCATAACAATGATTGTAAGGGTGGTGCAAGACTGGGCAGTGTTTTGTTCTGCACTACATGGGGTTGCTGTGAGTCAGAACTGACTCAAGGGCACCTAACAACAACAACAACAAGGACTGCTGTTGGAATTTTGATCAGGATTGCACTGAATCTATAGATCGCTTGGGGTAGTGTTGACATCTTAACAGTATTAAACTGTTCAGTGCAAGAACATAGGACATCTTCCCATTTATTTAAGTGTTCTATAACCTCAGCAGTGTTTTATAGTTTCCATTACATAAGTCCTTCACATGCCTGATTGATTGGATTTATCCTTAGGTATTTTATTTTCTTAGATGTTACTGTAAATGGAACTGTCTCCCTAACTCCCCTTTCAGTTTCTCACTACTGGTGTATAGACGCCCAACTGATTTTTGTTTGTTGATCCTGTATGCTAATGGAGCTTAAGCAGGATAAAGAGAAAAGTTAGGTTATGAGAGTGAGGGACAGTGAGAGGTGGCCTATAGTGTAAACAGACTGCAGACCATAGGAGGTCTGAATGACTGATGGAATTGGTGCACTACAGAAACTAACACAGACACAGACAGAAATGGTATATGGAAATAATGGAATACAAAAAAACCCAAAGCCATTGCTGTTGAGTTGATTCCAACTCATAGTGACCCTATAAGAGAGTAAAACTGCCCCATAGGACTTCCTAGACTGTAATATTAATATTACCAGGAGCAGACTACCAGGTCTTTTCACCCAGGAAGCTGCTGGGTGGGTGTGAACTCCCAATGCCAATCTTTCTGTTAGCAGCAGAACACTTAACCGTTGTGCCACCAGGGCTCCTTATCTTTTTTTTTTCTTTAATAATTCAACAGTACATACACCAATTCAACAGTTTCTACACATACAATTCAGTGCCACTGATTACACTCTTCCAGTTGTGCAACCATTCTCACCCTCCTTTTCTGAGTTGTTCCTCCCCCATTAACATAAACTCAGCATTCTCTAAGGTTCCTATCTAATCTTTGAAGCTGTTGTCATCGATTTGATCCCATATAGTTCTTATAGAAACATAAAGCTCAAGGCAGACATTTTTTACTAGGCAAGCTAAACTACTATTTTGTTTTAAGAAGATCTCAGAGAATATTTTTGGTTTAAGGTTTAAAGATTATCTCAGGGCAATAGTTCCAGGGGTTCACCAGCCTCCCTAGCTCCAGAAAGTCTGGCTTCCGTGAGAATTTGAAATTTTGTTTTGCATTTTCACCCTTTTGATCAGGATTCTTCAATGGAATCCTTGATCCAAATGTTCAGTAATGGTAGCCAGGCACCACCCAGTTCTGCTGAGGGCTCCCCACTTTTTAATATTACATTTAATTCTCAGAATGACTGTGAAAGATAGGGATTATTATCTTTAAAGATGAAATTAAATTTATGACATCAAAAGCATGAGCAACAAAAGAAAAAATAGACAAACTGAGGGTGGAACCATGCAAAAAAGTGTACGGAACTCTAACGAGGCGATCACTCAGTTTCGCAATCCCACTAGGCTTAAAAGAGAGCCCATCACAGAGTAGAGGAGGACTTCCTACCTACCACGAACAAAGAAGTGCTGGGGCGGAGCACATTCTGTGGACTTGAGGTTCCTGTGCTAAGAAAGTCTAGACAGAGCAAGCTGTAACATGTGAGATGGTAAGAAGCAGCAGCAGATAAATGGTTATTAGTAGAGGCAGCAGAACCAGAAGACCGGCAATAGATACTGCAGTGGGTTTCGCGGCCCAAAAAGTGAGGAAACTGAGTGCCTTTGGGTAGAAGCCTTGCTGGTGGAGTGGGGTGTCTCTGGGCACTTCACAGGACCTAGGCTCTTTGATTCACAGAGAGAGCTAAGCACCTTCAGGCAGGAGGCCTACTGGCTGGTAGAGCAGGGTGCCTCCGGGCACTTAACAGCAGAGCTAAGAGCTTACAAAACACTTGCCTTGGCAAGACAGGCCGGGGTGGTTTGGGGGGCTGAGAAGAGGCCTGCTTGTGGGCACAGCTGAGAAGCTATCCTGACTGAAGAACTGAGTCACACTTGATCGTGAACTGTAACCTGTTACACTAATAAATCCCATAATTCTCAGTACGGTCTATGAGTTTTGTGTAGCCACTGCAACAAATTATCAGACCCAGGAGAGAAGCAGAGAATCGCATGGAAGGGACATGATGTCAGAATTGATAAAAAGGTTGGAGGTTGGAGACATTACCAATCTACGCCTCATAGCAATCAATAATCTTGATTCTCCTCCTCCCTTGCGAAGTTAGAGGTCAGACACCCCCACCAGGCCATTTTTAAACTTGGCTATCATACTTTTTAAATTTTCAGACGCAGGTACAAACCTAGATAAAAATATAATTGGAATTTTCAACAACTATTCACGAATGTCACCGCTTTTTAATTTTCTCCAACACCTGAACTGATCCTTCTCTTAGACTTTAAATGAAAATTATATGCTTCAGTCATAAAGGAAAAATTTACCTCCCCAATAATGTCAACTTTTTCCTAAGATTTCATTTTCTTATACTCCTACTCACTGAAATTCTCCAAAATCTTTTTTTTTTTGGCAGGGGGGAGCAATCCTTCTTAGATATTTGAATTTTAAAGAGAGATACAATTGTGAACATAGAAAAGTATTACTTAGAGATATTTCAAAGAGACTATTACAAGATTAATAAGCTAAGACACTAAATCATTTTCATTTACTCATTCATTAAATCAATATTTGTTCATCCCAGGAGTTCAGACTTTGAAGGGGAAGAAGTTGAAGATGAACAATAACCACATATGCAAATGAGCAAAGAGGATTTAAGTCACAATTAGGGTTATAAAGAAAGCAAACTCTGCTGTGACAAAGGCTACAACAAATAAAACTGCCATCCAGATACAGCTACACACTCAGGTCGCCTTTAGGACACAACGACATTTACTGAGATGGGTCTCAAGCATCAAAGTTCATCAGATAAAAAGGGGTGCTTTAAATAATTTTAATAATCATGTCTTCAATATTAAAATAATTTAACATTATTATTAAATATACTTATAAATATACTCTATTGCCATGAGTTGCAGAGTAGAACTGCTCCAAAGGGATTTCTTGGCTGTAATCTCTATGGAAGCAGATCACCAGGCCTTTCTTTTGCAGTGCCAACCTTTAGGTTAATAGCCAAGAGTAAATTGTTTGTATTAAATACATATTTAATATATAGATAGAAAGTATTTACACAATATATTAAATCAGAAAAAAGAGTTAATATTAAAATGCTGTTTTATATATTTTAGTACATGCCAAACAACAGGTATAAACGAGGTCTTTCCACTAGGGCAAATCAGGCCATGTAGTCATCCTAATACCGCATCATACTACATCAAATGCAAATGGCCAAAATCTCAAGAATTGTTTACAGTTCCACACGGATTTAAATGATAATACCCAAATAAAGAACCTAAATTATAATCTGGATCATATAAACCAAACGAATCTCTCACTAAATTTAAATTTCTAGTTACCTCATATCACACACAAAAACAATTTCAGGCACATTATAGACCTAAATATGAAGAAGCAAAAAAAAAAAAAAAAAAAAAAAAAAAACCTTTGAAAAGATAACGAAAGTATCTCCATGACCTTGAGTTGGCGTAAGGAAAAATTCCTTTAAAAAAAAAAAAAGACATTAGTCATAAAAGGCTAATAAACATGTCCATATTAAAATTAAGAACTTCTGTTCATCCTTTTCAATGTTCATCCATTAAATGGGAAAACATATTTACAATACATACATCCAGTATAAGAATTCATAATCAAAATATACAGCT
This sequence comes from Loxodonta africana, assembly GCF_030014295.1. Taxonomy (NCBI): domain Eukaryota; kingdom Metazoa; phylum Chordata; class Mammalia; order Proboscidea; family Elephantidae; genus Loxodonta; species Loxodonta africana. The sequence goes on from NC_087362.1 coordinate 67,760,847, forward strand.
CGAGAAAAAGACATGCATTTCAATAAAAAATGTGCAAAAGATTTCAAAGGTACTTCATGAAAGATGAAATCCTAATGGCCAATACATGAAAAAGTGTTCAAATCAGGGAAATAGAAATGAAAACCATGTACCACTACATGTTCATCAGACTGGCTAGAATTTTAAAATCTAAGACCAAGTATTGTTGTTAGCGAGGATGTACTTTCTAGCATGTGTGGTTATATTTCACAACTAATGAAGGAAAGAAATGGGGGAAGAAAAACCCTGAAAAGTCTAATACTTTACTCAAAGAGAGTAATTCTTCACCCATAGTTTGAAAATAGTAACAAGGATCTCTAAATTTCAATATACAGGCAATCCCAAGGTTACGAATGAGATGGTTCCTAAACGTCTGTTTAAACAATCTGTAGATCGGAACAGTTGTGTATGGTTCTTATTTAGCCCTACTTTTTTTTTTTTTTTTTTAGAGCAAAGAAAGGAGGACACCTGGTGGTGCAGTGGTTACGGCTGCCAACCAAAAGGTCAGCAGTTCAAATCCACAGGCTGCTCCTTGAAAACCTTACGGGGCAGTTCTACCTCTGTCCAGCAGGGTCACTGAGAATTGGAATCGACTCCAGGGCAGTGGGTTTGCCCTCAGTGCAAGGAAATGGCTCCAAGCCTTTTCAAGGATGTAAAAGTTTCAGAGACAGCAGGTGAAGGTGAGTGTGAGGAAGAGCTTGTTTCGAGTAGCTGTTTGTTCAACTGTTTCAAAGTGAGGGCAAATTTATGAGGCAAGTTGTCCCTAACTCGGACATTAATAACCCAGGGAATTTCCGCATACATACTGTATTCTAAACTGGATAAATTTGTGGTTTTAATCAGAGTGTTGTTTTTCCTTTTTCCAAATTTTCGAAAAAAGGTAGATTTTTCAGACATCGTATTACTCAACAGGTCACGTAAACTCTAAAATTTTAAGACCAAAGGCCCCACTTATAATTTAGAAATCTGAAATAAGTAAAGAGGCCAGCATTGACTGGACAGTTGCAAAGTAGTTTTAGATTACAGAACACTATGTAAAATAGTACATCAAGATTTGGTACGGATTTGAAAATATGATTAAATTCCCCAAACCTGTTACACAAAAAAGCATATATGAATGCATGCAAGATTAAATATCAAAGCCACGGTACAAATGATTAAAAAAATCTTCAGTGCTGTATTCATATTCATATTGTCTTGATTCAAGGAACGAATTACGTTTGGCACATGAACTTAATTATTACACACTAACTAATGAAATGTTTATTGACTCTAGAAGCTATTGAAAAGACAAATTTAAAAATATAAATGCTTTTAGGTTCCTGTTTTAATATGTTCATAATTTTAAAAAAGGACTGAAACTAATACTTCAGAAATCTTAAAAATGTATTTTTTTTTTTTTTTGAGTGGTAAAGGTTGTACAGCTAACTCACTGGTAGGTAAGTTACTCAGCTGGCAAGATATCTTTAAGTTCACATTAAAAAAACAATGAGTCGGAATAGACTGACGGCAATGGGTTAAAAAGTTAAAGCACTTTAATCAGAAATACTGTTTCAAACTTGTATGTGGCTCTCACCAAGAACTTTAGGGAGCATATAATTTCATAAAGCCATAAAATCCAAAACACTATACAGCTAAACATCTGTTATGGATTGAACTGTGTCCCCCAAAATATGTGTTGTAGATCCTTACCTGTGGTTATAATCCTACTTGAGAATAGGGGTTTCTTTGTTACGTTAATGAGACAGTATTAACGTAGAGTATACCTTAAATCTTTTGAGATTTAAAAAAGCAGATTAAGCAAGCAGCAGGAAGAGATGGGGGAAGAAAGATGCCACACCACATAAAGACCAGCAAGGAACCCAGAAAACAGAAGCTGAAAAGAGACAAGGACCTTCCCCTAGAGCCCAGAGAAAGAAAGCCTTCCCCTTGAGCCGGCCCCCTGAATTCAGACTTCTAGCCTCCTGAACAGAGAAAATAAATTTGTTTGTTAAAGCCACCCACATGTGGTATTTCCGTTATAGCAGCACTAGACAACTAAGAAAACATCCATCTGTTTAAAAAAAAAAAAGGAATTTAAGATAATTTAAAAACAAGGCCAAACAAAACCTGACTTGGGCTACTTAAAAAGCATCACCAGGCAAATCTTTAATCATCGCTAAATACTATCATGAACCCTGAACTATCGTGGATTCCTGAAGAAGCTGATGAAGAGCTAGTTTACAAGTGTTTTAACGAGGCAATGTTTCACAAGAAGAGAGGGAAGTTTTGGGGTACTCGTCACTGTTTTCTAAATAGGCTTGGTAATTTTTTAAAGCATACAATTCAATGATTCTAAATAAAGTTGTGCAACCATCACCACAACCCAACTCTAGAACATCTTGGACTGCTCTTGCATAACTGGCTGGAATTTACTCAGTAGGAAGGGATTCCAAAACACAGTGGCCAGGGAGCAAGCCGCTAAGATCTACCATATGTACTCGATCGAGCTCCTCCTATGAGATGGTGTACAGTTCTGAACCATAAAGATTTCCTACCCAAGCGTAAGATCTGCCCCAATACCAGTGTTATTAAAAAGCTCTACCGGAGGATCCAACAACAACAAAAAAATGTTACTAAATACTTGTTTGATTTTGTGAAATGATTCTCCTACCATCAGTTAAATATTTAAAATTTTTTTTATGACTTTAGAAAATTTACTTTCTAACCCGAGACTTGAACTGCTTTCTACCCTACCAGGCTGTTCAGTCCAGAACTACCAAGTACGCTGGGGAAATTACCCTGGACTTTGCTTGCCTCTCCAAGTCTCCCAACTGTTTTGAGAATTTCCTTCAAGATGAAGGTGTTAAGGTTTATTTTCTTTTTGGTTTTCCGGCATAGCAAAGGCCCAGTACGTGTGAAAGGAAGCAAAACTCCGATCGTGGCGATGCTAACCCCTCTGGGTAGGACCCCTCTCCTCCTCACATCCAGAGCCCCCTGGCCCAGCGAGGCTCCACCGGGATCAGTCAGCGCACACCGACCCCTGAGATCTACCTTCAGAACAGGTTCCTGGATCAAGGCTGACCCCTCCCCTCGCCGGGTTTCTAGAAGTAGGGTAGTCGGGGCAGCAAGAGCATTTCTAATATGCACCTAAAAACATGCTTGCACAACAGGCTTTGAGAACGGATTCCGGTTTAACAAGCAAATACCATTTTTGAGACAAGTGGGACGTGATCTGCTCGATGATTCCAATGGCCTTTTGCGATCGTTTGCGTCGCAGAGCACACCCAAAGTTTTGGCTCAGTACTCACACTTCACCTGAGGAACAGCTCAACGAATCGAAATTAAGAACGTGAGAAAACGGGTGCCATGGCACGAACAAAACCGCACTCAGCTCAAGGTGGGCGGAAACATTCTCTGAACGCCCAGGCTTTGTTTTCTGGCCGGACAACAGAACCACCGAATCTCGGAGTTGGAAGGCTCGGCCCTCCGTGTTCTCCCGGCCGCTCTCCGCCTTCAGGGCCGCCCCGCCCACCCCGCTCTCGGCCCCGCAGGTCCCCGGATTTCAGGCGCGGACCCCGGGGTGGGCGCCAGGAAGCCCCGAGGAGGCCCGGGCCCGGCCGGCGACGCCGGAGCCAGGAGGGAGGGAAGGCAGCGGCCTACGGGGAGACGACGGAGGGAGGAGGCCGAGAGCGGGGCGCGGCCCCCAGCGGGCGCCCGGCCCGGCTCCCCCACCCCGAAGCTCGCCCCAGCGCACCTTTGGCGAGGGCTACGGTAGAGTTCTCAGTGTCGATGGTGTAGAGAATGCCCTCGTAGCGGATCTCCGCCTTGGAGATGAGGCTGATCTTGCTGCCGATGTAAGGGGTTCCTCCGCTCATGGCGCCGCCGCCGCCGCTCGGGGCCGCTCGCAGACAGGCAGATGCCACGCCGCCGTCGCCGCTCCGCACGCCCGCTCGCTCTTTCGGCGCCTACAGCAGCCGCCTCAGACCCAACATGGCGGCAGCGCCGGCTCCGCTACCCTCCCCCAGCCTCCCGCCTTCAAGCCGCGGCGCCGCGGCGGCAGCGGCGGCGGCGGCAGCGGCGGCGCGGGGCATGCTGGGCTGGCGTGGCCGCGCTCTCGCGAGACTCGGCCTAGGGCTGGGCGATTCCGGCTCCTCCGCGGCTTCTGGCCTGGTGGTGGTTCGCCTTGCTCTGTTCTAGCGCGACCGTGATTGTGCCGCCCGAGAGGAACTCCGAGGGAAAGATGACGGGGCTCCTGGCTCCAGGACACTTCGGGCTGGAGTGGAGGCGCGCGCGGCTGTCCGCCTACCTCGGCCTGGCGTCTGCCATTTCCAGACGCGTCATGTCTTATGAGCTACCATGTGTTTGCAAACTTGGGAAAATTGCCCACCTGCCTCCAAGCTCCCGACGAACTATTTACTGGTCATCCTTTAAGGTGATGTTTTCCGATTGTGGCTGCACCCCTCATGAAGCCCCCGTACAGCGTCTGCCTCCTTATTATCCAGTCGAGTCTTACCCCAGGCTGCTCTTGGAGGCTGGGACTGTGTCCCAAGGACTGAATCCTATCCCTCTGTCCAACACTTTGAGGTAGTCTCATCCAGGCACACGACTTTCAATGCCATTGTACACTGATCAATTCCAAATATTTGTCTGCAGCTTTGACCAGTTCTGTGAATCCTGGATTCGCATAAAAAAAAAAAAAAAAGCCTGCTCAACCTTGCCAGTTGGTGTATATTTGGATACCTACCATCTCGAACTTCGCATGTCCAAAAACATAAACCCCTTGCCCTGGAGTCGATACTGACTCATAGCAAGCCTTTAGGACAGAGTAGAACTGCTCCATAGGGTTTCCGAGCCTGTAGTCTTTACAGAAGCAGACTGCTACATCTTTCTCCCAGGTTAGCAACCGAAGCCTTTAATGCCAGCAGGGCTCTTTTCTAAAAACATACTCCTCTATCCCTGTGTTCCCCGTTGAGATAACTGGTACCATCCATTTGCTCAACTGCTCAGACCAAAAGCCTTGGAGTCGTTCTCTCTCACACCCGCATCTGTTCTGATAGCTCATTTCACCTATAGAATGTATTCTGAATCTGACCAATTCCCGCTGTCGTCGCCTCTACCCCTGTACAACAAGCCACCATCACTCAGGCCAGGATTATTGCAGTAGACTCCTAAAAGGTACTTTGGTTCTACCCTTGTCCCCTGTAGTTTATTGTATTGCAGCCAGAGGGATCGTCTAAAAATCTAAGTCCCTCCTGTACTCACCACCCCTGTCCTGGATCCCCATGGTACCCAGAGTGAAAGCCAGACTCCTTACTACGGCTTATAAAAAATACATGATTTAGCCCCTGTTACCTCCCTCCCCACTTCTGCTCCAGCCGCTGGCCCTTTGTTGGGAATCTTCTTCGCCCAGAATTTTGTACTTCAGTCAGGTCTCTGCTTAAATGTCACTTCCTTAAAGGTGACTTCCCTGTTTAAAACAGTACCACCCAGCATCACTCTACATACCCTTAGCCTTGTTTTTCTGAGAAGAGTTTATCTTTCCCTGGTGTCTATTTATTTGTGTGTGTCTGTCCCCTTCACTAGAATGTACAGTCTTTGAGGCAGAGACTTTGTTTTGGCCTCTGCTATATCCTCAGGCCTAATACAGAGTCCAGCACAGGGTGGCTGCTTAGTAAATATTTGCTGCATGAATGAGCAGTTGGATGAAGGCAGAGCACAGGCAGGATGTCAGATAAGATGAGTGAATAAATGGTGAGAAGTCCACTCTGCCTAGCATCACCGGGAGGGAGAAACGGGAGAGAGGACTAGAAGGCTGTGCTGGGGCAGACAGACAGTTGCTTCAAAGGAAGCCTATGAAATACCCAGTTCAGTACAAGGTCTCTGCCAGGCTGTTGAATTCTTATTCCTGTTCTTTCCTCTGCATTCCAGACCTGAAACCCAGCTTATCTTCTCATGCTTCCTGAGGGAATTTATCCTTTCCCATCTATAAGCTGATTATTCCCAAATTTGAATCTCCATTCCAGATCTCCTGATTTCTGGGAGCACACTGCCTACCTACTAGATGCAATTGCTTGGAAGTCAACATTTCCAAAATTATGTGCATCTGCTTGCCCGTTCTGATTGATGCTCCCCATGCACATCACTGGCCCCAGGCCTCAGCCAGGTGTCTAACCCCAAAAGCAGGAGTCTTACCTAGCTATACCTAGCTACCCTGCTTAAGAACCTTTGATGGCCCCCAGTGGCTTACAGAAAAAATTATAACACCCTCAGCAGTAGAAGGTCTAGAATTTCTACATTAAGGGGCTGAGGTTTGGGAATCTGATTGGAAGGGATCTTCTAGAATTATTTCTAGTGAGTACACTGCTTTTATACTTATATTTAGTATATATTTTTCCTTGGTGAGACTAGAGGGGAGGCTGAGGAAGAATATGGGGGAAACAAGGCCCCTGCTTCTCACCACCCTTTGGTGTGGTCATTGCTATTCACTGTAACTCCAAAAATACTCTGCATACCTTAGGCCCTGGCCACAATGAATTGCTTACTTCCCAGAACATATGTCTCAGTCTCCCTCCTAGGAGCATTCATCCATCTCCTGTTTGATCTGAATGGCTCCATACCCCATCTCCACTTGACAGGCAAGATTCAAAGATGCCCTCACACCATAGACAAAAATTAACTCAAAATGGATCAAAGAGCTAAAACTACGAAACTCTTGGGGAAAAAACTGTATTAGCATTCTCTAGAGAAACAGAACCAATAAGATACACATATTCCATTTGATTATATCTCACTATGTTATGGATCTCTCTCTCTTGATTTATTTTAAGAAATTGGTTCATTCAATTATGGGAGCTGGCAAGTTGGAAATTGGTAGGGCAGGCAGTATGCTGAAAACTCTGGCAGGATTTCCATGTTACAGTCTTGAGGCAGGATTCCTTCTCTGGGAAACCTCAGGTATTTGCTCTTAGGGCCTTCAACAGGTTGGATGAGACCCACCCGTATTACTAAGGGTAATCTTCTTGAAGTCCACTGATTGTAAATATTAATCACATCTACAAAATACTTTCACAGCAACATCTAGTGTTTGACCAAACAACTGAGCACCATAACCTATTGAAGTTGATGCATAAGATTAACCATTGCAAAAACATAAGAGTTAATTTTCAAGACCTTGGACTTCGCAATGATTTCCTAGGTATGACACCTAAAGCACAAGCAACAAAAGAAAAAAAGTAGATAAATTAAACTTCATCAAAATTGAAAACTTTTGTACTTCAAAGGAGAAGTCAAGAAAAAGGAGAAAATGAAAAAATAACCCACAGGATGGGAGATGATATTTGCAAGTCATACATCTGATAAGGTACTTGGATCCAGAATATATAAAGAATTCTTACACAACAATAAAAGACAACCCAATTAAAAAATGGGCAAAGGATTTGAATAGACATTTCTCCAAAGGAGATATACAAATGGCTAGTTAGCGCATGAAAAGATCTTCAACATCATTAATCATTAGGGATATGCAAATCAAAACTGCAGTACTACTGTCATGAAAAAGAGGGGCTTTAACAAGTGTTGGTGAGAATGTGGAGAAAATGGGACCCTCATACATTGCTGGTAGGAATGTAAATTGTGCAGTTGCTTCAGAAAACAGTTCGTCAGTTCCTCAAAAAGTTAAACCTAGGGTCACCATATGATCCAGCTATTCCACTCCTAGGTTAGGTATAGGGTCGCTACGAGTAGGAATCCACTCAATGGCAATGGGTTTGGTTTTTTTGGTTAGGTGTATACAGAAGAGACTCATAGAGTTGGAATTGACTCCACAGCAGTAGGTTTCGTTTTTGCTTTTACACCCAAGAGAATTGATAACATATTTCCACACAGAAACTTGTATTTGAATGTTCAGATCAGCATTATTTGTAATAGCCAAAAAGTGGAAATGACTGAAATTTCTATCAACTGATGAGTGGATAAACAAAATGTGGTATATTTATACAATAACATAGATGAAATTTAAAAGCATTATGCTAAGTGAAAGAAGCCAGCCACAAAAGGCCACGTTGTAGCCAATGACTAATAAGGTTTTTGCCCAACAGACTAGCAAATTGAAGTCAGCCAGACTCAGGGTTGGAAGAACAGAAAGGTTTATTCACAGTTTGCAAACTGAGAGGCAGGCAGGGTCTCAGGACCTAAGGCTGCCAGCTCCCCGAACTAGGGCAGATTTACTCCTCATATAGGGAGTGACATACATATTCATGAATGGTGAGGAGAGACTCTTCAGTCCTGAGATGCGTGTGCAGTCCGCATAATATTTGTGAATGAGTTTTTGCGCACAGCTCTGAAAATACTGCGCACAGCCCTAAAAAGAATGGCGACAGCTTGCTACTGTCACCCCAGGAAGTTCATATAGCCGGTAAATTGCGGGTGAATTTGGAGTTGGTGCACCTGTGCCTCAGCCTCCCTCCAGGAGAAGAGAGGAAACCTGGGGCATCAACCAATCATGGTGAAGTATTGTAAAAGTTGTAACAAAAATGAAGCAAGAGTAGACTTTTCTGAAAAACAATTGTTACAGGGTATAGTCAATAACCCTCTGCCTGCTTCACCATGTTGTATGATTTCCATTGATATGAAATGTCCAGAATAGGCAAATTTATAGAGACAGAAATGAGTAGTTGTTTCTAAATGCTATTTTTTTTTTTTTTTCTCTCTGTATTATTTAGGAAATGTGTTCTGGTTATGACTGCCATGTACAAACCACCCTAAAATCCAGTGATTTAAAACAAATAATTTTTATTAAAAAAAAAGTTCAATTTTTTTATTATGTCTCACAATTTTATGGATCAGAAAATTGAGCAAGGTTTTACTGAGCAATTCTTCGGCTCCAAGTAACATCAACTGGGCTTATTTGGCAGCTTGGCTGGTCTAGGGGGGCAAAAGTAGCTTCGCTCACATACCTGCTTGGCAGGAATAGCTAGACCATTGGGATGCTTATGACACTGAAGTCACCTTGCCAGCTTGGGTTATGTCTTAGTTATCTACTGCTGCTATAACAGAGATACAAGTGGGCGGCTTTAACAAACAGTGATTTATTCTCACAGTTTAGGAAGCTAGAAGTCCGAATTCAGGGTGCCAGCTGCAGGGGAAAGTCCTTGCCATTAATCTTCCTCTGGTCTAGGGGCTTCTCAGCTCAGGGACCCCGGGTCCAAAGGACGAGCCCTGTTCCTGGCCCTTCTTGCTTGTGTGTCAATGAGTTCCCCCTCCTCTCTGCACACTTCTCTCTTTTATATCTCAAAAGAGATTGACTCAAGATGCAACCTAATCCTGTAGATTGTGTCCTGCCTCATTAACATAATTGCTTCTAATCCTGCCTCATTAACATCATAGGGTTTAGGATTTACAGCACATGGGATAACTACATCAGATCACAAAATGGAGGACAACTACACAATACTGGGAATCATGGCCTAGCCAAGTTGCCACACATTTTGAGGGGACACAATTCAATCCATAACAGACTGTCAACTGTCTTGTTTAAGCCAGTGTCATTTTGAGTACGGTTCCTCCATGTCTTTAATGGCCTGATAGCTCATTTCTTTCAACTGCTGAATAATAAGTCTGTTGTGTGCATGTGCCACAATTTACTTATCCATTCACCTACTGAAGGACATCTTAGTTGCTTCCGATTTTTGGCAATTATAAATTAAACTGCTATCAACATTTGTGTGCAGGTTTTGGTGTGGACATAAGTTTTCAGCTCATTTGAGTAAATATGTAGGAGCACAATTGCTGGATCGTATGGTAAGTCTATGTTGAGCTTTGTCAGAAACTGCCAGACTGTCTTCTAAAGTGGCTGTGCCATTTTTCATTCCCACTAGTGATGACGGAGAGTTCCTGTTTCTCCACATTCTTGGTAGCATTGGGTGTTTTGTCAGGATTTTAGCCATTTCAATATATGTGCAGTGGTATCTCATTGTTGTTTTAATTGGCAGTTCCCAAATGACACATATGATATCGAGCTTCTTTTCATGTGCTTATTCGCCATTGGTGTATCTTTTTTGGTGAGGTGTCTGTTCAGATCTTTGGTCCATTTTTTAACTCTGAACATGCTGGGACCAATAGGTTGTTTTCTTATTGTTGAGTTTTAAGAGTTCTTTGTATATTTTGGACACAAATTCTTTATTTGATATGTGTTTTGCAAATATTTTTTCCCAATCTGTGGCTTGTCTTTTTATTCTCTTAATAGGGTCTTTTGGAGAGTAAAAATTTTTAATTGTAATGAAGTTCAACTTATTGATTTCTTGTTTTATGGATTGTGCTTTTGATGCTGTATTTAAAAAGTCATTGCTAAGCCTGAAGTTACCTACAATTTTTTTTCTGTATTATCTTCTAGAAGTTTTATAGTTTTGCAACGTACATTTAGGTCTGATCCATTTTGAGTTTTTTTTTTTTTTAATTTTCTTGTGCTTTAGGTGAAAATTTACAGCACAAAGTAATTTTTCATTCAGTGTGTCAGCACTCTCCCCTTTTCTGTTTCCACCCTGGGTTCTCCATGTCCATTCATCCAGTTTTCCTGTCCCTTCCAGCCTTCTAATCTTTGCTTTTGGGAAGATGTACACGTTTGGTTCTGTATGCTTAGTTGAACTAAGAAGTACGTTCCTCACTTGTGTTATTGTTTGTTTCTTAACACCTGTCTAATCTTTTGATGAACAGTGGACTTCTTGAGTAGCTTCAGTTCTGAGTTAGCTCGGTGTCCAGGGGCCATAGTCTTGGGGGTTCCTCCAGTAAGTCCAGTCTTTTTTTGTGAATTTGAATTTTGTTCTACATTTTTCTCCCGCTCTGTCCAGGACCCTCTATTGTGATCCCTGTCAGAGCGGTCCATTCTTCTGGGTTCGAGCTGGTAGAGGCTGTGGTTCATGTGGTCCATTAGTTCTTTGGACTAAAATTTTCCTTGTGTCTTTGGTTTTCTGCATTGTCCTTTGCTCCGAATGTGCTGGGACCAATAGATGTATCTTAGATGGCCGCTTGCAAGCTTTTAAGACCCCAGATGCTACTCACCAAAGTAAGATGTAGAACATTTTCTTTATGAACTATGTTATACAAATTGACCTAGATGTTCCTTAAGACCACGGTCCTCAGCCCTCAGCCCCAGTAACTTGGTCCCTCCAGGTGTTTGGTTGTGTCTAGGAACCTTCATGACTTTGCCTTGGTCAAGTTGTCCTGACTTCCGCTATATTGTGTGTTGTCTGTCTCTTCACTAAAGTTAACCCTTGTCCATTATCTAGTTAGTGATTTTCCCTCCTCTTCCCTCCCCTCTCTTGAGTTAATGTTTATGAAAGGTGCAAAGTCTATGTCTAGGTTCACTTGTTTGCATGTGGCTATCCTGTTGTTCCTGCACGCTTTGTTGAAAAGACCGTCCTTTCTCCACTGAGTTGCCTTTGCTCTTTTATCAAAGATCAGTTGACTGTATTAGTGTGGGTCTATTTTGGGGCTTTCTATTCTGTTCCATTGGTCTATTTGTCTATTCTTTTGCCAATACCACACTATCTTTTTTATTTTATTTATTTTGTTGTTATTGTTGTTGAGAATATACACAGCAAAACATACATCAATTCAACAGTTTATACGTGTCCAATTCAGTGACATTGATTATATTCTTTGAGTTGTGTAATCATTCTCACCATCTTCTCTGAATTGTTCTTGCCCCATTATCATAAACTCACTGCTCCCTAAGGTTCCTATCTAATCTTTCTAGTTGTTGTCAGTTTGATCCCATGTAGGCAGTTCTTAAAAGAGCATAATGCTCAAGGCAGACATTTTTTACTAGTTAAGCTAAACTATTGTTTAGCTTTCAGAAGACTTAAGGATATATTTTTGGCTTACGGTTTTAAGATTATTTCTCTCAGGGCAATAGCTTCAGAGGTTCATCCAGCTTCCATGGCTCCAGAAAGTCTAGAGTTCACGAGAATTTGAAATTCTGTTCTGCATTTTCCCCAGAAAAATGTTAGTAGTGGTAGTAGCATCAGAACTTATCTAAAGTTAAGGGGTGTAATGACCAGGATCAACCCAAAACTGACTCTCTTGAGAAAGGGGTCAGAATATCTCACCCTCCAATCTTTTTACCAATTCTGACACCAGCCACCCCTCCCACAGCACTCTTTTCTTCTCTTCTGAGTTCAATAATGTATTGCAATGACCACACAGAACTCACAGACCATACTCATGGTTAAGTGGTTTATTAACAGCATACAACTTGGGATCAGGATCAACGAGCTAAAGCTCAGGATCAGGATCAGGGAGCAGGTAGGCAGAGTCTCCCTTTTTCACTGCAGTATAGTTCTCTCAGCTCCTCTCTACCATACAGGCCTCCTCTTGACCCCCTGTGGATGGGCTCTTCTTAGCCCCTAAGGACAGGTTCCTCTTGGCCCTGCCGTCTGTCATCACTGACTCTGCACAGGGCCCCTTCCAAGCCTATTGCCATCAGCTCGGCTATCAGCTTCTGGGCAGCTGGCTGTCTTCAGTGTTACAGCCTTTGACCCACGTTACAGTCTTTTAGGTGATTCCTTGCCTTCTCTCTCTCCATGTTTCTTCTCTTTTCATTCTTCCTTCTGCTTCCTTCTATCTCAAAAATTCTGTGGGGTTGGCCGTATATATGTACAACTTCTTGTTAATTTCAAGGCATGGCCACTCCCAGCAGGGCTGCAAACTCACCAATCCCCTCTTGGTAGGCCACACAGATACTTCATTTGTATAGTAGGCTAGAGTCACCTCATTTGCATAGTCCATAGTCACTTCATTCACATAGTATATTGACCAATCCCTGCAAGATGCATACCAATCACAGGGCAGGTTGCTGCCCAGTACCTGACAAAAAGTATCAAAACTAAGTTGTTTACGGCTTATCCAGGAAATGTCAATCAACCTAGACAAAGTGCCAAATCCTCTGGGCTAGAAAACTAGGGCAAAGGTGACTTCTCAGGGCTTAGAGGAAAAATCTCTCAAGCTGTTTTTCCAGAGAAGCAAGGCAAAAAGCTGTATAAAAGAACTTATTTCACCACCGAAAAAAAAAAAAAACCCCGTTGCCGTCGAGTCGATTCCGACTCATAGTGACCCTACAGGACAGAGTAGAACTGCCCCATAGAGTTTCCAAGGAGTGCCTGGAAACTTTTCACCACAGTTAGTCCTTTTTATATTGCCCTAGATGTTCTCATGCTGTGTTCTGTTTTCTTCTTTGTTTTCTCTTTGCTTCAGTTGGGTTTTTCTGTTGATGTGTTTTTTAGTTTGCTGATCCTTTCTAATTCTATGCTCAATTGGTATTAATACCATGCAGTATTGTATTTTTCAGTTCTAGAATGTCTGTGATGGTTAAGGTTATGTGCCAACTTAGCTAGGCCATAATTCTCAGTGGGTTGGCAGATATTGTGTAATCATCCTCCATCTTGTGATCTCATGTGAGAAGCCAATCAGTTGAAAGGAGAGTTTCCTTGGGGTGTGGCCTGCATCTAATACGTGAATGTTCTGGCAAACTCTGTCTCTTCCTCAATCCTACATTTGCTTCATCATTCTCTGAACTTAGGTTCTTGTGACGTGAGCCAGCAGCCTGCAGAGTTTGGATTCACTAGCTTCTACAACTCTCTGAGCCAGCAGCCTGCTGCCTGACCTACAGATTTTGGTATTGTCTGCCCCTGCTACCACGTTAGTCAGGAGAAGCCTCCAGCCTGCTGCTGACCCATAGATTTGGGACTTGCCAGCCTCCACAACTGTGTAAGCCATTTCCTTGAAATAAATCTGTCTCTATGTATTTATCCATATGCTTCAATGGTTTTGCTCCTTGAGAGAACCCAACTTAAGACAATGTCCATTTTAATTTTTTTATGAGTCTATTTCTCTGTTGAAAATCTGCATCTTTTTATCACCTCTGTCCATCTTATGCACTGATTTATTTAACATATTTATAATGGCTATTTTAAAATTCTTATCTGCCAATTTCAGCATCTGGGTCATATGTGGGTCTGCATATATTGGTAGTTTTTTCTCTTGATAATGGTCATATTTCCCTGATTCTTTGCATATCATACTATTTTATTATATGCTAGATGTCTTGTTTAAAATAACCAAAGTGTCTGGAGTAAATGTTTTTTTCTCTAGAGAGGGCAAACCTTTTCATCTGTCAGTCACCTAGGATGAGGGGCTAGTCACTCAGATCCCATCAATAATTGAACTGAATTGGGGTTAGGTTGCAGTTTTAGTTAGTTTTAGGGTTCACCTGTATTTCAGATGTCTTACGGGCAAGATATGATTTGTGTGCCTTACAGACCACCCACCCCTTCTAGTGGGACTTTAGATTCAAGCATCAGAAATCAGTGGAGATCTCTTTCTGCTTTTGGTTCAGTTCTCAGCCTCCTGAATTGCCACCCACTTAGCCAAAGAGGAAGACTATCTCCTCCTCTTGAGCTTCTGCATCTTCTCATCTGTCCCTCCAGCCCATGCAGATGTTTAAAGTATCAGTGGTTTCTTCTTAGCTGAGCAGAGCCCTCTGACTTTGGCAGGCCCTATCACATGCCTAGGAGCTCTGGTGGTGCAGTGGTTAAGAGCTACTATGGCTGCTAACCAAAAGGTCTGCAGTTCAAATCTACCAGCTGCTCCTTGAAAACCCTATGGGACAGTTCTACTCTGTCCTATAGGGTCACTATGAGTTGGAATCGACTCAAAGGCAATGGGTTTGTTTCTTGTTTTTAATCACGTGCCTGCCCATGCCCAGATCACCAGATGCTGCCAGTGGCCACTAATCTCTTCTTACCTGTGAAGGGTTTTCCCTATCTTTTCCTATCTTAAGTGGAAATGATGATCCACTGTGACCTTTTACATTCTAACCGGAAGTGAGATTTGTAGAAGATTTTTGTGCTGGGTTTATATCTCTTACTGAAGACTGACATATTATTTATCTCTTAGGAATGCTATAGCCAGTTTTTCCTCCAGAGTTGAGATAGACTGCTGGTCCTTCAGTTAAGTAAAAAATGATATTGTTGACTTGAATTTGGTGGCCATGTTTTTTGGAAAATGGTCAAACATCAGACTCACTCTCAGTGTAGTGAGATACTCATTCTATGAGAGACACACTGGAACCAAGACTAATTAAGGGTACTGTTATGGATTGAATTCTGTCCCTCCAAAATATGTGCAACCTTGGCTAAGCCATGATTTTCAGTTTTGTGTGGTTGTCCTCCATTTTGTGATCTGATAAAATTATCAGATGTGTTGTAAATCCTAACCTTTGCCTGTGGTTATAATCACATCTGTGAATGGGTTATGTTTGTTATATTAATGTGGCAGGATTAGGTTAGGTTAATGACAATTAAGTTATGTTTGTTATGTTAATGAGCCAGTATTAGGGTGTATCTTGCATCAATCTCTTTTGAGATACAAAAGAGATTAAACAAGCAAGCTAAGTAGTAGAGATGAGGGAAGAGAGATGCCAGTGCACATGAAGACTGCCCAGGAGTGGGAGCTCAGAAGAGACAAGGACCTTCCTTCAGAACCAACACAGACAGAAAGCCTTCCCCTAAAGCTGGCACCCTGAATTTGGACTTCTAGCCTCCTAAACTACAAGAAAATAAATTTCTGTTTGTTAAAGCCACCCACTTGTGGTATTTCTGTCATAGCAGCACTAAATAACTGAGACAGAATTTGGTACCAGGAGTGTGGTGCTGCTCTAACAGATACCTGAAATGTAAAAGCGGTTTTAGAACTGGGTAATGGTTGGAGACTGGAAGAGTTTTAAGGTGCCTAAGGTAAAAGCCCGGATTGTGTTGAAGGGACTGTTGGTAGGACTATGGATGTCAAAGACAATTCTGATGAGGGCTTAGAAGGAAGTGAGCATACCTACAGAGAAAGTCTCTATCATCTTAGAGAATATACATGGCATCAGCAACAGTATATTGGTAGAAATGTGGGTGTTAAATTTGCTGCTGGTGAAGCTTTAAAAGAAAACTATGAATGTGTGATTGGACAATGGAAAAAAAGCAATGTTCTTTTTGCAGCTACAAAGAACTTGTCTGAATCACATTCAGATGTTTGGTGGAAAGTAGAACTTGTAAGTGATGAACTTAAATACCTAGCTGAAGGGATTTCCAAGCAAGACCTTAAAGGGGCCATGTGATTTCTCCTTGCCACTGATAGTAAAATGTGAAAGGAAAGAGATGGACTTAAAAATGGGCTGTGCAAAATAAAAACAGAACTTAAAGATTTGAAAAATTCTGTTGTACAAACTAAGGACATGTGCCCTAGAATTTTCACAAACTTTTATTAAAGAGATTAAGCCTGTGACTGACGGATCTAACCAACTACCACAACAGGAAACCTACCAGCATAGACTGAAGGTGACAGGGAAAGAATGAAAGGAGAGAACACTGTCTGCCTTGGAATTCTATAGGAAGAAAACAGAACAAAGGAGATACATTTGTTGTCCTCCAAGAAGAGAAAAGAACCATCCCTGGAGCAGCTCGGAGATCAACAGAACTGTTAGAAGGAGCATGGAAAGCAGAGATGCCTCACTTTCAAAGGGTGGGGCCGCTGTTCCCTGGATCTCAAAGGTGGGGCCACAGCCTCCTAGATTTCAAAGAGTCGAATCTTCTCCAACTTGGTTCTGGAGTGTGGGGCTGCCAGGGGGATGGGGCCACGGCCCAAAACTGAGGGGGTGGGGCTGCCATGCCCAAAGGATAAAAGAATGGGGCCCGCTGGGTTTAAGGGGGTTTCCACTCAGATGGGCTAGGAGAATGGGGCCACCTAAAGCTGAGGGAGCAGGGTTACTGTCTCAGTGGGCCTGGAAGGTAGAGCTGAAGCCCAGGGCTGCAGGGCCTCCATCCAGAACCCAAAGAGCCTGGCTAATACCCAGAGCCTGGAGGGCAGGGCCATTGCCTTGATGGTCTCAGAGAAGAGGATTATTCTCAAGCCTTGAGAGCTAGTGTAAATTGTTCTTCTGGGTTTTGGGCTTGCTTGGTGCCTGTTATCCATTCTTTCCCTCCAGTTTCTCCCATTTGTAGTGGAAATGTCTGCCTTGCACCTGTTCCACCATTGTACTTTGAAAACAGGTAACTTATAATCTAAACTTCACAGATTCACAGATGAAGAGGAATTTTACCTCAAGATGGACTGAACCTGAAGTCTCACCCATATTTGATGTAGGTGATCCCTAAGATGAGGTTTTGGATTTGGAGTTGATTTAAGACTTTGGGGATGATATGATGGGGATGAATGTGTTTTACCTGTGGCAAAGACATGAATTTTGGGGGGTTAAGGGTGCCATGGAGGATATCTCCCATTCCATGTTTGCTCTGGGGTACATGCACATTGAGTGGAATTGTTTATTATTTTACTCTTTCTTTTTTTCAGAGAGAATAATGTCATGGTTTAATTTACATAAATTAAAAGCACAGATAATACAATTCTATTGTTTGATTTCTAATTTAATTTATAGTAGCCCTCTGAGTTATACATTCTTGTTGCTATTTATGAACTGAGGAAACAGGCTTAGAGAAGTCAAATAACTTGGATCTAAGATTAAGGTGAGGAATCATAGATTTCAATCAAGTCTATATGATTGTACAATGTATATGATTTTTGCTATTCTAGCATAGCACATTCCAACAGAATGTGGAAATTATCAAACAATATCATTAGTATCATACAGAAATAAAACTTTGCTGAAAATCATTCAAAAGTAGTTACAACAGTACATTGACAGGGAACTGCCAGAAATTTAAGATGGATTCAGAAGAGGATATGGAACAAGGGGTATCATTGCTGATGTCAAACGCATCATCACTAAAAGCAGAGGATACCAGAAGGATGTTTACATGTGTTTTATTGACTATGCAAAGGCTTTCGACTGTGTGGATCATAACAAATTATGGATAACATCGCAAAGAATGGGAGTTCCAGAACACTTAATTGTGCTCATGAGGAATCTGTACTTAGACCAAGAGGGAGTCGTTTAAACAGAACAAGGGGATACTGTGTGGTTTAAAGTCAGGAAAGGTGTGCGTCAGGGTTGTATCCTTTCACCATACCTATTCAGTCTGAATGCTGAGCAAATAATCCAAGAAGCTGGACTATG
The DNA here is from genome assembly GCF_030014295.1 of Loxodonta africana. Lineage (NCBI taxonomy): Eukaryota > Metazoa > Chordata > Mammalia > Proboscidea > Elephantidae > Loxodonta > Loxodonta africana. The sequence goes on from NC_087362.1 coordinate 67,778,959, forward strand.
TGAAGAAGAACGGGGCATTAGGATTGGTGGAAGACTCATTAACAACCTGCTCTATGCAGATGACACAACCTTGCTTGCTGAAAGTGAAGAGGACTTGAAGCATTTACTGATGAGGATCAAAGATCACAGCCTTCAGTATGGACCAATAAGCAACATCATGATAAATGGAGAAGAGAATGTTGGATCCATAATCAACCGCCATGGGAGCAGCAGTCAAAAAATCAAAAGATGCATTGCATTGGGTAAATCTGCTGTGAAGGGCCTCTTTAAGGTGTTGAAAAGCAAGGATGTCACCTTGAAGACTAAAGTGCGCCTGACCCCAGTCATGGTATTTTCAATTGCATCATATGCATGCGAAAGCTGGACAATGAATAAGGAAGACAGAAGAAAAATTGAAGCCTTTGAATTGTGGTGTTGGTGAAGAATATTGAATATACCATGGACTGCCAAAAGAACGAACAAATCTGTCTTAGGAGAAGTACAACTAGAATGCTCCTTAGAAGCAAAGATGGCGAGACTATGTCCTACGTACTTTGGACATGTTGTCAGGAGAGATCAGTCCCTGGAGAAGTACATCATGCTTGGTAAAGCACAGGGTCAATGAAAAAAGAGGAAGACCCTCAGTGAAGTGGATTGACATAGTGGCTAAAACAATGGGTTCAAGCATAACAACGATTGTGGGCATGGCACAGGACCGGGCAGTATTTTGTTCTGTTGTGCATAGGATTGCTATGAGTTGGAACTGACTCAATGGCACCTAACAACAACGACAATAACAACATATGGTACTGCTTTGTAAACTAAATGTTGTTGTTAGGTGCCATTGAGTCAATTTTGACTCACAGCGATCCCAATGTGACAGAGTAGAACTGCCCCTTAGGGTCTTCTTGGCTGTAATCTTTATGGAAACAGATCACCAGGTCTTTCTCCTATAGAGCTGCTCGGTGGGTTTGAACCATCAACCTTTTGGTTATCAGCTGAGCGCTCAACTGGTTGTGCCACCAGGGCTCCTTTGTAAAGTAAATAGCACTCTACAATTAGTTATTTTTTTAAACATTTAATTTTATTTTTGGTGAAAACATACGCAGCCAAACCTGTTCCCTTTCCACAGTTTCTAGACACTGATCTGTTCTAGTTGTTTCACTTCCATTTTCTTAATCTTCCTCCTACCACCGCTCCCCCGCCGCCGCAACTTCCCAATCTGTGCTTTAAAATAGCCGTTGATTCTTTGATCTTATATAATTTTTTTTTTTTTTTTTAAAGGAACGTAGTCCTCAAGGGCGATAATCTTTATTTTACTCTTTGGGCTAAACTGTTAAACTTAGTTTAAAGGGATAGCTTCAATTCAAGGGTTGAAGAACTCAGGGCCATAGTCTTGGGGATCCCTCCAACTTCAATAGTACAGTAGGCCTGGATTCTTTAAGGATCTGAAGTTCTCTTCCACATTTTTCTACCTTTTTATCAGGATTTATCTATTGTATTCCTGATGAGAATGTTCTGTAGTGGTAGTGGGCACCATCTAGTTCTTCAGGTCTCAAGGTGGAGAAGGCAGTGGCTCATGTAGACAATTAGTCCTGTAGACTAGTTCCTTCTGTGATTCTTGGGTTTCCTTCATTCTCTTTTGTTTCAGATGGATAAAGACCAGTAGTTGTATCTTAGATGGCTACTCGTAAAGCTTTTAAGACCCCAAACACTACTCATCATACTGGAAGGTAGGACATAAACTTTAAGAACTGGATTGTGCCAATTGACGGGATTGTCCCATGAGACCATGGCCCAAATCAAGAGAACTGATTCCATGATGGGATTGCTTATTTCTAATTAGTATCAGCATCTGTAGCCCTCTCTCCTCCCTTTTTTGGATTGTTGTTATTGTTGCAAAACCATACACAACCTAGCATTTTCCCATTCACCACCTTTCCCTCTGTACAGCTTATTGACATTAGTTACATTGGTCATGCTGTGCAAACTTCACCCATATTTGGTGCTACCTTTTCCATTTCAGTAAATGAAAAGTGACTACTACCTAGGGAGTACTTCACCCCTGGTAACCACTAATGAACATTTGTTTCTGTATATTTACATATTCATGCCATTTCATAAAATTGAGAAAAATGCATTTTTTTGTGTGATTGATTTATTTTGCTCAACATAATATCCTCCAGGTTCATCCAAGATGTAAGATGTTTCAGGTTCCTCATGAGCACAATTAAGTGTTCTGGAATTCCCATTCTTCTCAATGTTATCTGTAATTTGTCATGATCCACACAGTCGAATGCCTTTGCATAGTCAATAAAATACAGGTAAACATCTTTCTGGTACTCTCTGCTTTCAGCCAAGATCTGTCTGACATCAGCAATAATATCCCTGGTTCCACATCCTTTGCTGAATCTGGCCTGAATTTCTGGCAGTTCCCTGTTGATATACTGTGGTAGCCACTTTTGAAAAATCTTCAGCAAAATTTTGCTTGCATGTGATGTTAATTGGTTTTGTGATAGTAATGATATTGTTCGATAATTTCCACATTTGGTTGGATCACCTTTCTTGGGAATAAGCATAAGTATGAATCCCTTCCAGTCAGTTGGCCAGGTAGCTGTCTTCCAAATTTCTTGGCATAGATGAGTGAGCACTTCCAGCACTACATCCATTTGCTGAAAAACATCTCGAATGATATTCCATCAATTCCTGGAGTCTTGTTCTGCGCCAGTGCCTCCAGTGCAGCTTGAACTTCTTCCTTCAGTACCGTCTGTTCCTGATCATATGCTACCTCTTGAAATGGTTGAATGTCAACCAATTTTTTTAATGGTATAATGACTCTGTATTCCTTCCATCTTATTTTGATGCTTCTTGCGTCATTCAATATTTTCCCCATAGAATCTTTCAATATTGCAACTCAAGGCTTGAATTTTTTCTTCTGTTCCTTCAGCTTGAGAAATGCTAAGCATATTCTTCCCTTTTGGTTTTCTATCTCCAGTTCTTTGCACATGTCATTATAATGCTTTACTTTGTCTTCTTGAGCCATCCTTTGAAACCTTCTGTTCAGTTCTTTTACTTCATCATTTCATCCTTTTGCTTTAGCTGCTTGATGTTCAAGAGCAAGTTTAAGAGTCTCTTCTGACATCCATTTTGGTCTTTTCTTTCTTTGGTCTTTTCATGACCTATTGCTTTCTTCATGTATGATGTCCTTAATGTCATTCCACAACTCGTCTGGTCTTCGGTCATTAGCATTCAACAGGTCAAATATGTTCTTGAGATGGTCTTTAAATTCAGGTGGGATAGACTCAAGGTTGTACTTTGGCTCTCATGGACTTATTTTAATTTTCTTCAGTTTCACCTTGAACTTGCATATGAGCAATTGGTGGTCTGTTCCACAGGCAGCCCCTGGCCTTGTTCTGACTGATGATACTTAGTATTCCGTTGCCTCTTTCCACAGATGTAGTCCATTTGATTCCTGTGTATTCCATCTGGTGAGGTCCATGTGTGTAGTTGCTGTTTACATTGGTGAGAAAAGGTATTTGCAGTGAAGACGTCATTGGTCTTGCAAAATTCTATCATGTGATCTGTGGCATAGTTTCTATCTCCAAGGCCATATTTTCCAACTACCGATCCTTTGTTTCCAACTTTTGCATTCCAATCGCCGATAGTTATCAATGCATTCTGATTGCATGATCGATTAATTTCAAACTGCAGAAGCTGGTAAAAATCTTCAATTTCTTCATCTTTGGCTTTAGTGCTTGGTGCGTAAATTTGCATAATAGTTGTATTAACTGGTTTTCCTTGTAGGCAAATGGATATTATCCTATCACTGACAGCGTTGTACCTCAGTATAGATCTTGAAATGCTTTTTTTTTTTTGACGATGAATACAATGCCATTCTTTTTCAAGTTGTCATTCCTGGGATAGTAGACCATATGATTGTCTGATTCAAAATGGCCAATACCAGTCCATTTCAGCTCACTGATGCTTATGATAGCGATGTTTTTGTGTTCCATTTTATCTTTGATGATTTCCAATTTTCCTAGACTCACAGTGCATTCCATGTTCCGATTATTAATGGATGTTTGCAGCTGTTTCTTCTCATTTTGAGTTGTGCCATATCAGCAAATGAAGGTCATTAGCCGTTGGTCAATAGCCATTGGTTGCTATGTATTTACTTATTCTTGCCCTTTCATATAAAGGAGGTGATACAGTCTTTGTCTTTTGTTTTTGACTCATTTCACGTCCATCTTGTAGCATGTATCAGGACTTCATTTCTCTCTATGGCCGAGTAGTATTTCACTGTGTGTGTACCACGTTTTATTATTCATTTATCTGTTGATGGGCATTTGGTTGTTTCTACCTTTTTGTTATTATGAATAGTGTTTCAGTGAGCACAGGTGTGCATGTGTCTGTTCGCATAGCCACTTTTAGGTACATAGGGTATATACCAAGGAGCCCTGGTGGCACAGAGGTTAAAGTGCTCGGCCACTAATTGAAAGGTTGTGGTTCAAACCCACCAGCTGCTCTAAGGGAGAAAGACGTGGCACCCTTTCTGTAAAGATTACAGCCTTGGATACCCTATGGGGCAGTTCTACTCTGTCCTATAGGGTCTCTATGAGATGGAATTGACTTGAGGGCAACGGATAATGAATAAGTTATATACCTCGGAACAGACAAGTAGTTTTTTTTTTTAACCGCTATTGAAATATTTGTCCAACTACCCTAACAACAAACAATAGAAATGGTAAGAAGTGTGCATTTTGAGAAAAGAAGCAAAATAATGTGAACTAGTCTATTACGAATTTTTCTGAGGAAGATCTGATGATGCCAGGCCTGCTCCTCCCCGCCACAAAAAAAAATAATAAAATAAAATTAAAAAAAGACCTCAGTGGCTTCCTATTGCTCTGTTGCTTTCAAAACCCTGTGGGAGTGGCTCTTGCTTAACTCTCCAGTCTTATCTCTTTCCAGTCTCCTACACTGTTCCCCATTCTCTCCGCTCCCCAGCCTTTGTCCTCCATTCCAGGAGCCACATTAAACTCACAGACAGATACATCCCCTTAGGCCTTCCCACTCCAGCTGTCAGCCTAGATATCACTTCATTCCAGGATCCTTCTCACTGCTGCCTTGAGATCTGAGATCAGATACAGTTTTTCCTCTCACACAGTCCTGTCTCACCTGTATTAGCTCTGTTGCACTAACCATGTTATGGTAAAATTCCCTGTTTACTTGTCCATATTCTACACTAGGGACTTACGTGTCTTTCCATCATTGCATTCTTGGCACCAACTCAGGGCCTCGCACAGGGTAAAAAACCAAAAAACCAGACCTGTTGCCGTTGTGTCAATTCCGACTCATAGCAACCCTATAGGACAGAGTAGAACTGCCCCACAGGGTTTCCAAGGAGCACCTGGTGGATTCGAACTGCCAACCTTTTGGTTGGCAGCTGTAGCATTTAACTACTACGCCACAAGGGTTTTCTGCATAGGGTACCAAACCAAAACCAAACCCACTGCCGTCGAGTCGATTCCGACTCATAGCGACCCTATAGAACAGAGTAGAACTGCCCCATAGAGTTTCCAAGGAGCGCCTGGCGGATTCAAACTGCTGACCTCTTGGTTAGCGCCATAGTACTTAAACCACTACCGCACGAGGGTTTCCTGCATAGGGTAAGGACTCAGTAAATCTTTGTTAGACGAATGAATAGGTTAATTATATTTTGTGAATTTACAACAAGGATGCTCACAGTAGGTGGCCTTTTTAAAAAATATAAGATATAGAAGGAACTAATTTTAGCTTTAGGGATGCTGTTTTAATATGTAAGGGCTTAAAACGAGTTGGGTAGGACACTAATTACTTAACCTATGTCCTATGTTTGATTTTTAAAGTAAAATATTTTGCCCCAAACCCAAGCATTTTTATTCATTTCTTGTTGGGTACTAAGTTAACATGCAAATTTCAATTGCTAGTTGAGTAGTTTTGTGTGATGTTTTCTTGTTACTATATGGCAGACACCCATGGCTTTCTCATTCACCCCATCTGGGCTTCCAGTGTGGTCTAATTATCCTGAAAAACCAAGATGTGTTGGAGCTGAGCTTGATTACGCTAATCTACAAACCTCCTGATTCCTGAATAATTATCATTATCATATTTATGTGTTTAGCCAAAAGCTTAATTGGAAGGTTCCAGAATGAAACAAAGCTACATGAGAACAAACCTTCTAGTTATTTTCTTTGAAAAATAAAAACAAAATTAAAGTATTGGTAATGCATGCATAAGGTTAAACCATCAAATTATGCAGAAGGGCTTATGATGTACAGCGGTTGTTCCCAGCCTACCTCTCCCCAGCCCTAGGCCTAGCCAGGCAACCACTTTTTAACTCTTTCAGCTGTTTCTCGTGGTGGTTATTTTTGTCTCCAAGCAACATGTTTATATCACCAGTTCTTGATTCATCCATTTTAGACATTATTTGTTAATTTCCAACTATGGTAAGTGAGGGTTTATCTTACTTATAGGCCAAGTATTTAGAGATATTATAAAAGTTCTTTTCCATTCCTATATTTCTTCCATGTAGGACTGTGGTGCAGTGAATTGTTTTTGTATGGCTCTTCTAGCCATGGTCTTGTAACTTCCATGAAATGGTTGGGTAGGACTACGCAAATAAGGTGCATGGAACCCTTGCGGGGATTGGACAGTGTGCCAATGCAAATAAGGTATATGAAACCTTTGCAGGGATAGGACTTTGCAAATAAGGTGCCTGTGGCCCACCAAGGGGATCAGTCAGTTTTGCCATCCTGCTAGACTTACATGAGCCAGTCCCAGAGGTTGTAGGGGGACCTCTCTACCATCAAGAAGAACAGCCAGAGTGGAGCTCATCCATTGAACCCAGGGTGCCTGCACTGAGAACCTCCTAGGCTCAGGAGACATAGACAGCAGTAACACTGAAGATGGCAGTAGCATGGGACCAATAGGCTGGGCTTGCTGACCCACAGAGTGAGAGAGCTGAGTGCCTTCGGGCAAAAGGCTTCCTGGTGGAGTGGGGTGCCTCCAGGCACTTATTGGAGGAGCTAAAGAGCTTTGTAATACTTGCCTGAGGAGGGCAGAGGTCAGGCCTGGGTGGGGGCCAAGGCCTGAAGCGGTGAACAAGGCCCGAGATGGAAAACAAGGCTTGAGGCCGAGAGCAAGGGCCAAGGCTGAGAGGGAGAGCTGCCTGCCTGCGGGCATGGCAGAAAAGGAGCTGAGAGGTTGGAAGCTATCCTGATTGATGAACTGTTTCCTGTCTCCTGAGTGGTTCCTGTCACTTCCAAGTTGATCCTGATCCTGAATTTTAACCTGTTACTTCCCTAATGAATCTCATAATCATGATTATGGTCTGGGAATTCTGTGTGGCCATTGTAACAAATTATCGAACACAACAAAGAAGTAGAGAGTGCCATGGGAGGGACGGCTGGTATCAGAATTGGTAAAAAGGTTGGAGAGTGGAGTTGTCTGACCTCCACCTCATAGGAATCAGCTTTGTGCTGATGCTGATCTTGTTTCTGTCTCCTCTCCCCAAAGTTATGTGAGGCCCAATGCTACCATTTTATAAGCACTGAGATCCAGGCTGTATGCATCATAAGGCTGGCCAGCTATGTATAGGTGGTGCCTGTTCTGGTTATGTATGGCATTTGTTGTGTTGTTGTTAGGTGCCATTGAGTCAGTTCTGACTCATAGTGACCCTATGTACAACAGAATGAAACACTGCCTGGTCCTGTGCCATGCTCACAATAGTTACGCTTAAGCCCATTGTTGCAGCTACTGTGTCAGTCCATCTTGTTGAGGGTCTTCCTCTTTTTCGTTGACTCTCTACCAAGCATGACGTCCTTCTCCAAGGACTGATCCCTCCTGATAACATGTCTAAATTATGTGAGACAAAGTCTCACCATCCTGCTTCTGATGAGCATTCTAGCTGTACTTCTTTCAAGACAGATTTGTTTGTTCTCCTGGCAGTCTTTGGTATAGTTAACATTTTTCACCACACCGTAATTCAAAGGCATTAATTCTTCTTCGGTCTTCATTATTCATTGCCCAGCTTTCACGTGTGTATGAGGTGATTGAAAATGCTATGGCTTGGGTCAGGTGCACCTTAGTCCTTAGAGTGACATTTTTGTTGGAGTGACAGTTATATAGTGTGAACATGCCCCTTACGTTCTGGTCATGTTTTCTGTTTGCTTATTTTAGAAGTGAATCTGTCAGGTGGAGGCTTTCATCAAAATCTGGCGACCACTGACTATCAGAGCATGTATGAGAATGAGATCATAAATCATCTGTTTGGGGGCTCTTGTTGACTATAGGACTTAGGGTGATCATATGGGAAGTCACTTTTGAGATGTTTAACTGGTGAATTTGTAAATGACAGACTGCGGAAGTTTTGGCCATTCGATTCTTTCTTAGAGAAGAACTGCTGTACTTTTTTCTGGGTAGTGCATGCAAGGCCACCAGATGGCTGCTATTTGAGAGCTGTAGGGAGGGGAGTAGGAAGATTGGGCTCCATGTTTCACCTCTACTCTTTGTTCTAGTGGGCATTTACAAGGCAGAAGCCACTTGCGGGTCTGAGGGATGGTTCACTCCCTGCTTGGCTGCTCTACCACCTCCTCGCAAGTGCATTCCAGTCCTTGGTCTTCTTTACTGGGCTTTATCAGTTACCTACCTGCGCCCTCTGCTTTGTATCGTGAATGAATTTGTTTAAATTTCTTATCTCTTGGTGGCTTCTCATCTCTTGTTGTGGTTTTGCATCTTCTACCCCTTTTACTCGGAAACCCTGGTGGCACAGTGGTTAAGAGCTACAGCTGCTAACCAAAAGGTCGGCTGTTCAAATCCACCAGGTGCTCTTTAAAAATCCTATAGGGCAATTCTCCTCTATCCTTTAGGGTTGCTATGAGTTGGAATCGACCACAATGGGTTTGGTTTTGGTTTATCTCCTTTACTATTATTTTAGCAGGGTATTGAGAGGAAGTAAAGATAAAAGTGTGGGGCCAAACTATCTTTAACAGGGAGTTCATTCATTTTCAAAAGATAATATTCCAAGCACCCTTGTTAAGATTTCTATCTTCGTGGCATATAATTTTACTACAATTCAATAAAGTGTCTGAGGAAAAGTATCTCTTTTAAAATGCTCAGGGAAGTGGGCTTTTCATTCTGGAAATTGAAAAATATCCTTTTTTTTTTTAACTAAAAGAGTTGACAATTTTACTTTCGTATGTCACAATACAAACAAAAGTTTCCTTTTTTTTTGTTTCAGTAATCCCTTCTAAAACAATTCTTTCTCTGATAGAAAGGGAGAGCAAGTCTACCTTCCTGTTAGAAAACATCCAGAATCACAGCACCGTGATCTCCTGGTGAAGTAGTACAAGTAACGTAAAACTGATACAGAGAGGCTACTCTGTCCCTATCTGTCTGCTCAGGTCATTCCTGGCTGAGTAGGCACTGTCATGGGACAGGAGAGATGCCTCATCATTGGAGTCCCAGGCATTAATGGCATGTGGCCTCTCATGGGGGGCCTATTCCATGAGCAGATCCCACTGACATCATCCTAGGAGAAGGAGGGCCCATCATTGGATCATGGGAAGGCACCTCATATGGGCTACTGGTATCGTACCAGGGCAAGGAGGACCCAATAGACTGAGAGGAGGCAGGATCATCACCCTTGCTGGAGGAGGAGCAGAGAATGGAGTAGGAGGTATCTTTCGGTATTGCAATGCAACTGTTACTTTGTTAATCAGGCTCTGAGCTTGCTCTTCCATCCATTTCTGATAGTAGTCATTCACATTCTCTTTGTGTTTCCTATCACTGCAGTATGTCTTTCTCACAGATGGCGAGTCATGGGTGAGAGTCAGGTATGTATCACAGCAGTCATAATAAAACTTGGGTATATGTTGCTCAATGGGCCATTGGCTGCTGTGTTCCTGGAAAAATATCTTTATTTTCTCTAAATTTTATTTTGTTATTGTTGTTGAGAATATATACAGGAAAACACACCAATTCAACAGTTGCTCCGTGTACCATTGAGTGACATTGATTACATTCTTCGAGTTGTGCAACCATTCTCGCCATTCTTTTCTGAGTTGTTCCTCCCTCATTAACATAAATTCACTGCCCCCTGAGGTTCCTATTTAATCTTTCAATTTGCTATTATCAATTTGATCCCATATAGATAGTTCTTAAAAGACCATAATGCTCAAGGCACACATTTTTTTACTAGTTAAGCTGAACTATGGAAACCCTGGTGGCGTAGTGGTTAAGTGCTATGGCTGCTAACCAAAAGGTCAGCAGTCTGAATCCACCAGGCACTCCTTGGAAACTCTGGAGGGTCGCTATGAGTCAGAATCAACTTGACGGCAACAGGTTTGGTTTTTGGTTTTATTATTTGGTTTTAAGATGACTTCAGGGGATATTTTTGGTTTAAGATTTCAAGATATTCTCAGGGCAATAGTTTCAGGGATTCATCCACCCTTCATGGCTCCAGAAAGTCTAGAGTCTATGAAAATTTGAAATTCTATTTTGCATTCTTCCGTTTTTGATCAGGATTCTTCTATGGACTCTTTGATGAGCACCATTCAGTTCTTCTGGTCTCATGGCAAAGGAGGCAGTTGTTCATGGAGGCAATTAGCCACACATTCCTTTTCCTCCTCCTATTCACGACTTTCCTTCTTCCTCTGTTGCTCCATATGAATAGATGCTAATTGTTGTGCCTTGGGTGGCCACTTGCAAGCCTTTAAAATCCCAAACACTACACAATGATCTAGGAGGCAGAACGGAAGAACTAAACATGTTATTAGGCCAGTTAACTGGTGAAGAACTAAACATGTTATTAGGCCAGTTAACTGGGATGTCCCATGAAACAGTGACCCTAAACCTCCAAACTAAGGAACTGAATCCCATGAGGTGTTTGGCTGTACCTAAGAAGGCCCAGTAGTTCCTCTTTTTTTTGGTCATAGTTATAAATATCACACAACTGTTGCCAATTCAACTTCTTACAGGTGTACAACTTATTGACAGCAATTACAATAATTGGCTGTGCAACCCTACCCTTAGTCAATGCAATTTTTACATCACCATTAACCTTACTGTCCCTGCTCCTTCTCATCCCTGGTAACCACTAATAAACTTTGTTTTCTATGTATTTGCTGTTTCCTGTCTTTTTGTATTAGTGAGGTCATATAATATTTATCCTTTATGATTGACTTATTTCACTCAGCATAATGTCTTCCAGCTTTATCCATATTGTAGAATGTATCCTCTCCTGGCTGACTCTTAAAGAGTGTCAGCCCAAGACTGCAGAGAACCCAGCTGAAAATTTTAGGGAGGAAGCAGAAATTTCAGTACTAGAGTGAAGCTCAAGTCCTATCAAGTAGGAGGGGCTTGATGAATTCCTAAAGCTTTCTACTGAAACCCAAAAGGGGGCACACCTTCTATGTAAGGCCAAGGTGAAGGGTCACAAAAAAAAAAAAAAAAAAAAATCATGGGCAAACTTAATAGCAGGCTGGATGTACAGAACACAGGATCAGTCACCTTGAAGATAGGTCAATAGATATTGTTCAAATGAAGCTTAGGGAGAAATTATTAAAAATGGTAAATGGAATCTCATTTACTAGTGGAACTGAGGAACCTCTAAATGACAGATTGTGGAAGTTTTGGGGCATTCAGTTCTTTCTTAGAGAAGAACAGTATCAAGTAGTTTAACATCTGTGTATTTGGGGGTCCAGAAGGAGAGGAGAGAAATGATGAGGTAGAAAAAATATTAGAAAGATCAGTGGCCAAAAATTCCACGAATTTGGTGAGATACATCAACTCACAAGTCCAAGAATCAAAAGAGAAACTGTAGTAAAGCTTCATAGCACTCTTGTACTTTCTTTTCGGAAGTGTATGTGCACCCTAGGAGCAATATGGCATGTGCCTCAGGATGATAGACACGGGGAAGGCCCACACAGCCTGCCCTGGAAATGGACTTGGGGCTGTATGGACATGAAATTCTGGGGTTCTTGGTACCTGGGACATGGATTAGAATAGGAGTCAGCAAACTATGACTCACAGGCCAAATCCAGTCTCGCTGATTGTTTTTGTAAATAAATTTTTATTGGAACACAGTCACACTCATTTATTTATGTATTGTCTATGGCTGCTTTCTTGTCACAACGGCAGTGTTGAGCAGTTGTAAACATACTACATGACCTTCAATGCCTAAAATATTACTCTCTGATCTTTCCTAAAATGTTTGCTGACACTTGGCCTAGAAGGTAGAAGACAGGTAGGCTCCCATGGGCTTGCCCCCTTGGCTCCACACTTAAGGGATGTGGCCAGTGTGGAATTCCCTAAAGTGTGGGGCTCCAAACCTGAATCTGACTATGAGGAAACATCAGACAAATCCAAACTGAGGGATGTCATGCCACAAAAGACAAAAAAAAAGGCTAAAGAACTACCAGATTAGAGACTAAAGAGACATGGCAACTAAAAGCAATGAGACAACTAAAAAATGGTTCTGGAACCAGAAAAAAAAAAAAAATGCTGTAAAGAACAGTATTTGATTTATAATAGCAAAAAGCTGGAAGCAACCAAGGTGTCTATTAACGGATGAATGGATAAATAAATTATGGTATATTCACACAATGGAATACTACGCATCGATAAAGAACAGTGAGGAATCTGTGAAACCTTTCATAACATGGAGGAACCTGGAAGGCATTATGCTAAGTGAAATTAGTCAGATGCAAGAGGACAAATATTGTATAAGGCCACTATTATAAGAACTTGAGAAACAGTTTAAACTGAGAAGAACACATTCTTTTGTGGTTACGAGGGGGCAGGGAGGGAGAGTGGGAGAGGGTTATTTACTGATTAGATAGTAGATAAGAGCTACTTTAGATGAAGGGAAGGACAACACTCAATACAGGGAAGGTCAGCTCAACTGGACTGGACTAAAAGCAAAGAAGTTTCCTGAATAAACTGAATGCTTCCAAGGTCATCGGAGCAAGGGTGGGGGTTTGGGGACTATGGCTTCAGGGGACATCTAAGTCAATTGGCAAAATTAATTCTATTAAGGAAACATTCTGCATCCCACTTTGAAGTGTGGCGTCTGGGGTCTTAAATGCTAACTTAAGCAGCCATCTAAAATGCATCAATTGGTCTCAACCCACCTGGATCAAAGGAGAATGAAGAACACCAAGATTACAAGATAATTATGAGCCCAGGAGACAGAAAGGGCCACATGAACTAGAGACTTACATCATCCTGAGACCAGAAGAACTAGTTGGTGCCCGGCCACAACCGATGACTGCCCTGACAGGGAGCACAACAGAGAACCCCTGAGGGAGCAGGAGAACAGTGGGATGCAGACCCAAATTCTCATAAAAAGACCAGACTTAATGGTCTGACTGAGACTAGAAGAATCCCGGCGGCCATGGTCCCCAAACCTTCTGTTGGCCCAGGACAGGAACCATTCCCAAAGACAACTCATCAGACATGGATTGGACTGGACAATGGATTGGAGAGAGATGCTGATGAGGAGTGAGCTACTTCTATCAGGTGGACACTTGAGACTGTGTTGGCATCTCCTGTCTAGAGGGGAGATGGGTGGGTAGAGGGGGTTAGAAACTGGCAAAACAGCAAAGGAGAGACTGGAAGGAGGGAGCGGGCTGGCTCATCAGGGGGAGAGTAAATGGGAGTATGTAGTAAGGTGTATATAAGTTTATATGTGAGAGACTGACTTGATTTGTAAACTTTCACTTAAAGCACAATAAAAATTATTAAAAAAAAAGAACAGTATTGGGAAAACTGATGAAATTTTCATAGTTCTGTAAATCAGATAATAGCACTATATTAATGTTAATTTCCAATTTTGATAATTATACTGTGATTATGTAAGTTAATGTCTTGTTTTTAAGAAATACACAATGAAGTATTTAGAGATAAAGTGATAAGACGTCTGCAACTTACTCTTTTTTAAATTATGGCAAAAATATACATACCAAGACATTTGCCAACACAACTTCCACATTTACAATTCAATGGCATTGACTACATTTTTTATGTTTTGCAACAATTATCACTACCCTTTTCCAAATTGTTCCACTACCATTAACATAAATGTTCCCCAGACAAAAACTTCTCCCCTCTCTCCTGAACCTGGTAACCATTAATATTCTTTGGTTTCTATGTATTTGCTTATTTCATATAAGTGAGATCATACAGTATTTATCTTTTTGCTTTAGACTTATTTCACTCAGCATAATGTTTTCAAGGTTCATCCATGTTGTAGCATGCATCAGAACTTCATTTCTCTTTCCAGCTGTGTAATATTCCATTGTATGTATATACCATGCTTTTTGTTTATCCATTCATCTGTTGGTGGACATTTTGTTGTTTCTACCTTTTGGCTGTAAAAAGTACTACAAAGAATGTTGGTGTACAGTTTCTGTTTGTGTTCCTGCCTTCATTTCTTCCGAGTATATACCTAATATTGGGATTCCTAAGTCATACGGTAATTCTATATTCAACTTTTTGGATGAGGGTTCCAAGTCCACCACAACCTTGCCAACACTTTTTTTTTTTATTGGCATTCCAATGGGGGTGAAGTGGTATCTCATTGTGGGTTTGATTTGTATCTCCTTAATGCCATCTTTTCATGTGCTTGTTGGTCATATGAATATCCTCTTTGTGAGTGTTCAAGCCCTTCGTCCATTTTCCGATTGGATTGGTTGTCTTTTTTTGTTAAGTTGTAGAAGTTTTATAAGTATTTAGGATATTAGGTCCTTATCAGATATATAGTTCCCCCAAATTTTCTCCCAGTCTGTAGGTCGTCTTCATTTTGTTCATAAAGTTCTTTGATGTAAAAAAGTACTTAATTTTTTATGAGGTCCAATCTATCTATTTTGTCTTTTGCTGATTGTGCTTTTATTACCGTATCTGATAATCTATCATTAAATGCTAGGTCCCACAGGCTTGCCCCTACATTTTCATCTAAGAATGTTTTGGTTTTAGTTTTCACATTTAGGTCCTTGATCCATTTTGAGTTGGTTTTTCTGTATGATGTGAGACATGGACCCTGATTCATTCTTCTGCATGTCAAAATCCAGTTTTGCTAGCACAATTTATTAAAGAGCCCCTTCTTTCCCCATTAAATGGACTTAGTATCCTTGTTGAGAATCAGTTGACCATAGATATGTGGATTTATTTCTGGACTCTCAATTCTATTCCATTGGCCAAAAGGTAGCTTTGTAGTATGTTTTGAAATGAAGAAGTGTGCCTCCTTCTACTTTATTCTTCTTTTTCAAGATTGCTTTGGCTATTTGGGGCTCCTTGCCATTCCATATACATTTGAGGATTGGCTTTTTCATTTCTGCAAAGAAGGCTGTTGGAATTTTGATTGAGATTGCATTGATTTTATAGATTGCTTTGGGTAGTATGGAAACCCTGGTGGTGTAGTAGTTAAGTGCTACGGCTGCTAAGCAAAAGGTTGGCAGTTCAAATCCGCCAGGCGCTCCTTGGAAACTCTATGGAGCAGTGCTACTCTGTCCTATAGGGTCTCTATGAGTCAGAATCGACTCGATGGCACTGGGTTTGGTTTTTGGGTAGTATTGACATCTTAGCTGTATTAAGCCTTCTAATCCATGAACATGGAAAGTTCTTCCACGTATTTAAGTCTTCTTTAATTTCTTTCAGTAACGTTGTATTATTCCTTTTTCTATGTACAAGTCTTTTACCTTCCTGGTAAATTTCTTCCTAGGTACATTATTCTTTTGGATGCTATTACAAAAGGTAAGATTTCCTTAATTTCTTTTTTGGCTTGCTCAGTGCTGATCTATAAAAACCTGACTGATTTTTGTGTGTCGACTTTGAGCGCTGCCACTTTGCTGAATTCATTTATTAGCTCTAATAGCTTTCTTGTAGAATCTTTGAGGTTTTCTGTGTATATGACCATGTCATCTGCAAAAAGTGATAGTTTTATATCTTCCTTCTGGATTTGGATATCTTTTATTTTTTGTAGCCTAATTGCTCTGCAAGTTACTCTTTTACTTTTTTCCATATAATTTTATTTATTTTGTTGTTGTTGTTGAGAATATACATAGCAAAACATACCCCAATTCAACAGTTTCTACATGTACCATTTAGTGACATTGATTACATTCTTTGAATTGTGTAATGATTCTCACCCTTCTTTTCTGAGTTGTTCCTCCCCCATTAGCATAAATTCACTGCCCCCTAGGGTTCCTATCTAATCTTTCAAGTTGCTGTTGTCCATCTGATCCCATATTAAAAACAAAACAAAAACAAACCTGTTGCTGTCAATTCCAACTCATAGTGACCCTATAGGACAGAGGAGAACTGCCCCATAAGGTTTCCAAGGAGCGGCTGGTGGATTCAAACTGCTGACCTTCTGATGGGCAGCCTGAGCTCTCAACCACTATGCTACCAGGACTCCAATATAGATCTTAAAAGACCATAATGCTTTTCTTTTTTTTTTTTAACTAGTTAAGCTATTTTTGGTTTTAAGAAGACTTCAGGGGATATTTTTGGTTTAAGGTTTCTGCAACTTACTCTTAGTTTACATATATACATATACGGAGAGAAAGAATATGATAAAGTAAATGTGGCAAAATGTTAACAATTGGCAGATCTCTGTGAAGGCTTTATAGAAAAAAAAATTTTTTTTTATAGAAGTTTTTTATATTCCTTTTGCAACTTTTCTGTAAGTTTGAAACTATTTCAAAAATGAAAAAAGAAAAAATAAAGTGTGAGGCCCAAGGCATTCCTCTCCCCTCTTTGCCCAGCACGCTCTCCGCTCCCCTCCCCCGCACCTCCGCCGTCTGCCAGTATTACCATTACACTCCGTTTTATTCAACATTATTCTGGAGGTTCCAAAGACGAAAAGGAAATGGGTATAGTTATGAAAAGGGGGAAGAAAACCAACACATCATTCTTGGCAGCTGATGTGATATCCACCGAAGGTCTTCTAAGGTTCATTCAGACTTAGGAGATGACCACCGCCACACTAAATCAGCATTGGTCTCTTTAGAAGGATAAAGAGCAGGAACTGCAGTTGACAGCAAGGCAATGTTACAGTTCCTTGCAGTGGGTGTCCTGGCAGCAGTTCACTCAGCAGACAGCTCAGAGGAAAGGAGGCGAGATCTACGTTGGGCCTTAACAAGAACTGCCCTGTTTTAAAAATCCCATGTCCCACAGAAGAATCTCATAATGCCTGAGCCATAGCTTCAGGGTCCCTGCAAGCAATGTGCTCAGCTATGAGTCACCACACTCAGGAGGTCCAAAATAATGGCTCACCTATCAGTAGTTATCTGCCTATCCATCTAGATGCAATTTACCAGTGAATTTTTATTGTAAGCAACATAATTGATACATACTTCCAAGGAAATAAACAGAAGTTCAGATTCTCATGTAGAAGGGGAAAAGATTTTGTTAAACCTTTGCTCATAGTCAATCCAATGACTTTGGTTAACACTTTTAAAGTAGAAAAGGAAAAGTTAGTGAATTTTGTGATCAGCAGGATTTGTAATGGGGAAAGGATGTCCCCTCCATACCCTATTCAGCTGGCATAGTCTTTTGCCCATCAGTGTTTATAATGTCTACAATATCTTTATATTTTGGGAATCCTAGGTAATTTACATCCAACAACAACCACCAAATAAACCCAAACCAGTTGCTGTTGAGTTGATTCCAACTCTTGGTGACCTCACGCGTTGCAGAGTAGAACTGTGCTCCACAGAGTTTTCAAAGCTGTGACATTTTGGAAGCAGATGGCCAGACCTTTCTTCCAAGGTGCTTCTGGGTGTGTTCAAACTGCCAATCTTTCAGCTAGTTATCAAATGCTTAACCATTTGTGCCACCCAGGACTCCAATTCATTGAACAATATTACATGATAAAAACCAAAACCAGTTGCCATCAAGTCGACTCCCGCTCACGGAGACCTCGTGCACGTCAGGGTAGAACTGCGCTCCAGTCGCCATCAAGTCGACCCTCGCTCACGGAGACCTCGTGCGCGTCAGGGTAGAACTGCGCTCCATAGGGTTTTCGATGGCTGATTATTCAGAAGTAAATCACCAAGATTTTCTTCCTAGGAGCTTCTCGTTAGACACTAACCTCAGCCTTTCAGTTGGCAGCCAAGCATGTGAACCATTTGCCCCACCTATTATGATACCAAAAAAAAAAAAAAAAAAACCCAAACCTGGATAGTTTTAGCAAATCAGACTTACTAGAGTAGAACTTATTTAATCTTTTTAGAAAAAGTGTCTTTTTTTCCTATATACCTTGGGCGAATCAAGGGCTTTATCCACTCTGAAATGGCTTAACCAAAACTACATCGCCATTGAGTCTATCCCAACTCATAGCAACTATATAGGATGTACTTCATAGGGTTTCCAAGGCTGTAATCTATGGAAGCAAGTGCCAGATTTTTCTCCCATGGAGTGAGTTCAAACCACCAACCTTTTGGTTAGTAGCCAAGCAGGCTTCTTCTGAAACAGCTTAAAACCCCAAAACCAAACCCATTGCTGTCTAGTTGATTCCAACTCATAGCTGCCCTATAAAGCTTAGGCTTTTAAAATACCCAGTACTGCTTTAAAAATCTGTCATTTTAGAAAATGTCTACGTTCCCATTAATTTTCGCTAGATGGCAGCAGAAGACATTGGTCAGAGTCCAGCGCAGGGTTAAACTGACTTGTCTGCTCTCAACCAAAAGCTTTTGTCAGACTCCTGGAATGCTGTTTAGGCTGGTCTGGGGTTACTCCTTTCCACACATGTAGAACTTTCTTTAAGCTTTTTTTTCAGTGACCTCAAATCATATTAAACTGTTGTATTATAGTCATGCCTGGTCTTGCTGGTCACCACATGGCCATTTGCCTGCCCTTGGCCCTCAGTCTGTTAGGAGCTCTTAAACATTTCTCTGTGTAGATTAGAATGGAATTGGAGCCAACCTGCTTTATCAGGTTCTGTCACAAACACTGGGTTTTCGGGTTCATTTTCTTGTCTTCCCTGCCTCCTTCCAATACCCACCTCAGCCAGACATCAATTTTTCCCTTCAGACTGGCTGCAGCTGGGTTTCTGGCCAGGTCCCTTTCTGGACCCACCCATTCCAGACAGTGAACAATTTCTCCTGTAGGCACGAATTTGGTTTCACTCCAACCTGTATCTTCTCTTCACAAAGGGATGGCTTACTTCCCGTCATACCGCAGAGCTTTCTCTGTTAGAGGATGGACTCTCTTACCCAGGCCTTTTG
Source organism: Loxodonta africana (assembly GCF_030014295.1). Classification (NCBI taxonomy): domain Eukaryota; kingdom Metazoa; phylum Chordata; class Mammalia; order Proboscidea; family Elephantidae; genus Loxodonta; species Loxodonta africana. The sequence continues at coordinate 67,798,203 of NC_087362.1, forward strand.
TGCCTTGTCAGACCTCCCTCCCCATCCTTTTTGTCTCATAGTCCATTGGGCCAAATTGAGTTGAGGGTCTAAATGTCTAGCCTACCACTGCCACTACTGTGCAGTGCCCATGGGGAGGGGATTCTTCTTAGATTCAACTAAACATTCAGGCTCACTTGACTGCTGCAGGCCCCACACTGCATTGGCCTATTCAGGATCTACCATGCTGCCAGTAAGGCATCCTCAGATATTCCTAGTGGGAATGGTTACAGCAGTTCCCTCAGGAGACAGCTCAGGCTCACACAACACACAGTTCAGTTGCAAGTAGACAAGCTCTACACCGGGCAGGTGCAGAAGCTGCCTTGATTTAAAGGCTCACACCCCCAGCAGACAGTAGCTCTGGCAAAGACTCCCCACCCCCCCATCTAAGGTCTGGCAGGTAGGGTTCATGCCCAGAGGGGGTTCTAATGAGCAATTTCTACTGGCCATCGAGGTTTCCATCATCAGCTGTGAGAGATCATTCAGCAATTCAGAACTAATTGCCATAGGCACTATTTTGCATAGAAATGCCGCTGCTAGGCTTAGCTTCCACTGTTCCCACAAGGGTCTTGCTGTTTATAAGAGGAATCCGAAACTACTGCAACTCTCAGTCCAGAAAAAATTTACCAACTAGGGATCATTTTTATTGTTAGAAATGTTGCCTTACAATAGTGGACACATACCATCTTTGTCTGTTTCCAGGAAAACATAGAAAATTAACCAAAGGCCAGATTTTCCTGTAAAAATGAAAAAGTTTTAATATTTTACACACAACCTAGAGATTAAAAGAATAAAATGAAAAACTACTAAAATGAATGAAGGAGTTCAGTAAGGCAGCCAGATATGTTCGTTAAAGCTTTTAAATTATATCAGCAATAGTTAGAAAACATAATGGAATATTTCTTTTCATAATATACCATACTATTAAAAAACCATGCTGTACTTAGAAATAGATAACTATAACAAGACAATTTCAAGCCCTACAAGAATACTTTAAAACTTGACTGAAAACTCCTGCCTAAATGAAATGACCAAACACCAAAAAACCAAACCCACTGCCATTGTGTCAATTCCGACTCACAATGACACTAGAAGACAGAGTAGTACTGCCTCATAGGGTTTCCAAGGAGCAGCTGGTGGATTCGAACTGCCGACCCTTTGGTCAGCAGCAGATGCTAAACCACTGCGCCACCAGGGCTCCAAATGAAATGGCATACCATGATAATTGGATGGGAAAAGTCAATATTATAAAGATACAAGTGCTTTCCAAATAAACTCCAAATATGGCATAATCCTAATCAACATCCCAGTATTTTTCTAAGGAGCTCGAAAAATTGATCCTAAAGTTCATGTGGAAGCAAACATTTGGAAGAAAACTTTGAAAGAAAAAAGGGTGTACTTGTTTTGCAGATGTCAAACCCACTAAAAAGTTATAGAGATCAAAAGAGTGCAGCTTTGCGACAGAAATAGCATGCATATCAGTAGAATCGAATAATTATATTTAGAAACACATACTTTATTTAGTTTTCTTTTGTACTGATATAACTTACACACGTAAAATGTATAAATCCTATGTGTAGAGCTCAGTGAATTTTTACACATGTATGTACCTATTTAAAGCCACACAGGTCAAGATATAGATCATTTCCAGCACTCCAGTAGCTCCCTTGTGCTTGCTCCCTCCCTGCTGATGTCATTCCCTCCCACCAAAAATAACCATCATTCTAACCTTTACTATCGCGGGTTAGTTTTAGTTGATTTTGAGCTTCATATAAACAGACTCATACAAATGTAATTTTTTTGCAGTCAGCTTCTGGTCAACATCACATTTGTGATATTCATCCATGTGGCTGCATGTAGCATTAGTTTGTTCTTTTCCATTTTGTGTAGTATTACACTATACTAATATAACACATTTACTCATTCTTTTGTTGATGACATTTGGGTTGTGTTATGAATTGAATTGTGTCCCCCCAAAATGCATGGCAACTTGGCTAGGCCATGATTCCCAGTATCATGGGGTTGTCCTCCATTTTGTGATCTGATATAATTACCTATGTGTTGTAAATCCTACCTCTATGATGTTAATGAGGCAGGATTAGAGGCAGTTATGTTAATGAGGCAGGACACAATCTACAGGATTAGGTTGTATCTTGAATCAATCTTTTTTGAGACATAAGAGACAGAAGTGAGCAGAGAGGAGAGGGACCTCATTACCACCAAGCAAGAAGAGTCAAGAGCAGATTGAGTCCTTTGGAACCAAGATCCCTGCTCTGAGAAGCTCCTAGACCAGGGGAAGATTGATGACAAGGACCTTCCTCAGAGCTGACAGACAGAAAGCCTTCTTCTGGAGCTAGCGCTCTGAGTTTGGACTTCTAGCCTCCTAAACTGTGAGGGAATAAATTTGTTTGTTAAAGCCATTGTGGTATTTTTATTATGGCAGCACCAGATAACTAAGGCAGGTTGTTTCCAGTTTTTGGCTCTTACGAATAAAACTGCTATGAACATTCTTGTACATGTTTTCTGGTAGACATAAGCACTTATTTATGTTGGGTATACTCATATCTAGGAGTGGAACTGCTAGGTCATAGGGTAAAAATATATATTTATCTTTGATAGATACTGCCAGTTTTCCAAAGACGTTGTACCACGGTGGGTACTGAGGGTGTAGGTTTATAGTGGTATCTCAGTGTAGTTTTAATTTGCATTTTCTTGATTAGTGATGTTGAATACCTTTTCATCTGCTTATTGACCATTTGGATAGCCTCTTTTGCCCCTCCTCATTGTCAGATTTTTTCTTAATAATTTAATAAAATCCTTTGCCAGACATATGTTTTACAAATGTCTTCTCCTGGTCTGTCACTTGCCTTTTCACTTTCTTAGTGGTGTCTTTTGATGAAGTGAAGTTTTATTAATTTAACTAATTTTTGTTTGTTTTTGTGCTTTAAGTGAAAGTTTACAGTTCAAGTTAGTTTCTCATGTAAAAATTTATACACACATTGTTATGTGACCCTAGTTGCTCTCCCTATAATGTGGCCACACACTCCTCCTTTCCATGCTAGATTTCCTGTGTCCATTCAACCAGCTCCTGTCCCTTTTTGCCTTCTCATCTCACCTCCAGACAGGAGCTGCCCATTTAGTCTCATGTATCTACTTGAGCTAAGAAGCACTCTCTTCATGAGTATCATTTTATGTCTTAAAGTCCAGTCTAATCTTTGTCTGAAGAGTTGGCTTCGCGAATAGTTTCAGTTCTGGGCTAACGGAGTCCGGAGACCATGTCTTCTGGGGTCCCTCCAATCTCAGTCAGACCATTGAGTCTGGCCTTTTTACTAGACTTTAAGCTCTGCACCCCACTTTTCTCTTGCTCCATCAGGGACTCTCTGTTGTATTCTCTGTCAGGAGAGTCATTGGTGGTAGCCGAGCACCATCTAATTCTTCTGGTCTCAGTCTGATGGAGTCTCTGGTTTATGTGGCCCTTTCTGCCTCTTGGGCTCATAATTACCTTGTGTGTTTGGTGTTCTTCATTCTCCTTTGCTCCAGGTGGATTGGGACCAATTGATGTATCTTAGATGGCTGTCGCTAGCTTTTGAGACTCCAGATGCTACTCAGCAAAATGGGACGCAGAGCATTTTCTTAATAAACTTTGTTATGTCACTTGACCTAGATGTCCCCTGAAAACATGGTCCCTAGACCCCTGCCCCTGCTATTCAATTTAACTAACTTAAACAAATTCAATTATTAATCCTTTATTGTTAATATTATTTCTGTCCTGGTTAAGAAGTCTTTGGCTAGCCCTACTTATTAACATAGTCTCTTATGTTTCCTTTTAGTAGCATTATTGTCTTACCTTTCACATTTAAATCTGTGATGCTTCTCAAATTAATTTTTGTGTATGGTGTGAGGTGGGAGTCAGTAGTCATGTTTTCCTGTATACTTACCTAATTGATCTAGCCACATTTATTGGAAAGACAATCCATTCCACACTGAATTGTAACAGAAGTCCTAGCCAGTGCAATAAGACAAGAAAAAGTAATAAAAAGCATCCAGATGGGAAAAGGAGAGGAAAATGGTCTTTATTCACAGCTGACATGATTGTCTTTGAAGGAAATCCTATAAAATGTAGAAAAAACTACCCGAACTTTTAAGTGAGTTAGGAAATTTGCAGGATACATGATCAGTATACAAAAATCAGTTATATTTCCATATAGTAGTGACAAACTATTAGAAATTTAAAAAATAATACTATTTACAATAGCATTATAAAAAATATGAAATACTTAGGGATAAAATGTACAAGGCCTATACACTGAAAACTTAAAAAAGGCTTTTAGCAAATGGAGAGATATACCGTATTCATAAATCAGAAGACTCAATATTTTCTGTTTGCCCAGACTGATCTATAGATTCATTGCAATCCAAATCAAGATCCCAGAAGTCTTTTTTGGTGGAAATTGTCAAGCTGATTCTAAAGTTTATTTGGAAATGCTAAGGACCGAGAATAGCCAAGACAATTTGAGAAAGAACAAAGTCAGCAGACTTAAACTACCTGATTTCAAGACTTATTATAAAGCTATGGTAGTCAAGAATATATGTGGTATTTGCATCAATATAGACAAATAGATGAGTGAACAAAATAGAGATTTCATAAATACACCCAGATTTATATGGCCAATTGTTTTTCAACAAGGTACCAAAGCCAATTCAGTGGAGAAAGGATAATCTTTTCAACAAATGGTTGAAACAATTGGATATCTATGTGCAAAAAATGAAGTTTGGCTCGTATCTTGAATTATATGCAAAAACTAACAGTATAGATCATGACCTAAATTTAAAACCTAAAGCTATAGAACTTCCAGAGAAAAATATAAAATCTTCGTGATCTTGGGTTAGGCCAAGATTTCTTAGCTATGTCACCAAAAGCACAATCTATAAATGAAAAAAATTGATAAATAGAACTTAATCAAAATTAAGAACTCCTGCTTTGAAATATTCTTTTGAGAGAACGAAAGGACAAGTCATAGAATGGAAAAAATACCTGCAAATCACGTATCTGAAAAAAGACATATCCAGATTATATAAAGAAGTTTCAAAACTCAGTAGTAACAAAATAATGTAATTAAAAAAAAATGGGCAAAGATTTGAATTGACATTTCAAGAATATAGTTACATGGATGGCAAATAAGCTCATGAAAGAATATCCAACATCATTAGTCATTAGAGAAATGCAAATTAAACCTACAGTGAGATACCCTGCATACCTTTGAGATGTCTAAAGAATGTTGGCAAGAATAGGGAAGATCTAGAACTTTCATTCACTGCTGGTGGGAACAGCCACTTGGCAAAATTGTTTGGCAGTTTCTTAAAAAGTTAAATATGCATCTACCACGTGGCAGAGCCATTTCACACCTAGGCATTTATCCACGAGAAATAAAAGCACACGTCCCTACACAGGCTTATACATGGATGTTCCCGGAAGTTCTACTGGTAATAGCCAGAACTTGGAAACAACCCCAAAGTCCAACAACGTGTGACTGCATAAACAAACGCTATACTCATACAATGGACACTTGTTGTTAGGTGTCGCGGAGTCAGTTCTGACTCACAGCCGTAGTATGTACAGAAGGAAACACCACCGGGTCCTGAGCCATCTTCACAATCCTCGCTATATTTCAGCCCACTGTTGCAGCCACTGCGTCAATCCATCTGTTGCAGGTCTTCCTCTTTTTCGATGACCCTCTACCAAGTAATGAATAGGAATGATACAGTCAGCATGGATGAATCTCAAAATAATTAGCCCGACCCCCCCCTCCCCAAAAAGGAGTAATAGTATATGATTATTCCATCTGTATAAAATTCTATAAAATGCAAACTAATCATAGTGACAAAAAACAGATTCGTGGTTGTTTAGGAGTACCGTATGTGCAGTAGGGAGGGCCTGAGAGGATTATAACTGGGCAGAGGTAACTTCTGGAGGTGAACTGCGCAGATCTCAACCACCAAAGCGCCACCACCTCCTATGCGGCCCCGCGTCCTCGCGCGCAGTCGCAGTGAGTCGAACGGAGGGTTGGCACTGTCCCCAGGTTCGGTGGGCATGGCCCGGCCCTAGCCCCGCCCCGGCCACGCCCACGCCCACACCCCTCCCCGCCCCACTCTGGGCAGCCTTGGGGATGCGCAGCTGCGGGAGCCGTGGGCAGGTGAGTGTGGCTGGGTGGTCGCCGGCTCCCGGGGTCGTTTGGACGGGCTCCCTTGCAGGAAGGGAAGGCGGGGCATTGCCGATCCAGAGTGGATTGATCCTTCCGGGTCCCTTTGCTCACTTAGGACCGACCCCCCGAGTCCCGTCGTAGTGGGACGATTACCCCGGAGGCGCTCCCTTCATCATCTCGCAGGTTTCAAGGGCAATGTTAGAAAATAGATGCAGCCCATGTGTGGTTTGCTTATTCCTGGGTGAGGAGTTTTCCATTTAAATACAGTTCCTCCCCGAGTTTCTGAAAGATAATCTATTTAAAAACTAAAACAAATCCCTCACTCCCATTTGGAAATGAAAAAAACTTTTAGGGGCAGCTACGTTTGAATGACTCAGCGGTTAAGCGCTCGCCTGCTAACTGTAAGGTAGGCGGTTCGAACTCACCAATCGCTCCGGGAGAGAAAGATGTGGCGGCCTGCTTTCCTAAAGATTTACAGACTTTGAAACCCTATGGGTTAGTTCTACTCTGTCCTGTAGGGTCACTCTGAGTTGAAACCCACTTGGTGACAATGGGTTTGGTTTTGGACATTAGAATGCCACAATAAAGGTATATTTTCCTATTTTTTCTTGATGCAAAACAAAGTATCAAAGTATGGTTCTACTATTAAGTTTCGTGTAAACCAGTCGCCCTCAAGTCAACTCCAACTCATGGCCCTTATTTTATTTTATTTTTTTTATGAGTGAGTGCCCATGTAATGTGCCTGCATGGGCATACTGAGAAAAATGCCAAAGATTTCACAGCTAGTACTTGGCAGAGTCAAGATACTGAATCTCAACAGTCTGGCTTTAGAGCTTGTGTTCGTCATGATTATTTGTTACTGCTTCTGGGCTGGTGTTTTTTTTTTTTTTAATTTTATTTATTTTGTTGTATGTGTCAGAATCAACTCAGTGGCAATGGGTTTGGTTTGGGTTTTTTAACTGAGAATATACACAGCAAAACATACACCAATTCAAGTTTCTACATGTACCATTTCGAGACACTGATTACATTCTTCAAGTTGTGCAACCATTCTCACCCTCCTTTTCTGAGTTGTTCCTCCCTCATTAACATAAACTCACTGCCCCGTAAGGTTCCTATCCAGTTTTTTGAGTTCCTGTTATCCATTTGATCCCATATAGATAGTTCTTGAAAGAGCATAGTGCTCCAGGCAGACCTTTTTTTACTAGTTAAGCTAAACTATTGTTTGGTTTTAAAATGACTTTAAGGGGATATTTTTGGCTTAAGGTTTAAAGATCCTCTCAGGGAAATAGCTTCAGGGGTTCATCTACCCTCCATGGCACCAGAAAGTCTAGAGTCCATGAGAATGTGAAATTCTGTTCTGCATTTCCCCCCTTTTGATCAGGATTCTTTTATAGAATCTTTGCTCAAAATGTTCAGTAATGGTAGCTGGACACCATTCCGTGCTTCTAGTCTCAAGGGAAAGGAGGCAGTTGTTCATGGAGGCAGTTAGCCACACATTGCATATCCTCCTCCTATTCCTGACTCTCTTTCCTCTCTTGCTCCAGGTGAATGGAGACCAATTGTGCTTTTTATTTTTAAAGAGTAAAATGGCTTGATCCTGGATACTAATTGACTATAAGGTGAGGCAAGGAGCCCTAGTGGCATGGTGATTAAAACCCTTGGCTGACAACTGAAAAGTTGGTGGTTTGAACCCACCAGCTGCTCTGTGAGAGAAAGATGCGGCAGTCTGCTTCTGTTAAGATTTACAGCCTAGGAAACCCTGTGGGGGCAATTCTACTCTGTCCTGTAAGGTCTCTATGAGTCAGAATTGACCAGATGGCAACAGGTTCTAGGTGAGATGAAGGCAAAAATTCAGGGTAACCTGATGTTGTGTTCTGTTCATATCTGATTTTAAAAGACATTGTTCAGGAATATTTTACTTGAGACCAAATTATGAACAACTTATTAGTGATTCAAAACACCCCTAGTTTCCTTTTGTCTTAAAATAGCCAAATCTGTATGTGAGAATATCTGCAATTTTATTATGACTTTTGTTTCATTCCTTAGAGTTTTGGTGATGTCCTTTGAACAGCAGATCTATCTTTACTCTAGGCTGGTCCCTCAGTCCTTTCCAGGGCTGCACAGTGGCCATTGGCCAGCTGAATAGACTGGTGAGAAGCAGTGACCATCCATGCTTCTCTTGATGCTTGGCAGGCTCCTGAGTCTTGTTTTCCCACCGTAACAATTGTCAAACCCTTTAGGAACAAGAATAAAAAGTTTTAGTAGATGACAAACCAAAGCACAAACGTTTCTTGCAAAATAGTATTACGGCTTTTTTTCCGTGTTCTTGTTGTTGGTAGTTGCTGTTGAGTTGGTTCTGACTCATCGTGACCCTATGTACAACAGAATAAAACACCGCCCGGTTCTGCGCCATCCTCACAATCCTTGCCCTGCTTGAGCCCATCGTTGCAGCCAGTGTCAGTCGATCACGTTGAGGGTCTTCCTCTTTTTTGCTGACCCTCTACTTTACCAAGCATGCTGTCCTTCTCCAGGAACTGGTCGCTCCTGATAACATGTCCAAAGTACGTGAGGTGAAGCCTCATCCTCTGTCTTAGTTATATAGTGCTGCTGTAACAGAAATACTGCAAGTGGATGGCTTTAACAAAGAGAGATTTATTCTCTCACAGTCTATTAGGCTATAAGTTGAAATTCAGGGCATCATCAGCTCCAAGGGAAGGCTTTCCCTGTCTGTCACCCCTGGAAGAACGTCCTTGTCATTAATCTTCCCTTGGTCTGGGAGCATTTCAGCACAGGAACCTCAGGTCCAAACGGCACGTTCTGCTCCTGGCACTGCCCTCTTAGTGGTATGAGGTCCCCATGTCTCTTTGCTTGGTTCTCTCTTTTATATCTCAAAAGAGATTGGCTTAAGACATTACCTAATCTTGTAGATCTCATCAGTGTAACTTCCACTAATCCATCTCATTACATTGTAGTGATAGGATTTACAACACATAGGGAAATCACATCAGAGGACAAAATGTAGACAATCATACAGTACTGGGAATCATGACCTAGCCAAGTTGACAGATATTTTTGGGAGACACAATTCAATCCATGATACTATCCTTGTTTCTAAGGAGCACTCTGGCTGTACTTCCACGACAGATTTATTCATTCTTCTGGCAGCCCATGGTATATTCAGTATTCTTTGCCAACACCATAATTCAAAGGCATCAATTCTTCTTTGGTCTTCCTTGTTCATCGTCCAGCTTTCACATGCATATGAGCTGGTTGAAAATACCATGACTTGCGTCAGGCGCACCTTAGCCCTCAAAGTAACATCTTTGCTTTTTAATACTTTAAAGAGGTCGTTTGTAGCAGATTCTTCTATGTAGGCAAAGCATTGTAGATGGACTTTAGAGGTTTTGGTTATGTATAATTTGAGTGGCATAAATTTTGCTTGTTGATAGGGATGAATGCAGTTTTATGGATGAGTTTTCTCTTTCTTTCTTATCTAGTGGTTTTATGGTTTTGTAGTTGACATCACATGACCCCCAGCTCAGAAGCAGATCTTCTTGTGGCATGTTGCTACTCTTGCTCTCTGCTAATCTCTGGGATTCTCTGATCCAGTGCAGCTCAGGTTCTGTGTTTTTCACCCATCTCCCCAGGCCCACAGATTCCTGTGAAGTCATGGCCCTTGGTCTCAGTTGGCAGGCGTCTTTTTCAGTTTCTTTTCAAGGAGAAGGGGCTTCAAGCCTCGAGTTTGGCTTGGGGCTGTCATCTTGCAGAGAACAAGACTCTTTACCCTGTAGGAATTCAGTTTCCAGCTACCAGTGCCTGGTCCAGTGCCTAGGCCCTGATAGACCTGAAGCTGCCCTCCCACTACCACGGTGTATATCTGTACCTTGCCCTCTGAGATGATTTTCTTCTTCTTGAGCCCCACTAGTTCATTGATTTTCTCTTTTTATGTTTTATCACTCATGGTAAATTCCCAGAGGATAGGGACTGCCAGTTTTGTTCACCACTGTCCTCTCCAGCCTCCAGTGTGGAGCCTGACACAGGGGTAGTAGGTATCCAAATAAAATTTGTTGAATAAATGAAGGAATGAGACACTTTGTGTTTGAGAAGAAGTATGTCCAAGTATTAACTTAGAGGGAATAAAAGCTGAATTGTCGTGTTCTCCCTGGTGTGCATTTTGAAAAACAGAATACTAAGGAACACACATGAGGACAACATGCTGAAACAGAATGTTCTAGTTTTTTTTTTTTTTAATTGTGGTAAATATACAGGTAACAAGAGATTTGCCATTTCTACAATCTTTGCATGTACAATTCAGTGACATTAATTACATTCATCATTTTGTTCAACCATCACCATGGACTGTCCTCAAATTTTTCCATTATACATAACAGAAACTCAGTGTCCCTTATTATCCCGTAATAATTTCATTTTTAATATGTAATCCACTTAAAAGTTAAAATTCTAAGGACACGGAAGGGAGTATGTAGGAAACAGTTTCTCTCCTGCTTCTGTCTCCCAGACACTTCCCTTCCAAAGGCAACTTATGTTACCAGTTTCTTATGTGGTCTAGAGACATGAGATATTCTGCAAATAGAAGCATGTGCACGTGCGCGTGTGTGTGCGTGTGTGTGTGTTCCTACTCACCCTCCCTTTTATAAAAATTCAAACAGTAGCCCACCACACAGTGTTCTGGACCTTGTTTTTTTTCACTTAACAATGTACCATACTTAACGTCTAATTCTTCCTTTTTTAAAAGCACATACAAACTTTCCATTCTTAGTTTTGTTTCATATCTATTAGGTTCACTCTAGAATGTTAAAGATACCTGAAAAGTATCATCACATTCTTTCATTAGCAATATATTTCTGTCAAATGAAGACTTCTGTTGGAAACTTAATTTTATCAGGTGCTTATTGTGCCATCTATCTGTCTTGGAAGAAGTACAACCAGAATGCTCCTTAGAAGCAAGGATGGCGAGACTGCGTCTTACATACTTTGGACATGTTGTCAGGAGGGATCAGTCCTTGGAGAGGGACATCATGCTTGGCAAAGTACAGGGTGAGCGGAAAACAGGAAGACCCTCAACGAGGTGGATTGACATAGTGGCTGCAACGATGGGCTCAAGCATAACAATGATTGTAAGGATGGTGCAGGCCCAGGCAATGTTTCGTTCTGTTGTGCATAGGGTCGCTATGAGTCGGAACCGACTCGACGGCACCTAACAACAACAACAACAACAACAATTGTGCCATCTAATTTTTGTACACATTGTTCCATGACACTGGCTACAGTCATCACATACGTCAGCATTCTCATTATTTCCACTTGGTTGGTCTATTTCCATTGATCTAGCTTCCCTGCCCATCCTTGCCTTCTCATCTTTGCTTTTGGGTATTGACCATTTGGTCTCTTTTAGTTGATTGTTTAAGGGAGCACATTACTCACAGGTGATGTTGTTTATTTTATAAGCCAATCTATTATTTGGCTGAAGGGTGACCTGCAGGAGCGGCTTCAGTGCCAAGTGCAAAGGGTATCTTAGGGGAATACCCTTGGGGGTTCCTCTAGTCCCTATCGGTCCAGTAAGTCTGGCCTTTTTTAAGAATTTGAATTTTGCCCTACATTTTTCTTCCATTCTATCCGGGACCTTCTATTGTGTCCCTGGTCAGAACAGTTGGTAGTGGTGACTGGGCACCATCTAGCTCTTCTGGTCTCAGGCTAAAAGAGGCTGTGGTTCATGTGGGTTTTTAGTCCTGTGGACTAGTTTCTTTTTTGAGTCTTTGGTTTCCTTCATTCTCTTCTGCTCCAGATGAGTAGAGACCAATAGTTGTGTCTTAGATGGCCACTCACAAGCTTTTAAGACCTTGGCCACTACTCCCCAAACTAGGATGTAGAACATTATCTCTATGAGCTCTATTATGCCAGTTGACTGAGTTGTCCCATGAGACTACGGTCCTAAGACTTAACCCAGTGAAACAATCCCTCAAGGTGTTTAGATATGTCTAGGAAGTCTCCGCAACTGTGCCCTCTATGTGCTTTATTATGTATATGAATATATATGCAGCACACACAATCATGCTTATAGATGTATCTATACATACATACTCATATACTTGCATATTCCTTCCTATACACATATATGAATACATACTTTTTTTGGTTGTTATCACTCTTGTTGCAAAATTGTATACAGTATAACATTTATCAAAATTGTTCCTTTTTTCTTGTATGCTTCTTAGTGTCTTCATTTACCTTGGTCAAGTTGTTGTGTTAAAGTTGTTTTGTTAAAGCCCTCTGGAGCAAGCACCCCCTCCTATCTGATCCCACCTATAATCTCCTGGCTTATGCTGGTACATGCTGGCCAGGTTTGGGCCAGACATATCAGTGGCTTTGTTATGCTGCAACTCAATCCTAATTTTGAAGTTAAATCAGACTTTTAGGAGTAAATGCAAGTGGCTGGGAAAGGAAGATCCTGAGATGGAGGGTGGGTGAACATTGTCTTGTGGGAGAACAGCCTCTGCATCATCTCCAAGTAAGGGGAGAGGGAGGTTGAGCTCTTAATGGGGAGGAATGGATCGCGTCTGTAGGCTCAGGATTCAAGGGAATCCAGGAATTCAAAATTTTCAGGGACTTCAATACACAGGACTCCATCCCATTCTTTCACAGTTGGGCCCTGGCAGATCTGCCTTGGTAGGAAATTTATATTACTTTGGAATTTGGCTATTCTGACCATTAAATCTCGGGCCTGGCCTGCCTTCCTATAGAGATGTTGCAGAGCCTCTGTATGCTACCAAGGAGGCTGTGATGGTTTTCAGATATGTCTACCAGTTCTCTGCTCCTCCTCTCTTTAAGAGGTGGAGCTTGATTCCCTTTGAGTATGGGCTGGACTTAGCCACTTGCTTCTAACCAATAGAATAAAGTAGAAGTGATGGGCGTTTCAGAGACTAGGTCATAAAAAGGTGCTGAGGCTTCCTCCTTGCTGTCTTTATTGGGTTGCTTGTTCAGGAGGCAGCCAGCTGACATGTCATGAGGAAACTCAGGCAGCCTTATGGAGAGGTCTCCTGTCAACAGCCATGTGAGTAAGCTTGGAAGCAGATCCTTCAGCCCCAATCAGACCTTCAGATGATTGCAGCCCCGCTGATATCTTTTGCTGTTATTGTTGGGAGTTCATTGTGGGCTGTTGGTAGGAAATGAGCTCATTTTGCTAATAAAGGTAGCTCTTTTGCTGCACAGATAAAAGGAGAGCATGTTGGGAGAATAAAAAGTAGTAGACTAAAGGTTAAGAGCTATGGCTGCTAACCAAAAGGTTGACAGTTTGAATCCAGCAGGCAGTCCTTGGAAACCCTATGGGGCAGTTCTACTCTGTCCTGTAGGGTTGCTATGAGTCGTAGTCAACTCAATGGCAATGGGCTTTTTTTGTTATACTGAAGGTTTTTTTTTTTTTTTTAAAGGTAGGCCTTGAAGTACTGGACACCAAAGATGCTCTGTGAGAAACTCACAGATACTGGTACATTATTGGAGTATAACAGGGGTGTAATCTAGTGTCAGGAGTCATCTAAATTTCTGAGGGATAAGAATCAGGATCAGCACAAAGCTCATTCCTATGAGGCGGAGGTCAGACTGCCTCCACTCTCTAACTTTTCACCATTTCCGACAGCAGCCGTTCTGCTCCCACACACTCTCTGCTTCTTCTCTAAAGCAAACAAACAGACAAACAAACAAAGCTTTGTGGAGTTGGCTGCTAATATAAACAAACTCCTTGTCAATTTCAAGGCATAGACCTCCCAGCAGGATCAGGAATGGCCAAATCCCCTCAGTGGGCAAGTTAGTCAATCCTATTGGGTGGATTTTCAAACTACTATTTGAAGAGCAAATTGACCAGTCCCTGCAAGGTGCGTACAATAAACCAATCACAGGGCAGACTGTGGCCCAACCAATCATTTCTGGCAGAATTACAAACCCAAGACCAGAAAGGCCATATATAGGAGAAACTCATCGCACTCCAAGAGGTCAGCCTATGAGCTGGCTACCTTTTTTTATTTTTATTTTTAAATAAACTATGGTTGTTATGGAAACCCTGGTGGCATAGTGGTTAAAAGCTATAGCTGCTAACCAAAAGGTCAGCAGTTCAAATCCCCCAGGCCTCTATGGGGCAGTTCTACTCTGTCCAAAAGGTCGCTATGAGTCGGAATCGACTTGATGGCAATGAGTTTGGTTTGGTTTGGAATTATAGTTGTTATGACATTACTACAGTGGTAGAGCTTTTATTTACAGCCTTATTGAGATGTATTTCACATACCATAAAATTCACTCATTTCAAGTTTACAGTTCAGTGGTTTTTAGTGTATTCACAGAGTTGTGCGGTCATCACCACAATCTAATTTTAGAACATTTTCAACAGCCCAAAATGAAATGACGTACATATTTGTAGTCACTGTTCGTGTTTCTCTGACCTCTGTCTCAGGCCCAACTACTAATTTTTCTGTATCTTTGGCTTGTTTGTTCTAGACATTTCACATAAATGGGCTGGCTAACTTCACCTTTTATAATGTTCTCAAAGTTCATTATGTTGTAGACATATCAATACTTCGCTCTTTTATATTGCCACATAATATGCCACTGTGTGAATATACTACTTAAAAAAAAAAAAGCTCCATCACTTGATGGACAATTTGCATTATTTCCACTTTTTAGCTATTATTAATCCTGCTGTTATGAACATTTGTATACAAGTTTTTGTATAGGACATATGTTTTTATTTCTCTACGTGTATATCTAGGGGTGGAATTTCGTGTGGTAAGTCAATGTTTAATATTTTGAGGAACTGCCAAATTGTTTTCCAAAGTGGCTGCACCATTTTACATTCCCACTAGCAATGATGAGAGCTCCAATTTCTCCACATTCTTTTTTTTGATAATTGTTTTAAAAATAATTTTTATAGTGCTCTAAGTGAAGAGTTTACAAATCAAGTCAGTCTCTCACACTAAAACCCATATACACCTTGCTACACACTCCCAATTATTCTCCCCCTAATGAGACAGCCCGCTCTCTCCCTCCACTCTCTCTTTTCGTGTCCTTTTCACCAGCTTCTAACCCCCTCCACCCTCTCATCTCCCCTCCAGGCAGGAGATGCCAACATAGTTTCAAGTGTCCACCAGATCCAAGAAGCTCACTCCTTACCAGCATCCCTCTCCAACCTATTGTCCAGTCCAATCCACGTCTCAAGACTTGGCTTCGGGAATGGTTCCTGTCCTGGGCCAATAGAAGGTCTGGGGGCCACGACCACCAGCATCCTTCCAGTCTCAGTCAGACCATTAAGTCTGGTCTTATGAGAATTTGAGGTCTGCATCCCACTGCTCTCCTGCTCCCTCAGGGGTTCTCTGTTGTGTTCCCTGTCAGGGCAGTCATCAGTTGTAGCCGGGCACCATCTAGTTCTTCTGGTCTCAGGATGATGTTTTCGCTGGTTCATGTGGCCCTTTCTGTCTCTTGGGCTCGTAATCGCCTTGTGTCCTTGGTGTTCTTCATTCTCCTTTGATCCAGGTCGGTAGAGACCAATTGGTGCATCTTAGATGGCTGCTTGCTAGCGTTTAAGACCCCAGATGCCACTCTTCAAAGTGGGATGCAGAATGTTTTGTTAATAGATTTTATTATGCCAATTGACTTAGATGTCCCCTGAAACCATGGTCCCCAGACCCCTGCCCCTGCTACGCTGGCCTTCAAAGCATTCAGTTTATTCAGGAAACTTTGGTTTTGGTTTAGTCCAATTGTGCTGACCTCCCTTGTATTGTGTGCTGGCTTTCCCTTCACCTAAAGTAGTTCTTATCTACTATCTAATTAGTGAATGCCCCTCTCCCCCCCTCCCTCCCTCCACCATCTCGTAACCACAAAAGAATGTTTTCTTCTCAGTTTAAACTATTTCTCAAGTTCTTATAATAGTGGTCTTATACCATATTTGTCCTTTGCAACTGACTAATTTCACTTAGCATAATGCCTTCCAGGTTCCTCCACGTTATGAAATGTTTCACAGATTCCTCACTGTTCTTTATCAATGCGTAGTATTCCCTTGTGTGAATATACCATAATTTATTTATCCATTCATCTGTTAATGGACACCTTGGTTGCTTCCATCTTTTTGCTATTGTAAACAGTGCTGCAGTGAACATGGGTGTGCATATATCTGTTCGTGTAAAGGCTCTTATTTCTCTAGGATATATTCCAAGGAGTGGGATTGCTGGATCGTATGGTAGTTCTATTTCTAGCTTTTTAAGGAAGCGCCAAATCGATTTCCAAAGTGGTTGTACCATTTTACATCCCCACCAGCAGTGTATAAGTGTTCCAATCTCTCCACAGCCTCTCCAACATTTATTATTTTGTGTTCTTTGGGTTAATGCCAGCCTTGTTGGAGTGAGATGAAATCTCATTGTAGTTTTGATCTGCATTTCTCTAATGGCTAATGATCGTGAGCATTTCCTCATATATCTGTTAGCTACCTGAATGTCTTCTTTAGTGAAGTGTCTATTCATATCTTTTGCCCATTTTTTAATTGAGTTATCTGCCTTTTTGCAGTTGAGTTTGTGCAGTATCACGTAGATTTTAGAGATCAGGTGCTGATCAGAAATGTCATAGCTAAAAACTTTTTCCCAGTCTGTAGGTAGTCTTTTTACTCTTTTGGTGAAGTCTTTGCATGAGCATAGGTGTTTGATTTTTAGGAGCTCCCAGTTGTCTAGTTTTTCTTCTGCGTTATGTTTTCTATACTGTTCATGCCATGTATTAGGGCTCCTAACGTTGTCTCTATTTTTTCTTCCATGATCTTTATTGTTTTAGATTTTATATTTAGGTCTTTGATCCATTTTGAGTTAGTTTTTGTGCATGGAGTGAGGTATGGGTCTTGTTTCATTTTTTTGCAGATGGATATCCAGTTATGCCAGCACCGTTTGTTGAAAACACTGTCTTTTCCCCATTTATCTGTTTTGGGCCCTTTGTCAAATATCAACTGCTCACATGTGGATAGATTTATGTTAGGATTCTCAATTCTGTTCCATTGGTCCACATATCTGTTGTTGTACCAGTACCAGGCTGTTTTGACTACTGTGGCTGTGTAATAGGTTCTGAATTCAGGTAAAGTAAGGCCTTCCACTTTGTTCTTTTTCGGTAATGCCTTATTTATCTGGGGCCTCTTTCCCTTCCATATGAAATTGGTGATTTGTTTCTCCATCTCATTAAAGAATGTCCTTGGGATTTTGATCGGAATTGCATTAAATGTATAGATCGCTTTTGGTAGAATAGACATTTTTATAATGTTAAGTCTTCCTATCCACGAGCAAGGCATGTTCTTCCACTTATGTAAGTCTCTTTTGGTTTCTTGCAGAAGTGTACTGTAGTTTTCTTTGTATAAGTCTTTTACATCTCTGGTAAGATTTATTCCTAAGTATTTTATCTTCTTGGGGGCTACTGTAAATGGCATCGATTTGGTGATTTCCTCTTCGATGCTCTTTTTGTTGGTGTACAGGAATCCAACTGATTTTTGTATGTTTAGGTTTTTTTTTTTTTAACTTGTATCCCGATAACTAATTCCTATTTTGCTGAGAGTTTTTATCATGAATGAGTGTTGAACTTTGTCAAATGCCTTTTCTGCATCAATTGATAAAATCATGTGATTTTGTCTTTTGTTTTATTTATGTGGTAGATTACATTAATTGTTTTTCTAATGTTGAACCATCCCTGCATACCTGGTATGCATCCTCCTTGGTCATGGTGAATTATTTTTTTCATAAGTTGTTGAATTCTATTGGGTATAATTTTGTTGAGGATTTTTGCATCTATATTCATGAGGGATATAGGTCTATAGGTTTCTTGTGGTGTCTTCACCTGGTTTTGGTATCAGGGATATGGTGGCTTCATAGAATGAGCTTGGTAGTATTTTGTCCTTTTCTATGCTCTGAAATACCTTTAGTTGTAATGGTGTTAACTCTTCTCTGAAAGTTTGGTAGAACTCTTCAGGGAAGCCGTCCGGACCAGGGCTTTTTTTTTTGTTGGGAGTTTTTTGATTACCTTTTCAATCTCTTCTTTTGTTATGGGTCTATTTAGTTATTCTACCTCTGTTTGTGTTAGTTTGGGTAGGTAGTGTGTTTCTAGGAATTCATCCATTTTTTTCTAGGTTTTCGGATTTGTTTCAGTATAGTTTTTCTTAGTAATCTGATATGATTCTTTTAATCTCAGTTGGGTCTGTTGTAATATTGCCCTTCTCATTTCTTATTCAGGTTATTTTCTTCCTCTCCTGTTTTTCTTTTGTCAGTTTGGCCAGTGGTTTATCAAATTTGCTGATTTTTTTTTTAAAAAAAACCAGGTTTTGGTCTTGTTAATTCTTTCAATTGTGTTTCTGTTTTCTATTTCATTTAGTTCATCTCTAATTTTTATTATTTGTTTTCTTCTGGTGCCTGTGGGTTTCTTTTGTTGCTCTCTTTCTGTTTATTCATGTGGTGGGGATAATTCTTTGATTTTGGCCCTTTCATCTTTTTGGATGTGTGCATTATTTGATATAAATTGGCCTCTGAGCACTGCTTTTGCTGTGTCCCAAAGGTTTTGATAAGAAGTGTTTTCATTCTCATTGGATTCTCTGAATTTCTTTGTTCCATCCTTAATGTCTTCTATAATCCAGTCTTTTCTGAGCAGGGTATTGTTCAGTTTCCAAGTGTTTGATGTCTTTTCCCTGCTTTTCCTGTTATTGATTTCTACTTTTATGGCCTTATGGTCAGAGAAGACGCTTTGTAATATTTCAGTGTTTTGGATTCTGCTAAGGCTTGCTTTATGACCTAATATGTGGTCTATTCTAGAGAATGTTCTATGTGCCCTAGAAAAGAAAGTATAGTTGGTTGGTGTTGGGTGGAGTGTTCTGTAAATGTCTACAAGGTCAAGTTGGTTGATTGTGGCATTTAGATCTTCTGTGTCTTTATTGAGCTTTCTGGATGTCCTGTCCTTCACCGAAAGTGGTGTGTTGAAGTCTCCCACAATTGTTGTGGAGCTGTCTATCTCACTTTTCAATGCTGATAGAGTTTTTTTTAGTGTACCTTGCAGCCCTGTCATTGGGTGCATAAATATTAATATGGTTATATCTTCTTGGTGTATTGTCCCTTTAATCATTATATAGTGTCCTTCCTTATCCTTTCTGATGGATTTAAGTTGAAAGCCTATTTTGTCAGAAATTAATATTACCACTCCTGCTCTTTTTTGATTGTTGTTTGCTTGATATATTTTTTTCCATGCTTTGAGTTTGAGTTTGTTTGTGTCTCTAAATCTAAGGTGTGTCTCTTGTAGGCAGCATATAGACAGATCTTGTTTTTCAATCGATTCTGCCACTCATTGTCTCTTTATTGGTGCATTTAGTCCATTTACATTCAGGGTGATTATGAATAGGTATGAATTCAGTGCTATCATTTTGATGTCTTTTTTTGTGTGTTGACAGTTTCTTTTTCCCGCTTGATTTTATGTGCTGAGTAGATTTTCTTGATATATTGTCTTTGCCTCATATTTGTTGTCATTGATTTGGTTTCTGCTTTGTTTCCCTTGTATTTTGTTTTGATGAGTAGGATAGTTTGCCTCCTTTGTGGTTACGTTATCATTTACCCCTATTTTTCTAAATTTAAAACTAACTTTTATTTCTTTTTATCGCCGTATCTTCCTCTCCATGTGGAAGGTATATGATTACATTCCTTAGTCCTTCTTTATTATCTTAATGTTGTCTTCTTTTGTATAATAACATCGCCATTACCCTGTGTTGAGCTTTTTTTTTTTTTTATAATCTTGCTTTGTTTTTTTGGATTTCCCTGTCTGGGTTGACTTCCGGTTGCTCTGCCCAGTGTTCTAGTCTTGGGTTGATATCTGATGTTATTGATTTTCTAACCAAAGAACTCCCTTTAGTATTTCTTGTAGTTTTGGTTTGGTTTTTACAAATTCCCTCAACTTGCATTTATCTGGAAATGTCTTAATTTCACTTTCATATTTAAGAGATAGTTTTGATGGATATATGATTCTTGGTAGGAAGTTTTTTACTTCAATTTTTTAAATATGTCATCCCATTGCCTTCTTGCCTGCATGGTTTCTGCCGAGCAGTCTGAGCTTATTCTTATTGGCTCTCCTTTGTAGGTGACTTTTCGTTTATCCCTCGCTGCTCTTATAATTCTCTCTTTATCTTTGGTTTTGGCAAGTTTGATTATAATATGTCTTGGTGACTTTCTTTTAACATCTACCTTATATGGAGTTCGATGAGCATCTGGAATAGATATCGTCTCATCTTTCACAATATCAGGGAAGTTTTCTGCTAAGAAATCCTCAACAATTTTCTCTGTATTTTCTGTTATCCCTCCCTGTTCTGGTACTCCAATCACTCACAGGTTATTTCTCTTGATAGAGTCCCACATGATTCTGAAGATTTGTTCATTTTTTAAAATTCTTTTATCTGATTTTTCTTCAAATATATTTGTGTCGAGTGATTTTTCTTCAAGTTAAGAAATTCTAGCTTCTACTTGCTCAATTCTCTGACTTTCTATTGAGTTGTCTACTTCTGTAATTTTATTGTTAATCTTCTGAATTTTTGATTGCTGTCTGTCTATGGATTTTTCTAGCTTATTAAACTTTTCATTATGTTCCTGAATAATCTTTCTAATTTCTTCAGTTGCTTTATCTGTGTGTTCCTTGGCTTGTTGTATGTGTTGCCTCATTTCCTTCCTGATGTCTTGAAGGGTTCTGTATATTAAACTTTTGTATTCTGCATCTGGTAATGCCAGGAATGCACTTTCATTTAGAAGATCCCTGGATTCTTTGTTTTGAGAGCCTGTTGAGGTGATCATGGTCTGTTTCTTTATGTGACTTGATATTGACTGTTGTCTCCGAGCCGTCTATAAGTTATTGTATTGGTTTGTGTTTGCTTACTGTGTCATAGCTGCTTGCTTTGTTTTGTTTTGGTATACCCCTATGGGTTGCTTGAGTGAGCTAGCTTGATTATTTCCGCCTTTGGAGCTCTGGTGTCCTGTCCCCAGCTGGCTAGAGCTGTTATCAGGTATATCAGTCTAGGAGTCCATTCGGTTTTCTTGTATGAATTCAGCTCAGGTTTCTCGGTAGCTGATCATCAAGTATGTGGTACAGGCTCTGTCCTACAGTCTTAGAGGGGCAGGGGTGATTGGCATATATTCTGGTATCTGACTGCAGCAGGGTGTCACACTCTGAACAAGGCAGGGGTCTGAGAACCGACCCCCAGGTGTCTCTGAGGAAAATGTGTCTCTGTTCCCTAGAGCATGCTGGTGGGTGGGTTCTGCAGAGGGACCACGGGCACCCAAAGTTTTTGGTTGTAAGGACTGGGAGGTACCAGTTATCTTTGGACCCCTGTCGTGGGTGGCTGGGTGACCTGAGTGGAGCTACCAGTCCTTAGGTCCCTGATGTGGGTAGGCGAGGACCTTGTTTAATAGGCAAAGCAATGTCAAATGTCAAACACCCACCTCTCCACTGCACAGCTGAAATGGTTGGAGTTTGCCAACAAGGGCCTATTCTCCCAAAATAGGCCCACACAGGTCCATGCAGAAGGGAAAGGTGCTGAAGGTCCATGGACGGTTTATGCCTGCACAGGAGCCGCTTCTGTCCTGAGCCCACCCAGTTAATGGAGCTAGTAAATTATCTTTCCCCCCAAATGCAAATTTTTTCCTTCCCCAAGGCTGGGAGAAGGGCTCTAGGTGCTCACCAGGGTCTATCTCAGGCCCAGGGATTCAACTGCTGAAGCCGGCTTGGGGGTGGGGTGGGGGGCGCGGTAAAATATACGCAAGTACTTAGCTTTTGCCGAGAGCGCCATTCTCCTCAGGTTCCAGAGGTGTGAGTAGGCTGTGTGGCTGGCTGCTTCTCCCTGAGAAAACTGCGGCGAAATGCTATTACCAGCCCAGCGCTGTCGCCGCCGCCGCCGCTCTGAAAAGGTGCCTGAGGGCTCCCCGCGATTCAGGTCTGGTAACTCCTCTCCACTACTGAACGGTCTCTTCCTCCTTCTGTCCCTCAGTTCGTTGTCTTAGCTTGCCTTTGATGCTCAGGGCGCCCAGCTGGTCACAGAGATACTCGTTTCAGTTGTTTTTTCGGGTCTTTGTTATAAAGAGGGCTCGCCGGAAGCGTTTGTCTATTCCGCCATTTTGGCTCCACCTCCTTTCTCCCCATTCTTGGCAACACTTGTTATTGTCTTTTTTATTTTAGCTATCCTAAAAAAAAAAAAAAAAATCCTAGTGGGTATGAAATTATATCTCATTTTGTTTGATTTACATTTCCCTAATGTCTAATGATAATGTTGAACACCTTTTCATGTGCGTATTGGCCATTTACATATATTCTTTGGAGAAAAGGCTACTCAGATTCTTTGCCATTTTTAAACTGGGTTGTTTTCAATTGGTCTCAACCCACATGGAGCAAAGGAGAATGAAGAACACCAAAGACACAAGGTAATTATGAGCCAGAGAGACAGAAAGGACCACATAAATCAGAGACTACATCAGCCTGAGACCAGAAGAACCAGATGGTGCCCGGCTATAACCAATGACTGCCATAACAGGGAACACAACAGATAATCCCTGAAGGAGCAAGAGAACAGTGGGATGCAGACCCTAAATTCTCATAAAAAGACCAGACTTAATGGTCTGACTGAGACTGGAAGAACCCCAGAAGTCATGGTCTCCAGACCTCCTGTTAGCCCAAGACGGGGGACCTCATACCACCAAGAAAGCAGCACCGGTAGTACAGTTGTCCTTTGACCTGAGGTTCCTGTGCACACAAGCTCCTAGATCAAGGGAAGATGGATGACAACGACCTTCCTCCAGAGCCAACAGAGAGAGAAAGCCTTCCCCTGGAGCTGGCACCCTAAATTCGGACTTGTAGCCTCCTAGACTGTGAGAGAATAAACTCTTCGTTAAAGCCATCTACTTGTGATATTTCTGTAATAGCAGTAGCAGATAACTAAGACACTTGCCTTTTTTGGATTGAGTTTTTTCTTTTTTAGTATTTAATTTTATCTTCACTATTATTTTTTGGTTGGTGGTTATTAGATTATTAGTTATACTTCTTTGTTTTAATTATTTTAGTTGTTGCTTCAAGTTTTACAATAAACACCTTTAACTTATTACAGTCTATCTTCAAATTGTTACCTTCTGTATAATGTAAAAGCCTTCCACAAGGCTTTTGTTATCATAGATTTTATTTCTGCATTTCATAAACTCCATGATTCATTGTTATTATTATTGATTTAAACAGTCAGTTCTCTTTTAGAGAAGTTTAAAAAAATGAGAAAAAAATCTTATAGTTATTTGCATATTTATGATTTCTGACACTCTTCATTTCTTTGTATAGACCCAAGTTTTCATCTGGTATGCTGCCTAAAGATCTTCCTTTAATATTTGTTGTCGTGCAAGTCTGTTGTTGTTGTTAGGTGCCCTTGAGTGGGTTCTGACTCATAGCAATGCTTTGTACAACAGAATGAAACACAGCCTGGTCTGTGCCGTCCTCACAATCATTGCTATGCTCGAGCCCATTGTTGCAGCCACTGTATCAATCCATCTCATTGAGGGTCTTCCTCTTTTTCACTGATCCTCTACTTTACCAAGCATGATGTCCCTTTTCAGGGACTGATCGCTCTTGACAACATGTGCAAAGTAAGTGAGGCAGAGTCTCACCGTCCTTGCTTCTAAGGAACATTCTGGTTGTACTTATTCCAAGACAGATTTGTTCATTCTTTTGGCAGTCCATGGTATATTCAATATTCTTTGCCAACACCACAATTCAAAGGTATCAATTGTTCTTTGGTCTTCCTTATTCATTGTTCAGCTTTCACATGCACAGGAGGTGATTGAAAACACCATGGCTTGGATCAGGGGCACCTTAGTCTTCAAGGTGATATCTTTGCTTTTTAACACCCTGAAAAAGTCTCTTGCAGAAGATTTGCCTAATGAAATGCGTCTTTTGATTTCTTTACTGCTGCTTTCATGGGTATTGATTGTAGATGCAAGCAAAATGAGATCCTTGACAATTTCAATCTTTTCTCCATTTGTCATGATGTTGCTTATTGGTCCAGTTGTGAGGATTTTTGTTTTCTTTATGTTGAGGTGTAATTCATACTGAAGGCTGTCGTCTTTGATTTTCATCAGTAAGTGCTTCAAGTCCTCTTCACCTTCAGCAAGCAAATTGTGTCATCTGCATAATGCAGGTTGTTGATGAATCTTCCTCCAAACTTGATCCCCTGTTCTTCTTCATATAGTCCAGCTTCTTGAATTATTTGCCCAGCATACAGTTTGAATACGTATGTTGAAAGGATATAGCCCTGACACACACTCTTACTTGACATAAAACCATACAGTATCCCCTTGTTCTATTTGAACGACTGCCTCTTAATCTGTGTACAGATTCCTTATGAGCACAATTAAGTGTTCTGGAATTCCCATTCTTTGGAATGTTATCCATAATTTGTTATGATTCACGCAGTCATATGCCTTTGCATAGTCAATAAAACACAGTAAACATCTCTCTGGTATTTTCTGCTTTCAGCCAGGATCCATCTGACATCAGCAATGATATCCCTCGTTCCATGTCCTCTTCTGAATCTGGCTTGAATTTCTGGCAGTTCCCTATTGATATACTGCTGCAGCCACTTTTGAATGGTCTTCAGCAAAATTTTACTTGCGTGTGATATTAGTGGTATTGTTTGATAATTGCCACATCCAATTGGATCACCTTTCTTGGGAATGGGCATAAATATGGATCTTTTCCAGTCAGTTGGTCAGGTAGCTGTCTTCCAAATTTCTTGGCATAGATGAGTGAGCGCTTCCAGCGCTGCATCCATTTGTTGAAACATCTCAATTGGTATTCCATCAATTCCCGGAGCTTAGTTTTTCATGAACACCTTCAGTGCAGCTTGAGCTCCTTCCTTCAATACCATTGGTTCTTAATCATATGCTACCTCCTGTAATGGATGAATGTTGACCAATTCATTTTGGTAGAGTGGCTCTGTGTCTTCCTTCCATCTGTTTTCTCTCTCTCTTTTATGTGACCCTAGTTGCTCTCCCTACAATGTGACAGCACACTCTTTCTCTCCACTCTGTATTTCCCATGTCTATTCATCCAGCTCCTGTTCCCCTCCACCTTCTCATCTTGCCTCTGGACAGGAGCTGCCCACATAGTCTCATGTGTCTACTTGAGCTAAAAGCACACTCCTCACCAGTATCATTTTATGTCTTATAGTCCAATCTTCCATCCGTTTTTGATGCTTCCTGCATCGTGTAATATTTTTTCCATAGAATCATTATTGCAACTTGAGGCTTGAATTTTTTCTTCAGTTCTTTCAGCTTGAGAAATGCCAAGCTTGTTCATTCCTGTTGGTTTTCTAACTCCAGGTATTTGCACTTGTCATTATAATACTTTGCCTTTTTGAGCCACCCTTTGAAATCTTCCGTTCAGCTCTTTTACTTCATCATTTTTCCATTTGCTTTAACTACTTAACCTTCAAGAGCAAGTTTCAGCGTCTCTTCTGACATCCATTTTGGTCTTTTCTTTCCTTCCTGCCTTTTTAATGACCTCTTGTTTTCTTCATGTATGATGTCCTTGATGTCATTCCACAAGTGGTTTGGTCTTTGGTCATTAGTGTTGAATGCATCAAATCTATTAATTCATGTAGAATATACTCAAGGTTGTACTTTTGCTCTCGTTGACATGTTCTAATTTTCTTCAATTTCAAGTTGAACTTGCATATGAGCAATTGATGGTCTGTTCCACAGTTGGCCCCTGGCCTTGTTCTGACTGATGATATGGAGCTTTTCCATTATCTCTTTCCACAGATGTAGTCAATTTGATTCCTGTCTATTCTATGCGGCGAGGTCCAGACTGCACAAGTTGGTAAAAATCTTCAGTTTCTTCATCTTTGGCATTTGTGGTTGGTATGTAAACATAAGTTATGTTCATATTAACTAGTCTTCCTTGTAGGCTGTATATGGATATTATCCTATCACTGACAGTGTTGTACTTCAGGATAGATCTTGAAATGTTCTTTTTGATGATGAATGCAATGCCATTCCTCTTCAAGTTGTCATTTCTGGCATAGCAGACCATATGATTGTCTGATTCAACATGGTCAAAATCAGTCCATTTCAGCTCCCTAATGGCTAGAATATCAATATTTCTGCACTTCATTTCATTTTTGATGATTTCCAGTTTTCCTAGATTCGTACTTCGTACCTCCCACTTTCTGATTATTAATGGATATTTGCAGCTGTTTCCTCTCATTTAGAGTTGCGCCATATCATCAAATGAAGGTTCCAAAAGCTTGACCCCATCCATACCATAAAGGTCGACTCTACTTTGAGAAGGCAGCTCTTCCCCAGTTGTCTTTTGAGTACCTTCCAACCTGAGGGGCTCATCTTCCAGCACTGTATCAATGTTCTACTCCTATTCCTAGGGTTTTCACTGGCTAATTCTTTTCAGAAGTATACCAATGGCTCCTTCTTCCTGGTCTGTCTAAGTCTGGATGCTTAGCTGAAACCTGTTCGCCATGGGTGACTCTGCTGGTATTTGAATACCAGTGGCAAAGCTTCCAGCATCACAGCAACATGCAAGCCCCACAGTATGACAAACAGATAGACACGTGGAGGAAGTCTACTGGCTATGTATTCTCTCACCTTTTGTTTGTTTAAAAATGTCTGTGTATCAGTTTAATTTTGAAGGATATTTTGCAGCACATAGGCTGCTTATACATAGCTGTTTATACATAGCCATGTTATTTGTTGAACCCTTTGAGAGTCAGTTGCAGACACATGCCTGTTTATTAGGAAATGCTTCAGAGTGTATTTCCTAGAAAGGACCTTCTTTTACATAAACAAAACAGAGTTATCAAAATCAGGAATTAACGTAGATACAATATTATTATCTAATCCCTAGACTTGTTTTAAGATTTTATCAGTTGTTTCCTAATGTCCTTTATAGCAGTGGTTTTCAAACTTTTGGTCTCAGGACTCTTTTATGCTATTAAAAGTTATTAAGTACTATGAGCTTTTGTTTATGTAGCTTATGTCTATTGATATTTATCATATTAGAAGTTAAAACTGAGAAATTATAAATGTATCTATTTATTAATCATTAAAAATAGCAATAAACCCACTACATGTTAATGAAAGTAGCATATTTTCATGAAAAAAATTACATTTTCAAAAAAATTAATGAGAAGAATGGCATTGTTTTATGTTCTGCAAATCTCTTTAATAGCTGGCTTAATAGAAAACAGCCAGATTCTTGTATTTGCTTCTGCATTCAGTCCATTGTGATATCTTATTTTTATTGAAGTATACAAGGGAAATTTGTTCTCATACAGATATTTAGTTGGGAAAGAAGTGTATTTTTCTAGGCTTTTCAAGGCTCAACAAAAGATAGACTCTTAAAGGTTAATTGCAGCGTGGAATTTGAAATCATATCAGTGAGCTTTTCCTGCTGTGTTACATTAAAATTCATTGGACTGTCTTGCACTCTGAGTGGATCTTTTACTCATGCGTGGTTTTATAAGATCATGATTGGTATTTGGAAAATATTGGTTCATTGAGTTCTGCAGCTCTTCCAAATGTTGACACATTTCATTATATAATAATAAACAAAATACCCACATGGCTTAATACTACCTCTGACTTATCAGGAAAGTCTGTAAGTATTGGGAAGCTGTCAAGCTCATTGTGTCAGGTATATGTTTTCCAAAACAATTTTTTAGTGAAATCTTGAATGTTATCATTGCCAACAACTGCCATCAATTTTCCTTGAAGTGATAGGCTTACTTAGTTCATTTCTGAGCAAATGTGTGCCATGTATCCAAGACTGAATAACCACAGTTTGTTAGTTATTCTCTCAGGTAAAAATCATGATTCATCAAAAGAGTGAGTAGATCTATTTACAACTCAAATTATCACGCAGTGCATTTTCTCAAGACAACCATGGTACCTTAGTATGTAACAGAAATGCTTCATGCATACTTTCTATTTCATCCTATATTAAATATATTAAAATATTAAGACATGTGCCCAAGAGTCAAGATTTGATAAAGTTAATCATTTATACTGCTTCATCAAGGACATCCTTAAATAAAATTTCTTTCTTTTTTTTCCCCCAAACTGAGGGTATGGCAGTGAAGAAAACTAGTATAGTTTGGTGCAATTGCCTTGATTTGTGATAAGGCATTGGCTCCATTCTAGTCATGTCTGCCCCCCTCACTCCCACTTCTGGCCAGATGATCTGTCTCCTAACCTCTAACATGTTAGATACGTTTTGCCTGTTTTTGAACTTCATATAAACAGAACCAAAAAACATGTACTTTTTGTGCCTACCTTCTTTCACACAACATGTTTGTGAGATTCTTACATGTGTATAATTCGAGTTTGCTCATTCTCATTGCAATTGGTATTTTCATTGTATGACTATTTACCCCTTCTACTGTAGATAGAGATTTGGGTTATGCCTATTTTTCATTCCTGGCTAGTGTGAGTAATACAGGATACCTGGTAGAGCAATGGTTAAGCACTTGGCTGCTAACTGAAAGGTCAGTAGTTTGAACCTCACAGCAACTCTGCAGGAGAAAAGACCTGGAGATCTGCTCCAGTGAAGATTATAGCTTAGAAAACTCTATGGGGCAGATCTACTCTGTGCTATAGTGTCTCTATGAGTCGGAATCGACTTGATGGCACACAACAACATGAATAATACTGCTATGAGTATTGTTTTTCCTGTCTTTTGATGAACATACACCCATGTTTCTGTCAAATATTTACCTAGGAGTAGAATTGCTGGTTTTGGTTATCTTTGCAGCTAATGCCAATTGGTCTTCTGCAATATTACTTTTTTGAAATAATGAAATCAGGTTGGAAAAACAATTTTAATTTCTATGCAACAACAACAAAAAAGTTGTAAAAATGTATAATAGATTGGAAAGGTAGTTTGGGACTAGACTGTTCAACCTGAATGTCAAGGCAAGGTGGACCCTGTAGAACAATGAAGAATGGGCTGAATTGGGCTGAATTGGAATCCTGAGTCCATCACTTACATTCTAGGTTACGTTGGCCAAGTTACTTAACTTTCTTCATTCTTAGTTTCTTCATCTGTAAAATGGGGATAGTGCCCACCTAAAAGCTTTGTGTGAAGATTTAATGAATAATGTATGGAAACTGTTTTGAAGAGGACCTGGCATATAAGACACCCTCGAAAAACTTTAGTTTCTTTCCTCCCAAAGGATTTTATTTGAAGATATTAGAAGATACTGATAATATTTGAATAGAAAGATATGTCATGAACTGTCTCATCCTATCTTAGTTATCTACTGCTTCTATAACAGAAATACCACAAGTGAATGGTTTTAACAAACAAAAATTTATTTCTCTCACAGTTT